>NC_139154.1:44540122-46940122 GCF_964270905.1 Leucopleurus acutus | reverse complement strand
ATAATTGCTTTACAATGGTGTGTTAGTTTCTGCTTCATAACAAAGTGAATCAGTCATACATAAACATATGTTCCCATATGTCTTCCCTGTTGCGTCTCCCTCCCTCCCACCCTCCTGTTTTTTTTTTTTAACATCTTTATGGGAGTATAATTGCTTTACAGTGGTGTGTTAGTTTCTGCTTTATAACAAAATGAATCAGTTATATATATACATATGTTCCCATATCTTTTCCCTCTTGCGTCTCCCTCCCTCCCACCCTTCCTATCCCACCCCTCTAGGTGGTCACAAAGCACCGAGCTGATCTCCCTGTGCTATGAGGCTGCTTCCCACTAGCTATCTACCTTACGTTTGGTAGTGTATATATGTCCATGCCTCTCTCTCGCTTTGTCACAGCTTACCCTTCCCCCTCCCCATATCCTCAAGTCCATTCTCTAGTAGGTCTGTGTCTTTATTCCTGTCTTACCCCTAGGTTCTTCGTGACATCTTTTTTTTTTCCTTAAATTCCATATATATGTGTTAGCATACGGTATTTGTCTCTCTCTTTCTGACTTATTTCACTCTGTATGACAGACTCTACGTCTATCCACCTCATTACAAATAGCTCAATTTCGTTTCTTTTTATGGCTGAGTAATATTCCATTGTATATATGTGCCACATCTTCTTTATCCATTCATCCGATGATGGACACTTAGGTTGTTTCCATCTCCAGGCTATTGTAAATAGAGCTGCAATGAACATTTTGGTATATGACTCCTTTTGAATTATGGTTTTCTCAGGGTATATGCCCAGTAGTGGGATTGCTGGGTCATATGGTAGTTCTATTTGTAGTTTTCTAAGGAACCTCCATACTGTTCTCCACAGTGGCTGTATCAATTTACATTCCCACCAACAGTGCAAGAGGGTTTCCTTTTCTCCACACCCTCTCCAGCATTTATTGTTTCTAGATTTTTTGATGATGGCCATTCTGACTGGTGTGAGATGATATCTCATTGTAGTTTTGATTTGCATTTCTCTAATGATTAGTGATGTTGAGCATTCTTTCATGTGTTTGTTGGCAGTCTGTATATCTTCTTTGGAGAAATGTCTATTTAGGTCTTCTGCCCATTTTTGGATTGGGTTGTTTGTTTTTTTGTTATTAAGCTGCATGAGCTGCTTATAAATTTTGGAGATTAATCCTTTGTCAGTTGCTTCATTTGCAAATATTTTCTCCCATTCTGAGGGTTGTCTTTTGGTCTTGTTATGGTTTCCTTTGCTGTGCAAAAGCTTTGAAGTTTCATTAGGTCCCATTTGTTTATTTTTGTTTTTCTTTCCATTTCTCTAGGAGGTGGGTCAAAAAGGATCTTGCTGTGATTTATGTCATAGAGTGTCCTGCCTATGTTTTCCTCTAAGAGTTTGATAGTTTCTGGCCTTACATTTAGGTCTTTAATCCATTTTGATCTTATTTTTGTGTACAGTGTTAGTGAGTGATCTAATCTCATACTTTTACATGTACCTGTCCAGTTTTCCCAGCACCACTTATTGAAGAGGCTGTCCTTTCTCCACTGTACATTCCTGCCTCCTTTATCAAAGATAAGGTGACCATATGTGCGTGGGTTTATCTCTGGGCTTTCTATCCTGTTCCGTTGATCTATCTTTGTGTTTTTGTGCCAGTACCATACTGTCTTGATTACCGTAGCTTTGTAGTATAGTCTGAAGTCAGGGAGCCTGATTCCTCCAGCTCCATTTTTCGTTCTTAAGATTGCTTTGGCTATTCGGGGTTTTTTGGGTTTCCATACAGATTGTGAAATTTTTTGTTCTAGTTCTGTGAAAAATGCCAGTGGTAGTTTGATAGGGATTGCATTGAATCTGTAGATTGCTTTGGGTAGTAGCGTTATTTTCACAATGTTGATTCTTCCAATGTAAGAACATGGTATATCTCTCCATCAATTTGTATCATCTTTAATTTCTTTCATCAGTGTCTTATAATTTTCTGCATACAGGTCTTTTGTCTCCTTAGGTAGGTTTATTCCTAGACATTTCATTCTTTTTTGTTGCAATGGTAAATGGGAGTGTTTTCTTAATTTCACTTTCAGATTTTTCATCATTAGTATATAGGAATGCAAGAGATTTCTATGTATTAATTTTGTATCCTGCTGCTTTACCAAATTCATTGATTAGCTCTAGTAGTTTTCTGGTAGCATCTTTAGGATTCTCTGTATAGTATCATGTCATCTGCAAACAGTGACAACTTTACTTCTTCTTTTCTGATTTGGATTCCTTTTATTTCTTTTTCTTCCCTGATTGCTGTGGCTAAAACTGCCAAAATTATGTTGAATAAGAGTGGTGAGAGTGGGCAACCTTGTCTTGTTCCTGATCTTAGTGCAAATGGTTTCAGTTTTTCCCCATTGGAGACGATGTTGGCTGTGGGTTTGTCATATATGGCCTTTATTATGTTGAGGAAAGTACCCTCTATGCCTACTTTCTGGAGGGTTTTTATCATAAATGGGTGTTGAATTTTGTTGAAAGCTTTCTCTGCATCTATTGAGATGATCATATGGTTTTTCTCCTTCAGTTTGTTTATATGGTGTATCACATTGATTGATTTGCATATGTTGAAGAATCCTTGCATTCCTGGGATAAACCCCACTTGATCATGGTATATGATCCTTTTAATGTGCTGTTGGATTCTGTTTGCTAGTATTTTGTTGAGGATTTTTGCATCTATCAGTGATATTGGCCTGTAGTTTTCTTTTTTGTGACATCTTTGTCTGGTTTTGGTATCAGGGTGATGGTGGCCTCATAGAATGAGTTTGGGAGTGTTCCTCCCTCTGCTATATTTTGGGAGAGTTTGAGAAGGATAGGTGTTAGCGCTTCTCTAAATGTTGGAAAGAATTCGCCTGTGAAGCCATCTGGTCCTGGACTTTTGTTTGTTGGAAGATTTTTAATCACAGTTTCAATTTCAGTGCTTGTGATTGGTCTGTTCATATTTTCTATTTCTTCCTGGTTCAGTCTTGGAAGGTTGTGCATTTCTAAGAATTTGTCCATTTCTTCCAGGTTGTCCATTTTATTGGCATATAGTTGCTTGTAGTAATCTCTCATGATCCTTTGTATTTCTGCAGTGTCAGTTATTACTTCTCCTATTTCTTTTCTAATTCTATCGATTTGAGTCTTCTCCCTTTTTGTCTTGATGAGTCTGGCTAATGGTTTATCCATTTTGTTTATCTTCTCAGAGAACCAGCTTTTAGTTTTATTGATCTTTGCTATCATTTCCTTCATTTATTTTTCATTTGTTTCTGATCTTATCTTTATTATTTCTTTCCTTCTGCTAACTTTGGGGTTTTTTTGTTTTTCTTTCTCTAATTGCTTTAGGTGTAAGGTTAGGTTGTTTAGTTGAAGTGTTTCTGGTTTCTTAAGGTAGGATTGTTTGGCTATAAACTTCCCTTTAGAACTGCTTTTGCTGCATCCCATAGGTTTTGGGTCATCATGTTTTCCTTGTCATTTGTTTCTAGGTATTTTTTGATTTCCTTTTTGATTTCTTCAGTGATCTCTTGGTTATTAAGTAGTGTATTGTTTAGACTGCACGTGTTTGTATTTTTTACAATTTTTTTCCTGTAATTGATATCTAGTCTCATAGCCTATGGTCGGAAAAGATACTTGATACGATTTCAGTTTTCTTAAATTTACCAAAGCTTGATTTGTGACCCAAGATATGATCTGTCCTGGAGAATGTTCCATTTGCACTTGAGAAGAATGTGTATTCTATTGTTTTTGGATGGAAAGTCTTATAAATATCAATTAAGTCCATCTTGTTTAATGTATCATTTAAAGCTTGTGTTTCCTTATTTATTTTCTGTTTGGATGATCTGTCCATTGGTGAAAGTGGGGTGTTAAAGTCCCCTACTAAGATTCTGTTGTTGTCGATTTCCCCTTTTATGGCTGTTGTATTTGCGTTATGTATTGAGGTGCTCCTATGTTGGGTGTATAAGTATTTACAATTGTTATATCTTCTTTGGATTGATCCCTTGATCATTATGTAGTGTCCTTCTTTGTCTCTTGTAATAGTCTTTGTTTTAAAGTCGATTTTGTCTGATACGAGAATTGCTACTTCAGCTTTCTTTTGATTTCCATTTGCATGGAATATTTTTCCATCCCCTCACTTTCAGTCTGTATGTGTCCCTAGGTCTGAAGTGGGTCTCTTGTAGACAGCATATATACGGGTCTTGTTTTTGTATCCATTCAGCCAGTCTGTTTCTTTTGGTGGGAGCATTTAATCCATTTAAATTTAAGGTAATTATCGGTAGGTATGTTTCTATTACCATTTTCTTAATTGTTTTAGGTTTGTTATTGTAGGTCTTTTCCTTCTCTTGTGTTTCCTGCCTAGAGAAGTTCCTTTAGCATTTGTTGTATAGCTGATTTGGTGGTGCTGAATTCTGTTAGCTTTTGCTTGTCTGTAAAGGTTTTAGTTTCTCTGTCAAATCTGAATGAGATCCTTGCTGGGTAGAGTAATCTTGGTTGTAGGTTTTTCTCCTTCATCACTTTAAATATGTCCTGCCACTCCCTTCTGGCTTGCAGAGTTTCTGCTGAAAGATCAGCTGTTAACCTTATGGGGGTTCCCTTGTGTGTTATTTGTTGCTTTTCCCTTGCTGCTTTTAATATTTTTTCTTTGTATTTAATTTTTGATAGTTTGATTAATATGTGTCTTGTTGTGTTTCTCCTTGGATTTATCCTGTATGGGACTCTCTGTGCTTCCTGGACTTGATTAACTATTTCCTTTCCCATATTAGGGAAGTTTTCAACTCTAATCTCTTCAAATATTTTCCCAGTCCCTTTCTTTTTCTCTTCTTCTTCTGGGACCCCTGTAATTTGAATGTTGGTGTGTTTAGTGCTGTCCCTGAGGTCTCTGAGACTGGCCTCAGTTCTTTTCATTCTTTTTCTTTATTCTGCTCTGCAGTAGTTATTTCCACTATTTTATCTTCCAGGTCACTTATCCGTTCTTCTGCCTCAGTTATTCTGCTATTGCTCCCTTCTAGAGAATTTTTTTTTTTTTTTTTTTTGCGGTACGTGGGCCTCTCACTGCTGTGGCCTCTCCCGCTGCGGAGCACAGGCTCCGGACGCGCAGGCTCAGCGGCCATGGCTCACAGACCCAGCCGCTCCGCGGCACGCGGGATCCTCCCGGACCGGGGCACAAACTGGTGTCCCCTGCATAGGCAGGCGAACTCTCAACCACTGCGCCACCAGGGAAGCCCCTAGAGAATTTTTAATTTCAATTATTGTGTTGTTCACCACTGTTTGTTTGCCCTTTAGTTCTTCTAGGTCCTTGTTAAATGTTTCTTGTATTTTCTCCATTCTATTTCCAAGATTTGGGATCATCTTTACTATCATTATTCTGAATTCTTTTTCAGGTAGACTGCCTATTTCCTCTTCATTTATTAGGTCTAGTGTGTTTTTGCCTTGCTCCTTCATCTGCTGTGTGTTTCTCTGTCTTCTCATTTGCTTAACTTACTGTGTTTGGGGTCTCCTTTTTGCAGGCTGCAGGTTCGTAGTTCCCATTGTGTTTGGTGTCTGTTCCCAGTGGCTAAGGTTGGTTCAGTGGGTTGTGTAGGCTTCCTGGTGGAGGGGACTAGTGCCTATTTTCTGGTGGATGAGGCTGGATCTTGTTTTTCTGGTGGGCAGGTCCACGTCTGGTGCTGTGTTTTGGTGTGTCTGTGACCTTATTATGATTTTAGGCAGCCTCTCTGCTAATGGGTGGGGTTGTGTTCCTGTCTTGCTAGTTGTTTGGCATGGGGTGTCCAGCACTGTAGCTTGATGGTCGTTGAGTGGAGCTGGGTCTTGGCGTTGAGATGGAGATCTCAGGGAGGTTTTCGCCATTTGATATTATGTGGAGCTGGGAGGTCTCTTGTGGACCAGTGTCCTGAACTCAGCTCTCCCACCTCAGAGGCACAGCCGTGCCACCTGACTGGCGCACGAAGAGCCTTCGGTCTTTCACGTCAAAGACTGAACTTGATAAGATTCAACCAATGCCAGCAGAAGTTAGATGATGGCTGAGGCCAAGTTGTCACCCTTTTACCTCATGTCCAAGACCACCATTTTTTTAGCTGCACCCCCAAAGAAACGTACAGCAGGGAAGTTGAGACCCAGGTGTCCACTTGCAAGAGTCAACAGAAGCTCTGGAGTGGCTAGATTGTGGACCACAAACCGTGGGTCCGAAGTCAACACGGGAAATGTTCACACACGCATGTAAAAGGGTCTCCCGCACTCTCGTCCAGGCTAATACCCTTTCCTTTTCCTAATCTTGTGTTTACAAAGTCGTTTGGCAAGGCTTTCAGTAGAGTGCAAATACTCCTAAGAGATTAGACTCCCCCAAAACAAAACAAAAACTGATTGCAGACCACTGACACCTGCACTTCAGGAACAGCAATGTCAGCAGAACATGGAAGTTACGGAGTTTTTTAGCAGAGAGACCCCCCCCCCCCAAAAAAAAAAATCAGCTAGTTCCATGAAAATCAACCAAGCAAAAGGTTAAGAAGCAGAGAACTATCGAACCTGGTGCTTTGGTAACAAGGCTGACTTCTAAAGTAACTCTGGTAACAACACAGCCCTTTCGCCTTCTTCACTCAGCTGATGCGCGAGAGCGGCCAACATATTTTAAAAACCTTAGGTTTTACCATTAAATGCCTAGAAGTAAAATTAAAACTCCAGTGGAAATTTGGGACAGGAATTGCGATTAAGTACATTTTAATGTTAATTCCGTACGTTTCATTGTTGGCATAGGGTAGAGATACTCAGATGCTCACAAATTTGAGATTCAAGTTTTGATATTTATTGAACACCCACAGTGTTCCGAGCCCTTTGTTCACCTCTTCCATGTATGTTATTTCATTTAACCCTCACAGCAACGTTTGTAGTATACATAGCATTAACCTGTTACATATCAGGGAACAGGATCGGGGAGGTTGCTTGACCTGCCCAAGATCACACAGCTACAAAGTGCTGGAGTTGGGACCAGAGTCTGGGACTCCTCACTCCATGCCAAGCCTTCTTTCCTGGTTTCCTAACATGCTGACCCAGTAAGAAATTGTTATTGTAGAAACATATGGTAATCAAACCATTGTTTGAACCCTGTGGTTAAGTTTAGAATCAAGGGCGAACATCGAATAGCTGTAACTTGGTTGGTTGAAAAATATAAGGGAGGCAGTGTGATGTGACAGAAGCAAAACTAGATTGAAAATCAAGAGACATCAGTTTACTTTTCTGTAAAATGGTGGTAATAAAACTCATCTTAATTATCTCAGGATATTGTTTAAGGATAATGTATCTGAAAGTGCTTGTAAGAGGTTAGGATGTTATAAATACTATATTCTAAACTTTTAAAGTCTTTTCCTCAGAATAAAGTAAAGCATGTCATAAAAATGTACACTCCACAAAGGCTGGGACTGTGTTGTTTGTTCTTCACTGAGTTCTCAGTGCCTAAAACAGTGCCTGGGGCATGGTAGGCATTTAATACGTATTGAATTAATGAATGACACTAAACATGATTCATATAAACAGACACCTACCCCATCCCCCTTCTTCTGTTTGTTTGTTTTTCCTTCAGTAAATAATATAGGTCACATACCTACAGTACCTAAGGCTTCCACCAGATGTCAGGCATATTTCCTCCACTGAGCCATTGTATTTCTTTTCTGGTGAGTTGAGAATATTATGTAAACAACGTTTTTCAAATAAACCTCGAAAGAAGAAAAAAACAGTTTACTTATCATCAACACTGTAGCAAGTTTCCTTCTAAGTCTTTGAGAGAAATTAGTTGTTTCTTTTGGTCAAAACATTTTTGTGAAACTTCTGACCCTTAAAGAGTCTGATAAACTTTCTGCTAGCCTAATTCAAGCAGTTTGCTGGTGCTTAGGATCTGATTATCTGACCGCATAATTTTTTTTTTCTTAAATTTATTTTATTTATTTTCTTTTGGGCTGTGTTGGGTCTTCGTTGCTGTGCGTGGGCTTTCTCTAGTTGTGGCGAGCGGGGGCTACTCTTCATTGCGGTGCACAGGCTTCTCATTGCAGTGGCTTCTCTTGTTGTGGAGCATGGGCTCTAGGCACGTGGGCTCAGTAGTTATGGCTCACGGCCTCTAAAGCGCAGACTCAGTAGTTGTGGCACACGGGCTTTGTTGCTCTGTGGCATGTGGGATCTTCCTGAACCAGGGCTCGAACCTGTGTCCCATGCATTGGCAGGCGGATTCTTAACCACTGCACCACCAGGGAGGCCCTAACCTCATAATTCTTATATCAGATTTCTTTAATTAGCAATTCATCACCATTACATTTCAGTTTATGGTTTATTTATTTATTTCTGATGTCAGCTCAGTATATTTGTTCCTCTGAATTCCAGCAAGGAAGAGCATGACTGGTATCCCCCTCGATACACCTGCGGCTGATCTGTTCTCTTAAACAGCGGTTATTGCAGCCCACAGGCTAAATCCAGCCTGTCACCTGTTTTTGTCTGGCCCATGACCTAAGAATGATTTTTTTATATTTTTGAATGGTTGAAGAGAAATAAACAGGAGAATAATATTTTGTGAAAGTTATATGAAATTCAGATTTCAGTGTCCATAAGTAAACGTTTATTGGGACACAGCCATGCTAATTCCTTTACGTATTGTCTATGGCTGCTTTTGGGGCTACAATGGCAAAATTGAGTCTAAAATATTTATTATCTGGCTCTTCACAGAAAAGTTTGCCAATCCCTACTCTTAAAAAAGAGTTGATAAAAACTGCAAATTTAGGGCACTGTGTGCTTCTTGGTATTCATTTTTCTGAATGATCATCATATTCTTTGGTTTGATGGTCCAGGTTTTTTTGTGTGTGTGTTTTTTTTTTTCCCACCCAAGCTTAAAGGTTAATTTGGTAACTTCTTCTGTTAAAACATTTGGTTAAAGTTTGTTACTTAGAAACCAGACTACCTTCTTCCTGTTTCTCTGGCAGCGTGTGCCTATATACATGTGTAGCATGTTTGAACAGCTAAACTAACCAGTTTCCTCCACACCTTGTATCAAAACAGAATTAACCTAGACAATTAAAAAACTGTTAAATTATAAAAGTATAATTAAAATAACACTTCAGTATGGCTCTTAATTATCCTATTTTAACTACTCTTCTGTTTAATACTGACTTAGACTATACATATGCACTACCTTGATTTAATCAAGCCATATCTGTCCTCTTTGTTCTTTTTCTATACCAAGACATAGTTTATTTTTTTTGTTTTTTGAACTTTAGACAACTATGCTTTAAACATCTGGTGCTTTCAGTGTTTTTGAACTTCTTAGTATAACGCAAAAATTCTGCCAGTTTTGTTCTTATTCATGATGACTTTAAGTAGATCAGTAAGAATTCGCCAGACCAGGAATAATCTAAGACCATTTGTAACCCTATGAGAAAACAGGTCTAACTTCTTGTTTATGTTGTTTAGTTATTTAAGCACATATTTCTGACACTTCTTTCAAATGATGGAGGAATTTGGAATTTGAAATGACTTTTGTGACAAGCGTACTTCTGGCTAATTGTCCTGTGGCAAACCAAACGCCTTGTTGTTTGCAACTTTTTTATGAGCCAGATTTGTTTTTTTTTCAATGAGAGTTATTAACTGCTTTTACTATATTCCAAAATAAATTGTTATAGAATTTATGATATTGATAAGTTGATCTGGAGTGAAATCACTGTCTTCCACAAGTATTTACTGAATGTGAATTGTGAGTGGGGCTCTGTGGGTGCTGAGAAGAGTCTTATTTGAGGAAACCAGCAAGATGATACTTTTCTCTTAGATTCCTAGGTGAATCTGATGTTCTAGTCACTTGAAAGGAGTATCAGATTCATTCTGGTCTCCTGAGGCTGAACCTATTTGGAAGGTTATAATTTTGAGCTATTTCCAACAGGCAAGTCATACTTTGGCTCTTAGATCATAGCTCATCTGGTATTAATTCTGTCTTGCGTTTTGCCGTAATGATTTTGAAAAACCTAGGCATGGTGACACGGTCTGCTCACTAGTGGGCCATCAGATATCTAACATTTCAGGTTTATCTAATTTGACCGTTTGAGAAAAGAAAAGCTGCTTTTTATTCTATTTAGATAACCTAGAATGTGAAGGCTCTTATTTTGCTGAGATGATTTTGAAAACCTAGCAGCTGAGGAACACAAGATTCTCTTAGAGCCTTGAGCTTCACTCAGTTCTGGTTTGGGTGTTGTCTGTTTGGCTCCATTTCAGGCTAAAGGTCCCAGATAATCATTCTCTTCTGGGCTTTGGGTAGCTGGCCCGGGAAGTGTATCTCTCCAAAAAAGAAGGAGGGAGCACAGAGGGCACTGGTACCAAGGGTGATGCATCATGTGAGATAGTCCTAGGAATAGGATAAGATTTTTGCCTCAACTTCTGTGTGTGTGTGTGTGTGTGTGTGTGTGTGTGTGTGTGTGTGTGCGTGTGGGACGGGAGAACTTGCATATACTCAGAAACCCACACATGAGTGTGTATGTGCGGTTCCTCTGTGTGTGTGTGATGGAGAGGCATGGTCATGTGAACAGCAAATGTGGTGATGGACTATGATGCAGTAAGGAGAAATAGCATTATTTAATACAACCATACTCAAGGTTTAATCCTAGGAGGATAATTATTTATAAGTGGTTGTGACTTTGATCTGCTCAGTTTCACCCGCCCCTTGGGATTTTTCTCACTCTGTTTAGCACTGTACTGCCATAAAACAGTCTGCTTTTAAACTCTAAATCTAGCATTGCCCAAACACCATCCCTTGGTTTTCTTTCTTTGTTTTTAATTGTGGTAAAATACACATAACATAAAATTTACCCTCTTAACCATTTTTAAGTGCACAGTTCAGTAGTGTTAAGTATATTTACATTGTTGTGAAACAGATCTCCAGAGCTTTTTCAACTTGCAAATCGAAAACAATATATCCATTAAACATCAACTCCTCTTTACCAGGATCCTCTGGTAACCACCATTCTACTTCCTCTTTCTATGAATTTGAGTACCTAAGATACCTCATATGAGTAGAATCATATATTATTTGTCTTTATGTGACTGTCTTATTTCATATAGCATAATGTCCTCATGGTTCATCTATGTTCTAACATGTGTCAGGATTTCCTTCCTTTTTAAGGCTGAAGAATATTCCATTGTATGTATATACCACATTTTGTTTGTCCATTCCTTTGCCAACAGACATTTGGGTTGTTTCCACCTTTTGGCTCTTCTGAATAATGCTATGAAGATGGGTGTACAAATATGTCTTTGAGATCCTGCTTTTAATTCTTTGGGTTATATTCCCAGAGGTTGGATTGCTAGATGATATGGTAGTTCTATTTTTAGTTTTTGAGGAACCTCCATACCGTTTTCCATAGTGGTTGCACCATTTTACAATCCCATGAACAAAGTATAAGGGTTCCAGTTTCTCCACATCCTTACCAACACTTGTTATTTTCTGTTTTGTTTTGTTTATAAGTTACCCTAATGGGTATGAGGTAATAGAACATTGTGGTTTTGATTTGTCTTTTTTTTTAAAACAGTTTTATTGAGGCATAATTTACACGTCATAAAACTCACCCACTGTTACAGTTAAATGAGTTTTCTAAATGTATGTTGTTTTGCACCTATCACCACCATCCAGTTTTAGAACTTTTTCATCATCCAAAAAAGTTCCCTTGTATCCCAGCTCCCACCTATAGCCCCAAGGCAACCACTGATATACATCCTGTTTCTATAGTTTTGCCTTTTCTAGAAATTTTGTATCAACAGAATCATATGTAGTTTTTTGTTTCTGGCTTCTTTCACTTAACATAATATTTTTGAGGCTTATCCATGTTGTAGCAAGTATCAGTAGTTTATGCCTTCTCAATGCTGAAAATATCCCATTATATGAATACCACATTTTGTTTATCCGTCACCTGTTGATGGACACTTGGCTCATTTACAGTTTTTGACTATTATGAATAATCCTGCTATGAACATCTTTGTCTTTGTGTGGACATATGTTTTCACATGTCTCTCGGGTAGATACCTAGGAGTAGAATTGCTGGGTCATGCAGGGTAACAGTATACTTAACATTTTAAGAAACTGCTGAACTGTTTTTTGAAAGTGACTGTACCTTTTAGAATCCCACCAGCAATACATGAGAGCTCCAGTTTCTCCGCATTGTCACCAGTGCACTGGGTATATTGTCAGTCTTTTGTATTTATAGCCATCCTAGCTAGTGAGTAGTGGTACCTTATTGTAGTTTTAATTTGCATTTCCCCAGTGACTAATAAACGATTCATATATCTTCTTTCTATAATTGTCTATTTATATCTTTCACCATTTTAGGGTAGTTTTAGATTTAGAGAAATGTAGCTAAGATAGGACAGAGAGTTCCTGTATACCCTGCACTCAGTTCCCCTGTTGTTAACATTTTACAGTTGAACCAGTATTGATATTGTTATTAACTGAACTCCATGCTTTATTGAGATTTCATTAGTTTGTTTCCTAATGTCCTTTTTCTTTTCCAGGTTCCCATCCAGGGTACCAATACATTTATTCGTCATGTCTCCTTAGGCCCCTCTGGCCTGTGACAATTTCTCTCGCCCGTTTTATAACTGGTTGGATTGTCGTCTGCTTACTGAATTGTAAGAGTTCTTTATATATTCTGGACACAAGTTCTCTGTCAGATATATGATCTACAGATAACTTTTTCCAGTCTATGTGTTATCTTTTCATTTTCTTAATGATCTTTTGAAGAGAAAAACTCTTAATTTTGAGGAAGGCCACGTTATCAATTTTTTTCTTTTATGCATTGTGCTTCTCATGTCATATCTAAGAAACTTTTGCCTAACCCAGGGTCACAGTGATTTTCTCCTGTGTTTTCACCTAGAAATTTTATAGTTTTAACCTTACATTTCAGTCTATAATCCATTTTTGTGTTAATTTTGAACTAATTTTTGTGTATGGTTTAAGGGAAGGGTCTAAGTCCCTTGTTTTGCATGTGGACTTAATTGTCATATAATTCATGTGGCTCATTCCCTTACTTCATTCAGATCGCTCCTTAAATGTTAGCTTCTCAGAGAGCCTCATCTTAACTGTCTTACCTAAAATAGCACCATCGTCAGTATCCCATTGCCTTGTTTTAGTTTCTTCGTGGCACTGTTATATGACATTACTTTATACGTTTTTGTATTTCTTTATAATCTATACTCCACTAGATCGTAAGCCGTTTGAAGACAAAAACTTTATTTTGTTTCCTGCTGTATCTCCAGGGTATAGAATGGACCTGGCAAATAGTAGACCTTAAATAAATATTTGTGGAATGAATAAATGCATGTGTATATGCTCACGACTTACTAATAGCAGTGGTCTTCATGAAGTATTCAGGCTATACCAGAAATGATATCAGTATGTGAGGATGAAGCAGGTCTTTTTCTTGTGTTTTTAAAGAGCTAGAGCTAATAATATCAACATTCTTGGGTTGGAAGCCATGATCCTGCAATTCATTATGATTACTAAAAAATCCTTGAAAAATAATCATTAATATTGGAGAAGTCTGCTTTTCTTTGAGCTTTTTTTCTCCCCTAGCTAAACCTAGGGTATACTTGTAACATAATTCCTTGCAGATATTGAGCCTTAGAAGTTTATTTCATTGAGTTAAATTTCTTAATAGAATGTATATACTGTGATCTGGTTGCAGTTCAGGATAATCTGAATATTTCTTAGCACCTTTACAGGTCTTGCCCACTTTTGACTACTAAGTTTAACACCTACTAAGTTAGCCTTTTTCATTCTTGTTAAACCTCAACTCTGTGTACAGAGTTGACAAATCAATCTTCTTGAATCACTGCCTTTGTCATATTACTTCCCTATTTAAAAATCTACAAAACTCCACTGACTATAGAATTAAGGAGGCACTCCTCAAGCTGGAATTCAAGGCCCTGTGTAATCAGGACCCACCTTCCTTTTTTAATCTTATCTTCTACTGCTAAATTATTGCAGGACAAAGCCTCACTTCGGCCAGACCTGCCTCCTTCCTACCCTTTAAAAAATGTTATCTCTTCCCATACCTCTGAGCTGGCTCATGATGTCCTAGCCCAAATACCTCCTTTTCCTGAATGCCCTTCTTGTCTCTTCCAGACTTTCCATGCTTTATATGTCCATGAGCTGAGCTTAGATTCTGCTGCATTCATGAAACCTTCTTTGAACCCTAGAGGCAGCTAACTCTTATGAATCTCTCCTTTCCTTACCTAGATTCTTTTAGCTCTTGTTTTATTAGTCATTTGGGCACCCAATAAAGTGCTCTCTCCTTCTTTAAGGATTTCTTGAGTATGCATTGAACCTGGATTTCTTGAAGACTGTAAGCACCTCCTTTGCACCGTCAACTTCTTAAGGTCTGGGATTGTATATCCTTAGTAAGTGGCACACTCCAGTGTTGGTGGAACTAAACTCTACTGATTTGTTGTACTTCTGGAGTATGGAGCCCAGTTGTAAATTCTAGTTAAATGAGGTTAAATTTGACAAGTTTCTTGTCCTTCTCTTCAAGGTCACACTATAGGCCTTTACTACTTGTTTATTTGATATAACTTTGATACGCCCTTACTGAAGCTTTGGAAGGCAATTAAAGAAAGGTTACTCAGATTGTAAAAGTCTTATTTTTTATTAGATTTTGGAGAGCAGTTCTTATTTTACTACTTGAAGTAATTCTAGAGATAAAGATAAGGTTAAAGTAAGGCATCTTCTCCTTTGGTAAAAGGACCTTTCTCTTTTGTCTCACTTATTTTTTCCCTATTGGATAATTTAATGGGATCATTTTAAGGGTAAAATTGGATACATGGACTCCAAGCATGAATTTAAGAAAATATTCTGTTAATTCATATTGAATAATCTTCCCCGTTGGTTTCTCGCTTTTTTAGTAGAATTCTTTTTGGAATTTAAGTGACTTCTTTATTCTCCTTAGCCATTTCTTCCAAGCTGTCACCACCTCATGTTTAATTCTGTATAAGCCCAACTGTTATTTTTCACTCATTTCCTGTGTCCAGTTTATTACAAGAAAAACATTCTTGTTAAGAGCTTCTCCGTAGAGTTTCTTGAGATGCATATTTAACATCTTCAGTTTGAGAAATTGATTAAACTGCCATTTATGTTATCTCTCTGAGCTCAGCCTTTAAATCTAGACCTGGCATAATATGTAGGGATAAAAATCTTGCTGACAGATTGGATGTGGAATATGAGAGGAAGAGAGATGTCACTTTGACCTGAACAGTTGGAAAGATAGAGATGGGGATACCTACAGGTGAACAAGTTTGTCTAGAATGAGAGCTCCATTTGGACATGTTGAAGTTTTTTTGATACCCAAATAGAGGTGTCAAATAGGCAGTTTATATAAGTCTTGAGGGCATTCATGGCTCTTTTTCCCTCCCTCCCTCCCTCCCTCCCTCCCTTCCTTCCTTCCTTCCTTCCTTCCTTCAAGGATCAAACCCTGTTACTAGTTTCTTACTTCTTTAGATGATTATTCAGTTAATTGATTTTTTTAAATTCTTTTTTTCTAATATGCAGAGTTAAGGTGATTTTTTAAATCTCCAAACACATGAGCCTTTGGAGGGTAATTTTTGATGGTTTCTGATATTATCGACTTTTGGTAGGAGGTGGTATTCTATATGATGTTGATTCTTTGGTAGAGTTGAGATTTCTTTTAGGGTCAAGTATCTGAACAATTTTTCTAAACATCCTCTGTATGCTTAAAAATGTTCTCAGATTAGTTTTTGTTGTTTTTTAAATTTATTTTATTTATTTTTGGCTGCGTTGGGCCTTCGTTGCTGCACGCAGGCTTTCTCTACTTGTGGCGAGCGGGGGCTACTCTTCATTGCGGTGTGCAGGCTTCTCATTGCGGTGGCTTCTCTTGTTGCAAAGCACGGGCTCTAGGTGGGCGGGCTTCAGTAGTTGTGGTGCACGGGCTCGCGGGCTCTGGAGCGCAGGCCAGTAGTTGTGACGCACGGGCTTAGTTGCTCTGCGGCATGTGGGATCTTCCCGGACCAGGGCTCGAACCCATGTCTCCCACACTGGCAGGCAGATTCTTGACCACTGCGCCACCAGGGAAGCCCTCAGATTAGTATTGAGCGCAGTGTTCTCCCATATTCCCATTAGATAAAGTTTATTAATTATGTGTGTAGAAAAGATTAAGTTTAATTTTAAAAATAAAAATGCATTAAGTGATTATAGATGAAAATGCCAACTGGCTTAATATTATGGGAGAAGCTTGTGGTACACTTTCCATTGAGAGCATTAGATACAGAGGAGTTATTTCTAAACAATTTGGGCAGAAATGACCATGATGTACTCTGGAGAATTGTGTGATGACTCAGAGAACCTTTAGTGATGACAAAGATACTGATGTCAGAGATGTATTTAGAGAGTTTGGATGAAATTGAGTCATCAAAGTGAAACAGAGTTATATTTCTAATTTATTGTGATCTTAAAGTTATAAGTAGCAGTGGAAGGAAGGAGAGTAATAGGAAAGTAGGAGAAGTATAAGTGGCAGCAAGCTTTTGATATTTTTCTTTTTTAAAAACAGGGAAAGCAATCCCGTATATAACTTGATCTTTCCCAAGGAAAGATCTCCAAAACTAACTTGAACACGTAAACCTTTAAATGGATCAAGTCAAATGTTTTGTTGCTCTGGGTACACTGCAGTAAGTCATGAGTGAAAAAGCACTGGTGGATCCAAAAGCTTAACATCTTTGAAATGAAAAATACTCTAGACCCCTCCTAACACATCATCAAAGTCACTTTCAGCATTCTGTCTACAGCACCATCCTTTAGCTTCCTGTGACTCTGTCCATTTGTCATTTCCCCAACCTTTATATGGGGACAGAGGAATAATGAAGACCTTGAGTGAAGAAGCTGTAAGAGTACCATTATCAGCTGTACTTCTACTCTGGGAATTCCAGCAAACCATGCAAACAGAGGTGTGGGGTGTGAAGTAGAGTTCATGGCGCTGACAGGGGCACCAGTTAGAGAACTACTTAAAAAGCCTTCATGAACTGTTGTTTAATCCTTACACAGTGTTTAGACTTAGAAACCTTTTCAAAGACAATAATTTCAGGTATTAATTAGGGATTTCTGTGTAACTGCAGAGAGTGATGGATAAATTTATGAATATCCCTGAACCTTCTAACATAAAGCAAACTAGTCTACTTTGCAATAGATTTGTAGTAAGTTTGAAATCAGGAAGTATGTGTCCTGCAACTTTTGTTCTTTTGGGAGATTATTTTGGCTGTTCTATCTTTCTTGTATTTCTATATGAACTTAGGATCAACTTGTCCATTTCTACAAAAAAGGCAGCTGTGGTTTTGATAGGGATTGAACTGAATCTGTAAATCAATTTGGGGAATATTACTGTTTTCACAATGTTAAGTCTTCCAATCCATGAACATGGAGTGTTTTTCCATTTATTTAGATCTTCTTTGATTTATTATTTTTTAATAAATTTATTTTATTTTTGGCTGCATTGGGTCTTCATTGCTGTGCTTGGGCTTTCTCTAGTTGCGGCAAGTGGGGGCTGTGCTTCGTTGTGGTGAGTGGGCTTCTCATAGCAGTGGCTTCTCTTGTTGCAGAGCACAGGCTCTAGGTGGGCAGGTTTCAGTAGTCGTGGCGTGCGGGCTCTAGAGCACAGGCTCAGTAGTTGTGGTGCACAGGCTTAGTTGCTCTGCGGCATGTGGAATCTTCCTGGACCAGGGCTCGAACCCGTGTCCCCTGCATTGGCAGGCAGATTCTTAACTACTGAACCACCAGGGACGCCCAAGATCTTCTTTAATTTCTTTCAACGATGTTTTGTAGTTTTCAGTGTACAGGTGTCGCATTTCTTTGATTAAATTTATTCCTAAGAATTTTATTCTTTTTGATGCTATTATAAATGAAATTGTTTTCCTAATTTCATTTTCAGTTTGTTCATTGCTGGTAAATAGAAATACAACTGATTTTGTACATTGACCTTGCAGTTTGTTTATTAGCTCTAACAGTTTCTTTTTGGGGGGTGAGGGGTAGATTCTTTAGGGTTTTCTATATATGAGATCATTTCATCTGCAAATAGAGACAGTTTTCCTTCTTCCTTTACAGTTTAGATATCTTTCATTTCTTTTTCTTGCCTAATTGTTGTGGTATACCCTCACTGTTAAATGATAATTTATCTGGGTTTAAAATCTAGCCAAAAGATGTTTTTCCTTCATTCTTTGAAGATATCATTCCTCTGTTATCTTGTAACCAGTCTTGATAACAATCTGATTCCCCTTCCTTTTTGTTGACCCTCTCATATTTCACTAGTAACTTTTATGGTTTTCTTTATAACATTGGTAATCTGAAGTTTTACTATAATTTGTCTGGATACAAAGTTTTTTTAAAAGTTTATTTAATTTGTTTTACTACTCAGAGAATTCTTACTCTCTAAAGGTTCATGTCTTTCATCAATTCTGAAAAATTCTCATCCATTTGATGTGTTAGATACTATTGCCTCTCCTTCATTGCCTCTGGTCTCTCTGGAACTCTGAGTTATAGACTTTAAAACTGGATTTAGCTCTAATGTTTCTTAACTTAAAAAAAAAAAAAGTACCATCAGCCTTTAGCAGTATTCAGGCTTGCATATTCAGCCTATCTGTGGAGGTTTTTAAAAATCTCAGTAGGGACTTCCCTGGTGGCACAGTGGTTAAGAATCCGCCTGCCAATGCATGGGACACAGGTTCAAGCCCTTGTCTGGGAAGATCCCACATGCCACGGAGCAACTAAGCCCATGTGCCACAACTACTGAGCCTGCACTCTAGAGCCTGTGAGCCACAACTACTCAGCCCACGAGCCACAACTACTGAAGCCCGTGCGCCTAGAGCCCGTGCTCCGTGACAAGAGAAGCCACTGCAATGAGAAGCCCTTGCACCACAACGAAGAGTAGCCCCTGCTCACTGCAACTAGAGAAAACCCGTGCGCAGCAAAGAAGACCAACACAGCCAAAAATAAATAAATTATAAATAAATAAATAAAATTTAAAAATCTCAATAGTTATGGTTTTCATTTAAAAAATCTCTGATTGGTTATTTTTCAGAACATTTAATGAATGCTACTCTATCCTTTAGGTGCCTGAGGGTATTAAATATACTTATTTTAAAGACCTTTTTAGATGCTCTGTTTTCTCTGGGATTTTTTTTTGGGGGGGTAGGTGGGATTTGGTTAAGTTCTTCCAACCTCCTCAAAGTTGGCCTGCAATCCTGTGTGTAGCTGATGGCAGCTCAGCACAGCCCTTGCTCACCACGATGGCTTCTTGCTTATTTTCTTCCTTGGGGGATACGTCTTCATTATTTTTAGGCTTAAAGAAAGTTTTCCTTTTTTAAAAAAATTGGATTCTAGCTATGCATGTATCAATTAATTTTTATATCTTTAAGTCATTTTTCTTTGGTACAGGAGGGTGAGCTCTCAGCATGTACTCAATCTGCCAGTTTGAACCAGAAATCCCTACACTATCCCTTCAGCTGGTTTATAATTCACTTTCATAGCACTGTCTCCAAAGGTCTCTGTATGGCCTTTTTAGCAGAGACTTTGATACACATTTAATGAGTGGCGTGTGGTTCTTTATTCCCCAGGCAAACTCCCTAATGTATTAGGGCATTTAAAATTACTTTTAGATTCTTTTGGCCCAGAAATTAAATACCAAGGCCGATTTAACAGGCAGAGTTGACCTCATGCATTTATTACATATGAGAAATACTCCTGTTTTCCTGTGTCCAGGTAAACTCCTGAGAACATTATTTAGTCATCATTACTCTTCCCACTCAAGAATTTTTACCATCCCAAATGGCCTGTCAGGTATCCTTCTTTGACTTCTTTATCAGGACATCTCTTCCATGAGCCCTTCACCAATTTGTACTTTTTGGTTTAGCTAAAACATTGTTTCACGTAGAGTGGAATGGAAAGTAGAATCATAAAATTTCACTATTGAAAAATATTTGTTGCGCACCCACTATGTGTCAGTCACAGTGTCAGGTAAGCAGTGTGAACACGGTGGTGGAATAAACCCTATGGGCCCTGCTCTCGTGAAGCTTACAGCCTCTTGAGTGAGGCCAGTCAAAAAGTAAATGCTAATTATATGTAATTGCAAACTGTGACGAGGGCTATACAAGAGAAGAAAGGGGTACTATGAGTGAGTACAGCAGAGACTTCTATTTCAAATTTTGTAGTAAGGAAAGGGGTTTTCAAACTTTTTAAAACAGCGGTGGAACATTTTATTTATATGAACTCTTACATGGAATGGAAGTGGAGCTGCTCTTATTGAAATGAGGTTGGCACCTAATCCCCTTGCTCTCCTCATTGGATTCTGAAGCACCTTGTGGAATCTTTTGATGCCCAGGGAATACATGTGAAAACCACTGTTCTAGAACCATCCCCAGACCAATTAGCTGAGGCACAAACGGCTTTATTGTCCAGAGTCATATGGGTCACTTCATCTGCTTAGTACCAGAATTGGAAGATGAACCCAATTCTCCCACACTTGAGTTCTTTCCACTCTCCACTGCCCCTTCTTCCCCTTGGATGCATTTTTATTATAAACTGAAGGCATTTCAATCTCTGGTATTCTGTAGTTCATTTTTTTTCCCCCCTGAAATTAATTTCACCCGTTGTTGTTCACATTGCCCTTCATATTCTGTGCTTTCATCGCTCTTGTATATCCTTACAGTTTGTAGCCTTGAAAGATGTTATCCCACCACTGTTTTGTTTTTATTATATTTCTGCTATGCCATATGAATCTACTCTTTTATTTTCTGCTAAGCATTCGAACACATGCATTCATTTCATTCTGTAGAATTGTATTATTGATATCAAAGTGTTTATGTTAACTAGCTAGTGGTCTGATTTGTTGGGTTGCCTTTTCTTGTCTCTTTTATCTCAAATGATAAGAGTTCTTTCCCAGTCCTGACAACACTTAGGTTGTTAGTCTGGCTTCCATTTTGACTTACTCTGTTTTTAGTGTAAATAGTTGTGTATCGTTTACCATTTTGTCTTACTTTTGCTTTACTGTGGCAGAAAAGTTCAGGGCCTGCGTTTGAATGGAGTAGCATATTTGCCCAGAACACTTAGGAAGTGTAAAGAAGTCGTGAAAATTAAGGTGGACTAGGAGACCTGGGCTGTAGTGTCTGGTTAGTGACTGTGGAGAGAAAGATGTTTGTTCTGACTTGGGAGATGAGTAGAGAATTGATGATGAGGGGCAGAATGGTAGCATGAGACCTGTGCTTAGGAAAGTAATTTTAACCATAAGAAATCAGACGACCGGGCTTCCCTGGTGGCGCAGTGGTTGAGAGTCCGCCTGCCGATGCAGGGGACACGGGTTCGTGCCCCGGTCTGGGAGGATCCCACATGCCGCGGAGCGGCTGGGCCCGTGAGCCATGACCACTGAGCCTGCGCGTCCGGAGCCTGTGCTCCACAACAGTGAGAGGCCCGCGTAGCGCAAAAAAAAAAACAAAACGAAATCAGATGAGCAATAGCTTAAAGGTTCTCTGGACACCAGTGGACTAATAGAAAACCTTTACGGTATTTAAGTTACACTAACCAAATGCATGCTGAAAGGTGATGATGCCAGTGGAGATGGTGGAGACCAGGAGCAGATAGATTTGAGAGCTCTCGAGCAGATGAAATAGAAAAGAGGCCACAGGATGACTCTGAGTGTCAGGGACATTCTCGTCAGGTGATTGTCCTGCTAGAGGTGTCCCTGAAAGCCCACCTACTCAACAGCTCACACTGTATAGCCCTTCTCTTTTAGTTGCCCTCTGATGATATGCCTTTATGGAGTAAGGAGCTCTTTGCATCTAAGGTAGATGCAAAGGTAGGTAAGGTAGGTAGGTAGACACCATGGTTCTGTTTTTTTCATTCTGCTTGTGTTTCCATTAACTCCTCTTCAACAAAACAAAACAAAAAAGTCAAGGCTTGCTCGTTCTTCCTAGCTCCCAATTGCTACCAGAGTTCTGCCAGCTGCTTTCTTATCAAGAGGTTGGCAATTAGGAGAGGCCCTAAGAAAGGAGGTAAGGGGGTGCTCCTGAATATCCCCATCAGAATGGAATTGCAGACTGTGTTAATTAGGTCACTGATTTGCCGCAGAACTTGGATTCTGTTGCAGGAGGGTGTGTTTCACGTTTAAGCTTCTAAGGATTGGTGCCTACCCTGTGTGCTGCGTCTGCCTTTCCGTCATTGGCTGCATTCGACTGCTTGGTGGACTCGCTGACGGAGTGCAGACGTGTGCTTGCCTTCTAATGAATTGTTTTCTTGTACCTGCTTTTTCCCAAAATGCTCTGTGGGACATACTACCTTGTAGAGAAGATTCTTCATCATGTGATTATTCTGTTTCCTGAGAGACAACAGCAGTGTAATAATGCATTAGATGCCAGATCCATAGAGAAAGAAGAAGCGTTTGCTACAGAATGTAAAGGTTTGATAGCTTTTCCTTGCCTTTATGTTTCTGCTGCTTGAGCTGCTGGGCTGATGATGATTGTGTTTATTTTTGGCAGGATGCTAGAGCCTCTGGAACTTCCCATCCAGTTATTATAAAGAAGGGAAGCCCATTGTATCTTTTCTTGGTTAATTGGTTAATTTTAAAAATATACAAGAGTCAGCTTGTCTCCTGTAATATGTTTGTTTCCATTTTTGAAGACAGGTTTCAGTAATAACCGTATGAACAGATCAGGAAATGACATTGCATCATGTATTTCATTGACCTCTCTGTGAGCAGAAACTTGATAAAGTATTTAACTTGTCCTCTTTTCTCATCTTTCTAGAAATATAGGAGCTGATGTCTGTAAAGTATTCACAACTTCCTCTCTAAGTTTAATGAACAAGGAGAACAACAAAGGAAAGATTCAGGGATTCATTGTGGAAAGGTTTTTAAAATAGTACATTTCTGACGATTTAATTATCTCTTTCATAGGACCCTTTGCCTACTTTTTCAGTGTAATCATATTAAACTGAGCAATACTACTAAATAATTTGCTAATTATTGCCTCATTTTACAATTCTATCCTTTTCCAGAGCTAGAGCAAGATACCTGGCTTCCTCTGGGTGTCTCTAGATGCTATCTAGGGGTGAAAATTCTGTATAAGAATGTGTTTGTGGTAAACCTTTCCTTCCCTGAGAAATATTTCATTCTAAGTCTTATACCACAAATGGCTATGCTGAACTGCTAGAAATAGGAATTGAGGCATGTGTGTTTGTTGATAGGTCTTTTTTACATCAATGGATTAGTTGCAATGTATTTAGAAGTTGGTTTTGGAAATCTTAAATCTTTTCTTTCGGTTAATTAATTGTCAGTGACCAATAAAGTAAAATGTACTTTCCTAAAAGTCAGAGAAACCTCATTATAAATATATAATATTGTATTTTGCTACATTTACAATACCATATGGTTATTTTTTAATGGTTTTCCCAAAGGCAGTTTCATTGGCTTGTTTAAGCTCTTTGCTTTGGCAGATAACCATAGAACCTCCTGGAGTGACGGGAGATGGTTGGTCTGGTACATAGACATTAATAAAGAGCAAAACATTGCACTACTCGTGAAGGATAGGAGTGAGCTGTGCTTGTCATAACTGTTTTCTAGAGGCAGGCAGGGTGCTTTTAGAGAGAGTAATAGAGGGAATTCCTTGGTGGTCCAGTGGTTAGGACTCGGCGCTCTCACTGCCAGGGCCCCGGGTTCGATCCCAGGTCGGGGAACTAAAATCCCACAAGCTGCGCAGCGAAGCCAAAAAAAAAAAAAAAAGAATCCTAGAGATTAAGGAGATCTTAGAATCTGCCCTCCTTAATATTTCACCAGAGCTACAGTGTGCCATTATTATAGATCATTATAAGTCCATGTTTCCTCTTCATTATAATGGAATAATTAGATAAACTGACTTTCATATTAGATCATATATTGTTTCAATGTGGAGGTCTGTGAATAGGTTTATAGGCTACCAAATTTTGGAGGGTAATAACTAAGAAGAGAGAAACAAATAGCACCTTCATCCTAAAGCAGTGTCATCTGGGCTTATCACCCCAAGCGGAGATTCAGGAGTGCCTGGACCCCAGACTCGGTCATTTGACACTTTTCCTTCAATAAAACTTAATCCTTAAGTAAGTGAATGTTTTCCATTGATTTGCTCTTCAGTCTTTTTTCTGGGAGTATTACCCACTTCTTTGGAGAAGTGGTGCTCTCTCAGTCCTAACTGTGTTGTTCTAAGAGGACAGCTAATCAAAGTATTGGGCCCTCTGTCTACCAGAGGGCGTAGATGACTCAAGGTAGGTCATCTTGAGTCTTTTCTGGGAATCTCAAATTGGAATGAGGGAAGAGATTTTGTTCACCAAGGGTGACGTTACCAGAAGTGAGGCAGAAGTTGTTTCTTGTTAAGCATAAAAAGCTGTGACATCTGTATAGACTCTGATTCAAAATGAGGTCTCAGCAAAGATAACAATGAGTGTCCTAATGACATTCCAGTGTCCTGGAAGCCCCCACCCTTCATGAAGTTTAGTTACGAATTTAGTTATCATTTAGTTATGATACTTAGTAAATTCATCTTTTTTTTTTTTTTAAGATACTTCAAGTTAGATTTGAAGCCAGTGGTCCTGAACTAGGGCTGTGTTTCTTAAAGATGAGAATTTATTCTTCCCTGAGAACTCTAATCTGAAAAATTCATTTGGACAATGCAGAGATGCCTGGGTTAGGATGGTGAATGTGTGGATTTGATCTATTCAATGTCATTAGAACCAGGTAAAAGTGGTTTCCAATGCTGGTCCTGCCACTTACTAGTTTTGTGACCTTAAGCATGTTAAAAATCCCCTTTAACCTTTATTTCTTTATTTGTAAAATAAGAATACCATCATGAGTAGTAGCAAGAATTCCGGTAATGGATCTGAGGACCTAGCTGAGGGCTGATGCAGAGCTCATACTCAGCAAATGTTTGAGGTGCATTACCCCTTTCCTCCCAACCCTCTCCAGTGTTCTAAAAAGAAATATATGCACATACACAGCAAATCTTGTAACTGTTAACTTCATGGGATTTTTTATATTGTTTTCCTGTACTGGTCTGTGGTTAACTATTTGAAATAATTAAGTTGTCTTTGTTAGAAATGATTTTACACATTTTTTATTGTGAATGATAATTATCAGTTAGATTTGACCTAAATGTAATATGTTAAGCTAAAGCTTAAACACCTATTGTGAAGACTAAGTATGAAGACTAATTGGAATATAAACTTCTTGTGGGCAGGAACAGTCTTCAACTTGTTTTTGTTTTTTCTCAAAGCCTCTAATAGTGCCAGGCATGAATAAACCATGGATTTTTGTTTGTTTGTATATTGGTAAGACCCTTGTTTATTTAAATGGAATTTGTAGTAATCAGAAGGACTTTATGGAGATACTGAAATTTCTGGAGCCATTTCTCTCATAAAAAAAAAGTGAGAGAGAGTGTAACCTTGGCAAGTCTATGAAGAAAGACATTCCAGGATAGATACCTAGGAGAAGCTTCGAAAGCAGGGGCTTAGAAGAAGTGAATGAACAACTTGCTTGAAAGTTGTGGAAGACCTGAGTTTTGACAGATAAAAGAATGAAGTAGTCACAGTGTGGGTTTTAAATTTGTCTTAAAGTACGGTGAAATCTGCTGCATAAACTTAATGATGAGAAAAGTATGAACAAAGTGAGTCAGGAAGATAATTTCAGAAACAACACAAGTATCTAGGATTGCAGGTGAAATAACTGGCTACAAAAATTGTAATAAGTTATTAAATGTACTTAACTAAAATGGTTAAGTACCTCATATATAAAGCATGGTTGTGGGGAATACAAAAAAGTAATCAAGTAAATGAAAGCATATGGCATAATAAAATCTTTTTTCCTTGCACATTAACAGTAATAAACAGTCCAAAAAGTCTGATAAAAAGTCCCCACATGCATGATTGGCAGATAACTGTCAAGGTAAAAGAGAATTGCAGGACTGTAACCATAACCTCTACAGCTAAAAAAATATTCTGGGAGGAAGAGCAAGACAATGAGCTAAGGCTTTTAAAAGTATAGGGTAGGGATAAGTATCTGTCTATATGGATGACTTCCTACAGAAGAGGTACACCAAAGGGCCTACGGAGAAGTGACAGGTGCCCGAGATCTCACTGGTTCTCTCAGGCTTCAGACTTGGCTTTGTTCATGTACCCCTTTATTCACTCACAATTTTTAAGTAGAAACTTTGCTTAAACAACAATATTATACGTTCACATCCTTGGTTAGAAAGGTCATATCCAGAAACTGTTTTCCCCTAAGTTGATCTAAGTCAACTTAGAAAGTCAAAAACAAGTAATCACACTCAGTATTGGTCCTGAGCCCAGCGTTAAACTTTTTTTTAAGTCAACAGTCTGGCTGACATAATAATTTCCTCATCAAATGTATGTATTTTGTTAGGCTGAGATGAGGATTCCAAAAGATCTTTGAAATTAAGACTAGATTTGAAAGTCATTTTAATAAATTAGAGGTATGTTTTTGAAGGAAACAGTTCATACTAGCTTACCTTGTTTCCCCTGGGACAGTCTAGAGGTGGTTAAAAATGCAACCAAATGGTCTGAGTTCAGAGAGGCATATGTAATACAGAGTTCTGTTGAGGTGACAGGGGAAAGAATAAATCACCCAAAATCATACCCTGGGGTTATTATTGTCTCATCTTCCTATAGAAACAACTTTACAAGAGCTGATTCTCACATCATGCTATTGCTTTTAATTTATAGGCCAAACAGTCTTAAGTTTTTCTAAAGATGCAACAAAGGTAGTAGAGACACTATACCATAATGATTAAGAATACAGACTCAAGAGCCATGCTGCCTTGGTCCAAATCCTACTTCTGCCACACGTCTTGACTGTGACCTCAGGTGCATTACTTCTCTCCGTGCCTTACTGTCTCCATTTGTAAAATAAAGTTAATAATAGGATCTGCCCCCTTGGTGGTTGTGAGGTTTATATGAGTGAATCCATGCACAATGTTAGAACTGGCATGTATTAAGCACTCTGGCATGTATTAAGCACTCAATAAGTATTATTATTGTTGTGAAAGACACTCTCCACTCTGTTGATTCCATTACTAAGTCACAGATGAAAACTAGCCATGGCTACAAACATTCCACACATGCCTACCAAATATAACAACTAATAATGCTAATTCCATTCTCGGAGAAGAGTCTCACCAAAGCTAAATATAACAGAAAGGTTACTTCTTACACACTCTCCACACGACGTGGTGCTGACTCATAATCCAGTATTTCCTGAAAACCTAATCCGTGTCTCGTACCACGCTAGCTACTCAAAATACAATGATAAAAAAAGCACACAAATTTCCTGCAGTTTAGTAGAGGAGATAATGTAGACAGATCTAAAATACTTTCTTTCTTTTTTGGGGATGTGGTGGTAGGGATGTTGGGGGGTTGTGGAATTTTGGACTTACTCAAAACATCTTCTACTAATAGTCTCAAAGTTCTCTCTAAGTTTGTAAAACACCTTCCTTCTCAGTTTGCGTTCTTTTTCTTTTTTTTTTTTTGCGGTATGCGGGCCTCTCACTGTTGTGGCCTCTCTCGTTGCGGAGCGCAGGCTCAGCGGCCATGGCTCACGGGCCTAGCCGCTCCGCGGCATGTGGGATCTTCCTGGACCGGGGCACGAACCCGTGTCCCCTGCATCGGCAGGTGGACTCGCAACCACTGCACCACCAGGGAAGCCCTCAGTTTGCTTTCTTAGTGATAACAGAAACAGTACAGACTCACTTTAGAAAATTTGACTCAGTGGTATAACAAGGTTTTTTTTTTCTGTTTTAACTATTAAGCATGTTTTTCTCTGAAAATCAGGAAAAAATTAAACTTGCAAAATTGGAGGAGTACAGGAAAGTATAAATAAGCAAGAAAAATAATTCCCGTAATTCCACTTTTCTTAAATTTTGACATATTTCCTTCGATATTTTGCTTTACACTTATTATATTGTTTAGGTGAGACCATACTGTGTGTATGTATAAATAATTTTATCTTATTTTATAGGGTTGTTGTGAAGATAAAATAAATAATATATTTAAAGCCCTAAACACTGTGTCTAATAGCTATATATCAAACATTCAGTAATTGTTAGCTAGTATGACAGTTATCTTGTCCTTCTTTTTATTTCTTTCATGATGAGCTATTTCTCATGTAATTAGAAAGCTATTTCTCATGTAATTAGAAAACTCTTTGTAAGCATTATCTTTTAATGACAGCATAATATGCTATATTTATTGATGTACTGTGGTTTATTTTCCTTTCCCTCATATTTGAATATTTTAGGTTTCTTCCAGAATTATTCTATTGTAAATAATGTTTTCCTAAATATTTTTAAATTGTCTTTACATTTCTGATTAATTCCTTAGACTATATCCCTAGAAAGGGAATTAGTGAGTCAAAATACTTGAACTTTTTAAAAGATCTTTGATGGACATATTGTCAAATTGCTTTCTAGAAATTTTGCTTAACTTTGTACTTTCACTCTTTCTTACCTAATAGACAGTTAACAGCCTGTGTCATAAAATCCTCTCCAGCCTTAAAATTACCTTAAAGTTTAAAAATATCATTGTTATTTTTTATAAGGGAAAATGGTCTATAATTTTAACAAATTTCTTTGCTTTTTCATAAAGTATTTTCAAATTGAATTATTTATATTTCTTCTTTTTAAACGTGTATTTTCACTTTGACCTTTTTCTAATTGCACTCTTAATAGTTTTCTTATAAATTTGTATGAATCCCTTGTACGTTAAGGCTGTTAATTCTTGCTCTGTCACATTTGTTGAAGTAGTTACCCAAATTTGTATTTTTCTTTCTTTTCTGATTTTTTAAATCATTTGAATTAATTTGTCTCTTTCTTCCTAATTTTTCCATTGCTTTTGAGCTTAGAAAATCCTCTCTATCCATAGACTTATATGTTTTCTTGTGAGTTGTACAATTAAACATTTACATTTAGTTCTTTAACACACTGTAAATATATATTTTTCTTTATGGGGTGAGGTGATCTCAATATTTCCCCATAGCATGTCACAGTTTTTCTTTTATTAAATACTTACTACATTATATTATAATTATTTTTTCTGAATTTTTATTCTTCATAAAACTTCAGTTTTCATCCTTTTAATTTTTATCCCCAGCAGTTGGCACAGTACCTACCACTTTGTAGAGACACAACAAATATTTGATAAAGAAAGAAATACACAATTATATATAATCTGTCCTGAAAGATTTTAAAGGCATGATCAGTTATTCTTCATCTCTTCCTATCTTTAATAACCTTAAGAGAGATTCTGTAGTAATTCTAATTTCAGGTTAGTCTACCTTCCAGAGCATCCACCAGAATGAGTTGGAGTGGTCTGGTCATAAGAAAAGTAATGTGAAAATGACTTGTACAGGAAGCTAAATTTTTACTTTCTAATAGGAGTTTTTTTTATTTAATAGATCTTTATTGGAGTATAATTACTTCACAATACTGTGTTAGTTTCTGTTGTACACCAAAGTGAATCAGCCATATGCATACACATGTCCCCATATCCCCTCCCTCTTGAGCCTCCCTCCCATCCTCCCTATCCCACCCCTCTAGGTCATTGCAAAGCACTGAGCTGACCTCCCTGTGCTATGCAGCTGCTTCCCACTGGCCAACTGTTTTACATTTGGTAGTGTATATATGTCAATGCTACTCTCACTTCGCCCCAGCTTCCCCCTCCCCGCACCGTGCCCTCAAGTCTATTCTCTTTGTCTACATCTTTATTCCTGCCCTGCCTCTAGGTTCATCAGTACCATTTTTTTTGATTGCATATATATGTGTTAGAATACGCTATTTGTTTTTCTCTTTCTGACTTACTTCACTCTGTATGATAGACTCTAGGTCCATCCACCTTACTACAAATAACTCAATTTCACTTCTTTTTATGGCTGAGTAATATTCCATTGTATACATGTGCCACATCTTCTTTATCCATTCATCCGTCAGTGGACACTTAGGTTGCTTCCATGTCCTGGCTATTGTAAATAGTGCTGCAATGAACATTGTGGTACATGACTCATTTTGAATTTTGGTTTTCTCAGGGTATATGCCCAGTAGTGGGATTGCTGGGTCATATGATAGTTCTATTTTTAGTTTTTTAGGGAGGCTCCAAACTGTCTTCCATAGTGGTTGTATCAATTTACATTCCCACCAGTAGTGCAGGAGGGTTCCCTTTTCACCACACCCTTTCCAGCATTTATTGTTTCTAGATTCTTCGATAATAGCCATTCTGACTGGTGTGAGGTGATACCTCACTGCAGTTTTGATTTGCATTTCTCTAATAATTAGTGATGTTGAGCATCTTTTCATGTGCCTCTTGGCCATCTGTATGTCTTCCTTGGTGGAATGTCTATTTAGGTCTTCTGCCCATTTTTTAATTGGATTGTTTGTTTTTTTGACATTGAGCTCCATGAGCTATTTGTATATTTTGGAGATTAATCCTTTGTCTGTTGTTTTATTTGCAAATATTTTCTCCCATTCTGAGGTTGACTTTTTGTCTTGTTTATGGTTTCCTTTACTGTGCAAAAGCTTTTAAGTTTAATTAAGCCCCAATTGTTTATTTTTATTTCCATTACTCTAGGAGATGGGTCAAAAAAGACCTTACTGTGGTGTATGTCAAAGAGTGTTCTTCCTACGTTTTCCTCTAAGAGTCTTATAGTGTCTGGTCTTACATTTAGGTCTTTAGTCCTTTTGGAGTTTATTTTTGTGTATGGTGTTAGGTGGTGTTCTAATTTCATTCTTTTACATGTAGCTGTCCAGTTTCCCCAGCACCACTTACTGAAGAGGCTGTCCTCTCTCCATTGAATGTTCTTGCCTCCCTTGTTGTAAATTAGGTGACCATATGTTCGTGGGTTTATCTCTGGGCATTCTATCCTGTACCATTGATATGTATTTCTGTTTTTGTGCCAGTACCATACTATCTTTATTACTATAGCTTTGTGGTATAAGTTGAAGTCAGGGAGCCTGATTCCTCCATTTTTCTTTCTCAAGATTGCTTTGGCTATTCGGGGTCTTTTGTGTTTCCATACGAATTGTGAAATTTTTTGTTCTAATTCTGGGAAGGATGCCATCGGTAGTTTGATAGGGATTGCCACAGAATCTGTAGATTGCTTTGGGTAATATAGTCATTTTCACAATTTTGATTCTTCCAATCCAAGAACATGGTATATTTTTCCATCTGTTTATGTCACCTTTGATTTCTTTCACTGGTGTTTTACAGTTTTCTGAGTACAAGTCTTTCGCCTCCTTAGGTAGGTTTATTCCTAGGTATTTTTGTTGTTGTTGTTGCGATGGTAAATGGGATTGTTTCCTTAATTTCTCTTTCTGATTTTTCGTTATTGGTGTATAGGAATGCCAGAGATTTCTGTGCATTAATTTTGTATCCTGCAACCTTACCAAATTCATTGATTAGTTCTAGTAGTTTTCTGGTGACATATTTAGGATTTTCTATGTATAGTTATCATGTCATCCACAAACAGTGACAGTTGTACTTCTTTTCCAATTTGTATTCCTTTTATTTCTTTTTGTTCTCTGATTGCCGTGGCTAGGACTTCCAAACCTATGTTTAAGAGTGGAGAGAGTGGACATCCTTGTCTTGTTCCTGATCTTAGTGGAAATGCTTTCAGTTTTTCACCATTGAGTATGATGCTCACGGTGGGTTTGTCATATATGGCCTTTATTATGTTGAGGTGGGTTCCTTCTATGCCCATTTTCTGTAGAGTTTTTATCATAAATGGGTGTTGAATTTTGTCAAAAGCTTTTTCTGCATCTATTGAGAGGATCATATAGTTTTTATTCCTTAATTTGTTAATATGGTGCATCACATTAATTGATTTGCGTATATTGAAGAATCCTTGCGTCCCTGAGATAAATCCCACTTGATCATGGTGTATGATACTTTTAACGTGTTGTTGGGTTCTGTTTGCTAGTATTTTGTTCAGGATTTTTGCATCTATGTTCATCAGTGATATTGGTCTATAATTTTCTTTTTTTGTAATATCTTTTTCTGGTTTTGGTATCAGGGTGATGGTGTCTTCGTAGAATGAATATGGGCGTGTTCCTCCCTCTGCAATTTTTTGGAAGAGTTTGAGAAGTGTCAGTGTTAGCTCTTCTCTAAATGTTTGATAGAATTCGCCTGTCAATCCATCTGGTCCTGGACTTTTGTTTGTTGGAAGATTTTTAATTACTGTTTCAATTTCATTACCTGTGTTAGGTCTGTTTATGTTTTCTAATTCTTCCTGGTTCAGTCTTGGAAAATTGAACCTTTCCAATAACTTGTCCATTTCTTCATGGTTGTCCATTTTATTGGCATATACTTGTTTTTAGTAGTCCCTTATAATCCTTTGTACTTCTGCAGTGTCAGTTGTGATTCCTCCTTTTTCATTTCTAATTTTATTGATTTGCATCCTCTCCCTTTTTTTCTTGATGAGTCTAAGGGTTTATCAGTTTTGTTTTATTTTCTCAAAGAACCAGCTTTTAGTTTTACTGATCTTTGCTATTGTTTTCTTCATTTCTATTTTATTTATTTCTTTTCTGATTTTTATGATTTCTTTCCTTTTACTGACTTTGGGTTTTCTTTGTTCTTCTTTCTCCAGTTGTTGTAAGTGTATGGGGTAGATTGTTTATTTGAGATTTTTCTAGTTTCTTGAGGTGAGATTGACTTGCTATGAACTTTCCTCTTAGAACTGCTTTTGCTGTATCTCATAGGTTTTGGGTTGTCATGTTTCCGTTGTCATTTGTTTCTATGTATTTTTTAAATTTTTTCTTTGACTTCTTCAGTGATCTCTTGTTTATTTAGTAGCACACTGTTTAACCTCCGTGTATTTGTGATTTTTACATTTTTTTTTTCCTGTAATTGATTTCCAATCTCATAGCGTTGTGGTCAGAAAAGACGCTTGATGCGATTTCAATTTTCTTAAATTTTCCGAGGCTTGGTTTGTGACCCAAGATGTGATCTGTCTTGGAAAATGTTCCATGTGCACTTAAGAAGAAAGTGTATTCTGCCACTTTTGGGTGGAATGTTCTATAAATATCAATTAAATCTATCTGGTCTATTGTGTCATTTAAAGCTTGTGTTTCCTTATTTATTTTCTGTTTGGATGATCTGTCCATTGGTGTAAGTGGCATGTTAAAGTCCCCTACTATTATTGTGTTACTGTCAGTTTCTCCTTTCATGGTTGTTAGCATTTGCCTTATGTATTGAGGTGCTCCTATGTTGGGTGCATAAACATTTATAATTGTTATATCTTCTTCTTGGATTGATCCTTCAATCATTATGTAGTATCCTTTGTCTCTTGTGATAGTCTTCATTTTAAAGTATTTTATCAGATACGAGTATTGCTACTCCAGCTTTCTTTTGATTTCCATTTGCATGGAATATCTTTTTCCATCCCTTTACCTTCAGTCTGTATATGTCGCAAGGTCTGAAGTGGGTCTCTTGTAGACAGCATATATATGGGTCTTGTTTTTGTATCCATTCAGCCAGTCTGTGTCTTTGGTTGGGGCATTTAATCCATTTACATTCAAGGTTAGTATTGATATGTATGTTCCTATTACCATTTTCTTAATTGTTTTGGGTTTGTTTTTGTGGGTCTTTTCTTCTCTTGTGTTTGCCACCTAGAGAAATTTCTTTAGCATTTGTTGTAAAGCTGGTTTGGTGGTGTTGAATTCTCTTAGCTTTTGTTTATCTGAAAAGCTTTTGATTTCTCCGTTGAATCTGAATGAGATCCTTGCTGGGTAGAGAAGTCTTGGTTGTAGGCTTTTCTCTTTCATCACTTTAAGTATATCCTGCCACTCCCTTCTGGCCTGCAGAGTTTCTGCTGAAAAATCAGCTGATAACCTTATGGGGATTCCTTTATATGTTATTTTTTGTTTTTCTCTTGCTGATTTTAATATTTTTTCTTTGAATTTAATTTTTGTTAGTTTGATTAATATGTGTCTTGGTGTGTTTTTCCTAGGGTTTATCCTGTATGGGACTCTCTGTGCTTCCTGGACTTGGGTGACTATTTCCTTTCCCATGTTAGGGAAGTTTTCCACCATAATCTCTTCAAATGTTTTCTCAGACCCTTTCCTTTTCTCTTCATCTTCTGGGACCCCTGTAATTCGAATGTTCATGCATTTAGTGTTGTCCCATAGGTCTCTAAGATTGTCTTCAGGGGCTTCCCTGGTGGCACAGTGGTTGGGAGTCCACCTGCCGATGCAGGGGACACGGGTTCGTGCCCCGGTCCGGGAGGATCCCACATGCCGTGGGGCGGCTGGGCCCGTGGGCCATGGCCGCTGGGCCTGTGCGTCCAGGGCCTGTGCTCCGCAATGGAAGAGGCCACAGTGGTGAGTGGCCCGCGTACTGCAAAAAAAAAAAAAAAAAAAAAAAGATTGTCTTCAATTCTTTTCATTCTTTTTTCTTTATTCTGCTCCTTGGCAGTTATTTCCACCATTTTTTCTTCCAGCTCACTTATTCGTTCTTCTGCCTCAGTTTTTCTGTTATTGATTCCTTCTGGTGTATTTTTCATTTCAGTTATTTTGTTGTTCATCTCTGTTTGTTTGTTCTTTAGTTCTTCTAGATCTTTGTTAAACATTTCTTGTATTTTCTCAATCCATGCCTCCATTGTATTTCCAAGATTCTGGATCATCTTTACTATCATTACTCTGAATTCTTTTTCAGGTGGATTGCCTATTTCCTCTTCATTTATTTGGTCTTGTTGGTTTTTACCCTGCTCCTTCATATGTGACATATTTTTTTGCCGTCTCTCTCTTTTTTTTTTTTTCTTTATGAGTGGGATTGTGTTCCTGTCTTACTGGCTGTTTGGCCTGAGGCTTCCAGCACTGGAGTTGTAGGCTGTTGGGTAGAGTTGGGTCTTAGTGCTGAAATGAGGACATCCATGAGACCTCACTCTGGTGAATATTACCTGCGGTCTGAGGTTCTCTGTTAGTCCACTGGTTCCGACACGGAGCTCCCACTGCAGGAGCTTTGGCCCGACCCCCGGCTCGTGAACCAAGATCCCGCAAGCCACATGGGGTGGCAAAAAAAGGAAAGAACAATAACAAAGTAAAAAACAAAATTAGACTAGGAAACTAACAGATATGTTAGTTTTAAAAATAAAAATATAGATGAATCAACAACCTAAAGGTACAACGGTACCATAATAGCAAAGAAGAGAACGAGGGAAAAGAGAAAACAAAAAACGGGGAAAAGGCCTTGGCTGTGGAGGGCAAGGCCTGAGGAAGGGCGAGGTTTGGGTGGTAGGCGGGGCCTATGCTTAGAACCTGCAGGGCTGGAAAAGGCCCTAGGGGCTATGGGGGGTGGGGCTTAGGCTCAAGGAACAGAAGGGGCCCAGGTGTGCCCCCCAACCCTGGTCTCAGAGGGCAGGGGACCTCACCTGGGAGCCCAGCAGGCTTCCTGGGCTTGAGTGGGTGGGGCAAACACCCTCCTCTCCTCTCCAGCTCTTCCTGTCCTGGAGGGCCCCTCCCACCTGCTTCTCCTGTTCTCCCCTTGGCCTTCTTCCTATGCCCCCAGGATCAATGCAGGGGGGGTGGGGGGACCTTGGAGAGCAGAGGACCATCCTGGGAGCTCAGCAGGCTCCCCGGGCCTAGGGGGTGGGGCAAACGCCCTCTACTCCTCTCCCCCTCCTCCCAGAGGACCCCTCTCTCCTGCCTCTCCTGATCTCCCCAGCCTCCCTCCTGTGCCCTCAGGACTCACGGGGCCTGGAGGGCGCTTTGGAGGGTAGGGGACCAGCCTGGGAGCTTAGCAGGCTCCCTGGGCCCGAGTGGGCGGAGCAGTCACCCTCTGCTCCTCTCCCACTCCTCTCGGAGGGCCGCTCCTGCCTGCCTCTTCTCATCTCCCCAGCCTCCCTCCTATGTCCCCAGGACCAATGTGACCGGGGGTGGGGGGGGGCCTTGGAGGGCAGGGGACTGGACTGGGAGCTCAGCAGGCCCCCCCAGGCCCAGTGGGCCGGGTGATTGCCCTCTGCTCTCCCGGAGGGCCCCTCCCGCCTGCCTCTTCTGATCTCCCTGGCCTCAGGGGCGCTGATCCTGTTTGACCACTACTTCTCCTCCCTACTCTGTTCCCCAAAGTCCTACCGGTTCACTTGGGGGTTCCTCCAGTCTCCTTGGGTGTCAGGTTTTCCACCAGCAGCCGGCAGGCGCCCTAGTTGTGGGGAGACTCTAACTCGGTGTCTTCCTACACTGCCATCTTGACTCTGCCCTTCTAATAGGAGTTTTGTCTTAACTAGTAATCAGAAGCTCTATACCTATTATCTAAGCCACCCTATGACTGGATATTTTCCCAAAATTATCCTGCTCCACCTAAAAAAAGTAAATTAAAATCCATCTTTATAATGATCAGAGTATTCAAATGAACAGCTACAATTTAAATGATGACACTCAAATATTTTCAAACTTGACATCTCACCTGGGTTCCATTCTCTTAATTCCAACTACTTGGAAGCAGGTAAGATATCATTTACCTGTGCTTACCAATGCCACTTCAGATTCAGCGACTTCACAACTGAAATCAGTTCACCCTTACCTTCCTACTCATTCTCTCTACTCCCACCAGTCCAACACCAAATCCTGTTTCCTACTCTTGTGTTCCCTAGTTTGGATATGTTATCACTATCTACCCAGTAGTCGAGGTAAAAATCTCAGTTATTCTTTATTCACTAACCGTGTGTACTTAATCTGTCACTACATCTTATCCATATTACCTGCACAGTGTTTTCCCTTTTGTCTGTTCCCCATCTTAACTACCACTGTCCACCCTCATAATCACTGATATGGACAATTGCCATAACCTCTTCATTGAAGTCCCAGCTTCCATTCCCTCCTCCTTCCAAACCTCTCCACATAAATGATTTTTAAATGGGGATGTCCATTAAAAAGAATCCTCTTGCCCCTAGAGATTCAGATTCACTAAATTGAGGGTAGAGCTTGGATCTCTCATTATATAAAAAACTTCCCAGATGATTCCAGTGCACACCTGGATTAAAACCAATACTTTACAAGCTTCTGGAGTTATCATTTCAAAAGCCTGCTATAGTCACATCGTCCTTTGGCTTAAAAAGTTCTAATGCTTCCCCCACTGCCTACAGTATAAAGTCCAAACTTTGCTTGTGATAGAACAGGTGTCATTCACATCCGGGCCCTCATCTCCCTTTCCGGATGCATTTTCAACTACTCCCCTCCCAAGGCCTTTGAGTCTAGCCAAATAAGTTACACCCAAATATGCCATGTACTTTTGGATTTTTGTGCCTTTTTCCATACCATTTCTTCTAAGTTGCCCTTAGCTTTTTTCTATATCTGGAAAACTCTCTCCTCAATGTCACTTACACCTGACTATACCCCTTTTTCTTCCAGGCAGGAGTAACAGCTCTTCATCTGTGACTCCACAACACTTTGTGTGTACTTGTGTTGCTGCTCTCATTGCTTTGGATTGTGATGGTTTGTTCACATACGTATAGTTAGGTTATTAAGATAAAGATAGTCCTACTTATCTTGTATGAGTAGGCACCCAGGAGGCATGCCTCTTTCCTTTTGATTAAGAATTAACAGATTCTCTTGGGAATTCCCTGGCGGTCCAGTGGTTAGGAATTCTCTTGGGAATTCCCTGGCGGTCCAGCGCTTTTCACTGTCAGTGGCTCAGGTTCAATCCCTGGTCAGGGAGCTAAGATCCCACAAGCCTCACGGCACCGCCAAAAATAGGAAAGAAAAAAAAATTAGCAAATTCTAAAAAAAAATTTAAAAAAAAGAACAAATTCTAAGTCTTCTTTTTATACCCACCTTTTCTAACTAGCAAATTACCTTCTGTCTAGATCATTCATCTGTTTCTATCTCCTCATCCAAAAAATTGGCCTGTCTTATTAACAAAAGGAACCTCTCAAATCTCTGTACCAAGTGATGGTTGGTGGTCACTTGGGTATCATGGGACTCATTAGTGTCTAAAAATACCTTGCTGAGATCTTCACCAATGGAAGATATAGAACATCTGGTAACATGTTCAAGATATTCAGCAGGTTTTGAATGTTAAAGATCAACAAAACTGATGTGGTGAGTTGTGTCAATTCTCCTGCTTCGTAAGTTTCTGTAACTGGTACCATTAATGTCTGCTTCACACCTAGAAGCATTCTTTTTTTTTCTTAAGCCAGAAGTCATTTTTGGTGTATTACATCTCCTAAGACCACATCTAAGCTGTTGGCTTTCACAGTGAATTGTGGGCCTAGTGGTAGATTCTGCAGGAAAGACCCGCTTTAAGTTTTCAGATGCCTCTTTCATCTTGGACTATAAACTCATACCTGTTTCCCTAACAAAACATTAGGAGTTCAGAAATGGTATGAAATTTGGGTGCAGTTATGATTAGTTTACAACTTACAATGTAATCATTACTGTCTGGTTTTGAGTATTAGAGAAGAGGCTTTGATATGTGTGCTGTAAGATGATAATTGATCATGATGTCTACCAAGAGATAGAGGTAATTATTAAAGACTTCTGTGGCATCAGACCAAACAAAATGCTACAAATCATGGGATTTTATCACATGGATCCACGCTTAGGGAATTAAAAAACTTTTTTTTCCCGATTGTCATTTTTCCTCGGAGAAAGTCAGAAAGGAAATTGAATGCAGTAGTATCTTCAATATTGAAATATACTGGGTAACTACATAAGTTCTGAAATCAACATGAATATGTCCTTATCTTGTTTTGGAAATGGGTTGCTAATAATAGTATATTAAAGAAGCAAAGGCCATTGTGTTTGCAGGACCAGAATGTTTCTGGTGCCTTCTGTATGAAAAGTTATGATGCTGCATTTGTTTCTTTCATAGGCATTGTCTCCTTGTTCCCTTTGGACAATGGATTTAAAGGAATCAGAGGCAAAAATATAAATTTGGGGCTAAAATGAAGCTAGTTTCTGTGTTCACTTCTGTTATTAATCAACCTAAAACAGTTGATTAATTGATTATATCTCAGCACAGCACTACCTTTAGGCTTGAAAGTTTGGAGGCAAAATTGGATAGCTGCCTGGAAAGTAGGTAATGAGATAAATAACATGGAATTTAATTCTAGCCTAGAAAGGCATATTTCAATTCTGAATGTCTTACTTTGTCACACAAAGGGAGGAATGTGTGACAGTAAGCATACTGCTGTGGCTTAAAAATCAAGAGACCTCAATCGATTCCCTGCAAATTACTTCCCATCTTTGATACTCTCCATTAAATGAGAAATCATTAAAAATATTTCCCTACCCAGAAGTGAAGTTGTTTTTTTTTAAAAAGGAAGGTAGAGATAGATGTAGAGGTCGATCCATCCATCCATCCCCCTTAAACTTTTCTCTAAGTACATTGGCTCTACCTGAAAATTTTCCCTTGAGCCTGTGTTTGAATGGACTATGAAACCTGCAAAAACAATAAAGGTTCTGGCCCCTTAATGTTCACCAGGACTTGCTGAGTATAACCTCTAAAAAACAATTTCATAGTTAACTCAGCTCTTAGCGATAAGGAGGAACCAGGAGGTAGTTCCCAAACACTTAAATATGAGAGAAGGACTTTTCTGTTTCACTTTTCTGCTCTTGATGGACAGATTTCTCTGAAAAGTACTTCTTTCAGTTTAGGAGAGGAAGTGAGAGATTTCCCAGGAGGAGTATTTAGCAATAGTCATGTGGTTCCAAGTGCAAGACAGAAGCCCTTTGTAACTGAACCTGGTGGGGAAGGAGAGGGGCTGAAGAAGGGCTGAAAGGCAGAATCGCAGATTCTTTTTGATAATTTTGGAGTTGTTCATTCAAGACTCTCACAAGAGGATGAAAGAGACCTTGAGTCCAGAAAACCAGCCGCTAAAGACAAGTTATCAAAAATGCTTACTTCAAATTTACATTTGGATTAGTTTATGAAAGAAAACCTTCTAATCAGAGTACAGGTATGAACTCATTGTTAAGATTCTAGTAAAGGATTAATAAAAGAACTTAGTATTTAACAATTTAATTGTTTCGGTAAAAAGTATACAAACTAAATCTTAGGGAAGACAGTGAGCTCTCACCAAATCTCAGGAAAAACATGCATGTTGCTGTTGTGACCTTTGTGACACACCACAGATGCCACACACCTAGCGATCCTGTACACAACTGAAATGCACAATGCAGATTCTTGTGTGCTAAAACTGTAAAACAAGAGCCACTGGAGCTATATCCCTGTAGCCGTGCGGGTACAGTTCGTTGCTCCTGTCCGGGTAGCACATGGCTCTGGGGTCCTTTGGCTTTGTGCGAGAGGACCTTCTTGTTGAGTTTACTTAGGCTGAAAGTATCAATTTCTACCCCCACTCCCTATGGGTCCCACTGTGCTTATCAGGAATGATAGTTGGTCCTTTGCCCTCATCACTTTTTCATTTGTTTCCCCTAGTCTCACTGGTAATTATTCATATAATGTCAACGTCTTTTCTTTTCAGTCCTCCTCGCCCTCTGACGAATGTGAATGACACCATGGTGAGCCACATGTCCTCTGGGGCGCCCACTCCCACCAAGAGGTACGTGATGCTTGCGCGGCAGTTACCACTCACCGTTGGGTACTGGCCTCTGGCCTGGGAAGCAGAGCATTCCACAGGGCAGAAAGGACTGGCTTTCCTCCCCTCCTTTGACTGTCTTTTTGTATTATTTTCGACTTTTTATCTTCCTTTTTTTCCCTACTAACTTATAAATATAGCAACTGAAGGAGGCTGCTTTGGAGTGGTGCCTGAGGTGGAAGCTCTCCATTTGTGACAAGCAGTGAACATAGTGTCAAAGCAGATTAGGCATGTTTGAGCTCTTTTTTTTAACATCAAACAATATTTTGATGAGCACGAATTTCAACAGTTTTGCATTAGAGTTCTTGAAGCGTCAAAGATCATTTCTGCTTCCTGATTGGACTCTGTAAATTGAGCTAATTCCTTACATTCTAAATCATTCCACATAGAATTCATAAGCATTTAAGCTGAAAAGCCTGAGTCCCTCTCAGTTACACAGGGAGTTTCCTTAGGGTCCTTCAAGGAGCTAGAACCGTCTCCTCTTTTCTTCTCTTCATTTAGTTTACTCTTCTCCAGAATTCTCTTAGGCAGGACTTAAAAGATCTGTATGAGATGGTTTACTTTCTGTCTGATTTAAGCTGTTCTGTCACCAGAGCAATGCAGAAAGTCCCTCAAGGCACAACCAGTAAAGAATTCTTTCTAACAGTCATCACTCAAAAGAAACAAAAAAACAAAACGAAAAAGAATGAAGGCATTCCAACCCACTCCCCAAGTCCTTCCTGAAGAAAAGCACTTTGTACTGCAAACCTGAAGAAAACCATACATACCCATTGCTTTGGATCAAGTTAGCTATAGAAATGTTATTTACTTAATAATACTTTGACTTAATATATATAATTATAATACTTAAGATCAACTATGTTTGTTCCATTGGGTAAAACTCCTAGGGCAATATTTCCCAAACTTGAGTGATGAGAAGAATCACCCGGGTCACTTGCTAAACATACACATGTCTGAGATCACATCAGACCCAGTGGATCCTGAGATCCTGGGAAGCTACACGTTTAACAAGTATTCCAGGTGATTCTTATCATCAAGCAAATTTGGGCAATAGCCTTAGAAGTGAAGGAGTAAACTACAAGAATCCTCCACCCTGGAATAGAGGATTTAGGGACTTAACAAATGAGAGTGACTTGATAATACAGTGTTATCCACATGGAGACTCGAGACCCTGACCAGGTGAGAGTACTTGTCCGCAGCCTTGTTGGGAGTACTTGTTGGGACACTACTAGCAGGACAGTAGCTGTGCCTCTTCTTTTGGGCAGAATTGAGTGGTATGAGCACCGTCTGTACTGAGCACAGACTTCTGAGCCAGACTGCATTTGAATCCTGGCTATCACCTGACCTTGAACAAGATTCTTATCTTTGTTGGTTTATCTGTAGAATGAGGAGAATAATAGTATCTATGTTGTGGGGTTTATGTGAGAATGTAACATACTGTTGTCATTATTTAGGAAGTAAACGGTAATGAGAGAACAGGTGGGGAAGAGAGAATAATTTATGGCTAATGCCCTCTCAAGGAAGAACAGAGGCTTATGAAAGAGTACAGAGCAATTAAACCTCTCCCACCTGCCTAGATTTTACAACCACCCTTGCTGGCCTTAACTTTTTATGTTGAACACCCATAGCATTCAGACCCAGACCTAGAATCTAAATATCAGCTCAGGAATGTTTCTGTTTCAAAACTAGGAAGACAAGGTAGATTATTGAAAGAAGTCAGCTTGTAGGTTTTATGTTAGTTTTAGCAATGCCATGTATTAGGGTTTCACTTCACCTGAGTTCTCTTCATTTACTCCTTTTGTCACTGAGTCACCCGAGTCCCTGAGGGCCCTAAGTGCATGGTGATCAAGGGCACCATGCATTCAGTGACCACAGCTGGATGTAGCTCCTAGAGGCTGTTGGAGGGAGTGCATATTTCTGGATGATGTTTTACTGCTTGAGGAGACTGAAAGAAGGGACTTGGGAGCAGTAGTCATCACAGCTCCTCTCTAGGAGGACTGCTAACCTTTAGGCTTGATGTTGCTGTATGAAGCCCCAGCTCAGTAGCCAGTGGCCAGCTGTAATGGTCAGTCACAAAATATCTACCATTTCTGAAAGTTGTTTCAGATAATATAGTATAGCCTGGGTTAAGATTTAATTTTAAAGTCAGCATTTCAGCTAGCATCTCTTTCTAGGTAGGCTCAGTCAATGCTAGAGGTGGTTGTCACAGACTCTCCATGGGCTGACCAGCGGACCAAGCGTAGCCAAAGCCCTTAGGAGACCGAAACAAAGGCGGAGCTCTGTAACTTAGCAAGAAGAGGAGTTGCTGGAGGAGAGGCTACATGGTGACGTGATGCCCCTGTCCTAACAATACTGTCCTTAGAATTTTTGGAGATTTCATTTACTTTCAGGATGAGATTATGATAGAACATATGGACATGAATTGCATAATTCATAGACTTGGCTCTTCATAGCCCCAGTTTCTAAATGGTATAAATTTCAGGTAGTATCCTATTTACTTCCTCGAGGACTCATCAGTTTTTATTTTCTCCTCTGAATGTCGTCAGACCTTTGTCTCCAGAGTCTGATGAAAGCCAGGAACCCAGCACGTCATCCCAGTCATAGATCCTTCCTCTGCTGGGGCAGAGAATTCTCAAGGGGCACAAAGCTACTCTCCAGAAATAAGAGGTTTTCTTTAGAACTCAGCATAAGACATAAATCACTGAATCAGACAAGAACATGCACAGTAATAAAAATGCAGGAAAAAGTAAAGAGCTCCAGGTTCTAACTTTTCGATAAGCTGTGCATTTAAAACTAGTGATAACCCAGGACTTCCCTGGTGGCACAGTGGATAAGACTCCATGCTCCCAATGCAGGGGGCCCAGGTTCAATCCCTGGTCAGGGAACTAGATCCCACATGCATGCCACAACTAAGAGTTCACATGCTATAACTAAGGAGCCCATGTGCCACAACTAAGGAACCAGTGAGCTGTAACAAAGGAGCCCACCTGCCACAACTAAGAGCTGGCAAGCCGCAGCTAAGGAGCCCTGGAACCGCAACTAAGGGAGCCCACCTGCCGCAACTAAGGAGCCCATGTGCTGCAGCTAAGGAGCCAGCAAGCTGCAACTAAGGAACCCTGGAGCCGCAACTAAGGAAGCCCACCTGCTGCAACTAAGGAGCCCACGTGCCACAGCTAAGGAGCCAGCAAGCTGCAACTAAGGAGCCCACCTGCCGCAACTAAGATCTGGTGCAATCAAATAAATAAATAAATAAATATTTTTTTAAAAAATAGTGATAACCCCATTGGTGAAAAACAATACTTGATTAGTCCAAATAAAAGATAATCTCAAATGTAATGGTTACTTTGTACAGAAGAAAACCTTATAAATGGCAAAGATGCTGGCAATCATGTGAGAAACTGTAAATTATGTTCCTGAAAGGTTCCACTCTAGGGATTTGCCCCCTGTAATATTTTTATTGACATTTCTACAGTAGAAAAGAAATTTCATCTTTGTCTTAGACTGAGTAGTTTCTGGAAATTTGCTTTCTGTTAAAGAATCAGAACAGTACACATAAAAACAAACAAACTTTCAACACTTTAAAACAGAGACTTAAAATGCCCCTCCACTATCCGACTTCCTCCAAGGCTTGCTTCTGTCCCTCTTCTTCCCCAGGGTTCAGAGTGTGATTATGTTATTATTCTCTGTACTATTGTACTATTTAAGTCGTACCTTATATTCAGACCAATATGAAAAATGATGCTAATGTTTTTAATGTCTTCTAAAGCTTTGGCTTTAATTATTTATACAGATATAAATGTTTACAATTCTGTGGGCATTTCATATAAGGTTGGCAGCAACAAAAACCTCCAGTATGAAACTTTTGGCTTGGTACATTTGATTGGTATAGTAGTTTTAACTCTTTTAACTTCAGGTATTAAAATCTAACTTTTAAAAGTACAAACCCAGTTAAGCACAATGAAAAAGTTCCAAAGATCTGGTGTACAACCTTGTGCTTATACTTAAAAATACTCTAACATACACTTAAAAATTTGTTAAGAGAGTAGATTGTGTGTGTTCTTACCACAATAAAAAAAAAAGAAAAGAAAAGAAAAGGCACAAACCCACAAGACAAAGGCAAAAGCAGAAGGGAAGGGCAGAAGTGTCCATAGATCACAAAGCAACTGAACTGCCACCAGGATGTCCACCTGTGGCTTCTCCATCTCTCGGCTTCTCTCAGTGTGCTGTCTTCATTCCCTTCTCCTACAGAACAGCCACCTCTCAAGATGCCAATGGCTTCACTCACATCTACAGCCTTGTCACTCAAGAGGTTGTGCTTTTCCTCCCTAGGATTAGAAAACTCCAAGAAAGAATTCTTATTGTCCTGGATGGCATTACTGCCCATCCTTGTGTATGTGTGATAAGCCACACTCATTAGACCTGTATCATCAGAATAGAGGGAGGAGCATCTCCCCAAAAGAAGGTTCTACCGTCAAGAACAGGAGAGATCCTGGGAAAGAAAAATAACAGAATTTGTTGGCAGAGCACTGCTTTGCTACCAAGCACACAGATGTGTGCACAAGTGTGTACATGCACACACACATACCCCTTCCCATGCACGTTTCCACTGCCAGAGCTTTCCTCCTCGGACAATGCAGCGGTACGACTGCAGATGTATACTTGCGTTTCCCAGGAGTCTTATCCACCTCCTGCAGACAGCACTGGGTCCCCGATATCTAGGTCATGTCCATTTGTCGGGATCAGGTCTAGGTGCATCTTTTGTGATTCATTAACCCGTTCTACCATGGACCAAATCATAAGTTTTAAGAACTCACACATCTCTACAACTCACAGCTCTACAAAAGTAGAAATCTGAAAATAGGATAATTGCATTTTAGAGAAGGGAGGAAAAGAAAGTAACAGAAAACATGGCATATTAAGCCACATTTGCCTGTTTCCTCCTAAAACACCATGAAAGTGACAGTCGAGACATTTTCTTTAGTAGAAACCAACTACAGAGAAAAATGGACAAGGAGACAATAGCAACATTTTGGAAGCAGCAAAGCAGATGGATGAGTGGTAACTGATTTTCCAGACTGGAGAGAATTAAAACCTAAGCCAACAGAGAAACCCAGAGGAAAGCCCACCCGGGAATTAGAAGGCTCTGAGGGAGGGATACAGAACAACAGCTGATAGTCTGTTTAAGAAGCACTTACAGTCTCAGTCTCAGATTGCATACATAACTGGGCCTCTACCGCTACCCAACCTGCCAGAGTTGAGATTTACGTTTGTGGTTTCTGGAATAATACAACCCCCATAAAAACCCTAGTTGTCTTAATTATCTCACCTTGGTGGGCTGAGGCAACTGGCTTCCAGACAACGCATCTCGTTTCCTTGCAATATCATATTAAAGACTTCAAGAAATCACTACTGCATCCTGTTATTCCTCTCAAAGTGCCTGGGACTCCAGCCAGAAGGGGCACAAGGTCTAAGTCCCAGGATCCCAGAGATTACAATTTAACCAGTGGCTTTGCTCTGTAGCCGTATAGCAAAGATTGATGTTATTCCCTCCCTGGGATGGAGAGTTTTGCTACCATCGACACCTCAACTTGACTTAGCTAGTTCCAATCAGTGTTATACCCCACTCCTAGTATTAGTTTCTATTTTGGTCAGAACTCTTGGCTGTTAAGTAACAGCAGCTCAGTGTGAATTGGCTTAGGGAAAACGAGAAGATTTTTTGTTTTTGTAACCAGACTGTGGGCAAAGCAGGGGATATGCGGCTGGGCCTCCCGGATGACAGAGCAAGGGGAACTCTAACTCATGTAGGTGTTTCCCCCCAACCCACCCCCTGCCCATGCTCCTTGCTCCTCTCTACTTCACATCTGCTCCTTCTTCCCTAAGGTAACTACCTTTTCACGCAGCAGGGAACAAAGCCAAGAGACCCATGTGTTCACGTTTTGTAACCTCATTACCCTATGTGGATCCAATTTGAAAACTTTCAGTGAAAGTTCCTTTTGATCCGTCTTGGATCATGTTACCCACCCTGGGGTTTTCTGTTTAGTGGTCCTGCCTAGAATAACATGGTTGAATGGGTGGGGGTCAGTTCACAAAATAGCGGGGGGGGTCTGCTGCCCCCAGAGAAGGTAGAGTTGCTGAGGAGACATGTAGGTATAAGCTTCTTTTTCAGGTGGTTTCTGACAAAAAATTGCATGTGTAAGTGTATGACATCACACTTCCATTTGCATAGATTTGTTTCAGGAGCCCTTTCTTCCTCTACCACCTCATTTTTGTTTTTCTCAAGGGTTAAATAATTCTTTCTATTCTGTTCAGTTTATGAAGGTGATTGTGTTGGGACATAACACCATCTTTGGGTGGTAACAGGTGAATATGAGAGCCACAGACCCTGAGTAAGCCACCAATTGTGAGGAATCTTAAGTAAAGGCAAGATTTTATTAGAGCTTTTTTACTTTAATACATACTTCACAAGAAGGAAAAGCAGTTTTTAAAGACCAGAAGATGCTACAATGTAAGTACTATTTCTGAGCTGTAGAAACATGACCAAGTTAAGAGGTGGGTTGTTAAAATGGCTTTTTGCCTGGGTGCCAAGGTAAAAAGTTTATCTTGTTATCTGCAGAAAACAGTGGAGTGACAGAAGCCACAGCACGCTGCTTTTTCAGACAAAGCAGCAGAGGTGTGGGGAAACTGAGAAAAGAGGCAAATCGGTCAAGGCAGAAACTATTCATATGTGGACTCAGGCCACTGATTGTCTTTCTTTCTGTGAAATGAGAAGAATAGAGTTTGGTTGAAAAGCAAGAACTAATGAGGTTTTCAGCGTGGCCATGAAACAACTACCTTGTGTGAATTCTTCGTGAGAACCTCTCCAAGGCAACTCAGGAATTATTTTTTTCCTCCAATCTTTTTTTTTTTTTTGGAAAGACAGAAAAGCAGAGTAATTGAAAATTAACACATAATCTTATGGAACTGCAGGGTCTCAGTGTTGGCAGATTTCCAAAGTTTGTCTGATGGCCTGGGCAGCCTGCCAATTTTCAGCTGCTTCTGGGCTGGGATTAAATTCCATTTCCATTCAAGCATTTAAGGTAAACCCTTCAGCAGTTCCAACTCAGGTCAGTACGGACTAAAAGCTTATTTCCAATTCCATACTTCAAAACCTTAATTTGAATAGTTTCCTCCTCTCTTTGGACTGAGGCTTGAGGTCCTAAATGTGAGCAAGAATCATGTCTATCATGGACTGTCAGCAGAGCAGAGGGGGAGAAAGGACAGGCTTGCAGAGAGATGGTGAGTGGAGTGTTGTCATGCTTGGATTGAGATGCGTGAGGGATCCTGGGGGTGAAGACAGGCTCTGTAGATTTTGGATGCTGGGGTGCTCCTTCTGGCTTGAGTTAGGTACCTTTGGTTAAAACACAGGAGGAAGATTTGGGGAGGAAGATAGCAGAGTTATGTTGAGTTAGAGGTGCCTGTGGGACACCAGGGAACCAGACCACAGCATGAGTTCTTGTCATCCAGATACTTCCTTCCAGCTACCTTGGTTTCATGCTAGCAAAGGGCAGACCAGTCCTGAGATCCAACAAATGACCAGTAGAATTTACACACACAAACACAGCCTGCCTCCCTCTCTCTCTCTCTCTCTCTCTCTCTCTCTCTCTCTCTCCCCCCCCTCTCCCTCTCCCCCTCTCCCCCTCTCCCCCTCCCTCCCTCTCCCCCTCTCCCCTCTCCCCCTCTCCCTCCCTCCCTCCCTCTCCCCCTCTCCCCCTCTCCCCCTCTCCCCCTCTCCCCCTCTCCCCCTCTCCCGCTCTCCCCCTCCCCCCTCCCCCCTCCCTCCCTCTCTCTCTCTCTCTCTCTCTCTCTCTCTCTCCCCCCCCCAGCTGACTTGGTGCAGGGCGCTGCTTTCTAATGATGGGATGCCCCATGAACTTGCGCACATGATGGAAATTCCTATAGCAATGCTCAGATTCCTGTGCTGATCTGGCTGAGACGTACATGTTTTTTTTATTCCTGTTAACATCAAACTATTAAAATATTTCAACTTCTTTTAATAAGCAGACATTTAAAACAATCAGTGCTGTAGTAAAAGGTCTTACCTTTTCCTGGATCTTACTAGGAAACCTCCAGTGTACTCCCCACCAATCCAGTCTTGTCTTTGCAACCAAAGGGATTTTTCTGAAATGCAGGTCTGAGTATGTGTATATACTCAGATAGGTCTGAGTATCTCTCCTGGAGAAAAATCTCCAGTGGCTCTTCCTTTCTGCAGTGCTGTCCAAGAGCATGGATATGTTTTGTGCTAACTGGTATGGTAGCCATTAGCCATATGTGGGTATTGAACACTTGAAATGTGACTGGGGCAACACAGTGAATTTTTAGTTTTAATTTGAATTAATTTGAATTTAAACAGCCACATGTGGCTAGTGGCAGTGCAGTTCTGCAGGATAAAGCCCACATTCTTCATTTCTGAGCTGCCCCTTGCTAGCCTCTCCAGCCGTACCTATTCCACTCTTTCTACTTGGCGTCTACACTCAGAATTACTTAATCACTCACAGTTCCCCAAGCGGGTTTCTGCATATGCTGCTTCCGCCTTGGTGCTTCCCATCCTCTTTCCTGTTACTCCCCTCTCCTTGTCATCTAATTCTGCCTTCTTAACTTAGCTTCAACCCCTCCAGGAAGCCTTCCCTAAATCCTAAAACTAGATTAAGTGTTCATCTTCTGTGATCTGTAACACCTTGTACATATCCCACTGTTGTAATTACCTGTTTGTTCCACGCCTTTCTAGACTCTTAGCTCCCTGAGGGCAAGGACTCACCAGGCTTTATCCAGAAAGCTATTCCTTTGCTCCAGATCTTGCTGCTTGCCTCTTATTAGCACTTCTTCTACTAGGAAAGGGATTTTCTTCTTCAGTTATTTCAAGCACGTAGCATCTTATAATATTGCCTGCTTGTTTCATTGAGGGCTGAGAAATAAAGGACATGAGTTATCCTGGAGTATCAGGTTCTAATGCAGTAGCACCTGGCTCACTCCAGCTGTCCCCTCTTGGTTAGCTGTAACTTCCCTCTTTAACACTGAGAAGGCTGACTCCATCAGTCACCATCTGCTTACTTATTCGGTCAGTTCTAGTAGCGTGTGTGGCAGTTTCAGAATCGTTGATTTATTTTTTACGCAGATTATTGGGGTATTAGTCATATATTATACAGCTCATCCATTTAAAGTGTACCATTTAGTGGTTTTTAGTGTATCCACAGGGTTGTGCAGCCATTACCACAACCGATTTTAGAACATCTTCATCACCCCTCCGAATTGATTTGTTGCTAAGAAATCTCCACAGTTTGGAGGCTCAGCTGTAGAGGACAAGAGTGGAAGAAGAGAGACCAGTTAAGAGGCTCTTGGAGTAGACCAAGTGGCACTGGGTGAGAAATTCCAGATGAGAAATTATGGCAGCAGTGGAGGTGGTGAGAGTGGCCGGTTTGGGGATCTGTTTTGTTTATTTATTTACTTGTTTGTTTATTTATTTTTGACTGCGTTGGGTCTTCATTGTTGCGGGCAGGCTTTCTCTAATTGCGGCGAGCAGGGGCTACTATTCATTGCAGTACGTGGGCTTCTCATGGCGGTGGCTTGTTGCGGAGCACAGGCTCTAGGCACACGGGCTTCAGTGCTTGTGGCACGCAGGCTCTAGAGCACAGACTTAGTTGTTGTGGTGCACGGGCTTAGTTGCTCCGCAGCATGTGAGATCTTCCTGGACCAGGGCTTGAACCCGTGTCCCCTGCATTGGCAGGTGGATTCTCAACCACTGCGCCACCAGGGAAGTCCCTGGGGAGCTATTTTGAAAGTAGGGCCAGCAGGACTTGTTAAGAGATTAGATGTGGAGCATGAGGAAAAGAGAGAAATTAAGACGACGACTCAGCTTTTGGCTTGATGACTGGGTAAATGGGGATGCTTTTTATTTAAACTGGCCAGTCTGGGGGAGTGGCAGGTGAGGAACTAGGGTGAGGAGAATCAAGAGTTCTATTTTGAACATGTTGGGTTTGAGATGCCTGTTAGGCATGCAAGGGGAGATGTTGAACAGGCATCAAATACATGATTCTAGAGCTCCAGGGAGAGGTCAGGGCTGGAATATAAAGTTGTGAGGATTACAGCAATACCTTTTATGGAAGATTGTTCTGAGAACAAACAAAAGAAGACCTATAAAATTACCTGATGGGTCACAGGTACTTTGTTGGTAATGATGACTATGTTATCTTATTTAATCCTCCCAACACTCTCTAAAGTAAATTTCATGAGGCAGATTTTATATTATTATTATTTTACAGATGAGAGGACTAAGACATAGAGAGGTTAATGTTCAAACTCACACAGCTAATAAGTATCGGAGTTTGGATTAAACCCAAGACTGCCTGACTCCGAAGCCTGTGCTCTCAGTTGCTACGCTCTGCTGCCTCCTACTTAGTAAATAATTCCGCTACCAGGGCTGCACACTGCCTCTCGCATGCTTGTACTGCCTCTGACCTTGTCCCACCGCTGCTTACCCTTCATTCCGACCTCCCGCACCTCAGATCCCTTCCTCTTGCTGCCTGTCCCCACAGGTGTGCTCTTAACCTTGGCCAAATGCGCCCTCTCTTGCTACCACTGGAGATTATCACCTAGGCTCCAAAGCCCCCATCATCTTGGAGAGCAGTTCTCACGCTGCAGTGTGCACCTGGAGCACTGGCAGCTCATTTCAAATGCAGATTCCCAGGCCTCGTTCCCAGATAATTTGATTCAGTAAAAGCTTGAGAGTTCTGAAGGAAGAAGTCTGGGGAAACACACTTTTAGAAATGCTGCCTTTGGGACTTCCCTGGTGGCGCAGTGGTTGAGAATCCGCCTGCCAATGCAGGGGGCACGGGTTCAAGCCCTGGTCCGGGAAGATCCCACATACCATGGAGCAACTAAGCCCGTGCACCACGACTACTGAGCCTGCGCTCTAGAGCCCGTGAGCCACAACTCCTGAGCCTGCGAGCCACAACTACTGAAGCCCGCGCACCTAGAGCCCGTGCTCTGCAACAAGAGAAGCCACCGCAATGAGAAGCCCACACACAGCAACGAAGACCCAACACAGCCAACAATAAAATAATAATAAATAAATTTATTTTTTAAAAAAATGCTGCCTTTGACCCTACCAGTCCCATCAGGACCCTCTGGCCCCAACTGTGCTCATTTTTACCATTGGTTTAGAGTTGGGGGATGCCTTGTGAGGGAAAGAACGCTCTTTAGGGTACCCAGGGAGAAACGTGTTCATTTCATTGTCACTCCTCTTTCTAAGTCTGGTTCATTCTACTCATCCTTGCTTTTGCTGATCTCCCTAATTGGGTAAAATTCTACTATTATGTCTTCTCATAGGAGAACAGTGTCCTTCTCATTGTAACCCTCATTACATTTGCAGTTTTACTTATTTTTGTGATCATCTCTTTTCTGCTTGACTGTTAGCATCAAGAAAGCAGCAGCCATGTCTGGGTTTTGCTTGCTGCGGTGTCCTCATCTCCTGGCACAGTACTGATGCCTAGTAGGTACTCCAAACATTGACTCAAATGTCCAATTTCATCAGAAGTGCTATTCAAACTGTTGTATACTCAGGCGTGAAAATCACCTACTTTTATGGATTGAATTAATAGTTTAACAGCTTAGAAATAGAACAATTATTATTTTTATTATTTTATGGGGTTCCAAACTATTGACTCTGCTTTAGAAAAACAGATTTCTAAAGCAAAATCTATTTGTAAGTTGGGGGTTGTATATGTGTTGCATGTACACATTGCAACACATTTTATGCATATATGCATAATCAAAAAAAGAAAGAGTTTAAATTCAAAAAGTAAATCTGGGAAAACAGGTACAGTTTTGAATGTGAGTAGAATGATATAACATCCATGCCCCAAACAAAATTGTCAGAAAATTCAAGGACATGTAAATTCCTTATTTACCATAGGCAGCTATTGTTAATGCTTCTCATTTTGGCTTCCATCCCTAATTATCTGGCAAACAACAGTAGTTCTGAATAGCAGTCTTCATATAACACTAAAATGGAGTTTAATGGACTGTTGTCTCCATAGTAAATGTTTCCAGTTTCTCTTCTCCCATTTCCTTTGGAACACACCCTGGTCAGATTTTCACTGCCCATTACTCTACCAAAACCACTCCTGTCAAGGAGACCAGTGGCTTCCACATGCTAAATCCAGTGGTGAATTCTCAGGACTTATCTGGCTTGACCTGTCAGTGGCATTTGATGTAGATGATCACTCCCTTCTATGTGAAACACTTTCTGCACTTGCCTCCAGATACTGTGTTCTGGTTTTCCTCCTATTCCTTCTCGGCCTCCTTTGCTGGTTTTTCCATACCTCTTTGACCTGTAAATGTTAGCATACCAGAAGGGCCACTTCTCTTTTCTGTCTGTGTTCACTCACTGTAGGTGATCTCATCCATACTCATGGCTTTCAGTAACATCTGCATACAGGTAACTCCCAAACTTATTTTTCTGCCCCAGACTTTTCCCTGAGCTTTTCTCTTTTTCCCTTGCATATCTTCCTCCTAATCAGTATCTTCTTTGGATATTTAATACATATTTCATAATTAGCATGTTTTAAACTGAGTTCTGTATCTTCTGCCACCAAATGTACTTCTTCCATAATCTTCCCCATCCCAGTTAATGGCAATCCCATTCTCCTAGTTGCTTGGTCAGAACCCTTGATTCTTCCCCCATCTAAACTGTCAGATTATTAGATCAGATCTATCGAAAATCACTGTCAAAACCTATCCAAGATCTTTCTATTTATTATCACTTCTGCTGCTACTCCTATTTCCTAGCAGCTCTTGTCTTTCGTCTGGAATGTCCAGTAGCCTTCAAATTGCCTGTGTCTTCCCTTGCTCTCTGGTACTTCATCTTTCCTAGAGCAAACGATCCTATTAAAATATATCATACCTCACTTCTGCTCAAAACCTTCCAATAACTTCTAATACCACAGTAAAAGCTAAAGCCTTTGTAATGATGTGCAGGGTGATAGAGCCTACTTCTCAATCTATCTGCCATAAAGATGCAGTTTTGTTTTGTTTCAATTTCTAGTTTGAAGTGGATTGATACTTTACAAAAGTATGATAAAAATAAGTTACTACAGCGAGAACTTCCACCCTGATCATGGTGAACTAACTGGTAACAGAGTAGCTCTCCCGCTATAAACTACTAGAAAACTGGTCTGAATATAAGAAGCAACTGTTTTCAGGAATTAGTAAGTAGCATGGGACTGATTCCTGAGGGAAGGGAAACAAATGAGAGAGCCCTATGATTGCCCAGGTTTTCTGCTAGAACACATTTGCCAAACTATAGTGCGGAATACAAGCAGAGCAAGGCAGTTTTGCTGAGAGTAAGAAGGTAGAGATTGGAGTTTAGGGAGGCCGGAATTTGCTGAGCAAAACACCAGAGAGGAGGAATTGTGCAGAGAAAGAGCTCAGTAAATCTGAAGACAGATCTCTTGAGTCTTTAGCTGAAAACTAAGCTGTATTTGCGTAGAATGAGATTTCACAAGACCAGCAAAGAACAACTACCTGGGAAAGAACAACTCCTGGAGTTTTGAAAGTGCAACAACTACCTGAGCTCACATAGTTGTTTGAGTTCCAACCAACCAGAGTAGAGAGATATCATTGAACACTTGAGGCATTCAGTAAAGACCCCAGAAAGACCACATCTTAGGAGCAGGGTGAAATTGGCCCTAAATAAAGGTTACTTGAGTTCTGCGCTAATGAAGCTTAAACACAGGCCTCACAAGGATCAAGCTGTTCACAAGGAAATTAAATTACTGCCGGATTCTTTCAAGGAAGACAACAAAATCCAGACGTTCAGCAACATAATACTCAGGATTTGCACCATCCAGTGAAAAATTAGAAGACATAAGAAGAAGCAGGAAAGTATGACCGTAACCAGGAGAGAATTAGTCAATATAAACAGAGCCAGAAATAACAGACGTGATACAACTGGCAGACATGGACTTTAAAGCAGCCATGATAAGTATCAAAAATATAAAAGAAAATATCAACATAATGTGGAGAAAATGTGAGAAATAAAAAAGAACCAAGTTTAAATGTTACTGGAACTTTCTGCACATATAGTCTACTTCCATCAAAACTTTTAAAATAAAAAGAGAACTTATAGAGTTGAAAAGGATTATACCTGAAATGAAAAATTCAATGGATAGACTTAACAGTAGATTAGAAATTGCAGAATAAAAGTTCACTGAACTTAAAGACATAGCAATACAAACTATCCAAAATGAAGCACAGAGAGAAAAATGGCTGAAAAACGAACAGAGCCTCAGTGACCTTTGGGACAATGTCAAACAGTCTAACGGAGGGGGAAGAGAAGAATTATTCAAGGAAATAATTTTTTCCAAATTTCCAAATAAATTTTTACATCTTTGATGAAAACTATAAACCCACAGATACAAGATGCTCAACAAACTATAAGTACGCAGGATAAACACAGAGAAAAACACACCAAGACACATCACAATCAAATCGCAAAAAAAAATCACAATGATAAAGAGAAAATACTAAAAGCCGCTAGAGAAAAAAAGACATGTTACATACAGGGGAACAAGGATGAAGTTTTCCAATGAGTTCTCAATAAAAATAATGCAAGCTAGAAAATGGAATGGCATCTGAAAGTGGTGAGAGAACTTAGTTTTATTCTCTCTAAAATATAAAAATTTCCTAGCTTTATCCACTGAAAAGACCTAGAAGCAGTGACACCCCAAGAACCATAAGCACTCTAGTACCCTGCCTGTGGCCTCTGAGCGCTCTTTCTCAGTAAAGGGAACGTGGGATCCTGGGAAGAATGGTTGATTCCAAGTGTGGAGCAGCATATACAAGATGAGATTGGGGCATCTTATTGTACAAACAAGGAAGCTAATAAGCTTTAATGGATATGTCAGAAGAACACCAGAGCCTGCTTCCAGGGGTTCCCACTGGCCACAGTTAGGACAGTTGAACACCAAAAAGATGATTGCAATGGATTGAAGCACATCAGATACATAAAAATCTATGAGTTCATAATTATACAAAAAGAAAAAAAACCTCCTAAGGCACTAACTTGTTTTTCTGTTGTTGTTGTTAAATAATAAGAAATGTCAACCATTTGGTTTTACCTTTCCTGAATGAGAGTATTTCACAATAAACAATAGAAGAAATTAATAAATGAGCAACAGATGATAAAATCGGAAAGTCAGCATTTTGCAACCCCTCATGAAATAATGTATTTAGGCAAGAACTGTTAGTAAATGCTAAAATTATTAGGCGAAAAGTTGATGGAGGATTTTGTAATGGAGAGATGTGAATCTCCCCGTTACAAATGGAGAGCATCTGAATCCACTGATCAGTATTTACATTCCATTCCGTTATGTGCCTCCTGTTTGATTTATAAGTACATCATATTACATATGATGGATTCTAGCCCCTTCTCAATAACAAAACAAAAGCAAAAACTTTAGTCAACATCTAGATCTGACCCCACAGGGACTAGAGAAACAAATTAAATGGCGCCTCCAAAATGTAGGCTATGCTACAAGGTAACCTGTTTTATTCACAAGTAGATGACATGGAAGAAACAGGGAAAAGGAAGAACTGTTATAGATTAAAAACAGAAACATATAATCAAACACAGACATAAAAGAAACATATCAACCGAGCGCAAAGTGCAGACCTTGTTTGGATCTTGACTTTAACTGTAAAAGGGTATTTTTTTTAAGATTTGCGGACATTTTCAGATGGACTAAGATATTAAAGAATTTTTGTGATTTTTTTTTTTTTTAGGTGTGATAATGGTGTTCAGGTTGTATAAATTCCTTCTGTATCTGATAGATGTACAGGCTCAAGTATTCCCAGGTGAAATAATAAATTGGGATTACTCTAGCCACCTCCTCCTGCACAAAACGTTGGGAGAAGGAAGAATAAATTAAACAAGTTGACAACGTTCATTTTTGTTGAACTTTGCTGATGGGTACATGAAGGGTAGTCGTTAGATTACTCTTTATATTTTTGCACATATTTTAATACTTCTAGAGTAGAAAGTTAAAAAAAAAAAAGATCATGTGCTTAAGGACCTTCCATATATCTATAAGAGAGAGCCTCACTCAGATTCTATGCAACATTGTCTTACAATTAAATACGATCCTAACAAGTTTGGTTTAAGTACCAGTTTTATGGGAGAAAATAGAATGATGCTAAAGGCAGTGTCCTTATAGAAATAAAAAGGCTTAACTGGTATTATGAGGTAACACTGAAAACTCTTACATGTCGACAAAAGCTATGGAAGCATTAAGGGGCCACTTAGTGATTAAATGGAACCACTCTCCCTCAGTTTTCCTGCCAGAAGGCATTTCCTAAAAAGTGCATCCATCGCAGAGCCCACAACTGGTGGGCCAGGGGCTTTGGTGGCTCCTCCCTGGTTTCTCCCTCTCAAGGGCTGTAGTGTCAGTCCGCCAAAGCTCTCTTCTAAGGGATTGGTTTTGTTTAAAGGATTTGTGTGATGTATTCCCTGTGGTCTAGCACCACATTCCATTATGCATTGTGGTTTTTTATTGTTTTCCTTATCTTGATTTTTCTTTTCTGTTTTTCTTTGACGTTTGCCCATTTTAATCCATGTTCATTTCTTGCTTGTGTCTGTGTCACGCTTGCTGTCTTTGCCTCCGTTGTTCCTAGGTTACAGTATAGCCAGGATATACCCAGTCACCTGGCCGATGAGCATGCGCTGATAGCCTCCTTTGTGGCCCGTCTGCAGCACTGTGCACGGTCAGTGGTAGAGCAGCAGCAGGCGGGTGGCCAAGGGCTGATCAAAGGGAGGGAGAGCTCTGTAACCTGGGGTTGCCAGCTGGAAAAAGCTCTGCATGTGGGGTTTTTCTTGAGAAGCTACCAGCTATGTTTGGCGGAGTTTAAATAATTGCTAAAGCACTGGCTTCTAAAAGAGAAGGAGCCTTGCCAAACCTAGGCACTTACCTAAAGATATAGTCAGAAATTCTTTAAAGTGGAGTTCCCTTCCTTTAGGTTACACTTAAAGAGTGTATAAACCTCAGAGAAATGTGCGGTCCCAAAGATGTGTATTCACAGAGGTATTTGATGCAAACTCTTACTGTTCATTCTTGCCTAAATAATGAAATCTTTCTGTCGACATTCAAAGTTTAGGATTGGTCAACACACTTTGTCTTATCTGGGGGCTTTGACACCATCACCTTGTTACATCTTTACATGTTGCATCTTCATCTGTTCCCCAAAACCTATCATTGTTGATTATTTAAACCAGTGATTTTCAACAGTGGTATTGGGTTATTGTCACCTGAGAGACTTTTACCAAAGTATGTATACCTCTGTGTGTTATAATAATTATATGTATTATAATAGACCCACATACCTCTTTCCCTGGAAACTACTGTTAATATGGGAATATGACTGATCCCTCAGTGGATTATGGTGGAAAAACATTTGATAACCACTATAACCACTAACTATAGCAAAGTTAACCCTTTAAAAGAGTTAATACCAAACTAAGTGCCATTACATTCAGGCCCAAAGCCACCTGCCCAGTCCATGCCCACACCTGCCACCATTCTGCAAGGAGAATGGCAGGTAAAGTTTAAATGATCCCCTTTACATAGCAGCAGAGTCTCTGTGTCAAACAACCTGAGATTCTTATTCTTAGAGAGAAAACTATAATTTTTATAAACTTAAACACATGAGAGAGGCTGGAACCTTAAATTTTGATCTTAGTTTTGCCCTTAACATGCCATGGCTTCATGGGAAGCTCTTATTCGCCATGATAACCGAAAAATAAATTAATAATCAACTTTAAAATATATATCCTTGGGGCTTCCCTGATGGTGCAGTGGTTAAGAATCCACCTGCCAGTGCAGGGGACACGGGTTTGAGCCCTGGTCCGGGAAGATCCCACATGCCGTGGAGCAACTAAGCCCGTGCGCCACAACTACTGAGCCTGTGCTCTAGAGCCCATGAGCCACAACTACTGAAGCCCGTGCGCCTAGAGCCCGTGCTCTTCAAGAAGAGAAGCCACCGCAGTGAGAAGCCCACACACCGCAACGAAGAGTAGCCCCCGCTCGCCGCAACTAGAAAAACCCCGCGTGCAGCAACGAAGACCCAATACAGCCAAAAATAAATAAATTAAATTAATTAATTTAAAAAAAATAATAAAATAAAATATATATCCTTGAAAAGGACTGTTTTAAGTATTATACTTCATAGCATTTCACATAGTTTTCTCAGTATGACCAAGTGGCGTTATTACTTTTAGGCGTTTACCTATCTCTAAAGCCTTAGACTGTTGGCTTCTCCTACCTCCCAACTATGTTTAATAGGCTTATTCTGTAGGAGGGAATGCCTGATAATTGTGCATTGTATCACAGAGTGTCTCCTCATCCAGCAGATGATTTCTGAGCACTCTATCCCAGCCCCTTGGTCTCTAGGAAGAGAGTTTTCTTAATGCTGGCAGGACAGCTTATTTATTATCAGTAAGGGCAATTGTCCAAGTTATTAAAAATTTCCATGGTGAATGTAGCAGCAGAATGTTAAACAGACACTACTAGCTGATAGCCCAGGAAGATTTATGCTAAGTTTAACTGAGATCCTCAAGTCTTATGGCTTAGGGATTAGGCTCCCTGAGCAAGAATTGGTGGCCAGGAGCCTTGGAAGAGCGTGAGGATTGGGTGAGTACTGCATCTCTTCTTGATTTATAGTCTAAGGAGCTGAGCTTCGTACTCCCTCAAAGAAGTCAGAAATTTCCTGGCTAACTCATTCTGAGAATGAAAATCAGCTCAGGCAAAAGAATAAGGAACCTTTCTAATTTCCCTCATAGTTTTCATTGACCATAAAACCTCTCATCAACATAAAGTTCTAGTTTCTGGCTTGAAAGCATAGCCAGTTAAAGCAATCATGTCATCCACACTCGGGTATGAATGACAGATAAAATTAACCTTCCTAGGGACATGGAATGTGGTGGAGAAGCAGGAGCTCTTCTGCACAGAGAAACCTATTGTGTCCCTTGCCAGAAAACAGAGGTCAGCCACTTTAAGTCCCACTTCTTAAGCTGCCGTTTCCTCCATAGTAGTTATCCACTTGTGTTGTTAAATGTTCATTTTGTTGTTATTTACAAGATAAAGATAGTCCTTTTGTTTCAGACAAGCATCTTTAAGGCACAAGTATTATAGTTCAGCCCTGACCTTGGGGTCTTGACCCTAAAGTATTAAAGTCAACTGATGGTAGCATGTTCTTATTACAAGATCATCTTTTGAGAAAATGGTTATATATGCTAGAGACTGACGTTTGCACACCTAAAATTATATAGTGTTGAGAAGTGTCATTGCCAGAAAGCAGTGACAGTGGCAGCACATTTTTTAAAAATCCATCCTAGGGCTTCCCTGGTGGCGCAGTGGTTGAGATTCCGCCTGCCAATGCGGGGGACACGGGTTCGTGCCCCAGTCCGGGAAGATCCCACATGCCGCGGAGCGGCTGGGCCTGTGAGCCATGGCTGCTGAGCCTGCACGTCCGGAGCCTGTGCTCCGCAACGAGAGAGGCCACAACAGTGAGAGGCCCGCGTACCGCAAAAAAAAAAAAAAAAAAAAAATCCATCCTAGAGGAAAGACCAAGTTAAGCTTAAGAGTTAGCCACAGAGATAGAAATATAGGATGCTTAAAAAAAAAAAAAATCTAGGAAAAACACAGTTGATTTCATGCATGAAAAGTCCAGACAGGTTTCTATTGATTAAACTCCATCCTTCCCAGATTCCCCTCAGTAATTATAACAAGATTTGATGACTATTGAACTCATGTCTTTAATTTTTTTCACATTTCGTATTTTGTCATACTGTTAAATTCCAGTCAGGGGTTTGTGGAACTCCAAGAACCTAGAGCCAAAGTAGAAGCAAGCCACGACAGCCATCTCTCATCACTTAGTCATCATTATTACTGTTGCCTTAAAACATCTGTCAGACTTAAACAAAGAAGAATTACATAGCCACAGTCCTGATTAATCTAGGAGTGCCCTGATATAAATAAACAGCAGTTGACATCACATGCTAAATTAAAGATGTCAGTCATCATCAGCAAGAAGTTCCATGTGAGCAGCACATATACACAGAGCTAGCCTCCTGCTCAAGAACCCTCTTTTATTCAGGTGCGGCACTTTCTGACGTCCCACCGTACTGGATCTCTAAATTTTTAGAATGCTGGAACTCTTGTTAAGAATAATGAACTAAATTAATTCACTCTAAAATGGGGCTCCAGTTGTAGAACAAGCATGGTAAAAGAAGAGAAAGAGGCACTGAAGGGGAACGTTTGACGGCATCTTCCCCAACTTTACCATATTGTAAGCCTGCCTTAGCTTAGGTTCCTCAGTTTTGCTCAGCCAGTGTTAAGGGTACTTTTCCTCAGCCCTCTGTTTTTCAAGATGCTTTAGTTTTCTTTCGGGCTTTTTGAATTCAAGACCTGTATCTAAAAGTCATGAGGTTTTCTTAAAACAGTTGATGGGAAATCACTCCCTCAAGCTTTATAGATGCCCTGTCTTTTCTCAGCCCTTGCATTCAAAAAGAAGTGTCCCCTCTGAAGGTGTGAGAGCAACAGGGATATACTGCCGAAGAGAAATGTTATGCGTGGCCTCGTCATTTCTCTAAATCCTCTTTGTCTCAGAAGACCATTAGTATCTATGATTCAGGTCTCCATTTCTTTTGTTACCATTCTTTTTCACAAGTGTTTCTCCCATCTGTTCTTTCTGAGAGAGAAGCAAGAGTAGGGGATGTTTAATAGATACCTGTTGAATTTTTATCTCCTTGGCAGTGTCCTGGACAGTCCTAGCCGACTGGATGAGGAACACCGGCTTATAGCTCGCTATGCTGCCCGGCTGGCTGCAGAGGCAGGAAACATGGTGAGTAAATAGAGGATTCCAGTAGAGTAGCAGAAATTTGCATTACTTTATTTATTTATTTTAATAGATTTATTTATTTATTTATTGGCTGCGTTGGGTCTTCATTGCTGCGTGCAGGCTTTCTCAAGTTGTGGCGAGCAGGGGCTACTCTTCATTGCAGTGCATGGGCTTCTCATTGCAATGGCTTCTCTTGTTGTGGAGCACAGGCTCTAGGTGTGCAGGCTTCAGTAGTTGTGGCACGTGGGCTCAGTTGAAAAACTAAAAATAAAACTACCATGCGATCCAGCAATTCCACTCCTGGGTGTATATCTGGAAACAATGAAAACACTAATTCGAAAAGATACATGCACCCCAGTGTTCATAGCAGCACTATTTACAATAAGCAAGCCATGGAAGCAACCCGAGTACCCATCAACAGATGATAGGATTAAGAAGATGTGAGAGATGTGCACGCACACGTGTGCGTGCATGCACACACACACACACACACACACACAGGAATATTACTCAGCCATACAAAAGAATGAAATATTGCCATTCGCGGGACTTCCCTGGTAGCGCAGTGGTTAAGAATCCGCCTGCCAGTGCAGGGGACACAGGTTCAATCCATGGTCCAGGAAGATTCCACATGCCGTGGAGCAACTAAGCCCACGCATCACGACCACTGAGCCCATGTGCCACAACTACTGAAGCCCGTGCGCCTAGAGCCTGTGCTCCGCAACAAGAGAAGCCTCCGCAATGAGAAGCCTGCGCACCACAACAAAGAGTAGCCCCTGCTTGCCACAACTAGAGAAAGGAAAGCCCACACGCAACAACAAAGACCCCATGCAGCCATAAATAAATAAGTAAATAAATAAATAAATAAAAATATATTGCCATTTGCAGCAACATGGATGGACCTAGTGAATATTATGCTTAGTGAAATAAGACAGAGAAAGACAAATTCTATACAATATCACTTATATGTGGAATCTAAAAAATGATACAGATCAATGTATATACAAAAACAGAAACAGTCTCACAGACATAGAAAACAAACTTGTGGTTACCAAAGGGGAGAAGGAGGCAGGGAGGGACATATTAGGGATATGGGATTAACAGATACAAACTACTATACATAAAATAGATAAGCAACAAAGCTTTACTATATAGCACAAGGAATTATACCTATTATCTCGTAATAACCTGTAATGGAATATAATCTGCAAAAACCCTGAATCACTGTACTGTATACGTGAAACTAACACAATATTATAAATCAACTATACTTCAGTTTAAAGAGAAAAGAAGGAAGAAAAAAAGGCAAATTACCAATATCAGGAATGAAATAAGGGACATACTACAGATCCTATAAACATTATAAGGATGATAAGAATATTATGAACAACTTTTTGCCAGTAAGTTTGACAACCTAGCTGACATAGACAAATTTCTTGAAAGATACAATTTAACAAAACTGACATAAGAATAAATAGAAAATCTAAATAGTCCTAAATCTGTTAAAGAAATTGAATTAATAATTAACTTCAAAAATTCTAAGCTCAGGGACTTCCCTGGTGGCACAGTGGTTAAGAATCTACCTGCCAATGAAGGGGACACGGGTTCGCGCCCTGGTCCGGGAAGATCCCACATGCCGTGGAGCAACTAAGCCCATGTGCCACAGCTACTGAGCCTGCGCTCTAAAGCCTGCAAGCCACAGATACTGAGCCCGTGTGCCACAACTACTGAAGCCTGCATGCCTAGAGCCCGTTCTCTGCAACAAGAGAAGCCTCCGCAATGAGAAGCCTGTGCACTGCAATGAAGAGTAGCCCCCGCTCTCCGCAAGTAGAGAAAGATCGTGTGCAGCAACGAAGACCCAACGCAGCCATAAATGAATAAATAAATAAATAAATAAATAAATAAATAAAAATTCTAAGCTCAGATGGCTTACTTGTTGAATACCATCATATGTTTAAGGAAGAAATAACAATCATAACAATCTGGCACAAACTTTCAGAAAATAGAGAAGTCATTTTATCAGGCCACTATAACCTGATACCAAAATAATACAAGGGCATTACAAGAGAAGAAAGTTGATGGCCAAGGTCTATCATGAACACAGATGCAAAAATCCTTAACAAAATATTAGCAAATTGAATCCAGCAATATGTAAAAAGGATAATACTCCATGATCAAGTGAGGTTTATCCTAGGAATGCAGATTTATTTAACACATGAAAATCAGCCTATGTAATTCACCATATTAGCAATTTAAAGAAGAAAATGATAATATTTCAATAGATGCAGAAAAAGTTTGTCAAAATACACTGCCCATTTTTGATAAAACTTCTCAATACCATAGGAGTAGAAGAAACTCCTTTAACCTGGTAAAGAACACCTACAAAAACCCTATAGCTTATATGACACTTCAAGGTTAAATTTTGGAATATTTCCCCCTAGTATTGCAAACAAGTCATAGATGTCTACTTCCACCACCTCTATTCAAAATTGTCCTGGGGGTCCCAGTCAGTGCAGCATGACAAGAAAAAAGAGGCATAAATATTGTAAAGGAAGATGTGAAACTGTCATTATTTGCAGATGACCTGATTCTGTATAGGAAGTCCTAAGGAAAGTCCTACAAGAACACTACTAGAACAGATACATGACTTTATAGCAGTGTTGCAGCATACAAAGTCAGTATATAAAAATTGATTGTATTTCTATCTACTAGCAGTGAACAATTAAGAATTAAATTTAGGAAAAATAACATTTACTGTAACATTAAAAACCATCAAATACTTATGGATAAATTTAATGAAAGATGTTCAAGACTGAAAACTATAAAATATTGCTAAGAGAAATTAAAGAAAACCTAATAAATGGAGAGATACAGCCATATTCAAAAGATTCAGTATTAGTAAAATGGTACATTTTCCCTAATTGGTCTATAAATTCAGTACCAATCAAAATGCCAACTGATTTTCAAATATATTTAGAAAGCCAAAACAGTTTTGGAAAAGAGCAAAGCTGGAGGATTCAACCCTACTTGACATCAAGTCTTACTCTAGGGACTCCCTGGTGGTCCAGTAGTTAAGACCCCACACTCCCAATGCAGGGGGCCCGGGTTTGATCCCTGGTCAGGGAACTAGATCCCACATACTGTAACTAAGAGCCTGCTAGAAGAGCCCACATGCCACAACTAATGATCCCACACGCCACAACTAAAGATCCCATGTGCCACAACTAAGACCCGGTGCAGCCAAATAAATATTTTTTTAAAAAAAGACTTACTCTAAAGGCACAGTAATCAGGAAAGTATGGTATTGGCAAAAGGATAGGCAAATCGTGCATAAAATATATGCACACATATAAGGTCAAGTGACTTTCAACAGGGCACAAAAGCAATTCAATTGGGAAAGGAAAAGCTTTTTAACAAATGCTGCTGGAGCAACTATTTATCTGTATGAAAAGAAAGGACAACTGTTTGTATGAAAATAAAGAACCTCTATCCCTACCTCACACCATACATAGAAACCAATTGATATATATCATAAACTTTAAATGTAAAAGCTAAAACCATAAAGCTATTAAAAGAAAACAGAAAAATATCTTTATGACCTTGGGGCAGGCAAAGATTTCTTAGAGAGGTTATAAGAATCACAAACCATTAGGTCCAGTATTGTTCTGGAGTGAAATTAGACAGGACAGGCAGGCCAAGATCTCGCAGGACAATATTCTACAGTGTTAGTTTTAGAAATGTGTACTAATTTATGTTTACTTCTTCACAGGGAGAGAGAGTTATGAAAGCTGCCAATAGAGTTTCGCTTTGTTTCTCTCTCAAAACGTAATTTATTCCTTTGGGTTTGTTTAGTCTCCAAAATCTTTTCCTTGAGAATCTAATACTAAGGCATACATCTGACTCTAACATTCCAACTCTAAAGGTTAGTGAAATGGAACAGAATAGGGGGGAAAAATGTCTGGGAAAAAGACTAGTTTTATTTAATTAGTTAAACCCTATACATGCCCTCAATCAGTCACAAATGTTTGTTATTTTAGAAATTAAAATTTATAAATAACATTAATTAAATTTTTTGAAATGGAATATAGCATTGTGGTGGATTTTTTAAATTAAGTACATGTAATACCATTATGTAGTCTTGTTGACTTTACTTAGTACTTTTTAAAATTTGTAAATAAAAGCTCCAAAGCCGTTTGACCCTGAAAAGTAGATCCTAGTACTCCTTTACTGCAAACAAGATAAATCTGTTTACACCTGATAGTTTCTGATGCCAGTTCTCTAACTCATGTGAAAATAATTGTTAGAATGGTCTTGAGACTAAATACTGATATGGCCCTTTCATCTTATTTTCCTAAGTGTAGTTATCTTATAAATATTGGGTCTCTCAGGAAGGATTCTTCTTAACTAGATTTCTATTAAACAGAAGACTTCTAATCTGCTAATCTCTCACTGATACAAGTGCTTTGCATAAAGTGGGTGTAGTGCTCAAAAGAATTTATTTATAGCCTGCCAGATAGGCTTTGTATTGATTTTTTTTTTTTTTCTCCAAAAACCTTCTACAAGAAAGACCATTAAATCATTTTAGCAGCCGGCATTACACCCTGTGAAATGCTCCAGCGTCAGACCCTCACATCTCCCCAGGTGGCAGACATGGCCACTGAAACCTCTTCAGGCTGACCCTCAGATAGAAAAATTGTAGGTTGCTTAGATGAGCCAGGAGAGCTAATTTGTTTTCCTGAAGTGCCTAAATTCCATTTTAAAACAACAACAACTGGCTTCCCTGGCGGCGCACTGGTTGAGAGTCCACCTGCCGATGCAGGGGACATGGGTTCGTGCCCTGGTCCGGGAAGATCCCACATGCCACGGAGAGGCTGGGCCCGTGAGCCATGGCCGCTGAGCCTGCGCGTCCGGAGCCTGTGCTCTGCAGCGGGAGAGGCCACGACAGTGAGAGGCCCGAGTACCGCAGAACAACAACAACAACAAAAATACAGTGTGTGGCAAATCATGGTAATAACAGCAAATCTTAAATCTCATCACAAACATCACTAGCATTAGATGTAGTCAGGTGGGTTTTGTTTATTAAAAAATTTTTTTTCTTTATGAAAAAATTAAAAACTCATTATGGAAAACTTGGAAGAAAGGTGAAAGGAAAGGGAAACCATTGTCCATTGTCATGCTACCTACATTTACACGTTTTTGAGATTTTTTTTTTCACATAGCCCAGTCCCGGACTCCACAGCCTCATCATCGTGTCAGCTGCTCCACCCATGCACCATTCCAGAAATGTCCTTACGGCCTCTTAGAATTTAAGATCAAGAGTATTTTCATGTGGTCTTTTGCACACATTTAATGATTTAAAACCCCTATAAAATAGTCATTGTCAAACCTGGCTACATATTCTAATCTTTTGTGCAACACTTAAAATATATGTAGATTCTTGGCCTTGCCTCAGACCTACTGAATCAGAATCTCTGGGTTTAGTAGGGTCCATTGATTTTAGTTTAAAAAAAAAAAAAGAAAACTTTCAGTCTTTTGATTTACAGCTAGCTTGGGAACCACTCTCCTAAAAAACATTACTGGGTTTTTGAGAGAGAGAGAGAGGTATTAATAATCCATAGCCCTCCAGTTAGTCTAAGCGAGGTTGAGATGATGGGAAGGCTGCCCTTGGGATGCAGTGAAAGTCTGGTTGATATCAGGCACATCTCTGTGGAACTCATCCTGCCAAGTTCATCCAGATGGGAAACTTCCAGTCTCTCTTTTGGAGGCTCCAGAAATGCATACCAGCAGATTTCAGTTTGCTGACTATGTTGGCTTTCCTTGGTTTTATATTTGCCCAGTTTTGCTCAGTGGGATCTTGTTCCTTATCCTGTATTTTTCAGATGTGTCTCTATCTCATTAAAGATGATGGAGCTCTGTGAGATTACCTAAACCTAAGAGAATACTAGTGTAACAGAGGAAGGGATCCTCTTCACATCTCTTTCCATAAATATTCCCATTTTACAGACAAGAAAATAAAGGTATAGAGTAAAATAAAGTAACTCAAGGTTTACATGCGACTAGGTAGCAAACGCTTGGATTCTTAAGTGGTCCACCTACTTCCATTCTTATCCCACTACAGTAAATCCTCCACTTAGTAGCCGAAACAGTGTTTGTTTTTAATAAGCTTCATTATAGAACAATTTTAGATTTACAGAAAAACTATGAAGCTAGTACAGAGAGTTTCCATATAACCCATGTTCCATTTCTCCTATTATTAACATTTTACCTTAGTATAGCATGTTTGTTGCAATTAATGAGCCAATATCAATACATTATTATTAACTAAAGTCCATGCTTTACTCAGATTTTGTTAGTTTTTACCTAATGTCTTTTCTCTGTTCTGGGGTTCCATCCGAGATACCACATTACATTTAATTGTCATATCTCCTTAGGCTCCTCTGGTCTGTGACAGCTTCTCTGACTTTCCTTGTTTTTTTTTGTTTGTTTTTTATTTATTGAAACATAGTTGATTTACAATATTGTGTTAGTTTCAGGTGTACAGCAAAGTGATTCAGCTATATATATAGTTACATCTTATATGATAATATATATGATAATCCTATATGATATATAGGATTATTTTCCATTATAGCTTATTACTGACTTTCCTTGTTTTTGATGACCTTGACAGTTTTGAGGAATGTCCCTTAATGGGGATTTGTCTGTTTTTCTCACGATTAGACTGGGATTATGGGTTTTGGGGAGAAGAGATAAGTGCTATTTTCCTCACATCACATCATACATATATAGTATCAATGTAACTTATCACTGTTGATGTTGACCTTGATCACTTGGCTGAGGAAGCTTTTGTCAGGTGTCTCCGACATAAAGTTACTCTTTTGTCCCCTTTCCACACTGTCCTCTTTAGAAGGAAGTCACTATGGACAGGCCACGCTTAAGGAACAGGGAGTCAGACTCCACCTCCTTGAGGGCAGAGTACGTACATATGTTATTTGGAATTGATTCCATGTTTCCCTGTTCAGAATCCTACAGTGGCTTCACACCACATTTGGAATGGAATGGAAACTCCACTGCATGATGAAAAGGTCCTTCATGATCTGGGCCCTTCCAGTTTATCACCTATCCCTGCCTCATAGCCGCACCACTCCATCAGTACTGACCAGAACACACCAACCTGGAGCACTTGTAGGCCTTTGCCCTTCTTTCTGCCCAGCAAGCCCGACCCTCCCAACCCCCAGACGTTCACCTGGTTTGCTTCCTAAGTTCATTGAGTCTTTCATAACTATCTCATTGAAAAAATCTTCTGTCTCAGTTTATTCTGTGTCATAACCCTATATTTCTTCATCAAATTGATCACTACTGATGCCATATATATATATCACCTACATTTATTTATTTATTTATTTATTTATTTATTTATCATTCTCTCCCAATATAATGTAAGCTACATGAGGGTAGAGGCTGTATTTTATTCACTAATGCGTCCCTAGTTTCTGGAGTAGTATCTAACACATACTAAGTCCTCAGGAAATATTTGTTGGATAAATGAATGAATGAACTATCTAATTTTTGAAAGAAATCATCTTTAGGGATCTTCTGGCTAAAGTAATCTATGTCTTTATAAACTGTTCCCTCTTTTTCCCTTCAGTGTCCTGGGGGCATTTTAGGAAGGGATACCTGGCTTTTTTTCTTTTTTTTTTTTAAAGAGTACTGTGGTGTCTAAGATAGTCAATAAATAAAATCCTACATTTCTCTGTTGTTTAGTGTACACTCAACTGTGTTTGACATTTGTCTGGGTGAAATAAGCCATCATTCAACTGTCCACTGGGGGCTCCCTGCTGTTACGTCCAGGTGGAGGAGCTAGGGTGCAGGCTGCTCCAGGTGGGACTGCTGTCTAAGGGCTTGAATCTTTTTCCGCCCCTACTTCTTTGTATTTGAGTAACAATGCTTCTTGGTGCCAAAGAATCTTTCCTGGTTAGGAATCACTATTGATAATAATTCTTGATTCCTATGTTAACTTCCTCTTTGGAAGATGCTTCAGCATTGCAGTCAGACACTCAAAACTAAAAGGATTCTTTAGAAATTTCCAGTGAAATACTGTAGGGTTTTTTGTCGTTTGTCATTATATGAAACAAATTCCTTTCAGAGCTCATTTCCTCATCCATAATTTTGCCTGGTCCCACTCTCATAAGGAGCCATTAGTTTTAACTCTAGTCTTCAGGAATTGTAAACCTTTTATTCATAGCAGTTTTACTCTGAGGCAAGCTACTTTTCTGAGGTTCAACTCAGCCTCTCACAAGACTGAATAGAATATATAGAGAACTTGCTCAGTTGACTGCTGGTCTACTCTTCTCTGGAGGAAGAAAGATCAGGTTTTTTCCTTTTAAAGAAGGAAATTACTTGGTAATTGGATAAAAGGCTCCCACCCAGATTTGTTATGCTATTTTGCCCCTGTTTATTTAGGAAATTTCACATGAAAAGAATTACTTATTGCATCTTTAAACTCTAGACAGGAAACAAGGTTTCTGCTGCATCGTAGATCATGTTTTGGGAAGAACCAAGAATACCTGGAGTGAAGTGTAACTATACCAGAGCCTTCATTAAGAGCTTCCACTCTGGTTAATCAATAAAAGGGAAATGTCACCTAGTCATCCATTTTCCTATTTTGTGTTGATTGGCTTCCTTTTTTTTTCGGTATGCGGGCCTCTCACTGTTGTGGCCTCTCCCGTTGCGGAGCACAGGCTCTGGACGCGCAGGCTCAGCGGCCGTGGCTCACGGGCCCAGCCGCTCCGCGGCATGTGGGATCTTCCCGGACCGGGGTACAAACCCATGTCCCCTGCATTGGCAGGCGGACTCTCAATCACTGCGCCACCAGGGAAGCCCGGCTTCCATATTCTTAAAGGAGGTATGAGGGTCAGACCCAGTAGTGACTATGCAAATCAAAACCATAATGACTCCTCCAAAGAGGATATATAGATGGCCAATAAGCACATGAAAGTATGCTTAACATATTAGGGGAATACAAATCAAAATCACAAGATACCATTTTATACTCACTAGGATTACTGTGATCAAAAAAATGGACTATAACAACTGTGGCCAGAAAGTGGAAAAAATGGACCCCTCATATATTGCTAGTGGGAATGTAAACTGCTACAGCCATGTAGGAAAACAGTTTAGCAGTTGCCCAAAAGGCAGTTACTATATGACCCAGCAGTTCCACTCTTAGATATATACCCAAGAAAAATGAAAGCATGTCTCTACACAGAAACTTGTCCGCAAATGCACAGAGCAGCATTATGCAAAATAGCCCGCCAAAATGGGAACCCAAATGTCCCCCAGCTGCTGAATGGATGAACAAAATATGATGTATCCATATGGTGGAATATTATTCATCTATAAAAAGACATGAAGTACTGATACATGCTACAACGTGGATGAACCTTGGAATCATTTGCCAAGTCAAAGAAGCCATACATAAAAGATCACACACTGCATGATTCCATTGGTATGAACTGTCCAGGATAGGCAAATCCATAGATAAAGAAATTAGATACGTTGTCACAAGATGGTGGAGGGGAAATGGGGAGTGACTGTGGGTTTCTTTTCGGGGTGATGAAAATGTCCTGGAAGTAGATAGTGATGATGGGCTCACAGCCTCATAAATATAGTTTAAAACCACTGAATTATATACTTTAAAAGGGTAGGTTTTAAGGCATGTAAATTATATCTCAATTTTTTTAAAAACCCACAATTAGGTACTTCACGCCCACTAGGATGGTTAAAACCAAAAAGACAATGACAAGTATTGGTGAGAATGTGGAGAAATTGGAACCCTCATTCATTGTTGGTGGGACTGTAAAATGGCTCAGCCACTTTGGAAAACAGTTTGACACTTTCTCAAAATGTTAAATACAGAGTTAACCATATAACTCTGGAATTCCACTCTTAGGGATTTACCCAAGACAGATGAAAACATATATCAACACAAAGATTTGTAAATGAGAGTTCAGAGCGGCTTCATTTGTGCTAACCAAAAGCTGGAAACAATGGAATACTATTCAGCAATAAAAAGGAAGGCACTCCTGATGCATGGAGCAACATGGATGAATCTCAGAAATACCATGCTAAGTGGAAGCCTGCATGTTGTATGATTCCATTTATATGAAGTTTCTAGAAAAGGCAAAACTGTAGACAGAAAGCAGATCACTGGTTGCCTGTGGTTGGGGATGGGAGTGGAAGTTGACTACAAACTGGCATGAGGGAACTTTCTGTGGTGATGAAAGATGTTCTAAAACTGGACTGTGGTGATTGGTTTGCATAACTGTTTAAATATACGAAGACTCATTGAATTGTACACTTAAAACGGGTGGATTTTATGGTATGTAAATTATACCTCAAAAATCTGTTTTAAAAAAAATCAACAGTCCATCTGGGCCTCTGGATATATTTGAATAAAAAAAAAAACCTTTCTTCTTCCTCACTGTAGACCCGTCCTCCCACTGACTTGAGCTTTAACTTTGACGCCAACAAACAACAAAGACAGCTTATTGCAGAACTGGAAAACAAAAACAGGTAAGAATGCAGAGGTCGAGCCAGTTTCTGAAGCCCAAGATTATCACGTGAGTATCTGATTCTCATTTTCCTTGCAGTCTAGGTGGGTTTTGACCACAAAGGAAGATCCCACCTCAGTGAAGATAGGCCAGCCCAAGTCCAGTACATGCCCTGGACACTAATTTGTATATCTCTGCATGCTGTTCATTCTGGTAGTCCAAAACCCCGCTCAGGTGCTCTCAGGTAGATTCTTTTTCTCACCCACCAGTGTGTTCCCCTCCCATTCCTTTCTCCACTCTACTCCCAGGAGCCTTTGCTGTGTCTTGTCATCTTGTCCTGGCCCACGATGCAGCACGCGACTGTCTGGTCTCTCACTAAAAAGCCATTTACAGGCTTGGCGACCAGACAACACACCATCATGCACTGAAAAAGCAGAAACCAGGACAAGGAGATTGGTCATAATGTAACAGGCACAGTGGAGGAAGTGGCAACCATCAGATCTCGGGGTGGGAGTGGGGTTCAGGAGAAGAAGGGGGACAGAGGAAGACTTGAGGGGAGTTAGCACAAGACTTGCATTAGAAGGTTGCAAGTTCCCCCCAGACAGGAACAGATTCTTCTATTGATAGTTGTCCTTTTTCTTCTGTGGAAATTTTTCAAGTTCTTGAGAAGAGGGTTTGTAGGACTTTTTCTACCACAAAGGATTGTTTCATCGAGGAAATAACGAGTGCAGCAATTTTAAGACGGTGTCCATTTCACATCTTGGTCATTCAGAAACAATCAGAACAAGATTGGTAGAGGCAGCATGACTAGAATAAAAACTTCTAACGGAAAAAAAGAGAGGGAGCGAGCTGTGAAGCCGCACGTGGCCATCTCTTTTTCATCCGTCTCTCTAGAGAGATCCTGCAGGAGATTCAGCGTCTCCGTCTAGAGCATGAGCAGGCTTCCCAGCCCACTCCGGAGAAGGCCCAGCAGAACCCCACACTGCTGGCAGAGCTGCGGCTGCTGAGGTAAGTGGGGAAGCTGCACCACTGTCCCCAAGTCATAGTCTGCTACAGTAGGAGTTCATATCCCAGGGAACCAAACTAGTGGGTTAGAATCTGTTTATCGGTTTAACTCGTCATGTTAGAACAAACAGCCAAAGCATTCCACTCATTCTGTTACTGCTTCAGATGTTTGAGTCCCTTTATTAATCACTGTGAGATCTCCTGCCTTCATTTCAGAACTAGGTAAACACCAGGCGCAGTGTTTATACTTTTGTGATTGCTTTAGGAAGACCACTGTGCTGCACTCAATCTTCTTATCTTGCAAATTAGTCTGACTTTAGAGACTCCTGGCAGGAGTAATGCTCTCCCTGTCCTTTGAGTATGTTCTCCCGCGCTTCATAGGCAGAGCAGGATTCCGTTGCGGGAACTCCCCTGAGATGTGAAACCAAGCGGGAATCCCTCGCACCGTGGCTGTGGTACTTTCTACCTCAGCATAAGTATAAACTGTCTCAAGGATCGAGAGACTAAGGACGTAGGATCAGGATGGGGGTAGAGAGCAACTTCAGCTCCCACTTGGTGCTGTTTTGGAGGGAATGAGGGCATCTTCCAGGAGAGTATAATGTGAGTGTTATCCGAGCAAAGTTATTAGGGTCTTATTTCCTATCGGTCTTAGAAAGATGTGTGTATACTCTTTGTAAGTGAAGACATTATGGAAACTGAGTGAGTGACTTGATTCTCACCAGACCTCTAGATTTCCAAATAGTGGGTTCTTTCTGTTTAGGTTGTAACATTTGACGTTCTGCAGTTGATTTTTAACGTGCTGTCACCTGGGATTCTGCATAGCCGAATGTCCTTTCTTAGTTCTTCCTTTGGCTTAGGTCAACTCATCAAGAATTTAAACCACACAGATGAAAATCATTAGAGACACAGAGATTCCCATTCTCCTAAAAATTCATTTTAGTTTCTAAATTGATTAGCAACTGGGCTGAGATTTTGGTTGCTCTGGGTCCACTGTCACACATTTGAGATATCAGCATGGTTGGTGTCACACTAGGGAGGATGCGAAAGCAAAAGCTGCTGACTCAGGTAGAGCATAACTAAGCTATCAGTGTAAGATACAGCTGTTTTCTTTCCTCACCTCAGCTCAGGCACAAGTGACTGTTTTGTATCTAGAAAAGCAAAAAACTGTCATACTTTATTTTAACTATTGCTGGAACTAGGATTGCTGAAAGGGCTTCTTTATGCTAGAGGGATCTGAAAAAACTGTAGGTTTAGGAGGCAAAGGGCTGAATCCAGCACTGTGACATAAGGCAGTAAGAGACAGGAATTTAATCTAAATACAAGGAGGGTCTAAATCCTGAGAAATCAGAAAGTATTTAATCTCAAAAGCAGCTTGTATACCACTGAAAAAAGAGTGACTATTTAATAAGTTTGCCGGATCGATTGGTCATGCATAAGGACAAACATATTGGCTCTCTTCCTCACACCATATACAAAAACACCACCGGATGGATTAAACATGGAGACAAAAATGTTAAAACTTATAGAAGAAAACGTAGGAGAGTTTCTTTAGGGTTTTGGAATAGAAAATATAATTTCTCAGAATTACTAGCCATGAAAGAAGTTGGTATATTCATCTATATTAATATACGAAGTTTTGTTTATCGCAAGACACATAAAGGGCAAAATTCATTTGTAGGTTCTGACATCCTTCTGGTTTTGATGAATATACATGAATCCAGGAACTGCCAATACCCAGCTAGTATAATAAAGCAAGATAGAGAATTTCATCCATAGGGTTAGTGGTTATGAATCCTGACCACCAAGATTGTCTTTTCCCCCTTCATTATTTTTAACGGTATATTTGTTATTATAATAATATATGACAGGTGTGTGAGATATGAAGCATAATGATAAAATGAACACCCAGGAACTCACATCCTACTTGAGAATTCATGTATTGCTAAAGCCATGTCATCTGTAAAAGTGCCCCCCTTATTCCACTTCCTTGCTTCTGCCTTCCCCACAGAGCTAACCTCTATCCAGAATTTGGTTTATCATTCCCTTTTTTTTTCTTTTTTTTAATATTTACTTATTTATTTATTTGGTTGCACCGGGTCTTAGCTGCGGCACACATGTGGGATCTAGTTCCCCGGCCAGGGATCGAACCCAGGCCCCCTGCATTGGGAGCATGGAGTCTTAAACGCAGTGCCACCAGGGAAGTCCCAATTCCCTTGCTTTTTAAAACAGTATTGTCAAGTATGTGTGTATGCCCACGTGATAAAGTGTCTAATTTTGCTTTTTGTTTTTTGAGCTTTGTAGAAATGGTATTCCATGCAGTCTTCTGGGACATTTTTCCCCCTTAATATTACTCTTTAGGAGCCTTCCATGTTGTTGCATGTAGCTGTAGTTCATTCATTTTTGCCACATATTATAATTATTTGATCATGCACAGCACAAAGAAAGAGTACTGCATCCAGGCTTGGGGGTTCAGGGAAGAAAGGCTTTCTAGAAAGTTGAATGAGTCAACTCCTCCTTATTGAGTTTATACCTGCACTGGAAATTTAGGGAGTATGAAGACGAGAAGACAATGATTCTATCTTAAAAATTTATAATCTAGTTTTGGAAACAAAACTTAAAATAATTTGCTAGTCAGTTAAATAATATTGTACAATGTTAATAAATGGTATGGATATTAGAAGAAATGTGAGTAGGGAAAGGCACACACACACACACACACACATGCACACACACAAACACAGGCTAGAAGCAATTTGACGCTTGAAAGTGCTGGAATTTGGGCTGGACCATGAAAGGTAGGTGTGGTTTGAATGGCGTGTAGGACAAAACATTTAAGATTAGAAGCAGAGTTGGGGTTCAGCAAGATTCCCCAATAAGTATGACACATTTCAGACAGGAGAAGGAGCCTTGGAGCTAAGAATTTGTTTTCAGTCATCCAGTGAATTAATCTTTAGAGTGCCAATGATGGGAGATAAAATTAGTTGGATAATTGAGACCAGATTCTGAGAGCCTTAAGTGATAGGTCATTGGAAATCCTTGGAGGGCTTCAAATAATGATTTCATTAAGTTCACTAGATGTTAATTGAGTCCACACTGGATGCGTGATATTCTCTTAATCATTAAATATAAGCAAAGACGAGTAAGGTCATCCCCTGACCTCAAGGATTCTGCATCATGGTAGGAGTGACAGCAGTACAAGGTAAAATATATTAAGTGCCACAGAGAAGCACCAACTGCTATGTGATTAAATAAGCAGGATCCTATACCTGCTGAAGTAATCAGGAATAGCTTCCTGGAAAGAGTGGCGTTTGGGAGGGACACTAAGGAGTGAATAACATTTGGAAGAGAGTAGGGGAATACTCACTTGTAAAATGATGCAGTCTGCTTAGGGAAAAGTGAACCATGGCTGGAGGTCCAGACATGGAAGGGAAAGGGAGGTAAGGAACTAAGGATAGGAATGTAGGTAGGGTCTGGAGCAGCACTCTCTGGTAGAAATATAATGTAAGCCGTGTGTGTACCAAAAATTTTCTAACCACCATGTTGAAAAACAAAGGAAATAGGTGTCACTAAAATTAATACTATCGGGCTTCCCTGGTGGCGCAGTGGTTGAGAGTCCGCCTGCCGATGCAGGGAACATGGGTTCGTGCCTCGGTCCGGGAAGATTCCACATGCCGTGAAGCAGCTGGGCCCGTGAGCCATGGCCGCTGAACCTGCGCGTCCGGAGCCTGTGCTCCGCAACGGGAGAGGCCACAGCAGTGAGAGGCCCGCGTACCGCAAAAAAAAAAAAAAAAAAAAAAATTAATACTATCTTTTATTTAACCTGTGGGAATAGAAAGACAGACATGTGATTTCCAAGAATCATCTGAATTGGGTGACTGATTGAATATAGGAAATGAACAGGAAAGTATCAAAGAGGACTGAATTTTTCAGCCACGACAGTTAGAAGAAAAAGTAGGAGAGAGAGGGAAATTGAGAAGAGAACCATTTAGGGAGGGAAGTCTCAAGTTTGGTTTTGGACAGATTGAGCTAGACTTGTTGACATGAAATTTGTCCTCAGGGAAACAGAAATCTGTCCTCAGAATTCTCTTAGACACAGAGTCGTCCTGATGTCTGTCATACTTTTGGAACCTGATGTGTGGTTCTGGAAGCACTGACTCCTGAACCCTGTCTTCCCTGAGCAGTTTTCATACATTTTTTTCCACTATTAATTTAAATTTGGACTAGTTTTATGTATAAGTGAGGCATTTGGCTTCCTAAAGAATTTTTTAAATCACCTTAATAAGATTAACAATACTTTTTCACTGTACGGCAATGTATACTTTCCAAAGCATTTTTTAAAAATAAATTTATTTATTTATTTTTGGCTGCATTGCGTCTTCGTGGCTGCACGTGGGCTTTCTCTAGTTCCGGCGAGCAGGGGCTACTCTTCGTTGTGGTGTGTGGGCTTCTCATTGCGGTGGCTTCTCTTGTTGCGGAGCACAGGCTCTAGGTGCGCAGGCTTCAGTAGTTGCAGCACGCAGGCTCAGTAGTTGTGGCTTGCAGGCTCTAGAGCGCAGGCTCATTAGTTGTGGCGCACGGGCTTAGTTGCTCCGCGGCATGTGGAACCTTCCCGGACCAGGGCTCGAACCCATGTGCCCTGCATTGGCAGGCGGATTCTTAACCACTGCACCACCAGGGAAGCCCTCCAAAGCATTTTTACATACTATTCTCACAGCAGTAAAGAAAAGTGAGCAAAACAGATATTATCACCATTTTATATATCCAGTATCAGAACTTAAATGATTTGCTCAGCATCTCATACACTGGTAAGTAGCAGAATCAGGTCCAAAACCCATTTCATCTGGCCTTCGACTCTTCTTTGAGGATCATTTTATCTTCATTTTCTTTTATATATTTGTTCAGTAGCACATTACAATTTTTAATATTTTTAAATTACAGTGTCTTTTTGTGATCTAACTGCCCTTCCATCTCTTCATTTCTCATGAGCTTTTCCTCTCCGACAGGCAGAGGAAAGATGAGCTGGAGCAGAGGATGTCAGCGCTGCAGGAGAGCAGGCGGGAACTGATGGTCCAGCTGGAAGGGCTGATGAAGCTGCTGAAGGTAAGAGCAGCAGCCGCTCAGGTCTCCTCCCACCTCCCAGCTCTTCTTGTCCATCTTCACCTGCACTTCAGCTTCTGCCTCCCTGTGATGTCAGACAGGATGAGGCTAAAAGGTTAACTCTTGCTGCCTAGACTCAGTTTTCAGGTAGACCTCCCTAAAGTTAACCTAATTCAGTATAAAAGCTACCTAAATTAGTGTAAAGCCTGATTACAAAAAATTAGTAACTGGAACTAATGTCCTTGAATAGTTGCTTTTATGAATTAATAAGAATGTTTATAAATCGGATATTAGTTATGTGAAATGAATATTTCTCAACTACATAAAGTTTCTTTTAAGACAAGTTTTCAAATATTCTACCTAAATGCGTAACAAGTATTGTGTCCTATTTTAATAAGTATTACAGAGGCAAACCAAAGTAATCAACCAACTCTAATCAATAATTTTACTCTATTAGGAGCAATAAAATAGCTCTAGGTTTGGTATATTGGGGCTTGCATAATTCAGGCCTCACTATCTATTTTTAGTGAAAAATATATTACAGCCCCTACACCCTAGAGCAGACAAAGGCGCACTTGGCATTTAAATGTCCTCACCTGGATGATTTGACTGGCACTGAATAGAAATACTTACCCAGCTCTGTAGCAGCGATACAAGGACATATCTGTTTATGCTATAAATTCCTAAGGCCTGTCTGTCTATACTGTGAAACCATTGTATTTCATGGTATGAAATACAGAATGGAAATCACAGTGTGAAGTACCTCAAAAGGCAGGCTGAGGGGGTAGATTTAATCCTGTGATAAAGTGGAGTCATTAAAGGTTTTGAAAACAATGGTTTAGGAAAATGTACATAGCAGGTTGGGAAGAGGAGAAACTAAAGGATAATAGGAAGCTACTGAAATCATCCAGACCCGAAGTGACAAGGGCCTAGGCTAGGAGGGGTAGCCCAGGAGCGTGTCAGCTTGAAGAGTTTGCTTCAACTTCTCCATTCTAAACCAGTCCTTTAATAATAAAACCAGTGGGTATTTAGCAACTTGGGTAAACGGAGTGTTTGTGTTTTAAACTGACTTTTGGCTTGCTCAAGACAATCACTTCTTTTAGTCTTGAGCTGAGTTTTTTTCTAGCTTTGGTCCTGGGTATTTGGGGTATTTTGGGACATGTTTCTTCATTAACCCTGTTAGCAGGATGTCTCCTGAGAAATATTTTGTCTAAATGGGTCTTGTTTAAAGAAAACCTTATGCGTAAAACCTGGCCCAAATCCTTCAAATAGTTGTCAGGTATCCAGCTGAGCAACCCGATCAGCCACCCAAGAGAGCAGAGAGGTGCTTAAATACATTTGGCCAGTGTAACATCTGGAGCCGTGTGGGGCCTTGAAAGCCCTGCCGTTGTGGGGTTAGTCCACCCACAGGACAGAAGGTCATGGGGGATTCACCTGCCTTTCAGAAAAATGTTCTCAAATATTACCCAAACATAGATGGGAAGGTACCCTTTTTGTAAAAGGCAAAAAGGTTTATGCAAACTGAAGGGAAGTCAGAATGCATTTCCCCTAAGTATCACAGTAAGCTTTCCCGTCAGCTGATTGCCCTCAGTGTTCCTTAGAGCTCCTGGCTCAGGTCCCGTGTGCCTTCCTAAGACCTTGTCATGTACCTCTGACACTTGCATTCAAGGCCTAAGCAGAATGAGCTGATGTCTCGAACTGTATTCCCAAGCCCTGAGTTTCTTTGTATTTCCAGCTGTTGTCTTACAGTTATAATTTCTGTAAAATAACCAGGACCCCACTGCTCTGCTTCGTAGGATATCCTACCAAGTTCTTAAAAGCCTTATTATTTACCCACCTCACAGGCTGAGGTCATTCAGAAAGGGAAGAAGAATTGCAAACATAAACCAGGAATGTTGTCTTTTTATCCATCGATTAAGAGTCATGTTTAGGGTATGTGGTGTATAATGGTGACTAAGACTCAATCCCTGTCACCAAGGAGTATCAGAGACCTTCTTATTGTTGTTGTTTTTTTCCTAATGACATAATGTAGACTGACACTCAAGTACCCGTGTTTCAGAATGTATCTTTTCTTTACATTTTTTCCCCTGATTAATGAGTATATATGGATAACCTCTACCTCAGACTTCTTATTTAATCTAGAAATAGTTGTGTGATGGTGTTTTAGTTTCTAAATTACGTTCCCAGTATTTTTCTGCCTCATTTTCCATTTTTCCAATATTGCTTTTGAAACGCATTTACCAGATGAATTCTGTAGTTTTAAATTTTAACCTCATATGCAAATGAGGTTTTGAATATAAATTTTTTATATAGATGACTACAGTGGCTATGGCATTACTTTGGCCATCTAGCCAGATATCCCCAATGTGACGGGTCTCCCATGTTTTTAAGTGACTTGAGCAGTCTTAGGTTTGCACTTTATAATTAAGGCATTATTACCCCCTTTAAATCAAGTTGGCTCCTATACCTTGTCACCAGTCAATGTTTACTGACCCCAACTGACTAATTGATAACAAAAAGGTTCTAAGACCTTATATCTGACCTGTTTACTGTGTTGACAAAGCCTTCAAAGCTATATCTGATTAACTTTTGTGAGTTTGGATTATACAACACCATCCTAAGTAACACTTTGCCAAAGTCCACCCTCTCCCAATCCCAGTGCACATGGGGGGCCTGTAAGTCCTGAAAACACTGACCTGTCCACTCTCTCCATCCTAACCTGACATGTGTCTACTGCAAATTATAATGATTCTATATCAATGGATAAACTATATACAGCAAAGTCACCAAATGTACAAACATGAAGCATTGCCTTCTGAATTTTTCTTTTTTTTTTTAAACATCTTTATTGGATTATAATTGCTTTAAAAAAAATATGGAACGCTTCACGAATTTGCGTATCATCCTTGCGCAGGGACCATGCTAATCTTCTCTGTATCGTTCCAATTTTAGTATATGTGCTGCCGAAGCGAGCACTGAATTTGTCTATTCTATTGAACCAAGGTAATATTGTGTCCAATACCAAACCTGGAGAAAACAGTGAACATAGGGAGGTGTTTTAGAAACAGTTCTAAGAAATTACATACTGGTCTTTTGACCTCAGATGCCATTTCAGCTTGTCAGGATTGCCCCATCTCTCCCCTACCAATTTCCATTTCAACATTTAGTGCCAACAATAGAAACACATTTTTAATTGTTTAATAACTCTTCTACGGCTGGTTGCCTTGCCTAGTGAATGGAAGAAAAGTGTTCTGCCTCACAGGGAAGCCTGACTAGGCAGGGAGATCGCTTCCCAACTGTAAAACTCTAACCCCTTCTACCTGGAGCCGTGCATACCAGACGCAAAAGCTAAAAGACGCTCACTCCTTCAGGCTAACTCAGCGAACGCTCAGGGCCCTCTTTGCCTGGGTGCCTGTGCTATTAGGTTTGGCCAAGCATCTAGCAGCTGGTTTTGATAATGAAGAACATCTTCCGGTGCTGAGTTGGGAGTCTCCTCAAGAGAGTTCTTGGTGCCCATTTAATTTCTAGTGCATGTCTCTCCCTTGCGGGAATAAAATGACTTTCTCCAAATTCTTACTTTCCCTCTCCCTTTCGTAATTCCTTGGCTTTACTGAAATCATTCTCTCCATTGCACCCAGATCTGCAGACTGAGAAGCACTCATCCATTCCCAAGACTTCCTACACACATGTTTAGTAAAGGCAGTCTGCACGGATGGATCCAATTTAAATAGAACCATTGCAACAGATTTTAGATCTGTGTATTTGGGGCAAAGAGCAGAGGCGTCCTGACCACAGTTGCCCATGATGAGGCACAGAAAAAGGAAACAAAGAGACCCATTAAAAGACAGAGTAACTGAGAAGCACAAGACTGAGGAGAGAGGAACTCGGAAGTGTTTATCTCATCTTCATCGTGCTTCCTTCTTCAGTGTCTAGAGGTGCATTCTGAGAGCTGAGAGTTAGCAAGGGCCTGCTCTGAGCACCGTCACTGTAAGGCTCTGAAAGACAGAGACCATATCTTACCTTCATGTTTCCAGTGCTTCGTGCATAGGGAGCATTAAACAAACCTTTGTTCAACTAATGAGACACCAAGGTCAAGAATTCTTTTTGAAAAGCCTCTTAGGGCCTTGAAACAGTTCCAGTTTATGGGGGAAGGGGATGTATGTGCATCCTTGAAAAGAACCACGCAGCAGCCAAAAGCTCCGAAAGTGGAAGACAGGGGACTAAATAAGAGAATCTGTAGTCAGATGGAATTTCCAGTTTCTAGGAAGTTCTTAAGAGCAGTGGTTCTCAAACTAGCAGGATTCAGAATCCACTGAAAGTTTCATGAAACAGTGCTGCTCCCACCCCAAGAGTTTTGATTCCATTGGTCTAGGGGGAGACGGGGCAAAGCATGCATCTCTGACAAGTTTCCAGATGCTGCTGCTCCTGGTCTCTCTATGTTCTGCACTTTGAGAACCACTGACTTAGAGAAACGTACCTAACACATGTGGATATGGTGAATCGTGAAACAGAGTGATCACGGAGCTTTTGAGTCATGGTTGAGCTGCTTCTTTCAGTTTACCCTAAATAGTGATATAACCTTGGGCAAGTCAGGCTCTCTAGGGCTTTTTTGTGTATAAAAGGGGAAGTTGGACTAGAGGGTTTGTAAGGTTCTTTCCTTCTAACTCTAGAAGTTAGCATTTAAAGAACTGGATGGGGCAGAGGCTTGCCATTTGCTCTGTCCAACTGATGACGCTCTGACGGTGGTCAGGCCCTTGGATCTCTGAACCCATGGGCCTGGCCTGGTTTGCCCTTTTCTGTCATTTTTTTCCGGTTGTTTTGTGGTGATGGGCATTAATTTCTCTCCTTTTTCCCCTCTGCCTTTTTTCGTCTTCACCACCTCTAGGAGGAAGAGCAAAAGCAGGCAGTAAGTGAACTTCAGAATTCCCCACTTGGCTCTTGCTTCTTTTGCATGTTCTCCTTTGCCTCATATAACTGTTACATACTTTCTCCTCTCCTCCCTGTACCAAGATCATCTCTGTGGAACTGGTTTTGTGTAAAACCCTTAGCCGTTCTCTCCGTGGTGTTGTAAAATGGCCTAAAAAGCCACGTCATGTTTACCTAGTAGAGCATGTTCTTATTTGAAACCAGAGCTTGTTGAATTTGTTTTCAAAGTACACATCTGTTGTGTTTATTTAAATATGCATGACTAGCCAGGCTACAGTTACATTTTCCTGCACTTACATTCTCTGCTGCTTCATGATTAGGCTGACTTTAATTGCTTGAAACAATTTTCAGGGTGGTGGGAGTGACCTCAGGGTTAAATACGATGTCATGAATGACTGTGCATGAAAATGAGTAGTTCTTTTGATAATTTTAGATGTCCTTTAGTCTTGAACAGTCTTCTGGACGTTCCAGCTCCAGTAGCCTTCTTAACACAGTTACCAATGAAAACTAAGTGACTGATCATGCTGTAAGTGATTTCCTGTTCAAAGCCCACTCCAGAGGGAGCTCTGGTTTTTCTGAGCTGCAAGGTGTTTAGGGAAAGTTTATGTTTGTTTTTATTTTCCCTGACAGCCACTAACCCACACAGGAAAATCAGTTGAGGGCTTATCCACAATGATAAGACTATATGTTTATATCATATAGTAAGGTTTTCAAAGCATACATTTTTCACACAAACTAAAGCTGATTTTTAATTTACCTCAGGGCTTCTCTTTAAAGAAAGAAATGTGAAATGTGTAATTCAAAAAATGTACTCACTTCTTATTTCAAAAAACAAATGTATCCATGTTTCAGATTAAGAATAGGAATATAAAACATTATATTTACTATTATTTCCAGGTAGGAAAGCAATGGAGTCATAGGGTAAAAGGGAGAGGAAAGGAAGGAAGAGATGGGTAAGGAGGGGAGGAGGCAAGAGAAGAGGAAAGGAGACTGTCAGGAAGAGGGAAAGAAGACAGAGCATGATGTCAGGGTAGGCTGACAACCTGTACATCTCAATGACTTTAATGTAACAAAATTTTATTTTTGTCTGCGCTTTATTTGGTTTTGTTTTTTCCTTGTTCACACATAATTTATTACTTTGATCTTATGGCACTTTTGTATCAATAGGTACATTCACATGGGCAAAGCAGGAGAAAACCAGGATGGAAAGTCAAGCCCAGCCATTAAATGCTTCTGCCAGGAAGTGACACACATCACTTCCACTCCATTTCATTGGCCAAAGCAAGGCACATGACCACACTTAACTTCAGTGGAGGCAGGGAAGTATAATCCTCCAGTTTGCTTAGAAGAAGTAGAGAAGCAAGTGCTGGTAATGCCTGCCACAAACAAGAGGATGAGTGAGATTGTGTTGGAGGGAGGGAAAGAAAATATCTGTTCTTCCTGTTCCCTTCTCCCCTCCTTTCCCTGACAGCCTCATCCCCTTGCTGTGACCACATGCTTCCTGCAGATCAGGGTATCAACTGACCTGTAGTTTCTGGCACCAGCATTCCCCTCCTTTTATTCATCCCTCTGTGCCCCAGAGATGTGCTTTACAGGTAAACCACTTCCTGGGAACTTCCTCCAGCAGTCCACCCAGACTAGCATCTCATGATCCCTTGCTGAATGGGCCAGCTCAGAGCAAAGCATGTAATCGGGCACACCCACACCCAACCTGAGAACACCTTTCAGAGGAGGGCAAACATTATGGATATTTATGTTAATGGCAGCAGTAAGGGCTTCCAAGAGACACTTCATTTTTTAAAACTTTTATGGATTACTGTGTACTCCAAGAACCAGAGATTATCACTGCTGTCGTATTATTTCAGGTCAATTTAAAGCTGATCTTGAGCAGACAGGGAAATAAATAACAACATGTTCATTCCAGTGACCTTTGATTGTGTGTGAGATTATCTTCCCCTTGAGGTTGGCAAAATGAGAAGCTAGACCCAGATCACTGAAGCCTGCCACTAATGAGCCACTTGTGTGTGTGTGTTGGGAGTTCTCGGTGGCTTGTGTGTGTGTGTTGGGAGTTCTCGGTGGCTTGTGTGTGTGTGTTGGGAGTTCTCGGTGGCCAAGGTCCTGAGCTCATGTTCTAGTCCTCACTGTCCCAGGAGACCGTCCAGAGCATGAATTTGTACAAATTGTTTTTGCCTCATGTTTCCCCACTATGGTGAGGTAAGACATTCTGCTCTGTGGATATAGGTAGAAATTTGCTCTGTCCACATCACAGGTTTAAACTGTACCCACCTAAGGCTCAACAGTGAGGCTCAAATGTGAACTGAATGGCTTTGCATAGTTCAACATTTTTAACATGTACAGCTGGAAAGACTATAGAGCTTTAGAACTCAAGCGTCTGCTTTAATCTATATCATTACCGAGTGAGGCACCAAAAGGTATTTACCACAGAGCTACGTCGTAACCCTTTCTTCCTCCCAGGTTCTGGCTGGTATAGTTTAATTTCTTCCCTATCAAAATGTATTACCCTATACGAGTCATAAAATAATTGTAAGACTTTTTAAATGAAGAATTTACTAGACATCTTCCCCAGACTGGCTCTGTAAATCCATTATAGAGAACTTTTTATGCAGTTTGCCTTCCTCATTCCCTTTCAGGGATTATTTTGGCATTGGGGAAATTGGAGGGAAACGGGTAATAACTGTGACTTTAACTGTGACTTGCGGGGCTCTGGTTCACCTTCAACCTCAGCCACTTTTCCAGTGCTTTAGTGACATTAGTACCTCAGCTGATAATTCTTCTGTCTTCCCTTTCTCCCCCCCTCCCTCCTTCCCCTTCTCTTTTCTCAGCTCCAAGGTTTATAATTAAGGGCAGAACTGCCTGGCTGTTTCAGATAAGACTTCACTGAGTGACTGTTCGACCCATGACATACCCTACAGTTTAACAGGCTCAGGAATTAGATTGTATCGGTTGAGTCAGGGTTAATCAGGCCCATGATAATCGTCAGACTGTAATTAAAAGACCGTGTCTGCCTTTTTTACTACTGCATCCCCTTGCTGCTAGCCCAGTGCCTGCCACATGGCAGATACTCAATAAATAGCGGCTGAATGAAAACTGCTGTTAACCAGATTTATAAGATTTTAACTTAAAAACAGTGTGAATTCATAAGTTTATTCATTGTAAGGGACATAACTGGTTCGAGTACCTAAGGCAATAATTTTGCTCAAGGTACTCCCGTATAATAGGTAGATCTATTCAAGAGACTGAACGATGGTTAGAAATGTCCTTTATAAAAAGAATCAGAAGAACAAATTGCAGTGTTACCAAAAGAATAGGAAGACCAAGCTAATATATTAGTAGTATTATTAACTCTATTATTATTCCTGTCTAAAGAAAAGATACGTTATGTAGAGTAAAATCACCCTCTTTTTTTTTTTAGCACAGATAATCTACAAAATGCAGGATATCTATAGTTATTTGTATCATTTGAAAATATTTTGAGCATTTCTCAGTAAGAACCCAATGCCCACAACCAGAAATGTATACAGAGGGGTACACTAAAGTCACAACAGACTGGTGAGGACCCTGCTGGCAGTGGTGTTTACTGTTGAGCTGTGGGCTGCTCCCTTAAGGTCAAACAATATCCCAGTCCTAGTCTGGAGGGATTCCAATGTACAAATTTATTCTAGGGACACCTTAGGGTTCCATTTTTCCCACAGACTCAACATACTATCAAATTTCACTGTTGGATTGCTGACACAAACTAAAATGAGCTATCCAAGGCAAGGTTTCAGTTTATTCATGAGGGATGCATTTCTTTAAACATTCCTCCGGTTCCTCCTATTAGAAGATCATCACTTTTTGGAACTTCCCTGGCGGTCCAGTGGTTAAGACTCTGGGCTCTCACTGCAGAGGGCACGGGTTTGATCCCTGGTCGGAGAACTAATATCCCACATGCCGCACGGCCGGTCAAAAAAAAAAAAAAAGATCATTACTTTTTATATACAGATCAACATCAGAGTTAAAGACTATAACTGTAGACAGTGATGAATAAGGATAGGGGGCTCCTGCAGGGGTGGCCTTGATTCAGGTTCGTAGGGTGGTGGTCCAGAGGGTAATATAGGTGGTACTCTGAAAATTATGTAATTGGAGGAACTTTGGGATTCCACTAAGAGAACATGGCCACAGTTGGGACCTCTCTTTCTACTTCAGCCAGTTGGGATATCAAGTGGATCTTGCCCCACGCCCTTTCTGATTTCCAGAACTGGACAAACACCCCAGCACAACTCAACCAAAGAAAGCATGGTGTGGGCTGGCTGTCAGAAACCCCCATCTCTGACCGCGGCTTCACCTAATATGCCTCAGAGGAAGGGCACTCAACATTTAGTTAGCCAGGTTGACCCATGAGGCCTCCATGACGAACCTAATGAATGTTAACTTAGTAAGTTTGAGAGAAAGTACTTAAAAAACAAAGCAAACAAACAAAAAAAACAACCTACACAACAACAAATAAAAACCTCCTCTTTGTCCATTAAAGAGATTACTGGTAAACCCCTTGATGTGTTCCTGGGTCAGGTTCCCTTTTGGTTCACTTAACCTTTGGACACAATCCCATTGGGAAGCGATTCACATGCCACCCTAAAAATTTCTGGATTCCTTGGTCCCACCATACTCTGAAATAGAAGCCTGAGTCTACTGCTTCCTGAAAAGCAAAGGATTGCTATTTATGTCTTCAGCAATGTCTTACTACATATGTTGAAGTGAGCAGTGGGTGAGCTTGGCCTTTTGGAGGATCAAAAGAGAAATCCTGCACAAATCCCACCCTCCAATAGTATGATCCTTATTTCATGGGTGGCCTGATGCCCTGTATACAGAAACAGAGGCCAGGGCAGTGATATCTGGAGGCTTAGGCACCACTGCTGCCCTCCCAAGTTTGCAAGCTGCACCAGTGGATTTTGGTAAACAGAGATCAATGTGCTGTACTCTGTGACTATGCCCCCAAACCTTTAGCCTCGCCTGGCCCAGTCCTAGTCTGTATACATGGACTCCGGCTGCCCATAGATGGCCTCATGGAAGTCTACAAAGTATGCTCATTTATCAGTCTTGGCCCGTGTACTCCCTGTAGAGACCTGGTGGCTTGTTGGGGGGGTTTGTTTGTTTTCTCCAAAAGAGGAAATGTCATAGCAATATTGAAAAATAGGAACTTGCATTTCACTCCCCCAAAACTCCTTGAACACCAAGAGGGAGTGTATAGTCTGACAATATAGAGGAAATAGCTTTTGGGTCTTTGCAGCACCCTCAATGTTCTTCATCACTCTCATCAGTCACGAGCTGAGAGACTGCCTTACCTGCTTGTTTATTTCCCCCTGTCCTATATGTCTTTTCCTGTTCTGACCAGAATGCATACAACATATGAAAAATATACACCAGGGTCTCTGGGAAAAAGTCTCCACACACCAAGCTGGAGATAGCCACCTTCCACTAGAGGAATATGAATTCCTAGGACACAGTATGTCCCCCCAGAATACTACAGTCTGGGTCTTAGCAAAGCATCAGCAGGAAAGAAGATGACTTCTAGGTTTTGAGCCCAGGAACCTGGGAAATTGACTGAAAAAACGAAACTGGGGAGATGATGTGGGTTATAGAAAGGGGACTTTAATCTGATTTTGAACATACCGAGTTACATAGAATAGGCAGGCAGTCAAGGTTTGTGTCTGGTCTTTAGATATTTAGGGATAGGCAGCTGGAAAGTTAGAGGGGAAACAGGGCTAGCAATGGAGATTTGGAAGTCTTCAACATAAAATTAGTGTTGAAACCATAAACGTGGGCCGTAGGGAAAATGCATAGTGGACAAAATGAAGAAAGAGGAGGTAGGAGGGTAGGACTGTGGGTTCTCATGAAAAACCAGAAAGTTTCAAGGAGAAAGTTAATAAGGCAATAAGACAAGGATTTGACAATAAGGAAGTTATCAGCAACCTTGGAAAGGAAATTTTCAGTATGGCACAGTGTAGACAGCTCTGAAAAATTGATTTTGTCTTGTCCAACCTCCTCACCCCCACCCCCATTGGTTTCACCTCAACGAAGGAGGGAGTTATATCTTCAGTCTGCCTTATTGGGTTACGTGTGAATAGATTGTTCTGACTCACGGCACCTTGTTGACAAATCCTCATTTCTCTTCTATCTCACCATGTATACAACCTTTACAGACCTCAGTTTTCTCATCTATAAATTTCCAATCCACAGTTCTTTGATACTTTCATCACTGATACCAATCGATATATTGGGGAAAGGCTGTGAACCAAGAAGGGTCTGCAGAAATCCAACTGGGCTCATTTGACTGATGTTTCCTTTTGTGACTTTGAAATCCTCTGGCCCTCGATTCCTTGTCTGGGTTTTCTAACCAACTCCTTCCCCAGGGTTTATTCATGCCAACCATCTACCTCCCACTTTTCCAGACAAAAGGAAGCATCCTAAGAAAACATCAGCTGCTTGCATGATGCCCTCTCTTTTGGCTCATCTCTAGGACTCTGGGCCATGCCTCCCACTCTCTTTCTTTTAGACCTCACACAACATCCTCACTTGGCATGAGATTGGATCTGTGACCCTCCACTTGGAGAGCACCTGTAGGCATTTCCTCGAATCCTGATGCCATGCCAATCTCTAGGGTTTTATAGCTGACCTAAGGCTGGTTCTGATGTTCCAAATTAACAGCAGTGCCAAGGTAGGGAGCTTCCTGGCCTAGAGTCCTTAACTGAAGTGAACATCTGCTTAATTTCAGCCAAAGAAGCATATTATAAAGGATATGATAGACTCCTTTGCACTCTTCTCCATTTGCTGCTAATCATAATTTGGCAAGTAGAATTACTCCCATTTGGAGCTGCAGTATAGATGCCCAGTGCTTTAAAAAAAAGAGAGAGGAGAGAAGAAAGAAATATAGAAGCATGTTTTAGAAAATTAGAGGCAATGGGGCTTCCCTGGTGGCACAGTGATTAAGAATCCGCCTGCCGGGCTTCCCTGGTGGCGCAGTGGTTGAGAGTCCGCCTGCCAATGCAGGGACACAGGTTCGTGCCCCGGTCCGGGAAGATCCCACATGCCATAGAGCGGCTAGGCCCATGAGCCATGGCCGCTGAGCCTGCGCGTCCGGAGCCTGTGCTCCTCAATGGGAAAGGCCACAACAGTGAGAGGCCCGCGCACCACAAAAAAAAAAAAAAAAAATCCGCCTGCCAGTGCAGGGGACACGAGTTCAAGTCCTGGTCTGGGAAGATCCCACATGCCGGGGAGCAACTAAGCCTGTGTGCCACAACTACTGAGCCCATATGCCACAACTGCTGAGGCCTGCGTGCCTAGAGCCCGTGCTCCACAACAAGAGGAGCCATCGCGGTGAGAAGCCCACGCACTGCAATGAAGAGTAGCCCCCACTCACCACAACTAGAGAAAGCCCGTGTGCAGCAACAAAAGACCCAACGCAGCCAAAATAAATTAATTAATTAAAAAAAATAAAATTAGAGGCAATGCAGAAAGACAGTTATCTGCAGCTAGACAGTTACCTTTAATAAGAATCCATGCCAACTCACTACTGCTCTACAAAGCTGGCTAACCGTAAATCCTTCAGTGCTTTTATTATTATGTATTCTAATTAATATATATGACATTCACTGTTTATTCACTGCTTTCACATTTCAAATTTCAGCTCCTGTATTTAACCAGCTCAGACCTCAGGAAACCAAGAGAGAATCTAGGAGACTCTCAGGCCTGTAGCTGTCCCCAGGACATCTCCCAAATGTGCAGAAGATTATCAGAGTTTATTCTTGGCCCCTTGAAGTTTCTAACCTGAGCTGAGGCTACTGGTGGCCTGTCTTTCCTTCTGCAGCAGCTCACCACCTGGGACAAGAAGCCCTGGACAGGCCACCGACTTTAGGACCTCGTAACTCTGTCCCCCTCAGCCAGGTTTTCATCCTCAGCACTATGGACATTTGGGGCCAGATTACGTGTTTTTTTTTTTTTTGGTGGGTTGGGGCGGGGGGTGTTCTATGCATTGCAGCATGTCGAGCAGCATCCTTGACCTCTACCTACTAAATTCCAGTGGGAGCACCACACCCATACTGACACCCACACCAGGTTCCTAGCAGGTAAAATTATCCCCAGTGAAGAACCACTGCTCAGGAATTCCCTAGTGGTCCAGTGGTTAGGACTTTGCACTTCCACTGCAGGGGGCACCGGTTGGATCCCTGGTCGGGGAAGTAGGATCAGAGAACCTTTCTCTGTGATACCAGTCTGAGCCCTGGAGGCATTCTCAGCGTCCCTTATCCTGAGGTTTAGATATGGGATGGATGGTAAAAGATTTCCAGTCACCTTCCCCCACAGATCACCCCTTTGTCCATATGTCCTGCTTCTGTTAACATCATTGCCAGCACTCCCTACATACATGCTCTCTTCCAGTCCCCTACTCTCCCCACTCAGTTGTCACAGTCTAGTCAACTTTTTCTCCAAAACTTGCTTGTGTCTCTCTCCTCCCAATTCCTATCATCATTCTCCATTCCAGCCTCTGTCATCTGTCACCTGGTCTCCCTCTCTCCTGCCTCCTGTTTCTCAGTCCCTCCTTCACTTTGCCCTAGAGCCAGATTCCTAAATCAGACCAGACTGACCACACCACTCCCTCCTCAGAAGTCTTCACAGGCTCCCTCTGCCATTGCCTATAGCAGGGGTCAGCAAGCTTTTCCTTAAAGGGTTAGGTAGTAAGCATTTTAGGCTTTGTGAACCAAATCAGAGATATTATGTAAGGACTTATATAACCATTTAAAATAAAACCATTTAAAAATGTAAAAACCATTCTTAGCTCACAGACTGTAAAAAAGCAGGTGGCAAGCTGGATTTGGCCACGGGCTATAGTTTGCCCATCTATCGCCTAGTAAATAAACTTGATGACCATTTACTTAAGGCTCTGGATGATTGTGGCCCACACTTCTCTTTCCCACCATATATCTTCTGTGCTCCCTGCATACTAGTGTCCCCACATGCTCCTCCCGTCCCCTGCAACACACACATACAGCTTCCTCTCTCATGGTGCCTCTGTTCATGCCCTTTCCTCACCTGGATTGCCCTTCCCGAGCCACTTCTGCCTATTGAAATTATACCCCTTAAGACACTCTCAGATGCCACCTCTTCTGTGAAACCTTACCCTGTTCCAGAAGGTCAGAGTTAAACTCTCTCGCCTCTGTGCCCCTTTTCCTTTGTACCTCTGCTACGGTACGGATTTCATCCTCCTTTGTATGCTAGCTGCGTACATGCCGAACTGCCTAGGAGGCTGTGAGCCTGCTGAGAGTGGAGACCTTGCCCCTTCATACCTCTACTTTGCACCTTTCAAAGTGGAATCATGGCAGGTAGTACCCCATTGAGCCAGCATGTGAAGCACTTTATGTACATCCTCACCAACCCATGAAGATATTCTTATCTCCACTTTACATGTGAAGAATCTGAGCCTCAGAGAGGTCAAGTAAGTTGCCTCAGGTCACACAGCTAATAAATGGCAGAGCTGGAATCCAAACTAGGTCCATCTGACTGCAAAGCCTGGACTCTAACCACCTTATTATATGCAACAGGGACTCAACAAAGAGGGGTGGTGCTGGATCAGGTGCCACACCTCATCATACAAGTTTTACTTACTTACCCATAAGCAGCATTTAAGTCTGACTCATTGAACTTTAAAATATCATTGATAGGTTCAGACTGCCTGCCCCATCGTTGAATTCATGTCTGAATTAAGGACCATGCTCTCCTGGAATCCTGTCCTCTTTTGGTTTCTAACATGCAATCTGAGTGTTTGGTATTAATTTTATAGGGATTTTTCCCTCAGTGAGGCCCCTGATCATTTTGCTGAGAACTAGCTTTGAAATCCTGCAGTGAGAACTAATGGGATACCATTTTCAAACAGAGCTGGGCAAACTAGGAGAAACAAACAGAAAGAGGGTAATTCTAGTCTTGGAATTTATGAGCTTCCCTATCTAAAAGTTTAAATTTCAGCTTTCTTTTGATCTTCGGGTTTATGGTGAATTTTAAGAGGTTGTTCTTCTGAGACAGTCTTAGGAACTTAATACGCTTTGCTCCTTCCACTGAGAAAGATACCTAGACATCTTGCCCCCCAGCTCTTTCAGGCTCGGGTAAGCTTTGTCTTCTATATAATTCAGTTTGGCTTGAATAGGGGCAGAATCATGGAGAATGAGAACCATAACCACCTCCCCGTTGCCAACAGTGTGATCACAAAACACCCAGCAGTCCTGCCATTGCTGTCCAACAGTAACCCCACAGGGAGTGACACCTGAGAGCCACCGCAGGCAGTGACAGGTCATGGGTAAGCCCTGAGTTTCCTGAAGTGATGTGGGAACAGACAGGTGTCAGCCCTCTGAGGAGGGACCTCAAGGCAGACTTTTTGGGGACCCCTCTCCTTCCAGCAGACACACACGATAGATAAATGTGTATTAACGGTGGTGAGAGAAGAGAGACATCATAGAACTGTCTGGCCCTTCTCTTGGGTGTTTAGAAGCCAAGTTCATCCTTAAAAGCTGCACCGCCCTTTACCTCAGCGGTGGACACTTTGGGGAGAGGGGAAGGTCTCCAGGCGTGTTCTTTACCTGTTTCTAATTTGCCCCAGAGGGAACCGCGGCTGCTGCTTTGCTCACTGCCACGTGACTGCCTTTCTCATCTCCTCCACCCCTGTTCTCCTTGTGTGCTCACTTCCACCCCTGGGCCTGGCTCCCAGCAGTCTTAACTCTTGTCATGTTAGGCAATTATTTTCAAATCTTGCAGCAGGACAGACAGTACAGCGTCAGATAATCCTCTCTCTCCTTTTACTTCCACATTTGATGAGACAGCTGCATTTTCCTAGCAGAGCCACCACCTGCAGCAGCTCAAAATAGTCTGTGGGGTTTTTTTTTTGTTTGTTTTTTTTACCTTTTGTTGACGAAAAAAAATGTACAAAGTCCATTCTGTATACATCCCAGTTCTCTGTATGTTCACGGTTGCCTCATCTAAATTTCAGACTTGTAGTTCCTTTCTCCCAACATTGTTTTTCTGGGTTTTTTGTTGTTGTTTTTCCGAACGGGCCTCTGAAAATCGGCAGCAAAGAGGCCAGTTTGTTTAATTTAAATACATTGCAGGAAAATGAAGGTAATTGTCCACACAGGCCATCTGCTACCTGGCAGGTGTCCATGAATCAGAGAGAGAAAAATGGAGACTCAAGTGTCTCCTTCTGTTACCATGATAACCGCTTAGCTCAGAGTTTTCGTTGGGTGTGTGTGTGGAGGGGATGCCGTTAATTGTGCTCTGGCGAGGGCATTAGCTCTCAAAATCAGGCTTTTTGCCATAAGCCTCCCTGGGTTTGATTACCTGACGATAATCAAGGAGGTAAAAAAAAATTCATACCTGTTCCATCAGGAAAAACAAGGGAAGGAAATAGTATTTATGGAGCCCCTCCTGTGTGCCAGGCGCCCTGCTGGGGCTGGCTGAGCACAGCCCAGGACTGTATATCGTCATTTTCCTACTGCAGACAGCACCTCTGCCCCTGCATGGCCACGCTCTCTGCCACAGCATGTGAGTCCCCATCTCCACTCACAGTGTCCTCAAGTCACCTTCTCTGGCGTTCTCTGTACCTGTTTTGGCTCCAATGTTAGACTTGCGCTCAAACAAAAGACTGAGTCGGAATCACCGTATTCTCCCTTCTCACGTTTCTCACTCGTGTTGGAAATTAATTTATGTTGCTATCAAAAATCATGGTTGGCCTCGGCAGTGAGAAGTCTCACCTGACCCTTGTTCCTTCTGACCGCAGAAACTTGGGATCCCAAAGTGCTTAGGGTTATTCCAGCAGCTTAAGGCCACTGGAAGCCCCAGGTACCCATCTTAGCCTTGCTACTAATTTATTTGTGACCTTGTGGCTTCTCTAGGCCTCCATCTCCTCAGATACAGTAATGAATGTTGGACTAAAACAGAGGCTGTTTTCCTGGGGTCACGAACCCTCTGACATTACAAGCATAACCTCTGAACTCTTTTCTTGGAACACGATACATAGCTTTCTCAGGTTCTCAGAGTCTTTGCTGATTTAGAAGCAGTGAAGGGCCAGCAGAGGAGAGAGCCTCTCAGATTGTAACATTTCTCTAGCTCTGTCTTTCCAGCAGAATTGTTTCCAACTACAAGGGACCTCTGTCCTCAGAGAACCTGAGTTACAGGGCATTTATTGTGTTTAGTTGTTGGTTAGACACGTGACTGGCCTTTGCTGTGTTCAGGCCTTTGTAATAAGTTGTATTTCAACAAGGTCCCACTGTCCTGCTTCAGGAAACTTTAAAACACCAAGGAGCGTGTCGTGAAGCTCCCCCAGCTTCTCTAGGCTCGCTGCCCCTCTCCTGGCAGCTGAAACCCAGAGGCACGCGATTCTTTTGGACCCTCGTTGGACAGCTTATCCCCACCCCCCTAGTCCCTCCACCTTTGCTGATTTCTGTGTGAGTCTCAGGTTCCCCATAATCTCTGGGTTCCAGCAGCGATGCTCCCCCCAGCCTCTGACTGTGCTGCTTATTCTAGATGCGTTCGCTCTGAGTGGAGTGCTCAGCAGTCTCCATGGGGAGGGCCTGCCTCTCTGAACGTACAACCCATCTGTGCCTTTGAGACAAGGTGCAGTCGCTCAATGCAGTGCTTCATCTGCGCCGACTTCAGGGTGTCCATCCGGCACAGACCTATCAGGTGGGCAGAGGATGAGCAGTCTCTAACCGGGTTATAGGTGACTTGTCGGCGAGCCAGGAGAGCTGCCGTGCGCACTGCAGCACTGCCTTCAGCCGTGTGTGCTCCAGACGCTCCAGTCTGTGCTTACGTAATGAGGAGGACCTTATTTCAAACTGTCTTCCTTGAGACAGCCCGTCCTCTGCATACAGCAGTCTGCTCCCTGCACCTCCCCACCAGCTGCGAGTGCAGGAGACCTGAACAGGCAGCATCTCCGGCGTGGACTCCGCTCATGGGAAAGGAGAGCTAGGAGTAGAACATGCCTTATGTGACCCTGAGGTGGCCGCTGAGAGCCCTCAGAGGGGGATCCTTCACTGACAGAGTGGTTATGACCGAAGCAAAGCCTTGATCACTCGGCATTTCTGAGATGAGGTAACTTGGTGAAGGTCGTAGAATCATAGCATTTTATACCTGAAAAATGCTTCACAGGTCATCTAGTTCGATGCCGCTCAGTTTGTAAATGAGAAGACTGAACTCCAGAAGAATTCAAATGCATGTCCTGTACAGTCAAAATAAAACCCCAGGTCTCCGGACTTTAAGGGAGCGCCCCTCCCACGGAACCTCACCGCCTCCTTAGCGTTCACCCGGGCCTGTGGCCAGAGCAAGCTCCCCTCTTGGCGCCTGCGGCGGCCCCTCCTCTTCTGAGTCATTGGATTTGCAGCAGAGAATTGTCTCCAGGCCCTGCCATTTACTCATTACAAAGTAAAGCGGTTGAAACTTTCAGCCTCAGGACAGGCTGATGCACTGAGGGACTCAGGCACATTCTCAGATCCGGAAAAATTTCTCTTGATTCTCTATGCTTGCATCGCTTCTCATCCACGGTCCTCTTTCCAAGGTCTTCGGCGTCTCATGCAGGCCTCCGGGCCTGGTCTCATCCCAAAATTCTCCCTCCTGCTCCCTCTCGGTCAAATGCTCTTCAGATGGGACTGATCTAGTAATGCAGGAAGAAAACACTCAAGCTCAGCACGTGAGTTACCTGTGGCTGCATAACAACTTACCCCGGAACGTAATGGCTTAGTTTAACTCACAGCTTCTGTGGGTCAGGAGTCCAGGCGCTGTTCAGCTGGGTCCTCACAAGCTGAGGGTCAGGGTTTCTCACAAGGTTACAGTCACCTCAAGCCTCAACAGATCACGTCGTTGTAGGCAGGATTCCTCGTGGGTAGTTGAATTGAGGGCCACAGTTCAAAGCTGGCTGATGGCTGGAAGGCACCCTCAGTTCCTTGCCAGGTGGGCCTGTCCACAGGGCAGCTCATAAGACGGCAGCTGGCTTCTTTAGCATGAGCAGGGGCAAGGGTGGGAGAGGGTATGTGTGGACAAGACAGAAGTCATGGTCTTTTATCAGCTGATCTCAGAAGTGACATCCCATTGGCCTGATTCATCAGAAGCAGTCACTACACCCAGCCCACATTCAAGGGGAGGGGATAACACCAGAGGTGACTGCAGGGAGGGAGGGTGCCACTGGAGGCCTCCTCAGAGGTCTGCCCGCAACAGTTAGTTACCTAGTTAAAGTATTTCACATAAAGCTTTATTGATGACGATAGATTTAGTCCTCCCCGGAGATCATTGCCCGCTCTGGCTACGTTCCCGCTTTCCATTACAGAAGAGAAAGGGTCAGAAACTTGATACACCTCATTGTCATTTAACAAATATTTATTAAGCCTTTGCATGTGGTAAGCACAGTGGTGAGGAAGATAAATTTGAGGGGTGAGATTACTGCTGTACAGGGTTCTGAGGGAGGTGACAGTGAAGCAGACAGCTGGAAGACCAGCTGGTCAGACACCACAGAGGGGTAGCGCTCCCGGCAGAGTGAACAGCTAGTAGAGGCCTGAAGGTGAGAGAGTGCAGGCCTTTCAGTAGATGGTTGTTGTCGAAACGGCCCAGGAGCAGAGTCAGTTGACCTCTGTTGCACCAACATATGCCTCATTCCAGATCAACCTCATTCCGGATCCTTCAGCTTCGAGCCTGGCTGAAGTACCTGCATATCGATTACCTATGACTTGTGCCTCTCCCGGGGCCTTTGGGATTTACTGCCCCACAAGGATGCCAAACCGGCATTGCTCTGCTGGACCCAGAATGCACATAGGGTTCCTGACAGCTCCATCCTAGCATTGCTTTAATCCAACATGATCCTAAAGCCAAGGGCTGAAGTTTGAGATCCATGAGGAAAATTATGCCTTCCCAGCGGTCTGAGCTTTTCTCTTTCTACTGCTCTGAACAAAGGCAATGTCAGGAGTCTGGTTTCTATCTTCCTCAGAAGGCATGTCCTGGGCAGTGATCCCAGGAAGGGGGCCTGATTATTTTCAAGCTGATGGTGGGCAGTAGGTTTCATTTCCTGATCCTAGAGATTTAGCCACATGTGGCTGTCTACCCTTGTCAATCCCTCTTACCTCATTCCCCGTCATCATTTTCCTGTTAAAATATTTGCAGAGGTTCAGCTTCATGTTCTTAAAAAGCAACCTATTTGTTCATCTCCGGTCTTAACGACTGTGACACTCAGTCCTTGGGTGGTGATGCCTGGCTCCAGTCTCACCGAGATTTACTGAGTACTTGCCACATGTTTAATACTGGGTTGGACAGCATAACTGTCCAGATAACTGTCATACAGTGAAGTGAATTTGAATTTCACAGGCCACATACTTAGGGAAAAAAATTATTTAAGTGGCCTTAATTTCCCTCTTGAGCGCTCACTTTCTGAGATGGGCACTTAGTCTGGGCATTTCTAGGAAAACTCTGAAGCCAGTCATTTCAGAGATTCTTATCCCCCTTCCTGCACCCAAAATGAGTGCTGCACCTTGGGGCCTTTTGCTGGGTGCTGTGGCCTCAGTGGAGGGGTGTCCATAGCTCCAAGTTGACCTGTGCTGAAGCCATCATGTCCTTTGCTTGTTGGCCAGGCCTGGTTCTCGTGGGCAGCACCCTCCATTCCGTGGCTAAGGCATCTGATGAGTTCGTAGACTCCCCCAGCATCCAAGGTCCACACCTGACCTCACTGAGGCTCTCACTCCTCTGTGATGGACAGACAGCTTTGGGCTCATCACTTCTCACAGTATCAGCTTATAGGAAGCTATTGGCTGCGTGGGGTCCTTCCTTGAGGCTGCCCAGGCAACCCAAGAAACGACCTTTATTCTGTTCCCCTCAGCCCTGGGAAGGCCCAGGAAAGGCCTGGGCATTGCCAGTATCCACCACTTCTGTGATCTCCTACATCCCACACTGTGCTGGCTCAGGACCCTCCTGCAAAGCCACGCCTCTGCATCAGACTTTCTTGCCTTCTCTGTAGATTCTCTCACCTTCTTCCCAGCTTCCTTATCTAGTTTGTATTGGGGCTGGAACTGCTAGGTCTGATTGCTCATAAGCACTTTCCCAACTAGAATGAATTTTATGCTTTATTATTTGCTCCCTCTCCCATAAAAATGGCCAAAAAAGCAGAGGGTGATAATTATAGGGTGAAAGGTGGAGGTTTTTCCCCAAAATACAGTGATTAATATGTGATAATGTTATCTGGACAAAACCGGACTCCTAAGGTTTATAAACTAGTCGGGAAGAAAAGATATATACGCTGAAAGACTAAATAATAATAAATGTTTTGTAACCACTGGCAAAATAGAAGAGACTATTTCAAAAGATAGAACATGTTGAATTGTCAACGGAAAATTATTATAAAAGTTAAACCGGGGGCTTCCCTGGTGGCGCAGTGGTTGAGAGTCCGCCTGCTGATGCAGGGGACATGGGTTCGTGCCCCGGTCTGGGAAAATCCCACGTGCTGTGGAGCGGCTGAGCCCGTGAGCCATGGCCGCTGAGACTGCGCGTCCGGAGCCTGTGCTCCGCAACGGGAGAGACCACAACAGTGAGAGGCCCATGTACCGCAAAAAAAAAAAAAAAGTTAAACCGGGATAAAAACATCAAAAAGAGATTTCGTAGGATTCCATTATATGGATTAACCACATTTTAGGTCATTCACCAGTCAGTAGATTTTGGGGTTATTTCCACTTTGGGCCTATTAAACTAAATGTTGCTAATAAACGTTTGTGTACAGGTTTTGGATGAGCATATGTTTTTATTTCTCTTGGGTACATATCAGGAGTGAAATTGCTGGGTCATGTAGTAAGTTTACATTTAACATTTTAAGAAGCTGCCAGACTGTCTTCCAAAGTGGTTGTACCATTTTACAGTCCCATCAGCAGTGTACAGGGCTTTCCCTTTTCCCACATCCTTGTCAGTCTTTTTGATCGTAGCTATTTCAGTCAGTAAGTGGTATCTCTTTGTGATTTCAGTTTTCATTTCCCTGAGTACTCGTGTTGAGCATTTTTCATGTAATTTTTAGCTCATTTGTATATCTTATTTCATGAAACGTCTATTCAAGTCTTTGCCTGTTTTGTAATTGGGTTGCCTGTCTTCTTATTCAGTTACAAGAGGTTTTTTATATGTTCTAGACACAGGTTCTTTTTTTATAATTTATTCTATATTTATTTCAGCTTTATTGAAGTATCATTGACATATAAGATTGTAAGATATTTAAAGTATACATTGTAGAGACTTAATAAACCTATACATGATGAGAGGCTTTCCCCATCTAGTTAATTAACATGTCCATCACCTCACATATTTATCTTTTGTGTGTGTGTGAGAACATTTAAGGTGTTCTCTCGTAGCGTATTTCACCTGTTCAATAGTATATTACCAACTGTAGTCACCATGTAAGATTGGATCCTCAGACCTTATGTTTTAGCCGGAAGTTTACACCCTTTTACCAACCTCTCCCCATTCCCCCACCACTCAGCCCCTGGCAACTACTTTTCTACTCTCAGTTTCTGAGCGTGACTTTTTTTTAGATTCCACATATTGGTGATACCATGAAGTGTTTGTCTTTCTTTGTCTGGTTTATTTCACTTACCATAAATAACACAGCAGGATTTCCTTCTTTCTCATGGCTGAATAATATTCCACTGTACATATATACCATATCTTCTTTATCCAGTTATCTGTTGATGGACACTTAGGTTGTTTGCATATCCTAGCTATTGTGAATAATGCTGCAGTGAACAAGTGTATATGGAGTTCAAATATCTCTTCAAGATTCTGTTTTCATTTTCTTTTCTTTTTTTTAATTTATTTGGCTGTGCCAGGTCTTAGTTGTGGCACGTGGGATCTTCGTTGCAGCATGTGGGATCTTTTAGTTGCCGCATGCAGGATTTTTTAGTTGCAGCATGTGGGATCTTTAGTTGTGGGATCTAGTTCCCTGACCGGGGATCAAACCTGGGCCCCCGCATTGGGAGCACGGAGTCTTAACTGCTGGACCACCAGGGAAGTCCCTGTTTTCATTTTCTTTGGATATATACACAGAAGTGGGATTATTGGATCATATGATTGTCCTGTTTTTCATTTTTTGAGGAAAAATGCCACTTTGCCTAGTGGCCACACCAGTTTACCTTCTCACCAGTAGTGCATAAAGCTTCCCTTTTCTCCATGCCCTCCCCAACACTTTTTTTTTTTTTTCCTCTGGTTGCATTGGGTCTTCGTTGCTGCGTGCGGCCTTTCTCTAGTTACATCAAGCAGGGGCTGCTCTTCATTGTGGTGCACGGGCTTCTCATTGCAGTGGCTTCTCTTGTTGCGGCACACAGGCATCAGTATTTGTGGCACGCAGGCTCAGTAGTTGTGGCACACAGGCTTAATTGCTCCACGGCATGTGGGATCTTCCCGGACCATGGGTCGAACCTGTGTCCCCTGCATTGGCAGGCAGATTCTTAACCACTGCACCACCAGGGAAGTCCCGAGGTGGCTTCTCTTGTTGCGGAGCACAGGCTCTAGGTGCCCGGGCTTCAGTAGTTGTGGCACGTGGCCTCGGTAGTTGTGGCTCGCAGGCTCTAGAGCACAGGCTCAGTAGTTATGGCTCACGGGCTTAGTTGCTCGGTGGCATGTGGGACCTTCCCAGACCAGGGATCAAACCTGTGTCCCCTGCATTGGCAGGCGGATTCTTAACCACTGCACCACAAGGGAAGTCCCTGGACATTTGGGTTTGTTTTCACTTTTTGGCTATTATATATAATGCTGCTATGAACATTTGTGTACAAATTTTTGTATATACATAGATTTTCATTTATCTCTAGTATATACATGTAGGAGTGGAATTGTTGGGTCATACGGTAGTCAGTGTTTAAACTTTTGAGGAACTGCCAAACTGTTTTCTAAAGCAGCTGCACCAGTTTTATATTCCTACCAGCAGTTTATGAGCATTTCAATTTCTCCACATTCTTGTCAACACTTGTTATTATCTGTCTTTTTTATTATAGCCATCTTAGTGGGTATGAAGTTATAGCTTATTGTGGTTTTTTGGGTTTTGTGTTTGTTTTGTTTTTTGGCTGCATTGGGTCTTCGTTGCAGCATGCAGCCTTTCTCTAGCTGCGGCAAGCAGGGGCTACTCTTCGTTGCAGTACACGGTCATTGCGGTGGCTTCTCTTGTTGCAGAGCACGGGCTCTAGGTGTGTGGGCTTCAGTAGTCGTGGCACGCGGGCCCTAGAGTGCGTGGGCTTCAGTAGTTGCAGCGCGTGGTCTCAGTAGTTGTGGCACGCAGGCTCTAGAGCACAGGCTCAGTAGTTGTGGCGCACGGGCTTAGTTGCTCCGCGGCATGTGGGATCTTCCTGGACCAGGGATCAAACCTGTGTCCCCTACATTGGCAGGTGTATTCTTAACCACTGCACCACCAGGGAAGTCCCGCTCATTATGGTTTTGATTTGCATTTCCCTAATGGCCAATAATATTGAGCATCTTTTCATATGCTTATTGGATATTTGCATATCTTCTTTAGAGAAATGTCCATTCAGATCCTTTGCCTATTTTTAAATTAGGTTACCTGTCCTTTTATTATTGAGTGTAAGAGATCTTTTTTTAAAAATATTTATTTATTTATTTAGGCTGCACCAGGTCTTAGTTGCGGTACATGGGATCTTCCTTGCAGCTTGCGGACTTCTTTTTTTTTTTTTTTTTTTTTTTTTGCGGTATGCAGGCCTCTCACTGTTGTGGCCTCTCCCGTTGCGGAGCACAGGCTCCGGACGCGCAGGCTCAGTGGCCATGGCTCACGGGCCCAGCCACTCCGCGGCATGTGGGATCTTCCCAGACTGGGGCACGAACCTGTGTCCCCTGCATCGGCAGGCGGACTCTCAACCACTGCACCACCAGGGAAGCCCATTGCGGACTTCTTAGTTGCAGCACGCAGACTCTTAGTTGTGGCATGCATGTGGGATCTAGTTCCCCGACCAGGGATCGAACCCGGGCCCCATGCATTGGGAGCACAAAGTCTTACCCACTGGACCACCAGGGAAGTCCCAAGAGATCTTTACATATTTTTTTTTAATTAATTTTTTTATTGAAGTATAGTTGATTTACCATGTTGTGTAGATATTCCTAATATAAGTCCCTTATGAGAGAGATGATTTGCAAAAATTTTTCCCATCCTCTGAGTTTTTCTCACTTTCTTAAAGGTGTCCTTTAAAAATAGTTTTTAATTTTAATGAAGTCAAATTTATCTGTTTTTCTTTTGTAGTATATACTTTTTGTGTCATATCTGAAAAGTCACTGTCTAATCTTTCCCTCTAAGAGTTTTATAATTTTAGTTCTTACATTTGGAATGATCCATTTTAAGTTAGTTTTTGTATATAATGTGAGGTAAGGGTCTAAGTTCATATTTATTTTTATCATGGAAAGATCTCAAAAAGTATGCTAACTTTGCTGTACAGCAGAAATTAAACACAACATTGTAAATCAACTATACTTCAGTAACATTTTTTAAAGTATGCTAGATGATAAAAGCAAGTTGCAAAATGATATGTGCAGTATGATACCCGTTCATGCAAAATTTAAAGGCGCGAAATATCATATATTATTCATAATTACATATGTACACATAGGTAGAAAGTTTCGCACCAAAACCTTTGACAGTGGCTGCCTCTGAAGGGAAGAGAGGAGGGGACTGGAAAGAATTAGTGGTGAAAGCGGTCTTCAGATTTATCTGCAGTGTTTTTAGGTTGGAATAAATTTGACACAATATTAATTATCAATTTGAGTGGTCTGTTATGTTCCACTTTTAAGCTTTCTGTATTTAAGTTTCTCAAATTAAAACACACAGACACGAATCAAAGCAAGAACGATGGAGAACAGATCATTTCCGTTTGGTCCGGTGCTCACACTGGGTGAAGCGTTGAGCTGGGCTTTGTGCACACAGCCTGTCAGCCTGTTCGAGGTGGCAGGTTCTGTTTGTACGTGGGGTTTCTGAGCCAGATCCCAAAAGGTAATTATCTTCCTTTGAACTCATTTGCACACTTTGGCTTATATTTTCCCAGTTTTGCTTCCAAAGAAAACCCCGGTCTATATGCCACCCTCAGTTGCCCTTCCTCTGAAGAGCAGCAGAGCCCGAATCTCAGCGAGCTCCCTTTAACCGGAGTTTTTAAATTTTATCCCATTGCTCCACGCTTTCTCCAAAACTGAGGCAGAGCCTCACAAGGAAAGTTTGGTTTCCACTAAATGTGTGTCCATTCTCACCTAGTCCCCACGAGATGGCCCACAGAAGACCTCACTGTGTGTGCTTGACGAGTGCAGCACGCCGAGTGCAGCATGACGGGCCAGATGACCAGGCTCCTGGGAACAGCCTGCAGCTAGACTCCTGACCCACAAACTCAGGCGCGCTCCCTGTGGCCTGGCAGCTGCAGAGGCGCAGAACACGTGTCATTGCCCTTAAAGTAGAAGGGCTTGTTCCAGCATCTCCCGCTGACGAGACGTGCATCCTGACACAGAGCTCTTCCTCTCTTCATCCTTGTTTTTCTTCTGTAAAATGGATACAAAAAAACATGTGCCCGTTCTACTCACAAGTTGTTATGAGGATCAAATGAAATAATGCACCTGAATGTATTTGCAAACAAAACTCAAAGGTGTTTGTATATTATTTCCCAGCTGTGTGACCCCAGATCCTCCAACCAGCTACTCTGCTCCATCTGTCCACCTGGAAGGCCCCCCCTCCCTGTGCACGCCTCTACCCCTTTCCCTCCCGCTTTTAGTCCGTTCTTGAGTGTTCCTGCTGCCTCTTCTCCCTCCTCCCCCTTTGTTCTCTCCCTTTCCTTCCCTTTTCTTCCTCTCACCAGTGCTGGAGGCAGCCTGACTCCTTCCTTTCAAATGTGATCGTGCACTGCATTGCACCACTGAACTGAAGCCCTGGGCTGGCTGAGGTTGACTGAAAAAAAGGACTTTCCCCTTCCTCAAAGAGGTAAGGCACCTGAGATGACATGTTTTATCTCTTTGATTCTCCCAGGCTCAGGCCACAGGATCGCCGCAGACGTCGCCCACTCACGGAGGCAGCCGCCCGATGCCCATGCCCGTGCACTCCACCTCCGCTGGCTCCACACCCACCCACTGCCCGCAGGACCCGCTGAGCGGAGTTGGCGGGGACGTGCAGGAGGCCTTCGCCCAGGGTGAGTCCGGGAGCAGAGTATAATGGAGCGCTGAGGGGGTTTGGAAACGTGGACAAGATTCCTACTGAGGTTTTCCCAGTTTCTTTTGTGCACTTCGCTTTAAATGATCAGATTTTCACATACAGTAAAAATAAGTCAAGCGCTGACCCCTTCTCATTAGATGGGCTGGTCTGCAACAGGTCTGCAGGCTTTGTACATGTGCGAAGTACAGGCCTCCTGGGCTTCTGTGCTCTTTTTTCTGGGTTGTGGGAAGTGCCTTGTCCTCTGGGCTTTGCCTCCTCCGGAGGAATTGGATGGAAGCATCCCTGAAGTCGGGCGCTCGGCCTGGAAAGTCCTTAGAGCAAACAAGAGAAGGAGTGGAACTCTAAACAGGACCTTGCTGAAGCCTCCTTGTCTGTGGAGCTAATGGCCAGCGATGTTATGTGGTTGGGGGAAGACAAGGCAGCTCAGGAAGTCTTCCTGGGGCGGAGACAAGAGCAGGGAGGTGGAGCTGGCGAGTAAGTCCTGCCTGAGCATTTGTTCTAGAATCCACCTCCTTTGATTGTGGCTGAGAAGTATGGAGTTGACAGGGTCCTGCTCTTCAGGTAGAGAAGAGGGAGGCGGACCACAGACAGACCTGGGTACCGGTGCTCCTGACGGCCTGGGAGCGGGCAGAGCTGCTCGGCCCATCTCCCCCTAGGAGTTCTGCCCTGAGTCCCAGGGCCCCGCCGACCCAGGCGGTCACTCAGCTCTCTCCCCCCGACCCACCTGGCATCGCCATCTGCTCTGACTGCCCTCAGGTACAAGGAGAGACCTCCGCAATGACCTGCTGGTGGCCGCTGACTCCATCACCAGCACCATGTCATCCCTGGTGAAGGAGCTCCACTCAGGTGACGCCCACAGCGCCCGCCCAGCCTCCCACCTCCCCCTCCGCGCCCTCCTCGCCGCCTCACTGCGTGGTAAAGCGTCTCCCTAATTTCACCACGCGGTCGTCTTGCCTTCCAGGGATGCGCTGGATGCCTTCATCCTGGGAGCCTCTCTCCCACACGTGATCACATAGAGATAATCACATGTTTAGGTTCCTCTTAAGAGTATGCCCTGTGGAGCAAACACAATTCCGACCTTAAAGAAATTCAGCTCGGTTAGGCCCCTCCCTCCCTTAATTTGTCTTCCATCTGTGCTTCCTCCACAGCTGCCCTTTCCTTAGGCCTGCTCAGCTGTCTCGCTCCAGAGCGTTCCTGGATGACTGGAACCGCATCAGCTGCAAAAGCTGCTGGACTTTCTCCCGGCTGCCTTTCTGCTCTCTCCTATTTGATTTGGTTTTGAAACCCTATTCCCTCCTTTTGTCCATGACGAGGCTCTGATTTCACTGGAAGTTCATGACCTGAGTCTGTGCTTCCTTCGTTCCTCATGTTCAGTCTTATCTATGACTTCTTTCTCAGTCTGTCTGTCTCTTAGCTATTTCAGTGATTTTCCAGAGACCCTTACCTCATGGCATATTTCCCCTTACGTAATACCCGGGAAGGAGAGAAAAAATAGAATGCCACTCCCATTATCAGCATGTCTTCAAGAATCCCCATGATTACATCAGTTTTGTAGCCGTCAGGTATTTTGCTAATCTTTTTTATGGTGGTCAGATTCCCGTGTTATATATTAAACAAACACATTCCCTTCCTAAGTGCTGTGGGTCACTCATACAGATGGCCCTCTTTTGTGTCTTTCCACCTAATGTAATGCTTTTGGATACCTTGAACTAGCTTAACAAGGTTATTGAATAAAAATATAAAGCAGGTTTTCTGTGGGCTATTCAGACACATGTACTTATTGAAACACAATACATTGAAATCATCTGTGCGTGCGCTTAGGGAAGGCGAGCCTCGTGTACTCCTTCAGACCTTTGTAGGAGAAAGCGTATGCCTTTAGTGTTGTCATGGGACCAGGCCAAGGTCTGGCCCATGGCTTCGCTCTCAGATCTGCTGTTTTCATTTAGAAGAGAATAAGTGTGTGGCCTGTGTTGGTTTTTTCAGTACAGTTAATATGCCAGTTCTCCTGTTCAGGCAGCATTACAGTAACACTGTCTCCGTTCTGGTACCATTTCTCACTCCCTTTTAGAAGCACTGCTCCCCTCCACACACACATAAACAGAAGAGATGACCACCTTTGAGATGACCTCATGGGTGATTAGAAAGTCCCTTCCCTAACATAGCTCCCACAGATGCCAGAAATCCCACTTCTGGAGGGAATTTCTTAGGGGATTTCAGGCATGGAAATTAACCACACTCATGCCTCATGGCCACGTATTAGGTTTTGTGCAAAATGAGTGGTTCATGAGCTCATCACACTAGTTTGGGAGGTGACTAGACATCATTAAACACAAAGCACATAGAGACCAAACAGCTTCATAATAAGTAAGGGTATGGGGATACTCAGCAATGTCTCCTAGTAAGAAAGGATAGTTTTAACAAAACCATGTAATGTATTTGAAAGGTACCTTAGAGATCGCACTGTCCACTCCCCTTACTTTAGAAATGCGGTGAGTGATGATCAGAAAAGAGATTTGCCTAAAGTTACACAGCTTGAAGGGGCAAAGCTGGTCCTAGAGCTTAGGTCTGAACATTAAGCGATGCTCTTACCACCACACTGCCCTTATCCCCGCACAGGACAAGGGATCATGTCTGCAATCCCACGAGGGCCCCTTTCACTGATGCTCCACTCTAGGTCCATGGTAGATGTGGACTAGCCCCACACATGGCCCAGTATCTCTATCAAACACAGAGGTAAACTCCCTTTACATGCAAGGCTGCCAGTTTCTCAGTGAGTGGAAGAGCCCAACACCAACATGTGTTTTTTTTAATTTATGTTTTTGGCTGCATTGGGTCTTCATTACTGCACACGGGCTTTCTCTAGCTGTGGCGAGCGGGGGCTACTCTTTGTTGGGGTGCGCGGGCTTCTCATGGTGGTGGCTTCTCTTGTTGTGGAGTACAGATTCTAGGAGCACAGACTTCAGCAGTTGTGGTGCACGGGCTCTAGGGCGGGCGGGCTTCGGTAGTTGCAGCATGCAGGCTCAGTAGTGTGGCTCGCGGGCTCTAGAGCGCAGGCTCAGTAGTTGTGGCGCACAGGCTTAGTTGCTCCGCAGCATGTAGGATCTTCCTGGACCAGGGCTCGAACCCATGTCCCCTGCATTGGCAGGCGGATTCTTAACCACTGCGTCCCCGGGAAGTCCCCAACCTGTTTTTACCATCACTGTCAAGATTTTCATGAGGATGAGAGTAGGTGCTCAAATTATCTTCCATGTATTCTGTACGGCGTGGACATGCTGTTTATATCCATAGCTTGCCCTCCTCATCTTTTCTGAAATCTTTTCACAAATGATGGACTCTTAGAGTTGGAAAGGATCTTGGAAGTCATTTCATCCAGTTGCTGCCTGATATAAAAGTCCTCTGTTTGAATATTCCCAGCGAGTTCATTCATGACCAGCTCTCCTCACTGGGAAGTTCTTCCTTATCAGGGAGCCAAAATCTGCCTTTCTATAGCAAACTGATCCTCATTCCACCCTCTGAAGCTACCCAGATGAGCCCAGCCCCTCCTCTCATGTCAGCCTTTCCAGTGTCTGATGGCAGGTCACGTGGCTCTCCCGCAGCCTCTCCTCTTTAGGCAGCCGTTCACAGTTCCTTCAGCCGTTCCTCATGTGACGTGGGTTTCACTTGACCATCCCGTGTGCCCAAGTGTTGCAAGGCCCTGGTTCAAAGTGCGTTTCCAGGGCTGAGCACGTCTCCACATTGCAAGGGGTCTTCCCCCTGACCCCCACTGCACCCCCAGCACGGTGAGCTCTGCCACCGCCCTGAGCAGGCCCCAGGGAAAGTAACCTTAGATGGCCTTAGCTTTTTTCCACACAGCCACTTTGCACTGTTCAGTCATTTTAAGTTTGTCATCAGCTAAAACCAGGTTTTTGTATGTTTGTTTTGTTTTGTTTTTAACGAAAGCCAGTGTTCATCTAGGTATTCCCTGCTGTACACTTTTATCATTGTTTTCTTGAACCTGAATGCAAGGTATTAGCCATATACCTTAGTAGATATCATCACCTTAGAGAAGCCAGCAATAGAGCCAGAAGCTGGGTGGGTGACATCAGACTGCACTGCTCTGGGCTCAGGGCTTCTGGGGACATGATGCTGGGGCATGGACCACACTGGGTGCAGACTAGGTGATTTCAGCACCCTTGGAGACCTGAAGCCATGAGCTTTTAGCTAGGGTTTCATCCCAAGCCTCCTAAGCTACTCGCTTCTCCCTCCTCCTATGCTTCTACTGTGCCGAAGGGTCACTGGCCTCCTTGGACTTGTTTTCACAGCAGGGGAAGGTGCAGAGGAAGAAGAAGAGAAGATGCAGAATGGGAAAGACAGAGCTAAAGGCAGCTCCAGGACCCCTAGTCTGAATGGGAGCCAGAGCCCTAGCCCCTGAACGGAATCCCCCTCTCCCCTTTGTTTCTGCCTTCCTTCCTGCTGCCACCTTTCCCCAGAGCTTTCAGACCCCCACGGATCCTTCTCCCTACTTTTCCCAACTGACCATCAAGTTTTTCCCTAGAGGTGGTTGTGTCAGTGGATCAACAAAAGCTTTCTGATCTCCTGACACTATGATAGACGGATGGGATACAGGAAGTAGATGCAATTAAAACACCAAACGTTACCCCTTGCCTCAAGGAGTTTATAATACAGTTAGGAGAGCAAAATTAAGATATGCAAAATAAATAGGAGATAAAAGGAAGTGGCAGGAAAAGTTAGTCATCGAACTTTGAGCGTATGATTATAAATACAAGAAGAGTTTCTGAAAAGGCAGAGATGATTGTGGACAGAAGAGCCAGATGGTTTTGTGGCTTCTCGGAGGAATTAAAAGCAACAGAGAAAGGTATCAGCACGGGACAGTAATGCTTCCTCATTTTATTGTATATAAAACCTTCTTAAAAATAATGTATGTTCAAAAGAGCTGTGCTAACTGATTTCCATGTATAATCTCATTCAGTCCTCAACGACCTGGTGAGATATGTAATATAATGATATCCCCACTTGACCAATGAGGAAGTAGGCGCAGAGGAAGTTAGATCAACTAGCTCTTAAGTGGTAAAGATTGGATTTGAGCTAGGTCTTTCTCACTCCAAACTTCATGCTCTTAATCTTCATGTTTCTATGTTACCCTGAACAGATAACACGATTCTCTTTGGACATTTGAGAGTTAGCTGTTATTTCTGTGATGTATTAATACGTCCAGTTGCTGGATTCCTTCAAAATATAAGCTCCACAAGGTGGAGACTTCGGTCTGTTTTGTTCAGGTTGTATCCCCAGTGCCTAGAACAGTGCCTGGCATGTAGTGGGATGTCAGTAGATTCATAAACGTAAGGAAATAAACAGGCTGGTGGGCAGCAGAGCACTTTGTCAGGGAGAGAAGTGGGTGGCTGCCCGGAGGAGGCTGTGGAGCCTGAGGTGGAGCCGGCCCGGCTCTCTCGGGTCCCTGCTAAATGCTCTGCACGTAACACACTCTTCCTGTTTGATTCCACGGCCCCGTGAGGAAAGGCTTCTAGACAGGGCTCGGGGTGGTTAAACAACGTGAGGCCATAAGTGGCAGAGCCTGGACTCAGCCCAGGTGTCTCTCACACCAGTGCCCATGCTTTAGTCTGAGCCGACTGCGAGACCACGTGAAGGGAGAGAAGTCTTAAGGAAGGGTGGAAAGAAGTGGATACGGGAAAGGGAGTTGTGATGGGAAAGGGGGAGCATCTTGGGAGGGGTGTGTCCAGAGCTTTACCCATAGTGGCTGGTGCGGATAAGAGAGTGAGGTCTTTGAAGGTTGTCAGCAAGGACACTGGAATTGCCAAGGAAGAAACGGAGAGAAGAAAAATGTACTCCAGGTGCTGAAATCATCGAGTGAGTCAGAGCAAGGCCTGGGAGAAAGTGGACGATAGCTATGATGAATTGCTGAGAATGAAGTATTTGGCATGGCCGTCAGAAGGTCAGCAGTAGAGGGCAGCGGTGTTTGAAACATCTAGAAATGCGGCAAAGAAATGGAGAGAAGACGGACTTCCGCATACCGATGGGGGACTAGGAATAAGGCAGGAGGGTTGTAGTGCAAGAGGTGAAGAGAAGAGGAGACACACAGAGATAGATTTACGCTTATGTAAACACATGCTGCAAACACACGCATGCACGCACACGCGGTCCCACCAGATCCCGGCGTTCATGTGGAATGTTCTTGGCTGAAGACCTAACAGCTGCTGCTTTGGCCTCTCTTCCCTTATACCCCCCTCCCTTCCCAATAGCTTTTCCCATGGCCTTTCCTCAGTCTGCCCTGCTCCCCCGAAGCACACAGAGGACTGTGCCTTGACCACCTGGGCCTTGCCCTGACCACAGACTGTAGCCTTAGACCTGGTTCAAGTCTGGATGTAGGCTCTGTCTCACACAGGGACTGGGTGTGGCTTCCCTTGTCTGGTACCCGGTACCCTCAGGGTCCCTCTGTCTTGGCACCTGTGTTGCCCTGTCAACATCTCTTCTTTCTTTGCACCTTTTGCTTTGTACGTCTATGTGAGATCTTTTCGTGAGAATGCCTGAATTTCTGTTTCTGTGGCTTTTAGGTGTCATCCCCAAGGGGAAGAGTATTAAGAGTTGGGGTGAGAGATGGGTAGGGTTTAAAAAGGATGTTTGACTCTCAGCATTGTATAAGGTCCTAGGATATGTCCCTATAGTTAACGTGTGGCTGTTACGTGGGTATAGTTCTAAAACCATGGAGGGACCTTCTGATTCTCCACTGTGATCTAGGCGTGAGATCTTACTATAGACTGAGGTAGCCCTAACTACTGTCACCTAGGCATTAGAGGGCAATAAGTATCAACCAGAAAGAGAGAGCGATTTGCTTCTTTGGGGTTGAAATCATGCTGACATAATACAAACACAACTGGGTCAGCACCCTGTCAGGCATAGTCTGCTCAGTGCAAAAACTGTGAGAGCCAAATGGGCACTTTTGAAGAACTCACGACTCAGCCACACTTCCCAACCACATTCACCTCTGCCTCGGCCTCTCCCTGCCTGCCCTGGCTCCCTGTCTGGCTGCACCCTGGGGAATGCTTCTGCTCCGCTGGATTCCCACTTTGCATCCCCTCACCTTGAGGAGTCAGTACTTACAACCAAGACTATATAGATGAAACGCAGGCTAACATAACTTCCCCCATATTACTTCAGAGCCCTAAATTCGTCTCAGCTGCTCCACGGCCTCATTTTATGTCCCTGTGTCCTTCAGAATCACCTCTCCCAGAACCTGCCCCCACGGTGTTGGAAGCTATAAATCCGGTTTGCACACCTAACGCTAGTGCGTGTCTGGTAGACTGCCAGCAGTGGTCCTTGGTGAGAATAGATACAGGCTTTTGAGGGTCCAGGCGATCATTCAAGATTTCAGGGTGAACAAGAGTGTGATTTAGCATCCCAAGCAGATACGTCTGCGGGAAGGAACTACTGCTCCTATCATAGTTTAGACCATTTTCACCTTGTTCACTTTCAGAACCACACGGACGGTGTCCCCTGATGTAACTGCTCCTTAGGTTTAAGGTAGATTCCTTTCTGTTTTAGTATTATCGTCCTCCTCCTGAGAGGCACTTGTTTCCATGGCTCTATTAGGTCAGCTGCAGTTGCTGGTTGTAGGTTGGGTGACTCACCTCTGTTTTCATACCTGGTCGGGCAAAGTCGACCTACGAGGAGCAAAAGGGGAGAGGCAAGCCCAGGAGCCCACGGGTCAGGGAGGCCCCAGGTGAACATCCGGGTGGCGAAGAGACCCCGACTGTGACCTCAGTATATCGTTTGTGTCTGTGCTGCACAGGTTAGCGGAGGAGCCGGGACAGAGAGGAAGCGCGGGTGAGTACGGTGTTCTCTGCCCGCCCCACGGCCCCTTTCCCTCCTCCCTTTCCTCCGTCACACTTCCCAAGCCAGAGCCACCCCGACACGTGAGATCCAAGTTGGGGTTTCCTTTATGAGCCCAGCTGCTCCTCTTCTCTGCTCAGCCCCGCCAGCATACCGGCTGGGCCGCATTTCCAGGCCCGGACCCGTCCTGCACTGCTGTGGGCCTGGGCCTCGGGCAGGCCTTGGTCACCTGTGTTGGGATGCAGGTGGCAGACCAGACGCCGCTGGCTGAAACCGGCTCTGGGAGCGGGCGTCAGAGGTCACTCCCGGGGCTGCCGCTGCCTCCTTGCTCCTGATTTCCCCCAGTCACTATCATTTCTCTCTGGGGGTCCAAAGCACAGCCCGCGTGGGATCACACTGACTCTGCCAGGCCGACCAAGTCGTTTCCCATGATGCCTGGCCAAGCTGCACCTTCTCACTTCCTAAAAAATTGACAGAAGTACAGATTTCCTCACCGGCAAATGCCCATTGCCTTTAGGAATTAGTCTTTCACGCTGTTCCATCTCAGGACCTTAACTTTTATCTAGTTCCAGTTCCAAGGTATTGCAGTTTCGGGGCATGCCCTGCACACTGAAAGGAAGGGACGAAAATGATTGGACAACTAATCAGTTCAAGAGAAGGGTTCTTTCAAGGATAGATGCCTTTGGTGCAGCCTTGACATTTCTCTTTATTTTTCAGTCTTTTCTTCCCTCCGCTCCCCCACCTCTTGTGTTTAAAAGTTAGGCCATCTTCCTCAGTTACAGATCTTCCAGGCAGAAAAGCCAGGGCTGCAGCCCACGATCCAGAAAAGGAACTTTCCCAGGCCCTTCTCAGCACTATTATCCTGGAGCAGCCTCCCGGCTTTTCCTGACACCCCCACCTTCCCCCATCTGCACCAACCCGTTGGTTCTGTCCTGCTGGCACTCCAGGACCTGCTGTCTCTGAGCCTCCACTGACTCAGGGATCGTGCAAGCTAAAGATGGGCAGTGTGAGCTGCAGAAATTGTCTCGCTGCCCTGGAAACCACGGACCCTCCAAGGCTGGGGCAGGCTTCTCCCTGAACTCACCGCGCATGCAGACGAGACCCTTCCTGACAGCAGGCCTTGGCTGCCGCGGCCACGAGGCAGTCAGGAGCTGACTTGCCCTCGGGGAGCCTGTCAGAGCCCCTCTCCTCGGGGCACACAGGAACTGGGGGACGAGGAGAGGCGTGTCTGCCACCTGGCCCACCACTCTTCGTGCACATGAGGAAACTAAGGCCCACCACCCAGGAGCTCGGTGCCGGAACTGGAATCGGAGCTGGGTCCTCTGCTCCTAGTGCTGTCCTCTGACCCCAGGAGGAATATTGAGAAACTCACCACTAGTGGAGAGTCAAATGGAAAGCCTGCACGCTCAGGTGGACCCTTAAGTTCTGCTGTCCTCGGCCACGCGGCTAGGCTTTCTCCCCTTCCACTCAGCGCTTCTCAGCACATCTCTGTCCTTCTCCTCAGTCACGATTCTTCTTCCCATGAAACCGCCACATTCCAAACCTTGCACTGTGAACACAGTTCTTTCTTTCCTGGAAACATTTCCTGACCCTGTGACCTAAGCAAGGACTCCAAAGACTCGAGATACCCCCAGAAAAGAGAATGCCCCCTTCCCTAAAAGGGGGTGTGAGTCTTGTCACTCTTGGCATATCCCGAGTTGAAAGGTAAGCGTCCCAGCAGCGCTATCCTTGCACATTGTCTTGTCCCCAGCAGACGTCAGCAGCCTTTGCTTGGAGACTCTTGGCAGTGCCCGGGAGTCACAGTGCGTCTGTCCCGCACAGGCACAGGGGACGTGGAGTGAGCTGGCACCGGCAGGAGGAAGGCGAGGTGTTCCCCCAGAGGCGCATTCCTGTCCGTCTCTCCGCTGCTCACCTGGACCAGGCTTGCAGGCTTCCAGACGTCACCACCCGCTGGGGCGAGGGGAGCCCAGACGGTGGGAAGTGGGAGGGACTGCTGGTGCTGCCTCGGGCACACACCCCCACCTCGCCCAGTCCTGCATGAACTGGCATCTTCATCACTCCCCTCCGGGCATGGTCTCATCACTGCAACAGGAATTTACTGGAGGTTGAAAAGGGAAAAGAAACAGCACGAATCTCCTGTGTGTGTGACCTGGTGGAGTTCTTGCTGGCGTCTCGCCAGCACTCGGGGTGTTCCCCAGGATGGGGACACAACTTTCCACCTGGCCTTTGACCTTTAAAAACCAACAGGTTTTCTTCCCTCTATCATGCAGACAGCTTCAGGCCCTGCTCAGTTCTACCAACATTCACACCCTGGCCACGGTGCTAAAAATAGCCTCCTTCCTTTCTCACTGCTTAGGCTTCCGCCCTGTTTGATGCCTGCACTGCAGCCCAGGCGGGAAGCGGGAGCAGGGAGAGAGCTCTACACTGCAGCCCCAAGGATTCCCCTCCTTCCCCTCCTTCCCCTGCTCCTTCTCTTCCTCCTTCCCCTGCTCTTTCTCCTCCTCCTTCCCCTCCTTCCCTTCCTTCCCCTCCTTCCCCTCCTTCCCTTCCTTCCCCTCCTTTCCCTCCTTCCCCTCCTCCTCCTTCCCCTCCTTCCTCCCCTTCCCCTCCTTCTCCTCCTCCTTCCCCTCCTTTCCCTCCTTCCCCTCCTTCTTGTCCTTCCCATTCTTCCCCTCCTTCCCCTCCTCCCTCCTCTCCTTCCCCTCCTTCCCCTCCTTCCCCTCCTTCCCCTCCTTCCCCCCTTCTCCTCCTTCTCCTCCTCCCTCCCCTCCTCCTTCCCCTCCTCCCTCCCCTCCTCCCTCCCCTCCTCCTTCCCCTCCCTCCTCTCCTCCTCCTCCCCCTCCCTCTCCTCCTCCTTCCCCTCCCTCTCCTCCTCCCTCCCCTCCTCCTTCCCCTCCCTCCCCTCCTCCTTCCCCCCTCCCCTCCTCCTTCCCCTCCTCCTCCTCCTCCTTCTCCTCCTTCCCCTCTTTCCCCTACTCCCTCCCCTCCTCCTTACCCTCCCTCCCCTCCTCCTTACCCTCCCTCCCCTCCTCCTTACCCTCCCTCCCCTTCTCCTTCCCCTCCATCCCCTCCTCCTTCCCCTCCTTCTCCTCCTCCCTCCCCTCCCTCTCCTCCTCCCTCCCCTCCTCCTTACCCTCCCTCTCCTCCTCCCTCCCCTCCTCCTTCCCCTCCTTCCCCTCCTTCCCCTCCTTCCCCTCCTTCCCCTCCTTCTCCTTCCCCTCCTTTTCCTCTTCCTTCCCCTCCTTCTCCTCCTCCTTCCCCTCCTTCTTCCCCTCCTCCTTCCCCTCCTTCCCCTCCTTCCCCTCCTTCCCCTCCTTCCCCTCCTTCCCCTCCTTCTCCTTCCCCTTCTCCTTCCCTTCTCCTTCCCCTCCTTCTCCTCCTCCCCCTTCTCCTTCCCTTCTCCTTCCCCTCCCTCCCCTCCTCCTTCCCCTCCTCCCCTCTTTCCCCTCCTCCCCTCCTTCCCCTCCTCCCCTCCTTCCCCTCCCTCCCCTCCTGCCTCCCTTCCTGCCTCCCCTCCCGCCTCCCTTCCTGCCTCCCTTCCTGCCTCCCCTCCCTCCCCTCCTGCCTCTCCTCCCTCCCCTCCCTCCCCTCCCTCCCCTCCTCCTTCCCCTCCCTCCCCTCCTCCTTCCCCTCCCTCTCCTCCTCCCTCCCCTCCCTCTCCTCCTCCCTCCCCTCCCTCTCCTCCTCCCTCCCCTCCTCCTTACCCTCCCTCTCCTCCTCCCTCCCCTCCTCCTTCCCCTCCCTCCCCTCCTCCTTCCCCTCCCTCCCCTCCTCCTTCCCCTCCCTCCCCTCCTCCTTCCCCTCCCTCTCCTCCTCCCTCCCCTCCCTCTCCTCCTCCCTCCCCTCCTCCTTACCCTCCCTCTCCTCCTCCCTCCCCTCCTCCTTCCCCTCCTCCTTCCCCTCCCTCCCCTCCTCCTTCCCCTCCCTCCCTCCTCCTTCCCCTCCCTCCCCTCTGCCTTCCCCTCCCTCCCCTCCTCCTCCTCCAGCCAGGGCAGGAGAGTAGCCAGGCCAGGCGCCCTGACCCGTGACCACCAGAGGGAGCACCGTCCAGGTACCGGTGCCGCGGTGGCCCAGCCTCTCCCCTCTCCGGGTTCCATCCTGCTCCCGCACACATGATAATCAATCCCAATTCCCAGTGATTTTCATTTATTTTTTCCTCCTCCCTGGGCTCCAGGATGTTATTTTTAGTAGCAGGACTGCTATAAATATTTATAAAGGGCAGTGACTGGAATGAAGTGAGAGGCTCCACAGCTGGCTCTCGCATCACCCCCAACACACACGCCCCTGCAGACCCCTGCCCGCTATCTGTGCAAAGGCCGTGGGCTCACCCCATGGCCGTGCTCGGAGAGTCACGCGGAAGCCTCGTGAGGGAGCAGTCAGGGTGAAAAAGCGGGATGGGGCGCTCTGCATCCTTCTCTCCATGCACCCACCTCCCTCGGTGACTCCCGTTTCTGAAGGCGGTTAAGGCTCCTGCAGGGGGACGGTGCCTGGCTCCACGTTGCCTTAAGACGAGGCATGAGGGTCAGGCGCAGCTTGGAACACTCCAGATGTACGGGAGCAGGAAGGAGAATGGGAACCAGGGAGCTGGTTTCCCCCAAGGTGTAAAAAAGAACGCTCTCCCTCTGGGCCTCAGGAGAAGCCCCCGCACCTGGGGGAGAGCCTGCCGCCCGCAGCGGCTCCCACACTGCCTGCCGAGCCCACACTGCCCAGCAGTGAGCTGAGGCCCCGGGGAGGCCGCAGCGGCTCTGCTGAAAGAGAAACCGCACGTTTCTCTGGTGTAAAAGTGCTCCCCCGCGCTCAGGAAACGGGGATCCCAGCTTGCCTGGAGGGCCAGCAGGGGCAAGGGGGAAGTAAGCAAACGGAAGGTTTTGGGGGGACACTTAGTGCCAACCAATGGGGAGATCAGGTGGGGAAGGGCTGGGCCGGGGCCTCACAGATGACGCTGTTGGGTGACGGCTTCCCCCACAGCCCTGACTTCTCACTTTGTAGGCTGTGCCCCTGAGGACAGGGCAGAATCCCCGCCTCCTGGTTCCTCCCATGAACTGCTTTCTTCTTAAAGGGCAGAAAGATTCAAAAGAACCGGTCAGATTAAAAGCACCAGTGGCTTCAAAGCAGCCAGGTGCTCGGGCCAGCTGAGGTGCATGTGCGAATGTCCCCTGGGCCCTGCCTGGCCCCGCGGGGCTGACTCTCTGCTGGCCTTTGCCAATCAACGTCTTCAAACACAGGAGAGGCTCCAAACTCCCAGCCTCCCACTGTGTACCAGCACCTAAGGGTGGTAAGGGGACTGGAGAGAGCCAAAGGGACGACTCAGGTGCCGGGTGGTCCATTTTTTAAATAAATTCTCTACAGTTGATTTCTTTTCGAGCTAGAATATTTACCAGTATCTCAGCCCCTGAGGTGCCTCCTGACTGCTTTGCATCTGCTTTAGAATGCAAACCCATGTCAAAAGCTTGAAGCTGGGTCCCTTTCCTCAACCCTGACCCGGAATGGGACGCAGGTGGTCATCCTGTAGTGGGTCCTCACTTCTTAATTGCTCTGTGACCATTCAGGAGCCAGCCTACTTTAACCTAGCAGAGGATCTTTTGAGAGAACGGACATACACAGTCAGCATTGTGGGCCCCGTGGGCTGGTGCCGATTTGTAGCTGTGAAGACCCCTGGAGAGGTCCCAGATGCATCCTGGGTCTTGAGGGAGTCGAGGCCCCACCAAGCTCAGGTTCGTAAATCCCGGGCATGCTGAGGTTCCATTTATTGTCACAGCCCTCTCCTCTGCCGGGTGTGCTTTCTCTACCAGCGGACTCCCCCTCTTCTGCATTGCTTACGCCCTGCTCCTGTAGCCCGTGACAGCTTCGGAAAGGTACAGTTGCTATGGCAATGCCTGGAGCCATCTGAATTCCTGCTGCACCTTCTGGAAGAAAAGGGCATGTGAGGAGCCATGCGGTAGATTCCAAACCTAGCCTTCCCTAGCCTCGTCTGGGAAGGGGTCAGGGGTCAGGTGACTGCCACAGGTGGAGTGGGGGAGGTAGGTAGCCCACCTTCCTTGGGCAGATATTCCATCGCAGCAAGCCACATGCACCTGGACAGGTTCTCCGTGTGTGGTTCAGAAAACCAAGTGAGGTCTCCTCCCAGGGCCTCTTAGGTGGAAGAGGCAATGCCAGTGGTTTTCAAACTTAGAATCAGTATCCCCTGGGGGGCTTCTTAAAATATGGAGAGCTGGGTCCCACCCCCAGAGTACCTGATTCAGGTGCTCTGGGGCGGAGCTGGAGAATTTGCAGTTTGAACAGGCTCCTGGGGGGTGGTGGTGCTGTAGGTCTGAAGAGCACACTGTGAGGACCACTGTGCTGCACATTCATGAGGAGAAAAGCATCCACGTCAGTACAAGAAACCACCGCCGGTCAGGTGGGAGAAGGCCAGCGTCCGCTGTCTGCTCCAGAGGGAGGAGCGGCTTCCCGTTCCAGGAGGGCTCTGCAGTCGCATCTCTTGGCCAGGATCCCCGGGGGACCGGTGATCCTAGACTGTTTCTTTTTGGTCCCCACCAATCAATAAACAAAGATCTTCCCCTAGAATGACGTTGGGGGCAGCATCACAGGCGAGGCCTTGAACTTGCAGAAGACCAACCTCACATGCATAGTGGCTGAGTGGGTCCTGCACAGTCTAGAATCTTAGCGGTCAGGGAGACCAATGACCTGCCTGGCTCGGGAGGGAGGGAGAAGAGGGGAGAAGGGGTGTTGCTGGCACTCAGCCCCTGCAGTTGGCACTTTTACACCAAGATGCCTTCCCCAGAATGCAAATACCATATGCTCCACTAAACGATATTCAGGCCCCAGCTGGGCGGCTTACCTTCGGCCTACCTGGAGCTCCCACTGCCTGGGGTATTGTTCTAAGAGAGAAAGTCATGAGAAGAGGACCTGATAGATGTTGCAGCCCCTCCCGGTTACAAACAGATGCCAACGATTCTGACACCTTCTCTGCACACTTAACCCTGCCTGGAAAACCAGGGCTCTAAGTGCTGGGCTTGGTGACTCTCCCACCGGGTGTGTCTGCAAACAGGTGGCGTGTGCTGACGCCATCTGCCTCCTGCCTCCTACCCCACAGGGGGGGACAGCTGGGGTAGGGCCAGGCATGACATCAAATGGGTTTACCAATTCCAGAAAGCACTATTAGTTTCCCAGCTCTGTGAAGGTTTGGGTGGGTGTGACTGCTTTCATTTAGAACACGGAGAATCCTTAAGGGAGGCCACGAGGAGAGCTGGGACTTGCTGGGGAGGGGGTCCTTTGAAGAGGCAGACACCAGATAGCCACGCTTGGTTTTCTGAGGTAAGTGGAGCCTAGCACTGCTAGAGGTAGAGATTAGGAAGGGACATGTAGCCTAGCATGGGACTATTATTCAAGAAGATACTTGATACGCACTGTGTGCCGGCCACCAGGCCCCCTCCTCCGGTCCTCAGGCCTCACTGACTGCAGGACCTTAACGTGTAAGGTTGAAGCCCTGTCTGAGGGCATAACTAGGGGGTGGGGGGTGGGCTTGGAGGGACTGCACTGCCTTCTGAAGCCCATCAGCCTCAGGACAGTGGGTCCAGCTGAGGCCACCGCAGGGAGGAAGGGAAATGGTCACTTAGAAATGTTGATCTTTGGGCCTGTGAATGGGAGCGGAGACGGGGAAAAGGGTGTCCCCATGAATTGAAAGGTCATGACTAATGACTTCACAGCTCCTGGGGCCCAGGCACACTACCATTGAATAAGGAGTTATCGTTCATAATCAGTTATAGCCTGAATCCTCTGCAGCCCCAGCAAGTGTCCTCAGACACACTTCACCCGACTTGGGTGAGGGGTGCAGTGAGTCCTCAGCACATGCGCACGGGAGTGTACACACACGCGCACACACACTCGCACCTGGGGGGCCCTCTGGCTTGTGAGGTTTAGGTGTCAGGTACTGCAGTTTTCCCTGAGGAGAGCAAAGCCTCAGACTCGGCACCTGACTTGGGGCTGGGAGAGCGTCTACACAGCAGGCCTCAGGATCAGCTGCACACGCTGGGCTTTTCATTCGGGTCCCAGCTTACAGGTCACGCCTTCACCACCACGCCTGGTCCAAGGCCTCAGTCACTTAGTCTCCCCTCCCCACAGAGATGGTATCCTTGCCCACCAGGCACTCAGCCCCTCACTGAGGAGGAATTCAGTCTGGGTCCTGAACTTAAAAGCCTCTAGAAATTCTCCCCACATCTCCTCAGAATCCCAGGCCTTGTGGCCAGGCCCCTCCAGGCTCCCTCAGAAAGCAGGCCTTGCAGCTCCTCCTGCCTCTACAAAGCCTGATGGCCACTGGGGGGCGACAGGCCATGTGGCTGTGGTTCACCTCATCAACTACCTGAGGAACTCTGCCCTCTTTGGGGCTCCCCTGATGGGGTTGGTCTTTTAGAAGAAAGAACATGCCCCAGGGCTGCTGGAAGAGCAGCTCTGGGAAGGGGCAACAGCTGGGTACAGATGTTGCTTGGGAGGGAGACCTGGTGGGGGCCAGACAGCCAGCCTGGGTGCCCCTCTGGGCCAGCGTCTTGGGATGGGAGGACTCCAGGCTGGCTTGGGATCCTCTGTAGGTCCCCCTGTTCCCTTGACTGCGGGTCAGTATTTGTCCTATTTTCCTCATTGCCTTGGCGACCATTCTGGGGTCACCCTTTGCGGCCAGCTATCCTGGGAGACCAGAGCCCGGCCATCAGAGGAGGGGAACAGAGGAGGGGAAATAACGGGAGCAGCAGGGTGATGTGAGGGCTGAAGGACCGAGGGAGGAGAGCGCAAGAGGAAGAAAAGGAAGGAAGAGAGGCAGAGCCCAAGGTGAGGGGGAACGTTTCACAGTGAGATACAGGGGACTGGACTGCAGGCTGAGACAGGAAAAACCAGGATGGAGGAAGTGAGGAGAGGCTGGGAGGAGGCAGGGTCGGGTGGATTCGCCTGCCCCGGAGCCCTAGGCGAAGGGCATCTCGTTCCTTTTCCCTGGCTCGCTAGCCCCACATTTTACCCTAACTATCCCCACTGGCTTTCCACCCCATTCCGATGAACTCAGGCTGGGGACAGGGCTGCCTGTGCCTCCCTGGGACCTCTACCCCTAGCACCGCCCCTGCCCCGGGCGCAGGCCTTGGCCTCCCACCCCCACCCCAAGGCAGAGGCCTTATCTCCCCACCGCTCCCTCCACCCCACATCCCACCCTGACCCCAGCCCATTTATGGAGACTCCGAGGGGGCTGATGGAATTTCCCTGGGGCTTGTCTGGTTCAAGGAGTCGCTTATCTTCCCGCCTTCAGCCGTCACTGGAGAGTGGAGGGGAGTTAGACTGGGGTCACTGGGAGGCCTCTGGAGCCAAACTTTGCAAACCGTGGGGTTTAATGCCAGGGTGGAGCTGGGAGAGGCCCATGTTTAACATTTCTGTTTACCGAGGGAGGCCGACCCTGACCTGCCCGTGGCCCACCTCCCCCAGCTCCTAACTGGTCTTTTCCTGCCCCGTTTTATGATGGAGATTGGGTCTTTCTTCCCCTGCATATGCTTTCTGGGAGGCAGCTCCCTGGACAAGGTCACCATCTAGATGTGCTGTAGACACAGAGCTACCCTCACAAAGGTCTTTTGGCTTGGTCCACCCAGGGACACCTGAGACAGGAACTCCAGCAGAGACCTGGAGGGGGCCCTGTCTGGAGAGCACTGTCCAGGCCCTGCGAAGAGGAACCAAGGAAATGCAACTCTGCCTCGAGAAACCAGCCAACGGAGTGACTTAAAGACACCTAGGAGGGTGCTTCCCTGGTGGCGCAGTGGTTGAGAGTCTGCCAGCCGATGCAGGGGACACGGGTTCGTGCCCCGGTCCGGGAAGATCCCACATGCCGCGGAGCGGCTGGGCCCGTGAGCCATGGCTGCTGAGCCTGCGCGTCCGGAGCCTGTGCTCCGCAACGGGAGAGGCCACAACAGTGAGAGGCCTGCATACAGCAAAAAAAAAAAAAAAGACATCTAGGAGGGAGTTAGTGAAGGAAAATACTAGAACAGAGAAAACAAGATAATTACACATAATCAGCTGTAGCCGTTGTGTTAGATGAATGAACGTCTAGCTTACTGATGCTGCTGGGTGATGAGAACCAGGTAGGCTTCTTCAAGAGGGCTTCGCTCTAAAAGGAAGGGAACGAGCATATATTAAGTACCTGCTGTGTGCCAGGTGTGTTCGCATATGTGATCTTTAGTGTCATCGCCCAACCAAGCTGTGATGTAAGTTCATCAATTCAGAGGACGAAGACTCTGAGAGGTCAAGTAACTTGCCCCAGATCACACAGCCGGGAAGTGACGAGCCCATCCATCTGCTTGACTGTGATGCGACTCCACTTCCCACCATGTCAGACTGCTGAAATGGCAGAATTTCAGCAAAGTTTCAAGGAAGAGGAAGAATATCCCAAGTTTGGGAAAGGAGGAGCAGGGAGATGGCTCAGACAAGGGAAGGGGAGTGTTGAGTCAGTTGCCTTAACTAGAGCCTGATGTGCCTGCTTTGAAAACCACAGTGGAGAAATCATTGCCCAGATTTGCTGATATTTAAGGCAAAGATTCTTAACCAAGAGAGTGGCTCTAATTCCTAGTGCCACCTCCACCTCTGGGCATACCCTTCTCCTGTGCTCCCTAGTCAATGCAAATGGAACCTCTACCTGCCCCAGACGGTTTCGTTAGTTTTCCCCTAACTACAAGCTCTATGAGACCAAATCCAGCAGGAAGAGAAGGAAGGGACAATGGCATGAGCCAGCGCCTGTGTGTCTCGCACCCATGCCGTTCTGGGCACATTAACGACTTTCCCTAAAAGGTACGGCTGGCACCATCACCCCCTGTCCACAGATGAGACAGCTGGAACAAGAGAAGCATTTTGCCAGGGACACAGGGGTGGCAAGTGGCAGGGACTGGAATCCACGCAAGCCGTCTCCAGAGGCACCTCCTAAGCCCCATGTTCTGCCTCCAGGGCCAGCAGACATTGAGCGAGTTCTGCGCCTGGCGCTGCGCCTTCCACGTGTCATCTCATGCACGCAGGGAAGGAAGAGGCGGAGTCTCAGCCTTGGGTTCAGTCGGGTGACCTTTCACTAGGCCCACCCTGCAGTCGGCGAGTAATGTCCGGGGCGCCTCCATTTTCACCCTGACTTTGCAGGACAGGATTGGAAGGCCCCCTATCCACCTGTCACATTCAGCTCTGACCAGGCCTCCCACTAAGGGAGCAAGAGCCCCAGTGGCAGAACCGCCCGGCCCCCCATCCCCTCTATGGGGAGGGACATCAACAAGAACTTAATCGTTAGCCCCACAGAGACACTGTGATGTCGCCACTGCTGCTCAAAGGTTAGGGCAAGTTGGAGAGCTTTAGAGTGTGAACAAGCCCTCTTGACGACGCCAAGGAACCCGAATGGTCCGGGGCCACCCAGGAAGGTGATGGAGGAGCTCTTGGGGGATATGCTGGTCCTTCCAGGCTCCCTTGTGTTAATATGCACCCAGGGAACTGGCCCCGCTGTTTAGGATCATCCTGAATGTTAGGACAGGGTGTTTAAGGACGCTCCTCCATGAGAACAGACCAATCACTCCACACCTCGCTTTATAACCTGGTCGGAGGTGAACCCTTGAGCACTCACCCCACCCTCCCTGCCTAAGCCGTGTCCCAGAGCATATGCTCATTAACTGCCAAGGATGCTTCTGTCTGCTCACCAGGCTCTTCCACCCGTGAGACAGCGGGTCCCCTCCACACACGATATCGACCTTCGGAGAGGAAGGTCTGCCTGAAGCCGTGTCCTCCGGTGATTACAGCGGGGATCCCCTCCTCTCTGCCGCTTTTAAGAATCTTGCAAGATTAGAGGGGTAAATAGGTACTTGTTGCATTAAAATAGAGTTCCTAATTTGCCATCCACACTTAGTCATGTGTGTAAAGTGTTGTCTCTGCCCTCAAGAGGCTACAGCCCAAAGTAGGAGGGTGTATATGGAGAAAAGGCAAAGTGATGCTTGTTAATTACCAAACACAGGGTACAGAAAAGTGCTAAAGGAATCAGAGAAGGAGGAAGAGTTTCACCATAGGTAAATAAAATGATACCCAAATATGAAATAACAGAAGCAACATACCTGTCTCCTATTACACGAACTCATTCCTTCACTGGCTCATACACAGCCTGTCCAAGGCTGCTTTTCGATGGAGTTCCAGCGAGTTCTTTTACTGTTTCCTACGCTTGTAAGATCTTCAGTGTGCCTGGTCTGCCCCGTTAGCGTCTTTGTTTTTAAAAAACACATACTAAACACTATTTTTGAAGCAAAACCTTCCTCCTGGGATACAACTTTCCTTCACTGGCCCCTGCTTTTGAAGTCGCGCATACCCTGCTCCGAGCCAGCGCGCCTCCTCTGAGGTCTCTTTCAGGCTGGAGGCCTGTTGGGTATCAGTGTGCTTCGCCTGTTTTCAATTAAACCCCTCAAGCTGAAGCGGAGTAAATGGCTTTAGCAAGTTGATTTTCCAAAGGGTCAATCTTATTTTTGAACCAACGTGTCAAAACAAAACCAACTCAACCTACAACACATGCAAAGCAAATAAATACATCTGTTTGCCGATTTACCTTAAAAATCACTAGGGCAAAGGGAGATGCAGAGGGCACGCAGGGCTTCCGGGGAGGGGAGGGGGATCTCTTTCAGTTTCCCCCGCCGTGGTGGGGGAGTCAAAGAAATGGCAGCACAAACCGGTGTCCTGGCCTCAGGGTGCTCAAGACTGGACTCAGGCCTGGAGGGTTCCTGCCTCTTCCCCTGCTCGGGCCCAGGATCGGGCCGGGCTGACGAGAAAGCACCCACTTGGCCTGCGGTCACCTGCCCCCTCATCCTTGCCCACTATAGACGCTGGGCCAGGAGGGGTCTCTGGCCCCCGTGGACATGGGCATCAGAGGCTGGGAAGGGGGACGCTCCCTCCTCAGCCCCACATCTGAGGGGCTGACACCTCTTGGGCCGGGGGTTCGCGGGTGACCCACACTGCCACTGCCGCTTGCGCCTGCCCCGATCTCACCTGCCCGCTTGGCCCTCTGGGGAAGGAGCGCTCTGAGGAGCACAACCCCAGTGGCTGAGGCCTTATCATCTGGACTAAAGAGGCAGACGCTCTGCTTGCTGTTTGGGGACCAAATTGGAGGGTATAACAGAGGGTGGCTTAAAGTCATTTTCTTTGGCCCAGAAGGTATTTTTAAAACAATTTAGTGGGTTGCAAATGGTGAAATATCAGAAGTTTCGTAGAAAGATCCAGATTTACAGCTTCTCTGGAAAAGCTAGAATATCTGGCTGTACTGATCCCACGATACCCCCATGGCAACAGGCCTGCTGAAGACCCTCTGAAGGCTCTCAGACCCTCCTCTCTCATCGCCAGGCCTGTGTGTCCTGGGGCGCTGCTCTGGGGGCCGCCGAGGGCACGGAACTGTCGGGCTCTATCTTGCTCGAAGGGGGGGTGTCCCTGCATCCTCCGAAGCCCCAGCCAGAGAACTCCCACCCCAGCCCCCCACCATTCCCAAGCAGCAGCCCACAGGGAGCCTCTCTCTGACTCTGAGGGTGTATATGGGAAAAAAGGCAACAATGCAACGCGATGCTCGTGAACTACCAAACACAGAGTACAGGAAAGGGCTCAGGAATCGGAGAAGGAAGAAGAGTTCAACCATAGGTAAATAAAATGATACCCCAAAATTAACAGAAACAACATACTGTCTCTTCTTACATGAACTCACTCCTTCACTGGCTCTCATACAGAATGTCCAAGGCTGCTTTGAGATGGAGTTCCAGTGAGTTCTCTTACTGTTTCCTATGCTTGTAAAGTGCTGAATATGCCTGGTCTGCTCCGTTCACATCTTTGTTGTTAGAAAACACATACGAAAAGCTATTTTTGAAGCAAAACCTAAAATCATTTGTACTTTGCTGCTCCTTTCTAGAGTGTGACCTCAGACAGGTCATGCCTTTTTCTCTGCATCTACAAAATGAGAAGATAATTCTAACTTGCATGTTGTTTATAAAGATTATATTGAAACATGTGAGACACCTGGAACGGTGCTCGGCATGTAGCAAACGGTCAACAGCTGTTCCTCTCCTTCCTTCCTCTGACACCGCAGGTGCTGCCCTTTCAGGCCCCTCAGCCTCTGGGAGGGGCTCCTGAACCCCCTAGGCCAGGCCCTCCTGGACTCACAGGTGAGAGGCTGCGGTGATGGAGATGTAGGAGCCTGGTGCTGCCAGGGCCTAAGCCCCACACCCAATGCCAGGTGGCTCAGAGTCACCCCAGGGAGTCTCCCCGGGGCTGGCGAGAGCTGCTCAGGCCTGGGGCACTGATTCATCTCCCCTGCACAGACACGTGAAACGCCACCTTCAGAGGTCAGAGGATAGGTCCGGAGCGCCAAGCCAAACCGCTAAACCCCACTGCAGCCTTCACATCACAGAAAAAAAACTTCTGGGGGTGGGAGCTGACTCAGGAGTGCCAGGTAAGGACCAAGACAGGCTGGGGAGGGCCACCTTACAGACCTCACCCCCACCTTCAAGTACACCCCTCCCCGGGAGCTAACTGCCCCTCAGCAGGTAAGGCAGTTTTTTCAAGACTCTGAAACACCAAGGTTTAGCCCAGCCTTTTCTCCCAGGGCAAAGAGGCTTGTTCGCCCTGGATGAAAGAGAGCCCTCTCTGAAGAACTTAGCCTTCACCGGCGATGCCGGGCTCTGCACCGCCACATTGAGACTAAAAGGGAGGGTTCTCTACAGACCAAGAAGAATCTGCTTCATTCATTCACTCACCAAATATTTGTTGAGCAACTACTATGGGCCACACATATTCCAGGCCCTGGTGATATAGTAAAGAAGGAGACAGGGTGCCCACTCTCAGGAAGTTTACATTTTAGTGCAGGAGACAGACAACAGTTGTTTGAGGGTGGGTGGCAGATGCTCAGCGGGGAGAAGCATGGTGAGAGTTGAGAGAGTGAGTCATGGGGAGAGGTCATGCATGAGCTCTTCAGGGTGTAGGTCCCTGCCCCTACTTTTTAGGTGAACAAAGAGAAAACACACACTGACATTTGGCAGGAAATTCCCCCGGTAGGTCTCCAGTTGAGAACAGACTCTCTTGTCCTCGCTGTTTATGACTCTCTGGATCATGTCCCACCGTTGCCAGCCACCTGGGCCAGACTCTCCCAGCAACTAGTCCAGCCTCAGACTTACCTTCCTGCCTCGTTTTCCCTCCTTCTTCTCTCTGCAGTCCACCCCTGGGTCCTGGACTCCAGGCCTTTGTTGCACACCCCAGTGGTTTTTTGTTTGTGTATTTGTTTTGCCGGTCCTTCTTTGACCACCTTCTCCTGTGACAAAGTTTACAGTCCCCCCATCATAGCCAGTCCCAGAGGATGACTTTCTATCTGCAGCCAAAAAAAAAAAAAAAAGAATATTCTGGAAGTTACACACTTTCCAGAGCTTTCCTCCACCCTGACTATACAGGAGGCCAGGGAGCCCATCTTGGCTGCCCCAAGGTATCCCCCAAACCACCTCCAAACTCCTTCTAATCCTCTCTGACTTCCCCACCTTCACAAGGGAGTCTTCTGAAATGAGATCAATTTAACTTCAGTCTGTGCTCTTTGGCAGAGTGGCCCTGCAGCCACTGCACTCAGTGCTATACTTCCTCAGAACTCCCGCTCCTCTCCCGAGCAGCAGCCACTTCTCATTTATTGCCACAAGGGAGTTCTAAAATTTGACATGTGTGTGTAATTGCTGATTTGTGTCTGTGAGCTACTTGAGGGCAGGGCCCAGGTCTGTTTTGTTCATCAGTGACTGCAAAACCCTGCTCAACGCCTGGCAGAAAGTGGACGCTTAACAAACAGTTGTCAGATGTGCGAATATAGTACACCCACAAGTACAATTATATTGGTAATACACATACAACGTCAAAGACTAAGGAAACATGAAAAAAGAAGTGGTTTTGGCTGAGTGGCAGACCCTAAACCTTAGCTTCCTTATAACGATATATTTATGATAAGTAGGTCCAACCAAGAATTTTTCCTGCTGTGTAAATTTATGAGGTGTCTTATAAAGGTATGAGAAATAGAAACTCAGTTAATTGTAAAGAAAAAATAACATGACACCCATTCACACACCCTCAGTTAACTGTAAAAACAAATTACACACACGCACGCACACACACACACTTCCTGCCGCGTAGCTCAGGCGCTTTGACAGGGTGCTCTGGGTGCTGTCCCTAAGACCTGCCTCTGTACACGGAAAGAAAGCAAGACCAAGTCCAACCAATCAGAAGTCAGCACCTCCAAGGCCCCGCCCCCTCCACATGGGTGACAGACAGCAGGCTCCGCCCCAGCCCAGCGCCACCTGGAGGTCTAGGCGGACAAACGCGGCGCCTAGCGAGAGGCTTCTCTGGCAGCCCGAGCGCGCTGAGCTGGCCCGGGGCTTCGTGGTCCGCAGACTTGCGGCCTCCGCCCGGCACCACTCAGGCCGTTTAGGGGGCTACTGTGGGGTCACTGTAGGCGGAGCCGCTGAGGCGCTGTCGACAGCTGTTAACCTGTTCAGTCAAGTGACTTTTCCCACAACTTTCCGCTACTTCCTGTTGTAAATTATCCCTGCTTGACCTGAAGAATGGGTGTGATGAGGAAAAGCGGCTCAGAAAAGTGAAACAATAGTGCTTGCAAATGCTTCAATAGTATCTCTTTTGGACCCAATCTGCGTGCACCCGGAGAGCGGGTGGCGCCCTCTCCCTGGTCGCCAGTCAGCAGGGTGGGGACGCAGGGGCTGCCCTCCAGCTGGTGGCCTAGACGTCCCGGCAGGAGCCCAGGCTGCGGCCTTGCACTTAGATCTCAAGGCCGGGCCGCCAACGTGTCTTCAGCTGGCCCCGCCCTGAATGGGCCTGACTGGGTGGCCGTCAGCCCTGCTCTCCCTCACCTGCTCAGGGCACAGAACTAAAATCGCCGTTATTCATTTCATGCTCCTTGTTCCTAATTTGAAAGGAGGTCTGAGGTCACAGTCAAGTAGCCTGTGCTGAGGGTAAACTGGGGCAGACACTGTTGGCGCCCCTGAGAAATATCCTTTCCCTCTCTCGTGCAGCCTGACACCTAATGGCCTCTATTTCCCCTCATTGTTCCGATTACCTGTTAGTTCCCTTGTCCCCAGAGACATGCAAACCCCAGTGCTGGTCACAAAAATTGGCTCCCATGGCCCAGGTTCTCCCCCACCCCCAGCCTCTTTTTCCCTCTCCACTGCTCTCCTGCCCTGTTCATGTACCCCAATATCCCCAGGGCTATGAGTCATGTTCAGCTCCTGGGAATTCATTAATTGTAGAATAAAAGGCTTGGTCTCCAGTAAAGAGATTTCAAGACGTCGGGGGCAGGTGGGTTTTCTAAATACGCTTTGGATGCCGGGAACCTGGGGGGAGGGTACTGCAAGAGGAGGGGGAGGGTTAGAGCGGCGGGGACAGAGCTGTGGGCCCGAAGGCCCATACTCAGCAGGTGTGGAGCCTGGGTCCGCTGTTGCGGCCATCCTCATGTGCTCGGAGGAGCCCTGCCTCACCCCGGGAAACTCCATATGGGTACAGAGTGGGGCTGGGCGTTCAGGTCTGGTCCTGCTTGGTCACTGAGATGCCTCTCTGGGCCTCAGTGGCTTCCTCCTTAAAACTGGCATAACAGTCACTGGCCTGAGTGCCTCTGGGATTGTAATTAGGATCTAATGAGAGCTTGATCTGAAAGCCCATCTCAAAGATTATGTCCTATTGAGGGTATTTTCCTCATTCCTCTGTCCCCTTAGGTGACAAGGAATAGAGAGAAGGGGTGAGACAACTGATAAAAGTACTGTTAGCTGCTTTTTTAGAGTGCAAGGGGTTCTGCTCCTACCAGATCCTTGGGGGTCATTTCTAACATCCCTGGCCCTGATCCTGTGTTGGGCTAGAAAAGGAATTCAAGTCGGAAAGGGAGTCAGTCCTGGGGAGTGGAAAGAGCTATGGAGTTGGGTCCTGTCCCCCCATGCCCCGAAGATGCTGCTGTGCCTCGATGGTGAGTGACAGTTGGTGGGATGGAGATGGTGAGCCAGGTGCCTGCTTGTGTGGCTCTGCTCTGGGCGGGGCGCGGGGTGGGATGAGGAAGCAGACCCATGCAAACAACCCAGCTCGGACCTTCTGGGAGCTGGTGGGCGCTCCATCTGCAGCAAGAGGGGTGGGGCTCCTGAGTCTGTCCATGTCTCCCTGAAGTGCTGGGGGCAGCTGGGATTTGGGCATCACCACCTGCCTCGCTCCATTCTGTCGTCTGCCCCTCACACTCTTCTAATACTGTCTTGTCAGGGGCACCCTGGGGGAGGCTCCGGTTGTCTTTGCTCCCTGTGGTACACTGCAGCTCAACTGGCTTCCTGGTATGCAGACCCTTACATAATCCTCTCCTCTTGAGTGTGGGCTGGTCCTAGTGACTTGCTGTTCATGAACAGAATAGGGCGAAAGCGTCTAAGACTCGGTTATAAAAGTCTGTGTCGGCAGCTTCCCTGGTGGCGCAGTGGTTGAGAATCTGCCTGCCAATGCAGGGGACACGGGTTCGAGCCCTGGTCTGGGAAGATCCCACATGTCGCGGAGCAACTAGGCCCGTGAGCCACAACTACTGAGCCTGCGCGTCTGGAGCCTGTGCTCCGCAGCAAGAGAGGCCGCGACAGTGAGAGGCCCGCGCACCGCGATGAAGAGTGGCCCCCACTTGCCACAACTAGAGAAAGCCCTCGCACAGAAACGAAGACCCAACACAGCAAAAATAAATTAATTAATTAATAAACTCCTACCTCCAACGTCTAAAAAAAAAAAAAAGAGTTCTCAGGCAACAAATGGCAGGCGAAAGGAGTGCTAAATTTGCTAGCCCCCTCCTTTCCTCTCACCCCACCCCCAGGCAAAAAAAGAACAATTTTGAAAAAAAAAAAAAAAAAGACTCCACGCTTCCACTGCAGGGGGCACGGGTTGAATCCCTGGTCGGGGAACTAAGATCCCACGTGCCACGTGGTGTAGCCCAAAAATAATAATAATAAAAAATTTTTAAGTAAAATAAAAGTCTGTGTCCTCCATCTTACCCGCACACTCCCGCTCTCTCCTGTTCGCTCTAGCGAAGCCAGCTGCCATCATGTTAGCTGCCCGGTGGGAGGCCCACAAGGCAAAGAACTGGGGGCAGCCTCTAGCCAACAGCCAGCATTGAATTGAAGCCCTCAGACCAACAACACGTTAGAAACTGAATCAAGTCAGCGACCATGTGAGTAAGCTTGGAAATGGACCGTTCACCGTCAAACCTTGGGATGACTGCAGTCAGACACCCCGAGCCTGAGGACCCCACCAAGCCACCCACAGATTCCTGACACACAGAAACTGTGTGATAATAGATGTTGTTATTTAAGCCACTAAGATTTGGGTTAATTTGTTATGCAGCATAGATAAAAAATACTCATTTGGCAGGAAATGTGTATTTCCTCCTTTCTCCTCAACGCTGTTGCCTCATCAGTGCTAAGTCTCTTTGGCCTTGGCCTTCATTCGCTCCTCTGGTTCCCACCCTCCACTCCCTGCCCCTGCCTTTCGGAGGCTCCTCTCTCTTTGCCGTCATCTCTCCCACCGCCTAATTGGGGTTTCCCCCAGCATCTCTGTCTCATACTCCTTGGAGAGCCCCTTGCTTATGGCTTCAGTAATGAGTAAGCACTGTGTCTATGGAGATATTCTTCCAGTCGTTTCCCCCATTCCACCCGCCCATCTGCGTTCAGTTCCATTTCCCCTCTGGCCTGTGAATATATATTTTATCTGGATGTTACTATAACAACCCAAATCAGCTAATATGTCCTTCCTCGTCATCTCTGTTTTCAGTCAGCAGTAGATGTTTGTTCCCTTCAGAAGGCGGCTCAGAGCCTCCCCGGATCCCCCGCCAGAGCTGAGCACAAATGTCTCTTCTGAGCTGCCTCCCTCCAATTGAGACTCATCTTCTTTACACACGACTTTCAAGACATCAGATTATCACTCCCTCTTGAGTCTCCATGCTTCCTGGTGAGCCTGCCTGGTGTTTCCCACCAGTAGCCTTACGTGGCTCATGCAAATGGACCAGGGCTCACACCACATGCCAGTTCTCACATATCTGGCCTGTGTACCCTGGTACAAGTTGGTTCACTTCCCTGGCCCCGGTTTTCTATCTTGTAGCTAAAAACTAGAAATTCCCCAGATGTTCTTCAACAGGTGGTACATCTGTGCCATGGACTACTACTCAGCAATAAAAATGAAAGCACTATTGACACACACAACAACCGGGATGAACCTCCAGAGAATTATGTTGAATGAAAAAAGCCAATCTCCAAAGGTTATATACTGCATGACTCCATGTATATGACACTGTTGACATGTGAAAACTACAGAAACAGAGAACAGATGAGTAGATGCCCAGATGAGCAGGGGGAGGTGCGGGGAGGTAGGGGAGAAGCGGGTATGACTGTAAAAGGGCAACGTGCAGAATCCTGGGCTGATGGAAATGCTCTCAAACTTGGACACGTCAGTGTCAATAACCTGGTTGTGATATTACACTTAGGTTTTGAGAGATGCTATCATTGGGGAAAACTGGTATAAGGTATAGGGGATTTCTCTGTAGTAGTTCTTACAATTGCATGTGAATCCAAATTGATCTCGAAAGAAAAAGTTTAATTAAGAAAAGACACCCCCTTTATTGACTTGCATGGAACTCAACTTATAACCTAGAAGTTACATTACCTAGAAGGTACGTTCATTCCTAGAAGGTATGAATGAAAAAAAAAATCACTGCTTTTTTTGAATAATTTGACCAGCTATAATTCTTTTTAAAATTCTTTTTTCTCCATTTTTTATTGAAATATAGTTGATGTACAATATTATAAAAGTTACAGGTATGCAATGTAGTGATTCACAATTTTTAAAGGTTATACTCCATTCGTAGTTACTATAAAATATTGGCTATGTTCCCTGTGTTGTATAATATATCCTTGTAGCTTAAAAAAAAAAAATCACTGCTTTTAACCCCCTAAAATGTTTGTGTTTGAAAAGTAGTAACAGAACCACAGGCTTCTAATCTTTTACCTTGACCTTGAGTGGCACTTTTCACAGAAAGCTAGGTGGACTGTGGCACTGCCCACCGTGCTCGCCTGAGACCATAAGACCCGGCTCACTACACCTACTTTCCTCCCCCTTCTGGCGCTCCTTTCCTCTTCCATCTGGAGGAGCAGTGAAAATCGGGAAGAACTTAGGGAAGTTCCTCAAGGCAGAGTACCTGAGTCTGAGGGTTTGGGCTGAGGCAGAAGGAGAGAGATGAGGGGAAGTCACCACAGGCAGATCAAGTTCTCGCCCTCACTGTGCCTTCCCTCTAAGCCCAGGATGCCCTCACTGACCGTAACCCAACCATCCTCTAGCCCCAGCTCAGCTTCCATTTCCTCAGGGGCACCTTTGCTTCAGCCCACACCCCTTCTTGTTTGAGCTTCGCAATTTAGCTCGTGATTAAGTGGCTAACGTCAGTCTGGATTGTGTCACATGTAAACTCCTCACAAGCAGAGACCAGCCCACCGGGATCCTCGGTGCAACGCTAGGCACTGAATACACAGTACAAAAATAACGGTTGGCTCGTAACACAGTCAAAGGCATAACCTCCTCAATTCATGAAGAGGTCATCAAAATCAAGAAGAAAGACCCACAACCTGATAGAAAAGTGGTCAAAAGATAAACTGAGAGTGCTCAGTGTATAAATGCAAATGGCCCTTGAACACATGAAAAGACGTTCAACCTCCTCACCGTCAGAGAAATGCAAAACAAAACGTGTATGGAGAGATCACTGCTCACCCAACAGGTGGGCCAAAGTCCAAGAGTTTGACTACATACTCAGTTGGCAGCATTCTCTTTCATATGTATTCCTGGTGAGAAGGCAAAATGCTACCGCCCCTGGGGGTAATTTTTAAAACGTTTTATTTTATTTTATTTATTTATTTATTTTTTTGCAGTACGCGGGCCTCTCACTGCTGTGGCCTCACGGGCCCAGCCGCTCCGTGGCATGTGGGATCCTCCCGGACCGGGACACGAACCCGTGTCCCCTGCATCGGCAGGCGGACTCTCACCACTGCGCCACCAGGGAAGCCCCCTAAAACTTTTTATTTTAAAACAATCTCAAACTTACAGAAAAGATGCAAATATGGTAAAAGAATTTACTTTTTTTTCTAAACCATTTGTGAATGTGTCAACATGGTGCCCAGTCTCCCCCCAAAACTTTAGTATAGGATATATTTCTTTTTATCCTAGACTAGAAATATATTCTTATAGATAAGGACACTCTCATAACTAGAGTGCAAACATCAAAATCAGGAAAGTAGCACTGATCCATTACTACCATCTAATACTCAGACCCAATTTACATTTCTCCAATTGTTCTAATAATGTCCTTTATACCAAAAATATCCAATCCAGAATCGCACACTTACTTGTGATGTCTCTTTAGTTTCTTTTTTTTTAATTAATTTATTTTATTTATTTTATTTTTGGCTGCGTTGGGTCTTTGTTGCTGTACGCGGGCTTTCTCTAGTTGCGGTGAGCGGGGGCTACTCTTCGTTGCTGTGCGTGGGCTTCTCATTGCGGTGGCTTCTCTTGTGGAGCACAGGCTCTAGGCACGCGGGTTTCAGTAGTTGTGCCTCGCGGACTCTAGAGCGCAGGCTCAGTAGTTGTGGTGCACGGGCTTAGTTGCTCTGCGGCATGTGGGATCTTCCCGGACCAGGGCTCGAACCCGTGTCCCCTGTGTTGACAGGCGGATTCTTAACTACTGTGCCACCAGGGAAGCCCCCTCTCTTTAGTTTCTTTCCTTCGATCTGGAACACTTCCTCAGTCTTTCCCTGGCTTTCATGATCTGGACGCTCCTGAAAAATACAAGTCAGTTATTTTGTAGAATATCCCTCATTTGGGGTTTGCAATGGTGTGATGTTTGTGTCCTCTCAAAATTCACATGTTGAAACCTATCCCCCAAGGTGATGGTATTAGGAGGTGAAGCCTTTGGGAGAGGATTAGGTCATTAGGGCAGAGCCCTCATGATTGGGATTCGTGCCCTTATAAAAGAGACCCCAGGGAGCTAGCTTGTCCCTTCCCCTGTGTGAGGACACAGAGAAAAGACGGCTGTCTATGAACCAGGAAGCATCACCAATCATCTAATCTGCTGGCATCTTCATCTTGAACTTCCCCCAGAACTGTGAGATAAGTGTTTGTTGTTTGTAAATCACCCAGTCAATGGTACTTTTTAACGGCAGCTCAAAGGGACTAGGACAGGGTTTGTCTGATGTCTCCTTGAGATTAGATTCAGGTGATGCATCTTTGGCCGGAATACGTATCACAGAAATGATGCCGTGTTGTTCTCACTGCATCCTGTGAGGTGGTGTATCATTTCAATTTGCTCCATTACTGATGAGGTTAGCTTTGATCACTTGATTAAAGGGCTTTTCCATTGTGAAGTTATTCTTTTTTCCCTTTGCAATTAAAAAGTATTTTGCTGGGAAGTACTTTAAGACTATGTAAATATCCCATTCCTCATCAAACTTGCAATTTATTCCTTTATTTATTTCTAGCACTGTGGACTCAGGGATTCTCATTTTACGCAGTGGGTTTATAATCTGTTGGTATCATTATTTTGGTGCTCAGATTTTCCCATATTTTGCCAGTGGGAGCACTTTTTTGTATCCCATCATTCTTTGAGCACTTCCTTGATTTTTAAGTGTGACATGTTCTGGGTTCATCTTGTTCCTTGCTTGACTGAACTCTAGAATCTGCCATTTCTCCAAGAAGGTCCAGTTCCTTTTAGTAGGGAATGGTATTTAGAAACCAAGATCTGGGCATGAGGTATACTCATCACTATTGAGGTTTAATTGCTTGTACGTGTTCTCAGTGGAGAGAAAAAGAGGAATATATGTATGCATATATTGGGTTGGCCAAAAAGTCCTTTCGGTTTTCTCCATAAGATGGCTCTAGTAGCACTTAGTTGTCTTTAACTTCATTTGAAACAATTTTGTTAGATTGTATTGTGACAGCTGTCATATCAGCGTGCATTAAAAAAACTTATCAAACTTAGTGAATTTTTGTGTAGCCATTTTAATATTGAAGATGGAAGGAAAAAGCAACATTTTTGGCATATTATGCTTTATTATTTCAAGAAAGGTCAAAACGCAACTGAAACGCAAAAAAAGATTTGTGCAAGTGTACGGAGAAGGTGCTGTGATCGATCGAACGTGTCAAAAGTGGTTTGCGAAGTTTCGTGCTGGAGATTTCCAGCTGCACGATGCTCCATGGTCGGGTAGACCAGCTGAAGTTGATGGCGATCAAATCGAGGCATTAATTGAGAACAATCAACATTATACCACGCGGGAGACAGCCGACACACTCAAAATATCGAGATCAAGCATTGAAAATCATTTGCACCAGCTCGGCTACGTGAATCGCTTTGATGTTTGGGTTCCAAGTAAGTTAAGCGAGAAAAACCTTCTTGACCTTATTTCCGCATGCGATTCTCTACTTAAACGTAAGGAAAGCATTCCTTTCTTAAAACAAATTGTGACGGGCAATGAAAAGTGGATACTGTACAATAATGTGGAATGGAAGAGATAGTGGGGCAAGCGAAATGAACCACCACCAACCACACCAAAGGCCGGTCTTCATCCAAAGAAGGTGATGTTGTACATATGGTGGGATTGGAAGGGAGTCCTCTGTTATGAGCTCCTTCCAGAAAACGAAACGATTAATTCTAACAAGTACTGCTCCCAATTAGACCAACTGAAAGCAGCACTCGATGAAAAGTTTCCAGAATTAGTCAACAGAAAACGTATAACCTTCATCAGGATAACGCAAGACCACTTGTTTCTTTGATGACCAGGCAAAAACTATTACAGCTTGGCTGGGAAATTTTGACTCATCCGTTGTATTCACATCGCACCCTTGGATTTCCATTTATTTTTGGTCTTTACAAAATTCTCTTAATGGAAAAAATATACACAAATATATTTTACGTCTATATTTATTTCCAGACCAATCAATATACAGGGTGAGCCTCAGGCTAGAGTGAGAGGCAGAGGCTCAGCTGTCGCCGGGAGGAAGGGGCTGAATCAGCATCTAGAAATAGGGGAGGGAAGTTTATGGCAGTTGCTGTGGGAAATCCAATAAGAGGGTAAAAGGAATTGAATAAAAGGACTGTGTCCCGGCACAGACAAAACCATACAGAATGTATTTATGTCTCTATGATTTTCTCTGTGAATGAGGATAATGACATTTTATGGGTTACAGAGCACTTTTATTTCCACTCTTTGCCGTAACGCTCACAACTTCTGTGGTGGGCATGAAGAGGTGTCCACTCAGCAGCTTTGGGTCTTTAGGGAGCTAGTTACTAGTCCATGGAGCTCCTAGGGAATGAGGTGACTGGCGGCCGGCTGAGGTTTTAAGGAAGGGATACTGCAGTCCTCAGACCTAGTGCTTGCCCAGCCTCTGAAGGAATCCCCAGGAAGTCATGGCCATGTCAATAAGGAGCTGGCCTTCCCCAAAGAGGACCTCTTCCCTGCAGGCCCTCAGGTACAGCTGTGGAGAACAAGGAGCCAGGAAGGTTCTCCCAGGGTACCAGGCCAGGACCCAGCTCCATTGTGGAGAAGTGAGTGAGTCCTGGCTGCCCCACCAGCAGGGTGGACAGGCCACCCCTGTGTGCTCTTTCCCTTCTCCTCTCTTCCAACGTCAGTCTTCATTGTGGATAATCTATTTTATCTCCACCATCATAGACTTGGTGTTTTGGGGATGGTTACATTTATAACTTAGCCACTGTTGCAGATAATAAGAAGCCACATGTAGACCATTGAGAGGAACGCACATTACTCGGATCCTGTCTTCCTTTGGGAAGGAGAGTAAGTGTTTTAGTTGTACATGGTAAGGGTTCTTTATTTTAGAAGGAGCATGTTAAAAATATCTTTTTAGGGACTTCCCTGGTGGCACAGTAGTTAAGAATCCGCCTGTCAATGCAGGGGACACGGGTTCGAGCCCTGGTCTGGGAAGATCCCACATGCTGCGGAGCACCAATGCCCGTGCACCACAACTACTGAGCCCACGGGCATCAACTACTGAGGCCCGCACGCCCTAGAGCCCGTGCTCCGCAACCAGAGAAGCCACCGTGATGAGAAGCCCACACACCTCAACGAAGAGTAGCCCCCGCTCGCCGCAACTAGAGAAAGCCTGTGCACAGCAACGGAGACCCAATGCAGCCCCCGCCCCAAAATGTATATATATATATATATATATATCTTTTTATTGACGTGAAATTCAGGTAACATTAACCATTTGAAAATGTACAATTCAGTGGCGTTTAGTACATTCACAGTGTTGTGCAACCACCACCTCTATCAAGTAGCAAGACCATTTTTGAAAGCGCATGTGTGGGGAAAAGAGGATATACGTGGATGCTGGGTGGCCATTGGGTGGAGTGCAATGTGTTTGCCCAGCGCCCCTTGCTTTGGAGAACAACACTGCCCCTTCTCCATGGGGTGCTGGTTGGATCTGCCAATCCCAAAACCACCTCTTGCACCCACTTAAGGGGGTGGGCATGTGATCCACGCTATCCCACAGGCTGTAGAACCTGGTTCAGAGTGGGCTTGTGACTAGTCACAACAATTGAAGTAACCCTCAGGACTTTCTGGCCAGGGGTGGCACCGTGAGTGAGGGTGACAATGAAGCACAAAACAGGACAACTGCGTCTCAGATCTTGAGGCACAGGGGTTGGGGGGGGTGTTGTTAGAGGACATGGAACCTCATGTCCTAGAAGCATTAAGGAGGTTCCTGAAGGAAAGGAAATTATGTTCTTCCACTAGGGCTCTAAGTTGGGAGAGTGTGAACATGAGACAGCTGCCCACCATCTTGGAGTTTGTTTAAAGTAGGGAGAAGTACCACCATAGTGGGAAGCAGACAAGAGTGATGGAGAGAGAGCCGGCTCTGGAGCTGACACTCGAGTCCCTGGATTTACCTGTGCCTGAATCCCCAGCCCTGGTCTTCCCAGTTGTCTAAACTCTATACTACTCAATCCTTTTGTTTGTTTAAGGTGGTTTAGGCAGGATCCTGTCACTTGTTTGTTACTACAGATGACCGATGCTGCCCCTCACCCTTGACGATCTAGAGTCCACCAGGATACTGGCTGGGCCGCAGTGGGCCACACAGAAGTGATGGGGCTGTAGGAGCCCAAAGGCAGATCAATCTGAGCTGGACCCAGTGTGATTTGTCGTCAGAAGGGCCCAGTTGGGTTAGCCAGCATTAACGTGTCTCTTCCTGGGACAGCCTGGAGGGTCCTCCTCATGCCAAAAACGCCGAGGCCAGGCTCTAACTAGGCCTGTAGCCACACGGTTGCTTCCTACTGGACACGAGCAAACCCCCCAACATGGTCACCTTGGGCCTTTTGACACCAGCAACACAGACATCCAAGGTCACACATCATGGACTCCCAATGATTTCATCATAAATAGTTCTACTGAACAGAAACGTGCTTTTTTTGTTGTTGTTTTTGTGTTTTTGACTGCACCACATGGCTTGTGGGATCTTAGTTCCTGGACCAGGTATTGAACCCGGGTCACGGCAGTGAAAGCGCCGAGTCCTAACCACTGGACTGCCAAGGAATTCCCTCCTGAATAGAAACTTGCAGTTGCCCACTTGACCCTGAAAATTTCAGCTTGTTAAGAGTAACTGTAGGGAATTCCCTGGCGGTCCAGTGGTTAGGACTCTGTGCTCTCACTGCCAAGGGCCCGGGTTCAATCCCTGGTCAAGAAACTAAGATCCCACAAGCCGTATGGTATGGCCAAAAAAAGAGTAACTGTAATGTTTTAAGGTAACTATAATGATTTCAGAGTCAGATGAAACATGCTTTGAATCCTGGCTCTGCCACTTCCCAACAGTGTGGCTTGCACTGAGCCTCAGTCTCTTCATCTATAGAGTGAAGATAACACAAACTACCTCAGAGGGCTGCTAAGGAACAGGGCCAACCTGGTGCCCGGCGCACAGGAGACACTCAGTGAACTATCGCTGCTATTTGTGGGCAGTATTATACAAGCCCTTAAGGAACGAAGAGGTATCGCAACCATCTTTCTAAACATGGTCCTCCCGTTGTCCAAACTTTAGCATGTCTGTGGTTGCCCATCTTGATGCTGAAAGCAAAGTGGCACAGAACCTGCAATGCACATATTCATTCATCCAAAGCTTATTGAGAACCTACTATGTGCCAAGTGCTGGGCTACAGAGATGACAGAGGTGGTCTCTGTCCTCGTGGAAGGAACATCCCACGTCTCTGGAACTGGCCAGGTGGAGACCACGGATAGCACGGCCTATCACCAGAGGCATGGGGTGACCACTTGAGCGAGGGTGACAGGGAAAAAGGCCGGGACAACTGTGTCGAGAGCGGCCTCTGACCTTGGGGCACGGGGAGTGGGCAGACTGAAGGACCTGGAAGCATTAGAGGACTTCTGGAAGGAAATCTCTTGGATGAAAGGTCAGCTCTGTGTCCCAAAGAGTTAGGTAACTGTTCCTGTGACCCCTGGAGGGTTGAAGTTGGTGGCGGTGGAGGGAAAAGTACGACTGGTTTCAGCAGCGAGGGCCTGGGTGTCCATAAGTGGGACGGTTGGTGCCTGGGGAAGGGAGCACACCATGTCCTGGGGCAGGGAGCTCAGGGCACTGCCATGTAGCTGAAGCACTGGGTGGAATGGGGGTACACAGTGGCAGATGACTGGTGGAGGTACAGGCAGAAGAAAGGAGCCAGGCTGGGGAGTCAGGGGCCCCAGCACCAAGCCCTAGCGGTGGCAGTTGGGAGAGTGATGAGCAGAGGAGTGGCTGTGCTGATGAAAGTAGACAGAGATGCCCCGAGTCAGAAACCTGGAGCCCTGGGAACTCTATGGGAAATGAGAACAACCCTCGCCGCAAAGGGGTGAGTAAGCATGAGGGCGGAGTGTAGGTGTGTGCACAGAATCTTAGAGCTGGAAGGGATCTTCAATGTCATTTAGTTCCACCCCCGAGCCATGAAATCTTTCAGTCTTCCACTGACCAACTGAGGACACTCAACTCTACTTGGACACCTCAAGGTACGGGGAACTCACTCCCTTCAAGGGGGCTCATCCTATAGAAGTGCTCGAGCCTCCCAGACGGCCTCGATAGCCTGGCGCCCCGACCTTGGTCCTGTTGAGTGGGCCGGCCTCCACTCGGCGGCGGCACCTGGCGGGGGTGGCGGGTGGCGTGGGGCTTGCGGCGCGGATGGGCCGGCGCTGCTGTCCCCAGCCCCAGTGCTGAGGCAGGCAGAGTGCAGTGGGCTCTGGTGGAGGTCGGGAGAACTGCAGGGCGAAGACCGCCGGGGGCTCCGCGGGCTGCCGGGGGGAGGCACTTGACACCGGCCGCGGGAGAGGAGGGGCTGCTGTCCCTGCGGCCAGTGCTGGATGCGGGGACCCAGCGCAGAGGCAGCTCCAGGTAGCGGGGCGCCCCGCGGGGGGAGGGCTGCCGCAGGCCCCCGGCGGAGTGGCCGGGAGAGCGGCCGAGGCGGGGTTCCTGGGCCCAGCGCAGGGTCGGGGCGCAGCGAGGTCCGGCCCTCCGACCCGCAGCGTGCGGGGAGCCCCCCCCAGCGGGGGCGTAGAGGCCGGGAAGTCGGGCCGAGGGCGCTAGGACCGGCCGCGCGCCCAGGCCGCTCCCGTCGCGGCGCCCCGGGGCCCCCAAGTCGGCGCTGCCTCCCGGGCCGGCTCCGCAGCGCCAGGGCCGGGGCCAGCGCGGCCGCGGGGGGCGAGCAGCGGGCGGAGGCCTGGGCCCGCGGGCGGCCGGAGGGAGGGAAGGAGGAAGGCGGAGAGAAGGGGTGGGAGGGGGGGACCCGGCGGAGGAGGCGGAGAGAGGGAGCGCGACAGCGAGCGGAGGGAGGGAGCGAGCGAGGCAGGCAGGCGGGCCGGGAGGGAGGGAGGGAGGGCGCGCGGGCGGCGGCGGCGGCGGCGGCGGCGGCGAGAGCAGAGGACGAGCCGGGACGCGGCGCCGCGGCACTAGGGCGCGCAGCCGGGCCGGCCCGACCCCACCGGCCACACGGTAATGAGCGCCGCTGCTGGCGGCCCGGGAGGCCGGCCCGGAGGCGGGCGGGGAGGAGGGGAGCCGGGCGGGGGCCACGGCGGCGGGCAGTGCCCGGCTCGGGGCACGCTCCCGGACCCCCGCAACTCGGCGCCGGGCGCTCGCGGAGCCAGGGCTGCGGGCGGCGACGGCGGGCCGGGCTGGCCGGGGCGGCGCGGGGGATTTGAGGGTTTGTTTATGTCCCCGCGGGCTCCACAGGCGCCCCCTCCCGTCCCGCCAGCTCCCGGCGCGTAGCCCCCTCCGCGCCCCCGCCCGGCTCCGGGCTCAAGTTCAAGTCTATACAATGCCGCGGGGGGCCTCCTCCGCCGCCGGCCTCAGCCGCGGTGCCCCGCTAGGCGCTGCCGCAGGGGCCCCGGCCTGGCCGCCCCCGCCTTCCGGGCCCTGCCCCCGCCCCGGGGCCCAACCTGGGGCCTGCGGCCGGGACGCCGGAGGGCGCGGACCCCGACCCGGAATAATCGGCTCCCGCCGCGGCCCGCAGGGAGCGGGGGAGGGGGGCGGGGGCCCGGCCCCGCGCAGGCTCCGCGGTGGCGGCAGAAAATGGCAGCCTGGCACGACCCGGCCCCCCGCCCCTCCCCCCGGCTCCCGGCCCTCCTCGGCCCGGCGGGGCGGGGGACCCGGGAGGCCCCCGGGGGCGGGCCGAGGGGTGATCTGGGGGCCGGACCGGGGAACGCTGCGCAGCGATCTTCCTCCGGCCACCTGTGGCTGGGGGAGCGGGGTGCCAGCGGATCTGGGAGGGGCTGCGGGGGTGGGGAGAGTGCCACTTGGGGGGCACACCTCTCCGCGGAGAGTCGGGTGGCGCGCGGGGGGGACGTCGTGCCTGGCTCCTCCCTGCCCCCGCCGCGGGCCGTGGGAGCCGGGGCGGCGGCGGCGGCGGCGGCGGCGGCGGCGGCGGCGGTGGCGGCGCCGCAGTGTGGGGGCGGGGCGGGGGCGGGCGAAGATCCCGGGCCGGGGCCGCGGGGGCCGGAAAACGCAGGGGTGGGAACCTCGGGGCCTGGGCCCGGAGCGTGGCTGGTGGGGACGCCCTGGGTCGCCCCCTGCAGCAGCACCCACCCCCCTGCACACACTCAACACGCACGCGGACACACTCACGCACACGCACCCCCGCTGGGCCGGTGCAGACGTGTCCTTGAAAGCTTCGCATCCGCACGGTGAAGGACGAGGCCTCGCCGAGGCTGCGGATCGGGGTCTTCGGCCCCACGTCCCAGCGCCCCGGGAGACCCCAAGCTTCCGAGCCGCCGTGTCCCGCCCTCACCCCAGCTCCCCTCCCCCTCCCTCCTCCCTCCCCCTCGGCTCAGACGGAGCTGGCAAGGGTCCAGGGCCCGCCCCTGGCCTCCCCCAGCCCCCCATCGCTGGGGCCCGCGGCCCTCTAGCTGCCAAACTGCTTTTCGCTTTCCTGGAGGCTCCCTTCTTGGGGGCACCCACTCCCTTCCCTCTCACCCCCATTAGTTCCCCCGTTTCTCTGCATCCCTTCTGTCCTTCCTCCACTCTCCAGTGCAAAGGCAGTTGAGTAGGTGTTGGCCCCTTGGGTGGGGAGTGAGGGGCTCACTGGTTCTCAGGGGCTCTCTTCCCCAGCTCGCGAGAGGAGCCCCCTGTGGTTGCACCTTGACCCAAGATGGCGTCCTGCACCCAGCTGGGCAGCTCTGGCCTGTGTCAGGCAGGGAGGAAGGGCCCGGGCCCCAGAGCCACACAGCTTGCCCCCTTCCAAACCAGAAGGGACAGGAGGCTGCAGGAGAAGAGCCGGCCGCCCTGTGACCCAGCTTGCCCCTTGCTGCCGTGCCCAGAGACTGCCATCACCATCCCTGGGGGACTGTTCAGTCTTCATGTTTCACCCTGGGCTGCCAGCGCTGAACCGGCCTCCTGGGCTGGCGGGCTGTGAAGGGATCCTGGGATCAGGTGCTGCTCCGCTGTGCCTCCTCCCTCCCAGGCAGATGTGACAGCTGCAGCCGGGGAAGCTTTTCTCTTTGGGCGATGCTGGAGAGCTAGGACTGGTCTCTGGGATTTGGGGAGCCCAGCTGTCAGGCGGACCCTCTTTGGGCTGCCCCCTCTGCTGGCAGGGGTCGTTTCCTGGTGGTTTCCTGAGCTGCCTGGGTTTGGAGGCTTGGGCTGTTAGGAGTTCCTGCTAGGTTGCTGGGGCAAGGTGGTCCCCCTCTGCTTCCAGGTCCCGTTGAGGCCCTGGTTGGGCTGTTTGACAGGGAGCTCTGTGAAAGCGTGAGTCTGTGTGCGTGTGTGTGCATGTGTGCACATGTGCTGCACGCAGTCAGTGGCCCAGGCAAACTTGTGTGGCGGGTCTGGCACCTGCCTGCCTCCCTTCCCGGGCCCCACTCGTCTGGGCCCTGGCTCCCTCTCCAGCCTCTTGTCCAGCTCCTTGGGGCTTGTCTTCAGCTACTCATCAAATACACACTTCCTGGCTCGGGTAGACCAAGGCTCTCCTTGTCCTCCTTCCCAGGCTTGTGGGCCTGCAACAGGAAGCCGACCTTAGAGAAGGTGAATTCCTTCTAGACTCAAGGAGTGTGCTCCACAGTGCAAGGGCTGCCCCCCGCCCCCCCCCAACCCCGGCACTGGAGAAGCAGAGAAGAGGACAGCCATGCCATGTGTCAGGGTGTCTGCGGACGGGATTCCTCTGTGGGGTGAGGGTTGGACTGCAGCTTGAAGGTCCATTCCAGCTTTCAAATTCTATGGCTCTGATTCTAGTGGTGGAATTTCAGACCCAGGAGTGGGGGCGGGGTGGTCTTGCCTCACAGAAATAATCAGGAATGGCTTCCAAGGAGAGGAGGCCTGAGTGAGAGCAGGGCCTCCTGGGGGCTGGGCCTTTGAAAGGAGAGGGTGGGGTGAGGGGTGAGGGCCCTTCAGGAGACAGGTTTGTCACGTCTGACTCCACAGGGAGTGTAAAAGTGCAGCCTCTGGTTAAGCCTTCGCACGTGTGTGTCCTTCTGGAGGTTTACACGTACACTTGTGTGTGTGCGTAATTTCTGAGGTTTCCTCCCTGAGTCCAGTTTGCGGTAAGCTCCTGCGTTCCTATGGACCTTGTTGAAGCTGAAACTCCAAGCTCCTCATCCTTTCTTGGTCTCTCTGGTGACCAGGCCCCATCCAGGAGCCCACCCAGAGTCATCTATCTCACTAGAACCAGAGATGCTCCCAGTGCTTTTCCTAGCACAGTCACACATCACCGCCATTGGGCCTCTGAAAAAGCCTGCAAGGGAGACAGACAAGCTATAAAATACTTGCCCCGGGTGACCTGGCCGGGAAGAAGCGGGGCCAGGCCTGCCCTCTGGGGAGCTTAGACTGTCTCCTGCTCCAGCTCTCCCGGGCTCCTGCGCTGCGTGTTGGTCTCTCCTCTCAGTTTGTGGTCTCCACGGGACCTTGCCCTGGCCGCCTCTGGTCCCCCATCAGACATTCTGTGGGGTTTCCACGAGTGTCTGCTGGACATCTGTGTTTGCGTCCCTGTCCTCCCCCGAGTGGCAGGCTTGGTGCCCAGCTCTCTACTGCTTGCTACTGCTCTGCCTTCCCCGAATAGCCATCGCCTACTTATAAGCCAGTTCCTTAGGCTCAAGCCCTCCTGAAAAACCTAAATTCTTCCCCGGATTCCATCAAGGCTCCTTTTTGTGGGAACCAGATAGAAAGGGGACTCCGAGAGCAGTCTTGCCAGCTCTCTAATGGCCATCCTTGGCCTGAAACGTTACCATTAGAATCCAAGCCCTAGAGTTTAGGGCTGAAAGAGAACTTGAAGCTCTGAGAACACCTGGAGCTGGGTTGGGGGCTGTTTGGTTGTGGAGCCAGGCCCGGTGTCTTCCAGGGCTGGGAGTGCTACCCAGAGCCCAAGGCTGGAAGGGCCAACTGTGTGCCTGTCACATGTTCCCCTCCCTCGGCACTTCCTGCCACCTTCCACTCTCTTGAGCCTGGGGTCCCTGACTTGGTGCCTGCGTCCTCTTCCCCCATCCGATGCCCCATGGATAGTTGAGTGTGTCTCTGGCCTCTAGCTTGGGGACACGCAACAGTTAGGGTCACGGAATGGCCTGTGGGAATTGTTTCCACTTCCGTTCTGGTGTCTAATGGATGGTAGTGCCGGTCAGGAGCCCGACTGCCCTTGGAGGCTGGGCATCTCTGTGGGCCTGTGCACTCTGCTGCTCCTGAGCAGGGCTTTAATAGTAAACGAAAGGCGCCAGATTCCTTTCCACTCAAATCTTGAGGGCTCGTTTTCAATCATTTCTCTCTTTGACTCTCTTCCCTCAAGAAAAACGTACCAAATCCGAGATCCGTGCAGTGTAGGAGATTCGCGTGTGTGTCTCCAAGCCTGCCTCCCCTTGGCTAAGTGTGTGGGCAAGCCAGGGTGTGGTGCACGTGTGTCTGTGCATATTTCTGTGTACGCGGCCTGCAGCCGCGTGGGGACAGAGAGCCTGGACATGAGCTTGCACATGAGCCTGTCTCCAGGCAGCCGAACGGAGGGCCCCGGAATCAGAAGGAGCGGCATTCGGACGCATCACAGTTGTGGGATCTGGGGTAGCGCAATTTCTCTGAGCCTCCAAGTTTCCTCACCTGTAACGTGGAAACAAGACCAGGCGCTGCACATAAATTGTTGTAAGGATTAGCCGAGATAATGCCGGTTCCACTCTTAGCAGAGTGCAGGCGCTCAGCGTTAGCGTGAGTAGCGTCATCATTTGGGCGGCTCGCGTGGCCTGGCACTGCAGGAAGTGCTCTGTGAAGTCTTGTCCACCTTCCTGCCTTTCTTGCAAAATCTTGGACAGATGAGGAAAGTGCTGATTCTGACTGAAAAATCTTCGGAGGTGGGAGGCTCCTCTGTGCCGTTTAGGAGTCCGTTCCAGAGTTTAACAGATCGCACTGTCAACAGGTTGTCTTTGTATCCACCTTAAACCCCTTGTGCTACAGTTTCAGCTCTTTATTCGGATTCTGTCCTGAGTGCAGTCTGTTTGTTGCCCTGTACCAGGGTCTTGCTGGGCAAGACCCTGTGCTGAGCTTTGAGGGCACACACGGTGAGTTTAGGGTGTGCCCATCTAATTAATGACCACAGACCAAGGTCGAGGGAGAGGGAGAAATAAAACGCTCAAAGGACAGTGAGGTCACGACCAACTGGAGGGATCAGGAGAGGCTTCTTGGAGGAGGTGGCTCCTGTGATGATCCTCGGAACACAGAGATGGGGCTTCCAGACCAAGGAGAGGAAGCCAGGCTGTCGGGGACAAGGTGGCTGGAGTGTGGCGGAGACTCCAGGGCGGTGAACAGGGCCTCGGAGGCCAGCCTGAGGCCCCACGCTGATTTGAGGGGAGTGGGCCCCTGTGCTCTGTAACTCCTGTGTGGCCTGTGGAGAATCGCCTAGAACTTCCCTGCTTGTGGCTGTAAGGGACAGCAGGGGAGACTGAGGGACGAAAGGGAGGGAGGGGAAGGGGCCGGCTGAGCTCATTTGGTATAGGATCTTGATTCCTTTATATTCTGTAGACTAGAGCTTAAGAGCTCAGACTTGGAGGGAAACAGAGCAGGGTTTAAATTACACCAACCCTGGGGGGTCGTGACCATTAAGGGGAATGCAAGCGGGGCAAGGTCTCTGTCAGTGATGGCAATCATGATGTGAATGGGCGGAGGAGGGTCCCTGGCCTGGCCTCGCAGAGGTCTCCGTGCCCCGTTTGTGCATCCCCTTCCCCAGGCCGAGGCACCCCAGCATCCAGAACATTCCTGTAAGGGCTGCAAGCACAGCGAAAGGGGACGTCAGCAGACCCTGACTCCACACTGCCCTCTTCCCTCCCTCCTCCATGTGCAGCTGAACGGAGCCCCCAGCTTGGAGGGGAGGTGCCCGGGCTGGCGGCCGTGCCCCTAGGTGTGGCTGCAGGTGCCTGACAGGCCCCGGCAAGGACAGCAAGTGGGCAGGGCCCACCAGGCCACATCTCCCTTGCTGATCACATAGCAGGCCTGTCTGGAGGACAGCGACAGGGGGAGGAGGTGTGGATACCTGGGGCTTTCCTAGCTGCATCCCAGCAGGGAATGAAAAAATTTTTTCAACTGTAGCTCAGCAATGCCCACTCCCATCCTGCTCTGGTCCCCTCTGACCTCCAAGGTTTCCCAGCCTTATTTACATCTGCAATCAGATTCCTATTTTCTCTTTCCTGAGGTCATGGCCCTGCTCACTGTCATCCTTATTGATCTTCCCTCTCTGTTTCTGTTTCAAATGTCAAGGTCATTTTTAATTCTGAGCAGTTGTTAGCTGCCCCCGTTTGGGTGGAGGAGGGGATGGAGGACCACCTCTCACAGCTCGTAACTGGAGGGCTGCAACTTGGGTGTCCTGACTCCTAATCTAGTGCTCTTCCTGCTTTGCGGCTATGTGGACAGATCCAGGGGTCAGTGGGGAAGATGTTCCAGACCTAATAGATCAGCTAGAGCCCGGTGTGCCAGCGGTCCTTCCTTGAAAAGGTTAAAAGATGCTCAGAGGGGACATTATGGGACGGTGGGGTCAGATCTGTGGCTTACTGAGCCATGGGTCGAATGTGGGCCCTATCATGGTGAATGTCCGGGAACGCCTGGGCTGGGAGGCTGGGGGACCTGGGAGCCTGCCTTCCCTCAGAGGTTCCCCAGAGGACACCAGGAGGGGCAGGCGAGGGCGCTCGGGCCCATGCCAGGCGGCCGGGATCCTCTGGCACTCCAGCAAGCAGAACCTGTTGGCAAGGGGCTTCTTGAGGAATGGTCCTTTGTGATTAATTTTGTAGATTCTGAAAGGATACCTAAATTTGTGGATAAAGAGGAATCTAATCAGATTCTCCCAGTGGCTTTGAAATGAGATGGGAAGCGTGTCTATTCTGACATGTTAGATGTCCGTGATATGGTGCAGAGTGTGATCTCATTTTCATAAAATTCCTTTAAAATACACGCCAGTGTGCACACTTATAGGCTAGCAGATGCTTAGAAAAAGTCATTCTGGAAGGATAACCCAGCAAACGTGTCAGCAGAGGCCTTGCCACTTTACTTTATACACTTTCGTAACCTTTGCAAAAATATAAAGGCGCATGCATTCCTTTCTTAATGACCACAACAAAAATAAAACCACACTTTTAAAGCTTCTGGATAAGAACTTATAAAAATTTGAGTCACCCTTGGGCTGGAAGGGTGGACTCTTTTATAATGGATACGAAACTGGCTTGGAGACTGACAGCAAAGGGTGGGGCTACTCAGGTACTTGTCTTTTCTGGAAAGGTTGCAGGGAGATTTATTGCAGACCCTGAGGTCTCCAAGCGAAGGCCTGGCCTGGTAGGGATTGGGTGAGAGTGGAAAACAGGCAGCTGGCAGCACCCCGGTTCACTCCAGGGCAGCAGACCAAGTTCGCTTTATAGGACGGTGACTGGAAACTCTCAGTTCTGACCCAGGATGGGAAACAAATCATTGAGGATCTTCCCTGAAGGCTTCAATCTCGTTGCTGTTGTGACCCAAATGGTCTCGGTGTGGACCTCAGGTGACCCAGCCCTGGCATAGCCTGGGGAGCCACGTGCAGGGAGGACAAAATGGGGCTTCAGGAGGCCCCTCCAGGGGTGGAGGAGATGCCTGGGAAACTCGTCTGGCATGTGGGCTCAAGCTGTGCCCGCCTCTGTGATCTGGAGGCCCAGGAGCAGGTGGCAGTGACCCAGGTGACAGGGTGGAGAGGTGAGGAGGGGCAGATATAAATTCCTCTGCCTGTTGCTTGGCAACAGTGCCCACCTCCCCCTTCCACAGTCCCGTCCCCCAGCCACTGCCCGTGGGCGCCATCTTGGAGCTTGCTTTGCCCTCTGAGGCTGCCCCTGGTAAAGACAGCAGGAGAAAGGGTATGTGGACTTCTCTGGCCCAGCCCCGCCCCACTCCGCCCCTGCAGTGAGGCAGGAAGATAAATAAAAGGACAAGAGCTGGTCCCTCTGCAGACTGCCCCCTGCCCCAGGCTGCTAGGGGACGGACGTGCAGTGCAAAGAAGTGACCGCGAGGCAGGCAGACCTTGATTTGCATCTCAGCCCTGCTACTACCATAGCTACAGAGGGACCTAAAAGTCTCTGAGCTGCAGGATTTTCATCTGTGAATCAGGGATAAGAATCACATTCACATCTTGCTGGTATTGCTTGAATCAAATGAAATACGGTGTGAAAACTGTCAGCGCTGCGCCCAGCACATAGTAGGTACTCAGGAGGTGTGAGTTCTTTTTCTCTGAGTCGGGTCAGGACAGGGCTGCATGAGGGTGAATCTGGGGACCTGGTGAGATGACCCCGTTGGAGGCCCCCTTGCCTTCCAAGACCCCACAAATGTTGCCTGTCATCCTCAATACCCCTTAGGGGTCGCAGGGCCTCCACTTCCTTTGTAAAGCCACGATTTGGCTGGTTGATCTCTGAGTGCTCCGGCCAGCCCCGGCCATCTGCTCTCTGGGCCTTGAATCTTGATGTACTCCTGTCAGTTTCCTGAGAGTCCATGCCCAGTGGGGACCCAGTAGGTCCCCCAAGCCCTGGGCCCTCGCCCTTCCTGCCCTCTGCTCTCTTTGGGTCCAGAGCAGGCAGTGGCCTCTCCTCTGGTTGCTGGGCCTGCTGGCAGGGCTGGCTCTGCCCCCTGGCCCACAGGCATGGGAGGGTCTTGACCACAGCCGGGCCTGGGAGCTGGCACACAGCAGTGGTTCCTAATGGTTTTATTACCAGCAACAATGTGGTGCTTGTTGCCATCCTCTCACAGGCCTGTGGTTCCCAGCCCAACTAGTGGTGGCCTGAGGGCCTGCCTGGTACTGGAAGCCCAGCTGGAAAGCCCAGTGGGGCAGGGCAATTGCCTCTGCATTTTCTTTTGTCAACACCCTCTGTGCAGCCTGGACTCTGAGATAGCGTGGTGATATGCTGGGGCCCCAAGCTGGCAGGCCTGGCAGCTCTTGAGTTTTCTCTCCAGAGGGCCCTTGCTTCAGATTCACAGATAATGTTTATCTATTCATTTATTAAAGACCTACTATGTGTCGGGCACTGGCTACAAAGATAAAAGAGACTGAGCTCGTCCTCAAGGACCCCGCAGGGGAGATGAGAGTCTGGCAAGGTGACCATTACATCGTAGGTGGGTGGAGAGAGCTCTGCAGCGTGTACCTGGAGCATTACGGGGGCTCAGAGAAGGGACATCTCATTCAAGCGGGGAGGGAAGAGCAGGAAAGGGTTTCTAAAGGAGGTGAGGCTGGAGCTGAGTCTCAAAGCGTAGGGGGCAGTTAGCCAGGTGGTCCAGGGCATTTTCTCCCATGATGTGGTGGGAGTGATGGGATATGGGGGATCATGGGATGTGAGGCTGGAGGGCTGGGCCGAGCTGGACCACGGAAGGCCAGGATGTTACCCATTCGTCGACGTTGGCCTTGGAGTAACGTGTCCATATTTGCGTCTGAGGAAGATCATCCCGGGGCGTCAAGGAGGAGCACTTGGGCAGCTGAGGCTGGGGTCGGGGAGCCCAGGCAGAAGGCTGGTGCAGGAATCCAGGGGAGCCGCAGTGCAGGTGTGGAGGAGGGCTGCTCTGTGAGGCATTTAGGTGGGAGTGACTGGGTGATGGAGAGGGTGAGGGGAGCTGGCTCAGCCCGCCGCGTGGGTGGAGGTGCCGTCCGTCCGCTGAGAGGGCTCGGCTGGAGGGAGTCTGGGAGAGATCTTCCCGTGGGAGGCAGGGCTAGAGTTGGGACTTGAGGGTGGTTAAGATTTGTGCAGGCGGAGCCTGGGCTGGGCCGGGCTTGCAGAAGAGGGAGGGCCTGTGTCACCAGGCCTGGATGTGGGGACCCAGGAAGGCGCAGGGTCCAGGTGATGGATTAGAAAGGCAGGCGCATTTTATTCCATAACTGGTAGCAATCCCTGCAGATTTTTAAGGACGGAAGTAACGTAACCAGGCATTTGTACCACGTACATTGGGCATACTGATGTTTGGGGGGGGGGGGGGCTTGAGCAGGGGCTTCTGCTTTTCAGCTGCTCCCCCGAAAGATGAGCTGCAAGGCCTAGACCCTGTTCCTCAACTCCCTGCTGCACAGCCTGGTCTGAGTGTCATCACCCTGACAGTCGTATGTGAATTGCAAAGTTGCCATCGCCCTGGGTTTAGAGGCAGGTCTGCCAGTGTAGGAGGGGATAAGATGGGCACAGCAGTTTTGGTAAACAAACAGAAAAGAAACAAAAACTGTTTCTCTAAAGTAGGAATGTGAGTCTTTTGTGTGTCACAGGAAGAGCTGTTTCCAAAGAATTTCTAGAAAAATGGCGTGAACCAGGTCAGCATCACTGAACCCGGGCAGAGGCAAGAGGCGGCGTGGCATTGTGCCAGGGCCACCAGGCTCGGTGCTGAACAGACAGTGGTTTCACCTTGGCCCTGCCACCTCCTAACTGAGTCCTCCTCAGGAAGATCGCTTCACCTCTCTTAGCCTCAATTTTGCCATCTGCAAAGTGGAGACAACCTTCCAGACTTGTGTCATTTGTTTGTTTGTTTGTTTCAAACACTGCTTCTTGCCCTAAACTTGGATATTTTATGTCACGTGTCTTTTAAAAGAATCCTACAGTTGGCCTCCCTGGTATTTGCGGATTAAAATTCAGCTGTGCCTGGTCCCTGTCTGGCGCTGAAGAGGCACAGCCCCCCACCGCGCACGCCCCTCTTCCCCTGTCTCACATGCCAAGTTTCCTCTTGCTCTTTGCCTCCCGAGAGGCCTGACCCCCCCCAGTGGGTTTTGAGTTCCATGTTCCTGGGAAGCTCCACTTATCATGTTCCATTGACTCTCTTGTTCCCCAAACCTGGGTCACCCCAGTGTATTTGAAGAGCATCTGCTGAGCTAATGGGAACTAGGGGAGGAGGTCAGTTCCTTGTCTCTTTTTAATGGAGGGTCGGGTCGGGTCTGTGTAGAGCTGCCCATGGCTGTGTGGAGAGCAGAGGACGAGGGAGGGAGAAGCTCTGACCCATCCAGGGCCTGGGCGGACCACGGCTAGAACCTTGCCCAGTAGCTGGCTTCTGTGCCAGGGAAAGGGGTGCAGGGCCCTGGTGGAGTCTGGGAGATGATCTCAGGGTGACCTCGGTCTGGATGGGGAGGCCAGCTTCCTCTGTGATCGGGCACACGTGGTGGCCATTGGGCTGATGTGTGGCCCCTGTGACATGCAGCCATGGCCACGGGGAGACCTTGGAGGCATCTCTGCTCTCCGGAGGAGGCTGGGTGGGAAGCTAGCTCCTCAGCGGGGGCTCCTGTGGAGGTGGCGTTGGCGAGAAGGCCTGGGCCGGAGTCAGGCTGTGTCTGGCTGGGGGTAGGGTGGGTGGGGACCACTGTCAACTTGAGTGCGGAAACCAGTGTTTCCCTGGTTGGTACAGAGCTGCGCTTGTACCCCTGTCACAGGGGCACCCTCTGGAAGCTGGTGTGTGTGGACCGAGGGTGTGGTGGTGTAATCACACGGAATGTACAGCATAATTAATCCGGCATACCCTTAATGGCATGCAGAATTGTGCTGCATGCTAATTAGGTGTACATGGTGAGCAGTTCACGTAACGTTTTTGTAGTTGGTATTAGTTTTGCAGAGGCAAACTGAGCTTATGTGGTTTGTTCCTTCTTGCTCCATTAGTTCTCTAGCACAGGCACTTCCTAGCTCTTGGAGGAATTCTACTGCAAATGTTTGTTTGTAGGGCAATGTTTTGTATTTTCTCTCAGAACAATGTTATGAATGGTTATGAGGTTCCCAAGCTGGTTTCCAAATGCCTCTTTGGCCCACACTTTAGGTGAAATGTGCGACGCGTATGCGGGGAGGCCTCGCCTGGGATCCTCCTGCTTCAGGTTCCTGGAGCCTGCCTGTGTGTGTGTGTGTGTGTGTGTGTGTGTGTGTGTGTTTGCGCACACAAACATGTCTTTCTGCATGTGTCTGTGTATGTGAGTGTGCCCGTGTGGGTCTGTGTCTGTGTCTCTGTGTGTGCCTCTGACCCCTGAGGCCACAGTGGCAGGTTAAGGGTGCTGGTAAAGAGGTTATTTATTCTGGTTGCGAAGGCCCTTGCGCTGGGGGATTAGGGGAGGCCTCGCGGCATTAGCTGGGAGAGAGGACACTGGGTCAGGCCACAGCAGCCGTTCAGGAGCCAGCGAGAGCCATTCCTGGGCGTTGTCTGAAGTGAGAGTCTAGGTTTCTTAAGGACACTTTACTGGCCTTTCACCCTAATTAATGACATACTTTTTTCTTTTTGAATTTTTGCATTTAATTTTATTTATTTTTTTATACAGCAGGTTCTTATTAGTTACCATTTTATACATATTAGTGTATCTATGTCAATCCCAGTCTCCCGATTCTTCCCACCCCCACCCCCTGCTTTCCCCCTTGGTGTCCACACGTGTGTTCTCTACATCTGTGAATGAGGTACTTTTTTAAAAAATTCATATTTATTGAGCGCCTACCATGTGCCAGGTATCATGCTAAACACTCGACTCAAATTCTCTCATATCTTAAAATAGACTCAGGAGGTCAGGACTCTCATTGTGTGGTTTGGTAAAGTGTGGCCTGCGTCTGAGCGGCAGAGGTTTGAGGTGGGTTCCGGCTGAGCCCCCTTAGGGCTGAAGGGGTGGATGAACTGCACCAGGGCCCGCGGGCCAGAGGCTAGTGATTCTGGGATGTGCTACCCAGAACCCTGGGTTCTTCCTCCTCTCGGGCCCCCTTCCCCCCTGCAAGTGGTTTGGTTTCGGTTGGGGCAGAGAGTGAGGAGAAAGCAACCCAGGGAGCAGCAGGTGGTTCTGGCAGCAGTGGGTTCTTTCATGCACTCTTGGGTGGGCAGGGGCTGTGCTCCAGCAGCAGCTCCCAGACCCTGAAGACTCTTTGGGGGACCTCCTGGTTTGGGCCCGGGAGGGCGTCAGCTCTGTGGCCTGGGAGGAGTGTGAAAAGGTGCGGGCGGGGGAGCATCGCACGGATGGTATGAGGAGAGAGTGGTCCCAGGCAAGCCGGGGACCAGCTTCCAAAGGCCTGGGTGGGTGGGAGGCCGGCTGTCCCCGCTTCCCATGGTTCACAGACACCCTGACCTAGGTCCCTCACGACCCCCGGCACCCTGGGCATCTGGGGGCTGGCTGAGCCTGCGGACCCCGTAGCAGGCGCACGTCCTGGCCTGGGGCAGGTGGAGCAGGGCCCTTCCCGTTGGCGCACTGCCTTGGGGAGCTCTGGCAAGCGACCCCTAGAATGGGCTTGTGGGGGGTCCCTTGAGGCACCGCAGCGCCGTGCTGGCGATGTTGCGGCTGCCTGGGAGTGATCTCACCCCCTCCTCTCTGCCTCAGGGGTCAGGCGGAACAGGGAGACCGGGGAGGGCCGGTGGCAGAAGAGCAGGGTGCAGGACATGACTCTGACCTCATCTGTTTCAGAAAACACACACATCCGTCTACACGAGAAAAGCCAAATGACTACACAGCAAACTGGTTAAAGACCCCTGGGAGGGTGGCTGAGGAGGAGCGGTAGGGGGTGGGGGTCCTGAGGGGTGGGGAAGGGGGCTGGGGGCCCTCTGGAAGGAGCCCCCCCCTCGTGGAGGAGAGAATGCTGTGAACGTAGACACAAGCGTGTGGGAACAGGGGATGTGAGCTGGGGGCCTGGAATGATGGAGTCAGCTAGGCGAGGTGGGGGCCAGGTCAGAGCGGTAGGCTGAGGCCAGACTCGGAGAGCCAGCAGTGTAGGACCAGACCGGAGTTCAGATCTTACAGTGTGTGAAAATCACTGGCATCATCGGGTTTTTAAAAATAACAGCTTTATCGAGATATGATTCATATACCATACAATTCGCCCGTTTAAACTGTGCGATTCGATGGTTTGTAGTGCGTTCACGGAGCTGTGCAGCCATCACCACAATTTCAGAACATTTCCATCAGGCATCGTAGGTTTGATTGAGGAAGCCATGTGTGGAAAATCTTTGCTGAGAGGCTGGGGTGGGAGAGAGGGACACCAGAGGCGGTGAGACGCGTTACAGGGTAACTGCCGAGGTCTAGACCTGTGGTCCCGAGGGCCTGGAGGGCAGGGGTGGAGAATAGGAGATCAGGTGCCTGGTGCAATGTGGGGACTGAGGGGGCAGGTGGGACCTGAGTTCTCTGCAGGGTTTTGGGCTTTGGCAGCTGAGGGGAAGGTGCTGCCACCTCCACGTAGAGAGAGGAGCCACAGGAAACATGAAGCATCTGGTTCTAGAAGAGTAGGGTTTTAGGTAACTGCAAGTCATCCAGGTGGGGATGTCCAGAGAATAAAGTTGGAGGCCTTGCAGTAGGAAGTCTGCACTCATTTAAGCCCAGGTATCTCAGCAGAGGAGAATCTAGAGTACAGCTGGATCACAGCGGGACCCGAGAGGGGTGCCCACTGGGCAGCAGTGAGAGCAAGACCCCAGCCAGCCAGGAGAAAGAGCGGAGGGGCCCGAGGGCCAAGAGCTTGGAGCCAAGGGGGCAGAGGGAGCCAGAGAATCCCCTTGTTTGTGAACTTGCAGGGGTCTCCTGTCCACCCCAGTGCCCAGCTTGGCAATGACACTCAATGAGGGATTGCTGGGTGAGTGCTTGAGGCAGGGAATGATTAGCCGGCAAGGAGGCTGAACTGAGCTCAAGGACGCCAAGGATGGAAAAAGGCCCTTTGAAGCCGTGGGTGACTGTATCTGTCAGGGCCGACTCAGGAGACAGGAACCACATAGCGATTTGAACAGGCAAAGTTTAATATAAAGACTTATTAATGATAACAGGAGATTGGAGTATTGAGAGATTGGCTAAGAAGTAAAAAGATCTGCAAAGAACACAGAAATAGCATATATGAGAACAGCAGCTACACCCAGGGCTGCCATGGAGTGCCCAAGGAAGAGGCCCCCAGGGCTGAGAACCTGGCCTTGATGCCCCTGGCTCCCTGGATGACAGGGAAGTCACTGTGGTGCCACGTTGGCAGGACTTGCTGGAAACCTGCCCCCGGGACTCACTGGAAGTCCATCCTTCTGGGTCCCAAGGAAAGTTGTTCACGAGGAAGTATCTTGCTGGAGGTACAATGCTACTAAACTACCCAAAAGGGGTATTGGGTGAAGCTGCTGGCTGCTCGCGACTGTCGAACACTGGTGGAGCCAGGTGCTGGGGAAGCACCCTTGCTGCAGGCCAGGCACTGGAGAAGCTGTGGCTCGACAGGTCTGGCCACTAGGGGAGCCCCAGGGGCAGCAGGATCTGACTGCTGGAGCAGTTGTATACGATGCAGAAATCCTTCAAGAGAGCACACTGGTTCTAGGAAAGAAAACTCCTCCTCCTTCAATGTCTCTCCAGTGCCCTCTGCTGAGGGAGTTTGATGTCATGCCAGCTGGCAAAGGGGACATATTTAAGGGGCCTAGCTTCATTTTCACAGAGCAGGCAATGAAGGGTGAATAAACTAACTGGCACAGTCTGCTGCTTGGGCTGCACAGCTTGCATCTGCCCCCTTTTACATACATGTGGGCTCCCCTACCACAACCAAATAGTTGTATTTCTACCTACCAAGACACAGCTATCCTGCTTCCCGTTCTTACCCTGTCTCCCAAATGAGGCGTCCCAGCACTTATTGTATCAATCACTGTCTACATGAGCAACGCCTCACATTCAGTCACAGTCTCACTGAATATTCTGTTACCTAAAGACTAAATTGTAACGCTAACTTCTAACAACTTGTATATAAAATATAAATAATGGGAAGATGAAGGAAAAAGAAGAAAAGTGTTACCATGTACAAATAAACACACATCTATATCAAGTAAATAGAAAACATGCAAAACTACCGTAGTTCTCATTTCTATATTTGTTCACAAGACCACGTTTGCCCTCCGGCTTCCTTCTCCCATTTCCCATCCTGCATCTCCTCTGCACTCAGCTGGCACCTCAGCAGGGCGGGATTCTTTTACCTGGTGGAGTGACCCAAACCCTGATTCCTGAAGGATCTGAATCCTCGGTTGTCCTGCCTTTTCTTTTCTCGGTTCCTGTAGTTTTTCATTAGCCCTTACTTTGGGGCATGGAAGTTCTAAGAGGTACCTGAGAGAATCCTCTGATTCCAGAAATTATCTTCCTGGCCCAATTTCTCCTTGGTAACTAGGATCAATCACTCCAGCTTGTGGAGTAACTCCTTTCTGTCTGTTGGTTCAGCAGCATTAAGGGGGTCCCCAAAAGCCAGGTCAGTGACTCGTCTTCCAGTGGAACCATCGGGGTGTCCTCTTGGCAGACAGCATTCAGAGCCCCTAAACCTTGTCAGAGATGCGGGAGTGGAGTGGGGGCCAGATGCAGGGGTCAAGGGGAGAGTACGTGAAGAGGCTCTGGAGCTGGCACGTGTGGACCGTTGTCTAGAGGAGGCTGGAAGGGCCGAGCATCACACAGGTGTGGACCGTGGGCCACCTCGGCTTGGGGGGAGGGGAGGACAGAATCAGACCCAGGCTCATGGCCGTCCAGACAGCGGGCCCCGCCAGGGTCCACATGGCTGATTCTTGTGTGGACTGTCAGCCTGGACCCTGTGCCCCGCCTCCTGGGGCGTGGGGAGCCCATCGACTGCCCCCGCACACACGACCCCGACCCCCGGCAGGGCTCCTCCTGACACCATGTTCGGAAATGCGTGCTCCTGTACGGAACTCTGTATTGGCTCATTTTGGCTCCCAAGAACAACTTCAGCTCCTTACCAGTGTCTATTTTGGGTACAAACCTTTCTTTTTCCCTCTCCTCCCTGCTTTTGGGGCTGTGTCATGGTAACCATAAGTGTGAGCAGAGGAGTCTGATTCAGCTCGGCTCTGCCAGTGTGGCCACCATAATGGCAGCATTTGGTGTGATTAAAAACGCTCACGCTGGTGGTGCTCTGGCCTCGAGGGTGGTGTGAGAGCCACAAGTCATCTTGTTGTGACTTCAAAGCCAGACAGATGGGCTTTGAAGTGGGAATAGGATGGCAGGATTGCTGGCCCGTCGCCAGTGGCTTTTGGTATTCTACGGGCAGCTGGTGATTTGGGTGGGAAGGACGTTTCTGGAAGTCAGAGTCACGGTATGATGACACGCATCTCCCTCGTGTTGAGAGAGAATGAGCAATCAGAAAGTGGCACTGGGACCTCCCCCTCCCCCTCATCCAGCCCCGGTCTTGTGACCGAGGGTGGGGGAAGACGTGGCAGATAAACATCTCTGTCTGGGAGGCTGTGATGTCTCCTCTCGGCTTTCTGCTGCCCCCAGCTTACCAAGCTTATCACCACCCTGGCAGATGCTTGGGTGGTGTGGGGCACAAGATACTCTCACGTCTTCTGTCACCCACAGGACTCATTTGCACCTCCTCCTAAGGTCAAATAGGAAATTCAGCCGTGAGGCTGTTATCTACAGGCTGGTGTCACATCAGGGGCACAGAGAGCTGATCTGGGGTCTGTGTTACTCGTGCTCATCCGTGAGACCGGGTGTCGCCATGTTTGTAAGGACTCTTAAGTTAGATGGACCTGGACTCAGAATCCTGCCCTGGGACTTTCGACCTACACTACTCTGGAGAGGTAATTAACCTCTCCAAGCCTCAGCTTATCCTTCTATAAAATGGGAATAATAGTAGAACCAACGTCATAGACTTCGTAGGTTGGTTATGAGGATGAGACGGGACAATGCATGTCCCTTAGCACAGTGCTGGACACACGGTAGGCGCTCAGTAAATAGTAGGATGAATAAATGAATGAATGACTCCCTCATCGGCAGGGCACTGAACACGATGATTAGAAGCTTGGACTGCCTGTTACCACCCTTCCCCCTGCCCTCACAGCCGACAGGCCTCACCAGGAAAGGGAGACTAACTGGAAACTTTGTTTTCTGATCAATTCCTTGGGAAAGTTAACATGTTTACAATGGTCACGTGCTAATTGTAAGAGATCATGATGAAGTGGAAAACTGTGGGCTTCAGCGGGGGAAAGACCTGGATTTGTATCTGGTTCCTCCACCCATGAACTGTGGGACCTTAGGCAGCTTTGCTAACCTCTCCATACCTCATTCTTCTCATCTAGAAAATGGGGATAAAAATAGTCTCCACTTCAGAGGGTTGGAGTGAGGTGTGAGGATGTACAAGATGTTGAAATTGTAAAGCTCTTTTCACAGGGCCTGGCGGGTTGTAAGAATCGTAATCAGTACAAGCTCCATTGGAGTGAAGTACACTCACGGGCACTCCAGGGATGTCAACAAAGGAGAGAAAACTGTGGGCTGGGTTAGTCAGGGACTAATAATTGTTAAAATTTATTGAGTATATTCTTTGTGTCAGGCACTCTTGTTGGCATGTTTCTTAAAGCAAATAATTTTAATGTTATTTCATCCATTCTATTTTTTTTTTTTTTTTTTTGGCCCCGCCGTGCGGCTTGCAGGATCTGAGTTCCCTGACCAGTGAGGGAATCGAACCTGGGCCCCCTGCAGTGGAAGTGTGGAGTCCTAACCACTGGACCACCAGGGAATTCCCTGTTAGCATTTTTAATACATCTCACTTTAATTCTCACAACAGGCCTGTGAAGTGGCAAGTGTTATTTCCCCCATTTTACAGCTGAGAAAACTGATGCACAGTTATGCCTCAGGTCACACAGCTGACGCTAATACAGACAGAATTTGAACCCACGCAGTCGGGCCTCCCAGGGAAGACTTCAGGAGGTTGAGATTAGTATATGAGTCAGGACCGTCAGCCGCAAGGCACAGACTCACTCACACCAAAGTAGGGAAAGTCTCACATTACCGGGAGGTTCAGAGATGCCCTGCCTCCAGGTACAGCTGGGTCCGGGGGCCCAGACAATGGCCTCAGTGTTCCAGCATCTATCTCCATCCCTCAGGCAAGCTTTCCCCAATGCAGCCAGCAGCTCCTGACCCACGTCCCATCATGTTAGCATCTTTCCTTTGCACCAAAACGCTCCCGGGGGGCCTCTGATTGGCCGCCTGGTCACACGCTCACTCTGTGACTAGGGTGAGGGGTGGGGTCGGCACAAACACCACAAAACCCCACTGGGAAGGAGGGGAAGGTAACTAGATCGAAACCAGCAAAGTCCACTGCAAAAAGGGCAGACTTCAGCTAGAGGGGTGAAGAAGGACCTGGTGCAGAGACGGTCAGAGATTTTTCAGCAATTCAAAGAGAGGACTTGAGATGGAGCCGGAGGGGCTCTTATGGTGGTCACATTAGGGTTGTTTTTGATGGAGGAAGGATCTGGGTTTGTGGGCAATTATGGTTTTGTTTCTGGAAGAGGATGATTCCTCGCCGGCCCTTGTTGAGGTGAGACTGGGGTGACGATCTAGTCGGTGCTGGTTGGAGCAGGCTTGGAGGGGAGGCTTTGGGGTGATTGATTGGCTCAGGGGGTGCTGATGGGGTTGGGATCGGTGAGGAGGGTGGGAATGGTGCTGGGGACGGTGTGGTGGCAGAGGTGGGAGGTGACGCAGCAGGACGGTCTGGAGGCTTCGGGAGATGGTTGAATTGCGGGTCTTGGGTCTGAGATGGACTGATGAGCGAGCTGGGCTGTGGTTAGGGATGTGGGCAGCAATGGCATGTCGACGTGCAGTTAGGGGGGAACATAAGGGAGGTGCACCATGCTGCACATGGGCTGGACTTGGTGGAAATGATGTGTTGCGAGAATTAAACATTTCGTGAGGGATGTGATGGTGGGGCGGGGAGGGAGGTACCACTTTTAGAGCGGATGATGGAACTCTGTGTGGGGGTGAGGAGCTGATGATGGGTGTTCTGTGGGACGTGACGGTTTCGTAGCGTAACAGAGGTGGAAGGACTTAGCTGCACTCTTATGGAGGAGGATGGAGGCCAAACCCATCCAATGGTTGCAGCTGGACGTAAGCCCTCATTCCCAGACCCATTCTCTCTTTTTAAAGATTACTTTTTATCTCTTCACAGTATTACATGCATATAATTTAAGAAGTAAACAGGACTAACATCTCGTCACCAAATGCAGTTGTCCCTTGTCTCCTTCCACCTTCTTCTTCTCAGAGGCAACCACTTTTAGCTGTTTCTTCTAGCGATTTTGCATCTCATGGGTCTGAGTAATGTTCGTATTTTTGACTCTTCCATTGTAGACATTTTCCATTGATTTCCTATTTGGTAAATAAGAATTTAGCTCTCTTATATGGCCAACCATGGCATTCTACCCAGCCAACCCCCTCTATATTTCTCGTGGTAGACATACTATCAATAATACCTTACCAGGGGTCTTCCCTGGTGGCACAGTGGTTAAGAATCCACCTGCCAGTGCAGGGGACACGGGTTCGAGCCCTGCTCCGGGAAGATCCCACATGCCACGGAGCAACTAAGCCTGTGCACCACAACTACTAAGCCTGCGCTCTAGAGCTCGTGCGCCACAACTACTGAGCCCTTGTGCCGCAACTACTGAAGCCCACGCGCCTAGAGCCCGTGCTCCGCAACAAGGGAAGCCACCGCAATGAGAAGGCCCCGCACCGCAACGAAGAGTAGCCCCCGCTCGCCGCAACCAGAGAAAAGCCCGCACGCAGCAACGAAGACCCAACGCAGCCAAAAATAAATAAATAAAATAAATAAATAAATAAATAGTACCTTACCAGTGTTCTTTCAAAAATGTCTTATGCCTATAATAATATACATACATGTATGCGTGTAGCAGGCAGGATAATGGCCCTGCAAAGACGGCCACATCCTAATCCCCTGAACCCGTAAATGTGTCACCTTATGTGGCAAAAGAGACTTCACAGATGTGGTTAAGTTAAGGATCTTGAGATGGGGAGATTTATCCTGGATCATCTGGGTGGGCCCAATGTCATCATCAGGATCCTTGAAAGTGAAAGGCAGAGGCAGGAGGGTCAGAGTAATGTGATGGGAGAAAGACTGGCCATTGCTGGCTTTGAGGATGGAAGGGAGCCAGGAGCCAAGGAATGCGCGCAGCCTCTCGAAGCTGAAAAATTTAAGAAAATGGAACCTCCCCAGGGCCTGCAGAAAAGCATGCAGCCCGCCAACACCTCGATTTCAGCCCAGTGACGAGAACCATTTTGGACTTCTGACTTCCAGAGCTGCAAGAAACAAATTTGTGCTGTTTTAAGCCATTAACTTTGTGGTAATTTGTAACAGAAGCAATAGGAAATTAATACACCAGGCAATATGTCTACATCCACATACCTACATACAAACATGCATACTTATGTATGTCATGTACACATACTTGTTAAATCAACTCATGCAACTGTTCACAGCTGAGCTTTATACTGTACTACAGTAGTTTCCTTTTTTCCCCCTGAAATGAATAATTACCTTGTTTCTTTTTCTTAATTGACTTTTGTCGTTTTAAAAACTTATTTATTTACTTAATTTGGCTGCACTGGGTCTTGGCTGTGGCTCGCAGGATCTTTACTGCTGCACGTGGGATCCAGTTCCCTGACCAGGGATCGAACCTGGGCCCCCTGCATTGGAAGCGCAGAGTCTTAACCACTGGACCACCAGGGAAGCCCCTACCTTGTTTCTTTATCTGCCTTATTTTCTTTATACCTTTGCCCATTTCTGCTACACCTCCTAATAGCTGTCTGTATGGCTTCCACGAGGGCGGTCACATCAAGTGTTATGTTTCAGTTCCATTTTTTGAGTTATCCGCTCTATTGCTCTCGGGGCGTGTGGCATAGTTAGCTGCCGTCCGGTGACTTCTTTTTGTTGTCCTCCTTGGCATTCCCTTTGCCTTCCTTCTGGTTGGAATTCCTGTTTTCTGGAGCCCATGTCTTCTTGCTTGTTTTACTCCCCCGTTTGGAGCCCATTGCCCAGGACAGGTCTTCATCTTTATCCAAATCCATTCAGTTCCTGAGTTCAGACCACAGAGTAAAAACAGCAAATGACACCTGTAGTTTTGTCAGATTAAAAAGACAGTTCAGGCTTCCCCGGTGGCGCAGTGGTTGAGAGTCCGCCTGCCGATGCAGGGGACGTGGGTTCGTGCCCCGGTCCGGGAAGATCCCACATGCCGCGGAGCGGCTGGGCCCGTGAGCCATGGCCGCTGAGCCTGCGCGTCCGGAGCCTGTGCTCCACAACGGGAGAGGCCACAACGGTGAGAGACCCGCGTACCGCAAAAAAAAAAAAACAGTTCAGCGGAAGCAGCTTAAGTGTCCATCGACAGATGAATGGATAAAGAAGATGCAGCACATATATACAATGGACTATTACTCAGCCATAAAAAGGAACGAAATTGAGTTATTTGTAGTGAGGTGGATGGACCTAGAGCCTGTCATACAGAGTGAAGTAAGTCAGAAGGAGAAAAACAGATACCAGATGCTAACATATATATGGAATCTAAAAAAAAAAAAGAGGTTCTGAAGAACCTAGGGGTAGGACAGGAATAAAGATGCAGACATAGAGAATGGACTTGAGGACACGGGGAGGGAGAAGGGTAAGCTGGGACGAAGTGAGAGAGTAACATTTACATATATATACTACCAAATGTAAAATAGCTAGTGGGAAGCAGCTGCATAGCACAGGGAGGTCAGCTTGGTGCTTTGTGACCACCTAGAGGGGTGGGATAGGGAGGGTGGGAGGGAGACGCAAGAGGGAGGAGATATGGGGATATATATTTATATATAGCTGATTCACTTTGTTATACAGCAGAAACTAATACACCATTGTAAAGCAATTATACTCCAATAAAGATGTTAAACAAAAAAACAAAGAAAACCCCAAAAAGATACATGTACCCCTGTGTTGATAGCAGCACTGTTCACAATAGCCAAAACATGGAAACAACCTAAATGTCCATCGACAGATGAATGGGTAAAGATGTGGTACATACATACAATGGAATACTACTCAGTCATAAAAAGAACAAAAAAGGCCATTTGCAGCAACATGGATGCAACATGAGATTGTCATACTAAGTGACAGTATTATCATGCTATCCACTAAGATTATCATACTTTCTCAGAAAGAGAAAGACAACTATCATATGATATCACTTATATGTGGAACCTAAAATAAGGCACAAATGCACCTATCTACAAAACAGAAACAGACTCATAGACATAGAGAACAGATTTGTGGTTGGCAAGGGGGGGGGGAGGGAGAGGGATGGACTGGGAGTTTGGGGTTGGTAGATGCAAACTATTACATTTAGAATGGATAAACAATAAGGTCCTAATGTATAGCACAGGGAACTATATTCAATAACCTGGGATAAACCATAATGGAAAAGAGTATAGAAAAGAATGCGTATGTGTGTATAACTGAGTCACTGTGCTGTGCAGTAGAGATTGCCACAACGTTGTAAATCAACTCTATTTCAATTTAAAAAAAAAAAAAGTTCAGTGGTAGAGGGCATGGTGGTGCCCTTCCATGGTGGAAGCACTGCAAGTTGGAGTCTTCCCTCAGATGTCTAGTGGTCCTTGGTTGTCCTTTCAGGGTTAAGAACAGGGGACTAAAAAGCTGATTGGAAGCTGGCTGACTTGCAGATCCACATTGGCTGACGTAAACAAGCCATTTGGAAACCATTTGGGTTCTGGTGTCAATATCTGTATCCTTAGGCCTTTCTTCTTGCACTGGTAAGATTCCCCAGAGAAGAAGGTAAGGTCTGGCTGCCACTATTCTAGGAGCCCAGTGGGGGACTAGCCTGGGGGACTCAACCTCAGCGTTGAAAATAACCTTCATCTCCTTGGTTTTTGTTTATTACTCTTGCTGTCAACGGTGCTTGTCGACTCTCTGCGCAAAGACCCTCTGTTTTGTGCTCTCTGGAGAGTAAATCTCAGACTTCTGGGGGAGGTGGATTTAGGGATCTTACTTCTTTCATTCGATCCTTTTTATTTTCACACACGCATCCTCTTCACCCCTGGTCCTGGAGATACGTGGTGCTATCGTGCCACGTGTCTTTAAAGGACTTTGTTATAAATCACTTGTCATGTGCTGTCTGAAATCTGCCTGCCACAAATCTGCTTTCCAGACCCCCACATCTTGGTGGTGTCTCCTCTCTGTTCAACCCAATCTTGTGACTTTATGTCTTCTTTATTTTAGTTTTTTCTGGCTGCACCATGTGGCATGCGGGATCTTAGTTCCCCAACCAGGGTTCGAACCCGTGCGCCCTGCAGTGGGAGCACGGAGTCTTAACCACTGGACCACCAAGGAAGTCCCTTTATGTCTTCTTTAAAAAAATCTTTCTACTACATTGGATTTAGAAGGTAGCACCCTTGGGTGTGTAGAATCAAAATCCCATTCCTTTTCCACAGCAGTTTTGTAACTGGAGCGGTGAGGATGGTGACCATGTCAGTCGTGATACCAAGACATTTTCATGATAGGATTCCTCAAAACAACTTTTTTTAAGTTGTTCTAAAATTATTCATGGCCACTGTGGATGTTAGCAGTATAAAGGAGAAACTAAAAGCTGCCTGTTGTGGGGGTAGGGCTCTTGGCAAGGGTTTTTATTTGGTGGTGGTTTTGTGGTGCAGCCCTTGGCATGCGTGAGGAGGACGCTTTGGTGCCAGGAGCAGCAGGGCCGTCATGTCACGGTAGACACATGCTGCTGTGTTGGGACCGTGGGCCCAAGAGCAGGTCTCTTCCCTCGGCAGGACTGCTTGGGAGAAGAGGGAAGCTTCTAAGGACGGGCGGGAAGCGCTGTGTTCAGGCCTAGAACTTGGCCACCACGGTGGGCTCTGGAGCTGTGCAGTGCATGGCCTGCCCAGCCATGTGCTGGATGGTCTTAGATGATGCTGGGTGGCTTTGAGGGACACTTACTGACAAGGCTGTTCCATTGAATTACACAAAGGAACCGAAAGACTGACCCAGGTCAGCTGTGTTTGCCGTGAGACAGCGTGCAGCTCATGTCAGAGGGGTGAGCAGAGGAAGGGGCGGAGGAAAGAGCCTTTCCTTTCCTTTCCGGGGTGTTTGCCGTCGGGGTCAACACCCTGTGATGTTCTGCGTTTCCCTCCTGCTTCCTTCCTCTTGTCACTAGCCGCCAGAGGTTCTCTGAAAGTTTTTTCTTACAGAAGCCCCTGGATGTTTCTAGGCCTCAGGGCAGCACTGAGACACATACCCGGGAGAGGGCTGTCTGCCCCTGACGTACTCTGTGCCTGGCTCGGACTCCATTCTAGGGCTCTCGGGGCTCCTGGAGACGGCCCAGCCTCGTAGGATCCTGCCCTTTGCCTTTGGGGCCTCAACAGCCTGGCAGGGCAGGGCTAGAAGACGTTCTCGAAGATCATCTAGTCGACCTCTTCCATTTTATGGATGAGGAAGCTAAGGGCCAGAGAAGTTCTTCCCGGGTTCCGTGTTCTTCCCAGCCGACCCTGCCTCTCTCAGCTTGCTCATCCTTTGGAAAATTTTGATGTGGTGGGTGATCGGGGATCTGTGCTAACAGACACGGGGTGGGTTTGAGGGGGACTCGCGGGCTGGCTGATGACGGTCAGAAGCCTTGTGGAGTTCTGGGTTGGCCCGGTTGTCTGATGGGCTCTCGGGGTTGTTTCTGTGGGGTGGTGTAAGCTGGGGGACGGAGCTTCATAGAGATGCCCTCAGAGCCCTAGAGTCAGAGATCTGGATTCAAGCCTCTGCCCTGACACTGAAACACGGGTAAGCCTTAGCCTTGTGCAGCCTTAGATTCAATAGTAGATGGTACTAATACTTATAGCTGCCCAAAGAGGAAGACCCGTCCCGGGCTTTGCACCGCATGGGACACACGGATTTGCTCTCCCTCCTGAACCCGCATAGCAGACGTTCCTCGGCCCAGCACTGCGCCCAGCCTGGACCAGCGCTACACCTGCGGCTTCCTTAGGGCTCACCTGGTGGTGGTGGGGAGGGTGGGAGCACCTTCAGCCTGTCCAGGCTCTAACTTATGGGGCCCCTCGTGTCCGGGCCCTTAGGAGGCTCCTCCCAGCGCCAGCTTCCCCCTCCACACCCCCCCACCTCCCAGCCCAGCGCCCATCCCTGGGGAGGGGCTGCACCCGTGGGAGACCCAAGCCTGCGCCTTCTCCGGTTCCTGGTTTTCCAGGGAGCTCTGGCTGGAGGGGGATGGGAGAAGCAGCCCTGGAGTTGGGGGGGTGGGGAGCGGGGGAAGCAGAACCGGGAACTGGAAGTGGAAGGGTGTGGGTGGGCCCGGATCCAGCCTGCCTCCCACTTTCCTCCTCCTGCCAGGCCCCTCCCCGTGCTGGCTGGCCCTCGGAGGCAGGGGCTGGGCCCAGGCTCCTCCTGGGGGGCGAAGAGCCGGAGATCTCTCTGCGGCTCCTCCGAACCAAGGGGGTGAAGCCGCGACCCCCCCCCCGCCCCCGCCCCAGCTGAGGCCTGTGGCCCAGCCTTTGTTAGTTCACTGGCGAGAGGCCCGCACCTGAAGCAGGGAGGCCGAAAAGCCCTTAAAATTCAGCCATGTGCGTTCGCAGGGCCCCCTGGAGCCCACAGTTCCCCAAGGCAGGTGGGGCTGGTTCCCGGGGTGCCGGGGGAGCGGCCTGGCATCCTCCCTCGCTCGGTGCGGCTGCCGCCTCGCCCCCCGCCCCACCCCGGGGCGTCCCCTGGACAGCCCTGCAAACCCAGGCCTTCAGCCTGGCCGCAGTCCGGGTTCACCCTCAGCCTTCTCCGGGCCCAGGCGCCGGCCCTAAAATGAGGTGACATTCATCTCACTACATCCTGTGACTGCGGCTCACTTCCTCCACGTGGTGGGGGCGGGGTGGGAGTAGGGGCGCGGGGAGGACAGATCAGAAGGAAAATGTAGCCGGCTGGGGACCTCTGGGATTTCCCGGGGGGGCGGGGGGGGGGAGGCTGCGGGAAGCTTTCAAAGGAAAGAACAGCCGTGAATGAAGAGACGGGAGGGGGCGGGAGGCGGCTGGAAGTCCCACAAGTGGCGCCCACTGTGCCTCGGCAACTGTCGCGCCTTGGAGGCAGGTGCGGCCCTCCTGCCGATTCGGCCTCGGTGCCCGCATCGCTGGGTGCCCACATCGCTGGGTGCCGGGTCGGCCTGCGCCTGGGAAAAGGAGTCAGGCCAGCGGGGCCCCGGGGCCGAGGGTCTGGCCCTGGGAGCCGGTGGCTGTCAGCTGGGGCCTGGGGTGGAGGTGGCTTGCCCTGCTGACCCCTCTTCTCTTCCCCCCACAGGTGGAGCCACGGGAAGCCCAGCCCCACAGACAGCCTGAGGCCGCGTTTCACCCTCGGCGCCGGGATCTATGTTTAAGTTTTAACTCTTGCTTACCAAGACCACGATAATTCCTTCCCCAGAGGCCAGCAGCCCCCCAGCCCCGCGCAGCCCCAGCCTGCCTCCCACCGCCCAGCTGCCCGCGATGCCCGCCAGCGGCCCCGGGGACGCCAGCGGCCCCGCTCCGGAGCGGGGGGAGGAGGAGCGCAAGGTGAGCAGCCGGCTCTGCTGGGGGTGCTGGGCGCTGGACCGCGCCGCTCCGTCTTCACACGGGCCTGTAGGGAAGATCTATCTCCCTGTTTTGGTGATAAGCAAACTGAGGCTTGGAGAGGTTAAATCCTGGTGGTCAGGCCCCGGGACCCAGTCTTCAACCCCCGTGGTGTGTGAGCAGAGCTTCAGACCCCAGGCGTGTGCGATTGTTAGGGCTGGCCTTGCAGGGTCCTCACATCTGGCTTCCTTTCTGGATCGGCCTCTTACTAGCTGTGTGTCCTCAGGTGAGTCACTTTACCTGGGTTAGCTGCCTCTGTTTCCCCAGGGGGGTTAGTAGCTTTGGGGAGGCCAAAGACAAGTTCAGGGGGCTCTGTAGATGGGAGGCCTCGTGAGGGCTCCCCCGGCGGCACAGACAGCGAGGCTCACCGCGGTGCATGGCGCGCTGTGTGCTGTGTGCTCAGGGTGGCACCAGTCACAGTGGAGATGGTGATTTCCCTCCCCTGCCCCATCCCTGGCGCTGAGCAAGTGTCACTTCTGGCCATGGAGCTAGTGACCTCCTTGGTTTTGGAGCCCCATGAGGGGTGACCTCTTCACCCTTCTGCTCAACTCCAGGATGGGCCTAAATCAGTTAGAGGAGATGCCAGCAGACTGGTAGGTGTCCTTGCCGGCTTTTGACAGGCAACCTCGGGACCTCACCAAGCCGTGTCCACCTGTAGGCACAGCCATTCGAATCCCCAGCACGTGGACTCTTTTTCCCTTCTGTGGAATGGTAGACCCTGCCGCCACCCTTCCAGGGAAGCTGCACCAGCCAACGGCCTTCCCGGGGCGTCCCGTCTGCCATGCCCTGGTCCCCGCAGTTCCCTCTGCCTGTTCTCCTCTCCCTGAGCGGCAGTGAGGGGTGGTGATACTTGGTGGTATCTGAGAGCTTCTGGGGCACAGTTTGTCCTCCTGGAACCAGGGTGGACACCTGACACCAGGTGTGGGACCACTGAGCGCTCTGAGGGGGTCAGCTCTGGTGATCCGCCATCAGCGGCAGTTCCGAGACCTGCTCCCTGCCCACCCTCCCGCCGCACGTGCTCAGCTCCTTCTGGGCCTGCTCATTCTTAGAGCCAGTTTCTGCCTTCTGGGTGGTTTCCATCCATTTGGTCCTTGAGGACAGCCCTTGAAACAAGTGGGGCAAGGACAGATGGCCCTGGTTTGGAGATGAGGAAGCTGAGCCCAGCTTATCAGTGGGGGGTCCAGATGAGAGCCTGCTCTCCTGTATCGGAGTCTTTTTCACTGCCCCACCTGCATGGGTCCTGTTACGGACACACACACACACACACACACACACACACACACACGCACGTACGTGCGCGGATGCGTGCACGAAGCCCAGACACCTGTCTTTCCAGCCCAGGATCCTGCAGAGTGCCACGGGACTGGGGACCGTGTATACCCCCAAGCTGGGAAGAAAGTGCGTGCTGCAGCCCACTGGGTGGGGCTCCTAGGGGTTACAGGTCAGTCCCTTTCTTTCCGATCCCGCGGACGCAGGCGGCAGCAGACCCAGACCCTGCCGCCATAGAGTCAGGGCCACCTGCACCCACCTGTGCTCTTGAGTGGCAGCTGTGGCCATGGATAATTCCCTTCCCTCCTTGGGCCTGGCTTTGCTCCTTCGTTAGATTAGGTGACCCTGACCCCTCCCCCGGTCCGACGTCCTGACTGGTGCTGACACAGCTCCGTGTCCATGCACTTGCAGTTGGTGGTCAGCTGCCCCCCGCCCCCCAGCTGGAGGAGGAGGGGCAGCCGAGCCACATTTCTCCTGTTACTGGACAGGGCTTCCCTGGGCCGCAGAGCCCCCAGCCCCTCCCATGGAGAGCCGCAGACAGGCTCTCCATCATGACAGTTCAGGACAGGGAAAAAGCACTGGACAGAGAGTCCCGAGTCCCGGGCCCCAGGCCTGAAGATGTCACTTATTGGAGATGTGGCTTCAGGCCCTCTGGGCTTGCGTTTGCTCAGCTGTAAGATGGGGATAGTAACTCTAGCTGTGCCTGTTTTATGGGGTGGTTGTGGAAGTCAGATGAGGTCACGGGCATGGAGCAAGTGCCCTGCAAACAGCAAAGTCTGGTCCAATTATGAGGGATTACGATTGCTATTATTATCCACCCATAGTAACTGTTCTGGCTCAAGAGGCAACAAACACACACCCAGGCCCGGAGCTGGTGCTGATAGAGGGAGCTGACAGATGGGGGCTGGGGTGTGGGGGGCGCTCTCCCCGGTGTGCGTGCTGGCTCACCTGGTACACCTCCCTGGCACCGCTGGGCTGGTTCCCGTGCAGCCCCCAGGAGGGCAGGCAGAGACGCTGACAGCCGCCCACGGCAGCCCGTGAAAGCCAGGCCTGGGGCAGGGGTGCCGTGTGGCTGCAGAGTGGAAGATGGGTTTGGGCCACAGCCCAAGGAGTCTGGCAGAGTTTCCAGGGGCACCTGGCACAAAGGAACTGTTTGGTGAGCCAGAGGGCAGGGGTGTGGCTGCCCACTGGCCCCTTCACCACCTGGCCCCGTGTGCCCTTCCCGCCTGCCCCTCCCCCCCCACCGGCCACGCCTCCCTGTACCTTTCACTCCAGTACTTCCTGGAGCTGCCAGGCCTTTGTTTATGCTGCTTCCTCTGACTGATGTGCCCTTTCCCTAATTTTCTCTCCTCTCTGATCAAAGCCCTGGCTTCAGTCTGTCTTGAATTACAGAGAGAACCCTTGGTTCTCAAAATGTGATCCCTAAATCAGCGGTACCAGCAGCACCTGGAAGGCTTAGCAATGCAAAAGCTCGGGCCCCCCCCAGACCTGCTGAATCAGAAACTCTGGGGAGGGGACCTAGCAATCCTTGTTTTTACCAACCCTCTAGGGGATTTGAGAAGTACTGGTGTGGATAATATCCAGCCCCGCAGCTGCCCCAGGAGGGCAGGACCCCAGCCACCGTCGTCTGGGTGGATCTTCAGGGCCCGACTAGCACACAGTAGGTGCTCAGGACGTATCTTGTGGATAGGACGGAGAGGAAAATGAGAGTGGATAAGACCCCTTCACAGGAGGACCATCCCAGAGCCCTGATCAAACAGGCAGGGTGCGGAGTGTGCGTGGTAGGCTGAGGCGGCCGCGCCTGTGCTCGGCAGTGCAAGAGGCCTGTGTATGTGGTGTCCTCGTGGCACCTGCCCAGCAGCCTCCCCAGCCCTACTGTCCATGTGTTGGGCAGGGACGGGGCAGCTTGGGGAGCCTGGGAGGAGGCAGGCTCGGTGTGGGGGGGTGGTGAGGAGGAATGCTGAGCCCTGGGACTCTGGCAGTGAGGGTCGGCTGGGTAAATCCGGCCACAGAAAAGGGAGGGGGAGCTGGCCTTATGAGAGATGGGAAGGGAGGTGAGCATCAGGAAGTCCAGGAGCCTTGGTTCTGGCTCAGAGGGGATCATGGAGATATGGTGCCAGGCCCTGTGTAGAGGGGAGAGAGGGGGGCAGAGGGAGCAGGACGGGGGACCAAGAGCATTCCAAGCCCGGGGCTGGAAGGGCCTCCTCAGATCCCCAAATGTGAATCAGTGCCTGGCCAGGAGTCCAAGCCCCGGGCTGGGCCCCTGATCTTGCTGTTCCCCTCTTTCCTCGGGCCTTAGAAACATAACAGATGCATTGAGTGCTGACTGTCTGCCAGGTGCTCTTTTAAGCTCTGTACTCTCATTATCTTATTTCATTCTTACAACTGCTCCATAAGGTAGGCTCTGTTATTTTCATCACTCTATCTTATTAAAGACTAAACTGATGCTCAGAGAGGTTAGGTCACTTGTCTAAGGCCACACAGCTAGTAAGTAGTGGTGCTGGGATTCGAACCCAGGCTCTTGTGCCTTTCAGGCTGCCTCCTATGTGAAGGGGGATGGAATGGATGGTGCCTCCCAGCTGTGATGTTCCATAGTCCTATCCAGGTTTCTTCTGAAAGTCGGGATGGTCAGAGAATGCTTTTCTCTGCATAGCAGTGCTCTTGCCCAGGGGTCGCTGTTGGGAGCACTTCATCTCCAGCAGGAGCTCACGTACACAGGCTAGTACGTGTGACTGGCTATACGTGCGCATGCACATACACACACATACCAGGTACATACTCTTACGTGTGGAAGACACTGCTGTGGACACGTTGCTTGTTTCCCTTCCTCCTTCCTCCTTCCCTCCTTTCCTCCTTTTCAGATTTGGTAGCTTTCCAGGTACCTGGCACATAGTAGGGCTCCACGAGTTTGTTGGGTGAACTGAATATACTTTGCTGGAGGACCTAGTAAAGGGAAGGGGATAGGAAGATACAAGGATGGGTAAGCCATGCCTGCCCTCTGGAGGAAGGAGGCCGCTCCTGGACGGCTCGCCCTGAGCTCACCCTCTCCTACTGGGTAGGAGAAGCGCCTGTTGGGGGGTACGTATTTGTGCTGGGGGAGCACAGCAAGTGTGCCCGTGTGTGTGTGTGTGTGTGTGCATGCCTATGTGTATATATATGCACGTATGGCCAGTGCTGTGGCCAGGGTTCCTCCCTTCTCACCTAGGTCCAACCCAGAGGCCTGGCGTACTGATTTCCCTCGGGCGCCGACCACTTCCTGCACTCCAGTTCTGAAGTTCAAGGGCATCCTTGGGTGGGGTTCCCCCGGCTCCACGCTCAGCTGTTCTTGCTGGCCCACAGATCCGGTGCCCGCCCCGGGCATGCCCTGCCTTTAGAGCACTCAGATGCCCACACACGGTCACTCGGCCTGCTCTTTGCTTTATAATCGTCACTATAGGGGTCGTTGAGGGAGCATCCCTCTTACACATTTAAACAGTTCCAGTAAAGGCAGCTTTGCCCTTGCCTCTTCGGGAACACAGCTAATAATAATAATGGCGTGTCCGCTTTTAGCCCAGTGGAGTCGATTAGATGCTTGCGCATGGAGAGCAGGCAAGTGATGTAAACAGCGCCCACCCCAGAGCTGACTGGGACCTCCATTTTAGGGTTCGGGTTCTCTAAAATTCTCTAAGTTAACCGCTATTACATGTCAAGTTGAACTCTGCAGTCAGTACAGTCTTAAGTGGGGGGTCAGTTGGACTCTGGAGATAGACTGTGTGTGAACGTGGACTCAGCTCGGTGACTGCTGAGCAGCGAAATGAGGGATTTCCGTGAGATGGTGTGTGTGAGCGGTCAACACAGGGGCACGGATTTAGGCTTGTAATTTATTTTGGATAGTTAACCAGCTGTCTATTTACCTACCTATGTACCTTCCTCCCCATCTACCTATCTCTCTGTCTACCAACCTATCTGCACATTTGTGGTGACGATCCACTGCAGCCCCGAGGACTGAGCAGCATGGGAGAAGAGTGGGGACAATGCAGACGAGGGTGTGAATGGTGTGGGTTTAAAGTCCCCTGAGAGCCCACGGCCTATGGCCCCCTCTCCCTTTACCCACTGAACAGAAGCAAAACTGAGGCAAGTTGCAGGATGACCTAACTCTTTTTTTTTTTTTTTTGGCTGCGTTGGGTCTTCGTTGTTACGTGCGGGCTTTCTCTAGTTGCAGCGGGGGCGGGGGGGCTACCCTTCATTGTGGTGCGCAGGCTTCTCATTGCGGTGGTTTCTCTTGTTGCAGAGCACGGGCTCTAGGCACCTGGGCTTCAGTAGTTGCAGCACATGGGCTCATTAGTTGCGGCACGCAGGCCCTAAAGCACGTGGGCTTCGGTAGTTGTGGCTCGCGGGCTCTAGAGCGCAGGCTCAGTAGTTGTGGCGCACGGGCTTCGTTGCTCCGCAGCATGTGGGATCTTCCCAGACCAGGGCTCGAACTCGTGTCCCCTGCATTGGCAGGTGGATTCTTAACTGCTGTGCCACCAGGGAAGTCCCAGGATGACCTAACTGCTGATGGCAGGGGCTATGCTACCTTCAGAGGCTCGCATGCGGGGCCACGGCCAGGCCCAAGGTCCCTCAGGTCTGGGCTGGGGTTGGAGCCCATCCCGGCCAAGAAGGAGGCCCCACAGGGCCTGGGCGGGGAAGCTGAGCTCAGCTCTGCAAAGGGAAGAGGGCCGGCGGGGAGCTGAGCAAGAGTGGGTGTCCCAGGATGACTGAGAAATGGGAAGATATCCTTCCTTTCTGGCACCTGGACTGGGCACAGGGCCTGGTCCTGTCCTGCAGCTGCCTCTGCGGAGAGCCACAGGGCTATTAGGGCTGTTACTTACAATCACCCCACTTAGCATGTGCACGGTGTGGAAGGGCGTCCAAAGGAGTTTCCTTTGCCCGGCAATTAACTCACCCAATCCTCACAGTAGCTGGAGGATCCCCACTTTACAGATAGGGAGTTGAGGCTTAGAGAGGTTGAGAAACTTGCTAACAGTCACGTGGCTACGAAGTAGATTTTTCTGGATTCTTTCCGTCCTCCAAGGGAGGGTGGCCGGTGGGGTGGGAAGGAGATGGTGGGCTGTGCAGAGCCCGGGTGGGCTGCTGAAGGAGCGAGGGCGAGGGGGCTTGGGGTGGCTGCTAGCAGAGCGGCCGCGCTCCATCCCAGCCCTCAGCACAGCACAGGCACTTGTGTGTTTATGTGTTGTCTCTCCCTCTGAACTGAGTTCCCTGTTTGCTTATCTTTATATCTGGTACATAGCTGGTGCTCAGTAAACGTTTTTGAGCACATCCATGGGCCTGGCCTTATGGTGGCCCTAGGACCACAGGGGTGGGCATGGCTGGGCTGCAGTGGGCTGGGTATGTGCTGGGGGAGTCTCCGTTCCGGAAGGCGGTGAGGCCCCAGCATGGTGCATGGGGTGCGGAGGGCCTGGGGAAAGCCCACAGTGCGCAGGTGCCTGGGAGCTGTGCGGGTGTCGGAGGGGCCATCAGGACACGGACGCTGCCTTCTGGGAGCATGGCCTTTTGGGAGTCATGGAAGACCTTCCTCGATAATTATAATACGAAGCCCACTGAGCAGTCAGTGAATATCTGTTGAATATTGTTGAGTAGCTGAAACAAAGGACTGATGAGCTTTGGGAGGTGACTGAGAGCAGAAAAGACGCGGGGCTTGGGAGGGCTGTGTGGAAGTGGGAGCACCTACAGCAATTCCCGGTGCCCCTGCCCTCCCCGCCCGTCCTCCTGCAGCTCACCCTGCGGCCCGGCCTGGGCCTGCCGTGCGTGTGCATGTGTGCGCGCGTGTGTGCGGGGTGCTCTGCGGAGTCGTGGGCCTGGTACTCAGGCACCCAGAACGGGGCCCTGCCTGCCAGAGAAGCCAATTCGTCTCGCTGAATTCCACGACCACAGACAGGCCCTGGGAGGCCAGCCAGCCAGCTGGCAAAGGCTGTACGTGCTTCTTGTCCCAGGGGGCCCGGGCAAGTGGCCGGCTAGATCCGGCAAGTTCATCCCCTTGACTCAAACACCAACTTGAGACATCTGCTCAGCGGATGCTGGGTCAGTAGCATCCGGTGTACGCTCTGAAGGGAGCACGTATGTCTGGCTGGCCGGCTGGCTCTGGGTGAGGGCCTCGTGGGATGTGCCTCTCTTAGCGGGAGGGGTCCCCGTCTAGGCATGAGGCCCCTGAGACAACTGCGTGTGGATGTACGTGTGTGAATGCCAGAGCATACCTTTACCTTGGCTTGCCTGCCTGCTCATCGTCGTGCATATGTGCACGTGTCAGGGGCACACGGCATCGTAGGGTATGGTGGCATGTTGCTGTGGAAAGACCCGAGGGCTGGGGATCAAAAGATTTAAATTTTGGTTCTAAAGGCCTCCCTTGCTGGCTCTCTGATCTCTGAAAGTTAGGTAACCACTCTGAGCTTCAGATTTCCCGCCTGCATAATGGAAAAAAATAAAACCAGCTCTACTTTCTGTAAAGCATAAGAGTAAAATGAAATCACGTACGTGAAAATGCTTTGTTAATTACCATGTACTGTACCAATGTGAGATTATTGTCATCGTGGCCCAGCTCCTCAGAATGCGAAGTTGTGTGTGGCCTAAAATAATCCACCCAGTGAGCTGTGTTAAAATGTAGGTCAAATCATAGCCTCAGAAGTTGAGAGAGGCTGATGGTAACCACCTAATCTAACAGGCCACCAAATGCAGAGGGGCTTTGAAAACTGTAAAGCGTTACATAAATTGAAGTGACATGATTATGTTTAAGACTAGAAAATACGTTTTAGTCATCCTGTTTCCTGACTTTGAGTCATAAAGATGAGAACGGCACTGGATCCTCCTGCTTGGCTGCATTCGTGCACGTTTGTGGATTCGTACACGTGCCTCTCTCTGTGTGTATGGACTTGTTTATTGAACATCTACTATGTGACAGTCACTCATCAAGTATTTTGAGTGCCTGCCCTGTGCCAGGTGCATCGCTCTAGGCACTGGGGACGAAGCCAAGGTGAATAAGACAGAGTTCCTTTCCTCGAGGGGCTTCTGGCTTGGTCACGATGGTAGCTGGCAGTTGCAGTGCTGGATAGTGGGTGCTATGGGAGAGGAAGGACCCATAGACTCAGTCTAGGTGGGGTATGGGAAGGAGGGGCCCAGGGGAAGGGAATCTAGGAAGTGAGGTTGGAAGAGTGGGGCAGAAGCAAGGGTCTGTGCCAATGTCCCACGGAGGGAGCAGCCCACATTTGCACCTGGCGTGGTTGGTTTACGATGGGTGGGAAGTGCCGGCCAGATCCTAGGGCCTTCCTTCACCGGGGCCAAGGAGCTTGGCTTGATCCTGCAGGGCCCTGGGAGCCCCCTCAGCAAGGGCTTAAGCTCTGTTGAGTGACGTAATCAGCTTTGCATTTTGGAAGGATCACAGAGCCCCAGTGTTCCTGAGTATCTCACTGCGGCGGTACCAGCCAGATGTGGGGGTTTGTCTGTACACTGAGTGTTGGCTGCATATGCTGGGCAGTGAGCTGGGGTTTGCATGGGGGTGGGGAGGGACGGGGAGGAGGCAGGGATGCACGTTTGTGAATAGTTCTGGTCGGGACCTGGGAGCGGAGGAAGTTAGCGATTCTTGAGTGACTCTCATGCGTCAGCTTTCCATATATTACCTCAATTAATTGTTATACCATTGCTATGAAGTAGATATTATTATCCCCATTTTGTAGGTGAGGAACGCTAGACTAGAGAGGTTAAATAGCTCGAAGGGACTAGGGAGTAAATAGCAGAGCAAAAAGTCCAGCCTGCCCCCTCCCCGCCCCAAAGCCCACCTTGCTAGAATTTCTGCCCATTCCTGCCTCCTCCCACTGGAAGGACTGACTAATTCAGCCCCTTCACTTGACAGATGAGGAAACCAACCTGGGCTCAAGGCTGTTCCTGCTGAATTCGTTACTGTTTTCCAGCTGCTCCAAGTCACTGTGGATCAGACTCTTCCCTTTCAGAGTATTAGTGACGCCTCCCGACTCAGTGCTACTGGCAGATTTGATAAGCATATTTTACATTCCTTTGCTCAGCCCATCAGCAAAGATATTGAATGAAACAGGCCCCACGACAGATGCGAGAATGAACCGCTTGATACGCCTCCTTGAGGGGCACGCCCCGAGCCATCTGCTCACCCTTCTCAGTGTATTACCCCTCTCACTTGTGGGTGTGAATGCAGGCAGACCCAGAGCTGAAGGTATCGCCACCTCCCTTTGCCCCGCGATGTCGCTGTATCCCGGAAGAATGACGCGTTGACCGAAAACGGCACGCTTTTCACAAAGCCGTGCTTCGGGGCTAGATGGAAAGGGTATGGGCCAGAGTCGCTCAGACCTCGGTGCGACTCCCCACCTGGACTCTCGTGGAGACTCGGTTTCCGAAGCACACCCCAGGGGTCCCGGAGGGCAGAGTGTTGGACTGGGCATCAGGTGCCGTTCCCCGCTTGGGCCCCGAGGGATAGGCTCAGGACATGGCCCTGGGGGCTCCCCGTTCTCAATACACCAGGACCTGGACAGATGGTCTGGCGTCAAGGTCTTCCACCTCTTCCTCTTGGGGGTGTTGCATTGAATTAAATTCAACAGGGAAGGATGTGCTGAGCATCTCCTGTGTGTCAGGCAGAGCACGTGTGTGGAGGTGAGGAATGACAGCAAGTCTCCAGATGGCACAGGGGTTGCCTATCAGGGGCCCCCAAAGGCTTTCTCCATATGCTAATGGAAGCTGGGGCTTGGCGCTCCTGAAACAGCAGGTGTCTTTGTTTTTAGTCAGCACAGGCAGCCTGGTAATTGTGGTTCCTTAGTGCTGATCTGAGGCTCTGATTGGCTTTCCCGTCTCTGATAAGTTCAGAGCAAAAGTTAGGAAATCAGATGAATCTCTTCTGTAAGAGATGCAGTGTGCTAAAGGGATAGTTCAGAGCCCAGAATTTCTGCGTGGTAGGAGTCTTTTCAGACCCCATGGCCACCCAGACTGATCCTGACCCACCTCGGCACCCCCTCTCGGCTGTTACCTGTGCATTCCAGGCCCATGGGCCCGGCCACGAGCAGTGGTCAGAGGCTTGGCTAGGTGTGGCCTAGTGCTCTGCAGGCAAGTACAGGGGCTGGGTGGGCCTCCTGCTGCCGGGGAATATGTAAGTCCTCTCATCGAGGGGCATGTGGAAGACCCAGTAAGTGCTGAGTCTGTTCTAGGCTCTGGGCATTCAGCAGTGAACAAAACAGGCAAGGGTACGAACCACTTAGTCATCTGTCTTCTTAAAAACCCGAGAAGCAGGCAGAATGGACACCTTCCTACTCCCATTTTATGGATGAGGACACTGAGTTTCAGAGAGAACAGTCCTGGAACTAGCACGTGGACAAGCCGGGCTCATACCCAGTTTGCTTTGCGTTAAGCCCCATGCCTTTCCACGACCTTGCGCGGCCTCCAGATGTGTTGTAAATACCGAGTTACCTGGTCGGCACGATCAAGACGGCGCCCTTTTAGCCGTGGTGTAACCTGACCAAAAGCACCACCTCAGCTGAAGTTCACTAGACTTGGGTAGATTCAGTTGGAACTTTCACCAACGTTAAGCTGCATTGGTAATATTTTCTCTCTGTGTGATCCAAGTGATTGTTTCATAAATGGGGGTGTCTGTGGGGTCTCAGAAGACAGCCCAGCACCAGCAGGCCTGGCTTACCATGGGGCATGTGGCCCTGGGCCCCCCTCCGGTCCAGGCCCACAGAGCTGTCATGGAGGCCTCCCTGCCACTTGGCTGTCCCCCACCTCGGCCTTTCTGCCCTCACAGTTTCTCTGCCATGTTTTCCTGAAAAGAGCCTCTCAAGGGTCTCTGGTCCTGGGGCAGCCTTTCTCTCACCACCCCGGACCCTCACCTCCTGTCCACAGCCGGCACTAGGCTCCCTGTCCTTGGCTTCTTTTCCAGACCTTTCTCGGCTGGGTTCCTTAAACTGTCTCTCCAGCCCCTCTCCGGCCCCTTGGTCCTCATTGCCGTGTCATTCTGCACAGCTTCCCTCTGAGGCTGACCATTTCCACCCCTAACCAAATCTCTCTGCGCTCGACTTCTTTGCATCTGTCGACTTTGCCTCTTGGGTTGGCAACTCCCTTTTTTCTTGTACCCACAATACACCGGCGTCCCCTTTCTGCTCCTCTGAACACTCTCTCCACCTCCTGCAACTTGACTGGAGTCTCCCCTCAGTGCTAAGGCCTGGGGCCTCTGTCATCTTCCACCCATATGTCCTCGGAGGGCTCCCGGACTCTCAGCTGCAATGCTAAATCTCCCTCCTAAATCTCCTTCCTGGGCAGGTCTGTCCCAGATGTGCCTTGAATGGATGGATGGACAGAGCGGGCCAATGCCACTCTTCCCATCGGTCTCATGTCTGTGACGGGTCGCAGTAGGTTTCCATCTGCATGTCCCACCATCACCTGAAAATTAATGTGGCAAACCACAAGCTATTTTGAAATCACAAAAAATGAAAGTTGAGTGGGACATTGAGGGCCACCTCGATTCAATCCCCTGGGAATCTGTGCACCTCCCCTTTTCTGTGGCACCAGCATGGCTCTGGGCTGGCGCCCTCCCCTGGGAGGACTGTGAAGATGTCTGTGGCTGCTGACGTCATGCAGGGCACGAATGGCAGGCAGCCTGAGGGGCCTCTGCTGGGTCAGGGTCCCTTTCTCTCTCCTTCCCCAGCACAGTTTTTGCTCATGATTAGTCATGCTGGAGCCGGCTGAGTCAGAAGCAGCTTGTGGGTGGTTTGTGGCCAGGCTGGAGCAGTGAGGCAGGAGGACTTTCTAGGTTTATGTGTCTGCCCCACGAGACAAGCATTGCAGGGCTCGGCCCTGGCATGTGCCAGGTGAAGGGTGGTAACAAAACCAAACTCTGGTCCAAAATTCAGCGAAGGACGGGCATCACGATGAACCAAGACACGGTCCCTGAGATGCTCCCGCGGGGTAACAGGCACATGCAGTGCCTACGCGATGTGGCAGCTGCTTCAGGGTAGGTGTGTGTACAGGGGCTGTAATGCCCTCCATGGTCTGTGGTACGCCTCCTTCCAAGGGTTGCGTGTACTTCCAGTAGACATCGCTACATGTCATGCTTCTCTTCCTGTGATTTTATTCTCTTCAATAAAGGTGATTCATTAAATACGGCATTAATCATTTTTGTACTTGTTTTAGATTTTTTTCATATAAATAAACTCATATCCAGAAACAAATTCTTTGTCAGAGCATGTGTTATGATTCTGTGGTTCAGAGAACGTGTCCACCCAAGGGAGAGCTGCGTTCTGCTGGGGCAGCGGGGCGGCTCTGAAGTCCCCTGAGGATAAAGTTGACTCGGCCCTCAGGGGTGGCCCAGCTCTGCCAGTCAGAAAGCGGGTGACGACCATCCCTGCCAGGGGGATCAGCGTGGCACAACCCTGGAAGTGTGGCTGCCCTGCGGGTGGGACACTGGGGAGGGCTCTGGGGTCCAGCCCTGGCTTTACAGGCTGTGTCTGTGCCCACAGGAGGGAGAGGAGCAGGAGGAGGCTCGTGGCAAGGAGGAGCGGCAGGAGCCCAGCACAACTGCCCGGAAGGTGGGGCGGCCTGGGAGGAAGCGCAAGCACCCTCCGGTGAGTGAGGTGGCGTACCCCCAGCCCAGGTGCGCGCGCAGGCGCACACACGCATACGCACACACGCTAACAGCACGCACGCGCATGCGCGCACATGCACACAACGCTAACATGCACGCGCACATACGCACGCACGCGCACATGCACACTGTAAATGCCAGTGATGTGTCCCGCAGGGACCTGGGCACGCCAAGACTGGGGCATGGAGTGTACCCCTCCAGCTGTAGAGCCCAATTCCATTCCCCATTCACTGGATCCCCAACACCACCCCCAAACTTTCCTATTTTCTGCATCGAACTGGAGGCCCCTAGAGGCCAGGGGACTTGCGCTGTGGGTCTTGTGGGACTTGAATCAGGCCCCTGACTCAGCTTCTTTCTGGAAGGGCAGCAAGAGAGTGGGACTTGTTTTTCCCTAGCCTGCCTGCATGGGCCCCTCCCTCCCCATCCAGACACCCACCTTGGGCCTCAGCCCCACCTGGAGAACTTGGAGGAAGGGAACTGAGGTCTGGAAGTCCGATCAAAGTGAGTAGGGAAGAGATGCAGGCTGTTAAGAGAGGAGGAGGGCTGGGCGCTGTGTAAGTCCAGTGGAAGTGTAGACCCCGGGCTTCCGGGTGCCATTGCCTCTGAATCGGGGTGGGGGGGACTCTGGGGTTGCCCAAGATGAGGCGTGCTCCGGAGGGCAAGGCCCGTGGGCGGCAGGAACGTGCCTTCCTTATGCCTTAAACTCAGAGGCAGAACAATAGTTATCTGCCAGCTGCAGCCACAGCTGGTTCCTTTCTTTTCGTCCCTTCCAGCTGAGAACGGGGAACTTGGAGCAAGAAGGTAAAGAGAAGCCAGGAGCCCCACATTTGTAACTCAGCCCTTCAAGGAAATGTTCTCAGCGGGGCAGGATTTTCCTCCTTGGGGCAGAGAGCAGGGTGAACGTGGCTGCAGTGAAAGGGGCGGCGGAGGGAGGGAGGGCGGGCTGCACCAGCTGGAGGTGAGGGGTGTTCTTGGAGTCGGGAGCTCTGGGAATCTGCAGGGCACTGAAGTGCACCACTGCCACTTCTGCTTGGAGATTTGGAGGGGAGGGGGGAAGAAGCTAAGTCATTTAACTGGTAAGTAATTTTAAACACTTTAATATTAAAGCAGACATGGATATTTAATGGCCTGGAATGAAAAATTCACATGCAGTTGAAAGATAAAACGGGACTTCAAAGGAATTTTCAGCTTGCAGCGGACTCCAGGCCGCACTCCTAGATTCCCCGGGGTCCCTCCACTCTCCTCCCCGCCCTCACAGGGCACCTGGCGGGAGAGGGTGGAGGGGCACGGTGCAGGCTGAGTCAGAGCCCACCTGTCATTCCGAATCTGAGCTGCACGTGTGCTCGAGATCTGCAGAGCAAACCCCGCCTTTCCCTGGCTCGGATGCTGGGGATGGGAGCCACCACCTGTAGCAAATGGGACCCGGCAGCCCTTGGACTCACATTTGTGAGTCCCTGGAACCAAAGGGAGGGCACGTCACTGAGAGGTGGGGTGGGGCCCCAGGATCAGAGGGTGCAGAGAAATCAGGGGTAAGTGTGGAAGCGCGTCCAGAGATGGACAATGAGAGGGAAGAGGGGCACGGCCCAGTGGGCCATACACCCCTGGCCTGGAACAGTGCCCAGCATGGAGGGAAAAGCACAGTCTTTAAAATCCAACAGACCTGGGTTTAAATCCCAGCTCCGCCACAGACCACCCGTGTGACATTGAACAAGTCACTGCCTGAACCTTGGGTTCCCGTTCTGAAAAATAGAGATGATAAAAATGCATTCCTCCTAGACCCCTGTGAGAATTAAATGGGTTAAAACACCAAAGAGCCAGTGGTCAGCAAAGGTCGGTCCTGCCCTTACCCGAAACAGAAGCAGCAGCCCTGGATTTACTGCTTCCCAGCTGTGTGACCTTAGCAAGTTACTGAACCTCTCTGAACTTTTGCTCCCTCATTGGTAAAATACGGCTACCGGTAATACCTGCCCTGTCCACCTCCAGGGGTGCTGTGCAAACAGCAAAGTGGGCTCCAAATGCACAGGGCCAGCAGCGTCATAAACCGGCATCCCCACCCCCGGAGGGGCCAGTGGGCCAGGGGTCTGCAAGGCCTTTCGGGTGGGAGCCTGGCGTCGGCCTCTCAGCAGCTCCAGTGGGCAGCGGTGCGCATCCCATGCAGGTCAGTGTGGATGTGGTCCAGTCCTAAGTGAGGCCCTGGGAAGGGGGAGAGTGCGTGGGGAGGCATGGGGCTGAGGCAGCTGTCGTGAAAGGGACGCCTATGCATGTAGAGGGGAACAGAGAACAGCCAGCAGGTCTTCCCCGGCAGCAGGCCCGTGGACCCCAAGGGAGCCCACGTGGGGGAAGTTCGTGCTGCAGCTCAGGGCCAGCCCACGGTCTCCTGGGCCTCGGGCCACCTGGTTCACTTGTGGAGCAGGTGCTGGCCCAGGCCTCCGCCCCTCCCCAGCCGAGGAGCACAGCAGGGAGGGCTTCTGGGGACCTGGCACAGCTGTGGCCCTGGGAACAGATTGACCAGGGAGCTTTAAAGCAGCTGAGTGTGTGTCATCGAGCTAAGCCTGGAAACGGGGTGGGAGGGTGGGCTTGGCTCAAATCCTGGCAGGTGGAACAGAGGGAGCAGTGCTGGGAGTGCAAACATTTGTGCAAATGTTGCATATCCGCTGCTGGACGGGGAGGGACGAGGTACATCCAGTGGTGTCCTCACCATCCCCCGGCCTGAGGCTGTGAAATCGTCTACAGAATTTCCCCCGAGGCCCGCCTGTCCCTGAGTGCCTTCCACTTTCTCCTGCTCCTGCGTCAGCCTCCTGGCTGCGCCCTCACCCAGATCAGGCCCCACCTGCCCCCAGCATCTCTCTAGAACCCCCGGCCCCTCTTTTTCGGTGACAAGCACATTACACCTACTGAGCACCTGCCAAATAAATAAGACTTATTTCAACCTAGTGTGCCAGAGGGGAGGCCGCACGTAATTACACCAAATACGGCCCGGGGCCCGTCGCTTTCAAGAATCTCTAGGCGCTTTCTTCTCATGGGACGAGGCCTGGAGCCCTCCATTTGCCTCCACCATGTGACCCCTCCTGCCTCTGCACTGCTGCTCAGCATCCACCTCTTTTGCCAAGGAAACCCCGCCTCTTCGCTGCTCCCTGATCACCCCAAGCACGCTTGTCCCGCTGCCTCGTAAGCTGTTCTGCAGCCCTCCCTTCTCTCTACCTGCCCGGTATCGCAGCCCACCAAGGCCTGTCTTGCAAATGAAGCCCAGTGCAGCCATCGTGACCCACGCTGGCTCTCCCTTTTGAACTGACTGTGAAATTAAAATGAACACTAAGAAGTAAGACAAGATACCAGCCCACCAATCCCGGGCTTTGGTCCACACACCTGACTGCGAAGCACCAGTCTGCGAACTGTTTCGGTACCTGTCTGTACAGAACTTGAGAATCAGCATTTAGAAACCTTTATATCAATTTGATACTGTCACCACATCCACAGTCATGATTTCGTGTTTTACAAAAGTACCATTTCCTGGTGGATTGGGAACTTAAAAAACCTAAACCAAAGGCTGGCTTTTCACACACAAAAGCTGGTGGAGAGGCCTTGTCTCTTCCACCAGATCTGCCATTTAGAGGCACCCCCATTGCACTGTCTACCCACTCACTGAGGTCAGCGACCACGAAGAAAGGCTCAGAGTGGTGCAGCAGTCGGTTGCCAGCGAGGGCTTTCTGCACCGTGACCTCATCTGATGCCAGCGACAAACCTGTGTGGGGTAGCTGGAGGCCGCTGGCATTACCATCCCCACATTCAGATGAAGAGACTGAGGTTCAGAGAGGACGATCTGGACTTGGACTCCACACCTCCCGACTGCAGAGCCCACGGTGCTCATTCCCCCTTGCCACTCCAGCCACACCATCTGGAAGGCTGGGTATCCCACATTCGCTTTAAGATAACATATGAATGCAGGGCTGTTTGAAAAAGCGTGTAGACCTGGTCCAAAAAGCATCCAGAGAAAACAGAACTGAGCAGGGCAATTGACCCAAATACCAGGGAGCCTGCGGGTAAGTGGGGAAGGCTGCGGTGGTCTGAGGAGTGAGCAGTGGGCCCATGTCAACCGGGCGGCAGTGTTGGTCTGTGGCACTGGCCTCAGAGCCAGGATGCTCGCAGCCGGAGCAGCAACAGGAAACAGGAAGCCGGCCTCAGGGCTGGGCGGAGCCTAGAAAGGGAGCTGGCACCTGGGTGCAGGGCCTGCTGGCTGGCCAGTACCCGCGACCAGAGGACGGGACAGCAGCCTGCAGGGCTGGTCTCTGCTGGCCAGAGAGTGTGGGCCTGTGTGTGGGTGTGAGCGTCGGCTGGGAGGAAGGGGCATCTTCCTGTTCACCGGCTCCGAGGACGTTGCCGAGTAACAAGTGAGGGTGTCCGAAGCTGGTTCCTGCCTGCTCACAGACCCAGCCTGCCCTGCGAGCGCCTTTGTCCTATGTGCTGGTTACCGCTGGGGCTCCGGGAGGGACAGTATCTGCCCTTGCCCGCCAGACCCTGGGGTGGGGGCCGGCCCTTCAGGGCTCCCCGCCCTGTTTACTAGGTATATGCACTTATTCATTGAAAATTTATATTCATCAACTTCCTCCAGGGTTATTTTTGCTCAGTGGGAGCACTCTGAGGTCACCTCTTGCTAAGAATAACCCAGAAAGGGGGGGAGGGGGAGGGGAGGAGGGGGAGAGGGGGCTGGGAGCAGGCTCCGAGCTCAGCCAGACCCGCTGCCGCGTAGCTCACTCCTCGCTCCTCGCTGGAGGCTGGGCCTCCATCATAACGCCTGCGTGAGTGAGTTCCTGAGGGCCAAACGGCTCCACTTCAAAGCGAAAGACTTGTGCTGTAAGCTGTGTGAAGCCGGGGGACCGTTCCACTGCAGCTTAAGCCAGCCGAGTATCGTTTCCCTCAGGTTATTGGGCGTTTGCAGCATCGGTTCAATTTCCCACCTAATATGACCGTTTGATTCTTAAGACAGAAATCAAATCCCCTCTTTGTGTCCGGGTTAGAAAGGCTCCTTCACTAACCCCTGGAACCTTGACTCGGTGACTTGGTGCCCCTTGTTTTTATGCACGAAACTTCCTGAAAGGGTATCTCCCATTCCTGGGCCCCGGCCCCTCACGGGGCATCCCTGCCTGTGAGCCTGCGTGGGCCCGCTGCTGCCCGTTGCCCTGTGTCGTCATGCTTTTGAAGGTGTGGGGAAAACAGGGCTGTCAGACATCTCGCGAGGTTAGAGACTTTCCTTGTAACTGTGCCATGCAGACTCCTCTGCTCATTCCCCCAGCTGATCATGTCAAACCAGCGCTCACAGAGCCATCCAGTACCCCAAGAGCCTGGCCCGTGGTCTGGACCTGAAGTGCCGAAGACATTGGCGGGAGGGGCTGGACTTGGGCCTTCGAAGGGAGGTGACGTGTGGCCGGGGAAAGTGGGAGGTTTCCCCACCTAGGACCTTCATGAGCAGCATATGCAGGGACGAGTGTGCGCGGGGACGGGCGTGCTTGGGGGAGGCCGGACCGTGCGCGGACTGGCTTGGCTGAGTGGACGAGGGTTTCATTTACGAACACCTTTGATCTTGGGTGGAGAGGTAGTTTGCAGGCAGCCCGAGGGTTTATATTTTATCCTCTCAAAAATGTGCTGTGTTTATCTGGAGGATTTTTGAGACGGTGGGAGGTGTGAAGTGATGGGCGTCATGTTTTGGGAAGCTCACTCTGGCATCCGTGAGCATGATGGGTTGAGCACAAGAGAATGCAGGGAGATAGGATGGGGCACATTGGGGCCAAAAATTGCCCCCAGAGCCTGTTGGGGGGTGGCCGTGATGGGAGAGAACTGGCAGGGCCTGCAGTGCTGGGCTGCGGACCAGGGAGAGGGAGGAAGGTGCTGCCAGCCCCCAGGGCCAGTGGCAGTGGTATTGTCAGAGATGGAGCCTTCTGGAAGGGAGCAGGTTTGGCAGGGGCCCTTTCCAGAGGCTGATCTACTTATCTGGTCTTATCGGGGGAGCATCTGAGTGAAATCCCAGACTCTCCATTTTGTTTTTCCAAAAACCCCTGTTTATTTTCAGCCCTCCCCGGTCCCTTCCCCAGAGCCACATGTTCCAGGCCCTCTCCAGCAAGAGGGGTTCATTCCCTCCGGTCCCGAGCCCCGTGGGCTTCCTAGGACCCCGTGGGCGTCTCCGGAGCCCGAGCTGCACCTGCCCCACTCCCGCTGCTGCAGGGACCTTCCGCACACACATCTGGGCAGTTATTGACGTCGGCCTTCTTTCATCGTCCTCACCTAGAGAATTTTGTGCGTTTCAGTCCTGCCACCTCAAGAAAGATATACAGAGATGGAAAAGCTCCAGGAAAGGGCAGCTACATCGATGAAGGGGAAGGCAGGGCAGCCAAGTGAGGACAGACAAGAGAGCTTACGGCTCTCCAATCTGGAGAGACGAAGCTGAGCGGGGCTGTGATTAAAGCTATGAAGTCACGCCGTAGGGTGGGGCAGGATGAGCATTGCCCCAGCGGGGGTGGGCGGGGGTGGGGAGACACACATCAGAAACTTTAGAAAGGTTCGTGAAGCATAGACAGGAAAGCACCATTTTCCATGCTGAGTTCCCTTCTCACCCAGCCTGTCACCCTAGGCCTGGACGTAGAGGTTGAGAACAGAAGAAAACTGCGAAAGAGGTTTACTTAAATACGACCTGGATCTTCTCTACATAATGGCTTTTTCAAGGGAGGCTCCAGCTCACCCTGAAATCCTTTGAGGTTGACTTCAAAGAGCACAGTCAGGCCCTCTTCCAGGTGGACAGGTGTCCCTGCTGGAAGTAGAACCCCGGATGGGCCGCCACTCACCAGGCATGCTAGTTCTTGCATCCATTTGTCACAGCTAGCAGGGGCCCCGACTGAGTGACCTCTAAGACTTCGCCACACCCTGAAGTTCTCTCCTCAGTCCTGAGTCCCTCTTCTCTCTCTCTCTCTCTCTTTCTTAAACACACACACACACACACACACACACACACACACACACACACACACACACACACACACACACACACACACACACACACACACGCTGGAGAGATCTCTGGGGAGGAGGGTGGGAAGGAAGCTCCCAGCCTCAGTGGTGAGAGAAATGGTGGCACCTAGAAGTCATACCCAAGCTGGGGTCAGACTTGCCAGAGTTGGCCCTCTTTGGCCTCTGGTCCTTCTGTCCCTTGACCCCACTGGTGGCCCTTTTGGCCACTCCACTAGATAAAAGGAAATTGGAAGGGTCAAGGTCCTGGTTCCAAAGTCTTGGGGTCCGACTCCATTCACCCCAGGAAGGCTGAGCAGGGAGGCATGTGGGCCTCTCTTGGGAGTGGGCGTGGAGGAACTCTCTGGCTCTCCCTGCCTCAAGGCCACTTCCGGCCGATCAGAGCAGAGGGCTGCCAGGGGAAGGGGCTGCAGGAAGGCCTGGGGCAGAGGAGACTGGGGAGCCCGGGCCCAGTGCCAACGCTTAGGGGACAGGGCTGCCCCACTTACGTGGACGGTTTGGCTGTTTCCTGAAACGAGAGTCAACTTGGGAAAATCCAGGGCGTTGGCGGCGAGCTGAAGGGTCTGCGAGGGACTGGAGTGAACGGAGGGTGCGAGTGGAGGGGGATTGTTGGCGTGTTTTTGTTGACATCACTCTGGGGCATCTGAGCACGTCTCTGCGGCTGGTGAGCGGGTTTCTCTGGGCCATGGTGAACCCCTTGTGTGTCTGTGCATGTGATTGCGTCTCTGTGTGTCTTTAATCAAGAGGCCATAGCTGGCCAGACGCCAGGGTCCCCGGCTGGCATAGAGCTGAGTGTTCCAAGTGCCTTAAAGGCACAATGGCGATGAGGGGGTAGGAGGGAGGGCAGGAAGGCTGGGGAGGGCGAGGTGAGGCCATCCCACATCTGCCAGCCTCTGGGCCTCCCCCCGCCGGAGCTCCCCTGGGCTCTGGGGGCAAAGGCCCCTTTCAGCAGCAGCTCCTGGCACAGGAGGAGAGGGTGAGTCAGGTGCCCAGAACCAGGCCAGAACGTGGCTCCGACCTCCAGGGCCTTCCAGTGGTAGACACAGGGTCCCAGGTCTCCCCCCTCCACACCTGGGCCCAGGTAAGCCTGCGCCCGGGGCTGTGCTGGAGAGCTGACCCAGGGACCTGTCTCCCTTGTATCATTTCCCTCGCCTCTTAGCTTTCGTGTGCAGGTATCATACCTGTCAAACAGGCCTCAAAATCCCTTTCCTATTTGGAGCCCCGGCACTCTGCCCCACCTTGGGAGACAAGGCCTCCCTTCCTGAGGGAGGGTTGGAGTTCTGGGGTCTGGTCCAGACTTCCAGCAAAGGGGGAGGGGAAGGGGGCAGGGTGGGCAGCTGGGGGACTGGCTTTGGCCTGGACAGGTTCACTTCTGGCTTTGCCTCTGGCCTTTCCCTGTGGTGGCTGCTGCCTGGGAAACAGCTGCAGCCTTTCCCTGGCCCTGCTCAGGCACATCAAAGCCTCCTTTTCCCTCCTTGGATCCCTTGGGATTTGAGGTTGGGCTTTTCCTGAGACTCAACCCAGAGGGGGTGGCTAGCTTTCAAATGCCTCTCCTGTACCTGGGTCATTTTGGAAGCTTTACCACTTAGAAGGCGTGTGACCTGAGGCAGACCTTGGAGACCTTTTCCTTGGAAAAGTGAGAGTAACACCAACCCATCAGGATAATTGGGATAATTAAGTCGATTGATTGTATAAGCATAGTTATGCCGAGTCCTCTGCTTAGCACTGGGGAGCTGTCAGTGGAGTGGTTGGAAGGAAGAGAAATAAAAAGTTAAATAAGGCAAAGTTCACAGTCTAGGAGGGAGACACACAGTAAACAAATAATTAGGTAACATGTGAGGAGTGCTCTAATGAGATAGGGTGTGAAAGTGCTTTGTAAACAAATGTGGTATGCGGTGGGCTAGGGGATGTGAGTGAATGCTCGGGTGAACTTAAGGGCCAGACTCCACAGGGGCTTTGGGGGTGTTGGGGGCAAGGCTGAGGGTTCCAAAGACCAGGGCCTGGCACAAATACCACCCGGGGTGGTGTGTGTGAGAGACAGACAGACAGATTTTAAAATGTTCCTTAGAAGACAGAAAGTAGAATAGTGGTTGCCAGGGACTTGGGGGTGGGGGGATGGGGAATTTTGTTTAATGGGTACAAGAGTTTCAGTTTGGGATGATGAAAAAGTTTTCAAGATGGACAGTGTTAATGGTTGTACAACAGTGTGAATGTACTTAATTTCATTGAATTGTACACTTGAGAATGAGTAAAATGGTGGGTTTTATGTTGCATATATTTTACCAAAATTTTTTTTTGTTTTAAAAAAATGGTCCCTAGAAAAAGTCCCTGGTCCGTGCCCCCGTCCTCATCCCAGGGCTTTTCAACAGCACCATCCACGTTTGGGGCTGCGTAATTTTTGTGGTGAGGGCTGTCCCCTCCCCACCAGAAGCCACTGTCTGTCCCCCCAACCCACAGTGAGGTGACCCAAAGCGTCTCAGACACATTGCCAGCTGTCCTCTGCGGGGAACCACTGCCTTCACTGCTTGGGATGAGCTGCTCGCAGGAGGGGCCCGAGGAGCGGGTGGGCAACAGAGAAGCAGGAGGCATTTCCCTGGGGTGGAGGGGTCTTGCCTGGAAGGAAGGCAAAGATCGGCAAACTCTGAGGGGCCCCGGGAGGTGGGCCCTGGGCGGGGTTAGGCGCACGGTGGGAACAGACTCTGCGTGATCCGTTGTGTCCACCACCCCAGGGAGGAGAAGTGAGGGGGCCCGTGGCTGCCATTCCCATTCTGCCTCCACTCCCGCCCTCTTCCCGTACCCCACAGGTGAGAAGAAGGGGAGTGCAAATTGTCACCTCTAGCTGCTGGCGGTGCCTTCTACAGGGACCAGGGGCTTCTGCTGCTACCCCTCCCCGCCATGGGAACAATGAGTGTCTCAGGGTGTGCCGTGTCTCCTTTCAAGGCAACTGTAAAGAATAAAAGCAAACAGAAACAGGATTTTCAACAGTTACGCTTGACATGAACAAAGTTGAAACTCCCTCTAGACGTGTGAACTGGATGCTCTCACTCGTAACCTGGTCTTTGGCATTAAGGTATCATCATGACTACTGAACACCTGCCAGGTGCCCTACTCCGCGCCCAGTCTAACGTAATAAAGCGAGTCCCTGCCTCTAGGAGGCGACAAGCTAGTGGGGGGTGGGGGGAAAGGAGGGCACAGGCCTGGCTGGGGTGGCCACTCCTAGTGGCTTCCAGGTCTGCTCTTCTCACCTGAGATGCCCTTTTAGGGAGCACCCAGCTCCTCCCTGGAGATTTAGAGTTGCGTCAGTCCGTTTGCCTGTGGACCTCCTTCCTTCCTCTCAGCGGTTTCTTCTGGGTGGATTTGACCTGCCCAGTTACCCTGAACTCCAGAGAGAGGGCCAGTGAGGGGCCACTACTGGCCGTGTGTGTGGGGGGTTCTTGATGGGTAAGATGGATCAAGGGTTGACCGTGGCAAGAGTCAGCAGCTCCCCTAAGCCCAGAGCTTTGGTCAACTCAGGGTCATCCACGACCAGAGAGGACGGGCAATGGGGGATGGGCTGGTCGGGAGGAAAGGAGGGAGAGGACTCGTGAGATTGGGGTGGATTTCAGCCCGCTGAGCTACCCCCGGGGCTGGAGCTGTGCAGGGTGCTCCCCTACCCCTCATCCGCCCACCTCGGGAAGGATGGCGTGTCTCGTGCTGCAGATGGGTCCTCCAGGGCAGGCCTGGGAGGGGTGCCCAATCGGGGTGGGTTGGGACCCTGGGGCTGGGTTGAGTCTCGGAGCAGGTACTCCTGGGTCTCTGTGCTATGGAGCTGGCAGTCAACAGGAAGTGAGTCCCAGGGTGAGAAGAGGCCGTGTGGTCCCCGGGCAGGAAGTGAGTGACAGCGGAGTTGTCTGAGCAGTTTGTGGGGCTGGGAGCCTGCCTCGACTTGAGGTGTCTGTGGGGAAGCAAGTGGCTAGAGGAAAGGAGGACCACGGCCATGGTAAGAGATTGGTGCTGACCCAAACTTCTCAGCCTGCGTTGGCCAGCGGAATCCCCTACCCACCTCCCTGGGAGTCCCGCGTCTGGGGCTCTGTGGCGCTGGCACAGCCGGGCCTGAGGGTAGCAGTGGGGGCCCAGGCGTGCCTGGCTCTCTGGGTTGCCTGGGCCACCCGACTCTCACACACACAGGAGCCTCGAGCAATGAGAGGATTTATCCAGGGAGGGGAATTCTAGGCCAGGGAGCCTGCTGGCTTGAGCAGGGAGGTGGGAAAGACCTTCTGAGTCCTGAACAGGGTGTGTGGGTCCTGACACCTGGGGATGGCAGCTGAAGAGAGAGACAGGGCCTGGCTGCTCCCCTGGCCATCCTGCGTTTGGCCTCCTGGCTCTGCCGGCTTCGGCCCCAAGTGCCCAACGCTAGTGGAGGACTTCTCCCTTCCGCCAGAGGCCACAGGCCTCGTCTTCCTGTTGCTGCGGCCCCCCCGCCTGCTGCTGAGGCGCCCACACGTTTGTAGCTTTCTGCGGGAGGTTTTCTTCCTGGAAGCAGGCCTGCCCCCAGCTGTCCCACACAGCCCTCCACACGGCCAGGAGAGCAGCCCGGCAAGGCCGCGCGTTCCCTCGGCTCGCCCTCAGCTGCTCCATGTAGGGACTCGTCCAGGGAGGATGCTGGGTTTTATTTTTGTTATTTTTTAACAAGGCCCACGTCCCTATTCGCCACCTCGGGGGTTTCCTCACCATACAGCAGTGGGCTCAGAGTTGAGATCGTAGATCCTCGGAGCAGAAGCAGCCTTGGAGGCTGCCGGGCCTTGCAGGGAGGGTCTGGGGAAACCAGTGCTCTCTCAGGCTTTGGGGGGTGCTTCAGGGATACAACTCTCTGGAGGGAATTTGGCAGGATCTACTCACACGTGGATGGGCAGGCCCTCTCCCCCCAGCCAGTCCACTTCTGGGACTCTGGCCTACAGAAATCCACAGGTGCGCAGAGCGGTTAAGTGCAAGGGGTTCACTGCAGGAGAAAGCAAACCAGCCCAAAGGCCCACCATTAGGAGATGGTTTGAATAAATTAAGGAGCATCCGTTCGATAGAATGCTGAGCAGCTGAGACAGAATGAGCCCGATCCCTACGCACTGGTATGGAGAGATGCCCACGGTGCTTGCTAAGTGAAAAAGCAAGTTGCAGAACGATAAGTCGTATGATCCCTTCTTAGGGGAAAAAAAACCTGGATCTGGATGTGTGTATAAATGCATGTGTATAAACATGTAACTTACACACGATTGTAGATGCAGAGGAGAAAAGTCGAGAAAAGCTACTTGCCAAACTGTTAACAAGCAATTTTAAAAAATCTTTTCTTAAATTTATTTATTTAGTTTTTGGCTGCACTGGGTCTTCGTTGCTGCGCGCGGGCTTTCTCAAGTTGCGGCGAGCGGGGGCTACTCTTCGTTGCGGTGCGCGGGCTTCTCAGTGCAGTGGCTCCTCTTGTTGCCGAGCACAGGCTCTAGAGCGCGCGGGCTTCAGTAGTTGCGGCACGCAGGCTCAGTAGTTGCGGCACGCAGGCTCCAGAGCGCAGGTTCGGTAGTCGTGGCACACGGACTTAGTTGCTCCGCGGCATGTGGGATCCTCCCGGACCAGGGCTCGAACCCGTGTCCCCTGCATTGGCAGGCGGATTCTTAACCACTGCGCCACCAGGGAAGCCCCAAACTGTTAATAACGGCTCGCCTGTGGGGAGTGATTTTGGAGGCACAGAAGTGAAATAGGAGCTTTAACCTTTTAATACTACTCACTTTTGTGTGGTTTGAGTTTTTATAATATGTGTGTCTGACTTTTATAAACAGAAAAAAAACTTGAAAAGAAGGAAACCCTCCATTGGTCTAGCCTAGGCATCTCACCTTCCCAGGTGGGGAAACTGAGGCGCCCTCTTGAGCGGCGCCTTCCTGAGGTGTTTGCTGAGCTGGTGCCGCTCCCGCCCTTCTCCAGGCGGCTGATCTGCAGGGGAGCCGATGGGCAGGGCTGCTGGGGGCGGCCTGGTGCCCGCGGATGTGGCAGAGCGCCAAGTATAGGGGACTCTTGTCTCTCCTGCCCCAAGAGGACACCTTCGTTCCTTCTGCTATGTCCTGGCCTACCTGCCCCCAGATGGCCAAGGACCAAGTGCTGGCCACGCTCTGTCCTCACAAAGTGTGTGGCCTCAAGCTAATCACAAAATTCTCTGAGAGCCTCCCCAGGGAGGCCGAGCGGCTCTGAGGGGTAACAGGGTGAGGAGCTCTTGCCCACCATGCAGTGACACTTCTGAAGGACGGTTACGACAGCTCTCAGGGTGATTCTTGTAGCAAGCTCAGTTCTGAGACTCTTGGGAACAAAGCAAGACACTTCCTCTTGGCGGGGACGTGGCGCCGCGTGCTAGGGAGGGTTGCTGCAGAGACTGCGGTTGCTGGCTGGGGCCTTGGCTCTCCTGGGGTCTGAGTGCCCAGGAAAGGCTGTGGGCCAAAGCTGAGGGAGGGACCTGTGCTAGGCTTTGGGGCCCAGAGGAGGCCCTCTTTCACCCTCACACTCCACCTGGCCAGGCAGCAGCTCGAGAGACCAAGAGGACAGCCAGGGGGGCTCTGGCACAGAAGTCAGATCAGCCCAGGGTTACTAGAATCTTCTGAGGAGGGGTCCTGGTTTGAAGTAGGGATCGTGTGAGGAGCATCTGTTTTCGGTAGAGGCCACAGAGAAGACTTGGGCACCCTCTGTCACCTCAGTGAGTGGGGATGGCCTGGCTGAGGCGCAGCTGGCAGTGGGACCAGGCTGTTAAACCTGCTCGGTTTCTTCTCCCGTTTTCTTAACTGGAGTCCACAGACCTCTTGACTTCAGGGGGTCAGGCCTGTGAACCCCTTGAATCTGAGAGAACAACTGTGAGTGTATTTGACTCCATAAACATTTATGTGCACACAGTTTTCTGGACAGCGGGTATATAATTTTCACCGGAATCTCAGATGGGTCAGTGATGCAAAAGGGGCTAAAACCACTGGTCTAATTCTCCCCTCACGTTTATCTTTCCAGGTGGAAAGCAGTGACACGCCGAAGGACCCCGCCGTGACCTCCAAGTCCCCGTCCATGGCCCAAGACTCAGGCCCCTCAGAGCTGTTACCCAACGGGGACTTGGAGAAGCGGAGTGAGCCCCAGCCAGAGGAGGGGAGCCCCGCTGGGGGGCAGAAGGGCGGGGCCCCAGCAGAGGGAGAGGGTGCAGCTGAGACCCCGCCCGAAGCCTCCAGAGCCGTGGAGAATGGCTGCTGCACCCCCAAGGATGGCCGGGGAGCCCCTGCAGAAGAGGGTAAGTCCTGGGCAAAAGCAGGGCAGCCTCTGCTGGGCTGGCTGGGATCCCCCTGAGGGTTAGAACCTCGGGGCTTAGTGGGTCCCAGGAGGCCTGGGCTGGGCACGGTAGCGGAAGGTCTGCTTGCCAAAGCTGTGCCCTGCAGGCTGCATACAGCCTGCACACATTTTTGATTTGGCCCATGTAGTATTTTAAACATTAAAAAAAAATGAGTTGCCAATATTTAAGAATCAAGAAATTTCACATAAAAATCTGGAGTTTTGGCTTCTCATGGAAAAAAACAGCTAGATCTGGCAAGAGTGAGTTTACAGAATGCCATTGGTTGCCGGACTGGGCTGATGGCTGTCTCCCCATAGGCTGGTCGTGTGCCTCGCTTTCCTTCAGCCTTTGCCTGGCCTGCTTACTCTTCCGCAAGACCTGCGGCTCTTTGGGGTCCACACGTTGGTAGCCCCTGGCCTGGGCGCTCGAGGGCAGCAGATGTCCTTGTGGATATGAAAAGCCCAGCTAGCTTTTCCCGGTGCAGATGTCTTGAGCCCACCATAGTTGAGTGGACTGGACTGAAGTTTGGTGGTGACAGATTGGGGGAGGGGACGAGCAGGGGGGGAGTTGGGTGTGCGCTGCCCAGCCCAGGCCTCTTCCTCTGAGGACTTTGTGGCCTAGCCCTGGAGTCCTGGAAAGTTGCCCACTTTTCTCTTTAAGGTTAAGCCAGCGATTTCGGGGCCAACAGAGCTGTAAACATGTTAGTAATGAGGACAACTAGCATTTGTACAGGGCTTCACAGTTTACGAAGCACTTTCTCATACATTATCACATTTGATCCTCCCAGGGCCCTGCCAGGTTGTTTTGCATATGTGCATTTTAATTTCAAAAAGCCTTCCTTCCTAAGTGTACATGATGGAGTGAATCAATCGATTAATTGGCATAACTTAATTTTGCATGCATTCAAACCTAATATTCGTGCAAGGTAGAGAGCATCTCCGGAAAAGAGATTCCCAAATTTATTTTAAAATATCTTTCATTCGTCTATTATTCAACTAATATTTATGACGCTCCCACCATGTGCAAAGCGCTTTCTGAGGTACTCACTCTGCATTTGTTGTTTTATTTACTCTTCCAAACAATCTTCTTCAAGAGGAATTACTATCCTCATCTTAAGGTGGAAAAAAATTGAGCCTTAACGAGATGAAGTGACTTGGTCAGGGACTCCAATCCTGTCAGTGGCAGATGCAGAATTCGTTCCATCTTGGTCTCTAGCTTCCGAGTCGGTGTGCCCTTCCCAGATCCCCCGCTGTTCTGGAGTGGGGCTTGGAGTGGGGGATGGTCCTGAACTCTGCACCTCCGGGGGTGTGTCCTGACTCGTGGTGGGAGTGGCCAAGGGGCCAGAGTGGAGTGAAACTGGAGGAGAGGGAGAAAACGCCATCCTCCCCTTACAACGGCCAGATGTGCAAGAGCAGAACCGGGGAACCCATCGGCCCTTCCCACCAAGTAGGCAGCTCCTGGGACCCCACCATGGCTTGCACCCAGCCGCCACCCAGGGCCAGGGCAGCCCTTGCTGCCTGGTGGGATGGAACCAGCACTCCAAGGCTGCTCTTAACCCGTGAGAGTTTGCTTTCGGTTTGGGATTTCCCCGGCTCTGTTCGTTCTCAGGAGCAACTCCTTCGGTCAGTGAACAGGGGTTTATTAAACACCCATTTGGTGTGTGCCGGGATCTGGGGAAACCATCACGAGCAAAAACCTGGTTCTTGTCCTGGAGGACCTCCCAGTCCACTGGAGAGATAGATGTTAATGAGAAATGCACACTTACAAGTGTGTGATTACACACGGAGATAAGTTCTCTAAGGGAAAATAAACATGGTTTTCTGAGGAGCTGTAACAGAGGAACGCCAGCCAGCCTGGGCTGTTACACCTAAGCTGAAGGATGAGCTGGGGTTCACCAGGGAAGGCGAAGGGCCGGGAGGGGGTGAGAACAAGTGGGAGGGAGCATGGTATCCAGGGACCTGACAGAAACCTACAAGTCTGGAATGGGGGGAGGAAGGGAGAAGGGTGTGCGACAGCAGACAGGACCAGCGCGGCTTCAAGGCTGCCCTCTCAGGGGTTGACGTGATCCGCTTTGCATTTTGAAAAGATCCCTTTGCCATCTGGATCCTGGAATGGAACAGAGGGGCTGGGAAGCAGGACGAGCGATTAGGAGGCTGCTGCAGGCGCCCAGGGGAGGAGGGTGGGTCTGGGGAGCTGTGGATGCGTGCCAGGGACACAAGGGGGAAGGGGAGACATGGTTCGAGGGTTACTCCTGGGTTTGGGACTTTCACATATTGAGCGGATCCTTCTCAGAATCTTAGTGCAAAGTGCACTGGGCAAAAACATCCCACGTGTCCTTGATCTTCAAAATTTGGCCCTGGAGCAGTCCTGTGTGGCCCCAGCTATTCAGGTAGTGGGGATGCTGGCAGGGATCAGAGCTGGGGTCCCTAAAGGTCACTGTGACTTGCCTGGTTGCTGAGACTGGTGAGCTGTTACCTAGAGGGGTGGGCAGTGGCCTACTGGAGTCTCGGCCGCTGGTCCAGCAGTCAGCCACACAGAACACATAGGCAGCTGCTTGGTTCCAAGGAGGAAGGAGACTGAGGCCCCAGGGTGGAAGTGCATTGGCCATGGTCTCCTTTCGGTTCCCCTCATTCCAGGTCTCTTTTCAGGGGCCCCATCCGTCTGTCCTGGAAGCACTCTCATTAGTTCCTACACAGGAAAAATGGAGGGCTTTAAGGCAGTCTTGGCCTGGGCACCCTCCCAGGAGCCCCAGATCTTGATAGTACAACCAGGAGAAAGGAAGAGCAGAGGAGATGATGAGTAATAAAGGACGAGAGCCACCTGGACAGGCAGGTGGTGGCCCTGGAACTGCTCCTGCACTCTTAGCACTGAGGCCGTCATGATGATAGTAGTAACGATGGTAATGTGGCTTTCTTTTTTATTTTATTTTATCTTACTTATTTTATTTTTTCTGAATATTAACTATGTGTTGAGTGTTCTATGTCCTTACTACTCAAAGTGGTCCATGGACAGCAGCGTCTCCCGGCATGACCTGGGATGTTAGAAATGTAGGATCTCAGGCCCCACCCTAGACCTGCTGAATCAGAAGCTACATTTGAAAGAGATCCTCATGATTTCAGTGCATATTAAACTTTGCTGTTTATGTGATTCTCTTATTTAATCCTTGCTAGCATCTGAGGAAGACTTTTTTACCCCCCATTTTTCAGGTGGGGAGACTGAGGGTTCAGACAGGTTAAGTAACTTACCCGAGATTATACGACCAGTAAAGGACCAGCACCAGAGTAGGGTCAGTACAAAGCTCCTCTCTGCTTAGACAGAACACGCAGCATTGGGCTAGTGGCTGCCCTCTGAGGCCAGCCTGGCCTCAGCCCTGTCATTGAGATTTGGGTTCACTTTAAAGGGAATTTGGGGGTGGCCCCTGGCAGAGCGTAGCCTCAGACCAACAGGTAAGTGTTAGAAGCACCCTGGCCTCTCCTGCCCCCAGGACATGAGATGCCCCAGGGTCATGTCCAAGCCTGCCAGGGCCACCCTGGAAGGCACACAGCCACCTGGCCCAGCCTGTGACCCTGGATCTGGGCCAGGAGCAGATGGACTGCAGAGGGAGTGTCGAGAGAGCTGCTGACCCCCCTTGACTCAGGACAAGTGCTGTATTCTAAGGCCGCCCAGTTGGTTGTTTTGCTGGGACGGGCTGGAAAGTGTGTGTGTGTGTGTGTGTGTTTGTGTGTGTGTGTGTGTGTGTGTGTGAGAGAGAGAGAGAGAGAGAGAGATATCACTCAAGTGGGCATGCGCAGAGTATGTCAGGGAGAAAATTCCAGAAAGAAGCCAGTTGGAAACCGCATGAGGAAAAATTCTGTTTCGGGGAGCATGGGGGCTGGGGAATGAGGAAGGGGGGGGCATCAGGGTGGTGCTGTGTGAAATAAGCTAGCCGGCTTGGGAGTCAGGAGCTCTGAAATCTGATCTCAACTCTGGCAGTACGTCTCTGCTCCTGGGGCCTCAGTTTCCCCTTCGAAGGGCTGGACAAGTACCCCATCATCTCTACAATTCCTTCAGCCCCGACTTTCTTTCATTCTAATGAATAGATGATTCCCTGTAAACCACATGCCACGGAGGGTCCCCGAAGGAAGGTCCCAGGGGGCAGCAGGCTGCCTCCTGATCCAAGGGTGGGCGCCCCCTTCTGGCAGCCCAAAGCCTCACTAGGGCAGAACGCGGAGGATCTGAGAGGAGGGGCGACCCCCGGGAAGGAGGGAGGCCCGGAGCGGGCAAGAGGGGAAGCCCGGCTCCAGGATGCCCGAGAAAAAGTTGGGGAGCTGGCTGTGGTGAGACAAGAGGGCCTAAAGGAAGCTCGAGGAGGAGACAGAGAAAGTCCGGTGAGACGTAAAGGCCTGCTGTGTACACAGCCTTGGCGAGTACACGTGACCCCCACTTCCTCCCGCCCCTGGGGGCAGCTGGCACCGCGGGGTCCACACCTCCCACTCGCCCGCAGGTGCTGGCCCTGCCCTCCCCGTCCCCAGGCTCCAGGTCGCCAAAGCCCAGAGCAGAGCCCCGGGTCTTCCCCAGTGAGAGAGGGGGAGAGAAACATCCTCTTCGGGGACCGAGGATTCAGAGACCTTCAGTGCCATAGCTGGTTTCCGCCTCAGAGCCAGGAGATGCAGGAGGGGCTGTTTTTTCCGTTTTGGGCTCTTTGTCTCCCCTTCACACCCCCCTCCCCGCCCCCCCAAGCGACCATGAGCCAGCCTTAGTGACCTTCCTGCTTTGGGCCCGAGCTCAGTACTCTTGGCTTCAGACAAAGGAGTTCTGGGGCCCAGGTGAGAGGAGGCTCACCTCCCACTCTCCTCACCCCCCAGCCCAGCCCCATCCTCCAGCAGGAAGCTCAGAGGCATAATTAACCCAGCCTACAGCCAGGCCAGGACTGCAGACTCCGGGATGTGATGGCCCGGGAAGGGCGTTTGAGAGGTGACGACCCTGAGCTGGGTGGGGTAGGAGAGTGGGTAGGTACCAGGGTAGGAGCGCAGGGACATTCTGTGCCCCCCGCCCCGGACCCTTAAAGACGGTACTGCTGGGACTTCAGCCTCCAGGGGAGCCTTCCCTTCCAGGAACTGGAATCAGGGCCCATTGAGGAACTGCAGGGAAGAGGAGCAGGGAAACGCTGCCTTCCGGAAGCATTAGAAGGGTTATGTACCTTGATTCAGTGAAGAAAAGGCCTGGAAAGCTTACAGAGGTCACATGGAGACAGTTGGAATCCAAGGCTTCTAGAATAAAGGCTGAACTCAGGGACCTAAGAATGGGCGGAGAATGGGGGACCGAAGCAGATATTCATGGCAGAAGCGCAATATTGAGAACTTCAGGAGCACCTTAGAAACCATTTCCGGCATCTTTATTTTCCAGATGAGGAAACTGAGTCTCAGAGAGACGAAGTTGTTTCAGCAGAGTCCTGCTGCTGTCTCCCTGTGCCCTCCCCCTCCCCCTAGAGCATCTTCGCTGCACCCCACACATACAAGCCAGTGCTCCCTTCCAGGGCCAGGGAGAGCTGTGCAGTCTGGCCCCTCCTCTGGGAAGGGAGCTGTGTCGCAACTGGGAGCAGGCAAGGGGGCTATTTCCGGATCCCTTCTGTGTGCCTGAGGCACTCGATGGGCCAGAAGCCACAGTGCTGGCTTTTCTGTTGTTCCTGCGGATTTGGGCCTCCAGCCCTGCCCCAGTCCTTTTTCTGCCCTGGCGGTGCTCTGAGTCCTGGGGCCAGCATGACGCCTGGCACACAGTAGGCCATCAGGTTTGACACAGGAATGACTAGACGGTTGGAGAAGCCCTATCCCCGTGGCAGGGACCCCAGGCACAAGGTGAGGCCTCCGAGCCACTCCTGTAACTCTGCCGACAGTCCCTTTGTTCTTCCCTCTCCACAGGCAAAGAACAGAAGGAGACCAACATCGAATCCATGAAAATGGAGGCAAGTGTTTTCCTCAACCCCCAGGGGCTCTGTGGATCCTGATTCTAGGAGAAGAGAGCCACCGCTCTGACCGACTGTGGCGAGTGTGTGTGAGGGGCCCAAGGTGGCCCCTGGCCCCTTCTTTACATGTCCCTCTGTGAGGAGCAGAGGAAGTGGGTGTGGAGGTTGGAAGGCCCCCAGCGAGGCAGCCAGCTGGTCCCCCTTCAAGACCAAGCACCTCCCCTCCCAGTTTATGTCCTGCCCCACATCCCTCACTTCTCCAGCCCAGACAGGGGCTTGGCCCGCACTCGCAGGGCTGGCATCTCTGGCCAGGAGTCAGAGCTCTGTGTTCTGCTCGAGGTGAGTGCCTCCTTGGTTTCCCCTCCAGGAGGAAAAAACCCTGCAGCGGGGCTGTCCGTGCTCACCTTAATGCCGGTCTGTCTCTGTCATCTCTGTCCTAGGGCTCCCGGGGCCGGCTGCGGGGTGGCCTGGGCTGGGAGTCCAGCCTCCGCCAGCGGCCCATGCCGCGGCTCACCTTCCAGGCGGGGGACCCCTACTACATCAGCAAGCGCAAGCGGGACGAGTGGCTGGCACGCTGGAAAAGGGAGGTGAGGTGCCTTCTGGCCTGGGCCCCAGCCTGTCCCACGGAACTGGGAAACCGGAAGTTAGCTTCAGCCACTGTCTGCAGCTGTTGTCAGGCCCTGGCTGAGCCTCAGTTTCCCCTTCAGGTTAACCTCTCGCACTTACAGGGCACTGCTGGATCCCTAGGCAGTGGCTGGGTCCTTCGTTCTTTCAACAAATGTTATTGGACATTTACCGTGTAACCAGGCAGTGTCCTGGGCTTTGCGCGTATAGAATTCCTGCCCTCATGGAGCTGACATTCTGATGGGGAAGATGGACAGGAAACAAGTAAACAAGAGGTTGGAATAGAGGTTAACAGAGGCCTGCTTTAGGTGGGGTGGTCAGGACAGGCTTCTTGGAGGAGGTGGCATTTAAGTTCAGGCCTAAAGGAACAGAAGAGCTGGCTCTGTGAGTTGTGGGGTGGGGGAGAACATTCTAGGCAGAGGAAATAGCACAAGCGAGGCCCTGACTTGTTTGGCTACGTGAAAGACCGATACTCCCAGAGTGAACCGAGCAGGGGAGAAAGTGGGGTCAGATGAAGCTGGGCGGTAAGCAGGGTCCAGTCTTACAGGGCCTTGAGGTCCCGGCCGAAAGCTGTTTTTTTGTTTGTTGTTTGTTTTATAAATTTATTTATTTATTTAATTTTGGCTGCGTTGCTGCACGTGGGCTTTCTCTAGTTGCGGCGAGCGGGGGCTGCTCTTTGCTGTGGTGCCTGGGCTCCTTCTCATTGTGGTGACTTCTCTTGTTGCAGAGCACGCAGGCTCAGTAGTTGTGGCTCACAGGCCCTAGAGCGCAGGCTCAGTAGTTATGGTGCGCGGGCTTAGTTGCTCCGCGGCATGTGGGATCTTCCCGGACCAGGACTCGAACCCGTGTCCCCTGCATTGGCAGGTGGATTCTTAACCACTGCGCCGCCACCGGGGAAGCTGCCCCGAAAGCTGGTTTAACGCTGTGTCCTGGGAAGCCATTGAAGGTTTCTATGCAGGGGAGTGATTTGATGTGGATTAAAGGAGCAGCAATGGAGACGGATAGGGACAGATCCAGAGATTTAGAGATAGAAACAGCAGGGCTTGCTGATGGATGGCCGGGGTGGGGGAGGGGAGGGAATGGAAGCACGACTCCCAGGGGTTTGGCCTGAACACCTGGGTGATGGGTGTGCTACTTCCTTAGGTGGGCAAGACTAGGGGAGGAACGAGTTTGGGACGGAAGGGAATCAAGGGTTTCGCCTGAGATGCTGAGGTGCCTGGAGCCTGGAGCATAGGGAGGTCCAGGCTGCAAATCAAAGATGAGAAGGCGTCAGGGGCAGAACCTGGCGTTTAAGTCCACGAACACTGATGAGCTCATGTAGGAAACAGGAGGAGAAAGCAGAGACAGTGTCTCTGGATTCTATCCACAGAAACCCGACACTTACAGCCACGTGGAGAGGGGGACTGAGAAGGGGCCTGGGAGGAAGAAGAGGGAGGAAGAGCCGTGTCTCAGAAAGGAGAAGGTTTTCCAGAGGCAGTGGCCGCCCAGCCCTGCGGAGGCTGAGTTGAGACAGGCTGTTTGCACCTGCCGATCTGGAGGTAGCTGGTGACTTTTAGAGAGGCTTCTGTGCGGGTTGGGAGGGAGAAAGCCAGCCCAGGGAGGGCTTCAGTAGCCAGGGGAGGTGATGCCGTGGAGACCAAGGGGCGAAACCAGTTTACGAAGCACCATTGTGGGGCTGCTCTCCTGTATGTCTGGTTAGTAGAGAGAAGCCCGTTGACCTACCGGCACCAGGAAGGGAAGGGAAACGCGAACTGCCACCACGTGGGGCCTTTCACCTTCACTCTCACTTGTCTTTACCCCAGGCCTGCAAAGGATGGTGTTACCCGTTTGCATTGTGTGAGAACTTGCTCTAGAGAAAGTTCAGTACAGGGTGGGGTGGCTACTTGATTGTTTCCAGTTCCTTTGGGATCCAGGAAGGCAGAAATTTCTCTCCTGGAGGAGCCTGGAAAAGGGACAACCTGTCCAAGGTCTGGGAGAAGAGACGCTTGACTCTGAGCATTCAGCGTGATCTTTGGGATGGAAATTCATTCAGGACCTGGGGCTATTCCCCTGTGGCCTGTGGGAGGGGCTTTGCTTTTTAACCCCTTGTTATGAGTGGCCTGTATTTCTGCTCTCCCTTAGCCCTAGGGCCAGAGGCTAGATATAAAGACTTCTTTTTTTTTCTTTAATATTTATTTGTTTATTTGGCTGCGCCGGGACCTCGGTGCGTGTGCGGGATCTTTTAGTTGGGGCACGTGGGCTCTAGTTCCCTGACCAGGCATGGAACCCGGGCCCCCTGCATTGGGAGCGCAGAGTGTTAACCACTGGACCACCAGGGAAGTCCCTAGCTATAAAGACTTTTACGCTTGAAAAGCTTCTAGAAATTTGGTGATCCTCAAACTGTGCTCCCTTGAAGAAGCAGTATGGAGGCCTGCTCTCAGTTGCAATAAAAAAGGCAGGTGTTTTCTCAACTCACAGGGAAAAGTAAGATAATAGATACATTTTCTCAATTTTAAAATTTCCACTAAAATTTAAAAAGACTTTTTTTTTATTATGAACCTGTTCTGACATAGACAGAAATAGAGAGACTAGTATAATGAACCCCCATGTACCTATCACCAAAGTGCAACAACCATTAAAAGCTTTTCTAGAAAAAAGAAACCTTTGGCATCTGCTTCCCCCAACTGATAAAGATCATCAATGAGCGTGAACAGAAAAACTTTAAAGTTGATTTAATTTACAATATTTTAGGGATGCGTGACTTGAGATGTAGAGACTTGCGCCCAGAATATATTTTCTGCTAGTAACGTTGTTCCTTGTTCATATGATACAACTCAAGATTTCCACGACTTCCGGTACAAGCGCTAGAACCCTGGAGCCCGTTATTTCAGACTAGGGGCTGGGGCTGCAGAGTTACGAGCTGGCCACAAGCTTACTCAGGGCACAGGGAAGGGGCTGGAATGGGATTGAGTTCAGGCTGCTACTGCCACGTGGGGGCCATCCCCAGAGACCACACTCGCCCCTCTTGGGCTCTGCCAGGGCACTAGGGAAGGGCTAGCTACAGGTAACAAGAGCATTGGGGAGGACTTCCCCGGCAGTCCAGTGGTTAAGACTCTGTGCTTCCACTGCAGGGGGCTCGGGTTTGATCCCTGGCCAAGGAACTAAGAGCCCACATGCCTTGCGGCCAGAAAGAACCGTGGGGAAACACAGGTAGCTCCCGAGATTCCCAAGTGCCCCTCAGGCTAAAGAGCAGTAACTGTCTTCATCAGGCCTGTTTCCTAAGTGGCTTACCAAGGGGAAAGAAATCCGTCCTCCTTTTGCAGTTTCCTCTTAGTTATCTGGCACTTGGCCCTTTCTTCTGAAACTGCCTCACTAGGCCTTTCTGACCTCGTCCCCAAGATTCTTCCCATCTCCTCCAACTGCATCTTCTTAACATCCTCCTCTGTCCCTTGACTGTGGCACTCCCAGATGTCTGCTCCCTCCCTTGATAGTGGCACCCCCAGATGTCTGCTCCCACCCTCAGCCGGTCTTTAAAGACCTTTTTTTTTTTTTTTTGGTTGTGTTGGGTCTTCATTGCTGCGCGTGGGCTTTCTCTAGTTGTGCTGAGCGGGGGCTACTCTTCCTTGTGGTGTGCAGGCTTCTCATTGTGGTGGCTTCTCTTGTTGTGGAGCACAGGCTTTAGGCCTGCAGGCTTCAGTAGTTGTGACTCTTGGGCTCTAGAGCGCAGGCTTAGTAGTTGTGGTGCAGGGGCTTAGTTGCTTCATGGCATGTGGGATCTTCCTGGACCAGGGATCGAACCCGTGTCCCCTGCATTGGCAGGCGGATTCTTAACTGCTGCGTCTCCAGGGAAGTCCCCTCAGCCAGTCTTGCTCCCCTTACCACTTGTGTGCTCTCATAGATCCTACTCCCAAAAAAGACACATTCCCTACTGCCGAATACAAGCTGTTTCCCAGACTATGCCCCTGGGAGGTCCCGCCAGCATTTCCAAACCTCAGAATGTGACGCCTGCCCTTTGAAGTTCCTGCAGGGCACCATCATTGCGCCGACAGTCAGAACCCTCCCTGTCTGAGTGCCCAGTAAGATACTGGAGCTACCAGAAGCCTAGGGGATTCCTGGTTATCCTATGACAGGGCGAGGGATCGGGCACCTCAGGGAGAGCATCACCAAGGGACTCTTAGACTAATTCTGCCTGGGGTCATCCTCAAATCAGCAAGAGTTGGCTTTTGGCTTTTAAAGGATGAACTTGAATTTAGGGAAGCGGGAGGAAAGGCACTGCAGAAAGAGACATACAGCATGTGCAAAGGTTCGGAGGCACAAGACAGTGTGGCCTTTTCAGGAATGGAAGTTCATGGTGGTGGGTGATGGAGCACAGGGTGCAGGTGCTGGGCTCAGAGCAGCAGGAGTGTGGCTGGGAAGCTGGGCGGGGCCTGAGGGCCTGTGTGCCCTGCTATGGTGCTTCACCTGATCCCAGTCTGCACCTGGTCCACATGCCCCACCTGAAGGGCCTGCTTCCCTCAAAACATCCCCCTCGGCTTAGTTTCCTTTTCCCGTGACCACCCTTGTCAGTCCACAGTTACTGAGTGAGGTCTACTCTTTACTGTGCTGTCCATCTGAGATTATCTGCCTCCCCAGGCCTTTAAAAAAAAAATTAAGAAGACTTAGAATATCACAAATGAATGAAATTTTAAATAATTGGATGAGGAAAATGGGGCATTTCCTCCTTCCCTGAGGCTGAAGTGGGGCTTACTGCTGGAACTGGGTTGCTGGTGTCTGTCCCATCTCCTATTCTCTGCATCTCTACGCCAGTCCTTTTAAGGATTAATCTCTGCTTTAGTCATGACCAGGTCCTGCTACAAACCCAGCAATGGCTCTCCACTGTCTCCCCATCATGTCAGAAATCCTCTGGTTGTTTCTCAAGGCTTCAACCCTCACTGTGACCTCCACAATGGCTCCACCCCACTTCACTACCATTCTGTAATAGGAAGGTCCCCCGTGAGGGACCAGTCTCCCCTTTATACGTCCTTCCTCCCTGCCGTTGTTCCTGCTGTGCTTTCCCCTATCCATTCTTCAGGGTTGAGTCCCAGAGTTGCTACCTCCTCCAGGAAGCTCTCTAGGATTTCTCCAGTCCACACTGACCTCTTCCCTCCTCTGCACCCCTGCAGTCCTTACTGTTAATATTGTTGGGTTTAGCAATCAATTATACTTCATAGAGTATTTTTCACTAACTCTTTCTTACATGTTATGTCTTCACCAATCATGCCCAACCTGATTTTGGGCAGGGAGAACAGGCTCAATGAATACCTGTTGGTTGACTAAGCAGTTGGGAGGTGGGTGAATACGAGACCTCTTCTCAGGGAGCTCAGGCCCAAGCCGTTGGTTTGCGGGGGTCCTGACAAGTGTACCCGGAGAACAGCGTGGGGCTGGGGGACTGTGGGTGGGCTCCCGCGGGTAAGGCAGCGGCTGAGTCTTCGCCACCCTGTGCTCCTGCTGTTCCCACTGGGCCTCTGCTTTGCTTGAGTTGAGGAGAACCTTCCTTGGCCTGGCAGAGCTGGCCCAGGCCTGGGCAGCTGGGAGGGCAGAGGCGAGGCATCCCTCCACCCAAAAGGGGGCAGTTCCAGGCTCCTCCTTCTGACTCTTTTCAGAACAGAATGACCCTGAGGGAGCGCTTTAGGCTTAGGAAGGACTTTTTACAGGTGTTACTTTATTAACCCTCATTACTGAGAGGCAGAGGCCTGGCCAAGCAGCTGGAACAGTCATTGAGCCAGAGAGCCTGCAGACTCCCAGTGTGTATCACTGCTTAGGGCTTTAGGACACAGTTACGGCCGGGTGATGTTATGACTCTCATTAATCTCTTCACCCCAACTGATTCTAAATTGCTTAGAGCCAAGGTACCGTGTCCTGCTGATCTAGGATCTGGCTTCTTTCCTGGCTCCCAACCCGAAAGGAAGGACTTCTGCATCCTTAGACTTATTAGATGCTTAATACATATTAAATACTGATAACGAATAACCTGTGGTCCAAATATCACAGTATCTCCTCCCCTCCCCTCTCCCTCCTGCCCTCAGACCCCCCTCCCCTCCTCACAGGCTGCCCTCGCGGCCTCCTCTTTCCTGGAGGTGAGTCCAGATGCCGACTCGGCTACTGACTGGATGTGGGACCTTCAGCATCACTTACTGAGCACAGCTGAGGTCCCTGTGCTGTTTCTAGACTTGGCTCTACTCTGCTCTCCTGGGCATGTCTCATCTTCATGGGAGTAGCACTCACCAGTTTGTTTTCTGCTTCTGCCCAACCTGAGCTTGTTCAAAGCAGGCCCTCTTGGCACCTCTGCCCCCAGGGCCGCCATTCAGGAGGTACTAGGTAAAGGTTTGCTGAATGAATTAATGAATAATTCGAATCTCAGAGTTGTGTGGGTTAATAAGGTATACTACATAACATTTATAGCACAGGGCTAGCGTATAATAGGACACGGATAATGTGTTTTTTTTGTTTGTTTGTTTTTTGTTTTTTTGGGCTATGCAGCGTAGCTTGTGGGATCTTAGTTCCCTGACCAGGGATTGAACCCGCACCCTTGGCAGTGAAAGCGCAGAGTCCTAACCACTGGACCGCCAGGGAATTCCCAGAAATGAATAATTTTTAAAAACTGATTTTACATAAGTATTACACAAATACATTCCTGTTAAAAAAATAAATAAACCCATCCCTTCCCAGTGATTTTAATTCCCCCATCAGAGAGGTACCTAATGCTATCAGTTTGGTGTATATATGACATGATTTTCTCTATCTATCTATGTGTGTGTGTAAATACATAATTTTGCTTCACAGTTGCTTTTTTTTTCTTTTCCTTTTTTTAATATATATAGAACCACACCGTAGTTTCGTTTTACAGCTTGGTTTTTCGCTTAGAATAAATCTGGGCAATCAAGCCACGTAATTACTGTTCTCCTCCACCATATGGATTACCACGATTTTATTTAACCATTCTCTCACTGGCGGACACTTGTGTGGTTTACAGTATTTTACTGCATAAGCACTGCAGCAGTGAACATCCTGGGTCACGCCTCTTTGCGCATCTGTTTCTCTAAGATAGATACCTAGAAAGAGAAATGCTGGGTTGAAAGGAATATATATCTTGCATTTGATACAGTCTCTGCCAAATCGTCCTCCAGAAAGGGCAGTGCCAATTTATGCTCCCGTAAACAAGGTATGAGAAGATCTCCACCTTTGCCAACATCAATATTTTGCTAATCTAACGGGTGGGAAAACGGTGTCTTGTTATGATTGTAATTGGCAGTTCCCAGATAATAAGTGAGGTTGGACGCCTTTTCATATGTTTATCGGCCATTTGTGCTGCTGCTTCTGTGAGCTGAGCAAATGTTGCTTCCTCTTGCTTTATAACCCTGCAGTCTCAACAGACTGTGCTTCCTGTCGGCCCTGGGAAGAACAGCCTGTGAACGTCCAGCCTGTGAATGTCATCTCCTGCTGTGCTATATTCCATTTAATAAGCAACCGCTAAGCACCTACTACGTCGGGGAGCGGGGGCATTGTGCTGGGGGCTTTGGGAATAAGGAGATGAATTAAGTGTGATCTCCTGGGCTTTAGTACAGGAGATGTGAGAAATGGCGACACAAAGTAGACCATTAAGGACTCAAACCAAATTATTAGCAAAGTATGTGCGTAGCAGTTTTAGGGGATTCCGACTGGCAGACGGTCCTTGCTTATTCACTATATGTAAACTAATGAAAACCTGAACGCTTGCAGGATGGCCTCAAAAATAACATCACCCTTGAAGGAGATGATGCCATTTGGAGCAGGCATGACAAGTATACTTTACCAAAAGGCTGAACACATTTTAAAGGGACTTCTGTGACAGCTCGTAATCAGTAGTGAGCTCCAGGGCTGGCCTTTAGGACGGGCTGTGAAACTGTCATCACAGAGGCGCCCCATTGTCTCTTAAATGGACCGGCTGTTTGCACACTGGCGTGTTCATTCCATCTGGGGGGCACAGAGAGAAGAGCTCTTAGAGCAACCCTCACTTTTTAGTGGTGAGAAAACAGTAGTGGGGAGGATGGTCGTAATTTGAGTCTGGTCCACCAGCGGCCACGGCCAAGCCTGAGCTAGGCCAAAGGGGTAGCTTTGTGAGCACGTACTTCACGCCAGGGACTGTGCCGAAAGCATTAACTCTCGCCACAGTCCTAAGAGATGATAAAGTTAATTTGTCTATCAGGATTCACACAATGGAGGCCACCTCTGTGGCCCAGCCCAGTTCACGAATCTAAACCTAGGTCAGTGCATGGGAATTCCCTGGTGGTCCAGTGGTTAGGACTCCGTGCTTCCACTGCAGGGGGCACGGGTTCCATCTGGGGTTGGGGAACTAAGATCCCAGCATGCCTCGTGGCGCAGCCAAAAAAGTTTAGAGGATAAAATAAAATAAATAAACCTAGGTTAGTGCAGTTACAGGAAACTCTTGCCCAGGAATCCTAACATCCACCAATCACAATCCTCCAACTCAGTTTAGCGAGCTCACCTTCCCCTAGGAAACAGGACCGGCTGCCTTTTAGGGAAATTCCATCTCTCCTAGCCAATCACGCCCTGTTCCGAGGTGGCTCTTCTAACAGTAGGTGAGCCTCGCTCTCGCCCAGCATCCCTGGTCAAGAGCGCACGCAGCTCTGAGGTGCTGTACTCCCCCAGTCCAAGCACTGTTCTGCCTTGAATAAAGGACATCAAACTTGTTACTAAATTGTATTTTTTTTCATTTGACAGGTATATTATCTGCAAGTACTACAAGAACTAATTTTTATCCCCATTTTACGATTAGGAAGCTAAGATTCCCCTAGGTGAGGAGGTTAAGAGCCACGTGGATGTCCTTGTGGAGAGGCCCATGGGCTAAACCAGACTCCAGATTGCATGCGGCTTCTGTTTCGTACCCAGATGACTCCACTAGAACCGGGTCTTCCTGGTTTTCAGTCTTGGCTTCCCCTGAAACAACAGAATGGGGTGGGAGGGAGCACAGTGGCCCAGCCCTCCTGCCCATGCTGCCTCACCCCACCTCCGCCCTCACCCCACCTTGGCTGCCGGGTCTTGCCAGGTTTGGGTCCTTTTCACCCTGGGGACCCCTCCCGCACTTCCTGCTCCCCTCATTTGGTCCTGAGCCCTCGCCCTTGAATTACTGTTTTTTCATGATCTTATGTTTGATGTTGTGAAACTGGCTTAAATGAATGGAATGAGATTCAGGAGGTCTGGTTTCTGGGCTCAGCCTCTACCCCGATCAATCTGAGAAGGTCATTCTCTTCTCTGCGCTTCAGTTTCCTCGTTTGCAGTGTGACACAACTAGACTAGCCGACCCCCGAGATTCTGAAATCGCATAATTTAGGGGGAGGAGGACTGGAGTCATGACCTGTAGCTCCCTTTGTCTCTTATATGACCTTGTACGTACATCCTAAATTAAATATTTGAGTGAATTCTCAGACTTCACATATATGCCTCTTCAAGAGGCACATCCATAAAGCATCTTGATAAAGATGCTTAGAAAAAAACTTTCATAAAATTCACATTTTGTGCTAGAATATAGCTTTCTTTTTTTTTGCGGTACGCGGGCCTCTCGCTGCTGTGGCCTCTCCCGTTGCGGAGCACAGGCTCCGGACGCGCAGGCTCAGCGGCCATGGCTCACGGGCCCAGCTGCTCCGCGGCACGTGGGATCTTCCTGGACCGGGGCACGAACCCGTGTCCCCTGCATCGGCAGGCAGACTCTCAACCACTGCGCCACCAGGGAAGCCCTAGAATATAGCTTTCTTTTCCTCTTCTTGATGGTCCCCTTTTCTTCCTCTGTGTTTTCTGCCAGGATCAGAAAGGTGGGACATGAAGCTCATCGTTAACTAGGCCTGGGCGAGGGAGGGGCTTGAATCCATCACTAAAAAAGCTGATGTTGCAAATGCACCCCTGTCTGACAGGCACATATTCCTGGGGCATTTCCTTAGCTCAGGAACTCACGTCCTTGTTCTGACTTTGGTCGCCATGTTCCTAGGTCTGCCCCTGACCGCTAGTTTTCGTTAGTCACACAATCATCTGTTCATTATTTTATTTATTTTATTTTTGGCTGCATTGGGTCTTAGTTGTGGCACGCGGGATCTTTGCTGAGGCGTTCAGGATCTCTCATTGCGGCGTGCAGGCTTCTCTCTAGTTGTGGCGCTTGGGCTCCAGGGCGTGTGGGCTCTGTAGTTTGTGGCACACAGGCTCTCTAGTTGAGGTGCGCGGGCTCAGTAGTTGTGGTACGCGGGCTTAGTTCCCTGGCCAGGGATCGAACCCGCGTCCCCTGCATTGTAAGGCAGATTCTTTACCACTGAACCACCAGGGAAGTCCCTGTTCATTATTTTAGAGAGTTACAAACCTTGACTGAGCAAATACTTTGTGCTCAGGCTTTCAGAAAACTCCATATGCATCTGGGTCTCTACTGTGTTCCCACATTTTCTAGACACTAAAGAAACACATTTAAAGGAATGTCAGAATCCCACCCTGGGAGAGGTAGGCAGGTAGGTACTGCAATAGGTTGCAATAGAAATGTGAGGAAAGGGGCCATGGGAGCGGCTAACTTGCCCTGCCCAAGGAGCCCGGGAAAGCTTGCCAAAGAAGAGACATCCTGCAGGCCTGCCACAGGGACAGTGGGGGCAGGGCATTGAGTGGGATCATGAGGTCGGTGGTCCAAGAAATCCTCTAGGAGTTTGGGATCGAGAGCACCTCAAGATTTCTTGCATATTTAGTTCAGCTTTTGGAAACATCCTCATAGCCCTTGCTACGAGGCAAACAGGAGAAGACATAACGGTGCCCTTCTCTCTGCTTTGTTTTAAAGATCAGACCATTCGTTAAGGAGGTCCAGGGAGGCTCAAGCATGGCGGGGGTCAGCTGGACTCTGTCAAGGAGCCTACGCTCTAGATGAAGGAGTGAACGGACTTGTGTTAGTATTTCTTAGATACGCAGAGCACCGTGCTGGCGCTGCAGGAGACTGCTGCACCCAGTCCCAGGGCACACGTGGTCTAGAGGAGGAGGCAGGAGTGCTCACCATGAGCTGCTGTGTCAGATGCAGTTCTGTGCTCCTGCCACCAAGAGTCTGGTGAGCACAGAGGAGGGTGAGAGAGCTTCTGCAGGAACTCCTGGAAAGTTTCATGGAGGAGGTGTCCTTTGAGAATTCCAGTAGGGATAAATAGAGAAGGTGTTTCAGGGAAAAGAACCACTGAGGGCAAAGAGAAGGAGGCATGAAGCTTCTGGGTTGTTTAGGGAACAGCAAGAGATCTGGTAACTAGGTGTGGGAGTTGGGGAGGAAGAAGAGAGAAAACTACAAAGGGAGATGGTCAGATCGTCACCAGTCTTCCTGTCATAGTGAGAAATGCAGGCTTCACTGTGTAGAGGGAGCTGGAATGTGAGAGAACTGGATGTGTATTTTGGGAAGATAACCGTGGCCGCATTGCAAGGGGGCCCAGAGCAGGGAAGGTTAGACCAATTAGGAGGGCATTACGTCTGGTGTTGGCGGAGGGTCCAGGCAGCGGGAGGCAGACTTGGTAGATACAGCTTGCCTCTGGTTGGCAGGAAGAGAGAAACCTGCCTGGGGGTTGGGGGCTGGGGGTGAGGGGGCATTATCTCAGCTAGGGAGGAAGAACAGGTTTGGGGCAGGAAGGTGGTATGGACTTACCATTTTCTTAAGGATGTATTTTGATGAGCAGAAGTTTTTCATTTTAATAAAGTCCAATTTAACCAAATTTTTCTTGTATTGGGGTGCGTGTGTGTGTGTGTGTGTGTGTGTGTGTGTGTGTGTGTGTGTGATCTCTGAGTTCTCTGCCTACCCCAGGGTCATGAAGATATTCTCTTAGGAGGAGTGGACTTTTTTTGTGTGTGTGTGGTATGCGGGCCTCTCACTGCTGTGGCCTCTCCTGTTGCGGAGCACAGGCTCCAGACACGCAGGCTCAGCGGCCATGGCTCACGGGCCCAGCCGCTCCGCGGCATGTGGGATCTTCCCGGACCGGGGCACGAACCCGTGTCTCCTGCATTGGCAGGCGGCCTCTCAACCACTGCCCCACCAGGGAAGCCCGGGAGTGGACTTTTAAGTTAGGTTTTGGACAAGCTGCTTTTGAGAAGCCAGCATGGTGGCTGTTGGTGGGGAGAGGGTTAGCAGGCACTCAAGAGTCATCCACCTGGAAGGCAAGTGCAGGCTGGTGAGCAGGGAGGGAAGAGCCCAATGCGTGGAGAGCAGCCCTGCCTTGAGAGGACCCGGGTAGGGAGCGGCAGGCACTTGGGGCCTCTGGGAGCAGCTGGCTGGCATGCGGTTGTGTGTGTGTGTGTGTGTGTGAATGTTACCATCTTTCTGACTTGCCACTCTTTAATAACAACTCTTCACAGATGCCATGAGACTCTAGTCAATGATTAGTGGGCAGGATATTTTAACTTTTCACTTCTAACTCAGATGGATTAAACAAAAATAGGGATAAAAGAGTGCAGTCTCCTATATATTTGAATCTAGATACTGTTTAAAAGGCAACTATATGGGGCAAACAAAGAACCAGAAACTGAGTTGGACTTGCTTTATATATACCAAGGATGCTGTTAGAATTCAGTATTTCTTAAAGGGCAGGTTGGTGTATTACCTGGGCAGTGCGTTAAAAAGGCACATTCCAAGGCCCCATTCTGAAACTAGGAGGCAGAAACTCTGGTGTTGTTCCTGAGAAATCTGATTTTCTAGTCAGGTCTCCATGGTTCTGGGGCTTGTGAAAGTTTGAGAACCACAAAGCTTCGGATGATTCGAAGTAAACCAAATCTGACAGCAGAGATTCCTCCAAAAATGCATTTATTGTATCACCTACCACCCTGTCACCCACATCGGGGGTCTCCCCGCACATTCGGATCCCCTGGGAGTTTGCTTTAACCACCGCTGCCTGGGCCCCTCCCTCTGTGTTCAGTGCATCTGGAATTTAACGATGGGCCCTGGCCCAGAGCGTTCCTAAAACTCTCCAGGTGATTCTCATGTACAGCGGGGTTGAGACTCTCAGACCTTGAACACACGGAGCCAAGGAAGAAGTACGGGCTCTAAGGCCGGCACAGCTAGAGAACCGTTTCCAAACGTAGGTGGGGGAGAAGACCGGAAAGGACTTTTCCTTTGGGATGGAGATGGTAGGCGTTCCTGCTGTTTTCAGCAAAGGTTTAGCGCAGTGCTTGTCTGCTGGGCTCCTCCTGGGTCTTCTCTTTGGACCCTGAAACTTGATAGGGTCTGCATGCCTGAATCTGAATGGTGGTCCCTGAGGTCCCTCCCTTTGACCCCTGGAGGCTGGAGATGGGGTTGGGGGAGGGGAGGAGAAAGCAGCCCAGGCTGTTCAGGTTTACCTGGTTCCTGTTGATACACCCCCCCCAACCCCAGGTATAAAATTAACATTTCTCTCCAGAGTCTAGTTTTTAAAGCAAAGTGACAGTATGAGCTTGTGCTCAGGCAAACCTGTTGTAAGATTCTTTCCACCTTTTAAATGATATGCCCTCCTGACTTCCTTTGATCTTATCTGTAATATTCAGCAGATATCTGTGGTCCCATTAGACCGATCAAGAAACTAAGATACAGAGAAGCTAGGTGCGTACTGACCGTCCTGGCGTCGGCTGGGATCCCCTGCTCACATGCTGCTCCGTCTGTTCTTTCTCCTGGCGAGGGGCAGGTGAGGTCTGGGGACCTGCAGCAACGCCACCGCCACCCCTGCTCCCCGCCCAGAGCCTGCACTCGACTCGCTCCGGGTTAGGGGATGGAAGTGCTGGGGGCAGGAGACTTGGGTTTGTGGAGAAGCCTCCCCCTCTGCAGCAGACCCGGAGCTGTAGGGAAAGAGGACGCGGATCGGCGCGGGGAGGGAAGAGGCAGCAGCTGAGGCTCCAGGAGCCTGATGGCAGGTCTGGAGAGTTGGGGCTTCCAAGCCCTCCCATTAGGGAAGTGTGGTAATGACCTGGGAAGGAATGGGGGAGCCAGGGAGGAATGAGGGCTGCCTGGGACAGAGGCGGGGAGATGGAGAAGTGAGGGGTCAGCGAAGAGGTGGCTCCCAGACCCTGCATTTTATGCTCTGGATCAGAATTTATGTGACTGAGCGGATGGTACAACAGGCCCCAGGCAGCTCTCCTCCCCAGCAGGTGTCCATACAGCTGTGCTCGTGCTTCTCCCTGGGAAGCTAATGCGGTTGCAGATGCCCCCGGTGATCTGGCCGTGCTGTCTGGGAAACCTGGGAGGCTGGGCCCAGTCCTGGTTCACCCTCTCTCATCCTCCCTTGAGGCTTCCTGCCTCTCCCGATCCGGGCCACCTCGGATTTCCTTCAGCGCATGGAGGAAGCATCTCCACCACATAATTTACCATCTAATTGTATGCTGTCTTGAATGAGGGCTGTGGTTTCATGTGTGGTGGGTCTTGGGCACGCAATTAGGCTGTGAGTAACAGGCGGGTGGAGGCCATCTCCTGCACTGTCTCCTCCATGTCCTTCCTGGCCTGGCTACTGCATGTGCTCGGGACTCCTAGGGCTCCTGGACCCTAGTGTTTAGGTGTGTTTCGGGCAGGCTCAGATGTTGGCTCCAGGGTAGAGCACAGCCTCCTTACAGTTCTGAAACTAGACTAGACTGGCGAGGGAGGGGGGTGCCCCTGCCCCATGGCATTTGCCTAAAGCTGTGCGTCTCCTGGGCCCAGGTTTGGGGAGGGCACCAAGCCCAGCCGGGCCGGCACCCTGCAGTTGCCATGGTGACCCTTTAGCTTTCCTTCCGAAGGAGGATGGATTTCTCTTTCAGCCCAGATCATCTGCCTGGGCAGCCACCATTTTGTACACTCTGGGAACCAGGCTGCCTAGCCCCACTACCTTCCACTTTCTGCCACAGGGGACGGTTTGTTGAGAGGCTCAGTTTTAAATCCCAGTCCAGTACCAGAGACGGCGTGTTCTCGTTTCAAGGGGGAGCAAGAGAGACAGGCCCAGGAGGTGGGCAGCTCCCCTCAGGTGTGTGTTTACCTCCTCCTCAGTTTTTGGTTCTGACCCTTTGGGTGGGGGGCTGAGTCCCCTGTAGGCCTGTTTCCTCATTTGTCACAGCCAGGGCCATTGGTGGTCTCCACACCTGGCTGGTATCAGAATTACCTAGGGAGGTTTTAATAGATTCCTGGGCCCTACCCCAAGCCAGCTGATCTCCATAGGTGGGGCCCAAGAATCTGTATTTTTAAAAATCTCCTCGGGTGATCCTGATACAAATAAACCCAAATGAGTATGGGATTCTCCTGGCAAGGTGATCTGTGAGGCCCTCACAGGAAGGAAAGGAAGCTCTGCCCTGTGCTGAGGATTGACAGGCCGTACTGGGGTCCCAGGAGCTTCCGAAGAGCCCGTCGTAGGTCAGTCTTGTCAGGAAGCCGGTGTTTCCTGGTCATGCTGGCTAAGCCAAGACCAGGCCCCCACCTTTTCCCCACAGGAGAAGCCAGGAGAGAGAGGATGATGGGCTGGGGGGGGGGGGGGGCGCGCGGGGGGCGGGTTGCCATAACAACCGGCTCCAGGCAGAGGCCTCCCTTCCAGGGGCTGGTACTTCACCCCAGCAATGGTGGTTTCCATGGAGATGGGTTACTGAGGGACGGGGGAACACTTGCCCCACTCAGTGCATTAGTCAGGAGCTACCAGAAGGCAGAGCATCTCTAGGTGGGATCCTTGGACCCCTGTCAACTTTGAGTTCCCCCCACCGTGGCCTCTGCTCTCTGGGTGCAGGTCTGACGCTCTCTCCCTGCTTGGTTGCTCTCTCCGCGACCGGTCTCCCTAGCAACAAGTCCTGCTAACTCCTTGTTGTTGGCTCTGTGGCTATTTTTAGCTTCATTGCCAGCAGCCCAGTCCTGGTCATTTGCTTGCAACCTCCATATGGATTGCAGGGGAATAGGAAAACAAAGATTCCTGGCCTCTTTCGGGAGCCCTGGACCTGGACCTCTTAGCACCGATCGGAACTTTGCTGTGGAAAGTACCTGTCCGCATCTGGGAACTTGGTCAGTGGACTCCATATGAGGCTCCTGAGACAATGTTGGATTCAGTTCAGCAAACACTGCTTTCATCCTCTACAGTGTGCAAGAGGCTCTGGTCCACACTGCTTGCATGTGAACCTGAGTAAGATCCCGGCCCTGCCCTCTAGGATTTTTAATTTTGTGGAGGAGAGAGATGAGTACACAATCAGCTTAGTACAGGCAAAGACTGGCAAGTGCTAGGAGAGGATTACAAAGTGCTCTGGGAGTACGGAGGAGAAGGAGGGACAGGGTAACTTTTCAGTGGGGGAAGATCAGGGGGAGGGGCTGGAGCAGCACTGTCCAAAGAACATTCTGCAATGAGGGAAATGTTCTAAAATCTGTGTCCCCGGTACAGTAGCACCGAAAACCCACATGGGCTCTTGGACACTTGGGATGTGGCTAGTGCACCTGAGGAACTGAATTTTTATTTAATTTCAATGAATTTAAATGGCACACGCAGCCAGTGGCTCTTATTGGCCAGTTCAGGTCTAGAGAAACCTTCTTGGTGGAGGTAACTGGTGAATTGGGCCTAGAAGGATAGGTGGGATTTTGGCCAGTGGAAGGGGAAGGGGAAGAGCAAGGAACAGCACGAGCAAAGGCACAGAGGCAGGGAGAGGGCATATTTGGGAAACAGCAAGTGGGTGGGCAGAGTGTGGGCTGTGTGATGTAAGTGCTGCAGGTTGTGGGGGCCTTGAATGCCATGCAAGGAGCGTAGATTGTAATCAGCAGGTAGTCACAGGTCTACTGTGTAGTACTGAGGCCTTTGGGCTGCAGATGGAAGGGCAGGCCAGGATCAGAAGAGACATCCATCTTGATCTTGTAGCCTTTGCCGGGATAAGGTCTCGCTGGTCTTGGGGTCAGTGGGAATGTTTATGTGGCAGAAAATATGCAGTGTCCTCCCAGTATGTGGCTTTGCAGATGGCTTCTTAGGGATCCCGGCTTCTCTGATTCTGAGTACAGGGACTCAGGTGGTAATGTCCTGTTTGAGGGAAGCAACATAACCTCCCCACCTCCCACCAGCACTGGATTTTATGACAAAGCACGCCACAGAATGCTGAACTTTGAGTTAAAACCAGTCAGGCAGGTGTGGCATTCCCACCTGCACCTGTGGGAGTTGCTGCTCTTGGGTGGAGGATCACGACTTAGCATCTCACGTCAGCTCTGTGAGCTGGAAAGTCAGATTCACGGCACATCTTACAATCGTGCTCTTCAGAGACAGGAGTGTGACGTACACCAGGATGTTCAATTTACAGATTTATAGCAGGACTTGTCCTTTCAACGCAGATCCTAGTGCTACAGGACCTAGTGGTCCTGATGTTTTCTGGCAACCTACTGGTATCAGAGTCACTGGAAAATGTAATTAAAGTTAGAAGTTTGCTTGATGAACACGGGATAAGTGCTGAGAGTCAGGTGTCCTTAAGAGGTGTTTTCATCAGGCCTACTGGATCACTGCTATCGGCCTGCCAGACAGGAAATGTGCCCTCTCTTTCAGGTCACCCTCCCTTTTGGACCATGCTGGACACTTCCTCTCCAGCGCTTCTTTTAGGCTCTTGACATCCGCCAGATCTTCTTTTCGTCCAGGGGTTCCTCCTCTCAACATACTTCTAGAACATTTCCAAGAACCTGGCTCACTTTACATGACCCTGCTATTTTAGGTTGACTATCTTTATCTTCATCAAAAGACCTATCCCAGTAACCACCCTGGGAGGGTTACTTTGGAAGGTCGAGGACATATATGACCTGAGGATCCTAGAAGGCTGCCCTAGTTTTTTCCTGACCTTTTGCTAAAGTCACCTCTTATCCTAGATCTCGGGGTCTTTTCTGCGTTGAGGTCTCTCTCTGCCCACCAAGTACAAAGAGGACACGAATCTCAGTCTGAGTGACTTACAGTATAGAAAAGGGTAACCTTACCTGTCTGTGTAGCTACAGGAGAGGGGCGGTGTTCTAAGTAGCGAGGGGACACCTTTGAATTGGGCTTTTTTTGCTTCAGTTGGGAGCTGTGTGGAAGAGGTAAGATTTGAGCTTAATTTTACTAAAACAAATTTTTTTTATTGAGGTGTAGTTGATTTACAATATAAGTTTCAGGTGTACGACACAGTGATTCACAATTTTTAAAGATTATACTCCATTTATAGTTGTTATAAAATATTGACTATATTCCCTGTGCTGTATACTATATCCCTGTAGTTTATGTTATACATAGTAGTTTGTACCACTTAATCCCCTACTCTTATGTTGCCCCTCCCCCCAATTTGAGCTTAATTTTAAAGAATGAGAATAAGGAAGTTTGGCAGCTGGAGGGAAAGGCTACTTTATTAAGTGGGCCAAGAAAAAGTGAAACTGATGGCCCTGGTCCATCCTGACACTTTGAGTCCTGACTGCATGCACAGGCACCATTACTTACTGAAAAAGTCCCAAGACCATGGAGTGTAGAGTCTAAGGTGTTTAGCCACATAACAATGGAAAAGGAGATGTCATAGATGAGATAGTGTTTTTAAAAAGAGCCGGCCAAGCCAGATCAGAAACTTCATTTTGAGAGGAGGCCTGGGGTGAGGTCTAAAGTGGCCTGGGAGGATGCCGGGGAGGCATCAGTGAGAGAAGCCAAGCAAGTCTTATTATGTTCCTTAAAGGGTGGGAGCAGGCAGGAGGTATAAACTCACGGCTTCTCATCTCTGCTTGGGGATCTTCTGAAAAATTATACCAAGCAGGTACCTTGATTGGGTTGAAAGATGGCCTGGAGCAGAATAGGGCCTGTGTTTTATGGAACAGCTCCTCTTTGCTGTATGGGTTCTGGATCTCAGTCAGGGTGGGGAGAGGAAGTTTGTACTCCCCGAGTATTATTTGGAGAAGGCTCGCTCTGATTTGGAGTCCTCTTCCTTTTTTAGGGCCTGCTTGTTCTGACGGCCCCCAGAAGGGCGCTGAGCCCCAGGAGGGATGGTAGGTAGGCTCTCCTTCACAGCCCATCTTTTGACCTCCTTATACCAGCACCTGTTCCAGCTGGTTTGTTCCCGCAGCTTGTGGTTGGAAGCCAGGCGCCTGGGGGCATTATCTCCTTAAGTGATGCTGGTATTCCGGGGCCTGGGAGGGCAGATGTCATCACTCCTGTTTTGCAAGTGAAAAAAGACTTCTTGGAGTTAAGTGGCTTGTCCAAGGTCACAGTGGTAGAACCAGAACCCCAGTCCAGATCCTCTGAGAGTGTGGCTGGCCAAACAGCCCTGCCCTGCTGGGAGTATTTACCCTCAGCTCCCCTGCTCTTCCTTTTTTTTTTTTTTGGGGGGGTGGGTACGCGGGCCTCTCACTGTTGTGGCCTCTCCCGTTGCGGACGCGCAGGCTCAGCGGCCATGGCTCACGGGCCCAGCCGCTCCGCCGCATGTGGGGTCTTCCCGGACCGGGGCACGAACCCGCATCCCCTGCATCGGCAGGCGGACTCAACCACTGCGCCACCAGGGAAGCCCCTCTTCCTTTTAATTCATCTTGCAAACAAACCAGGCTAATCTTTCTTTCTTTAAAAGGAGTATTTATTTATTTTGGCTGTGCTAGATCTTAGTTGTGGCACGCGTGTGGGATCTAATTCCCCAGCTAAGGACGGAACCCGGCCCCCTGCACTGGCAGCGTGGAGTCTTACCCACTGGACCACCAGAGAGGTCCCCAGGCTAATCTTTCCAAAATACCCATTCACCCTGTCATGTAAGAAAACCTGCGGTTATTCTTCACTGCGATAGGATATATCCATCAACATCTCTCTCCGCACCCCTTAGCTTTAGTTGTATTGTGGGGCGGGAGGTGAAGGTGGGCAAGTGTTTTCCTCCCTATCCAGCCTAACATCTCTTATTTCCTCCCTATCCAGCCTCATTCCAAATCTGATTCATCCTCCAGGTTCAGCCTCTGCTCTACACTGACCTCCTTAACCTCATTTATCATTGATACTACTTATTTTTGTTTGGCTTCCAAGCCATCCTGGCCCATCAGGGTGGTTGGTATTTGTGGTGTAGTTCTCTTTAGAGATGCTTTTCAACGATCTTTTCCAATCTCTCCAAGTCTAGTTGAATTTGTCAGCTCCTTGAGGGCAGGGCCAACAGTGTCTGCTTCTTTGATATCGGGAGGGAGAGGGAGGGAGGGAGAGAGACGGGGAGAGGCAAAGAGAGGGGGAGGGAGAGAGAGAGAGAGAGAGAGAGAGAGTGAGAGAGTATATGTATGTATGTATGTGTATATATATACATATATATACACACATATATATATTCTTCTTGGGGGAGGGGCCTCTGCTCAGGAGGAGGGAACTTGAAATGGTTGACGCTGCACCTGGAGGCTCCGAAGGAGTGCAGTCTCGAGCAGCAGATGTATGTGCCTGGGAATGAAGGAATTGCTGTACTTTTGAACTCCTCCTCCCCACCCCCCAACCCCGCACCTTGCAAACAGGAAAATGAGACATCCAAGGCTGACCCAGAGTGACCTAGGGGACCCAGGGACTTGGCCAGAAGTGATTTTCAAAGCCTGAACTCCTCTTCACGCCACGCCGTTTAAGGCTGAGGAGACCGCCCCCCGGCAACGCTCCCAGTTCCCGTTCTGGAGCGCACCCAGTTCCGTACGGGCGCTTTCTGCCCATCTCTGTGTGCTCTGAGTTTTCCTACAGTTTCCTGGGCCTCTTCGCTCATCTGTAAGCTTTTCCTTTTTTTTTTTTTTTCGGTTGTGCTGCTGAGACTCACTTTTAACAACTTTCTTCTGTCTCTCCCAGACGGCCCGAAAGCTCCTCTCTCCTTTTGCCTGCGCTCCTGGCTCTCTGGGCGCTCGCACCTTACCTCCGCAGCTGGAGGGCAGCCCCTTCCCACCCGGTTCTCCTCCTTCCCTCCCCGCGCGGCCCGCGGGCTCCCGGCCTCGCCCCCCGGCTCCGCGCCGGGCTCTGGCGGAGTTGGAGGAGAGGGGGCGGGGAAGGCTGGCCGGTTGGAGGGGGCGGGCACCGCCTCCAGCCGGGCCTGGGCGGGGCCCTGGGAACGGGCGGAGGCCCAGCCGCGCCCCCAGGCCCCAGCGCCGGCCCGCGCCCCTCGGACCGAAGGAGAGGGGCTGGCCCACTGCCAGCGTCTGAGAGCCGGCCCCCTCCCCCGGCCCGCTCGCAGCCAACCAGGCACTCCAGCGGGGCCCACGTGACCTGGAGTTCTAGACAAAGAAAATGTTCAATCCCTCCCCCCCACCTCCCCCTCCCCCTCTCTCTGGCCCCCTCCGCCCCCCAGCCCCATCGCCCCCTTCCCCTCCCCCCAGACGGGCAGCTACTTACAGAGCTTCAGGGCTGGGGCTCACACCTGAGCCGGACCACAGAGGGGCTGCACCTGGCCTTATGGGTAGGTTCCTGGATGGAGCCCTGGGGAAACTGGGGGCGGGGAGGCGGCCGGGGCCGGTGGGAGGATCTCTGGGCCTGCAGCCCTCTGGGCTTGAGAAGAGTCAAGTCTGCCTCCCCGGCCCGCAGGAGCTGGCTCCCCTGCCTGGCCTGAGTTCTGGAGATGCTGAGTTACTGCTGTCCCACCCACTTCCTCCTCAGGAGCCCCAAGCCCCACTCCTTCCTGCGCTCAGGTGGGACCTGGCGGCTCAGGGGCCAGCAAGAGCAGGCCTGGTGTGAGCCTGGGGCAGTGGTCAGCGAAGGCTGGGGGCAGGCCCCGGCCCGTGGAGTTGGGCTAGCAGCGGCGGTTTTGCTGAGCTGGCTGGCAGATGGGTTGTTGGCATTTCCTTGCTGACCTGTGTTCCTGGCTGGTGGACCACGCCGTCCTCAGGCCGTGCCAAGCTCGTGGCCTCTTGAGAGGGACAGTTTCCTCTCCTGCCTGTTCCTGGGAGCCACCGTCAGGCCGCCAGAAAAAAGTGGTGTCAGGGTGGGAGGGAGCAGTGTGGCCGTGACAGGGGGCTGTGGGGTGGCCTGACGCCGGCCTGTGATGGGAGAGGCACCTGGGACAGCCCGGGGTCCGCGTGGGTCCCTGGACCTCTGACCTTTGGAATGGGAAGCAGCCTGAGTCGCAGAGAGAGGTGGAGGCGGGACAGCTGCCTGAGGAGATGGGACTGGATGGGGAGGCCATGCCTCCACCAGAGTGGAGTTACCAGTGGCTCTCCAGGCAGAACAAACTCCAGGCCAAGTGGCCTCCTCGAGCCGCCGTAGTGGGGCTGGTGTGGTGTCTTCCTGATCCTGCCCAGTCTCTTGGCTACTCTGGGGTAGGACCTTCTGAACTGAGGTGGGGGGGAGCCTTTAGCCCAAAAGCCCCAGCCCAGAGTTAACCCTTATTTCTCCTATTGTCCGGGGGGTTGGCATGAACGTGGAAAAGGGGCCTCCCGCACTGCCCTAGGCAAGTCTATTCTAATGAGCCCCTCCCCCACCCAGCCACCCTCTCCCCCCTTCTTCCCCTTTCCTCTTGCCTCCTGCTGCTGACCCACCCCCTTCTTCCTTCCCCCACCCCTGCTGGCCTTGTCCCGGTGGAGGCCCCTTCCTCCCCTGCCTGCCAAACCATGCTGGGTGCGTGTTCTCCTGCACCTACTGGGTTGGGGGCGCTTAACAGCCGTCAGCAGCACCGTCTGACAAGCTGGGGGAAGTTGTGGGGGAAGAATAATGTTCAGGAACTCACTGTGGAGGGGTTGAGAAGAGAGACAAAGGGGCTGAGGGGGAGTGAGGAGGGTGATGTCAGGCACGACTGCCTTCTAGACTGGGGGAGGCCAGGGGGAGCCCGACGCGTGTGCCCCGGGCCCCCCCAGCGCTGCTTGCTGGGATCCTTTCCCCCTGCCGCCTCCTGCCACCTGCGCACCTTGTTCTGGCTGAGGGGGCCCGTCGCCCCTGGAAACTGGGTCTTTTGGCAGAACGGTGCTGCCTTCCACCCAAGGCAGCACCCTGGTCTAGGTCAGCGGCCGTCCCTGAAGTTCACAGAGGCATGGTGGAGGGAAGGGAGCAGAGACTGCTAGGCAGGGCATTTATCTGAGCAGATCTGGCCCTGGGATAGCGCAGCCGCAGCTGACAATTCTGAGAGAGAACCTCTCTCCCCACAGGCTTGAGTGCACACCTAGGCACACCTTGTGGGAGAGGAGGAGGTAGATTTTAGGAAGGGGTGGGGCAGGATCCGCCAGGTGAGGGTGGGGCTTGGGAGGGAGGAGCAGGTCCTCTGCGTTCTTCCACCCTCACCCCACCTCGGAGCTCTCTGTCCCAGCTGTTTGTGGGCTGGGGGCAAAGGATGCTTTATCCCATTTTAGAATTTGTTGAGTCAGAGAAAGAACTAAGACTTCCATCCTCGTGTTTTAGGAATTGCCACAAGAAGCAGATTTGGTCTGTGGCCAGGAGGCAAAGACTTGAAGATAGATCAAAATAAAATGAATCTAAGAGACAGTGGACCATTGAGCTGTTCTTAACCTGGGATCTGGGGGTCCATTGACAGGCTTTGAAGAGGCCTTGGAATTCTTGATACATACATACGTCAACTTCTTCAACCAGTCAGAAAAGGTTAACAGAAATCCTTCAGTTCAAACTCCTTTTTAGGTGGAGCAACTCAAGGGACTGCTCCCAAGTCGGCTGTTAATTAGTTGCAAGGCTAAGACAGGAATATAAATGCTGTGACTTCCAGCTTAGAGGTCTTATACTCCAGGTAATCTTGAGGGTGGGTTTGTATTCACAGCTCTAAGCTCTCAGGGAAAGCTTCATGTTGAAGGTGGGATTTTTTTCCCTTTGAATCTGGTGTGGTGAAAACGGGTGCAGAGCCTTGAAGCTTGAGGGCCACGTGTCCTAGATTCAGCCGTTGGGGTGAGATGGGTGAGATTAGGTTGAATGGCCCTCAGAGCTAAGTATCAGGTATTTCATTCTCCTCTGCAGGGTGATGGGAATACTGGAGCAGGTTTGGAGAAGGAATGGGCATGCAGGTCATAGCCTGAAAGATGAGCATGAGATGGTGAACAGTGAAAGGATGGAGGCTGTTCAAATTGGGAGAATACTTGGGTTTGGATTAATTTGTCAGTGGGATGGCAGAGAGGATGCCTGGCTATACTGTGGACTCCCTAAATAGTTGTTGAAAGAATAAGTGTATTTATGGATCTGAAAGGTGCACGTAGAAAGAAGGCGTAGAATCTGGTGACAACATACATTAGATGTGATCCTGAGAACTCCAGGATGGCGTGTGAGCACGGGAGCAGGCAAGCTCTTCTGGGGCTTTTCGTGGTGGTTGAGCAGAGGGGGAAGGAACCGTGCGCTCTGAACACAAAACAGTGATTTCTTCGTTACGTATCACAACAAAACTAGAATTGTGGTCTGGAAGCCAAGACCAGGAAGAGAAGGGGTCGATTGCCCAGGAAAACTATGGAGAAAAGGACAAGAGGATCCATTTCTAGATCGGGGAGTAAGATAGGAGAGGCTGGAGCCAAGGCCTGTGCCTAATCTAAGGGGCATTGTTGGTATCTGCATAGAATTGATCTCTCCGTATCAGAAGATGGGCAACTGATGATGCTGACAATTGAGGAAGGTTAGACGAGGGAGGAAGATCTCCTAGGAGGCAGAGAAGGCTGGCGTTGAGCCAAGTGATCTGAGCTCACCTCTCAACTTCACGTCTCTCTGTTTTCCGTGGCAAGCTGGTTGAGTTGATGAGGGAAGAACTCCTCTCCAGCCCCTTACCTTCTGTCACTGTCTCCAGACCCTGGAGAGATTGAGAAGAGCCCCTTGAGTGTCAGCTCAAGGTAACTTCTGTTCCTTGTTTCCCCAGGCTGAGAAGAAAGCCAAGGTGATTGCAGTAATGAATGCTGTCGAAGAAAACCAGGGGTCCACCGAGTCTCAGAAGGTGGAGGAGGCCAGTCCTCCTGCTGTGCAGCAGCCCACCGACCCCGCATCCCCCACTGTGGCCACCACGCCTGAGCCCGTGGGGGCTGACGCTGGGGACAAGAACGCCGCCAAAGCAGCTGATGATGAACCGGAGTACGAGGTGAGCGGCTGGCTTCACCTGCCTCGTCCAGCTCCTCCCGTCCTGCTCTCTCTACCCGACCCCAGGCCTCTTTGTCTCTCCAGTCTCGCTCTGTCCATTCAGATGGCGCTCCCTCCTGGCTGTCCTGACCCTCAGATGCCCAGGGCTGGGGTTGCTTTGGGGGGAATCAGGGTGGCAGGGCCTCGTGACCACCATGTAATGACTTGTGCTCCTTGGGGCTCCAGGACGGCCGGGGCTTTGGCATTGGGGAGCTGGTGTGGGGGAAACTGCGGGGCTTCTCCTGGTGGCCAGGCCGCATTGTGTCTTGGTGGATGACGGGCCGGAGCCGAGCAGCAGAAGGCACCCGTTGGGTCATGTGGTTCGGAGATGGCAAGTTCTCAGTGGTGAGTCCTGGGGTTTGGCGGTAGCCTGGCAGGGGCGGGCGGGGAGGAAGGGGTCTTGGTCCCGGGGCCTCTGGTTTTGGCTGGGGGCGTGGTTCGGAATTGGGATGGTAGGAGGGGGCTCTGCTCGTCCCCACTCTGTATATGTGTGATTGGAGGAAGCCCTTGAGATCATTAGGTTGCACTCCAAACGAGAGTCGGATGTCTTCCAGGAACCCTGTACCCAGAATTCCCTTCCACCTGCATTCAGGTCCTCCCCGACACCGGGGCTTGGACTCCTCCTTTACGTCATGTAATTATTTACTGGTGCATCCGGTCCTCTTGAGGGCAGAGACCGGGCCCTAATGCCCCCACCCCTGACCACGCCAGGCAAGTGGTGGGTGCTCGGTGAGTGTGGAAGGAGGAGCAAACGAGGGCGGGTTGTGCCTTCAGGTGTGTGTGGAGAAGCTGATGCCGCTGAGCTCCTTCTGCAGCGCCTTCCACCAGGCCACCTACAACAAGCAGCCCATGTACCGCAAGGCCATCTACGAAGTACTGCAGGTCAGTGCCCCTCCGAGGGACTCAGCAGGGCGAGCTCAGACGGCAGGGACCACTTTTGGTCTGGAAGCTGGAGCACAGGGCTTAGGCCTGGGCAGAGGGTCTGCCTGGGAGGCCCTCGGGCCTCCTTCTCTCCTTACCTGTCTCCTTTCTGCACCTTCTCCCACCTCTTGCCTGAGCCCACCTTCGCTACTCTCCCCACACGTGTTGCCCTCCAGGTGGCCAGCAGCCGAGCGGGGAAGCTGTTCCCGATGTGCCACGACAGCGACGAGAGCGACACTGCCAAGGCCGTGGAGGTGCAGAACAAACAGATGATCGAATGGGCCCTGGGAGGGTTCCAGCCCTCCGGTCCCAAGGGCCTGGAGCCCCCAGAAGGTAAACGCAGGTGCACCAGCAGCTCCGCACCCAGGCTCGGAAAGCCGTGCTTAGGTAGGGCCGTCAAGGCCTCCTCCATGAAGCTTCGCAGTGGGAATGGCCGCCGTCTCCCCCTCCCTGGGGCCAGGTAGGGCCAGTGCCACTCTGGGACTTTGAACAACCTGCTCCCCCTTGGCTTGCTGGCACCAGAGACTTGGGAGCTAGGAACAAGCTGGGCACCGGGCCGCACCCTGCTACACCCCGTTGTAGGTAGATGGTCCAGGGGAAGAGAGCTGGGATTCCTCGTCAGCCAGTAACCATGACCTCATCACATGCTTTCCCGATCCAGAGGAGAAGAACCCCTACAAAGAAGTTTACACAGACATGTGGGTTGAACCCGAGGCAGCTGCCTATGCACCGCCCCCACCAGCCAAAAAGCCCCGAAAGAGCACAACTGAAAAGCCCAAGGTCAAGGAGATAATTGATGAACGCACAAGAGGTAGTTGGCCTGGCTCTGGAGAGAGCGGCAGGGTGAGGCCGGCGTTCAGAGGAATGGGCATGACCCTCGAGGCCTCCTCTGACGCCGGGCTCTCCTCCCCTCTGCAGAGCGGCTGGTGTACGAGGTGCGGCAGAAGTGCCGGAACATCGAGGGTGAGTCCTGAGGGGGCAGCTGGGCCTTGGCCCTGGGAAGTCAATTGTCTGTTCCACTTGGGCCCTAAGGTGGTGGCCGGCACAGAGTACTATAGGTACCGAGGAAGGTACGATGCCGTGGGACATCAGTACTTGGTGACAGGATGTGTCCTTCATGTCCCACCACCTCCAGCCTGCTTGACACACACATCTATCTTCCGGTGCCACGGTCTTTCCTGTCGGTGGTGGGAACTGGTCATTAGGGTTTGGGACACTCCAGTGGGTCAGATAAGGGTGGCCTCTCTTGGATCTGAACTTGCCCTTTTACCTTTCCTCACCTTCTCTCATCTGGGGGTCATTAGTGCATCCCATATCTGTCTCCCTTGGCCTAGTGATGGTGTGTCCAGCTCGGGGCCCTCAGGGCCAGGAAGGATGAGGGCAGGGGCCTAGGCCTTAAGGGTTGACTGCCCAAGGACATCTCCAGAGTAACACAGGGTCAGGCCCCGTTCTCAAGGCGGGTTCTTAACCCTCGTACCATGCCTTTCCTGGAAGGCGGCATTGCTGCTCAGGGAGATGAGTGGGCTCCTGAGATCGGGGCCGCGCTGCCTCCCTGTTCCACGGGGCCCCTCCCAGACTCTTTGCTGCCTTCATTTCTGGCCGCTGCTCCAGCACGCCCCTTGTTATAGCTTTTCTGGAGCTGGGCTTCGGCCCAAGCGGGGAGGGGGCCCTTCTGTGACACTCACTCTGCTTCCTCTGTTTTCCAGACATTTGCATCTCTTGTGGAAGCCTCAACGTCACCCTGGAACACCCTCTTTTCATCGGAGGAATGTGCCAAAACTGCAAGGTAGGGGCACACCCAGCAGAGACGAGGCCCCTGGCTGGCCACACCTCCTGGCTTCTGGGCTGTAGGCGCCTGGGATAGCTGTGAGGGTGACTCCGAGGTTTGTTCTTGAAGCAGAGTCCTGATAAAATGGATCCTTGGGTTTCACGCGTTTGACTTGCTGTTGCTTTTCCTCTGAGAGATCCTTGCCCCCTCTGAAGCCCCATTCACGTCCCCAGATGTGGGCTCACAGTGTCACAGTCGCTAGTGTGAAGTGGGCGTGGACAGACTGATGGGTGGGTCCCTGTGCCCTGGGCGCGGGGGACCACAAGGCGGTGCAGGCCTTCTTTTCCAGGCCTTCCCACGCGCCTCTCCTTGGTTTGTCCACTGCAGTGGGGAGGCATGGTGTCCCCTTCCCAGATCTGTGGTCTGGGCTGGACCCTGGCTGGATGGGTAGCGGGGTCGTGTCTCCAGGGCTCTGTGTCGAGGTTTCAAGGCCAAAGACCAGAGGCTGGGTTCACAGCCTGCCTTCACCCTGGCTGGCCTGGGTGCTGCCCGGTGGTCTCTGAGCCTCCGCCGTGCTCCCTAGAACTGCTTCCTGGAGTGCGCGTACCAGTATGATGATGACGGCTATCAGTCCTACTGCACCATCTGCTGCGGGGGGCGCGAGGTGCTTATGTGCGGGAACAACAATTGCTGCAGGTGAGGCCCCGCCCCCGCGCGTAGTGGCCCTCCCTCTTTGCCCTGCACTGCGGCCACACTCCATCCGGGACTGGCCTTGGGGTGAGAGTCCCCTCCGCCCCACTGGGCTTCCTTCCAGGTGCTTTTGCGTTGAATGTGTGGATCTCTTGGTGGGGCCGGGAGCTGCGCAGGCAGCCATTAAGGAAGACCCCTGGAACTGCTACATGTGCGGGCACAAGGGCACCTACGGGCTGCTGCGGCGGCGAGAAGACTGGCCCTCTCGGCTCCAGATGTTCTTCGCCAATAACCACGACCAGGAATTCGTGAGTGCTGGGCCGAGGGTGGCTCTCCTCACCCCCCGCCTGCCAAAGCCAGAGGGCAGACTCCACCAGAGCGAGAGCGCTTCGGTCGGTCGGGGGCCTGGGCGCCGGGCAGCGGGGCCTGAGCCACGAGCGGGCTGTGCAGGTCTGGAAATCCCAAGCGCTCACAGTTGGCCGGTTGGCCAGCCCCGCGTGCGGGTCTGTAGGACACTCCTGGACACTCACCTGGCCTGTTGTGCTGGCTGCCTAGGACCCTCCGAAGGTTTACCCACCTGTCCCAGCCGAGAAGAGGAAGCCTATCCGGGTGCTGTCCCTGTTTGACGGAATCGCTACAGGTGAGAGTCTTGGGCATCTTCGTCCTGGGACGTGGGAGCTGGGCTCAGGGGACTGTGTGTGCATAACTTTGGCAAAACAGAGTGACAGTTAACGTTACGACTGTTAAAATATTACCGTAAGGAGGAAACTTCTGTGTTCAATGAAAAGTAAAACTAAGTGGTACACCAGCATGTTTGGTGGGCATTGCCTTACCGGGGACGTGAGGCCGGGGTCGGGGGGCGGGAACGGGGGCAGTGGGAGGGAGGCGCTCCAGCAGAGGATAGAGCGATCGCTGGTCAGAGACTATGGAAGATTTTCACAGAACCTCAAAGGACAGACTTGGCGACCAAAGCAAAATCATAGGCAGTCCTGTTGTGCTTCGATTATAAGTCGCAGTGAAAAAACAAACTCTAAACAAGAGAGTCTAAAGAATATTTAAATCGCCCGTAATCCTATGACTGGTATTTTGGTATATGTCCTTTTACATTTTTAGATTTCAGAATTTTTTTTCTGTGCATGTGTGTGTTTATATAATTATATGTAGATAGATAAATAAGACAAAAGGATAGTAAAATGCATAGTAAATAGTAAAATGTGTCGTAACGTGCCTTTTCATTTATGATATCGTGACTGGTTTTTCATGTCAACCAATATAGAATTACATTATTTATAAATGCTACCTAGGATTCTATGGAGGGAAACTACCGTAATTTATTTAATGAACCCCCTATTGGGTTGTTTACTTTTTTCCCCACCGCTCTGAGCAGTTCTGACAAGCATCCTTGTACATGCGTCTTTATATACTTAAACCGTTAACTTTTAGGGAATCCCGGGTCACCGCGTAGCCGCTGTTTTTAATTTCATGTGGTTCTTGACGTGAATACTCATATACCCCCCTCAGCCCTGCCCCAAGGCTGAGGCTCTTCAGTCCTTAGGAAACAAATAGTCCTCCTTAGAACTTGTCTTCATGGGACCAAAGGGAGATAGATGGGCAGGCTGGGCCCGGAGACCTTGGTCAGAGGGTGGGGAAGGCACCTGGGCCAGGTGTCTGTCTTCTGTTCCCAGCTCAGTGCTGATGTCATGTGAACCTAAAGGAGTTAATGTACAGCTTTGGTTTCCCGGGCTAGGACCTTGAAGCCTTCTTAAGCCACGTCACACCCCAAGAGGCCGTGCAGGCTCCTTGTGGGGAGGTCTTTGGGGAGCAGTGGGAATGGTGCTGTGTCTCCTGACACAGGGCCTGTTCTGTTTCCTTGCCTCAGTTCAGCAAGGCTTTGTGGAAGGGCCGTGGTCAGGAAGTGTGAGTAGTCAGTTCAGGAGGAAACACGCTGACTGAGACCGCCCACTCTGTCTTGAAGACATTTGCAACCCAAGAGAAGGGCTGGCTCAGGCGTGCGAGCTGCTCTGAGGTGGAGGATGTGCCGCCTCAGAAGGTGCTGGGCCTTACAGAGGCAGGGAGGCCATCCCGGGGGCTGTAGGCTGGGGTGGGCCTCAGTGAAACCTTTCTAGAGTAGGTGGCATTTACCTTGAGTCTTGACGGATGGTTGAATTTTGCAGCAGGAGGTGATAGAAGGACTGAGGAAGGACCAGTGTATGCAAGATACAGAAACAGCAAAGCCCACCCAAAAGTCACCTGTTGTTGTCCCTGCTTCCCGAAACCCCCTGCTGTCCTGTCTTGACTATTTACTGAGTAGATCAAATTAGGTGTGAAAGAGCCTTGACGTAACAGCCTGTCTGATGTCCTTGTTACTGATACTCCAGTTTGATCCAGAAGTCTCCTGCGGCTTTCAGGGCAGGGTAGGGCTTGGGCCTGCCTTTGACCCATGTGTCCGGCTGGCCCGAGGGACCCCCTGCAAAGACTGGGGTGCCAGGGAGGTGACCCAGTGACGGTGCGTTTTGCTGGCTGGCACAGGGCTTCTGGTGCTGAAGGACTTGGGCATTCAGGTGGATCGCTACATCGCTTCTGAGGTGTGCGAGGACTCCATCACGGTGGGCATGGTGCGGCACCAGGGGAAGATCATGTACGTCGGGGACGTCCGCAGCGTCACGCAGAAGCATGTATGTCAGTGCCGCCATGGCCCCGCCCACCTTCTCTACGTCACTTAGCTCCGGGGACAGCGCCAGCTCCTCTCATTTTGTCCATTTGCTCTTTTCCTTTCTCCCCCCCTCCCCCGTTGAACTCTCTCCCTCCTTCTCTTCCATTTCCCTCCTTGTCTCTAGAGGATCGGGGCAGATTCCAGTGGGAATTGGGGGCCAGGCTTCTTGGGCCTGGCTGGTTTCCGGGCCCTCTTGAGTGGAGCGCTGTGGGTTGCAGTGAGGTTCCCATCCTCCCAGTACTGCTGGCGAAAGGTTCGCCAGCCTCCATTTTGGGGAGGGGGGGATCTGGCGGGATCCTGCCTGAGTGGCCCCTTGCTTTTCCAGTTATCCATGTCGACCTCGAACTACAGGCCCTCAGGCATCCTGAAGGGCATATGGAGGGGTTCAGATGGTCCAGACACCTGCCCAAGGTGCGCAGAGCACAGAGTACCTTTCATTCAGCTGCCCAGCCTGGACCGCTGTCCCCCCTGAGTGGCTGCTTTTCCTGCTGGGGGCACACTGGTTTCCCCACTGGCCTCAGAGATGGTCCAGTTCAGTCCTTTCCCTTTATTATTTAGGAAACAGCCCAGAGAGCCTCAGTGACTTGGCTGTGGCTGCACTGTGTGTGCGCGCGCGTGTGTGTATACGAATGTACGTGTGTATGTAGAGAGCATTCAAAGCAGCCGGGTCTCTTCTCTCCCATGCCAAAATACTTTTTTGCTAAATTCACAGATCCTTTCTCTCTCCCTTTCTGCCTCTGTCCCCGGACATCAGGCCCATCACATTACCTTTATCCTCCCAGATCCAGGAGTGGGGCCCGTTCGATCTGGTGATTGGGGGCAGTCCCTGCAATGATCTCTCCATCGTCAACCCTGCCCGCAAGGGACTCTACGGTAGGTGCTGCACTCACCCCTCCACCTTCTGAGCTGGTGCTTTCGCACGTCAGTTTCCTACTTGGATATTTCTGCCCTGGGACGGCTACTCCCAACGACCCTGTCCTCCCCTGCCCTCCCCGTGCCCGGGCCACACCACTGTCTCCTGCAGACAGCCCCAGCTGATGGCTTTCTCTTCCGACCTCTCAGAGGGCACTGGCCGGCTCTTCTTTGAGTTCTACCGCCTCCTGCATGATGCGCGGCCCAAGGAGGGAGATGATCGCCCCTTCTTCTGGCTCTTTGAGAATGTGGTGGCCATGGGCGTTAGTGACAAGAGGGACATCTCGCGATTTCTCGAGGTATAGCCAGCACCCTTGGTTTGGTCAGCTCACTAATGGCTTCTACCTTGGACTGCTGCTTTATCCCTATCTCATCTGCATTGTGGAGCTGGGGACTGGTGACTTCCGCTTTGCAAGGGGCCCGTTTGGGAAGCTCTGGGCTTCCCAAGTAGACAGGGAGGAAGCACACCTTGGACAGAACCTGTGGTCTCACTGTAAGAGGTGGTGTGTGGGTGTGGGCCTCAGCACTTGGAGGACCTGACTGTTGTAAACAGGGTGGAGTGTCAGACTCCTGGGCTTGGGGGTCTGCGTGGCGTTTCCCTGGGGGAACCTTTGAGATACCAGAAGCAATTTTCCCAACCAGAGTGGCTTGTCCTCGCTCCCTGGCACCGTGACGGATGCTTTATGGCACCTGGGAAGAAAACACAGCTTATCTCGGTTTCTGTTTCCCATTTTGTGGGTCCCAACTTGCTGAGCCTGGTTAGGGCTGTGCACAGAGGGTTTCTGCAGCCAGAGTCCTTCTTGGGGCGGGCAGTCTGGGAGCCCGAGCCTGTGCTCCCGGGTCTTGGGGGCAAACACCTCAGGCTGGTGTGTTTGGCTCATAATGTGGACGTACTACAGCGAACACGTCCACACTCGTTGGAACTTTCTTTCTCAAAGCCTCCGGGCGAGCTGGAGCTGTGTGGTCCAGTGTGGTGGGCATCTGCCGTGTGTGGCATTTAAATTGACATTAAAATTCCTGTTACACCAGCCTCCTCTCGAGTACTCCGCCATCTGCAGCTGGTGGGCTAGTGGCCACTACGTGGAACAGTGCAGATAGAACATTTCCATCATCGCAGTGTGGACTGTGCGGGTCTAGACTGTTCCAGTGGGAGCGTGTGGAACGTAGCTGGGTTTAATTCCAGCTTTTCCTGGGGCCTTCAGGCTCTCCCAGTGTGGCCTCTCGAGAGAGAGAAGTAAGAGCCTTTGAGGCTCTAAACTAGCAAATTTCCTGGCACTCTTACATTTCTCTCTCACTCATCTTTAACCTCTGTCCTGTTTTATAGTCCAACCCTGTGATGATTGATGCCAAAGAAGTGTCGGCTGCACACAGGGCCCGCTACTTCTGGGGGAACCTTCCCGGTATGAACAGGTTGGTGAGAGCTCCGTGCCCAGGTGGCCGCGGGTGGGTGTCTGCAGGCAGGATGACGCCCCGAGGAGGGGGCCAGCCTCCCCTGCTGACCAGCTTGCTGCTCTGCCGTGTTCTTCTTTGTTTCCTTTTCCTTGAGGAAGAAGGGGAGTCAGGTGTAGAAAATACTTGCCTGAGAAACCAAGGACTAGTGGTCCCAAATGGGACCTTTAAAAAGCACACTCTTGACACAGAAGAGGACTCATCGTGCTGCTGAGTTATATGGTTGGTTCTCCTACGTTGGTGATGTGTCTAGAGTCAGCTGGTCCCTAGTCCCCTGAGGTAAAGCTGTGGAGGATGTGTTTGGGGATGGGAAGGAGAGTGGTGCACACAGCTGGGCCACATCGGGCTCCAGGAGAGAGAGTCTCGAGGCAGCAGGCACCTCGCAGCTCAGAGGGCCCTGCTCCACTTACTATCCACACACTTCGTTGGCTTCAAGTCCTTTTTCGGAAGGATGCTCTTCGTTTAGGGTACACAGAGATTTTAATGTCCAGGAATGAAGAAAATTTCATTTCTTCAGCGTAATAATCGTACTATAAAAAGGCGTATGTGAAGAAAGGAATTCTGGTTGAGAGTTAGTGGTTCAAAAGCAGAGGGAGATCCACCCAATCTAGATATCTATTACGGAAAGAAATATTTTGCACCATGTTTTGAGTGTGGATTTTAAGCCTCCTTGGTACACCTACAGATTGGGAACATCATTTAACCTGGCCTCAGTCATCTAATCTGCCTCTCTGGCAATAGCATGAAGTTTTAGGAACTTCCCCCGTCTCATACCTGTTTGGCAAAGCTGCCGTCTTTTGCGAGGGCTTGTTGGCTGGGAAGGAGATGGGACAGTGGGCAGCTGACCTGAAAACTGTCTCGGTGTCTCCCTAATGTTCCTGGGATGGATGTCTGTGCGTACAGGAAAAATGGACTGGCTTACGTAGTCCAGTATTTTTATGGAGCCAGTAACTCAGCGTACCCTGACAGCCCTTGGGGGGACTGTTCTCACATGCTTCTTCCAACTCTAAAATTCTAGAACTCTGAGCTGCCAGGAGGAGCAGAGGTACCGCGAGGGACCAAGTAGAGTGTATATGCGCCTAAACAGGGAGGAGCCTGGAGGCGCGATTTGACCATGGGTCCTGGGGTGGTTCCCATGCAGAGATGGTGGACCGCTCTGTGAAACCTTTATTAAGTAATCCTAAATGTCAGAAAAGGCCAGCAGCGAAGGTGATATTTAGTGATCTGGTCTGCCCTCTGAGAAGTGACATGTTCCGTGTCACAAAATTTTAGTCTTCTGGGGACTGTGCAGAATTTGTCTAGTTAACTAACTGTACATTTCAGGTGTACAGTTTGATGAATTTCATCCAGTGTACAGACCCATGTAACCATCACCGTAGTTGAAATACAGGACATTCTGTCATGCCAAAGCTTGCTTTGTGATGGGTGCTTTTAAGACTCAGTCTATTTTTAAGTAACAGGTTTAAAAATAATTGGGCTTTTCCCCGTCTGGGCAGGCGTTGTCAGTTCATTTGTAGTTTGAGACCACTTTTGAATTTACCTTTAAGGATTCATGCTTGGGGGACTTGTGTCTGTGAGTGGCTGCAGTGTATGTCGCATGTGTTGGGGAGTTTGAGGGGGGTTACGACGCACGTGGGTGACGGGGTCCTCTTTGATTCCCCCGTGTGAGTCAGATGGCTGCTGGGTCAGGGCCCTGGGTGCACCCCTGCCGTCGTCCTGGTCTCTGTTGTTACTCTCTCCCTTCTGCCTTCCAGGCCGTTGGCATCCACTGTGAATGATAAGCTGGAGCTGCAGGAGTGTCTGGAGCACGGCAGGATAGCCAAGGTTAGCCCAGCATCCAAGCCCTCTGCTGGGGGTAAGGAGAAGGGCAGGACGGGCTGGAACAGCACCAGGGCTGTGTGTCCCGCCTGCAGAGGATGCGACGGAGTGGGGGGTCGTGCATGCAGTTGGCCAGAGCGGGAGGGTCGGGCGGCGGGGGGGGGAAGCCTGGAGGGCCGGGGGAGAGGTCAGGAATCCTTGCTGCCTGCAGCCCTTCCGTGCTGAGCTCGCCCGCTGCTCCTGTGGGAGGCAGACACTAAGACGTCTTTGCCAAGGTCCCTGCATCTGCTACGGCTTTTGAATGATTGAGCCAGGACCTATTGCACGAGCCTTCAGAGCAGAGCTTCTCCTGTGATGTGGAAGCTCCCTTTCTCTCTGGAGAAACCTCCTGGGGCTGCTGGCACCCCAGGGGTGCCTTTGCGCCCCTGAGTAATTTGGCATCCTCTTGCCTGTAAGTCACCACCCCTGGGAAAAAACAATTCTTAGGAGACTTATGAAGGACAGTGGCTCAAGCTGCTGTCTGTCAAGCCCTTGGCCAGTGGGACTGGACTGAGGATGGCCGGGTGACCTCAGTGTAGGAAGAAAAGCAGGGCAGTGGGGTCTGTGGAGGCTCACGACTGGATCCTGACCCCGGCCCCTGGATGGACCAGGCCTTGTCACCTTTGGACGCACCAGTCCTTGGCAGGTGCCTGGCAGGAGAAGATGAGTACTCATTTCTCTTTTCCGCTCCTCGTCTTCTAGTTCAGCAAAGTGAGGACCATTACTACTAGGTCGAACTCCATAAAGCAGGGCAAAGACCAGCATTTCCCCGTCTTCATGAATGAGAAAGAGGACATCTTATGGTGCACTGAAATGGAAAGGTACCCACTCACGCTGGTGTCGGGCAGGAGCGGGTGGGAGGGATCTCCGCCTCTGCACCAGGCTCGGATCCCCTGCGGATACCCCGTGAGCAGTGGGTTTTCCCAAGCATTTCCCAACACGGCAGATTCCTGGGGGAGGACTCCTGTGCGTTGTAAGCCTGGTTTAAAGTAAGGGGGGGCGTCTAGGAATCAACCCCCGATGCCTTGGCTCCCAGCGGTCCTTCTGAGCTCCAAGGAAGCACTGCGGCTGCAGGAGCTTCCCTGCGTCACACTTGCTGATGTTATGTGCTTTGCAGACCAGGACAGTGTGGGACCAGGTGGGCCTTAAAGCCTCAGCACCCTGCTTTGGCACAGATTGGACTTGGGCTAGATTCCTCATTCTTGGGGTAACTGCCATTTAGCCAGACAAAAAGACCATTTACACAGACAGCCGGAGCAAGCAGGAACTCCTGACATCAGGCAAGGGTTTGGCCCCCTTGCAGAGGCTTCCGTTCTCTGCGGGGGAAGATACCAGGGATGTATTTTTATTACATACAGAGTTGAGATACCCACTGTGGGTCTGAATTTCAGGTGGAGCGTGTCCTGGAGGTGTTTCTCACAAACGCTAACTCTGTTTCTACTGCGTGGGAAATCTCTAGGCAGTGATCATCTTAACATACCTTCAGACCCACAGAGAGTAGCCGGGCGCCTGAGTCTCGAACAGGTTATTAAGGACACAGAATTGCCCAGGCTGGCGCTGACTCCTGCCCTGTCTGCCTTTTCTCCCCAGGGTGTTTGGCTTCCCTGTCCACTATACCGACGTCTCCAACATGAGCCGCTTGGCGAGGCAGAGACTGCTGGGCCGGTCGTGGAGCGTGCCCGTCATCCGCCACCTCTTCGCTCCGCTGAAGGAATATTTTGCTTGTGTGTAAGGGACGTGAGGGCAAACCGAGGTAGTGAAACAAGGTTTAAACAAACAAACAAAAAACACAAAACACAACAAAATACCAAGAACATGAGGATGGAGAGAAGTATCAGCACCCAGAAGAGGAAAAGGAATTTAAAACAAAAAAAAAAAACCCCACAGAGGCAGAAATACCGGAAGGCTTTGCCTTGTAAAAAGGGTTGGACATCATCTCCTGATTTTTCAATGTTAATCTTCAGTCCTATTTAAAAACAAAACCAAGCTCCCTCCCCACCCTCCCACCCCCTTTTTTTCGGTCAAACCTTTTGTTTTCTACTCTTTTCAGAGGGGTTTTCTGTTTGTTTGGGTTTTTGTTTCTTGCTGTGACTGAAACAAGAGGGTTTATTGCAGCAAAAAAAAAAAATCAATAACAAAAAATAGTAACATACCTTGCAGAGGAAAGATGGGAGTGAAGGAAAGAAAGAAATTCTATAGAAATCTATATATTGGGGTTTTTTTTTGTTTTTTTTTTTGTTTTTTTTTTTGTTTTGTTTTGTTTTTTTTTACTATGTATCTTTTTTTTTGTTGTTGTCTCTAGCCTGATCAGATAGGAGCACAAGCAGAGGACAGAAAATAGACACTCAGGCGGCAGAGTTCCCTCCCAGCCACTGAGCTGTCTTGCCAGCACCATTCCTGGTCATGCAAAACACAACCCAACTAGCAGCAGAGAGACGAGAACACCACACAAGACCCTTTTATACAGTATTCAGGTGCCTACCACACAGGAAACCTTGAAGAAAATCAGTTTCTAGAAGCCGCTGTTACCTCTTGTTTACAGTTTATATATATATGATAGATATGAGATATATATATAAAAGGTACTGTTAACTACTGTACAACCCGACTTCATAATGGTGCTTTACAACAGCGAGATGAGTAAAAACATCAGCTTCCACGTTGCCTTATGTGCAAAGGGTTTTAACCAAGGATGGAGAAAGGGAGACAGCTTGGAGGTGAACCGTTAACCGTGGTGGGGTTTTTCAATTTCCCCTTGGTGTTTAACAAGGTGAAGGAGGAGAATTTGGGAACAGCATTCTCCCGTTTCTCCCTGCCAAAAAAAGGGGGGTGAAATTCAGTGGTCGGGACCGTGGAAAGCTGAGAGTGGGATCCATCCAGGCTCCTGAGATAACCTTTTGATTTTTTTAGAAAAGGAGACTCCCTCGGCAAGATGGCAGGATGAGGGGTCTTCATTCCCAATTTCTCACATTAGCCGATTCGAGGGCTCCTTGCGGTGGGGTCAGAAAAAATCCAGAGTGCGGGCAAGTGACAGTTCAGACCCCACCTGGAGCAAATAAAAAAACATACAAAACGTACTGGTGCTTTCCTGTCTAAGTCGCTTTTTGTGTGTTCTTTTATGAGGCCCCCACCATCCACCCTCTGTGCACAAGGCGGCTTCCGGCCCCTGGAATGTGATGTTTTTGGTCATCTCCAAAGGCTGCAGTTTTATACTGGGAGGCTGATGACACCTTTTGTTATAATTATTCTTATGGTTCTGGTTATAATTATGTTTGTTTTCAGATTTTCTTTAAGAAAACAAAAACCCAACCCCCCCCTCCCTTTAGGTTTCAAACCAAGGTGCGGGGAGCAGGGTGCTTCTAAGTCAGTGGTGGCCCTGGTGCCCTGGCTCCCCACCCCTCGGGCCAGGTGGGCCACCGGGCGCTGCGACAGCTGGGCGTCGGCCAGGGGGTCCCCGAGGCCGGCCTTCCGGGCGCGTCCCTCTTCTCTTCTGCTTCCCTCCTCTCGAGTCACGTGTGTCAGGGCTGGAGGGAGGACCAGGCATCTCTCTCCTCGCGTGTGTGATTGGAGTGGTGTGTATTTCTTTTCTAGTACTTGGTCTGATGATAGCTGTGCTCTTACCTCGAGTCAGCAGCACCTGGAGCCCCAAGTGCACGACACTTGGTTCCGCTTCCCGGCGAGGCAGGCAGCCTGGTGTTGGCTGTAGGCAGGGACGGCATGTGTGGCTCCAGGGTGAGGGCCCAATGGGCAGATGCCTGCCTGGGTAGATGGGGTGTAGATAATGTGGCATATAGAGATATATATTTTATAATGGGAGGGGGGAGTGGCACCTCCTGGGACTGGCAGGGCTGGCAGGGGTGCTGCCAAGCACATGGTCCCACGTTCGCATCCCTAGAAAGATAGGGCCTACGGTGATAGGCGCTATATAAATACATAGATAGGGTCACGTATAAGAAATATTTTGTAGTGGGGAGCGGGGGAAGGAGGCTCAGAATGCTGAGTCTCGGGCCCCACTGCAGACAGGCCCCACACCAATCAGTCAGTCCCACACACACACACAGGAACATGTTTCTATACCGATGCGTAACGAATGCGCGTGCGCGCGCGCACACACACACACACACACACACACACACACACACACACACACACACACACACACACACACACACACACACACACAGAGAGCCAGGGAGCTCCCAGCGCTCTTCTCCCCAGGATTCAGGACTTTGCAGAGTCGGCCCTGCAGCTCTTTACCTCTGTTGCCCTAATTGCAGGTAGACTGTCAATCCCAGAAGTTGCTAGGTGCTGAGGGCAGGAAAAGGAGGAGGTTTTCTTTCAGCAGGTGCTCTCCTCTAGCAGGTAGCGTTCTATCTCTTTTGCCCCTGGTGATGTCAAAAGACTCTTCTGTTAGCAACCTGTGACACTGACCTGCAACCCTAGGCACCAGTCCAGTCAGCCCTCAACTCCCCCTACCTATTCTCCCCCGACCAAAACGAAGCTGACGTCCAGGGCTGTCTTGGCCAGGGGGCTTCCATTGGGAAAAAAATGGGACAGTGAACCTCACCTTTTGAATAAAGCAAATTAGTAACTGGTGACAAAACGAAACGAATCCCGTGCTCATTGCTCAGGAGTGAGCCCACAGCTGGTGGCTGCGGTCTCCCGCTCCTTTTAGGGGTGCTTAGTCCCGCACCCCGGGCTACTCATTTCCCTGTCAGCTTGGTTTTTAAGATGATACCCAGCTGCTTCCTGCCAGCTGTGTGCCGTGATGCCAGGTGGTGATGGTGGGCTCCCACGGGGCTGGAGCAGCTGTGGGGGAAGCCCTCGGCCCTTCCCTCGTTGGAGTCTGTACCGAACTGTGGTGCTCACCCCACCCCCTCCAGCCAGGCTCCATCTTCCCGGCCCAGAGCCCACCAGCGCTGCTCCGGAGGGCTGGGGGAGGAGGGCTGCCGCAGGCAGTCCAAGGTGCTCCCTCCCCTGGCGGCCAACGCTAAGGTCTTCCCAGCCCCAGTGTCAGGGCAGAGTCTCTTCCTCTGCAGACAGACTTCCTGGCTCTCCGAGGCCTTTTGTCCACTGCTTGTGTGCAGGAGTTTGCTTTTCCCAGTGGCCCAAGCCCCACCCACGGGCTTGGTGTGGGGAAGCAGCTCGGTAGCCAAGGATGTGGTGAGCCTGAGGGCTCGGCGTGGGCCGGCCAGCTTGCTTGCTGTGGCTGATGACCTGTTTCGCGCAGTCTGGCCACCTGACTAGGCCCCAGAAGGGGCCAGGTGCACCCTCGCAGGGACGAGCGTTAACGATCACCAGCTTTCCTTCCAGCCACACCCGTGGGCTTGGTCCCATAGTAGAGCTTGGTAGGGTGCAGGGGACCTTGGGGATGTGCCAACTTGGCCACACCGGGGTGCTGTCCAACTCTGGGGGGTGCTCCTGGGGGCAGTGATCAGGTCCCCTTCTAAAGGGGAGCTGTGCTTGGACAGGCTGAGGTGAGGTCGCGCGGGGATGCAGGTGGGGGGTCGCGGCACTCGTTGTGCGTGAGGCTCAGGGTAGAGGCAGCGCAGCGGGAGAGACCACGAAGGCCTAGGGAAAATTCTGGAGTATGTTCCCGGTGGGGTTTTCTTTCTGAAGAGCAGGCCAATTTACAAATTCCTGGAAACGAGGGTTTCTAGGGACTGAGGATGATGCCCCCTACTTGCTGCAGGTGCCAGAGGGACCTGTGCCTCTTGCCGGGGGTAGGTAGCTGGGGCTCGGCAGGGCGCAGGGCCCTGGGTCGCTTGCCCGAGGAGGAAGCTCGTCTCCAGCCGGCGCCGCTGAGCCCCGTGGGCCTCACGCTGGCTGGTGCTGCCTGCCTTTCCCGGGAGCCGACCGAGGAGCACAGGACCCGTGGGGTCTTTCAGTCAGTGATGGCAACCCAGGTGTGCCACTGTCTGTTTTTCTTTCTAGACCCCAGAACCTTCCTGCTATTGAACATTCTAGAAAGCAAACTTCCCCAAAGAGCACGCAGGACTGCTTTGCTTTTGAGACGGGCCTGGGAGTGGCGGCTGGCGAAGATGCCTGTGGGTTTTTGGTGAGTCGCTAGAGTGCAGACTGGGACAGGCAGACCCAGCAGGAAGAAAGGCTGGTGGTGGACATCGGACTGGTCTAATGAGGGCCGGCTCCCCTTACTTCCTGCATAGCTGGCAATTCTGGGGAAGCCTGAATTGATGGGATGGGAATTAGATGGGAATAGCCCACGGTCTCCAGCACAGGAAGGTCTGTAACAGGAGCAAGGGAAGGAACTATTTCAGCAGAGCCACCTGGGGAATGTTCTTAGCCTTCATCTCGCTGATGACATCATTATACATAAAGTGGATCTTGGAGGCGCTTTTGAATTCCTGTCGCTGTTCTGTTTGGGGCAGAGAGGCTGTGGCACTGGTATTTTTCAGAGGTGTCGTTTTCAAGAAACTTGCAGGGTTAGGGCCGTGGGTCCTGCCTCGCACTGTGATCTGATGAGGGCTGGTCGTTGCCTGTGGTCAGGGTAGCAGCAGAGCCAAGATGCTGGTGAGAACTGGGTTTCTAGCCAGGCCCCGTTTTGATCGCAGGAGATGAGGAATCTGAATTTGTCATCGGGCGTGGTCTAGTCTGGCCCCTCCCAGCGCTTGTGATTAGCGATGACACTGGAGTTGTCCTGCCCTCTTTCCTCCACCTCTGGAGGGCTGGCGTGGAGCTGGAATGGCTCTCCCGGCCATTCCTTGCTGAGGCAGGGATTAACCACGAGTGTTTGGAGGATCTAAGAGGAAAGAGAATAGATTTCTATCCAGGATGGACTCCACTGTTCTAGCAGACGCTCTCGAGTCTTTACGTTTTGGTAAAGGAAGGCTGGGGTCTTCAGGAAGCGAGAGCAGCCCCTCTTGCACCGGTGTGTTCCAGAGACCCGGCTGAGTGGGCCTTGGGTCGTTTATCAAGCTGATCCTCAGCAGTGGAGCCTGGGGAGGGGGAGAAACAAGCAGGTCAGAAGCAGTGAGGGCAAGGATGGAAGGTCCTTAGCTAGTCGTGGCCGGCCGAATCGCCCGAACGGAGGCCCGCAGATTCCTGTAACTCCAGTAACTGGAAAACGCCCCGCAGGGGCATGGGAGGGCGGCTTTCTCAGCCTCCAGTCTCACGGCCTCCAGCCCTGGGCCTGAGGACATGAGCAGGGATCCGAAAGCATCACCTGAGTCCCATTTCACTTCACAGACTGATCTGGTTGCACAGCCCTAGAACCCAACCAACCACAAAAATGCCGAAATTCCTTAGAATACGCAGAGGGAGGAGGTGACTCAACAAGGTGCTAAAACATTTTATTAAAAATATATATTGTTAAATTAAGTCTGCTGTCTGGACAATGACTGTTTGTTTTGTTTTCTTGTAGTGGAGTTTAAAAGAGACTATTATTTTACTCTGATATATTATTATTAAAAAGGCATTTTAACTTTGTACTTGAAAACTAAATGAGCGATTTCATGTGTTTTAGCTGAGGCATTGAAGTAGCGGGTGCTTACTTATTTGTGGGAAATCATGTATTCATACTGAAGAATAAACTCCGTAGCTGATTTGGTAATAACTTTTACTGTTACAGACGATTTCGCTTTGACCCCGGCGGGAGAGCACTTTTACTGCACATTCCACGCAGCTAAATGCAGGACTTAACTCCCCAGACCCTTCCCTTCCCAACCCTCTTTCCTTTCTCTTCAGTTCCTCTTCTGACTCTTTGTTGTTGTTGTTTTTTTTTTCTCCCTGGTTCCAGCATCCTTTCACCACTGTATTTTTTTTAGGGTTGCTTCTCTATTTATTGACAATAATAATGTACATTTCACAGTCTGGTTCTGGGACATCGGGGAGGGGCAAGTGTGAAAGGGCCCTGCACGGGTCCCCACCCCCATGCCCTGGTGTTCTGTTGTATCTCTGTGTAAGTGATGCTCGTGACATAGCTGTTATGAAATAATTATAAAGAGGTCAGTGCGTACAGCAGATGTAGAAAGTCTGTCAGTTCCGCCTTCATCACGTTTTTTTTTTTTTTGGTTTTTTTTTGGTTTTTTTTTTTTTTTTTTTTGTGCCCAGAAGCATATAATAAAGCTCCTTTCTAATGTACTTGTGCTGGAGAACACTTGAATAAATGGACTGTTTTTGTGCAAAAAAGAAAAACAGAAAAAGCACCGTAATAATGTCCTTTTGTCTTGCGTCTCCTTTCCCCTGACATGACTGTTGGCAACCTTCTTCAGAGGGGTTAAGTGCCCAAACCGGGAGGTCCTAGCACTGGGTCTAGACAGTGCAGCTCCTCCCTTTAAAAACATCACCTGCATGAACATTCAATAGGGACTGTAAACTGGGTGCAAAAAAGGGTGGTTTGGTTGACAGGAAGCTCAAAGATGAGTTAGAGTGAGATAAGGTTGCAGGAAGAGCAGATTCTGTCCAAGGCTGAGCTATAGAAATTTTCAGACTAGAGCCGGGAGAGGAGTGGGCCTTGTGCCTGTGTCAGACAAGCTAGAGGGCTTTGGTTACGGGCACCGTTCCTCTCTGTGTGGGGTTTCTCCAAAACACAAAGGCATCCAGAGGAGAGCAGCCGGGTGGTGGACAGTCTAGACTGTGCAAGGGACCCTGGGAGACACAGGTGTTTGGCCCCCAAAATGGGAGAATTTAGAGAATGGCGCAGACAATGACAGGGAGAGCCCAAGGGGCTGGGATGATTTGGGGCAGTTCCACGTGGCAGGCGGAAGTGGGGCCAGTCGGCCGAAGTCAGTCTATTTCAGCTCAGCATAAGAAGATCCTTTTTCACTACTGGCCAGCAGTCCGAGGGCTGCCCTGAGTACAGTGAAGCCCTGGTCAGTTAAGAGGTGCTGGACAGCCACTGGGGCTCCTGCTGACCTTCCTTGAGACCCCAAGTCTGGGTTATCCTGGCTGACCCACCCCTCCTCAGCACTATCTTGCAAGTGGACGGTGCCTTGCGGTTGGAAGAGCCCGTTCACACATGATGTCCCCTTTGTCCTCGTGACTCTTTGCCTGGCAGTTACTAGTTCCCTGTTGTCCCATCTAAGAGACTGATCTGAACACATAGAAGAACTGGGCTTTTCCCATCACATCTCCTCTCTAAGACCCCTGGCATTCCATGCTGCATTTCCATTTCCTAAGTGCCAAGCAGATCCCGCCAATGATTTCTTGTCTTCAGGGAGGATTATTCAAGGTTTCTTTCCTACAGCAGATTTCGGGGGAGGTTTAGGACTGCACCACTTTGCTGGCAGCTTTGAAAGAAATTATAAGGGGGAAATTTGAGAAAAAGGGGAAAATAACAGGCTTTTTTTTCATGGGCACTTTTTATTTTCTTTACAAAATTGTAAATGTATATTTAACTGTTATCCTACTTTTTTCTCAATATTTTTCAATGTTGATGTAGAATTCTTTTTTAAAAAATGGCTGCATGGCATTTTCTTGTTGGATGTTTGTTTCTATATATATATATATGCATTTTATTTTAGCTATAAATAGAGCTGCAATAAATATCTTTATGTGTTGGCTTTTCCCCCCTATATTTTGTATTTTTTTCTTTAAGATAACATTACCAGAAATGAGACTTACTGGGGCAAAGTAGATGAACATTTTGGTTGGCTCCTGACATGTTCGCCTGATCTCCTCCCAAAGGTCAGCCAACAGTGTATCTTCAGCTCTGAGACTCTCAGTTCAGAAAGAAACAAATGTAGTCTTTAGTTTGACCAATTCAGAAATGTGTTAATCTCAGTGGGAAAGTAAAGACTCAAGACACTTTGTGTGTGTGAGAAGCTAAAAATCTGTAGCGAGAGGCCAGAGGTGGAAGCAACACTATTTGGTCACTTAAGTTTTGAAAATTAGCTCACCTGGAGTGCCGGCCTGGAGGAAGCATGGTGGGGGGTGGAATTCGGACTGAATCCCTGAGACTCTAGCTCCAAGTCTAAGGAGAAATGGGAGGGTATCTTTGGTGTCCTTTGGCTCTGAGAGCCAAGGCTGAGCACCCCAGCGTCGTCAGAGCTGAGGGTGGGAGGTCTGGCTAGAGCTTATGGGAGGGAGCTGCTAGGGCCATATCATTAATAAAAACCATCCTGTGAAGTTCCTGGGTTTAAATGAGGTGTCACTTGATGGTAGAGGGGTTGGGAAAGACAGGGAAGGGTCAGGGCTGGGCAGGAGTCAAGATACATGGGGAGTGACAGGGTTGACTGCCCAGGTGGGTCGGCCCCAGGCGGGGAGGAGATGCCACACACCACCAGGCCCGGGCTGGCTGGTTCAAGAGAACCTTCCCTGGGCTCACCATGTTTGACTCAGTGGATCTGGGGTGGAATAGAGGAAGGAGGGAGAGAAGAGGCTGCCTGGGGGCGCTGGCTGGTTGGCGGAGCCAAAGCCATAAGTAGCAGGGCCAGAGGTGCAGGCATGGGCACTGGGTGTAATTCCTGGGGGATGTGGGTGTTGGAGGAGGGGCTGCAGTGAGGGGAAGAAACTGTATGTTGGAGATGGGGACGCGGGGAAGTCACGTGCAAGGGGCACGGGGGCTCCCCTTGGACAGTCTCCTGGCATCAGCCCAAAGCTCCCTTTCTCTTAAGTTTCAACACACCTTCTTAAAAGGCCATGGCCCACTCACCTCAGTGTACCTTTTCCTCCCCTCAGCTAGGATCCTAGGAGGGGGTGCGGCTGGGTTGGAAGTGCCTGGGGGCTTGGGGGCGAAGGCCTCTGAGAGGTGGACAGCTCACAGCAGTTTCCAGAGATGGATTCAAACCTCAGAGAGCGACACTGCCAACCCCTCACCCCTTCTCGACCCCGAAGCCCCCAGTGCCCTGAACTGTCTCAGAAGAAAGACCACCATTCAGAACCCACGGATCTGGATCCTGTGTGGCCTCGGGCAGGTCAGCTACCCATCCTGAGCCTGGGTCTTCTCTTTGGAAACCTGGGTTTTGTCTTGTGGTCAAGCATGTGGCCTCGGGTGCCCAACCCCCAACCCCAGCGTGGGTACAGCACGGGCGCTGGGTGGGGAGGGGCCCTGCCCGTGGGACGCGCCACCACGCAGCCCCCCTGAGCCCAGGGCTTTAGCCAAGGTCAGTGCACTTGGCTGGAGGGAGGGAACCCGGGGCCTTTGAGAAGCTTCGCCTCTGATGGAATCACAAGGCCTCCACTCCATCGGAGGAAGGAAAGGTACCAGCATAGAGAAATATACCCCGATCTCTCACAAGGCGTCCATCCCTTGCCTGGCCCTGACTTGGCTCATGTGACAGCTACGTGAGCCTTAATCCATCACTGGGGTCCTGCCTGGCCCAGCGTGAGGACTTCTGTTGTCTCCCGTCCTCGCTCCCCCAGCCCACCCCTCTTGCCTGTCTCGAGAGGGAGCTGACCTGCTGTGCTGCGCCGCCTCCCTCCACCCGGCTCTGAATCCCACTCTGCCCTCCTGCTCGGGCCACAGCTCCCTCTGTCTTCTCCGTTTCTCCCCAGGCATCTCCTTAATGCCGCCCATCATCTCACACACGCATACCGTCCCTTGACCCCCATCCAGATGCCCTGTTTCTCTGCTCCACTTTACAGCAAAACTTGAAAGCACTCGCGGCCCTTGCCGGCTCTGCTTACTCACTTCTGGTTCCCCTCCAACCGCCCCGGCAGGGCCTTCGCCCCCATCCCCATGACCTCTCAGGAGCTGGACCGACGACTCCCCTCCTCCCTGAAACCTTCTACCTGGGCTCCTGACATCACACCCCGCATCTTCTTATGCCCCCGGGTCCCTTCCTCCTCCTGTTCTCTGCATGTGGGAGGGTCCAGGACTCCCACACCTGCCCCAACCCTGACTTCCCTCAGAGACCCAGCTTCATATATCCAGCTGTGATAGGCGCCCCCCTCTTGGAGGTTAAATAGGCACCTTAAATGTGACCTGAAAATCTGAATTGTGACCTGAAAACCTGAATTCTTGGTCTCCTCCCAACTGGCTCCTAGGCTTCTACATCTTAGTAACCGGCGCTTAATTGGCATCAAAACCCTGGGGCTCATCCTCGATTCCCCCCTTTCTGTCACTTCCTGTATCTGGTTCGCCGGCTTGCTCTGACAGTCCTCACCTCTAAATATATCCTCCGTGCAGCCATCTTTCACTACCCTGCTTCTGCCGCTTTAGCCCAGGTCCCCATCACCTGTCTCCTAACTGCTCTCTGGCCCCATCAAACCACAACAGGTCTCTTTGCTTCTCTTCCTGTCCCTTCCGGTCCATTTAATACACAGAATAATCTCATGAAAAATCAAATCCTCAAAAACTCCCATCAGCTGTGTGCTATTGCAGCTAGAATAAACCTTCTCACCCTGGTCTCCAAAGCCCCACCAGCCTCAGACAGCACCCCAGTCACACTGGCTTTCTTTCCCGTGAACGCACCAAGCTCTTTCCTGTCACAGGGCCTTTGCGCAAGCTGCACCCTCTACCTGGAGAGCTTGTTCGTCTCCCTCCTCTGTTTCCCCTCATTCGGGTCTCAGGGCAGAGAAACACTCCCTGACTACCCTCTGTCTCAGGATATCTTGTTTCTACTCCTTCCTATTTTATTCCTTATCTTTGTAGCTATCACCCTCTGAAATTCTGACTCATTATTTTGGCTTACCTGTTTATTGTTTATGTTCCCTGCTAAAAGGAAAGTTCCGCAAGAGCAGGGCCTTTTCCCTGTTTCAGCAGGATCCCCGCGGCCCAGACCAGGTCTGGTACGTAAACGTTCTGTAGTTATTATAATCGCTGTTATCACTAACGTGTGTTGAGTGCTCAGTATGTACCGGAAATCATTCTGTACTAACATCTCCACAACTCTCCATGCCAGGTACTATTATCCCATTTTACAGACGGGATACATACTCTGTCATGGTCACAGGGCGCATAGTGGCAACATCCGAATTTCAAAAACTGTCTGCACGCTCAAGGCTGCAGGTTGCAGCCTGAGTTACCTGCCCCCGCTTTGCCTCTCACATGTCTTGGGCTGGTCCCCTAGGGTCTCTGTGGCAGCTCCCCACTCCCTCCTCAAGGGTCTGGGTGTGCAGCCCCTCACCCTTCCCTGCTTAGTCCTGGCTCCTTCTCCACCCACCGCCCCAGGGGACTGCCTCTTTGGGGTCGGGGGCATGCAGGAGCTGGAAGCCAGGGCATAGGGGTACCTCAGGGAGAGAGCTCCTATTTTATAGTTCCAGCTGTGTGCAGACACTCCCACTGGTACCTCCTCCCCAAGAGAGGCTGCCCAGGCTCAGATTTGGATGCCCTCCTCCCTAATTTTCTGTTTCAGCCCCTTATTTCCATTGTGGTTCTTACCACAATTGGTAATCGTTTATTTACTCATTTATTGTGACTCCCTCACTAAAATGGAAATCCAGGAGGGCAGAAACAGACTCTGTTTTGTCCTCTACTGCAGCGGTCCCCAGCATTTTTGGCACCAGGGACTGTTTTCGTGGAAGACAATTTTTCCAAGGACCGGGGAGGGGGGATGGTTTCAGTATGACTCAAGCACATTACATTTATTGTGCACTTTATTTCTATTATTATTACATCAGCTCCACCTCAGATCATCAGGCATTAGATCCCAGGGGGTTGGGGGACCCCTGCCCTAGAGAGTGGACCATGGGTTTTTTTTTTTTAATTAATATAACGTGACTCTTTTTCTTCTGCAGCCTAAAATTATACTAATTGCACCAAATTTTTAAATAACCAAAAAAGGGAAAAAGCAAAAAAATTATGCATCATCTTATATCCCAGAGATAATTGCTGTTGGAATTTGTTTCACTATTTTTCTTTTGCATTAGATACATACACAGTTTACTAATTTAAAATTGTATTATTCATTAACATACCATTTTGTAATAATTACTAACATTTTTTGAGAGCTTACTGTGTGCCAGATATTATTTTTCTGTCAACATTTTATTGTGAACATTTCCCCACATCACTAAATATTATTTGAAAACATCATTTTTAAAGGCTGCATACTATTCTACCTGCTAGATATACCATAATTTATTTAATCCATCCTCTGTTTGGGCATTTAGATTGTTTTCTTGTCTTTTATTTGGAGGGTGCTAAATATTATCAAACTGTGTTGGAGTGAGCATTCTATCGTGTTCCTTCACTAATCAGCATACTTTTACATATATTTTTATAAAACAAAAAACACAGCATAGTTACCAGAAAAGCAGCAGAGCGTGATGGGAGGGGTGCGGTGCGCTCGGGTGTCTGCAGCTTGGCTGGGTCGGGGTGGGGTGGGGTCCCCGGTGTTGCCTGACGATCCGGACAAACCCGGCAGCTTTTCCTCCCTCAGGCCCCGGACGCTGCTCCGCACAGCCTGGGTACTTCCGGGAGGGGGGGGGGGTGGGCCTCTGCCTCGCACGCATGCGCGCACCGCCTTCCATGCCTGCCGGCCGCCCTACTTTGCTAGCTCTGGCTTCCTTGAGAGCAGAGAGGGCCCTCCCTTCCTGGGTGGGGCTTGCGCCCGGGGGTGCGGGAAGGTGGGGGAGGTAGCGGAGGTGGGCGTCTTCACCTGCTGGGATGCCCCAGGTCCCCCTATGACCGAGACAAATTCCTGTCTGCAAGGGGCACGCAGTCTAGTGGGATCATGTTCAGCCTTGTGCCCATAGCTGGCCATTTTCTAGCATAAACGTTTTTGTGTTTTTTTTGCCCACCCCCAGTCCCCCGCATGTGGAATCTTAGTTCCCTGACCAGGGATGGAACCTGCGCCCCCTGCATTGGGAGCGTGGAATCTTAACCACTGGACCGCCAGGGAAGTCCCTCTAGCATTAAACAGTTTGAATTGTAATTTCAGCTGAAAGGGCTCACGTCCTATGTTAGTAAACTGGCCCCAGAAAGACCGCGCGCTCCCATCTGCAGTGAGTGAGGGTGCGCGAGGGCCGGCCCTCTGAGCTTGTGTGACAGGTGGAGCAGCAGCTGGAGAAAGGGCAGAGGCGTTAGGGGCTCACCTTTCCTGGGGGGGCTTGGGGCTGTCTCCACGCAGTTGTCCGAGGAAGCACTCTTGGATGCGGCCGCGTGTGGTGATGGGGACGGGGTCTCCGGTGGTGGCCGGTAACAGGAGCGTAGTGGTTAGGGCCCCTAGAGGATCTGGGTTGCAACCCTGGCCCTAGGAAGGTTATTTCATGCTCTGAGCCTCGGCCACTTAGGAAAATAGGGGCAATCACGGGGTTATTGTGAAAATTACAGGTGATAACTGTTGTGTAAATGCTCAGCACAGGGCTGGGCTGGCCTATACAGGAGCACAGTAAATGCTGTATATACCAGTCGTGTGTGTGTGTGTGTGTGTGTGTGTGTGTGTGTGTGTGTGTGTGTGTGTGTGTGTGTGTGTGTGTGTGTGTGTGTGTGTGTTGTGTCCAGGAATGGACAGTTTGGGATGTGCACAGGTTACCCTGGTCCGCAGCCTCCTCCCAGGGAAGCCTTAGGTTGCGGTGCACTTTCCCTCATGTTAGTCCTCAGCGCTTGGGTTTCTAGGTTAACTGAGTCAGAGGAGGGGGCCTTGATGACTCCTGGCTGTGCAGCCTGAGGGGAATCAGCTGTGGTGGGATCTCTCCCCGGAAGCGGAGAGGACGTGTGTGTCGGGGTGCGGGGGTTAGGGGGTGCTGCTCTCCCTGTCCTAGCTGCCGTGGAGCAGAGTTCTGACCGTGCTGGGGACTGGGGCAGGAGGTGGGTCCTACTGGCAGGTGCTCACCTGTTCTGAGTGTGGATGAGGTGTCAGTGGGTTCCCAGAGGAGCAGGTCTCCTGATGTGGGCCAGCTTTCACCATCCCCCACCTGAATCAAATTGGTGACTAGAGAGAGGGGGTCGTTGTCCTTCAGGGCCGGGCTCTGAGGCTGCTGTCTCTAGACAGGCCGATGGCCTCATTCCCTGCAGCTCTGGGGAGCCAGGGACCCCTGAAGGCACCTGGAGAAAGTCCAGTCAGGCTCCACACACCTAGCTGAGTAAGGCCTATGGAAAGAGGGTGGGACTCGGGGTCCAAGACCATCCCTTATTGGCTCTGACTCTCCACATAGTGGGGGACAGAGTCGCTGACCTGAGCTGTGGTTTATTCATCCAAAAAATGGGTTAATGTTCTGCTTTAACCAGGTGGCTGTGGAGAGCCCTCGGGAGCGATGGTTATTGAGACCCCCAGTCAACCTGCCCCACCCAAGGGCTGGCTTCCCCTAGAGCGCAAGGCCAGAGACCTGGGACCTAGCTCTCTCCATCTCTCTCTCTCCCTCTCTCACAGTACATGTTTTTTATCCAATTACTCAAGTCATACTTGTCCACTGAATTAAAAACATTAGAAATTAAAGAAAGGCACAAAGGAGAAAATAAAAATATCATGTGGTAGTTACATGGGTGTATATTTTTGTCAAAACTCATTTAGCTGTACTCTTAAATACAGTGCAGTTTATTGTATGTAAATTATACCTCAATAAAGTTTTTATTTTTAAGACTCCCACCATTATTGACATTTTAGTATATTTACTTCTAGATTTTTATTTATATATAGTATATATTCTATTGTATATACATATGTAAATGTGTGTATATGTATAAACCTATGTACATAAACTCTAAACAACCCTCAAATTCTAAATGTATGTGTGTGTGTATATATATATATATATGTATATATATTTGTCTTTTAAATAAAAATGGACCGAGACGTGTGTGCCCTTCGTGAAGAAAGGCTTTCCGTGCAGGTGGCCGGCAGCTGGCGTTCTCCACCTTCAGGAGGTCTTGCCCACTCTGTGGAACTGGGCTGTGCACGCTGGGCCCCCGTCCAGGCCACGGTGCCACCTGAAGCAGTCACTCGGGGTGGGCAGCCCGAGAGCAGCTCTCCCTGGACTCAGCCAGGCCTCTCTCATCCGCATTTCTGGAAGGGCCTCTCAGGCCCTGTGAACCCCGGGCAGACGAGGTGCCAGGCCTGTGTATGAGCCTAGGGAAGGAGGCAACACTGACCAGAGGACTTTGAAGTGAGAACGTCCAGGAACTTGGGGATGGCCCAGGCAGGGAGGGAGGCCCACCTGAGGGGACAAGGGATGGCAATGGGGTAGGCTAGGTCACAAAAAGAAACAGAATCCTGTCTGACTGACAGAAGGGGGCTTGGCAGAGCTTGGACTAGGTGTGAAGGGTGGAGGGTTGGGAGGCGAAATGCATGGACTGACGTGGGGTTTAGGAGAGAGGCAGGGCCCCAAGAACTGCTATCCAGGTTTCTGTATGGCTGGAGCCCACACTGGGAAGGTCTGATAGGTGTTCTGGATCTCCAGGTCTGGCTGTGTAGAACACACCATCTAGTCCAAAGGGCAGAGAGAGTGGACAGATCAAACAGTGGGGCAGAGCTACAGGGGCTGTCTTTATTTCCAACAGGAAGATGTGGCCGGCTGTCACCACGAGAGAAACTTTCTGATCAGCTCATTCTGAATCATACAGCCTTCGTCATGGTGACATATTACAGAACCATGTGCTTAACAAAAAGGAAACAGACCCTTTCAGTTAGGAAGGATGCGGAGTTGCTTATTCACAGCGTTGAACAGACCTCGAGACCCGGCGCCAAGGCTTGGTGCCCCTGCTCTCTCTCTGTCTCTCTCTTTGGCTTTCTCTCTCCCAGCTCTCTCGAGCTCTCTCCACTTCTATCACTTGTTTTTGTTTGGCTGTGTCTGGCTTCCCTCTGTAAACAGACTGATTCCAGATGGGGGAAAGATGGCCACTGACAGCCCTAAATTTACATGCTCTCAGCTGGCAGCCATCTAGCTCAGGGAAGAATTCTGATTGGTCCTGCTTAATCCTGTACCATCTCATTACTGGTACAGTCACTGTGTCCCAGGAAGCTGGGTACCTTGATTGGCCAAGTCAGAGTGATATAAGGGTAGTTGGGGGGGGGGGGAGGCAGACCCCCTGGTTCCAGAAGGACATGGAGTTGAAAGGGGCCGATCAACCCCAAACAAGAGCCACCAGATGCCACCACACATGGTCTCCAGGATGGAGAGGGCAGGGGGTCTACATCACGGAACACACAGTCTACTCAGGGAGACAGGAAGGCCAGAGAGGTCCGTAGAAGATACTCATGGCTGGTTGCCCTCAGAGCGCCGGGAGACTGCTCAGCTTCTGGAAAAATTAGAATAGAAACACTGACACCCCTATCCTGCCACTGACTGACTCACATTTCCAAGGCCACAGAAGCTGGAGGAATCAAATCTAGAACTGTGGATCTTAATAATGGTAAGGATTCAGTGCAGCAAAGCAGAAAAGGCAGACGGACCAGAGTCAGAATCCCAGCTCTTTACCAGCTGTGCGGCAATCAGCTCAACCTCTTCAAAGACTCCATTTCCTCACCTGTAACGTGGGAACAACTGATAGCCTCCTTCCCAGGGCTGTTGTGAGGATTAAGATGTGTACGCCAGGTGTTCAAGAGGGCACGTGTATGCGTTCTCAGTCAACGAGATCTAACGTTATGGTATTAGTCTTTGACCTATGCTGCCACCAGTGAAATTGCTGGAATCCCACCTCCCTCCCTCTTTTCTGGGGGATCCTTGTTTCCCAGAAGTCATCCCAGATGCCTTCCTCGGGCAGAAGTAAGGCATCCCAGCCCGAGAAGGCAGGTGGGACCTCCCTGGACGGGGGCAGGCGCTCTGAGGACCTGCTCTGGGCCGCCCCGTCCCGCCTTCCCTGTGAGCCTGCCTCAGGGCAGCCGGTTTGGCGAGCTGCAAGCCCCCTAAGCTACTTAACATCGAGGGGGCCCTGGAATCAGCAGTCAGGCATTTCAGGACACCCAGCTGCAGGAAGCAGAGTACAGAGGGACACCCAGACAGCGGCCCCCTCCAGCATTCCTTCCCTGGGGCCATGTGCATGCTGCCCGTGGCCCCTCCTTGTCTGTTTCCTTCCCTTACCTCTGCCGTGGCCCCTCTAGAGGGCTGGTGTCCCAACCTTCCTAATCTTCCGTCCAGGCACCATGCCTGGTTGACCCAGTCTCTCACTCCACACCAGGTTTCTGGGACAGAATCTGATCGCCCGGCTTGGGTGGGGGTCACTGCTAATCCAATAAGCTGGGATGGAGAATGGCTGTGTGGTGCTGAAGCCTTTATTTGTTTTAGCAAGGGGTGTGGCCGGCTGTCTCAGAGGCCCTGAGAGAGGGCTCAGTGGAGAGGCACGGTCTTTGGGGGAAAGGCCAGACAGCCCTCGTCCCAGGCTCTTACCTGCCTACTTGTGTCTGTACCAGATCCCGAGGCTGCCTTGTGTTCTAGCTTGACTAATGACACCTGGAGAAGAAGTATTTGGTGACATGTGAACACTATGTCAAGTTCAAATTTCAGCTCTCTATGAGTTTCTTAGGCCTGCCATAGGAAACTACCACAAACTGCATGGCTTACAACAATAGAAACTTACTGTCCCACAATTCTGGAGGCTTAGAAGTCCAAAATCAAGGTGTTGGCAGTGCCAGGCTCCCTCTGAAGCCTTAGGGAGGATCCTTTCTTGCCTCTTGAGCTTCTGGTAGCCCCGGGTGTTCCTTAGCTTGTGATAGCATCACTCCGTCTTTACATGGCCATCTTCTCTCTGTGTCTTCAAATGGTGTTCTCTCTGTGGGTATGTCCGTATCAAAAAAGTCCCTCTTCTTATAAGGACACCAGTCATACTGGATTAGGGCCCACCCTAATGACCTCATCTAAACTTGATGGTATCTGCAAAGACCCTATCTCTAAATAAGGTCATACTCACAGGTACTGGGGAGTTAGGACTTCAACCTATCTTTTGGGGGACACAGTTCAACCCATAACAAGTGTCCATAAATAAATGTGGCTAGCGGTGACAGAGACCACATGCCAAGTGTGGAATACTTACTATCTGATCCTTTACAGAAAATATTTGCTGTCCCCTCCTTAAAGGATCAGGGGTGGGGGGGAATCCACGGGAGGAGAAGGCCAGGGCTGTGGGGCGTCCTGGGCTGAGGGGACAGGAAGGCTAACCGTGATGAAAGTCAGGACGTCTGAGGAGCTGTGAGTCTGGAGCTGTCTCAGAAAAGGCATTTGAAGGAGCTGGAGTTAAAACACAGAGCATCTCCTTCTGAAACACCTTCGGAAGCGCGCCTTCGGTTCTTCTCCCCAGTGGAGAGGGTGTGGGACCCCTTCAGCACAAAGCAACACAGGGCACGTCTGGACGCCTTAGGGACCCCCCTGGGGAGAAAGCCCAAGTCAGGCGACTTTCTCGGGAGCATCGGAGGAGGCCAGTGGGCACTGTTTCATGAGCTCCTTTCCTATCAGGCCCCGTCTTCCTCCAGCTGCCCCACGGGAGTTGCTCTTGAGCCTGACAGTCCAATTCTACAGACAGGGCCTCTTCAGCGGTAAATATTTGGGAAGCCCTTCAGCACGTTGTCCGCCTGCTGGAGAGATGGAGGGTGGCGAGATCTCCCTTTTTGGTAGCAGCTGGGCTGTGAGTGGTAAGAAGCCTGCGGGAGCTGCCCTTGCCACCCCGTCCCAGGCTCATCTTCTGGCCGGGCTGGCGAACTGACTGTGCTCAGGCCCTGGATGACATTGCCTGAGTTTGGCAAAAACAACCTCACAGCAGCCCTGTTAGAGAACGAGGGCCCGGGGCATGTGCGCCACTCGGCTGCTGACAACTGCAGCTCCAGGGATGTTGCTTGATTTGCCCAAGATCACAGAGCTAGGCCAGGCCCGGCCAGGCGGGCATCTCAGCCTCCTGCAGCCCTGGCCCAGGCCCCCTCCTCTCTCGACCTGCCTTTGCTGTCCACGCCTTCCTCTTAATTGATAACATAGCAACATTAATGAGAAACATTGAAAAGAAAATCTCTCACATCCCACCACCTTCACACAGTTCTACACATGGACACGTTCTTTAAAAAAACCATTCCGATGTGCTAAAATTGTACAGAATACACACACACACACACACACACGACAGGAGTATAATAAAATTGGGGAAATCTGCATGAGGTCAGTGGATTATATCACTGTCAATATCGTTGTTTTGCAAGATGTCACCAATGGGGGAAACTGTAAAAGTGGTAGCTTTTTGTATTCTGTCTTTTTTCTTTTTCTTTTTTTTGCAGTACGTGGGCCTCTCACTGCTGTGGCCTCTCCCGTTGCGGAGCACAGGCTCCAAATGCGCAGGCTCAGCGGCCATGACTCACAGGCCCAGCCGCTCCGCGGCATGTGGGATCTTCCCGGACCGGGGCACGAACCCGTGTCCCCTGCATCGGCAGGCGGACTCCCAACCATTGCGCCACCAGGGAAGCCCTTGTATTATTTCTTACAACTGCACGTGAATCTACAATTATCCAAATAAAACATCAATTAAAAACAAAGTACTTCTAAGGAGCTGAGATCCACGAGTATGTAGCATTTCTTGTTACACTATTTTACACTAAGATGATATTGTAAACATTTCCTGTGTTTCTACAACCCTGGCAATAATCACCTACTAGCTATGTCATCTTGAGGGTGTAAAATCGTTTTCTTAACCATTCTTCTTACTAGATCTTAAGTTGTTTCCAATTTTTAGGCACCGTCAATAATGCCGTAATGAAAATTGCTATGCGTATAGCACTTTTATTCTCTTGAACTATTTCATTAGCATAAGTTCCCAGGGAGTGGGAGCATCGGGTATAAGGAAGGTTGGAGCTTTGTGGCTGTACTGTGTTTTATTAATTTAATGTTATGATACCTTTATTATTGTCTTTTCCAACCTACAGATTGGCTTTCTCCCAAGTGAGTGAAAATTCTCTGCTGTGCCTTTCGGCATTCAGATTCGTAGGAAAAAAACAAGGACACCTCCACCTTTTTCTACCTACACAGCTTCACCTGGGATGTGAGTGGCAGAATGCAGGGGCAGCAAAGTTCAGCGAGAAGAGCTGTCACCGGCGTCACCTCCCACGGGGCCTTGGCGGGCGTCCTAGGACCTCGCCAACCCAGCTGGCGCCCACCACCTTCTCCCCGGCGAGACAAAGCAGCAGAGGCGAGGCGGAGCCTGCGACTTTCCGGAAAACGGAGCGGCATTTGCTCCCTCTTCGGGCGCTTCTTTCTGAGCGGCAGAAAGCCATTTCTAGAACACACTGGATTAGGTTAAAAAGCGGTTGAAAAACCGCCGCGTCCTTCGGATGCCGTGTTGGGGGGGGTCCTGAGTGACAAGCCCCCACTTCTCCGGGGCGATCGCCGCCTGGGAGGCGCAGCAGGGCAAGCCCCGGGCAGCGGCTCTTCCAGAGCTTTCTGCGGGCCCTGCGTCACCCTCCGGAGTGAGCCGCCGCCGCGGGGGGGCCTCAGGTGAGCGCTTCAAGGGCGGGGCGGGCGGCCCGGGAGACGCCAAGGCCACCGGCTAGACAGCCTGCGGGGCGCCAGGGGCCAACCTTCGCCCGCTGGGGTGTGTTATTTTATATTATTTTATCTTATTTTATTAATTTATTTTATTATTCAAAAATTTGTTATTTTATATTTACTTAAAAATTTTTGTAGGGCCTCCCTGGTGGCGCAGTGGTTGAGAATCCGCCTGCCGATGCAGGGGACACGGGTTCGTGCCCCGGTCCGGGAGGGTCCTGCATGCCGCGGAGCGGCTGGGCCCGTGGGCCATGGCCGCTGAGCCTGCGCGTCTGGAGCCTGTGCTCCGCAATCGGAGAGGCCACAACAGTGAGAGGCCCACATACCGCAAAAAAAAAAAAAAAAAAAAAAATTTGTATTATATTTTATGTTATTAAAAAAATAATTTTATCATTTCACTTTCTTTTTTATATTGTACTTTATTATTATTTGTTTTGTTTTATTTTATTCTTAATATAATTTAAAGTTTTCTTAATTTAATTTGATTGAGGGGGCAGTTAAGATGGCCAGATAAAATACAGGATGCCCAGTTAAATTTGAATTTCAGATAAGCAACAGGTAGTTTTTCAGTGTCAGTATATCCTGTTTAGTATGCCCTGTGTAGTATATGTATGTCCCGAATATTCTGTCTTGTATTTTTATTTAAATCTGGCAACCCTATTTGCAGTAGAACGCCTTTCTTTGGAGGGAATCTGACTGAGAGCCCCAATAACTCACACAGAGAAAGTGACACATTTCGTGTGGACTTGGGGTGGGCAGGAGGCAGGAGTGTGTGTCACCCAGAGCCTCTGTGGCCGGCCTGAGGAGCCCCACTGGACAGAAATGATGTGCCCAAGCTCTCTGTAGGGGCCGGAAAGCAAGATAGCAGGAATCACAGCAGGAACCCAGTACCAGCCTCTGCGGTCACTGTTTCTGTTCCCTCAGATTTTATTTTATTTTATTATTATTTTTTAATTAATTTATTTATTTTTGGCTATGTTGGGTCTTCGTTGCTGGCGTGGGCTTTCTCTAACTGCAGTGAGCAGAGGCTACTCTTCACTGCGGTGCAGGGGCTTCTCACTGCGATGGCTTTTCTTGTTGTGGAGCATGGGCTCTAGGCGCGTGGGCTTCAGTAGTTGTGACATGCAGGCTTCAGTAGTTGTGGCTTGCGGGCTCCAGAGAACAGGCTCAGCAGTTGTGGCTCACACGACCAGTTGCTCCACGGCATGTGGGATCCTCCCAGACCAGGGCTCAAACCCGCGTCCCCTGCATTGGCAGGTGGACCCATAACCACTGCGCCACCAGGGAAGTCCCCCCCCTCAGATTTTAGAAGAGGACTAAGTGGCACTGCAGAGGGAACACATTGGATTTTCCCAAACACAGCCTCTGAAAATGTCCCTCGGGCTCATCTCCTGTGAGCCTCAAGCTCTGAGGGTGGGGCCCAGGTTGGTGACTGTGGGATCTGGGCAAGAGACAGACACCTCGGTTTCTCCATCTGTGAAATGGGGCTATGGCCGGGATTACACGAGATGAGTGATGGGAAAGTGCCCGGTGAACTGCAAAGCACAGGTACTCTGCTGTTCGCTTATACTTTCTCCTGTCAGCTCTACTGTGGTGTAATTCACAGACAGTAACATTCACCAATTTTAGGCATACAGTCCACTGAGTTTTGACCTATGTTTATAGTTGTGTGATCACCACAATTGCAAATGTCCCTTCCTTTTAGGTCATCAAACATTTGTTGTGCATCTATGCCCTAGGGCGTGCGAGGTACTCTGGACAGAGATGACAGTCCTTTCTGGAGGAACTCAGAGTCTGGTAGAGAAGATGGATCACACATGTACCTGTGTGAGAAGCACCCTCTGAAGGGAGCACACCAGGGCATGGGGGGTCCAGCAAGGTATGAGGTTACTATTGTGACTATAACTCCCTAGAGCATTTCACAATCTGGCTGCCTCTAACTCAGCCCATCAAGCTCTCAGTCCCACCCTACAAGAAGCCTGCTGGGTCTTGAATACCCCGTGCACACCCTTTTGTCCTTTTTTATCTGCCAGAAGCTCATTCCTCTTCATGCTTCAAAGCCCAGCTCAGATGTTGCCTCCTCTGAGAAGTCATCCTGATTTTCCTGGTGGTTGTAGGGCAGAGTTTTGACTCCCCGCTCAGTGGATTTGGGGCCTGCAGGTGTTGAAGGTTAGAGGGAGGCCTAGTTGGAAGGGCAGCAGGGTAGGCCAGAGGATCACTTCCTCTAAACGGCAGGTGCCGAGGGCAGGGAGTGTGGGGACCGGGGCTCAGGGATGTGGTGGGGAAGGCTGAGTACCCTTCCTCCCGGACCAAGTCCACCCAGCCAATAAAGTCATGCTTCCTGCCGGGCAGGAACCAGGGTTCGGGCTGTGGGGAGTGAGTGGCGGAGGAGGCAGGTGGTGTACCTGTCAGGAACGGCCTCTGCTTACACACCCTTCTGAATCTAGGGTAGGTAGATGGTACCCATGCAAATACTTGTTCAGCAGGTGCCGAAGCTTGTACTTGGGAGGATGTGTAATGGGGGTCGATGGGCAGAGCCGGCTCAGACCCTGCCGTCTTCCCCGAGGTTCCCCCGTGCTCTGTGCCTTTCCCTGCACTAGCTCCATGGGGCGTCTCCCACTTGGAGGCTCTGAGCTCCTAGAGCCAGTGCTGGCACACCGGCTTCCTGGGCTCCTCCAGCCTCTGTCCTCCCAGAGCTGATAGTCTAGTGGCTGTAGGGCAGAAAGGTGAGGCAGGAGTGTTGCTGTGGGAGCACAAAGGGGTTCATTTCTCACCTTCCTTCTGGTCGGCATTGCCTTTTAAGTAAATCTGGAATCTATTTATTTCTTTTCAGCTGCACCGCCGCCATCCCAGCCACCATCATGTCATATCTGGATGGCCAGATGTCTCTCCACAAGCCATGACTTGTGACTTTGGTCAGGTCACTCCATGGCAGCCTGAGTGATCTTAAAACAACAACAACAACAGCAATGAAACAATTTGGTACTATTACAAAAGCTAATACACACTTATGGTAAAAATTCAAATAATAAAGGATATATGGTGAAATGTCCAAACCAGATCCCTCTTTCCCTCATCTGCAACCTCCAGACCTACTTCCCAGAGGCAACCGGTTTCTTCCGTGTACTTCCAATTTTTTTCGAGGCATATAAATGCTTTTTTATATGTGTGTGTACATAATTGCATATGTATGTATACAGGTGTGTATGTATGCAACCTTGAAAAACAAACAATGCAGACTCCCGCACCTTGCGTTTTTCACTTGCAAGTGCGCCAGAGCTTTTTCCTACTGCCAAATCCGAGGACTGCTGCCCTTTTGTTCCCAGTGATTTGCTCTTATAAAAACCGCTGCAGAGCAATCAGTTCCTAGAAGTGGAACTGCTGGCTTAATGGAGACGTGCAATTAAAATGTTGATAGCTATTGTCCAGCGCCTCTCAGAATGGCCTTCTGATTTCCATTTCCAGAGTGCGATTTCTCCTCACCCTCACCAACACTTCCCCATATCTTTGTCACGCGGATAGGTAAAGATCGGCAACTCCTTTTAAATTGTATTTTTAAAATTACGAGTTAGGCTGAGCTTCCAGCATATCTGTTATCCACATGAATCTCTCTTTCTGCTGAGTTGCCTTGCCTGTTCTTTCTGCTGGGTTCTTTATCTTTGGCTTTTGAGTTCCAAGCATTCTTTGTAGTTAAGGAAATAGGCACATTGTCTCTCATATTGTTGCAAATCTTTCTCCCAGTTTTCCAATGGTCTTTTGACTTTATTTTTGCCATGAAAGAGTTTTATGCTTTTTAGAATCAAATTAATTAATCCTTTCCTTCTCAGTTTATGGAATTAGTACCATGATTTTCTACTCTGCTGCTGCAGAAGAAATTTATTCATGCTTTCTTCTCATGCTTTCATGGTTTGATTTTTACATTTAAATCTTTGACTCATCTGTAATTTATTTTGATGTGAAGGAGAGAGGTATAGATCCACATTTAATGGTTTTCCAAATGGCTAGCCATGTTCCCAATACTATTTACTGAGTAATCCATTCCCCCCATGTAGTTCCGGCTTTATCATATTCTAAATTTCCATGTATAGTTGGGTCTACTTCTGGGCTCTGTATTGTGTTCTATTGATCTTTCTGCCTATTCTTGTACGTGTGCCAAATTGCTTTATTTACTCCAGCTTTATCATGTATATATTTTTACCTAGTGAGGTTCTGTTTTAGAAATTTATTGGCCATTTGCACTCGTTTTTTTTCCAGATGAATTTTAGTGTTATTTTATCAGTGTAGTGGGTAAGCAGCCTGAAATATGTAATTACAAAGTAATTTAATCACACTGTGGTATGTGGTGTGGAGGGAAGGTACTAGGAGTTGGGGAAGTGTAATATACTGGCCCTATAGTTCAGAAGGTTATATTATATGTATGTGGCAAATGTATAGATAAATTTAAGGAAACTTCACATTTTCACAATACTGTCTTTTTGTTCAAGACAAAATGTGTCTTTCCATTTATTCGAGTCTTCGTTTTTGCCCCTCAGTGAAGTTTACAGCTTTTCTTTAGATACATATTACCTACTTCTGGGTAAGTGACTTTCTGAATAGTTTGCTCTTTGTGTTACACTTATGAATGGACTCTTCATCCAGTGTATTTTCTTTTTTCTTTTTTTTTTTTTTTTTGCGGTACACGGGCCTCTCACTGCTGTGGCCTCTCCCGTTGCGGAGCACAGGCTCTGGACGCGCAGGCTCAGCAGCCATGGCTCACGGGCCCAGCCGCTCCGTGGCATGTGGGATCTTCCTGGACCGGGGCACGAACCCGTGTCCCCTGCATCGGCAGGCGGACTCTCAACCACTGCGCCACCAGGGAAGCCCCTGCCTGCCTTTTTCATGGCTGCATCCCCAGCCCCTAGAATAATGCCGGCAGGTGGTATTTAGATAGAAGTCGTGTGCCCTGACTTCAGGTCTGGAGCACTCAGACGTCCAGGACTGAGGACTTGCAGACAGTAAGAAACCCACGCGGGTGGCATGTGGCAGCAGTTCAGCCAGCAGCACCTGACTCTTGCAAAAAAGGACACTTATCTGCCTCATTCTAATTTCAAGAAGAAGGTGCCCATATACTGGACAAATGGCTGAAGACATTAACTCAGTGGGCTGGCAGAGATTTTTATGAAGCGTGTGTGGCAACATAAGTTATGATAGAAGTGAAGATATCAGGATAAAAAATACAGACTGATTACAGGCAGGGTGTAAGCAGCACAAATACAGTGAATGATTTTTTTTACTTGTTTTGTTCACAGCCATTGCCTGGAACAGTGCCTGGGACATGGTGGGTACTCCATAGATACTTGATCGAATGAATGAACTAGGCATAAAATTGGCATAAGATTGGAAGTTCCAGTAGCATCAAGGGTATTAAGGTGATGTGATTACTTTTTATTCTCTTGTTTGATGTCTTCCCCGTTGTCTATAACGGAGTTAGGCAACTTGTTGAATGAAAAAAATTTTTCTTAAGTTTTTTGGGCAAAGCTTTTCCGAGATGGCACCGCACTAGGTGGCCACCAGAGGGCAGGGTTGCCCTACTGTCGGGGGCCGTAACCACCAAACCAAGTTTCTTCTAAAACCCTTAAGTCATGTGGAGGTTTAGTTACACACCTGGGGACCTTCCTGGTGACAGGATTCAATCCTATTTCTCCCTCACCCAGCTCTCAGCTCCCCAGATTGGAGGCAAAAGTTTTTGTGTGAAGAACACAACCTGTCCCATTGGGCCCTGCACCTTCTCTGAACCACCTTTTAATTTATTGAGTGCTGAGCCCCTTCTGAGTGCTGTCTCTGGGATGAGCAGTGAAGAGGACTTGGTTCCTACACTCACAAAGCTTGTCTCAGGCCTGCTAACCTTCAGATTCACACAGGGAAACTCAGGCCTGGAAAGATGCCAAGCTTGGCCAAAAAAAAAAAAAAGTCTAGAGCTTAATTTAGCAACCTGTCTTATTTATTTGTGTGTCCATTCAAAAAGAGAGTGGTACTGGTGCGTGTGGCTGGGGCTGGTGGGAGGATTCATTCATTCTCCCCAAATATGCACCAGGTCCCTCTTCTGCACAGACACTGCTCCAGGCACTGGGGAAGCAGCAGACCCTACCCTCGTGAAGCTTACAGTTTGGTGGTGGTGGTGATGGGGGTACAGACAAATAAATACAGAGTGTGAAGGTGGCGATGAGGGCTGTGAAGGAAAACAGGCAGGATAAGGGGGTTGAGAGTGATGGGCTGGTGATGCTGTTTGTATAAAGAAGTCAGGGAAATCTCTGATGAGGTTAATTTTGAGCAGAGACCTTAGTAAAGTGAAGGAGCAGAACTAGTGGCCATCTGGGAGAAAGCAGAAGGGACAGAATGTGCAAAGGCCCTGAGGCAGGAGTGTGCTCAGGTGGGAATGTGTATGTGTGTGTGTGTGGGGGTGCAGGTTCTGGAGAGGTGCAAGATCCCACAGACCCTGTGGGCTGCTGTAGACGTTGCCTTTTGCTCTGAGCTGCTGCATTGAGAATAGTCTGCAGAGGCGCAAGGTGGCAGCAGGGAGACTGGTCATCCGGGTGAGCTGATGGTGGCCTTACACCTGGGACCCTCAGTAAACGCTTGCTGAATCGAACTAAGCTATTCTTGTCAGAGCTTGCTTGAAATCATGACCTCCTGACCTGCTACAGAGAATGGAAAAAGCACCACAGGAACAAAACCTCCAAAGGAAAAACTGCCCCAATTGTGGTGGGATAAAAAGGAAGATTTTTTTCCTATTCTCCATCAAGAACCAGAATTCTGAAGGGGAAAGGCTCCTGGCCAGAAATGCCTGGCCAGACCTCGAATTTGGCAGAAGAGCGATCTGAAGCCCAGGGTGGTGAGGTGACTCATCCAAGGTCACACAGCAGCTTAGTGGCCACCTGGGATGCTGGAATGAGGACTCTTGCCCTGCACTGTGTACCTCTTGCTGCTTTGTTCCTTTTCCCAGGCTCTCAGACAGTCCCTTCTCTGCTCCCACAGTATGAATCGCCTCTCGCCTGGGGCTCCGCTCGTGGCTCTGGCTACTCGCCAGCTCAGCCAGGTTGCACCCAGCAGCCCCAGCCTCGCTGTGTTCTCCCAGGACCCTGAGCCGGCTCTGGTCCTCTTTCCACTTGGCAGGCCCCCTGGTTCTCTCACTGCGAATCCAGAACAGAAATAAATTTGATCTGTGACTGACGCTTTCATGCAATGTTGGTGAGAGGGAGAATTTGGAGTATCTATCAAGATTACAAGTGCCATGTCCTTAAACCTAGAATTCCTCCTCCAGGGTTTATCCTGTGGAAACGCTGTGACTCTGCACTCTCCTGGTGGCCTCCTCTCTGGCCTTTCCCTCTGCCACCCAAGCTCTCGACATGGCTGTTTCTGCAGGCACTAGACCTTTGAGGCCTCTCCCCCTCTGTGTGCTCTCTGGGTGTGACTCTCCGTTCCCTTGGTTTTAAATGCCGTCTCTACGCTGACTCTCCCTGGTTAAGACATCTCAGTGGCTCCAGTCTCATTCAGCCAACTGCCTTTTTATTTTTGAGATGTAATTAATGTACCATAAAATTTGCCATTCTGAAGTGTGTATTTCAGTGGTTTTCAGTATATTCACCAGGCTGTGCAGCCATCGCCACTGTATAATTCCAGAACATTTTCATCACCCCAAAAGGAGCCCTGCCTCCACGAGCAGTCACTCTCCGTTACCCTCTCCCGTCAGCCCTAGGCAGCCGCTAATCTATTTTCTGTCTCCATGGATTTGCCTATCCTGTACATTTCCTGTCAATGGAACCATGCAATAGATAGCCTTTGTGTCTGACATTCTTTCACGTAGCATAATGTTTTTGAGGTTCACCCATGTTGTAGCGTGTATCAGTACTTCATTCCTTTTTGCGTCCAAATGAGGGTTTCATCGTATACCATAGATGTAAACCATATTTTGTTTACCCATTCATCAATGGATAGATATTTGGATCGCTTTCATTTTCTGGCTGTTATGAATAATGTTGCTGTGAACGTTTGTGTACAAGTATTTGTGTGCCTATGTTTTCAGTTCTGGCCCATCTCTCTAAAGTTGTAACCCTTCTTCCCCATCCCGCCCTTCTCTCCTGCTTCCTCACCCCTCCCTACACCACCCCCATGGCACTTAGCACTCTGTACCCTACTTTGGATTTTACTGATTTGATTGATTGTCTCCCTTTCTCTCAATAGAATATAAACTGCATTTTTGGCTGTTTTGTTTATTTCTGTATTCCTAGTGCCTTGAACAAGGCCTGGCACCAAAGTAGCTCAGTAGATACGTGTTGAATGAATAAATGAAGGAAGGAAAAACAACTGTTCTGCTTCTCATCTCTTTCCCCTCCTCCAGTTCTCTAACTAACTCAGGGGTAACCACTCACCATTGTTTCCCAGGTAGTTAACTCGGTTTCTCTAAATAACATGCCACTGCTGCCTTTTTTTGATTTATCCATTTTAAACTTCTGTCAGCTTCCTCTGACCCTGCTACCTCTTTTCCATTATCCCCAAATCGATGTTTTACATTTAGTTAAATCATTCAGACTATGGAAATATCGTTCGGCGCAAAGACAAATTTGCACTCTCATTATATTTCCTTCCTTAAACACCTTTTTGCTTTTCTTAGAGCTTCTAATTGCCTATGTCATCCCCTGCAATGTTTATTATTATTATCATCATAACTCTGATCATTTAAAAAAATTTTATTTATTTATTTTATTTTTGCCTGCATTGGGTCTTCGTTGCTGCGCACGGGCTTTTTCTAGTTGTGGCAAGCGGGGGCCACTCTTCGTCGTGGTGCGTGGGCTTATTGCGTGTGGCTTGTCTTGTTGTGGAGCACGGGCTCGAGGAGCGCGGGCCTCAGCAGTTGTAGCACACAGGCTCAGTAGTTGTGGCTCGCAGGCTCTAGAGCGCAGGCTCAGTAGTTGTAACAAAAGGCCTTAGTTGCTCCGTGGCATGTGGGATCTTCCTGGACCAGGGTTCGAACCCGTGACCCCTGCATGGGCAGGCAGATTCTTAACCACTGCACCACCAGGGAAGCCGCAACCCTGATCATTTTTGAATGTTGTACCACATTAGAGAGTCTTAGCAGTTTTTTTTCCTCCATGGTGCTTATCACAATTTGTAATTATGCATTTACTTGATTGTTTACTTTCTTAAATGTCTCTCGTTGAAACATAAGCTTCTAGAACAAAGCCTGCTTTGTTTACCAGAGCATTTCCAGCACCCGGCACTAATAGATCCTTAATACATATTTACTGAATAAATGAACAGCAAAAACTGGCAACATATATGGCCACCAGTGGCTGGTTGGCTCAGCAAATTGTAGAATATCTCTATAATGGAATAGTATTCAGCATCTGGAAACAATGAGCTATGAAGTTTGAATACTCTCCTGTATCACCACTGTTTTGTTCTTATCACTGCTAAATCCCCCCAATTTTGCAGCTTCAGAGTAATCACTATATTATATTATGCTCAAGGATTCTGTGGGTCAGGACTTGACCTCCACATTTGTTTTTAAAACTTAACATAGGGACTTCCATGGTGGCGCCGTGGTTAAGAATCCACCTGCCAGTGCAGGGGACACGGGTTCGATCCCTGGCCTAAGAAGATCCCCCATGCCGCAGAGCAACTAAGCCCGTGTGCCACAACTACTGAGCCTGCTCTCCAGAGCCTGTGAGCCACAACTACTGAAGCCTGCGTGCCTAGAGCCCGTGCTCCACAACAAAAGAAGCCACCACAATGAGAAGCCCACGCACCGCAGTGAAGAGTAGACCCTGCTTGCTGCAACTAGAGAAAGACTGCACGCAGCAACAAAGACCCAATGCAGCCAATATAAATAAATAAAATTTTAAAAATGGTCAAATGGTAACTTAAAAAAAATAACTTGTGTTTTGTCTTATAAGATCGAAACATAGTTATTACAGAAAAGTCAGAAAATATAAACAAAAGATCAAATAGAAAACACTTTGTAATGTAACTCGTCTAGCAATGAGCACTGTTAAAATCTCCAGCGTTTCCTTTCCAGACCCTTTGTGTTCTGTTTTCTCGTAAATCCTTCCAGGCTTAAACAAATGTATACACAAATCCATCGTGCTGGGTCGTGATCTGTATTTTCTACCCACCAACACATTGTGGCAGTCTCTCTGTATCAGTGATACCAACCTCAGCCTCTTTCTTCCAAAAGGCTTTATAACATCATATTATGTTTGTTAATTTGTTCTTCCCTTCATTGAACAAATGCCTGCCATGTACCAGACACCGTGCTGTGTTGTTAGGTGTGTAGTGGGGGTTTTTTTCAAGTGGATTTTTTTAAAATTTATTTTATTTATTTATTTTTGGCTGCATTGGGTCCTCCTTGCTGTGTGCAGGTCCTCTCTCCTTGCGGCGAGCAGGGGCCATTCCTCGCTGCGGTGCATGGGTCTCTAACCACAGTAGCCCCTCTCATTGCAGAGCACAGGCTCTAGGTGCGGAGGCCCCAGCAGTTGTGGCACACGGGCTCGGCAGCTGTGGCTCGCGGGCTCTAGAGCACAGGCTCAGTAGTTGTGGCGCATGGGCTTAGTTGCTCCGCAGCACGTGGGATCCTCCCGGACCAGGGAGCAACTCAGAATTTCACTCGCTGGTAGGGCTTCGTGTCACCTGTAGCCTTGAAGGGCTGATGTCGTTTGGCGCCCTCTCTTCAAGGTCATGGATGAGAGTGTTTCCAAAGACCAGTCCTTGCACAGATCCTGGAGCCCGACCATGGAGGCCAAGCCCTTCTTGCTGTCATGCCAGGGTCCTGTCTGTGACCACACACTCCCCCCCCAGATGGTGACACATCTTCACTGAGTCACCTTTGGTGGAGAAGCCACACCTCAAAGTCCCAAAGTATGATGAAATGGGACTCAACTGCTCCGACACATTTTCCTCAAGGCCCCGTCCCTTACTCCTTAAGGCAAGACCTTGACCTGAAGGATTATTATGGGATCTGGGGGTATCAGATACTGCGGCAGGATGTGAAAGAGAGAGCTTTATATTTATTTTTGTGTTGTTCATTTAAAATTTATTATTAATAAAAATGCTTTCTTACAAAAGGGCTATATGTTTATTTTAGAGAATTTGGAAAATTTAGAGACAAATGAAAAGAAGAAAACAAAACGCCCCAGTGATCCCTGGATTAGCACTGTTAGCATGAGGTGCACGTTTTCCGGAGGATCTAGTTCTCTTCTATGGACTCTGTTAAAACAGCAAAAATGGGATCACACCATAGATACTGATTTACCACTTGCTGTTTACCACTTAATAACAGCAGGAATGTCTTTCCACGTGATTACACATTTTTCTACCGTGGGAGAGACTTCTGGGTGCTCAGGTCGGCAGCAACCTTCTCATCCACGTGGGATGCTGGTCCTGCCTTGCCCTCTGGGGGTGGTACAGAGGAGACCCCCGCTCTGGGCCCTCGTGCCCCCCGACGCCCCTGGGCCCCATGCTATGGCCAGTCCAGGACAGGGGGACGGTGCACATCCTTTTCCCTCCCCTCCCGAGTGTAAGCCTTGAGGTTTTAAGTCTGTTGTTTCAGATGGCCAAGCAGACCCCCGAGTAGGCAGCAAAGGAGGTGGGCTGTGGAGCAGAGACCTCAGGGAGCCTGAGAACTTCTAAGAGGCCCCAGCACCCCAGCCTCCCGCCTCCCTTCCTCCACCTCTGCCCCCACCCGCCTGCTCTTCACATCCCATTACCCTGGTCTGGCCATCATTAGCGTCTAAAACATTTGGGGGGCCGAGAGTCACTGGTCTCTGGGGCCTTTGTCATCCACCCACTTGAGTGGAGTGCAGTGGGCTGAAGGCCGCGGGCACAATGGCAAATGGCTCCCCTGCCGGTGCTGATGCAGCCCCTCGGGCTCCCCTGAAAGCCTCTGCCTTCCCCAAGCTCCTCTCCCCTCCCCGAGCTCATCCCTTTCCAGCTCCATCTGGTAAATCTACCTCTTCAACTCAGTGCCCAGCAAACCACTTCTGCTCTCAGCTCCTGAGCTTTTTAAAAGCAGAAGGAGAAGATGAGACTTGACTACTGTTTTTGTCTCCCTGCTCCCTCCGCACTCCCCATCTAGGCCTGTGCAATGGAGGCAGCAAGCAAGCGGCTGCCCAACGAGATGCCACGACTTTGTTAGGGGAAGACGGGGCCTGGGGGACACTCTCTCTCCCAGTGGCTTCAGCTGAAAAGCCAGGGCCCCTTGACCACATTTGTTTCCCCTCAATGACAGTCCCCGGGCCAGTGTTCTCAAGGCCAGGCCACCAGCAGCCCTGGGGCGCAGTCACCACGGATGGGAAGTGGGGGGTACGTGACTGGATGTGCAGGGAAAGCTGCCCTGTTCTGCCAGGGCTGGTGAAGAATTCAGAGACTCTTTGAGGGCAAGCATAGCCACCATTCTCTTCTCTTTTAAACTGGGGTATAATTTACCTAGAGAGAACTGTGCACATGGTGACTATAACTTTTGTTCTCTTTTGATACACCTGTGTGACCCACACCCATCAAAATATAGAGCATTTTCCTGACCCCCGAAAGTTCTCTCATATGTCTTCCCAGTCAACCCCTCACCACCACCCCCAGCCCTCCCCGCCAGGGGCAACCACTCATCCAACTTCTCTCACCGGAGATGAACTTCGCCTGTCCGAGGACTCGGTATAAATGGACCCACACACACTGTGTAAACTCTTCTGACTTCTTTCACTCAATCTCATGTTTCTGAGAGTCATCCATGTTGTTGCGTTCACCAGTAGTTTGTTCCTTATGAATACACCACAAGTTTTCATCCGTTTCCCTCCCAAATCACCCCCTTTTTTTTTCTTTTTTGATGTGTATTTCTTTTCTTTTCTTCTTGGCCGTGTCACACGGCTTGTGGGATCTTAGTCCAGGGATCAAACCCAGGCCCCTTGCTTTGGGCACGTGGAGTCTGTGCCACTGTGCCACCAGGGAAGTCCCAGTTATCTCTTTATTTAGATATTTAGATATTGTCTCTTGATTTCCTAATGATCCCTAGTGACATTAGTTATGGATTACTTCTCTCTCTCTCCTTTGTCAACTAATTTGTTGCTCAGGGTTTTATCTCTGTAATCTGAGATAAGTATCTTTTGATTTTCTCAATTTCAAAGGACATTGTTTTATTCTCCCCTAATAACCAGGGGCAGTCAGAAGACTTATTCTGGCTTGTACCTATCGCCTTTCTGGTTCTCCCATTTTCAGTCAGTTGAATTATTCCTGCAGTGTCAGAGCATCTGACACTTACCTGTAGCTTCGTCTCTTTTAGTTTCAGTTCTTCAGTTACATTTAACATCACCCCACCCCACCCGACCAAGAGTTAGGCTGAAGCTTCAGAACAATTTCACAGTTTCCTTAAATTTGGTCTTTGGTAGGTTCCTGCATGTTCATACCTGGTTGTTTGTGGCCTTTATACTTGAAGAGTAGTTTAACTTAATATTAAATCCTCGGTTCACACTTTTCAGTGAGAATGCTGTTTCCATTGAAATGTTACTGCCAAGAAGTCCGAAGCCAGTCTGATTTTCTTTTGCTTTTCTTTGATTCATACTGGATTTGGATTTTTTGCATTATGATCAGAGAATATTTTCCTTAATACTCAAGCCCAATGATTGTATTGAAATTTTGTCAGTGTTGAACATTTTGAGTCAACTTTTCAAGTTATGAAATGCCCTTTTAATATAAGCATTACAATATATGTATGTCTATATTTTTTAATCTTTTAGTATAGCAATGTTTCCCTGAATTTTATTTATTTACTTAGTTAGTTATTTAGGCCATGCTGCATGGCTTTTGGGATCTCTCTTCCCGGACCAGGGATTGAACCCGGGCCCTGGCAGTGAAAGCCCAGAATCCTAACCTCTAGGCCACCAGGGGACTCCCTTGAATTATCATTTTAAATATTAGTTTGTTCTTTTCTGGGGGTTCCAATAAAATGTGGCTCAGATCTCCCTTGTCTAGCTGCTTTATGTATCATTTTCTCTAGAACCCTCTTATTTCTCTTTTTTCTATATGACTTTTCTTTTAATTATGTCTTTTAATACTTTATTCCTTTTCTGTGCTTTTAATCATGTTTATTTTCTCTTATGATTGTGTTTATTTTTTCGTGTATTTCTTCTAGCTTAATCTTTATCTCTGAAACATCATTTTTTCCTAATACATTTTTAAATTCAATAAGAATTCTTTCACATCTTTCTGTCCTTACTGCTCCACCCCCTTGAAATAACTCGTTAAGGTGTTAGACCATATCCTCATTTTCTTTTGCCTGTTTATTTATTTATTTATTATTTTTTTGGCCATACCTCTCGGCTTGTGGGATCTGAGTTCCCTGACCAGGGATTGAACCTGGGCCCTCAGCAGTGAGAGAGAAGAGTCCTAACCACTGGACTGCAAGGGAATTCTCCTTTGGCCCGTTTAAATGGGATGGGCTTTCTTAGGCTACTATAGGAGGTTCCCATGGAAGGGCGTGAGATAATAGAAAGAAAAAAAAAAAAAAAATATATATATATATATATATATATACACTGGCCTCTGCCCCCCAGTACCTGGCCAGAGCTCCTAAAACGCTTGTGTCTTCCTTAGTGAAAAGAGCACTAAGAGCATCTCCTGCTCTACTGAGACGACCCTGGCTGGGCTTCTGGATGATTCCTGGATGGGGACTGGTCACCAGAAAGACCAAGCCATGATCAGAAGCTTGGAAATTTCATCCCTGAGAGAAGGGAGAGGGGCTGGAAATGGAGTTACCTGCCTACGCGAAGAAGCCTCCATAAAATCCCAATAGTGCAGTGTTCTGGAAGCTTCCAGGTGGGTGAACACATCCACACTGGGAGGCGACTGCACTCCAGTTCCGTGGGGACAGGAGCTCCTGCGCCTGGAGCCCTTCCAGACTCGCCCTGTGTATCCCTTCATCTGGCTGTTCATCTGTGTACCTTATCATATCTTTTAATAAACTGGTGAATGTAAATGTTTCCCTGAGTTCTGTGAGCGGCTCCAGCGAATTAAACCTGAGGAGGAGGTCACAGGAACCCCTGTTTTTTAGCCAAATTGGACGGAAGTTGTGGGAAACCTGGGGACCCACTACTTGCGATTGGCATCTGAAGTGGGGTGGCAGCAGTTTTGTGGGACTGAGCCCTTAACCTGTGGGATCTGACACTATCTCCAGGTAGAGAGTATCAGAATTGAGTGAAATTGTAGGATGCCCGGCTGGTGTTGTAGAGAATTGCTTGATGTGGGGAAAATTCCCCCACATATTCGGTGACCAGAAGTGTCAGAAGTGAAGTGTTCAGTGTGAGTAATAAAAGGAAACACACAGGAAAGAAAGAGGAGGGGAAAAGTGGGTGATTTTTCTTGCACAAAGGGGTAAAATGTCACATCTTTGTATCTGGAGGATTCCCTCCTCTTCTGCTATGTTGAAAGACAAGGCATGGCTTTCTCAGAGAAGTAGTCACTTTTCTATCTCTCAAAAAATCACCCCCTTTTTAAAAACAGTTATATTGAGATATTATTCACTTCCCATACAATTCATCCACTTAAAGTGTACAATAAATTGACATTTATAATATTCAGAGCTGTGCAACCATCACCACAATCAATTTTAGAACATCTTCATCACTTTAAAAAGAAACCTCGTACCCATTAGCAATCGCTCCTATTCTTCCCAACACGCCCGGCCCTTGGCAACCACGAATCTACTTCCTGTCTCTATGGATTTGCCTCTTCTGGGCATTTCATATAAATTGGATCAGACAATATGTAGGTTTTCATGTCTGGCTTCTTCCAATCAGCATAGTGTTTTTAATACTCATCCATGTTGTAACATCTATCCATACTCCATTTCTTTTAATTGCTGAATAATATTCCGTTGTATGGATATACCACATTTTGCTTATTTATTCATCAGTTGATGAACATTTGAGTTGTTTCCACTGTTGGATACTATGAATAACGCTGCTATGGACATTCATGTATAAGTTTTGGGGTATATACCTAGGGGTGGACTGGCTGGGTCATATGGTAATTCTATGTTGATAATAGATAAACCGAGGTGTATTAAAATCTTTAAGAGCTTACCTGAGCAAAAATTGATTTGACCGGGCAGCATCCAATCTAGCAGGTAGAGAGGAGCCCTGAGGAGCTGTCCAAAATAAAAGACTTCTATAGGCAGAAGGGATTGGGAACAAGGAGATTACACTAGCAAAAAGCAGGTTGGTTATTGCAAAGTTACTTTCCTTTAGGGGATGGCAGGGGTCTATCAGGCAGATGACCTAACTAGTGCGGGTCAGGTGATTCCTGAATTCCTGATTGGTTTGAGATCCCATTTCCGGGAGATTAAGTCTTGGTCTGGTGATGTGGGGCTTAGCATAAGAAACTCCATTTTGGGCCTGTTGTCTTGTTTTATTTATTTATTTATTTATTTATTTATTTAGTTAGTTAGTTAGTTAGTTATCTATCTATCTGGCTGTGCCGGCTCTTAGTTGCAGCACACGGGATCTAGTTCCCTGACCAGGGATGGAACCTGGGCCCCCTGCATTGGGAGCATGCAGTCTTAACCACTGAACCACCAGGGAAGTCCCTGTTGTCTTGTTTTTAACAATGTTTAACTTTGGGAAGAACTGCAAACTATTTTTCAAAGCGCTACATTATTTTACATTCCAACCAGCCACAAAACTTCCTTTTAAAAGCAAATATTCTGTAAGGTCTAATTTAATATCTTGAAATGAAATTTATGCATAAGATGACCTTCCCACGTCCATCATAAATAGAAAATGTTTCAACATAAAGACCTAACTATAATAAAAAGGAGAAATAAAAGGAACATAATTGGGGCTTCCCTGGTGGCGCAGTGGCTGAGAGTCCGCCTGCCGATGCAGGGGATACAGGTTCGTGCCCCAGTCCTGGAAGATCCCACATGCCGCGGAGCGGCTGGGCCCATGAGCCATGGCCGCTGAGCCTGCGCGTCCGGAGCCTGTGCTCCGCAACGGGAGAGGCCACAGCAGTGAGAGGCCCGCATACCGCAAAAAAAAAAAAAAAAAAAAAAAAGGAACATGATTGATACATTAAAAAAAAATGTGACCCAGGACTCAGAAGACTGGTCTTCTCTGGTGACTTAGAAACTGGTCCTGGAGGTGCCTCCCCGGAGGGTCCACCAATGGCTTGAGCCCCAGGCCCATCTCTGGCATTAAAGACATCTGCCCAGGGGATGTTTTGAAGGAAGTCACTTTCGTCTGACATAAAGGTGTTGGCCATTTTGTTAAAAACCAAACTACCTTCCAGATATCCTTGCACAGCTCACATCACATGCACACGCGTGTTCGGGTACAGATGCAGAGTCATGGGCTTTGGAGCTGCTGCACAACAGGTCACTGTGCACCAGCTCTGCCCGGGCCTGGCATCACTCTCCCAGGGCAATGGGGCATGAGGGCGTGGTGTGGGCTCTCTGGACCTCAGGCCGGCTGCTTGAGTTTGCTGTCCTGGTTGCTTTGAGGAGGGCATGGAAATGGAAGTCAGGCACCCAGCAGGCGGGGCTCAGAGATGGCCCTGAGCTGAGTGCTTGTAAAAAGGCCACTTCAGCCCCCTCCACGCAGCCATTGTTGGCTCTGGAGGAAGGACAGTCTGGGGCTGCTGAATGCCTCTCCCTCGCTGCACTAATGGATGTACATTATCAGCGTCCCTCCTGGCCACGAGTCACTCTCCCTACCTCCACCCTTGGCTGAAGAATTCTGCATCCTTCTGGAAAAGTGGCTGTCATGCTGGCAGCCCTCACAAAGGCATTTCCCCACAAAAGGACCATTATGACCACCGCAGCATCAGAGGGTGGCTGCTGGTGCCTGGGCTCTGGAGAGTCTGCTGTGTTCTTAATGTCCATGATGTCTTCAGCAAGACCCCACCTCCAAGAAGTCTGCCCTGATTGCACAGGAACAAACCCTCCGTTTGAAAAAAAGGGATCAGGATAACGGAGTAGCTCTGGAAGAACACTCACGTGGTTCCATGTGGCGATACACCCGTGTATAGAGCGCAGGGGAGGAGAGCTTGACATTTCTAACACAGGACTGTAAACACAAACTCACAGTCCTGGGGTGTTGCACTGTGTAGAGAAGCAATCACAGGGGGCTCTTTGCCTGGGGCTGGCCACCTGCAGGCTCCCTGGACCCCTGACGTAGCTGCTTTCAGGGCTCTGCCCAGTAGAAGAGAAGGTTATCGGTCAAGTGACCCCACTGGCTTCCTTTGGAATTTGTAGTGGAGAGAACAGAGAACTGGTTGACTCATGTGAGGGGACTCAAGTGAAATTTAGAGAAAAATAGGCCATGAGGGAGGCCCAAGAGACCGACGGACAGAGAGGGCTTAGCTCCTTGGCCCAGCGGGCTCTGCTCTCTCCACTCTAGGCCACATTCTCTAAGACTAGTTATTCTCTACTACAGAGTTTGACTCTAGATCTGAGCTTAAAACTGTTGCAGGAAGGGGACCCCTTCCAGGGGACACACGTGATGACAAAACAAGAGACTTTATTGGGAAGGGGCACCCGGGCGGAGAGCAGCAGGTAAGGGAACCCAGGAGGACTGCTCTGCCACGTGGCTCGCAGGCTCAGGTTTTATGGTGATGGGATTAGTTTCTGGGTTGTCTCTGGCCAATCACTCTGACTCAGGGTCCTTCCTGGTGGTGCTTGCATCACTCAGCCAAGATGATTCCAGCAAGAAGGATTCTGGGAGGTTGGTAGGACATACGGACTGGTGTCCCCTCTCTCCTTTTGACCTTTCCCGAATTCTTCCCATTGGTGGTAGCTTGTTAGTTCCTCGTTCCTTACCAGGACCTCCTGTTCTAAGACGACTCATGCAGGTGGCTACTATCTTGCCTGGCCAGGGCAGGCGGTTTCGGTCAATGGTTCCCCTAACAAAACCATAAAACACCAGACCTGGAAGGACCTGAGGGGCCATCTCGTCCACACCCTGCCTCCAGGCCACCATTCAGATATGGAGACTGAAGCCCAGGGGGGAGGTACCAATCGGCAGCAGAGCTGGGGCTGGAACCCGGCTTGTCTGCCCTCCCACTGCCTCTGCCTGCACTCTTTGACTGTTTTGGGCCCTAAGGGGGCTGTGGACCAGTTCCTGGGAGGGGCATGGACTCTGGTTCCCTGCCCCTTTGGCCTTGCACCCTGCTGCCCCCCCACCCCCACCCCGCACCATCCAGGGCATGCAGACGGAGGCCCAGGGTTTGCACTGGTGCACACATTAGCAGATGAAAGCAGTCTCAAGGGTCTCTTCATGAGGCCCCTCCGGCTGTAAGAAAGCAAATTAAAACTCCATTCAAAGGTCAATTGAAATCTCTTCCATTCCAATTCTCAGCACAAATTGATTCCTCTTTGCCCTTGGGGTCAAACCGAAAGCCGTTGAAGTGGCCTGGCCACAGTGCTGAATGGGGTGTGCAGTGAAAGGGGTTGCGAATAGGAGTGTGTGTTGCAGGGGATAAATGGGGCCAGTGGGACCCTCCCCCATTCCCTGGGCCATCTGGGGCGCCAGAGACCTTCTCCTCCGCTGTGCTCCAGGCTTCAGGGTCCGTTTTTGGAGACTAGGCCTACCTCTGCCCCCCAAACCCCATCAGGCTCCCCTCGGGGGAATTTGTAGTTAGCTTTTCTATTGACAAGAATCTAATGGTAGTTAGGATTTCTAGCACCTGCTCATGAGTCTTAAGCACTGTGAGCTGGGGCTTTGGAGGTGCCCAGAGAAACTCAGAGAGGTTAAGTTACTTGCTCAAGGTCACAGAGCTCATTGTTTCCACCTCCAAACCTAGCTACCCCTCAGTCTTCCCCAGATCACTGAATGGTACCACCCCTCATCCAGCAGCCAGAAATCTGGAACCATGTTTAACCCCCTCCCCTTTGCCTCACTTGCAGGTCTGCTCCAAGTCCTATTGGTGCTGACTCCCCAAAAGAGGCTGTTGGTTGCTTGCTGTCTGATTCGTTCTCCAGACATTAGCCAGAGCCATCTTTTCAAGAAATTCCACTGGATCCTGTCATTCTGTTGCTTAAAACCCAGCAATGGTTTCCCTCTGCACTTGGCATAAAATCTAAGTCGTCATCTGACGACCTTCATAGCCTCCAAGGCCTGGCCCCTCCTGTCCCTCCTCCCAAGGATTGCTCCCCTCCCCTGCTGCCACTCCAGCAGTGCTGAGAACCTCTTCTCTGCCCCAGGGCCTTTGCATCCTCTTCCTTCTGCTAAGAAGCCTTTCCCCTCCCCTCTCCCACTCTGTTTCCTTTATTGTATTTATCACAGCTTGTAATGGTTTGTGGACTACTTTGTTATAGGTTTCCCTAGAGCTGAAGTCCTCTTGGGAGCACAGACCAGATCTGTCCCGGTACATGTAGGGGTCAATAAACATCCATCGAGTGAATGAGTGACGGAACAAAACCTGGGCCCTCCAAGCCGGCATTTTTCCCACCTCCCAGTAAGCCCTGTGTGAGCACCCACTGGGGGACTGGCGCTGGGCAAAGGGCGCATTGAAGAGCAGCTGCTTCAAAGTCACTGTGTCTTAGCGATTCCGCACCCGACCCCACACGGCTTTCTAGCCCTGCCCTCTGCTCCCCCAGCCCCACGCCTAAATGCCTAAATCCTGCCTGACTTCCTTCTCTCACTCCCTCTCCCCGGCATCAAGTCAGACCCCAAGGCCTGGCCGTGGCCCTTTTCTGCCGCTCCCTCCCAGGGTCCCTCAGCTTGTCCTTTCCTCTCCAGGCTCTCTCCCTAGCTTGCCCTCCCTTCCCTCCTGCACCGCTGGGGCAGAGAGGCCCTGCCCGAAGCATGCTCACCTTCCCACCCTTCTGTGTGCCTCCCACGGACCCCCTCTCTGCAGCGCAGGGCGGCCCCGGGTCCTGCTTCCCGCCCTCCTCGCCCACTCCAGGCCCCACACCTGCTTTACTCTCTCACCGGGAAGCCCCTCTCCCTGGCACCCATAATGCACCAGGCAGGAGGCTCCCCTGTAGAAGGACCCTCGGTGTCCTCTCTTCTTGTCTCTGAAAGCGGAGATGCCTGGAAGGCGAGAAGCCTGCAGTGACTTAGGTCGGGGTCATGGGGGGCCAGAGCCACCCCAAAGCTGCCCGTAGTCCCTGGGCTGCTGCAGCCGGGGAGCAGTGAGCGTTCCCCGCCGTCCCCAGCAGGCACACACATAAAGGGGCGGGTGCTGGGCTATTTCTAATCCAGACACATTGTGCGGAGGGAGGTCACCTGTCAGTTTTAGGTTCATATATCGTGCAGAGGAGGTTTGGAGAGAGTTTTAGAGGATCATGCGTGAGCTTCTGCAAATGGAAGCTTCAGAGGGTCTCCCTTCCTCAGTCACTCCCTCCAACCCTCTCTCTGCAGAGCCTCTTGAGTACCAGTTCTCATACACTGACTTGGAAGCTGTCCCCTTGCCGGCAAGGGGCACCAGCGGAGCAGGCCTGAGGCCCGTGGGACCCAGACAATAGCAGGATTGAAGCACTCCCTCGGGCAGAGGCCCCGGCTGGGCCCGAGGAGCCCTGAGAAGGGACAGTTGTTCTGACCTGAGGCAGGGCTGGCAGCCTCCCTGGCTTGTCCCCTGAGACTTGGAGCGGCCAAGATGGAAGGCTCGGATTCCCTCGCACCCCACCTCCACCCCTCACTCCAACCCTCAAGGCTTGAGTGTTGGCTTGTCCCAGAGTCTGCGGAACACAGGCAAAGGGCAGCCTCATCCCTAAGTCTTCTCTTTCCCCAGTGAAATGTCCCCTGTTGCCCGGCCCCAGGGCCTGGAAGCTGAGGGCTAGTCTACCCTGCCCGTGTCCCCTCCCGTGAAAGCTCTCAGCCACCCGGTCTGCCCAGCACTTCCTCTCCCCCAGGAGTCTGCCTCCACACCTGTCTTTGTAGTGCATTCACACCCTGGTGACATTGCTTTTCCAATTAAACCCTCAAAGGTGAAAAGCTGGGGTGACGAGAGCAGCCAGGTGTAGATGCCTCGCCCTGGCCCCAGGCCCTCAGATGAACACATCAGCTCCCTGCCAGAGTCATGTCTGCTCCTGTCTCCTTCCTCCTTTCCCTCCTTCCCTCCCCCCCACCCCGCCCCTCTCCTTCCCTCCTTCCTTCCACGCCAGGTGGGCTCTCCTGGGACCAGCACTTCCATGATAAGAAGAACAAGGGCAACCATAACTAAGGCCAGGCCCTGCTCTCCCATCTTTACATGTATTACCTCATTGCGTCCATATGGCAGCCGCAGTCATTTCCCTCATTTCACAGATGGGACAACTAATACAGAGAAGCTGGGAATTTGCTCAGAACCACACAGCTAGGCAGTGGTTGAGCAGGATTAAGACAAGCTGTCTGGCTCAGAGCTGTGCTCTTAACCATGACATCACACTGTACCATCCACGTAGCCATGGTACCTCAGATGGGGAAGTGTTCATGACACCTTCCCCCAAATTGATGCCACCTCTTTAGTAGTTCATGAACCTGCCTCTGCCTCCTCTCTTGCCTCACTGCTCCCACTGTTGGCTGGACTGGCCTCCAGGCCCTGGAGGAGAGCATGGGGCTTTGGGTCACCCCGTGCTGGCTCCAGGCTCCCTCCCCTCTGATCATTCTCCTCACTGCTGCAGAAAGCTGGTCCTACGGCCCCTCTGACTCAGTCCCTGAATGGTCCCCACCTCCTTCTCTCTGACCTCTGACTGTTTCCAGTCTTCTCTCTCTCCCTCTACCACCTGTACCAGCATTCCGTGAACATAAGGTTTTTCCTGCCTTGAATCCTTTGCACATGCTCTTCCTTCTGCCTGGAATTACTTTCCTCTCTTCATCCTGGTGACCTATTGTACCAAGACTCAGCCCAACTCAGTATCCCCTTCTCTGGGAAGCCCTTGCTAACTACCCACCCCCTCGACCTGGAAGAGTAAGTCGCCTCCAGATGCATGCTTTGGAGACCTGTGCCTATGTGTAAGAAGTCTAGCTCCCCTGAGGCTGCACGCTGAAGACGTCACGTGGCCAGGCTGCATGGAGATAGACAGAAGTGTCTGAGGAGCCCCAGCTCTCCTTGCCCCCCGTTGAGTCTTCCCAACCAGGAACCAGTCGTGTGAGTGAGCGGCTTCAGATGATTTATAGATGTCGGCCTTTGAGCTGCCTGAGCTGCTGCCAAGTAGAGGAGGGACGTGTTGGCCAAACCTTGGCCATACTGCAGATTCATGAGCAACGTAAATGCTTAAAACCATCAAGTTTTGGGGGTAGTTTGTGATCTAATATTAGATAACCAGAACAACCATTATTAACACTTTGGTATCTCTTCATCTTTTTCTCTATTTCTATCTCTTTCTGTATTTACAGTATCCCTCCATATTCACGAGAGATTGGTTCCAGGACCCACCTCGGATACCAAAATCCACAGATGCTCAAGTCCCACAGTTGGCCCTCTCTATCCACAGTCCCACGTCCGTGGTCTAACCATGATCATGTAGGACAGTAGTATGTATTTACTGAAAAAAGTCTGAGTGTAAGTGGACCTGTGTAGTTCAAGGGTCAACTGTATATCTATATGTTATCAGTGGTCATTTTTTATGTCTAGAAATAAACCTCTATTTTATTTTGAATGGCTGCAAACTATTCTGTTGCATAGCTTTACCATAATTTTTATGAGTATATTTTACTGTTTTTATAATTACACCCAAGATGTTTAGTTTATTTCATTTTACTGCTACTATAAACTATGTTGTATGAATAGTCTTGAACATTATTTAGGGTAACTTAGATATTTCCTCAGGAAATTCTGGATCAAAAGGTAAAGGCTTTGGTACAGACAGAAGTCACTCATCTTCCCATGGCTTATCCTGTGTCTATACACCCTTCTTTCTTGGAAGAAGAAAGCTTTCCACTGTTTGGAGGCCAGGTTCTTCCTCTGGACCCCACCTCACCTCTACTTAAGACTTGGATCATTTGGTTTCAATTTCCCCTTCTCTACTGGATTATTTCCATCAGCATGCAACCATGTTCTAGTAGCTTTCTGCCGTCTTCATCCTTGATTCTATATTACCCTCCACCACTGCCCCACATTCACCATTAGATTTCTAGAAGGAGTTGTTTTTATGCCAGGACCAGAGGGAGAAGTAGCTAAATTTACGAAATGAACGGGGAGATTTTAAAAACATACATCTATTAGTAACTAATGGATTAAAATGACAAATAATCAGAAAGGATAAGGGTATAGAAAGGATATAGAATATTTGAGCAATCATAGAATACATATTCTTTTTAGTTTACAGGAAGCATTAACCAAAATGGACCATATGTGCAACCATTAAGCAGTCCCGCAAAATTTCAAAGGACTAAAATCAAAGTATGTTCTTTGACCACAGAACAGTTATGCTAAAATTTAGTTTCAAAACAGAACTAGAAAACCCCCAGGGTTTGGAAGTTAAACAGAACACTTCTCAATAACCCACAGGTCAATGAAGACATCTCAATGAAAATAAAGTGTTTTAAACTAAATGGTAATAAAAATATGACATATCAAAACTTGTGAGATGCAACTAGAGCCATACTTAGAAAGAAATTTATAGCCATAAATACACATGTCAAAAAGAATAAAGGTTGAATATCAATTATCTAAGTAAAAGCATTTATTTAATATCCAACTCAAGAGAATAGAAAAAGAATAGCTAATTAGAAATTAGAAGGCAAGAAATAATAATACAAGTAGAAATTCTGGAAATAGAAAAAATGTACATGCAATAGAGAAAATCAACAACATCAAAATTCATTCTTTAAAAATACTAATAGGACTTCCCTGGTGGCACTGTGGTTAAGAATCTGCCTGCTAATGCAGGGGACACGGGTTCGAGCCCTGGTCCGGGAAGATTCCACATGCTGCGGAGCAGCTAAGCCCGCGCACCACAACTGCTGAGCCTGCGCTCTAGAGCCCATGAGCCACAACTGCTGAGCCTGCGTGCCACAACTACTGAAGCCCGTGCGCCTAGAGCTCGTGCTCTGCAACAAGAGAAGCCACCGCAGTGAGAAGCCTGCGCACCGCAATGAAGAGTAGCCCCCACTCGCTGCAACTAGAGAAAGCCCGTGTGCAGCAACGAAGACCCAATGCAGCCAAAAATAAATAAACAAACAAACAAATTAATTAATTAAGTTGGTAAACCCCTAAGAAAATCAGTCAAAAAAAAGAGAGAGGACATAAATTACCAATATCAGCGATAAAAGAGGACCATGAGTACAGACTCCATAGGTGCCAAAAAGATAATAAGAAGATATAATAAAAAATTTAAGCCAATAAACTTTAAAAATTTAGGTGAAATGGACAAATACCTAGAAATACACATCTTACTAAAACTGACACAAGAAGAAAGAGACAATTGGAATAGTGCTATTTAAGTAATTGAATCTGTAATTTAAAACCATTCAACAAACGAAAAACCTTAAAAACCTAGATAGCATCGCTAAGAAATCATCCCAAACATATAAGGAAGAGATAAACACCATTGTACACAAATTCTTCTACTGAATTAGAAAAAATGGGAGTGGATGGAGGGATTTCCAACTTGTTTTATGAAGACAGCGTAATTTTGATACCAAAACCTAATAGGAGTTCTACAAGAAAGGGAAATTACAGGCTGATCTCATAAACATGGAAGCAAAACTATTAGATAAAATATTAGCAAATTTAACCCAATGCTATATAATGGTAGCACATCATAATCAAACTGAGCTCAATCCAGGAATGCATGGTAGGAAAATCAACAATGTAATTCACCACATTATCAGAATAAAGGGGAAAATCATATTATCATCTCAATCAGGGGCGCCTGCTCCAGGCTTTCAAAGAGGAGCTCGTGATATAATGAAGCAAGGGCAGTGGTCAGTCCTTTCTGGTCATATCAGCCAAAGTGGGAATGACAACCTCCCAACCTGGGTATAGAAGTGACATCTATGTCCAATGCCTGTGGTGTTGACAGTACAGCTTGTGGCCTCTTGGTCCCAAGAGTGGTCTGGTTTTCTTTCTCATTGGATCCAATCAGTGACCATGATTCCAGCCACCTTTTGTCTCTGCCCATTTTTGGATCCTGGTTGCCCAACCTTCCCAGTGATTCTAAATGTGGTTCAATGGAGCTTCAATTCACATGGGCCAAAGTCGGTTTTGCTGCATGTAATTAAGAACTCGACTGACAGAGGAGGACAGAGGCTGGGTCAATCTGAACTTTTCCTGGTCTGGCTTTTCTGCTACCATCAGCCGCCTCTTAAAGTTATAAAAATAATACAGAGAAAAATGAGATTAAAAATCACAATCTGAGAGGGCTCGTAAGCCTGGCAGTAGCGGGTGGAAGAGGGAAGATGGAAGACCGAGTGGAATTTGTTCCAGCTGTGAAAGCTACGTGTACAGGTGAGATGGGAATGGGCTTCTCTGGAAAACAGAGATTGCCGTGTTTCATGCCCTGGTCGGACAAGTGACCAAGGAGGGCTTCAGGGAACAGGTGATGAGGGATGAGCTAAATCTTAATGCAAGAGTCTAATTTTCCCAGGTGGCTGGAAGGAGAAAGGGTGTTTTAGTTGAGGGAATAGCATGGACAAAGAGATGGGGTTTTGAGAAAATAGTGGTTATGGGAATGGGAATGTTGTGGATGGTTGATGTGCCAGGACACAAAATGGAGAGGTTGGAGATGACCCTGGAAGGAGGCCAAGCCCAGGTAGTAAAGTACCTTATTTACTGTTAAGGAGAGTGAATCTCTCCTGTGGCCCAAAAGAAAAGGATTGCTGAATATAAAGCCAATGTCACCAGCCAGAAATTCTCAAGGGAGTCCTGGAGTCTAAAAGGGCGTCTGATTGGGAATAAAGAAAGTTCCTGCAAATGACAGATGAAACAAGCACCTTGAAGTCGTTTAGTCCCAACACTCCTGCTCACCCCTGCCGCTCCTCACAATTTGCTTCTGCTTCTTTACTCCAGGTTAAGGTAGAGACTCTTCCTTTGCAGGTTTGAGCGCTGTCCTCTCCTCCCTGGCCTGACATGTGAGACTAGCACCAAGCCAGACCTCCAAGACCAGGTTTGGAGAAGACTGAGAATCCCCAGACCACTCTGTTAGCTCATTGGCACAGGGAAAATACTTCAGCCGCTCTTCACAGAGGACTCCCTCCTCCCTCCATTAATAGGCTAAGGTTAACAGCACTTTTTCCTTGGGGTTTAGGGCACAGGAGGGAGCCTGCCAGGGACTAGGCTTCGCAGAGGAGGCCCCAGTGGGACAGTGCAACACACCTTCACACCCCCAAGAAGGCAACGTGTCCTGGGCCTCAGGTGAGTGACTCCTGACCTTCTCTGCCCCTGGTCTCTTCAACCTGTAACAGAGGGATTGTGACATTTTCACATCACAGTTTCCAAATGCTGGGGAAATCTGAGGCATCACAGACGTACTCCCTGGGCGGTGGTATTTACCTCCAAATGCGAAGGATGCAGATGCCAGGCCAAGCACGTACACAGGTAACTTCACCCTCTCCTCAACGACCTCAGCGGGCGCGCTAGACCTGCCCCACACCGGGGTGCTAAGCCTCCCGCTCGTCCTAACTGCAGACCCAAAACCATCCTTAATTAAGTTCTTACCTGCCCGCTGCCAGGTGTGCCCTTCAGCAGGACAGTGTTAATTCCAGCCTCCGGGGGCAGGGATCCAGCCCCCTTTCCGGGCACGTCTGCTCTCGCGCTCAGCCCCTACCTGGAAACCCCCTCCTGCGCCCCACGGCCCCCCTTCCTGTGGACGGGGGAGTTGCCTGTTACGCTGCCGCTGCCGGGAAGTTCACTCACGTCCAGCGCCCACCCAGGCGAGCCCCGCAAGTATATAAGGACCGCGGAGAGCGAGCGGGACAAGGCGGCGCGAAGGAAGAGAAAGAGGGGAAGAAAAGTGACCGAGAGGCCGCTGAGCATCCTCGCCCCGGCGCAGCGGGAGTCGCCCGAGAGCAGCCTCCCCGCGACAGGTAGGGGCGCAACGGCGCGGAACCTCGCTCTTATTCCCGGACCCCTTGCCTCTGGGGCCTCGGGATGCTCTCGCCCAGCTCCGATCTCAGAGGTATCTTTGACTTGCCGCGGTCCTGAGTTCTTTGAAAACTTTCTGTACTGGGTGCAGCGTGGGAATCCGCCGGCAGCGGGGCGGCGAAGCCCAGCCCCTGGACGGTGGGAGAGCGGCTGCGACGGCTGAAAGTGGTGCCTTCCACGAGCTGGCAGCCACATCTCCCCCGGGGAGGGGGGCTGCTAGGGCCCCTGAGGCTCCTACCGCGTTCTGGGGAGACCTCGGGAGACCCAGTCTTTCGGGTTTTCTTCTGATTTTCTGGGTAGGTGTCACTTCTTAAAAGATACCATATGATGTTGGAAATGGGGTCAGAAGAGACGAGGCTAAAAGTCACAATAAACTCCCTGCATTCCAGACTTTTTTGGATTCAAATTTCTGAATCCTCGTTTCCCTGTCCGCCTCAGCGCACCCGACGGGGCCGCGCTCTGATACAGACATAGCCTCCTCTACGAAAAGCAGCTGGTGTTAAAAAGAGGTGGCCGGGATGGGAACTGTCCACGGTCCTGAACCACCCCGTCTCTTCCCTCAATAGGACCTCAGAATGGACCTCCTATCTCGCAAACCCTAGACTGCAGGGCAGAAGCGGCCGTGGGAGCCGATGGAAGCCCAGGCAAGATGGAGGCTCAGGCGAGGTGGGTTCCCAGGGAGGGAGAGAGAGTCTGCAGGGCATTTGGATTCCCCAAATTCTTCCTGAATAAATGGTGAGGTGGTGGTTCCCACAGAATGGCTGGAAGGAGCCAAGGAAAGTAAAAGTGTGCATTTGTTCTGTCCATTGTTGAGATATGTACAGACTATGGCTTATGTAATGACTTAATATTCCTTTGACATTCTGTTTTAGGACTTGATACGTGTGTATCATGGTGCAAGGACAAAGCTCGGCGCCTCTGTTCCTCTAATCTTTACAGAGGACATGGCCAGTGTGCAATTTTATACTAACAAACAAAATGTTTTGGGTGGTGCGGGAGGGAGGGACTGGGAGTTTGGGGTTAGCAGATGTAAACTAGTATATACAGGATGGCTAAACAACAAGGTCCTACTGTAGAGCACAGGGAACGATGTTCAGTATCCTGTGATAAACCATAATGAAAAAATACTTTAAAAATAAAATAAAATTTAAAAAAACAAAAAAAGTTTTGTTCAGCTCATAGAGAATTCACCCACACAAATGAATTTCTAATAAGTGTAGTTCTATTATAAAGTTAATGTCAAGATTAGCAAATTCCAAATTTCTACTTATTTTTCCAGGCTTTCAATTATTGGACACTCCCTACTTACAGAAAGCACACTTGACATCTCCCCCTTGCTTTACTGCTTTAAAAAATAACACAATTATTGGACACTCTCTACTTACAGAAAGCACACTTGACAGCTCCCTCTTACTTTAAAAAATAACACAATGTAATATTTGTTTTTTGTTGAAAAATAGAAAATATACAGAAGCAGAAAGAAGACAAGTTGCTTTCAGGGAGCTATCTAACTTTTTAGCAGGAGATTGCAGCTCTGAGAGGGTGGGGAGTGAGAATGTCACCCTGTTGTACACATAGCCAATGGAGCAGGAGAGGAAATGCTCTCTGAGGCTTTTCAGGAAGGTCTGAAATCATGAGGTAAGTTTTTAGAAAATGAAATCATTCCAGGGCTTCCCCGGTGGCGCAGTGGTTGAGAGTCTGCCTGCCGATGCAGGGGACACGGGTTCATGCCCTGGTGCGGGAAGATCCCACATGCCGCGGAGCGGCTGGGCCCGTGAGCCATGGCCGCTGAGCCTGTGCGTCCGGAGCCTGTGCTCCACAACGGGAGAGGCCACAACAGTGAGGGGCCCACGTACCGCAAAAAAAAAAAAAAAAAAAAGAAAATGAAATCATTCCAGAATGGCCAACTTTGAGAAGAACTGAAATATAGTTGAGGGGACTGTCAGACCTGCATGATTTTACTTCCTTCTTTACTAATATGTTATTTTACAGTTGCCCATAGTGATATAAAACTGTCATTTTTCTGCTTCTCTTGTAAACCTAGGCGTTTTTTTCTCACCAAAATGCGTTGTGTGGTCTCAGAGCTTTAACGTAAATTGCCTTGTCCACCAAATTCAGGCTTTGTACTTGAACTGGAGCACCAAAAGTCTACAACAGGAGCAGCCTGTCCCAGGTCTCAACTGGACACCAAGGCTGACCAATGTTCTCCCAGTTGCCCTGAGACGCTGATAGGCTAGGTCATTGGCTGCCAGCACCACCTAATGGCTGCTCTGAAAACACTCAGGCTGTGCTTGGCAACCACTCAGAAGGGAGTCCTTTTGGCTCAGCTTTTGGGGGAAGGAGTGGGGTGGGACAGAGAGAAGGAAGTGGCTTCCTGAAGTAGACAATGAGAGCCAGGGGGAACTTTCACTTCCAGAGCCTTCCCTATAAAAAAGATTTGGCCCATGCTTCCACAAACAGGAGATTTCTTTAGGCAGATATTTTTAAATTAGGAGAGAAAATTAGTCATCCACACCTTAATGTGAATTACCTTTCTTATCTAATTAGGTTTCTTCCTAACAGCTGGCTGAAAAGATCTTCTGAAATCTAAAATGGTTGTGGAGTTGTTGGTGAGCTGATGACAGAACTCAGGGTCATTTCAGAGGGCTGACCTTCATGACAGGGGACAGGGCAGTGTGAAAGCTGGAAAGCTGGGGAAAGAGTCAGATACATGGGGCAAAATGCAGCCTTGACTCTTCCCTCTACTGCATCCTGACCCCTTGAACTCAGCATCTAACCAGAGGTACTTCCTGACTTCTCTGAGAGAGAGTCTTTGGTAGGTGTTCACAATGGGAGGTAATTCCCTTCTGCCCTGTGTGACCATCTCCTTCCCTTTCACACCTACAGCATCTTCAAGTCCAGCTATTTCAGACTACATTTGAGAGACTCATAGAACAAGAGGAGGTCTGACGTATAATGTGTTCAGGAGATGTGTTCAGGAGATGAGCCAGTTTTAAAAGAATGGGTCTGATTTAAACATAAATCTCGGGCTTCCCTGGTGGCGCAGTGGTTGAGAGTCCGCCTGCCGATGCAGGGGACGCGGGTTTGTGCCCCGGTCCGGGAAGATCCCACATGGCCGTGGAGCGGCTGGGTCCGTGAGCCATGGCCGCTGAGCCTGCGCATTTGGAGCCTGTGCTCCGCAACGGGAGAGGCCACAACAGTGAGAGGCCCGCATATCGAAAAAAAAAAGAAAAAAAAATCTCTTCAAAGTTACAGGGGCCTGAGAAATAGTGAGCCCCTGAGTGATGTGTGTACAGGACATCAGATTGGGTCGGCTGAGGTTTTGGCTTAACTGGACAGAGATTTTATTTGCCTTTATTTAAACCTACTATTCATAGGAAACAGGGTTTCTGAGGAATGATAGAATCCTGGTGGAGAGGAGTAGACCATCTCAAGCAGGAGTTTCGGAGTGCTTTGCCTTTCCCAAGTTACTCCTTCGATCTGGAGTGTTAGAACTGTAGTTTCCTGAAGATGGTAAAATAGAAAAGCTCTGTGCTGGATCAGGAGAACTTAGCCTTACCTTGTCATGAACATCTAAGTCATTGTCTCTCCCTGGGCCTTAGTTTCCTCATCTCTCAAATAAGGGGCCAGACCAAATGACCCCTAAAATATCTTCCAGCTCTAACATCCTTTGGGGTCTGATTTTTAACAGGAGATAAAGGAGAAATTGTACATAGTTTCCCCAGGTCCCACTGCCCTCCTCTCTATCCCAACTCACACGACCACCCTGCACACCGCCTGCTCCTTGAGCTTGTCCTCGAAAGGCCTTGAGCTCCACAGATGAGTGTATTGTTAATGTTGGCTCATGGTCCTTTCTGATGAGTGGCCAACATTGTTCTGCTCCTTGCAGGGGTCCCATTAATCTTGTTTGCCTCTGCAGAGCCTCAGCCTGCCTGGAAGATGCCGAGATTGTGCAGCACTTGTTCGGGCGTCCTGCTGCTGACCTTGCTGCTTCAGGCCTCCATGGAGGTACGTGGTTGGTGCCTGGAGAGCAGCCAGTGTCAGGACCTCACCACGGAAACTAACCTGCTGGTATGTGGGCTGTGGTCGCCATCTTGGTTTGGGTATCAGATGGGACTGGGGCTGGGACAGCACAAAGAAAGGGGTATGGGGAAGGGGAAATTCATTCCCAGAGATATGGGTAAGTCATCCAAGGGCAGGAATAGACCTCCAGAGTGAAGTCAGAATTGGGCCAAGGAAGGGAGGAAGCAGCTTCAGGGAGATGGGTCTGGTCCCCAAGTTCTGCTTGATTATCTTTACTTCCTGTCCTGTCTTCTTGTATAGAGACCCACTCCATTTAAGCTATTTAGAGACAGTGCCATTAAAGCAAACAATACTAACAATGATGATAACAATAATTGCTCCCTCAACTGATCCTATACTTCCAATCTTTTAGCCCCCAAATTATTCCTTTTTATTTTATTTTATTTTTTTTTGCGGTACGCGGGCCTCTCACTGCTGCGGCCTCTCCCGTTGTGGAGCACAGGCTCCGGACGCGCAGGCTCAGCGGCCATGGCTCACGGGCCCAGCCGCTCTGCAGCATGTGGGATCTTCCCGGACCGGGACACGAACCCGCGTCCCTTGCACCGGCAGGCGGACTCTCAACCACTGCGCCATCAGGGAAGCCTCAAATTATTCCTTTTTAAATAACCTCATGTCACTTGACATTTCCATTCCATTTTTCTTCCCTTTCTATCTACTACCAGTTACAAAGCCAGGAAGGTAGTACTATAAACCATCTCTAGAGGGAGAAGGAAAAAACCCTTCAGCAGCCTTTCCAGAAGCATATAAAGGCCCTTTTTGCCAGGTTGGAACTCCCTCTAGGTCACCACAGTGTGTGTTTGTGTGTGTGTGTGTTTATATGTGTGTGTGTGTTTATGTGTGTGTGTGCGCGTGTGTGTATTTGTATTGGGAGGCATACATGAGAAACAATACCAAGTCAAGGCAAAAGACACACTGCTGGTGTCTGTGGCTGAGTTCCATCCTTCTGCCTGTACCTGCCTGGTGAGGGTGCAATGCACATCACTACATTCTGTGTATTTTGTCAGTAGAGAAGCTGAGTTTAGGTGAGGAGAGAGACTTTCTCAAAAACAGAGCAGGTTGCATGTGGAATATAAAATAGAAATAAAAAGCCTAGGGAATCCTGTGAGCTCTAGTTCAGAGAGACCCAAGAGACTCTTGATCGGAGACACCCATTGCACAGCCTCTTCCGTTGAGAGCTCACCAGGGAACGAGCTCTGGCCGTGGTCAGAGCCCATGGGTTCCAATCCCAGCTCTGTCACCAATGGGCTGTGGAACCTTGCCAAGTTCCCTTCTCCTCTCTGAGAAATTGGGTGTCATTATGTGTCCAGGGGAGAGGAGTATGAGATAATTTTTGTTTTCCACTCTTAATATTCTGCAGTGTTATAATTCTAAATCCCTGGAGTATGAAATCCCCAACTCAACAGAGTGGGTGCGATCATTCTGTTCCCTCCTTTGTTGTCCCCAGTAACTAAAAACTCAAGGCTGCAGCCCCAAGGTCATTTTCCTAAGCAAATGTGTGCCACAGTTGTCCAGTTATAGGGAGAGGAGATACAGGCTCCATGACCCCTGCAATTGAAATAATTCTTTCTACCCTTCCCTCCAGTCAGAAGGTGACAGGGAAGTGAGACACCTCTTCCCAAAGCTCACTGATTGAGGAAAGTATAGGATCAGCTCAGAAGACTTGAAAGTGCATGCCAGATGGGTGTGGGAAAGTTTGGAGGGAGATGGCTGGGGGAGGGTATGAGGTAGGTTTGCAGACCACTGGGGTAAGGTTGAGGCATTATGGAAAATACAGGCCCTAGAAGCCTGGACTTCTTTTCCCACGTTGGGAGATTCTCTCCCAAATTTCAACCCGATGCCCTTCCCAGACCAAACTGAACCATGTTCATTTATTCAGGATTCACTAAGTGCCAACAACTACCACCCACCTGCCGTTTACTGATGAATTCCTATATATCTGGCTTATAAGGTTTAAGACGTTGACCCTGCCCACAAAGCTAGGGGACAAGTAAACCACCGAGTGGGACAGGATTTTGTTGTAGCTGCCAGGCAGGGGTACCAGGGGACAAACGAGGCGCTGCCCGAGCTGAGTCTCATATGTCCGTGGGTGCCCAGAGGTGGGGTGGGCAGACGTCCTCGGCAAGGAATCCACAGGGCACTGGGGCCGCTTGTGCGGCCCGCACGTGCAGAGGGAGCAGAGGCGCAGGTGCAGCTTGTCGGTGGTGAGGGCGCCGCGGCAGGGGATGGGGGCCGCGGGGCGCGGGGGCCTGACGCGCTCGCCGCTCTCCAGCAGGCGTGCATCCGGGCCTGCAAGCCAGACCTCTCGGCCGAGACGCCCGTGTTCCCCGGCAACGGCGACGAGCAGCCGCTGACCGAGAACCCCCGGAAGTACGTCATGAGCCACTTCCGCTGGGATCGCTTTGGCCGCCGGAACAGCAGCAGCAGCGGCGGCGCGGCCCAGAAGCGCGAGGAGGAGGGGGTGCCGGGGGGCGAAGGCCCGGGACCCCGCGGCGATGGCGCCGAGTCGGGCCCGCGCGAGGACAAGCGCTCCTACTCCATGGAGCACTTCCGCTGGGGCAAGCCGGTGGGCAAGAAGCGGCGCCCCGTGAAGGTGTACCCCAATGGCGCCGAGGACGAGTCGGCCGAGGCCTTCCCCCTTGAGTTCAAAAGGGAGCTGGCCGGGGAGCGGCCCGAGCCGGCGCGCGGCCCCGAGGCCCCGGCCGAGGGCGCAGCCGCCCCGGCCGAGCTGGAGTACGGCCTGGTGGCGGAGGCCGAGGCGGCCGAGAAGGCCGAGAAGAAGGACGAGGGGCCGTATAAGATGGAGCACTTCCGCTGGGGCAGCCCGCCCAAGGACAAGCGCTACGGCGGTTTCATGACCTCCGAGAAGAGCCAGACGCCCCTGGTCACGCTGTTCAAAAACGCCATCATCAAGAACGCCCACAAGAAGGGCCAGTGAGGGCGCAGTGGGCAGGGCTTCTCTCCCTGGGAAGTCGACCCCAAAGCCCCACCTCCTGCCCTCCTGCCGCCTCGCGGCCCGGGTGAGGCCTCGCCCAGGCGGTGATGGCGCCAGGCATTCCACCTTTTAAAGCTGTCTGTAGTTAGGCAATAAAACCTTTCAAGTTTCGCATCCGACTCTGACTTTGAATATAGACTGGGCGAGTAAAATAAAAATGCATAGCCATCAAATAAAGAGCAACACATATTGAAAGAGCGATAGTGGTTTCCATGTGACCAAGTGGTAGTATGTTTCATAGGATATAGTGGGAATGAAAAGAAAATGTATTTCCCACCCGTGACAAATGGGGCTTCAAGGGGTCAAATAGTTTGGATGGTGGCTCAGTATGGCTACATTTCCCACTCTCCATTGGATGGGGAAGGACTGCTCAGCTGGCTGATGTGTCAAGAGGCAGGATTCCTCCAAGTGACCCTGTTTCCCATCCAACTCCATGAGCCAGCGGAAAGCCGATGAAGCCCAACCAAAACTGGGAGGACGCTCTGGGCTCAGGTGGCAAGCTGTGGTAATGCCTCCGTGAATCTAGCCATCTGGGACCTTGGGCAAGTTTCTGAACTTCTCCAAGATTTAGTTCTCTCATCTACTCCTTTTTTCCTTGCTACTGTGAGGGCTACTGTGAGGGTTAATGAGAAAATGGATGGGATCATGTTACCACTGAGAGGCTAAATGTGAGAGCTGAGGGTTGGTATCAGTTCAGATTTGACTGCCTTAGCAGACTACTCGCAGATATTCTCAAACACAGGGTCTCACCCACATACACACACACCCATGGAGACACATCTGTCTAAATACAACACAAAATGCACATGCTTCTTCCAGTCCCTAGGGCTCAAGCCTTGAGGTGTGACTATCTTTTCCTCCTTGTCATGCCCAAGCTCTCTCCTCATGTCCAGCTGCAGCCTTCTCTTCATTCTCAGCGCTCGTGGCTCAGGCCTTAACTATCCTAACAGCTTCCTAACCAACCGGTGCCCTTGTCTCCAGTTGCCTTCTTCCCCAACCCATCGTACACATTCTTCATATTAATGGATACAAAATCTTGCTTTCTCCATATTCCCTAGCTCGACACAAAACAATCGCCCCACTCCCACTCTTCCATCAATTCCAAACTACTGGGCACGGCACACACAAGGGCCCTCGTCCATCAGTTTCACTCTCCTTACCAAACCCCACTTCCCCTGGTCTTCTCACTCTTCTACCATCCTCCTCCACCCTCTGCCTGGAATTCCCCACCTTCCCCCTCCATTTTGAATGTTACCCTTTTTTCAACATGAGCCCAGGCTGAAGTCCACTTCCACTGGGAAAGTTGGGATCTCTTGCAGCTGAACCTGCTCATTTTCAGGGTTTCTGCAGTCAGCCCCTCTGCATTGGGGGGGGGGGGCATGCAGACCAGCTCAGATGGCAAGTTTCTTGCTGCACATGTCTTGTGCTTTTCTCTCAGGGAAACTCTTAAGCTCCACAAGGGCAGAGGCCAGGGGTTGGGCTTCTTTTGTATGTCCCCATGATGTTTTCACAATGTTGGGGCCACTGGTTTGCAGTCACACACATTTACAATTCACAAGAGACTCACAGACACTGACACACAGAGATGCACATCTCCACATCAGTTGCATCAGACATACCAGGGGATGATGCAGATCAAAGCCAGCTGGGGAACGTTTCTGTGTGGCACTTCCATATTTACTCCCATATATATATATTTTTCTTTTTTCCTGCGGTACACGGGCCTCTCACTGCTGTGGCCTCTCCCGTTGCGGAGCACAGGCTCCGGACGCGCAGGCTCAGCGGCCATGGCTCACGGGCCCAGCCGCTCCGCGGCATGTGGGATCTTCCCAGACCAGGGCACGAACCCACGTCCCCTGCATCGGCAGGCGGACTCTCAACCACTGCGCCACCAGGGAAGCCCTACTCCCATATTTTGATGATCTTAGAAGTTCACAATGAAAGAAAACTGGAATGCACCTGGGAAGTCCTGATGGAATCAGAAAGCCAGACTTTTAAGATAAAGTCTCCCTCAATGAGGGTTATAGGAAATGGGGATAGATTCTAGTCACTGTAAAGAAGAAATGGCCCAGGCCTTCCCATCTGAGGATGCTCCTATGCTGGGAATCCTGGGCCTTGTGTTTACATCTTGGTAGCATCCTTTCCCTTACCCTCTTTCCTTTTGAGGCAAGTAAATAATGATAGGCGGGGGTGGCTAAATGTCAGTGATTAATACTGGTGGCATTTTCAGATCCTGTTTGCATCTCAAAAAACCATTTACTTTAAAGAAATCAAATAGACAACCGTGTGGTGACAACATTAACATTTATTTGAAAAGGGCATCATGAAGGCTCATTGGGAAATCACGACTAATAGTCCTAAAGAATAATCTTGCTAAGAGTCCTTCTTCCTACGTTCCACCCCCGCCCCCCCCATCCTCCTTCCTATCCCTTAAACTAATTTGATTCAATGAGTTCAAAATACAGAAAACCGCCACAGGCACTAATTCTGCACTCACATATAAATACGTCAGCTATTATATACATACACTGTCAACTATGAACTACACTATACACACTTGCACGCGCACGGGCACACACACACTCAGCCAGGTCATGAACGTCTAAATGGACACAGACATGTCACAATGTATGTGTAATGCTGCAGCATTTGTGGATTTACAGCTCTGCTCTCCACAGGCCAGAATCAACAGCCATGGAGGAAGAGCTCAAAAGGGGAAAGTGATGGGCTGGGGTCCCAAGGGCTCCTGAAGGAGAAAAGACCTGGTCAACCTGGTTGGTGCTAAAGGAGAGCACGGAAAACAGGCCGCAGAGCCCCCTCCCACAGGCCTGTGTCCCCTCCCCACTGCCCCAGCTGGCAGGCCCCACCAAGACCATCCTTCGGCAGGCTTCAGTCCTAGGCTGGATTTGGGATACGGGGTATTTTAACTAGAAGATTTCTAGGCTTAGCGAGATGAAGAGGCAATACACTGCCCTAAGCCTTCTCCCCAGACATAAGGAAGCTGCCTTGTTTCAGCACAACTGCCTGCCAGGGTCTTTGGGTCTGGAGAAGTGGGCGTGGCCTGCTCAGAGGTGCCCACTTCCCTGTCTACCATCAAACTTAATATTCAGCCTAACAGCTCAGGTCTAGTCTTTTCCCACAGGCCCCAGCTGGCCAGCTGCCATTTCATGGTCATAAAGAGGAACTGGGAGAAATAGTGTCACTTCTCAGTGAGACTCTCTGTACCCAGGTGAGAAGCCCCAGGGACAATGGAATAGCAACTGGAAGGTGTCATGACCCAAGGGCGCCTAGTGAAGCCAGGAGGTCTGGCCTTTGAGGAGTCTAAACAACTGCAAGGCTGTTCTGATCCTTAGGCCAGTTGAAACATATCCTCTGGGACTGAGAACACCCAGGGCAAAGAACAGTGCATCTGGGACCCCTGCACTTCAAGCACTTCAGATGGTCCCAGCCCCACCTTTTCACTGCTCATCCATCTATTCTTATGCTTGAGGCGGAGGGCTGGACAGAGGGGAATGTCTGAGGACTTCTCTCCTTCTTCTTCTGACCCACTCAGGCTACTTCTCTGGGGAGGAGATGTTTAGCAGTCAAGAAATCCCTTCTTTCTACTTTTCAAAAGGAGGAAAATGGGAACAGGCACAGGCCATGGGGGACCACTTTGCAAGGAAAACCGGAAGGAGCCTCCAGGGTCACACTGGGGCTCTCCTCTCATCTGCTTCTTATGCATTTATGTGACTCAACCAAGTTCACTGAAATTCCAAATATATCCATGCTACTGGGTTCTGTCAGCAGAGTGCTAACCGACCCTACCCCTTGCCCACGAGGAAGAGTCTTCAGCAGTTTTGGGGAGTGACTGGCTTGGGTGGCCTTGCTAACTGAAATTCACAACAGAGGGGGGATAGCAAAAAGGGCTGGTTGCTTGACACGGTGCCGCCAGACGCCAGCGGGCTTGGAAGGCAGGAAGAGTGGTGCTAGGCTGAAGGCTGGGGCACCCACCAAACTCTGCTTGCCTTCTCTCCCAGGGCTCGGGAGGGCAGGGGTGGGGTGAAGGAGGCTGCTTAATTTACCAGGTAATTGTTCCAGTTAATGTTCATCATGAACTTTCTGATTCTGAGGCATCTTTGGCCAGAATCCGTATTCTACTCCATGTCAGCAGGCAAGTTAATATTCTACTGAGTGTAAGTTTAAATTGAAACCGAGAAGGAGGGCACTCAAAATGTGGCCATGTCTCCAAAGGAAGCACATCTTTGCTATGTAGTGGTGACACAAAGGAAAAGGTGCTTCAGACAGAGGAAACAGCAGTGAAGTGTATGAAGAATGGGAATCCTGCACCTTGTTTCTTCGATCTGTTCCCAGGGTGGGGATGAGGGAGAGACAGCTGATGGACATGTAGGTCTCTGGTTCTAGTGCTGGTTCTAGAAAGAGGCTCCAGGGAATGACTGCCAAGTCCCAGAACCAGGGCCCCAGGGCAGTGCTCGGGGTGCAGTTGCCATGGGGGTGGACCCTACAGTCAGAGAAGCACTAGAGAGAAACAGGGCTTCGCGTCAAAGCTGAGCAGGGAAGAAAGATGGGAAGATCCAGTGAGGAAAAGACATGTTTGTGGCTCAAGATTTACATTTTCTCTGAAGCTTCTTCCAAAGGTCATTTGTCTTCAAGTTTGTTTCTAGTTATTTTATTTTATTTATTTATTTTTTTCAGTACGCGGGCCTCTCACTGCTGTGGCCTCTCCCGTTGCGGAGCGCAGGCTCCGGACGCGCAGGCTCAGCGGCCATGGCTCACGGGTCCAGCCGCTCCGCGGCATGTGGGATCTTCCTGGACCGGGGCACGAACCCGTGTCCCCTGCATCGGCAGGCGGACTCTCAACCGCTGCGCCACCAGGGAAGCCCTGTTTCTAGTTATTTTAAATTTGGTTTCTTAATAAAGAGATATTAACGTAAAGAGAAATCTCGGTTCATGCCTGTAAAGTTGGGTTGAGTATTAGCCAAAAGCCATAGAGCAGAGCCAAAGGCTGTGGTGGAGGGGCGGGAGCCGGGCCCCCTCGGCCCTGTAGTCATGTAGACCCTCTGGAAGCCACAGGCCCACAGCACAGAGGCAGCAACCAAGGGGGGAAACTATAGGAACGAGGGTCAGGTAGCCCCCACACCCAACAAGATTATTGCACACGCGATAGGAGAGTTCCATGTGTTAAGATTCTCCTAATTTGGACAAATACACCTATCAGCCCTGATAATCAGGCTCTCACAGTGCATCTGTGCAGGGCCACGCACAGAGGTGTGACCCGAGGGTGTCCTGAGAAGACTGCCCTCCCCTTAGCAGAATCAGCCCGCTTCTGACCCCACCCCATGCTGCCGAAAATGGTACCCTCAAAAGGGGTTCCTTTGGGTCAAGAAATCTACTCACCCTCCCTCTTTTCAAGAGCAAATTCTCCAGGAAGGAATCATGTGACTATTCTCACCTTCCTGTGAGTCATATCAGCTCAGAAAAGTTATGGGAAGTCAGACTGGAAAAGAAGAAGGAAAGGGTTCTTCTTGGCCAGAGGGAGCTGCCTCAGGAGGAGGCCCAGGTGAGGTTCTGCCAGAGGCAGCTCACACGGGGAGCCGCAGGAAGAAAAGCATCAAAGAGGGAGAACTCAACTCAGAAATACATCCCTCTGGACAAAGGAGGGGAGATACTACAGAGGGACGCAGACTTGCCCACTTCTGCCCGCTGCTCCTGGACAGGAGGCCGGCCCGTGCTTCTGCTCCCTGGCCCAGCCGGCCAGCCTGGGGACACGGGCTCCCTCTGTCAGCAGCCTGCTGCCGCCCACGGTGTCTCTACCCCAGCTTCCGTTATACAAGCTCAGTATTAATTAACAATAGAAACAATTCACGAAGAGGCAACTGGCAGGGTGAGCAGGGGAGTGGAAAAGACACCAGAGACTTGAAGGCCTTTGGACCCTCAAATGGGGAAGGAGGAGGGGACACTCTGGAGATCAGCGCCCCATCTTCCAGCTCTCACAGGCAACTGCTTTACGGGAGGAGCTGGCCTTGCCTCCTCCTGACTGCAGTCTACGGCTTCCTTTGACCAACTGTGTCTCTCTCTAGTTCCCTCCTGGGGGAATGGCAGCTGCACACCCACCCCCGTGAAAGCCCTGCACTTACTACACTAAGCAGGAGTTTCCTGGGACCTCAGCCTCTCTCTGGAGACCCCCCAATGACTCCTGACCCCAGGATGACACAGAAGAGGAGACAAAGGGCACAGGTAGGATGCTTATTGGCCCCAGCGTGGCCAGATCTCCCTCAGGGAAGACAAAGAGGAAGCAGGGAGGCCGAGAGGGGGGCAGGGGGGCCCAGGGCTCCACCTTGCTTAGCTGTCCAAGGTGCTTTTTCTCTGAGATCCCAGTTAGACCTCCATGGCGTCGGGGTGGGCGTGAAGGCGAGCCCCTCCCTCAGGCCCCACCCCTCCAAGAAGCTGTGTCTTGGAATTCAGTATACGCACAGATCGGGAAACTTCATCTCATAGACGGGGATGGAGTGGCTCTGAGGCTGGCCGTAGGCTGCAGTGATGGTTCCTGATGGGCTTGGTGGGGGCCTGGGACAGAAACACAAGGAGGGGAACGGCATGAGGACGGTTCTGGGGTCCCGCCCCGTGCAGCAGAGCAGCTGATTGAGGTTTCTCTTTGAATAGGGACCAGAGATTAGGTCACTCCGTGGTTCCCAGGTTTCAAGTTGTTCTAGAATCTTCAGCTTGAAGTCAAGCTTTACTGCAGGCTCTACAGCGACTCTGTTGCTCTAGAAAGTACCAGCTCGTGACACTAGGACCCCCGGCTCTTTTCCAGGGTTCACTGAGCTGTCTCTTTCTCCCTTCAGTCTCTGTTTCCTTATCTGGGGAGACTTGGTGGCCGACTCCAGCCCTGGAGACAGAGGCTGGGGGCAGGGAGGGCTGAAGACAGGTGCGAGAGGAGGACTTGCGGGGAGGGGTACCTACACTGGGCCACAGAAGTGGGGATTCCCTGCCCAGGGCTGCCACTTACCGGATGGTGATTTCAAAGATCTGATTGAGTTTGCTCTGCAGCAGTGATGCCTAGACACAAACAGAGGGAAAGTGAGCCGGGGGTTGACTCCCAAGCCCCCCTGCCCACCATGCACTGAAAGTGCTGGGCAGTTGCGGCCTTAGGAAAGAAACCGGTGTGAGCTCGTTTCCAGCACTTATCTGTGGACCCTGGCGGTGGGTTCAGATCAGAAAGAGCCGCCCAGCAAAGGCCTGTCGGGGACAGCACAGAGGCCAGGAACCCCAGGAAGGACTTCAGCCAAAGTTCTGGAAGAGCCCTTAGCTCCTCCAAGTGGGGCAATAGGGCCTGCTGGGCAGAGTCAGGAGGCTCAGAGCTGGTTCCAGCTCTTTCCTTAACTCCCAAGGAGCAGGTGTACAAAGTTGGTGCATTAGGGAAGATGTTCTCTCTGGTCCCTTCCGGCTCCACCTAAGTCCACGTACACAGAGAGTGAGATTGTGCTCAACTCTCAGCTCACAAAATGAGCAGCCTCTGCCTCTCAGGATGGAACTAGAGGTCAGCATAATATAGGCCCAGAAAAATCTATATTATACTTACATGTATTTTTATATATAATTTATGTATTTTTATATATTACTATATATAATTATTATAATATATGAGAAGTTTATGTATATATATTTGAAATATATATAATAGAAAATTACACGTGTTTTTATTGAGAGGAAAAAGTACAATAAAATATAAGTTATTTGTAGACTTTGGATGTTTACAATTATGTTTCATTGTTACGAAGATGGACACTGGGGCTAACAAATCCTGGAATATCATTTTCAAGAAATGTTTGTGCTCTTCCCTTAGCCATCTACTCGTCTTTCTACTCGTCTGGCGCCCTCTCATTCAGATTTCTTTTCCAAGGCCAGGCCGTTCCATTCCACCTGCCGGGGTCCCCCAGTTGGAAGCGGGCCCTCTAGCAAACGCTGGCCATTCTTCCTGTGCCCTGGCCCCTTCCCCCATCACTCCATAATGTGACGACCCTAATGGCAACAAACTGGCAGCGTTGTCATGAGAAGGAGATAAGCTGATACATATAAGATGCTCTGATGAACAGCAAGTGCTATTTCCGTTCCTGCTCTGATGATTATAATTATTATCATCTATCTATTTGGTACAGGAGATCCTGAGGTCAGGGTTTCTCCCTTATATGAAAACTGTGACCTCTGGAGGGGTGTATGACTAATAGCCTTTAGGTTCATGGGAAAACAATGTAGTGACAAGGCACTGTTGGGATCTAAACCCTAATTTCTGGATGACAACAGAACCAGGATCTCCTAGAAACTCAGTCCTGCCCTGGGCCCACATCCAGTGTCCGTTTGATCCCGGGAGGGGCACCGTTACGTCTCACTTACCCGGGCCCCGCAATGCGCTGCAATCTCCTCAAAGGGCGCCTTCTGGAACTTCTCCACCACCTGTCGCCGCCGTTCACGTTCCTGCTCCTCAACAGCCACGCTGTCCACTGCGCCACAGAGAGCCAGGTCAGCCCTCAGGTCCTACCCCAGTGATGCAGTCTGAGATTCCCCCCCCAGATCTCCACTCTGCTGATGAGGGGCAGGGTAGCGTGGAGGGTGCGATGCCATCACTCGGCCCTGGGAGGGCTAGACCCTTTTCTGATTCTGCCTGAGGGCTCAGCCCCCTTCCTTGCCTAAGAGTTTGAAAACTAGTTGAGTGGACCCTTAAGTGGGGCTAAAGCCCCATGTAGTTGCATTGACACTGGGACTCTTAGACGGAAGTTCCTGGAACAGGAAGTACTCTGGGGGGAATATGAAAAGGGACATCAACAGTGGAAAAGCCACAAAAGACAACGAAGAACCCCTATGGTAGAGCGGTCGGAGGCCATTAAGTTTAAGGCTTCTGCGTATTCCTCTTGGTAGCCGAAATGAAAAAAAAAAAAAAAAAAAAGGAAGGGTATGAAATATGTTCATCATGCCCAGTTTAAGAAGGCAGAGCAGTGGGAACATTTAGAAAGTGTACCATCAATGACAACAAAGATAAAGACTTGTTATCAGTTATCAGAAAAATTCTCTAATTCGGGATACTTCATTGCCCAATCATCTAGACGCATTTTAAATGCATTTTAAAATCTATTGCCATTATTAAATAAATATTAATAGGATTTGTTCTTAATGGCTTTCACTAAGAACTTTTTCAACTTTTTCTTTTATATCACACTCCACCAAAAAATTGTCAAGGTATTTATACAAATTAAAATTGCAGGTGGGAGGGAGGGAGACGCAAGAGGGAAGAGACATGGGAACATATGTATAACTGATTCACTTTGTTATAAACCAGAAACTAACACACCATTGTAAAGCAATTATACTCCAATAAAGATGTTAAAAAAATTAAAAATAAAATTGCTTTTTACTTGTCTGATTGGCTGTAATCCTCAACTGACCACTTTTAATGGCAGCAGTCAGTAGAAAAAGGGTTCCTGGCATAGGACATGGACACCCCCCCAACCCGTTAAGAGAGGGGGACTTTTAATTGCAGCTTCAGTAGTTGTGAAGAGTTTAGAGGAAGCCACCAGCCTCTCCCCTCACACCTGTGTGAATCACACTTGCGAGGGCAGCAGACAGCTGCGCACACCCACACACCTCTCCAGGACCCAGCCCTGTGATCCCCTCCCTGGGGGGCTCCCACTTACCAATGGCCTTCTTCAGCGTCTCATAGGTGATCTCCTCGGCAGGCACGCGCTGAGGGAGAGGGAACAGAAGTGCTCAGAAAGGGGGAGGGGGGAGCGGGGGGTGGGGAGGCAGCCTTGGCTTCCTCAGTTACCTGGCAGCCACTTCACTTCTCAGAAGAATGTCCTGAAGGGAGAAACTCCCTGAGGACACCCACATTCTCACTAGGGTCTCTGGAAGCTGCCTGAGCAGGCACAGAGCCTCCAACTGAAGGAGAGCAGGGAGAGAGAGAGGAGGGGAGGCTACTGCCTCATCAGTCACAAGTCTGGCCTGAAAGAACTCACCGGCCCCTCCCCCCTCGCCCCCCAGCGGGTCCCGTTAAGCTCCCTGGGAAGAAAACACTGTAATTCAAACACATCTTCAGAGAACTTAACCGAAAATATTCGAAACAAGAGAAGGCAGTTAGCAAATATAATCTCATATGAAAATTTCAAGAACTAACATTTTTTTTTTTTTTTGCGGTACGCGGGCCTCTCACTGTTGTGGCCTCTCCCGTTGCAGAGCACAGGCTCCGGACGCGCAGGCTCAGCGGCCATGGCTCACGGGCCCAGCAACTCCGCGGCATGTGGGATCTTCCCGGACCGGGGCACGAACCCGCGTCCCCTGCCTCGTCAGGCGGACTCCTAACCACTGCGCCACCAGGGAAGCCCCTGACTAACATTTTTGAAGACTTCTGATATTAAATTATCCACCAAGGTGATGTGAGTATTCAGTAAAGGTAAGGCATACTGAGGTTGGTCCAAGGACCTGGGTCACAGGATCTCAGTGTCCTGGGAACCCATAAAAGGAGGTGGAAAATAATAAAACCCAAAGAAGGGTGTTCTATGGATGTGTGGCCTTAGGTCAGATGCTGAAAATTGTGAAGGAGTTTGGACTAAATTCCAGGAATTCCCCCCTAGACTGTGAGCTCCTTGAAGCAAGACCCATGATTTATTCATATTCTATTAGTTAAATGTAATATTACATGAACGAGGCAGACACAGGAGAGAATGATTTCATTGATATAAAGCTCAAGAAGTGACATAAGTTGGGCTAGTGGCTCCCTCTGGGGAGGGGGTGCAGAGGCAGGGCTCCTGGAGGACAACATTTTAGTCCCTGATCTGGGTGAGTGCATCAGTATATCCACGTTATACACTCAGACAATGCACTGAGCTTGGAATTCCATAAATGCTTGTTCGAGTAGGAATGGACAGAGTTGTAGGTCTGGGATAAAGTCATCCAACAAATATTAAGTGAGCACCAATTATGTGTAGGATTCTTGGCTAGTCACTTAGTTGAAATTGCAAAATGTATTACTATAGGAATGACACGCAAGAGAGCGCTATCATTCACTCTGAAGATTCATTCACTGTGAAGGTTCATCCTCTGTAGGTCTGTCTATCCACCCATCCATCCATCCATCCATCCGTCCATCCATCCATCCATCCACTGTCAGCACTGACCAACATCAGATATTCACGGGTAAAGTGATAGGAAACCATGTGGTGGTGGGAGAAAAAGGAAGACAGGTCACTGGGTAAAGGCAGGCAGAGAGGAGCTGATGGAGGAGATGGACCACAGGCTGGATGTTGATGAATGGGCGATTCAAGAACGTAGAGGTGGAGAGGAAGGGTGATTCCAACATGGGATTCCACACTAGCAAAGACATGGAGGTGAATGAGATAGCATGGGGGAGACTGAGAGCAGACCAGCCAGAGAGGAGGGGAGATGAAATGAAATGGGAGGGCATCCCTGACTACAAATGGCTCTGAATGCCAGGCACTGGGTTTGGAATTTGACCAAACCAGCATTTATTGATCACCTGTTATGAGGCTGGCATTTGAGGCTACAGGGAGTTACCGTGAGATTCTGGAGGGGGGGGGGCAAGGTGGGCTGGAAGTGGAAAGAAGTACAGCACGGCAGAAGGGTGGAGGCTCCCACACCCCTGCTTCCGATACCAAGCCATCCCCGGGCTAAGCTGACTCTCTGAGGGGGAGGAACCCATGATGCTGACCGAGGGGCCATGAGGGAGCAGGCAGCTGTGTACCCAGGTGAGCATTTCCCTTCCTTCTTCTGCTTCACTTTACTTATCAATTCCTGAGGGTCTCTCAACTCTCGGGAAGGAAGAATTACAACTATTGAGGGGATAGCAGTCAACTCACGCTGTGCTCCTAACACGTGAGGTTCCCATCCCTGCAGAGCTGGAAGGGCCTTGGAGGACACCTGGCTCAACCTCATGTTGCTTCTCCAATTAGCCTGAGTCAGAGCTTCCTTCCTTCCATGGGAAGGTTCCAGACAAGTTTGGAGAAGCCCTGCCCTGGAGGTCTGCCCTAGTAACCGAGGAGCTGTTGGAATGGCTGAGGGCACAGTTAGGGGGAGGCTTGACCTTTACCCCACTGACTTCTCCTTGCTCCAGGCCCATCTGGGGAAAGGCTGGGCATCCAGGCTGTCCTTCACAGCTACTCCAGGCTGTCCATGCCCAGGGATCTCACAAGTCTCCTTGTCCCAGTCCCACCCAGATGTGCATCCTCCCTGCTTCTTGCTAAGGTTCCCCTGCGTCTCTGTCTCCATTAACTCCCTTAATTGGCAGAGTTACCATTTAAAACAAGGGTACCGCATCCTGAGGCTTCAGTTCCCTCGGGATGCCTTTCTCCCTCCTCACTGCCCCGCCCACATTTCTTTTTCATTTTAGTGAGTAAATTTGGTATTTCCACTAAAATTCTTTATTCCCCCTTACTTGTGGGCACACCTTCTTTATTTTCTGAGGTAGAAGCACTACCGCGCCAAAAAAAAAAAAAAAAAAAGCATTTTTCTTGACATATCTGGAAGAAACATTGTAAAAGCTATTCTTGCCCTCATCTTTTCTGTGAGGCCTTCCAATTTCCAACATGGAGCACGTCCGCCTCCATCATGAATAGGGAATGACTACCAGCAAGGCTTTGAAGACTGACTTTTATAACATGCTCATGGGAGTGTACGGGGTGGGGGGGATTCGGTAATGTTTTCCAGATGGAAATGTCTAGGATACATATGATGAGAGTCAGTAAGAAAACAGGACTTACTTGAGAAATTTACTTTCTGTGCAACTTTAAATGTGTGGGGTGGCTAAGGGAGTCTAGATCGTGGAGTGTCTGACCACCTAGGAGGTAGGAAGAGGCCCCTCCCGGGAGGACGCTGAGCTTCACCAGGACAGTGGATCAAGAATGAGACGCTCACCTCCTCCTTCTCTGGGCTGTTCCTCGATTCTACCTCCACCTGCAGGGAAATGGTTTCTCCAATGCTCTTCCTCTTGGATAAGCGATCCTCATCTGGGAAAGGAGGACAGAGAAGCTAGAGTCCCCAGCCCCTGCAGAGCAAGCCGGGATCATGCCTCCAGCACCATCTCCCAACCCCCCTGCCTTTGCCTGGTCCACAGTCCTTGGAGGGCTCAGAGGGAGTTTATACGCTGGGGCTACAGCTGGAGTTTATGGAGGGCTGCGGGCCTTCACCGCCCATCTTAGGGCGGTGAGTTTTGCTTTTTAGGGCTAAGATTTTGAAATTCCTGATGAGCACAAAGAAGCCGCTTATGACCAGAAAGCCTATCTCAACTTTCACAAGGGTCATCTGCTAACAGCACCAGCGGCTGTCATTTGCGTAGCATTTCCTACTACGGGCATCTGCCTCTACCCTCTAAGGCAGGTATTGCTAATATCCCTATTTTACAGTCAAGGCAACTGAGACTCAGGGATGCCAAGGGACTCGTCTAAGATTCTTCAGGAAGTAAGCTACAGAGAACTGGGTCTCAGACTCCACAGCCCATGTGTGCTCTTTCCGGCACCGTGGGGTCTCTCCCACGCACAGGCCAGGCCATCCCGTGGGCCAGTTACTCCCAAGGACCCTGCACTGAAGAGGAGGGGTGGGAAAGTCAAGGATCTCACCATGGATTTCCAGTGTCTTTCAGCTCTTGTGTGACATCTAAGGTGCCATGGAAGGTGACCGAAGGACTCACAAGTCCCTTCCTTTCAGGCCCTGGCCAAGAAAAGCCAGAGGCAGGCTCGGAAGTCCTCAAGCAGGGCTCCTACCTGTCAGCTGAGGGATGTAGGGCAGGCAGAGCCTGTCTGCATTGTAACCACTGCCCCCCAGGACCTCACTGATGTTGCTCTGGCGGAAGAGAAGCTCAATCACCACTCCATCGACGTTTTGAGACAGCCTGGGAGACAAAGGAGGGAAGAGGCAGATGAGAACCATGGGGGACTAGAATGATTTCCTGATGACCTTCCTTATGTTTTTTTTTTTCTTTTTTTCTTTTGCGGTACGCGGGCCTCTCACTGTTGCGGCCTCTCCCGTTGCAGAGCACAGGCTCCGGACGCGCAGGCTCAGCGGCCATGGCTTACGGGCCCAGCCGCTCCGCGGCATGTGGGATCTTCCCGGACCGGGGCACGAACCCGTGTCCCCTGCATCGGCAGGCGGACTCTCAACCACTGCACCATCAGGAAAGCCTGACCTTCCTTATTTTAAAAGTAATCCTCAAGGCAGTTCCCCGGTGGCCTAGTGGTTAGGATTCCCGGCTTTTACTGCCGTGGCCTGGGCTCAATCCCTGGTCGGGGAACTGAGATCCCTCAAGCCACGCAGCAAGGCTGGAAAAAAAAAAGTAACACTCATTATACAAAAGTGACAGAGGAGCAAAAGGATAAAAAGCCACCTACAGTCCCACTTTCCGCATTCAGATTTTGTGCAGAGTCCCTCAGTCACACACATTTTTGCACACACACAGACATGCCCACGGCCCCCACTGTCCTGTTCTAGGATCTATTTTATTCACCTATTATACAGTGAATATCTCACATGAACTATTCTTTAAAAACACTTTGGATGGGCTACCAGTTGTCTAGGGGGTGGATGGGCCACCATTTATAAAGCCATCCTCTATTGTGGGATATTTTGGTTTTTTCAGAATATCTTTCCCTTGAGTCCCTCTGATGCTGAGGTGATGTTGGCCCACGCTGCAGGCTGAGAAGGCCACTTGGATTGGCGGCACTGTCTTGTCAGGAAGGACTCCTCCAGGATTTGTTCCCATGGGCTTGGTCAAAGTTCCCAGAGGCTGCATGCAGCCCGTATTCTACGGTACAACACACTGAGATGGCTCAAGGCATGAATTATGGTCAGGTGAGGGGATCACACTTGACCCAGGACTTCTGGGTCATAGGCATAAGGTCCACTTGCTGCCCTTGAGCCCATAGAAGCCCAAGTCCCTGGCCTCAGACCATCCACTTCCTTGCTCAGCTGCTTGGGTTGTCCTTGAGCACGTCCTCAGTGTTCTCACCTGGGCCTCTCCACAAACACGTCCTCAGGGAGCATGTACGGAGCCTCTTTCTTCCTGCTCTCTATCACCTGAGGTTTGGGAGGAATCGTGAGAAAAGCTGGGTTCAGCAGGGAGAGGGAAATCCAAACAGGCCAGTGAAAGAGTTCCCACTCCCCTGAGCACTTCCTCCCTCCCACGAACCCCCTGGAAGAGCACCCATGGCTGGGCTTCTGAGGGAGAAACTCAGACCAACAGGGACCTCAGGGCAGCCTGTGAAGCCCAGGAGGACTGCTCAGGCTGTCTCCAGTGACACACATGCATTAAGTGTCCTCCAAAGGCGGGGGACTTAGCTCCCAAGAGAGTTCAGTTTCTTGCTCCTGTGTCCTATTCCTGTTTTCTGTTTAAATGCAAAAAAGGGAGCATAGGTCCCACTGTTCCCCCAAACCCAGGTGCACTGCAAAAACACCCTGATGGAGAGTGACATGGTGAGTTTCCCTCAGCATCCTTTGCAAATTTTTGACAAGAAAGCTGACAGTTATTAAGATGCTGAGAAGTGGGAGGACGCTTGGCATGAAAGTATGTGCAGGAGGTGAGGAAGCCACGATGCTACTATTTTTACTGAAGAGGATGTGGGGGCATCGCCTTTCCTGCCCTCCTGGATCAGCCCAAGGCTGGGAAGGTCCTGCCTCATTCAGGGTGGTCTCTGGCACAGCAATACAGCACCTTCCTCCATGCCCACAGCCAGCCCAGGCCAGCTGAGACCTGAGCTTTCTTGTTTAGTTTTATTTTGTTTTGCTAGTGTATTTTAAAGTTAATCCTACGTATTATATCATTCTACCTATACATAGTTCAGTATGTCTTAAAATGCCTTTTTGCAACAACTGAGAACATTTGATTATAGACTGGGTATAAGGTAATACCAAGGCATAACCGATAATTTAATTAGGCATGTAAATAGCATAGCAATTAGGTAGAAAGGTGTCCATAATTTTTTGGACACACACTGATATATGCAGAGGTGAAACGACATGATAGTCAAGGTTTGTCTGAACACATTTCAGCAAAGAAAAAGAAAAGGAGACAGATGAAGCAAATGTGGACGAATCTTCATAACTGTTTAGTTCGTGTGACAGCTGTGCAGATGTTCACTGCCCTACTCATATTGCTTTCGTGATATTTGAAAATTTTCATAACAAAAACTTTCCTTAAAGTAGCTTTAGTCCCAGATGACCTGAGAGATGTGGGTATGTGCGCTTCCGGGAGTGGGGGGAGTATAGAGGGGCCGGAAGTAGAGGAGGGCAGGTAGCAGGTTGGGAAGGGGTACAGGATACTGCCTGTGCCTGACCCTGCCCTGCTATGTCATGTCGTACAGGAGGAGTCACTACCGCTGAGAATCTCTCATCATTAGTTCTCATGCCTAGACTAAGCACAGGGCTCATGCAATTAAGCAAAAGTTGTTCTGGGGAAACCCCAAGTCAAGGGCCTCCTGAGCTCTCAGGGTCATGAGGACACCAACCTCACGGATGTGCTGGCAGAAGGCAGGCACTGTCGTGAGTTGGCTGATGAGGTTCAGGTAGGCGGCACCCAGCGCGTAGAGGGCACAGCGGTTGTAAACAGGCAAGTTCTCTTCATTGACCTGGGCCACGTCCTGCGGCAACACAGAGGGAACAAACTATGCTGGTGCCCCACCCTCCAGCCACCCTCTACCAACCTCCTTTAGACGTGGCCCCACTACTCAAGACAAAGCCTTTTCCAGCATTTTCCCCATAACTTCGTGGGGAACAGGGGTCGCCCTCATTAAAGCTGAAGCAAATGGTTCTTAGAACAATCCGTGAGCTGGAGACTCGTATCCTTGAGTGGAGAGGCGACGCCCTCAGGGCCCCGCTCTGCAGTTCCCGCTGTAGGGAGCTGGACCGTCCAAACCCTCATGAATCCTACCTCCAGGAGGCCGTCACCTTCACCACAGACCCTGGATGATTCCTGGAGGACTGGATTGCCTTGCTAAGCTGGGTTCACATGTTAAACTGACAAAGCTGTGTGAGTCACTAGGGGATTGGGACACAAAGGAATCTCAGATTCTAGGATGAGGACGATCGGAGCATCTGGGTCGGCCTTGCAGGACTTAGCGCCATCAAGCAGGTAGCTGAAGAGTCTCCACCACACAATTCCAGGCTCGCCACCATTCAGGATACGATGCCCACCTAGCCTCGGGGCCCTGCTGACCCTGGCCTTTGAGGTCTGAAGGACCCGCCCCAATTCCCAGCATTCTGAGCAGTGGACTTCCACCCAGGCAGACCATGAAAGTCTAAAGCCCTATCTAGTGCCACGCTGGCTGCCTGAGAGTCACGAGGGGAGCTTGTTGAATCTCCAGATCCCCAAGCTTGGGGACAGAACTGGGATTATATATTTTTATTTATTTTTTTATTTTTATTTTTATGTTTTGCGGTACGCGGGCCTCTCACTGCTGTGGCCTCTCCCGTTGCAGAGCACAGGCTCTGGACGTGCAGGCTCAGCGGCCGTGGCTCATGGGCCCAGCCGCTCTGCGGCATGCGGGATCTTCCCGGACCGGGACACAAACCCGTGTCCCCTGCGTCGGCAGGCGGACTCTCAACCACTGCACCACCAGGGAAGCCCTATATATTTTTAATAAGTGTTTAAGGCAATTCTGAAGCACAGCCAGGTTTGGGAACTAGGTAATCTTTAGACAAATGAGTTTGTATGGAGATCACTCCGGGCTTATGGGTACCCTCTTGGCAATCCTTGGAGTCTCATTCAGACCTTGCAAGAGACCCAGAATACTAGGGTGAAGGAATATTTTTGAAAGACCCTGTTTCCTGGGTCTCCTTTACTCTGAGGATGGGCCAAAGCCATGAATTCAGCATCGTTTGGTGGTTCCCCAAATAGGACCATGGTTTGTGGTCTTCATGGAGGAATGGCCAACCAAGGGTGCAATATTCCTGGGCTCCAGAACAGGTGTTAAGCAGTGGCTACGTGGCTCTCTCACTAGTGCTTGGCCAGAACAGGTGCCTTCCCCCGATCCCAACCCCTATGTCCCGCCCACAGGGGGCCCCACCTGGACAGCCAGCACCAGGCGGATGAGGTCTACCACCACCTCCTCGTTGGCCAGCTCAATGCTGATGAGCGCCAGCAGGCCGTAGAGCGCCTCGTAGTGCTTCTGTATGTTCGTTTCCTCCTTACAGCTCAGGTAGATGTGTCTGTAGAGCTGCTGGGAGTGCTGGAGACAGGGACAAGGGTGGAGGCAAGGCCACGGCGGGCAGGGTGGGGACAGGAGGGGCAAGGAGGATGGGAAGAGCAGTCTGAAGGGGGCGACGCAGCTGTGTGTACCCCACCTCCGCCCTCAGGGACAGGATGCCTTTAAAGCAGACCCCAGTGGAATTGGGCAGTGCAGGAGTACGTGCTTAGGGAAGGTGGGCCCAGTGAAATCAGCAACAAAAGCTGCTGCCCAAGTCCAGTTTTAGAACATAGTCAAGGGATGCTCCTCACTCTGGCTCGGTGATAAGTATGACCTGGGGGCTTGATCCCCTAGAGGGGTCGGCTGGTCATCCGGACTAAGCATAGTCAAAGAGGAGGAAGTGGGTTCTAGGGGCATGGCCAGTGGCGACTTGGGGGCTGGAAGACTGGGGTCCGCAGGGCCTGACCCACCCGGGGTTCACTGTGTCTTGAGGTCACGCTTGCTAACCTTCTTCATGAAGATGGTGTCCTGCCGGGAGCACTTGTCCACTTTCAGCTTCAGGACAGAGATGTCGCTGAGGGTACTGGGAGGGGACGTGAGGGGCCACCTCAGTCAGCCCTTGCGCGAGGCCAGCAGAGCTCACATGGTATCGCTGGGCTCTATCCCAGTGTTGTTAGTTGTACCAATGCCTCCCTGTGTCCTCCTGCCCTGGTTCTTAGCCTGATCTCCACTTTCTCCCAAGTTCTCAAGCTCCTGTCTCTTTTTTCTTAAATACTGATCCAGATTACCCTATTACTCCCTTTCCTTCCTCCCTTTCAGCCCCCCAGTCTCAACTGATAACCCTGCATCCCCTTCTTTCCTCCCCACCTAAGAGCTCCCGTGGGTACCAGCTCTTTACCTCCCAAATCTCCCTCCCTTGCTCCACCAGGCACAAATGCCCCTTCAGTCTCTCCTTCCCTTGTAGGACCCCAGGGTCCATGTCCGTGATTAGCTCCCTGGGGGGGGGGGGGTCCCACTGAAGATCTGAATCGTCTTCCCACCTGAGTGTGAGGTCCTAATGGGAGTCTCCTCCCCCATCACACACCAAATAGAGGGAAGACCCCAAGTTCACCTGATGGTGGAGAACTTGTGACGGTTGCCATGACGATCAATGAAACTGATGAGAATCTCTAGAACGAAGAGACGGATCTCTGCGTCCTCCATGAGGGCGGTGGAGAGAAGGCGGTCAAGGAAGTTGCTGGGCAGAGCTGACATCATGTTGTTGCACTGGAAGCCGGTGGATACCTGCAAGGGAGCCCAGGATCACGTGCTTATGAACGCCGGCCCTCCTGGCAGCAGTGAGGAGACTGAGGGGCAGTCGGCAGAATTTGGGTCTGAAGCATCCATCCTCTCGAAACATCTCCCAGGCCAGTTTCCCCGTCCTCCACCTCAGGCAGCTTTTGGGAACCCTCCAACATCTACCTAGGCAACCCGCCCAGCTCAGCTTAGCTAAGTGGATGGGGACAGCATGCAGGGACATTAAGTTACTAAAAGCAAGCAAAGGATGAGCCCCAGAAGAGAGCAGAAGCCAGGGAGCCTCCGAACCTAATGTTTCAGCCCATTAGGGCACAAACGGCGGACACTGACCATGAACACGCTTCATTAGAAGCACGAACAGTCACAAAGAAGGAGAGACAGCGGAAGAACTTACAGCTGGGCTGAGGAATTAGAACCCACGGACGTGGCAACAGCCAAGAGCACACACAGCATTTGCTTACATCACTCCTAGCACGGCCATAATGAGGGTCTTCGGATTAAAGCCAGCAGGCGTACAGAGACACCTCACCCATGATGGTGTCAAAGTAGTTAAAAGCAACAAACCAGATTTACTGTTAAGTCCATATTGTAAAACAATGCCTTTGATGATTCAGCAGGCCCTTGAGGCTCTGGTAAAGCCTGGTGGCATCGGTAGTAAACGTCAATGCTCACTGAAGGGGGATGTATTTGAGTGTGCCCCAAACTGTCACCTTGGTAAGACGCAGGGTACAAATTAATGACGGTAAACTCAGCAAAGAAATGGCAGGAGTACATAGACAAAGGAGGTACCAGATGTGGGCAGTGTCAGCACAAAAAACCTTTATAAAAATAGTGTGACATGAAAGGTGTGGGCTGGAGAGAGGGGAGGGAGGGCGTGAGCGGGAGTGAGGGGGCTGTGCAGAGCGGCAGGGTTAGAACAGAGACGGGTCGAGGGGTCACATGGGGGGTCTACGGAGGGAAAGGGGACTGAGGACCTTCCAATTTCAGTCTGAGAAGTTTGAAATCTGGATGCACATCAATTAGAAACTGAGATTTACTCTTTAACAAGGAGCAACACGTGAAGAACAACATTTCTAGAAAATTCTTCTTGGTTGTATTTATGATAGGTGAGGAGGAGGGAGCAACTATGAGAATAATCTAGTTCTGAGATGTCCAGAGTTTAGGCCAGGGTTGTGCCTTGGGGAGCTTGTTACAAATACAGATTCCAGGACCTCAGACTAATGGCTCAAAATCTCTAGGGAATCTACATGTTAAACAAGTTGGTCACAGGAACAGCATTTGAGAACAATAAATCTAGCCTCCAGTGATGGCTGCAAAGAAGGAAAGAAGACAACTTTAAAAAAATTGATAAAGGGGGGAATTCCCTGGTGGTCCAGTGGTTAGGGCTCGGCACTTTCACTGTCGGGGCCTGGGTTCGATCCCTAGTCAGGGAAATAAGATCCTGCAAGCCGCGTGGCATGGCCAAAAATATTAAAAAAAAAAAATTAAGTTAGATAAAAGAATTATGGTTATTATTTTTTTTTAAATGGATAAAGGGAAAGATAGTGGCTGGGGGACTGAGGTGGTCATAAGTACCAAGGGAGAAACAGGTGGAAGGGACCTGGGGAGATACTTGGAGGGAAAAAGGGCAGGAACCAATAGAGTCCACCTCAATACAGAGATAATGTTTGAGTGACAAGGCCATCAGTAGCTGAGAAGGTACCTTTGTGAAAGTTAGAAACAGGCATCCTGCCTGCTCTGGAAGACCCAGCCCCGTGGGCACCCAGCCTGGCTAGTGAGTGGAACACAGGTTGGATTTCAGCCCCCTACTCACCCCTTTGGCCGGGCATGTTTGTGCAGTGTGCAACCTGCACAACTGTATGTAGTAGCCTTGTCTTGTTTCCTTGGAAGGAGCTGCCTCCTACAGAGGCAGAGCAGGAATGGGGACAGGAGAGGCTCACCTGAAGGAGGGATTTCAGCAGCATAATCTGGGTCAGCCGGTTCCTGTTCTCCCTATAGACCAGAGACACGGATGATCACCAAGATGGTGATACAGGCAAAGACCCCACACTTGCCTGCCCAGTTCTTTCTCCTGATTAGATTCTCCATGAGGCTTATCTTGTTGGGTTACCCAGGACAGTGACTTCCAGACCAGGGAACTAATGGCTCCCCCCAAGGTGGGAGGTTGTTATTGGTGGGACAGCCTGAGGAACTGTAGGATCCAAAGGCCCACTAAAGGCTGCTGAGGGATTTGAGAGTAGAATGAGAGAAGACAAGTAAGGACAGAACCAGGAAAGTTGAGGTGGAGAAGGGAGAGAGCCCAAAAACGTGGGACGGGGAGTCAGGTGGAATTGAGGCTGGGAGAGGAAGGGGGAGGAAGGCATGGCAGACTCACCCGGTCCTCCCCATCTCCATGGGATGATGCAGGGAAGGCAGTGGAACCTTGCTCATGATGAAGAGGATCACCTCGGAGCGCTGGTAAGTAGGCAATGTGCTGGCAAAGGAGCCTTCAGGAAAAAGACAGAAGAGAGGGTTTGAGGCCGGCAGCTGCTGGAGTCTCTGCTCAAACTTTCAGCTGAACAAACTACTGTGAAGAGTGCGGGCTGCTTCTCTAGGGAGACGATTAAGACCCAGAGGGAGACACCTAGATGACGGCAGAGGACTCTTCCAGGCTCCCGTTCCTTCACTTGTTATTCCGGAGGCTGCGGTTAAGGTCTCTGGGATGGCGAAGTTCCAGTGGCGCTAGGACCAGAGGGCTCTGAAAGTGATAAGCCCTTACATGCACACGGTGGCTTTATGGTTCTCCCCTTCCACATCCACGTGCATATCCATGGCCTTCTCCCTGTCCTCTTTCCTTCCTTTTCTCTTTCTTTCTCCCACCTCCCCTCCAATCGCTCAAACGTGGAAGCATCAGGCGGCCCTAATGGGGACTGGGGTGCGGGAAGAGTTCGCCTGTCTCAGCCTCTGATCTGAACTTCAGGCTGAGAAACCCAGGGAGACTGTGCTGTGATCTAACTCGGGCCTGGCCCAGGCCACTCTGTGAGCTGTGTGCGCCATGGGCTGACTCCATTTCCCCCAGTGTCCGTGAATAACACGATTTAAGTGGATGACAATCTTACACTCCCCTGGACTAACATCCTCGCGGAAGGGGCCCCGCCTTCCCGCCCGCCTGCCTGGAGCCTGCCCACCTTCCTGCCCACCTGCCTGCCCCTCCCTCCGCGGTTCCGGCCCCGGGCCCCGCCCCTCCCCGGGCCCACCTATGGTCTTGATGACCGCCTCCTGGAACATGCGCTCTTCGTGCTCCTTGATGATCTTGGTGCCAAGGCTTATGGCCCCATCGTAGCTCCCGGTCAAAGCGTAGTCGATGCTGAGCCGCAGCTGCCTCAGCAGAGTGTTGAACATCTCCAGCACCGTGGGCCCTGAGCGCAGCGGGGTGGGAGACCTGAAATCCGGGGCTGGCACTCCTCCCTTATTCTCCCCTGCCCTGCATTATCGGGCAAGCCCAGGCCCCCTTCCAACCAGGGGCTTCCTCTGCCCACTACCTTCCCCGGCGGATTTCTCCTCCTGAGGAAAGCCGGCTCTGACACCTCCCTATCGTGCCTTGCCCTCTTCTGGAAGGGGAGGCAGCCTACGGTTAAGGGCAGTTCCTTGTCCTTGGGGGGGGTCCCCAGGCTCCACTCCACTCGGGATCCCCCTTACCCACAGAGCCCGTGGCAGCGATGACAGCAGCTTCCGACAGGACCTCCACGATGCCTGCCCGCACCGTGGCCGCACTGCGGCTGTTGGCATCCAGGTGGCTCAGGAGCTGCTGGATAACCAGGTGGGAGTGCTGCGGCTGGGGGGGAGGGAGAGGTGCTGGTCCCCAGATAGCAGCCCCCATATGGCCTCTGAGCCAGGGCAGCCCTCGACGAGGACCCAAAGCTGGGTGGACAAAAGGGAGGTCCCAAGGCTAGCAGGCACTAGAGGTGGCACCCGGATACCCCAGTCCTTTTCCTGAGCCCCTCCCCCTCCTCGGTCCAATAAGGAGCTGAGTCAAATCCCAATGAAGACCTGGATTTCCACATTTTTTCCTGGGCCCTTTCACTTCAAATGGGTCAAAAGTCAATTTTAAGATACTGTCTTCCTTTTCAGTTTCCCCAGATCCCAGATCTTATTAGGGCCACAAGAGGCCAGGTGGTTTAGTCCAGTGGTGCTCAAAGTGTGGCCTGTGGTCTGGTGCCAGTTCAAGATCTGTCTGATGCCCATTTACATTGAGCTAAGTATGGAAATTGAGAGTAAGTGTTGAGTAAGCAATTTGACAGAAGCCATGGCAGCCAATTACGGTCTGTGGGCTTGTATTTTGCATGAGGTTGTCGTTTGTTTTTTCTAACAATTCTTTTTGTGTTTTATAAAGTATGGGTCTGTGACATATTGGAAATTAAACTAGTCCTTCTCCACGACTAGGTTAAGCAGCGCGGGTTTAGACAACTAGGGGCTTAGGAGAAGTCACAGAGGACAGCTGGTTTTCTCCAGGCGTGCACCATTCCGCTCCGAGAGGCGCCACCTTGGCCAGAGGGACAGGCTGGACCAGGGGAGCCGCCGTACCTGAATTGAGTACATGATGATTTTAAAGCAACGGATGGCGAACACCTTGGGTTCCCAAAGAGAATGGTTATCCAGATGGCTGTGAGGGAGAAAATACGGAGAGTAACTATGAAACGCAAGTGATGTTAGGAGGGAGAAGCTTGGTGGGAGAAAGTCACCCCCCGAGAGACCCAGACCCTCTCGAAGCTCCCAGGTAAGTAGCAAGGGCTTTCAGGTGTAGGTGAGAGAAGGGAAGTACGAGAAGTCAATGAACAGGGTTCCGTAGCTGTGGGCTCAGGAATGAAGCCGGGCACCTTCCTCCTCCCAACTCCTCTCCCCAAAACTGTGCTCGGTCACCACGTGGTAGCATTTTTTTTTTTTTTTTTTTTTGCGGTACGCGGGCCTGTCACTGTTGTGGCCTCTCCCGTTGCGGAGCACAGGCTCCGGACGCGCAAGCTCAGCGGCCATGGCTCACGGGCCCAGCCGCTCCGCGGCATGTGGGATCTTCCCGCACCGGGGCACGAACCCGTGTCCCCTGCATTGGCAGGCGGACTCTCAACCACTGCGCCACCAGGGAAACCCACCATGTGGTAGCTTTTGATGCCACAGTGCGGGGAACATGGGCACAGAGAAGGGACCCACTTGGCCGAAGCACCACAACTATAACACCTCCTTCCCTCCTCCCCAGTCAGCAAGGAGATGCCGGACCTGAAACTGTTCAAAGCTGAAGGCGGGTGGGTGGGGAAGGGGAACACTCACACGAGAACAGGCTTGATGGCGTTTTTGATGTTGCCAAAGGCAGCCCGGCCCAGCAGTTCCCGAAGGCACCTCTCAGCCAGCTCTGCAGGGTTCTCCTTCTCCTTCTCTGGTGCTTGGAGCGGGGAGGGGGACCGGCTGTGGAAACACACAGCCCACGGGTGAGGGATGGAATGCACAGCTGGGCGTCGCTTTGTGCAGGCCTTCTGTGCTTCCCTCACGCAAACGGTCCCAGTAGGACAAGCAGGAATTTGACGTGGGCTGCACTAGGTCACAGGGGAGGTGTTGAGGCTGTCAGAAGTTAAATGGGGGTAAGGAAGCCCACAGTGGAGGAAGATTGTGGGAGGAGGGATAAAGTTCTTTTTCTGGACATCCTAGGGATAGGCCTGATGTGCCTCTGTGGGAAGGATAGATGCCCTGAGCACCATGGGCCTGGGGAGGCGCAGACCACGAGTGTCTCCATGCCCCCAAGGCTTTGGAAGGAACGACAGATGAGATAAGAAGAGAGGGAGGCCGACAGAGTTGGAGAAAGCAGAAGAGAAGGGGAGAGAGGAAGGAGGGGAAAAAGGAAAGGCACGGGCGTTGGCTTAGTTAGGTGCGACTCAGTGGTACCCACCCACCTCCACCTGAGACCACCAGGGAGCTTGTCAGTGAGATGCTATTCCAGGAACAACCACCAGAGGGCACACTAAATTTCCCAACCGGCTCTAGCAGCGCAGGCTCAACTGACAGAAAGTGGGGAACCCACGATATCTTCAATCGGCGTCATGCCCAGCCGACATGGACAGCACCATGAAACTCTCCCTCCATCCCATTTCACAGAGGGGAAGAGTGAGGGGCAGGGACAGGATGAATCCTTTCCAGGGGTTCCCAGATTAAAACTCAGTATCTGTAACTCGTGTCAAGTGGCTGCTGGCTGGTCAAGTGGGCATTTCTAAGGGATTAGAACACCACTAGGAAGTGAGAGAGAAGAAAGGTCCTCCTCAGCAACTGGAACCATGAAAGGCATTTAAAAACCTCCTTGGCCTGCTGCTTCTAGAAAGACCAAGGGAACCCGACTCTTGGTTCTTTGTGTTCAGCACACACTTACCCCAGGGAGCCCAGCACCATTACTGTTTCTCCTTCAAGAATGCAGACCTTAAGGGGTACAGCAGGCTGGTAGAAGGCCAGAGCCAAGGCTCCTAGGGAAGCAGCTTTGGACTCACTGCAGAACAAGCCACAAAAGCCAAGAGCCCTGACTTTGGGGCTGGGTTTTACCAACCAACCCAGCTGTGTGGTTGCCAAGTGCCCTGGGAGGGCTGCAGGGCCGCGTGCAAGCTCCCCCGTCTCCTGCTCACCTCTCCGCCTCCTCCACGTGTTGCAGATTGAAAAGCAGGGATGGGACGATCTTGTCCATGTGCTGTGGGTCCCAGATATTGGCCTGCAGTTCATCATTCACGGTCTTCCTCACCACCCCTTGTAGACCTTTGATACCTGACATTCGGATTCTGTAAGGAAAAGGGAGACATGGGGCCATGAAGTCTCCAAGCCCTGACAAGTCCAGCTTCTGTGACAAGGAGAGGAGCACAGCGAGGGGATTAGGGATGCACTCGTCCCTTAAAAGGCAGAACAGAGCCCACCTTCTACTCTTCATGTGACTTGGCCTCCTGGCTGGCCGCCTTCTTGTGCTGGTGGATGTGAGCACGAAGGCCACGTCTTCTGGCTTGTCTTGGAGATTCCCAGACAGCCCTTGCCCTGTACCACCCGGGCTTCATCCCTAGGGTGCCCAGCTTCCCCAGGCTCTTTAGTACCCAGCTGGGTTTTCTCCAGTTTGAGCCCAAGATATAAGAGCTCAAAGTGCTGCCAAGAACGGACGAGGCAGAAACCAGGGCTGTGAGCAACTTACAGGGGGAGGGGATCTGGAGGGGGAGGGGCTCTGGAGGGGGAGGGGCTCTGGAGGGGGAGGGATCTGGAGGGGGAGGGATCTGGAGGGGAGGGATCTGGAGGGGGAGGGGATCTGGAGGGGAGGGGATCTGGAGGGGGAGGGGATCTGGAGGGGGAGGGCATCTGGAGGGGGAGGGCATCTGGAGGGGGAGGGGATCTGGAGGGGGAGGGCATCTGGAGGGGGAGGGCATCTGGAGGGGGAGGGGATCTGGAGGGGAGGGGATCTGAAGGGGGAGAGGATCTGGAGGGGAGGGGATCTGGAGGGGGAGGGGATCTGGAGGGAGAGGGCATCTGGAGGGGAGGGCATCTGGAGGGGGAGGGGATCTGGAGGGGGAGGGCATCTGGAGGGGGAGGGGATCTGGAGGGGGAGGGCATCTGGAGGGGAGGGGATCTGGAGGGGGAGGGCATCTGGAGGGGGAGGGCATCTGGAGGGGGAGGGCATCTGGAGGGGGAGGGGATCTGGAGGGGGAGGCACAGAGCTGTCGGGCTCTCAGGCACAAAGAAGTCTTGGCTGGGACTAAGCTGGCTGAGAAAGCAGAGGGGAAATGAGTAACAGCACAGAGGGGACCCCTTCTGCACATCCCCAGTTCCCACTCTGCTGACTCAGGGATCAGCACAGCCCTGCAGGAGGTGGCTCTCTTTACTGGCCATTTATTTCAACCTGAAGTTCCTTTTTTTAACCAAACCTTTTTTTTTTTTCCTGATTATAACAGAATACATGCTAATTATAGAAAAGTGTAAAGATGATTTCCCCTGCCATTGCCGCTCAAAGATAATTATCATTGGCATTTTGGTGTCTTTCCTTTCTTCTGTGTATAATATATAACAGGATCAAGAACCTGCTGCATATGTAATTCGTATTGGCTTTTTTCACCTATAGCATTCTATCACAAGCATTTCCCTATATCATTAACTCACAAACATGCTGAATGGTTATGTGCTACACTGTTATCAGAACTTTCTGAACTAGTCGCCTATTGGTCATTTAAGTTGTTTCTAAATCTGCTTCTGTAATAATGCTACAATGGACATCGCTGTACAAAGTACTTTACTACCTTCCAAATCATTGCCATGAGTAGAATGACTGAATCGAAAGGTAAGGAATGAAAGGCTCCCAGTTTTGCCAGATTCCTCTCCCCACGCCCACTGCACAAGCTGCAGGAGAATACCATCCTCACTGTGCCTGCCTCAGCACTAGGGATCTCATTCTAAACATCTGCTCTAATTTTGTGGCTCAGAAAAATCCTCATATCTTGTAGCGATTTCACTTCGTATCCTTTTGATGATTATTGGAGTTGAGCAGTTTTTCTAAATATTTAGTTGCCATTTGTCATTTCAGCTTCAGTTTTAAGTGCTGTTATCACGGCGCTACCCTGAGCTTTACGCGGAGACCATAACTGGGTGGTGAGAGATGCCTAATGCACCGTCATCCCCTGGCCCAGGACCATCAGGGCTGCTGGCAATGGACAAGGATTCCCTGGGCAAACACTTAGCTCCTCTAATCCTGAGCCAAGTCAGCACCCTGAGCTGAGGCTGTCCGGACTTGAGGACGAAGTAACTGTACTACAATTCTGCTAACTATTCCTGGCTCCAGGTTAAAGGTGCTCCCTAGTGCACTACAGAAATAAATCCCAGACATGCTGGACTCATGTCCCACCCAAGAGAGCCTGGCTGGCAGGAAACCAGGCCCAGGGGATGGAAATTTTTCTACCCAGGGCTTCCTTATGTGTGACTCAATCAATTTTTCTTCACTCTTTCAGTCTCCCCAGAATCCCTTCCACATAGGTACACATTTCATTCCATGATGCCCAGAGCTGACTGATCAGGCCTGGGGGAGAAGCAGCCTCTTACTGTTCCTTATAATGGGCTCAGTGGAGGCCTGCCCACGTGCAAGGGACTGGGAAGTCTCTGAACCCAAGGGGACTACACACACACACACACATACACACACACACACACACACCTATTCATGAGACCCAAGGGTAGTTCTTGGAAAGGAGCTCTGGGCTCTGCAAAGGCTGCGAAGGACCAGGGGGAGAGCTCAGGGAGAAGGGGTGCAGGGAGGTTATGGATGGGAGACAACACAAAGGGAGAAACTCCTCTCACCCGGCAGCCTTGCTTCCATGGGCGGCAGGTGCCAGGCTGTGGGTGCTGATGGCACTGCCCGGTGGCCAGAAGCAAACCTCAGCACCCTTCTCCTGACCTCCAGTCGCTCCCCACACCATCAGGACATGGTACGACCGTGTCTGCTTCTGTGCCTCCTCCCCTGCTGTGGAGCGTGTGTGTGCGGTTGTACGTGTATGAGTGTGTGTAGAGCAGCATGAGGAGGGGACACTCCCCTCCTGGAGCTTGGCTCTACCTGCGGTCAGCACCTGTTCCAGCCACACCTGGTCACAGTCCCCCCCTTCCCCATCACCTGCTTCTGGACACACCCCACCTGCTCCAGCCCCTTCTGCCTCTTCACAGCCGTTCTGGAGCGAGGTAGCTGCTGAGGGAACCAGCGCTGGGGAGACAGGGGTTCCTTCCTCCCGTGACCCCCACTGGCCCCACTGAGGCACTGCAGCAGCACAGCCCCAGGGAGCCCCTGGCTGGTCCAGGCGAGACTGGGCAGCAGGGACACTGCCATCAGTCACACAGGGTCCTGCCCTGGAGCCGTTTCACAGCTTGGAAGCTTTGGGAACAGGCAGCCTGGGGGATGGAGGGGTTCACGTCCTGTTTCTCCAACCCAGACCAGCAGCCGTGGTGAGGAAGCTGTAGTTTCAGGGCACACAGGGCTCCTGGACCGTGCCATTGTGTATCATGTGCACTCGGGCCCGCTGCGGTGCTGACGTGATGCAGAAAGAAGCCATGGGCTGAGCTCTGGAACAAAGCCATGGAGACCCAGTCTCCCGTGGGCATGTTGGCCACCCAGCCTCAGCCCCCAGCCCCTTCCTTCTCCGCCTCCTGCAGCTTTGCCTGGTAAGGACAGCTCAGCCCTTTTCCCTCCTTCCTCCTCCTTTTCCTGTGTTTCATTTCGCCTCCCCAGGTTGATAAGCACTCTTTGTAGGCAGTGGTTTACTTCTCATCCTTTATCTATCGGTATCAGCATATATTTGTGTGAATTTCTTTGTGATTTCATTGAGGGGTTTAATTTCTATGTCGAGGAATGTATTTCTGTAAGTTAAGTATTTTTGTGAGTGTGAGTATGTGTGTGTAAAAGTGTGTTCTGTAGTTGAAGATGTTTATCTGAAAAGCATTCCTTCATTCACTTACTCAACAAGAATGTCGTGAGTGCCTGCTGCTCTCCAGGCACTGTCTTAGCACTTGGGATGCGTCAGAGAACAAAACAATGACTCCTGTCCACACAGAGCTTACATTCTAGTGGGGAGAGACAGACAATGAATGAGAAACATATGTAAATTATGGAACATGTTTGAAGGGGATGAGTGCTATGGGGAAATAAAAACAGAGCAGGGTGAGGGAGAAGGCGAGGGTCAGGGGAAGGCGTTGTTAACAAGGGGACACTTGAGCAGAGCCTTGAAGGAGGTGAAGGAGTGAGCTGTACAGCTCCACAGAGGAAGCATCCCAGGCAGAGGAACAGACCGTGCAAAGGCCCTGTGGCAGGAATGTCCCTGGTGTGTTTCCAAGGCAGCATGGAGGCCTGTGTGGCCGAAGGGGAATGAGGAGGGGAAGAGCGGAGGAGATAAACTCAGGAGGACAGCAGGGATCAGCCAGTGTGAGGACTTCGGCTTTTTATTTGTGGGTGTATATTTTGATGGAGAGTGGTGAGTGGGAGTGTTTCTAGGGTGTATAAAGGCATGTACTTCTGAACAAAAGAGAGCACAGGTGTGTACATGTGTGTGTCACTGGCTCTCAAATTGGGCTCAGAGGACCGTCACCTTACGTCCCACCCTGTTTTCTGTCCCCAGAGGCTGTTCCTTTAGAAAGCATGTGCTGGGAGCCTAGCTCTGCCCACGCATCCACCCAAGTCCCGCCAGGTGCCCCTTCCCCACCAGCAATATCAGAGCCTCGGTAAACGCCAGTGAAATCAGACACGCAATCCGGGCTGGGAGCTCTGCAGGACCATCAATGCCTCTGCCATTAGAGGCACAGCCTCCTCAACTTCCCTTATACTCACTTAGTCTTGATCTCCAAGTCTTCATGGCCAGAGTGGCACATTTCACTGAAGCGAGACACGAAGAAATCGTAGCTCCGATGGTAGGATGGGGTGTCCTCCTCTATGTTGGCAAACTTCACAAACTGTGTGGGGGGAGAGGGGAAACGCATTGTGAGGTGACCCGCCATGCTCCTCGCCTTTGGGCTCGGGGACCTGGCATCCCCCAGGCCCTTTGCCATAGTAAAGCCACAAGAAAACACATCTTAGGAACCATGCATCTCAGGATCTGGCTATAGTCCACCTCCCAGAGCACACTCGGGAAATCTGAGTTCTCCTTTCCTTTCTACACAACAAGAGCAGAACCCCTGGCCCTTCTCAGCCCTCCCCTGCTGGGTGAGCAGAGGATGGAAGAGAAGAGAAAGAGAAGGGGGCTCAGTCACTTAAGTTCCTCCTCCCATTTACATCCAGAGCTGCCCCAAACATACAGGCTGAAAGGCTGTGAGGAATAACGCTGGAGCCTGAGCAAAAGCCGAGGCCACAGCACAGAGCACCGCCCAGGAGTGCATTCTGGGAAACCAGGACAGCGCTGAAACTGGATTTAAAACCGTAATTACGTTTTATTGTTAAAATTTTGAGTACACGTTGAACGTTTGCAATTTCGGTTCATTAAGCCTTGCTCAGCATTCTCAGCCGCTAGATTACTTCTGTCATCACCAGGCCGCACACTTGCAGCTCTAAATAGGGACTTGATTTCAACTGAGTCTCTCAGAGAAGCAAGAATCACAGACTGAGTGGAGTTAAATGACTAAAAGTTAAATATAATTTTTATAGGTTATTTTGTTTAATGTTATGAATTTAATACCACAAACAACTCTAAACGGACTAAACTTAGACTACATCCTCCACTATTCTGCCTTGTATTATTATATAATTTTTACAAACCTTCGTTGGCTCAAAGAGGACATACTGTTATTCCTAAAATTATCTCATCAGCACACTCATAATATTCAGTATCAACTGTCAACCTGTTTCCCCATTTAACTACTTAACAGTTGTGAATAAATTTTGGGGGATGAAAATTAGCAACTTCCACAAACATCCTGTTATTACAGTGTTCTGTTCTTGCAATAATAAATATGCATTTATTTTCTGCTGAATCATAAAACCTCAACATGCAAAGCAGATAAGGAAATCTTCCCTTCTAAGTTACATCTAAAATGCACACATATATGTGGAAGTATTCTGATATTAGCAATAAACCCAAATGACACTGCTTGCATCATTGATGGGGTTATGCAGAAGAGGCATAGTGGTAATCCATGTGATCACAAGATCATTGATTAGACCCAAGTTCAGGAGTTCCAGAAACAACGATAGAGCTGGCCTTTGGCTACGTGATCTTCCTAAGCCCCACGGGCTAGAACACAGACTTAGGCTGATACCGAGGCTGAAACTAAATTTGGGTGCACTGCTGCTCTTACACCAACAGGATGTTCCCAGGCTGCACTCCCTGCGGCCAAAGCCTGGCTTGGTCCATCCACTGAGAGGGTCATGCAGCTATGCGGTTCTAACCGCAGATCTACCTCTAACTGGTGGGGTGACCTTTGAGCGGGACATTTGACTTCTCTTCTGTCTTGGTTTTCCCATGTGTGACATAAGCAGCCCAGTCTTCCTTCACTACATTTCTTTATTTTTTTATCGATGCTACTTCAAATATGATGAGGCAGCTTAAGATAAGACTATGTGTATGCGAGAGTGCATGCATTTCAGAATAATCAAAACAAGACTGAAAAAGAAAGGAGGCCAGTAATAAAGGAGAAACAGTCAAACAAAGACTTTGTCCCCAATATATAGTGACTGTGTAAACCCAAATGTATGTCAGGAGAATGAATAATCAGACTTCGTGGTCACTGGTGTAGGAGTGTATGGGCTAATAGCAACGATGTTTAGAACATACATGTATCAGGTACTACCCTAAGCATCTGACATACATCAGCTCTGTTGTGTCTTAAAATGACTCTAAGTTAGAGAGATATTGTTATTCTCATTTTACAGAGAGACTGAGACCCACAAATGTTACATAATTGCCCAGGGTCCTGCAGGAGAAACCCAGGTCTCAAGCACGAGCCTCTCCAACAGAGCTCTGCCCAGAAAACCTCCAGCTCTGTTCCTGCTCCTGGCTTCCTCTAGCGCCTCAGGCCAAATGACCCAGGAGAGTTGCTCTGCGGAGGCGAGGGTGATGGATATTGTCAGGGAGAACAAACAGAGGATGAAGAAGCCGCCAGAGGGGACCTTAGTCTGACATTTTTAAGAGGGCTGCAGGAGCGAGGCCACTGGTTTCCAAACACTGCGGTACAGCAGAGTCGAGGGGTCTCCGTGACCATGCAGATATCTGCCACGAGCCCCAGACGTGCTGAGTCAGCACTGGAGGAGATTCACCTGTTAGATGGTCTGAGGCTCACGCTTGAGAAACGCAGCAGGATCCCTGACAGGCAACCCGGCGGCCTCCCTTCCCTCTGGCCCCCCTCCCCACGCTGATACTTCACGGAACAATTCCTGATCTCTGTGGACGTGACATCAAGCCTCTTCACTTTTTTTTTTTTTTGGCTGTGCCACGTGGCTTGCAGGATCCTACTTCCCTGAGCAGCGATCGAACCCCCATCCTCGGCAGTGAAAGCACGGAGTCCTAACCACTGGCCCGCCAGGGAATTCCCAAGCCTCTTCACTTTCAACCTTGACTTTCCCCTTCCTCCAGTGCCGTGGAACCTCGAGGACTGGTGGCGCGTCAGGTGGCATGGCCGGAGCCCTGTTCACGCCCAGTCTGCTCTGACTGTTTTCTGCACCGTACAGGCTGCTGAAGATTTCGACTACGACGCCCTGGCTGCAAGGTTAAAGTGGAGATTACAATCAATTTCTTTTAATTAATTAATTTTATTTATTTATATTGGCTGCATTGGGTCTTCGTTGCTGCGTGCAGGCTTTCTCTAGCTGCGGTGAGCGGGGGTACTCTTAGTTGTAGTACATGGGCTTCTCATTGCAGTGGCTCCTCTTGTAGCGGAGCACGGGCTCTAGGTGCGGGGGCTTCAGTAGTTGTGGCACACAGGCTCAGTAGTTGTGGCTCGTGGGCTCTCGAGTACAGGCTCAGTAGTTGCGGCATGTGGGCTTCAGTAGTTGCGGCACACAGGCTTCAGTAGTTGCGGCACACGGGCTCAGTAGTTGTGGCTTGCAGGCTCTAGAGCGCAGGCTCAGTAGTTGTGGCACACGGGCTTAGTTGCTCCGCGGCATGTGGGATCTTCCCAGACCAGGGCTCGAACCCATGAACCACTGCACCACCAGGGAAGCCCCAATTTTTAAAAAATGGAACATTCTGTGATAGCCACAGAGGTAACGCAGGGTAGAAAACACGCATGGGGATTCCTTTCCTAGAACTACAGAGGCTTTCTTCTAGGCCGGCCCAGCAGTCACTCCTGAATCTCCCCCAGCTGGGCCAGCCACAGCTGCTAAGCTCACTGGAAAATTCCCTCACTCTTTTCTCTCGTGACTCTCTGCATCCCCAGATTTTTACTCTTCTAGAGTCTTCTTCCCTGGAAACTTAGTTTTGAGTCTCCTTCTCCATTTTCGATTTTAACATGATGGTGCTCTACTTAAGTGGACTATACTCGCCTACATCTGCCGGGCCCACAGTCAGACAGCCGTGTCCTCACTCTGCTTCTCGTCACCTGTGTGCCTGTGGACGTCGTTTAACTTCTGAGCCACTGTTTCCTCATCTGAAAAATGGGGGTGATGGGGCCTATGCCACGGGGTGTCACCAGGGTTAAACGAGGGATGTATGCAGAGCTTGCCCGGAGGAATGCTCAGGGCTCTGCGCTGCAGTGAGCATGGTGATAGGGGCCTTTCATGGTCTGCTCATCAACTCCGGTCCTCGGCTCTGGTGCAGTGTGACCCTTGTCCTTTCCAGCCAAGCATTCACAGAGGAGGAGCCCAGATGGGCAGCGTGAACCATGCAGGATGCCGGGGGCAGGTGTGAATATGGAAAGAAGGAAATGAGTTAACAGCCACCCCAATGAACTGGTGCCCGAGGGTGGGAGTTGAGGATGGTGGCAGAAGGCAGGGAAGTTGGAAGATGAGGGCCAAGCCCCCTGAAGCACCCTTCAGGAACCGAAGGTCAGTTAGTGCAATAGGATGGGACAGAGCCCAGCACCGAGAGACAAGGAGGTGGGGCTCGATGGGAGCTCTGGGCGGCCGGCACAGCAAAACCGGGAAGATGTGGCCAAGCATTTGTTTTCATCTCTTTAAAATGCATAGATCACCTCCTAGGAATGTGAATGAGGTGGAGATAATTAAGAAAAGCTCCCTGAGTTCCTGGGATAACAGGAACTGAGTGAATTCAAGGCTTACTGTAAGTGAGGTTCCTAGTTCTAAGAGGCTTAAACTTTTTACGGTCCGGCAGGATTCAGCACCGCATACATTCAAGATACTGCTTCGCAGACAGCACGCCACTCTCCACGCGCCTGCCGCTCCGCTCCACCAGAAAAACAATTTCGAACATGGTTATTGTGAAGCATGCTTGCTTTGTTTTGACTCATACTTTGTTCCGTTGGGAGCCTTCAAAATACTCCTTGAAGAAGCTATTTATAGACACAGGAGTTTGTGTCCGGAGGACCCACACCAGGCCCCGTGCCCCGTCTCTAACGCCACGTGTGGATGGCAGCACTCCGGGAAAGAAGGAGTTAACGCCTATATGCCGAGAAATGACAACATTAAATGTTTCTAAGGCACTTGCAGCTCAGGCATCATGTTAGTTTCCCGGGGCTGCATGCCTCCAGTCTCTGCTTCCGTCTGCACATTGTGTCCTCCTTTGTGTCCAACCTCCCCCTGCTTCTCTCTTCTAAGACCCTTGTGATTGCATTTAGGGCCGACCCGGATAATCCAGGATAATCTCTCCATCCCAAGATCCTTAACTTGGTCACATCCGCAGAGACCCTGTTTCCGTATCAGGTGACATTCGCAGGTTCCAGGGATTGGCACTTGGACATCTTTCGGGGGACCATTTTCCAGCCTACTGAAACATCCATTACCTGACGTAATTTTTGGCAAACCAGCGAGTTTAATAGGAGCGATGTTGCTCCCATTGTGAAGATGAGGAAACTGGAGCTCTAAGGGAGCGACTGAATTATTTCAGGTCAACCCGCTCGTGACAAGTGGAGCTGGGGCTCCAATTTGGGAATTCTGATACTTTGATGCTCTCTGCCCTCCACCAGTGGTTTTTAAATTTTACTGTGTATCAGAATGACCTGGGGAGCTTGCTGACAATGTAGACTTTTGAGCCACCCCAGGCCTGTTGAACAAGACTCTCTGTGGGTAGGACCTAGGCATCTGCATTTGGAACAAACCCCCCTGCCCCACCAACTCCTACCCTGGAGATTCTGGGGCAGGGCATCTACAGACCCCACGTCCTTTGTTCTTTTACTGGAAAGCTGGACCAGTAGCTGTGGAAATGATCCGAGGCAGGCTAGGAGGAAGAAAGCTTATGCAATATATTTTGGCCTCCTCCTGTCCTTGGTAACGGAGGCCAGTCAAGGCTGGAGAGATGGCCACCTCCTTTGAACTGGGGTGGCCTGGGGTTGAACCAAGGGGTCCATCTCTGAGGCCCGGGAGGCTGCAGCCTCCAGGCTCAGGCTGTCGACCAGCCAGGCCATTGCCTCGCTCTCCAGGACTCTTGCTCTGTTACGAGATCTGGTGATGAGGCTGCACTCGATGCCATCCAGAGGGACTGAACCCCGTTTATTACATTACGGGTGGCACCAGGGCTAATAAAAGAGGCAACATTTGGTACCAGGAGCTCTGAGCATCCTTGGGAACCCTTGGTTTGATAGCTTGTCAGGAGGAGCTTCCCTTCCCTGAGTCTGAAACTACGACAGCACAGATGACCTGCCCAGATGACCTGGTCAGGGAACGCTGGCCTGCAGTATCCCCATGGGGGCAGCTCCGAGGGAGCCCACCTCAAGCTGCTCCTGAGTCCTCCAGGGCTGACAGGAGGAGGCCAAGATGGAAACTTTGGTAATTGTGGTTCAGAGGATCAAATCTGGGGGACCTGGTCATGGGACCACACCCACTGTAGGAGTCCACTTGGGAAACATGCCCAAACCTGGCTGAGATGGGGTTGAGACTCTAGGGTTTAAAATAGAGCCTTCGGGGCTTCCCTGGTGGCGCAGCGGTTGAGAGTCCGCCTGCTGATACAGGGGACACGGGCCTAGCCGCTCCATGCCCTGGTCTGGGAAGATCCCACATGCCGCGGAGCGGCTGGGCCCGTGAGCCATGGCCGCTGGGCCTGCGCGTCCGGAGCCTGTGCTCCACAACGGGAGAGGCCACAACAGCGAGAGGCCCGCGTACCGCAAAAAAATAAAATAAAATAAAATAAAATAAAATAGAGCCTTCATCCCTCCTATTAGAGGCAGAACAGTGTTATGATTATGAGAAGGGGTTTGGAACCAGAATGCATTTCTGAATCCCACCTCCCACTTAGTAGGAGGCTGATAGGAGGCACGTTTCTTAAGCTCCCCATGCTTCGGTCACCCCATCTGTACAATGGGGCCAGCAAGAGCAGCTGCCTCATAGGCTTGGTATGACCAGCCCATCAGAGTTAACAGTTATCACCTCATTTTTCCCCCAGTGGATTTCTGGCTTGCTGCCAACACTCCATAAGTTTCCACTGGGCCCATTTACCTGTGTGACTCACTAATGTTTTAAACACTTGATACAGCAGGAACTTCCTGGCTACTTCACCCCTACCATTGTTAGGTCATACCTTACAAATGGCTTTTGTTAAAATGTTACTTGCCTAATGCACAAGATTGTGAAATACTAAAGTTGGGTTTTTTTGGTTTTATTTTTTTAAGATATTGCAATGATGAGGAAGGTCTCCATAGCAACAAACTGGAGACTGTGAAGATGACACTTCAAAGGCCAAGGGCACCACTAGGGCCACCCTTCCAAGACCAAAGTTTCAGCTCTTCATATACAACAAAGGGTGCCAAGTTTGCTGGAGGAGATTACCAACCCTCTGGCACAAGCAGGAAGGAGACACAGTTGTGTGAAAACTGAGAGTTACTAAGGGGCTGGGTCAATAGAGAGAAAGTAACCTCCAAATATTGACATTGCAAAACCAGCTCTCCCTGGGTCTGGAGAAGAAGCTGAGCTGGTTGGCCTCACTTCAGCGCTAGCCAAGTCTCTCCAAGCAGAAGTCAGCCTTTCTCTCTTCTGTAGATGGGCATCTGAACCCAACTCCCTGCCATCAACAATAGAACCACAGTGTAAAATACTGGGCAGAGGGATTCCCTGGTGGTCCAGTGGTTAAGACTCCACGCTGCCACTGCAGGGGCCGCAGGTTCGATACCTGGTCAGGGAACTAAGATCCCATGTGCCGCTCAGCACGGCCAAAAAATAAAATACTGGGCATAGAGAGAACCCTAACTCTTTCATGGATACTGCAGGCCTTTTCGCTGTGTTAACCTACATAAGGAAAAATGGGAACGGTTGTTCTGTTGCACTAAGATGAACCCTAGCTGGAAAAGACCTTGTAAACCACATGGTTTTGACTTTAACACCCCCTACCCTGTTCTCCCAAGTGCTCTTGTTTATAGCAACTCCCGGAAGCAGTTTTCACTAAAGCCAGAGGAACAGTCCTACTGTGACATGATCGTGCCCTGCAAATCGCCTGCCAACCTGGGTGTAGTGATTCCCTAGACCTAGGACATCCTCCCCTGTCTACACATATTACATCCTTCCTCCTTCAAGATTCTTTGCAAAACTGACTGTGGTTTTAAAAACTCCTGGGAAAGCTCAGTCTTGCTGCCCGGGAAGGTGATCCCTCTGGTCCCAAGTAGTCCCACGTGCTAGCCAGTCTCCAAGGCCTGCACTTGGGAAGCGCGGGCCCAGGGAAGCACTGGCTGCCTCTGCGCTAAGATCCCCATCGTTTGCTGGCGCTGACCCCCGTGACCTGAGCTCTTCCACTGGCATCACAGTTCTGCCCTGACCTCCCTTCATGGAACCCACTTCTAGGCTGCTGGTCTCCAGCAGTGCTGATTTCTGTCGTGGTGTGGAAGATGAGAGAATTTCTAGTCTATAGATGACTAGTTGCAACCACAAGAGTTGATAAAATTGTCCAGAGGCAGCATATAGAGTGAGAAGAGGACAGAGCAGCAACCTTGGAGACCACAGACATTCCATGGGGACATGGAGAAAGAGAATCAATGAAGGAAACTCTGTCAGTTTCCTATTGCTGCCGTAATAAATCTCCACAGTTTAGTGGCCTAAAGCAACACAAATGTATTACCTTGCAGTTCTGGAGATCAGAAGTCTAAAATGGGTCTGCAGGGTTGCATTCCTTCTGGACGCTTCCAGAGAAGCATCTGTTTCCTTGGCCTTTCTAGCTTCCAGAAGCCACCTACATCCTTTGGCTCCTGGCCCCCTTCCTCCATCTTCATGGCCATCTTCAAATCTCTTCCTCTCTGTCTCTCATCTTCTGTCTGACTCTGATCCTCCCGCTTCCCTCTTATAAAGGTCTTTGTGAGTACGTGGGGTCCACCTGGATAACCCAGGATAATCTCCTTATCTCAAGATCCTTAACTTAATCATATCTTCAAAGTCCCTTTTGTCATGTAAGGTAACATTCACAGGTTACAGGCATTAGGATGTGGACATACTTGGGGGACCATTATTTAGCCCACCATAGAAACGCAGAAGGGTGGGCCAGGTGGGAAGAGCTGGGACGACAGGGCCAGGAGGTCAAGGGAGTGTGAAGAAGGTGCAATCAATGGGGAGAAATGCCACCAGAGATAGAAACATCAGCTGAAAAACGAGTGAGGAATGGGTTATTTGCGTGGTTTCCACAGCTTTCTAACTGCAAAGACAAAAAGGTCCTTTTACAATGGAGAGAGCCAGCTGTCACTACCCTAACCTGGGATGGCACTTAGCATCCATAGAAGTGGGGCACCAGACACTTGTGGTCCTTTGGGGATGCTCAGTGCAGGACCCAGCACTCCCCGTGAAGTGTTAGGCCTCAAAGTATTTAACCGCATCCAGTCAGACCTTCAAGTCTAATTCTAGTCTGCAGGAAGTATAAGAGACAGGAGAGCAAAACGAAGGACACCACAAGGAAATAATCAGACAAACCCAGACTGTGGGGCATTCTGCAAAGTGGTGACCTGGGCAATATCATGAAAAACAAAGAGCGGCAGGAGAGGGGTTGGGACTGGTTAAGAGACATAAGAGACACAGAAAACAAACACATGATCTTTACTGAATCCTGATGGGAAAGACAGCAATACAAGACAGTGTGAGGACTATTAGGGAAATTTTAATTTGGACCAAATATTTTTTATTTATTTATTTATTTTGCGGTACACGGGCCTCTCACAGCTGTGGCCTCTCCCGTCGCGGAGCACAGGCTCCAGACACGCAGGCTCAGCGGCCATGGCTCACGGGCCCAGCTGCTCCGCGGCACGTGGGATCCTCCCAGACTGGGGCACGAACCCGCGTCCCCCGCATCGGCAGGCGGACCCTCAGCCACTGCGCCACCAGGGAAGCCCGAAAGAGCAATTTTTAAAAACTCAGGTAAAGTTCACAAAACATAAAATGAGCCCTTTGACAGTGCACAATTCAGTGGCATTCAGTACATTCACAATGTTCTGCAACTAAAGCAAACCCCCAAAGGAAACCCACCTCTTGGTAATTAATCGGTCACTTTCCGTTCCTCTCCCTCCCAGACCCTGGCAAACACTGATCTGCTTTCTGTCTTTATGGACTCACCTATGCTGGATATCTCAGCTAAACGGAAATATAACGTATGACCTTCTGGGTTGTTTCCACCTTTTGGCTATTGTGAGCAGTGCTGCTATGAACGTTGGTGTACAAGTATTTATTTGAGTATCCATTTTCCGTTCTTTTTGGTATCTACCTAGAGAGAACTGCTGAGTCATATGGTAATTCTATATGTTTAACTTTCGGAGGAACCACTAAACTGTTTTCCGCAGTGTCTATACCATTTTACATCTCCGCTAGCAACGCACAAGGGTTCCAATTTCTACACATCCTCACCAACATGTCATTTTATAGGATTTTTAAAAATATAGCCATCCTGGTGGGTGTGAAGAGGTATCTCACTGTGGGTTTTTTTTGACTTGCATTTCCTTAACGATTAGTGGCGCTGAGCATCATTTCATGTGCTTGTTGGCCTTGTGTATCTTCTCCTTGAATGTCTATTCAAGTCCTTTGCCCACTTTAATTGCGTTTTCTTTTTGCTGTTGAGCTGTAAGAGTTTTTCATATATTCTGGTTACTGGACCCTTATCAGATATACAACTTGTAAATATTTTCTCCCATTTGGTGGTTGTCTTTTCACTTTCCTGACAGTGTCCTGTGATGCACAAAAGTTTTTAATTTTGAAGAAGTCAAATCGTCTATATTTTCTTTTACTCCTTTTGTTTTTATTGTCGTATCTAAGAATTCATTGCCAAGTTCAAGATCATAAAGACACACCCCTGTATTTCTTCTAATCTATAGGTTTAGCTCTTACATTTAGGTCTTTAATCTACTTTGAGTTAATTTTTATATATGTTGTGAGGGAGGGATGAAAGTACAAACTTTAAACCCGTGATCCTTCCTAATAATTTTATTATTTATACTAGGCTAATATATTAGATTGTTTATGTGAAGGACCTCGGTATTCTCAGATTTAATATTTTCAGCTTATCCTCACAGAGTGACCTCAGAAAGTCAGGGCACATGGTCATTGCACTGTCCCTGAGACACACATTTGGACCTCTCAGGCAATAAGGCAGGTATGCAGAAGCCAATCCCTAAGCAAATGATTGAGCTTAGCTGGCTCTGGCTCCCCCTCATCCCCTGACTTTCCTGGTCTCTCACTGTCATCCCAAGTTCAGATATTCTCATTAAAGACCTGAAAGCAACACTTAAATTTAAAAAATTATACTTTACTGCATATGATGTGCAGGAATGGTATTAGCAAAACCAGACTTTTTGCTGACAGGTTTTACCGTAGCTTCAATCCTTGGGGTGGTCAAGTACAAGCTGGATAAAGATCCATGAAGGATGAAGAAAGAAAGAGAGAGGAGGTCCCGGACTTAGAGAGCTGGAAAGAGCATCTGGTTGAGGGACACCGCCAGCAAAGCCTGCCTCTGAAGCTGAACTCTGAATCTATTGCAATTATCTGACTCAACTTTCTTATAATCACCTCTCCTTACATAATCTCCATTGTCTGCAGTACGGTAATCATTAGTCAACTGCTTTCTTGCTAATACTGTGATTCACTGTGATGGGGAATCTAGGAATTGGCAGGATTCTGAATTTTCAAGCCTGTAGCTAACAAAATGCCTACCCTGGGCCAGGATGTGCTGTAGGGAACGCTAGCGCTGACAGCCACATGCTTCTATGTCTCCCCCGCCGACCCCTGGGGAGATACCCTCTGGATGCATTGATGACTGGTTTAGTTTCCATGTACATGTTCTCTTCTAGACTATAGTTATCTTAAACAGGGCAAGTGAAACAGTAACTGAAGCTGTTGCCAGGGCAACATGACAAAAGAATTTACCCTCAGCTACTGTATATGTAATTTGTCAAAGGCAGCTGGCTCACAGAGAGAGGAAAGAGGGGAATAGGTTGTTAGTTTTGGTCTTTGAAAGAAGAGTTGAAAGACTGTCTTCTGGTTAAATCAACTTAAGTAGAACAGAAAAGCAGCTGTGACCTGTGCAATAAACACTCAGAAAAGTCAGGTTGGGAAGGCTAAGAAGACAAAGCTTAAACTTATTTTTTTTTTCCTGGTGATATTTGTAAAATAGTTGCATGTCAGGGCTTTTAATACCAAGCTGCTTGAAGACCTGGAGCTGAAAGTATTCCCTGAAGGGGAAGGAACAGAGAGAGAGCAAGAAATGGAAGGGAACAAGCGGGATATTCAAGTATGTTAGATACATGCAAAGCTGAGAGTTCTTGACACATCTGATAGCTCTTCTCTCCCAAAACTATAAGCCCTCATGATAGCCGCCACTTGTACTGAGACCAGTTACGTTACAAAGCTTGGACTGAGTTCAATCCACTCAGGGTATCAATGAGAAGCCAGGCTCATGAAAGATAACCCGCTCGAGGTTACCCAGCTAGGAAAGGGCAGAACTAAGCCAGAAGCCCTGTTTCCTGCTTCCCTGTGATCTTCCCACTTATCTGATCCCTCTGTCCTGTGAACATCCGTTTACTCTGTCTTCGAAAGAAGCACAACCTGGACAGCTTTCAAAGTATGCCCCATGGAGTCAGGGGCCAAGCTCTGAGGGCACTGGGCACCCCCTGCTCTCAAAGAAATACCTCCCTTTCTATTTTTACATCTATTGGGGCCTCACCTAAACTTATTTAAGGGAAAAATCATTTTTAAAAGTCAGAAACCAAATAGGAATGGATCCTCACCATGCTGACCCAGAGGTTCTACACCCCCTCCCCACCATCCCCACTCGCAAAGCCCCTTGGGCCTCCTTACCGAGTTGGTGCCAAGGATCTGCAGGTTGGGCTTCTCAGACTCAAGCAGCTTGGCCACCATCTTGAGGAAACTCTCCACGAAGAGGTTGATGCTCTGGCAGTGACAGGCCATGAGCAGCTGGTCCAGCGCCTCCATGGCGATGCACACGTACCTGGGGAAAGCAACAGCATTGCCATCACTCAGCCTCGCGCCTGTTCCACCCCCACTGCGTGGCCGGGGCAATCTAGACGGCAGTGCAGTGGCCACCTGGGTGGCATCCAGCTAATGCGGGTCTCCCCCGGGTTGCCGACGACTGGCCAGTTGTTCCAGCCCAGCCCTGAGAAGCAGAATGAGGCAGAGCTGGAAGGGAGCCTAGAGATGAATTCATCCAGCCCCTTATTTTACACATGAAGAACTTGAGGACAGACAAGGTACACCATTTCATGAGGAAATACAAGCAGAAAGAACTGATGCCCAGAAGAGCAGCTTCTGAACTCAAACCCAGTGAGGTCAGAGAATTACTCATCCAAGTCAAGACGTGTTTGTTGACACTGTCCTCGTCAGCGCAGGGGTGTAAGGATGAAGAAGTCCTTTAACTTAAAGAGCCTAGAGTGGGAGGGATAAGATAAATACACAGATATCTCCTCTAAAGGGAAAATAAGAAATGTTACCAAAAAAATGACATCCCACGAGGGTTCCAAAGAAGGAAAGAGGCTCTAGTGGGGAGGAAGCAAAGAACTTAATGAAGAAAGTTTAGGAAGAATCTGAAATGGGCCTGAGGACCAGCCAACTGCAAATGTTAAGGAACATAAAATTGCAATTTTTGTAGCTGAAGACCTCAGAAGTTCTATGATGAAGTCCTACTCAAACAATACGGTTGACACTGTTACCATGTTTGGATGACACTCAGCTTGCCCAGGGAGCATTTTTACCTCATGGAGAATAAGACAGACACAGAATGAAAATTCTTTTCTCCTTATGCAGCAGGTGCTCTGTGTCAATTCTAAGTCTCTAACCACTTAATTATTCTAAAGACTAAAACCCGAGTGAATACTTTCGCAAACTAGGAACGCACGACATCCAATGGTGAAGAGCTGCCCATCCCATTTTTTGACAACCAAATGAACTCCTCTTTATATTTCAAGCAAACCCTAATAACCGCTATCCTTTATTCACAATTCTACTTTTAGAAGCAGCAAAAAAGAGAGTTGAACCTTCTCCTACCTGCCAGTCCTTCAACCACACGGAAACAACAATCTCATTTACTACGTTCCTCTCTTCTCCATGCTAAAAGATAACCAATCCTGGGAATTCCCTGGTGATCCAGTGGTTAGGACTCTGCGCTTTCACTGCTGATGGCCCGGGATCAATCCCTGGTTGGGGAACTAAGACTCCCACAAGCCTTGCAGCACAGCCAGAAAAATAAAATAAAATAAAAAATTGAAATGCCCAGTCCTTTCCAGACTAGCCTTTGCAGGACAAACCCCCATTACTGTCTTCTTCAATGCCTCTCTTAAATCCCAAGAAAAAGGTCACAAATCAAATTCCTACTGAGAATCAGGAATACACATCTAAGCTCAAACCCAACATTTGTTCCACGATAGTGACATAATGAGCATTTGGTCACGTAAGGCACATCATGAAAGATACATCCCCTACATACCAAGCATTTGCATTCTAAAGAAAGCAAGGCAGGGCTTCCCTGGTGGCACAGTAGTTGAGAGTCCGCCTGCCCATGCAGGGGACGCGGGTTCGTGCCCCGGTCCGGGAAGATCCCACATGCCGCGAAGCGGCGGGGCCCGTGAGCCATGGCCGCTGAGCCTGCGCTCCGCCACGGGAGAGGCCACAACAGTGAGAGGCCTGCGTACCGCAAAAAAAAAAAAAAAAAAAGAAAGAAAGCAAGGCAGACATTCATAGAAAAAGGTTATCTTTTAACTTCTAATAAGGGAGACTCTGCAAAACTATTCTGGTTAAAATCTTTACGGTTTTCATTAAGGAGTTAGGTGTCTAGGGCAGAATGCTAAATGTCTCCCCTGGAATCTATTTTTGCCCTTTTCACTAGTCATTTAGAAGTTTAGCTGAGCTGTGGCTGCCCACTGGGAACATTTCCCAGCCTCTCCTGCTGCTAGGTGAGGCCACGTGACTTACATGTTGCCATTAAAATGAGAGGGAGTGATGCGAGCAACGTCAGCATTGCTTGCTTGAAAGACAGGATTGTCCTCCGGGTCCTCTCTTCCCTCTTCCTGCTGGCTGCAGAGTGGCAGCAAATAGATGGCCAGAGGTGAAAGCCCCGGATGACCTCATGGGCGGAGCCCACCAACCCAGACTGGACTATTGCATGAGAGAGAAAAAATATTTCCATATTGCTGGAGCCACTGTATTTTCAAGTCTCTTGATACCCTAAAGAACACAAGTATCTGATAATCAGGTTTAGGAGTGCTTTAGAAACCTGAGGGCACAAATAAAAGGGAATCCTGAGCGATCCAAAGCAACTCAAGTGACTGCCCTCACAGGAAAGAGAAGTGAGGGCTGAACATGACTCCATCCTGCAAGAGGGGAGATCAGGCAGACTCCATGTACTCGGAGTGTGGTCATGTGCCCATTACAGGGTGGTGACCCCTCTACTCACAGAGCCATGTGGAACACAGGAAGTACTTCCTGATACAAACAAAATGCAGGCAAGGTAGAGTGAGAAGAGAACTCCAAACCTACCTGGGTGCTAAGGAGTCAGGCTGATGTCTCTAAGTCAGAGCAAGTTCTGCTACGTGGCCTCTCTTTAAGACGCGGCCGAGAGGGACTTCCCTGGTGGTCCAGGGGTTAAGAATCCGCCTTCCAATGCAGGGCACACTGGTTTGATCCCTGGTCGGGGAACTAAGATCCCATGTACTGCAGGCAACTAAGCCCTCACGCTGCAACTACTGAGCCCACGCGCCACAACAAAAGACCCAGTGTGCCACAACGAAGATCCCATGTGCCACAACTAAGACCCGAAGCAGCCAAAAAGAAAAAATACAAATTAAAAAAAAAAAAAAGAAGAAGCTGCCTAGTGTCAGGTTTATATGCCGTGTACATAATAGGGGATGAATTAAAAGATTTTTTCTTTATGTTTTGATCCAAATCATATCTCTTTGAAGGTTAGGCAGATAGTACAAAACTCTCGATTAGCTAGTCTTTGTTTTAAAACAGAGTTTGGTTAAATAAAAAGAATGCACAGGAAGCATGACTATAGGATGATTTCTGAAGACACTACAAAACCACAACACAAAGCTCCACAAAGCTCTCGTGGCAGCCACTCAGTTTCAGACATTGTGCATCTGAACTGCCTCACACATAAGCCAGCTTTGCAAATCCACGTGTATAAAAGTAACAGCAGTCATGACGTTTTCTAAATGTACTTTTTTAAAGACATCAGTCACCATTTCTTCAGTACCCTTGCCCTAACTTCTTTACCAAACAACCGTAAGTAAAACAGCCTCTACTCTGAAATTTTCCTTCTCACTTTTGTAAAATGTTTATTTCTTTTATTTATATGAACTGAGTCAGCTATTATTATTGTTTAATATTATTAAATATCATTAAATAGCTGTCTCTGGGCACATTCACAAATGGATCTGGTCATGCTCTTATCTACAGAGTGTCTTTCAAATACAAAGGCAGCATTGGGTGTTTGGGCTCGTTTGGTGAACTGGAGCCACGTTTTCTCCTGCTCTGGAGGGCCCGCCAGTCCTCGATAGCCTTGCCCTTCACGGGATGTCACAGCCACAGTTCAGGATACCTGTCGTGCCTTGCAGACCCAGGCCTGGCATGTTCCGGGTCCACTGTATAGGCCGTGAAGCAGACTGATTCCTGCAGGGTTGGGGAAGCAGCCTGGGCCGGGGCCCTTCCAAAGGGACAGGTTTTCCCTGCGGAGAAACCTGGACACACTCTGGCAACCAAACATGGCGGATGGGAAATGGGAGCAGGCAGCATGGAATTCTCTTCTTCTATGAATCATCCCAGCATCCTTCTGCATGAAGGGTTTCACCATTATTTTATAGAGTTTAAATGAGGGAAAGGAAGGGGCGGGGTGGGGTTTGGCAAGAGAAGAAACCAGAAGGCCTCCCAAACCCCAGAGCTTAGATTGCTGCTTTTCCCTTTCCTGTAAAAAAATTCCCAGAAAATCCTGATAAGGAAAACCATCCTTTGCTAGCCAGAAAAAAAAAAAAAAAAAAAAAAATTGGCTACTGACCAAGAGAGGAAATTTTGATGGAAAGTGAAAATGATGGTAGAAGTGAAACAGAAAAGTAAAAAAGTATAAGGCCTAGTTCTCTGAATACACACTCCTTCAATCCCCATCTTTGATCCCAACACTAAGGATGGAAGGATTATAATTGCGAACTTGAACTTTTCAAAGTATCTTAGAAGATTAGAAGTCAATGGGCTTTGGAACGTCCTGCTCGCTGCATTGGTCCTATCTTATCATAACCTTCCTGGGTACATCTTATCCATTAAGTCTATACTTTCAAAGAGCACGGGCTTCTCAGGGTAATGTCCACTCAACAGGACTGGGGCCAAATAGGTTAGTCTGGGCTTGGTATCCTGAAAGGAGTCCAGTGTAGTAATAGGTCTGAGAAACTGGCCTGACTGGGTAGTTGGAACAGGATAGGGAAGAAAGGAGCTGGTGAGAACTAGCCCACCACAGGGGCCCAAGGGAGAGGCAAGAGTAGGGCATGGACCACAGCAGCAGGTGATGACCAAGGATCTTGGATCCACTAGTAGGGCTTCCCAGTAGGTGAAGAAGGCAGAACTCAGGGAATCTGGGATGGACTGGGGTTCACAGGCAGCAAGTGAGGTCAGGAGAGGCTACTCAGCAGGTTATAACAACAGGAACTCAGAGTCATGGGCCAACCAAAGCAGAAGGTGAGTTATAACAAGTGAGGAAAATACACAGGGGGGGCCTGGTGCGTAGGAGTGAGGCAGGAAATACCTTGAACTGAATTCCAGAGCAGGCAGCTGCTTCTGCTTGAACACCTTTCACTCAGTCAGGAGTGGGCTTAGGAGCCTCCAGGAAAGGAGGAACTGACAGTCAAAGTCTGAGAACCAGACGTGGTTGCAGAGGAAAGCAGACCTAGGGTCAGAGATGGGAACCAGCACACAGAGAGAGGGGGAAGCTTTAGCAGGGCCAGCCATTGCCCAAGAATCACTCAAAGAACCTTGACAAAGAACCTCTTATTCTGGGCAGTCTGAATGTATTTAGTCATGTCCCCACTGCTGGACAGAAACTTCTGGGTTTTAGCAGCCAGAAGTAGGGGTTGACTTCAGCCAAGGGAGGGAAGGATCAACTCGTCATCTAGTAGGAATCTGTGACATCTCTGTCTGAAGGGTCAGCTCCGTCCTCCAACCAGGTTCAGGGTCCTTCTGGGGACTGTGTATCTCTTGGGAGCCCCACCAGCTCAGCTCCAGGGTCAGGCTCCTCAGGGAGTAGCCCACCCCTCTTTGGCATGGGCGTCTCCATCCTCCAGGCACTGGGGAAACTGACAGATTCTAATGTGGCCTTCTGAACGTGGTCATTGCTCCACGGTCATTGTCAGCTGACCCTGAATCTCACCCAGCACTGCCGTTACCTCCCTTGCTCTCCAGTTTCTAGGGGTGTTCTAGCAGTTGGGCTGAACTGGAAGAAGAAAAATATGAAGAATTCTCACTTTTTGCTGCTCTGCACATCACTGCCCATTATGGCGCACACTGAGTAGAAATACCTTGAAATTTGTATCTTATCCTCTCTCTGCCCACGTTTGGTTATCACCCTTGATGCTAAACACATACGAGCAGAGGAGGGTGGATCTGCCACTGGGTCCAACACCCAAGGTTCACGTCCACATGGTCAAACCATAAACACAGACACCTGCACGGTGGTAGGGAGACAGCTCCTCAGACTGTCTGCAGGTAAATATTTCACTCTTCCAAACCTGCCACCAGTGATTAGGACAATGATGATGAATGTGGCATTGGGTAAGGAAAGACGGGGAGGGAGAGGAGAGAGAACAGGAGTACAGATGTAACAGATTTTCCTTCTCCAAATGTTTATGATTAGAGCCCCCAGAGAGGCCATCAAGGCTTTAAATACTTAGAGGCTGCAATGGCTATTTTTAACAGAACGATACCAATTTTGAGTTGCAGTTCTAAGGGCAGTGGAATGTTTCTGAGTGGCTCTGCTGGCTACAGGACATTTTTACTCAGAGAACCATCACTGCAGAGAGGGCAGGAAAAATTAGTATTAAATGTTTAATGGCATTGCTTGCATATGAGTTTCAGGTTCAGTCTAGGATAAAGTCATTTTTACTTGCTTGAGCCTGCTTTATAATATGTCAAGGCGATTTATATAATCAGCATGTTCATTATATTCATGCCCTTTTGACTGAGTGTGTAACCTAATTTTATTATAGAAAGGGATCATAGAAATGAATCGTTTCCGGTCTTGCTTTTATACCGGGGATAGCTTGATGTAAGCTTGGCTGGTGGGTCCCGTGGAGGTGTGGACCTCTCTATACACTGTCAGCACAATGCAGATCTTTACACTCTGGTTCTCACTCCACCTTCCTCACCAGGAGGAAGGGACCCTGGAGGGTGATGGGGCTGATGGATGGTCGTAGGGGGGGAAAGAGGGTCCAGGGGAGAGATCACTGCAAAGGCTCAGAGGCCAGAAAGCCAGGGGGGGGATCGTCAGCTAGTCCATCTGGAATGGGTTTAGAGCAGCTGTGGCAGGTGTGTCTGGGTTAAAGGCAAGTTGGGGGCAGGTAGTGGAGGAGCCCGGAAATCAAGCTGAGACCTTGGATTGTACGCTAAAGAAGCCAGGAAAGTATAGCTTGGTCTGTGTTTTGAAGATCATAGTGTTGATCTGGAAGGGCCAGTAGAGGAAAGATGGGAAGCGGGGAGACAATTTTCAAGGCCACTGCCATAATCCGGAGCCTGCATCAGGAGAAGGGTAGGAGCAGAGGAAAGTAGAGGATGGACATAAAAGGCTTCGTAGAGAACAGAACCAATGGGACTTAGGAACAACTGCCCTAGATCTACCCTTCCCTTTGCTCCAACAGCCGTGCCACCAGGGACATCTTAGAGCTCTCTTTACATCCAGCCCCACTCCAGATTGTGGCATGACGGTAGCGTAACAAACATGGTATGTCCTGCCGTTGACTTTTTTCATTTCAGGAAGTAATACATGCTCAATAGAGAATATTTAGGAAACACAAAAATGTAGATAGAAACCAAAAACCCCAGCCACCTTGTTCACAAAATATTAAGAGTACTCAATATTTTGGCATATTTATTTTTACTGTATTTTCCAGGCATTGAGATTTGTTATTGTTTTTAACTTGATTTAAATACTGTGTATATAAGTATGTATTCTATTTTTCATTTACTTATGGCATTTTCCATATTATATGGAAAGTATGTTTATAAACACCATTTTTATTGACTAGGTAACATTTCCTGAAGCGATAAACACCATAATTTACTATTCTCCTCCAGTTGGGCATTTAAGTTACTTCCATCTTTTCAGTATTATAAAAATTACCATAATGAACATCTCTGTGTGTAAAGTTAGATTATATATAAGATTGATATGGTGGGATAGATGAATAGAAATGGAATTACTGGATCAAAGGGCATAAGTGTTTTTGAAGCTCTTGACATATATTTCAAAATTACTTTCTAGAAAGTTTCAACCAATTTGTACTCATTCTAGAAAAGTATGAAAATGCCTCTCATTTTGCCATCCCTGGGTTAACACTGGAAATTATATATACTTTTTTAAAAAAACAATTTGATAAGTGAAGGTGGTAGCTTAGTATTTCAATCTACCTATTTGGCTGTTTAATCTATTGATCAGGGACTTCCCTGGTGGCACAGTGGTTAAGAATCCGCCTGCCAATGCAGGCGACACGGGTTTGAGCCCTGGTCTGGGAAGGTCCCACATCTGGTGGAGCAACTAAGCCCGTGCACCACAAGCCCATGTGCTACAACGAGCCTGCGCTCTAGAGCTTGCAAGCCACAACTACTGAGCCCACATGCCACAACTACTAGTTCCCCCACCAGGGATGGAATCCGTGCCCCCTGCAGTGGTAGGGTGGCCTCTTAACCACTGGACCACCAGGTAAGTCCCTCCTTGCTTTTTAAGAGAGTAAGCTGAATGAGGCAGGGTGGGTTTGGTGAGAGTAACGGCACATTCTGGGTTCAATGGTGTGTGAGGGCTTCTGGATAGAGACACGGGGGTAAATGGAGGCTAACAGAGGTGCTCCTAGGAAGCCAATACCCCCTTCTTCCCAAATCTTGGCAAGGGCATCACATTTTACCTTTGGAAAAGCACAGGGAACCCACTCCTCACTCCCAGTCCCAATTTTCTCAGGCTGTTCAACAATCCAGTCTATTAACATTTCTTAAAAGGACCCTGGGACTTCCCTGGTGGCGCAGTGGTTAAGAACCCGCCTGCCAATGCAGGAGACACAGGTTCCGTCCCTGGTCCGGGAAGATCCCACGTGCCGCAGAGCAACTAAGCCCGTGCGCCACAACTACTGAGCCTGCGCTCTAGAGCCCGCGAGCCACAGCTCCTGAGCCCCCGTGCCACAACTACTGAAGCCTGTGCACCTAGAGCCTGCGTTCCGAAACAAGAGAAGCCATCACAATGAGAAGCTCACGCACCACAACGAAGAGTAGCCCCTGCTCGCAGCAACTAGAGAAAGCCCGCGCACAGCAACGAAGACCCAGTGCCGCCAAAAATAAATAAATAAAAGGACCCTATGTTTTGCCCTGAAAATATATAATTTCTGCAAATCTCTCTCCACCCTCCCATACTACTTACCCATATCGATGACGACCCACATCACGGATGAGCCTCTCAGAGAGGTAGGCGCCGATGCGATCGAGCTTTTCTGGAGCTGACAGGGCGTAGAAGGTCAGCTTCTCCATGTTGGTCTTCACCAGGCCATCCTGTAAAAGACAGATCATCCTCACTGTGGCCATGCGATGGCTAGAAGACTTCAAGTCTAAAGGTAAATGGTCATTCAACTTAATCAACACTTACCAGAGTGCCTGTAATGTACGCGACACACACATGTGGGTTTTGGGGATCTAGAGGTGATTAAAACATAGACCCTGCTCTCCAGGAACTCACAACTTCGCCCAAAGTGTGCTAGCTATAAGCAAAAATAGTCAGTGATATAAGTGTACATATGTGTGTGCATGTGTACACTATATGTATTTACATATGTATATGTGTATGTACATGAAGGTATATCTGTGTGTGTGTATATGTGTGTATGTGAATGGATGACAAGTCTTCAATGAAAGCAATGCAGAATTAAAACGTATTGGATATCCAACATCGAGAAGTGAACAGGAAGAAGGCAGCTCTGCAACTTTCAGGGAATTGTCCAGAGGATGTTGGAAATGTGACCCTCCACTGCCTATCAGGAAGAGGTCATTGATTTCCAGAGAAGAAGTGAAGTACATCAGACCCTTTCCAAAACCACATAACCCATAATGAAGCCTGACCGTAGAGTGGCAGCTTGGAAACCAAGAAGCCAGGTGTCCCCTGTGCCAACTTGACACCTGGCAGATACCAGAGGGAGCGTGGAGAGGACACGAGCTCCAGAGCCAAAACCCAAGAAGGGAAGTGCTCACACCTGACAACAGCGAAATAGTACCATTCTGAGTTAGCGGCTCAAGGAACTATCACCCAGAGAGACATGAGTGGAGAGAATGCTCAGCAGTGGCCAGAAGCACTGAGCACCCGAGACACACTTCCAGAGCACTCTACGGATCCTGCCTGCAGAGCGGTCCAAAGCTCCTCGTTCTCCAGGCTCCCAGCTGCCTCTGGTCACCGATGGGGCTGTGGCCGAGGTTTTGGTGTGTCTGGGTGAGCCCCGGGGCCTGCCCTCCCTCGGAGCAGCCCCCAGGGCCCTGGATGGGGTAAGGTGGTGAGAGGCATGCTGGCGGCAGGAGACGAGACCCACCTCGGGATCCTCAGGGAAGATGTTGTCCACCAGCCTTTTGTACCTGGGGCGCAGGGCACCGCAGCAGCCACATACACCTGCAACGGCAACGAGAAACACCGGGGAGCTATGCCTCCTGGTTAGGCCGAGGGGACCAGGTTGGGCCGTTTGTGAGAAACCAGACCCAGGCTGGAAACAGAAGGGTCCCTCCCTTACAGCGCCAGGGCCTCAGTCCTTCTCACTGCTTCCCCAGCCCCAGCCCCACTCCAAGACGGCTGCCTTTTCCGCTGGGTGTCTTTGCTTGGAAATCTGGCATAGGTGCCAGCAGACCAGCACCTGTTCAGGAAGCCAGGCCATAGAACACACACATGTGTGAACACGTGTGCACACACACGCACACACACATGCACGCACACACTCACACCCACACTCACACTCACACACCCACTCTCACACTCTCCCCCACACCCACACACTCACACTCCCACACACACTCACACACTTCCCACACACCCACTCACTGTCACACACACACACACCCCACACACCCACACACACTCACACACTCCCCCACACTCACTGTCACACTCCCACACACACTCACACACACACTGTCACACACCCATACCCATTCACTGTCACACACACACTCACATACTCCCCCCACACACCCAAACTCCCCCACACACTCACTCCCCACACACCCACACACACTCACTGTCACACACACTCACACACTCCCCCCACACCCCCACACTCACACACACACCCCCACACTCACACACTCCCCCCCACACCCCCCACTCCCACACACACACACTCTCACAGACACCCACTCACACTCACCCTCTCTCTCTCTCTCTCTCTCTCACACACACACACACACACACACACACACACACTCTTGCTCTCTCTCTCTCTGGGAGAAGACTATACAACGGTCTCCTGCAGCCCAAGACTCTTCCCCAGTGTCCTGGAAGATGGACACAGCTTGGAAGAGCGGCTGCTGCACCTACCCGGCCCCCTCGCTTGATCCCCACTTCTTTTCTACTCTGGTCCTCAATCTCCTTTACCACCCTCTCTCCTGGGGCCATTTCCATTATAGAATGTTATGTGAAACTATGATAAATTAACACTACATTAATTATTAACATTTGAAAATGCATCTTTAATGCAGCGTGACTGCGGTGTTTGAAAGCCTTGGTGTTTGAGAGTTTGGAGGGCTTCGGGGGGCCACCCAGTCGGTGGTTCTCACCACTAGCCCTCCCCCACCCCAGGAGGTTCTCACTCCTCTGGGGCAAAATGAAAAAAAAACTAAGAATAATGTACCACGTTTTCAGAAAGCTGAAGACTGACACGCGCTCCTCCTTTGTATTTTGGTGCTGTGAAATGACAGCATTAGGAAATCAGTGATAATAAAACAAACCTGGGGAAAATAAAAAGTTGATGAGTCTAGGTCCCACCATAAAAAACTTTCAGTTGGAACCACTGATCTCCTCCCTTCCTCCTGACGCAGACGCCTCCCCTGGCTCATCCCAGCCGCACCCTCCCTGCACTGGGGAGGGGAGAGGACGGCAGGGAAGGGCCTGGGAAAGTCCCCCCCCAAAAGAAAAAATAATTGCCTCCTCATTCTACCAATTAACGCTTAAATCTGTTTGTACAAATGCTTTACTTGAAATGCAAATGTGCCCTGGAAGGATCAAGCCTATGGGTCATTCAGAAAAGAATGAATTACTTTAGTGGGAATTACTTAAATCACACAAAGAGCCACAAAGAGCTTTACAGAGGCGAGCACGGCGGCTCTCCGGGACCAGGATGGGGAGGGCATGAGGGCGGCACCACCAGGAGGAGAAAGGAACCGGGATCTGGGCTCCAGGGGAGACTCGGTTGTTAGGGGATGGGCGTGTCCTTGGAGAAGCCAAGGGGCACCCTGAGGACAGGATATCAGATTTGCGATATCCAGGGACTACTGTGCCCTCAGCCTCCCACCCACCCCGGGCACAGGGAGGATTGTGGACCTAGTCCTCGGCTGCAAACCGGACTCTGGGTTCGGTCTCTCTGGGCTGGGCTGCTACTGGCGTCTCCCCATCTCCTCCCTGCCTCTGCCTGGGAGAAGGTGTCCAGGCTCCAGCTGGCTGGCATCCAGGGCTATTTCTTGTGACAGGACAGCTCCCTGGGGCCCCTGGCCTCAAGGCCCAGGATTTAAACCTGCCCTCCTGCCCTCTCTCTGCCCACTGCGGCTGTCGGCACGCTCCTTCCCAGGATGCCCAGTGGCACATGCCCTACACGCTCCCTAAAACAGGAACACCGGCCTTTTGCATTTTAAGGGAGTGAGAACTAGAGAAAATGAGAAATTAGGGCCCCCAAACCCCACTGTCAGTCCCTTCTTCAAACCTTTCTGAAGGGCCCGCGAGCTGGGACCTGCCCTGGACAGAGGACAAGCTCAGGGTTGTTAGAAACCCCAACTGGTCGAGAAAGCGCAAGCCCATTTTGGGTACGCAGGGTAGAAACCTCTGTGCAGGGGCTCCCCATCCCAGCACAGAGGCCACGACGCAGGGCCTCCGTGAGAACCCATCGCGTTCGAGGCCCGGGCGTTCTCCTGCCTGTGGGGAGAGGCGAGAAGGCCAGAGAACACGAGATGGGAGCAGGTGCCCCTATCAGCAGAGCTGCACTGCTTTCGGGTGCTTCCTGACCTACACCCTGGCGGCTCCTTCTAGTCTGTTCTTTCTTTCCAACCTCCTCAGACCCTTGGAGGGCAGGGGCTGGGGAGGCAGAGTGGGCAGCAACGTGGGTTTCAAACCAAATCCTGGCACTGCTGCTTCCTAGCTGTGTGGTGTTGGGCAGGTAATGACATTCTGTGTGTGCGGTGTCCTGGGCTTAGCACACGGGGCTGCTGTGAGGCCACAGCGAGTTTACGCAGCAAAGCACTCAGAACAGGGCCGGCCTGCTAGCACCCAGTGCAGGTCCCCTCCAGCTGCTCTCCCCTCTGCATTCCCCAGCCCAGGGCAGCTGAGCCCTTCCCGAACTGCTAGCTGGTCGGTGCTGGCTGGTACATCTTAGCGTGGCTTCCCCACTGACCACTTACTCAGAACGTTCCCAGAAGATCAAACTTCACTAGCCTGTGGGTCTGAAATGATAATCTGACCTCAACCTCCAGTCACTGCCTGGTCACCTTCTCAAAGCCAGCATCCCTGAACTTTCCTGCCTCAGCGTCAGCTCCACAAACCTCAATGCAAATGTGACACGTTACCAGCGCACACAACAGACTAGAGCCAAATGCTGTCGAGAGATAAAGCAAGAGGCTCACTGGAGAGCACCCATAGGACTGGACGTTGGAGGGTCGCCAGGAGAGTAGTTACAGTGGGTAACTAACAAGCATTCATCAGAAAAAGGGTCTGTGGACAAATAAATCCATGAAACCTTGCACACCAAATCCCCCATTTCAGATTTGCAGGCAAACAAGCTTATTACAGCCTCTGAAGAGTCATAAGGTAAAGAAATCTATTTAAATTTGTTCAAATCAACACCTCCCCATTTTTCACTGTTACAAATAGCAGCATGATGAATACTCTTAATAGTCTTTTTTCAAGGCATGTGTATTGGCTACTGTGTGGGAACAGAAAGGTATATGCTACTATAAATGGAGTACATTGGAAACTGCTAATTTTAGAGTTTAAAGAGTCCTGGGTTCAAGTCCTGGTTCTGCCATTTGATCTTTGAGACTCAGTTTCCTCATCAATATAATAAGAGGAGGGCTTTCCTGGTGGCGCAGTGGTTGAGAGTCCACCTGCCGATGCAGGGGACACAGGTTCGTGCCCCAGTCTGGGAAGATCCCACATGCTGTGGAGCGGCTGGGCCCGTGAGCCATGGCCACTGAGCCTGCGCATCCAGAGCCTGTGCTCCGCAACGGGAGAGGACACAACAGTGAGAGGCCCGCGTACTGCAAAAAAAAAAAAAAAAAAAAAAAATATATATATATATATATATATATATATAAAAAAAATAAGGGGAGATTTTCCCTAAGGTACAATTCTATGATTGAAGTCCCACACCATTTGCTATAGAATCTGGAAAGGGAGAAATCACCTTGAGTTCTGCTGGTTGTGGGAAGGCTTCCCAGGAGAGGAAGGACAAGAAGACGTGGGGCAGGATTCACAGAGGTGAAAAGGACAGTGGGTACTTTATTCTTTATGTGCCAGACACAGCGCTAAAATACTTTACAAGCATCAACTCACTTAACCCTTACAATGACTCCATGGGGGAGGTATTGTTTTATCCCCATTTTACAGATGTGGAAGCTGAGGCACCAAAAGGTTAAGTTACCTGCCTAGAGCCACACAGCTAATAAGTGGCAGGATTTGAACCCCAAAATCTACCTCTAGGGGCTACGATGTTCTCAAGTACTATACCAGGGAAGGGATGCATTAGCTAGGGAACTAGGGAAGGCTTACACAGAAAGGGAAAGACCACTAGGGCAGTGCATTTTGAGGGAAACCACAATATGTCAACCCCAAATACGCCTCTTTGACATAAAAACTGTCTTGAGCTGAAGGCAATTAAGTGGCAGCAAAAGGCAGGAAAGGCTCCCCCTTTTCTGCCTCAAGAGGGGAAATAAATGCTCCTTTTACTGGAGACAGACTTTAAGAAGTCAGCAGAGGAATCTGCAAACAAACCTTGTTAAGCTAACCCTTATCTTCCTAGTTCTTTCCTCACCATTCACTACCCATAGCCCCAACCCCTTTGTCTGGTCAGTTCTTCACAAATGTATTGTTTCTTTGTCTAAAAGGTATAAAATCTTCCTGCTCTGGTTACTTCTTTGGGTCTTCACTCTCTTGTGAAGGCTCCCAGGCACATGTAAAAATTCAATCAAATTTATATGCTTTTCTCCTGTTAATCTGTCTTTGTCAGTTTAATTTTCAGACCCAGCCAGGGACCCTCAGAGGGTCAAAGAAAACTTTTTCCTCCTCTATAATTTCAAACTGTAAAATGCACACTCATCATTTGGGGATCTTATTAAAATGCAGATTCCGCTTCAGCAGAGCAGGGGTGGGGCCTGAGACTCTGCATTCCCACCAGACTCCAGGTGATGCTGATGGCCGTGGCCCAGGGACCACACTTTGAGTCTGCAAGCCACCAGAGCACAGTGGCTAAGAATTTGGGCTCTGGAGTCAGACAGGCTTAGGTTGACATCCCAGCTCTTCCAATTTCTTATTGTTTGATCTTGAATAAGTTACTTAACCTAAACCCAAGTTTCCTCATATGAAAAATGAAGATGATAATGGTTCCTTCTCAGAGGGCTGTGGTGAGGATTAAATGATAACATCTCCCTGGCTCCTTTTTCCTTTCTAACTCCCTTGAAGGAAAGATACAGAGGACCAGGCGGGGGCCAGACTGAGCACAGCCCTAAACAACAGGCTGAAGAGTTTAGGCTTTGCCTACATTAACTGAGAGCTCTGGGAGCCTCGTGAGCAGTGGGTGACATCGAAGATCAGTCCAGAGGTGGCATGCAAGATGGGATTGGACAGAGAGATTTAAGGCAGAGATGTGTGAGCGAGTCGCCCCAGGTCAGGGGCAAATACCTGAACCGAGTGATGTTATCAAGATGGGAGAGCAAGGGGCAGAATCAGCAAGACTTGAGGAGCCTAACAGGAGGAACAAGAGGAAAGTACAAAAGAGGACTGTGGGCTTTCCGGTCCCCCCACCAGACACCACAACCCCCTTGACTGAAATGGAGAAGAGAGAGGTAGCTGGGGCTGGGGGGAGTGGGGACACTAGGTGGGATCATCCAGGTAGTTGTGAGGAGGGCTCAGACTCATGGGAGAGACCAGGGCTGGAGCTCTGAGGGTCACTGGCCCTCATTGCCCACTGGTGTGTGAGAGAGGACCCGACGGCTCAGGGGAAAGGGGCAGTAGGAGCGGAGCCCCAGAGGATGGCTGCCTTGTCCACTCCCTCTTTCTGCCTGTTTTCCCCACCCACTACTCTTCTGTAAAGCCTTTCACCTTTGCCTCATTTCTCTGCCCATCCCCTAAGGCCCTCCAAGCTAAGGCATTTGGGGACTTCATGCTGTTCACACTGATCCTGAAACAGGAGGGAAGGGGGCAGGGCACAACCCCTGAAAGAATGACAGAGCCCGAGGACATGCCATAAACGGATTAGAACCAAAGGAGTCCAAGTTGACTTCCACGAGACCTTGAGCCTCAGTATATGCTCACTGTAACACATCAGAAGCTAAATGACACACCCACCGGCGCCATGACAGTCCTAAGGCGACAATAAGGATCAAAAAGTGGGCGGTGGCCCAATTCCTGGAAGTCCCCTGCCCCCTCCCCCAAATAGCTGGAATACTCCTCCCACTCATTAGCCTATGAAATTACCCACCCCTATAAAAACTGACAACCCCATACCCTGGCGCCTTTCTCGCCTTCTGAGATGACCCACGCTCTGTCTGTGGAGTGTGTTTCTCTCTAAATAAATCCACTTCTTACCTATCACTTGGTCTCTCACTGAATTCTTTCTGCAATGAGACATCAAGAACCTGAGCTTCATTAAGTCCTGAAACCAGGTGTGTGATCTCAGTTGGAAGACTGTGGGTTTTGGCCGGGTTTGAGATCAAGCCGCGTGGGTTCAAATCCCAATCTGAGGTGCACGGTTTCCATCCCAGAAACATGCCCTTATTGGCACACCCCCCACCCCTGCTAAAATTCAAAGCCCCCCGCCTGATTATCTAATTCACGAGATGCTAGTAGCTGATCAATAGTCTTTCAGAGGGTATATGCATTAAGGCTTAAAGGCTGAAAAAAATAATCTCTAATAGTTGAACCTTGGAGACATTTGGGTGAGGAGGGTGTTTTATATGAGGAAACCAGTATACAAGTGTCTACAAACTGTTCTGATATGTTGAGCTCTGGAGTTTGTTTGCTTGTGTTTTAACCCTTTCACACCCAGTTTTAAGGAAAATAAGGTAGGGAAGCAAAGTTAATAGGCTTGTTGGGGGGGGGAAGTATAGAAAAAGTTAAGAGTTTTTTGTTTGCTTTTAAGCAATCACAGTAACTTTCAAAAGAGAATGGGGCAGACCACTATGAAGCCATATAGGTGACCATGTCCTGATTAAAGGAAAGAAACACAAGAAAGGATCATTGGGGAAAATAACCTAAAGCTATTTACCATCTTATCTGCTCTACTTTAAAAAGGGACCGATCATATGACTAAAGAGATTTTTTGGAATCTCAGCCGGAAGTCAGAAAAGCTCCACACTTCCTGCATAGGTAATCAAAGCAGCAAATAAAGGTCTCCTCTCGATATGGGGACATATGTATATGTATAACTGATTCACTTTGTTATAAAGCAGAAACTAACACACCATTGTAAAGCAATTATACTCCAATAAAGGTATAAAAACAAACAAACAAACAAAAAAACCAAAACAAAATAAAACAAAAAAAAAGGTCTCCTCTCTGATAAGGCAAAGAGCCAGAGGGCTTGGTCAGGAGCCCACCGCCTCTGGGTGCCAAAGCAGTTCAGGAGGTGACAGAAACCCACAGGCACCCCTAGAAAGCTTCCAACCAGAAAAAGGTGAATTCGAAGTAGCCACAAACAGGCCAGGGGGGAAAAAAAAACAAAGAATAGAAGACATTTAAAAAGAAATTGAAAACAGTTCCTTGTTACGAGAGATTAAGTAATATATTTTCATGTATTTCTTTAGTCTTGCTTCTAATGGTATTTATTCTTAATGTTTGTACATAGAAGTATATGGAGTTCAACTCGCCATTTGCCTGTAAGAGAACCTATTAAATTATGAGTCATTTTATTTCTAAGAGAGAAGCACTCTCTACCAGGGCCCTCTCTCACTCTCTGGGGATCATGTCTGGCATATCCAAGCACAGATGCCAGAAGTAAATTTAATAAGGATCCTCTTCTGTCACTAGGACTTGTCTTACCTAATATTTTTATACTTATTTTAAGAAAAAGAGGGAAATGTGATATGGTCAATTTCACTAGTATGTATGTAGCTGCTCTGGTTACTAAAAAATCATATCAGCGGGATTAACAGAGTGTCCAATGACACTCAGTGGCCTCCTCCAACTTCAAAACTCTAAGAATGGTTAGACCTGCACCAGTGGCCCATCCTGCCATCTCCCGATAATTCATCTGCCCCAGCCTCAGGGGCCTCCTTGTACCATCCTGCCTCAGGGCCCTTGCACTTAATATTCCCCATCTGGAATGTTCCTCTCTGTATCCTCCAGGCTCCCATGCTCATTTCTCTAAAGCGTCTGCCCAAATGTCACCTAACTGTGGAGAACTTCCCTGACCATCATTCTCCTTTAATTTTCTATCCCTGATCTATTCCTCTTCGTAGCACTTTTTACCAACTGACATACTTTGTATGTGTCCACACTCTGTCTCCCCCACTCAAAGGTAAGTTCCTGGAGAGCAGAAGCCCGGCCTGTTTGTCCCTGCCTATCCCGGAGCCTGAACAGGGTCTAACCTGTGGCGAGGAGGAGGGAGAAATGGTCATACCCATCTGTTGAATGAAGAAAGAGTGTGTGATTGGGAGGAAAGCGATCATAAATTTCAAAGTCAGTAAGAGGATGACAGGCATTTAGCAAAAGGTCTCTGGGTGCTTGCAGGACATTCTCCTAGGAGGACTCGGGGAACGTTTCTATCGGAGAACCGTTGGCTCCAGTTCCTGAATCCTGCCCGGGATTCTGGGGTTGCTGCCACCTGTGGCTAGGAGCCAGGCTCACTGGGGCCAATCCCCCTCCAGGTGTGTGTGGGGGAGGGGGACTTTGGGCAGTGGGTAGCCTGGAATCAGGGCTCCTTCTGCCCTGCCCCTCCCTCCCTCTGGCCTCCTGACTGCTGGCCCCCAACCCCCTAAGCCCCGTTTGCTGTCTCCTGGCTTGGCCTGTGGCTAGTCCTGCATCTCCGAGGAGGGGCCAGAGGTGATCCTCTGTGGTTCTGGTGCGCGGCCAGGATAAGAAGCGCTGGCCCAGCTCTTTGCCTGGCAGCATGTGATGGCAGATCTCACAACTGCTGGCAGCCTCCGCGGACTCTGGACCGCTCACTCGGCAGCAACCCTGTCTTCACACCTCCTGCACGCTGCAGCCCTGTTTCTCCTTTGCTCTGCTTGCCTGATCCTAGTTTCTCGACTGATCTGTCCGCTTGATCAGAGCTACCCACAACCTGGGGCGACTGGAGGTCTGTAACAAGCAAAAACTCTCAAACACTAAACACATCATGCTTTTCAACATCTAGGCCACTTCCCCCAAATTCCCTATTTCTAACCCAGCATCACCTGCCAGGCCCTCTGAGATATAATATTAGTTCCTTTAGATTCCTTCCTCTCCTTATCACTGATCCAGCCTCTGTCATGCTGATCTTTAATAACTAAAAAATCCACGGTTTACCACCTCCTCTGTGCAAAGCACTAGGCCAAGCAACTTTATACATATTTTGTATGTATAATACTCAAAACAAAACACTAAGGTTTGTACTATTATTTTATAAAGAAGCAGGATCAGAGAGGTCAGATGCCCTGCCCAAAGTCACACAGCATGTGCCTTTCTTCAGTGAGGCTCCCCTAATTCTCCCATCACTTTCCCCAAAATACAGCCTCAGCAATTTCTCAGGTTCATCTTGTGCTCTCCTTTGCCACAGCTACCATTCTAGGACCCCTCTCTTACACCTGATATCCAGTCTTGTAAATGCCACTCGGCCAGTCTCCTTGCTTCAATGCATTCTCTAGGTAGTTTTGAAGCAAATCTTTGCTTGATTTAGTTTGCTTCACAGCTAAGCCGTTTGTCTGGCTCGCCATTACACTACACGTCAACCCTTCCACTTGGCATTCAACAAAGGATGCCCTGTAAAAGGGGGGGTCGTTCCGTCTTCATGTCCTTCCTCCTGGCACAGCTCTTGTCCAGCAGCCAGAAGCCACGTCTGAGTCCAGCTGTGAGAAGGGCTGGGTGGTCTGAGGAGCAGACTGGGGGAGCCATTCAGCCACGGAGAGCCCCACAGCTGCAGAGGAAAGGATGTTCAGGTGACAGGGACAGGGCAAAAACTGGAGACGGTAAAGGAGCAGGAAAGTCAGAGTCACGGTCCTGGGGGTCCTGAAGTCATCACACTGCGGGGGACGGGGGGCGCCGGCGACCCCAGCACGTGCTGAGTCCTCATTGGAAGACGTGCAACTCTGGGCATTACTTGCCCTCTGCCAGCTAACTTCTGTTAGCTGCCACGAGGCACCCCTTGCACCGCATTATCTTACGCAATCTTCTGCCACTGCTTGCTCAGGCTGTTATTTCAGTGAATGGCATGTTCTACCCCCCAGACAAACTGTAAGTTCCTCGGGTCTCATTTTCTTCCAACCTCAGTACAGTATCTGGAGCCCAGCAGGACTCGAGGAAAACTGTCATGACATGTGATGCCTTTGATCAGCGTGAGGTCCAGGGAAGTCACCTCCTCTCCTAGACCTTGGTTTCCTTTTTATAAACATCAATGCCATTATTCCCATTCACCAAGAAAAATGCCTTTTTGCTTAAAATAGTTCATATTTATTTTCTCAGCTTTACAATCCCCTTGTAAAGGCAAGGGCTGGACTTGCTCGTCCCTACCAAAGCAAACTGAATTCTTTTTAAACAATTTACAATAAAATTTAACCCAAGGCTAATGGCACTGACACTCCTTTCAAATGAATTGGAGGAAACAGAACAAAGTTCAGAGAGAAAGGGGCGTTAGGTTCAAGTACCTCCCGTGAGGACCAGGTCTTGTGTCCAGCTGATGTGAACTGAACTTCAGCACTTTGTACGGTACTCGCTGGTGGGGTGGGGAAGAGGAAAAAGTTTAAATATATAGGTTCTGCCATCAAAGAACTTACTCTCTAGCTGGGGACATGAGACCCACCCACATTTAAAGTTGATGATGTGTCGCAATGAGACTAAGAAGTCCATAAAACTGAAGAAATCTCTGGGAGTTTGATGAGTCCAGGAAGGCTTCCTGGAAGAGGCAAGACCTGAGCTGGATCTCTATGGGTGGAAAGAGCTGGTAAGAACTGATGAACCCATGAAAGGAAAAGTCAACAGGACTTCAAAGGGAAAAATTTTAAGAAAACCATAAAGGTTCCCTTTTCTCTTTTTCCTTATTTCTGATTTTAAAAGGAATACATGCTTATATGTATACGAGTGTAAAATAGGAAAAAATAAAAATGAATGTAAGCATCACTTATAATCGCACGATTTGTGATTATTAACCTTATAATGTATTTCTTCTGGTTTTTGTTTCTGTGTTTATACATATTTTGAAAATATGCACATAAAATTGGGATCATACAGTAAAGCATTAAAACCTATGTTCTTCTTATATTGTGGGCATCTACTGTCTCACTAATATTTTTCAGAACCTCATTTTAATGGCTACTTACTATTCCATCTTTTGACAAGACCCTGATTTATTTAATCATTTCCCATTGCTGTTTCCAATTTTTCATTATTCTGAATGATGCAGTGATTTGCCCTTGATAATTAAAGCCAGGAATCGTACAGGCAGAGCCTGGTCTGGTTTTATCGGTGATAAGGAAACCAAATGGCGCCATGTGGCTGTGGGGACAGTAGTGCAGTGGAGGGGACATCTGTAGGGCCAGGACCCATCTCTCATTGTCCAGGGAAGATTCGGGATCGAAAGACCAAGAGGAGGTGCTGTCACAAATGTGTTTGGGGAACGAGGCAGAGTCCGAGTTTCCAGACAGATTTTATTGGAAGTGGAATTAAACAGTAGCTGAATTCTCCATGGGGAGACAGTTTGGACCAGACTGTGTCTGAATTCACAGACAACCAGTAGCTGTCAGTAGCCTGACCTTTTGGAACTCCCTCACTTCCAATACACTCACTGCTTTCCGGCCAATCTTGGCTAATCTGATTGCCACCTTAATTGAGGGTGGGGATTGAAAAACAGAGAAATGTGTCCAACTGATTTAATGTCAGTGCTTCTATTCTTTCCTAACTGTAAGCTGCCCTGGGCTTGGATATCACACTTCCAGCGAGTAATAGGTAAAAATAAACAGAATGTTTTTCCATTTCTTGTCTCTTGGAAACACTAACAGCAGGAAAAATGTATCCCAACTATTTTCAGGAACCAGACAGCCTGACTTCCAACCTCAGTTCCAGCTCTCACAGCTGTGCAAACTTAGGCAAGGTTTCAAGGTCTCTGCGACTCGGGCTACTCATCTGCAAAATGGGAACAACAGAACCTACTTCATAGGGCTGTGGTGAAGACTTGATAAGTTAACACAAGTGAGTTCTTAGAACTGTGCCTGGCATATAATAAGCACTCAAAAAATATTAGCTGTTATCATCATCGATATTACTATGGTAACTGTTATTAAAATCTCTTCCCTAACTTAGGAGAGAGAAGGCAAGATAGAATAAAATGGAATTTCAGAGCAAGAATGGCCCTTAAAGCCTTTTGGTTTCATTTTATACTTGGAGTGTGAAGCATAAACAGCTGTTAAGAAATCTAAATCCAAATCCAGGTAGACACACATCCCCTCTCGAATGCCCAAGGACAAATCTCTGAGTAGAAACACAACTGAGCAGGGGTCATCCTGACCAGCGGCAGCAGCTACCGTGTTTTCAGTTGGTCTGTGCCAGGCACCACCCTAAGTGATTCACCTGCATTCATTTACTCTTTACAAAAGTCTATAAGGTTGATACAAGTATTCTTGTTTTACAGATGGCAGCAAACAAAGGCTCTTATCCAGCTTGTTGACTTGTAAATTAAAGCACTGAGGTCTCAGTCCTCAAATACCACATATTGTGGATAGGTAAAAATAGAAACAAAAATGTATTCAACAGGAATGTGGACCATGTAATCAGCAGCATTCTAATTAAATGTCACACATACACAGAGCAGGATTGCTGAGAGATGGAATTGGAACATGTCAGAGGAGACTAATTTTGAACATTATTTATAAAAGGATTCCATTCAGTTGTGAGAAAAAGAGGGCTTTCCATGTAGCAAGAGGGTAGAAAGAAAACACGGACATTTCCTGAGTGCCTATTTGATCATGTGCCTAACTTAAGCACTACAGTTTTTTAAAAAATCCCATGAGGTATTATCACTCTACAGGGGAGAAAACCAGAGCTCAGAGAGGTTAGTTAAGTTGCCCAAGAGCGCTCAGGGCGCAGGGAACAGGGCCAGGAACAGAACAAGGAAGGCCCTCTGACTTCAGAGCAATAGTATGTATGACGATTTGAAGCAAGAGTAATTATGGTAGGCAGGGATATGAAGAAAATGTGCTCAAGTAGAAAAAGATAATTTCTAAGATGGATTATTTTTAAAAAGTCATGTATAACTGATGATGAAATCTGGACCAGCTCTGTGGATTGTACCAATGTCAGTTTCCTGGTATTGATACCGAACTATTGTTGTACAAGATGGTAACATTGGGGCTTCCCTCATGGTGCAGTGGTTAAGAATCCGCCTGCTAATGCAGGGGACACGGGTTCGATCCCTGGTCCAGGAAGATCTCACATGCCGTGGAACAACTAAGCCCATGTGCCACAACTACTGAGCCTGTGCTCTAGAGCCTGTGAGCCACAACTACTGAAACCCGCGTGCCTAGAGCCCGTGTTCCACAACAAGGGAAGCCACAACAATGAGAAGCCCGTGCGCAGCAACGAGGACCCAATGTGGCCAAAAATAAATAAATTTTTTTAAAAAGATGTTAACGTTAGAGGAGGCTGGGTGGAGCATACAGGGGCCACACTCTGCACGTTTCTTTGCAATTACCCATGAATCTATACTTCAAAATAAGAAGTTTTTTAAAAGGTGGCATATAACAATGAGTGGAGGTGGTAACTGGCAGAAGAATTCGACAGAGAACTCTGATCTACTCATGGGGGGCACAAGAACCAGTGTCATGCCAGAGCCTCTCCCACAGCCTCAACTGTGGGAGAAATAAGGTTTGCCAACACACATATTGAATACCTATTATGGGCCTCAGTTGTACCCAGGGCTTCCTGGGGATATGAAGCATTAACAAGACATAGGTCTGGCTTTCGGGGCTCTTACAGTCTAGCTGCAGAGAAAAGGCACAATCGCTTAATAAAATATAAGCCGGACTAGGTGTACTGATGTTTCTTAAGGAAAGTTTCATGTGTTATAGCGACTCAAAGGAGAGTGCATGGGCTTCCCTGGTGGCGCAGTGGTTGAGAGTCCGCCTGCCGATACAGGGGACACGGGTTTGTGCCCCGGTCCTGGAAGATCCCACATGCCGCGGAGCGGCTGGGCCCGCGAGCCATGGCCGCTGAGCCTGCGCGTCCGGAGCCTGTGCTCCGCAACGGGAGAGGCCACAACAGTGAGACGCCCGCGTACTGCAAAAAAAAAAAAAAAAAAAAAGGAGAGTTCATAGTGCACGCTGCTTAGGCTGGTTGGTTAAGGAAGACTTCTTGGGGGCGGTAGGATTTAGGTAGAGCCTTAAAGGATGTGTCGGGGAGGGGGAGGGACAGTCCAGGCAAGAGAAACTGTTAAGTAAAAGATTATGTGTAGACATGGCTTTGGAGCCTAAGCTTGCCTGGGAGCTAGCTCCTTGCCATCTAGCTGTCAGTGTAGAATGGGCATTCAAAAAAATTGTTGAATAACTTAAATAATATTCACAGAAAACAATTTTAAAAGATTCATCCTCAGTATGGTTACTCCAAATAGGAATTGTATCACATAGATACAGTTTTGTGTTTTATAGCATAGAAAGAACATGCTTTGGAATTAAGCAAAACTGGGACTATGAGCTGTGTGACCTCAGGTCATCCAAGCCCTCTGTTGGTTTCCTCATCTGTGGGAGACGAGTAAGGCACCTAGCATGAGCTGGTACACAGTCGGTGCTCCATAAATGTGAACTCTCTGGTCCCTTCACCCTATTTCATAAGCATTTTTCCTGTTGCTGAATTGTCGTCATAATTACCATTGTTAATGTGGCTTAAAATTCTAGGGAGAAGATCTATAATCATTTACTGAACTGTTTCCATATTATTTGACATTTATCTTGTTTATACTTTGATGCTTTAAAAATAATGTTGGGACTTCCCTGGTGGTCCAGTGGGTAAGACTCCGTGCTCCCAATGCAGGGGGCCCCGGGTTCAACCCCTGGTCGGGGAACTAGATCCCGTATACATGCCACAACTAAGTCTGCATGCTGCAACTAAAAGATCCCACATGCAACTAAAGATCCCACACGCCTCAACTAAGACCCAGCACAGCCTAAATAAATAAATAGGTAAATATTGGAAAAACAATAATGTTGAAATGAGTGTGTATACATTACAGCTTTTTTCACTTTCTGGATTATTTCCTTAGGATAGATTTCCAGAAATGGAGTCAAGAGGTATGAATATTTTTAAGACTCAAGAATGTGAACTGCCTCTTCAGGGACAGGAAATGGCCAAGGGTAGATGGAGAGGAGGTTCCAAACAGAAGGCGCGCAAGTCCTTAGGACACAAGAAGCTCTGACTGCCCAGTAAGGACGCCAGACTTTATCTTGTAGGTGAGAGAGAGTTATTTAAGGGTTTGCTGAAAAGGAGGTATAAGAGGATGAAACTAGTGTATTCTAGGAAGACCAAGCAAAAGTAATCTGGCCATTGGAATATGTCCCCAAGACATAGGGAAATACGGGTGGTGGGAAAAGAAAGAGAAAGGAAGAGCCAGACGGGCCAAATCTGAATGAGAACAGCGCACAGCTGTGAATGACAGCGCAGAGAGGGGACGGGAGTCCAGAGCTTAGAATTAGTGACAGAAATGGCGATGCCTCACCCTCAATGGTGGCTCCCTGCCCACATTGGTCCTGGAAATGGGATCAGAAACTCCTCCTGCCACTGTGGAATGACAGTATGAATAACATCACATCACCACAGTGACTCGCGAGGTTTGGGACCAGCCATGAGAAAGAAGGTAGATTGGGGCCAGAGTCTGAAGACTGCCCAGTAAAATCAATGCACCAAAAGCCGATTACAAATCTGGAGGGCAAACAACAGAGAGAAGCCTTCCAGAATCAGCATTCTGTTTTTCAGATGTCTACTAACCATAAGCCCAGCATACACTGCCACCACGACGTCTGTCAACAAAGGAACGCAGTGAAACTTAGCCAGCTGGCTGAAATGTATTTGAATAAATAATTTAAGTGCAAACCTCACTGGTATACTTTTGAAGACTAGGTGACAGCATGGAAAATTTCCTAGGATGGAGTGTTTAATAAGAAAGGTATATATGTGCTAAACTATATCCGCAGTATGGCCCAAGCTATGAAAATTATGATTAAATTAGGACAAGAGATGTGGAGAAAAGAAAACAGCTTGACCTGTTGGTGTATCAAACCACAGTGAATTTTCTCCTTTGTTTTCATTTCCACGAATGCTGTATGGATATTTGCAATTCCCCCTGCCCTGATCTTGTCTGTAAGCCTGGTGAGCAGGGCCTGTTCCCTCTGAGCCTCTGCTCCACTCTCCTGTGCTCACCTGCACTCCTCTCTGTCCCCAGCTCTTTGTTGGACAGGGGCCCATTCCCACTCCTGGCTGTGGTGGGACATTTCTAACTGAAAGGTTGTTACGGGCTGTTTACCACTTTCTTCCTCCGTTCTTCATCCCAACTCAGCCATCACTAACTCCTCCAGGGTTGAATTTTAAATCACCACTGGGAAAAAAACTTGGTGTGGAATCTTTAATACTTTTTATTTCAGGGCTTCCCTGGTGGCGCAGTGGTTGAGAGTCCGCCTGCCGATGCAGGGGACACGGGTTCGTGCCCCGGTCCGGGAAGATCCCACATGCCGCGGAGCGGCTGGGCCCGTGAGCCATGGCCGCTGAGCCTGCGCGTCCGGAGCCTGTGCTCTGCAACGGGAGAGGCCACAGCAGTGAGAGGCCCGCGTACCGCAAAAAAAAAATTTTATTTCAGCATGCTTTGAAATTGGGAGGGTGGGGGGAGTATTGCATGAGCTACACTGTGACCACCAGAAGCAGGCAACGGTTTCTCTTCTCACTTTAATTTACACTGACTCCCAGCCATTCCCAAGGCCTGGACCTCCTTTCCCTCATTTCCAAAGTGACTCTGATCCAGATCGTACAATGAATCTTTGTTTTACTCATTGCTCAACATCTAATATCCAACGCAAGCAAATACATGGACCTTTAATCCCATTTATCTTATATTTGTGTCCCAAGATGGGTCTAATGATCACAGTTTGGGAACTCTAGATATGAGGCACTTGACATTCCAGATTGTCCTCAAGTCTGCAGTGAACTCAGCTCGCAGAGGAATGCTGTCTGTGTCTGTCACCTTCAAATTGTTATTAATGTCTCAGTATTTTCAGAGCTCATCACAGCCTGTTGGATAAAATCTAGGTTTCAGCTTCTCAGCATGGGGAGTGAGAACAAAGATCAGAGTAGAACACGGCTGCCAGCTTCCTACAAAAAAGTAATAATATTAACGGCTCCCCTGCACTGTCTCAGACACAGGGGCTTGTAGGACGTGTCGGCCCTGACCCTGCATGTTCAGTCCAGGAGAACCAGGGCTGGGAGGACCACAGATGGAATATTGGTACTCTTCCTCCCCTTGGTTCACAAATCCCATTCTCAGTACCTGCACCTGCTCAGATGCACAAGGAAGCAGGTAAGAATGGATTGGTGGCTTTGTTTGGAAACAACCTAAACGTTCATCGATAGGAGACTGGCTAAACAGACCGGGGAGCATCCATGCAACGGACACTGGGCAGCAGCTGAAATGAGTAAAGCAGAGCTGAGAGCACCACTGTGATAGCTCTTCAGACACACTGCTAATTGAAAAGGAGGCTGCGGAACTCATATGGCATGATGACATTGGTGTGAAACACTTACTGGCCCAACAAACTTGGCACATATGCAAATATGTGTGTGAAATATACGCTGTAAATGCACAAAGAGAGACCCGTAAGGACACACAGTGCAGGGTCATCAGTGGTTACCTCCAGCGTGGGATGAGGAGATGAGGTAGCCACCAGTCACTCGTGGTTATTTAAACTAATCAGATTTAAAATTCAGTTCCTCGGACACACTAGCCACACTGTATGTGTTCAGTAGCCACAACTGGCTAGTGGCTACCTTACCGGACAGCGCAGATAAAGAACATTTGCATCCGACTTAGAGCCTTAGGTTTTAGTTGAATTTCCTCCCCCACCAAAAATGTTTTATGTACTCCTCACTTAATTTAAAATAGATATAATTTAAATTTTTTTCCCATTTTCTCTTCGGGGTGAAACACCTCACAAAGTCTGATGCGAATAATTTTCTGTTCAAAGATTTGGAATCCAAGAGTTTAAAACACACACACACACACACACACACACACACACACACACACACAGAGGGACTGTTTTCTGTATTTGGTTCTTGCTGGAGCTGATTCAAGACCTGGCAGTCATCTCATTTATTCATGCACACACCAGGCATGCAACACAAATGCATCGAGTCCATTAGATGTAGATGAAGAAAAAAATAATAATAAAACCAGGATGTGTGAGTCCCTGTCCTCTTGGGCATGGGTTCGAGCAGCCATAACAAAAGGACAAGTGTCACTTGAGTCAGAGAGCCAGCGTGCTGGGACGTCAGAGGGTGGAGGTGTCATTTCAGTTTAGGTGCTTCCCAATGGAAATGAGGTGCAGATAATGCGTTGACAAAGAGGAGAGAGGAGGGCTTTCCAGGCAGTGGGAACAGCATCTGCAAAAGCTCGGAGGAGCGATGCCCAAGGGAGCCTTCTGAGAGAAGTCAGCGGGCCAGTCTGTCCAGGGCAGTGTGAGGGCAGCTGGGGTGTCAGGGAGGGGCCGGGTGGTGAGATGCCCTGGATGCCAGGCCAAGAAGGGAGAACTGTCATTATACTAACAGCCACGGCATCTTTGATTGTGCCTCAGAATGTGTAAGGAATCTGCTTCCGGTGGATAGAGGGATGGGGCGTTGCTGGGCGGCCACAAAGAATGTGACAGCCCTGGCAGAGGAGCAGGACAAGGCCTTGAAGTAGGAATGTCCAGCTGGAGGTGTGACAAACGTGGGGAAGTCACACAGGGTGAGTGTGCGACCCGGGTCGGCGGGGTGGGGCATATTCAGTCTCCAGCCCGTGGCGAAGCAGAAATAAATGGAAAGGGAAATCGGGAAGAAGCAGAGGCTTCCGATGGGTGTCTCACTGGCCCCAGAGCCAAGGGATGATATTTGGGATCAAGACCAGAGATGGGGTGAGTGGAACGCAGGCTAAGCTCGCCTCCCTCCCTCCCTTTACACGTGAGGGCCACCAAACAGAGCTGGCAGCTGAGGGGCAAGTGGAGGCGCTTTCTAGGGGCGACGATAGAGATAGGAATGGCCGGGCCTCTCGGCATCTGCACAGCGCCCGCGATCACAGAGGGAGGCGAGGACCCGGAGGGCACCGTGTCCCGGCAGTTTGAGCGGGGGAGGTGAGTTTCAAAAAGTGAAAATGGTCAGGAGAGGAAAAAAGCAGCAAGAACTGAGAAGGCGAAGGCAAAGGGCTCGGTAATCAGGCCTCCACTGGTGACCTTCTGGACAGGTTTTCAGTAGAGGTGACCTTGGAATCAAATAGAGCGAGTCAAGTGGGGAATGATTACTAAGGGAAGAGGAGAGGCGTAATCTCAGCTTCCGTGATTGCGGGTTTAGAAGCGTCAGAAAATATTATATGAAACACTGATTTAAAGATGACACCACCACCGGCAGTGCTTGGCTTGCCTCTGCCTGGGTCACGGGGACACGTGGCTTTGACAGGCTCAGCCTCCACCAGGTGTGAATAATGGACAAACTCCAGGCTGCTTCTACTATCAGAAGCAGTTAACTTCCGAAGCGGCCCTGAGACCTCCTGCTTCCAGTGTAGCCTTAGGATCCTGGAGGTATTCTGTAACTTTGATAGAATTACTGCTAACAGAGCACTGTTGGCATTTTATAATTTAATTGGTTCTCACTTTATAAACTTTGTTTATCAGTATAAGCAGTGTATTGTTTACATATATGGAAGGAAGTAATTTGTGGGCCTTCAAAACCCAGGGAATCCTAATAAATGAGATCAAGGGTGGGGTGGGGTGCGGTGGGAGGTTAATGCCTATGTGCGTGGCTGTCTGTAAGGTGTTCTGAGCTCATTGTGGGAACTCATTCACCTGAAATTTATCCATCGAATACCTACCACTTGGCATATTGAGGCATTCCATATTTTTTTTTTTTTTTAAGAACACATGAACCAGGGGAATTTCCTCGTGGTCCAGTGGTTAGTACTTGGGGCTTTCACTGCCAGGTCCCGGGTTCAATCCCTGGTCGGGGAACTAAGATCCCGAAAGCTGCATGGTGTGGCCAAAAAAAATAATAAAATTTAAATAAATAAAAAAATAGAATAGGATTAAAAAAAAAAAAGAACACATGAACCGTGGGGGTAAGGTTTCCAGTGGATAACTCCCGCCCTCAAAGAGTCTGCAGCACAGGGAGTAGAACCCATCACATGAAAACAATAGAGTGCTTGAAATCTCGCTGCTGATTTGGTTTAAGTTTGGAGCTAAGAACTGGAAACCAGGACTCAGGATTTATACCATGAATGCTTTCCCCATTCCCATAATATGTCCAGTTTCCTACTGTGGTCACCAGGCAGCCTATAAAAAGCAAGGTTACTCACCTCTAGCTTTCCAAATGAACACAGTATCAAATATAGAAACCAGAGGAAGCTTCATTGTTATGGAGCCAAAATGATTGAGAGCAAGTATGAGTGCTTTAGATATACAGATGAACTAACAGATTTAAGACACAGACTCTTAAAGGCTAAGAGTCCAAGATCAATCATTCAAAAGGTCAAATATATAATCAGAGAATCTGTCACAGCATGAGCAGTGGTGATGGAACACAAAACAGGCACGCCCCAGAGCTGCTAAAAGATAAAGTCAGGACCAGGGTGACCATGGTGCCAGAGGGGACTTTCAGAAGCAACACTTTTGAAATGCAAAACAGAAGTAGGAGCAAGCACCAGAATTCGGCAAAAAAAAAAAAAATGCAGAACAAGTGCTAGGTTGAGCCACACTAAAAATGCCAAGTAAGCATCAGGCCAAGCACAGCCAAGACCCATTTTTAATGAGGCAGTTCTAGTGCGCATGGGCATACCGAGTATATACCTGCACAAGGAAGAAAGGCCCTCCAGCAGGTTCTGCCCACATTGCAAGAAGCAAAAAGCAGATAGTCTGAGAAAGCAGCTAAGCAGAGTGGGTCCTGAAAGCAGAAACCCAGCTGGCCAGGGACAGCTTCTTAAAAAGCTCTGAATGATGAGTGGAGATTGCGAGCTTCAAATCAGATCTTCAGCCTCTGGAGGGGTGGCTCTGTTACTGCTATGTTGTCATTAAAAAGGATCTGTTGATAGTAAAATACGTATTACAACCCCTCCTATTAACATCAACATCAGCTAACATTAAGCTCTCATTATGCATCAGGAACTGTTAAGAGGTTTGAATGAATTGTTTTATTCAATCCTCCCACTAGCACTGAGGTGGACTCTATGTCCCCATTTTACAGATGAGGAAAATGAGGCTTAGTACACACAGTTGAGAAACTTATCCAAAGTCACACAACTGTTACTTGGGGTAGTGGGATTCAAACCTAGGCCTATCTGACTATAGCATCTTCACACTTAACCCCAGGGCTGCAAAGGAGACACTGAGATTTATTCACTTCCATGTGCCATTGGAAAAAAAATCCATTTTTAGCTAGGGAGATGTAGGTCTTTGTGCAGAGATATCACAAACCAGCACATTATTAAGAAACAGGTGAATAATAAGGCCATTAAAGGCTATGCATTCTTAGGAGAACGACATCACTGCGAGGTCACAGAAGCCCCAAGGAGGAAATGGAAAAATCAATCCTGCGCACACACCCAGCTCTGCTCAGCCACCCTCCGTGCTGGTCCTGGTGCTGAGACGGGCACCAGCAGGCCTGGTCAAGCCAGGCTTTGTTCTGCCATTTAAGGTCCAACAAGAGTCAGCAGTGCCCATGGCAGCGCTCCAAAGGCCTTGCACCAGATGGCCCTCCTTACGAGCCCTCTGCCCCCTGCCCTGCCAGCACCATCAACCTCCCAGCTGCCAACGCCGGCCTGGACTTCCTGGGTCAGCTTCTTCCGCTCTCTGCTCAGCACAAGTTTTCTAGCAGCATGCGTCCCACCCAGCAGCTCTCAATGAGCACTTTTCCTGGGGTGCTGGGGACCTTGCTGGGCTTCGGGTGACAGCCCGGTGCTGGCTGGCACGGGTCCCTGGCTGTCTTCTGGCACACCAGCTGCCAGCAGTGCAAAACAGACCTGCGATTGTTTGCATGCATGTTTTCTTTCCCTGGGTTTCCTGCTGTCTTATTGCAATATAATTAACATGCAGTCGATGCACAGATCTTACCAGTTCAGTGCCTTCAGTTTCGACAACTGCCTATACACTTGTGTAACCACCACGCAAACAAGAGAGAGAACATTTGGGATGTCCCCAGAGAGTTACCCTTCCCAGTCAAGCCCCTCACCCAACCACTATCTGATTTCTAACTTCTATCATCACTGATTTGTTTTTGCATGTATTCTTGCCTAATCGTACCTAAAACATAATGAGAAGATGTTAGATAACCATCCACAGGCCTTTGATGGTGAAAAACATTTTGGATTATATTTAGTTCTGCCATTAAAACACATGCTCACTACACAAAACGTAAAAAAAAACCATAGTTTTTTTGTTTGCTTTTTGTGTTTAAAAAAATTTTTTTTTAATTTTTATTGGAGTATAGTTGACTTACAATGTGTTTTTAATTTATTTATTTATTTATTTATTTATTTTTGGTTGCGTTGGGTCTTTGTTACCGCGCCCAGGCTTTCTCTAGTTGTGGCGAGCAGGGCCTACTCTTCGTGTGGTGTGCAGGCTTCCCACTGCGGTGGCGGAGCAGGGGCCCTAGGTGCGCGCTGGCTTCAGTAGTTGGGGCACGCGGGCTCAGTAGTTGTGGCGCACGGGCTTAGTTGCTCCGCGGTATGTGGGATCTTCCTGGACCAGGGCTCGAACCGTGTCCCCTGTATTAGCAGGCAGATTCTTAACCACTGTGCCACCAGGGAAGTCCCTGACTTACTATGTTGTGTTAGTTTCAGGTGTACAGCAAAGTGAATTGGTTATACATATACATATATCCACTCTTTTTTTTTTTTTTAACATCTTTATTGGAGTATAATTGCTTTACAATGGTATGTTAGTTTTATCCACTCTTTTTTAAGATTCTTTTCCCATATAGGCCATCACAGAGTATTGAGTAGTTTCCTATGCTATACACTAGGTTCTTATTAGCTATTTGTTTTATATATAGTAGTATGTATATGTCAATCCCAATCTCCCAATTTATGCCTCCCCCCCATCCCCTGGTAACCATAAGTTTGTTTTCTACATCTATAACTCTACTTCTGTCCAAATAGTTTTCATTTTTTGTTATTTTTTAATAAATTTATTTATTTTATTTATTTACGGCTGCGTTGGGTCTTCGTCGCTGCGCGCGGGTTTTCTCTAGTTGCAGAGAGCGGGGGCTACTCTTTGTTGCCGTGCACAGGCTTCTCATTATGGTGGCTTCTCTTGTTGCAGAGCGTGGACTCTACGCACACGGGCTTCAGTAGTTGTGGCTTGCGGGCTCTAGAGCACAGTCTCAGTAGTTGTGGCTCAAGGGCTTAGTTGCTCTGAGGCATGTGGGATCTTGCTGGACCAGGGCTCGAACTCGTGCCCCCTGCATTGGCAGGCGGATTCTTAACCACTGCGCCACCAGGGAAGCCCCCAAATAGTTTTGGAAAGAAAGTTTAAAAATCATCTGGGATCCTATCACTCAGAAATAACCACTGTTAGTATTGTAGAGGGTTTCTTTCAGGGCTAGTGTACCTGCATTGAGGACAGGCTGGCTTTCTAGCGTGGCATTAGCTTTTTTTATAAATAAATAAAGCTTGCTGCTGCCCTCAGAGCAGGCCACTTAGAGTTGCCTGTAGTGAGAGGCAGCTTCACCAAAAATCAACCTGCAATTTCAAGCGCCAACTCTTGTGGTTCATTTGGGGCCGACATCTGAATTCATTGCTTGTCTTCTGCAGAGGAATGTGTCTGGCACTTTTTTTTCCACTGGCAGTCACATGACCTCTCCTGGTACCTCAGTTTCACTGCTCAGAAGGACAGCGTCTAGCTCCTTGAGACGCACCTTCCCCCACAAGGTGAATAATGCATTTGCCATTAAATCAGACCATTTGTAACAGAACCTCCAAATTTGATAAATCATTCCTCCAGCCACTTTCACAAAAATGCAGCCACAGACCTGCCCTTGATATTATTCAAATTTTCTTCCTTTGAAAGATGGCACTTTAATAATATTCTTAATTTAAGTTGGAGTTTTCTAAAGACCCCAAGATTATGATGGTGTCAGTTTCTGGGTCTCCTTTTATATACACCCCAAGCAACAAGGTGACTAATGCTAGGTCATCAGCCTAGCCTTATTTATGCTCCAGAACTCTTTTTATCTTGCAGAACTCTGTACCCATTAAACAACTCTCCATACCCATCCCCCTCAGCCCCTGCTGACCTCTATTCTATGAAGTTGACTACTCTAGGTACCTCATATAAGTGAAATCACACAGGGTCTGTTGTGTTGTGACTAGCTTATTTCACTCAGCATAACGTCCTCAGGGTTTATCCACTTTGCGGCATGTGTCAGGATTTCCTTCCTTTTTAAGCCTGCATAATATTCTACTGCATATATATATATATATATATATATATACACCACATTTTGTTTATCCATTCATCTGTCAAGATATAATTAGGTGGCTTCCACTTTGGGCCATTTTGCATAATGCTGCTATGAGCATACCCATGCCATACCAAATACCCATACCAAATATCTTTTTGAGGCCCTGTTTTCACTTCTTTTGGTATATATCTAAAGACAGAATTATTGGATCATACAGTAGTTCTGTTTTTAATTTTCTGAAAAACTGCCACAACGTTTTCCACTCCCACCGGCAGTGCACAAGGATCCCAGTTTCTCCACACCCTTGCCAACATTTGTTATTTCCTGTTTTTTTGGTAACAGCCATCCTAATCAGTGTGAAATAGTATCTCATTGTGGTTTTGATTTGCATTTCCCTAATAATTAGCGATATTGAGCATCTTTTCAGGTATTTGTTGGCCATTTGTATATTGTCTATGAAGAAATGTCTATTCAAGTCCTTTTCCCATTTTTAACCAAGTTGTTATTCTGTTGTTGAGTTGCAGGCATTCTTTATATATTCTGGATAGAAATCCCTTATCAGATATACGATTTGCAAATATTCTCTAGGTTGCCATCCTGTGCGTTGCCTTTCCACTCTGTTGATAGTATCCTTTGGTGCACCAAAGTTTTAAATTTTGATGTGGTCCAATTAATAATGGCATTTTAAACGAGTCCACTTGGACTAGAAGAGAAAACAGTGTTGGGAAAAAAACCCAGACCTCGTTCTTTTCTTAGTTATGCCACTCAGTGAGCTGGATGACCTTGGACAAGGCATTTAATTTCTCTGAACTTTATTATCTTTTTTTTTTTTTTTTTTTTTTTTGCATTACGTGGGCCTCTCACTGTTGTGGCCTCTCCCGTTGCGGAGCACAGGCTCCGGACACACAGGCTCAGCGGCCATGGCTCACGGGCCCAGCCGCTCCACGGCATGTGGGATCTTCCCGGACCGGGGCATGAACTCGTGTCCCCTGCATCGGCAGGCGGACTCTCAACCACTGCGCCACCAGGGAAGCCCTGAACTTTATTATCTTTATATGAAAATTGGAGAGGGGAAAAGAACACTTACCACACAGGATTTTTGTGAAATGTGAATGTACATAGGGCAAGAATCATAGCATCCAGCACTTGGAAGGCACACGCCTCTTATCCATGCCTACCCCAGCATACTTGTCAGGAGCATCGTTTCATTCAACAGGACCCCAGGACAGACACTGTTTGAATTAACAAAGGGATCATTACCTGGTCTTATCAGTGAGGAAATGGGTGCTTGGCCAGGTTACATAGAGAACCCAAGACCCCGGTGCCTACATCACCACTGGGATCTCCTGCTGTGGATGCACCCACAGTCCCTGCTGTCTCACCCACAGGACAGACCAGTCACCCCAACCCAGGTGCAGACGTAAGAACTGGGAAACCCTTCAATACCATCCAGTCCGGCTCTCCCAACTTACAGATGGTGAACCTAAATCTGAGGGAGGTTGAGAATCTTGCCCAGATTCACACAGCAACAGAGCCTGAATCACCCTGACGGCCAACGCTCCCTCCCAGCGCAGAAATGAATGTCCTTGAGAAAACAGAAGGGAGGCCTTGTATGATGTCCAGCACCACCCACTCCTCTCCAGAACACTCAGCCCTGTTCTGCTCCGACAGTGTTGTCTGGGGGAGAAGAGGACATTCCCAGCAGTGCTAGGGAATATCTTTGGGGTGAAATTTCTCAAGATAGTCAGACAATCAGGCATGTTTACTCTATTTAGCAGCCCCTGGGCCCAGGCCTGCTACAAGGACCATGCCCCTATCAGGGGTTTGAGGGAAGCAATGGGACGACGCTGGTATTTTTTCCCTTTTCTACTCTACCTGTATAGGAACCTCAGCCAAAGTCAGCACACCTGCTATTCCAGGTGCCCCCGAACTCTAGCCCTGAGAACAAAGGTGCACAAGGGTGCAGAGTGCTTTATCCAGGAACATTCTGGCCAAGTGCTTCGAGAAACAGACATTTCATTGCCTTTCCTCAAAAGGCCTTTTCATCTTTCCTGTTTTGTGAAAGAATACTGCACAGACAACATGAATGGAAATCAAAATAAAGATTTACCCATAATTATGCCACTAAGTAACCTTCCTTTTTGAAGAAAATGATTGTAACATTTATTCCGAGCTCTACAAACCAAGAAAGAAATATGTAAGAATGACTCTCTAACTGCCCTAACCATCTCATTGGTAGGCCAAGCGGTTACCTCTCATCATTAAAACCATTAAAGTCTGGAGGAAAAGCCAAATGGTCATATTCTGGCATATTCTTTATGCTCTACAAAGTTATGATCGATGTGGAAAGGCACCGTAAGATGGTAAGATATTATTGTCACTACAGGATTCTCTCTGTTCTTAGAGAGATTCCCCAGCCCACCATCACTGGTACCTTGGAAACTTGGGCTGCTAGGTATGTACCTATGGTTGGATGAATGACACATACAATTATTTTATAGTTCGATGCAAATATCTGAGGTCTTACTACATACCAAAGATCTCCCCTAGATGCTAGGAAAAACGAAGATTAAGGTAGAGGTTGTGTCCTCAAGAGGTTCACAGATCTAGTGTGTAAAGGAATAAATGACATTCAGTTTGACAAATACATGAAAAAACTAACAGCCAAGTATAAGATACAGCGGGGACACAAAGAAGGCTTGGGGAAGGCTGCACAGCTCTGGGTTTTTTCAGCATCCATCCTGTATGACTCAGCTCTCGGAACATACCTCCTGCACAAGTAGTAAGAAGCTAGGAGGTGCTGGGAATGCATCGCTTTATTACAAGCAGTGCCTTTCTAAGAGATCTTCATCCAAGGTCTTTATAAATGTTCTTGTAACTTAGGACTTATGATTTATAAATGTTATTTCACGTATTAGTCACCTGAAAAGAAAGTTGGGACATGGAGAGAAATTGTTCTGAATAGTTATGATGAAGCTTGGAGCCCTGCCAGGCTAAGAATCTAAGACTCCTGGTTCCCAGATGCTTGAATTTATCTGGGTCCTTCCGTAGGGTAATGAGAAAGTTAGCATTTGAGCCCAGGAATCCTAATTCTCAGATTTATAGGCAAACTACAGCATGTGAGTTAGGGCACTGAGCTTCAAAGTCCTCATCAGGCACCCATATTCCTAGACGTAAAGCCACAACTAAACTATGTAAAATCTACTGAAAGACTCAGTTTGGAATTCTCTTGTGAAATTTGCCATTTGGCATAAGGCACATGTAATCGCCATCAGGTACAAAAGCAGTGTTTTAATCTCACATGCAGTTCTGTGAACACTTGCTTAAGAGACAATGGAGAATGAACTTCAACCAGCTGCATGACCTTGGGCAAAGTATTGGTCTTCTGAATCTCTGTGTCCCCAGCTCAACCACAGGTGTAATGACGTCCACCACCAAAGGGTTGTTCTGAGTGGAGGTAATGAACAGAATGACACAGAATAAACATCGCTACATTTTAGTATTGCGTAAGAATGTAGCGTAGTCTAAGGCCTTAGATGAAGATGTCACACCTGTCCTCTTTGGGGTCTAAGAGATTTTCTCATCTTTCTGGTACAGGGATGAGAGGGACACAGTCACGGCCCACCAATCTGTGCATGGTCCTCGAGGAGACAAGAAAGTGCTCGACAGAATCAGCATTATGGTTGTCCCCGTTCAGGGTCCCCATCTGACAGGTAGGCTTCCCAGAGGCAGGGGCCCAGCTTGCCAATCCTGTAGCAGCTCTCTGGTTTGACATTCTTATTATCAGACCCCTCTGTCTAAGGATTTTAACAAATACAGTCTAAATATGACATACTCATCCTTGTAAGCAGGGACTGTCACTGTTTCTGGAGAGGGCATGGCCTTGCCGGAGAAGCAACCACAAGAATTGCTCAGATGATGATAATATCCCCTTTCATAGGTATGACGTTCTATAACATAAATACATGTATGGGGACATTTTCTCATTACAAAGCAAACTATCCCCGTTCTATAGGGGAGGGAATGGGCTCAGAGAGAGAGGAAATAACTGTCCAGGGTCCTATGGCTAGAAGGTGGCCACTAGGGACTTGGACCACCATCCCTCTCTAACACACACAGCTCAGTCCTAACCCCACCTCTCAGAGGCAGCAATCACTGCTTCTAGGCTGGCTGGACCTGAAGATGTAGGGAAGGAGTTTTAATTCACAGACAAACTATCAGAAAAACAGAAGCTCCTCCTGTGAATGAAGGTCTCAGTCTCTGGGGTCCTTCTGGGTCCTCTAGGCCAAGCACTGACCATGGACCATGTTGTTAAGAACACTGCCAACAAGGCATGTGTGTGACTCAGTGCTGGTTGAATGACGGCCCCATCCGCCTGCCTGCCAGTCTCTCTCTCTGAGATGCACGCTCAAGCTCCCTTGTTTTTCATGCCACCACTGGTACTTACGTTGTCTTCCGCCCTCACCAACCTACTCTCCTGAATCCTCTCTTACTTACTTTTTCTCATCTAGGTCCCCCAGACTATTCCTGGGCCATTTCTCTCTCTGACAAAGCAAAACGATGATAAAGGAGGCGGGGAGGCTGCCAAGAGGCAGAGGCTCCAACCTGAAGGGAGCTCCCTGCTTCCCTGCTGGCGGGCCTGGGACCAACGAGAAGGCACATCCCCCTCAGCAGTTCATCCCTGACGTGCACACGCTCCTCTCTCCCCAAATTGACATGTGCCAGTCTCTGTGGTGCAGTGAGCTCTGCAAAGGAAAGACCCATATTCTCTGAAATATTCAGAATATTCTAGGGACAGCATTGTAGCAGGGGGGTGAGTCCGCACTGTGGAGCTGGAATGCTGAGGTTCAAATCCCAGCCCAATCACATAACCATGTAGCCACGGGTGGGTCACTAAAACCCTTAGCTCCTCAGTTTTCTCATTTCTAAAGTGAGAATAATAATTACCAACCCCTAGAATTTGGGGAGGATTAAATCAGTAAATACCTAAAAAGTGCTTAGAACGCTGCTTGGCACATAGCGGTGCCCAATGAATGGAAACGAAAGTAAGCGTAATTGTACTGTTATTCAAAACACAGTTAAGGCTGAAATACAGAGAGGGTCAGAAGTTATAACGAGGTAAATTTCAGAAAAGACATCTAGCTCAGGATTCACCCATTCAACAAGGATGAATGAGTAGGTTTTTGAGCACCTACTCCATACCAGGCAGTGCTCTGTGCCCTAAAGATGCAGTGGGGAACACAGAGGAGAGGAATATTAGATTGTGGTCCATGGCTGTGCAGTGAATTAAAATAAGGCATGTGAACGAGAGGGACAGACAGGCCTCCCGGGATTGTGGAGACAGGAAGAGCTTCTCCAGGGAGCACACTCTCAAAAGACTCCCATTCATCCGTAGAAGGAGAAAGTAACATCCACAGCTGCGAAGCGGGGCAGGAGCCTCGGCAGGTCCTGGCTCATCCAAACCAGGAAGGAAGCCGGTGGCAGAGCCCGTGGCAGTTTCAGGGAGGAATCAGAATCCACAGACTTGTATTTGGACCAGTCTTCATACTCTACAAACTGGGATAGAGCTGATTAAGGGAACTATATTTTCAAAAGAAAAATCTAATTTAGGCCAATATTTTTGAAATATCTCCTTTTTAAGGAGGAACTCAGGGAGGAATTTCTTTCAGATCTTAGCATCTCAAAAAACTGTATTTGTCCCAGGCAATTGCATTTTTTTTAAAGTTTTAAAGATGCTATGAGTTTTGCAAATGACTTTTCTCCTCTTTTTTTGGCCTACAGGAAGCTCAAAACTGAATTTGCAACAGGGCTGTTTGATAGGTGTTATTTCCCTGATACAACTTTATCTTTGGCTTTTTTTTTTTTTTCTGTTTTACTCTTAGATTTTCTTTGCATTGATTGATTGACTGATTGATTTTTTTGCGGTACGCGGGCGTCTCACTGTCGCGGCCCCTCCCGCTGTGGAGCACAGGCTCCGGACACGCAGGCTCAGCGGCCATGGCTCACGGGCCCAGCCGCTCCGCGGCATGTGGGACCTTCCCGGACCGGGGCATGAACCCGTGTCCCCTGCATCGGCAGGCAGACTCTCAACCACTGCGCCACCAGGGAAGCCCGATTTCTTTATTTATTGTAGCACAGGTGTGTGTGTAACATATATGCTCCAAATCCTCTTCAGAATTAGATTATAATCAATTTACTGCTCTAGGTAATTTAGCACCTATTTCACAATAAACTATTTTTTATATCTGCTTATATAACCCACATTTTATGTACCATGGGAATTTTTTTTAAAGTTTCAGTTCACCTTATCCCCACCCAGTCCTACTGCTTTTTTTTTTTTTCTTTTTTTAAGGGGCAAACATCTTCCACTGCATATGCACAATTGTAACTGGTCCAAAGCCTTCTCACTCCTTAGGCTACTGCCTGCATCTTCAGCGTCTATCTCCTCTTCTTTCCTTCATTTCCCCTCATCCCCCCACCCATTCTGCACAGTGCCCCCAGTTTCAGTTCTTTAAAACATTAATTGAGCAAATCAGCCATTTGACAGTTTTCAACTCTTCACCGGCTCCTACTGCTCATAGGGGTAAGTGAAAACTCCGTATCCTGACAAAATCTCCTACTCCATCACATAATTCACCATCTAAACTGCCCGATCCCTGGCAGTTTCCCTAACTATCCCTGGACACGGCTTTTCTTTCCCCACCTCTGTGCACTTACCCTGGTGTGTCTCCCGGCATGCTCCCCGGCCCCCTACCCCCCAGCCCTCAGAACGTCACACAAATGCCTGCTGTCCTGCGAAGCCCTCCTAATGGCTCCACCTCCCAGTGGGCTCTTCCACGCCCAAATATTGCTGGCTGACCATCTGAAGAGTAGCTCCGTTCTACATCGCGAAACTGTGTAATTTTACTGAACCTGTCTCTGTATCGTTTAATTTTTTGCAGGTTTTACAACTCGTTTGCGCACTGAAACTGGAAACTTCTTGATGGAAGGAACTTTTATACATTTTTTATCCTTCACGATGCCCTGTGTAGTATCATATATAGTTGACACTCCACAAATACTTGATAGTTTATGTCTATTTCCCTTCAAAATACAAAGCATAAAGCAAATGACAGACCAATGGTGAAGTCCTCAATAAATAAACTAATCATACTCATATGACAATTCACTAAAATGCAAAAGATTAGAAAATATAGGAAGTGTTTAACTTCACTAGTAATAAAGAATACAAGTTAAAATTATATAATGTTTCTTATCAAATTAGTAAGATTAGGAAAAAATCTCAACCTTTAATGCTTTTGAGAGTACAAGGAGATAGGTACTCTTATAACTGCTGGTGTTATCGATACAAATTGAAAACAATTTGACAACATGTAACAAATCTTTAAAATGTTTATATACCTTGATCAACCCATTTGGAGGGCTAGGGAGATACTCCAAGGTGCAGAGAAAGCTCTTGCACCAGCTACTCTTCCCAGGGTTATAACACTGAATCTTTATGAACAACTTAAATGTACAATAAGGAAATTATATGTCCATTCAGTGGACTGTTACATAGCATTAAAATGGCATTAAAAATGGCAGCCAGTGACTCTGTGTTAACTTGGGGGTGGGGGAATGCTTATATTCTAATGTTAAGTAGAAAAAAATAGAATACCAAATTATGGGAAATGAATAATTCTAACCACATAAACAAATGCATGGAAGGAAAGATATCAAAATAGTAAAAGCAGTTATACTTGTTTATTGTTTACGGTGTTTTCCAGATTTTCTAGAAGGACTGGATGACTACCAGGGGGAAAAAAAAAAGATGCTTTTTTTTTTGGCCACACACCTTGGCTTGTGTGGGATCTTAGTTCCCCAACCAGGGATCAAACCCAGGCCCCCTGCAGTAGAAGCGCAGAGTCCAAACCACTGGACCACCAGGGAATTCCCAAAAGATGCTTTTCAAAGTAGATTTTTCTTTTGTTTATACCAGGAACAGTATCAAAAGCACTGTTATTAAGTTTATGAGACATAAGCTTAATTTTCTTTTTTTTTTTTTTTGGCCCCTTTTTTAAAATAAGAAATGGAGAGAAGAGAGAAAGTTGAAGAAAGGGAAGGAGAAAGTGCGGGCAGCTCTCTTATCCTGATTAATCCCTGCAGGAGGTGGGCATTGTCATCCTGTAGAGCCAGGAAACAGGCTCAGAAAGTCAGGTCCAAGGTTACCTGAGGGGCAGAGCCACCATCACAACCAGAGTAACACGCCAGGAGCAAGGCAAGAAAGAGAAAAGAAAGGGCAAAAGCAGGTGAGCCCAAAATCTTAGGGGTAATTTATATAACAATATGAAAGGTTGGCTCTAGTGGGTAGAATTGTGGATGGGTTTTTTTCCCCTCCTCCCTTTTCCAGATTTTCCATAAGGTGATATTAACTTTTTGTTTTTATTTATGTGTGATAAGGAAACTGCAACCGTTTGAAATCACTGAGCTGTGAGCAGCCAGAGAGAAGACAGGCTCTACTCACTCCAACCCCCCACCCCGCTATGGGGAATAAAGGAGTCAGGAGGAGAAGGGAGGGGGCGGAGGGACAGCTCCCACCTGAACAAGCCACATGCTGCACCATAGGACTGCGTCAGGATTTGGGGGATGAGGTTGGAGTGTGTGTATGTGTGTGTGTGTGTGTGTGTGTGTGTGTGTGTGTCCCGTGATGAGGAGAAGCAGGATCTGTGGAGCTGTCTGCCAAGGTGAGCCTTTGTGCCGCACGTGGAGTCGGCTCCACCCTGCACTTCTCCCCGCCATCCACAAGTCACACACACATGTGCTCTGTAACGCACATTTACAGAAAGTTGTGTGCTGTTCCCTACAGTCGGCTTTCTGAATCACAAAGCATGAAGCAAGGCCTATGTTGGGCATGAGGCAGAACCTAGAGGTGAGGAGGGATTCGTTAGTGCAGCTTTTGTTTAAGGGAGATTGGGCTACACAGACGGTGGTTCTGGGGAAATGCTTCCCAATCATCTTCATGGCCTGCTGCCCTGATTCCGGAGGGTAGTGTTTCTTGGAGAGCTCGGCCCCGCCTTGGTGCGTAAGCGGGACGCTCCTAGGTGGGACCACCGTGGCTCCATCCCAGGGGAGAAGCAGAGGGAAACTTTTAATTATGTAATTCTAACACACACAAAAAAACCCTAATGGGAATCCATTTTTTGCAGAGAATTTGCTCACAATCTTCCTACCCGAGTACAAAGGGCTTTTATAGTTTCCCAGATCCCTTGTCAGTCTGTGTTCATAGTTAGAAAAAGAGTGTGGGGGGGTCACCTGTGTCCTTTCGGAGAGCCGCTTCCAGAAAGTGGCTGGGCTTTAGGAATGAGTGAGCGGTGAGAAGCAGCTGGGGTGAGTTTGGGGAAGGGAAGGAGAAGTAGTTCAGTGGCTTGAGTGGCTAGCTAGGTCGAGATGACTTGTGTGTTAAGCTGGGGTGGGAGGTTACGCAAACAGGCATCTTTAGGAGCCAGCAGAGAGGAAAAGAGAAGGGCAAAAAAAAAAAAAGAGAGAGAAGGGCAAAGGTCCAGGAGGACCTGAAGGGCACAGGCTCTTGAGCAATTTGTCTTGTGAGTGTAGAACTTCTTATAATGCACTGTCACATCCACGGTCCAGCTCTGAGGCTCACACAGACCTGGGAGGTAGATGGGCCTCTCGCCGTTTTATACAGAGATATCATTCTGAGAGACAAACCCACTTGTCTAAGATGAAACAAACATGAACTGACTGTGGGTTGAGATGGGCTGGCCCCATGTCTAGGATTCTTTCTGTCCCAGATGGTACCGTGTCCTCTAGCAAAGACAGGGGCCCTTATTCTCCCATAGATGGAAAGAAGAAGATGGGGGAAACTGAGGACACAGGGAGACTGAGTTGTCGGGGGCAGAGGTAAGGTGAGGAGGAGACGAGTGGGGAGGTGAAGATCTGTCCAGCATCACCACGCAGCTGAGAGGCAGCAATGGGAGTGAGATTATGCACACTGATAATGGATCCAGTAACCAGGGTGGATGGTCAAGGGACACCTTTACCTAAAGCTCTTACTGTTGGCTCTACACAGGGGCCTCACTGCCCATCAGTTAATAAAATCCCAGGTGGCATTTTCCCAGTGAGCATTTACCAGGGCATCAGGGGAGGGGGAGGGGCACTGAGCTAGGAAGCCGCTGTTTTCATTTTGCCTTTTTCCATCTAACTGTGTCACCTTGGATAAATCACTCGGAAAACAAGAACCAAATATAAGAAGTCTATGATGCTATGCCTTCTCGACCTCCCTATTCACATCTTTTTTCATCATTGATTGCCGCTGAGGAGAGAAAGATTGTAAGTATGACATGGACCCTTTCTTTTCATGAGAGTCAAGAAAATACTAAAATCCAGGCCAACAAGCCCTCCCCTTGGAGAGTGGGCACCTGTCACACCTCCTAAGACAAGGCTTTGCACTAAGCGAGATTCAGTAATCATCTCCCAACCAGCACTGGCATGACTTTGCTGCAGGCAAGTATGCAGAGGATTCCTTCATTGCAATCTTTCTATGCATGATTCAGGGGTAAGTACCGTCTCTGTTTGCATCTGGAGGAATAAGAACATATTATAAAACAGAACTGAAAAATCTGTGGTGTATCCAAAAATAGCACGCAGATATGCCGGCCTCCCGGTTCACCTTTCTGTACCATCCAACTCTCCCTTGACTTGCTTCGCACAACAGAGGCAGACTGGGACTCCCAACGCTCAGGCATCCTGGGATCAGTTATCAAACTGTCTCGGACTAAATGCCTCGAGGTGACCCAGCAGAACTAGGGTTCCTAATTCTTACCCATTCTGCTGGGCCTCGTCCTAACTCCTTCCCCACTGCAGGTGCCCCTGCAGTCACATGCTTTTATCAAGTGATCTGCAGCTTTAGCCTGCTCACTCTGCAGAAAAGAACGGGGGGAAAACAGAGAGTAAGAAAATATAGCTCTCTCCTGGGAACCTCACAGCCTCCTAGCTTATAAAACACGACCGCCTTGCTACCTTCCTGCAGACTCCCCATTGGCCAGCAGCACACGCTCGGAAGTCGATCCCCTCCCACCCCACTCCCCAGCCTTGGCCCATCCAAGAGATGATACTTGCTTGCAGGGACCTGATGATGTTCCCACCTGGGTCAGAAATGCACATGTGTGACCAATGGGGCAGGAAAGGAGGCTGATTAAAAGGCTGAGTGTCTCTCTAAACAACGAGGCCCACTGACTGCTGAGCCTTCGTACTACGCTCTCAGCTTCCTGTGCCTCAAACTTTGTGACTCATAGCGCTTGCTTGCAGAGTGAGGCAGCTGAGCGGCCTTGGCGATGGGTTAAATCGGGAATGTGCTTTTCTTCCGACCCTCACCCCTCAGGTGCCACCTGAGCCCCTACCTGGCCAGGGGGGTGGGAGCTGAACATAGCTTCAGCTCTTTTGCTGGCCCTAAATAGCTGCAAGAGCCTGATTTCCGATGGACTTAGGTCCCTGGGGATCCTCTCTCTGTTTCTCTCTGTCTCTGTCTGTCTGTCTGTCTCTCTCTGTCACACACACACACACACACACACACACACACACACACACACACCCCAGTTCAGAGTATCTGGAGGCTCTGTAATGCCGCTGATTTCTAAACTGGTCTGGGTCTCCAGTCCTCCAGTCCTCAGAGCTGCAATCTGAGACCCAGAGTGCTATTTTCTTCACCCACACTGCCTCCAAAACCAGAGGAATTCCTGGAAATTTTTAAAGCAGAACAGGGTATCAAGAGGGTCTGGCTAACTGTTGCACATCAGTTGAGGGGATGGCCGTGGAAGGGGGCTAGAGAGGTCAGGGGGCAGCCAGAGGTGGCCACCCAGAGCTGCCCGGCACCCTCAGCAGCGTCTCTCCCGTTCATCCCTGCGGAGGGCATATCTGGAAGTTCGGGAGCTTGGGTCCCACGGGCGGCAGGGGCAAGCAGAGGGCAGGTCCATCCAGGGGCGGCGAGACCAGGCTCCCAGAACTGGCTCTCTGGCCAGCCCTCTGCACCGCGGGCGCCGCCTCCCACATGCTCGAAGCCTGCACAAGACAGGCAGCGAGCGTCTCCCCGCAATCCCGGACCAGCTTCCCGCATAAAACTCCCCAGCACAACCTGCTTTTGTTAATTCTGCAAATGCTGTCACGACACCCCCTGTCTGCTCGGCTCCAAGGGAGACTCGCTTCCCCCAGAACCCAGCCGCTTCGGATCCCCCGAGCCCCCCGCACCCCGACGGACCACCGCCCACCCGCCCCAGCGCCCTCAAACAGCTAGGTCCGAAGGACCTCGAGGACCCTACAGCCCCCAGTCCTGAGCATCTTTGTCCTCCCAGCACAGACGCGCACACAGAGCGACAGAAAGAGCCCAGCCGGGCACCGAGTCCGCGCCCCTGGCCTCGCCGGGGCTCCGCAGGGGGACAATGGTCCTCGTTCTGCAAGTTTGCGAGCCCGGAAGCAGAGCCCTCCTTACCGTACATCTTGGCGGGGCGAGTGCCTCCCGGGAGGCCGCGTCGCCTGCAGCCAGCCCCCGGCGGCGCCGGCCTTTCATTCACAGCCGGGGTGGCCGATGGCGGCGGCCGGCGGAGGCCCGGGCGGGGCGGGAGCAGGAGCTGGAGCAGGAGCGAGAGCGGGGGGCCGGACGCCAGAGGGCAGGGGCCGGGAGCCGCACGCCCATTCAGCAGCCCCGGCTGAGCGCGGCCGGCCTCGGCTCGGGTTTCTGGGCAGGGCTGCGCCGAGAGGGGCGGAGGCTATGCTAATGAAGGTCCCTTCCAGCGGGCTCGGCCACTGCCGGGCCGCCCCGCCCAAGCTCCGCCCCGCCCCGCCTCGCCCCCCGGCAATTCCCACCCTCCGAGAAACCCAAATCCCTAGAAGCACCTTTCCCAGGCTGTCGCCCCCAGGTGCTGGGTGGCGCATTTTCCAGAGGCAGCGTCCCGCAGGGGAAGTGACCCACCCTGCTCCTGTCCGAATGCTCAGGCCTACAGCTGAGATCTCCCATAACCCGCGGGCACCGAGGGTCAGCAGGGGTGCTGGAAGCTGCATATGTAGCCCCTCCCCCAAATTTATCCAGAATGCGTTGTCTGATCCAGGGGGCGCCAGGAAGAGGAATTGGGGCATAACCTTCCGCCGTCCCTTGGTCCCCTTAATAAACCCCATTCCCTAATTAAGCCCTCAGCTATGGCCACTCTCTTGCCAAGTGCTCGCTACCAAAGCGCGTCTTTCCTCCGCCAGGTACGCAGGAAACGCACACCGTCCCACCGCTCAAGTGCTGCAGGAAGTCAGCTTGCTTTTCCTCTCCCAGATTCACAAGTGTAATTCACATGCTTTGTGACCAGGATCCTCTCTACCTGTGCCCAAGGGCCGACTTCACCCTCTGGAACCAAGTGAGAAACAGACACAGAGAGGCAGAAGGCTCACGCCCACAGCCTGAAGACAAATTCTAGCCCAGCTCAGGGCTTCCCTAAAGCTTCTCACCCAGCCCCCTCTACATTTCACATTTACCCCAAGGTTGAGGGGTTTTGTCCTCAAAATATTCTACTAGTAGAAGTTAGAGAGGAGAGAATCTTAAAGATGCTGTCATGTCTCTCATTTTAATGAAGAGGAAACTGAGGCTGTGAGAAATTAAATTGTGTCCTTTTTCCTAGATACACTGAGCTGTGTGTCCATAGGCCAGTCATCTCCCTCTCTGAACCTCAGCTTCCTGCAGGACTGTTGGGAAATTTATATAAAACCTACATGCAAGTACACAGTGGGCACTCATGTATTCATTTTCTTTCCTTCCTCACCCAAGGCAGAGACAGAGCCAGAGAGAGACTCTAGGTCGCTGGACTCTTGGAACAGTGCTCTCTGTTGTGCCCCAAACCCATGTTTCCCATTTCTCTCTGGCCTCAACACCCCCTCCCACTCTCTTGATGTTTCCAAGTTTTGTTCCTGTTCCTTTACCTCTTTACCTCTCTTAGCAGCACGTGCAAGTCTTGAGGCCCCATGGGAAACTCTGGGAAGGTTCCTAGAGCTCACATTTAACCTAGACCCTCAGATGGTTCACAAAGCAGCTCTGTTTTCTATGTCCAGTTCGAGGACCAGGTCAGGTGACTCTGAGATTCGCTGAGAGTCACTTTTGCCCTTGAACCAGGGCAGAAGGGAGAATTTGGAGTCTAGTTTGGTCTGGATACCCAGAGATACCCCTACCCCCGCAATCTGTGCAACACAAAAGATATTCGTTAAACACTGGTGTCTGCAGCACAGTGGGAAATGCAGTGTCTGTCTTCACAGAGTGAAATCGCTAGCAAGGAGTATAAGACTAATAAATACTGATAAAAACATTACATGACAAGGAAGAATATGGTAAATTGTGCATGAGAAGCACAGACCTCTACTTAAGACGTTCAGAGGGCTGAGAGCCTAATTCATTCTTTTTATCAAATATTTACTGATCACTTTATATTATGTGCTAGACACTGTGGAAGGTTCTCAGGAGAAGGGAGACATGCAAAAATGATAATAAAATGTAATAATTACTATGGTGGAGACCCATAGAAGAAGCAGAGTAGAGCTTCAGGAAGGAAAAAAACATTCAAGATGGGCTTTGAAGAATGGGCAGGATTTCTAGATGTGGAGATAATGTAAATAATTCCAGCCAGAGGGACTACAATTTGCAAAAGTCAGGATGGTAGAGGCGAGAGAGTATGTGAGCCGCAGCCTGGAGTCTCATCTGGCTGGAACAGAGTCTAGGACAGGGAGCAGAAGTAAGAAGGGAAGGGAACCCCCTGGCAGTCCCGTGGTTAGGACTCCGCTCTCTCACTGCCGAGGGCGCAGGTTCAGTCCCTGGTTGGGGAGCTAAAATCCCACAAGCTGCATGGCGAAGTAGGAAGGGGGGCTGAGAAGGTAGTCTGGCGCCATGCTGGGAGGACTTTGAGCACCGATCCAAAGGCTTTCCTGTTAGATCTAGGGCTGCCAGATTTAGCAAATGAAAATACAGAATGACCAATTAAATTTGAATTTTGAATGAATAAGGAATAATTTTTAGTGTATGTCCCATGAAATACTGGGGACATGTTATACTAAAAAAATTATTTTTGTTTACCTGAAATTCAGATTGGACCTATGTTTTATCTGGCAACTCTAGCTAGCGCCATCCTTTGGGAGGGTGCTCCTGGATCCTCATGACTGAACCAGGCCTGGAGTGGTCTTCACCCTCACCCCAACCTGTATTCCCAGTTAGATCCCATTGGTATGTGGCCCCTAAGGGCACAGGGATGGGGTCACTCTGGCCAACCTGCACCCTTTGCCATGGGTGCTTTGGCCTGAGCACTCAGGCCCCTCTGGGTCTATATGTTCAGTGGTGGAGGAATCCGGCCCATACTCAGCTTCTCTGAGGGGTAGTCAAGATGTTTAGATAAAATATGTGCAGGAAATAGTGCTGTGGAAATCTAGGGTAGTGGTGTTACATACAAGGAAGCTGGAACACAATATTCCAGCTCACGGTTTAAAACAAAAGTGCAGAACCCAAGGGCCCCAATATCCAGAAGAGTGTGCCCATGAAAAGATGCCAAACAGATATCAACTCTCTGGGTGGACTGTGGAAAGGAGGGAAAGTCAGAATTGGGATTTCTACCCTAACTAGGTTCTTACTGTAGCTGTGGAAATCCAAAACATGGGATGAATGCGACAGTAAGGAAAGTGGAGAAGAAATAACAGTTATTGTGTGAGCCACAGGTTCTGTGCCAGGCACTTTACACAGGTTATCTGATGTAATGCTCTGGGCGACCTTGCAAGATCCATACTATTATTCCCATTTTACAGCCGGGAAACTGAGACCCTGTCCTAATTTAATCATAATTTTTACAGCTTGGGCCGTACTGTGGATGCAGTTTAGTTTTTTCCTTCGTGAAGCTCTACTCTGCTTCTTCTATGGCCCTCCACCATAGTAATTGGAATTCTAGTAAATGAGCAGGAACTCAAGCCCAGGAAACTCTTGCCCAAGACACATTTTCTTTCCACCACGCTATGATGCCTTACAGTCCACACTGAGAGTCACATAACCACAGCCCTTTGGACTTCCCTGGTGGTCCAGTGGTTAAGACTCCGTGCTGCCAGTGCAGGGGGCACAGGTTTGATCCTTGGTCGGGGAAGTTCTGCACACGGCCAGGAAAAAAAAAAAAAAAAGGCAACTGCACTTTAAATGAAGTTTTTTTCCCCAACAACTTCTAAGCTGGTCTAAAGCGCCGTGCCCCCTTCCCTTGATTTACCTGCATTTATTCCTTTCTCAGCCGTATTTCACTCCCTCATTACTTGGGTTTGGAGGGTAGAGACTGGAGAGAGTCTCGGGCTAAACAGACCAAAGCAGGTGCTCTAATTTCCACCCCATTCCTAGACCATCATTGGTGGCCCCCCTGTGGCGTCACCTGCCTTCAGAGCCCGAGGGCTTCCTGGGACTAGTTGGGTCAGGCGGAGGAACTATGCCTTGGAAAAGGTGATTATTCTTTGACCAAACTTGCCCTGGTTACCACAGTCACTCTGAACAAGGCCCTTTGTTGAGACAGCCCAAAGGATCCCCTCTGCCGTGAGGAAGCACCACAGTTCCCACAGTTTCCTTTTGAACTAGAGGCTGAATTGCCCTGAGTTACAGAGAAAGGCAGCTTCGAAGAAAGAGGCAATCTGCAGTCATCACATAAAACCCAGGACCCTCACTTGCATCCGAGGTTCCACACCTCCAGGCCTGTCCTTTAGCCCAGGAGCCTGGCTTCCTGACGCTCCAGCCTCCCATGGCCCCCAGGGGATTGACTTTGTCTGCTCAAAAGCCTCTAATCTCCCCAACAGCCACACAACTGCAGCAGCTCTTACTGTGGGTACCAGCCTTGAGCGGCCAACAGCTTTAAAGGGCCTTTTCCAGAGGAAGGGAAGAGGGAAGAAAGGGACGGCCCTGGGGAATACAGCTTCAGGGGAAAATATCACGAGACCCAGTGAAGGGCTGAGGGAGCCGAGGGGAGAATGGGCCCCTGAGATTGTCAGGCAGCCGATTAGCTGTGAAGCCTGAAACAGAACTCGGGATTCCTCACTCCCGGCCTGGTGACTTGAACCCCTGGCACTTCTCCCTTAAAGCCGGTACCTTGACCTACTTCTCAGAAGCCGCAGAGAAAGAACAGCCTCTAAAAACGATACCCAAGTATAGGAGCAGGTGGGTATCCAAGGGCTGAAGAAGTCATCTCCACAACCCACAAAACAGCTCAGGAGCCAGGTCAGGAGGACGCGCTCTTGGCCAGGTCCCTGAGAGCTGCCTCGGGCTGCAGGGAGAGTCTCAGGGGCACCAAGCTGCCTGCTGCTGTGAGAGCAGGGCCTGAGTGCCTGGGGTGGAGAAGGCTGCTGCAGACAGATATTACCTCCTCTAAACCAGATTTCACCAGTGAGTGAGGGAAGTTTGGGATACTGATTATTGACAAGTCGAGGTTTAAATGTACTAAGGCAGATCTCCAGCCACCATCATTTTCACTGCCTTTTGTTTACCCTGTGTTCACTCTGCAGAGAAGGGTCAGGCTGCCTTCATTTACTGCTGTTCCCTACGGTCCCTGGAAAAGAGGCTTCTCTTTTACTTGAAGATCAAATCCATGTTTCCGGTAAAAAACTCAGGCATTATCATGCCCTTAACCCTGACTCCTCTGTCCTTTCACTGTCCCCTTGCTCCAGGCTGTCAAGAGGTACCTGCTCCCCACTGATTACCTCCCACCTCCAAGTGTGATGCTTGCCCCCACGGGACCCAAGCCCACCCACGCTCTGAAGGACTTGAAAGCCCATGGTGTCATTTTTATTTGTTGATAGACGTGACTTAGAAACCACGGGAAGTGGAGAGCTGGTCAGGTAGATGATCTCAGAAGGTCAAATCTGGCTTTCCTAGCCATAGCTAAGGAGACCTGCGCCAAACAAGGTTTGATGGAACCTTGAAGGAACAGGCTTGCCCAGAGGCTGGCCAACCTGGTTAAAGAAAGGTTTAAATGAAATTGGAGGAGTGGAAGAAAAACAGCTCCAGAAAGTTGCAAACCTGGCTACTGGGGAAAAAACCAGAAAGACATATGAGATGCTGAGCTCTAAGAGCTGAAAGTGGAGCCGGTGGAGGAGGAAGAGCCCGAGGACCTCACTGGGGCCAGATGCCAGCTCTCCGAGGAAGTTACCCTGGCCTGCCTGAGCCAAACCCAGTCTCCCTGGCCTTGTCTATTCACTGCCTCAGATTGACGTTGGACCCTGAAATCACCCCTCCTTCTCCCCCAAAGGATGCTGACTTACACTCATCGGCTCAGCTTTTGGCAGCCCTGCAGTTAGGAATCCCTGGCCCATTTCCCCCTCCCTGGACTCTGCCCGGCTGCAGGACTCCTCTTTGATAATCAGTCCCAATTATCAGCTTCTAAATCTCTAGCCCAGTTTTCTCTTTTCTGGCTCAGGGATGACAGATCACTTCAGTCTCATGAGAGGATACTCAGCAATTCTCAGGTGAAAATAATGGAGAAGCTCAGACATCTATATGCCAACATGCATATAACCAAAAAGTCAATTTGATTTTGAACCTGTTAATATCTGATGTCTGTTAGGTTAGGACTCATTTGTGTTCTAATTTACAGAACATGCATTTATCGAGAGCCTGCTACATGCAAGAGACTCTGTTAGACACAGTGAGGAGAGACAACTAAGAACGTCCTTGCCATTCAGAAAACTGACATTCTAGGAGAGAAGGTAAGTCAAGACAGAAATATGACATGTCAGAAAAGAGATAAAAATAGTTCTAGGACTTAGACTCTGAAAGCTGCAAAATGCTGCTTTAAAAAATTAAAGAAAATACAAATAAATAGAAAGACACCCATGTTCATGGATTGGAAGATTTAATATTGTTAAGATGTCCATAGTATCCAAAATGATCTTCAGATTTAATGCAATCCCTACTGAAATTCCAATGGCGTTTTTCTCATAAATAGAAAAAAACAACCCTAAAATTCATATTGAACCACAAAAGACTCTGAATAGTCAAAGCAATTTTGAGAAAGAAGAACAAATTGAAAACATCACACTTCCTGATTTCAAGTTATATTACAAAGTGATAGCAATCAAAACAGTGTGGTACTGGCATAAGGAAAGACGTATAGACAAATGGAATAAAATGGAGAGACCAGAAATGAACCCTCGCATGTATGATCAAATGATTTTCAACAAGCATGCGAAGACCATTCAATGAAGAAAGAAAAGTCACTTCAACAAATGGTGCGGGGAAAACTACATATCCTCATGCAAAAGAATGAAGTTAGACACTTATTTTACATCATACACAAAATTAATTCAAAATGGATTAAAGATTTAAACATAAGGCTTGAAACTGTAAAACTTAGAAGAAAATATAGCGAAAAAATCTCCTGCACATTGGTCTTGGAGATAATTTTTTGGATATGACACCAAAAGTACAGGTAGCAAAAGCAAAAATAAACAAATAGGACTACATCAACCTAAAAAGCTTCTGTATAGCAGGAAACAATCAACAAAATGAAAAGGAAACCTATGGAATGGGAGAAAATATTTACAAACCATATATCTGATAAGGGGTTAATATCTAAAATATATGAGAAACTCATACAACTTAATAGCAAATAATAATAATAACAACTAACCTGATTTTAAAATGGGCAAAGGAATTCCCTGGTAGTCCAGTGGTCAGGACTCCACACTGCCACTGCAGGGGGCTCGGGTTAGATCCTTGGTTGGAGAACTAAGCTCCCGCAAACCACATGGTGCGGCCAAAAAAAAAAAAAAAAAAAGAAAAATGGGCAAAGGATCTGAATATACGTTTTTCCAAAGAAGACATACAAATGGTCAACAGGTATCTAAAAACGTACTCAACATCACTAATCATCAGGGAAATGCAAACCAAAACCACAGTGAGATATCACTTCATGTCTGTTAGGATGGCTATTATCAAAAAGGCAAGTGATAACAGAAGTCGGTCAGAGTGTGGAGAAAAAAAGAACTATTGTACACTGTTGGTGGGAATGTAAATTGGTAGAGCCAGCATGGAAAGCAGCATGGAAGTTGTGTAAAAAATAAAAAAATAGAATTACCATACAACCCAGCAATTCCTGAGTGTATAGCTGAAGGAAATGAAATCAGTATTTTGAAGAGATATCTCCACTCCCATGTTTGTTGCAGCATTATTCACAATAGCCAAGATATGGAAACAACCTAAGTGTTCATCAAAGGACGAATGGATGAAGAAAATGTGATATATATATATATATATATATATATATAACTTCTTTGTGGCCCAATATATGATCTATCCTGGAGAATATTTCATGTACGCTTGAAAGGATTGGATCCTGGGGAGCCAAACATCCACATATATCTTCCTTCCCAAATTTCCAGCATAAAAGCATTCCTACTTAATATAATGCAACAATTCCTCCTACAATTAAAAATATACTATATCCTTCCCAAGAGGAGAAAGCCCTAGCCTGTCAGTTACTGAATTCAGCCCCAAGTGTAGAATCTCAGAGTGATATCCATTATTCCTCTATTTCATCATGACTTGTCTCAATATTTGCGTCCTATAAATTAAATGATTATTTTAAATAATACCAGCATACGCTATATAAAATAGTAGACGAGACAGGAAGAGGAAATTAGAGAGAATTTACCTGAAGTAGATAAATTAAAGTATTTAGTATACCAGGGAAGGAAGCACAAGTGAAAATAGACTTGGTAGGGGAAATTTCCCTGTAGTCAGGTTAATGTACAGCCTCCATCCCTACCACCTTGGCCACTTTGTTTGATCCCACTGAGCAGGCATTGGGGTAGCTTGGGAAGGAACCTGAATGATATTCTCAGAGTGAGTAATCTGTTCACTTGATTAATTGGGTCCATTCCATTAGGTTTTTCCACATTCTTCTTCCCCAAATGACTTCAGTGCTATTTCTGACCAAGATGTCACTCCAAATACTTCTTCCTCAAAATTCTCCTTCAGTCTCGTTCCAAGTTCCTAACCATACAGCCCAAACACCAGACACTGCCCATGACTCATTGTAAATTCTTACTTCAGGTTATCTCTTCTTTTGGATAGAGATATGCTGTGTGAAGTTCTGCCTACTGGGAGTATATTTCATCTCCACTGTCCTTTGGGACTAATCTGAGTGGGGTTGCTACTAGATTTGGCTAGTAGGGAACTAACTCCATATGAGATCATGGAGTTGAGGAACGGGCAGCAAGGCAGCAGAAATTGGCATACTGGAAGTGTGAGCAAACTTCTCAAATAATTTATTGTGCTTTCAGGACCTGCTTGGACATTTTCTCATATACATTGCTTTCTAGTGTGCTGCTAACCACACCCAACCTTATGGCATTGTGGCTCAGATGATATACCAAGTTCATGATGGACAGCTCAAGATAGCATTGTCACCAGGTGCTCCACAGTTGACATTCACTGCTTTTTCAGAAGCAGGCTGAGAAGTATCTCTTACAAAGACAACAGTTGCCTGCTGAAGAGGTCGTAGATTGATGGAAAACCATAGGGGTCTCCACGGTGATTCTCTTAATTAGGCTTGCCACAAGCTCCATTTAGCAACTCAATCTGCCATTGATAACTCAAGCACCCTTTGAATCCACTGCGTCATTAAGGCCACATATGCTGCAGCCTAGAGAAAATTTTCTTTCTTTGGGCCTTACTCAAAACTTGGAAGTCTTTTAAGTCACTTGGTAAACAGTTTGGAGAAGCACACCAAAATGTGAAATGTGTTACCTGGAAAGTCCAAGAAGGCCCAGTAAGCACTGGGCTTCTTTCTTTGTGATGAGAGTACCAGGGGTTACAAAGTGTTCTTCATTTTGTATGAACTCTCCTGACATGACTTAGACCACTGAACCTCTAGAAATCCCTGAGGCAACAGACCCCTGTACTTTCTTAGAATTTTCCTGCCTCCCTCTTTCCTTCATGTTTTTTTTTTTTGTTGTTGTTGTTTTTGTTTGTTTTTACCTAGGGTACCTGATACTTCTGGGTCTCCATATCTGATCATCATGATGTCATCCATATTTTACTGTAGCATGATGTCCAATGGGATAGAAAGACAATCAGTGTCTTATGCATTTAAATTGTAGTACAGAAACAGAGAGATGACATAGTGCTGAGGAAAATGGTGTATTTCTCCACCAGGTGAAAGCAACTTTTTTCTCTGGTGTTTTCTAATTACTGGGATAAAAAAACATTAGAACATTAGGGATAAGCTGCAGTCTTCTGGGTACCAAAGTCCACATTGTTTTGATCTAGTAGGAGACCCCAACTGGAACAGCAGATACAATCGGAGGCATCACCTAGTTAAGTTTATAATAAACCAGGGGTACTGAGGACCCATGTTATTCTCAGGATCCAGCCAGATTCTTCACTATCTCAACTAAAGAGTTAATGGAAATATGATAGAACTCTGTACCGTGCATCTAACAAGACTATTATGGTGGCAACTGTATTAATGACTTCCTTGGGGAGGTAGTATTGCTTTTGACTGTTTTTTGGTTTGTTTGTTTAGTAGGAGGGATTACAGGTACTTCGACATGGCCCTGTTTACCTAATAAGCCTTATTCCACAGGTGAGGAATCCATTTCTATGATTATGCCAATCTCTAAGACTGTTTAGTCCAACTCGAAACTCAAGAACTGAGGAAATAACTGTGGGATTTCTCTGGGATTCTAGGGCCCACTGTGAAGTAGATTCTGGTCAAAATTCCACTTACGAGCTGGCTCCCGTAAGCCCCACTCCAACCAGTGGGCAATAGCAGTATTAAGTGTTCTGAAGAATTAGTGTTAGCTCAAAGTCAATGTCCAATAACCCATAAATGATCCTTTTACTTCCCCTCAAGTTACCTCGGTAAATGGCCACAATTCCCTTTGGGAAAGGGTAGAGGAAATATAAACTGTTTTACTTGTGGTGGCTGCAGTGTTGTCCCTCAAAAGTACCCAGGCTTTCCCTTTATTCATGGAATCTTGGATCTAGTAATTGGATATGGGGCTGTCACTCTATTGTATTGACTTGAATCAAATGTTTTTGATTGGAGTTTGGTTTTGAAATTTTTGAATTATTTATTCAAAATAATAATTTTTAAATTATTTATTTTTAAAAATATATTTTAAATCAAATGGGATCCCAGTGGCTAATTATTTATTTTGGTACTGAGGACCCATGATAAAAAAAAAAAAAGTGAAGGTCTGAAACATCATGCTGACCTTGCTGCCCCAGATGGAAATTATGTCCCCATATCACTGGCAATTAAGTGCCCATATAGCCTCTGCTGAGCCAGGATCTGTCGACTGTGATTGAAATAAGAGGGGGAGGAGCTTTTCATCTGTAGCATATCACAGGCATTCCTGGCCTACTTAGAGTAGCCACTAAAGCACTCTCAAAGGTTTCTTTCATGAGCTTTTTCTGGGCCTCCTTAGAGACATAGAAAGAAGACATGATAAATGTCCTCCAATATTTCTATCTTCCAATGTCTTTGAATTTCTTCCTCAATGTTATACCACATTGTACCTCAGCTTTGTTTAGCATTCTCTATTGTGACTAGGTTTTAGGCAACCCACCAAGAAAATACTTAGAAACACTTCCAACTACTCAAGCCAAGATGTTAAATTCAAATTTCTAGCAAATGCACCCTTGTCGATAAATTCAGCCTGAATCTAAGTTTTGTTTTTTCCTCCTTAGAAAATCCATCCTCATGTGTGTTTCCCCCATTTTCATGTAAATTAGCAAATCTTGGTGTGTGCATCTGTGTGTGTGTGTGTGCCTTACCCACAGTATGGGCTGATCCCTAATCCCAGTTTATACCTTATAATTGGCCCCTTGGGTGTGCTGGTACCTAATTTTAGTCAAATGTTTGGAGATAATGAGGAGTGAAGGGAGTAGAACACAGGATAATTGGCTTCCTTCAGTAAGGTAACTCCCTTCGGTGGATCTTCATGGAAAGCAATAATAACCTCATTAGATACGGCTGATGATGGAGGCTCAGTGAGGTTTAGGGGTACAGGGTTCCCCAAGTTCTTCAGATATTCACATATATCCCCACTGTAGTTCTTGAGGTGCAGCACTTTCCTGATCAATGCCCTAACTTTCACATAAGAGACCTGGTGAGGCTGTAAATTCAGTGGACTTTGTAATCTGACAACTCATGGAGTCTGGCTTTCGGTTATCTCGGTCATGCAGCTGTAAGAAATGAGTTTCTTTTTTGCACGGTCTTAGAAAACGTTACAATTTGTATTATGATCTGAAAATTTAAGGATTTGAGCTTGTCATTTATTTTTGTTTAAGCAAACTAGATGCAGCAGAAGAAGTGACACCATCCTGTAGTCCTTTAATTCTTTTTGACTCTCCTGGTTTGGCAGGAGCAAATAGTTGCTTCTAATGAGCAGCAATCAGAGACTTTATTTATCTTTTAATTTTTCCTACCATTTTATGTCATGGACATATCATCCCTATAGACTAACAGAATATTTTCTGCTCTTGGTATTAAGTAACCAGCTAGCAGATTCCCTGTCTCACGCATTTCCCCAAGGTTCTGTTGCCTGCAGCCATCTCCCAGCACCAATTTCTCTGTACTACTCAAAGATCTTGGTCCAGATAACATAAACTAGCTCCGGCTAACTTAGAAAAGAAATTCCTTGTAATGTTATAGGATCACAGAGTCAACGGGAAGGCGAAGATCAAAACCCAGCCAGGAACCAAGAGAGATTGGGCATACAAATACGATCAAGATCATGCCACCAGAATAAGGCCACCATCACTGGCACCACCACTGCTGGCTGCTGTCACTCTTGGTGTCACAGACAAAGGATGCCCCCTCCCCACATCTGTACTCTAAACTCTTCTACCATCGAAACGACAACAAATAAAACCTCTCACCTTCTGTGTCTTCACATTCCTCATTCAATATTAAAAATCCTGTGCAGTAGCATCTGGCTCACTGAGCCTAGATCACATGCTAATACCTTTGGTGGAGAACAAGGAGAGCTGTCCCCTTTGGTTTCCACAGTGGGAGGTGGAGCTCTGTCTCCCACATCTTTTGGATTCCCTCAGATAAGAAGGGTGTTTAGATGCTAGGTGGTCCCACTCCTTTCCACCCAGGAAAAGTCTACTGTAGTCCTTAAATGGAAAGGATTTAGAACAAACATTGCAAAGAGAGAATTAAAGCCTAAGGTAGGCAAAGTAATTTAATAAAGTTAATTATTTTAATATGTTTAAAATTTTTTAATTTATTTAAAATTAATTACCAAAACCCCCCATGTCTAGACAAATTTCTTCCTAAGATGCTAAGAAGACTTGGAAAACGGATTGCAAAGTAGCTATCAATAAACTTTAAAAATTCATGAGAAACTAGAGAGGACTTGAAACTGGGTTGACCTTGTATGAAAGGAAAGAGTAGGTTCTGCTAATTACCAGCTTGGTGGTGAATATTGACAATTAATAGAATCTCCTGATTAAACAGAGTTGCTTGCTGTGAACACCTAAAAAGTAATTAAGTGAACAACTGGAGCCAGTATGAATTTGTTAAGGACAAATCATAGTACCCATCTTTTTTTTCCTTTTTGAATCAATTGATAGATTTGCAGGCCATTGGTGGACAACATGAGATTGTTATAAAAACTGTTAACTTTAGAGTTAAAAATATCTTTATTTGCTTTTAGTGTAAAACTAAAACATGGTAATTATAGAAAAGGTAGATAGTTTTCTAGTTTAATAACCCCCAACTATTACCTCTGCTTCCTTTCCACTGAAAAACACTAAAATTACACTAAGGGAACAAGAAAGATAAAAATTCATAAGGATAAAGAAATTAGGAGAGGAGATAAAAGGATTAATAATGACAACAAATGTTTGGAAGATGAAAAATAAATTGACGAGTGGTAACTGATTTGGCAGAGAAAAATAAGCTGAAAGCAGGTGCCTACAGAAGATGCCAATGAAAGACAATTTAGGCAGCAGAAGCCCAGAAAGGCTCAGGAATCAAAGGCACTAAGAACCTCAGATGTAAAGGGTAGAGTTGAAAACAGGTACAAACCCTGACCATCTACATTTCTGATAACCATTTTAGTGAGTTGCTTTTAAATATAAACTATCAGCCAATCAGACCTTTAAGAAAAGCATTTAACATGAAAGAGAACAAAACACAAAACAAATGAACAGTGAAAAGAACTTGTAGGATATAGAGACAGATCCTGCATGCCACTCAGCATGGCCAAAAAATAGGAAGAAAAAAAAAGTCTGCGAAAATGGGGCTCTTTGTTGTTTTTTATATCAACAAAGAGAGAAGATTTTATATCCCTGAAAGATGACATTTTACACTTAGAGCCTTATCAGTTTGTTGTACAGGCAAGGGGTAGCCAACTGGGTAAACCTCCCATACGCAAGAGCACTCTTGTTTAATTTTGTTTTACGTATTGGGATTTTAAAAATGTCTTTAAATTTTTTTGAGGGTTCTAGAGTTAGAATTTTTGATTGTAAGCAACCGAAACTAAAACTGGATAACTTAAGAAAAATGCAATTCATTAGAAAGTTATGGGTAGTTCACCAAATAAAAAGCATAGGTGAAAAATCAGAATCAGAAAGGGCAGGAGCCAGGGGAGCTCTGGTCTCCTGGCAGCAGGAATTAATAGCCATTTGGATCAGGGCATGACTGCTGTGATGCATCAGTTCCAACTTTTCTTTGGTCCTTTATGTGCTAGAAGACAGAACCAGCCCAACTGTCCTAGGTTGGGCCAAGTATACACCCTCTGGCTAGGGAAGCAAAAGATACCTTATTAGATAGTTTCACTAAAAGTACCCAGTGAGAAAGGGAAATTTTCCCCGAAGAAAGTCAGAGTGATATTATTAGAAGAGTGAATAAAAACTAGAGGGAAAACCCCACCAAATTTCTACAATATCTATGGCTAAAAATAAGTTTGGAAACCATGAATCTGCAGAATTCTGTTTTTTTATTTTGCAATGACAAAGAATAATTCATCGAAAGTTTGTACAAAAATGTATTAGTTAATTAATGACTCATTGGACATTAAGGGTTTTTTTTTCTATTTTTTGCTTTTACAAACAGTACCTCAGCAAACATCCTTAGAGCCCCATTTTCGCAGACTTCTTTTTTTCTTTTTCCTATTTTTTGGCCATGCTGAGTGGCATGCAGGATCTTAGTTCCCCAACCAGGGGAAGCTGCGGCCCCTGCAGTGGAAGCCCGGAGTCTTAACCACTGGACCGCCAGGGAAGTCCTGCAGACATATTTATTAAGAAGTGGTAATTTTTGTCTTCTTTATAGAATGATTATAGACCAGGTGGAAACTTGTACCCTGAATGGATTACACATGAAGAATGCTGCTGGTCCATTGATGCTGATTTACAGAGACTTTCCTAAAGTTATATTGATTTTGCCCTTGGCCTTTTTCTGGTCACCAATTTTATGGATGATTCAAGTATAACATTAAGGGCTTCCCTGGTGGCGCAGTGGTTGAGGGTCCGCCTGCCAATGCAGGGGACATGGGTTCGAGCCCTGGTCCGGGAGGATCCTGCATGCCGTGGAGCAACTGGGCCCGTGCGCCATAGCTGCTGAGCCTGCACTCTGAAGCCCGCAGGCCACGACTGCTGAGCCCGCATGCCACAACTGCTGAAGCCCACACACCTATAGCCCCTGCTCCGCAACAAGAGAAGCCACCACAATGAGAAGCCCGTGCAACGCAACGAAGGGTAGCCTCCGCTCTCCGCAACTAGAGAAAAGCCGGCGCGCAGCAACGAAGACCCAACGCAGCCAAAAATTAAATAAATAAATAAATAAAAGAATTATTTAACAAACTTACAGATGACGTAGATCTAAGAATGATGACAAATATGATAATAGAATGTCATCAAACTTCAAAATGATCTGTATGAGCTAAAACACTGGGTCCGAACCAACAAAATTAAAACTAATAGGAACAATTTAAAAGTTCTGTATCTGTTTAAAAAAAAAAATCAGCTGCCTAGAGACAGGAAGGTTAAGTGCTATTTGGACAGAAATTCACACAAAAAGGTCTGAAGGTTTTATTAAATGCAAGGTCAATATAACTCAACAGTATGATATGGCTGCTAAAAAACAAAAACAGTGTAGTCTTAGAATGTATTAAAATAAGTAAAATGTCTAGATCTTTGGTGGTGTTGGCCCCTTGCACCTTTTGCCTGGTCAGACTAAATAGAGTTTGGGGTTTAATTTTGACTGGTTACACTTTAGAAGAGATATTAACAAATTGGAGTGCATGTAGAGAAAGGCATCTGGAAGGTATAATGATAACTTACTGAGTGCTCACTATGTACCAGGCACCATACTGAAAACATTTAGAGAGCTAGGAAGTAGGTATAACTTTATACCTATTTTACAGATGGGAAGATTGAGTCATGGGAAATTAGATAACTTGCTCAAGTTTACCCAGCTAGAAAGTGGGACTGAAACCCAGTAGTCCAAGCCCAGAGATAGCTGTCAACCACCCCACTCACTGCTTCTCTATTTTAAAGCCAAACATATGACTCCACCATACACGTGTGATTTGAGGAACTCTGAACAGATCCTCTGCAGAGAAATATCTCACTGGTTAGCTGGCCCGTACAAACAGACCAGTTATGCACTTGACTTTTATAGTTCTTTTATATCTAAATCTAAATATCTAAATATTTTACAAATTGAAAGTCAGCTGAGAAAAGATTTTGATAAAAGGGAGAATTGCTCACAGGTGCTATACAGTAGAATTGATTCATTCAACTATTTATTGAGTGCTACAGTGTACTTGACAATGTGGTAGGCCCTGATAACAGAATGATGAAAAAGGCTATCATGGGAATTCCCCGGCAGTCCAGTGGTTAGGACTTGGTGCTTTCACTGCTGGGGCCTGGGTTCAACCCCTGGTCAGGGAACTAAGATCCTGCAAGCCATGGTGTGGCAAAAAAGAAAAAAAAAAAAAAAAAAAAAAACAGAAAAAAAAAGAAAAGAAAAAGAAAGAAAAAGGCTATCGTTTCTTTGCCCTGGCAGAATTTACCTCCAATGAAGGGCTGAATAACAGAATAAGTGATAGTAGCAAGTATAGTTGGTGAATGAAAAAAGAGGGGGAACTATGGAATCATATGATAGGGAAATCTTCCCCAGTCTAGTGGGGTAGCAGGTGGGGGTGGGGGTGAATTTCCTCGGGAAGTGAAGGCCAAGTTGAAACTTGAAGAGTCGGTCAACACTTTCCCCAGAGAAAGGGATGTAGACAGAAAGAGTTTACCAGGAAAGGGGAGCTGTTCATTTAATCCCAGTAAGAAATGATGATGGTTAAGTCATGGGCTGTGCGGTGAATAGAGAATGGATTTTCCAAAGAATGGTGTGCATACCATCAATCAATACTTATTACTTCAGGTGCTTCACAGATATATACATCCGTTTACTAATTGTGTGTTTATTTTAATATGCATTAGAAAAATATATAACTAGCATATCAAACCTGTGATTTCCCAGATAGGATTGTTTAATATGAAACTAGATGCTTGAGTTTTAAAAAGAAAGTCAATTAAAAATATTAAACAAATAATGATACTGGTGGCACTGTATTTAGAGAGCTCTTGGTGGAGAACTAGGCTGCAGAATGGCTGGGTGCACCTCTTTGTCTAGGGTCAGCCCTGCCAGTAACAGCCATGTCCTGCCCGCCCCCTTTACCCACCCTCCTGAACTCTTTCTCTACACAGTGTTTGACCCAAGTCTTGTCCTTCTGTGTCTTGTTCTTGAAATTTCTCACTCTGCTTATGTGTGAACAGCTTTCTCTCACCATCTCCTCAACACTGGTTTTTGCAGCCCTCTAATTCAGACTGGTAATATGAGTTTCAGAGCTCTTAGCATTTTCCTTTTTATTTATTTATTTTTTTGCGGTACGTGGGCCTCTCACTGTTGTGGCCTCTCGTTGCGGAGCACAGGCTCTGGACGCACAGGCTCAGCGGCCATGGCTCACGGGCCCAGCTGCTCCATGGCATGTGGGATCTTCCCGGACCGGGGCACGAACCTGTGTCCCCTGCGTTGGCAGGCGGACTGTCAACCACTGCGCCACCAGGGAAGCCCAGCATTTTCCTTTTTAGTTTTTTAAAAAACACTTATTCTTTTATCTTAAAGCTTTAGGGTATCCCTTTTTTGAAACGCAATAATTCCCATACTCTTCCCCCCTTCCCTCCCATTCTCGAGCCCACCTGTACCTCCCAGCCTTTTCAGCATCATAATGAGTTCTCATCCCAGGTCGTGTTATTGACACCTCAGCAGAATTAGAGCTCAGTTCCACTAGCGATAACCTACTTCGTTCAGACTGAGCAGAGCTGAGCAGGATGACTGGGTCTGTGAATGAGGTTCAGCGTTTGAACACCCTCCCTCCCCACTGCTGCTGGGACAAAGCATTTCTCCAAACACCATTACTCCATATTCCAACAAGGACTGTGTACAAGGGGCTGCTACACAAGCACAACACACAACAGAGAATACAGAGAGACAGGCAACACACACACACACACACACACACACTCAAATGACCATAAAGATAACCTTCTGTTTGGAGCCAGGATCTGTCTCACACCTCTACGCTGAAGCCAGGGAAATGCGTGACGCCTGGTTTAGGCTCAGGATATGGGAAAGGAGACAATGTGTCATCGCTGTGGCCAGCAGCAAGCATGCCTGAGTCACGGAAACACGCTGTCCTCGCTCCTTTCTCCATGTGACCCACCGGCAGCTCTGGGAATAACCAGTGCTGGTCCCTAGCCACATGGTTTAAGGGACAGCCGAGATTTAGTTCTGAGACATCACGATGACGATTTTGGAGCAAAGAGGGAAGTGGGAAAGCAGAGTGCTAGTAGCAATAACACTGGAGACTGACAGTCCAGCTCTTAGCCACGTTCCCCATGGAGGAGGCCATGTTCCTGGGATGTCCCAGGGCCCACTTCAACCTTGACCCAATGCTTTTTTCCTAATATCAGAGGATTCAGTTGTTAGGACTTGCCAGGGTGATATGGAGGTTTCCAAGGGCAATAGAAATCATTGGGAAAGAGTCCGTGAGTAAATTCTTCTACAATCCCTTCTTAACATCTAAAAATACATCATATGAAATAATGTAACTGAACAAAGTTTAAAAAAGGAAGACCACGGAATGTGAAAATGATTCATGACAAATATAGTTCGTAGAAGTTTACATTCCTAAAAAATCTGGATCTAATAAAAATGTATATGGCTAATCAGCTTCTACCTGGCAATTGACCAGAGTAGGAAAGGATAAGAATAGACTTATACACAGGAAAATAGATAGAAACCATCGATAGAAATTAAACTATCTAATTCTAAATTATTGATAGAAATTAGGTAAATATCAATCAAACAACTTAGAGATTCTATTATATGTTTATAGTACAGCAAAAGTGAAATAATAAAAGCCAGCATCAGATTCAAGTAAAGAATCCCAAAGGAAAAAATATTTGCACGGTGATGCATTCACTGTATTACTTATGATGCTCAAAATAATTTAGAAACAGCTCCTAAATCTCTCACAATAAAGATATGGTTGAATAAACGATGGCATGTCAATAAATGGAATATTATATAGTCATTAAAAATAGTAAGTGTGATGGTCATCAACATGTGTATATTTGGAAAAAATGCAGGAAGACAAGGAGTATGTAGGCAACAATTCCAAGTGAATGTGCACCTTCTAATGAGGGTTAGAAGTGGTTTCAGAGAGGTGTACTTGGCTTATGGGGTTTCCTTTTCTATAAAGATAAGTGCATGACAGAAAGTGTATATAGACATATATAAAAGAGGGGGTGGAGAGTAATTTCTTTTTTCTCCTTGATTCCCAGGGAGACCATAAGGATGAATTAAGTGGTTTGAACTTCTTGGATGAAAATATGAGATGCTTGAATTGGTGAATGGTTCGGGTTCTTCCTTGGAGACATTGAAGAATATCCATGTGTCAACGGTTAGGATGTTTTAATTTAATTAACTTATGACGTTAGGAAATGCTTGTGATTCATTCTGCTGGGTTTTTTTTTTACGATTCTAGAATGCATCCCTCCTCACGTCTCCCCCACCCCTGCTGTCATATACACACATACACACATGTACACAGTACATTAAAATTAGACCTTATTATTTGGCATTAGTAAGAAAGGAAGAGATGGAATCTCCATAGTTACCGTGTGTGCCTCCACACCTATCATATTTAATTCATTGCCTTACTTCCCCCACTTGGCTCTCTCCTGCTACCCACTCACCACACACACACACACACACACACACACACACACACACACCCTACAAATTGCACCAACACCACCCAGAACTGGTTCTATGGATCTGTTACTGACCAGGGTTCTTGGATTCCTTAATCAATAGAATTTGATAAGAGGCCAGATGAGAAATTCAGGCAAGGCTTTATTGGGACTTGTGCTGCAGCAGGAGGGAACGAAAACAAGTAACAGGTGCCCTTGCTCGCTCTCTGGGCGGGGATGGGGGGGATGGGGGGGGTGAGCTGATCCTTTAAATTGACTAAGGGCAGGGGCGGATCCATGGGTCGGGCCAGAGGAGTGGCTTAGGTGGTCTGCCCACCCCCTCGGCGGTGCTGTGTGCAGGGATCTTGCGCGGTACCCTGCTTTTGCTCCCGATACCTCAGAAGTGGCAGTTGGGTTTTTGGTCTTTTTGTATCTTGGTATCCATAATTTGCCCCAAGTGTGTATGTACACAGTTATTTTTAGTCCCTTATAGTTTCTTTGTATTCTGTTGCTTGAGGAGATGTTTGTCCAGGTGCAAGCACTGCAGCAAAGGGTCCCAGGTTCCAGGTCCCAGCCTGTCTCAGATCTGCCATTAATGATATGGTACCATAAACTGAGAAATTCTAAATCTATTTCTTTCTCTTGTCCTTTCCCTATCTTGGTGTTTCCCCAGTACCAGTGATGATGTAACAGATGATGTAACAGGTACATCAGAACCAGAAGAAATGGGCAGAGTTGCCAAATCATTTGGAAAACACTTTATATGAAAACAGTGAATCTTTTAATTATATAAGGAGATAATTATATCATTATCATATAATGATAAAGAAATATATTTAAACATTGAATTTGAACATTACATTTCTCAAAACATAATGTTTCATTATTTTGAGAGCTATGAAAAATGAGCTTCCTAAATGACATCTGATGTTTGTGAAACTGCAAAAGAATTACAGAATGGCGATCTGTCCCACTCCTCCGTGAGAGTGCTCAAGATATGTTATTAAGTTAAGAAATCAGAATACAAAACTATGTAGATGATAAGAGATCAGCTATGTAACACACATACACACTCATGCATTCGGAAAAAATTTTAATAGTGGCTATCTGGGAAATGGTGGAATTGTGAGTAATTTAGATTTTCTTCTATATAATTTCCCAAAGTTTCCACTTTTCTATCATAAGTGTGTGCTAGCTTTAGCACAGAGAGAAAATCAGAAGAGTTGTTAATAGAAAGCAATATCCAAGAGTCTGGGAAGAAGCCCTGCCATGAGGTCAAGGCGCGGTCGGGTCAGGGGCCGGCAGCTATTAGAGCTCCACTTACCGAGCGGAGTTCAATGAGGACCGCGTCTGGTCAGGGACAGGCTCTCAAAAGAGGATGGCCAGAAAGGGCTGGAGAAATAAATCAGGACTGAGAGAATGACATGGCACATGTGACAAAACCTTTAATGCTTAGGTCAGATGGCTCCGAGGAGCGTCAGTAAGGAAGCGCAACCGTGACTAGGCATTTGGAGAAGGTTAAACAGGACCTCGGAGGACATCTGCTCCAATCTCCTCATTGTCAGAAAAGAGCCTCAGAAGAGCTAAACTCATTCCCTCAAAGCCACTCCATGGCTCTCTGCTTCCCGGGGTGGTGAGTTTAAGTGCTGTCGTTGTGATTGTTGCCGCTATTCACATGATGAAAGGACATCACATAATCTTTGACCAGGAGTGGAAATCCTGACGGGCCTGCTTCCCTAACGTCGCTCCAGGTGACTGGGACAGATTCCCAATATTTCTGTAATTCTCATGGCTCCAACCTTCCTCCCCAAACCTACTGCTTGGGTCTTGGGTCAAGCTCTCATTAGTTTGTCTCCTTTTCCTGTTTCTCCTCCTTCTTTTCATTCTCATAGTGTTTAAGTCTACAAATAAATGTGAAGGAATAGTGCAAGAACTCTCATGTATGCTTCTCCTAAACAGAAAATTGGTAACATTTTGGCACATCCCTCTCTTTCCTTTCTCTCCCTCTCTTACAACACACACACACACTATACACAACAAATACCCTCAAAGGTCTTATTTTCTCCCTGAATCATCTCATTTACTTTCAGTGGCTCAGAAACTATCAATAGGCATTCATGCCACCAGCTGATGTATATCCGATGCTGTATATCTTAATTATATCTCACTACCTGCTGGATAATTCTATCTGGATGTCCCACAGGTACTGTGCAGTCAAAACTAAACTCATCTTCCCCCAACTCCGATTCTTTACTGTAGCTGGTGGCACCATGATTCCGCCCTGTCACCAAGATACAAACTTGGAAGTCAAACTGACCTTCCACCTGACCACACATCCCATCAATCCCCAACTCCTGCCAAGCTTCCCTCAGAAACAAGTCTTAACTCAGTTTCATGACTTTTTCTCCACTTGGCTTCATATCAGAATCACCTGAGGAGTTCTTAAAACTCCCCACACCCAGGCCCCACCACAGGCCATTTAAATCGGGACTCAGGCATCAATAGCTTTTTAAAGGTCCCCAGGTGATTCCAATGAGCAGCCAAGCTAGGAATCTCTGGCTTAGCCCTCCGTCTGCTCTCAAGCGTCAGCATTCAGTGTCGCTGGCTTTCCACTTCCACTCCAGCAACAATGAACTTCTTATAAACGCACCTCTCCTCCTCCGCCTGGCTGCTGCTTGTCTCCATCACACTCCCCACCATCCCACCCTCCAATCTGGCTTACTCCTACTTATCTTATGACTCTGGCATCTGCCTCCTCCAGGAAGTCCTCTCTAATTCACCAATACACGGTTGAGTTAGGTATTCCTCCTCTGTACTCTCTTGGTACCCAGTAATATCTAATATCAGTGTGCTTAGCAAGCTGTTTTTGTTTGTTTGTTTGTTTGTTTTGTTTGTTTTTTACATCTTTATTGGAGTATAATTGCTTTACAATGGTGTGTTAGTTTCTGCTTTATAACAAAGTGAATCAGTTATACATATACATATGTTCCTATATCTCTTCCCTCTTGCGTCTCCCTCCCTCCCACCCTCCCTATCCCACCCCTCCAGCAGTCACAAAGCACAGAGCTGATCTCCCTGTGCTATGTGGCTGCTTCCCACTAGCTATCTACCTTACGTTTGGTAGTGTATATATGTCCATGCCTCTCTCTCGCTTTGTCACAGCTTACACTTCCCCTCCCCATATTCTCAAGTCCATTCTCTAGTAGGTCTGTGTCTTTATTCCTGTCTTACCCCTAGGTTCTTCATGACATTTTTTTTCTTAAATTCCATATGTATGTGTTAGCATACGGTATTTGTCTTTCTCTTTCTGACTTACTTCACTCTGTATGACAGACTCTAGGTCTATCCACCTCATTGTCACAGCTTACCCTTCCCCCTCCCTGTATCCTCAAGTGATGGGTTGGATTTTGATCAGTATTTTTTCACTCCATACATGCCATATATATATATCACATATATGTGAAAGCATCCATGTATATCATATATGTACACATATATATATTACATATTTTCTGGAACCATTCGAAAGTAGGTTGAAGACAGCAAAACACTTCACTCAATTTTCCAGCATCACTTAAGAATAAGACATTCTCTGACATAGCTATGATATCATTATCACACCTAAAAAAACTAATATCTAGGGCTTCCCTGGTGGCACAGTGGTTGAGAGTCCGCCTGCCGATGCAGGGGACACGGGTTCGTGCTCCGATCCGGGAAGATCCCACATGCCGCGGAGTGGCTGGGCCCGTGAGCCATGGCTGCTCAGCCTGCGTGTCCGGAGCCTGTGCTCTGCAACGGGAAAGGCCACAACAGTGAGAGGCCCGCGTAATGCAAAAAAAAAAAAAACAACTAATATTTAGTTCATACTCAAATTTCTCCAGTTGTCCCCCAAATATCTTTTATAGCTGTTTCAAATTTTTGGTCATTGATCTCATCAAGTGTTACATATACATGAGGCTGTTGAGTCTCTTTAATCTCTTTTGATTTAGACCAGTCCCCTCACATTTTATTTTTATTTATGTTTTTCACGACACTGAATTTTTGAAGAGTTCCAGCCGGTTTTCTTAGCTAATTTCCCACATTCTGGATTTGCATGATTGTTTCCTTATGATTAGATTCGGATTAAACATCTTTTTTTTTTTTGGCTGCACCACGCAGCTTGTGAAATCTTAGTTCCCTGACCAGGGATCAAACCTGGGCCCTCGGCAGTGAAAGTGCAGAGTCCTAGCCACTGGACCGCCAGGGAATTCCCCAAACATCTTTAAAAAGAATACTGTATAGGAGATGTTATGTGTTTCTTAATGCATCACATCAGAAGGCACATAACATCAGATTGTCCCACTGTGTTAAATCTGACCTCTAGGTTAAGGCGGCCGCCACCAGGTCTTTCTATTGCAATGGTACAGTTTCCTCTTTGTAGTTAATAATCAGTGGAGATTCTCTGAGACCATATGAATATCTTAGCATCTGTTGATAATCAGAATCCTTGCCTGAACCGGGGTTGCAAAATGGTGCTTTTGCTAATTGTCCTTTTTTATTAGCTGGCATTCTGTGTCAAGCAGAAGTCTTCACTGCGTCTCATGTGCTCTCCCACGGCCGTCTTCTGACTACTTTTCCTGCCTCCAGTCTGGCTCACTCCACTCCGTCTGCTGCCAGAAGCAGCACACTTAATTGCAAATCTGGACACATCCATGCCCTGTTTAAAATCCTTCAGGGATAAGCTCAAATCTGTGATCTGGCTCCTGCCTACCTCTTTGGGTTCACCTGCCTCTGCACTCCCTCATGTACTCCACTCAATTCTCCAACCATAGCACCCTACTTCACACCCCTGGACCTCTGCACCCCCTAGTCCCTCAGCCTGCGAGACCCTTCCCCACCCTCCAACCTCATCGGACCTCCCCGCCCCCCACTTGTTTTTCCGGCTCTGGCTCATGCCTCAGCCCCTCTGAGCCTAAAGTTGAACAGGTGCCATTGGCGGGGGTGCTCTCGTGACACTTGTGCACACGTCTATCATCACACGTGTGGCCCCGCATTGAAAATGTTTGCTTGTTTGCTTGTCTTTCCCACCTGATTGAAGCTCTTTGTGGGAAGAGGTTTGCCTTTCATCTCTGGATGACAAGAATCTATCACGATGTCTGGTGTTAAGTAAGCACTCAGAAAATATTTTCCAATGAAGTAACTCATGTTGCCTCAGATTCTTAGAGAATGTGGCCAGCTTCCAGAACAACTAGATTATATGCTCTTTTAAGGACAAAAAGCATGTCTTATAAATCTTTGTTTTGCTCACATCTTTCACCCTATTGCTTGTTAATTTGAATTAGCTTTCAAGCAGGTATGGCTGTATTACTTTTTATCTGCCCATTTTATGTTTTCCTTTGGAGAATTGCTCCTTCTCTATCTAACAGGAGGGCCAATTCCTTGCCTGGTCTTCCCACACATAGTGGGCTCATAATGTGAGCTAGACATTAGAGGACTTACTTCATCCTCCTGGCTGCAATGGTTGGTTCAAGTAAGGATGCTTGGCCCAAGCCAGGCCTATTAGAGTCATCCTGGGACTTCTGAAGGAGCTAGTGGGAAAGACAAGCAAGGAAAACCATATAGTAGCCATTGCTGTCAAGGTCCACCTTTTTTTTTTTTTTTTTTTTGCGGTATGCGGGCCTCTCACTGTTGTGGCCTCTCCCATTGCGGAGCACAGGCTCCGGACGCGCAGACCCAGCGGCCATGGCTCACGGGCCCAGCCGCTCCGCGGCACGTGGGATCCTCCCAGATCGGGGCACGAACCCGTGTCCCCTGCATCGGCAGGCGGACTCTCAACCACTGCGCCACCAGGGAAGCCCAAGGTCCACCTTTGTCACAAGGCAAAGAGGCTACATGAGAATGAAGCCACCACAAGGGCAAACAAGCCAACAATAGGGAGTTAGAACTAGTGACATTATTTAAACTCCTAAACCCAGTCACATCTGAAGAGTCATGTTTTATGTATTTTTTAATCCGTATTGTTGCATATAGTGATTTTTCATTTTCATTGCTGTATAGTATTCCATTGGACAGTATTTCTATTGCTATTTTTACCCAACATACCTTTTAAAATTTATTTATTTTTGGCTGCGTTGGGTCTTCATTGCTGTGTGCAGGCTTTCTCTAGCTGCGGCGAGCGGGGGCTACTCTTGGTTGCAGTGTGTGGGCTTCTCATTGCAGTGGCTTCTCTTGCTGCAGAGCATAGGCTCTAGGCACGTGGGCTTCAGTAGTTGTGGCACATGGGCTCAGTAGTTGTGGCTCGCGGGCTCTAGAGCACAGGCTCAGTAGTTGTGGTGCACAGGCTTAGTTGCTCCACAACACATGGGATCTTCCCAGACCAGGGATCAAACCCGTGTCCCCTGCATTGGCAGGTGGGTTCTTAACCACTGTGCCACCAGGGAAGCTCCATACCTTTTTTAAAATTCAAATTTGGCAATTTTCAACTCTGCCCTAGCTGTTACTTTTTTAAAATTTATTTTTATTGAAGTATATTTGATTTACAATCTTATGTTAGTTTCAGGTGTATAGCAGCAAAGTGATTCAGTTATACATAGATATATATCTATTTTTTTTCAGATTCTTTTCCCATATAGGTTATTACAAAATATTGAGTAAATAGCTCCTGTGCTATACAATAGGTCCTTGTTGGTTATCTATTTTATATATAGTAGTGTGTATATGTTAATTCCAAACTCCTAATTTATCCCTTTCCCTCCCTTTCCCCTTTGGTAACCATAAGTTTGTTTTCTATGTTTGTGGATCTGTTTCTCTTTTGTATATAAGTTCATTTGTATCATTTTTTTAGATTCCACATATAAGTGATATCATATGATATTTGTCTTTCTCTGTTTGGCTTACTTCACTTAGTATGCTAATCTCTAGGTCCATCCATGTTGCTGCAAATGGCATTATTTCATTGTTTTTTTATGGCTGAGTAATATTCCATTGTATAAATATACCACATCTTCTTTATCCATTCATCTGTCAATGGACGTTTAAGTGGCTTCCATGTCATTGCTATTGTAAATAGTGCTGCAATGAACATTGGGGTGCATGTATCTTTTCGAAGTATGGTTCTCTCCAGATATATTACCAGGAGTGGGATTGCTGGATCATATGACAGTGAAGAGTCATGTTCTAGACTTCCTGGCACATGAGTAAACACTTCCCTTCCCTCTTGCTCTTTAAGTTGACAAAATCCTGACATATATGCAAGATCTGACGCCATGACATTCCATATTTGGTTAGCAGGTAAACTGAGATGGAGAATATGAATTTCACCCCCATTTAGTTCTTTATTGATGTTTGAGAAATTATGTAGAGATGGAAGCTTAAGTAGCTTGGAAACGTGGACTTTCATTTTTCTGACCCATGCTACCAAATTCCCTCCCTAAGGAAGAGGCAGAAACCTGGCTCAGAACAATGAAGAGATATGGGGAAGAGCAGAATTTCTCTCTTCTAACCTGTTTCCATAGTTCCCCTGGTGCCCCAGGAGGTACATCTCTGTCAGGCAGGAAGCCACACCCTTCCAGGCATTCTCAGCATTTGTGTCCCCCTTCATGCAACCAAAGCAGGGGTCCCAGTTCTGCCCTGAACTCTAAGTTGAAGAAGACACGCAAGGGTGCTAACCATGTTTCAAAAGAGCAGCTTGGTGAACTTAGGGAAAGGAAGGAAAAAAGACTAAGCTTCCTTGTTGCCTACAGGACTGGATACTGAGAGCACGTTTCCTTCCTCTGAGTCCCCTGATTTATGTAATTCAGGTACCTGGGGATTCCAGAGTGTTACCTCATAGCAACTATTATCAAGTACCAGGAGCACTGATCCCCAGAGGGTGTGGGAGGAGGGGTGAGAACTGAAGCATTGAGCAGAGAGAGGGAAGGTTAAAGGCCCAGACGCAGCTGGGGGTGGCCTTCCCCTCCTCCTGGCGCTTGGTGTGGGGCTTGGTGATATCACAGGCTTAATAATTAGTTTAATATCTGGGCTGTGGGTCACTTTCAGAGGTTTCTCCGGGCTGGCAGGTTGGAGTCTCCAGGCAGCCCAGCCCCTCCTGCATCCCCTGCACAGCCGCTGTCCGCTTCCATCACCAGTTCTCCTGTTGCCACAACTCCGGGAGGAACTGGGCTGTGCAGAGCCGGCCCTGCAGTCTCCCCAGATGCCCGCAGAGAGCCAGCGCTGCCTGCACACAGCTCTCCGCCGCCAGGGAAAACCAAGGAAGGCTGGGCCTGCATCCCTGACTAATGATCACGCCTTCAAGAGGGGATGCAGCCTGTGACTCAAAGGGTGGAGGGACAGCACATCGAAGAAAGAGTGGAAGGGAGGAGAGGGACACGGAGGAAAACACAGACGGGGGCCGGGGGGGGAGGAGAAAAAAGCAAAGAACAAAGGCCTCTGAACTTTGAATCTATAAAGGTGCTCTCCCCCCATGGCTTCTGCAGTTGTTGAAGTACAACATGATGACGTGAAATATCTTCACACAACGGCCTAGTAGTCCAGTTTGATGTCACTTTGGAGGGAAGAGGAAAGTAAAGTTATTAAAGGGTGTTACTGTATTTGTAACTACTGTAACTTGCAATACAATATAATGTATACTGCTTATGCAAATTTGGTGTTAGGTAGACTGTGAAATCTTAAGGACAAGAATCATGCTCCTTCTTCTTTTTTTTTTTTTTTTGCGGTACGCGGGCCTCCCACTGTTGTGGCCTCTCCCGTTGCGGAGCACAGGCTCCAGACGCACAGTCTCAGCGGTCATGGCTCACGGGCCCAGCCGCTCTGCAGCATGTGGGATCTTCCCAGACCGGGGCACGAACCTGCATCCCCTGCATCGGTAGGCAGATTCTCAACCACTGTGCCACCAGGGAAGCCCCATGCTTCTTTTTAAGTTAGAAAAGTAATAATATACATCAAAACGGTTTTAGTTTGGTTCCATTCCAAGAATAGAAGTCTGGCCAGGAAGGATATTTAGAGACAAGTTAGGTTCAGTTTTTCCACAGGAAGTTGTTATGTCCTGGGTTATATCATTTGACGTATATCTGATTGCTTATAACAACAAGCTATAAGAGGGGATTTTCTTTGTATGTGCAGTATATATGGACATATTGATGTCTGTGTGTGTGTGTGTGTGTGTGTGTGTGTGTGTGTGTGTAGACTATAGTTCTACAGCTATATTTAAAAGTTCATTTAATATTCTAAGGCAGTTGTTTCAATCCTGTAAGACCTAACATTAGCTTTTTATTACAAATATTTGATACATACTGAAATGAAATTCATAAACAACATAATCTACATAATCACATAATTTCCTAAAATTGACGTATACCTGTGATTTTAAAAAGCAATAAAGAAAAGTAACGTATAATAAAACAAACTGTATTTTAATACATAAATACTCAGGCACAGCTAAACTAGAAGATATAGTAAAGCAGGCAGATGCTTGTGCCTACTTGTAATGAATAAGTTTGCATTTAAGAAAAGTAAGATGATATTCATCTGAATACTGTTGACCTTTCATCTTTGTATTTAATATTTAGAAAGAAAGATTAAACAAATATCTTTCTACATATCCATAAAATTACCACAAATCCGACAGACACAAACACAGGCTGATGCAGGTGTGTTGACTCAAATACCACAAGCAACGTTGCCATCAATGATATGATTTTCTGAAACTTTGAGCAACTCTTGGTAAAGTTCCCAACAAAACAAAATGCAATCTTCTCTCAATCTAACTAGCAGTTGCATTTGTGGAAAATTCGGTATATGGTAAAACCACATAAATGTTTTGTGAGTGTTTATGTATAAAATGGAGTTCACAGCTGTGCTTCGGTAAGTATAGAAGGGTTTTTTTCCTGTGTGAATTTCTGGCAGGCATTGGAGAATTGTGTGGGAGACGGGACAGCCCTCCATGTGTGGACTGTCCACACACTGTGGGATGTCCAGCATCTCTGGCCATCCAAGCCACTGGGGCTCCTCAATCATCATGGCAACCAAAATGCACCCACAGGTTTCCAAACACCTCCCAGGGAGACTGTTCTTTTTCAAGGTTGTTTTGGCTGTTCAGGGTTCCTTGAGATTCCATATGCATTTTAGTATAGATTTTCCTACTCCTGTAAAGAATGTCATATGGATTGCATTGAATCTGTAGATTGCTTTGGGTAGTACTGACATCTTAACATTAAGTCTTCCAATCCATGAGCATGGATGTCATTCCACTTATTTTCCCTGAGCCCTTTTTGAATTTTTAACTATTGGATCAGATTTTCTTTTCTTTGTATCTGGTTTTCTAAAATCTAGGATACTGGTCTATTCCCCCGATCCCCACCATTTCCCTCTATTTTCTCACCACTTCTATATTAGGAATCAGTTCTCTCTCAGTATTTCTTGATAAACTGTTGGCAAGGCAAGTCAAGCGTCAATCAGATGTCCTTTCAGCTGAGTAAAACTTCCAGCAGGGATGCTAATAAAGAGATTCCAGAATTAAATGAGATATTAACTTGCTGACATACACTCCAACTCTAAGACTCTAAGATGTCTTTTATTTTTCCCTTAGACCATGAGTCACAAACTTTTTGATAGTATTTAATAAACATTAGTAAATATTTTAGACTTTGCTGGTCATATAGACTCTGTTTTAACTATGTAACTCAGCCAATATAGCATAAAAGCTGCCGTAGAGCTATGTAAAGAAGTACAAATATATGCTAAGTGAAGAAAAAGCCAGGCAAAAAAGCCTATACAATGTATGATTTCATTTGAAATGTGCAGAATGGGCAAATCAAATAGAGGCAGAAAGTAGATTAGTGGTTTCCAGGCTCCGGGTGAGAGGGGAGAATGGGGAGTGATAATGAGTATGGGGTTTCTTTTGAGTGTAATGAAAATGTTTTAAAACTAGATAATGGTGCTGCTTGCACAACTCTGAATATAAAAACCACTGAATTATAAACTTTAAAGTGGTGAATCTTATATGAATTATACCTCAATAAAACTATTAAAAAAAAAGCCGTAGACAATATGTAGACAAATGGGTGTGGCTGTGTTCCTAGGAAACTTCGTTTACAAAAACAGGCCGGATTTGGCCCTTGGGCTATAGTTTGCTGAACGCTGCATTAGAATGTAAGATTCACAGAGTCAGGGCTGTGCCTTGTTTATAATTAATGTCCAGGACCTAGGACAATTCCTGTCAAATAAGTATCTAATAAATGTTTGCTGACTGAATGAGTCAAAGGCTCTGTTTGTCCAACGTGGAACTATGCCTTCAGCAAGAATCTTGGTAATATTCTCTCTGGCCGCTGAATAAAGCCATGTCCAGTTCCTTACTTCTGGACTTAGCTTTTCTAAGCCACACAACTGCTTCTATTTTCTATTTCAATCCTCTTCTAGTTTCTCATCCTCCAAGAATAATGACCCCCATTTGCTCATTTATTGCTCTACTGCCATGTAATAACCTCACCTCTCCTTCAGTTCACTGCCTGTTCCTCTTAGATTGCATCTCTCCTCTTTGCTATCTGCAATTTTTCATTAATTCATTCATTCATTCCACAATAAATATTTGTAAAGGATAAAATACTGTCTGTTACCTATACTCCCCACTGCTTCTAAGAAGGGTGGAGCCTGGTGTCACCCAGAGGTCAGCCTGAGCTCATGCTCCTCCATCTCTGCAGGTGTCACAGTCAAATCAAGAGTCCAGCAACAAAAAGTATTTAAAAGAAATTGCAATCTCTTTTTGCATCCTTCAAAGACTATTAATAAAGACCTATCCATAACTTATCAGATGTCATATAAATCTCCTTCTCCTTCATTCCTTTTGATCTTCACGTCTCTCTTTCCCCACTCTCAACTCCTTTTCTCTCTCCCTAATTAAACATTTGTGACTCTCCAAAAAGAGTGATACACATCAACTTAGACCATCCTTCCTTCTTTTATATTTACACTCCTATCCCCTGTTGGGGGAGTGCAATTCTTAATGAAGGCCTCTAGAGCTGCTGTCAGATTCTTAATTATTCACAGTTTCTGCTTGAAATCCTTAGGCTTGAGGAATGGAGAATTTCTCTAGGAGAAGTTGCACTGTAATATGCAAGAGAGAATATATTCACTGGGTAAAAATTGCAAGACTGCAGGTTCCCACTAGCTGTTCCTCTTTGCCAAAACTCAAACAAATATGGGACCATCCTCCATCTGCCCAAGTCCCAAACATGGGCAATAAATTAGGGTCTAAAAATGCCAAGGGATGGGTGACCAAGTATTCACAGTGATACAGCTTGTGACACATTGTACCACACTGCAAGCAAATCAGGCTGTGAAGTCTTCAGTCTGAGCCCAGACGGCTTGCAGAGCTCCTTGACTGGGGTTGGAGGACCACTGACCTCCATGCACTGAGACTCACTGGCCAGAGATCTGGCTCAAGGGGCAGAGGCCCAGCTATACCACTTCCTTTGCTGCTCCAGACCGTAACTCCTCCATCTGTTCTCATTTTCTAAGAGTCATCCTGGTTTCTTCTTCTCTTATCCAGCCATGAATAATTCACCAGTTACAAGAATTCAATAGGACCCTTGCGGTTGTGATATGTTTTTACTACATATTTTTAGTTCACAATCCTTCTTACATCATCTTGATTCAAGTGCCCCTGATCCTTCAGACCTTGTTCAATTGACCCCTGTGAATAGTCCACTTTAGCATGAACACATCAGTAGACCTATTTCCTTCTCTTGCTGGTTATGAATTTGACATTTAAAAAAAATAGTTGTCTTCCATGCATTCTTCTTTTTTTTTAAATTTATTTAATTTATTTATTTCCCTGCACCGTGCGGCATGTGGGATCTTAGTTCCCCAACAAGGGATCAAACCCACGCCCCCAGCTTGGAAGCAGGGAGTTTTAACCACTGGACGGCCAGGGAAGTCCCCATGCATTCTTTCTTTTTTTTTTTTTTTTTTGCGGTACGCGGGCCTCCCACTGTCGTGGCCTCTCCCGTTGCGGAGCACAGGCTCCGGACGCACAGGCTCAGCGGCCATGGCTCATGGGCCCAGCCGCTCCGTGGCATGCGGGGTCCTCCCGGACCGGGGCACGAACCCACGTCCCCTGCATCGGCAGGCGGACTCTCAACCACTGCGCCACCAGGGAAGCACCCCCCCATGCATTCTTTTATTTCATATTTCTCATTTAAAGTTTGCAGATTTGGATTTTATTTTTTTCCAACTTTTATAATAAAAAGTTTCAAGTATACAAAAAAAGTTGAAAGAACTTTATAACGAGCACTTATATAGACTCTACCATTAACACTTTTCTTTTCTTATCACATACCTGTCCATCTATCTATCCATCAATCCACCTAGATTGTTCTGATGCACTTCAAATTAAATTGCCTACATCAGTACACATCCCCTTAAGTATTTCAGAATTCATATCATTAACTAAAGTTCAATATTTGCTCACAGGTTTTCTTTTCTTATGAGGTAAAATTTACATACAGTGAAAGGCACAAATCTTAACTGTACCTTTGCTCAGTTTTGACAAACACAGACATCTATGTATTAAAACTTCTTTCAAAATATTAACATTACATCATCCCAGAAAATTCCCTCATGCCCCTTCCCTGTCAATGCCCATCCCTTCCCCACAGAGTCAATCACTATTCTAATTTTTTTCCACCATAAATTAGTTTTCTCCTTTTTAGTATGACATACAAATGAAATCATACAGTATTTACTTGTATGTATGGCTTCTTTCACAGGACAAAATATTTTGATTCATCCACACTGTTGCATGTATGAGTAATTTGTCCCTTTTTATTGTTGAGTAGTATTCAGTTAACTGAATATATCATAATTTGTTCATCTATTCTCCTACTGATGGAACCTGGGCTCTTTCCAATTTTTGACTATTTTTAATGATGTTGCTAGGGACATTCTTGTACAAACTTTTTGTGGACACATAATCTCAGTTTCCTTGGACAATTTCCTGGGAGTAGAATTGCTGGGTCCCAGGGTATATGTGTATTTAGATTTATGAAAAACTGTAAGATTTTCCCAAACTCCCACCAACAATGTATGAGAATTCCAGTTGCTCCACGGTGAATTTGACATTTTAATCCCCCGAATTATCCATCCCTTCTGCTGTACTTTCTTTAGAGAGTAAAGAAGCTTCACACCAAAGTAACAGTGTTTTTCTTTTTTACAAATTTATTTATTTTTGACTGCGCTGGGTCTGCGTTGCTGTGCGCGGGGCTTTCTCTAGTTGCGGCGAGCAGGGGCTACTCTTCCTTGAGGTGTGTGGGCTTCGCATTGTGGTGGCTTCTCTTGTTGCAGAGCACGGGCTCTAGGCGCGTGGGCTTCAGTAGTTGTGGCACACAGGCTTAGTTGCTCCGTGGCAAGTGAGATCATCCCGGACCAGGGCTCGAACCCTTGTCCCCTGCATTGGCAGGTGGATTCTTAACCACTGAGCCACGAGGGAAGTCCCCAACACTGTTTCTTTTTTGATCTCCATGAACACCTTCTCAGGAGGGGACTCTGGAAGTTGTCACTTGGTTGGTGGCATTTCTCTGCCTCCAAGGCTTTTCACTCCTTTTCAGTGAGTCGGCATGTGTTGACCATGACTCAAGTACTTTTCTCAGATCCTTGACCTTTGCCCTTTCTATAAATTTCTTGGATTTCTGGCAGCCATTCGCCTGAAGCAGCATTTCCAAAGCCTGCTTGATAGCAAGTCCCACAGCAGGTGTGGATCCCTGGATCTGGTCTCCACAGTGGAGCTTGGCAGAAGCTTTCAACTGTCACAGACCTCCTCTCCCCTTCCAGCAGAAAGCAGGTTAAAAATTAGTGCCTGGTTTGCAATTACACAGAGTGGGAAGGGGGTGTTTGGCTTCCTCAGTTTAGTGTGATTATTAATTTTGTTCTCTTTCTGGAACCAAACAGCCAGTGCTGAGCAATCCATTCTCTTCCTTTTGTAATTCTGATGCCAGGATCTATTCAGAGGTATTTAATTTTGCAGCTGTATAGCTTGGCTCTGTGCTTCCTCTGCTTCACATTTAGTTGAAAACCTTTTTGGTTGGGTTAGAAGGTCTGCCCTGAAACACATTCATTTTCATCTTAATGAGGAGTGTGCTGTCCCTTGCTAGCATTCCTTTTGGCCTCATAAGATGCAGCAAAAAAATAAAATAAAATAAAAATCCAAATTCTGTTCTTTGGTACTCTTTAATTTGCTGTTTGTTTCTAATATTGATGCTCCTTATTATTTTCTCTTAAACACTTACTTTTTGAATAGTTAATAGCTATGCATGGTACAAAATACAAAAGGTACAAGAAGTACTCAGTGAAAGGTATTCAGTGGAAAGTCCCCCACTCTTATCTCCCAACCCTCAGCCCTCTCCTCAGGGACCCACAATTACCAGTCTCTCTGCATGTTCAAAACCACGAGAATGCACATTCTTTTTTTTTGTTTAACATCTTTCTTGGAGTATAATGGCTTTACAATGGTGCTTAGTTTCTGCTGTATAACAAAGTGAATCAGCTATACGTATGCATACATCCCCATATCTCTTAAACCAAATAAGAAACCCACTCATTGTGGGTGGTGGCATCGGTCTGCACCTTGCTTTTTCCTCATCTTTCTCTTTTCCTATCTATCACTGATACAGAGCTGCCTCATTCTTTTCACTAGCTGCCTGTGGTTGTACCATAATAGAACCCAAACCCTCCCCGATGGACAAATAGGTTGTTATTGATCTTTTAGTTTTTGTTTTCATGATCAAACCTGTAACCAGATGAAGAGAGGTGAAAACAGCTCTGGTTTCTACCAGCAACAGTGTCAGGGCTGCCAGTTCATCCTGTAAGGTTTTATCAGGCTGTACGACATTTCCCACACAAATCAGCTGGTGAGAGTTTAATGACGCTTGGCAGGTTTTCTGTCAGATCTTGGATACATGCTCAAGGAGACTGGCTACCTCCTGATGAGGTATTGCAGGCCGACATATGGCCAATTCTGAATACCCATTTCGAGGTTCCCTTCTCCCTTCTCTTCTCTCTTTTTCAATGCTATGTATGATAAAATAGAGAAGTAAATGACGGAAACAATAAGGAACATGAGCGTTTAGAAGAAAGAAATTTATATGGGCTGGATAAGAGCAAAAAAGAAGATTTTGGAGGTACTATTTGAGGACGGCTGGCCAGGGTTGGTAGAAAGGTGGAATTTGTGAATTAAAAGCAAGAAAAACAGAAAGAGCAAAGAGAGGGGAGGCAATAGCCTAAATTTAGAAGATGAGGAGAAGATCAAACAGACTGGAACAAACACTTCATGCTGAGGAGCAGGGGCCAATGAAGTAGGACAGACAAGGTAGAGAATGATTACGGACGATCTGAATATGTAGATGATAAGTTTATATTTCATCTTTTAAAAAAAATGTATTTATTTTTTTGGCTGCGTTTGGGTCTTCATTGCTTCACGCAGGTTTTCTCTACTTGTGGCGAGCGGGGGCTACTCTTCATTGCTGTGCGTGGGCTTCTCATTGTGTTGGCTTCTCTTGTTGCAGAGCACAGGCTCTAGGTTCACGGGCTTCAGTAGCTGTGGTGCGTGGGCTCAGTAGTTGCGGTGCGTAGGTTCAGTAGTTGTGGCTCGCAGGCTCTAAAGCTCAGTAGTTGTGGCACATGGGCTTAGTTGCTCTGCGGCATATGGGATCTTCCCGGACCAGGGATTGAACCCGTGTCCCCTACATTGGCAGGAGGATTCTTAACCACTGTGCCACCAGGGAAGTCCCCCATATTTCATCTTAGAGGGTCTAATATAATTCTTGTCGTTTGATAGGGCAGGTCTCCCCAACTTTGTTCAGCCACATAAAATTTAGAATCACCTTGTCAGGTTCCTTTTGGGATTGTATTTGTAATGGCATTGATTCTATAGATTAATCTAAGGAGAACTGACATCTTTAAACTTTAATTTTAAAAGAATACTCAGGAAATTTCATTTTAACAAAATCCTACAAATAATTTTTCAACCCAAAGTCAAAGATACCAAGCATGGAAGGAAACAAGACATGAGCAAGGTTCAGCAGAAACAACAGGCGGTAGAAACAGACCAGCAAAGACTTCAGATACAGAACTCTTCGATACAGATTATAATTAAGCTTAGTATATTTAAATAAGTAAAAGAATAGCTTCAAACACCTGCAGGCAGAATTCTCAAAGTTGGTAGAAATTTGGTTTTACTCACTGCTCTGTGCCCAGGGCCTGGACCACTGACTGGCACATAGTTAAGTACTGAGCGAATATGTGTTGAGGGACTGACTGAATAGCTACCCCCTGGGCCTCCTGCCTGGCCTCTTGTCACATATTTAACTGCCTGCTGGTCTTTACTAGAATGTTCTTTTGTCACCCTCAATTTATATCCAACAAATCCAAAATTTTCAGCATGTTCAAAACAGAGCTCACCAATGCTTACACTGTTTACCCTTAGGCCTCCTTATTTCTATCAGTGACTCAGGCTCTAAAACTTGAGGTCACCCCTTCCTGCTCTTTCTGTTTCCTTCACACCTAGCAATAGCCGAGAGTCTTCTTCTGTCCTTCTTTCATCTCTCCCTTACTGTCCATTCCCATTGACGCTATAGTTTAGGTTTTTTTTATTACACCTGGGTGACTACTGGGCTTCTGATTGCTCACCACAGCTACTTCTGTCTATTTTTTATACTATTCCTAAATTAATATTTCTTCTTCTTTTTTTTTTTTTTGCGGTACATGGGCCTTTCACTGTTGTGGCCTCTCTCGTTGCGGAGCACCAGCTCAGGACGCGCAGGCTCAGCGGCCATGGCTCACGGGCCCAGCCGCTCCGCGGCATATGGGATCTTCCCGGACCGGGGCATGAACCCGTGTCCCCTGCATCAGCAGGCGGACTCTCAACCACTGCACCACCAGGCGGACTCTCAACCACTCCACCACCAGGGAAGCCCCCTAAATTAATATTTCTAAAATGGTATTCTGTGCATGTTAATCCCTTCTCCAAAATGTCTATCAGCTGCACAGAACAAAAGTTACACGTGCACAGCTTTATCAGAGTATCTATCTTGCTTTTAGTCATCCAATTCTTCAACAAATACTAATTGAATTTCCATTCTATACCAAGCTTTAGAGCTAGGAAATAAGTGAACTACAGAGACACAGTTCTTGCCTTCAGCAAACTTGCTGTCTAGTGGGGAAGATAGCCACTTAAAACAACAATTACAGTTCAGCGTGACAAACGTTATCATAGAGGAAGTCCACAAGTAGTGTAGAAACCTATGGCAGAGGCAAACTTGGGGTGCGTGGGTAAAAAACAGGTGGTGGAGGAGGCTTCCCAGAGTAAAGGACTTTGTCTCATTTCTCATTATTCCCCTATTGCAACGTTCTGTTGCGTTAGGCATCATTCCTTCTATATCTTATCCTTCCTTCAAGATCTGTGTTAAATTTCTTCCCAGTTCTCACACCCATGATATCATTTCCTTCTTGGCTCTGATAATAATACTAACGTGGTACAGAGGGTATGCTAGGTTGAATTTATGTATGTATACATACACATGTACATGCATACACACATTAGGTTCAATCATACAAAAATCACTGAATATTTAACCATTTTTAATCCACAAAAATGGCAATTCCATATGGTCCAAACATATGACTTGAAAACTTTGCCTAGGACTATCCCTGCATAAATCCATTATACAAATGTACAGTTTAGATCAAAGATAAAAACTTTTATGCAGCCCCACAAATGTTCTCTTATACAGATTCCCATAGGTGTAAATTCTCATTTACATAGTTTACATCTGATCACATGTATGCATATAAACACACGCAATGACAAACTCATGCATGAATGTCCTCACATATCACACACCCGAAACACACACACCAACTGACAGATGCACAGGATGCAAATCTACATACGCTCTCTCACGCACATTCACAGAACCAACACATTGGTATACACGTTGATTTCCACACATGCACTTGCACGCACACATTTGTATCTAGATGTATCCATAATTAGTCTCAAACTTAGCAAAGCCAGACATATGTGCACCCTTAGGGGCAAATTTCACCCATCCACTTTTTCACCCATCCCGCGGCATGCGGGATCTTAGTTCCCCGACCAGGGATCTAACCTGTGCCCCCTGCAGTGGAAGTGCAGAGTCTTGACCACTAGACCAACAGGGAAGACCTGCCCAACCACTTTTAATCTATCTTTTTGTAGACCTAGAAAATCAGATAATAAGGTGATATGATGATGCTTAAAACAAGAATTTATAAGTTCTGAGCAAGGATCTGAAGAACTCTGCTCTAGGTAAAGTGCTTTTGCATTAATGCACAGACTCTGGAGCATTCACTCTCACTACTCGAAGGCCTTTTTAGACTGTGCCCTCAGTAAGGTTCCACTTTAGAGCTGAGGTTACCACATAAAGCTTAAAGCTAGTGAGGTGTTATATGCCTATCCAGAGAAGGCCTTTTCTATTTCAATTCCCTGCTAGCCCAACTTTCCTTCTGGGTTGAGTAAAACAGAAACTAGTCATGGGGAGGGTGAGCTGGACCTAGTTATGTGATGGATTCCCAGGAAGTTATGACAAGCAGTGGTCACAGTTGTCACAAGCAGACAGTGGCCTTAGCAGGGAATGGCTGTGGCTTGAGTGGGATCTGAAAATACAGGGGGGACAAGACGCCCGCCGAGTGTCTGTTCCTTTGTCTCATGTGCTGCTTCCCCACCACACGGTCTCTGTCTGGTTTCCATAGACACCAAGATCCATCACAGGAACAGCACGAGAAACTCTGAGCAGAGAAAAACATCAGGCCATGTCTGCTTGCTTAGCTCTTAAGCCCTTGTGAAAATTAGGTAGGAATTGTTTTTGTGAACTTTTTGTACTGAGGTGTAACATACTACTGAAAAGTGTACAAATTATTAGTGTGCTGCTCAGTGAATTTTCACAACATGAACACACTTTTGTAACCATACCCAGATCAAGATGTAGAACGTGACCAGCACCCAGATACCCTCTTTACACCCCTTTTCATTCACTAAGCCCAAAGGTAACAGAATCCTGACTCTTAACACCACTGATTAATTTTATCTGTTTTTGAACTTTGTGTAATTGGAATCATCCAGTGCATACTCTTCTGTGTCTCGCTTCTTTAATTCAACATTATATTTAAGAAAGTCATAGCAATTGTGTAGTATTGTATAGCAAAATATAGTATTCCATCGTAAGAATATACCACAATTTATTTATCCATTCTTCCACTGCAGGACAAAAGCGTTGTTTCCAGTTTTTGACTAATAGTACTGCTATAAATATTCCTATGCAAAGAATATATACCCGATAAAAGATATATATCTAGAACATATAAAGAATTCTTACAAATCAATAAGAAAAAATAAACAACTCAATAAAACATTGTATGAGATAATTGAACAAGTACTTCATGTAAGAGGAAGTAAACATATGAACATATGAAACATATAAACATATGAAAAGGCACCGAATCTCATCAGTCATCAGGCAGAGGCAAATTAAAGCGACCATTAGATACTACTACAGGCCTATAAAAGAAGGCTAGAATGAAAAAGACTGACAAAGTTGAGGGCCAACGAGAATTTGGAACAACGGGAATGCTCACCCCCTGCTGATGGGAGTGTAAATCGATAAAGCCACTTTGGAAAACTGTTTGGTAGCACCTACCAAAGCTGAACACATACGTTCCCTTTGACAAAGTGATTCAACCCCATAGAAATGTGAACATAAGTAATTTTGATGGACTTTAACTGCAAAATGTTCAAGTTGCATTAAGCTGCTAATAGGCATGACTAGTCGGTAGCAGACTGATCACTTCACACCTTCTCTCTGTCGTCCATCTTCATCAGCATAGTTCCTACATTTTAATGGTTATCCACAACCTTTTTCAACATCCCTGGTATCTTTACCTGAACTGTTAAAGAGAGCTGGGTAAAAAGCAGAATCCTGTGGCATAGCACTAGGGATTTCCTTCTTTCTTTCGTCCTATTTCTTGTCATTCCCTTCCCTTTTCCTTCTTCCCTTCCCTTTTTTCTTTCTTAAACTTGTTATCAGGCTATTGGATGCCATTCACTGCAACCGGCTATGTAAATGGAAACACTTGTTTGTGCCAAAATCTCTACTCCCTGGTAACCAGACCAGTATGGCTGGAGCACCTGGAGATCCGGGGAAGAGCATGCTAGGCAGAGGGAAACTAAGTACAAAGTCCATGAGCTTCAAACGAACTTGGCATTCAAAGAATGGGAGGACGATGGCATTTGAGCTCTTTCACTCTAGTAATTCACCTGGTACCCCAGGATGTCTTCCAAGGAATCTGCACTTTGCTTTGAGTTCACATTCCTTGGGAGGGTAAATGGCAGTTTTCTAGCTGTATCTGTATCACTGATTATCACTTGCCACAAACTCCTTGTTGCCACATTCCGCTTCTTGTTGGCATCCCTGTTTCGTTGGTTTGGCACTTTCAGGATGGCTCAATCCCACGGCTGGCAAATTGGTGTCAGCTGTCATATGGGAGCTCAGCTGTGGCTGTAGATGGGGGTCGGGGGCCTCAGTTCCTCTCTGCGTGGGCCTCTCCACGAACTGCTGGGACTTCTGCATAGTTAGAATTTCAAAAGTGAGCGTTCCAAGAGAACTAGAAGGAAATCACACTTTTTATTATCTAGTTTTGAAAGTGTCATAACATCACTTACACACAGTCATAAGGCCACCCAGATTCAAGTGAGAGAAGACATAGACGTCCCCCCGACAACACCTCTCAAGGGGAGGAATGGTGGTCCCCCCGACAACACCTCTCAAGGGGAGGAATGGCGGTTCCCATATATCATATGGGAACCTTGAAGACACTATGCTAAGTGAAATAAGTCAGTCACAAAAGGACAAATACTGTGTGATTCCACTCATATTAGGTGCTGAGAGTAGTCAAATTCATAGAGACAGAAGTAGAATAGTGGTTGCCAGGAACTAGGGGGAAGGAAGAGGGGAAATCAATGTTTAATGGGTACAGAATTTCAGTTTGGGAAGATGAAAAGATCTGGAGATGGATGGCAGTAATGGCTGCACAACAATGTGAATGCACTGAACAGTACGCTTAAAAATGGTTAAAATGGTAAATTTTATAAAGAAAAAAACCATATCAGGTGGAAGATATTGTTTCACCCATTCAGTCCTTGGGATGATAATAGGATGAGTGTGTAGATGGCTATATGGCAGCATAACAGTCACGTCCTTTGATAGGCTGTAGTGCTTGCTCAGAACTAAAATCCTGTACACTAATATGTAAGACAGAAAGGGCTAATCAGAGTCAGTATCTTCCAAGGTCCTTGTATTGCTCAGGAGAAACTCATCCTACGCCAGTTGCTTCTCCAAGCTTTTTACTCCCCTCCATCATCTGCCTGATTATTATTACTCTTCAGAATCCCCAGGTAGTTGTTCTGCATTTTTTTTTTCAGTTTATAGTTAGCAGTGGAAGACTTCATCTGCAGGGACTTTCACTGCCAAACTGGAAAGAGAGCTTCTCAAGAAACTGAATCTGTAGATAAAAACTATTCAGTGTGTATATTAGTTTTCTGTTGCAGTATAACAACAGCTTCAAACAACAGACATTTAACATCTCACAGTTCTGTAGGTCAGAAGTCCCGGCACAGGGTAGATGGTTCTCTGGATCAGAAATCTCACAAGGCTGCTATCAAGGTATCAGTTAGCTGTGTTCTCATCTGCAGCTCAGGAGTTCCTGCCAGTCTTATGCAGGCTTTTGGCAGAATTCATTTTCTTGAGGTTGTAGGATTGAGGTGTCCATTGTCTTGCTAGCTGTTGGCTGGGAGTTGCTCTCAGCTCTGAGAGTCCACCAAGGTCCTTGCTATGTGGCCCCTTCCATCTTCAAAGCCAGCAATGGAGAACCTCCCTCACGTTGAATCTCTCTCACACTCTGAATATCTCTTGCCAGAAAAAGTCCTGTCCCATTTAAGAACTTACCTTAGGAATCCTAGGTCTGGCCCAGGGAGGATAATCTCCCTATCTTAAAAACAATTGATTTGGGACCTTGATTATATCTGCAAAATCCCTTTATGGCAACATTCAGATTAGTGTTTAATTAATGAACTGGGAGAAGACATATGGACACTAGTAGCCATGAATCTTGGAGGCCATCCTGGAATTCTGCTTTTCATGGTGTGCCCTGGTATTGTGGGCATGTTTGTAATTAAGAGCTTTGCTGTCTAAAGATACATACAAAGATAAGTATTGCTATACATGTTTGCCTCAGAATACTCTGGGGAAGGAGGTGGGTATAGATGAAATAGGATTGGCTACATGTTGCTGTTGCTGAAGCTGGGAAATGAGTACATAGAGCACTGATTGCATTATTCTCTCTACTATTGCAAAGGCATACATTTGTCACAAATTATTCCAGAGAATAGAAAATGAAACAAAACTTCCAAATTTTTTTTATGAAGAAAGTATAACATTAATATTTAAACCAGGTAAAGTTCTCACAAAACTACTTAATTTATTGTTGTATTAACAAATATTACTTAATTCCGATATTACTTAAGAACACTGATGCAAAAATTCTCAAAATTTTACCTTACAGAATTTGGCAATGTATAACAAAAGTAAACATGCATTTACCTTTGACCCAGTAATTCCACTTTTTAAGAAATTTACCCTGAAGACACACTGACAACAATATGAAAATACATAAATGCTCATAAATATATTTGATTGAAAAAACCATGGCATATCCACACAACGGAGTACTGTACTATGTAGCTGTAAAAAACAAACGAGTCTGACTTTTGTGAGCTAATCTGGAGTGCTTTCCAGGATATATTGTTAAGTGAAAAAAGCAAAGTTCAAAGGAACACACACATACGCACACAGAGTTACCTTTTGTGCAATAAATAAGGAGAAATAAGAAAATATATATTTAACTGTTTATTTTTTATAAAAAGAAACACAAGAAGGAATAAACTAGAGTCTAATATGATTGGTTGCCCACAGGAGGTAGGTGAGAAGCAGTGAAGAGAATTGGGGTAAAGCGTGAAAGTGATACTTATGCAAGTATACCAATTTGTATCATTCTACTTTTGAAACTATGTTAATGTTTTACATACTCAAAAAACTTAATAAAGTCAAAAGTAATGAAGGAGAAAAAACTAAAATAAAGTACAAACATTAACAAATGAACTTAATTGAAATTTTTTTTTTTTGGCCATACTGCACAGCATGCGGGATCTTAGTTCCCCCACCAGGGATCAAACCTGTGACCCCTGCAGTGGAAGCTGGGAGTCTTAACCACTGGACCACCAGGTAAGTCCCTTAATTGTATTTCAAATGAAAATCATAATGACACCAAAGAGGAGAACGAAGGATTAACCCAAGTAACTTTTGAACATAATACTTAGACTATATGAAAGTATATGACAAACTATATTTGTCAGTTTAAGACAAAAGTAGCGATAAGCAAATATTGAACTGTTTCTCAAAGTGTTTCTGGTTTTTGACATGGTATGGGTTAGCAATTCTGAAACTACTTCCTCTGCATTGTAGGATTGAGAAAATGAGTAAATATATTGAAGATGAGAGCCAGGTTTCCTATTGTTGAAGAAGGGAGTAATAAATATTGAAAGGGGGAAGACTAGAACAAATCCTGCTGTGCTAAAATGGATTGGGGATATCAGTATGAACTATAACTTAGTATATGGATTTATTACCCACATATTATGCATAGATGCATGTATGTATGTAGATGTATTTTTTTTTTTTGGTTCAGTCAACCGAAAGGGCCCAAAGCAAAGACACCCTAGTATCAATAAGCACGCGTAGCACCCAGATCTTGGTTTCTAAATACCATTCTCCACTAAAAGAACCTAGGGAACCAGAGCTCATTATTGTGCCAGAAAGCAAGGAAGTGCTAAAAAAATGGTGGAAACATATCAAAAAAATATAAGAGCCAACTTGAGCATTAAAATAAATAATAATAATAGCAGAATATTCATGGAGTAAAATAAGAATAAATGAGTCCCTCCTGATAAACAATAAATGAATGAATGAGAAAGGAAAGCTCTCCCTTATGGTAGACTACCAACTAATAAATATAAGCCAAAAGGTGGAGTTAGAAAATTATCATTTTGCACCCATCATAGTAATATCTCTTCAGCCATGAATCATCACAAAAATCTGTGGGTGAAAGTACAATGAAGAAAGGATAGTTATATAATCTCCAAGTATCCCCTTACAAATTACTTACTGCAAAGGAAAAAAGTCACTTTACTGTGAATTACCTAGTGAACACTACCTTACACCTTAACCAACTAACTAAAGTTTATATCATTAATAAGTGGAATGTATTGACATTACCAATCTTCTGATATGATGTCCTTAAGAGGACACAATGGCGTTCCTGTGGTATTTCCACTAAACATAACTGAATCTAATCAGTTATGTTAGATTACATACAAATTGAGGGGTATCCTAAAAATAACTTCAGATAAAAAAGGACAAAAGATGTTTATGACAACTAAATGATGCTGGACTAGGCTCCAGACAAGGGGTAAAGAACATAGCTATAGAGAATACTATTAGAATAAATGGTGAAATTTGAATAAGGATTGTGAGTTAGATCAAAGATTCCCAAATGTTCTTGGTTCAAGGTGCCCTTAGTGTCTCGATAATTTTTTCATGGGGTTCCTCAGCCAAAAAAAAAAATCTAATTCCAAACAACTTATTAAATATTTATGCCCTAAAAATTTAGTTGCCATTTGCAAAATTAATACAGATAAATTGAAAGAAAAATATTTTTATTTCATTCTTAAATAACCACAATTACTTACTAATGGGATTTATGCAGCTACTGTGCACTGCACAACTTCTCAAACCTTGGAATCAGATTGGCCACAATCACACTTATTTCCTGCTCTACATTGATTTTTGCGCTGTACTTTTTATCACAAACATCAAAAAACCCAGCTTCCCAAATACATGACATATCCAAGGAATATGGCGCCATCTATTGTTAAAATTGTACATAACCTCGAGTGAGTAGTTTTGCATAGTTTTTCTTGCCTTGAGAATTTAGAATTAAGATATTGCAGATATCCCCTATGAATTCACTGTGGTGCTGTGGGGCACCCAGTGCACAGTTTGAGAACCACAGGATTAGATAATAGTGTTGTATCAATGTTACATTCCTCATTTTGATAAATATACTGTTGCTATGTAAGAGAATGTCCTTGTTCTTAGGAAATGAACATTGGAGTATTTATGAATAAAAAAAGATGTCTGCAAATTACTCTCAAATGACTTAGAAAAAAATGTGTGTATATTTGTGTATACATAGATAGTGAGCACAACTGATATAGTATATGAGCAAAATATTAACAATGAATCTGGATAAGTGGTATACAAGGTTTTATTTCCCCCTACTATTCTTGAAATTTTTGAAATTATTTCAAAATAAAGATTTCTAAAAGATGAAATACAATACTATATTTCGAGGTGTATATACATATGTAGTAAAACAACTTTTAAATGGGTGGAAATTACAAGCACCAACTCAAATAGTTGTGATGCTTTGTAGAGTGGAAAGAGGGATGTACATTTGGGGAAGAATACACACAATATTGCTGATGTTTTATTTGTTAAGGTTAAGTGGTGGATACACAGATATTCATCACATTATTCTTAATATCTTTAAGTATGTCCAACATATTTCATAATTTATTTTAAATAATACATATGTAGAATCTTTCTTAATACATAAAAATAAAAAAACACGAGCAAATGAAAGCACATGGCTGTTGTTTATTGGGGATTACCATGTATTTCATGTACATTATCTCCTGTAACCCTTTCCACCACTCCATGCCCATGTCATGCCAACTTAATGTATAATAGGGCTGACTCCAGAGCTCACATTCCTAACCCCCGTACCATATCTTCCAGCTCCACACACAGCTAATTCATGCTTCTCTTTCCTCTTTTTACCTTAGACTGGGAGAGAAAGCTAACTAACTTTCTAGCTTTTTCAATTTCAAACTAACTTAACACACCTAGTAAACAATATGGCTGTACACATTCAAACCTTGAAAACATCAGTATGAAAAAACGGTAATAAATTTTAACCTTCAGCACATTTTACTGCTCTTATGCTCAATAGTATTATACCTACCCAGTCTTTAATAGTTGAAGATCTGACATTTTGCAATTACTCTTCTACAGTACCAGTTCTACAGACCAGTACTGGGTCAGAGTTGAACTATCAAAGAAACAGACGTCTATTGATTTATCAAATCATACTGAGAGATTAACATCTGGAAAATCAGTATAAATCCAATTCTTTTAAGCTTTAAACTATCAAAATGCTAACTAGGACTTATATTTCATATTTGTAAAGAATTTTAGAAGCTTCATTGAACTAAGTTATATTGTTGATTATGAAAACAATCCGAAATAAGCTATTTTCTTACAAAGCATTTACTGTTTTAAAATTAAATTTTAAAATTAAAATGCTTGAAAATCTAATTTAAAATAACTGTTACAAAATTTGGAACCTCTAGTCACTATCTTCCTGCAATGTATTAATGATGCTTAAAGCTATGTGAGAACAGAAGCAATGTTGCCTTTGCCCTCGTAATTAACAGGGAAATTGGCAGCCATTCTTTTTCAGGGTACTAAATAATCATTTGTCAAGTTCTATTTATCTTCTGTAACTACAGATATTGACTCAAAAAACTACAGTTCCTCTCAGACTGATTTCTATTCTAGCAGATGCTTTTCTTCTCATCGCTTGCAATCAGAATAGAGTGGTTATCTTAGAATTCATTATTATTCTACTGTTACATTAACAGCTAAAGGAAAGGTGAGAACAGAAGATGGGGTTAAATTTACATGAGTAGCAGGCAAAGGAGGTAAACAGAGCACACAGCTACAACCACACACACCTTGATAGAACTAAAAGAGTGTAAGAAACGTCTAGTCTGAGCTTTCCGCCTGCAGATGAGAACTACGTAATACAAGATCAAGGACTAAACTAAAACCTGTCTTGACTCCAAATGGACCACCTTTTTTTTTTAATGATAGGTACAAGATTCAGATCTTGCCTAATGGCCCTCTTCCAGAACCAAAGCCCGACTTCCCCACTTCCCTGGTTCCAGTTCTCAGGAGAAAGTCCTCTCAGGAAGCCCGAAGGGAAACATCATATTGGAAGAGGGGTCAGTGGATCTGCCCATGGGTACTGAAGCATACACAAAAAGTACCCCAAAACGGACCGTGGTCTACTTCGAATATTTAGCGCCACTGGCCCTTGAACTAACCCATAATTCCAGCTACTTCCAGTCCGAGGATCTGCCCTGAATAGCCAATAAATTTCTACCACTCTGCTGCGAACCTAACAAATGTCTATGTCCTGTCGCCCCCTGAACACAAGGGAGTGCCCTCCCGGCACAGTAATCTCAGCAACCTGCCGAAACCACCTTCCCGCCGAGGGACGCAGCCCGGACTAAATCCCGCGACCCCAGAGAACAGCCTCCGGAGCCTGGCGATGACGTCACGCTGCCCCTTTCTAGCATCGCGAGACTCTCTCCTCCCTCACCCTGTTCCCTAAGCCCCCAGCTGCCCGCGCCCGCTGCCAGACAGAGGCAGGGATGGCAAGCCGCGGAGCCGGGGTGGTGACGAGAGTAGCAGTTCCGCCATTGGTCGAGGAAGCCTGAGGGACGGGCCAGCGTGGGGAGCAAGGAGAGACCAAGGCGGTGGCCCCGAGAGAGCCAGAGCAATGGAGGCCAACATACCGAAGCGGAAGGAGCCTGGCAAGTCCCTGCGTATCAAAGTCATCTCCATGGGCAACGCTGAAGTGGGAAAAGTGAGTACCGCGCTGGGAGGGGCGGGACCACAGCGCGGCGGAGCGACGTGGCGATTGGCTGGGAAGGCGGCCACTCAACAGCTTGGGACCCAGCCTCCTCCCCGCCCCTGAGCAGGCCTGGGTGTCCTGGGGGATGGGGCTCGGCGGGGAAAGCTCTCCTAACCTTTTTGACCTTTGGGTTGCCCAGTTCCGACACTTAAGAAGGTTTTCTAGTGGCTTCTAACCCTTGAATGTATCCCAAAGAGAGTAAGGAGGCCTGGGTCCTTATGTCAGATCGTTTTGCCTGGATACCATATTTGCGTTCTAGGTGACCCGTCCAGGACTCAGAGGTGGAGAAAAAAAGTTTAGTTACCCCCAGCAGAGCTGGGGAGCCGAAGGGAACTTACTGGGCCGTGTGTGAGGATGGGGATTTGTAAAATTTACTCCGCAGACGTGGAGACCAGAATCTACATTTCATTTGTAAGAGAGCATAACTGATGCTGAAGGTGTTTCACAGGGTACGTGCAATGGATGTCAAGGAACCTGCATTATTTTGTTTTGTTCGGTTTTTATTTCTGGTAGTGTCACCACATCCATTATCTCAAAGAAGTCTTAGTTCCACTGCCTTTTTCTGTGCTGCTTCTACTGGCTGTCAGCTCTAAGCTCTCCCATAGTATGGGGGGAGGGAGGGCGAGAGGTGAATGGAGGTCTTTCCCCACATGAATTCTAAGACTGCCTCTTCTTCACCCAAATTGTCTCTCCTTCAGGGTAAATGGAAGCTGTTGGTTAAGAACCTTCGAGGTCATCAAATCAGTGACTGAGACAGGATTAGAACCTGGGTGTTCACATTCATTGCAGTGCTCTCTTTCCATCATTATTTGCTGTCAAAATCAACTCGCAGTAGGATCTACATGCCAAAAAAGCTGTTAATGGGAATGTTTATGCCAGTGTCCTGCACATAGTTGATGCTCAGTAAATGTTTATTAGTGTCTTCTCTTTCCATTTAGTATTATCTTGTACTGTTTATGTATCTATGTGTATGTGGGTATTAACATAGCTGAAAGTCTACAATTATTGAATGTCAATTATGTGCCAGGCATTGAAAAGAAAAGAATAAAACCTCTAGAAGGTTATGTACTAAACTGGCTAAGTGAGTATGCTCACTTTTAAAATTTTACTATGCTTAATGGTGCAATGTTAGAAATAGCTTAAAATGCCCAGTGTGTCACCACATTTATGTAATATGGTTCTAGATTTATTAGCCCATGCAATTAGACAAGGGAAAGAAATAACATACAAAATGCTGGAAAGGAGAAAGCAAAATTATCAGTATTTGTTAATGATATGATTGTTTATCTGGAAACCCAAAGAGAATTAACTGAAACGCTATTAGAAAAGACAAAATTAATATACAAAACTTTACAGCTTTACTATATCAAATTATAATTGTTTGGACTATATAATTGAAAAACTTTTTTTTTTTTTTTTTTTTGTGGTATGCGGGTCTCACTGTTGTGGCCTCTCGTTGTGTAGCTGGTATGTGACAGAGCTGGGATTTGAATCCAGGCATTCTAGCCCTAGAGTCTGTGCTTCTCTGTTTGTTTGTTTGTTTGTTTGTTTTTGCGGTACGCGGGCCTCTCACTGCTGTGGCCTCTCCACAGGCTGCGGACGCGCAGGCTCAGCGGCCATGGCTCATGGGCCCAGCCGCTCTGTGGCACATGGGATCTTCCCGGACCGGGGCACGAACCCGTGTCCCCTGCATCGGCAGGCAGACTCCCAACCACTGCGCCACCAGGGAAGCCCTGAAAAACTATTTTAATTTACAATAACAACCAAAATAAAGGGCCTAGGTTTAAACTTACGAAGAAATAGGGAGCACCTAGGACCTATATGAAAAACATTTCTACAAAGGGACACAAAATTACTTAGACAGATGGAAAGATATACTTTCTTCTTAATTAGGATCACTCAATATTTAAGAGATGTCAGTTCTTTAAAATAATCTACAAATGTGATTCAGTTCCAGTTAAAACAGCAATACTTTTTTTTTCTCCAGAACATAGTAAAAGGTACTAAAGTCCTTATGAAAAATTAAATGTGAGAATCAGCAAGAAAATTATGGAAAAGAAATGAGAGGAGACTAACACTACCAGATATTAAAACATATTTTAAAGTTACAGTCTTTTCCTATTGATACTGGAGAGGAAATATAGGGACATCAGTGGAACAGAATGGAGTCCAGAAATGAACCCAAACATATAAGGAAATTCAGTTTACAACAAATATAGTTAAACTGGGAAAGTGGGGACCATTTAATAAGCACTTTTACAGCAACTTTCTACTATTTGGGGGTGGAGTGGATTCCTATTGAATGCCTTTCTCAAAGATAAATTTTTCACAGATAAAAGATTTAAATGTAATTTAAGAATTTTGCCTTAGTTATAAAAGTAATACGTACTCATTTTAAAGAATTTGGAAAATATAGGAAGATATACAGATAAATAATTTCAAGTTAAAAATTAAGGCATGCCCTAGTAAATAATCCTTGCATCAAAGCAAATGAAAAAATAACTAAAAGCAATGAAAGGAGAGAATGCATGCCAAAATCTTCAGGGCAAATTTAAAGCTGTAGTGAAGGGAAAATGCATTATCTTACTCATTTCTAAAAAAGGGAGATTAAAAACTAAAGGAACATAATAGTTGTACAACTTTGTGAATATGCCTAGAAAGGAACATAATAGTTGTACAACTTTGTGAATATGCCTAGAACCGCCAAATTGTACGCCTTAAAAGTATGAATATTATGGTATATTATGGTATGGAATTTTAAAAAGTTAAGGAACTTAAGACAGAAGAAAAAGGACACAAAATTCACCAAGAGAAAGAGAGAATTCCCTGGAAAGATTAATGAAAAAGAAAAATGCCTAAAATTTTATTTAAGAAAAATAGAGAAAGCAAAAAATTACAAGATTAATACTGAAAAGGAGACATAATCACATACTGGAAGAAACTGAAGGAAAGACTAGAGACTACTACATTCAGTTCTGTGGGAGCACATTTCAAAATGTAGAGGAAATGGAGGATTTCTTAGCTAAATATAATTACCAAAATTGACTCAAAAAGTAGAAAACCCAAATGACCAGTCACTTAAGGAGAAGTTGGAAAAGCAATTAAAAGACTTACTATCCAAAAAGGTATCAGGATCAGATGGCTTCATGAACAAGCTTTATTTAAGCTCTAAATAACGCATAATTTCAGTTAAGTTATTCCAAGGCAAAGAAAAAGATGAACAGCACTCCAATTTATTTATGTAAAGTCATGATAACTTAAATAGCAAAACTTGATATAGTATCAAAAAAGAAAAGTATATACCATTTTCACATATACATACAGATGCATAATTCCTAAATATCCACAAATAGAATTCAGCAACATATCAAAACAATTTCAGTATTAGCAAGTAGGGTTTATCCCACGGAGTGCAAACTTGGTTAAACATCAAGAAGTTAATCAACATAATTTGTTATATGAACTGATTACTAGAGAAAGTATTTTCTGTACTGTAAAAAAAAAATGATATAATCAACCTAAGAAACACTTTAAGCAAAATCAGAATAAAATGAAGCTACTTAAATATGAAAAACAATATTTTTTATTATTATTTTTAAAACTATAGTTATTGTTAACCAACAGCAAACATACCAAATGGTAAGTCCATTTCCTTTAAAATTAGGTGCAGAAAAGGATACATACTATTTTCTTTTATTATTCAGCATTGTTTTAGAGGTTCTGGAGATGCAATAAGAAAAAGGAGATTCCCAAGGGCTTAACTCCCTCAATAGGGGAATTTCTCTGTGGTCTTTGTTTATATCCAATTCAGTTTTCTGCATTGGCATCAATTTACCCCAGAATCCCAGCCCAGTTCTCAGTGTCCTCTAGGATCTGATCCTGATGTTCTTACCATTGACTCTTCATATCAACCAACTCTGAAGACTGCCCTAATTCTAGATTTCCAGTTATAGTAAATATTTTCCTGTTAAGTCAGTTGAATTGGTTTCCCTTACTTGCAGTCAAAAGTACCCACATCGTACAGTATTATATGTACTTCTCTGGAGTTTGCTTTTTCTCTCTCTCTCTTTTCTTAAATGACATCCAGGATTTATTTATTTATTTTATTTATTTATTTTTTGGCTGTGTTGGGTCTTCATTGCTGCGCACAGGCTGTCTCTAGTTGCAGCGAGTGGGGGCTACTCTTCGTTGCAGTGCGCGGGCTTCTCATTGCGGTGGCTTCTCTTATTGTGGAGTGCGGGCTCTAGGCACATGGGCTTCAGTAGTTGCGGCATGTGGGCTCAGTAGTTGTGGCTCATGGGCTCTAGAGCACAGGCTCAGTAGTTGTGGTGCACAGGCTTAGGTGCTCCGCGGCATGTGGGATCTTCCCAGACCAGGGATCAAACCTGTGTCCCCTGCATTGGCAGGGGGATTCTCAACCACTGCACCACCAAGGAAGCCCTGCTTTTTCTCTCTTAACAGTAGATTGTGGTGATTCCTCCAATTATCTGTCATAGCTCCAATCACTCTTTTTCATGGTTGCATAATAGTCCATGACATGCTAGTATCCCCTCTATTGATGAGAATTCACTTGTTTCCCTTTTTCTCTACTACAAACAATCTTGCTATAATACATTTCTATAGGTATATATATCCTTAAATACCTGGACTAGATTCCCAGGGGTAGAACTGCTGAGTTGAATAGCACATTTTAAAATTTTAGTAGCAATTGCCAATTGCTCTTCAAAAAGGTGTGTTTCTACCAGTGATATGCTGGTACATTTCCCCCTAACTCCCTGCCAACACAGTATTGTCATTCTTTTGCTTGCTACTGATCTGGTTAGTGAGAAGTAATTTCATTGTTACTTTAGTTTGCATTTCACTGACCACAGATGAAGCTGAGCATCTTTTCAAATGCTTATTGAACATTTGGATTTGCTTTTCTGTGGATTGCTCAATTTATAGTCCCTGCCTTTTTTTCTGTTGGATAATGTGTCTTTCTTACCAGTTTTTCTGGTTGGGGGACGTTAGAGTTATTAACTTTTTGCCAGTCATATGAGTTACAGATATTTGCCCCAGTATGTTGTCTTTTAATACTTTTATATTTTACCATACAATTGATTTTATTATTATTTGTATATACTCAATTATGTCTATCTTTTTAAAATTGAAATATAGTTGACGTATAATATTATGTTAGCTCCAGGTGTACTACATAGTGATTTGACATTTGCATACGTTATGAAATGATCACCACAAGTCTAGTAACCAGCTGTCCCCATACAAAGTTATTACAATATTATTGACTATATTCCTTATGCTGTATAACACATCCTAGTAGCTTATGTTTTGTAAGTGGAGGTTTGTACCTGTTAATCCCATTCATCTATTTCACTTCCCCATCCCCCGTACCCTCTGGCAACCACCCATTTGTTCTCTGTATCTATGAGTCTGTTTCTGTTTTGTTTGTTTGCTTTGTTTCTTAGATTCTACATATAAGTGAGATCATATGCTAGTTGTCTTTCTTTGACTTATTTCACTTAGCATAATTCCCTCTAGAATTCATTCATGTTTTCACAAATGGTAAGATTTCATTTTTTTAAAATAGCTGAGTAATATTCCATTTTTATATGTCACATCTTCTTTATCCATTCATCTACGGATAGACACTTAGGTTGCTTCCATATCTTGGCTATTGTAAATAATGCTGCAGTGAACATTGGGGTGCATATATTTTTTCGAATTGGTGTTTTTGTTTTCTTCAGGTATATACCCACAAGTGAAATTGCTGGATCATATGGTAGTTCTATTTTATTTTTTTAAGGAACCACCATACTGTTTTCCATGTGGCTGCACCAATTTACAATCCCACCAGCATTGCACGAGGGTTCCTTTTTTTTTCACATCTTCTCTAACACTTGTCATTTATTGTCTTTTTGATGATAGACATTCTGACAGGTGTAAAAGGTGATATCTCATTGTGGTTTTGATTTGCATTTCCCTCATGATTAGTGGTGCTGAGCATCTTTTTCATGTGCCCGTTGACCATCTGTATGTCTTCTTTGGAAAAATGTCTATTCAGATCCTCTGCCCATTTTTTAATTGGGCTATTTGGTTTTTCTGATGTTGAGTTGTCTGAGTTCTTTTTATATTTTGAATAGTAACCCCTTATCAGATATATCGTTTGCAAGAATATTCTCTTAGTCAGTAGGCTACCTTTTCATTTTGTTGATAGTTTCCTTTGCTGTGCAAAAGCTTTTTAGTTTGATGTAGTCCCATTTGTTTATTTTTACTTTTGTCTCTCTTGCCTGAGGAGACAGATCCAAAAAAATTTTGCTAAGACTGATGTCTAAGAGTGTACTACCTATGTTTTCTTCTAGGAGTTTTATGGTTTCAGGACTTAGATTTAAGTCTTTAATCCATTTTGACTTTATTTTTGTATATGGTGTGAGAAAGTAGTCCAGTTGATTCTTTTACATATAGCTGTCCAGTTTTCCCAACACTATTTATTGAAGGGGGTGTCTTTTACCATTATATATTCTACCCTCTTTGTCATTGATTAATTGACCATATAAGTGTGGGTTTGTTTCTGGGCTGTCTATTCTGTTCCATTGATCTATGTGTCTGTTTTTGTGTCAATAACCTACTGTTTTGATTACTGTCATTTTGTAGTATAGCTTGAAATCAAGGGGTATGATACCTCCAGCTTTGTTCTTTTTTCAAGATTGCTTTGGCTATGCCTGTCTTTTTTTTTTTCTTTATTGGAGTATGGTTGCTTTACAATGTTGCGTTAGCCTCCACTGCACAACAAAATGAATCAGCCATACACATACAGATTATGCCTGTCTTTTATGGTTTCTGGGTTTTCTTTCTTGGTTGAAAAGGTTTCCCTAAGGTTGTACATATATTGCACATTTTCTTCTGAAACTTTTATTGTTTTATTTTTAAATGCTTAAATCATAAATTTATCTGTAATTTATTTTTGTATGTAGGGAAGTTCAGGGCCCAACTTAAATTTTTTCCTGATGGATATGCAATTGTGCCAGTAACATTTTACTAAATAGATTTTTTTTTCCCATTGACTTTAAATATCACCTTTGTCACTTTTTAAATTTTTATATATAATGGGATCTATTTCTGAGCTCTCTGTTCTGTTCTACTGACCTACTTGTCTATTCTTATGCCAGTATAATACTCTCTCAGTTTCAGACTATATTTTATTATTTGTCAATACAAATTCCCACCTCTTTCTACTGCCCTGCCCCTTTCCTGTTTTTCATACTTGGATTAGTTCTTCTCAGATAACTGTTCTTTCATATGAATTTTAGGGTAATTCTATTAGGCAAAAAAAGATTCAAACCTTAAGATTTTTTTTCAAAACTTAAGATTTTAATTGGTTAAGATTTTAATTGGAACTGCATTAAAAAAGTACCTAAAAATCTATTTAAGAAAATAGAGAAAGCAAAAAAGTCTCTCTATATTTATGTTATTTAACTTAGTTTATAAGATCCTAAGGTCCAGGAACCCTGTCTCTTTGGTTATAGGGAGTGGTTATTCATACCATTAATTAAATGTGTATCTCTTTAAATACTTAGGGCTAGTGTTTAAATAGTGTACTGGAATTAAAGGACTTCCAGGTCCCTTAATCTCATGAATAATTTAGAAAAAGGCTGTATTTATTTTTCTAGGATATTGTGAGAGAAAACATTTGAGAAGTGCTTTCAACCTATAAAGTGTTTTTTAAAAGTATAGCCTCTTAGCAGTACTCACTCCAAAGAAGTTTTTCCTTCAGTTCACAATGAGCTTATTAAGTACTTTTTAAAGCAACTGTCCTATTTAATATAGATTGAGGTTCGTCAGGAAAGTGTTTGAGCAGAATAAGCTTCATGACCAGCACTTCAAGTAACTTATGTTTCATGAGTGCTAAGGATTGCCATTAACGCACAAGTCATTTTAATTCAGTTTTCATTGGCACTGAGCTAATTGCTCAGATATAAAGTTATAAGATATAAAGAAGTAAAATACTGGTGCTTGCCCTCAAGTAGTTTACTGTCTAGCTGAAGAAGTAAGATAAATATGCACATGTGAAACGATAACAAGGCAGTGAATAACTGATAACTAATACATCATATATGTATATATACATTTATATTCATATACAGTATATGTACTATATACACATATAGTATATAAAAAGTGTTAGAGAAGTTCAGATGTAGGCAAGATCTCTTATAACCTGGAAGCTCAGAGTTTGCACTGGACCTTAAAGGATAAGTAAGATTTGGAAAGAAGGGAGAAAACTCTTTCCAAGTAGAGAGAAAAGTAATGACAAAAGTCAGGCCTGGGAGTTTTGCAGAAATGGAGGGTTTATATTCGAAGGGTTTAGACAGAAAAGACAGATTAGGGCCAGATTATGGAGGATCTTGAATAACGGACAAAGGAATTTGGATGCTGAGCTCTTGGCAGTGAGAAGCCACTGAAGATTTTTGAGTTAGGGAAGTGAAATAACATTAGTGGTATGCAGTGCTGATTGAAGCTGGGAGGGAAAGGGGACATAAAGACCAATAAAGAATTTCCTGTAGTTGTAGTTGTACAGAAGTAGATGATGAAGACTTAAACCAGAATGGTACCAGTGGGAATTGGAGTGAGGAGAAAGATGGAAGAAACATTCAAAAGAAGATTTAGAAAGACTCAGAATCAAACGTGACTTTAATAATTTAATACCCTGTAATTGGGAAAATGGTGGTATTATGAACAGAACTAGGATGTGAGCAGGATTCGCTGTTTTTATGTATAAGATTAGTTCGTTTTTGGGCATTTTGAGTTTGTGGAACAGTGAGTGGGGCATCTAAGTAGAAATTAGTCTGGTAGATATTTGGAGATGTGGATCTGGTCTGGGGAGGGAGGTCAAGGTAGACACATATTTTGGTATTATTATTAAAAATATATGAGCAGAAGAGGTCTTCAGAAGAAAAGAGGACTTCCCTGGTGGCTCAGTGATTAAGAATCCGCCTGCCGATGCAGGGGACATGGATTCAATCCCTGGTCCGGGAAGATCCCACATGCCGCTGAGCAGCTAAGCCCGTGCGCCACAACTGCTGAGTCTGCGCTCTAGAGCTGGGGAGCCACAACTACTGAGCCCATGTGCCACAACTACTGAAGCCCATGTGCCTAGAGCCCGTGCTCCACAGCAAGAGAAGCCACCGCAAGGAGAAAACCGCGCACCACAAGAAGAGTAGCACCTACTCACTGCAACTAGAGAAAGCCCACGCGCAGCAACGAAGACCCAACGCAGCCAAAAATAAATAAATAAATAATAATAATTTATTAAAAAAAAAAGAAAAGAGAACAAGGATTGAACACTAAACTGAAAACATACCCATATTTGGTATTAAGGGAAGAATTTTAAAATAATTTTTCTTTAAAATCTTCACCTTTAGTATTTGTTTCAGTTATTTTATAGTTTTGGCTTTTGAAAAAGCTTTGTGTGTCGTGGTGAATGAAGAAACCATAATGAAGAAATGTGCTTATTTTGTATGCGTTCCCAGAGTGTCTTTACTAAAAGCATGTATTTTTACCTTTTTAGAGCTGTATTATAAAGCGATACTGTGAGAAAAGATTTGTGTCTAAATACCTTGCAACAATTGGAATTGACTATGGAGTCACAAAGTGAGTACATATATTCTTTCCTTGGGCTTGCAAATTACATAGAAATTCAGAACCCTTCTAAACTGATCTGTCTTGAAATGGAGAGTCTGAAGATAAACTGGGACACATAAGAATGAGACCTTTACAGATAGTAGTAATCACATCATTTGTTCATCATGGAGTACCTTCTGTTTGCCAGGCTTTGTGTGGGATGTAGGGTCTGGTGATGAGCAAGTCTGCACGAAGCCTGCCTGGCAGATGTAGCTTTTCAGGAAGCATGTTTCTATATAAGCAGGTCTCGTTAGCAGGTATATTTTTAGAGAATTTTGAAATATTCTCTCCCAGAAGCCTAAATATTATGTGGAAAATTTTCTATCAGAGAACTTCCTTTTATGATCTTTACATCCTATTAGAATCCAGCAAAAATGATCTGGGAAGAGTAAAATTAGGTATAAATGGGGATTTATTTGGAGATGAATCAAGGGTGGGTTGAGCTTGGGGAGATAGGGTCACATTAACAGGAAATTACACTGGGGGAAAGTAGAATTGGGGTAGACAGCACATCCCCAAAGGTGGAATTTCAGGTGCTCGCTGTTCAGACCCCAACCTGCCCCTTCCCTTCTCTCTTATCTCATTCTTTTACACACTTTACTCTCCACCCATGCTGAATTTGTGCCATCATACTTTCCTATCTCAGTGCCATCATTCATTCTGTCCACCTGAAATGTCCTTTCCCCTCATCTCTCCACCTGTCAATCTCCTCAAGGTATAAAGGGTAACTGTTCCCATATGGCTTTCTGAACAGCTCCTTTATCAGTCAGGACTCATTTTAGTTGAAAATGACAGAAATATTAAAATTCTCTGCTATTCATGGGTCTTAGCATAAACTGTCTTGTGTTATCGTTTGTATATGTTTAATGTCTCCTGCTAGATTTAAAGCTCCATTAAGAAGGGGCTATTAGTATAAATTCTCTCCAAGTGCCTGGTACAGTGCTTATACATAGTCGATACTCAATAAATAATTATTGTTCGGTAAGATAGATACATCTGAAGAGGAAGTTTGCAACATTAGAATATGAGGGCAACATTCAAGAAGGTAGACTAAAGTGGTCGGGTGTATCTATACTTCAGGGCACAGGATTTCATCAGTTATATGGTAGGATATCCTATTCAAGGCAGTTTTGTTTTGAATCCATGTTAAGTAGCTAATTTAGTCATTTAAGAAATAAGAGTTATCATGTTATACCCTAGAACTGTGGTTTATTCAACAGACTACAGTCATCTCTCAATATCCAAGGGATGTTGGTTCCAGGATCCCCTGTGGATACCAAAATTTGCAGATGTTCAAGTCCCTTATATAAAATAGTGTAGTATTTGCATGTAACCTATGCACATCCTCTCAATACTTTAAATCATGTCTATAATACCTAATACAATATATCAATAAATAGTTTTAAATACAGTGTTAATGCTATGTAAATATATAGTTGCCACCTTGTGGCAAATTCAAGTTTTGCTTTTTAGAACTTTCTGGAATTTTTTTCTGAATATTTTTGATCCAAGTTTAGTTGAATCCATGGATACAGAGCCTTCCGTAAGGCTGACTGTATTGTTTCTGGTTGATTTTTTATTTTTTGTCTTATGGTGAGGAGGAGAATATGATTGACAGAAACCCAACTCAAGCCAAAAAAAAAATCAATTCACATAATCCAATTATAAGGATGTAGCTGGGTCTCAGAGATCGCTGGAACCAGGGAGAGAATATAACCTGGTCCTTTCATGACGTGTCTCTCTCTACCTTTTGGCTCCTCCACAGCTGCTGGTAGCTCTCAAGTTTACCAAAACTAATCACAAATTTAAAAAATACCAGGTAAGGTTTTGATTGTCCAGGTGGAGATAGGTGCCTTTCCCCAGCTCAGTTAGCTGTGGCCAGCAGAGTGGCATCAAAAAAGAAGATGGAAGAACCCATTTAAACCACAGTTGGGAGAAGGAGGGTACTCTTTTGGGCAGTCAAAACAATAGATTCGTATATGTATAGCTGATTCACTTTGTTATAAAGCAGAAACTAACACACCATTGTAAAGCAATTATATTCCAATAAAAATGTTAAAAAACAAAACAAAACAAAAATAGATTCCCACTCCATCCTTCAGATTTCAGTATACTTAAGAATTAGTTGTAGAGTTTGTGAAAATGAATATTCCTAAGACCCACCCACTAAGATTCTGATTCACGGGATCTGAGGTGGGGCACAGGAGTACATTTTAAACACCCTCCCCATATTTCCATATAATGATGCAGGTGGTCTTCAGGCCACAATTTAGGAAAGCAAGCACTGGCTTGAGGTAATGAATTACCATTTTTCTTAAGGTAATTTCCTCTGTCAGACTTCTGAATTAAATTGACCTCTTTTGAGTTGCAATTTGTGAACACATTTGTGTTACTTCCTGATTTTATAAACTTCAGTTCCATCCCTTCTCAGCTGCTATCTGGCAAAACTTTCTAATATAAATTGTTACACGAGATCTAATGCAGGTGCTCTCAAACTCTGTTGTTTTGTTTTGCTGTTCTCACACTGTCTTTTGTAAGATGGATCCTGATTTCACAGATGTTAAAATGAAAACAAATTTGCATCTTAGAATTGATGAAATATGGCAGAGAATTCAGGAATGAAGAAATCATGATGATTAGTAGTTAGTTTGATTGAAATATACAAGTAATATAAAACAACTGTAGGAATTATGGTTTCAGAAAAGAAAGTGGAAAAAAAAGTGAAAAAAAAGTAATAGAGGATATTATAAACTTGGACAGGGAACAATAATCATAAATAAGCCAGGAGGTAGCATAGAAACAATGGGAGCAGGTGCTGCTGTCCTTGTAGTCCATGGGAGGGACTCTTATCAATGCTGTCTAAACTGAAACATGCTACTTAAAAAAACATAACTTTAATCTGTTAATTTATTGCTAATAATCTCCATTTTTAACCTTACAGGAATGTTTTTAGGAAATACTGGTTCTGTAGTAAAGAGCATTTATATTTAAAACTCAATAATTCCTCCCAGTTTACATCAGTTTCTTTTTTTTTTCTTTTGTTAAATTCAGTGAAACGTAAATTTTATGCTTTTAAATTAATATCCCAATTTTATAAAAATATTTATGTCTATCAGTCTTATCTATGTACACAAAGAAGTCTACAGTAATGTTCATCTATATTAATGAAGGTTTTTCTTCTGGGTGGTAGGATTTGGGATAACTTTTAAACTTTCATCTTTCTACTTTTCTTTAGTGTTTGAATTATTTATGAAGTTTCATTCATTCATTTTCCAATAGTGATTTTAATTTTTTTTGTATGTGAACATTCATAGAAGCTATATTTCTAGTAGCGCCAAGTTAGAAACAACTGTCCATCAACAGATTAATGGATAAACAAACTGTGGCATATTCATATGATGGAATACTGCTCAGCAACAAAAGGAACAAACTATTCATATATGCAGCAACATAGATAAACCCTAAAATAATAATGTTGAGTAAAAGAAGGTAGACAAAAAAGTGAACACACGGTATGATTCCACATATATCCAATTCTAGAAAAAGTAAACTGACCTAATAGTGACTGATAGCAGATCAGTGGTTGGCTAAGTAGGGCAGGAAGGGCAGGAAGGAGGGGTTTCAAAGGGGCCCAAGGAAATGAGTGATATGTTCATTGTCTTGACTGTGGTGATGGCTTCACAGGCGTAGACATATGTCAAACTCATCAAATTATATACTTTAAACATGCGCAGCTTACTGTACATCAATTATACTAAAGTAAAGCTGTCCTAAAGAAGGAGGAGGAGGGAAGGTGGCAGCCCTTGGCCCCATGGTGGAGACCAGACACTCCTCTGCTCTCCTGGTTGGGTGCAGATGTGAGTGTGGGGTTTATCTACAGAATCTTGTCTCCTCTGCCATCCAGGTATTCTTTACCTACACAGCTGTGTCTCCCCCAGTTGTTCCAGGTTTCTCAAAGGCAGGGCAGTGCCTTCTGTGTCCAGCCTCTCCTGGGGTTGACCATTCTAGTCTGGTCACATATTTGCAGAGATGGGCAGCCAAGATAGGGAGGTTCTGTAACATCTGGTGCGTGGGCTCTGCTGCTTCAGAGGGCAGAAATGGGGCCACACAGGAGCCACAGGGACCGCATGCCAGGTCAGCACCTTTGCTGGGCAGCTTGCCCTCGGTTTGCCCTAACACCACTGAGTGTGGGCGGGGAGACGACTCCACACCCTTCTTTCCAGATAAGAAAACGAGGCCCAGAGTCCTGGGGTGGGGACCGAGGTGAAAAAAGAATGGAAACGGCCTCCCAAAGGAGGCTGCCTGCAGTCACGCACAATCCTTCGAGGGTCCCGCGGCCTGCCCCGTTACTCCGTCAGCCATCCCCAACCAGCCGCCTTTGCTATAGAAACAGTAATAGTGATTTTTCTTTAAAAAAATAAAAGGACTGGAAGCAAGTATACTGTGATGTTAACAGTAGTTAATTCTAACATGAATGGTTGTTACTTCCCTTTTTGTTCTCTTCTGTATTTCCAAATTTCTGAAAACAAATTGACAATTGTTCTTGCTCAGATGAAGGGCATAGGAAAATTAAACAATCAACATTAATAATATACATCTTTATACTGTTTATTTTATACTATTTCTTGTACTGCATGGTAACCAAGCATAACCAGTAGTAATTACGATGTCTTACTAAGTGAAGTAAAACATTTTGTTTTCCTTCATCTTGCTCCTACTGTCCCTAATCCATTTTTTTTTTTAGCACCACAGTAGTAGCTACTATTTGTTTGTTACGGGGTGTGACTGAAGTGTCGAGGTAAGGTGAGGCTAAATGAGGATGTTTATTCCAAGTGAGTTCAGGGTTCTTAAAACAGGAGCCACCTGCCAGGTTGTGGCTCCTGTTGTAAAGATTATCTGGAATCAAGAAGAGGCACTAAGAAAGTACCTCTTTTAAATTTCATACACATAACCTTTTGAAATTCATAAGCGACATAAATGATATTAACATGAATACAGAAGCCACGACCTTCTTTGGGATTGTTTGCATTTGAACATTTCAGGGTACAAGTCAGAGACAGAGAAATCAAAGTTAACATCTTCGATATGGCTGGACATCCCTTCTTCTACGAGGTAAGAAAGACTTTTTGAGAAAACCTATATCCAGTATTGTCAGTGGGTTGAAGGAAAGATCCCGAATTACCGAACAACCAGTATTCAAGTCATGTGTAAAAATAGGTAAATTTAGCTGGTGTTTGTGGCTTCCCTTCGGAGCTTTACCTTAATGGATATCTGTTGGTCTTCTGTGCTGTCCCCTTAAATAGTGGTAGGAAATTTTGTTGCTAATGTTTCAAACACTTAGATAAGACATTTTAACCTTCAAAGGACTGTTGCTTTTTACTTTGTGCCTTAGCCCAGAATGTGAAAAGATAATTACATAGGTACAGGGACTTAGGAATTCAGAAATGAACCCTTCGTAGCAGTGTTCTAGAGCGATTTTCCAGTGCACTCCTCAGTCATGTGTGCTCTCTCCCCAGAAGAAGCGGAAGCAGCCTCACCTGGTTTACTTTCATCTGCTTATCAGTCCTAAGTAGTCTCAAAATCAGCCTCATGGCCTTTATCTTTTGTTTTTCCTTCTTTGGGTTTTTCATTTATTTCCTCCCTTCTGCTTGCTTTGGGTTTATTCTACTCTTCTTGTTCTAGGTTCTTGAGGTGGGAGCTTAGATTATGGATTTGAGACTTTCTTTTCTAATGTATGCATTTAGTATTAGAAATTCCCCTCTCAGTACTACGTAGCTGTATCCCACAAATTTTGATATGTTGTATTTTCATTTTCATCTCATTCATTCAGCTTTTTAAAAAAATTTCCCTTGAGATTTTCTGTTTGGCCTGTGGATTATTTAGAAGTGTGTTGTTTAGTTTCCAAGTGTTAGAAATTTTCCTGTTATCTTTCTGTTATTGATTTCTAGTTTGATTTCATTGTGATCAGAGAACACACTATATGATTTCAGTTTTTAAAAATTTGTTGAAGTTTCTTTTTCATGGCCCAGGACGTGGTCTATCTTGGTATATGTTACATGGGTGCTTGAAAAGAATGTATATTCTGCTACTGTTGGATAAAATGTTCTATAAATATTTATTAGAGCCTGTTGGTCAGTGGTGTTGTTGAGTTCTTTTATATCCTTGCTGATTTTCTGTTTAGTTCTGTCAGTTGCTAAAAGAGGGGTTTTGAAGTTTCCAACATTAATTGTGGATTTGTCTGTTTCTCCTTTTAGTTCTATTGATTTTTGCTTCACATATTTTGCAGCTCTCTTGTTTGGTGCATATACATTTAGGATTGCTGTGCCTTCATTATATAATTTTATTATTATATCCTGTCCCCCCTGTGTCTCTGGTAATTTTCTTTCTAATGTCTGTTTTATCTGATATTAATATAGACATTTCTGCTTTCCTTTGATTAGTATTTGCATGATACATCTTTTTCTATCCTTGCACTTTCAGCCTGCTTATATCATTATATTTGAAGTGATAAGACAATACATAGTTCAATCATGTTTTTTAATGTATTATGCCAATTTCTGTCCTTAGATCACCTACTCTTACGTAGTTATTGATATGTTAGCATTTAAGTTTATTATTTTTGTTTGTTTGTTTTCCATTTTTTTAAAAAATGAATTTATTTATTTATTTTTGGCTGCTTTGGGTCTTTGTTGCTGCCCGCGGGCTTTCTCTAGTTGTGGTGAGCGGAGGCTACTCTTCGTTGCGGTGCATGGGCTTCTCATTGTGGTGGCTTTTCCTGTTGTGGAACACGGGCTCTAGACACGCGGGCTTCAGTTGTTGTGGCACGTGGGCTCAGTAGTTGTGGCTTGTGAGCTCTAGAGCGCAGACTCAGTAGTTGTGGTGCACAGGCTTAGTTGCTCTGTGGCATGTGGGATCTTCCCGGACCAGGGCTCAAACCTGTCCCCTGCATTGGCAGGTGGATTCTTAACCACTGTGCCACCAGGGAAGCCCTTGTTTTCCATTTTTCATTTCTGTTTTCTTTTTCCTGCCTTCCTGTGGGTTACTTGAACACTTTTTGAATTCTATTTTGATTTGTCAAGCGGTTTTTTAATAAATTTATTTATTTTATTTTTGGCTGCATTGGGTCTTCGTTGCCGCGTGCAGGCTTTCTCTAGTTGTGGCGAGTGGGGGCTACTCTTCGTTGCGGTGTGTGGACGTCTCATTGCAGTGGCTTCTCTTGTTGTGGAGCACGGGCTCTAGGCACATGGGCTTCAGTAGTTGCGGCTTGTGGGTTAGTTGCTCCACGGCATGTGGGATCTTCCTGGACCAGGCATTGAACCCATGTTCCCTGCATTGGCTTGTGGATTCTTAACCACTGTGCTACCAGGGAAGCCCCTCTATAGTGTTTTTGAGTAAATCTTTCTGCATAGCTTTATTAGTGGATACTCTAGTTATTATATAAGTTATCACAGGCTACTGGTGGTGTTACTTTAACAGTTTCAGTGGAGTGTAGAAACTTTTCCTTCTTTTACGCCCCTTTATCCTCTCCCATTTATAATATAATTGTCTTAAATATTTTCTCTAAGTATATTAGAAGCACAACAGTGTTTAATTTTTGCTTAACTGTCAAACATAATTTAGAAAACTTAAGAGAGAAGGAAAGCATATTGAATTCACCTGTATTTTTACTTACTCTGTTCTTTCATCCTTTGTTATGTTCCAGGGTTCCTTCTTTTATCATTTCCTTTCTGTGTGGAGGACTCCTTTAGCCATTCTTTTAGTGTAGGTCTGCTGGCAACAGATTCTCTTAGTTTTCCTTGATTAAGAATGTTTTGATTTCTCCTTTGGCCCTGGAGAATTTTTTTTTTGCAGGTTATGGGATTCTGGTTTGCTATTGTTACCAAACCAAACTTGGGTCCACTCGCCTGTGCGCAGTAAATCCAATTCTACTGACAATAGGTTGTGGCGAAGGAAAGTACAGCAGTTATTGCAGGGTGCCAAGCAGGTAGTCCCGGACAGCTAATGCTGGAAAAAAAAACCCCGAGCTCCCTGAAGGATTTCAGCAAAGCATTTCTAAAAGCAAGGGCGCCCCCCTCCAATCCCCCCCCCCCACACACACAGGGTATGTGATCAGCTTGTGCACAATTCTCTGATTGGTTGATGGTGGGATAACAGGGCAGAATAATAGGAATTAACATTATCAATCCTTCGGCGCCAGTAGGTCTGGGGGCCTTTGTGCTCATGATCATCAAGTAATTAATTTCTTCCATTGGTGGTTTTAGCATCTGTAAAACAACTCAGGAATTGTGCATCAGATACTATTATCTAGGTACTTCAGAGAGGAGGTACAGCAGAGGATATGGGGGAGGGGTCTGTCCTGAAAAGTCCCCATGGTGTCCTGCTCGGTTACAATTTTTCTTTTTTTTCAACACTTGAAAAATAGTGTGCTTCTTTCCTCTGGCCTCATGGTTTCGGATGAAAAATCTGCTGTCATTTGAAATGGTTTTTTCCCCCATTTTTTTTTTTTAACATTGTCAATACTTTTTTGTATGAGATCAGGTCCATTTCATCTTAAACTTAGAAATTCCTGCCGTAAAATTGTTTCAACTCTGCATTTAAGAAAGAGCAGTTTTTTAAACATTGTATCTCATGGGAAAATAGTACATATCACAGAAAGCTTCCTACTTTGCTGTTTTCTCTAATTTCTCTTGAGCACCATGCAAAGTTATTTCATGTTATATGAGAATCATTTCTCCTCTTATGATAATATTCCTCTTCTCTACTTAGATTTCCTTATCATTTGCGGTTTTGAGGCCACCTCTTGTACTCACTGAGCCTCTTAATCCCCTGTAATTTCACCACTCTCAGGGAAGAAGTGGGGTTTCTGAGGAATGGGATATTTATTGGGAAGGTTAACTTATTTAGGTTCGGAGAGGTGTCATTTTTTTCTCTGACCGCTTTCATGATATTTTTCCTTTGTCTTTAATTTTTACAGGTTTAATTATGTCTTTTGGCATGGATTTCTTTGAGTTTTTCCTGTTTGGGGTTTTCTCAGCTTGAATCTGTAGGTTTATGCCTCCTGCCAAATTTGGGAAGTTTTCATCCATTATTTCTTTAAGTACTTTTCAGCCCCACCATGTTTCTCCTCTCCTTCCAGGACTCTGATCTTATTATAGTCTCACAGGTCCCTGAGGCTCTGTTTTTTTTCTTTTTTCTTTCTTTCTTTTTCTTTTCTTTCCTTATTTTAGTTTAGTTTCTCTCCGTTGTTCAGATTAGGTCATTATTGTTTGCCTTCCATTTCACTGATTCTTTCCACTGTCTCCTCCATTCTGCTCTTGAGCCCAACTATAATATTAGGCTTTTTATTTCATTCATTCTATTTTTCAGTAATTTATTTTTCTAAAATTTCCACTCAGCCTTTGCTTGAGTGGGTGGGAGTGGTGAGACAGAGCTTTTCTGAGGTGTCAGGCTGAAGTAGAGTGGTTATCATCTTTCCTGATCCTTCACTGAAGAGAGCAGGCTTTTGTTAGGCTTTTTATTGGTCTGTACCCATTGGCATTTCCAGGTTGTGCTTCTGCTCTAAGGTTTGGATACATGAGGCAAAAGAAAACCCAGGGAACTCACTGCTGTGTCATTCCTCAGGTCCTGAGGTACCTAGCTTGTCTGCCTTCTTCCTCCCACCTTCCAGAATCTTCTTTTTGTTTGTTCGTTTTGGGTTTTTTTGGTTTTTTCTTTGGTTTCTTTTGGCCGTGCCATGTGGCATGCGGGATCTTAGTTCCCCGAGCAGGGATTGAACCTGTGCTCCCTGCAGTGGAAGCGTGGAGTCTTAACTGCTGGACCGCCAGGGAAGTCTCTGTATGTTTTATATATAGCATCCTGGATTTTTACTTGTACTTAGCAGAAGGCATAGGGAAAAGCACATGTACTCCATCTTCCCACAGGAAACGTCACTTTTAATGGCTATATAATCTTCCATCTTGTGAATATACCCAAATATTTAGGTTAAATGAATTCCTTTCAAATGTGAAGCCTTACAGTGGATTAAATCAATTTTACAAGTGTAGAATATTGTCAGTGAAAAAGGAATGGAGCCTCTAGGTGACCAAAGTTTGACATAGATTCTAACTACCAGAAATGCTAACGTAAATCTTAGATTACACCAAAGTCATGTAAGTGGAAAGTTAGAAGACGCCTGAGAATTATGTGGTCCAGACTTCTGTCATTGTAGGATTTCTTTCTGTAGCATCCCTGATTGATGGCCATCATTCATTCACCAGATAACAGTATGCCAGTTTCTATGCTGCACACTGAAAATACACAGCCCCAGTTTTCATGACACATAATTATGTCAGAGAAGACACATAGTAAACAAAGGACAGAATGCTTGGGAGCATTTAATACCCACACCTAGCTTATCTGGAAGGTCAGGAAATCCTGTTGAAGGAAGCAACATCTAAACTGAGTCTTGATGGAGAAGTAAGAGTTATGTAGGTTGGTGGGAATCCAGGGACAGTCTAATACACAGGACAGTTTTGAGTGGTGCAGACTGTTAAGTTTGGAGAATGAGTATGTCTAATGATAGGGTCTCACTACTTCATGAGTTAATCTTTTACAGAGTTAAAATCTCTACATTAACAACTTCTCTGTCATGAAGGCTGCCTTCCTTTGAATTTGCTGCTGATTCTGGCCTTGTTTTTGAGGCAACATAGCCTGAGTCTGTGCTTCTACAAGAGAACCTTCCTAATATTTGTTAATCTGCACCTTTCCAGGTAAAACATTTTTTATTCCTGCCACAGCTAGACCAATCAGCATCCTGTGTGGATAACCTCTAGGTAGCTGATAGGGAGCTGAGAACTGAACACAACATTCCAGATATTGTCTAACTAGTGAAAAAGACTGAGCGTTCTGTTACTTCTATCATTGGACACTAGACTCTTATTAATGCAGCCCAAAATTGCAATAGCTATTTTTTAGCAGCTCACAAAAACAGAAGTATAATTAATAGAAGCACCTTGAAATCACCACTTCTGAAGTACCTTTTCTCCAAAATAGCCTTAATCTCTCCTTTTTGGTCAAGTATTTGCTCTCTGTAGCTCAAACCCTCCTATTTGACGAGACCAAAGCCATCATCTTCTTTCTAAGCCCTAAACTGACCAAAGTACACCTGTGCCCAGCACACACCTAGTGAGGCATCCACAGTGATTCTCAAGGTCCCTGGCTTCCTCAAATCCTTAGCGTCTGTCCTCCATTGAAGCTTCCATTGTCACCAGTCCGTTTGACAGTTTTACGCAAAGGGCCTGCTGAGAAAAGACAGTCTGCTTAGTGTGTCAGATAGCAATCTCGGAGGAAAGTGTCAGAGAGGGGACTCCCAAGAGAATGATGGCCTGTATTTTACCACGAGTCTTGCTTCCACTGGTGCACACAGCTGAATTCTGGGGTTTATTGGGATGAGTTAGTGCCGCTATTAAAACTTTCTGAGGCCTGAGTGATATTAAACTAACAGCTCTCTCTAACCTACAAGCTAGAAAGTTTGCCATCTCTGCTTTAAAATTAAATAATTCCAGGTCCCTTAGCATCCTATTTAATTAAACTTTGGATGCGGCAAGTCTGCCAGGACTACAGTAGAAAGCTGTTTGGGGAGGTAAGAATCATGGCACTCTAGGGACCACTGAGGCATCAACTTTGACCCTTCCATTTTACAGAAACTAAGGCTTGAGGTAATAAAGTCACTTACTCAAGATGACAGCTAGTTGCTGAACCCAGACTTGAACTTGAGTCCCTTGAAAGAGAAATCCATTGAGCTCATTTAATTCTCTTTTTACACACAAATCTCCCTCTGAACAGCATGATCTGATTTTGGAATTCTTTTCCCTTTTGGCCTCTACTTTTCTTCTCTACTATAGCACATTCAGCCATTTGATTATACAAATACTTATACCTGCTAGGCCCAGGGGGTGACACAAAGATATGTTCCTTCATGTCGCTTACAGTCTAGTGGGGAAGACAGCTGGATATGCTACTAACTATGAAACTAGACAGGAAGTGACATGAGTGCTATTAGAAGTACAGAATGCTGTGGTATTCCAGGGGACGTAGAGATTGCATTCTGTTTTGCAGGTGGAGGGGATTAGATGGTGAGAAAGGGGGAAGAAGAAGCTACATGAAAGATACAGCATTATAGCTAGATCTTAGAAAATGAAAGATGAAGAGGTATCCATTTCCAGGTGGAGTTAGGAAGGCGTAGGACAGGTTTGGGGAATGAGAGATTATCCAGTTTGAAGTACAGGGAACAGGAGAGGGATCAAGCTGGGAAGTTGGTGGAGGACTGATCAGACCCTGTTAATATCAATTAAAAGAGTTTGAACTTTGGAGGGTGGGCAGTAGGGAAACAATAAAGAATTTTTGAGCCAGGGCTTCAAAAAGATACATATGCACAATATATAACGTTGCTAGGGAGATTGCTTAGAAGACTCTTGCAGTTGTGCAGTCAAGAGATAATGTTGGCAATGAAAATGGAAAGGAAGTGACAGTGCAAGAAGCATGGCAGAGGCGGCTTCTACAGAACTGTTTGAATCTGCTGGGCAAAGGAAAAGAAGAGCAGCAGAGGCTAACACCAGGCTTTCAACCTGAGTGGCTCAGAGAGGGGTGTGCTGCTTTCATTAGAAGTTCAAGAGAAGGAAAAGTTTAGGAAGGAATGAATTGGAGGGTTTCCTGTTGTGCAGATGGAATCTGAGTTTCCAACAGGACATTCAGCTGGAGTCTAGAGCTCATTGGAAATGTGGGTCTAGAAGCTGATGAAAGGACTCAGCTTGGAGGTTCTCACAGTTGAAACCGCGCAAGTGGTTGATTTTGCTGAGTTGGGAGGAAGGATAACAAAGAAGGGACGAGGGCCCAGGACAGGGTTTGGAATTGTGGAGGCAGACTGGAGTGGGAGCAATGGAGAGAAGAGGAGTCGGTGGAAGAGAGATCAGTTAAGAACCGGGAGAATGTGGTGTGTGGGAGCCCAGGCAGCAGGAGTTTCTAGACAGAAGGGAAAACTCTATTTAACTCCTGCAGGAGGGCTAAGGGCCATGAGTACTGAGGGTAGAAGACACCTTCCTGGTCTTCATCACATTAAATTCGTTCCAATTTTGTTGGTTTTGATTTTAGGGGATAGCTTTCTATGTTTATATAAATTAAGAGGCACTTACATTCTTGGTCCAGGTGTCTCTCTATGCTCAGAAACCTATAGACACTTCATGCCAGACGTGTGAGAGATGTCTTCATTCTTACTACATATCCAGCGTGAGCCTGAGTACTTACTGGAATTTTCTGAGAAGAACATATAATACATGGCCTCTGTCAGGATTCTTACTGGAATTTTGGCCTGAAAACCCCAGTCTGTCAGTGTTGTTCCTTATCCGCCTAACCTGTCACGTTAGCGCCTCTACCACTTCATTGCGCCCTGTACTTCATACTGCCTCTTCCCAGAATTGAAGATATGCCCCAGATGTCAGTTGCCATTTTTTTTTTTAAAGGAACATTTATTTATTTATTTATGGCTGCGTTGGGTCTTCATTGCTGTGCGCGGGCTTTCTCTAGTTGCGGCGAGCGGGGGCTACTCTTCGTTGCAGTGCATGGGCTTCTCATTGCGGTGGCTTCTCTTGTTGTGGAGTACAGGCTCTGGGCACGCGCGCTTCAGTTGTGGCATGTGGGATCTAGAAACACAGGCTCAGTAGTTGTGGCACACGGGCTTAGTTGCTCCACGGCATGTGGGACCTTCCCGGACCAGGGCGCAAACCCATGTCCCCTGCATTGGCAGGCAGATTCTTAACCACTGCACCACCAGGGAAGTCCTCAGTTGCCATTTTTAATAAGAACATCAAAGGAGGACAGTCAGAATGAATGCAAGGAAGGAAAGGAGAAGGTACTGATACACATTGTTTTCTAGGCACTATTTAGTTGCTCTGCCTTCATTATCTCATTTAATCCTCATAATAACCCTGTGAAGTAAGTAGTGTTATCCCCATTTTACAGATGAGGAAACTGAGATGCAGAGAGGTTATGTGACTTGCCCAAGATCACACAACTAGTAAGTAAGTGTAAACCCAGATCTGACTCCAGAGCCCATGCTCTTTTCCACTGCATCACACAGACACTCAGAGTTTGGAGTTCTAGAGTTGCTATAGAGACCCAAGAGTCATAGGGAGGTTCTGCCTAGCATCCTGGGGGAAGCCAGCTTTGGGATGTGATATATAAATGGCTGTACCTACTGCTGATACTTGTGTCATTTTTTGCCTTAAGTTCTTTTTAATTATTCATTCACCTTCCTAGTTCTCCTTAAGAAGAATGCTATATAATTTGCGTTCTTCTAAAGGCCTACTAACAACAGTGAAAGATTGATCGCCTCTGGGGAGTGGAACTGGAGGTGAGGAGGGGTGGGGCAGGAGGCCGTCAGTTCCATCACAAGTCCTTCTATACTAAGAGACTTTTAAAATTATTATTATGTTACTTTGATTTTATAAAAAGCCCTCCAAAGGCCAGTAGTAACAATTAGAAAACACTATGAATACACAAAAGAACACACTTTGCTAAGTCAATGACTGTGAGATATACTTTTATAAAATCATAATACCTACATTTTGTGCACCTGTTCTTTTATGTAAAGGTTCGTAATGAGTTTTACAAGGACACACAGGGTGTGATACTGGTCTATGATGTTGGGCAGAAAGATTCCTTTGATGCCCTTGATGCATGGCTGGCAGAAATGAAGCAAGATCTTGGACCTCATGGAAACATGGAAAATATTGTATTTGCAGTGTGTGCCAACAAGGTAACTGCTTTGGAAATGGTGTGCTTAACTTTCTAGGTTCATTATGGGAAGAGTGTGGCTGAGTTTTGGGGAATAAATAAAAAGAAAAAAATTCTGCAATCTGTAATACAGGAATCAACAGCTTTTCAAAACAAAGGTCCCTAAAACAAAAACAATTAAAAAATAAAGCCTGGCATATCAGGATTTTTATCCTTTTTTTTTCACTGGTGCCATACTTGGGGAGGATATTGGTGACTGAGCAGGAGAGGTGGAGCCTAATAATAACACTCTGACCTGATTGGAGGAGGAGAAGCAATTAGGTGAAATGTGGACTGTGGAAAGGTGTGAAGGGCAGACCATGGCCCTCAGGCGTGGCAGATGTGATGAAGCCAGCTTTCACAGAGGTGAGCAGCAGCAGTGTTCTCAAAGGAGAATGCTGGTATCAGGCACTTGTGGTTTCGCCACAGAAAATCAGTCCACATTCAATATAAGTAATTTTTTAATCTTTTTTGTTCCTGATAATTTTATATGCTAGTGCTGGGGTTCACTTAAGAAGAGTTTTTGCCTCAGCAAAGGATTGACAGAGACCTACTGGGCCTGTGCTAGTGGGACAAGGTTGGAATCTTCTCTGCCCCTGCCCCCAACTTTTAATTTCAGATCGACTGTGCTAAGCACCGCTGTGTTGATGAAAGTGAAGGACGTCTTTGGGCTGAAAGCAAAGGGTTCCTGTACTTCGAAACTTCGGCTCAAACTGGAGAAGGAATCAGTGAGATGTTCCAGGTAACCTGGCATTTTATTGTTTTAGAGTTTGTGTCAAGGCTGACCATACCAAATTTTAGTGTAAATTATGAGAAGCAAAATAGTAATAGGAATTTCTCATTAGAATAAGCTTTCTTTTCCGAAGCTAGTAAGAAAGAAAGAATGGGAGAGAGAGGGAGAGAATGAGTGTGTGTGTATGTGTGATATTTGTCTGCTGTCTGTTTTAGACCAGATCTGGCTGCTCATCAGAACTACCTGGGGAAATTCTTCAAAATACAAATTGCTGGGCTCCAGACCTACCGGAAGCTTAATGTTTTGATGGAGCTGAGGAACCTGTATTTTGAAAAATCTCTGTAAGTGATCCTGATGATCGTCCAGTTTAACAACACTTATTATATACTTACTTAAATGGGACAAAGATTTTCTTTAAAACCACCTTTGGTTACATTTGTATGCATAATCAAATGAAGGCATTACTTTGGCAAAATTGCCTTGCCATAGCTAATATAATCCTATATCGTAGCCCATGAGGGTACAGTTAGAGACCAGGAGACCATCATTGCAGAATCCAGCCAGTCATACGTAAAAGTTCGGTCTCACCAATCATGTAGGCAATAGAAGGATGGACTAACATGGCAACCTGAATAGATGGTCATTTTTTAGAATTTAATAATCTAGAATAATTTTAAGGGGGGAGACTACCTAAACAACAAATTATAGTCAACTCCTTTTTTAAAAAAGATTTTTTTCTTTTTAAAAAAAGGAATTAATTTTTGGCTGCTTTGGGTCTTTGTTGCTACGTGCGGGCTTTCTGTAGTTGTGGTGAGTGGGGACTACTCTTTGAGGTGCTTGGGCTTCTTATTGCGGTAGCTTCTCTTGTGGAGCATGGGCTCTAGGCATGCGGGCTTCAGTAGTTGTGGCTTGTGGGCTCTAGAGCGCAGGCTCAGTAGTGGCGCTGGGGCTTAGTTGCTTCATGGCGTGTGGGATCTTCCCGGACCAGGGCTCAAACCCATGTCCCCTGCATTGGCAGGCAGATTCTTTTTTTTTTTAGGTAAGAAGTGGATTTTATTTATTTATTTATTTACTTATTTATTTATTTTTGGACTGTGTTGGGCCTTCATTGCTGTGCGCAGGCTTTCTCTAGTTGTAGCAAGTGGGGGTTACTCTTTGTTGCGGTGCGCAGGCTTCTCATTGTGGTGGCTTCTCTTGTTGCAGAGCATGGGCTCTAGGTGTGCAGGCTTCAGCAGTTGTAGCACACAGGTTCAGTAGTTGTGGCACACGGGCCCTAGAGCACATGGGCTTCAGTAGTTGCTGCACGTGGGCTCAGTAGTTGCGGCTCGCGGGCTCTAGGGCGTGCGGGCTTCAGTAGTTGTGGCTCGCAGGTTCTAGAGTGTAGGCTCAGTAGTTGTGGCGCACAGGCTTAGTTACTCTGCAGCATGTGGGATATTCCCGCACTAGGGATCGAACCCATGTCCCCTGCGTTGGCAGGCATATTCTTAACCACTGCGCCACCAGGGAAGTCCTAAAGTAGATTTATTTAGAGAGAAGCACTCTCCACAGACAGAGTGTGGGCCATCTCAGAAGGTGAGAGTGGCCTTGGGAGAAACACACTTCACAGATAGAGTGTGGGCCATCTCAGAAGGTGAGAAAGGCTGGCAGGCAGATTCCTAACCACTATGCCACCAGGGAAGTTCAGTCAACTCTTAATTATAGATACATTCAAAAGTAAGTGGTGGCATGAATAATGCATTTTTTCTTATGAATATATCTGATATTTTGGGAATTTTTAGCATTTCAAATAATGTAGCTATACTATAAAGAGTTGTTCTTAATTATCAAGTGGGATTTTATTTAATCTTTTGTGCTGAATTTCCTTCTAACAAGATGTCACCCCTTCTACTAGAAGACAGGTTTTATCCTTGGCTGACAGGCTGAATTGGGCATCAGTAGCGTCTATTTCAAGACCAAATAAGGTTGATATTGGTTTGCCACTTTTCTATTCTTTTGAATACATAGACTATATAGGTACATAGTTTGTACCTATATGTATGCAATCATGATACTTAACCATTTAAATTAAATTAACCAATTAAACTTCTGGAGAAGTTTACATGCTTCACTCATATGAGACTCTTAACAATGTGTGGCAGGTATCATTCTCATTTCAGATATGAGGACATCAAAGAGTAGTAGTGATTTGTCCAAGAGGTGTAAATAACTGTTAGAGATTAACTTTCTTTCAGCACTTTGAAGACACTGGTTCATTCTCTTCTGGCCTCTGTTGTGTCCCATGAGATGTTAGCACCTGTTCTTACTCTTACTCCTTTATATATAATGTGTCCTTTTTTTCCTCCAGCTACTTTCAAGAGTTTACCTTTGATTTTCAGCAGTTGTGCTATGTGCCTAGGTGTGGTTCTCTGTATTTATCTTACTTGGGGTTTGTTGATTTTCTTGGATTGGTAAGCAGGTGTTTTTCATCAAATATGGGAAGTTTTTTTTTAAACCGTTATTTCTTCCAATTTTTGGGGGCCCTATTTTCACTCTCTTTTCCTTCTGGGACTCCAATTACGTATATATTAGACCATTTTGTTTTTTCCCACAGTCCTTGAGACTATTTTTCTTCCATTATCCTCTGTTTTTCAGATTGCATAGTCTCTATTGATCTGATTTCAATCTGCTGTTAAATCTACCAAGTGAAGTTTTCAATTCACTACTTTTCAGTTGTAGAATTTGCATTTGGTTCTTTTGTGTAGTTCCAGTTCTTTGCTGAGATTCTCTGTTTACTCATTTTGAACATATTTTTCTTTATCTCTTTGAAATAGTGATAATAGCAGCTTTACAGTCTTTGTCCAGTATCTGAACCATCTTGGGTTCAGTTTCTATGGCTGCTTTTTTCTTGACTATGGATCACATTGTTGTTTCTTTGTACGAGTAGTGATTTTTGATTTAACACCAGACACTGTAGACAATACATTATAGAGACTCTAGATTTGTTTATTTGCCTCAGAAGAATGTTGGTTTTGTTTCAGCAGGCAGTTCAGTTATTGGCAGATTACATTGAACTTGTGTAGGTTTGACTTTTTGCTTTAATAGCAAGGATCTGAAGGAAACCCAAAGTGTTTCCCAAGCCCTTCTATTTGGCAGGACTCAGCCTGCAAATTCTGTCCCCCTTGCAGATCTTGTCGTTCTTAGTTTTAGGTTTTGTTAGAATGAATCTAACTCCTAAGGCAAAGCCTTTCTGTGGTGTCTCAGCTAGATGCTAGGGGTATTAATGAGATGTTAAGGCAGTCTCTCTCCTCTGACAAGGCCAAATTCTGGTGTCCCCAGGATGGCTCTTCCCCTTAGTAGTCAGTTGCCACCACTAGCCAGTTCTGTTCTCAACCCCTTAGTAGCTATTATCTGATAAGCCTCAGGTGATCTCATCCTATGTATTAATAGCCTAGCCCTCAGCTACAAACTAGTAGGGAACCCTCACATGGACTTCTGGGGCCCAACTCTGCACAATTCCCTCCTATCCAAGGCCCTGCTCCACAGAGTCTAGCCACTTCAGCATCCTCAAGCTCTCACCTCTACCTCCTTAGCTCAATGGGACTTTGTCTCTGCTCAGACTCTGGCTTTCTGTGACAGGGTCAGGAAATGGACTCCAGGTAGAAGACCAAGGAGCAGTCTTGCACTTGCTGTTGTCCACTACCTGAAAAGAGTTACCTCATATATTTGTTCACTTTTATAGTAGTTTATGGCAGGAGGTTCAGTCCAGTACCCAGTACTCCAACATGGCTGGCACTCAGACAAGGAATTTGAACAGACTTTTGACTTCAGTTCTAGCATTCTCTGTATCACCACAGCTAGCCTTCTATAACATTATGTGTTATGAGTAAATGCTTGTGCCCTCAGAAATCTGTGAGTGTTTATATTTTAGGTTAACTTACAGACTAGAAGAAAACCTTATTGATACGTAACACAAGCAAACATTTGTGAACTATGATCCCTTTTAGGTTGCTTTTATTTTTTTAGATTAATCTTGGGTAGAACTAATGGATAGTCTTTAAAAAAAAAAGGGTAACAGAGTATAATAAACTATTCTGTAAGTACTTAGAAGTAGTGCATTCCTGCTGGTTCAATTTAATCAATACTTTCTTTGTTTCCTATATATTTAATAGACACTTTATGTCAGGAAGGAACTTGGTTTTATCTTACACTGTTAACACAGAGCAGTATTAAGATAGACTAAAACTAAGTTAACACTTCTCTTGTCTTGGTATCTAACGGCTTTTCCTTTGACACCCCTTTTCACATGTCAAGGCTTCTTGTTTAGGTTGCCAAATTGATTAGCTAATACTGGAGATAAGAAAGAGGAGTCAAAGAGAAGGATAAAAGTTTTAGATGATAATAGGCACCATAGAAATATCTGGAAAAAAAAGAGGAAGAGATTAAAAAAGAAATGGAGGGAGGAGGAGATAAGTCAATTTAAAAGCAGCCATAGTGTATTAAATTAGTCTTTTGAGTGAAGTTATTCGACAACAATAATAGTGCATAGAGCATGAAATATGAGCATGATCAAAAATAGTTTTCACTTTGAAAAACATTATAAAAATAGGAAAAGAATATGAACAGTTTACAGAACAAGAAAAGACTGATAAGCAAATGAAAAGATACTCAATTTCGCTTATAATTAAAGAAATGAAATAAAAACTGTGAGATACACATCAGCTTGGCAAAAGTGAAGATGTATGATAATGCCCAATGTTGACAAGGGTGTGGGGAAATAGGCACTCCCATACACAGTGATGGGAGTATAAACTGGTATAGCCTTTTTGTATGAAAGTTGTCAAAATCAAAAAGTAAAATGCACGTACACTTTTATTCAGTAGTTATTCTTGTAGGAATTTATCCAAAAGCAGTATTCCCACAAGTGTGCAGAGATATATACACATAAAAAAATATTCACTAAAGCACTGTTTGTGAAAAAACCTAGAAACAATTGACCTGTCCAAGAATAGGGAGTTGGTTAAATAAATTATGGTATAGTCACACAGTAGAATACTGAACTGTCATCTAAAAGGAGGAATTGGGGAGGGGAGGGTAAGCTGGGACGAGGTGAGAGAGTGGCATGGACATATATACACTACCAAATGTAAAATAGATAGCTAGTGGGAGGCAGCCGCATAGCACAGGGATATCAGCTCGGTGCTTGGTGACCACCTATAGGGGTGGGACAGGGAGAGTGGAAGGGAGACGCAAGAGGGAGGGGATATGGGGATATATGTATACATATAGCTGATTCACTTTATTATACAGCAGAGACTAACACAACATTGTAAAGCAATTATACTCCAATAAAGATGTAAAAGAAAAAGCTAGACGAAAGAAGGAAGAAAGTGTCTATATGCAGCTAGAGAAAGGTTCCAAGATTTATTATTATGTGAAAAAAAAGTGCAAGGTGCTAAGCAGTGTGTTTAATCTGCTCTCTTTTATGTAAATGCTTAGGGTTTGGATGTGTGTATGGACTGGGTACTGATAGAAAATTATTCTGGAAGGATGCTGAAATAATATGTTAACAATGGTTACCTCAAGGAGAGGAACTTGAGGGGTAGGGAGACAGTTTTCATTTTACACTTTTTCCTACTATTTGAATTTTTCTAACAATATTCATGTACTAGTTTTTAATTTCAAGTGTGGTTATCTGAGAGTAGGATTATAAGCCATTGAAATTTTATTCCTTATCCTTACTGTGTGCTTAAATATATATATATATATATATATATATATACACATATATGTATGTATAGTATGAAAGAAAAAAATCTTCCAAAGTACGTTTGCTTTATTGTGAATTTTAAGTTACTGGAATATATTAAAATTCTTTAAGTTGATGGTTAGAAGGAATTCCTATTTTCTCAAAATCAGTTCTCCTCTGGGATGTGTTTTCTTTTTGCAGACCTTTTATGTATCCATAGTTGATTTATGTGAAAACGGCGGGAAACGTCCTATCACAAATAGCAGTGCTAGTTTCACCAAAGAACAAGCAGACAGCATTCGCAGAATTCGAAATAGTAAAGATAGTTGGGACATGTTGGGAGTCAAACCTGGGGCCTCAAGGTAAGCAGTGCTCTCAGATATTAGTGCTGCCTTCTGTTATAGAAAAAGACTCAATCATCGGAATTATAGTGTGATATCTTCTTGTAATTGGCTAGAAATATGAAGATGTGTGGAAATATCTTAGATTACTTAATAATGCTCCTTCACTGAATTAAGTGAATACCAAAGGGAGAAAACAGAGGGCACAACTGCTTAATGTGGGAACTATGTGGTTTGTATATTATATAAGTACCTTCTGAAATTATATGCTCTGCTTTTGTTGACTAAGAGCCTTGAAGCTAATGTAACCTCAAAAGAAAAAAAAAGAGAATTCTTAAATCATAGAATTTTAGAGAAGGAAAGAGTGTTAGCAATCAAACATTTCATTTCATAGGTGGGAAAACTGGGATTCAGTGAGACTAAAAACAGAGTCAAGGACCTCAGGAGTTAGTGGTAGAATTGGTTCTTGACCCTGAGCACTGTGTGTCTGCCTGTCTCTGTTTCTTTCTGTCTCTGTCAAAAATCCTGCTAGTTCCTCGTCTGTGTGTGTTGGTATTAAATTATTTTATTTTATCCAAAATAATTATTTGAGGGCTTCCCTGGTGGCGCAGTGGTTGAGAGTCCGCCTGCCGATGCAGGGGACACGGGTTCGTGCCCCAGTCCGGGAAGATCCCATATGCCGCGGAGCGGCTAGGCCCGTGAGCCATGGCCGCTGAGCCTGCACGTCCGTAGCCTGTGCTCCGCAATGGGAGAGGCCACAACAGTGAGAGGGCTGTGTAAAAAAACAAAAAACAAAATAATTATTTGGGAGAAAAAGAAATACAATCACTACTCTTTGTGAAAGAATAAATCATTATCCAGCATGATTATATAACTTTTCCCCCCAGTTTTATTGAAATATAAATGATATACAGTACTGTATGAGTTTAAGGTGTACAGCATAATGATTTGACTTACATATATTGTGAAATGATGACCACAGTAAGTTTAATTAACATCTGCCATCTCATATCGATACCAAAAAAAAATGTTTTTTCCTTGTGATTAGAACTCTTGGAATCTACTCTCTTACAACTTTCGATTGTTATGTAACTTTTAATGCTATAATAATACTGTCACTATACATATTATTAGAGTTCTCAGACCTTTTTATTTTGCACTATAGCTTTCCTCCCCTTTCTACTTTTTCACCTTGATTCCCACAAAAGAAAAAGTAGCTCTTGAAATCGCCTTGTCAGCGTCAACAGCATTAAGCATCTCCTCCATTTTGGTCTCATAGCATATCTTTGAGTCCAGAAGGAAAGAGGGGGGGGAAAAGGGAGACAGTTATTGGTCTCCCTGGACTTGCCAGGCATTACTGAGGAGCTGTTAAACACCTGAAGGAATTCAGATGACCTCATAGCACAAAATTAATTGGTGGCTTTTAAATGTCTTTTTAGACTTCCATAGTCACATCCTAAATTCTTCCATTTCATCTCCAAGGGATATTGGCTCTATAACTAAGAAACTATTACTTACTAATTAACTTAGAACAATAATCATTAGGGAAAAAGAAACTTTTGGTTTCTTACTTATTCATTGTGGTTAACTGGAATCTCCCAAAATTTACAGGACCTCCATAATTTCCATATCCTTAACCAATATAACATGTTCTTTTCTTACCTTTGTTCTTCTGGGTCTATCAAACTAATTTGTATGGCATGAGCACGTTTGGGCAAAACCTAAAAACATTTATTTTATTTTATCTTTTAAATACACCTTTATTTTATTTTTTGGCCATGCCGTGCGGCATGCGGGATCTTAGTTCCCCGACCAGGGATCGAACCCGTGCCCCCTGCAATGGAAGCATGGAGTCTTAACCACTAGACTGCCAGGGAATTCCCTAAAAACATTTTTTTTAAGTTATAGAGAGTTTTAATGTTTGTTCAGTGCTATGTTTACTATTCTTGAATTTTAAGAAAAATCTTCGGTTGAATTAATATATTTTTTACACACCTGACTCAGCCTTGTTTCTCTAAAATTTTCCTTGAAAGTTTCTCCTGCTATCCAGAATTCTTGAAAGGTATCAGGCCTAACCACTAACCCCATATGGACATGTTTCCTCGGGCAGCAGAGTGGCTAGAGGGGCCCAACCCAAGACTCACTCATGGGAAAGAGAGAGGATGCTGTTACTGCCTCAAGGACAGAGAGTCTTTTAGGAAGAATGGGATTCTTATTAGCTAATATCGAAATTATCTATGTAGAAAAGCTACATGCAAGGTAAAACAAGAAAATTCAGAAGGACTCCTCTAAGATCAGAAAGCAGAAAAAGCCTTAGAACGTATGCCTACGACATGGACAGCTGTTAACATAGCCCTATGACCTCAGTCTCCCCAAGCTGACACGTAAGATATCACATATAATATGTAACATTCAAGTAGAAAAATATACAATGCAAAGTGAGTATACAAACAAACATGATCAGATATCAGATCCAAGACATCAAAGACCGTCTCCCTGATTTGAAGAGCCAGACTAGAAGTCCTTCTGATAAAGAATAAAGGAGATTTGGGGAAGCACCAAATCCAGGCTTATAAGTTAACAAGAACCTTGAATTACAAAAGGAATTCAAAAGGGAAGTGGGAAATAAAACCATCTGGTAGAGACAGAGCCAGACTCTCACCAGGGGAGTGGCTGGGCACTTGAAAGCCTCTCAGAGGCCTGACACCTGAGGATATGAAGAGCGGGGAGAATTGCAGGGCCCGGTGGCCTCCAGCCCCCACCCCAGCAGTCCCTGCTCCTTAGAGGTTTCTCCTGGGGCTTCCTGGTCTTTGGTGAAACACTGATCGTACTGCTCCTTTCCTCTCTAGATAACGGTACATTCTCTCTTGTTTCTTCTTTGGTCGCAGGGAGCTCACACTCTCAGGTACCCCTTTCCGGTGGCTCTTTCTTGGTCAGCGGTGCCACCATCCTCCCCGAGGCCTTAGAGTCCCCATGACCCTGGAACTCATTTCAGCCCTTTTTCTCATGTCTTCTCCACCCCTATACCCAGCTCATCATCTGCTTCTGCCAGGACTTTGTTTCTGTTATCTCTTTTGCCTTCCCTTGTTGGCTTCCACAGACACCTTAATCTAAACCCTTGTATTCATGCTTGGGTTATTGTAACAACCTCCTACCTGTCTCCTAACTTCCAAAAACAGCTTTCCCAGCACCGTTTTGTCATGAAACACCTACTGTTAAAAATCCAACTTTTTTGTTGTTTTGCCTTCAAGGCCCTTCACTTACTGACCCCTGCTCCCTGGCCAACTTTGTTTCTTGTTACTTCCTAGTGCAGTTTCCTCCTGGAACTGCATGCGGGCTCCGGCTCCCTTCCTGGCCTCTGCCGGTTCTCTCCCTGCTGCTCTGTATTCCCCACCACTGTGTCAATCCCTGAACCCAACCTTCTTCCAGAACCCTCCTCCAGGGGGCCTGCCCTGATGGCCCCTGTCCTCATTGCTTCCGTCGGCAAGTGCCGAGGGCCTGTGAAGTGCCGAGTACTGTTTTCATCTGATCATGTTTGTTTGTATACTCACTTTGCATTGTATATTTTTCTACTTGAATGTTACATATTATTTGTGCATTGTTTGTTTCCTAGTCCTTTAGTCCCGCCTTTGAGAAAGGGTAACATTTATTTGGGATATGCTTACTGTAAGAGATATTATGGTATCCAAACAGCTAAAATGCAGTGGGTGGAGGGTGGGGGCTGACCTCGATACTGACATAGAGCTTTGCCTTTCCTCGTAGAGATGAAGTCAATAAAGCATATCGGAAACTTGCTGTGCTGCTTCACCCTGACAAGTGTGTAGCACCTGGTAGTGAAGATGCCTTCAAAGCCGTTGTGAATGCCCGAACAGCCCTCCTGAAAAACATCAAATAGAAAGTAGAAAAAAAAAGACAAGTGTGGGCCTCGAGTCCAAACAGACTTTCCCTAGAGGTAAAGTAGCCAACATGGGTTTTTCCTCCACAAAATCTTACAGCTCTTTTCACTCATGTGCTGTCATTTGTAAATCAGTAATTCGGGTGCCTGTTACCATGCCATAGACATTTTGCAGAGATGAAGTGAAGAGAACCAAGCGCCACTTATACACTACCATTCATTTCCTACTTCTGAATGATGTAAGAGTTTTTTCTCATGAGTTTGTTAGCTCTGTCAGTGTAGCATCCCTTAGGCAGTTTGCTCAGGAAAGTCCATGAGGTTTCTGGAAGGAGGATAGGAGGATCCTTTCACCTTTTCTTTTTAAAAAAATTCATCATCAGAGAAGAAAATGGAAGCAGACATAGCAGAATCCCTGAAAGTGTGGTGACCTCACAAGCAAGTTGCCCCTTTTACAGTGAGTTTCTTAGGTAGTATTTTAAGCGTCAATCTATAGTTAATGAACTCTTGGCGGCCCTTTGGAAGTGAAACGAGGTGATACATTCTGAACTGAGCAGCCCTTTTGTGACGTTCACTGTTCCCCTTCTCCAGCCACCAGGGGGAGAGACCAGCCAGTCCTAAGAGAGCAAAGACAGTGACGGCGGCCGCAAGTTCTGGTACACTGGCTGCTGCTAGTCCTGCCCCTGAATCTGAGGCCTCTCCCTGGCCGTGGAAGTGGGTGCTGGTAGCTCTAGGGAGCATCATTGCCTAGGAATCAGGAGTCAGACTCCAAGACAGTAGTGCCTGCAGGTCACACTAGATTGAGCACACATGCCTAGAGGGCACGGCTGGCCTGGCTCGGGCATGTTTGATGCCCTAGGAGAGCCTCCATATGAGGCTTGTGCCTTCTTTGTTTCTACATTACGTTCTGCATCACAGCAGGTGGGAAAGGCAGGGGTGCCGGGTCTCCTCTTCACTTCCTCATCAGCGTTAGTTCCCTCTCTCTTCCCTCTTCTCTTCCTGTCCACATCTGCCGCCATTTCTCTTTTCTTGAATCCGTGCCTTCCGGCTCTTGACTCCTCCATCCTCCTGTGCAGCCTTCACCTGGGCCTGACTGACCAGAGACAAGTGTGGATCCTTCGGGTGGTGGACAGAGAGATCTTAAGCCTGTGTGAGAAGAACCTCTGTTACTTTTGCTTGGGTTACAAATTTCTGATTAGTAATATTTTTAAGCTACAGATTATGAAAATTAATTTCACATAGAGAAATACATTCTCCTGCTGTAGTATCTTCCTCAGTATCCAAGGGATGGATGAAGGTCAAGTGTGAGGACCAGCCTTTCTTCCAGAGCTTACAGAGCCAGTGCCACTGCTTGGCTCGTCACACCATCACTCTCATGTTACTCAGATTTTTAGCTGTGACCAGGCTGCACTAATAGGGGCTTTAAAGTATATAAAACACTACTGTCTGTGAATTTTAAACAGCTATTCCTATTGGTCGCCAAGGAGCATTCACCTTACCCCGGAGAAGAAAAGCTGCTCCCGTTTAATTCAAGCCCACTGCAGCCTTCTGGGCTCTTCCCTGCTCCAGAGCAGCTTTGCTTCGTGTGGCTGCCCTTGCGCTGCACTGAGCTGGTCGTCAGGAAACCAGAGCATTGTTTTCTAGTATGAATTTTCATCTCGGTGATATTGAATGCTTTTTTTTTTCTATAAGTTGAGATACGAGTATGATTTCTTGTGGGGTTTAGCTCTGGGCCTGTAGAACTCCAGCCCAAAGTTCTTCGGGGCCTAAATCTTGCTTAAGGCCTTCATCATGCCTAAAGTAATTAAACATAGATCTGTTCTTACAGCAGGACTTAGGAGGGCCATGTTTATGAGGGACTGTGCATGGTGGTGTCAGCCCAAATTGACATGACAGGTCACTGAGTATGTGGCCCTGGGTAAAACCTGGTGCCAGTTTTCATCACTGTTATTAAACACTAGATTGGTCGCCTTGTTCAACTACATGGTGCAGATGAGCAATTACAGCAGAGAGAGTTCTTTAGTGCTTCCATTCATATCCTTATATAATGAGTGACTTGTTGAAATTTAGCCTGATCTTGATTCGTAGGTCTTGAGACTCAGTTCCCAGCACCTTGATTATTAATGTTAAGGATGGCCATGTACTACTTCATTTATGTAAAAGAAAGTTAAGCTTCAGGGTCCTAGAATTTTTCTGATTTCCATAATCCTTGAGTAGAATATCAAGAAGTAATGAAGCCTGATCTGCAATGAAAAGTAACTTCATACAAAATTTTACAGACCTCTGTGCATTAATTTAAATTCTTGGTGCAAATATGTACTTTGTAGTTCAACCTTATTAAAATTCTTCAGCCAGTTAGGATTGCACAAGACATCAGTGAGAGTAATAACTAGCAGAATAATTTCAATGGCTAGAAAAATTTTTATAGAAAGTCATGTTTTTCGAAAAAGAATAAAAAGTTCGAACAGCTATTATTCAAGAAAAGCCATTTCTTCTGCATCTGAGTCACCAAAAATGAACACTTATAAAACTTGTTAGAAATACCTGCAGGCTTTTGAAATTAATTGTCCAACCTACCTAAGAACTTTAAAATATACCCTCCTTTTGTTCCTCTGTTCCTCTTTCCTGCCTCCTTTTGAATTGATATTCTCAACTGTCAACATTTCTTTTACTTCAGCATTGTCATTTTATTTCTTCACATAAATGTGTGCCCAGTAAAGTCCAGACTTGGGGGTATTGTGGTGCTACCCAAGATAAATTGCTATAACTCTGTAGATTGCACTCTCATCTTGAAGGCTCACATTTACCTCAGGAAACTCACTCTAGTATAGTTTTTTTTTGCAATGAATTCTCAACTGGTAAATATTTCTTTATACAGATAAACTAGTACATAATTCACTGTTCGCTAAATGAGCCACAGATAAGGCAGCTAAATTCCTGAAAGAAAGCCAGAGTAAGTGGGCAGCCCCTGTAAGCTCTGAATCAGTAATGAGGTAGCTGTTCCTCATAAAACAATGACAGAATCTCGAGGGGGAGGGAGGTATTTCGGTCTCAAGTTCGAAAGGGTAGGGCCGTGCGCACATTGACTTTGACAGGAACAGTGCCTGTCCTATAAGCAATTTCAGTGGGCCCTGGGATGTCACTCCCTCTCCACCACACTCCGTGTAGCTCACTCTGAGTCTGCCAGCGTTTTTGTAAAACTTTTGCAGAGGAATTTAGCCGTGAAATACAGCTAACCACCTTCCATTGCAAGTTTTGCAAAGTGAAGAGGGGTTCATATTTCTCATGATTGGTACTTAGCACAATTGTAAGAGACAGTTAATACTGTTTATACGTTGGTTTTTCCATTAAGCATTTCCAGAGAAGACGAAAGCTTAAACTTGTGGTGTGGGTAAGTTAGATTATGTCTGACAAGCAGTGCAATAGGAAGCTGTGCAATAAAGGCCATGTTGGTGAAATGACTCGCTGGAAAGTTGTACAGTTTGGGTGAGCTTCCTGCATCAGTGGCCTGCAGGGTGGTCTGCCCTTGGGCCGGGAATGCACAGTCTCTAAAGAAACCCTTTGCTCTTACGAAGTAATTGACATACTTGCTTTCTGTTGAACTAACGGAAAATGTTAAATCTAACAGCTGTTTATGTCTTGTATAGAGAGTGTCATATGTATTTAAGTTGTGTATTTTTATAAAGTAAAGGCAAATGCCAAACACCGGTCTGTGGGCTGCACTTATTTGTTGAGATACTGGTCCTTAATGTAGAACATGCTAGTCTAGAAGCCAATCCAGTTCCTTACCAACTGAGATCATAGATAAGACAACTTGCTTTAGTTGACAGTGGGTAAAGTGGAGGAAATTTTATTCACTGGTCCCTCAGGCTAACCTTAATTAAATTGTGATGAAAGTGTTTTGATCTCTTAAAGAAAGATACTAATATTATGTGTGCCTTTTTAATTCAAATGAAACTATTGTTATCTCATTTTAATAATGCAGATCTTGGCTGAATAACTTAATAATTCAGCTAACTAGTCCCTGGACAACAAGAATCCTTAAGTAACAGACTATTGTGAACCCAAATTTGAAAGTGAAAGCCTTGTAGGGCCAACCCACAGAAGGCGGTCTATCTCTGAAAACTTCAAACAAGAGCTTTAATTTTCATTATGAATGACATTCGTTATCACCTGAGAATGCCCACCACTCTTTTGGGGAACTGCTCTACCCTCTCCATACTGCTAACGTGTTCTAAAGGGGAGCTGCCACATCCTCCTATGACCCGCCCTCCTCCCTGGTCACAGAGATTGGCCCAAGAGATGGGAATGTCACCCAAGCTGAACCAATTGGCATCCCTCCCTGGGATCTTTCTAATTGGATCTAGGAAAACAAACTTCTTCTCAGGAGAGGAAGATAGGAGGAGTCCTGCTGATGCTGGCAACCTTGATTCCAAACTCATAGAAAAAATTTGAGAGAATGAAACAGACATTCAGAAAGAGTCAGAGTCCTGATGGCTAAGACTTTCCTTCTAGTCCCCTGAGATCCCCTGAACTGGTTGTTCTTCAAGCCCATCAGCCACCCCAGAATCCTTCTAATAAATCTCCACTCCTCTCTTTTCTGCTTAAGTTTCCTGGAGTTTGTTTTCTGTTACTTGCAACTAAAAGAATATTAGAAAATAATAGACATTAAGGATCATGAGCAGGGATGAGAAAGCTATGGTCTGTAGACTGGTACAGTACTTGATAAGTATATTATGACATGTTATATATTAAAATATATCCAAGTACTTGGTGTTTTCAACTAAAGTCTTGGGCTATGTTTTTTTTTTTTTTAATTTATTTATTTTTGGCTGTGTTGGGTCTTCGTTGCTGCGCGTGGGCTTTCTCTAGTTGCGGCGAGCGGGGGCTACTCTTCGTTACGGTGCGCGGGCTACTCTTCGTTACGGTGCGCGGGCTTCTCATTGAGGTGGCTTCTCTCGTGGTGGAGCACGGGCTTCAGTAGTTGCGGCACATGGGCTCAGTAGTTGTGGCTCACGGGCTCTAGAGCACAGGCTCAGTAGTTGTGGCACACGGGCTTAGTTGCTCCGCAGCATGTGGGATCTTCCCAGACCAGGGATTGAACCCGTGTCCCCTGCGTTGGCAGGCGGATTCTCAACCACTGTGCCGCCAGGGAGGCCCTTGGACTATGTTTTAAACCAATAATAACCAATTGTAAACTGAGAAGAAAAATTAGGTTTATTCATTTTGTTTCAGAATCAATTTAAGATGCACAATTTTATCTAGCTTTTTTGTTTCCATTTGACCCATTGTCTATCAGGGGCACTTCTAATATCTTAAATTTCTTTTTTTTAAAAAAATTAGTTAATTAATTAATTTATTTATTTTTGACTACGTTGGGTCTTCATTGCTGCACGTGGGCTTTCTCTAGTTGCGGCGAGCGGGGGCTACTCTTCATTGCAGTGGCTTCTTTTGTTGCGGAGCATGCGCTCTAGGCACGCGGGCTTCAGTAGTTGTGGCATGTGGGCTTGGTAGTTGTGGCATGAGGGCTCAGTAGTTGTGGCTCGCGGGCTGTAGAGTGCAGGCTTAGTAGTTGTGGCGCACGGGCTTAGCTGCTCCACGGCATGTGGGATCTTCCTGGACCAGGGCTCAAACCCGTGTCCCCTGCATTGGCAGGTGGATTCCTAACCCCTGCACCAGCAGGTAAGTCCCATAATATCTTAAATTTCTAATCAAACTTCGTTGTTAAAATATTCATTCACCATGCATTTATTGAGTACCTACTATGTGCCAGGCTCTGTTCTAGGCACTGGGGATGTAACAGAGCACAGAACCAACAAAAGTCCCTGCCCTGTGGAGCTTACATTCTTGTCATTGTTGTTTTTCATTTGTGAAGTTTTGAAGAAGTTTATTTTTTCCTGTAGGTTTATTTCTGAAGAGGCAGATTTGCATTTTTTGACGGCTCTTCAAGATACGCAGTTTTGCAATTAATACTCTGATTGCTACTACATACTAAAGATCATGTAGGTTGTTAAAATGCTATATTAATTTTTTTCTTGAGAACTTAACCATTATCATTATACAAAGTTGTTTTTCCTGTTGGCCTGGAGGAAATAGTACTAGACTTAAGGAGTTTCTTTATATACGTTTTATATTAATAATTAAAATAGTAATATATCCTTCCACAGCAGTTCATAAGGTTGTGTTCATTTGGAGGGGAAAGTATCTAGAATCTCAGTTGTTGTCTTAGTTAAGTAAATAGTGTATACCTCTGATATCACCCAGTTAAAATTGTGATCAGTTGACTTTAGGAAAATTATTTCTCCGTGCATCCAGAACAGTTAGTTGTTAGTGATAATTATAAAATCAGCAGATGCAGTCCATGAGAGCATTTGTTCTAGGGAAGAGAAATTAAGAGTCTGCTATGACTGAGAGAAATTGAGGTGCCACATGCCTCAGATATCAGGATGTGAACATTCTGCTGGTTTCAGAACATGAGAGAAAACAAAAAGGTTAATAAAATAAATACTAAAGAGAGGAAAGACATCAAGTTGTTCAAAAGGAAAGATAAAGAAAACAAAAGAAACTATCTCGGATCTGACTAGCAGGGAGAAAATAGAAAAGCCCCAAGTCAGTTGTTGTCAAGTGCTTTTTATCGACAGAACCCTATATTTCTAGTGAACTCCGATATGAGACTTTTATTTAAGAGCAACATTTTATTAGGATAAATTTATAAAAGTTCAAGCTTTTAACATCACGCCATATAAAAGCAACCTACCAGGCAGTTCTGTCTCCTAGGGGAGACGTCAGCATTTATATCAGAAGGTGGTAGATCCCCACACTATTCCCTCCTGCTCACAGATGCTGGTGAGGAGAGTGCCTTGCCCAAGAAAGTAATCAGGTTCAAGGGAAGTTAAGAGCTTCTGCCAGGCCCTCTGTACTGCTGGCAGTGCTGGACAGGAACTCTGTTTAATGAAGCATCCTAGTGAAATTTTAGGTATAAGGGAAAGTACTATGGCTTTGCGTGGTGAGGCACGGAGCCGAGCTGCTCTTCATAAGAAATGAACAAGACTTCTAGGGGTTGGGGCTGCCTAAAAGAAAAGGAAGAAAGACTTGATGAGATGGGACAGGAAGCTGGGGTCCAAAAAAGGATTATTAGAAAGATATTAGATATTAAAAATTATTAGATAATTTTAGAAAGATAGCCAAAGAGAAGTTCCCAGTGACAGAAACATTCAAAGGACTTTTAAGAACATGAATGTCTTTAATAACATCATCCCCATTTTACAGATGAGAAAACTGAGGGTCAGAGAGGTTAAGTGACCTGCTCAAGGCCAAATAAAAAGCTATTCAAACCCAAGCTTGCCCAACTTCAGAACCCAGTCTCTCAGTGTACACTGTCAGCCTAAAGTTCCAAATTTTTAAATACTTTGCTTCACACTCATAAATAGTGTTGTTCCTGCTTGTACCATGTTACTTACATGGATATAAGTAGGGTTGCTTTTTTGGGGGGGTGGGGGTTAACTTTTTTTTTTTTGGCTTTACAAAAGTGGGATCATATTATGTACACTTTTCTGCATCTTTCTCTTCTCATTCAACTGTACCTCATAAAAATCTTAAGTCAATTGGTTTAGATTTAATTCAGTCTCTTTAGTGGCTGAATAATAGTAATAGTAATGGTGTTGTTTTGCCATAACTTATTCAGACACGGGCTTTGTTTCCAGCTTTTTGTCACTACAAAAAATGCTGCAATATTATCTATGTGTGTTGTTTTTATGAACTAGCAGGGTTTTTTAATTAACTTTTTTAAATATTGAAAATATTAAAATTTTAATATTTAATTTATTAAATATTTAATAATAGCAATCATTTAATATTTAATAAATTATTATTAAATTAATGGTTAATTTATTAAATTTAAAAATTAAAATATTGAATATCAAAAATTTAAATATTAAACATTAGTATTAAATATTTTAATTAAATATTAAATATTGAAAATATAGTTAATTTACAATGTTGTGTTAGTTTCAGGTATACAGCAAAGTGATTCAGTTATATATGTGTGTGTGTGTGTGTATATATATATATATATATATATATATATATATATATATATATGTTCTTTTTCAGATTCTTTTCCATTATAGGTTACTATAAGATACTGAACATAATTCCCTGTGAATAGGCCTGCATTTTTTTTTTGAGGGGGGAGATTGCCTACATTCAGTTAGTGAGCAGTGGAGCTTGGATTTTTTTCTTTTTTAACATCTTTATTGGAGTATAATTGCTTTACAATGGTGTGTTAGTTTCTGCTTTATAACAAAGTGAATTAGTTATACGTATACATATGTCCCCATATCTCTTCCCTCTTGCGTCTCCCTCCCTCCCACCCTCCGTATCCCACCCCTCTAGGTGGTCACAAAGCACCCAGCTGATCTCCCTGTGCTACGCGGCTGCTTCCCACTAGCTATCTATTTTACGTTTGGTAGTGTATATATGTCCATGTCACTCTCTCACTTTGTCACAGCTCACCCTTCCCCCTCCCCATATCCTCAAGTCCATTCTCTAGTAGGTCTGTGTCTTTATTCCCGTCTTGCCCCTAGGTTCTTCAGAACTTTTTTTTTCATTCCACATACGTGTGTTAGCATAACAATATTTATTTTTCTCTTTCTGACTTACTTCACTGTGTATGACAGACTCTAGGTCCATCCACCTCACTACAAATAACTCAATTTCGTTTCCTTTTATGGCTGAGTAATATTCCATTGTAAATATGTGCCACATCTTCTTTATCCATTCATCTGTCAGTGGACACTTAGGTTGCTTCCATGTCCTGGCTATTGTAAATTGAGCTGCAGTGAACATTGTGGTACATGACTCTTTTTGAATTATTATATACTCTCAGGGTATATGCCCAGTAGTGGGATTGCTAGGTTGTATGGTAGTTCTGTTTTTAGTTTTTTAAGGAACCTCCATACAGTTCTCCATAGTGGCTGTATCAATTCACATTCCCACCAACAGTGCAAGAGGGTTCCCTTTTCTCCACACCCTCTCCGGCATTTATTGTTTGTAGATTTTTTGATGATAAGCCTGCATTTTTAAAAAGACCACAAAGGTACAATTTTCCTCATTCATGGCCCAAGTTCAAATCCTATATATGTGCTTAGGAATGAAAGAAACTTCTTTCTGAGGTGTGCCCAAGCCAAGAGGGAGTTAACGTGACAACTTAAGTTAACAGTGAATTAAAATATGGAATATAATACATCTGGATATCTTTATTAAGAGGGTTTTTTTAAGTGAAATTTTGCACTGACTCTTGCAGAACCCGGTGATGCCTCCAGAACCACTTGAAAATTGTGTCTTAAGGGACATCCACCCTGAGAGTCTAAGATATAACTGGTGGGCAGGAACGGAAGGATCCCTTTACAGCATTTGTCAGCCTAAGGATTTTGTTTCTGGGTGATTTTCACATCCCTAACTTATTCTTTTGTCATAGTTAGAACTGAAGAAGCTAGTAGAGGGCTGTCTCCCTCCCTCCCTCCGCCCCAAAGCTCAGTGTGGCATTTTGTATTAGCATCGCCAGCACTGCAGGAAGAAAAGTTGCTTTATATTTACCAAACTGTAAAGAGTGATTGTCTGGGGAGTGGGTTTTAGGGGATGGGGTCAGGATGGTTTGACTTTCTGCCTTATGCTTGTCTGTATTATTTGAGTTTTCCCGGTGAATGTCAACTACTTTAATCATGTAAAATGTTATGTGAAACCAAAAACTAAATATAGCACCAGATTAAAAAAGAGAGGGAGACTCACTCTGAAGCTTGTGTGGGGACTCTATAGTAGGGGCGCTCTGGGCTATAATTAAATCTTGCTTCTTTACATTAGTAGAAACTTGAGACTAAAATGGAAAAAAAACTTTTAGTCACTCAAAAGTTTTTTGAAAAGCTAACATAGCAATCAGCGCTCTCTGGCTGGAATTTCAGATTCACTTAATGTAGGTACATATCCGCAAACACCCTCTCTCAGATAACATAGAAGCAGTAGAATTGAAATGAGAAGTCCTGAGACAGAGGCTTATCTATTAATTAATAGAGTAGCCTTGGGCCAGGGACCCCTTCTGAGGTTTGGTTCCTCCATTATTAGATGAGGCTGTTGGTTAGATAACACCTATGGTCCTTTCTAAAGATCATTATTTTATGGAATTTTACAAAGGCAATAAATACTAGACCCCCAGACCTCTCGCATATAATTCTAGTGCAACTCATACTCCCAAAAAAAGAAGAGAAAGAAAAAGAAAAAACAATTTAGAAAAACGTTAGTGAATTAAGTTTTTCCTAAACTTAGCAATAATAGGCATTGTTGAACCCTCTCATTTCTTTTAATAAAGAAAACCTTAAATTCTTACTACTTGAAATTGTGATATGGCATCTCATTTTACAAAGGCAAATGATGTCACAGGTCTGAAATTCTTAGTAATAAGTCAACAAGACTCAGATGTTCAAAGATAATCTTTATTCTTGTAAAACGGAAGCTATCTTGGCTCCCAAGCTCACATTTTTCACCAAGGACAGGAAAACTTAAAATTTGCCTTTTAAGGTAGGTTAGTCACTTCTGGTTTTAACCATGATCAGTTCAAGATTAAAACGCGGTAAATGCAAGGTCCCCACCTCCCCCTCATACTTCCACTACCCTCCTGTTCCTAGGGGAGATCCAGAGTTGGGGCGAGGGTACCTTACCTCTCATATGTTTGGTACTCTTGCCATCTTTCACCCCAGTGGCCTCACTGGCTCCAGTTGGTCTGCCATCTGCTGCTGTTGTCATGTCCCGCCATGGCTTCCAGACACAAGGTCCAAGCACTCATCCTCCTAGTTGTCCAGGCCCTCAGCCTCTTCTACTCCCTGGTCCTCTTAGCACCTCTACACCCTGCCCACCTGGGCAGTCTGTAACACAGGCCACTTTCCCTCAGCCCAGCAGTGAGGCCCAAGGGCCCCTCTTTCAGCCATCGCCACTCTATGCCAAGCTTCCCTGGTAAATTGCAGCCTCCCAGATTACACCTTGGAAGCCACCTTGAACTTCTTTATCATGCCCTAGGAGTTCCTGGTGTGCTGGTAAACTGGCCCTCCAGGAGGGGGCCGAGGAAGCCCTGATTTGTGGCTTTTGCCCAATTTTCATGGTATAAATACTCTTCATGGTTGATTCCAAGTTGGGAAGAGATGCACCAATAAGCTTTCATGAGCCGTGATACAGCGAACTCCAGCTTGGCTCTGGGTTTACCCCAGGAAAGCATGGGAGTGGGCAGGGCTTTTATGCATCCTCCAATATATAAGCTCTCCTCCCACCCCTCAAGATCCTTTCCTTTTATCTCATCCCCTCAACCAGACGGTTAACCCTTTGGGGCAGGGCTTGGGTCTCAGCCTCATCTCTCATAGCACTTGTCGCAGTGACTTGCAGGAGGCACTCATTAATTCTGTTGACTGATTATAATCTTTAACAATATCACCATTAAAGACTTTCTTTTATCCTGTTTCAGTTTTATTTACTTTTTTTTATACAGCAGGTTCTTATTAGTTATCTATTTTATCCATATTAGTGTATCTATGTCAATCCCAATTTCCCAATTCATCCCACCACCATCCCCCACCCCCTGCTTTCCCCCCTTGGTGTCCATACGTTTATTCTCTACATCTGTGTGTCTATTTCTGCCTTGCAGACCGGTTCATCTGTACCATTTTTCTAGATTCCACATAAATACGTTAATATATGATATTTGTTTTTCTCTTTCTGACTTACTTCACTCTGTATGACAGTCTCCAGATCCATCCATGTCTCTACAAATGACCCAATTTCATTCCTTTTTATGGCTGAGTAATATTCCATTGTATATATGTACCACATCTTCTTTATCCATTCATCTGTTGATGAATGGAAGTTAGGTTGCTTCTTGACCTGGCTATTGTAAATAGTGCTGCAATGAACATTGGGGTGCATGTGTCTTTTTGAATTATGGTTTTCTCTGGGTATATGCCCAGTAGTGGGATTGCTGAGTCATATGGTAATTCTATTTTTAGTTTTTTAAGGAATCTCCATACTGTTCTCCATAGTGACTGTATCAATTTACATTCCCACCAACAGTGAAAGAGGGTTCCCTTTTCTCCACACCCTCTCCAGCGTTTGTTGTTTGTAGGTTTTCTGATGCTGTCCATTCTAACTGGTGTGAGGTGATACCTCATTGTAGTTTTGATTTACATTTCTCTGATAATTAGTGATGTTGAGCAGCTTTTCATGTGCCTCTTGGCCATCTGTATGTCTTCTTTGGAGAAGTGTCTGTTTAGGTCTTCTGCCCATTTTTTTTTTTTTTTTTTGTGGTACACGGGCCTCTCACTGTTGTGGCCTCTCCCGTTGTGGAGCACAGGCTCCAGATGCGCAGGCTCAGCGGCCATGGCTCACGGGCCCAGCCGTTCCGCGGCATGTGGGATCTTCCCGGACCGGGGCACAAACCTGTGTCCCCTGCATCGGCAGGCGGACTCTTAACCACTGTGCCACCAGGGAAGCCCCTGCCCATTTTTTGATTGTGTTGTTTGTTTTATTAATATTGAGCTGCATGAGCTGTTTGTATATTTTGGAGATTAATCCTTTGTCTGTTGATTCGTTTGCAAATATTTTCTCTCATTCTGAGGGTTGTCTTTTCGTCTTGTTTATAATTTGTTGTGCAAAAGCTTTTAAGTTTCATTAAGTCCCATTTGTTTATTTTTTTAATTTCCATTACTCTAGGAGGTGGGTCAAAAAAGATCTTGCTGTGATTTATGTCAAAGAGTGTTCTTCCTGTGATTTCCTCTAAGAGTTTTATAGTGTCTGGTTTTATATTTAGGTCTTTAATCCATTTTGAGTTTATTTTTGTATATGGTGTTAGGGAATCTTCTAATTTCATTCTTTTACATGTAGCTGTCCAGTTTTCCCAGCAGCACTTATTGAAGAGACTGTCTTTTCTCCATTGTATATCCTTGCCTCCTTTGTCATAGATTAGTTGACCATAGGTACATGGGTTTGTCTCTGGGCTTTCTATCCCGTTCCATTGATCTATATTTCTGTTTTTTTGCCAGTACCATACTGTCTTGATTACTGTAGCTTTGTAGTATAGTCTGAAGTCAGGGAGTCTGATTCCTCCAGCTCCGTTTTTTTCCCTCAAGATTGCATTGTCTATTCAGGGTCTTTTTTGTCTCCATACAAATTTTAAGATTTTTTGTTCTATTTCTGTAAAAAATGCCATTGGTAATTTGATAGGGATTGCATTGAATCTGTAGATTGCTTTGGGCAGTATAGTCATTTTCACAATATTGGTTCTTCCAATCCAAGAACATTATATATCTCTCCATCTGTTTGTGTCATCTTTGATTTCTTTCATCAATGTCTTTTAGTTTACTGAGTACAGGTCTTTTACCTACTTGGGTAGGTTTATTCCTAGGTATTTTATTCTTTTTGTTGCAATGGTGAATGGGATTGTTTCCTTAATTTCTCTTTCTGATCTTTCGTTGTTAGTGTTTAGGAATGCAAGAGATTTCTGTGCATTAATTTGGTATCCTGCAACTTTACCAAATTCACTGATTAGCTCTAGTAGTTTTCTGGTGGCATCTTTAGGATTATCTGTGTATAGTATCATGTCGTCTGCAAACAGTGACAGTTTTATTTCTTCCTTTCCAATTTGTATTCCTTTTATTTCTTTTTCTTCTCTGATTGCTGTATCACTGTTAAAGACTTTTAAAACCTCTCTCCATTAGAGGCATAAAGGTGACTCACTTCCTGTGATTTTCCCTATAGACCAGATGAAATTAATCCAATGCCCCAAAGCTTTTTACTCCTTCCCTAGAGTGCATACCCACCATATTGCCAGGGAATTTTAATACAGCAGGGCTTGGGGTTCTGTGAAATGTATTTAGTGGGATGGGTTTGGTTGAAATCAAACTCATTTATATCATGATGTAAATTATGTAACTCACTAGCAGCTTCCAGTCAGCATCATCAGTGGGTATTAAGTCTTTGATAGTATTTTAAATCCAAAGCATGTGATTCATTGAAGCAAGGACGAATTGAGCGCTTGATATTTTCAAAGCATAATGGGTGCTTCAGGAACTGAGGAAATGTGTAGGACAATGATTCTTAAAGTGGGATCTGGGACCAGCAGTGTGGGCATCACCTGGGAGCTTGTTAGAAATGCCGATAATTCTTGAGCCCCATCCCAGACTTATGTACCAGATTCTTGGGGGCACAGAAGTCTGTATTGGGACAAGCCCACAGGAGGATTCTGATGCACTATAATGTTTGAGAACCACTCATATAGGACAGGCTGCTCTAAAAGAACATAGAGTTTATTGTCCCCCTGACATCCTTCCACTAAATCTTTCCTGCTTAAGTTGACCAGAGTGGTAGGAAAGAACACGTCACGTAGTGAGAACATTGTGGGTTCAAAGTCTGGGTCTGTCAATCAAAGCTCAGTGACCCTGGGCAACCATCTGACTTCTCCAGGCTTCTGTTGCCTTATCAATGAGTCTCTTAAAGGTCCCTCTGCTCCCATCTCTAGCATTTCTGCAAGTCTACAGGCTTCTCTCATTTCACTCATTTCCCTTACTTCTCCCAGCCCTTGGCTATGCCTCTACTGCTGGGGCAGCCTTAGTATCTCCAGGACGACAGAGAGGGACTCTGTTTAAGTAACTCTGGGTTTTCAGGTAGATGTACAGCTCACACAGGCTTGGCGGCACTCGGCAGCTTCCACCCCCCACCATCTTCATGTGTCCATTTCACCCTGAAACTCTCACTGTCTCCACCACTGCCTTTCAGGGACAGATGTAACTCTGCAGTGTTCTTGCCTTGGAAGCCTCTGACTGAGTCCAACATTATCGGGGGCCCAGCCTGGCTCCCCTGTGCCTTTGAAAAGAGGAAAAATTTGGGAAGTAACACCCTTTCCCCCACCCTGCTTAGACACTGACTTTTCAAGCCTTCTGTCGCCTATAGGATAAAATCCAAGTTCCTGGCACTTCTCGAGCACTTACTATAGACCAAGCACTTCCTCAGCAACTTAAAAGCATTTTATTTGACTCTAAAATGATCCCTCAGGATAAATATTCTATCCCCATAGTATGGATAAGGAAATGTGCTCAAGGAGGTTAAGTAAACTGTTTAATATTACAACACTGTAGTGTTGCCTTATGGTCCCCAAAAGATACGTCCACCCAGAACCTCAGAATGTGACCTTATTTGGAATAGAGTCTTTGCAGATATAATTGTGGTAAGGATCTTGAGATGAGCTCATCCTAGGTGAGGATGGACCCTAAACCCAATGACAAACCCTTAGAAAAGAAGGGGGAAAAAATGAGACACCAGAGAAAAGGAGGCTATGTGAAGACAGAGGCAGAGATTGGAGCTATAAAGACCCAAGCCAAGGAATGCCAATAGTTGCTGGCAGCTACCAGAAGCTAGGAGAGGGGCAGAGAATGGATTCTCCCTCAGAGCCTCCAGCCTTGACAACACCTTCATTTGGACTTGTGGCCTTCAGAACTGTGAAAACATGTATTTCTGCTGTTTTAAACCACCCAGTTTGTAGAAATGTGTTATGGCAGCCCCAGGAAACCAAAACAAACATTGATCTATTATAAGAGGGGAACCTGGGTTCAGACTGGGGCCTGACTTCAGCACCTCCGCTCTTTGCTGTAGCACCACACTGCCTTGGCCTGGCATAACCCAGCCTCCTCCCGTCCTCTGTCTCGAGGCTTCCATCTCCTTGCCGCCCCTGCCCTCCCTGCTCTAGGCTCAGTGAACTTCTTGGTGTTCTGTGAACACAGTCTGCTGTTCATAGCCTTGTTCTTTTGTACTTGCTGCCCCCCTCGACCAGACACGCTGTTATAGACTGAATGTTTGTGTCCCCTCCAAATGCATTAAAGCCTTAACCCCCAGTGTGATAGTATTTGGATTTGGGGGTATTTGGAGGTAATTAGGTTTACATGAAGTCATGAGGGTGGAGGCCCCATGATGGGATTAGTGTCCTTATAAGGAGAGGAAGAGACACCAGAGCTTCTTCTCCACCATGTGAAGTCACAGCAAGAAGGTGGCTGTCTGCAAGCCAGGAAGAGAGCCCTCACCAAGAAATGGATCTGCCAGTACCTTGATCTTGGACATCTAGCCTCCAGAACTGTGAGAAATAAATGTCTGTTGTTTAAGCCCCCCAGGCTGTGGTATTTTGTCATAGCAGTCTGACTAAGGCACATGCCCTTGCTCCTCTCTCCTCTTTGCCTGGCAAACTCTTACTGAACTTTTATATCCAACTCAAATGCCTCTTCCTCTGAAATTTCTCTAGACTCACCTCTGCTGCCCAGGCACATTTCATAGATTTTCTCCTCAGCAGGACAGGGGGCTCTCCAATGTATTGCTTCTTGGCGGACGAAGACCTTATCTTTTCTACCTGTGTGTCCTTGGTGCCTAATAAAAGCATAGTAAATGTTTGATAAATTAATGAATTGCTAAACTGAAACCACATGTTTCCCAACTGGTTATGAAAAAAGTCACAGAACACAACTGAATGTTGATTAAAAGGGGTCTAGTGGAGAGTAAGAAAATAGGAAAAGCGTGGATGCCCTTCGCGCCCAAATATGTTGCTTATTAACCAATCAAAGCTTGGCATAATTTCTTCGGTGAAATTTAAGTATTTCCCAGGTTTATAGAAGTTCCTTGGAAAAATGATAAGAGAGTTGGTTTTGCTGGGCATCAGGTCTGGCCCTTGAGGCCCACCAGAGTCAGTACTGGCCATTTCCCCCTTCTTCCTTGTTGGCAGAGTCCTAATGTTGTCCAGGTGTCTATCCCTCCACTGTGTGGCTCAGGGTAAATAATGAGTGATTGAAGCCGTTTATGGTGGTACCAGTTCTATCGCTAGTGACTGGTTTGGCAGTGGGCACGTGACCCTGCTCTAGCCAAAAAGACATCATGGACATTCTTCTAGGGAGCTTCCAGGAAACACTTTCACACTCCCAAAAAGAGAGGCGTGGGAGGAAACTGTTTCTCTTCTTCTGTGGATTAATGTATCTGCATATGATGCTAGATTGTGGTGCCATCTTGCAAACATGGGAAGAGTTAGGCTGTGATGGCAAAACTGATACCCTAAGGATGGCAGGGCAGAAGACGGGAAGCGACATGCACCTTAGAGATGGTTTTGAGCCACTGAATAACTAACCTTAGACCTCTTCTATCCAAAGGCTTGTCATAGAAGTGATACATTTTCTCTACTGTTAAGCCATTGTGAGTTAAGTTTGGGGTTACTTAGGACAGAAATCATCCCAACAATTATAATACAACCCAACTGCCCCAAAACATCTCTGACCACACCCCAGGAGAGATACCTGAGAACTCCACCATTTGCAATTTATTAAAAGTTCTGTGTGTTAAATTATAAGTTTTACCCTTGAGAGGGATTAAGTACTGAGCTTGTAACACCTTAGAATTTATCCATTTATTCCTAAGCATTCCTTCCTCCATCAAGCGCTTATTAAGTGCCTTTTCAACGCCAGGCACTCTGCTAGACTCTGGGATAAAAAAAAAAAAACAATGAGTATCAATTTATAGCTAACAGTTAAATCCTCCTTTATATTATTCTCTCTAAAGCTATTTAAATGTAATTTTTGTTTGTTTGTTTAAAGGCATATTTGAACTTAGACTTGCCTTAAAAAGAATTCCCACTTAGCTACATTAATGCAAAATTGTGAACAAGATGGAAAGTCTCCAGCTCCATCCAGATTAATGTAAATGACTTGTGGGGTGGCTTTTATTAAGAGAAGCACAGAAATACAGACCCCTAAAAATCTGCCCTGCCCTAAGCAAGTGATACAGAGAGGGGTGCGGGCAAGGGACATGGGAGCTCACTGCCCTGAGACGCAAGCAAGTGTCTGACAGCACGAGAAGGAGCAGAGGGCTGCAAGCCAGCAGAAGGACTGACTCCACGCGAGCAGCTGCTAAAAATAGCAGAGCACAGTTATACGTTTTCCTGTCCAAACAGATCGCAAAGCTGGCAGCTGGTGCGGGGCTATTCATGAATGGAAGGGTTAGAGCCGTCGCGACCAGAGAGCCTTACACGGGGGGTTCTGGGTCCTCGCTCGGCTCTGACCAGAGCCATCACTTGCTTCCCACTTGGCAGGCCAGAGGCATCAAGGAGGGGAGGAAGGGTGAGAGAATTGCTTAAACCCACCCTGAATTCATTTCACTGAAATGAGTTTTAATAGAGTGAAAAAAGAAAATTTTAAAATAAAAGCTATAATTTTTTTTTTAAAAAAAGGACCAAGTTCTTGTCTGGTTTTGAAAAAGCTTAGCACCTATCCCACTGAATAAAACACTTTCAGAAAGGTGCCTGGCATCCCCCATGTGGCACAGCAAAATTGGAAGAGGGATGGCAAAGCGAGTAGCTAGTTTATTTCCGTCACCCCTTGAGCAGTAAACAGCATCTTTTTAAAGAATGCAAGAGGGAAAACAATGCCAGCATGAGTTATTTAATAGTTATAAAAATCACTATCTGCAGAAACACATGGATATGCTTAACCACAAACCTGCGCGTGTCTAATTTGAGTGTAAGTCAGCCCGACATCTTTTGCGTGGGGCCTGAGAACTTTGTGGAATGAATCCTAGAGAGTGTTACTTAAATCTGGACCACTGTCTTCTGGTAGTTATTATTTCGTGCCTTCTTGTCAGTTTTCCCTTGATGATCTCATCCTTTTCTGAATCACCTTTTATCCCAAATCAGCCCTCTGAAAGAACATAGCTGGTTAGGACATGTCATTTGTTCCAATGAATGCCACTTCCTGGCCTGACTCGGAGTATCGGGGGGGCATGTGTCCCCTACTTGGAGAAGAGGGTCCGACTGACTTTTTAAAATTCAACAAGGTTTATTGGGAGGCTGGCATTCCTGGTACGAAGGTGAATAAAGGCTTTGACCCTGGGTTCAAAGTCTAGTGATTGGGGTGACAGTCATGTAAAATTACAATAAATCGTAGCAAGTGTTAAGTACAGGTATGGAAATGTGGATCCTGTCTTAGTTTCCTGTGGCTGTCAAAACAAATTACCACAGCCTGGATGGCATAAAACAACAGAAATTTATTCTCTCCCAGTTCTGGGGGCCGGAAGTCCAAAATCAAGGTGGTCGGTCGGCAGGGCCGCACTCCTTCTGGAGGCCGTAGGGGAGAATCCCTCCTCACCTCTTCCAGCCTCTGGAGGCGCCAGGTGTTCCTGGGCTTGTGGCCACATCCCTCCAACCTCTGCCTGCATCTTCACAGCACCTCCTCCTCTGTGCCTGTCTTCTCCTCTGTGTGTCTCTCCTAAGGGTGCTTGTCATTAGATTTCGGGCCGCCTGGGTAATCCAGGGTGGTCTCATCTCTTGATTACATTTGCAAAGACACTTTTTGCAAATAAGGTCACATTCATAGGTTCCAGGGAATTGGATGTGTACATATCTTCTGGGGAGGGGGGAAGGTGGGGGGAACCATCCAACCCACTACAGATCTCCAGGCCCAAATGACCAATGTTCCTTGAGGACAACTTCAAAGGAAAGGGCCCTCTGAGCGCCTTCCAAGTAGTATCATATTTGATCCCCTGGCACGTGCAGAGGTGGGCAGTCTTCTTATCCTTGGCAGGGACAGCTGGTGACAAGATTTTTAAAGAAGATGGGGACAAGATCAGATTTGGATTTGGACCAATCGATTGCCCTGGTTGGGGTGTAGAGAATGGGTGGGGGGAGGGGAGAGGAAGAGCAGGGTCAAGGATGCTTACCAAGTCCTGAGATGGGGTGCTGGGCAGGGAAACAGCTGCTGGGATGGTTTAGGTTTTAACACCTGCAAACAGGGCGTTGAGCCAGCCCTTCTCTAAGCCCCCAGCCTGCTGACCACCCTCCCCCCCACCCCAGGATTCAGCTTTTCTGGGTATTGGGACCAGAGGGAGGGAGAGGCACCCTGGAGATGGAGGCCTCCATCTCCTGCCGGCTTGGGCCTTGTCTGGCCACCTCTTGTTCAAAATCTTTTTCTGCTCCATCTAATCCCCAGCAGCTGGGAGAGGTTGTTAGCACATATTTCTATGGTGCCTCTTCTCGGAGGAGCCCGGGCGCGAGTGCTTTTGGAAACGTGACATTTCCGTAGAGGCCTCGGGATTACTCAGCATTCACACGTTGCTTCACACTCCATGGGCATGTGTCTTACTCGCCCCCAATTTAACCTGTCTGGGCCTCAACTTCCCCATCCAGGCTGGAGCAGAATGCTGTTTCGAGTCTCTTTCAGCTCTGACATCCAGGGAGCCACGATTCTGCAGGCTGCCCCTGGCCATATATTAGGCACCGAGTCTGAGATCACAGTGTCCTGCCTGGTGCAAGCTTCCTGAGGATTCCTGCTGGAGCCGCACTCGTGCGCCGTCTGGAGCACCTGGATTCCAGCCCTCACTCGCCCCTTCCTAGATGTGGGCTCAGGAGCAAGTCAACTCTTGTTCCTCACCTGTGAAATGGGAACGTTAGTAGTACCTCTGTCATAGAGCTGAAGGAGAGCACACAGCCCCCACGCCTGAAGGCAGGATCCCACAGGAGGCAAGATCACCGCCCTTTGGGAAGCACGGATCAGTGAGTGAAGGGGGATGAATGGTTAGTGTTAAATTGAAGTTATTTCAACCGCAGGTTATGTAGTAGCTACTCTGTTTCAAATGCTGGGCTGGAGGGACCAGGAGAGCTGCTCTGGCTCCTGAGGAGATGCTCACACCCAGGATGGGACAGACCCAGAAACACCCCAGCCCAGGAAAGTGGATGTGGTCTTCACTGTTTGGGCTCCACTTCCCCCTGCCCGCCCACAGGCCAGAGGACAGGCCCGAGGAAGGGAGCAGGGCACCGGGGCTGTCAGATGGGGGAGGAGGGGGTGAGGCCAGAGCCCACCTGCTAGGGTGGGGCAGTGCAGCTCTGCCAGGAGCGTGCATACGTGCTCACGCTCACCCGTCACACTCATCACTCATCACACATGCTCGCTCACATGTAACTCTCACGGTCACACACTAACACAAAACACGTATGCATACACTCACAAATACTCACACACTTGTACACATCCACAGTGGTCCAAGGAGGGACCCAGAGGCAGGGGCAGAGCCAGGGAGACTGACGTGGAGGCAGAAGCACCAAGAGACACAGAGAAGGAAAGAGACAAAGAAGTGGCACTCGGGCCGGTGCTGTCAGAGAGGAAAACTGCGGTGGAGTCAAGAGGGACCCGGGTGTAACCACAGGGACAGCCCAAGGGCGAGGGCAGCCCAGCCATGCCTTGAGCAGGGCCCGCTGGAGCAGCAGTGCCAGGGCAGCTGGGCCGTCTGGCCAGGAGCTGGACAGTAACACCCAGTTGACTTGTTCTGTGGAGACTTGCCAGCCATTCTGATGCCCATTAGCCCCTGTTCCTAGGGTCAGTCTGTGTCACCCCACCACAAGGATGCTGAGAACTGGGGAGGTGGAATCGTTTGTCTGAGGTCCCCCTCAGCATCAAGGCCAGGGTCCGAGGCTGTGCTTGCTGGTGACTGAGGGCTCCTGTCTCCCGGGTGAAGGCTCCAAACCTCTGAGCTGGCAGGAGTTGATGAAGGTCTGGACGCTGTAGGGTCATCCTTGTGGCCCCTCCATCTACTCCTCAACTGCTGCGGGTACACCCTGCAGGCACCTTGCCTCACTGCACGAGTGTCCTGTTTCCTGCCCAGGTGCCCACCGCTCAGCCTCCCTGAGGCTTGTAGGCACCTGGAAGTACTCAAGAGGAAACCCACCAACCCGTGACCCTTAACCAACGTGGGAGGGAAGCAGCTGGATAAATACTCCCCACTTCCAGCCACCCAGCCAAACAGGCTGAGGTGCCTTCTGCGAGGCTCCTCAGAGGGTCCCAGAGGGATCAAGCCCCACTGCCCACGGCAGTGACCGCACCGGCACAGCCCCCTGTATTTGCCGGCTTTCCTGACTTCTTTCCCCAGGAATCACTCTCGCAATTAAACCACCTGCATGCAGGCTTTGCTTCCGGGAAGGCCCCAGTCAGGGCTCTCGCAGGGCCCAGCAGCAGGGGAGCTGGTAACTGTCTCTCCTCCCGCTTCTTCTTCCCCAGGACACCAGGGTCCTGCTCTGATCTCGTTTGCTGAATTCAGGAGCCACCACATTTCCCCAGGGGGCCAAACCACTCTTGTTTATCCAATAATAATTAATTCTCAGCAATCCATCTCTAGTCTCAAACCATACAAACAAAAGGTGCCTTCTGCAAAGAGGTATCCTGTCCGAGGGGATCCTGGGCTAGGGTTGGGGTGCCCTCCAAGCTTCTCCCCAAGCCCGTGATTCTGTCTTCACTTTAGGACACGTGCCACAGGCAAGTCACTCACAGAGCCATTCATGGCCTTCGGTTGTGTGGGTGTGTGCATGTGTGTGTTGGTATGTGTTTTAAAGATAGATTTACCGTACCTTTTGATTGCAAAAGCAATGCATGACAGCTTTCCAGGTGACAGTGCAAAATATATAGCTTAGAAACTGAAGGCACCTCCCTCCATTTTCACTTGAGTGTGGTTACTTTTAATTTCTCCTGGACCAGGACATGTTCAGCATCAATGAATAAGTCCTGTTGGTCTGCTCAGGGACACTTATAAAGTGCCACTTCTTCCTAAGGAAACCATCCATTCATTCAACGGCTGCTTTGAGTATCTAGGTGCCATGTCCTGGAGAAACAGCTGTGAGGGAGACGGATGAGACTTGTGGCCTCACTGCCTGTCTCTGACTAGTTGCATTTTCCCCAATCACCTCTCTTGCTCTGGAATATCCACTCAGTTGCCCCTGGCTTCCAGGGAGGCCCAGAGAGGGGCTGCAGCTGCCCTGCTGGGCTTCCCACATCCATAGGGAAGCGCTGTGCGCATAACCCAGAATGCAGAGCAGGGACGGGAGTGTGCTGTGGGTACTGTCCTGCTGCTGAGCCTTTGCAGAGGCTCCAGCCAACCAGATGCTCCCCTGTGGTCCTGAAAGGCCCTGCTTCAGGTCACCTGTGCTCAACTGAGGGTCTGTCTTTGTGGACGTGGTGCCCCGGCAGAGCTGGCAAGCATCCTGAGGGCAGGGGTGGGGTGTTTTCTCTGGTCTTTCCTGATGCCTGACCCGGCTGGGCATCCTGTGTGCTCCCAGCACAGGTCTGCTGAACAGGTGCCCACGGCCAAGAGAGGAGGACTGTGGAAGGGCAGGGAATAGAGCAGTGAGTTCAGCAGTCAGGGCAGGAGGGGCAGGAGGGGCAGGAGATCGGGGTTTTTACCAGGGGTATCTGTGTGGAACGCTCTTCCTTCACGGGATGTGGCGGGGGGGAGGCTGGGGCATAGGTGGTGGCAGAAGGCCCAGCAGAAAACCCACAGGGCCCAGGAGCTGGGCGTGGCCTTGCCGAGCGGGGAGCCCCCCAGAACCCCAAGGGTTGGCATGTGTGCCAGGAAAAGGGGAGGGACTCACAGAAGACACAATGTGGGTGTCGCTTGTGCCCAAGCAGGCCCAAACAGTATTTATCAGCTTTTTTTCCCCTTTATTAACACATGTCCCTTTGTTAAACATAAAAATCATGCCTCCTTTAACACTGTAGAACAATTCAAAATAAATGTTTGGATTCCAAACAAACCGAAACAATGGGGAGAAATGCTGCTTTACTGAAATTACCGTCCTCCTAAATCTGATGTTGTATTCCTCACGTTTGGAAGCAAAGCCCCGACAAGTTTGGGCTGAGGCTGGCAGCTTTTCTGAATTAGTATGAGGGTCGGACAGAAACAGCTGTGATAGGATCAATTCGCTGATGAATCTATTCCCTGAGGTTTGTGAGTTGACACCTGAGGTTCTGGAAAGGGCGCTCAAGGATGATCTCAAGAGTTCCAGGAGGCATCTTCATCCAGGGCCTGGATGGCTGAGTTTCTCCCTTCTCTTACCTACATCTCCTCCTCTCCCCAGGGAGCCCATCCTCTCATGCTGCTGGCTGTCCTCAGCAACTCTTTCCCCCACATTGTTACTTTTGCTCCAAAACAACCTATCTCCCTCCTCTCCCTTTATCTAAATTCCTAAAGCCCGTGGTTGAGCTTGGCAAGATATTCTGTCAAATCCAAGGAAAGTAATTTATACTAACGTGTAAGAGACTGAACGACTTAACCATTCAAAGGAGCATTTGAGTTTTTAACAGAGTTTGTAAATTCAAAAACGCCTCAAACAGGTGGAATGTGCACAAGAGATCTTTTTGAAGCAGGTTCTCTCCCAATTCCACGTGCCTCCTGGGCCACTCCTACCCCCTTCCTTCAAGAACCAGGCTCAGCTGCGGGCCCTTCTGCGGAAAGCTGCCAGGGTGGGCGGGGACACAGGCCAGGCGCACCGGCGGGGGGAGCCGTCCGCAAACCTCAGCCCCCGCCTCTCCGAGCCCGGAAGGAAGCTGCGGCAGAGGAGGGGGCGCCCGGGATGCCCCTAGCGCGCCTCACCTGGGGGAGGGCACGTCCCGGGCTTTTATCTTCTGAGACGGGCCTGCGGGGGGAAAGGCGCTGATTAACCCATCCTTCCTGCCACCGCCCACTCCGAGCTTCCACGCAGCCGTCGCCGCCAGCTCGCCGCCCGGTGTCGGAGCTTGGGGCCGCCAGGGGCCCTGCAACTCGCCCCCGCGCTCCTCCTCACGCTTCTCCTCCTTCCCCCCGCCGGGCCAGGTCTGGAGCCGGGCGCCTCACCCCCGCCCCCCCGCCCCCCCCCCACTACGGACGCGCTCGCCGAGAGGGCGGCGACTGCGGGGAGAGAGGGGCGCCGCCCGCCTCCTGGGGCCTGGAGCGCGCGTGGCCCCGGAGACGCCAGCGCCGCGCGGGGACTCACTGTGCAGCGCGCAGCGCCCCGACTCGGCTGGCTCCGCTCGGCGCGCGGGCGGGCCAGAGGATGCTGGCGGGCTTCCCCGGCTTCGGCCCTCGCTCCCGCCGCGGAGGGCCCCGGGTGCGCCCCTAGCCGCGCCGTCGCGACCACTGAGGGGCCAGAGGGAGGGGGCCGGCCGCGCATGCCGGCCCCGCGAGCCGCAGCGCTAGGGGCGGGCGCCCCCGAATTTTCCAGCCTCCGTCGCCGCCGCCTCCTCCTCCTTCCTCCTGCGGCCGGGCGCCTGTGGATGCTGAGGGGCAGTCCTGCGCCTCTCCCGGCCGGATTCCCGGCCTGACGGCGGGAGAGTCGCGCCCCGGCCGGGGACAGTGGCTCTGGCGGGGAGGCGCGGCTCCGTGGGAAGCAGCCCCCGGGCGCGCTGAGCCCTCCTGTCCCCTCCTGCTGCACGCGTGACTCGGCCTCGCAGCCCGCGAGGGGACCAGCCCGGACCACGCGGCTCCTGAGTTTCTGCACAGGTAAACGGAGGGGCAGGGCCAGCCTTCCCTGGGGCAAACAGTGCCCCGAGGTGGGGAGCCCGAGTGGCCGAGGAGCTGGGTGGGAAAGGAAGTAAACAGAGGAAGATTCGGGAACCCCCAGGATGGCTCTGGTTTTTTTTTCTAGCTTGTTTTATCTAGACCTTCTAAGGCTTGGGCCTGGAGGAGATTTACGTGAGGAAGTCAGGGACTGAGAGAGACGAGATGACCAAGGGTGCGACGGATGGAGAGGTGGCCAGGCCCGTCCATAGGCAGAGACAGGAGACGGAGTGTTCGGGCGGACAGGACTAAGTGTGTGTGGTCGGGTGGTGGAGTGAGCATGGGGGAGGCGGGAGAACGGCCCTGGTTCTGGAGCCCCTTGGAGCAAGGATTCTTTGAGGACAGCTGGGGTGGGTTGTGGAGAAAGCACAGGTAGGAAGGAAGAGGGGCTTCTACTCAGTGATGTCCTTTTAAGTTCCAGATGGTCAGTGCTGCCTGTGCCGGGGAAGCCAGCTCTGTGTTCCTGCCCGAGGGGGCCGGCCGTCAGCCTGCCCCAGGTCCCCAAGAGCCCTGGTAGGTGACCCATTCCAGAGTCCTTCCTCTGTTCACCGTCCGCTTCTCCAGAGCCAGTAGAAGCAGACACCAGCCAGGATGCCGAGGACCCAGGGCTTCTCCGATCCTGAGTACTCGGCCGAGTACTCAGCCGAGTACTCCGTCAGCCTGCCCTCTGACCCTGACCGCAGGGTGGGCCGGACCCATGAGATCTCTGTCCGGAACTCGGGATCCTGCCTGTGCCTGCCTCGCTTCATGCGGCTGACCTTCGTGCCGGAGTCCTTGGAGAACCTGTACCAGACCTACTTCAAAAGGCAGCGCCACGAGACGCTGCTGGTGCTGGTGGTATTCGCGGCCCTCTTCGACTGCTACGTGGTGGTCATGTGCGCGGTGGTCTTCTCCAGTGACAAGCTGGCTCCCCTGGCTGTGGCCGGGGTCGGGCTGGTGTTGGACATCATCCTGTTTGTGCTCTGCAAAAAGGGGCTGCTGCCCAACCGGGTCACCCGGAAAGTGGTGCCCTACCTGCTGTGGCTGCTGATAACAGCCCAGGTCTTCTCGTACCTGGGCCTGAACTTCTCCCGCGCCCACGCAGCCAGTGACACGGTGGGCTGGCAGGCCTTCTTCGTCTTCTCCTTCTTCATCACGCTGCCCCTCAGCCTCAGCCCCATCGTCATCATCTCTGTGGTCTCCTGCGTCGTGCACACGCTCGTCTTGGGGGTCACCGTGGCCCAGCAGCAGCGGGACGGGCTGAAGGGGATGCAGTTGCTGAGGGAGGTGAGTCCCACCTTTTGTCCCACCCAGCGGCTTCTCTTCCCAGCAGCTCTCAGCTGAGGTGGTACCCGTTTTGGAGATGGGGGTGGCATTGTTTTCTTTGCCCTTGAGTCAGAATGTCGGGGGGCAGGGGTCGTGGTCTGGGGTTCTCATCTGCCTGTGCAGGAAGGACCAGCTCTCCCTCAACCCCTGGCTTTGCAATAGAGCTTGTCTGTGGTTGGCCTTAGGGGTTGGAGGATTTCCGAACATTGGCCACTCTGTCACCTGTGCCCGGCCCGCGTGGGTGGCAGGAAGGCCCGCCTGGGCCTGGTCTTGAGGGAGGCAGCCTTGTGTTTGTCGTTGAGCTCTGCTGGGAAGACCTCTTGTGGGGAAAGAGGGCACCCTTGGCTTCTGGTCTCTAGCTTGTCATCGACTGGTTTCGGCAAGGGACTGAGTGTGTGGACTCAGTGCCCCTCTGTCAAATGGGGACAGAGTTGGCCTGCCTAAAGTGGTTGTTATTAAGATCAAAGGTTGTGGGTAACCTCAGATAAGGAGAAGTGAAGGACTGTGTGTTTGTCGTAAATCCCACTTCTGCTGGGAGCTCAGGGTGCCTGAGCAGTCAGATGGTGTAGGGAGTGGTGGTCTCCCCACAGAAGGCATGTCATGGGGATGCAAACGGGGCCAGGGTCGCCGGCCACAGTGAGGGGGTGTCTGCTGGTTCCGGAGGATGCCTTCCTGTGGAAGGGGTGAAATTTTGGCCTCAGCTTAACTAATAGATAGTCTTGTGGTCCCACTGGGTGCCAAGACCCTGAGTAAGTTCTGAGGGGCTACAGAGATCGGGAGGTGTGATTCCTGGCTTTCTGCACTTATTATCTGATAACCTATCTGGGGGCGGGGGCTCCACAGGGCTTAGAGTCAATGAATTCCCCAGCTGTGCGTCCTACCCACTACTTGCTTATTTTATATATGAGCCCAGAGATGGAGAGTGACCTCTCTAATGCTACACAGCTAGTTGTGGCAGTCAGCGGCTGGAATGTCCATTTCTAGATTCCCATTTCAGTGCTCTTGCTACTACGTCACACTGCTACTGCCATCTTGGCCAAAGCCATTAGTCTCCTGTGATTGGGGGCTGAGTGTCCAGGGGCGCAGCAGTGCCATTGGTGGTTGATGCAAGAAACCTGTGGGGCCGTCCCATTGCCTCCCGCTTAGTTAGATTGAAACACAGGTTTTTCTTCTGTTTTAAATTTTTCCTAGTTCTTGGACCAATATTCTTCCTGTTTTCCCATTCTGGCTCACACAGTGTCCTCTCTCACAGAAGCTTTGTGTGTTGATGCTGCAGGGGCCCAGCCCTGGGCTGGTGCACACGGATTGGTGCAGGCACACAGAAAGGTCCCTTTTTCTCCCAATGCCCTGTGCGTAAAGGGTGACAGCCTGCCATTCCCCTCATGACTTCCGGGTTGTTGAACCTAAGGTTGTGCTGCTGCCAGCTGAGGGCCCTGCTGGAAGCTGTCTGGGCAAGAATGGCGAGAGGCATTCCTATCAGGAATCGGTGACAAGCACAGCTTGGGGGCAGATAGGTGGGCATGGCAGCCTCTGGGGCCTGGGATCAAACTCTGAACCCTTTCCTTTTACTGAACAGTCACTTCTAGCCCTTTCCTCTCTGCCAGGGCCCCTGGACCACATGAGTTTCCCATGTGCTTTGCTGCCCATGAAGGGAGCAAATCAGAAATTCTCCCCACTGGAGCCCAAGAGGCTGAACCCTTGATTGCTGGTGTCCTTTGGGCGCTGCTAAGAAAAACTCCAAAAGATTAGGAAACAGAAAAAAAAGATAGAAAAATAAGTACATCAAGAATAGCAATATTAGCATCCCAGGAGAGCATGACCTTGACATGGAGGCAGTGCCTCGGATGCAGCTTTGGGACTAGATGGGGAGGGAGAGGTGACTCCCAAGGTCCATGTGGGAGCCCGAGATAGAATGCAGGAGGCCCCAGCTTTCAGTGGGCTGTGTTCCAGAAGTTTCTGAGTCACTTGTTTGGGACTAATGTGACTTTTTATATATATATATATATTTATTTTTAACAATTTAAGAAAATATTTATTTAGGCTGCACCAGGTCTTAGTTGCAGCATGCAGGATCTTTAGTTGCGGCATGCATGTGGGATCTAGTTCCCCCACCAGGCATCAAACTTAGGCCCCCTGCATTGGGAGCATGGAGTCTAACCCACTGGACCATCAGGGAAGTCCCATCATGTGACTTTTTAAAAGGTGCCTGGGTTCCCAGGCCCACTCACCAAAGTCTTAAGTCACAGTGTCCCCGCATTTGGTCTCTCAGAATACGGTGGAACTCTGAGCCCCCTGTGGCCCCGTGTTGTCATGGAGAGAGCACCTAGACACAGACTCCCCGGCCATGGAATGAAGCTCGCTCACCTGCCTGCAGCTCCCCTGGTCCCCTGTTACCTCCCGGCATGGGGCACCATCAGGGATAGGAGTGGGCAGGGGCTGGAGGACAGGGATATGAGAACCGGCAACCAGACCCCCACTCCCCCCACAGTCAGAGTGGCACCAGCCCCCGGCACCTCCTTGCTTTGCTTTCTTCTGCCCATAGACTCCCTTTTTCTTTCTCTTCTCCCGTCACCTGTTGGCTCCAGCCAGGGACCCCCTTCTGGGCTGGTGGGGGGATGAACCCAGTTTCCCAGTTAGAAGCAGACACTGGATTTCTGGGGGTTTGTGAGTGCTGCTGTCACCGGCAGCACTGAAGGAAACTTTCCAGTGCCCAAGTCTTCTTCCTCTGCACCCTTCATCCCCTCAAACCCATATTTGGCTCTGTGGGAGAAAGACAGAAGGGCACAGGGGCCTCAGGGTAGCCTGAAGTGTCAGAGACAAGCCACACAGCCTGCGCTGCCTGGGTTCTTCTCTTGGGAGGTAGGCAGGTCAGGGTTCCCACTGAATGGCAGGTGGAGTCCGGGGCTGTGGGATGGGGCGATGCTGGGGCTTCGTTTATCAGTGAATGGGTGGCTCTAACTGAGCAACAGGTATGGCCTCGCAGCCTTTGGGGTCTGGGACTGAAGGGCGTCAGATCATGTCGTCAGAGGCTGTGGTGGAGGAGAGCGCGGCGTGGGGTTGGAGGGAGGGAGAAGCAAGCTGCGGCCGGCAGGCCTTTCCCACATCCCTCCCCTTGCCTGGCTCCTGGCCCAGCTTGCCTTTTACTCACCCCGAGCTGCCCAAGGGGTGAGCTGATGAAGCAGGAGGGGGTGGAGGGCAGGACCAGGCAGCTGCTGATGGGGGAGGATGAAGGGGGAGATGGGAGTGGGGAGAAAATGCAGCCGAGGTAGGGAACGTTCCTGCGGCCCGTGGCTGCTCCCAGGACCCTCACATGTGCCCACAGACACCTGTTAGCTTCTGACAGGGTCCTGAAAGGAATGAGACTGTGGCAAGTTAGGAGCGAGGAACCCCTGAAAAATACTTTATGGCTTTATTTCACAGCAGAAAGGCTATTTAGGGGCAAAACTCCCTCTTGGAGTTACTAGCCTGTTAAGACCTTTATTCACAAATGAGAACATGATAGAGCAGCGGATGTGTGATTCCTTTCACACCTGCAAATCACAGAGCCAATCATTCGCCCAGTGAATGAACATTCGGCTCCGGGCTTCAATGGGGAGGGTGTGAGGAAGCTGATGCTTCAGATGCCCTGTCTGTAGGCCGGAGCTGAAGTTCATACACATCGTCTCAATCACTCCTGGGTGTTATTGGCCCCATTTTACAGATGAGGAAACTGGGACTCAGGAGGAAAAGAGAAGACAGAGGGGCTGGGTAACTGGGGAGGGATCACTGGTGAGTGAGATGGTGGGTGTGAGGGCGGGGGGCTTCCCTGAAAGCCTCTTTTTCTCTGGAAGCTGGCATCTGGGCCTCCTTCCTGCATCTGTGGCTGCCCCCAGATGCCTTTGCTATAAGCAGTGTTGAAGAACAGTGCCAAGAGGTGGGAGGACCTAAAATATCCTAGGAAGCGCCCCTCTGTTTCACCCTGGGAATTGGTTGCAAGGGCAGGGAGAAGCCTGTGACAGAATGTTCCTGTTGGGAACGTGGCCAGGAGTGTATGAGAAGTGAGTGGGGGAAGCAGGAACGGGAGCTGGGCGCGGGGAGGCAGCAGCCTGGGGCTCTGAGCAGCTGAGGCGTGTGTGCAGGACACAGGCTGGGAGGGGGCAAAGCCAACCCGGTTCTTGGTCCTTTGGCCCTGGGCTCTGCCCCTGTCCCACAGATGGCTCATCTTCTACAAAAAGCGTGCAGATGGGTATCATGTAGGAACCGGGATAATAAGGAAATGCACAGAAGGGGACCAGGAGGCCATCGAATCCAGCTGCACGTGGGGGAAGAATAGTCAGTTATTGAACATGTGAACAACTTTGCAGAAAGTTCCCCCCTCAGTGCTTCCCCTGGTCACATTTCTCTGGGGCCTTTTCTGATCCTTTTCTGTGTGTAAACAGGGTGTTTCCAGTCTGGCATCATCGTGCAAATGCATTTTAGGTCCCACCTTTCACCCACGTGATTTCACTGACATTTTGCCATGCACATTGGAGTCCTCGTGTTTATTATTTTAAATCAACACTTTGTCATCAGCCGGGTTTTTCCGGAGAGGGCCGCGTCAGTGGGGCCAGGTCCAGGCACCAGTCTCCATGCCAAGGTCTGGTGAAATCTCCAAGAGGCAGAATTGCTAGGACTCCCGGTTATTCTGCAATTTCTTCATCAATGTGCAGTGAATCCCACTAGGGTGCTTCAACCCCGAATAAACCTTCAGCCAACCCCCAGCTGTCCCCTCATGAACATATGTACTTGTGATGATCTGCTTTACCACGGGTACAGTCCTGACCGACACTCAGACGTGTGAGCTCAGAGATAACCCCTAGGTGGAAACCCAGCGAACATGGGGATGGACAAGGTACTCAGTGTGCTGAACTCTTGCTGTATTTCAGTCAAGTATTTTCCAGCAAGAGGTAGAAAGTATTTCCTTTTTACAGATGGGGAAACTGAAATGTGTGATGCGTGAAATGGCTTGTCCAGAGCCACATAGCTAGAAGGTAGAGGAGCAGGGTTCGAATCTAGGTCAGTGGGAGTCCAGAGTTCCTTCTGTTCTGCAGTCATAAAAGATCTTCCCTAAGAGTCTGTTGAGATACAGTTCCAACAGGATTGGGTCTTTAGTTTCTCCACCCACAGCCATGAGGAGGAACAACATGGGGGTTGAGGAGGTGTTTCTAGGGGCAGAAGTATTGCCGCTGATCGAGGAGCAGAGCTGTCTGGGGGTTCCGTGTTGCAGCCGACATTCCTTATGCCCCTTTAGGAGGCATTGTTGCATTACAGGACATTGTAGTAACCAATATCTGTAATCATGATGCCCACTTCAAGAGAATATTAAATTGCAGTCAGTATAAAGTGAGGTCTAATACTGCATTCTAAACACGTTTTTGTCAGAAATGAATAAGAACACATTTGGACAAATAAGGACTACATTTTGGCTCTCTAGGAAGTTCACTAATGTGGGTTGGCCCGTTTCTCAGTGGCATTACTGCACATGTATTCCTTCATTTACCCTGTTTCAGTTATCCGTGGTTATGTAACATATAACCTCAAAATTTAAAGCAATAACAACTGTTCTTGGCTTAAAACAATAACAGTTTCTCTCATGATTCTCTGGGTTGACTGTGCTCAGCTGCATGCTTCTCTGCCTCACGTGGCACTGGCCGAGGTCACTCACTTGGCTGCCTGGACTGTTTCATTCATTGCCGGCATTCAGCTGACAGCTTTGTTGGCAAGCTCTAAGAAGGCCTTACTCACATGTCTAAAGCCGTCGAGCTTCTCCAGTGACCCCTCCAAGTGGTTAGCTTGGGCTTCCTCACAGCATGGTGGTGTCTGGGAGACAGTGGTAGCTCTCAGAGGTTTTAAAGGCTAGACCCATCACTATTGGTCAAAGCACATCACAGGGGTAACCCAGGTGCAAGATAAGGGGAAATTGATTCGACGCCTTGACATGAGGGTGATATGTACATACAGGGAAGGAAGGAGTGGAGGGCAGCCGTCTTCTGAGGCTGTTTACTAAACCAGGTGGCACGTGGTGGATGTTGGGGAGAAGAGATGAAGAGAGCCATGAGTCTGGGTGGGGTACCACAGGATGCCTCAGAAGTGAGAAATGTGGTCCACTGTATAGTTGGCTGTATATAGTCAGCCCTCTGTATCTGTGAATGTGAGACCTGCAGATATGGAGGGCCGACTGTCTTCGTTGTACTATGCCATTTCATATATGCCATTGTTATCCACGGAGGCCCCTAGAACCAGTCTTCTCCAGATACTGAGAGATGACTGTATATAACTTTTTGAAGGTATTGGTTCTCTATGAGAGCCAATACATCATTTCTAAGATTTTTCAGAAAGTTAGAAACTGCATTGCACATGAAAAGATGATGGCTCGTGGTTCACCTGCATGGGCTTTGCCTTACCTTACCTTCAGAAGAAGAATTTTTTTCTTAACTTTTCCAACACGCATACCCTCTCTGTCCAGGGTACTGCACTAGGTTACGGGGAGGCACACCTGCCTCTAGTCACGACCCCAGCACCAGTTCCGGACCTTTCTGTCCACATGTCAGCTAGATGGGCAGCCTGGCTCTGGCGTTTGTATTCCTTTCCCAGGAGGTGGGAATTTGCCAGTGTGCATCCTTCAGAAACGTGTCGAATTCGTCTTCCTAGCAGGTTGTTGTTTGCCTCAAGGAGAGTAAGACCAATAGTACAGGCCCTCTGCAGCCCCTTGCAGTGCCTTGGTCCTGACTGTCACTCTATAAATGTTTGTTGAATAAATACCTTCCTGCTTTGCTTTTATCTTTACTTCCTTCCTCATCAACTCTGGTTGACAGTTTGATAAATTTTTGGTTAGATCCAGGCTAGGGAAATGTTCTGGTACTAACCTAAGTGATTAGAGAATGATGTTTTTAAAGCAAGACTTATATAACTCTTCAAGAGTGCTAATCAGTACTCCTTTGCCACTTGTTTTTTTTTTTTTTTTTTTTTGCGGTACGCGGGCCTCTCACTGCTGTGGCCTCTCCCGTTGCGGAGCACAGGCTCCGGACGCGCAGGCTCAGCGGCCATGGCCCACGGGCCCAGCCGCTCCGCGGCATGTGGGATCTTCCCGGACCGGGGCACGAACCCGTGTCCCCTGCATCGGCAGGCGGACTCTGAACCGCTGCGCCACCAGGGAAGCCTTGCAATCATCATTTTTAATGGCTGCATAATATGATGTTGGCTAAATGTACCATAATTAACTCAACTGTTCCTTTTCTGTAGGGCATTTGGTTACTCTTAATTTATTAATTTTATGTATTTATCATCTATATTTCATTTACTTATTATTATTTGTATGTAATGCTAGCAGGCCCATTGCCTCTCTCCTGCCCCTCCTGGTGATTTTATATCTAATGCTCCTTCCTTCCCCTGATCACGTTTTCAGCTGTTTCTCCCAGCAAAATTCCTCTTTGTGGTTCCAAAGAAATTTGCTTTGATTAGTAATGAAACCTTGTCTTCCCCTTTCCCGTTCCTCTCTTCAAGAGCACTTTCTTTGTTGTAAACAGAAAAGAAAATGACACGTTTCAGAAGAAATCCCGCCTCACGCTTTACCCCCATTCAAAACCCCAGCGTAAGCAGACTGGATTTGAACCCTGGCGGGATTTCCGTGGTTGTGGGTTGTGTTCCGTGTCATTTTAGGGCTGGTCCCCATGAACTGTAACGTGGGGCCAGCTGAGTCAGAGCTGGCAACGTCAGGCTGGGCAGCCACCTTTCCAGGCCAGAGTTGGCCCTAGGTGGGCGCCTCGGCTGCCCCTGGAAGGCTGAGTTTTTCACCCAAGGGGACCGGGCCCTGAGGAATTGATCCCCCTGGGTCTCATTCTTAAGAGACTGACCCATAAGCCCAAGGCTTAGTCACCGACCTGCTGGTGGTAGGTGGCCCTTCCCACCCTCCCAGGAAGGGGAATACTCTGTTATTTGGCACAAATGTACTGCAAATTCCTAAGAAACCAAATCACTAATTTCCTGGAGGGGAATCTGAGCAAAGGGCATTGCCTGGTGCTGGGGGGCGGTCATCTTCCCAGGCTGGGGCTGGGAGCTGCCCCCTGCCGCCCCCGGGCTCGTTTCCCAGCACTGGGCGACGCTGTCAGCTAGACACAGCTTCCCCCAGATTGCCAGAAAAGTGCCACAGTTTCTCACCTGTCAGCACTCTGTTTTCTAAACTCCTACACATGATTACAGTTTATCTTTCATTGTGCAGTATTGAGCACTCTGGAAGACACATTAATCCCCCCTTCCCTCAATTGGGGTTGTAGTTGTGAATATTATATTGCCCATCTCTGGGGACAGATCTGGGACACTGCCTCTTTATTTCAGTAAAGGGCCCAATGTAGGTGGTTACTTTAGGGAACCACCATGTCCTGTCCCTTCAGTGTCCTGTCTCAGACCAACTGACCTCTACATTTTAAACTAATGCAGGGGCCTCGGAAGCCTGACCCGTGGGTGGGCTTTTCTGCTTCGGGAATCTGAGAGCCCTGGCTTCATAGTCATTGACTTGGTTTACTTCCTGGCTCCCCCCACTTACCAGCTGGGGGATCCTGTGTACGTTATTCAATCTAAGTCTAGTTTCTGCTCTGTGAAGTGGCCTAATAACACCTCCTTCGCTGGGTTAGTGTAGGGATGAAACACACACTAGCGATGAAAACATGTCCTTTTGGTTGGTGCAGGGCCGGATACACAGCTGGCGCTAGAAAAATGCTTGTTGCTTTGGCTGTCACTGTCATTAGTATTAGTGGCTCTGATGGAGAGGAATTTTTAAAAAGCTGGGGCCAACCCCAAGGGAGGGAAGAGCAGCTCCATGCTCTGGATGTCTGCAGGGCACCTGGATTGGGTCATCAGACACTCATCACCCCATTATTTATTTATCAGTTTTTTTGCTGGGCCACCATTTTTCTTGTTGTTGTCTTAGAAACGAGACACATGCTTTTAAGTTGAAGTTCCCTGTGAGGACAAAGAATTCTGTACTTTTGATGCAGGGTTGTTGGTTTGCATCACAGCCGTGGCTTTTCACTTAATATCTTTTTCCTTTATTCCTTCTTTTTGGAGGAATCAGTTAAGGTTAGTAGCAGGAGATGTAGCGAATGGACTTGAGGACACGGGGAGGGGGAAGGGTAAGCTGGGACGAGGTGAGAGAGTGGCATGGACATATATACACTACCAAATGTAAAATAGATAGCTAGTGGGAAGCAGCCGCATAGCACAGGGAGATCAGCTCGGTGCTTTGTGACCACCTAGAGGGGTGGGACAGGGAGAGTGGAAGGGAGACGCAAAAGGGAGGGGATATGGGGATATATGTATACATATAGCTGATTCACTTTATTATACAGCAGAGACTAACACAACGTTGTAAAGCAATTATACTCCAATAAAGATGTTTAAAAAAAATGTAGTGGCAGGTGGGGGAGACAGGGAAGGAAGTCTCTGGAATGATTTGGACTGGAGGAGTGTCAAACCTGCTCTTCCATTAGGTTGAATGCTTGAGCTGTGTGAAGCTTGTTTCCTTTATTGCGAATAAAGGGGACACAGGGCTGTGGGGTGTCCCCGTTGCTCCCGGGTGGCCTCATTTTGTTCGTTTTCACGCACACCTCATGACACTTATCACTGGATTTAGCGGTAGAAAAGATCGTGGAGCTCACAGTTCAATTTACAGGGGTAATAAAGTGCCCAGGATTAGAGAGTGTGGCTGGTGTCAAGTCCAAGCCCTTCTAGGTCCAAATGCAGTGCAAGTCCTCTAATCTGATGAGATTGAGACAGGTGGTTGGTCAGTTAATGCAAAAAGTTAAATTATTGTGATAGTGGTCACACAGCTGTGTGTCAGAACACATAATTATACACCAAAGAGAGTGAATTTTACTGTATGTGGAAAAAAAGGGAGTAAAAACAAAGCTAGATGGTGGTAAGCACCGGTGGTCATTGGATGACCTTGACACATTGTGTGTGTAAGAGCCATGATGCCTTAGACACTGTGGGGCGAGGGGGGGTTTGGATGGGGCACAAAGAACATTCTGAGGTGAAGGAAGCGTTCCCTGTGGTGATTGTGGATGTAGTCACACAGCTGTGTGAATTTGTCAACACTCATCAAAATATACATTTTATTATCTACTATTATTATTATTAGGCCGTGCCACGTGGCTTGGGGGATCTCAGTTCCCCAACCAGGGATTGAACCCCGGCCCCCTGCGGTGGAAGTGCAGAGTCTTAACCACTGGACCGCCAGGGAATTCCCAAAATACACATTTTACACGGGTGCTCTTTATTGTATGCAAACTATAACTCAACAAAGTAGATTTTTAAAAGTCAGTAGAATCCAGCAATCACAAAAAATTGCACATAAATATATACATTTATATGCATTTAAAATAGCTTATTTCAGTTGAAAACATTTAGCTGCTCAGCTTTTGTGGAAAGGAAAAATCTTTCCTTCGCATCTGGGTGCTCTTGTTGGTGTTCCTTGAGGCCTTTTGTAGCTAAGATGTGTCCTCTGTAATTTCTAGTTTCCTTAAAGTGGAGGGAGGATTAAAAGTCACTTGGAAATAATCTAGGTACAGAATCCTAGATTTTTATGACTTTTTTTGGGGGGGCTAAATTTTTGCAGTTTTGCCCACGTCTAATTCAGCAGCAGTTTCTATTAGCTACTTACATTTATTCAGGAACTTCCAAAATGTTCACTTTACTTTTCTTAGAAATAACAACTGTCTTTCATACTCATATTTTATCTGTTTAGGTTCTTCAGTAAGTTATGTAAATGTAATACCAAAAAACAACTGACATAAGCAGGTTTGGGACTAAACACAACTGACTTTTGGGAGACACTCCAGAAGTCGGAGCAGATGTGCAGGAAAGTTTTGGAGAGGATCCTGCCAGCTGTGCGTGTAAGGTCAGCAGGTTTTACAGGGGGTGGATAAGCTTTGCTCCTGGCCCTCCTACTGGAGCCCCATCCTGCCGCCTCTTAGCATCTGGTCCTGGTTCTAGTTTATCCAGAGGAAGTGCACACGTCTGCCTCTTGTTCTCTACCCAGCAGCCCTCCTAGTATTTGAGTTCAGCCATCTTGCTCTCTCTCTGTCTCCTCTTCAGCCTAACCCATTGAACTTTTTCAAGAAGTCCTCAGGTGACATTTCCAGACCTTACATCATGCTAGCACTTCTCTTTGGCTGCAAACTGAAACGTGGTGCTTGGGGTGCCTTCTCCCCCCCCTTTTTTTTTTTTTTTTTTGCGGTACGCGGACCTCTTACTGCTGTGGCCTCTCCCGTTGCGGAGCACAGGCTCCGGACGTGCAGGCTCAGCGGCCTTGACTCACGGGCCCAGCCACTCTGTGGCATGTGGGATCCTCCCGGACTGGGGCACGAACCCGCGTCCACTGCATCGGCAGGCAGACTCTCAACCACTGCGCCACCAGGGAAGTCCACCTTCTTCCGTTTTACACGCATTTCCCCCTGCCTGCTCTAAGAACCCTGCCCATCTTGCCTTGTCGCAGGACACAAATGCTAGAGGTAAAATTCTACAGCTGTAATTTGAGGTTTGGTGGGGAGGGTGGTCTCCACTCCTGGAAAATTTAGGCATCAGGTCTTAATAAAAGAATTATAGTCCACGTGAAAATTGAAGTTAATATAGAGGAGCCCACTGCTGCTTAGATGGCAGGACAGCTCTCCAGAGACTGACGGAATGTTCCCGGCCTGGCAGGGTGTGCTGTTTAAGGGATTGGGGCGGCTGAGGAACTGTTTGTTCCCAGGGACCGTTCCGCTGGAACTGCTGCTCGGGGCTGGAGGTATGTTTGCCTCCCTGGGCTGCCCTCTGACCACGGCCGTGTCCCTCTGCAGCCTGCACGCCCCCTATACCTCTTCCTTTCCCACTGCTTCTCTGTTCCTGTTGCCCTGCCAGAGCAATAAAGATCAGCACGATTATCAGGTTACCCAGAATCTGACCCGTCCTCTTCTTTGTCTGCCCTCTTCTTTTCCTACAGGGATACTGTGTTTGTTGTTGATTACTTAGGATGTATAATTGCATGCGTGTGCCTGTTGATGGACATCTATTGTCCTTCTGTCTACAAATTTATCTTTTCACTCAGCCAAACACGTATGGTCTGGACACGTTTACACAAGTTCCTGGGGATACAGAGACAGTAACCTCAGGTCCTGCCTACAAGGGAGGCCCAGCTTGGTTTATTTACCTTTTTTTTAAAAAATAAATATTTATTTTTGGCTGCATTGGGTCTTTGCTGCTGCGCACGGGCTTTCTCTAGTTGCGGTGAGCCAGGGCTACTCTTTGTTGCAGTGCACAGGCTTCTCATTGTGGTGGCTTCTCTTGTTGCGGAACACGGGCTCTAGGTGCGTGGGCTTCTGTAGTTGTGGCATGCAGGCTCAGTAGTTGTGGCTTGCTAGCTCTAGAACGCAGGCTCAGTAGTTGCAATGCACGGGCTTATTTGCTCCGTGGCATGTGAGATCTTCCTGGACCAGGGCTCGAACCCGTGTCCCTTGCATTGGCAGGATGATTCTTTTTTTTTTTTTTTTGAAGGCGGATTCTTAATTACTGTGCCACTAGGGAAGTTTATTTACTTTCTTTAAAAAATTTACTTTCTTTAAAAAAAAAGAATCGTCTGGATATGGACCTGGCGCAGAGCAGTCCCTCCATAAATAGTTGTTGAATGTTGATGCATGAATTTTTAGTAAGCTGAATCGCATGAAATGGCCAATATCCAACCACTTTCAACGTGCAAACAATGCCAATTTCATTTCATTTGGTTCTATTTAATATAAAATTAATAGATGTGCTCATTGTGGAAAGCCTGGGAAATACTAAGTAGTACGGGAAAATATTACCCATAATATTATGTTTCAAGGATACCTACTGTTAACATTGGGTCCCTTTTTACGGATCGATAGATGTGACGATTGATTTTTCTTCTATGTCATGTGTTGTGCTTATTGTAAGACATAATTCAACTGAGACAGAAGTACGAAGCATAAAAGTAGAAGCCCCCCTTTCCTCTGCCGCCCCCCCCACCGTAGGCAGCCGTTGCGAAGTGTGTGGTGGGTATACTTCCAGAGAGCATTCTGTGAATTTGCATTTTTATGTGATATATGTACATTTAGGATTGAGAGGTTGTGTATGTAAGTTTCGGCAGATCAGCGAAGCAAACCTGTCAGCGCTAATGTCCACACATTCCTCTCCGGTAGCTGGTGTCCCCCTCGAGGTGGTGACGTGTCCCCATGAACTGCAGCCCTTCCCTCCTTCAGCCAGGGGCCCCCACACGGGGTCCACTCTGGTGGCCCCTCGCGTGCACCTGCAGCCGCTCCTCTAGCTGAGAGGAAGCGTCGTAGTGTCCACATACCCGCCGAGCGCTGACATCCTTTGTGTTTGTGACTTTGCCCGTTTTATGACCAACTCTTCAGTGAACAGGAGTGGAGTTCAAACTCTGCCCCTGTGGGCGCAGGTCTCAGGAAAACCATTTGATGTTGCTGAGCTTGGTTTCCTCCTCAGTAAGTGAGGAGAATAGAGGGTGGGAGCCCCGTGAGCACGAGCCAGCCGCCAGGCCGGGTGCTGGGCTCCAGCGGCTGGATCTGCCTCTTCCAGCTCTGAGATCTTGGTCACCTTGCTTAGTCCTCTCTGGGCCTTCGTTACTAAATCTCTCAACGAGCTAGTAAAGCTCTTAGAATAGCGCTCACTTCATGATCTTGCCGTGCTGGTGATACGCGCTCGCTCCTCCAGGGTTGTGGCCAAGGTTGTAATGAGAGGATGAGTGGAAGCACTTTGTAAACCACAAGCCCCATTCAGATGCAGGTGTTACTATGATGATATGCTTACCTGTCACTATGTAAAACCCCGGACTGTATCCCTGTTGGGAGGTGCCAGACTGCATTGTGCCTGAGTGGTATTTACAGATCTGGAGGGCTTGGGGTTTGCACCTAAGAGGATCTTGTTCCTGCTGCTTGCTGCCCCTGCTGCCCATACTGCTTATGCCAGGAGATATTACTGAGCGTTTCCAGAGGGGATGCTGAGGCCCAGAGGGGAAGTGACTTGCCTGAGGCCCCACAGACAGACAGTCTCAGTGCCTCTGTCTGTAGCCTTGGTCTCCTGGCCCCTAGGCCAGTACTCTTCTGACCCCTCAAAGAGGGAACTCTGTGCTCCACTGTGCCCCACTGTGTGCTGGGGCAGGGTCCCGTGACAGGAGCAGGAAGCAGGCAGGAGATGGAGAGTCTGTTCCGGAGTAGCCAGAGTGGCTCTGCTTCGGGAACTTCTGTGGAGACGGGAGCGTCCAAGGCAGGTGGCTGGGAGGGGTAGGTGGGCATTGAAGGCAGGTGACATTGGGGTAATGGAGTGAAAGGAGTGAGTGAGGGGCCATTGGGGTGGTAGGAGGAAGTTGTTCAGGTAGGAGGCTGTTGAGCATGTGGTTGTGTGGGGAGAATGAGAGGTGGAGATGGAAGGAGCGCAGGTCACCTGGTGTGGGCGTGTTTGAAGGAATGGTGTGGAGTTCTGGGCCATTGAAAGACTTTCCAGTGTAAAACTGGGATGGCCTCAGGCTTCATGTCTTCTGCTGGTGAGCTGCTCTTGGTTGCGTGGTCCATTTTGCTTTTGTTCTTCTAATTTGGGGAATTCTGTTTGCTTTCTTGGGGCCTCCCACACCTTACCAGGCCAGGGTTCTCTCCCCAGAGAACTGGATCCAAGAGCTGAGTAGCTTCCTGGAACGTGATTGCCTACTCCTGCCCCCCTGGTTTTATAAGAAGCACGTCGGAAGCTGGAATGTTTTTTTTCCAGCTCTTGAGAGCTACATTGAGAGACTGGTCTGAGAGTGAAGATCCTTGGAGGATATTTCCTCTGGCTCAGTATAATTGACTTAATCTGCTGTGTGTCTCATTTTTCCCTTTGGAAAAAGGAGAGATGCTGCCTGACTCACTCTTTCCTAAAATACTGTGTGCTCAACTTCTTCCTCAGCAAAGTCTCGCATAGGCGCATTTTGACAGAACATCGCTCTTACTCCCATCACAGGGTCCAATAGCTTTCTTTCTTTTGGGTCTGAGGGTGGGACTCATCCCAAAATGACTTGACAGGATGTCCGCAAGCTCTCAAGGAGCCACTGTGACAGACAAGACCTGTGAGAGTACAGAGAAAAGGCATCATTCTGTCTTGCTTGGGAAAGTTCCCACGGAGGAGGCAGTACTGAGGTGTGCCATGAAGGGGAAATTAGATTTTGAGCCCTGGATTGGTAAGGGGCAGAGACAGTTGCTGGTGGGCAGTGGTGTGAGGATGCATACACACACACACACACACACACACACAGAACTTTTGACTGCAGAATTGGGTGTATGAGATAGTAAAAAAGAAGGCTGGAAGGCAGTTTGGATCTCAAGTGGATGACCTAGAAAGCGATTTGAGATTGCTTTGACTCCATTCTGTAGGCAGTGCGAGCAGCAGAGTCCCAGAAGAAGAACAGAGAGAAGACAGAAAAAGCATTTTTCTAATAGTGAAAAAATTTCCAAATTTGATGAAAACTATAAATCCACAGTTCAAGAAGCTCAAAATAACTCAAATAAATATAAAGAGTAAAAATAAAGAGAATCATACCAAGGCACATCATAATCAAGTGGCTTAATACTAGTAGTTAAGGAGGAACTCATAAAAACTACCAGAAAGAAAGAAAAAAAAGACACATTACATAGAGGAACAGAGATAAGAATGATTGTAGATGTCTAGCCAGAAATTATTCAGGGCAGAAGACAATAGAACTGAAAAATAGGTCAATCTATAATTCTATACCCAATGTCCTTCAAAAAATGAACGTGAAGTGAAGCCTTCTTTGTAGACAAATTAAAATGGAGAGAATTCATCACAAGCTGACTTGCACCACAAAAAGTATTAATGGGGGCTTCCCTGGTGGTGCAGTGGTTGAGAGTCCGCCTGCCAATGCAGGGGACATGGGTTCGTGCCCCGGTCCGGGAAGATCCCACATGCCGCGGAGAGGCTGGGCCCGTGAGCCATGGCCGCTGAGCCTGCGCGTCCAGAGCTTGTGCTCTGCAACGGGAGAGGCCACAACGGTGAGAGGCCCAAGTACAGCAAAAAAAAAAAAAAAAAAAAAAAAAAAAAATATATATATATATATAAATGAAAATTTTTCAAGCAGAAGAAAGATGATACTAAATAGAAATGTGGACTGCACAGAAGAATGAAGAGGCCTCTAATTAGTAAATCTGGGGGAAAATGAAAGTTATTTTTTCTCATTTTTAATCTCTTTTTAAAAGACTATGTAAAGCAAAAATATAAATGAGGTACTGTGGAGTTTATAACATAGAAGAATAATGTATGACAACAATAGAACAAAAGACAGGCAAGAAATGAAAATATACCGTTATACTATATGTAAAGTAATAATATTTGAAGTAGACTATATTAAGTTGAAGATGCATACAGGCATACCTCACTTTATTGTACTTTGCTTTATTGCAGTTCTCAGACATTGTGTGTTTTACAGACTGAAGGTCTGTGGCAACTCTACGTTAAGCAAGTCTGTTGGCGCCACTTTCCTGGCAGCATTTGCTCACTTTCTGTCTCTGTGTCCCATTTTGGTAACTTTTGCAATGTACCAGGGCCCCTGATTTAGGGGACTTGCTAAGGAATGATAATCAGGAACTTGTCTGGCTCCAGGGCTGTTGTTCATTGCGTGGTGTCACTCTGCCTCCCGGGTAGGGGCTGGAGGAGGACTTGTTGACGAATGGCTGGGGGTTTACTGGTGTCCCCACACAGCAGGCAGAGCACTGTGGGCTAGGAAAGTACTTGATAAGTGTGGTCTGGGCAGTTGGCTCTCGCAGCTGCTGGCATTGCCGCGAGGGGCTTCCCAATAGGGATTGGGCAGAGGGACAGGAGAGGGACTGAGCCCTTCAGCTGGGAGCAGGGTCCTGGGATGGAGCTGCGTCAGCAGCCTTGCAGCCCAGCTGGCACGCAGAGGACTCGGGGAGAGCTGACGGGCAATGGGGGAGGGCCGTGGCAGCGGGAAAACAGTTGAGAGCCATAGGGAGGGACAATGTGAGTTCATATCAGGATGAACTTTACAGGACAGCGCCAAGGGACACAGACTCGTATTTAAATAGTAAAATGCAGCAATCAGGTTACAGGACTGGTGGCGTTGGAATCTCCTGGGTGGGGGAGGAGTGCTTTTCAGAATGCAGATTCCTGGCCCTCCACCAAATATACTAAAGCAGAATGTCTGAGGGTAGAACCTTCGAACAGGTTTGGGAGCCGTTGGTACTTACCGCCTTCCCAGGTGTTGAGAAGACGTATTAAAGGAGATGAAGAGAGCTGGAGAATTGGGAACAAAGTTTTGTGGTGATTCTGGGAATTTATCGTACACCTAATCATAATAGCCCACACTTATTAAGACTTGCTGTGTGCCCAGCACAGTACCGTGCCAGGTGCGTTCCATGCGTCGTCTTCACAAATTCTCAAACCCACCCTGAGGTAGGAATCATGTTATTCTCATTTCATAGGGGAGGGAGCAAGCTTAGAGCAGTGGTTACATCTCCCAAGGCCACAGCCAGTGGTGGTAGAATTGGAATTCAAGCCCAGTTCCTAACTGTTGTGTTTTACTCTCCCTGCGTGTTTACCTTACTGAGAGATGGTGTGTGTGTGTGTGTGTGTGTGTAATTGGGAAGGGTAGGGACAGATGGTTCTCGGGGGCCCATAGAGGAAGGATGCCACAGGAAGTGTGGTGCCGGCCGTGAGCTGGGAGAGACTCGGATGCCCTTGTGGGCAGACCACTGGTGATGCTGATATGGGCCTCAGTCCTCCACTCAGGTGGGGAGAAGATCTGGTCTCTTATGTGTCAAAAGTGTAAGGCCGGGCTTCCCTGGTTGCGCAGTGGTTGAGAGTCCGCCTGCCGATGCAGGGGACACGGGTTCGTGCCCCGGTCCGGGAAGATCCCACATGGCACGGGGTGGCTGGGCCCGTGAGCCATGGCCGCTGAGCCTGCGCGTCCGGAGCCTGTGCTCCACAACGGGAGAGGCCACAACAGTGAGAGGCCCGCGTACCGCAAAAAAAAAAAAAAGTGTAAGGCCGATTAGTGGGGAAATTAGGCAAAAACCGAAGGGAAATATTTTTAAAGTCGGGAACTTCTCCGGAAGCCAGGGGATGGTTTTAGAGCTCTTTTGGAAACCTGGGTTATGTGTGTTCCCAGGGTGAGAAAATCCCTGCCAGCTGGGTGGCCGGTCTCTGAGGGAAAGGACGGGGGTAGCACTCACGGGTGGACAAAGCATTTGAGGAAAGAGGAAGAAAACCAGGTCCTAAGAACCAAGTGAGCTGTGTGCATTGTTTGTAAGGGACCTCGAGGGCGATGGCGAGAGGCCCTCTATGCCAGCAGCGATTACTCTGTGTGGAACCATCGCGACTGACTGCAGCCACCTTGCCCCTGCCTTTCCCCAGGGAAGGCTCATTAGTGAGAGGAGATCGTGATTCTGTGGGGATAACCCGAACCAGCTCCAGTTTACGAGAGGGGGCCTCCTTTGCACGTGTTGGCACTGAACGATGAGTGACAGACGATTGGCTGGGCAGCTCTGGGCGGGGGCGTCTCCCTTCACTCCTGGTGGTTCCAAATCCCCGCCCTTCGCCGAGCAGAGCGGGAGGGCGGGGGGCGAGGCCCTCGGGTGCTGCGCCCGGATCTTGTTTGAAGGCTGTCGGAAGGTTTATCTTCGCAGCTGGCCCTTTGAGAAGTCTGGCAGGAGGCGAGGTGTGTCCCGTAGAAACAGGTGCCCAGGGGAGGTTCTCAGCGCTCTGGGGTGGGGCTCCCCACCACGGGGTGTTTACTGAGGGCCTCTGAGTGCAAGGAGGGAGTTTCCGTGAAGAGGAGTCTCTGTTTCTAAGGGTCCCCGGGGGCTTCCCTGGTGGCGCAGTGGTTAAGAATCCGCCTGCCAACGCAGGGAACACGGGTTCGAGCCCTGGTACGGGAAGATCCCACATGCCGCGGAGCAACTAAGCCCGTGCACCACAACTACTGAGCCTGCACTCTAGAGCCCGCGAGCCACAGCTACTGAAGCCCGCCCGCCTAGAGCCCGTGCTCCGCAACAAGAGAAGCCACAGCAATGAGAAGCCCGCGCACCACAACAAAGAGTAGCCCCCGCTCGCCGCAACTAGAAAAAGCCTGTGCACAGCAACGAAGACCCAACGCAGCCAAAATAAATAAATTAAAAAAAAAAAGATGTTAAGGGTCCCCAGGTCTGCTGACGGTCAGGGTGTTCCAAGCGAGTGGATGGAACAGTAGAAACTTCAGATGGTGCCCCTTGTCTTTCTTGCCTCTACAGAGAGATTAGCTGCAGAAAGATGAGGCAAAAAGAAGAAAAGAGAAATCGTCCTAAATCTCCCTCCCTTACACGGTGACCACTGTTGATGTTTTGTTGTTTCTGCTCCTGCCCTGTTTCACTTCTACTCTGAAAATGAGAGCAGAGTGTGGCTGTGTATTTAAACTTTTTTTTTTCTCTTAATGACTTACCTTGCACTTATTTCCTCGTTAAGAAACTAGAGGAGAAACACGAGGAGAGTGTGATAGCTCAGGGGCGGGGCCATCCGGGAAGGCTTTGCGGAGCAGGCAGGGTTTAGCTAGATCTTGAGGGAAGGGCTGAAGGTGATGGGGGATACAGTCGCGGACCAGTTCAGGTGGGGTGCTTCTCACGTTGGAGGATGCAGGGGTGTGCTTGTCTACGACTATGGTGTACTTGAGGCCTCAGGATAACTATGGCATCGGTGTTAACATCTGCCCTCCCTCTGCCCTTCTCACCTTTTTCCTTTTCTCCCTCTCTTCCTTCATCCCCTCCCTCCTTCCCCCACTATTCATTCCTTCACCCAGTAGTCACTGGGCACCTCCTATGTGCCAGGTGTTTGTCCAGTGCTGGCTACACAGTGGTGATTGGAACAGATCTTGTCCCCACCCTAGCAGAGCGTGTAATATAACACAGACACATGTGTTTTACTCAAAGGCAAACATTTTAAGACGTTTAAAAATAGTAATACAGGGACTTCCTTGGCAGTCCAGTGGTTAGGACTCCGAGCTTCCACTGACGGGTGTGCGGGTTTGATCCCTGGTCGGGGAACTGAGATCCCACATGCCACATGGCGTGACCAAAAAAAAAAAAAAATAGTAATTACAAGCATGGATTTTTATGGAATAGAATGCAAAAGCCACGTGCCCCAGCAAGGGAAGAGGTGAAGCTTCCTCTCCACGTACTTCAGTGGAAAAGTTTGAGGGCCCTCGGAGTGTGGGCTGCAACATATGCTGAGGTCAGGAGTGCCTGCTGGGTGACAACGCTGGGGACATCACCTTGGCTAAAGCAGATGGTTTACATCAGGGGACTGTGGGCGATATTTAGAAAAGGTCACAGGGGCCAGAGTATGTAGGACCTCAAATGCCAGAATGAGGATTTTGAGCTTTACTTTTCGGAAAATTGTCAGCTCTTGAGGTGTTTTGAGCAGGTGGTGGAACTTGCAAAAAGCTAAGTTTGGAAGATTAACCTGATACCAGGGGGTGGGTTAACAGGACCAGAGAGGGGCCAGGGAAATGAGTCTGTGCCCAGGCTTGTGGGAGGTGAGGGTTTGGGCCAGGTGATGGCAAGAGGAGGTCGATGAGGAAGACCCAGAAAGACCAGATGGAATGAATGACCCGCTGGAGGTGCAGAAAGGAGCACCAGCGACAGGGAGAACAGTCAGTCAACAAAGGGTTACTTCAGACATACGCAAGCCTGGGTGCTAATTATCTGAGGTACACAGTCGGGTGAGCTGTGGTCCCAACCCTTGGCAGGCAGAAATGGGACCTTCAGCTCGGGGATGGCTGGGGAGACTGTGACAGACTTGGGTGTTCCCACTGACCATGAGCTACACATATATAGTCACCTGGGAGGTTTTTAACGGTGCCATGTCTGGGCCTCAGGTTTCACTGTTTTGGGATGCTGCCCAGGCATGGCCCCCAGGTGATTCTCAGGTGGTGCAGGGCTGGGAGCCCCTGAGGGAGGGGGAGGGGAGCCCACTCAGGTGGCGCTAATTCAAGACACTTGAGGCTGAAGAGATTTAGGAGAGGTGATAGTTTGCCAGGGCTTGAGGCTCGGATCGTGGAATTTGAAAGTTTTTGTTTGTCATGTGACCAAGACAGTGCATGGAGAGGCCCGGGCTGTGGAGTGTCTGATGCGAGTGTGTACTAGCTCTACCAAGAGCAGGGAGATGGGGGGCAGTGGGAAACAGGGTTGGGACAGTCAGAAGGAAACTTGGAAAATGACTTAAGATCTGAATTGAAAACCAGGGAACTGAATGAAATGTAGGACACATGAAACAGGGTGAACAGATGGAAAACATCTCAGTGGATGTGGCTTTGAACGTATGGAAGAGATGCTGGTCAGATAGGGAAAGACGGTAAGGAAGTGCAGTAACTCTGGGTGAGGGTGCACTAAGGATCAGAAGATTGTTAGAAAAGGAAAGAGAAAAAACGGATGGAAGAAGAATAGGCAATAGGCATAGGGAGATAACGTAAAGTGATCGCATATGTTTATAGTTTGGTTTAAAGAACCAGGAAGGTTGGAGGATCTTGGCTTTGTTTTGCTATTTACTACACCACCTAGAACAATGAATAAAAGAGAATCACCTGGGGGAGTGTGACATTTAGATTCCTGAGTCTTAATCATTTTTCCTTTGGATGCCAACACACCTGGATCAGAAACTAGAGAAATAGCAACTAAGGAATAAGCACTGAAGGGTCAAGTCAGAACCAGTGACTAAGAAACCACATCCCAGATGTCTCCAGGCAGGCTCTGAGAGGCTACAGGGCTGAGGGATGCTGAGTAATCCCTCAGAAGCACTCAGGGAGAGAAGAGAGGCAGTTGAATCCCCAAGGAGAAAGCTGTGACGCTGGTTTCTGCAGCTGAGAGTCTGCAAAAAGTTTTACTCTCAAGATATGAGTCATCTTGAATTGAGAGGTACGAAGTCCTCGGAATCCCGAGTTTGCTCTGTTCCATATTTGCAGGGGCTTCAGTGTGCTTGTGAAATTGGGGATCCCTTTCTCATTTTGCTAAGTTTGTGTGATGAGCATACTGCTGGGATTCTAGAACTCTTCTTCTGTCTCCAGATTACATGTTCCTCTGGGCTGGTACCTTTGTTCTCAAGTTCACTCAAAGACAATTCCGGAAAGTCAGGATCTCTGCACTAAATGCAGGTAGGATTACTTAGAGGTGAGAAGACCAGAGCAGGCAGTGTGGAACCCTTTCGTTGTTCTGGTAACTCGCATAAGCGTATAGTTTATTACTACTCACCTCTCCTTTATTTAACAGTGGTCCTCAGTGAGAAATTGGTTTAAATTGCTTTTACCATCCAGCATCCATGTATTAATATGTATATAAAAGCTCCGTGTTGTCAATATTTGTGAAAACCCACAATTGAGTGTGTCCAGCCCGTTTTACTTCCTCGTGGGGCCTACTGTATAGCACAGGGAACTATATTCAGTATCCTATGATAAACTATAATGGAAAAGAATATAAAAAAGAGTGTATATATGTATAACTGAATAACTTTGCTGTACAGTAGAAAATAACACCTTTGCCGACCTGTCCTCCTCTACCTCAGAATCAATCTATGCTTCCTCCCTTTCCTGTAGCTTCTTTTTTTTATACTGGTTGGTTGGTTGATTATTTGGCCGGGCCGGGTCTTAGCTGCATGCTGCACGTGGGATCTTCATTGCAGCGTGCAGGATCTTTAGTTGTGGCGTGTGGGTTCTTAGTTGCAGCATGCGGGATCTAGTTCCCTGACCAGGGGTCAAACCTGGGCCCCCTGCATTGGGAGCACGGAGGAGTAACCGCTGGACCACCAGGGAAGTCCTTCCTGTAGCTTCTTTACCCCTAGTAGATGTGAGCTCTTGAGGTTCTTTTTTACTTTCCAGGACCCAACATGGGGTCCACCACTCAGCGAGAACTCAGGAGTTAAAAAAAAAAAATCTGAAGCCAAATGTGATTAAACATTTTAAAAATAGATTCCTTTAAGTAGAAGGGGAGTTATTTGGCCTGCAGAAAAAGACCGAGGTGACTAATAGGGTCACATGTGTAAGAAAAGACACAAAGGGCTGTGACCTGATGTTTTCTGTTTCTGCCAAGAAGCCACAAGAGGAAATGGGGAGCTTTTGATTCGTTTTGTGGTTCTTAATCATCTGGGCTAACAGACCTTTTGGAGAATCTGGTGAAAGCAATGGACTTTGCTCCCCAGAAAAGGGTGAAACACTTTGCCCCTAATTTTAGGGGTCCACTGACTCCCCCTAACCTGGTCCACAGACTTCAAGCGAATAATTCCTTGGTCAGTATCAAATGCCAACTGTGAGATGTTCATTTCTGCAGCTGCCCCTCCAGGGAGACAGACCAGGTGGTCTTCTCTGGTCTTAGTCGTCTCTACCCCTGTGATTTGGGCCTGCCTTCCATCGTGGGTGCATTTATCGAGCTACTGTGTCCTTATGTCCAACAAGTATCGGTAGTGTTTTCCTCTTAGCCCATGAAGTCTATGATTGATATAAAAATAAATCTTCTTGTGCCGTCTTTGTCCTCAGAGTTCCTTAATCCAAAAGCTTGAGAAAGTTTCAAGTGAAGACTCAGGAATCAAAAAGGAAGAAGGCATTGCCTGGGCCAGGGTTTCTCGACCTCATATCTATTGACCTTTGGGGCCGGACAACTCCTCATTGTGGGGACTGCCCTGTGCACTGGAGGGTGTTCAGCAGCATCCCTGGCCTCCACCCAGTAGATGCCAGGAGCATCCTCCCCCTCAGTCGTGACAATCAAAAACGTCCCCAGACACACTGCCAAATGTTCCTCAGGGGGCCCAGATCGCCCCCCACCCCAGTTAAGAACTGCTGCTCAGCCTTTCTGTAGCTGGATTTTAGCTCTCATTAAAGGGGACACCTCAGTGGAGAATGGACTGTTCTTTCAGCTTTTTTCTACTATAGTCATTCGTGCAGCTGACTTCTGCTCTGTGCCAGTAGCTGTGCCAGGCCCTGCGGCTGCAAATGTAAAAGACACACCCTGACCTCAGGTGCTCCTTGCCTCCTTGTCGGGGCGATATATGCAGATGCATCAGGAGGTGGGTGAGTGTCTCATGGGAAAGAGGGCCTTTGCACCGGTATATTCTCCATCCAGAAGGCTCTTTCTCCTGATTTTTCCTGTGACTGGGACTTTTTTGTTATTCATATTCTAGTTTAAGTGACACTGCTTCAGGGAGACCAGTCCTAACCACCTAACCATAGTCAGCTGTTTTCACCTAATGCTTTGTAACAAACAACTCAGAGCTCAGTGGCTCACAACCACATATTTCTCGCTCACATGTGTGCGGGTTGGCTGGGGTGTGGCTGATCTAGGCTGGGCTCAGCTGGGTTTGGCTACAAGCTGCAGCTTGAGTTTAGTTCTGCTCCATGAGCCTCTCATTCTGCTGGACCTTTGAACTTCTGGTGCATGTTGTTCTCATGGTGACAGCAAAAGCACAAAGGGGAAAGCAAGTGTATTTCAAAAATCTGCTTATGTCATATGCACTGACATCCATTTGGCCAAAGCCAATCGCACAGTCCGAGTCAGCAGGAGGGAGGAGCACGTCGCTCTCCCTGAGGCTATGGCAAAGCTGAACAGTACTTTACAGGGGAGTGAAGAAATGGGCCAGCAGTCTCCCTCACTCAGTCTGAAGCAGCCGCCCAGTCACTTTATCATTTTTATTGTCTGCTGAATTTTGGTACTCTGATTGTTGAATCACTTATTTCTTATTTGTCTGTTACCAGATCATCAGCTCCATGATAGCAGCGACTTTTTCTGCCTCATTCACTGCTAAATACCAAGTACCAACCTGGCACAGGGTGGGCATTCAGTAAATCTGTGAATGAATAGATGGATGGACAGATGGTTGGTTGGATGGTTCCGTTTGGGGAATCAGGGAGGGGTGTTGGAGATAATCTTGAAATAGTAACAACAACTAACAGTTCCTGAGGGATGACTAAGGGCCAGGTGTGTGGTGTGTGCTTGTGCTTGACCTGGTTAAATCAAGGCATCATTGCAATGTGTAGCCCTCCATTGGCCAGGGCGGGGGTGTGTGGGCAGCAGGGGCAGGATGTTCTGGTTAGAGCTGTAGAGCCCTGAAATAGCACATCTTGTTAGAGGATTGGAGAGGTGCCCAGTGTGGCTGGAGTGAAGGGAGCCTGGTGGGCAGATACAAGACATAAGAGTGACACTGGAGCCCAATGGTCAGGGCTTCCCTGTTCCACGTCTCTGGGGGAGCCATCGTGCCTGAGTCTGGAGTGGTGCCCCTAGGGGTGTGCAGTACACAACCTGGGAAGCTGTTCTGGCCACCCAGCAGGTCATGAGGGACCTTGTGTCACATGTCGAGATGGGTGGATGCCTATCTGGAAGTCATCTTTGTTTTGGAAGAGGGTGAACATTGCATATCTCTTAGCAGAGGCATGTCCCAGCTATTAGACAAGTAGGAAGCTTCTGGAAGTCCTTTTGAGGCACGTGGTGGAAACCTGACAAATGTCTGGCTTGGAAGGGCATGTCACAGTGCCCCAAGGCTTGAACCTTGCATTGTGTCAAGCAGGGTTGTATTTACTGGAGACCCCAGTCGCCTCTTGACAGAGAGATGCTGGAGCTTGCTCTGGGGCAGCACGGGAGCGTCACCCCGCTGTCTACGGACCCCCCCCAACCCACAGAGATGCTCCAGGTCTTCACTGGGTTCTATGCTCCCTGGGGACCTCCAGCACCTAGGACTTCGCCCAACCTCTGCCGACCCTCATCACAACCCAGCTAAGGAGACAGGAACATAGGGAAGGGGGCCCTGGACTCGTGTTTGGGTGGTGTGCTTGCTGGCCAAGAAGGCAGCGGCGGATCTGCCCCCAGGCCACGTGTGCCTGGTCAGGCTGGCTTCTGACATTCAGTCCTCTGGGCTGGGACAGAGCTTTTTTAATGTCTTGAAATTTAAATTCTGTGTTTGTAGGGGGAAGAAAAGAGGAAGGAGATCTGGGTTCCAGTTTCAGCATTGCTGGGAGACTGTGGGCTCATAACCTAATTTCTCTGGGCTTCAAGTCTCTTCTACAAAATGAGAATAAGAAAACTTTGCTGTTGTGACAAACAAATAAGATAATGAATGTGAAGTCTCTTGTAAAACTTCATTAAAGTATTATTATTAGGTCCCAATTTTCTTTCTCCTTTCTGGAAGAAAAGGAAAAAAAAAAGTCATTTAGAACATATTTTACGCCAAGCCCTCTGTTAGGTGGTGTTGCCTAGAATCTCTTTTAATCTTAGTGGAACAGCCGTCAGGGTTACGGTGAGGATGAGGAAGCCAAGTCTCAGAGAGGTTAAGTGACTTGCTCCAGGTCACACAGCCTGCTGGTGGTGTGGGAGGTCTCTGTGATGGCGTGGCCCAACCTCTTTGCCATGTGTTCACCCACTACTGGGCCCCTCCAAGTGTCTGCAGGGAGCATGGCTCCACAGGTGGGGACCCCACGGGCGCTGTGTGGCTGCCACCGCAGGCTCCGGCCAGTCTTCCTTAGGTTGGGGGGGCTGGTTGCCTTCAGAGGTGCCTTCTCCCCGCTCCTTCCTGCCCTGCAGCTCCTTGGAGAGTTTTTTTGGAAAACATCTAGGTTAGCTATAATGAACAGGGGCCTCCCCCCAGCAGCAGAGCATCACAAGGTCTCCGAGGGCAGCTGACATGGACACTGACACCCCAGAGCTGCTGTCTCTCCCTCGGTCTCTTCTCCCCTGTTTGGGAATGTTCTGGAATCTGCAGGCCGGAATGAGTTTATAGGGAGAGGTCAGCCTAGGCATTTGAGCCACCAGCCTGCCTCTGATGGGCTGACTTCCATTTTAAAGCCCCACTAAGAGCAGTCCCTGTCCCTGTGGGCTGTTAGAAAATGTGTGGGACATTGTGACTCATCAGATTCCAAGAGGAAGGATCTTGTAAAGGAATTTTCTCACGGTTGCAATTCTGAGCTGGGGTGTATTGTAAACACATTATCCAGCTGCCATGGGTTAGATGAAGCTGAATCTTTACCCACTTGGGAGAAGCATTCATTTTATTCATTATTTTTAAAACCTTGTGTTTAAAAGAAAAAAAGAACAATTTGTTTGAAATAAGACTGCTGCCCAGTCTAAAGGAGCCCACTGGGACGCGAAGAGCTAACCTCGACGGCACCCCAGAGCAGGGCTTCTCAGTCTTGGAGATGTGGCGGGCATCACCCGTCTAGTGTGGACGGCCGTCGCTGGCCCCGGACCACTGGGAAGAGCCAGGAGTGAGGGTCTGCGCATCGGGGCTCCTGCTCACTTTCAGAACTGGAAAGTGGAGCTGAAACTCTCCAAATACGTTGTTTGGATGACTAGAGAGGGCAGAAGCCTTCGGACCACGCTTGTTCACTGACCGTGGTATCAGAGCCCCGTCGTCATGTTTCCAAGACCCCATCTCTCTCTGGCGCATGTGTGAAGCCATCTAACCTCTTCCTGAATGAATGAGACCCCGCCACCCATCCCCACCCTTCTCTTCACCGCTTTGTATGCTCTGCCTTATACTCTGGATATCTCCTGGACTGTCCCCCACCTGCTGTCCTGGGGGTCTGCTCCGTCCTGGGGGAGTGACCGAGCCCCATTCCTCTCTGCTCTTAGGGTAGGGTGCAGCAGATGGGGTATTAATTAGAAGGCGGGTCCTGGGGCGGTGGTGGGGGCCAGAGGTGGACTTTATGCTGGCTTCTTGTCTGCTGGCCAGAGGCTGAAGGGGTCAGGTGAGTGGTGAGTCTGTGACGTGGTTCCGTTACCTGGTCCGTCCAGCCCAGCAGCTCTGGGTTCCTGAGCACCGGGTGCTGGATGAGGCCTGGGCTGGGCTCTGGGGACACAGGGGTGAGGAGGACAGCAGGGCCTGCCTTAGCAGGTGCCCCGGGTGCTAGAGAGGGGGCAGACGTGTGTGAGGAGGATGGAGAAGTGGGGAAGGGAGATGGGAGGCTGAGCAGGAAGAGGGGCTGCCAGGTGGGTCGGCTGTGGCTGGAGCGTTGAGGGTTGCAGGGTATTCGCGCAGCAGTGGGTGCTGGGAAGGCAGTCCTGGAGGGAGAAGAGACGAGTTCTGACAAGGAAGCCCTTCGCCCCTCCCACCGGGGTGGGAGCACCAGAAGATTCATCCCAGGCCTGCAGAGGTCAAGGCTCAGCTGGGAGGAGCCCGTTTGTCATAGTCACGTGAGAGACACATTTCGGATTCTCTCTAGGGTTCAACCTTTCCTGGTGGCCAAAGGTTTTCCTGGGTCTGCAGCTCTTAAACTGTAGCGAGAGGCCGTACTAACGGATGTGTTAGAGAGGTGACAGCTGCCCTGCTTACCCATCCTCGTGGCCTGACCTGGACCTGCTCCGGCAGCGCTGGGCTCCCGGGCTCCGCGGTGGCGTCCTGGTCACCGTCGATTCCTCGGCGCTGGCGCTGTTCGGGGCTCACTGCCGAAGGAGCACAACTCATTTTTTCCAAGCGTGTTAGGAAGAGCACATCCCTTTTGCTAAGTGAGACACACTTACAGGCATAATTGAGGGATTTCTGAGCCTAGAGCTAATGACCACCCATGTGTATGGAAGTTGTGGAAATCTGTAGATGTTTCAGATTAAAAATGCAAGCAGCTCACAATAAGTGCTTTAGGGCTGGTATTTTGGTGGAAATTTTAATTTTAGTTTTAGAAAATATCTAATAGCCTTTCTGGGGAAAGGTGGGGTTATAAATATGTAAGTTAGCTGAGGGGTGCTTGTAGGGTGGGGTTTTGCACCAGAGAATAATGAGATGAGTGCAGGAAGAAACCTTATCCTCTAGTTTTGAGCCCTTGCTTAATCTCAATTCCTTCTCCTGTAAAATTGGAATAATGTCACCTGCCTTGTGAAGATTAAACGAGATGAGGTGGGTGAAGTGTGTGACCGTGTCTAGAACGTAAGGTTGTGATGTGAGAGGATGTTACGGGCGAGGAAACAGGCCAGGATCAGGGGCACCCGGCCCTGGCTGCACACGGGGACTGCTGTCCACACCCTCCCCCGCCCCGCCGGTCACCTGTGCACCTCTGGGCCCCCATCACCCCAGGGGACCGTGTTGCAGTGCAGCTCCTGCTCCGTCCCCAGCCCTCCTCCCCAGAGCGAACCCCTGCTTCCTCGGCTGGAGGTCTCCTTGCCTTAGTGGATTTGTGCCCTGGACTTGGAGGCTGAGCCTCTCGCGCCCCCCCCCCCCCCCCCCCCCCGTGCCTGGCGCCGGGGGGTTGCCGCATTCCTTCTGGGCCTCGTAGCCCTGGAGACAGGTCGGGTGGACCAGAGCAGCAGCACCCTGAGGGCCCTTTCTTCAGCTGAGGCAAGTTTAGAGAATTGGGGGAGCTCCAGGAGACCCAAGGCCTGGGACTGTCGGGAGAATTGTCTGGAAACAGCTGTGCTCACTGGAAGGCGGGAGGGAGTTCCCTGGCATGGATGGCACCTGCAGGACCCACCTGACTCTGCAGCGCATGGTCCAGATGTGGCCGTTTCCCTCTGCATCCCTGCAGCCGAGAGTGCAGGTCAGGAAGGGGATGAGGCCTCTAGGTCCGGGGATGCCCAGGGCCCGGGAGGCAGCGTGGCGCTCTGGCCAACTTGGAACTGACCTGCTCTCCTTCCCCTGGCCTCTCGGGGCCAGGTTCATCTCCAATCCCAACCTTTGCCCTCAGAAGTGAGGTCTGATGAGGACCAGTGTCAGGACCGAGGGGTCTTCCAGATGAGTCAGTCCCTCCCTCGCTCATAGATGATGAAGTGAGCTCAGGGAGGTTATGTGACCTGGCAGCCACCCGGCTAGCGAGGGGCAGTACCGGAGTCCAGCGCTCCTCTTAAATTTACTTTCTAGATCATCCGTTGCACTCACTACAAGTGAGTGCAAAAGTAGATTTTATTTTAAAATGTGCACTTCAATGAAAGGAATGCTGTCCTGCCTAGACATTCCCCAGGCGTGAACCCAACCTGAATCCTCTTTTTTTTTTAAGTTAATTAATTAATTTTTATTTATTTATTTTTGGCTGCGTTGGGTCTTCGTTGCTGCGCGGGGGCTTTCTCTAGTTGCAGCGAGTGGGGGCTACTCTTCATTGTGGTGCGCGGGCTTCCCACTGCGGTGGCTTCTCTTGTGGAGCACGGGCTCTCGGCGTGCGGGCTTCAGTAGTTCTGGCTCGCAGGCTCTAGAGCCCAGGCTCAGTAGTTGTGGCGCACGGGCTTATTTGCTCCGTGGCATGTGGGATCTTCCCGGACCAGGGCTCAAACCCGTGTCCCCCGCATTGGCAGGTGGATTCTTAACCACTGCGCCACCAGGGGAGTCCCTGAGTCCTCTTATTTTTTGTATTATAATCTTTGGTTTGAAACTTTTCCACTAGAGTTGCTCTCTGACAGCCTGTCTGCAGGTTTGGTTTTCTTAGGTGGATGCCCTGTGGGGAACGACAGCAGCTCAGCGCTGTACATTTTACAGAGCCCGCCTCATGCATCCTCGTGAGGTGGTCAGGAAGACCCCTGAGTGAGGAGCTCTGTCCCCAGCCGTGTGACAGCCCAGGCTGGTTGTGGCCAGGGCAGAGACAGGCCTGTGGCCCCAGGTCAGCCTGCCTTGTCTGGAGCCCCTGGTTCAATTGCTGACACTGGCAGGTGTGGGGTCCAGACGTGTGGCTCCTCCCTCGCCCTCCAGGACCCCAAGCCCCGTCAGCCCGGAGACCCTTGGCCCGGTGGCTGCTGTGTCTGGACCCCACGTGGGCTTCGGTGGAGTGCCACTGCTTGGTGAGGATGCACGGGGTGCTCCTGACCTTGACGAGCTTCCTGCAGCATGAACTTGGAGTTGCGCAGGTCTCTAAGGCCACACGGACCCCACAGGCGGTGGAGGTTCCTAGACCTCAGGCTAGACTGGCTTTGAGACCCAGCGATCTGTGTGATTTGCTTTGACTCACTGAACGTGAATGATAAATTGGCAGCTTTTCCGATCATCAGATGTTTAGGAAGTGGCCTGAGAGCATGCTCAGTATTACTGACCACTCCGAAGGGAATGGGTGGTCACGGTCCAGAAGAAGGTGCAGGAGCCGTCCTACAGGACTTTGAAATGCCCTGCTTGCCCCGCAGGCGGTGTAGGCGATCAGGCTGCCCAGGCCCAAGAACACAGCTGGTTGTTAGTTGCTAGAACCAGCCATCTAAGAAGCCCGTGAAATCTTCACCCAGTGATTTGATGACCCGCACCAAGACACATCTCACCTACTAATCAATTCATTGCTCAGCGGGCCTTTGTTGAGTGCCCCCTGGGCTTAGACTGGTGCCCAAGTACAGACTCTTCAGGAAGCTTCTGCGGGGGGTGGTAGGTCCTCCTGGTTAGTTTCGACCAAAAGCCACAGTGAAACATAAAAACAGTCAGAGGGATACAGCATAACCAAGAGTACCCAGGAAATTAATGTTAGAATTAACTTACCTTATTGTCTATTAAACTGTCCTGTTTCAACATCTAAAATTGACTTCCCTGCATTTTTCACCTACTCCAGAATTTATTATGTTCCGCTGGGCCAATCTTTTCTTCCCCTAGGGTCAGAAACTAAGAACTTCTGTCTCCCTTCCTGCCTCTCAACTTCCAACTTCTGCTCCGGAAACCACACCCTTGGGAGGAGGGGTCTGTCCACCTCTGGCAGGACCTCAGGGAATCAAGGCAGGGAGCGTGGGGCAGCCTCAGGGGAGTGGGAGGCACCAGACCTGGAAACAGGTTTGTTGGAGAAGCTTCATGGCCAGTGGTCTTGGAGAAGTGGGAGGAATTAGAACCTGGTCCAGCCCCAGATGGGGCCCAGTCAGGTCAAGGATCGGAGCCGGCAGCAGACAGCGCCAGGAAGTCAGGTGGGGTTTGAATGTCAGGTCCATAGCCAAGGTTACCTCTGGTGGCCTGTGGGAGCGGGCTGGGGACCAAGGACACCTAGGCCAGCCCGCAGGGTGCCGGGGTGGGGGAGCAGGTTCTCGATGCCCAAAGAAGCCCTTGGTGCCAATGCACTGAGCTCACCGGACAGACGTCAGATCCCACCTGCCTCTTCCCCTTCCTGGAGCTTCAGTTCTTCATGAGACCTGGATGTTGGTACTGGCCACCCTCTCACCTGCGGGCAGGTGGCGTTGGCTCAGAGGTTGCATGTGAATCCCAGAAGCCTGTAGCCTGCGGCACACGTGTTAGGTGGCATCGTGACAACTAAATCAGCCCAGGACCTCTTCTGGTCTCCTGTGACCTTCCGTATGATCTGCAGCTGTTAGCGTTCTACCCCCCTGGCCAGTAGATCTGGGCTTGGTTCACTTTCCTCCCCAGCTAATCAGCACAGTACCTAAATGCGCCTATGAAGTAAGGGTGCAGTAAGTGGTGGTTGAACAAGTGAGTGAGTGAATAGATGAGTAGCAGAAGGACTGCTCAGGCTGCACAGGTGGGCAGGATTGGCCAGCTTCCCTACCATGAAAAGGTGGAAGGGAGAACAGCAGTCCCCTCACTCATCCATGGTGATGGGGCAGGGTCTACTTCAGGGATCTGAATACCCCCTCGAGGTCAGAAGCTTTGCTGGGGACCTCCCTGGACAGTGGGCAACTTGCAGTTGGATTTCGGTCACCACCTGCCCACCTCCTCCATCCTTCTCCTGAAGACATGCCTTGACCATTGTCCTTTCCTCTCTTCCTCCTCTGGATACAGATTCTGGCCAATGTCTTCCTCTACCTGTGCGCCATCGTTGTGGGCATCATGTCCTACTACATGGCGGACCGCAAGCACCGCAAGGCCTTCCTGGAGGCCCGCCAGTCGCTGGAGGTGAAGATGAACCTGGAGGAGCAGAGCCAGCAGCAGGTGAGGCTCTTTGGGGGTGGCCTTGGGGCAGTGCCGGCCTGGAGCCTGGGTTTGGGGCCTGTCGGAAGGGCGTGAACCAGTTGCTGTGGGTACCCCAGGGCTCCATGTGAATTCTTTTTCTCTGGAGGCATCACTCTGTGTTATTCCTCTCCCCGCTCCCTCTGCCACACCTCCCTGGGCAGATCGCTCACCTGCTTTGTTCTCAGGGCTCCTCTCCCTGCGGTGGGGTAGGGGTGGGAGACCCATCCCCTGGCCTCGGGGGCCCTTGTGTGTGAAGTCTATCAGCCCCTCACCCCTCCTCCCACAGGCTCAGGGAAATCTCCCCACTGCCTTCTCCCACTAAGTCATTTGTGAAGACCTAAAACTGAGCCCAGCCCCTGGGGAGCCCGCTGTTTACATTTTTCCATCAAGAGAACTGCCTGCCTGCTGTCCCCTCTCTTTTGTTACTGGCTTTACTCCAGCCTGATCCACTGCAGAGACTCCCCGCTCTCGTGTGACTCAGTCTTTAAAATAGTTTTTGGTCTGGGTTCATCTCACATGCTTTTTGAAGGATTTCAGAAATTACATCCACCAGTTTCCTGTTATCCATAGGTTGACTTGCCCTGAACAAACAAACTCAACAGGTTGAAAACATATGATTTCTCTGCTCTGGGAACCATGTCATTTGTGTTCAGGTGGTGCTCTTTGCTCTGGGTTCAGTGGGTTCACTGAAATTGCCGTTTTCATAGACCCTGCCACCCAGGTGGGTGGGGCCTTAGTTTTGGGGGGCCCCACTGGTGGGCCTCATGTTCTCTAGACAGTGCTATTTGAAGGCACACACTGAGTCACTTAGCTGATGTGTCCTAGCTTTGTCTGTCCTGGGAGGTTCTTTCTCTCTCTGTTTACCAATGAGATCTAGAAGCTCCTGAGCTGGGCCTCAGACTCATCTCTTTCAGAAGACGGGCTTTAGAAGGGGAACCTTCCTACCTCCATTGTGACAAAGGGCCCGTCATATTCGTCCCCTTCTCCTCGGCCCTGTGTCCTGTGGTTACCGAGGAGCTGCTGCGGCTGGAACGTATTTAAAGAATCCTCATTAAAGCTTTACTGGCTTTATTGAGTTCCTTCAAAGGCATTCTTTAATTTCTGCTTTTTATACTGTCTTGGTTCTTGTTTGCATTTGATCTCTCATAATGTGGAGGCAGCCCTCTGGGTTCTCTACATTAAAAAAAAATACATGTGTCACCACTGAGCTAGACTGGGGAGTTCTTTTTTATATAGTCTGTGCAGTTTTCAGCATACCCATCTGTGTTCATCTTGTCTGTCTCGTAATGTATAATCCAGGACATCTTCAATTACATTCAGCAGTGCTTGGTGGGGGCCTCCTGGTGTGGTGAGTCTCTCCCTGAATCTGTTAGTCTCTGGGTGGATGATTTAGACAAGTTATCCACCCCATAGAGCCTCACTTCCCTCATCTGTGAAGTGGGGGTATTGATACTCCAAAGTAGAGATGTTGATACTCATCTTGCTGAGGGTCAGATGGGAAACACAGAGGTGCTTTGTAACCAGTAAAGCTGGAACCAGTGATGGTCAGGCTGAGGTACAGAGGCCACAAGGCCCACTTTCTAATGCCCCTTTGGGCAGGATCAGTGCAGGGAGCCTGGGGTCTGACTGAGAGAACCACCCCTGTGTGCTTTTGTGACTGTGGACATGAGAGCTGCTTGCCATTTTAACTTTCTTTCCATGTCCTTGACAGGTTTGGGTATCATGGTTATGCCAGACTTATTAATTGGAGAAATGTTCCCTCCTTCTAATCCCTGGAAAAGTTTAAGGAAGATTTAGGTTATTCCTTTAATGTTTAGAAGAATTCACTAGTGGAGCCTTATTGGGTCTGGAGTTTTCTTTATGAGAAGGTTGTTTCATCTAAAGATAGAACGTTCTACAATTTCTTTTTGCATGAGTTTTGGAAAGTTATTGTTTTTTCAAGAACTTGTCCATTTCATCTAAGTTTTCATATTTTTGACATAATGTTCATTATATTTTCTTTTTATGTGTCATTGTGTATGGGATTTGAGTTCCTTTTTTCATTACTGATATTGGTAATTTGTGCCTTCTGTTTTTAAATGTTTTCTTAATTTGTCCTACTAAGGTTTATTAATGTTTTAGCCTTTTCAGTGAAACACCTTTTTGGTTCTTTTTGCATTTCTGTAATTCATTAATTTATGCTTCTAACTTTGTATTTCCTTTCTTTGGGATTAATTTAGTGTTCTTTTTTACCTTCTCGAAATGGAACTGATAGAGCTAATTTCCAGCATTTCTTTTCTAAAACGTGTACGTATGCTATAGATTTTCCTCATTACAGTGCTTTAGCTTTATCCCGCAAGTTTTGATATGTCATATCCCTGTTGTCGTTTAGTTCCGTTTTCTAAATTCTAAAATTTATATTTTCTAAATCCATTGAGATGCCTTTGATCCATGAGCTATTTAGGAGTACATTAATTTCCAAATATCTGGGGAATGTTTAAAAGTTATCTTTTTATTATTGATTTTTAGTTTCATTTGACTGCGGTCAAAGAATATGCTCTGCACAATTTTAGCCCTTTGAAATTTGTGGAAACTTGATTTTTGACCTAGTATGTGATTGGTTTTGATGCAGTTAAGAATAATGTATATTGGGGCTTCCCTGGTGGCGCAGTGGTTGAGAGTCTGCCTGCCGATGCAGGGGACACGGGTTCGTGCCCCGGGTCCGGGAAGATCCCACATGCCGCGGAGCAGCTGGGCCCGTGAGCCATGGCCGCTGAGCCTGCGCGTCCGGAGCCTGTGCTCCGCAATGAGAGAGGCCACAACGGTGAGAGGCCTGCGTACCGCAAAAAAAAAGAATAATGTATATTCTACAAAATGTATCAAAATGTCTTTCAAAAATGAAATAAGGTCAATAAATGTCAATTAGGATTCATTTGCATCTACCCCAAAGTATTTTTTGCGTCTTTGGTCACAGTGCAAAGACCTCACAACACTTAATTCCCCTCCCCGATACTTTCTGGCCACTGTAATATATTTTATTTTATTATTTATTTATTTCAGGTTTTTTAAAAAATTGGGGTATAGATGATTTACAGTATTTTGTTAGCTTCACATGTACAACATTGTGATTCGATTGTAATGTATTTTATGTAATTATGTAGTTCGATTGTAATGTAATGTAATTCAACGTATGTTTTAAGCCCCACAAAACAGTCTCATAAAGTTACAGTCTTCTACAGTTAATATTCATTACCTACGTTTGCCCATATTTTACCCTCTCAGTTACATTCCATTTCTTCTTCATTGCTGTGCTTCCATCTTCTTGAGGAATTCCTTTTAATATTGCTTTTCAAGTCGGTCTGTTGGCACTAAATTCTCTCCATTTCTAATTGCTAGAAGTGTGGGGATTTTTTTTTTTTCCTTTTTTTTTTTTTTTGCGGTACGCGGGCCTCTCACTGCTGTGGCCTCTCCCGTTGCGGAGCACAGGCTCCGGACACGCAGGCTCAGCGGCCATGGCTCACGGGCCCAGCCGCTCCGCCGCATGTGGGATCCTCCCGGACCGGGGCACGAACCCGTGTCCCCTGCATCGGCAGGCAGACTCTCAACCACTGCACCACCAGGGAAGCCCAAAATGTGTTTATTTTTATTTCAATTTTGAAAGTCATTTTTTATCAGATATAGAATTTAAGGTTTCTGGATTTTTACTTTCTGCCCTTTGAAGGTGTCTTTCTATTATCCTCAGGCTTCCAGCTGTAGGACATAGTGTTGCTCCTTTTGTTATTTATTTTTTGAAGTATAGTTGCTGTATAATATTATGTAAGTTACAGATGTACAATATAGTGATTCACAATTTTTAAAGATTATACTCCATTTATAGTTATTATAAAATATTGGCTATATTTCCCATGTTGTACAATAATGCTGTTGCTCCTTTTAAACTAATGCATATTATTTTCCTCTGGTTGCTTTTACTGGTTTTTTTTTTTTGTCTTTGGTTTTAGTTTTGCCTAGGAGTTTTCTTTTGAAGTTACCCTGTTTTGTTCTCAAAGAGCTTCTTGCATTGATGGCTTGATGAAAATTTTTAGCCAGTAGCTTCTCCGTCATTCTGTCCTTTGCTTCTGTGACTCTAGATATCTTTATTAGACATTTCTACCATGTTCCATAAATGTCTGGATCTTCCTTTTTTTCTTTCTGTGCTTCAGACTGAATATTTTTACTGACCTAACTTTCAGTTTACTAATCCTCTCTTCTGCTTTGTCAGCTCAGTGGTTGAGCTCATCTCTTGAATCCTTAACTTCAGTATTGTACTTTTTTCAGTTCTAGAATTTCCATTTTATTTATTTTAAAAAATTTTCCATTTGATTTTAAAAAATAGATTTGAATTCTCTGGTTAAGTTCCCCATTTTGTCATCTATTTTTAGAACCATATTAAACATTTATTTTAAAGTCTTTGACAACCATGGTATCAGAATACTGATGGGTCTGCTTTTCTCTCTTGACTTTTGGTCCTGTCTTATGGCATCCTGGACTTTTAATTAACACTGGATATTGCATATGGAAAATAATAGCAACCCTAAATGATGTTGTGTCTCTCCAGACAGGATTACTTTTCTCGCAGCAGATGGTTATAGTAGGGTTAGCTCAGATTGATCCCATGTGGGGGTGTGAGGATTTAAAGCTGGGTTCAGTGAGCTGGTCTGTTTCTGTTCTGTGCCTACTCTTAGGAAATACCCCTTCAGGGGTCTTGACTGAAAGGGTGTCCTCTTGAGGGACCCTGCATTCCTCAGCATTAAGAGACTGCCAAAACTATCCTTTGATTTTTAGCCTCCTTTCTGTCACTTTCTGCTTGGACTTTCGGTCTCTTGCCCCATACGGCTTAGGGATTGGCAAATGCCTCAAGGGGAGTAGTTGTAGAGAAAGTCAGGCTTACTTTTCTATGGTTCTCTTCTGTCCAGGATCTCGCCCCTCTACTCTGCGTTGGAATCCTTGTTCACCAGTTATTGTTTCTCCAGCCCCTCGGAAGCTCTAGCCATTGCTGTCTGTTCAGACTCTCAACCCTGGTCTCAAGGGAAAAAGGTGGCAGAGTGTGTTGGGCTCACTTAAATGTGTCTCCCTTCCCTCAGAGAGCTTGTGTCCTGAAGTCCTAGCTGTGTTGGTTGTTTCCTATTGCCTTCGGATAGCTGTTCTTTTGTGTTTTATCCGGCTTTTATCCTTGGCTAAAGGGTTGGTCTGATATAAACTCCTCTATAAGAAGCAAGAGTTGGACATTACTTAAAATATTTTAAAGTTTATTTCAGAGTAGCCAGAAGTGTACATATTATAAAATTACAAAGGTATGAAAAAAATTGTACCATGGAAAGTAAGTTTCCCTCTGTATATCATCTACTTTCCCATCCCTCAGACAACCACTGTCATCTCTGTTGTGTATCCTTTCAGAGCTACTCTATCTCCAAGTCGTTGTATATAGGCACCCCTTGCTTTATTGCACCTCACTTTATTGAGTGTGCTGTGCAGATATTGAATTTTTTTTAACAAATTGAAAGTTTGTGGCGGCAGTTCCCTGGCAATCCAGTGGTTAGGACTCTGTGCCTTCACTGCCGAGGTCCCAGGTTCAATCGCTGGTTTGGGAACTAAGATCCCACAAGCCATGGTGTGGCCAAAAAAAAAAAAGAAAAGAAAAGGAAAAGAAAGTTTGTGGCCACCCTGAATCAAGTCTATCAGCACCATTTTTTCCAACAGCATTTGCTCATTTCATGTGTCTGGGTCACATTTTGGTAATTCTCACAGTATTTCAAACTTTTTCATTATTATTATATTTGTTGTGGTGATCTGTGATCAGTGATCTTTGATATTACTATTGTAATTGTTTTGGGGGACCACGAACTGCGCCCCTGTGATACGGCAAACTTAATAAATATGTGTGTTCTGACTGCTCCACTGACCGGCCATTCCCCCATCTCTCTCCCTCTCCTCGGGTGCCCTATTTTCTGAGATACAACAATATTGAAATCAGGCCAATTAATAACCCTACAGTGACCTCTAAGTGTTCAAGTGAAAGGAAGAGTCACATATTTCTCACTTTAAATCAAAAGCTGGAAATGATTAGCTTTAGTGAGGAAAGCATGTCGAAAGCCAAGATAGGCCAGAAGCCAGGCCTCTTGCACCAGTTAGCCAAGTTGTAAACGCAAAGGAAAAGTTCTTTTTTTTTTTTTTTTTTTTTTTGCGGTATGCGGGCCCCTCACTGTTGTGGCCTCTCCCGTTGCAGAGCACAGGCTCCGGACACACAGGCTCAGCGGCCATGGCTCACGGGCCCAGCCGCTCCGCGGCATGTGGGATCTTCCTGGACCAGGGCACGAACCCGTGACCCCTGCATCGGCAGGCGGACTCTCAACCACTGCGCCACCAGGGAAGCCCATGGAAATGTTCTTGAAGGAAATTAAAAGTGCTACTTAAGTAAAAACAAGAATGATGAGAAAGCAAGAGAGTCTTATCGCTGATATTGAGAAAGTTTTAGTGGTTTGGATAGAAGAAGAAACCAGCCGCAACATTCCCTTAAGCCAAAGCCTAATCCAGAGCAGGGCCCTAACTCTCTTCAGTTCTGTGAAGGCTGAGAGGTGAGGAAGCTGCAGAAGAAAAGACTGAAGCTAGCAGAGGTTGGTTCCTGAGGTCTGAGTTCTAAGGAAGAAGCCGTCTCCGTAACATGAAAATGCAAGATGAAGCAGCAAGTGCTGATGTAGAAGCTATAGCAGGTTATCCAGAAGATATAGCTAAGATCATTAATGAAGGTGGCTACACTCAACAGTGGGTTTTCAATGTAGATGAAACAGCCTTCTATTAGAAGAAGATGTCATCTAGGACTTTCATAGCTAGAGAGGAAAAGTCAATGCCTGGCTCCAAAGCTTCAAAGAATGAGCTGACTTTCTTATTGGGGGCTAATGCAGCTGGTGACTTGAAATCGAAACCAATGCTTATTTACCGTTCTGAAAATCCTAGGGCCCTTAAGAATTATACTAAGACCTGTTGAGACCTAATGCTCAGAAAAAAAGATTCCTTTCAAAATATTACTGCACAATGACAATGCACCTGGTCACCCAAGGACTCTGATGGAGATATGGACAAGGAGATTACTGTTGTTTTCATGCCTGCCAACATAACATCCATTCTGCAGCCCATGGATCAAGGAGTAATTTCAACTTGCAGGTCTCATTATTTAAGAAATACATTTTGTAAGGCTATAGCTGCCATAGAGAGTGATTCCTCTGATAGATCTGGACAAAGTAAATTGAGAACCTTCCGGAAAGGATTCTTTATTCTAGATGCCATTAAGAACGTTCGTGATTCATGTGAAGAGGTGGAACTATCAATATTAACAGGAGATTGGAAGAAGCTGATTCTAACCTTTGTGAATGACTGAGGGGTTCAAGACTTCAGTGGAGGAAGTAACTGCAGACGTGGTGGAAATAGCAAGAGAACTAGAATTAGAAGTGGAGGCTGGGACTTCCCTGGTGGCACAGGGGTTAAGAATCCACCTGGCAATGCAGGGGACACAGGTTCGAGCCCTGGTCTGGGAAGATCCCACATGCCACAGAGCAACTAAGCCCCTGTGCCACAACTACTGAGCCTGTGTTCTAGAGCCTGTGAGCCACAACTACTGAGCCCGTGTGCCACAACTACTGAAGCCCACGTGCCTAGAGCCCGTGCTCCGCAACAAAAGAAGCCACCACAATGAGAAGAACACACACCGCAACAAGAGAAGCCACCGCAGTGAGAAGACCGTGCACCGCAACAAAGAGCAGCCCCCGCTCGCTGCACTAGAGAAAGCCCGTGCACAGCAACGAAGACCCAATGCAGCCAAAAATAAATAAACAAAATAAATCAATTTATTTTTTAAAAAAAGAAGTGAAGGCTGAAGATGTGACTGAATTGCTGATAAAACTAATGGATAAAGTGTTGCTTCTCACGAATGAGCAGAGAGGATGGTTTCTTGAGGTAGATTCTACTCTTGGTAAAGGTGCTGTGAAGGTTGTTGAAATGACATCAAAGAATTTAGAATATTACCTAAATTCAGTGATAAGACACGGCAGGGTTTGAGAGGATTGACTCCAGTTCTGAAAGAAGTTTTACTGTTGGTAAGATGCCATCAAACAGCATTACATGCTACAGAGAAACCATTTGTGAAAGGAAGCGTCCGTTGACGCTGCAGACTTCGTTCCCGTCTAGTTCTAAGACGACATTGCCACAGCTACCGCCACCTTCAGCAGCGACCACTGATCAGTCAGCAGCATCAACATCAAGGCAAGACCCTCTGCCAGCAAAAAGATCACGGCTCGCTGAAGGATTAGGTGATTGTTAACGATTTTTAGCAATGAAGTCTTTTTTAAAATTAAGATACATGCATTGTTTTTTTTTTGATATGCTATTGCACACTTAATAGACTACAGAATAGTGCGAACATAACTTTTATATGCACTGGGAAACCAAAAACGTTCACGTATTCGCTTTATTGCAGTATTCGCTTTCTCTCGATGTTAGGTTTATTGCAGTGTTCTGGAACTGAACCCGCAGTATCTCTGAGCTGTGCCTGTACAGACTTTTCACACACAAATGGTAGTATGTTCACTCCTCTGCACTCCATCTATTCACCTAATCCCTTAGAGAGGGTTCTAAGTCCACATTGCAATTGCCTCATGCTTTTTGTGACAGTACTGTATTCCACTGTATAGAGGTAACATCATTTATTTAAAAGGGCTCCTGTAGGTAGACATTTAGGTTATTTCCAATTTTTTGCTACTGCAAACATTGCTGTAATAGACATCTTTATAGGGACACCATATTATTCGTGTACAAAGATATCTGAAAACTCAAAGCCTAGAAGTGGAATTGCTGGATCAAAGGGCATGTGCATTTTAAAAATTATATATATGTATATATATGTGTGTGTATGTGTATACATACGTGTGTGTGTATATATATATATGCATATTTACTGTGGTAAAATATACAGAAGATAAAATTGACCATTTTAATCATTTTGAAGTGTATGAGTTCAGTGACATGAAGTACCTTCACAACATTGTGCTGCCATCACCACTGTTCGTTTTCAGAGCCTTTTCATCATCCCGAACAGAAACTCTATACACATTAAATATTAACTCCTCGGCCTCCTCTCCCCCAGCCCCTGACAACCACTATTCTACTTTTCTTTATGAATTTGACTGTCCTAGGTACCTCCTATAAGTAGAATCCTACAATATTTGTCCTTTTGTGACTGGTTTATTTCACTTAGAATCATGTCTTCAAGGGTCATCCATGTTGTAGTGTGTATCCGAATTCATTCCTTTTTAAGGTTGAATAATGTGCCATTGTATGTATGTAACATGTCCTTTTTAAGGTTGAATAATGTGCCCTTGTATGTATGTACCATGTTTATCCATTCATCTGTTGATGGGCTCCACCTTCTAGCTCTTGTGACTGATGCTGCCATGCACTATTGGTGTACAAGTATCTGTTTGAGTCCCAGCTTTCCAAGTCTTTGGGGTATAAACTCAAGTGGAATTGCTGGGTCATATGGTGGCTCTGTATTTAACTTTTTGAGGAACCAGGCATGTGCATTTTTCATGTTGATAAATATTACCAAATTGTCTCATAGAGGTTCAAACAATTTACACTCTTCCCAGGAATGAATGAGGGTGGACTTAGGCACTTAAGTTTTCCTTGTTTATCTAGAAAAGACTTCTTTGCTTTTGGAACCCTGCAGCTCCCCCCAGGGATGCCTATTTGAAAACCCCAGCTGCAGGGAACAGGCCCCAAGGCAGTGGTAACATCCTGTGGGCTGTTGCCTGCTGTTTCCTTATTTGGCTCAAGTCACAGCCAGGTAAACACAGGTTTGGAAGAGTTTCTTTTCTTTTTTAGTATATGTTGTATGACATTTGATCAAAATAGACAAGTATAAAGAAAAAATACTGATAGAGGCATATTCCTTCAAGTCTTTTTTCCTTCTTCTGTGTTTGAAAGAGTGTTAACCCTGATTATAAAAGTAACATCTTATTCTCAGATGGAGCAGTTCAGAACCAGATACTCAAGTCTTATGCCCGTCTCATATGGTTATTATGGAAGCTCAGTGTAAAGGGTTTTTTAGCACAGTGCTAAAGAGTAGGCAGTGAGCTGTCTACCATCATACTATTGTTGTTGGATACATTTTGAAGATACAGAGAAGTAGAATAAAACCTCCCATAATCCAGGGGTTACACTTAAAAATAATTTTTAAAAAAGTGTGTTAAATTGGGTTCTCGGCGAGAAAAGACTTTCAGGTTTGCTGGATTTTCTTTTTTCCTTTTCGTTGAGGTGAACAACATATAACATAAAATTAACCATATTGTACAATTTAGTACATGGCAATGGCCCCAGCCCAGGGGACGCTGGTCAAGGAGGAGCCACGAGGCAGGATGGGAGCCGGCTGGGGCCAGTGCACCCTTGTCCGTGGTTCCAGTCGGGACAGAGCCTGCTCCCTCCCCAGGCGTCGGGGCTGACGTGGAGAGTGGTGTGGGCTCTGGGCTGATTTTACATCCCAGGAATGTCAGCTGATGTGTCTCTGGAGCTGAGTGCAGGCCACTGGAGAGGTTGCACACTCCCATTTCACTTTCCTCCTGCGAAAGCCCCTCGTGAGAATAAAAATGAGATAATAGATGTGAAAACGCTTTGGAAGGGGCTGCAGAAAGTCCTAGTGGGAGAGGAAACGGAAGCTGGCTTGGCCACCTATGTACTCACATTTGTTTAAATGCCTTTTTTAAAAGTTCCCAATTTGCAGGGGAGACCTCCTTTCAGAATTTAGTTCTCAGGGTCCATGTCTCACTCTTTCTTTTGCTGGTGAGTGTTTATCTTGTCTTCTAAACTGCTTTGGGAGGAGGCACTGTGTGTGGCCTCCAGCCGTCACTCTCCTCTCTGGCGTCAGGAGCTCACCCCGATCCTCTGGTTCTGTCCTCTTTGCTGCTGTCACGTGGGAGGTTGGGCTCTCCTTTGCCAAGATGAGCAGCCTCCTGCTGACGGCGGGTGATGCCCGGTGGGTGGGCCGCCGGCCTCGTCCCTGGCAGGTGCTCAGCTTGTCTCCTCTGCCAGGAGGGATGGGACCTCATGGAGCTGAGGCTCTGTGAGTGTGGCCCTGGCAGGTGAGGGCTCTCGTTGCATTGCCCAGCGCTTATCTGGTGCTTTAGGCCGTCCAGTGGCGTTGACCACAGGGTGGTCCAGTGGACTTCAGGCCTGTCTCCAGCTTCTCCTTGGCTCCACGGGCCTGTTAGGGTCGAGCAGGAGGCCCAGAGGAGGGAGCTGGAGTTGTTTCTCTTTATTCCCATGTGACCATAACACGAGGGTTTAGTTGGGGACCTTGGGGGTTGCTAAGCACCCCGACTGCCACCTGACAGCTGCAGGCACCGGGGAAATCCACCCAGTGCACACCCGTCGCCAGGTACAAACTCTATAGACTTCTGAGCCTTTCCGAAGCACATACTCGGAATTGCTTCCCAGGGAGTGGGAGGTGGTGGAGGAGGGTGTGGGGGAGGATGGAGGGATGACGGGCACACGGCAGGCTTGCATTTCCTTCAGATCATGTTCAGTTAGGAAACCAACCTGGTCCTCACCTGGGGAGGAGAGCTGCCCTTGGTCCCCACCCTCCTGGGGGAGGAAGCTGCAGCCGGCGTCGGGGGGAGAGCCCAAGGCTGCCTGTGCGGGGTTCTAGGCCAGAAAACCATCCACTGCCACCCGTACCCACCCAGGGCCAGGGGTCAGATCACCTTCTTCCATGGTGCCCTGGGGAACTCGGTGTGGGTGAGCGCTGGGGGCCCTCACCTCTGGGGGGACGCAGACAGAGCAGTCGCTTCTGCCTCTCCTGCTACTCCAGCCCAAGGCCCAGAGCACCTTGGACTAGGGGTGGTGTTTCTTCTTTGTGCAGGAGTGTTTCCCTGGGTGGGTGACCTTCTGCCCTTGAGCAGGTCACCCCTTTATCGCGAGACTCAGACTTCTCTGGTAAGAGAAGCTTGGGACTGGGACTGCTGCCCTTTCAAAAGCTCAGTTTCTGGTCTTTCTGAAGGTCTCTGACCTCTGGCCAAGCCTGCCTCACTGTTCCCTTCAAGACCTTTAGCTGTGAGGATAAGGTGTAGAGTGACCTCAGCCTCCGTTGGTGGGGAGAGGGGAGTCAGAGTGACAGAGAGAGACAGAGAGATGAGGGGGCTGCCTCCTAGCCTGGGGCTGGGTTTCTAGTGTCAGCCCTCAAAGCGCCAGCTGTCGTCCTGGCAACAGTGGGGCTGGGGCTGGGGACCTGCCTCCTGTGTCACCGCATGTCTCGCAGCTGATGGAGGCGGGGCAAACCCATCGTTTACTTGACGGGAGGCATGGAGGAAACCCCCTGACAGCAGCCTTCAAAGATGCTTGCTGTTTTAACTGCTTCACAGAACCGCTCACGAGTATTTTTTAGTTTTAAGTTTAGCCTCGGAGGCCTCTTGGTTTGAGAAAAGCCAGAAGGTGAATTTCCCATGGTGAAGTAGGCATGAGTGCTTCTGTCGGTTCCAGCTCTGACCTCCTGGAGTTCACAGAATGTTCTTCATTCTGACATTCCAGGATGTAGCAGAACAAGCCCATGTTAGGTGATACACATGACGAGCCCACAGAGGACAGGCTGTTCTAAGGCCGTGGAGGGCCCCTGCCGGTGGGGGGACATTTGCTGGGTCGGGGGACTGGGCGCTGGTGGCACTGCTAGTGCATGGCCCCGCGTCTGGGCTGTGGCCTCCGCGCTGGCTCCCTGCCGGGCTCTGGAGGGTCCTGGGCCCAGAGACGTCCTCCAGCAGTGTTCTTCTCTCCACACAGTTGTAGAGTCTACGGTCGGGGTCCAGTCTGGTCCGGGTTGTGGTGCGTCCCCACCTTTATCTGGCTGTAAAGATGAAGTTTTGTTTAGTAATAAGTCTTTTTTTGTTTGTTTGTTTTGTTTTTAACAATTACTTCTGCCCAGTCTTGAGCTGAGTTTTTACTGAATTATCTCATTTAATCATCACGACAAAACCCAGAAGGGGAGTTGGCCCTCCCTCCCAGTGAGGGCCTCTATTTGGGAGATCTACTTGAGGAGAATTAGGTGAGTAGTCCCCAGACTACATCTGGCCTGTCAGTTTCTGTTTTGTTTGACCTGCCCAGAGCTTCAAAAATTTCTAATACTTAAAAATTTGGACATTCTGTATAAAAACTTGTATTTCTGACTGCCTTGAGAAATGGAAATGTCTGACAACACAGGGTGCAGAGTGAAGCTTGCATTCACATCCGAGCCAGGCCACTTACTTGCACCATGACCTTGAGCCAATTACTTATGCCCTTTGAGCCCCCATTTCTTTGCCTGTGAAATGGGAACAGAATAGGATTGTCAGACTGTCTAAAAGAGAGGATCCATCCCACAAATATTTGAGGCACGCTTCTAAACACTAGGTATACAGTTGTGAACAGAACAGATTCTAGTGGGGGAGACAATCATTAAACAAATGCTATGTTAGGAAGTAGGACAGGCAATAGAGAAAAACAAAGCAGGGGAAGGAACATAGAGCCTGCCAGAAGTGAAGGGAGGTTGCTGTTTAATATTGTGTGGCCAGAGAAGGCTTTCCGATAAGATGAGATTGGAGCAGAGACCTGAAGGCAGTGAGGGTGTGAGCCATGCAGTGATCAGAGAAATGAGCAGTAAGTGCAAAGGCCCTGTGGTATGTTCATAGGATGTCAAGGTGGTCAGTGCAGATGGAGCAGAAGTGAGGGGATGAGAGGTAGGAGGTGAGGCAGAGAGGTGATGGGGGCCAGATTCTACAGGGCCTCATTAGGACCTTGGCTTTTCCCTTGAGGGAAATGGGAGACATTGGAGGGTTGTAGGTTTTAAATGGATCAGTTTGGCTTATGGTGGAGAAGAGATAGCAGTGGAAGCAGGGAGACCAGTTAGAAGCATTGCAGTAATTTTGGTGAGAGAGGATAATGGCCCAGACCAGGATGGAGGTGATGAGGACAGAGGATTCTGGGTATGTTTTGAAGGCAGAGCCAACAGGACTTACTGCTGGGTAGAACGAGAGATGAGAGAATGGGAAGTCAATGATGGCTTTAAGGATTTTAGCCTGCAGGTGAGCTGCTGCTTCAGGTCCAAGATGGAAGCAGGTGATGTGTGCTTCCATGGCAGACATAGTAGCAATCTGATCACAGATGTGACCTCGGCATCCTTCTCAACACAGTGCTCCAGGCAGCTGCTCTCTGTTCCTCCGAGTTGGACTTAATTGCTGCGGTAGTGTTCTAGAGCTGCATAGCCATTTGTGACTATTTAAATTAAAATTAGTTAAAATTTTAAAATTAAAAGTCAGTTCCTCAGGACTTCCCTGGTGGTCCAGTGGTTAAGACTCTACGCTCCCAATGTAGGGGTCCCAGGTTTGATCCCTGGACAGGGACCTAGATCCTGCATGCCGCAACTAAAGATCCTGCACGCCGCAGCTAAAGATCCTATGTGCCGAAACAAAGACCTGGTGCAGCTAAGTAAATAAATAAATAAATACTAAAAAAAAAAAAAAAGTCAGTTCCTCCATTGCACTGGCCACATTTCATGTGCTCAGTAGCTCCATGTGGCTGGGTCGTGGCTACCGTATTGGAGAGCACAAATTACAGAGCATTTCCGTGACTGCAGAAAGTGCTGTTCTAGAGGGTGATGGCTTGCCTCTTGGGCCACGTCTCCTGGTTGACAGCTCATTAGCTCATCAGACCTCTAAGGAGCGCCCTCTTTGTGCCAGGCTCTCTTGGTGAGGGCTCCAGATGCCACACGTGTGGGCTGTCTTTGGGCCCAAAGGGCAGTCTCCTGAGATAGTGGTCACGTTGGCCCACAGTGGCCCATCTCTGGGGACTGCGCAGGAGCCAGGCAGATGACCAGCAGCTGCACTGGCTCAGCATCCCCTCTCCCACTCTAGCAGGGTAAGGGTTCTGGGCTGACCCTGGGTCTGTGTGGTTTCCGGGCTGTTCTCCCAACACTGAGATTGAATGTGGTCCTGCTTCCGCCTTGGAGCCCGTCTACCTGGGAGACTCTGGGCTGCTGGCGTGGAGCCTGTTTTGCAATGGAGGTCTTGTTTAAAGATAGGCGTGTCTTTGAATTACACAGCCTCTCCCTCCTCTGAACTCTCATGGCCTTTGGCAGAAGACAGCAAAGCACTCCTGTCCTGGGAGACCAGCCAGTCGGCAAGTGACTTGACTGCCCTGCTCATCCAGGCTCTTGAGAGTACTGTTTGCCTCTGAGCTTCACAACATGTAGCTTGGGGACTTGCCTAGATGACCAGTGATTGTTCTTTGATGACTCTGAGTGACCGAGGTCATGACCATGTCTTTTAGATGGGGCAGCATGTGTGGGCCCCTGCTCTACAGGGCGGCTGTCTGCTCACATAGAAGCGGCAGCACTGGGACATCCAGATTTCACGTGATGCGGTCCTGCGTCCTCTCATCAGGGAGAGGAGTTGTTTGGGCCCTGACCTCCCTGGGCTAAAGGCCAGGTCCTACCCTGCGTTCCCTTCCTCCTGCTGCCTCCTCTGCTCAGGTGTTCAGGCCAGGATGGGCACCTGGGGGGGTCCAGTGACCTTTTGGCTTCTAAGTGGCCTGGAAACTCCAAGAACGTGGACAGATCAGGACCAGAACAGACACGTTTGCAGACAGCTGTGGGTCTGCTCACAGCCTGTTGTGGTGACATGTATATGTGTGTGTGTGTGTGTGTGTGTGTGTGTGTGTACCCCATAGGTCACACACATTCTTTAAATAGACAGGCGGACTTAACGGGCTTACTTTGTACAGACACTGGACACACACACTCACAGACGCACATGCACACGTACCGGCCACCTGGGCACTGTAGGTCTCTCCACTTAAATCTGTCTTCCTCCCTCTGCCCCTTTCACAAGGATGTTGTAGAAACTTAGCTTCTCATCAGCCAAGCTCGTTTATCCAGATCCCTGGCGGCCACCCTGCTGTAATTAACTCCTGAATATGCCTCATCAGAGTGTCAGCTGTAACAACTCGGGGCCCCTCGGAGTGGTGCTGGCCTCCTCCTCTGTTTCAGTCCTGGGGCAGCAGGAAGGCGAGGCCTGGCGTGCTTGATCCGTCCCTTCCCAGAGCCTGGCCGAGACCATGCTGACAGTGCCCTGGCCGGGCTCACGGCTCACCTGAGCAGCTCGGCATGTAACCGTTTTCATATGAGGAGACCCCAGCCCAGGAGGCCGAGCGTCCTGCCCCGGGGCACTGTGGTCTCTTCTCCCAGGGACCAGGATCCCTTGCCCCACCCAGTCTGCTCACCTGCCTGGGGCAGGCCTGGGTCCTTCTCCCCAGGATCTGAGTAGTTTTCTGCTCTACCCATGAAGCCTACTAGAAACTTCCTGTCTCTTTCTGGACCGTGTCTGATTCTTTTCCCAGAGGGCCAGGGCCTTGCCTTCCGTTGCCGTGTGTTTTTAGGATGAGCCTTGAGGGCTGGGGAGAGGCTGCATGAGGCCCTTCACCCCTCCTTCTTTCTCTGTGTGGAGCCGTGTCTCAGCTCCCAAGCCCCTGAGTCCCTGTCCTCTGCTGATGGTTCCATCCGTGGTTGCCCCCTCCTGCCGCCTTCTCACGCGGTGTCTGGGGACGAGAGGTCGCCACCTCTGGGGCAGCACATTCTTTGTTTGCACTGTTTTGACTTTTAGAGAATTCTCCCTCCGCGGGAAGCAGCAGTCTGTTCCCCGCAGTCTTCCCTCCTGGGGCCTTCAGAGCAAACTCATCCCTTTTCCGCACAACAGCATTCCTCAGACTTTAATTCTCCATGGGGCGGCGGATCCCCCTCTTCTCTGGGCTGATTCCCACCCACCCTCAGGTGACCGGACTCCGGCTCCCTCACCACAGGGTCACTCGCTGACCAAGGCCCAGGAGATCTGTTTCTTTGCTGTGGGGAGGACCCAGAAGCTCCACCGCCTCCTCTTTCGGGACCTTAACTTCTGTTAAGGGCCAAGGGGCTTGTGTAGGCATCATTTTATGCTGTGAATTCATTTAAAATCTAATAGCATCTCAAATGGCCAGACTTTTCCCCCAGGGTTGATACACTGTGTCCCGCCCCCGTCCTGTCGTCTGGCAGTTGGTTTTGGGGACTCAAGTAGAGGTTATTACATTTACCCCTTTTGAAGTTGACCCTCTACATTTGAGCAGATTGCTCTGGGGTAAAGTCCATATTAACCAGTTGTCCTAGTGACATGCCATCCACACATTTTATAGATACATGGTCTGTATCTTCTCAAGTGTTTCTCCTGAAAAAATGTCCACTCTGAGCAAAGAAAGAGATCCTTAGGAGAGAACCATTCTGCGCATGAGCAACCAAGGCCGAAGGGGCGAGTGTCTGCCCCAGGTCGCGGGGGCCTCAGCGGCCCGACCCCAGCTCAGTGATTTTTTTGCTCTGCCCCCCAAAGCTACTCCTCTTCCTTCTGACAAGATTTTTAAATCTTTAAAATGCTTTGTCTCTTCAGCAAAGTCTGCTTTGGAGTTAGTCATTATTATCTCCACGTCTGTCTCTTCAGTCTCCAACTTCCATTCCTTCTTTCGGTCCAGACCATCAGATTTTAAAAGTAGCTTCAAGGTAAGGAAATGTCATTTTCCCACAGTCCAGTTTTCTGGCAAACTTCCACTGTGTCCCTTAAAGTCATGGTCCAAGAGTGAAACAAGCACATGCCAGAACTTCAGGGCACCACAAGCCTGAAAAGGCAGAGTCCTGAAAAAAGTGCCCTCTGTGCTCACGTCATGTTTATAAAGGAGAGATGACAGGAAGGGGCCTGGAGTTGATCACAAGAATTCACACGATAATGAATGCTGAGCGTTAGAATTCAAAATACCGGGAGTTTTAAAGAGGTTGGGGGGGGGGGTGACAGTTCCAATTCAGTTTTGAAAATATTACAAAACAACTAATTTAAAAAATAAAAAAGGGTTAAGGGAGAAGAAAAACTAAATGAAAAGATTATCCAAATTATTGAGCATCCTCCCCCTGCCCGCTATATTAGTTCCTGATAAACTTTGATCACATCCTCCTCTTTACTCCCAGTTGTCTGGGACTGTGGTCATCAGTGGGATTTGGCTTTCCTGGAGGAGCCTGGGTGAGTGTTGGACCTCTGCATCTTTGACCGTATGAGTCCAAGTTTCTGGAGGTGTGTTGCCATTTCCACCTTGACATGAATCACACTGCTGTCCTATCCTCTGGGTTTCAAGTGTTCTGCTTCTTTCTTTCCTTTTTTTTTTTTTAGTATCTTCCTTCTTTTTAATATTTTATTTTATTTTTTTTGGCTGTGTCAGGTCTTAGTTGAGGCATGCAGGGTCTTCATTGAGGCATGTGGGATCTTTTGTGGTGCACGGGCTTCTCTCTAGTTGTGGCATGTGGGTTTTCTCTCTCTAGTTGTGGTGCGTGGGATCCAGAGCGCGTGGGCTCTGTAGTTTGCGGCACGCAGGCTCTCTCATTGAGGTGCGTGAGCTCAGTAGTTGTGGCACGTGGGCTTAGTCCCCCCGTAGCATGTGGGATCTTAGTTCCCTGACCAGGGATCGAACCCGCATCCCCTGCCTTGGAAGGAGGATTCTTTACCACTGGACCAGCAGGGAAGTCCCCATTCTGCTTCTTTCTAATCCACATGTCCCGGTTGAGGTTTTTGCCTGCTGCTCGGGCATGGCCTTGGAGGTGGGGGTCTCCAGCAGTGACCTCGGCAGCAGGATCTCTCTCTGGGTGTACCGATCAGCTCCTCTCCACTACAGGACCATGACTGTGCCTTTCCCCTTGCTTTCCTTTCCTTCAGATCCTTCTCAAATGCTCATAAAGTGGTGCTTCCAAACTTCAGTGTGGTCACCAGTCACCTGAGGATCCTTGGGCCTTGCTGGGTGAGCCCCAGGTGATGCTGAGACTTCCCCTCTGCAGGCCAGACTTGGGGTCGTGAGGCCTTGGTCCCGTGGGATGGGCTCCGCTGTACCAGGGGACCTCCCAGCGCCTAGACGTCCAGGGACTCATCAGAAGTTTCTGCTCCTCCAGTGGCAGCGTCGAGTGATGCCGAGGTTCGCACGGGAACCACGCACCTCTGGGCCCTTTGCGGTCAGTCCAGTGGCAGCTCACTGGACCGCAGGGGAGACCTGGTGGCGCCCCCGTCTAGGTGAGCCCCTCTGGAGCTGCCGCAGTTGGCTTCTCTTGCAGCTTTGGGGTGACCCAGCATCTCAGGGCCCTCACGGTTGGTCACGTCCAGAGCCCACTGTCAGTCACTGAGGCAGAGCTCTCAGCATCGGCCCCCTTCTCCTCCTCCCCTCGGCCTGTGCGGAAAGGGGGGTGGGCTCAGGGCAGTCTCCTGGCCTGCCTGGCACTGAGCCCAGGCCTCCCCTGCGTCCGCCCCAGCAGCACCCTCCCCCTCCTTCTCTGCTGAGCATCAGGAAGAGTCCCAGCAGCTGCCCTGGCCTGGCCTGCTCTCCCCGGTGCCCCACTGTGGTCTGGTGGGCCTGGGCCAGCATGCTGAGGCACCCACAGAGGACCCGCCGTCCCACACAACAGCACGGGGACCGGCGCTCAGCCCCAGGGGAGCCGTGTTGTCAGGTCTTTACTAGATAAGATTTGGGTGCTTCTGTTTCTTCACATTCATAGCGGAACAACGTCCGGTGCAGGTGAGAGAGTTAGAGTGTGAAAAGTACGTCTTTTGGTGGAGAAAAACCCACCAGTTCCATCGGTCAGGGAGCCCTGGGTCCACGTTCCGGGTCTGCCCCTACGGCCGAGGAACCGGGACAATCTACCTAACCCCTCCACACCTCGATTTGGGCACCTGCAAGGTGGAGGCAATATGATGTGTTCGTGAAAATAATGGGTAGGTGAGAAAGTTTTAGGGAAGAAGAGGGACGGTCTTGATACTGGTCGTTAGTGTCCACGTGCCTGGCGACTTGCTGTGCTTCTGAGAACTGCAGAAAGAAGCCAGCCCAGGGCGCCGGTTCTATCGCGCGGCTCCCTAAGAGAGGGCCACTGCCTCCTTCCCGTTTCACCGGGGGCTGTGGTCTCCTGCTTGCTTCGCACCTGACCGTCAGCCTCCTTTCTCAGGTTAGAGCCAAGCAGATGTGGGAGTCTGGAGGCAGCTCAGTGGCCTTGCAGGGACGGTCCATTTCTAAGAAAACTGGTAGTTACAGACAAGCTGGGGTCAGGGTCACAGCTGGAAGCAACAGGAAGTTTTGTGTTTATTTCCAGTTTAAAACATACTTTAAAAAAGAAGCAGCAGCAGTGTAACAACCATATAGCAATTTTGAAAAGCATGTACAGTTTTCTGTTAATTCCGTCTCTCACATTGTTACCCTTTTCTCTCTTGCGTATATCCTTCTGCCGTTATTTCGATGGGTGTGCATCCAGCGTCACCTTCACAGAATACAATTTCATGTCTTGCTTTTCTCTCTCATCATTTTCTTGTAACAGTTTTCACCAATATCATGTTTAAGGTTGCATAATCTTCTATCCAGAGGATGTGTCACAGTCTAATTAGCCATTTTCTGGGCATTTGGGCTGCTTATAGTTTTCTCCACATGTGTAAGTGATGCTGCATTAAAGTTCTTACACATAAATCTTCTTACTTCTTCTGGATTATTTCTGTTGGATAAATTCCCAGAAGAGCCATTAATGGGTCAGAGGCTTAGAACATTCTTATGACTCCCCAAACATATAGCAACTGCTATGTTAGTGAGAGCAGGCTCTGCCTGTCTGCTGGGGAGACCAAGACACATCCCCCAGCTCTGGGCCCCGAGGATGCCCTGGGTGGCTCCTGTCCTGTCCACCCTTGTGCCCTCTGTGGGACCCGCCAGGCAAGTGCACTTGGATCCCAGCCTCCTTCCTTCTTCAAGGACATGGATGAGGGAGGTGTTGGGGTCTTCAGCCCAACTCTGAGAATAGATGTTCAGGATCCTCTGTGTATGTGTGAGGATTTTTCTAGAAGATCCATCATTAGCATCATACACTCTTAAAAGAGGCCAGGATCCAGGAATGAGTTGAGAATCTCTGAAATGTAAGGGCAAACAAGGTCAGCATCAGTAGAGACACTGGTATGAAGTGGGTGTAGGTAAGGAAGGGGAGGAGCACACCTGGGCAGGGGCCGGGGGCTCTGGAGAGGTGGCAGGTGGGTGAGGAGGGGCCGTTCCAGAGGGAGTGACGCCAGAGCAGAGAAAAGCCAATAGTCCTGCCTGTCTACCCAGGAGGGGCCACTGAGGAAATCAGGGGGAGCTGGGGCCAGGAAGGCAGGGGGGTGTCACGGGGAGGAGGCCTCGGTGCCGCAGAGAAGCACGCGGGTGGGGAGCCATCCATGGGTGTGAAGTTCAGAAGTGGAAGGTGGCGGGGGAGGGGAGCAGAGCCTGGCTGTCACCAAGGTCCTGGGGTTGCGACGTGGGCCCGGCCCCTCCTTTGCTGCCCACTCGGCCACTTTCTTGCCCCTGCCCTCCACCTACTAGAATGTTCTTTCCTGTCCAGTCCTGTGGCAGCTGCCTCTTGCATTTTTTTCTCATCTGACAAATTGTTCTTTTTTCTGTGTACGCCTACTTCTTATTTAAGACTCGTCTTATCAGAGTGACTTAAGGTGGACTCTGCCTGCTAACCTTTTGAGGTTGACCCTAGGGTTGCCGTACACCACCCAGGTCAATTGGTAGCCTTCATTTACAACCACAGCTGCTTTCTTGTTATTTGAAAATTTGACATTTAAGGGTTATCTGCTTTCAGAACTCGTCTGTTCTCTCTTTTTTTTAAAAAAACATTTATTTATTTGGCTGTGCCAGGTCTTAGTTACGGCATGCAGGCTTTTTAGTTGCGGCTCGCCAGCTTCTTAGTTGCGGCACCCGGGCTCCTTAGTTGTGGCATGCATGCGGGATCTAGTTCCCTGACCAGGAATCAGTCGGGCCTCCTGCATTGGGAGTGCGGAGTCTTAACTACTGGACTATCAGGGAAGTCCCAGAACTCATCTCTTCTCCTGCAAAAAGTTACAGAATCCCGTGATGCAAAAAGTGAAAATCCCCCACGTGGCACCCCCAGAGATAAGCTCATGGCCTCCGCGCTCTGTGGACCTCCAAGGCACCTGGGTTCTGGGTGTCAGGGCTGCCCTGCTTTGTGCTTCCGCTGCTGCCTTTATCCTGCCCTTGTTGACAGTACTGGAGCCCAGGCCGTGCTAGGATAGGGCAGTGCGGGTTGCCTCCGGGGAGGCCCATCTTGTTTCCAGGGAAATTGGGCCACGGGCACCTCACAGGGTTGGATTGCATTCTGATGTCCCCAAGGACATCAAAAGCCGAATGGCTTTTCTGGGAGGACAGAGTTCTGTGGAAGAGCCTGAGGGGGGCGTGGGAAAGGCCTGCCTGTGTCGGGGGTGGCTGCTGAGACAGGCCCCGCCGCGCTGTGACTTTCCTGCTCCTCGGCGTCCCGTGGCCCCCCTCTGCTCTTCCCAGCCTGGCAGGCCCTGCCCACGCCCCTCACATGTCTGCCTCTTCCCTGCGTTGGCATGTATCCCACATGCACGTTGAGGGGAGAGAGGCTGAGATGCGCGTGGAAGGCAGGATCCCTCTTGCTGTCCCCTTATCATCCTGTCTGGACCAGACAGAACTCACAGGGCCTGGCCGAGGGACCAAAACGTTTCCTGCTGACCCTGACGTCCCTCTGGAGCTCTTCATGGATAAATCTATGGCCAGCTTGGAAGCCCCAGGGGAAGTTTAGACCTTGTCTTTCTGAGACACCTTCTGTCTCAGTGCCTCAGTGACACTTCACATCAAGTGACACGAGAACAGCTAACGTATATGGAGCACTTGCCATGCGTGGACACCGTTTTAAGTGCTTTATGGTAACGAGTCGCTCAGCCCTCCTGTTTTACGGGCGAGGACAGCAGGGCACGGGGAAGTTTAATGATGGCCTGGTATCGCACGGCGAGTGGCAGGGCTCGGGTCTGAGCCAGGCGATCGGACCCTGTCCCTGCCAGCCTGGCACGGGCAGGGCCGCACGTGGGGTGGGCTGGGACCCCTGGGATTCCTGCCCCAGCCCTCACTGCTGCCCCTCAGCCCCGTCTCCTTCTCCCGCTCAGGACCCCAGCAGCTCTCTCCACAGGCCACCCTCGAGAGCAGGCAGGGCCTCGTGTCTCTGGCTTTTCTTGAAAATCCTCCCGGAGGCTCGTCTTCTTCCCAAGCTGAGAGCTTTGCCAGGGCAGCGGCTTTGCCACCTGCTCTGCTCGGGCTGCAGGGCCCCGGGAGGCCCGGTTGCTGCTTCCTGGCCTCGGGTGGAGCCAGGCAGGGCGCACTGGGGTCACTTTGGCTTCTCATTCCTGAGCTGTGATGGCGCCACCCGCGAGGTTCTTAACGGTGGAAGAGACATTGCTGTGGAAATGGGAGGGCAACAGGAATAACCACTGTCCGTGCTTCAGGCTAGAGCCAGCGTCAGGCATGCGGAGCAGAGGGGCCCACCTTGTTACGGTGGTATTCACCGCAAGAAAGAGGATTGGTTCTCCCTGTGAGAACAGAGGTAGGGCACAGGGACCTACCCCCCTGTGTGATGGCGAGCAGCTGGGGGCTCCTGGCCTGCAGACCTTCCTAGGAGGAGGAGGGAGGGGCCGCGCCTACAGCTGAGCTGTCTTCTCCAGGGGAGCTGAGGCCCCAGTCCTCTGGCTCGGTGGGGACAGAGGCCCAGGGACGACGCCAGACTCTTGGGGGCCTCTTGGCTACGCCCACCAGAGGAGAGGAGTCGACCTCTACACCTCAGGCTCCTACCCCAGGGCAGGTGTGTCTGAAAGGCAGGTAGAGCTGGGTTTTCCGGCCTCAGGGCCCACTGAACACAACAAAGGGCAGGAGTCCAGGCCCGTGGCGGAGGTGTGTCCCCGCTCCTGTACCGCTGGGCTGGCATCACTGCCGAGGCCTGGGACCTGCAGCCTGAGTTTCACTGTGGCCCCTGACCCCTGGTCAGACCCCAGGTGCTGAGGACACGGGGCTTAGTTTTCTGGCCACCCCTCCTGCCCCAGGTAGCTCCCGGCCCTAGGTCACTGGACACAGTACTCCCGGATCCGCGCGCCCCACCCGTCCCCTCCTCCCCTTTCAGCGGCTGACCCTGCAGCACGGGCCTGGTCACCCGGAACTGCTCCACCCCGGGGTCCAAGGCTGCGACCTCCAGCCACATCTCTTGTTCCCCCAGCCCCCTCTGCCTCCTTCTGCACCCACACTTCTCCCAGGCTGACCTCACTTCCCGCTGCCTCATCCCGCGGGCCTCGGTTTAGTCGCCTCCCCGCCATTAGCGCGGTTCTCTTGCTCCCTTGCCGTTTCCATCCTGCAGACCTGCACCTGAGGTTCTCCCTCAGCCTCTCCCACCGTCCCCCAGCGGGCACCACCGTCACCTCCCTCCCCTCCCGGGGGCACAGGGCGGTTCCTTCCCGACAAGTTGCCGCTGCCTGCGTTTCCCCCTCCTCTGACCCACCCTCCAGCACCCCCGCCGTCACTTGTCTCCTCTCTCCTGTTCTGCTGCTGGGTCTGACCCGCGGCTTCTGAGCCACCAAGCATCTGCCTGCAGGGCGTCCCTGCACGGGGCCCTCCAGGGCACCTCCTGGACTCGCTCGTCTTTGTAGCGTGGCACCTGGCGTGGTACCTGGCACGTCGTAGGTCTCCAGTCACATTGAATCTGGATTCTCGAGTGATGGCCCTGTGCACCGTGGGGTGGGCCACACAGAAGCCCTGCCCTCAAGGGCACACGTAGGCACTGTCACCCTTCCTGTGGTATTGGGGGTGCCTTGGAGGCACAGAGCCAAGCCTGGGGTTCTTCACGGGTTTCTGAGCTCTGTCCGCACTCTGAAGGTGCTCGGGTCACGGTGCTGAGTCTGCTCAGGTCAGGAGGCGGCCTGTCCTGGGCCTCCGCTGCTTCCCAGTGAGGGGTGTGCACCGCAAGGTCTCTGCAGAGGGTCACCTGGCTCCTGGCTGACACCTGTCACCAGGATAAGGGCGTTTCTTCCCAGAGTGTCCGCGCCTGCCCCTGCCCTCCCCACTCAGTCTCTCCTCCCCCACAGGAGAACCTTATGCTTTCCATCCTGCCCAAGCACGTGGCAGACGAGATGCTGAAGGACATGAAGAAGGACGAGAGCCAGAAGGACCAGCAGCAGTTCAACACCATGTACATGTACCGCCACGAGAATGTCAGGTGCGCCGGCTGCAGGCCTAGGCTCCGAGCGCAGGCCGGGGGCTTTGGGGGGGGTCGGCGGAGCACTGCGGGGTTCGAGAGTCTTCCCGGGCCCTGGAAACACGGCCACCCCACAGTGTGAGCCTCAGCCCCCGCAGGGGCCGCCTTGCTGCCAGGTGTTGGGGCCGAGACGGGTCCCGTGGTCCAGGCCCGTCATTGTACAGACGCCACCCGCGAGATAAGCTAAACGCCGGAGCCCTGAGTGCGCCCGGCACGTGCCAGGGTCTCACCATTTTGGGGCTCGAGCAGGGACCTGGCCGCCTGAGGGCTGGAGCGGGAGCTGGCGGTGGGCAGCGTGGAGCCCGGCACGCCGCCTGGGTCCTCACCACCGGGGCCTGCCTCCCCCTCCGCAGCATCCTCTTTGCCGACATCGTAGGCTTCACCCAGCTGTCTTCAGCCTGCAGCGCCCAAGAGCTCGTGAAGCTCCTCAACGAGCTCTTCGCCCGCTTCGACAAGCTGGCGGCCGTAAGTACCCTGACCCTCGCCCAGCCCTCCGGGGAGGGGTGGGGGGCGCCATGCTCGTGACCTGACCTCTGGCTCCCAGGACTTCCGCCCACCCCTCCGTCCTCTGCTTTCTTTGCCCCTCACCCCCCCTTGCTGAGGAGGGACTCAGGACCTGCCCTTTCAGAAATACCACCAGCTGCGGATTAAGATTCTGGGCGACTGTTACTACTGCATCTGTGGGCTGCCTGACTACCGGGAGGACCACGCCGTCTGCTCCATCCTCATGGGGCTCGCCATGGTGGAGGCCATCTCGTAAGTGGGGGGAGCGTGGGTCCCAGCTCCGGCACCAGCACGCCTGCCGCGCTGCTCTGTCTCGGTGGGCCCTGTGCGTCCCGAGGCCCCCGAGCTGGGCTCGTCAGGGGGTGAGGCGGGTGCGGCATGGTCAGTCCCAGGCTCTGGGGAGTCGGGCTACGCTTACCTTCCTCACCGCTGAGGGAAACTGCAGCCTCCAAGGGATCCTTTTCTAGCTTTAGTCCACGCTAGTATTTTCTGCTGGAAGGTGCTGGTCATCATGAAATTCTGCCACCTTCCATTTGCTTTCTTTTCCTCCCAAGTGTCCCCCCCATCTCTTCTCTCCATGTTTTCTCATCATGACCCCCCCAGGACAGATAGGCTCAGAGATCTCCATGCCCATCTCTTGGATCAGGAAGCCCGAGTACAGCAGTGAAGTGACTGCTGAGGTCATGAGATGTTTGGGCAGCAGAGATGGGACTGGAACCCTGGCTTCTGAGCCCCGGCCAAGGCTCCTGCCTGCACCACTGTGAGCCTCTAGGGTGGTGAACTCTGCCTCCCCGGCTCTTCCCCACTGCTGTCACTGCGCCTGTGGGCTTGGAGGTCCCTGGGGGGGCGGTGTTGCTCCCTGCCGTCGACTCAAGACCTCTGGTGGGCCCTGGGTGGTATCAGCCCCCGCAGGCCCCTTGCTGAGTCCAGGAATTGGGCGTGTGCTTCACCACCATCTCCAGGGGGGTGGTTTTGCCTTTTTACTGTCTTCCGGGTTAAAGCCCCTCTAGGATTGGCTGGAAAGAAGCAGATGCTGCCTTTCCCCTGCGGCCACAGTTCAGGATTTAGAGACTCTTACCTCTCCTCCCATCACTGTTGGGCAAAGTGCTGAAATTCGTGTTTGTCTCCTCCTGGAGATCTCAAGCAAGGAGCTCTTCCCCTCTGCACACACAGCACGTAGTGTAGGGCCTGGCACACAGTAGGCGCTCAGTGCAGGTCAGCTGCACACATGAGTGAATGGATGGCTGGAAGGGAACAGCTGGAGGTCCCCCAGGGGCAGAGGGTCTCTGCTGTTTCCTGCCCCTCCATCCCCACCTCGAGTCACACTGGCCTGTGGTTGCTGAGTCTGGCCTTGGCCACTGCCTGCTGTAGCCCCAGCTGTGGGTGACTCAGATGTGGGCAGAAAGCAATGGGGGCAGCCTGTAGGCCCTGTAGCCTGGAGGGGAGGAAGGCTGTGCAGAATTCCTCCCACTGGGGGGCTGGGGAGGGGGCTGGCCACCTGGCTGTGGGCAGGCCTGACCCCTCCTCCTTTCTGTGTGTACCTGGCAGGTATGTACGGGAGAAGACGAAGACTGGGGTGGACATGCGAGTCGGGGTGCACACAGGCACCGTGCTGGGGGGTGTCCTGGGCCAGAAGCGCTGGCAGTACGACGTGTGGTCCACCGACGTCACCGTGGCCAACAAGATGGAGGCCGGCGGCATCCCCGGGTGAGCGCGCGCTCCTTCCCGGGGCCAGGGGAGGGGACCGTCCCATCCATCTCAGGGTTGTGGCCCAGATGAGGGACAAGGGGCCTCGAGGAAGCAGCCCTTCCCACCCAGGAGCAGTGTTCTTCCAGCGCCTGCCTCCTGGGCCTTTCCTGCCCAGGGCTCTGCAGGAGTCTGTCCTCCTGCCCCCTTTACCCTCTGCGGGGCCTCGGGGCTCTGAGGTCAGGGCTGGACTCCTTCCGTGCGCAGGTCACCCCGAAGGGCACTGTTAGCAGCGAGAGTCTCCTAACAGGCTCTGAGGCACCTGCACATCTTTCCTGAGTTCCTTACAGACTCGGCCAGTCAGGTGGGGCAGGCTCCACCCTCAGGGTGGACCAAGGAGGCGGTGAAACCTTCCCCGCCTGGGTCAGGGGGCTTCTCTCGGAGGCAGTGACAGTTCTCTCCCTAGTGGTGACTCCCCAGAAACGGGCTATTACCCCCTGACAGCAGGTGTTGCAGCGGAGAATCACACCAGGCGGACGATAACCAGGCCTTCTGACCGTAGTGTTCAGAGCAGACTTCAAATCCCTCATCTCACTTGATACCCTCAGCAGCCTGAGGACAAACTGTCTCATGGATTGAAGCTGAGGCTCAGAGAAGGGGAGGTGCCGGGCTGCCTGCACAGCCACTTAGCGCCAGGACTTGCCCGTCACCGCTCCGCCTCTGTCCCCGGGGGTAGGGCGGGGGCTGCCACGGGGCCTGTGCTCAGGGCCCCTCTCGCCGGAACCCAGGCGTGTGCACATCTCCCAGAGCACCATGGACTGCCTGAAAGGCGAGTTCGACGTGGAGCCAGGCGATGGGGGCAGCCGCTGTGATTACCTGGATGAGAAGGGCATCGAAACCTACCTCATCATTGCGTCCAAGCCAGAGGTGAAGAGGACAGCTGCCCAAAATGGCCTCAGCGGCTCGGTGAGTCCTCCACCCACCCCCTGGGCCGGCGGGGAGGGAAAGGCAGGGATTGGAGGTGAGATTGTAGAAGACTTGGCAGGACTATGAGAGGTCCTGCTAGCTGCTGAGTGTTGGAGCAAAGGGTAGTACGAGGTAAATATTTCGTGCCCAGTGTGAAGTCTGAGCTACAGTAAATGCTCTAAAGAACTCAGAAAAGTAGGAAGCTGTCCTGCAGAAAATTAGGAAATGTCACGGCAGAAAGTGGAGCCCCATGAAATGAGACTTGACCTTGTCACAAAATTATTGAGTCTTCATATTTTAAGAGTGCTAGGGGACTTCCCTGGTGGCGCAGTGGTTAAGAATCCGCCTGCCAGTGCAGGGGACATGGGTTCGAGCCCTGGTCCGGGAAGATCCCATACAACCGCGGAGCAACTAAGCCCGCGAGCCACAACTACTGAGCCCGCAGGCCACAACTACTGAAGTCCGCGCACCTAGAGCCCGCGCTCTGCAACAAGAGAAGCCACCACAATGAGAAGCCCACGTACTGCAACGAAGAGTAGCCCCCGCTCACCACAACTAGAGAAAGCCTGTGTGGAGCCACGAAGACCCAACGCAGCCAAAAATAAATAAATAAATTTATTTTTTAAAAAAAGAGTGCTACACGCACACCTTCAGTATGTTCACTGGAACAAATGAACAGTGCATCTTCTAAGCTGTTCTACAAGATGGTGATCGACAACAATTTGAGAAATCAGCTACCTTTGTGAAGTGACAGAACATTTACCATTTCTGGCAAAAAACGTTTTTAGTACATTTAAAAATGCTGTTCCTTTAAAAAATTACCCACAAATTGGTTGTACTGGTGACCACCTTGAAGTCATAGGGCAGCAGTCAAACGTATCTTTGTGACAACCACACGCATTCCTGTTCGTTCTAATCTTGCATTTTCTCATTTTATTTAATCAACCCTTGCGTGGTGCGTCATTTGACTCAGGAGTTGTTCTTGGCACCTGACACCCCCGGGAGGGTTACGCATGCGGCCCTGGCAGCAGTGTCTTTACGAAGCTGGTGTGCAGGAGTCATTATTCAGTTTTCCAATTAGAGAAAAGTGGAGTTCGTGGACGTGTAGCTTAAAATACTAGCACAGAGGCTCTGGATGAGTAGGAGTGGGGTCCGGGCTGTGGGCCGTTGAGCCCCGTGGCCTGGGTGCTGCCACACAGGACAGGGGCACAGGCGACAGCTTCCAATGAACGGGAGTTAGACTTCTTCGCAAATGCTCCATCAGACAAATGAGGGGGCCCATTTCTCATGGAAACGTGGGCGCTGTTCCCTTCAAAACTAATTTTCCTGACGTTTTGGGGCAATCCAGGTTTTTAGTGTGTTGTAAAGTTGACTTTTAACTGTTTCTTAGTGCCCCTACCTAAAAAACGTAGATGTCGCAAAGTGGAAAAGCTGGGTTAAAGGTTCTGTACATTGAAAGTTTAACCCATGTGCCTGCTACTTACCTCCTGCCACCCTCCCTGTGCCTGTGCTGGCTCTTCCCTCACTTTTTTTCTTCGTTCAGTTGAAAGATGAACCCACGGTATCTTATTGTTTGAATCGCGTTTCTTTAGTTATTAGTAAGACTGGACACTTGTAACATGGTTGTCGGTCTGGTGATTTTCTTCTGTGAATTGCATATTCACATCTAACCTTGGAGGGTTTTTTCCGCCTCTGGTTTGTAGACGCTTTTTGTTTGTTAGAGCGCTGAACCTTCTGTCATACTGTGCTCATCAGCTGTGTATCAAGCATCCGCTTCGCGCCCAGCACTGTGACGCATCTGCCTCGGGGAACTTAGAAGTTGAGCTGCTGTAGATTATACCAGCCTTCTTCCCTACAAGGCGCTGCAGCAACTGTCAGCCCCCAGTGTGCGTTAAGTGAACAACTTAACGCCATTATCATAAGCCCATGTGATTAGCTCAGTAATTGTTTAAGATGTCTCCAACTCAAGATGTGCTCCGAGAGGGCCATGTCAGCAAGTCACCAAACCTGCTCAGCAGTCAGTCAGAAGTAGTCAAGCGCAGAGATAAGTGCGTGAATGATGTGTGAGTGATAACGGGAAGCAGTAGGGAAAGTGGTGACGGCGGCTTCCCTGGGCCTCATAGGAGCAAATACCATTCCGTCTGCAGAAGCCTCTCCCCGGGGTTTAGCTGAACAAAGTGATAAGGAGGAGAGTGTGAGGGGAATTGTCACAGTGGATCCTTTCCAAAGTGTTAAAAAGACACCTCCCATCTATACTGACCTTGCTGTTAGTCTCATTCAGTTGTTTTTTGTTTGTTTTATTTTTTTGCGGTACGCGGGCCTCTCACTGCTGTGGCCTCTCCCGTTGTGGAGCACAGGCTCCGGACGCGCAGGCTCAGCGGCCATGGCTCATGGGCCCAGCCGCTCTGTGGCATGTGGGATCTTCCCAGACCGGGGCACAAACCCGTGTCCCCTGCATCGGCAGGCGGACTCTCAGCCACTGCGCCACCAGGGAAGCCCTCATTCAGTTGTTTTAAATGCCATCTCCAACAACTCCCAAATTGAGATCTCAGCCCCAACCGGCACCCCTGCACTAAACTTGCAGCCACGTGTGCATCTCCATCTGTGTATATAACAGTCCTAAGCTGAGCTCCTGATCTCTCTACCCTAAAATCCACTCTTCCTCAGTCTTCCCCGTCTCAATCAGTGGCAACTCTGTTCTTTTCACTGCTCAGCCCCAAACCTTTGGAGACATCCTGACCCCCCTCTACAATCCATGAGCCCCTCCCTGCAAGCTATAGCTCTCGCCCCGCTCTCCTCACACCCTGGCAGCTGCCGTCTCGTCCGAGCCATCTCATGCCTGGGTCAGCGCAGTGGTCTCCCAGTCTGTCGCCCTGCTCTGCCCCCGCCCCCATCTCCACACAGCAGCCAGAGTGATCCTGCTGGGGTGTTAGGTGAAATCATGTCACACACACATACCCACCCCCACCCCGCACTGCCCGCTCCACACCCTCCTTCAGTCCCCATCTCAGAGGAAGAGCCAAAGTCCCCTGAGGTCAGGAACCCCATCCAGCAGGTCCTCACCGCCCCGCCCCTTTCACTCACTGGGCTTGGGCAGCGCCGCCCTCCTGGCTGCTGCTCAGACACTCCGGGCCTCCAGCCCGCTCCGGGCTTCCGCCTGCTGGAACCCGTCCCTGAGAGATGCGTGATGTGCTCCGGGTCTTCATGGAAATGTCATCTTCATGGTGACACCTCCCCCACTCCCCTTACCGTCACTCCCCAGCAATCCCTGTGTCCCTTGCCTACACCTCTCCAGATCACTGCTCTCTGACCTTCTGTAATCATTTACTTCTTTACTTCGCTGATGTCTGGCCGTCCTCACTAGAAGGTGGGCTCTGAGGTTAGAACATTCTGTGTCCCCAGGAGTTACAACAGTTCCTGTCACACAGTAGGTACCCAGTAAATACTTGGTAAATGAATGAATGAGCTGTTTTCCTGTATAGAGCAGTATTTTTCCTTGACAGAGTAAATTAAATGATCATTGGGGAAATTGGTTTATGGAATTTATTCAGACTTTTGGAAGGCATTTGACAGGGCTCGACCCCAGAAAAGATCTCTGTGAATCACTGTGTCACTGAGTTACTGTTTTAAAAATAGGAGTTGGAACAATAGGGTCTTTCTCTGCTTAGAAAAGTTGTAATACTAGAAATGGATACTAGAAAATTACAGCGTTTTAAAATTGATGGTCTAGAGAAGGAACTGAATAGTGAGATTTCTAAGGTTACCAGGTCTCTGAACTCTGGTGGGAAGATTCCAGACTGAGAGTAGCCCAACCCCACGCTGGGTGGGCATCTGGCAGTGCCTGGGGGCTCCTGACGGCCACTCCCTTCTGCTGCAGGCTCTGCTGAACGGCGCGCCACCTTCCTCAAAGCCCGGCTCCCCTGCCCTCATTGAGACCAAGGAGCCCAACGGGAGCATCCACACCAGCGGCTCCACGTCCGAGGAGCCAGATGCCCAGGTACGTGCGGGGCGAGGCCCGGGACGGCCTGGCCCCTAGCCTGGCCTCTGTCTTCGGTGGCTGTGTAACCTTGGGCTGGTCACCACCCCGCCCCCTGGCCTCACTGTCTCCTCGTCAGTTACATGGGGTGGAGGTGGCTGAGGTCAGAAGAGGTGCTCACTTCCGAGGCCTTGTCTGGCTCCCATGTCCCAGAATCCTAGAGATCTGAGGGCAGTGAGGACACCCACGGAAATTTCTCTAGGATCCAGAGCTGTTTCAGAAGTGACACTAAAGGGCTGGGCTCACCTCTCTGGCTAGATCCAAACCCCACAAGTCCTGTGCACAGATGAGGGGTTTCCAAAGGAATGAACGGGATGGCCCCCTGAGGATGGGGTGCACCTTGGGAGAGCGTCCAGGATCCATCCACTACTAAAGAGCTTCCTGAGTCTATCCACCGACAGAGGCCAGTGCTGAGACGGGTCTCGGCCTCGCGGAGGCTGCCGTGAGCTGGTCGGCCACACCGCTAGTCTCGCTGCAGGGGAGACAGAACTGCCCCGTGCCTGTAGATCACGTGCTGGAAGACAAGGGTAACCCGAGGGCTGAAGATAAACTGGGTTTTCCTTGAGCACCACAGCACTCAGTAACTTCCCTATTGGGAGTTTCTTGATGGAAAGTGTTAATACAGACTCAGTGCAACTCACTCACAAGAAGGACGCAGAGGCTTAGCAGCCGGAGGTTTTCTTTCCTCACAATTAGCCAGTGCCACACTGCTCCCGACACGCTTCAGGGACAGAGGTTCCTGGTGCTGGAACGGAACGTCCACAGCATGTTACAGAGAAGAAAATTGGGGGGGACATGGGGGGGACATGGATTATACGGGGTCAGACTCAACCAGCAGCACGCCTGAGCTTAAGCCCAGGGTATCTGGATTCTGGCTTCCAGACACACGCTTAGACCCGTGCAGACAGCGCTGACCAGCCCGTTCCCAGTTGTTATTTGGGCTGATGGCTGTGTAACCGTAGTCTGGATTCATGTGTTTGGAGCGGAGGCTTTTCCTTCATGACCAGGAATAAAAATGGTAGGGGGTACCCCAGTCCTACACCCCACTAGCAATAAGGATGTTATTTTCTCTCCGTAGCTTTCCCCCTCAGGTCTTCCTCCCCCAAATGAGCCGGATCTGAGCTCCTTTAAGAGCGCCCTTAAGCGTAGGGTGGGGGGTCTTCTACATCCCCAAGGATGCCGAAGGGTATGGCTGTGTGACACCCCCTTCCTCGTAGCAGGAGGTGCCAGGACCCCGCTGACCCAGCAGCAGCCTCAAACTCCAGGTCTCCCACTCGGGCGCCCGGTGGCTGCTCCCCACGCCGCCATTAGTGGGCGATCACTGCAGAGCTTCTGTTAGGGGCCCCAGGGCCTGGGACCTGGAGTCCCAGGGAAACCAGGAAGGACTGTGGCTTTTGGGTCCACACCCAAGCAGCACGGAGCCACGTGACAGCACTGGGAAGACTTTTCCCGAGAAATGATCTTGAGACTCAAGGGGCTGGTGCTCGTGTGATCCCTTTAGTTCCCTTTCCCCCCAACACCACCCTGTCTTTCCCCCCAACACCACCCTGTCTTTCCCCAACTTCTTCCCCCTCCATCCCGCCTGCCCCCCAACTCTGCCACACTGCCTTGCAGGCTGACAACCCCTCGTTCCCCAACCCTCGCCGGAGGCTGCGGCTTCAGGACCTGGCCGATCGCGTGGTGGACGCCTCCGAGGACGAGCACGAGCTCAACCAGCTGCTCAACGAGGCCCTGCTGGAGCGGGAGTCCGCCCAGGTGTAAGTGGCCCCTCAGGCAGCTGGCCCCTTGCCCTTGGCACGTGCCTTGTCTGGCCCCAGCGTGGGGTCCAGAAAGTCAGTCATCATAAATACGGCCCCTTCCTGGCGGGCAGAGACAGATGTGATGTTTGCATCTCATAGGGCTTGTTTGCACTGCAGAGTGAAGAAGAGAAACACCTTCTTCCTGTCCATGCGGTTCATGGACCGCGAGATGGAAACCCGCTACTCGGTGGAGAAGGAGAAGCAGAGTGGGGCCGCCTTCAGCTGTTCCTGCGTCGTCCTGCTCTGCACCGCCCTGGTTGAGATTCTCATCGACCCCTGGTGAGGGAGGGGCAGGGCAGGCCCTGACAGCCAGGGGAGGGTGGAAGGTGACGAGCTTCCTAGGCCAGAGGCCTGCGGGGCGTGGGCCTCAGCTGGAGCCTGACGCAGGGGCGCAGGCTCTGTTCCTTGCTCCCCATCCCCCGGGAATGCTGGGACTGTACCCTGGACCCCCTTCCTTCTCTCTGCTCCTGGGTCCTAGAATAGCACTCGCGTCAAAGTGGGGGGGTCACACCAGGGTTGAGAAGGCTGAGGGAGGAAGGGTCCGGGGGGATGGAGACCTTGGCTGGGTGGGTCTGAGTGGCTCTGGGACAAGGAGACAGGACGGGGACGCTCAATCTCGGTCACCACGGCTCATCGGCTCCCTTTCTTGGCTCGTGTTATAAAAGACAGATTTCAGGCTCTGGGTGCAGACTGGTCTCTCTCACAGCAGCAGGTCCTCTGGGGCAAGGCAGGGTGTTCTGGAATCCTTGCCCCGTCTGCTGAAGCCCAGCTGAAGGATGGCTGCCCCTCCCTCCCTCCCTTCCTCCCCGTGGCCAATCAGCAGCTCCCTCCAGCTCAGGGATTCCCCACCAGAAAGGAGGGGGTGTGGAGCCCTCTTCTGATCACAGTTTGGGGAACCTAAAGAGCCTTGGACTTGTCACGTGGTCCTAGGTTCTGGACTCGGCTCGCTCACTTATTTCCTCTGTGACCTTGGGTGCATCACTAAGGGTTCCTGGAGTATCAGTTTACTCATCTGTAAGTGAAAGATGACGATGATGATCTGAAGATAATAAAACCTGCCCTCGCTAACTTAGAACTATTGTGAGGACCAAATTCATTCATTCACTTCACAAATATTTGCTGTCTGCTTTGTGCCTGGGGCTAAGGTCTAGGGATACAGCGGTGAACGCTGAAACCCTCAGCAGCCCTGGCAGTGAGCGGCTCTGTTCTGTGCTCTCCCCTTTCATCATTGCGACACGGCAGGATGCTTGTTCCTAAGAATCCCTTCCCAGGTTTTACTGGGCTCTGCCCAGGGCATCTGTGAGTCTGTCCTTTAAGAAATGTCCCAAAGAACAGTTACAGCTGGGGAGGGTCCCGTGTCCCCAGGCCCTTGCACACAGTCGGCAGCAACTCCCTGGTATGACGTGGAACTTCTCGGGTACAGGCTTGTGCCTTGCTTAGGGGGCCTGCCTTCTGTCTCCCTTCCTTTACTGTCCTGGCCCCTGACCCCGCCCACTACTCCCTCTGGCCCTCTCCTGGATTGTTTTCTCTCTCTCACAGGCTGATGACAAACTATGTGACCTTTGTGGTTGGCGAGGTCCTGCTCCTGACCCTGACCGTCTGCTCGCTGGCTGCCATCTTTCCTCGGGTAAGAAGCACTTTTCCTTTTGGCTCAGAGCTGTCTGGAAGTGAGCATCGCTCCCCGTGAAAGTGCGTATTGATGGAGTTGTGTCCTGTCAGATCCTGACAAGTAGAGGACTTCCGTTGGGCTGGCTCAGGCACTCATCCATCCGTTCATTGCACACGTCTTCATTATCGGCTCTGCACCCACTTTGGGCCAGGCCCCGGAGCGAGCCAGAGTCTACGTAAATGAGAACCTGTGTAGAAAAGCAGTGGAGGCCCAGCTAGAAGGTGGAATGGCTCCAGTTGTGAAAGACCCTGAAAGCCACACACAGGGATTGAGACTTTCTCCTATAAGCACTGGGTGTCAGGCAGAGTTTTTGATCAGAAAAAAAAGGGAAAAGCAGCATTTTAGGAACATTAATTTGGCAGGTGGCTTGTGAGTAACTTGGGGGATTTAGGTACCCTGACCCAGGGAAAGCAGGAGTACGTAGCCAGGCAAAGACGGCCGGCCCTGAAAATTCTCCCCCAACGTGGCTTTGCCGCCCAGCGACAGTGAGTGGACTGCTGCTGGTGGTGCGGCCCACAGGCTCAGGCCGGTCGCCGTGCAGCCCTGGGAAGGGCTCTCATATCTGGCAGCCGTGGTGTGTCACCCGCCATCCAGCAGGACGGGCAGACAGAGCCGGGATCCGCGCGCCGTCTCGGTTCTGCCGCAGCCAGGTTTTGGTTGACGCACACACGCGGCGCTACTCTCCAGGTTCCTGGGAAGTATGGGAGCAAGCAGAGTGGTTAGCAGTCATGTTTACGGGGGGAAGGCCATCAAGACACAAGGGCCTGGAAATTCCATCCTTCTAGGCCTTTCCTAAGAAGATCGTGGCCTTCTCGACTTGGATCGACCGGACGCGCTGGGCCAGGAACACCTGGGCCATGCTGGCCATCTTCATTCTGGTCATGGCAAACGTCGTGGACATGGTGAGCCCCTGCTGTCCTGTTGAAGGGACGCCCACTCTCTGGATTAGCCTGCGTGAGCAGTTGCCAGCCCATTTCCCCACCCCCAGTAGACACAGCTTTGGAGTGGCACTTAGGTTCCTAAATGATCATCCTGGCCAAACGGCAGGGTCTTCTCCCCGGGATGCCTCTGAGGCTGCCTTGTCTTCCCCAGTTCCTCACTCTCCCCGGGTCCAGGAGCCCAGCGCCAGGCACCAGCTCCCATCTGGGTGGTTTACATATGTTGTCTCATTTAATCTCTGTAACAGTCCCGAGAGGTCGGTATCATCTGTAGTTTCATGTGAAAAAAATGATGCTCAGAGAGGTTAAATCACTTGTTTTAGGTCACACAGCCAGTAAGTAACAGAGTGGAGAATTGAAGCAGTTCTAAAGCCCCGTCCTGTGTTTTCTCTCTCCATGTCTCACTGTTCAGGGGCCCCAATACTCCTAAGCTTTCTGTGTATCTTAAGTATTCCCTACAGTGTGGCTAGCATCAGGCATCCATCAGGACGAGGGAGGTAAACCGGCTCCACCAGAGGAGCGCTCCTGTTTGGCCTTCATCCATTTGAACAAGGCCACACCTTGCAGAGGTGGGTCACTGGGACGGCAGTTTCACTGAGCCCAGATGGCTAGCAGTAGACGAAATCCTCTGCTCTGTTGTCCTCAGTTCACGTGGGTCCCGTGAGGGGGCAGCAGAGGCTTGGGGAGAAGGGATGGCAGTGGGAAGCCACTAGCCAGTTCACTGAGCACTGGGCACTTGGAGCTGTCACTGGTGCTCTCTGGTCAGGCCTCCCAGCTCCCTCCAATGTTGGTAGTACTGTACTAGATACACTCTCTTAGAGTCCTGCTTTTTGCAAATATAGTGTTATATTATTTGCTTTATTTTTAACAGTTGAAGCATGGGAGAAAAGTCAGCATGGAGACTTATTCTGGTAGCCGTGTACGTGAGAAGCCCTAGGGCCGATTGATCCGAAGTCCAACAGGAATGGAGTTAGGAGCTCCAGAACCTGACATGCCCAGGGGTTGCTGGTGGCCACAGGGCAGGGAAGAAAAGGCCTGGGCCCCTTGCGTGTCAGGACACCCCCCTGGAGCCGAGGTCTGGGGGCCACTGTTTGACAGGGTCACGGACACTGGCAGGACATCTGGAAGTCCTGTGGAGGGGAGAAAAACTAGGGAGGTGTGAAACTTTGCACGTGCTAGACTCACATGCTGAGAGCCTCCCCAAAGCCAGACAGGCGCCAGTGGGTGAACATGAAGAAAAGTAGGTTCGATTCGGTTTATGGTTGCACTTTCCATTGACCACGTCTGCCCAGCAGTGGGACCGGCGACCAGACTCCAGAAATGAAGGGCTTGAGTGGAGACTGGCTGCCGTCGCAGTGAAGCTCTGAGGGGCAGCCTGGCTGGCTCACGGCCCCTCCGGAAGCAACAGAGTGCTGTGGGCAAGTGCACGTAGGGTTTGAAACCTAACGAGCGGACTCCTGGTTCTGGCTTTTCTGCTTGCTAATTGCATCACTGTGGGCAAGCGCGGCCTCTCCGAATTTTCCCTCTGATGGTGGCAGCACTAAAATACTCAGAGAATTTTCATGACCCTCAGAGGAGATGATGGTAAAGCTCTTAGCAGGAATTAACTGCCTTTTGTATTACTGTGCCCTGGTAAATTTTTCTTCTTTCTCGGTGTTTCTGAGGGAGCCGTGGGAAGTGGCAGCTGCCACAGCCCCGCCTTCTCTGACCAGTGTCTGCTGTCCCCTTGCACCCCGTGCTCTCCCCTACGGTCCTGGCCTCCAGCTTAGCTGTCTCCAGTACTACATGGGACCCACCAACGGCACCTCAAGGGTGCAGATAGAGGACGGCTGCGTGGAGAACCCCAAGTATTACAACTACGTCGCTGTGCTGTCCCTGATCGCCACCATCATGCTGGTGCAGGTCAGCCACATGGTCAAGCTGACACTCATGCTGCTCATCGCAGGGGCTGTGGCCGTCATAAACATCTACGCCTGGCGCCCCATCTTTGATGAATACGACCGCAGACGCTTCCAGGAACACGAGTAAGATGAAGCCTGTTTGGGGATCTGCATAGTCTCCTTCCTCCCACCCCCCAGGCCCCGTTTCAAGGTCATGGGTCTGCACTGAGCTGGCCGTCTGTCTCTAGGGCTCATCCACGGCTTGTATGGGAATCAGGGTTTGTGGTTTCTCACAGACGGGCCACTGGTTGGCTGTGATCCCAGGACACATCCTTCCCCTTCTTGAGGAGTTGAAGACCTGGGTCACCTCAGTGTTTGGCTGGGCACCAGTCTCTTGTACCCGATGGGGCCTGAGTGTGCTATTATCTGTCCCAACAGCTTTCCGATGGTGGCCTTAGAGAAGATGCAGGTACTTTCCAGCCCTGGGCTCAATGGCACTGACAGGTAAGAGTGACCACTTTCCCGTCCTGGTCTGTGTTTTCGGCCCCTTTCTCCTAGAGGCAGGGAATACAACAGGCCAAAGCCCCATGGTCTCATCCTTCCAGAGGCACGTGACGTGGGATAGTCAGGCCGGAGAAGTGAGTGTGTGTTTCTGTAGGGAGCCTGCAGCAGACTTTAGTGCTCATCTGGCCACGCTGGCCTCTCCTGGGTCAAAGAGAGCGAGGCCTGGCGAGCAGTGTGGTTTAGAGGCTGGGACAGAGAGCAGGCTGGGCTGAGGTGAAAGGAGAGCAGCCAGGTAGAGGACAGCTGCGTTTACCGGCTGGCAGGACAGGCGGCAGAAACAGGAGCAGGAAGGAACACTGTTGCATTCAAACTAGAAGACCTGGATTCTGAACCCTGCCGCAGTGATTCTCTGTGGGGCCTCAGGCAGGCCACTTTTCCTGAGTCTCAGTTTTCATCTCTTGAAGAGGATATCAGACTAGAAGTTCTTCAAGGTCCCTTCTAGCTCTAAAGTTTTAGAATTGTATGATTCAGTGACTTGACTAGACTTTTAAGTTTAAAAAAAAAAAAAAGATGACCTACAGAAGGTGGGTAGAAGACTTGAAGAGCATTTCGCAAAAGAAGAAATCTAACTGGGCAGTAATAAATGAAAGGCATTCAGGTAACCGAGGTCATGCAAATTAAGACCACTGTGAAAGACCATCACACCCCTATCAGTTTGGCGAAAATTAAGAAGTCTGATCACATCCTGTATAATAATGGTAATGCATACATTCCTGGTGGGAGTATAAACTGGTACAACCATTTTAGAAAACAATTTGGAGTTAATTAGTACAGTTGAAAGTAGACCTATGACCCAGCAATTCCAAAGCTACGTGTACACCTCAGAGAAACGAATGCACGTATATATGTCCCAGGATACATGAACAAGAATGTCCACAGTTGCATTGTTTATAATAGCCACACACACCTACAAACATCCAAAACAAATGAGAACGACCCAAATGACATCAACAATGAACAGATACGTAAATCGTGGTATAGTCATATAATAGAATACTGTACAGTAATGGAAATGATGTGTACAGCTCCACACAAAAATATGGGTGACAGTTATACAAAAGCATGGTGGCACTGTGCCCTCATCCCATCACCGAGATGTTAGTCTCTCCCGTCTCCAGATTCCTAGATGGTTGCAGCTACTTCTGTGATCAGTCAGGTGATGCAGTGTTTATTCAACATCTGGGGAGCGTCCCCGAAGGCCTGATGTGGATTCCAAGTGCAGCCGGGAGGAGCCAGGAGTTGGTTGGCTGTTAAGACAAAAACCCAATGATTTCAGAAAGCTTTACTGCCCGGTGGGCATCCGGACTTGACGCGAAGGTGCTTAAGCTGCTGAGAAAAGTTTCTGGGTGACAGGAAACAGCACAGCCAGATTAGAGGGAATGAGGCTCCCTTGTCAGCGGGCAGCACGGTGCCCTTCAGCTGAACTGTCCTCGGTCCCACAGGCTGCCCCTGGTGTCATCCAAGTGCTCGATGACGGTGATGATCTTCGTCATGATGCTCAGCTTCTACTACTTCTCCCGCCACGTGAGTGCCTGCACACCCTCCTCTTCTGCGCAGACCTGCTGGGGCCTCTGGAGCAGACGCCCCAGGACCTAGGAAACCAAGCTCCTGGGGAATGCTGGTTCCCTGACCCCACATGGCATGTGACCCTGGTCAGGCCACCACCTCTGCCAGTTTCTGGTTTCTTCCTCAGTAGTACAGGAGCAACAGTTCTTACCTCTTCCTTCTGACCTCCTGCGGGAAACTGAAGGAAGCCTGGGGGAGGGGCACAAAAGCCTGGATAAAATCTCTATTCCCTAGGCCAGCGGCTCATGGATCTCCACTCACCCAGGCTCTGGGGGTCACTAACACACTGACTACGGAGCCGGAAAATAATGGGAAAGAAGCTGATGACGTTTTTGTTTGGTTAAAAGGAAAAAGAGGAAGAGAGGGAAGGAAGTACCCTCGTGAGGGACTCACTTCCCTGTTAGCTCAGATGCCACCCAGTGGCTTGTCGGGGAACTACAGCCACCCCCAGCCACTTCTTGACCGAATGGAGCCTGCTGGAAATGGGGACTCCTCCTCCCTGGGCTAGGAGATCCCACTGCTGCCACCACCCACAGGGCAGACCTGTAGCTAAAATTATGTCCCAGGACGCCCCACACGTCCAGAATACCTCTCACATCTTCCTGTAACCAACGGGGCTGGGATCCTCACTGCACCTGTAGGGTGGCCCTTTTGATGAGGTGAATCTTTCTGGGTCTCATTTCCCTTGCCATTAGCCGTTTTCCTTTCAGTCTTCCCATGTTGGAAATAAGTTCACATTTTTCGTCTTCCTATCAAATGGCCAGCTTTCTCTTTCTTTCTTTTTTTTTTTTGGCTGTGCTGAACAGCTTGTGGGATCTTAGTTCCCCAACCAGGGATTGAACCCGGGACACGGCAGTGAAAGCACCGAGTCCTAACCACTGGGCCAGGAGGGAATTCCCTCAGATGGCCAGCTTAGAGCTCACACCTTACCTATGTCTGTGTCCATAGGTGGAGAAGCTGGCACGGACACTGTTCTTATGGAAGATTGAGGTCCACGACCAGAAGGAACGTGTCTATGAAATGAGACGCTGGAACGAGGCCTTGGTCACTAACATGTTGCCTGAGCACGTGGCACGCCATTTCCTGGGGTCCAAGAAGAGAGACGAGGTGAGGGGTGGCCCTGTGCTGGAGCCACGAGCCTGTGTGTCATCTTCTGGCTTTCTGTCTTCTTATGACATGGCCTGGGGGCCCAGGTAGGGCTGGACCTACCCAGCACCACAATACTAGAAGCAAAAGAAGAATTTCACAGGCTTTTGGTAAAGGGCACTGCCATAGACATTGCTTCCATGGGCCACACACCTCTGGGAGGCCCATTTCAGAAGCCAAGGCCTTGGTGGAGCCCACCTTTCTGCCGACCGTGATCATCTCAGACTGGTTCTCATGCCTCACTTCCCAGCTCCACCCCACCCTCTTCTCAGAGCTGGAGCTGTTGCAGGGACTAGTGAAGCTCTTTTTTAGTTATTAATTGTTGTGATGAGCTACTTTCTAATAATTCAAAGTTGGGATAGTCTGGGAGACGTGTGTGTCCAAAAAGCTGAGTGCACATGTCATGGGTATGGAAGACAGGTTCATTTCTATAGCGCATTATTCACTTAGACTTTTTTGAGCACTTGGGCCCCGCCTCTTTTTAGGAGCTGTACAGTCAGTCTTATGACGAGATTGGAGTCATGTTTGCCTCCCTGCCCAACTTTGCTGACTTCTACACAGAGGAGAGCATCAATAACGGTGGCATTGAGTGTCTGCGCTTCCTCAATGAGATCATCTCAGATTTTGACTCTGTAAGTGACCATCCTGCGCCTCCCTCCTCCTGCCACAGAGCCAGCCCTTCCAGATTGCAGCCCAGGAAAGGCTGCAGAGGTCAGAGGGAAGTTAGAGTTACTCTGGCTGTTTCTCCCCATAAAAGCCCCTCCGCATAACAGAGCCATCTGGAGATGTTGGGTCCCAGGTGAGAGCCTGGGAAATCACCTACAAGTCTGGCCAAAACAAGATCCCAAGGCCCCTGATTCCTCCTACCCTCAGATTCAGATTCAGTAGACATTTATCAGGTAACTTGTACACCAGGGGAAATGCTTTTACATAGATGCTCCCGCCCTAGGAGACTGGCACCTGCATCCCAGTGTTAAGGTGGTAGAAACTGAGGCTCAGAATATCGGGACGTTGGCCCAGGATCACGTGGCAGGTGTCGGCTGGATGAAGCTGTTACAGGAAAACATCTTAGATGTCTCCTGGGCTTGTTGTAAACAGGCAAATCTGTCATTTAGTTGTGGCTCATTCATCTCCGTCGACTGCTGACAGTTCTGTCTTCCTTACTACTGGCCTCAGCTCCTGGACAATCCCAAGTTTCGGGTCATCACCAAGATCAAAACCATTGGCAGCACCTACATGGCAGCTTCAGGAGTCACCCCAGATGTCAACACCAATGGCTTTACCAGCTCTAACAAGGTAGCTAACCAGCTCAATGTCTAGAGGAGATGGGGCAAGAGAGAGGCAGCCCACACGTAGCACGTGGGAAACGATGTCATAATAAAAGTAGCTGCCATTAAGTTCTGTTGTGCGAAGGGGTCACAGACACACACCCAACAACCAACGCGGTGCAAATATAAAACCAGGTTTACGAGTTTAATAAGCAGAGAGAGGGGAACACACATGGCCCCCCACTGCTGTTCCACAGCTTAGGCCGGGCGTGAGATGGTTTAGGTAACTGTGGCCATATCCTCTTTTTTTTTTTAAATTTATTTTACTGAAGTATAGTTGATTTACAATGTTAATTTGTACTGTACAGCAAAATGATTCAGTTATACACATATACATACATTCTTTTTCATATTCTTTTCCATTATGGTTTATTACAGGATATTGAATATAGTTCTCTGTGCTCTACAGTAGGACCTTGTTTAACCATTCTCTATATAATAGTTGGTATCTGCTAACCCCAAACTCCCAGTCCCTCCCTCCCCCACCCCCGACCTCCTTGGCAACCACAAGTCTGTTCTCTACATCCATGTTTCATAGATAAGTTCATTTGTATCATATAGATCCCACATGTAAGTGATACCATACGGTATTTGTCTTCCTGACTTACTTCACTTAGCATGGTAATCTCTAGGTCCAACATTCATGTTGCTGCAAATGGCATTATTTCATTCTTTCATAGCTGAGTAATATTCCATTGTATATATGTACCACATCTTCTTTATCCATTGATCTGCTGATGGACATTTAGGTTGTTTTCATGTCTTGGCTATTGTGAATAGCGCTACAGTGAACACTGGGGTACATGTATCTTTTCAAATTAAAATTTTCTCCAGATATATGCCTAGGAATAGGACTGGAGGATCATATAGCAACTCTATTTTTAGTTTTTTGAGGACCCTCCATAGTGGCTGCACCAATTTCCATTCCTACCAACAGTGTAGGAGGGTTCCCTTTTCTCCACACCCTCTCCAGCATTTGTTATTTGTAGACTTTTTAATGATGGCCATTCTGACTGGTGTGAGGTGGTACCTCATTGTAGTTTTGATTTGCATTTCTCTAATAATTAGCAATGTTGAGCATCTTTTCATGTGCCTGTGGCCATGCCCTCTTAATGCTCTATACTTTCATAAGAACCGGGGAGCAGGAACTATCTACACAGTTATGTAACAGTGAAGATGTCCGGGCTGGGGAAATGGTTTTGTTAGGAGAGGGAAGTCGTTAACGCTCACTGGCTGACAGATTATTCTCCTGTTAGCTCAGCCCTGTGAGGCCAGCTGTGCTTAGCGCCAGAGGGAGAGGAAATGAACTGTGGGGACCCTGTTCCCAAGGGCTGTTCTTAAAACATTACCCTAGTTTATTTCACAACTGTGCTGTACAGTGTAAGTCCTACTGCCAGATCCACTTTATGGATGAGGTTAAAGAAACACATCTAGAATGGTCATCACCCTCAAGTGCTTACAATTACTTGAAGAAACAAATGAGGACAGCGATACAAAATTCAAAGGCCAGGTTCAGATAGGGTGGTGACACGACCCTGCCAGACGCATGGCAGACAGCAGCTGGGCTGGGAAGGATTTGCCTTCTCCACCACCTCTGCCCATCCTTGCCCTGGACCCAGAGGGACCCAGGTGAGCTGTCACAGTGACAAGTCAGAGCTAAAGAGGTCCCTGGCTCCCCTGTGGGAGGAAGTGCAGAACAAGGCCTGTAACTAGCAGGTGAAGGGAAGGAAGGCGCCCGGCGGGCCCTGGCGCTCACGGTTGCTTTCTTGTGCAGGAGAGGTCAGACAAGGAGCGCTGGCAGCACCTGGCGGATCTGGCCGACTTCGCGCTCGCCATGAAAGACACGCTCACCAACATCAACAACCAGTCCTTCAATAACTTCATGTTGCGCATCGGTAAGGCCTCTTGGCTCGCCCACTCCTGCCGTGCTCCCCCTGGTGCAGGGGGCTCGGCAAATCGGGGAGGACGGGGCTTAGAAACACCTGAGGCGTTTGGGCTGGGGAGGTTCATACTCACCGAGCTGGAAGGGACCTTACGGGTCTTTAGGTTGATGATCGAACTGAAAGTGCGATGAAATGGTCAGCCATCCCTGTCCCACGCTGTTGATGATGGCCTTCGTTCCGAATCCGGCTGGGACTTGAGTTTGTCTACCTTTCCAGGGAATTCTTCTGTGCCTGAGGGCCTTGTTCACCTCAGTCCAGCCTGTTAAGATTCATGTCACCTGCCACCCACTACTGGGAAGGGGGTCTCGATCCTGGGCAAGGTCACAGGAGACTTGAAGTACCAGGTGTGCCAAGAGAGAAACTGGCAACTTCTGTCCTAAATGAGTTAGTATATTGGGGTGGCTGACATTTACCGAGCACAGAGCGAGGAGGGTGAGAAGGACACGTGACTTCTGTCCTCCGGTAGCTTAGGCTTGACGAGGAGTATGTTACATAACTAGGAGCTTTGTGGTTGGAGCCAGGTGGCAAATTCCGTGAGAAGAGTTGGTGGCTTCTGAGATGGGGCTGTGCTGAATTCTGTGCCTCTACCTCAGGCATGAACAAAGGAGGGGTACTGGCTGGCGTCATCGGAGCCCGAAAACCACACTATGACATCTGGGGCAATACAGTCAACGTAGCCAGCAGGATGGAGTCCACAGGGGTCATGGGCAACATTCAGGTACGTCCAGCAACAGAGCCGACCGTGTGCTCAGATCCCAGGGAGTGGAATCGGAATAATGCATGTTTTGCAGGGCACTACTGCCTCCTTTCTGTTGGCCCAGAACGTTAGGTTGGCAATGCTGAGATCAAGGGCCACACTGGGACGACATGCTTCAGTAAAACGGAGAAAATACTTCAAACCCATTTACAAAATGCAGGTTTAAGTTCTGGATAAAAGAATGCCCTGCTCGGGCTTCCCTGGTGGCGCAGTGGTTGAGAGTCCGACTGCCGAGGCAGGGGACACGGGTTCATGCCCCGGTCCGGGAAGATCCCACATGCCGCGGAGCGGCTGGGCCCGTGAGCCATGGCCGCTGAGCCTGCGCGTCCGGAGCCTGTGCTCCGCAACGGGAGAGGCCACAGCAGTGAGAGGCCCGCATACTGCAAAAAAAAAAAAAGCATGTCCTGCCTCTTGGTGTGAACCAGTGACCCTTGGGCCTCCAACAGCTCCCCCCCAAAACCACCCTGATCTGTATCACTGGCTCTGGCAGGAAAGCTCCACAAGAAGGGCAAAGGGGACAGAAAAGCAGCCTTGCCAAGCAAGGCGACCTGTGGCTGACCTCCTAGGAGAGGGAGCACGAAGGTTACAGAGGGGCGGGCCAGGCAAACCCCACCCCCGCAACCGGTACACAGGCTGGAAGGGGCAGAAGAGCGCTCGGAGCCTGTGGATGGGGATCCTGCGTGGGTAGCACCGGGCCCCTCGGCCCAGGTTCACTCTCTAAGCCGACGCTCTCGGTTCTCCCTCTACAGGTGGTGGAAGAAACTCAAGTCATCCTTCGAGAGTACGGCTTCCGCTTTGTGAGGAGAGGGCCCATCTTTGTGAAAGGGAAGGGGGAGCTGCTAACCTTCTTCTTGAAGGGGCGAGAGAAGCCAGCCACGTTCCCTAATGGCTCCTCGGTTACACTGCCCCACCAGGTAGTAGACAACTCCTGAACAGCCTCGAGCCCCAAGAGAGTCCACACGGGAGGGAGAGTGTATTTTCTGGAATCGAAGGCAGGCCTTGGGAAAGGACAAGTGACCAAGTCCCAGCATTCCCAAGCTGTTGAGGTGCACACTCACGTAGACGTTAGGTTTAAAAATCTCAAGCCTTCATTTGTTTATGGATGTGTGAGCTCTGAGGGCGGCCATACTATTCCTTGGTGTGCCTGTAGTGCCTGTAGCTTCCCCAGAGAGTAGGGCTCTTAGGCATAGTATTGGAGTAATCCTTCCAGAGCCCTAGTCTCGACCAGCCCTCCTCCCCCAGAGAGGCCGTGGCCACTGTGAGCAGGAATGTACCAGAGGCAGAACAAGGCTGCTGCCTTTGGGCCCGGCTGGGAGCACAGGTGGGGCAGCTCTGTTTACGACAGGGCTGGCAGCTGCTCTGTCCCCAGCTAGAAACTTGGAAGCGTTCACTCTGAAGACCTGCTTGCCTCTGTGGTCCGAGTTACGTGAAATGGGCCTCGTCCTGATAATCTTGAAAGGTTCTTCTGGAACCCCAGTCAGTCACCTTAGTCATGAGAGCAGAAAGTGCAATATTTCCTTTTACCTGGTGGGAGGGAGGGAGGGAAAGGGACTTTATTTCTGAAAGAAAAATATATAAACAGATCTTCTACATTTATATTTTTAACTTTCTGTTAAAAAACTTTCCGATATTGCCTTGCCTTTTGAGCTCTTGCTACAGTCGCGTTTGCTACTGCTTTAAAAGCGAATTTACAGGTATTGATAAAGAACAAGACTGTTTTATTAAAAGCTTTATTCAGCTTGAATATGATCATTGGGAAAATTCTGTTACCAGCCCTCACCTGAGAAGTGCTTTGCTGCCTCCCACGCTGGTCCTCACCATGTGCCTGGAAGGCAAGAGCTTAAACTAGGACCTTGCTCTCTTCTTAAGCTGCTTCTTTCTAAATGGTGGTCCAAGCTGGCTTGACCATTCCCCTGTGCTCCTCCCAGAGTTAGCTGGGGCTGCCACACCTGCAGGTTGCTGCGTGGCCATCAGGTCTTGGCCTTGGGCAGTACGGGTGGTAATGACTCCTATTTGTGACTGGGGGGGTGGGGCGGGGCGGGAAACGGGACAGGAATTAAAATAGCGCGATGACAGGTTTTTACATCCGAGCACTAGCCCTGCGTATACTCCCAAGCCAAGGAACAAAAAGCACCAGCAGAGCAGAGGCCATGGTTACAAGAAGTGGCACCCTAACTGGACCAGGAGATGAGGAAGATACATGTACAGCCAGGGCCTGGAGCTTGCAGGAGAGGGAAGAGACAAAGGAGGGGGATCCGCTTCCCTCTGCAGGGATCAAATTATGAGACTTCTGATCACGCTTTTTTACCGCTGAGCTCATTAATACATTCTGTGCTCTACTAACATGTTCTAGGAAACGACATTAGATACATGGAACCCTCATTATTTTATCCATAGTACTTTCTCATGCCATATTCTTCGTAAAGCAGTGACCTAGAATATTCCATTCCAAACAAAAGATTAAACACACTTCCCTTCTTAACTATATGATTCATGTCATATCATGAACCTAGAGTGTTCTAAGAACTTTCTTTTCAAAAGTCACAGATGAGGAAAGTAAGGCAAAATTACTTGAAGGTATCATAAAAGCTAGAAATACTCTTCGATTGTATGGTACATACTCCCTTTTTCACAAAATGCCCTCTATTACCCCCACAGACCACTCTGATTTTTAGCTAAAATGTATGATCAAATCAATATCTCAAGAGAAGAGATACTCTTGAGCATTGTAACAAGTGACCAGGCAATCGTGGAGAACTGTCTGAAAAGGCCAGGGTCTACAGACTCAAACTTGTCCCTAACCATGCTGGTGAGGTGGGTGTCTGTTCTCATTGCAAGGACGGTCCCCAGGCAAGGAGTCTGAGCCTTTCAACAGTTTTCAGTTCCCAGGACCTTGCTTGCAACTGTGGTCAGTACTAGTTTACTCACTTCTGATGTGTTCCCAATGAAAATAATATTCTAGGAGACCAGGCTCATATCCAGCTTGTCTCCTTTTCTTGCAAATGAAGTAAACACTTGATGCAGGGGCTTTGTAAAAAACAGATTTTCATGGGCTGCTCGCTCTTCTTCCTGTGTGGTGGATAATGCATCCGTCCCTAGAAAAAGATAGAACCTATCAATCTCATTTAGTGCAACTGTAGGAATCAGAACTTGGATCACTAATATTCTGGACCCGTCTAACTTTTTTTTTAATTTGGTCTGGAGCTGAGAGAGGCTTGCCCCTTACTGGTCCAATGAAATTTTGAGACCAGAAACTCTGCCCAGAGAAATCAAAAGCCTATGATGTGAAACCTGTGGCAGCTTCAAAATTTCTGCCTCGTAAAAACATTTTATCCTTTTTCTCATTATCGCCCATGTACTATGGTACACTTAACGAAAACAAAGTCATAGCAAATGTCTCAGCCATCCCTGAAAAATTCTCATTTAGAGAAGTCTCTGGAGAGCTAAGTATATGCTGACTTGTCATGTCTACTTGGTTTCACAGTGAAATGAGTCTTGGCTCTCTCCACCACAGTGACCCTATGACACAGCCTCATTAGCTGTCTAAGAGGGGTCTCCAATGAAAACAAATCATAAGCTGAAAGAACTCTAGCGGAGTTGGATGGAGCAAAGGAGAAAGGAAAACTAGGATAATTGTGTTTACTACTTACAAAGAGGAGAAGAAAATATGGTAGAAACAAGGAAGATATTCTTGGTATCTGTCTTCATATTTTTCTGTTCATAGTACATAAACAGAAGAAAGTGTCTCAAGAGGCCCAACTGATGTAGTCTATTTCACCCTGTTTCAATCAACCTGAGTAACCCAGGCATATTATAATTTCTTCCTGGAGGTATCCTTCCTCTTACCTTGATAAGTAACAGTGACATCAGTTGGAAGAGTTGTCGTGAGGTCCTTATATAGCAGTCTAGCACAAAATGGGAAGGACTGGCCTTCCGGCTCCGCTTTGTAAGTAAATGACAGCAAGTTGCACAGTGAGTTTCTCTGCAAAGGCCCAGCCAGAAAGGCTTCAAAGTCACTCTAATGGGGGTGAGGATCAAAAGAGACACAAAGTATATGACAATTACAACTCCAAAGGCAGTGAGTGGTTATGACGCTTCAAACATGTCTACCAAAAACAGGGCCTATTAATTAAATCTCAGAAATAAATGAAGGACAGAGAAAGGCCTGAAAAAAGGACAAATGACAGAGATTTATAAGATAATTAAGAACTGGTAGCAGCCTAGAGTCTAAGTTAATGGCCAGGGGCTGGGGATACAGGGGAGATACTATTTCTGCCAAGAACTGCATTGACATATGTATGGCTGAGATGCTTCATGTCTACATTCACGTACCAATTTGTTTATCTGACAGCCAGGCTACATATCAGTTTAAGTTTATCTGACAACCAGGAGCTTCAGAGTCATTCCAAATGCATAAAGAGGTATAAGAGTCACTTATTTTAAGAGTCACTTATTTCCTATTTGCATTCATTTCCTACCTTTTTTTTCCCTTTTTACCTCAACCCTAAGCTCAACTGCAACCCTAAATAGAAGGTAAGCCAGAGCTTAGGCAAAGATGGAGAGTATTCCTCTGTGGTATTTCAAGAAACCATTATTCTGCTGTGCACCTATACCCAAGGTTCAGCAAGACACCCGGCACATAGTAGGTACTCTATAAGTTCCTGTTGAATTAAAAGTATAGCAACTGTACCCTACCACTTTGTGAGGCGAAGGAAGGGTCAAGTTCAAAAGCTTGAGAATCACCATTCATGAGTGAATAATCCCTTAACTGGTATCCATGCTTCAACATCATCCAGAGTTTCAACAGAAGAGAAGGTGGAAAATAGCTTGTATATTAATAAGAAACAAGCATTAGAAGGACAGTGGTCAAACTTCCGGCTCAGAGTTATGAAACATTTGAAAGTACAAAAAAAGAACATGTCCCTTTTTCTCCTTTTAAGCTCATCTGGGCTCACAAAATGCTTTATAAGATCGCAGATACCTGAAGTCGATCTGCCTGGTACTTCCTCCCAGAGTAAGCATTCAGGTACTCGCAGAGAGTGAACAGGAAGTGCTGAATATTAGTCTGTAAGTATTTTGCAGATATCTCCTCCAGGGGAATGAAGACTGGAATCGAATGGTGATGTATCTGAAGTGGTTTCCGCATGACAAGGTCCACAAAATAGGAATCCAGCAGATTCCCCTCAAAAGCAGTGCTGATGCAGACACAGACTCCTCGGCTGGTCAGTTTCCCACTGATCCCTGAGACAAATAAGACGATACCTTAAGAGATGTCAGGCAAAGGCAGTATCCTATTCACCTGTGCATCCCAGTCCCCTCAGCACTGCCTACTTACATACATCATGGGCTCAAATGCTCGTTGAATGAATGACAACAGACTCTTTCTTCTCACTGACTCTAGCTCACTTTGAGTTGATAAAACCACAGAAGAATGGTGGGAAAGAAAGAGCATCCTAAATATTAAATTACTGAGGAAGAGATTTTGAACTTTTCAATTTACCTATGCTTCTTTTTTCCTGAGTGTCAAATAATTTATGGTAGTCCCCACGTCTTCCCACAATCCTCTTATGATACAGATAACAGGTAAATAAATCCTCATTTTAATGGTGAAACAGAGACTTGAGGGGTTCAAACTATTTGACCAGTGGCATAAAGCAAGCCAGCAGTGAAGGAAGTTCTAGCACACCATCTAGCACATGTCAAATTGCTAAAAATGAACAGTCTAAGCCAGCCACCAGTCAACCTGCTGCTGCACAAAGGGGCCAGTCCTGTAGGGCAAGTTGCCTGTGAAGAGCATGCCAGCTTTGTGTGTGTGTAAGCTGAAGGGGGCAAAAGTCAATGTTCATGAAGTAAGTCCAGGACTTATAATACATCTTGCAAACTAACTCACTAGAGACAAGAGAACGGGTCAGAAAAAAACTATACCTGTAAAACGATATGCCTGCAGAATGGCTTTCACGTTTTCCCATTTTCTCTTCAAACTTTCTTGCTCAGTAATCTCTAATGTTTGGTCGGGTTCTACATTGGTAGTAGATGCTTTAACCTGCGAGATATGTAGCAGATCAAACTGGGTACAAAGGGGCATAATAGAAATCCCATGCCCTCACCTACCTGGAAAAAATTTAAATGCACAATATTTTTTAATTATATAATCAATCAAGAAATGCTACAGTGGCCAGCCACCTGGTGCTATGAATTCACAGCAGAGGAAGAATCTTGTGGGTTACAGTGCTAGGAATCAGAAGTAGAAATTGTGCTGGCCTGGACAACAATGAACTTGGTTGGCATGGAGAGTACTGTGAGAGGAGAAAGAAAAGGATGTCAGGAAAGTCTAGGAAGCAAAAACAGCTGCGAAGAGGCAAGGCTGGGAAAGTTGGTTTGGGTCAGACTGTGCAGGTTTTCAAGTGCCAGGATGAGAAATACTGACTCTCAGCCACACGCTGCGAGATACAGCCCAGTAGGAGGTATTGGACTAACTCTCCCTCTGAGACAACTACACAAGCTGGATCAAATACCAAAGAGGAATAAGCAAATGCAAGTAAACAAACAGAAAATGGCCCGAAGGCACTGGAGAATCACCAAAATAGCCAGATTGAAGACTAAGGATAAATGCTCTGAAGTGAGCTGGGATTTCCTGAGGTTTTCCCCCTCAGAGCATTTGCTGATTTTAATCACAAGGCATACAGGCCAAATAGAAAGCTGCAGGCTAAATTTTGTAGCAGTCTCACCATGCCAGGGAAACAAAAACTGGAGATCAAGGTTACCAGAGCAGCCTTCCTGTGGGTCAAACTATAGAAAAGGGAACCCAACATTCTGCATACAACTTGCCCTCCAGGCACTTGCCAAATCCTAAACTGCTTATGTGTGGCTGGGTACTTAGAAACCAAAACAGAAAGAAGCTCCTGAAAGTTAAAAAGCTAAGCAGAGATTCTGGAGATCAGGGCCTGCCAAAGAAGGGGGATCTTGACAGATCTGTTCCCAACACACCCAAGCTTTCAAGTGAGGTCCCCCCGCCCCCCACCAAAGGACTACACCCTAGGAGTAAGGGCAAACCAGAAAAAGACTACTTCAACGATTAAAGTGATATGCCCATATGCTATCTGCCTGTCAGAAAAAAAATGAAATTCTTTCTGGAGGAAGAGGACATAGTTCAGAATCCCTATATTTTTTCATACGATACCCATCACTGAAAAAAAAAAAAAAGAAGCATATCAGGGAAGAGGAACAGACCTCTGAAAACCAGGAGAAAAAAGAAGACAACAGAAGCAGATCCAAAGGGATTCAGCTATTTGAGTTATTAGGCATAATCATTAAAATAGATTAAAAGATGAAGAACTCACACCAAGGGGCTGGAATCTATTAATGTCAGATGAAAATCCTAAATCCAAAAAATACAATAACCAAAATCAGGAATTCAACAGGTTTAAAAGCTGACTGGACACATAGAAAAAGTAGAAAATAGGTATATTTTCTTATCTAGATTAAAGATATAAGACATAGGTCACAGTAAAAACAAAACAAAAACTCCATACTTGGGAGCCCCAGAAATACAGGAAAGAATGAGGCAGATGCATTATTTGAAAGATGCTGGCCAAATTTTCCAAATAAATGAAAAACAGCAAGTAATTAATTTAAGAAGTGCTACAAACACCAAGCTGGATGAAGAAAGAAAACCAATCCTAGCCACATTATGATATAAAACTGCTAAAACCCAAAGACAGAACCATGAAGCAGCCAAAGGGCGAAAGACACACTATATGCAAACAATAAGACTAACATCTGACAGAAACTATGGAACTAGAAGACAATGGAAAATGTATTGAAAGTATAAAAGAAAATAAATTTCAATCTATAATTCTATGCTGAGCAAAAATACCCCTTTAAACATGAAAAATATAGTGAAATACGGCATTTTCAGACAAACAAAAATAGAGAATTTATTTCCAGCAAATTTACACTGAAAGTAGTACCAAAAGGAACTACTTACACTGAAGGAAAATAATCCCAGATGAAAATCTGGAAATGCAGCAAGTAATAAAGAGCACTGAAAAAGGTAAATATATATATATAACTCTAAAAGCATAGTGACTATACAAAAGTGTTTCATACAGTTTTAAGTATATGTAGAATTAACATATGACAATAATAACATGAAAGGCTGCATGTGTGGGAGAGAAAAGATGTTAGAAGGTTCTGTAATTATCCAGAAAGTGGTACAAGTACTAATCTAAAGTATATTCTAGTAAGAAAAAAAGCATGTTTTGTGGAGGATAACCACAAAAAGAATGCTAAAAGCATGTATAATTAGAGAAGTGAAATAATAAAAAAAGATCAATCCAAAAGGTGGAAAGAAAGGACAAAAGAGAAACAAAGAACAAATAAGATCATAAATAATAACATGGTAGACTGAGATCCAGATATGTTAGTAATCATATTAAAAGTTCATGGACTAAATACTTTAATTAGAAGACAAAGACTGCCAGGCTGGATTAAAAATGTCTAACTATATGCTATTGATACTTACAAGAACAAGAGCTGTTGTAGTGATACTAATATTTGACAAAGTTGACTTTAAGAAGTTTAACTAAAAAGGGAACATTTCATAATGATAAAAGTTAAGCCAACCAGGAAGATATAACAATCCTAAATTTGTTTGTACCTACTACACAGCAAAATGGAATGAAAGGGAAAAAAATGTACAAATCCACAATTACAGCAGGAGATTTCAACACATTTATCCCAGTAACTGATAAAACAAGTTGACAAGTAAATTAGTGAGGATATAAAATAGCTGAACATCATGATGAACATATTTGGTCTATCTGATAGAGAGAATACAGTACCCCAAAATGCAAAACCCACATTTAATGCACATGGAACATTTATCAAAACATTTATCAAAACATGCTGGGTCATGTTCTTTGATCACAATGGAATTAAGCTATAAATCAGTAACTAAAAAATTACTAACAAATCCCCCAATTTTTGGAAATTAAGCAATATATTTCTAAAACAAACCTATGGGAAAAAGAAGGTATTACAATGGAAATCAAAAATATTTTGAATTGAAATAATGAAAACATGATATACCAAAACTTGTGGGATATAGCTAAAGCCATGTGCTATGAACTGAATGTTTGTGTCCCTCAAACTTCAGAAACCTAACCTAAAGCCCAATGTGATGGTATTTGGAGGTGGGGCCCTTGGGAGGTGATTAGGTCATGATGGGGGAGCCCTCATGAATGGGATCAGTGCCCTTATAAAAGAGATGCCAAAGAGCTAGCATGCCTCTTCCGGCATGTGAGGTTACAGTAAGACCACAATCAAAGAGGTAGTTAAGTCCTCAGACACTGAATTTGCTGGTGCCATGATCCTGGACTTTCCAGCATCTAAAACTGTAAAAAAAAAAATATTTGTTGCTTATAAGTCATCCAGTTTATGGCACTTTTGTTATTGTGGCCCATATGGACTAAGATTCTATGCTTAGAGGGAAATTTATAACCTTAAACACATACAGGAGAAAAAAAGACTTATAAAACAGTAAGTGTTCATCCCAAGAAGCTAGAAGATACGCCATGTACACTGACTGGAAGACACAATACTATAAAGATTTCAGTCCTCTCCAAATCAATATATAGATTCAGTGCAATTCCAATCAAAGCTACAGGAGGTTTCTTTTTGGAAATTGACAGCCGATTCCCAAATTTATGCGAAATTCGAGGGGCCAACAAGAGCCAAGATAATTCTGAAGAAGACCTAAACTATAGGTATCAAAACTTTCAGTAATAAACCTCTGGTACTAGCACAAAGACAAACAGACCAATGGCACAGAACAGAACTCAGAAGCGGGCCCACAGTGGACCCAAAGACCCACTGCAATACAGTGGGAAAAGAGTGGTCTTCAGAAGTAGTACTGGATGAACTGGATATCCATATGGAAAAAAAAAAAAAAAGTAGTATGACCTCTATTTCACACCATACACAAAAATCAATTTCAGAGGGACTGTAATTCTGAAAATAAAAAGTAAAATAAAGCTTTTAGAAAATAACACAGAATATCTTCATGTTCTTAAAGTTAGGCAAAGATTAAAAGGAAACAAGAACGGTAAGCATAAAGTTAGATTCCTCAATCAAACTTCATTAAAATGAAGACTTTCTTCTCATCACATTGTTAGAGAGTGAAAAGGCAAGCCAGTCTTTAAAAGAAGATCTGGGGCTTCCCTGGTGGCGCAGTGGTTGAGAGTCCGCCTGCCAAGGCAGGGGACACGGGTTCGTGCCCCAGTCCGGGAAGATCCCACATGCCGCGGAGCGGCTGGGCCCGTGAGCCATGGCCGCTGAGCCTGTGCGTCCGGAGCCTGTGCTCCGCAACGGGAGAGGCCACAATAGTGAGAGGCCCGCGTACCGCAAAAAAAAAAAAAAAAAACATAAAAGAAGATCTGGAATACAGATACACAAAAAATAACTCATATCCAAAATGTGTAAAGAATTCTACAATTTAATAAGAGATATACAGCCCAATAAAAATTCTGCAAAAGTCTTAAGAAGTTCACAAGAGAAGATTTTCAAGTGTCCAAACAGGTACTTAAAAACATCAGTTATATAGGCGAACGCGAATTAATCCACAATGACTTACTCCCACACCCTAGAATGAAAAATTTCTAAAACTGACAACACCAAGTATCAGTAAAGATGCAGAACAATGGAAACCTTATACACTGTTGCTGGGAATGTAAAATTGGTACAATAACTTTCAAATACTGTTCGACAGTATTTACTAAAGATAATCTGCATACCCTGTGACCCAGCAATTCAATAGAAAAGTATATATTTTTATATCAAAAGACAGGAACAACAATGTTCACAGCAGCATTATTCTTAATAGCCCCAAAGTGAAACAATCCAAATAACTCAAATGTCACCAATAAGTACAATAAGTAAAAAAAATTGTGGGATATTTCTTCAACGGAATAATTATATAGCAATATAAAAGAGTGACCACAGCATGCACCAATATGGATGAACCTCACAGAGATAACATTCAGCAAAAGCAGCCCGACATAACAGAGTTTATACTTTTTAAATTTATGTAAAGCTCCATAACAAGTAAAACCAATGTATAGTAACAGAAACCAGAATAGCAGTTACCTTGAGGGAAATGACTAGGAGGATTTAAGAGGGAGACTTCTGGGGTGCTGGTAGTAGTCTACACTTTGATCTGTGTGGTACTTACCAGGGTGTGTTCGTTCTGTAAAAGGATCTTCAGATTTGTGCACAACATATACACATATGTGTGTATGTGTATTCATATATATATATATATATATATATATTTTACTTTAATAAAAAAGGAAGGGGGGAGGGAGGAAGAGAATGGAGGAAAGGGGGAAAAGGAAGAGAGGGAGGGAAGACAAGGAAAAGAAGGCTGACCTTAACCCAGGAGGAATGAATAATTACTGACACTTTGAGCAAGGAAACTTGTAATTTAATGAAAAATGTAGTGTTTTATGAAGATTTTCTTGGCTGTGCGGAATTTATCAGAGAAGTATAAATACCAGAAGAAAACAAACTAGCAGACTGCTGCAATAATCTCGCCATCTAAATCACCTGGTAAATATTTAGGATCCATGTGGATAATACGTGCTCTACAGCAGGGGGTGGGGGAGGGGCACAAAGACAATCTAAAGAAGAATTTGACAGGTTTTACTAACTGAACCTGGGCTAGAGAGAAAGCTGAAAAGAGGGAAAAGTCAAAGTTTACTGTGAGGTTTCAGATTGGGTTATAGAAAGATGGTGCTAATGACAAAAGTACCAATGACGCAAGTCTGGCTGAGATTAAGGTAACAGGCTCATGTCTATGAGGGTAGGTTTAAGAGATTATTATGAAGAATTTGCCTGGCCCATCAGTAATGCCTGCCAGCTGTTAGCGGGTATTGACATTAGCCGACTCTACAGATTGATCACTTGAGGGATCAAGGACTGAAATCCATCCAGTAAGACCACAGGTAAAACGTATTACACAAATTTGCTAATTCCCAGATCATGTTTGTTTTTTACACTCTAGGAAAGCCTGCCAACGTCGATCACCCTTCTACTCACACTAGCTTGATGTTGTTTCACTTCAGCCCTCAGCTTATCTCGCAGACGTCTCAGTTCATGAATCCTGGTTCCAAGAGCACTTTCCTCTGCCTGGGCGCTCTGTGGCTCTTCCATTTTTTTACGGGATCTGCTCACTTGAGTCTCTAGTCTTTCCAAGTGAGCTAAAACACCTGAGGGAAGTAAAAAGGGAATTTCACAAGAAGCTAAGGATTTCTAACCCCAGGAACGGGAAGCACTTCAGGGAAGAACAGAGGGTGGCCCTTTTTCCAGAACTCTGTGGTCAGCTAAACTGGAGACGTTGCCAACAATTTATAAAACAGGAGGAGCTGACAACAGAAGTCAATGATCAGCAACCTCTTAGGCCGAACACTGACCTACAAGCAGTCCCTGACCAAGACACTGTTCAAAAAGGGCATCATCTGAAAATGGCTAATCTCAGTTATCTATGATAATAGTGACCCAGAGGAAAACAGGGTCACCAAATTCAGACTCTCTCAGAGATTGTTTTTTTAATGCAGAATTGTTTTTTTTGGTTTTACGCATGTTTTCCCAAAGTGCTAATGCATAACTGGATTTAGATATCCACAGAGGCTTGAATAAGTACTCTGAAAAGTATTAGGAGCATAGGACTATAAAGGCACACACTGAAAGGAACCGTCCACCAATATTACTGGGTATCAGACAGGAAAACAAGCTCACCAACAGATAGAAATTCAGAGGCAATCTCAGATCCTAAGAGACTAACTAAAGACCAATATAGTAAAGGTCACAGTTTCATAATGCTAATCAACTCTAGCAGTGAAGCATCTGTGAACATTTCCTACATATTAAGACACTTGTGGGGCTTCCTTGGTGGCACAGTGGTTAAGAACCCGCCTGCCAATGCAGGGGACACAGGTTCAAGCCCTGGTCCGGTAAGATCCCACATGCCGCGAAGCAACTAAGCCCGTGCGCCACAACTACTGAGCCCACGCGCCTAGAGCCCGTGCTCCACAACAAGCCACCGCAATGAGAAGCCCGCGCACTGTAACTAGAGAAAGCCCGCGTGCAGCAACGAAAACCCAACACAGCCAAAACTAAATAAAATAAATTTATTAAAAAAAGAGACACTTGTGCTAGATCCTTTACTTACAAAGCATGCAAAGAATTAAAGCATTTATTTAATATTTCCTATGCATTAGGCATGTGCTAAATGCTTCACTTGAAAAGCATTAAAAGAATTATCTAATTTCCACAGCCACCACCACAATGCTATTATTCATCTCCATTTTCCAGATGAAAACACTGAGGCAGAGAAAAGTAAAATAACTTGCCCAAGGCCACAGTATTTATAATGGCAGAGCCAGGACTCCAACCCAGGTCTGACCAATACCAGTCACTGCCTCTTCCACGGGAGTAATGCATAAATGGCTCCCCCCAAATCCTGGGAAGAGTACAGAAAGCTCATTGGCTAGAACTGTAGCTCTGAATATGAACGCTTAGCATACTAGGAATGCAACCTATTGGTCTAGAAAGGGATAAGAGCCTAGAATATGTGAAGTAATTTTTCCTGTTCCAATGATCTTAGCTGCCTGTCCCTTTAAGTCTTCAATGTTAGTTCCTTTCACCATCCTGCTCCCAAACAGGACAGGTCACACATCGGTTAGAGGAGGGAAAGGCTTTCAACCTGCGCGTTGTTTGGGCAGCAGAAGTAAGGGGGGGAAAGGCGACCCTTTGAATACCTCCTCTGGACTCGCCGTCTTGACTTAGAGTATTCGCCAGCTCCATCTCCTCCTCAGATTTCCAAGAGCCTTGCTAGAAAGCTGTCCAAGCACCAGTAATAGGGCTGTCCTTGGAGACAAAATAAAATGGCAAGAATCGCTTCATATTCAGACAAACCTAGAGGGCAGGCACACGCAACGCTGGTACGCACCCGTGCGCCCCGGACACCCCAAGTGTCGTCGCTAGGACTCCCCTTCCCTGACCCGCCCGGTCCGCTCCCCGGGTCCGAGTCGGCGGTGTCCACGTCTACCTCCCCGCCCCTGCGCGCTCCTAAGGCGCCGCGCCTCTGGTTCCTCCGGGCTTCCTTGCACACGGAAGGAGCTGTAAGAATGCCGCTCAGCCTTCCACCCTATCACGGCCCCGACCGCCACTGGGTCTTACTTTCCCTTACTTCCTCTCCTCTGGCTGTTCCCGCTTGCCTTCAAATCCAAGCCAACCGGTCCCAGCGTGCTTTGCACTCCCAACGTACAAAAACATGGCAGCACTCCGGGCCCCTCCCTGATCCCGGCATGCATCGGAGGATAGGCCTGGCCTTTAAGTTGTGCGGGAAGATGGCGGCCGCTGGCGCAGAGCCGCAGATCCTGGTACAGTACCTGGTGTTACGAAAGGATCTATCACAAGCGCCGTTTTCCTGGCCAGCGGGCGCATTGGTAGCACAGGCTTGTCACGCAGCCACCGCGGCCTTGCACATTCACCGGGACCACCCGCACACGGCCGCTTACCTCCGGGAGCTGGGGCGCATGCGCAAGGTGGTCCTCGAGGTGAGGCCCGGGCGGAGGGGGAGGGGCCCTGAGGATATCGAGACCGGAAGAGGGTGTGGTCTTGAGTCGGAGGGCCTAACTTCATGGAGTGGGTGTGGCATTAGTGGGGAGGGGTGTTTGACTTACAAGTTTTGGTAAGGTTTCTGGGGCTTGAGCTATTGCCTAGGGAGCCTTACCTTGACTGGGCGGGGCCTGACGGTGTGACGAGTGGACATCGGGCCCGTTATAAATGCTTCCCGCACCCCTTCGGTCTTACCTGCGTCCCTCTTAAACAGATGCCTGTGAGGGCGGAGGCTGGTGGAGCGACACCCGCCTTTCTACCTGTGCACTGCGCCGGCCTTTTAATGGCTGCGCAGAAAAGTACTGTCCTTAACCCTCTTCGCAAAACCGATCCAGAAGGGTAAGGACGCGGGGTTCCTTATTGCAAGTGAAGTCAAACTGGAGCATTTACCTGGTTCTGACGCCAAATTATTTGAAAATAAATGTGAACCCTAGTATAATTTGAACCTAGCATCAGACGTAAGGTTCTTTTTACAGATAGCCAAACAGATCTTACCCTTACCTTCTGTCAATTCTGCCTCTAGAAATGTATCCTAAGAAAACAGCAAGATGCACCCTAAGAGCGTTGTACAAGGATAGGAGCATTTTATCATAGTAAAAAAAGTGGAAATCACTAAATTTCCAGTACGATGAATTGTCTAAACTTACGCCCTTATAATGGATTATTACGAAACTAGCATAAATCATGTTTTTGGAGCATATTTACCTGGCATGAAAGAGTGCTCATGATGTGATTCTAATTGAACTATATATTCTACATACAAAGTGATCCAGATTTTGAAAGTAAGAACTAAGAAAATATATCCAAATATTAAGTAGTGAGTGGGTAGTGGAATTTTGGTTATTTTGTAATGCTTTTCTATTTTTTTTTTAGTTTCCTACATTAAGCACACATTTTATAATGAAAAAAATATTGCTTTCATTTTAAAGCAATTTTCTTCTCATAAAATTTATTTATTTTAATAAATAAACCTGGGATGGAGGGGTTGGGTAATTCCTTCCTGGCCAGCTGGCAAAAGCAGATCATTTTTCAAGAGAAAAATTGCTGTTGGGTAATGAAACATTAAACTGTAACCTGTAGGAAAATGTCTTGAGAATCTATAAGTAGGCAGAAAAGAAACAGATAGCTTTTTCCTTCAGATTCCTTTTATAGGATTTTATAGGAAGGCTTCAAGAAATCATGTAGTTCAGACATCCCCCACTCCCTTGCTTTCAGGCAGATAAAATATTTACCCCTTTTCTCAGATGAGATATCTGAAGCCCACAGAGATTAAGGGACTCCTCTGAATTTAAAAGACATCTCATGATTCTGTTGTTAGCTATGACTCAAGAAAGGGCCGTAGGAGTCACCACTGATTAAATAAAGGTGGTGCTGTAGCCATAAAGACCAATAAAATATAAGACAGTGCCAAGATTAACTCCATTTACTGGGTGCTTTGTGTCAGGCACAGATCTGAGCCTGATTTCATTGAATCTCACTACTACTAGGAAGCATTATCATCCCATTTTACAACAGGGACACAAAGGTTCAGCTAAGTCACATAACTTATCAAAGAGCACACAAATCAGTAAGTGGTAGAGCAAGGGTTTGGACTCACTCTAACTTGTACTGTGCTGCTCCTGGTGCTGAAGAAGGAGGGAGGGGAAGTCAATGCATTCTTCTTCAGCATGCCCAAAGGACTCAGCAGATTAAGAGTGGCAATCCCAGCATCCTCTAATTTGATTAAGACAAACCTCTAGTTATCTTAGTGGCTTCTGCCTTCATAGGCCAAAAAATATACCTTATGCAACATAACACACTAAGTACCTTTATTTTCTGAGTGATAGCTATGCTATTTCCTGTAATGGGATTCAGCATGGGTGATAAAGATGATGAGAAACAGTTTCAGAAGGACACTAGAGAATAGTTTGCCCACGCTTGAGTTAAAAACTGGGAACTATCCTGGCGGAAAGAAAATCCTTCTAGGTTTGTGTGGACTAGGGTGGAAGTAGGAGGGAGGTGGAGGTGATGTGATTTTAGAAATCCTTCCAGTAGTCAGCTCTTAAAGTCAGAGCTGGCTGAGGGATTAGGGATGCTGTTTAGGCACCAGAACTAGAAAATGTGTAGAGCATAATTACTGACAATGCATTCCCACCCCCACTCCCACCCCTTCAGAGAGTGAATGGCAAATGGAGCAATGAAGCTGTTGTTTCTAGAGACATGCTCTACAGTTCCTTCTTTGGTAGAGCTGTTCCTCCAGTTTCAGTTAAGAGGAGCCCCCCTCCATACTTTTTTTTTTCCTTTGCCTTTTGTCACTTACTAAATGGGCTTTTCAGTCTGTGTTCTGCTCCTTGTAGGCCCCAGATGAGACCACCTTAAAGTTGCTGGCAGAGACGCTGCAACAGAAGAACATTGACCACAAGCTGTGGGTGGAGCAGCCAGAGAACATCCCCACTTGCATTGCACTCCGTCCCTACCCCAAGGAAGAAGTGAACCAGTATTTGAAGAAGTTCCGATTGTTCAAATGACTGAAGTTATCAATTGCTTTGATATGTTTGAGTATCAGCTGGATCCAGAAACTGCACGCCGTCCATCCCTAAGCACCGTTGTACTCCTTTCAGTGGCAATTCCCTTCCCTTTAAATTATGACAGTTAGTTTCCTGAGGGTCAAAACATGTTCATATTAAAGTTGCCATTAATAAGTATTTTTAATTATTTATAAGTTCAGATGGGGAAAGTAGGTGAGTAGCATTCTCATCTATGGGTCATTGCTCAAATAGAAGATTTGGTTAGACTCCTATATAGGGATCAAGGAAATACCCTTACTTTTTTGTTAGGAATAATAGAGTTCTTCTAGTTACCCAGGTTTAAAACGTTTCCTTTGAATTCCCTATTTCTTACTCACATCCAGGTATTGTAATCATTGAATCTTGGACACCATCAACTTTAAGATATACCATTATTTTACGTGTTGTTAAGAAAGAAGAAATGCTACCAATTAAGCTGAGACATGTAATTTCATTTCAAAGATGTTAAAATTTATTTGATTTAATAAAATATGTGAAGTGCTACATCTATTTTCTTATAGTTTCCAGTGCCACCACCCTGAATCAGGCTCTCATTTCGCTCACGAGTGTCCCACTGGTCTGCTCACCTAGCGTATCCTGGTTACAAGGCAGCAAGCGTTCTGCCACCAGGTTCATATATTGATAGGATCACTGAGCACCCTTTTCAGTATAGGCTCCAACTTGCCCAGGAATAAAGTCAAGATTCCTTAGCTTAGCCCTCAGGCCCTCCACGTTTATATTTCCTACCTACCTTTTTAGGTGAATCTTCTATTCCCTGATCCAAACTTGATGTATCAATGAAGACTCCAGTTGCTGCCCTCTAGTCTCTGGCCTGGGAGTCGAATGTTAATACTCTCCCCCTCCCTTTCCTGCCTCTGGACTGAAACTTTGTGGCTCAAGTGCTATCACTGTCACAAAGTCTTACGCAGCCAAAAATGATAGCTCCCTTCTCTGAACATCTATTATAACACTGTTGAGTGCTTAAAATATTTCTATAAACATTTGGAGATATCTACTGAAATTGTTTGGACATCTGTGAAGCAAAGTTTATAAAGGGTCATTTGTTCAACAGATATCTGTAGCATGTCTACTGTGGCAGGCTGTACTAAGAGCTGAGGATACAAAGGTGAATAAAAGTTTTTGCCCTCAGGTAATGAAGAATCTAGTGAGAAGACAGATATATAGATATTAATACAGAGAGAAATGTACAAGGTAAAATGAGTACACTTCCCCCCACCCTCTAGATACCAAGACTGCCAAGCTACTAGATAGGAAGATTTTCCTTCATAAGAGATGGTCACTTGAAACTAGGAGAGTTGATAGGGTCTCCCAGGGAGAATTGGTAGAGTGCTGAGGGCAGAACCAACCCCAGGAACCCAAGTGAACAGAGTCTCAAGGGGAAGAGAGCAATCAAGGGCAGCACAGAATTTCACTAAATAAGAAATGAAAACATTTAGCAATTGGGAATATGTTGATTAACTTGGTGAAAGCAGTTTAAATAGTATATGAGGTGGGAATCAGATTGGAACCTACCGACAAGAATGGGAGGGGAGGTAAGAGGTGGGGACTATTTTAAGAAGCTTGAATGGGAGGAGAGAGGACAGTGGGGGCTGGAAAGGTGAATGCTGGGTCCCAAAGGGGAATTTACTTAGACGCTTGAGCAAGTTAATAGGTGAGAAGGAGGAGAAGGAGAAGAGAGACTGAAGTTACTAAATGGAATAACTGATAAAAGAAGTTCAGGAAAAAATGAGAAGTGGTAGGGTCAAGGGCATAAGGAAGGACAGGCCTTGAATAGAGAGAGAGAAACCTTTTCTGAGACTAGAAGAAAAGAAGTGGGGATAAGGTACGAATATACATGAGTTTATAGTGGAAGAAATACCTGTTGACTTAATTTTCTTCTACGAAGCGGGAAGCACATAGCCTTTCATAACACTGAACAAACTTACTGAGCACTGTATTACATGGCATAACATAGTGGTTAAAGTTCAGACCCTGGTAGCAAACAGCCTGAGTCCAAATCCTGGCTCTCGCATATTTCAGCTGTGTGAACTTGGGCAAGTCACTTCACTCGAGTTCCCTGAGCCCCAGGACCTTCATCTGTACAACAGGGATTTACAGGAGTGCTATGTGGATTAGATGTGTCAGTATGTACAAATCCCTTGGAACAATGCCGGGGCACTTGGTGCTACAACCTGAGCATAAAAATATAAGACATGGCCCTTAAGGAGCTTTCCTTAAGGGAAAGCCATGAGTCATGGAAGCCAGTCTAATTCCTTTTCTGCTAGGGAGTGATGCCATCCACTCCCTGCTACTTCCATTCAAGACAATTAGGAAAACGCTTCCAAATGACCCTGTATTTTTTTTTTAAGTATTTTTTTAAAATTCAAATTCTGCAGTAAGACAGTGAGAAAGCCAGAGAGAGATGAGTGTCTACACACCTGGGAAATAACGCTCTGGTAAATCCCTAAAGCAGGGAGCACAAATAGCATAAATTTCTACCCAAGTGAGGAAAGGACAGGCACTCATGTGCTGACCCAAGTGAGAACAAGACAGTAGCAGGGAAGTGGCAGATTTTCTTATTAGAATCAGCTAAGCTCATTATCACCTGAACTAGATCAGCTGCTCTCAAAGCATAGTCCCTAGATCAGCATCACTTGGGTACTTATTAGAAATATAAATTCTCAGGCCCTATCCCAGACCTACTGAATCGGAAACTCTGGTGTTATCTAGAAGCAGCCTGGTCCCAGGAGGCAGGCAACCTAAAAAGTGTACGATAAATGTGTGTGATTTACAATCAACACATAAGGATAGTGTATGATGTGCTTACAGGAAGGGGTCAAGATGGAGAGGAAGAATCTGGCACTAAGTACACTATATCTGGCCTTGTATACCAAATTTACAAAAAACGGATCCTCCAATGGAGCAAAGTCTGTGCTGCAAGACCTAGAATAGGTGACAAATCCTTGAAAAAGAGTCTCCTATGCTTTGCTAAGTTTCTTACATGTGAAAAAATATTTTATTATGAACAAAGTGCTTCCATATGTGTTAATCAATCCTGACAGTTTTGTGATGCAGGCAGTCTTGTCTCAAGGTTACTGATTCAGAAAGGCTTTGACTTGCCCAAGATCAAAGTCAGTGGCAGGCCTGGGATTGAAAATCAGGCCTTTTGTCAGTCAATTTTCTCTTAACCTCTCATAGCTGGTTACTCGTCTGATTTTCAGCCATCTAGATACTAGTTAGAGAGCGGTTTGAAAAGGGGTCACGAGGAGTTCAAGCGCTGGGAAGCTGTATCTTCCATTATATATTGGTTAATTGACATGCTGGATTATAAATCAGTCTCCTGTGACTATGAGCTGTGTGACTCAATACTCTAGGGACCAATTATAAGTGGATGAGCTGACAAAATTGAGCTTCTGAACTTGTAGAGCCGAGGATCAACACCTAGGTCGTTGCTTCTCATGGGGCTGGCAGAACGCAGAGGGCTCCCCTAGGGGGCCATGTTAAGGTCTCATTTTATTGTTGTTTAATGAACATATCTTCCCCACAGGTTCTGAGATGCCATCCTACGGGTGTGCACTGCTTCCTGGTTGAGAATAATGGCAGTGGTGAACCACTGTTACTGACGAGAAGGTGTCAGTGTGCAAAAATGGCTGAGAACCACGAACCACTGCCCTCGGCTACTATGACCTCACAAGTTTTAGCTGTCCTCTGAGGGCAAGTTAGCACAGCCCCAGCTTCTCCTCTACTTTGAGATCTAGATATGGTAGGTCTTAAAAGCTGGCCTAAGTTTTAGCTTTGGGGGCTTTGCAAGGGCCAAAAAAGTGGCACCCAAGTTCTGAACCTAGGTTTTTTTATTTTTTATTTTTTTTGCGGTACGCGGGCCTCTCACTGTTGTGGCCTCTCCTGTTGCGGAGCACAGGCTCCAGACGCACAGGCTCAGCGGCCATGGCTCACGGGCCCAGCCGCTCCGCGGCATGTGGGATCTTCCCGGACCGGGGCACGAACCCGTGTCCCCTGCATCGGCAGGCGGACTCTCAACCACTGCACCACCAGGGAAGCCCTGAACCTAGGCTTTCGAGAAATAAGATAAAAAGCAGGTGACAAAGCAAAATATCACTTTTATTATCCATAGCTTAGATGATAGAGCTTTGTGTGATAGCCTGAATGGGCTTGCTAATTTCCTGTCCTGAGACTCACGAAAGTTGCTCCTTCCTACTGGTCACGTGGAGAAGAGAGAGAGAGAGAATAAATCCCCCACATTCAATCTATCAAGCTTTGATTAGTTCCACCCAAACGAGAAACATGGACCAAAAGCAATCAGCCACCAACTAGGCTATTCATTCAAACTGCATGAAGAAGAACAAGGAGTGGAACAACAGACTCCATAGGATTATGTTTATTAAACTCACTCTGTAAAGGAAGAAGTGGGGATAAGGCATTCCACCTCCTCCTCAGCACTGGATGTAAGGAATTCTGAAGAAGTACTAATGATCCAAGAGGAAGACTGTTCTGGCAACAGGTGCAAGATGTATTTGCTGGGAATGGGGAGGAAAGCTGGGACATCAGTAAGGAAGCTGTGTGAAATAACGGCACAAGACTGACGATGTGGTAACAAAATGAAAATTGAGCCGTAAGCAATATGGTGTTACTTCCTTATGGTATAAACAGAAAGAGCAAGGCAGAGGACAGTCCCAGAAGACTTGAGATTAAGGCTGAACTCTGCTACTTATGGCTATGCAATTTTGCTTCAGTTTCCTTATCTGTGAATAATTCCTAACAGGAATTAATCAATTCAAATTTAAGGATCAATTTAAGCAATACCCTACAAAAACACTATATATCTATCACCACCACAGACAATTTAGTCTCTTTCAATGCAATCATTATACTCAATGTTTTTTCTCATTTTATTGCATTATGGAGAGGTCAGTTCAGGTCCTTGCACTGGCTAGGACCTGTAGTAGAATACTAGCCGTGTTCATAGGTATCCCTGACTTGCTATTATTGACTGCAATGGGAATGCTTTTAAATCTTCACTGTTAGGTATGTTAATTTGTTGAAAGTTTCAGCAAATTCTTTGTATCAGATTAAGGAAGCTCCCTTCTGCCACTGCTTTGCTAAATCTAAAAAATTCATATGTGTGTGTTTTTTTTTTTCATTTACTGAGATGATCATATGGGTTTTCTCCATTGTTACTGTGGTGATTTGCAGTGTAAGACTTCAAATACTGAACCATCTTTGTTCCTGGAATAAACCCTACTTGGGCATGATTATTTAATATGAGGGAGATGGCCTAGTTAAGAGACCTGGGTTCCAGTTACCTTTCAGTCTCCTAGCTTTAAAAGCCAATTTATATACTGATGACTTCCAAATTTGTATCTTTAGCCCCAACTACTCCCTAAATTTCAGCCGCCTCTGTATCCAATAGATTTGACATCTCCTCCTCTTGGATGTCTAACAGGAGTCTCAAACTTATCATGACAGAAAATAAATTAAACCTGCCTCTTTTCCCCATCTCTGTTAATGGAAATTCCTTCCTTCCAGTTTGCTCAGGCCAAGAACCTAGGAGTTGTTTTTGATTCTTCTCTCACTCCACATCTGATATGTCAGCAAATACTGTTGTCTCTACTTTCAAAATACACCCAGAACCTCACCACTTCTCACAATTTCCACTGCTACAATTCTGGTCCGACTCATCTTCTCGCAGCTGTACTATTACAATAGGCTCCTACAGGTCTACCTGCTTCTGCATTTGCCTTCTCCACAACTATGTGCAACACAAAATCCCGAGTGATCCTTCCAAAACCCAAGTGAGATCAGGTCACTCCCCTGCTTAAAATCCTCCAATGGCTCGCCATCTCAGAGTAAAAGCCAAAGTTCTTACATTGGTCTATAGGGCCCTACACCATCCTGGCCCTCATTACCTCTCTGACCTCATCTCCTACAATTCTCTGCATTCACTCTGCTCCAGCCTCAAGACTTTTGCACCTCCACGTAGAAAGCTCTTTCTCCATATTTTCACTCAAATGTCCCCTTCTCTGAAGACCTGACTTTCCTGTTTTAAACTGCAACCACTCTCCTCCAGTAGTGTTCTCTATCCCTCCTTCCCTACTTAATTTTTCTTCATAGCACTAATCTTCTGGCACACCACATATTTTGTTCATTTGTCAGTCAAGCTTCGTTAGAATGCAAGCTCCACGAGGGCAAGGATTTTCATTTTCTTCATGGATGTAGCCCCAGTGCCTGGAATAGTGCCTGGGAAATACTAGGTATTAAATGAATAACTGTTGACTGAAAATATATATGTTGTTATTACTATTACATTAAAAATATTCATTCTTTAAAGTAGCTATTGTGCAATGTTTTAAAAGACAAACCCTTAAGTCTAAAGATTCCCAAGACTAACTATAGCTTACTTTCTGACGTGGAAAGAGTGACTGAAGTCACCTCTTTATCTGGGCTTATAAAAATTACATATCAAAGGCTGATTTGAAAACCTAGAACTAGTCCCTTATACTAATCTTGCTACTTTCACATACACGTGAAAATGTTCTTAAAAAGCTTTAAAAAAGTTTTCAAGAGAAGATAGGATGAAATTTTAAAGCCGAGGCTTAGACGTGCACGAGTCTTTAAACAGAACATTTTCTATGTAGAGCCTTTTTCCCAGTTGGTTTTTGTTGAACTTTAAAGTCTAGCTTACTAAGTAATTATCATTTAAAACACAATTGCTAACATCAGAAGAATGTTAAAAAGAAAAGCTAATTTTAAAAAATTAATACCTATTTTATAGAAGTTTGCAAGTTAAAAAGGACAATGAATAGGAAATATGCAGCCTAAAATTTAGTACAGGCAGGTGTATGATAAATTACTTTAGATTTGAAAACAAATAAGGCAGAACTGAGCAGGGCTGGCTCTTCAGGTATGAGGAAAATTCCAGGTAGGACATTTGTTCTGTTAGAGGAAGGTCTTCCTGCTCATTGACCTTTCCCATCTGTCTACGTACCAAGTTAAGTCACTCAGTTTCCAGAGGCACTGGTTTTAAAGGCCAATTAGAAATTTCACAAAAAGCCATCTTATTCTTGTTCAATTTCATCATGAATCACTTCTCAGTGGCATTATATTGTAGGTGAAATATTAGTAGGACATTCTATATACTCACTCTGGGAAGGAAAACCAGAAGGGACTGTCTCTCCTGATCTGTCTTTTTCTATTTTCTCATTAAGTGTAGTCAATCCAATCAGCTGATCTTCAGTGGGGAAGTAATTTCTGAGGAAAGTAAAGGGTTTAACAGCAGCATGTATCATCGATAAATATAAAGCTTGAGCATGTAAATAATGAAGTACTACTTTTGAGTAACTTATATGTGCATTAATTGTTTTTAGACACGGTCCTTAAAAAAATGGAAGTAATAAAGATAACTGCTAATGTTCTGTAAATTCTCCAAATATGTAGAGGCTCACATTTCATTAAAAAAAGAAACAATCATCATGATAGAATCATGATCTTGTCTTGAGCTCTTGGATACTTTGCAACCTTCCATTAGCTTAACAATCCAGACTCTAGGAAGACAACTCAGCCCCTGGTCTATCAGCTCGTTTCCCTTATTTAAAATACTGCTTCTGCATCTATTTCTTCGATCAGCAGTTGAGAGCCTACTATGTGGAAGGCACTGAGAGGGGGAAGAAAGAGAGATGTGAACCTCTTCTTTAAGAAGCTTACAATCTGGTGGAGAGAAACACGTACATATAGCCAAGTGCCAAATGGAGGCCCCGACACTGCACAAGGCAGTACAGAAGAGGGGACTAATCTAAGTGTGGGGTCCAGGGAGGGCTTCTTGGAAAGGGCATCTAAACTGAAGCCATGAGCAGAAAATAGAGACACAGATGTAGAGAACAAACGTATAGACACCAAAGTGGGAAAGTGGCGGTGGGGGTGGTGGTGGTGAGATGAATTGGGAGACCGGGATTGACATGTAGACACTAATACGTATAAAATGGATAACTAATAAGAACCTGCTGTATAAAAAAATAAAATTCAAAAATTCAAAAAAATAAATTGAAGCCATGAAGGATGAGTAGTGAGGAGAAAGGAGGAGCATTACGGGTTGGGGGGAAGAGAATGAACGTGGCAATGGAAGTGGGAACACAAATAGTGAATCCAAGAATAAAGACCAGATCAGTGTGGCAGGATCATTTGTTTAGAGAGGGTGTAGAGGGCCATGAAGCTTAAAAGGCTGGTAGATTTCAGGTCAACAATTGGCAAGAATTAGTCACCAACAGATTTTGAAGGTTGTGTTTAGAGAGACTTCTCTGATGACGGTGTGATGGATGAATGTAAAAGGCATGAAGGTAGTTACTATAATCACCCCCACCGTAAAGAGTCTGGAATTCGATCTCTGATCAATAGGCTTAGAAAAGAGAAGACAGCTCCGAGGCATTATAAAAGACAACTTTTTGCAATTCGGTAATTTGAGTAGGAGGCAGTTGTTGAAAAGGACCACTAACGGAATGATGGTACAACTAATTCAGGTAAGGGACAAAGAAGCTGTTTGTGGGGAGATAAGTTGTTTGGTTTGGGGCTTAAGTTTGAGGTGCTGAGTGTGCGGTGGGAGCCATCCACGTGGTAATGTTCACCAGTTGGAAATTAGAGACTGGACCTTGAAGAGAGATCTTGGCTAGAAGAGTGGACTTTAGATGCATATAAGTGTAAGCAGTACTGGGTTCAAGGGAAAAGATGAAATTGTTCAGCGCGAGTCAGGGACTTGCTTGAGAACTATTACCCTCACACAAGTTTAAAATACAAAAAAAAAAAAAAAATCAGTACTTTAACACATTCAAAATTAGTGCCCAGGTTTTATTTTCAAAATGGAAACCCCTATAAGCTTTTAAGGAAATTGAATTCTAGAGAAAAACTCTTAACTCATCAGGATTCCTAGTCTGTATGTGTCACTGTCTAAGGGTGCTTTTATCTTTAATAGTTGAATTGGGCAGTGGAAACAACGGCAGGCTTCATCACAAAACCCAAGGATAGACTCTTGGGTCTGGCACTTACCAGCCACCTGACCATTCATCTGAGCTTCAGTTTCACCATCTGTAAGACGGCACTATGACCTATTCTAATTGCTTCATAGGATTTTGAAGATCAAATGACATACTGTATGTGAATGTGCTGTACAAACTAAGAAATTATTAGCACAAGAGTATTAGTCTAGCATATTGCCTGGAAAGTATTTAACTGATTGTAATAATCTCCATTATTAGGAAGGAGGCAGCTTCAGGCAAGTGTCTCTGTACTTCCCACACTTCCTATCACAGTGTCTGTACTGCAACAGCTCATCAAAAATGTCATAAGTACTGAAAACTTGGTCTAAAGTTTTTTGTTTTATTCTGTACCTTAGGACCTCTGGGCATTGGAGCGGGAGGAAAACCTGATGAAATAGAAATTATTCCTTTTAACATTTTAATTCTTCTTTTCTCAAGCCAATGTCTTGGGTTTGCTACAAATACCTCTAGACACTGTTTAGTTCTGCTGGTTGCACAAACTACCAAAGTTCTGAGATAAGCACAAATGATTAGACCAGAGCTAAACTCCAGCATAAAAGAAAGATTCGTTGTCTGCAAAAGGATCAAGAGTTAGAGAAAAGTGAATGCTTCCATGATCCGCTCCAAGAAACCAAATTTTTTACCTCACAAAAGGGGTCCTCTGCCAGTCGTTTTATACCTGCCCCACAAGGAACCCATATTTTCCAGAGTTCTTTTAAGCTAAGGGGATGACACTGCAGTTTCATGGAGCCCCTCCTTCATTTTCTGTTAAGATACGCAGGGACAGAATGCCTCTCCCAAAACTGTATCGGGACACCTGCTGACTTCATGCCAAAGCTCACCCTCTTTTAGGCTTCCAAAGGTCAGGCTCTCTGACTGCCTCCAGAGAAGGGGCCAGGTGCTCTCTTCTCAGCCTGTGAGTTCTCAGGCCTCTTTTCAAAGCCTGCTTTTAAAAGTTATTTCCTGTAAAAAAGCATTGCCTAAGGTCACACAATGAGATTAAAGTCTGCAGACTCCAAATGCATCCTAAATCATATAGTCCAGGATAGTTAATCCAGAATTTGGAATTAGAAGAGTTGGTTCCAGTCCCAATTCTACTGAAAGACAGTGTTTGTGTCCTGACCTTTCTCTTTACAACTCTCTCGAAGGACTGCAGGGGATTAAATGAGATAATGTACCTAAAAGCACCTTAGAAATGTTACAGTGCAAATTGATTTTCCCTGAATTTTTAAAATTATTCTCATCAGCTCCAACAGATTATGTAAAAGCTATAAAAGCCTGCACTTCTGGCTGGTTAGGGCTAGTTATGGAAGAGACCTTAGCTACTGGCTGGCACAATTTCCAAGTGAGGATCCCAAAGCCCGTTCATGTCCCTCCTGGAGCCAAAGGCTGATTTAAATTACTTTGCAGCCCACCAGGTAACATAATTCTAACAACATGTTTGAGAACTCAGAACACTGGTTAACAGCTTAGAAGAGCAGCTCTCTGGGGCTCCTTCTTGCCTCCGGGCCCTCCTTCACACGCGCCAGTCCTCAGAATTCTCAGCCTGCTCTTCACTGAGCTACTGCCTCCCCATCCTGCAAACCTCACTTCAAATGCCATTTCTTCCTCAAGGAAACCTTTCACTCTCCAGACAAGGTCTCACTCACAAAGCAACTTCTAATTCTCCTTTATATCATTTAATCCAATTGTGATTATAGCTATGTAAGCACCCCCATGTAAATATAAGCTCTGGGAGGGCAGGGTTCACATCTGTCTGGATCCTTCCACATCCTTAGTGCCTTGGATAAAGACAATAAAATGTGTTGAGTGAGGCCAGAGCTTTGCGTTTCTTCAATCTTGTTAAGAGCTCTTGTGGCAATGAATGTAAAGTATAAAAAGAAAACTAATTTAGTGCTGGCAGAAAAGGTTCTGTATGGAGGAATGCTTCCTTTGGCAGTTTTCGCCAATAAAAAAAATTTATGGGCCTAATTAAATCATCAAGATCTTCTTCAGAGGTACAGGAATGGTCAAGGATCGAGCTTGCTCTGAATTATTCACTTTATTCAAGTGGAGCAGCTCTTCTGGGAAGAGCAGTTAATGTCAACAAGGAAATAAGCACAACTTCCTTTGTAAACAGACAACTGTCCTTTCTTTTTCTTTGATTCTTAGGGCCCAGGAGACAGTTTCTAAGTATGGAAACTACTCTAGGCAAAACCATAAAGAAGATGAAGTTCTATATCAACCTCACTTTTTCCTCACTTATTACTATTTGTTTTTCTAATGGCCTTCACACCCCTACCTTAGGATAAATTTAAATCAATGTTCAGCCTCACCTAAGTATCTTTTTTTACCTTATCCTGACTTTTGGAAAAAAGGTTCTGTTCTCCCAAAAGTATAATTTGAGACAACAGCTACCAAATCTGTGCGTAGTTATGCGTAGGAATGTGTGTGCAATAAACTCCCTCCCCTCCCTCTAGAATCAGATTTGCTCACCCTCCTTACCCTGGCCGGCCCTACTTGGCCAAGTGTTGGTGAACCTAGTTGCCTTAAAAACACACAAACAAGAAACAGGGCCTAATTTTCATAAAATGCATTGTCAAGAAAGAGCCTCCTCAAGTAAGATTCAACATCTGCATAATAATAATAAATGTTAGTGTGTAAAAACCAATGATTGTGGGAGAGATGTTATCCTGTGGCTAAGAAGTGCTGCCTGGACCAGATCTCCTAGGTGAAGAAACAGTAGGACCAGAGTGTTTAATCATCAGACAAGTGGCCAGAGTTAGCATTTCCTCACAGCCTACTATCTCAGCTTCACTGGGACCTTCTCAAATTTCACTGGGCTGGTTCTTATTAGGGTGACTTCGAGGAGCTTTAGCTTCAGGGATCCTTTCTTTTATTATCCTTTAATTATAGTTAGTCATTTTGGGTTTTGACAATTCCTGCAGGATGTAGGTTTCATTTCTTCCCTGTAAAAGAAGAGGCAACCCATCTATTCAGTAGCTGGAAAAGTGAATTTCCTGTGGAATGACAGGAATTACATAGAAGCAAGCAATTTTATTTTCCTCAAATGTAGCAATAATTTTAATCTGTACATACATAAAACAAACAGTGCAATTATAAAACCTTGAAGGTGACATGCATACTTTAAGGTGCAGTTGGGATGGGGGAGGATATTAGCATCTCCAATTTTCCTTACCACTTTTTTTTTTTTTTAAGTTCCTTATGCAAAAGTACTGAGTCAGGAAACTTCATCTGGAATGCTGAAGTTAAAGGTGAACTTCCTGAAGTCTGCACGTCTAAATATCACAAACAAAACAGAAATGACCTCCTAGAACAGTTTGGGAGGGACTAGCATAATATGGCTGGGCTTTCAAGCTGGGAATGAATTAAATCAGGGATGCATTTTTCTGAAAAACTAAAAGAGAGAATGTTTGTAACTGAGTGTCCTGTTTCTGTTTCAATACTTGCTACCCACTTGAGCCCTTCCATCAATCTTTTTATTCGGTACAGGTTCTGAATAGATGCTGTTCAATGGAGTTACTTGTAACTAGGGGTGGTGAGATGCAGAAAGGAGGACCTGGGAAAATGGCTTCTTCCTTGATGTCTGAGTCCGTGCTCCTCTTCCATTGTTAGTTCTTATGGCCTTTTCTCTGCCATGGAAGCAGAGGTAGCTGGTGCACAATGTCAGATGTTGTCATCGTTCACAGGCCCAGGGGTGCAGTAAAGGCGAGTGATGGGGGTCTACCTTTGCTTCTTCCAGAATACCTTTCTCAAGCTTTCCTGGCCTTTCAGTGGCACTTCTAGAACTAGAAAGTCAGTTCACTGGGTCCTTGACTCAGAGGCCAGGATGAGACAAGACGTGGCAGAGTGACAAGACACAAAGGGAAAATATGGTATCAATTAGCCTCAGAGCAGGAATAGAGAGATTTATATTTGCACTGATGAAAATTCAAATTCCCAAAGTCAATCTAAAAAAAAAAAAAAAAAAAGAAGAAGATTTTCTTTGAGTATTAATTTTTCTCTGTACAAGTAGCCTGTGCACTTCTGGTGATAATTCCTTGCACTGCTCTCAAGTTAGATGATCCCAGGGACACTCTAGGGCAGTATGCTCTAGCTCATCTGGAACAGCTCTTTCTGGCAGTGGCATTTTGATGTAAAACCCAAAGTAAATCCATACATGGCGTCACAGTTATTAAAATAATGAAATATTACTAGCCAAATGTAACTGCAATTCAATCAGTGTTATATTTCACACACAGAAATTTAGAAAAATCAAGAGTAGGATAATAAAACCATAAAATTAAACAGAAGGAAATCAATTTCTACAAGAAATCAAATATATTTACAGTGAGATTTAAAGGGAAAAATAAGCTACTGGATCATAAATTTAATTTTATTTTAAATAACTTTAGCTACCTCAGCTGTTAATACAATAAAAGCAGAAAGAACAGGCTGCCTTTTGTCCAGATTTAATCAGAAAATTGTATCTACAATAATTGACATAACTCGCTTCTTGTCCTTCACCCATCTCATCAAAAATTATTGCATTTTCCCCCAAACTGTATTTTTTGGATTCTTCTGTGAATATACTCATTTCGTCCTCATTCCTGGAGGCATCTTGGTTTAAATCCATCTTTAAAAAAAGGAGAAGGGGTACATATGTGGAGGCAAAATATTCTCTTGAAGCCAACAGATATAGAGTTGCTAGAAGAAGCTGATTGTACACACAAGCTGCCTGGTTGGGAAGGGGAGGGCTGCTGATTTAGAGACATTGTGACAGCCTTTGGTGGATGGGCACAGGCAAAGCCCCACTGGGCCCTTCTTCCTTGGCAGGGTCAGGACTGAGCCAGCAGAGGCGGAGCTTCATCTTCCCCTTGGAACTTGTCATTTTGGTTCTCCTCCAAAAGCCTTCATCCAGATAAGAAGCCAATGACTGATTACAAAAATAAGAATAATTAAATTTGGCTCAAGAGAGAGATTGTCCAACTGTTCTGCCTTGTTATTTTTTCAATATCCAAGGCCTTTACAAAGAAAGAAACAAAAACATCTCTCAATCTCCCAACGAAAGTGAACTTTTTTTCTTTTTTTTTTTTTTTTTGCTCCAAATGCTACGACCTGAAGAATGGCTGCAGATTGAGATATCAAAAATCTCAGAAAAATATATAATATATTTGTATATCTCTGTATGTCTATTATTTAAATTTCACATTCCTTTAAAAGTGGTTATTCAGTCAGTAGCTGCTGAAGGAGGCTCTTCTGCTGGGCCTGGGGGGTCTGTGGTCCTGCCGTGGGTTTTTGAGTTCCCAGTGGACCAGGCTGGTTCAGGTAAGGGTCCCCGCCTACCAGATTCACTGTACACTGGACGTCAGCAAACACCTGAACCTGTTGCACCTGCTGGAACACAAATAAAAGATGTGTTTAGACAGAAGGGTCTGCCCCCCCGGCTTATGAGTGGGTACTACTTGAAGTGGAAACTCACTAGAGCATTCCTCTAGTCTGTAGTCACCACAGAGAAGAACTCTTCTGTCTTCTTGTCCTACAAAAAGAAAATCGCTGCACTCATTTTGCTCAGGGTTCTGGAAAGTTCACACTTTAAAAATAAAATCAAAATTGGAATGGTCAAGCCTCCTACAGGGTTGCCATCAATACTGAAAATGAGCATCATTGCTAATATTGCCAAGATTGGGAAAAGCCCAGTTTCAGTCTGGGTATCCAGTGGTGGGTTTAAAAAATAGGTATATTATTTGGAAAACTGGTTATAAAAGCATTCTATGGATGACTTTAATAGGATAAAAAAATCTTTATGATGTTAGAAAATTAAGGGCTTTAACCCAGTATTAGCAAAATAAAAACCACCACAGCTCAGTAAATAGGACATCAGTATTACTAAAATTAATGTCCAGAAGATTTGTGTAGTATCTAAATATACTATTACATAGCTCCTTTACATATTGCCTTTAGAATTACAGCAAAATATGAGAACAAATAAAAATTTTATATTTAACTTATTTTTCCTGATAGACAATCCATTTAAACACATGAGCTAAAAATAACAGTAAACTACTAGCTGAGAACAGTGTGAATTTTCCCTTTAACTACTTTCAGTAATAATATATGTATTCCTTTAAAAAGTCTAAGGTTACACAGTTTTAACATTTTCTATCAGGAAAACAAAGCCAGAAGTTAGTCTTCAACAATCAGCCTTATTAAAAAGTCATCTGTAGAACTGATTAGGCCAATATCACACTTGTGAATGTTCCAGACCAAGAATGGAGATGCTTTCTAAGGTATCCAGGTGCATCTATCTAAGTGTCTCAGCATTTGGCAAACTTGTGCCTCATGTTTAAATAGGTTCATGAAGTATTTTAGATTAGTGATAGATTTTTTTGTTCATCACTAAATTCATGTCAATTACACTCAGTGTTTCTGAAAACTTTTCTATCTTAATTGAACAAAAGTTGTTTTCCATCAACCTTAATTGGCCAATTGCCAAATGCCCCGACCATCCAATTTCTCCATCAGTCTAACCCCTGATGTTTTTTCCTCACGATGCACCTACACCTCCACTCTACTCTGTCGGATAAGGCAGATAGTTCTTGAGCTGAGCTTTTTTAGTGTCTGATGAATTAAACCTTTATTTAGATTAGTATTGTTTCTGTCCTCACCCTCTCTCTCATCCTCCTCTTTCCCCCAGTTTCCCAAATTTTGCTTCTTGTCCCCACTAGCTCCCATTTGTTTTCTTCTTCTTTTGGGCTCTTCCTCAGGTACATAACATACAACAGCTCTGAGTCTATTCCCCAGCTGCCTCTGTGCCCTCCACCCACCTTTGTTCTCTATAACTTCTCATTCCTACTCTTTTCCTTCTAGAGCTCCAACCCTGGCCTTCCTCTCTCTCTATGTCAACAATTCCCCTACCAGCCTTCTTCCGCCTTCTCTATTCTCTGTGTTCTTTTCCTGTTCTCTCCTCTTCCCCATCCCAGCTCTCCAAGTGCAGCTAGCCCTCTATCCTCCCCTACTCCTTCTCTCCTTGTTCTTTTCCATCTCCTTTTCTGTACATCTGTTTCTATATTTCTATCCAACTCACTCTCCAGCTTTTGTCTGGCAAATACAAAAACATTAGAGCAAATAGAGATTTCATGATGGGCTACCACAGAAAGAAGATTCTGCCACTGAAACTTAACGTGAGCACAAACTATAGTGCATTTAGGCAATGACTCATTTTTTAAAAAATTAACATAAAATTTCATGTTTATATGTTTCAACATATGAGATACTGGGGCAGAGCATAAGGTGTTTGTGCCCCCAAACACTTAAAAAATTTTTGATAAAGGCATGATAAAACAAACTGGAGAGAAAATTCTGCTGCTTTAAAAAGAATGCTTTATTAAAAAGATACCAAACTCCAAAAAGTACACATCTCAGCCTTTTTGAATTATTACTTAAAAACATGGTGACTTAGACCAGACCTCAGAGGACTTCTGATATTGCTATACCTTCACAGACAGGCAAAGCAACACGAAAACAAAACTTATGCTTTGCCCAATGAGAAGAGTGATGTGAGAGCTGAGTCCCAACCTCGTTAGATTTTCCAACATAGTTTTTACTTCAATTCACGTACTATCCCAGGACTCAGGAACTTTAAAACTTAGTTGTTTTGTCGTAAGTATATGTCTCTGTAAGTAGGAGACTTTTAAAAACTTCTAGTGAATAAAGACTTCATTTCCCTCAGCACAAAATCCTCTCTTCACCATCACAGGACTCAGATCCTATTTCCCGGTGCTCCAACTATGCACATAGTTTCCTAACTGGCTTTCCTCTTTCTGAGCTGGCTGTCCAGTGCTCTTCCTTTTCCCTCTTCCCCCCTCAAGATGAAGCTTAAACTAGCACTCTTCTCACTGTTCCCCTTCAGGGATGATGCTTCATTTGTAGGACTGAATCCAAATTCCTTAGAGTTTAGTATTCAAGGCCCCTGGAAATTTGATCCAATCTACTTTACCAATTTTAATTCCTGTGAATTCTTATTACAAACCCTTTATGCTCAGTGGATTTGGCTTCCCAGGACTATGCTGATATTACTGTTTCCCTGTCTCTGTGCCCTCTAACTTCCAATCTCCTGGACTTCCAAGCTCACCCCCTTCCTCAGCCTCCAAAAACCACAGTACCTTTCTCCTTCACTTGCCTCCTTCAAGGCCCAGTTCACTCCTATCTCCTACATAAATGCTCTCTGACAACCTCAGGAATTTCTCCTTTCTTTTAATGCTTATGGCTCTTGTTACTTGTAATATATTTGAGTTTGCCTTCTTTGGTTATGTAATAATTTATGTGCATTTGTCTGTATGTTTTATCTTTCGACAGGCCCTAAGTGGTATGGCAGAAAAAGCATGAACTTTGGTGTTAGAAAGACCTGGGTTTGAACCTCAGCTCTGCCACTTTCTAGTTTGTGAATTGTATATGTAGTTAAATCACCTCAGGTTCTGTTTCTTCATCTGTGAAAAAAAAGGAAAACTAACTCCTTCATAGGGTTACAGTGATGTTTACATGAGATAAAGCAGATAGTGCCTAACACAATGCCTGGCAAATCATAAGCATTCCACAAATGAAGCTTCCTTTCCTCACTTCTCCCCACAGTTCACCTAAAGAGCAAACATGTCTCACGTTTCTTTGTATCTCCACCTTTGCATAAGGCCTGTGTTTTTTAAAAAATATCTTAATTTATGCTGATATAGGAAAGTGGCCACCCTTGTTATTTGTATTGTTTTGAAACAAACTTCTAAAAGGAGGCAGAGTACACAGTACGCATTCTGTTTTGTCTGAATTTATTGAACTCTTTTGAGGTATTCTGATTACACATGAGTTTTAGCACTGTGTTTATTTACAAATAGCAATTAGTGGTCACCATTTGTGATCGCTTATCCTGTCTAAACATTGGATTAACCTTTCTGAAAGCTTATCTCATTTAACCCTCTCATAATCCTCTAAGCAGGTATCTCATCAGTTCTGTTGGTTATACGGCAGCTCAGGAAAGTTCCCTAACATGCCCAGGATGACACAGCTAAGAAGAGCAGAGCCAGGACTCACAACCAGGTCTGACTCTCAAGGTCAGGCTCTTAACCGCGATGCTACACAGAGATTCCTGTGTATCTAGAGAAAACTTGACAGCTCTGGGCTTAGAGTTTTCTTACTGACCTGGGTTCCATCTGCTTCTGTTTTGAGAAGGTCAGTGGATGAGAGCTGGTTGCAGTAGAGGCCTGTGTGTCTCAGTGCTGGATCATTTATCTATTAAAGATAAGTACAAGACCAAATTACAAACTAGTTGTTTACGTTGCAGACCAAATTCCTCAATGAAAAACAATCTCACTGACAGAAAAGTAATAGGAGGAGAGCAGAAATAACAAGCTTAGAAATTTAGTGTGCTGTTAGAAGTCAGGACAGTGGTTCCCTTTGTAGAAGTAGACAGACATGCAAGGGAGTGTGGGGAGAACCTTTGGGGTGCGGCTGGTAATGTTCTGTTTCTCGATCTAGGTGATAGTTAAAAAGATGTGTTCAGTTTGCGAAAATTCATCTAGTTGTATACTTTTCTGTATATCCTCACAGATGATACTTCAATAAAAAGTTGATTCAACACTCGTGAAAGTTAATTAGCAAAAGACTTCCATTTCCAGTCAAGATTCAGTAACAGGGATGAGATTTATCCTCTGCCTGAATCAACTAAAAATTTGGACAAAATATATGAAATGAACACACTCAAGACCTTGACCTTGGACAAAGGCAATGAAGGGGAAAGTTGCCCCTAAGGGTTGGGAAACAATTGAGGTGAGTCCTACCACTACCCCAGCCTACTGCCTAGAGAGAATTTCCAGGCTGCAGCATGAGGACAGGGAACCAGACAGCACCTGGCAGTCTCCCTGAATTGAGAGTATAGAGCTAGAATTCACAGGGCAGAATATCAGGAGAGAACAACACAGAGAGTAGCAGCTTAGTATTGATCAACTAGCTAATGGATGTTACAGAACTACCCAAAGCAAAGATTCACCTGAAAAGATTTACATGGAATAATTCCCAAAGATCACACAGAGCTGGGAACAGGTCCTGATCCCACCAGCCAGAGTGGAAAACATCATAATTCAGGTAGCATACTAGAATGGTTTTGCTTTAGTAGTAGGGTAAAATTAGCCCTATACTAAATACTGCTCTGGTCCCACTAAACAAAAAAGCAAGACCTGAAAAAAATCAAACTGTTTATTTCCAAGTAATTTAAGCATTTCCCAAAACAAATCTCAATATTTATAGGAACATAAACAAGGTAAAATTCACATGTCTGGGATCCAATAAAAAATTACCAGGTATGCAAAGTGGCAGACTCTGACATAAATCGTACTAATGTTTTCTTAGGTCAGTCTCCCAAGGCAATAGAAATAAAAGCAAAAATAAACCAATGGGAACTAGTCAAACTTACAAGCTTTTGCACAGCAAAGGAAACCAAAAACAAAATGAAAAGACAACCTACGGACTGGGAGAAAATATTTGTAAAAGATGTGACTGACAAGGGATGAATTTCCAAAATATACAAATAGCTTATACAATTCAACAACAAAGAAACAAACAACCCAATCGAAAAATGGGCAGAAGACCTAAATAGACATTTCTCCAAAGAAGACATACAGATGGCCAACAGGCACATGAAAAGATGCTCATCATCGCTAATTATTAGAAAAATGCAAACCAAAACTATGACTTACAGTGAGGTATCACTTCACACCGGTCAGAATGGCCATCATTAAAAAGTCTACAAACAATACATGCTGGAGGTGTGGAGAAAAGGGAACCCTCTTACACTGCTGGTGGGAATGTAAATTGGTGCAGCCACTATGGAGACAGTATGGAGGTTCCTCGAAAAACTAAAATTAGCGTTGCCATATCCAGCAATCCCACTCTTGGGCATATACCCAGACAAAACTATAATTTGTAAAGATACATGCACCCCTATGTTCACAGCACCACTATTTACAATAGCCAAGACATGGAAACAACCTAAATGTCCATCAACAGATAAATGGATAAAGAAGATGTGGTATATATACACAATGGAATATTACTCAGCCATTAAAAAGAATGAAATAATGCCATTTGCAGCAACATGGATGGACTTAGAGATTATCATACTAAGCGAAGTCAGTCAGAAAGAGAAAGACAAGTACCATATGATATCACTTATATGTGGAATCTAAAATACGACACAAATGAACATATCTGCGAAACAAAAACAGACTCACAGACATAGACAACAGACTTGTGGTTGCCATGGGGGTGAGGGGGTAGGGTCAGGAAGGATTGGGAGTTTGGGATTAGCAGATGCAAACTATTATACATAGGATGGATAAACAATAAGGTCCTACTGTACAGCACAGGGAACTATATTAAACATCCTGTGATAAACCATAATGGAAAAGAATATTAAAAAAGAATGTATATACAAGTATAACTGAATCACTTTGCTGAAAAGCAGAAATTAACACAACATTGGAATCAATGATGCTTCAATAAAATTTTTTAAAAATAAAATAAAAAAACAAAGTAACAGAAAAATATGATCCATAATTAAGTGAAAAATCAATTAATTGAAGCCAATCCTAAAATGATGCAGATGCTAGAAGTGACAAGCAAGAATATTAAGACAGCTATTATAATAACCATATTCCACATATTCAAAAAGAGGAAAGACTGAACATGTTAGAGATAGGGAAGATATAAAAAGGGTCCAAAGTGAATTTCTAGAGATGAAAATATACTAGATAAAACTATCAGATATTGCAAAAGAAAAGAACTGTGAATCTGAGGCTATAGCAATAAAAACTATCCAAAATGAAACACACAGAGAAAAAAATGACTGACCTCATACCCCCTTAAAAAACTCCAAACCCAGAAAATCAGTGAACTGTAGGATAACTCAAATGGCCTACGATATGTGTAATTAGAGTCTCTGAAGAAGAGGAGGGGGTTGGTGACAGAAAAAATATCTGAAGAAATAATGGCCAATACTTTCCCAAATTTGATGCAAATTATACACCTGTGAATCAAGAGGCTGACTGAACCCCAGGCACAAGAACCATGAAGAAAATCACACTAAGGTATATCATAACCAAACTGCCTAAAACCAGTGATAAAGAGAGTAATCTTAGAAGCAGCCAGAGACAGCAGATATCTCATCAGAAATACAGTGGAGCAATGTCTTTAAAGTACTGAAAGCTAAAACTACCAACCTAGAATTCAGGGAAAAGAACTTTCAAAGATGATGGTGAAACAAAAACTTTTTCAGACATACAAAAGCTGAAAGAATTCATCACTAGCAGACGTGCACTATAAAAAATGAAGACCTTCAGGAAGAAGGAGAATGATACTAGATGGAAATTTGGATCTACACCAAGGAATGAAGAACACTGGAAATAACTACGTGTGAAATATAAAAACTACTTATTTAAACTTTAAAAAATATTATTGACTGTTTAAAGTAAAAAAAGCAAAGTAAAAAAGTACTAACAACATATTGTGGGGTATTAGCATATGTAGATATGATATGTATGTACAACAATAGCACAGGAGGGGAGAAATAGAAATAAACCATTGTGAGATTTTTATATTTATATGAGGTGATATAATAGCATTTGAAGGTAGATGGCAACAAAGATGTATACTATAAACTCTAAAGCACCAGTAAAACAAGAGTTATTTATAGCTAATAAACCAACAAAGGAGATAAAATGAATTAAAATATTCAATTAAACCAAAAAAGGCAAGATGGGACAAAGAGAAAACAAATAAGATGAGAGATTTCAATCTTCAATAGCAATATCAATAATCACATTAAATGTAAATGGGCTAGCCACTCCAATTAAAAGGCAGAGATTGTCAAACTGAATAAAAAAGCAAGACCCAACTATATAAGAAATACATTTTAAATGTAATATTCTTTTTACCTAATTCATTTTATTTTTTATTATTCTGTCTTAATATACTAGAGATAGTGAATAATTCTACTAACTGAAATACGACAAGATAACAACAAGGACAAGAAACAATCCTATTTAGTTCTTTTATTTTGCTAAAAGATATCACTAAGTCATTGAGTTTTTTTTTAAATGAAGTTCTATTTTTTTTTTAATTAATTAAGTAATTTTATTTTTGGCTGCGTTGGATTTTTGTTGCTGTGTGTGGGCTTTCTCTAGTTGCGGCGAGTGGGGGCTACTCTTTGTTGCGGTACACAGGCTTCTCATTGCAGTGGCTTCTCTTGTCATGGAGCACAGGCTCTAGGCACACGGGCTCCAGAACACAGGCTCAGTAGTTGTGGTGCATGGGCTTAGCTGCTCTGTGGTATGTGGGATCTTCCCAGACCAGGGCTCGAACCCGTGTCCCTTGAGTTGGCAGGTGGATTCTTAACCACTGTGCCACCAGGGAAGTCCCTAAGTTGTTGATTTTTTCCCTGCTAACTTCATTAGGCTAATACCTGGTGAATGGGGACTTTTTAAAAAATTCATATCAAAAAGGAATTCTATAGAAAAGGTAATCAGTGTTTACATGTTTTTTAAGACTTGCTATAAATTATGGCTATATGGTCATAGCTGAGTCACCATAGTCTACTTTGTGGTTGATGACAGAATAGTAACTACAGGGAGTACCCAAAGACTTTTTTAAATATCACTTTGAATTTAGTCATTCTTTCCTTAAAAATCTTTAGGAGGCTCCAAGATAAACTAAACATTTAGATGGCCTGCAACACCCCGTAAAAAGCTTACCAATTAAATTCTGCTCTAAATATAATATAAACATCCCCTTAACATTCATTAGGCTTTTCAACATCTATTCCTGTCTAGGTCATGCTGTGCTAACCAGTATTGAATATTCTTTTCTATCTCTTCCTTTAGGCAAATTTCCCATGAAGACTTTCCTAATCAGACCCTTTTTCTTTTAAACCCTCTGTGGTTAACTGTATATACCCCTAATCTGACAGAAATATATGCACAGTCCTATGGGGTCCATCTCTTACACAGCTGTTCTGTCCTATTATTCAACTAATCCTTTGTTCAGGTTGTGCCTCCCCAACTTGTTAATATTATTGCCCACAGAACTATCTTTGTATATAGTAAGTACTGAGTTTGTTGAACTGAAAGGGAGAAATGAAGAAAATGTGTTCAAAATATAAAGGGGTAAGTTCCAAGTCAATGTATTATATGTATCATTTTATAATAAATCTAAAACACTAAAATCTCGTGAGACTAAAATCTTACAAGGTCTGTCAAAATTTCCATTGTATATCTTAATAAATAGTAATTATCAAAAGATAGTGGGAAAGAAAAAGAAGTGTGGTTATTTTTGACAGGTAACTGAACATTCCTGATTTCTTTGGAATAATGAATTGCAGTGTGGTGTGATATAGAGCACTATGTGTGTGTGTAGCAAGTGTGCCAGTTGTGCCACTTACCTGCTCAGGGCACACAGTATTCATGCCTGGCATCTGCAAAGAGCTCATCTGCATCTGGCCCATCATTGGGTTCATGTTCTGAACATTTGTGTTTCCACCTGCCATGGACACGGTGATGCTCATATTGTTGTACACTCCTGGCTGTGCAGGCGTGGGCTGGTTCTGGACAGCTTGACTGAACACACTGTTAACTCAAAAACAATCTCAATTACATCCACTGATCATGAACATGGGGATAATGTGTGTGGACTCTTTTTCTAAATTATTAGATGGAATTCCAAAGAAAATATTTTATATTCCTAAGTTATGTGTAAGATTTTATCTTATTATAATATATAAGAACTAAGTATCATTCAGATGCACTTTGAACTCTGCTCAAGGGGTTTAATAACTAAAAAGACCTCATTTTAAGTCATAATTATCTGGCTTAGTATCAGAGTTGTTAAACTTCAATTATTCAAATAACTAAGAAAGGAAGTTTTCCACAGAAGTAAATCTTCCAGATAACTGGTTTACCCATTTAAACATCAAAATCATTCTAATATTTATTACACTATTTTATCTTCTTAAACAGAGAATATCCTATTTAAGCAAAGTACCTGGCATATATATCAGTCTTCAATAAATGTTCATTGAATAAATTAACAAAGGAATGAATGATTCAAAGGTAGCATTCTTATATTGTGATTGCTTGTATATTCTCTTAGATTTAACACCTGGGGGAAGTGATGATATTTTGTTCCATTTATTCCTTGTCTCTACTAATAAATGACATACAGCAGCAGGCACTCAGTAAATATCTGATGAATGAATTAATTGTGGACATGGGTTATTACTCAGTGCTGTCAACTGATGAGGTTGCTTTTGTTGATAGATTTTACTGTATGTATACCAATGCTTTTTGAAGTGTAGTCCAGAGACCATCTGCAAGAGAATTCCCTGGTATTCATTGAAAATTGAGACTCTCAGGCCTTACCCCAGCCCTAGTGAATCATATTTTCTGGGGGTGGGTATGGAAAGCTGCATTTCTAACTACTTACGCACATTAAAATTCGAGAGCCTTTATTCAGTGTCCTACCGCTTGCTGTCACTTCTCAAGGATTCAGCTTCTGGCCATTTTCAATATGCTATAAACTAAGAGGAAACCAAGAAGTATATACCAGATATTTTTATTTGGAAAATGTAATATTTTTGAAGACTTCAAAGGTTTTCTCAGGCCTGAAGATAGCTTCATGTCTTTTCTAGGAAGCAAAATGCAATGCCAGTTATGGTTTTCAGAGGGCTTGTTTTAGACTTCCTTCTTCACCACCAAGGTCTGGACTGTGGTTACACCAAGGATCTCAAATGTTAAACCAGTTTCTATTAGCAGATAGAATAGTATGGAATAAACTCCAAGTAAATACAATTTGAAACTTTATATCTGAACCCCCCAGATTCTAAGTGATACAGATATACACATCTAAAGGAAAATAATATGAACTATGTCTTTGGTAAGTTCCAAAAAAAACACCAAATGTTTTGTGATTATCTATCAATTTTTAAACAATAAGCTGCTGGTAAAATTCCACCTATTTTAATGTTTATTCTGAAGAATTTGATTTCAAAAATTATTTATCCCATCAATGGCTTGTCTATTCCTTGCTTGCTCTTGGGAGGTAAGCAGGATGTACTAACATTTACAGCTTCTGGTAAATTAAGGTAATCATACTGAAATTAACAGGCTGAGAAACAGCCTATTCATCATGTCTGAAGAAAAGTAGCAAATTTTCCCCAAGTAATTATAAAACACAAATGCTCAAAGAAAATTATATGCCTAGGAAATGGTCAATAATGCATCTGTGGACCATTAATGTCTGTACAGTGTGTATGCTTGTCAGACAGTGTCCCCACAGCTAAAGATGAGGAAAAAAACCATTAGTCTACTGCCCATTTTCTAATGAGAACATTTCTGCCTTAGACAGTGCTCATTTGCAACTGATACATAAATCACCACTGTGAAGGCGCAGGGCTATGTAAGTTAATGCATGCAGCAGCTTCAAGGACTGCAATGATGTCATACTTAGTGAAAAAAGTTTAGGATTTAATTTCTTTTCAAATTATATTTGGGACTGTATATTAGCCTAAGTTCTTTCTAACTACTCCTGCCAACAGATCCATTTTAGTTTCTTCCCTCATGGGAAGAAGATCAAGCCCTTCTGCAGCATCAATCACTGTTCCAGGTCCTGGAATGGACTGTGGGGTTCACTGGCACCTTAGGCCCAATGCATGAAGGCCCCCTTCCTCACACTTTCCTGGACCCCTCCCTCACCTGCTTTCCTGATTTGCCTCATGGCAGTTATCACAGTTTCCTTACGCTAGCACCAGGTATTTGGTAGCCCTTAAATCATGGGGGGAAAAGGGAAAGATGACAACTTTGGCCTAAAGTAGGTTCCATAGATATTACAGGTATTAACAAGCAAGGAGGAGTTCCTGGTCAAATAAGTCTCAGAAACAAAGGGTTAAACCACAGAGGTTAGACCTCTGCCTTTAAAATGCTAATAAGCCCTGGGATTCTCCTTTGTGACTAGAGTTACACAGTAACACTGTCCAGTTCCTGGACAAGTAAGTTTGTTTAACCCTTTATTTCTCTTGCTACCAAAGAGATAATGAAAAAGAATCACATTACACTGTCTCTGAGCTCTATTACATCATTCTGCTTAATGAGTCTTTGTTTCATGTTTTACTTCTCTCCGACCTACTCCTGTCATTAACTACACTCTAGGTAAGTTGACAACAGGGGCTGTTTTCCCCAGTTCCTTGTGGTATCTTGCACTGTGCAAAAGAGACAGTGAGTGATCTTGCCTGTGTTGACTAATGAACTTTTATACATGAACCAAATAAGCAAGTGTGAATGTTTGAAGAGTTTGTGATAACTATTTTCTTTCTCAAATGATTCGGGAAAGTCAAAAGTTTATAGAAAGTGCAACAAAAACTCAAGTCCATATTTGAATCTGCATCCAAAAAATGAGTTAGGTAGGAATAGGGAATCTCTACACTCATTTGTTCAACAGATGTATATTAAGTGCTTACTTGTTCTAAAGGATGGACATATACAAGTAAACAAAATGTCCTTGCTCTTCTGAGGCTTATATTCTAGTTGGAGAAGACAGACCGTAAATAGACTAACACACAGTATGTCAGATGTTAAGCATGATAAAGAGAAATAAAGAAGGGAAAGGAGGGACTAAGAGGTGGGAAATGCTGTTTAGAAATGATGGTCAGGGAAGTTTAATATGGTGACATTCAATATCTATGTCTAATAAAGTGACATTTTTTAAGAAGAGACTTGAAGTATGAGAGAGAAATCCATGTGGCTACTGAGAGAAGAACATTCCAGCAGAGGGATTTAAAAATGCAAAGGCCCTGAGTTTGCAATGTACTTGGCACATCTGAGGAACAGAGGAATAAACAGAAGCCAGTACGGCAGAATGAGTGATGAGAATAGCAGATGAGGTCAGAGAGGTATCCTGGAGCAAGATTATGTAGGGCATCAGAGGCCCTATATTGTATTTTGAATAAGTTGGAGTGTTCTGAGTAAAGGGCTGATATCTTGCCTCACGTTTTAAGAGCATCACTCTGGCTACCATGTGGAGACTAAACTGTAGTGGAGCAAGGGTGGCAGCAGGAAGACAGGAGGCCACTGCAGTGGTCTAGGAAAAGGATGATGCTGGCTTGCGCTAAAGTGTACAAGTGGGACAGTAAGGAGTGAGAGCTGCTAAGAAGCTGATGTGATTTGCTGATGGATGTTTGATGTGGGATGTGAGAGAAAGAGAAAAGGTTGTCTTCTGAATAACTGGAAGAATAGAGTTGTTTATTGAGATGTGAAAAAAGTATGAGACGAGCAGGTTTGGGGAAGAATATCACTTTCATTTTTGTCATGTTATGTTTGAGATGCCTATTAGACTTCTAAGTAGAGATGTCGATTCGGCTGTGGTATATACAGTATGGTGTTCAGGGGAGAAGTCTGGGCTAGAGACTTAAATTTAGGAGTCATAAGCACAGGGACAGGCATTTATATAGTAAGACTGAATGATATAACTAAGGGAGCAAGCAATATGGGGAAGAGGTCCTAGAATGAGCTCTGAGGCCCTAAAATGGAGGTCAGGGAGATGAGGAAGATCCAGCAGAGGAGACTGAGGGTTAGGAAGAGAGTCACCTTTCTCAGGAGAGAAAGTTGTTCCAGAAACCAAACGAACAGAGCTCCAAGAAAGAGTACATGCTCAAATATGTCAAGTGCTATCAATGCTCATTGCATTTGGCATTGTAAAGGACATTGAGGACCTTGATAAGAATACTTGTGGTGGAATGGTAGGGATGAAAGCCTGACAGATTCAATACGAAATGGAAGGAGAGGAAGGGATTTAACTGTGAAGGGGAGCAGATCTGTCAGCATGACTGTGTTTTTTTTCCCCTCAGGGCACATTCAGATGCTTAGGTGTAGGTATGGAGCGAGAGTTTAGTTGGATTTCATTAGGGAGCATTTTGCTAGGCATAAGTGCAACAGAGGGAGAGGTGGGCAAGGGAGCTGAGAGTGCCTGTAAGGGAGTAATTATAAAGACAGACCATGGAATCTAAAGTGAGTATAGGAAGCTGGGATTAGAACACAGCAGAAGACTAAGTTCTTGCACATCACACAGACTGTTCCGTTTCTACCTAGTTTACATCAGTCCTCACTGAGAGCTACACAGTTCTCTAACAGGAAGATTTCCTCTCTTACCTTTCAATGAACTTTAAGAGAATATGGTCTTAAGTTTTCAACTTTAACTACCTTACTTATTATGTTGTCAGATCAAACGGCTTCCTTGTCATTAGAATCAAGACACAACCAAATTAAAACCTTTATAAAACTCAAGTGATGTGTGAAAAGTTCAGCAGCCACGATTTGGGGGGAAAAATGACTTTAGTAAGATAATTTTCAGTAAAATGGGTAAAACAAGGCCACTGAAAATCCAGAAATTCAAAAAGCTAGGTAAGGTAGAATGACCTTAGAAGACTTAAAAACCTTTGCTGTTGCTATGAAATCCTTCAAACATACTGAGAAGAGTGAAACCGTGTGCCCACTATTCAGCTCTATTGAATTCTAACATTTTGCCATTCTTGCTTTAGATTTTTAAGTGTTTTTATAAAGAATGATTTTTTAAAAAGTACTCGTCCCTAAATCTGTCCCAGCGAAGCTCTGTTACTCATAGGAGTCGATCATATTCCTCAGGTGTGCTGGGAGTGGGATGAAAAGGTTTACAGTACTTTTCTATACTGTAAACACACAAATTTGCCTTAAAATTGACTTGAAACTTAAAGGACTTAAAAATCGTTATTTGCTGATAACATAAAATTCAGTTCCTTGAATTTGCAAATGGATAGTAGCTAATAATCTTCTATTTGGATTGTGAAGGCGTATTTGTTCTTATGTGCTGCAGAGTATCAGGGATGCTCATATATAAAAATGCCCCCTTACTTGTTGTTTCCCATTGCTCCTTGCTGCCAGGCCTTCATGTCTGGTGACTGGTAGCCAGAAGTGGGTGGAGTCTGCTGGAGCAGAGAGCTCTGAGGAGGAGGGATTGGCATCGGCACCATGGAGCTCCCAGGGCTTAGAGATGGAGAAAAGTTGGCCTCACCTTGGGGAACCATTCCTACAAATTGACACAAATTAATTTACGTGAATATACTATATATTTATTAACCCCATAAAAGAAAAAAAAACCCAGAAGGATCTGTCATAATATAGTTAGAAACAGCCTATTCAACAGAGTAGGAAAAATTTCAGTTCCTTAAAAACAAAACAGGAAATTTCAGTATAAACAGACAGATAAATAAACATATAAAAGAGATTTGGAAGAACGTTTCCATTCACCAAGATATTGATTTGGGTACCATGATTATGTATGATTTTCTTTTCTGTTCTTTTCTGACTATATGAATTTTTTTTTTTTTTTTTGGTGGTACGCGGGCCTCTCACTGTTGTGGCCTCTTCTGTTGCGGGGCACAGGCTCTGGACACGCAGGCTCAGTGGCCATGGCTCACGGGCCCAGCTGCTCCGCGGCATGTGGGATCTTCCCGGACCGGGGCACAAACCTGTGTCCCCTGCATCGGCAGGCAGACTCTCAACCACTGAGCCACCAGGGAAGCCCTCTGGGTTGATTTTGATGACTGATTTTTCTTCTTGTTATTGGTTTTATTTTCCTTTATCTTTGCATGTCTGGTAATTAAAAAAAATTCAGATTCCAGGGCTTGTGAATTTTACCTTGTTAGGTGCTAGATTTTGAAAATTCCTTTAAATTTAAATTTTCGACCTTTGTCTGGGTCGTGGATAGGTTACATGGTAACAGTTTTAATTCTTTTGGGTCTTGTGCCTAAAGAGACAAGAGCAGGGTTTAGCCTGGTGCTTATTTTGCCCTGCTACTTAGGCACAAACATTTCTGAGTATTCTACTTGACACCGTGAATTTTGAGGTTTTCTATTCTGGCTGGTGGGAAGAGGAACTGGCCCTGTTTAAACTCTGAAGATGTTCCCTCAGTTCTTTTCAGGTGGTTTTCCCTGGCCTCGGTTTGTGTACACACACACACTGATTGGTTCTGAACTGAAGACCTGAGCAGGACCCTCTATACATCCTCATGGTTCTCTCTCTGTGTGGCTCTCTTCTCTCTGGTTCTGTGCCCTAAAACCTCTACCTGCCTTGGCTTTCCCAGACTCTTAAGTGCCATTGCCTCAACTATAGGAAACTACATGCTCCTGTTGGATTCCCCCTTCCTGCATCACAGTCTGGACAATTTCTACAACTATTGTTCAATTTTTTGTTTGTTTCAAATGGAAGAATAAATCTCGTCCCTGTTATTCCATCTTGACCAAAAGTGGAAGTCCATAAAAATTTAAAAGAGTAAAAATGGGCTTCTTTTTACGTTTTCTGTTATGCTAGCACTTTGTATTTTTTATTTTTTTCCTGACAAAATACATTTCACAGTTAAATACTGTTGAGGTAAAGAAAGTTATAAATGTACAGAAAAAAAGAATATCATAATGTGATTACCCATAATTTAATATAATTCCTTCAAATCTTCCTCTATGAAATATTGCATAACTTTGTGGCTTGCTTCTTTCTCTTATCATTATATCACAAGTATGTCTCTATGCCCTTAATGTCTCCTTGTAGATTCCTGTATATTTTGTGTTCTGTTATTATTAATACAATGATTTTTCTCTTTTTTCTGTTTGGTTAAACTAGCCAGATATGTAGTTAAAGTATTTAGTTTTGTTTTTTATAGGCTACAGTTTTAAAAATATTTTAAATTTTCTCTGAAAGTTGAGCCAACTGTAGACTTTCTATATTTTTTTCTTTCGCTAAACATTTAGCTACTTGTTTTCTTGGTAAAATTTATATAAATAAAGCTACAGTGACTTACCTGGTGGCACAGCGGTTAAGAATCTGCCTGCCAATGCAGGGGACACAGGTTCGAGCCCTGGTCCAGGAAGATCCCGCATGCTGCGGAGCAACTAAGCCCGTGCGCCACAACTACTGAGCCTGTGCTCTAGGGCCCACAAGCCACAACTACTGAGCCTACTGAGCCTGGGTGCTGCAACTACTGAAGCCCACATGCTTAGAGCCTGTGCTCCGCAACAAGAGAAGCCACCACAATGAGAAGCCCATGCACCACAACGAAGAGTAGCCCCCGCTCACTGCAACTAGAGAAAGCTGGCACACAGCAACTGAAGACCCAGCACAGCCAAAAATAAAATAAATAAATTTATATTTAAAAAAAAAGCTACATATTTTTCTCCTTGCTGCTTCCTCCATATGTAATTTAATCTCTGGTAAATAATTTTGACTTAGAATATACGGAGAAATTATTTTTTTCATTTATGACTCTAGAGGGTGGGTTCCCCCCCATCATCTTCATTTTTATATTGGCTGTCTTTGCATTAATTCTACATTTTAACTTTTAACTATTTTGGTTATGATCTTTAAAAAATACTTATCTGTTCTTAATGCATTTTTAATCTTATTTATGATACAATAATTTCTTTCAGGAAAAATATATATGTGAGGGGGGGAATATACTTATCACATTCTGGCTATTATTCTGTGGGGTCAAAGTTAATAAATAAGACTTCAAGTACATCAGCATGCTTTTTTTTAAAAATAAATTTATTTTTGGCTGTGTTGGATCTTCATTGCCGCACGCTGGCTTTCTCTAGTTGCAGCGAGCGGGGGCTACTCTTCGTTGCGGTGCGCGGGCTTCTCATTGCGGTGGCTTTTCCTGTTGTGGAGCACAGGCTCTAGGTGCGTGGGCTTCAGTAGTTGTAGCATGCAGGCTCAGTAGTTGTGGCTCGTGGGCTCAGCAGTTGTGGCTTGTGGACTCTACAGTACAGGCTCAGTAGTTGTGGCGCACGGGGTTTAGTTGCTCCGCAGCATGTGGGATCTTCCCGGACCAGGGATCGAACCCGTGTCCCCTGCATTGGCAGGTGGACTCCTATACACTGTGCCACCAGGGAAGTCCCAGCATGCTTTCTGACATTTTTTTCTGGCCTCATTTCACATTCTAACTGCCCATGTTTTCCTTATCAGATGACCTAGTTTTAGTAGAAAGAACCAGTCTGTGAATAATGAATTTGGAGGGGTAGAGTTCTGGCCCCAGTTCTGCCACTGCACTGGACCTTGGATTCCTTGGACCAGACAGTCTTCTTCCTTCTAGTTTAAAAGTTCTACAGTTCTATCTTTGATTATGTTAAGTCTCCCCGCTGGACCATAAATTTCACCACATAAATTTCACTGGCAGCAGCAACTAGAATTAGGATTCATTTTTCCATTAAAAGATTCATTGAGCATCTACTCTCCCCACCAGACCACTGTGCTGAGCACTTGAGAAACAAAGATTTAAAAGGTCACACTTGGCTCTCTCAAGGAACTTGCTGTTTAAAAAGAAAGGCAGGGCTTCCCTGGTGGTGCAGTGGTTGAGAGTCCGCCTGCCGATGCAGGGGACACGAGTTCGTGCCCCGGTCCAGGAAGATCCCACATGCCGCGGAGCGGCTGGGCCCATGAGCCATGGCCGCTGAGCCTGTGCGTCCAGAGCCTGTGCTCCGCAACGGGAGAGGCCACAACAGTGAGAGGCCCGCGTACCACAAAAAAAAAAAAAAAAAAAGAAAGGCAGCTGATGAACACGTGGCTCTAAGAGAGGGTGGGGCTTCCCTGGTGGTGCAGTGGTTAAGAATCCGCCTGCCAATGCAGGGGACACAGGTCCGATCCCTGGTCTGGAAAGATCCCACATGCTGCGGAGCAACTAAGCCGTGGGCCACAACTACTGAGCCTACGCTCTAGAGCCCGCGAGCCACAACTACTGAAGCCTGCCTAGATCCCATGCTCTGTAACAAGAGAAGCCACCGCAATGAGAAGCCCGCACACCACAACGAAGAGTAGGCCCTGCTTGCTGCAACTAGAGAAAGTCCGTGTGCAGCAACGAAGACCCAACACAGCCAATAAATAAATAAAAATTTAAAAAAAACTCATCATACTTTAAGAAAAAAAAAAAGACAGAGTGGTGAGTACTTATGGTTGGGAGTGTCAGGGAGGGCTTCCCAGAGGAGATATCTCTGAGGGGAGGGAGGAACAGGAATGAGACAGATGAGGGAAGGACATTTTAGACAAAGGATACAGAAAACACAAAAGCCTAGAAGTAAAAGAGAGCAAGGTGTATATTCTTTCTTGGAACTTGAGAGGTTTGTTAAACTGGCACATTGAGGCATGGAGGGAAGGGGAAATGGAGTTGATGAGCCTAGCTCTGGACAAGTTTGGGTGCTGGTAGAAAATTCAGGTATGTCTCTCACATGAGCTGAGAGATCTGCTTTAGATATAGAGAAGAAAGTCATAAGCATGAAGAAGTCATTGAAGCCACAGGAGTAGATGACATCACTCAGGAGAAGTGAGTAGAGTAGCATGTTTTCTGTAGTTCACAGAAGAGGGAGCTCTGGATTGGCTCCAAGGAATTCATGAAATAGGTACAAAAAATTTCTTTTTAAATTTCTCTCATATTTTGTTTGAATATTACCATAGTATAAAATAAATTTTAAATGTCTAATTCTGTTCTTGTGCACTCATCATCATGGCATGATAGTCTACAATAATTTTCTGTTTTCAGAAATAAAAGAAAGCATACGCTGTCATTATTATGACCTACATGTTCCTTTGTTTACTTTGGGTCTATTTTAAGTTGAAAGATGCCAAAACAAAGGACTAAAGCAAAGCTACTTTATTCATCCTTTGGTTTTACTATCATTAATTAACACAGGGATCAGCCAACTTTTTCTGCAAAGGGCCAGATAGTAAATATTTTCAGTTTTGCAGGCCATAACATTTCTGTAAGAACTACTTAACTCTACTGTGTGAAGCCAGCTATAGACTATATGTAAACTAATGAGCATGGATGTGTCCCAATAAAACTTTATTTATAAAAACATGTGGTGCTTTTTGTTTCTTGGAGAAGGCTTGATTTGAAAAGGTTGGAATTTCTCCAGAACTTGAATTTGTACCAACACACAACCTGATCTTGCAGCTTTCTACCAGGTTGCTGATCATGATAGTGCAAGTTTATAACTTAGAGCAATGGAAGAAATTGAAACTACTGAACCTTTAAATGTTCTTATGCTCTCCAGAAAAACAAACAATTTTCCCCCTGTGTTTTTGTTTTTTCATGGAAGACCTGAAAGCTCTGCCATTTCATTTCAAACTGCAACTGGATAAAACTACTACTCTCTCCACTGTGCCTAGCTTCTGGGGTTTGTTTGTAGTACAAATACTCTATAAAAAAAAATCTTATTTTGTGAAAAGCACTTTTTGTCAATCAAAAGTTGGACTGAGGGCTTCCCTGGTGGCGCAGTGGTTGAGAGTCTGCCTGACAATGCGGGGGACGCAGGTTCGTGCCCTGGTCTGGAAGGATTCCACATGCCGTGGAGCAGCTGGGCCCGTAAACCATGGCCGCTGGGCCTGCGCGTCCGGAGCCTGTGCTCCGCAACGGGAGAGGCCACAGTGGTGAGAGGCCCACGTACCACACACACACAATAAAAGTTGGACTGGAAGAAAAATCCGGGTACCAGATAGAGCAATTACAATGGGTAGTAACATATCTGGTTGTACTGTCTGGAGAAGAAGGAAGCTCTACCCACTCATTATCTCGATCACTGTATTCTATCTATATGGCTTGCAAGAGATTAAAGACTAGACCCACAACCCTGAAGGAAATCTTGTTAACTTCATAGGAAATGGGGTTTTGGAGTACTGCCTTTCCAGGAGGCTTAGTCAAGAAACAGGAGCAGATAGAAGTCATCCTTTCTTGGCTTTCCAGAGATGAAGCATTAAGCAGTATGACTGAAAATTGACAGAAGTACTGTTTGTTTTTTTTTAAATTAGTTAATAATTTTTAATTGAAGTATAGTTGATGTACAATACTATATAAGTTTCAGGTGTACGACACAGGATTCACAATTTTTAAAGGTTGTATTCCATTTATAATCATTATAAAATATTGGCTAAATTCCCTGTATTGCACAAGATATCCTTGTAGCTTATTTATTTTATACATAGTAGTTTGTGCCTCTTAATCCCTTACCCCTAACTTGTCCCTCCCCTCTGGTAACCATCAGTTTCTTCCCTCTTAGCAAAATATCTTCCAAGTCCATCCATGTTGTTACAAATGGCAAAATATCATCATTTATTTTATGGCTGAGTAGTATTCCATTGTATATATATATATACCACAGCTTCTTTACCCATTCATCTGTTAATGGACACTTCGGTTGCTTCCATATCTTGGCTATTGTAAATAATGCTGCGATGAACATTGGGGTGCATGTATCTTTTCAAATTAGTGTTTTCGTTTTTTTCAGATATATACCCAGTAGTAGAACTGCTGGGTCACATGGTAGTTGTATTTTTAGTTTTTTGAGACGTACCGTTTTTATCTTATTTTTTTTTAGTAAGAGAATTTATTGGGGGATTTATTAATGTTTGGCTTATTTGTGGTTATTTTTTTCCCAATGAATGACATAAATCTTGTGATTTAAGGCTCTGCAATCAGTATCATAAATGCTACTAAGAATCAATTTGCTGTTTTGGCTAAGTTGCCGTTTTGGAAGAGCAATGGGGAAACAACTATGTAAGTCTTCTCATGTTGGAGGAAGTACTTCTGTAGGCTGGAATACACTGAAGGAACCTTGTCAAAATCTTTGCATACACAAATCACAAGGCACATGAAAATACAACTCTTTTGAAGGCCACTCCTGTTCAGACAATCTTATAATTAAAATATGGATTTATAATACTTTTCTTGCCCACACATACAGTGTAAGTGATATAAACCAGCCAAAGATGACTTCATTGTCTTGAGGACAAAGAAACTGATGTGGTATAATTTTGATTAAAACGTCTTAGAGAATTCTGGTACTCTCTGACACATGTCTCCCTAGATACTTAATTTAATAGTCAAAGGATTTCAGCACTTGTTGCCACCAGAATGAAAAGTCTAAATTGATTTGGCTGTCAAAGTTGATAAGCATACTGCCGTGTAAAAAAATCTCTATATAACTTCAACATTTTATTCAGGTCAAACAGCAGCTTTCTCATTGAAATTCATTTTTAAGCAGGCTTAAAATTTACTTTTTCTTTCATTTATAAAATGAAGGGATTTATTTCAATTTTTCTCCCAGGAATTTGCCATTAATTTTGCATCAAAGTTTAATTAAACCTGGTGGATTAATCAAATGTGTTTTATTGCCACTACCTATTAGAATCTCCAAGTGCTAGAAGAAAAATTTTAAAAAGATATCATTACCTAGGACAAAGGGAGTAGGACAGAGACACTGCAAATGAAAGATTAAAAAAGAACAAAGCTTTTGAAAGCCAGAAAGCTGCCTGATATTTCAGAGGAATAGCTTACAACCTAAGCAGCTAAGGGTGGTGACACCAATGAGAAGTCTGAGATAATCTGTGAAGACTGATTATCCTTATGTAATCTATCAAAAAAAATTTCCAAGATAATTTTAAAAATTTGTATGCAAATTTTGAGTTAATGTACTTACACCCATTGTCTGACATGGACTCTCATAAGATTCTTATAGGGATCCATGAGAGAAAGTAAGAATATGCTTTGCGGACAAAATGTTAAAAATTTTCGTGTCAGGTCCTTATGGATCCTCTAATTTAATCATCTTAGCTTTATGTAAGAGAGAAGCCTCAAACCACTCAACCATTTAGTGGCAAGAGCTGAACCTAGAGCCTGGATCTCCTGACTCCAACACCAACGTCTTTTCTGTTTTTTGGCTGCGCCCCGCGGCTTGCATGATCTCAGTTCCGCCCAGGCCAGGGCAGTGAAAGCCCAGAATCCTAACCACTAGGCCACCAGGGAACTCCCTCAGCATCTTTCTTCTTCAGCAAATTGCCTCAATGTCAGTGAACTGAAACACATGTGAAAAGAGAGACCTAAGCCTGTATGTGGTATAGTCGTCCCTTGGTATCCATAGGGAATTGGTTCCAGGACCCTCATGGATACCAAAATCCATGGATGCTCAAGTCCCTTATATAAAATGGAGAAACAGAACCTATGCACATCCTCCCATATACTAAATCATCTCTAGATTACTTGTAAAACCTAATACAATGTAAATGCTATGTAAATAGTTCCCAGAGTGCAGCCAATCCAAGTTTTGCTTTTAGGAACTTTCTGGAATTTTTTTTTGGGGGGGTGGATATTTTCGATTTGGGGTTGTTGAATCCACAGGTATGGAACCCGTGGATGCTGAGGGCCAACTGTACTTATAAATGCAACATAAAGGTGTAATCCTCATACCTGATCCTGGGTACTGGAAGACATTCTGCTGCATCTGAGGACTGATTCCAGTGCCAAACTGGCCTCCCATGTTTCCTGTCATGCCTCTGTTCACCATGCTGTTGCGGTTGGCCAAGGTTGCCTCAGGATTTGCTGCCAGTTGTGAAAATGGGCTGGTAGAAGCAGGTGGGGTTCCTGGATTTGTACCATAGTTTGGTGGGTAGGGGAATTGTTGCGGAGCACCCTGAGGAAGACGGGGGTTCCCCATTTGAACTGGCAGTCCAGATGAGGGAGGGAGGTTGTTCCCAAAGCTCTGTTGCCTCATAAGCATGGCTCTTTGCTGCTGTATTAGCTGCCTCTGTCGGTGCTGTTGACTATACAGCTCCCGCTGGCGCTGTGCCAACATTTGGGCATTCAGGGGTGGCTAAAAAAGAGAGAAAAAAATCCTCACTTACTAATATTACTATGATTACCACCTATCTTAGACAGCTTACAGGATTAAGCCTAGTAGCTTGGAGCAACAGAATATGTAGCAATTATCAGGGTACAAGGGAAACTAAAACAGAAAAGGAAGAAAACCTCTTAAGTAATAGCTACAGGAGAGAAAATAAGTACATTTTACAGATTAAAGTCACACAGGACTGATAAAAGTCTAAGAAAGCATATATTGATTAGTATTATAATATAGGCCATGAAAACTATTAAGAGAAGCATGAAAACCATAAAGAAGAGAAATAAAATGTGCCTGATGACTTCTATCTTATCTGGCATTAGGTTGTTAGGGGACATTTTCTTTTTCATTTCCAAAAAATTCACTGTGTTTCTAGTATGGTGAAACTTAGTTTTCCCTTTTCTCTTGGAGATCATTTATTCCACTTTACTTAAATGAAATGTGATAACAGGTGATTTTAATTTTCTGTATTTTCCAAATTATCTATAATGAATGTGCATTATCTTCACAATTAGAAAAATCTACAAATACCATTAAAAAAGGAAGAATCAGAAATCTGGGATCCAATGCCAAATCGTCACTTAAAAAGCAAATAATTAATTAGAAACAAAATAATAAGCAGAAATAAATGAACCCAGGTATCTTATATTATTGTTGCAGTGTAAGACTGCTCCAGGCATTAGAGTAAGTGTTTTAATAGTTATAATATTATGAATGATGAAAGTGGTAAAATTAGGTTGAAGTCACTTTCTGGTCTAACTTGCAAAGCAACATGGCATGTCAATAAAGCCTTCATCAGAAAATGTCCGTTCAGGTTGAGGAGCTGATTAAAGCATACAGCTCCATAAAAATGAAAATTGCCAACCAGATGAAGTCTACTCTGGAAGAAACTGTGACATAATGACTTCCTGATAGAATCTGTCTTTATGTGAATTCCAACAGTGGGGTCTTGTTTCCTTATAACCTAATTACCCTTGCATGAGCTAACCACTGAGATTTTTAAGACAGAGAAACCCAAGTCTGGATCCATGAAGATGTCAACATCTGCTGCTAAACAGCAGTTTCTATCAATATTTATCCTTTTGGTTAGTATTTGCTCCCAATCCTTCTAGGTTCATTTTACGGAGAAGTGTTTTGTTCGAATCCTCTCTAAAATACCTCATCCCCCAAATTTTTGTGTAATTTGTTGGGAAACCATAAAAAAAGTGGTTGAGGGAAATCCCTGGTGGTCCAGTGGTTAGGACTTGGCGCTTTCACTGCCGTGGGCCCGGGTTCAATCCCTGGTCAGGGAACTAAGATCCCACAGGCTGCGTGGTGCAGCCAAAAAAAAAAAAAAAAGTGGTTGAAGCAAAAATATTAAAGTACATGCAGAAGTTAAATAGGGAGGAAGTACTAGATAACACTTAGAAGCCTTCACCGTTCTTTTTATGTTTAGTTCCAATGGCTCTGGGTTCTTACACAAGGATCATTAAAACAAATAAAAATCAAAATGCTGATGCTCAGACTACGTGGAGAACGCAAGGTAGTTAAGATAACTAAGCAATGTGTGACTGGGTTTTGATCAGGTTTCAGGTACCATACACACAGTTTCATATCCGAGGCTTCTTAATACTGGTACTAATCAGGACAGCAATAAGAGTTTTCTACTTAGTCACCTGATATCTAAGAGCAATGACAATAATAACAACAAAACGAAACAAAGAACCCTCAGCTTTACATCAAGTATCAGTAAGGGGTATCACAAGTTGATTATAAATTCATTCTAGAAGAAAGCTACAGTACAAACATCATTAAAAGATCAGTTCACAGACCATTTCAAAGACACTCAAGTCAACACTTTAAGAAATACAGTTTGGGTTATGGGTTAGAGAAGTACTAACAATGCCTGGTTTTCTCACGTTACCTGAGGTGTAATTTGCTGCTGCATGCCTGATCTCATACTGATGCCAACAGGAGCGTTTGCTGCAAACTGGTTCAAGATGGCTTGCCGATTTTGGTGGATCAACTAGAGAAAAATGGAAACAATGAGATATATTTCTACATATAAACATATAGCATGGCCCTTTTAGAGTAACATAAACTTTGTATTGATTATTAAGAGGTGCTAGTATTGCAGGTTTAGTAAGATTACTTCCCATGTTTATTTGCCAAAAGGTTGGCAATTCCTAACATTTATCAAATATTTTCTGCCTACCGAACTCTAAACAGGGCAGAGCATTTAAAAGTAGAATACAGGACTTCCCTGGTGGCACAGTGGTTAAGAATCTGCCTGCCAATGCAGGGGACATGGGTTCGAGCCCTGGACCGGGAAGATCCCATATGCCACGGAGCAACTAAACCCATGCACCACAACTACTGAGGCTGCGCTCTAGAGCCTGCGAGCCACAACTACTGAGCCCGTGTGCCACAACTACTGAAGCCTGTGCACCTAGAGCCTGTGCTCCACAACAAGAGAAGCCACCGCACTGAGAAGCCCATGCAATGCAACGAAGAGTAGCTCCCACTCGCCGTAACTAGAGAAAGCCCGTGCACAGCAGCAAAGACCCAACACAGCCAAGAATAAAAGAATAAATTAATTAAAAAAACAGTAGAATACATACACACAACATACATATATATATGTACATACATATGTATAAATGCATATATACCTACATGCATAAATATATGTGTATGTATTCTACTTTTAAATGCTCTGCCATATTGTGTTCTGCAGTGTTTATACATATATATATACACGTAAACATGTTTATCATGCTTTTTAAAACATGTTAATACTTAGTTATTTCAGATTCACCAAGATGGTGGAGGAGTAGGAGGACACGGAGTTCATCTCCTTCCACAAATGCATCAAGAATACATGGAACAATTCTCACAGAACACCAGATGAACACTAGTAGAAGACTTTGGACACCGGAAAGGACAGAAAAGATCCCTGCATAACTGGGCAGGATGAAAGAAAGAAGGGAAAAAGAAGAGGAGAGGAAGTGGGACGGGATCTGCACCCCTGGTGGGGAGCTGAAGCAGAAAAGAGGTTCCCGCATCCAGGGAGGCCCCCTCACCAATGGGGAAATCAGTTGGGACAGAAGGGGAGCATCTGAGGCTGTTGGAGGAGGGTGAAATGGCTGGTCTGTGGCAGACAGGACAGACCTACACAGATGGTCTGCACCACAGCCCTCCACACCCCAGACTGGGACGTGTGTCCGCCGGTGCACATGGGGGCTGAGAGCTGGAACATGGGGACTGGAGAGCAAACCTGCAGGGAGGACTGCTGTTGGCTGTGAGAAGATAGCCTAAGGGGACAGGAGGGAGGAAATCCACAACGAGGAATGCTTGTGGAGGAAACCCAGACTGCCATGGAAGCAAGGCACCTCTGTTGCGTGACGCACAGGGGGTGGAGCTGCCACTGCAGCCTCTCTCTCCCCACGTGCTGGGCCCCTGCCGTTCCAGGTGCTAAAAAAAGCCCCCACCAGGGCTGACCTTCTTGCACCAGCCGCCAGGTGCTAGGAAAGCCTCCCACCGGGGCCAGATCTCTCATGCCTGTAGCCACTGGCTTTGCCACACCCCTATCACTGCCAGGGCCCCCATGACCCAGGCAGTCGTGCCACCTCTATGCCCTGTCCTCACCAGGGCAGACCCAAGTGCTCCACGGCAGCCTCGGGGGCAGACTCCTGTGGGTGGCCAAAATGCAGAGGTGAGGCTAAAACCACAGCTAAGCCCCAGAGGCAGATCGACTAAGGAAGAGGAACAAAAATCTTTCCGTGCAGCTACACAAACCACAGATTAAATCCCTGCCTTCAGCTTGGTAAACCCTGCATCAATGGAATATCTGAATGGACAATGAGTGTTCCCACAACTGAAACTGGCCTAGCTCTAGCAGCTGTGGACTTTGGGGACTAGTACATGTGGAAGCTGGGCCAGGTCAGGGTCTTAGCTGCCCCACAGTGTCCACAGAGGGACCAGAGACCTACCTAGAGGCTTTGGAGGGCTTCCTGGGGAGGTGAAGGTTGGCTGTGACTCACAGTGGGGGCAATGACACTGATAGCTGAGACCAGGAAAATATAATTATTACTATTTTCTTAATGTTTTGTTTTGTTGCTGTTTTTCTATTATTATTTGTTCTTATTTTTATTTAGCTTTAAAAAATTTTTTTATATTTTTAATTGTTTTATATTTCTATTTCTATGTTACTTTTTGTTGTTCTTTGTTTCTTTCCTTTGTTCTATTTTCTTTTTATCTTTTTTCCTTTGTTCTATTTGTTCTTATCTTTTTTAAATCATTTTTTAAAAATCATTTTTGTGTGTTTGTCTTGTTTTCTTTGCTTTTTCCTTCAGTTCCCATTCTGCTTTTCTTTTGTTTTCTATTTTTTGTTTTTGTTGATTTTGTTTTTAATTGTTTGATTTCATTTTGAGGTTCTTTTGTTTGGTTGTTCTCGTTTTTTCTTCTCTGTTTTTGTTTCTTACTTTGTATGTGGGTATGTTTTCTTTGTTTTTGTTTGGTTTTGCTTTTACCATTTGTTTGGGGTTTTGTTTGTTTGTTTGTTTTTAATTGTTTTTGTTGCTGTTTGCTTGCCCAGGAAATATTAATTGGCAAGAGCTCTCTTGGAGGTCTCCATCTCAACTCCAAGACCCAGCTCCACCAACTGCTTGCAGGCTTCAGTGCTGAATGCCCCAAGCCAAACAACAAGCAAGACGGGAACACAAACCCACCCATCAGCAGACGGGCTGCCTCAAGTTGTACTAAGCCCACAGACACCCCAAAACACACCACCTGACGTGGCCCTTCCCATCAGAGGGACAAGATCCAGCTCCACCCACCAGAACACAGGCACGAGTCCCTCCCACCAGGAAGCCTACACAAGCAACTGGACCAACCTCACCCACTGGGGGCAGACACCAGAAGCAAAAGGAACTACAACCCTGCAGCCTGCGGAAAGGAGATCTCAAACAGAGTAAGCCAGACAAAATGAGAAGACAGAGAAATATGTTGCGGACAAAGGAGCAAGGTAAAAACCCACAAGACCAAATAAATAAAGAGGAAATAGGCAATAAACCTGAAAAAGAATCCAGAGTAATGATAGTAAAGATGATCCAAAATCTCAGAAATAGAATGGAGGAAATACGAGAAATGTTTAACAAGGACCTAGAAGAACTAAAGAACAAACAGTGATGAACAACACAATAACTGAAGTTAAAAATATACTAGAAGGAATCAACAGCAGAATAACTGATGAAGAAGAACTGATAAGTGAGCTGGAAGACAGAATGGTGGAAATAATTGCTGAGGAACAGAATAAAGAAAAAAGAATGAAGAATTGAGGACAGTCTCAGAGACCTCCGGCACAACATTAAATGCACCAATATTCAAATTATAGAGGTCCTAGAAGAAGAAGAAAAAGAGAAAGGGTGTGAGAAAATATTTGAAAAGATTATAGTCGAAAACTTTCCTAACATGGGAAAGGAAATAGTTAATTCCAGGAAGCACAGAGCCTCCCATACAGGATAAACCCAAGGAGAAACATGCTGAGACACATATTAACCAAATTAACAAAAAATTAGATACAAAGAAAAAATATTAAAAGCAACAGGGAAAAGCAATAAATAACATACAAGGGAATCCTCATAAGGTTATCAGCTGATCTTTCAGCAGAAACTCTGCAGGCCAGAAGGGAGTGGCAGGATATATTTAAAGTGATAGGGAGAAACCTACAACCAAAATTACTCTACCCATTAAGGCTCTCATTCAGATTTGATGGAGAAATCAAAAGCTCTACAGACAAGCAAAAGCTAACAGAATTCAGCATCACCAGACCAGCTCTGCAACAAATGCTAAAGGAACTTCTCTAGGCAGGAAAGACAAGAGAAGAAAAAGACCTACAAAAACAAACCCAAGGGGCTTCTCTGGTGGCGCAGTGGCTGAGAGTCCACCTGCCAATGCAGGGGACAAGGGTTCGTGCCCCGGTCCGGGAAGATCCCACATGCTGTGGAGCAGCTGGGCCCGTAAGCCATGGCCGCTGAGCCTGCGCATCCGGAGCCTGTGCTCCGCAACGGGAGAGGCCACAACAGTGAGAGGTCCACGTACCACAAAAACAAAAAAAACAAAAAAAAAAAACCCAAAACAATTGAGAAAATGATAATAGGAATACACATATCGATAATTACCTTAAATGTAAATGGATTAATGCTCCAACCAAAAGACAGACTGGCTGAATAGATACAAAAACAGGACCTGTATATACGTTGTCTACAAGAGACCTACTTCAGACCTAGGGACACATACAGACGGAAAGTGAGGGGATGGAAAAATATTCCATGCAAATGGAAATCAAAAGAAAGCTAGAGTAGCAATACTCATGTCAGAAAAAATAGACTTTCAAATAAAGACTGTCACAAGAGAGAAGGAAGGACACCACATGACGATCAAGGGATCAATCCAAGAAGAAGATGTAATAATTGTAAATATTTATGCACTCAACACAGGAGCACCTCAATACATAAGGCAAATGCTAACAGCCATAAAAGGGGAATTGAGCAGTAACACAGTAATAGTGGGGGACTTTAGCACTCACTCCAATGGATAGATCTTCCAGACAGAAAATTAATAAGGAAACACAAGTCTTAAATAACACATGAGACCAGATAGACTTAATTGATATTTATAGGAAATTCCATCTCAAAGTAGCAGAATACACTTTGTTCTCAAGTGCACAACAGGACATTCTCCAGGAGAGATCACATCTTGGGTCACAAATCAAGCCTTGGTAAATTTAAGAAAACTGAAATTGTATCAACCATAATTTCTGACCACAATGCTATGAGATTAGAAATCAATTACAGGAAAAAGAACTGTAAAAATCACAAACACAGGGAGGCTAAACAATGTGCTACTACGTAACCAAGAGATCACTGCAGAAATCAAAAAGGAAATCAAAAAATACCTAGAAACAAATGACAATGAAAACACGATGACCCAAAACCTATGGGTGGCAGCAAGAGCAGTTCTAAGAGGGAAGTTTATAGCAATACAATCCTACATCAAGAAACAGGAAAAATCTCATATAAACAACCTAATCTTACACCTAAAGCAACTACAAAAAGAACAAACAAAACCCAAAATTACTAGAAGGAAAGAAATCATAAAGATCAGAGCAGAAATAAATGAAAGAGAAACAAAAAAAACAATAGCAAAAATCAATAAAACAAAGAGTTGGTTCTTTGAGAAGATAAACAAAATTGATAAACCTTTAGTAAGACCCATCAAAAAAAAAAGGGAGAGGACTCAAATCAATAAAATTAGAATTGAAAAAGGAGAAGCTTCAACTGACACCGCAGACATACAAAGGATCCTAAGAGACTACTACAAGCAACTATATGCCAATAAAATGGACAACCTGGAAGAAATGGACAAATTCTTAGAAAGGTACAACCTTCCAAGACTGAACCAGGAAGAAATAGAAAATAGGAACAGACCAATCACAAGCACTGAAATTGAAACTGTGATTAAAAATCTTCAAACAGGGCTTCCCTGGTGGCACAGTGGTTGAGAGTCCACCTGCGGATGCAGGGGACACTGGTTCGTGTCCCGGTCCGGGAGGATCCCACATGACGCGGAGCAGCTGGGCCCGTGAGCCATGGCTGCTGAGCCTGCGTGTCCAGAGCCTGTGCTCCGCAACGGGAGAGGCCACAGCAGTGAGAGGCCCACGTAACGCAAAAAAAAAAAAAAAAATCTTCAAACAAACAAAAGTTCAGGACCAGAAAGCTTCACAGGCGAATTCTATCAAACATTTAGAGAAGAGCTAACACCTATCCTTCTCAAACTTTTCCAAAAATTTGCAGAGGGCAGAACACTCCCAAATTCATTCTACAAGGCCACCATCACCCTGATACAAAAACCAGACAAGGATCTCACAAAAAAATGAAAATTACAGGCCAATATCACTGATGAATATAAATACAAAAATCCTTAAAATACTAGCAAACTGAACCCAGCAACACGTTGAAAGGATCATACACCATAATCAAGTGGGATTTATATCAGGGATGCAAAGACTCTTCAATATATGCAAATCAATAAATGTGACACACCATATTAACAAATTGAAGAACAAAAACCATATGATCATCTCAATAGATGCAGAAAAAGCTTTTGACAAAATTCAACACCCATTTATGATAAAAAACACTCCAGAAAGTGAGCATAGAGGGAAACTACCTCAACATAATAAAGGCCATATATGACAAATCCACAGCAAACATTATTCTCAATGGTGAAAAACTGAAAGCATTTCCTCTAAAATCAGGAACAAGACAAGGGTGCCCACTCTCACCACTATTATTCAACATAGTTTTGGAAGTCCTAGCCACAGCAATCAGAGAAGAAAAAGAAATAAAACGAATCCAAATTTGCCAAGAAGAGGTAAAACTGTCATGGTTTGCAGATGACATGATACTATACTAAGAAAATCCTAAAGATGCCACCAGAAAACTATTAGAGCTCATCAAGGAATTTAGTAAAGTCACAGGATACAAAGTTAATACACAGAAATCCCTTGCATTCCTGTACACTAACAATGAAAGATCAGAAAGAGAAATTAAGGAAACAATCTCATTCACCACTGCAACAAAAAGAATAAAATACCTAGGAATAAACCTACCTAAGGAGGCAAAAGACCTGTATGCAGAAAACTATAAGATACTGATGAAAGAAATCAAAGACAACACTAACAGATGGAGAGACACACCATGTTCTTGGATTGGAAGAATTAATATTGTGAAAATGACTATACTACCCAAAGCAATCTACAGATTCAATGCAATCCTTTTCAAATTATCAGTGGCATTTTTCACAGAACTAGAGCAAAAAAATGTTACAATTTGTATGAAAACACAAAAGACCTCGAACAGCAAGAGCAATGTTGAGAAAAAAAAAAAATGAAGCTGGAGGAATCATCCTCCCTGACTTCAGACTATACTACAGGGCTACAGTAATCAAGACAGTATGGTACTGGCACAAAAACAGAAATATAGATCAATGGAACAGGATAGAAAGCCCAGAGATAAACCCACACACCTGTGGTCACCTAATCTATGAGAAAGGAGGCCAGAATATACAATGGAGAAAAGATAGGCTGTTCAATAAGTGGTGCTGGGAGGGCTTCCCTGGTGGCGCAGTGGTTAAGAATCTGCCTGCCAACGCAGGGGACACGGGTTCGAGCCCTGGTCCAGGAAGATGCCACATGCCACGGGGCACCTAAGCCCGTGCGCCACAACTACTGAGGCTGTGCTCTAGAGCCCACGAGCCACAACTACTGAAGCCCACGTGTCTAGAGCCTGTGCTCCGCAACGAGAAGCCACCACAGTGAGAAGCCCGTGCACCACAATGAAGAGTAGCCCCCGCTCGCTGCAACTGGAGAAAGCCCGCGCAGCAACGAAGACCCAATGCAGCCAAAAATAATAAATAAATAAATACATTTATTAAAAAAAAAATAACTGGTGCTAGGAGAACTGGACAGCTACATGTAAAAGAATGAAATTACAACAGTCCCCAACACCATACACAAAAATAAACTCAAAATGGATTAAAGGCCTAAATGTAAGGCCAGACACTATAAGACTCTTAGAGGAAAACATAGGAAGAACACTCTTTGACATAAATTGCAGCAAGATCTTTTTTGACCCACGTCCTAGAGTAATGGAAATAAAAAGAAAAATAAACAAATAGGACCTAATTAAACTTCAAAGCTTTTGCATGGTAAAGGAAACCATAAACAAGATGATAAAACAACCCTCAGAATGGGAGAAAATATTTGCAAACAAAGCAACTGACAAAGGATTACTCTCCAAAATATATAAACAGCTCATGCAGCTCAGTATCAGAAAAACAAACAACCCAATCAAAAAATGGGCAGAAGACCTAAATAGACATTTCTCCAAAGAAGGCATACAGATGGCCAACAAACACATGAAAAGACGCTCAACATCACTAATTATTAGAGAAATGCAAATCAAAACTACCTTGAGATATCACCTCACACTGGTCAGAATGGCCATCATCTCAAAATCTACAAACAACAAATGCTGGAGAGGGTGTGGAGAAAAGGGAACCCTCTTGTGCTGTTGGTGGGAATGTAAACTGATACAGCCACTATGGAGAACAGTATGGAAGGTCCTTAAAAAACTAAAAATAGAACTACTACATGACCCAGCAATTCCACTACTGGGCATATACCTAGAGAAAACCATAATTCAAAAAGACACATGCACCCCAATGTTCACTGCAGCACTATTTACAACAGCCAGGACATGAAAGCAATCTAAATGTCCATTGACAGATGAATGGATAAAGAAGATGTGGTACATATATACAATGGAATATTACTCAGCCATAAAATGGAACGAAATTGGGTAATTTGTAGAGACATGGATGGACCTAGAGACTGTCAGACAGAGTGAAGTAAGTCAGAAAGAGATAAACAAATATCATATATTAATGCATAATATGTGGAATCTGAAAAAATTGGTATAGATGATCTTATTTACACAGCAGAAATAGAGACACAGACTAGAGAACACACGTATGGATACCAAGGGGGACGTGGGGGTGGGGGTGGGAGGAATTGGGAGATTGGGATTGACATATATACACTATTGATACTATGTATAAAACAGATAACTGAAGAGAACCTACTGTATAGTACAGGGAACTCTACTCAATGCTCTGTGGTGACCTAGATGGCAAGGAAATCCAGAAAAGAGGAGATATATGTATACATATAGCTGATTCACTTTGCTGTACGGTAGAAACTAACACAACATTGTAAAGCAAGTACACTCCAATAAGAATTTTTTTAAAAAAACTTAGTTATTTCAGACACATGCAATAACGGAGAGAAAAGAAACATTGGCCCTAGGTCTTAAACTGTTGTGAGTAAAAAAGTAAATATACAATAGGGAACATTCTATAAAGGTCTGGAAGATGAATGGAAAAGTTGAGGTACTTCTGACTTGGAGGGTACCTGTCTGATGGGTACATATTTGGGGAAAATCCGACGTAATTTCATTAGCTGGAGAGAAGTATATAAGAAACAAATGGTCTGAGAAAATGAACTATTTATTTAACTAGAAGAAGTAATTACTTTAGACCAGCATTTCCCAAATTGGTGTTCTAAAGAACATTGTTCTGCAGGATATTAATAGATGTGCCAGGAAAATAGCATGCTGTGCTGTATTAAGCATTGGAAATAATGGGTTACACAAGGTGAAACAGATTTCTTTACTGTATTAATTCTATGAGCCTTTAATTGGCCAAAGCACAGTGCAGAGCTCCCAAGAAGGGGATAAACTATGCAATTTATTTATCATGAAACTTTCTTTCTTACATATAGCCATTAACATTTATTATTATCTCCTAGAACAATCTTCTATGGAACATTAGTTTGAAAGATAATATCTATATCAGGCTTAGGATTCCAGGTCATTGGCATGCCTTAACTTTATCAAATAACAAAACAAGCATCCTTAGAAGTGATATCTCCTGATAAACAACCTATTGCTTAAAGGATTTCTTACTCAACGATTTGATATGAATAAACTTCTCAGAGAGATAACAGTAATAATATCATACTGTTTTGTGTTTATACGGTACTTAGTAATATATAAATTATTTATAAAATACACGGACATATCAATGTATTTTATTATATTCATATTTAATACATTTAATATATTTTAATATACTATTTGCAAACTAGAAAGCCTATGAAAATTTTATAAGAGAATCCAAAGAGCTGCAAACAGCTATCTCCAAAAAGCTCAATTCTCAACTCTAGTTTCATTCATTTTTTGACTCCCATTAGATTAGAAAACAAATTGATTTGGAGGGAAAAGCCCAATATAATGTAAATATTAAAATTACAACTTTCAGGCACTGTGGAATAGGATAAAACATTCAGAATCACGTCAAAAATAAAGATAAGCAATATTATGGTTCTAAAAGGCTCTTAAGTATGAAAATCTACATACTTCTTAACTCAACAGACCTTGCACATAAGTTTAAATGAACCATAAGTTTTACAAAGATTTATCAAAAAACTCAGTATATGCAAGATAGTATATAAAGTTTTCAGGCTACAAAAGTGAGCAAATTTCTATTTTCTGGGAACTCTCTGTTCAGTGGCAGAGGCCAATACAGAAGTGCAACGCACAGGCGCTATACTGCATATATAGAGATATGTAGAGCAGCACTGGGGGAGCAACTAACTTAGCCTAGGACCTGAAGGCAGGGACCAAGAGCATGAGTGAGCTCAATGGAACCTTGAAAGGTGAGAATGCCAGGTGGCAAAGAGGATGGCAGAGTTAACTCAAGGCAGAAAGAACAGCAAGTCTAAAAACAGAAGAGAAGGCAATGAGGATAGGTGAAAATACATTAATACTTAGCGATGAAGAGAAGTAAAATTGCCAGAAGTGTGGGAGTTGGGATTCCAAACTTACAGCTTTATATATTCTTTGAATTGTGAGATAACATGAAAATGAAATGGGTGGGGACAGAGGAAAAATGCTTGAGAAGTAGTACAAGTGAGAAAAGAACCTTAGAAAATAAATCAAAACCTTAGAAAATAAATAGGTTACTTTTAGAAGTAGAAGGAATTATTCTAAAAGTAGCAATCTACAAAGACTTTCTGTTAAAGAAAAATTATTCCTGCCCTTGGAAAAACTCAGTTTATCTTCCCCTCCCCTTGACTGTGTGTACAACCTAACTAATGCTGTGTGCAACAGTCTCACTCTAAACTGCTTCTTCTTTCTGATTACTAAAATGCTACCCATTTTCCAGTAAGCAGGTCAAATTCTACTTCTTCCAAGGAAGTCTTCCTAAAAGGATCACCATACCCTTTATCTCCTCCAAAACCTTAACCTTTGGGGGTTAGGGAGTGGGAAGAGAGAAGCTGGTAATCCTTAGATTAGAGCTGGTTACACAAATTCAAAAGCCTTTAAAGGTCACATTGCCAGGCTTGTGTTACTAAAGGAGATGTGGTGCTTGAGGCCAGTGGAAGAGCACAAACCCAGCCTATATGTGTAAAATGCACACATGTGCACACACACACAATTCAGGCTTGCTGTCACTTTATCTGCCTGAATGGATTTTTTTCCAGTGCCTTAGCAAGAAGCCCTTCTACAGTAAACCTGAAAGATGATTATCTGGCCAAGAGGTTCTCAACCAGGGGTGACTTCTGCCCCATAAGAAAGAGTTGGCAATATATGACGACATTTTTAGTTACCACAGCTTGGGGAGGGGTTGCTACTAGTATCTGGTGGGTAGAGGCCAGGGATGTTGCTAAACATCCTTCAATGTACCAGTCCCCCAATGCTCATAGTGATGAGGTTGAGAACCCTGATTCAGCCACCACATACATTCTTGCCAAAACAAAGAGTTCTTTAAGGAAGCTTATTCTTTTATCAGGCAGTTTTCATTGCCAGAAACGTTTGCTTTCTGGGATTTAAAAAAAATACTCTTTCTGATCCACAGTTGGTTTAATCTGCAGATGTGGAACCTGCAGATACAGAGGGCTGACTGTACACTATGTTTTGAATACCCCAAGCTGATTGTATGTTCTGAAAATTGCCTATATCTTTTATTCTTTGTATTCATCTCAGTAACTAGTATAGTCCCCCTAAATATATTTTGTGAAAAATTCAATACAGGGGAACTATTAAGTATTTCTTATTGTGCTATCTAATAATGAATGACAAGTTATAACAAGAAGTAGTTTATCTTAAATAATACTCAGAACGTATTACTGTTTCCTTTGTTTCTGTTTTCTTCTTTCTCTTCCCTTAATTCCTCTTTGTGTCCTTTATTCCACTCCAGCATTTAAAAATTATTCCTTAGTCTACCATTAAAAATATTTTTGGGCTTCCCTGGTGGCGCAGGGGTTGAGAGTCCGCCTGCCAATGCAGGGGACACAGGTTCGTGTCCCAGTCCGGGAAGATCCCACATGCCGCGGAGCAGCTGGGCCTGTGAGCCATGGCCGCTGAGCCTGCGCGTCCGGAGCCTGTGCCCCGCAACAGGAGAGGCCACAACAGTGAGAGGCCCGCGTAACGCAAAAAAAACCCAAAAAACAATTTTTCATCCTATGTCAACTCTCTCTTTCTCCCTTTCATCATCTTCCTCCTTTTAAGTGGAATGGAAGCACATTTTATATTATTTGTTATATTTACTGAATATAATTTTATAATAATAGCTAGTATTTACTAAGTGGGACTACATGCCAGGCACTGTGCTAAGAGCTTTACATCTATGCTCTACATCTATTATCTCATTTAATCTACACAACACCTATGAGGTAAAGGAATTATTTATTAGATTCTTTTTACAGATGAGGAATCAGAGGCTTTAAAAGGCTCAATAAATTGACTATCAACCCACCTCAGATAAGGTTAAAACTAGGACTTGAAACTAGAGCTAACTCTTACAGCCGTCTTATTATGCTGCCTGTCTAATATAATTTAGCTCCTTCTTCCTCTTCCTTTGTCTATTAGTAAGGCTCCAGGGAATTTCTTTAAATTTTTTTTTAAAAATTCAAAGCAATATAGACATATGGTTAAAAAAATACAAAAGATTAATAACAAGAAGCAACAATCTACAGTCCCGGTCCTGCTTCCCAGAAACAATACTTTGAACAGTTTGGGTTTTGGGTTCTTGATGATTATCCCTATAACTGCTGCTTATACAATCTTAAATATTTATATCATTATACCTACTCATTATTTGTCATGAGAGAAAATACTTAACTCATCCACAACTCCCAGGACCCCCAAACTATCCCTTCCTCTGTTCTCCTAGTATTATGACATCATTAGGCTTTAATCACTCTAACTACAAACAACATAAACTTCATTTTGTGTTCAATTATAAACAATCTCTCTCTCTTTTTTAAACTTTTTATTTTATATTGGAGTATAGCCGATTAACAATGTTGTGAAAGTTTCAGGTGCACAGCAAAGCGACTCAGCCATACATATACACGTATCCATTCTCCCCCAAACTCCCCTCCCTTCCAGGCTGCCACATAACATTGAGCAGAGCTCCTGTGCTATACAGCAGTAGGTCCTTGTTGGTTATCCATTTTAAATATAGCAGTGTGTACATGTCAATCCCGAACCCTCTAACTATTCCTTCCCGCCACCCTTCCCCCTGGTAACCGTAAGTTCATTCTCTAAGTCTGTGAGTCTGATAAACAGTATCTCTTGATGCTCTACTTTAGAAATTAATCAATGTTTCAATTTTATTAATTTAATAATTATATGATGTTCATCCTAAATATTTATTTCAAGAAACAAAAGTAAATTCCTTTCAAACTGTTGGTGTCAAAGTACTCTGTTATGAGCTAGAAGTCTGTAATTGAATGAATGTCCCTTATTCTTATCATAACAGACCAAGGATGACTTTGAGTCATAAAGGTTCTGGGCGCGGACTTGACACCTTTATTGTAGCAATTGGGCTGTCTTATTACAGAGAGAGAGAGTTAGCACACACCTTTAAAAAGGATCACCAGCTGAACAAGAGTACTCACCTGCTGTTGTCCTTGTAATCGCTGTTGAAGTTGAAGTCTAAGTTGGTTGGGTGCTGCTGGAGGTCTGTTTAGAGTCTGCCTGGTTTGCATGCCCATGCCAGGTGAAAAAGCACCTCGAGGAGGTGTTACTTGAACAGGCATAGTCCCCAGTGAAGGTTTTTGCCTGACCATGCCTTGGAAAGGGCCAGAGAGATTGGCAGTAGGCGAAGGAGAAGAATAAGGCTGGGAATAAAGGTTGGGTCTTTCTTCCATCATCAATGGTGGTGTTGCTTGTTGTGGTGGAAATCTCTCTGATAATACATCTAATCCACCTCCCTGTTGGAAAATAAGCCAGAACATGTTACAAATAAATTTCTGGCAATAAATGACATGCTTCTCTATATGATTTTGGATCTGAGAGCATGTTATCTCTAGAAAGTTTCATAATAATATATTCATGCTGAATTCATGAAGCTCTCCAGAAGTTTGCTACTTAAAGGAATCACTTATAAAAGTTACTTCTGAAATGGAGTAATAGATTAACGGAGATGTTTAAAATCTCAGTAAAGAGATGAAAATATAGTTAAAATAAGGGCCTTACATCAATGAAATAAAGCTAAACGGTTTAAAAAGAACCTCACTGCAAAGTCTAAGAATCAACAAATGTTACATTTAATGGGTTACCATGAGAAGTAGATTCCTAAAGGAGGGATTAATTTTTCTATCTCAAATACAGAATTCATGCTTTTATCTCATTTGAAAAAAAATTCATAGCTGACCTAACAGAATGCAATAGTTAAACTTTTTGACTATTACTCATTGTAAGAAATGTAATGTAAATTGTGACCTATTTTGTGTGTGTGTGTGTGTGTGTGTGTGTGTGTGTGTGTGTGTGTAACTGAAAACAGAGTTTCATGAAACATAACTTCCCCTTTTTCTGCATTCTGATACTCTGTATTCTACATTGTTCTACTCCATTAAAAAAATACTGATGGCGGCCTCTAGAGTGAATCACAGGAACCCTGAGGATGAACTGACCCTCTTATTCACTATTCCACATCGCGTTGCAGACCTATCAGAGGGAGCCATGTGATAATTGTGGCCACCAGCTGACCCCACAGCCACCTTCTGCCCCCCTTGGACCCACCCAAGAATTTCTGAGCCTTCTTTATGAGAGAAGGAGGAGCTTTAAGATGGCGGAGGAGTAAGACGCAGAGATCACCTTCCTCCCCACAAATACATCAGAAATACATCTACATGTGGAATAACTCCTACAGAACACCTACTGAACGCAGAAGACCTCAGACCTCCCAAAAGGCAAGAAACTCCCCACGTACCTGGGTAGGGCAAAAGAAAAAAGAAAAAACAGAGACAAAGAATAGGGACGGGACCTGCACCAGTGGGAGGGAGCTGTGAAGGAGGAAAGGTTTCCACACACTAGGAAGGCCCTTCGCGGGCGGAGACTGTGGGTGGCGGAGACGGGGAGCTTCGGTGCCGTGGAGGAGAACACAATAACAGGGGTGCGGAGGGCAAAGCAGAGAGATTCCCGCACAGAGGATCGGTGCCAACCAGCACTCACCAGCCCGAGAGGCTTGTCTGCTCACCCGCCGGGGCTGGCGGGGGCTGGGAGCTGAGGCTCAGGCTTCGGTCGGATCACAGGGAGAGGACTGGGGTTGGCTGCGTGAACATAGCCTTAAGGGACTAATGCGCCACAGCTAGCAGGGAGGGAGTCCGGGAGAAAGGCTGGAGCTGCAGAAGAGACAAGAGACTTTTTCTTGCCTCTTTGTTTCCTGGTGCGCGAGGAGAGGGGATTAAAAGTGCCGCTTAATGGAGCTCCAGAGAGAGGCGCGAGCTGCGGCTATGAGCGTGGAGACCAGAGACGGGCAGGAGACGCTAAGGCTGCTGCTGTGGCCACCAAGAAGCCTGTGTGCGAGCACAGGTCACTCTCCACACCTCCCTTCCCGGGAGCTTGTGCAGCCCGCCACTGCCAGGGTCCTGTGATCCAGGGACAACTTCCCCAGGAGAACACATGGCGTACCTCAGGCTGGTGTAAAGTCACGCCAGCCTCTGCCATCGCAGGCTAGCCCCGCAGTCCGTGCCCCTCCCTCCCCCCAGCCTGAGTGAGCCAGAGCCCCCGAATCAGCTGTTCCTTTAACCCCGTCCTGTCTGAGCGAAGAAGAGTCACCCTCAGGCGACCTACACGCAGAGGCGGGTCCAAATCCAAAGCTGAACCCCGGGAGCTGTGCGAACAAAGAAGAGAAAGGGAAATCTCTCCCAGTAGCCTCACGAGCAGCGGATTAAATCTCCACAGTCAACTTGATGTACCCTGCATCTGTGGACTGCCTGAATAGACAACGAATCATCCCAAAGTTGAGGCAGTGGACTTTGGGAGCAATGATATATATATATTTTTCCTTTATCTCTTTTTGTGAGTGTGTATGTGTATGCTTCTTTGTGTGATTTTGTCTGTACAGCTTTGCTTTTACCATTTGTCCTAGAGTTCTGTCTGTCCTTTTTTTTTTTAATTACTTAAAAATATTTTTTTCTTAATTATTTTTAATTTTAATAAATTTAATTTTATTTTATCTTCTTCTTTCTTTCTTTTCTCTCTTTCATTCCGAGCTGTGTGGAGGACAGGCTCTTGGTGCTCCAGCCAGGCGTCAGGGCTGTGCCACTGAGGTGGGAGAGCCAAGTTCAGGACACTGGTCCACAAGAGACCTCCCAGCTCCATATAATATCAAATGGCGAAAATCTCCCAGAGATCTCCCTCTCAATGCTAAGACCCAGCTCCACTCAACGACCAGCAAGCTACAGTGCTGGACATCCTATGCCAAACAACTAGCAAGACAGGAACACAACCCCATCCATTAGCATCGAGGCTGCCTAAAATCATAATAAGGCCACAGACACCCCAAAACACACTACCAGACGTGGACCTGCCCACCAGAAAGACAAGATCCAGCCTCATCCACCAGAACACAGGCACTAGTCGCCTCCACCAGGAAGCCTACACAACCCACTGAACCAACCTTAGCCACTGGGGACAGACACCAAAAACAATAGAAACTACGAACCTGCAGGCTGCAAAAAGGAGAACCCAAACACAGTAAGTTAAACAAAATGAGAAGACAGAGAAACACAGCAGATGAAGGAGCAAGGCAAAAACCCACCAGATCTAACAAATGAAGAGGAAATAGGAAGTCTACCTGAAAAATAATTCAGAATAATGATAGTAAGGATGATCCAAAATCTTGGAAATAGAATGGAGAAAATACAAGAAACGTTTAACAAGGACCTAGAAGAACTAAAAAGCAAACAAACAGAGATGAAAACACAATAAATGAAATTAAAAATTCTCTAGAAGGGATCAATAGCAGAATAACTGAGGCAGAAGAACAGATAAGTGACTTGGAAGATAAAATAGTGGAAATAACTACTGCAGAGCAGAATAAGGAAAAAAGAATGAAAAGAATTGAGGACAGTCTCAGAGACCTCTGGGACAACATTAAACACACCAACATTCAAATTATAGGGGTCCCAGAAGAAGAAGAGAAAAAGAAAGGGACTGAGAAAATATTTGAAGAGATTAGAGTTGAAAAGTTCCCTAACATGAGAAAGGAAATAGTTAATCAAGTCCAGGAAGCACAGAGAGTCCCATACAGGATAAATCCAAGGAGAAACACGCCAAGACACATATTAATCAAACTATCAAAAATTAAATACAAAGAACAAATATTAAAAGCAGCAAGGGAAAAACAACATGTAACACATAAGGGAATTCCCAAAAGGTTAACAGCTAATATTTCAGCAGAAACTCTGCAAGCCAGAAGGGAGTGGCAGGACATATTTAAAGTGATGAAAGAGAAAAACCTACAACCAAGATTACTCTACCCAGCAAGCATCTCATTCAGATTTGACGGAGAATCTGAGAATTCAGCACCACCAAACCAGCTTTACAACAAATGCTAAAGGAACTTCTCTAGGTAGGAAACAGAAGAGAAGGAAAAGACCTACAATAATAAACCCAAAACAATTAAGAAAATGGTAATAGGAACATACATATCAATAATTACCTTAAATATAAATGGATTAAATGCTCCAACCAAAAGACATAGACTGGTTGAATGGATACAAAAGCAAGACCTGTATATATGCTATATGCAAGAGACCCACTTCAGACCTAGGGACACATAAAGGCTGAAAGTGAGGGGATGGAAAAAGATATTCCATGCAAATGGAAATCAAAAGAAAGCTGGAGTAGCAATTCTCATATCAGACAAAATCGACTTTAAAACAAAGACTATTACAAGAGACAAAGAAGGACACTACATAATGATCAAGGGATCAATCCAAGAAGAAGATATAACAATTATAAACATTTATTCACCCAACATAGGAGCACCTCAGTACATAAGGCAAATACTAACAGCCATAAAAGGGGAAATCGACAGTAACACAATCATAGTAGGGGACTTTAACACCCCACTTTCACCAATGAACAGATCATCCAAAATGAAAATAAATAAGGAAGCACAAGCTTTAAATGATACATTAAACAAGATGGACTTAATTAATATTTATAGGACATTCCATCCAAAAACAACAAAATACACATTCTTCTCAAGTACTCATGGAACATTCTCCAGGATAGATCACATCTTGGGTCACAAATCAAGTCTTGGTAAATTTAAGGAAATTGAGATCGTATCAAGTATCTTTTCCGACCACAACGCTATGAGACTAGATATCAATTACAGGAAAAAACCTGTAAGAAATACAAACACAGGGAGGCTAAACAACACACTACTTAATAACCAAGAGATCACTGAAGAAATCAAAAAGGAAATCAAAAAATACCTAGAAACAAATGACAATGAAAACACAATGACCCAAAACCTATGGGATGCAGCAAAAGCAGTTCTAAGAGGGAAGTTTATAGCTATACAAGGCTACCTTAAGAAACAAGAAACATCTCAAATAAACAACCTAACCTTACACCTCAAGCAATTAGAGACAAAAGAACAAAAAATCCCCAAAGTTAGCCGAAGGAAAGAAATCACAAAGATCAGATCAGAAATAAATGAAAAAGAAATGAAGGAAACGATGGCAAAGATCAATAAAACTAAAAGCTGGTTGTTTGAGAAGATAAACAAAATTGATAAATCATTAGCCAGACGTATAAAGAAAAAAAGGGAGAAGACTCAAATAAATAGAATTCGAAATGAAAAAGGAGAAGTAACAACTGACATTGCAGAAATACAAAGGATCATGAGAGATTACTACAAGCAGCTATATGCCAATAAAATGGACAACCTGGAAGGAATGGACAAATTCTTAGAAATGCACAACCTTCCGAGACTGAATCAGGAAGAAATAGAAAATATAAACAGACCAATTACAAGCACTGAAATAGAAACTGTAATTAAAAATCTTCCAACAGAGGGCTTCCCTGGTGGCGCAGTGGTTGGGGGTCCGCCTGCTGATGCTGGGGACGCAGGTTCGTGCCCCGGTCTGGGAGGATCCCGCATGCCATGAAGCGGCTGGGCCCATAAGCCATAGCCGCTGAGCCTGCACGTCCGGAGCCTGTGCTCCGCAGCGGTAGAGGCCACAGTGGTGAGAGGCCCGCATAACGCAAAAAAAAAAAAAAAAAAAAAAAATTTCCAACAAACAAAAGCCCAGGACCAGATGGCTGCACAGGCGAATTCTATCAAACATTTAGAGAAGAGCTAACACCTATCGTTTTCAAACTCTTCCAAAATACAGTAGAGGGAGGAACACTCCCAAACTCATTCTACGAGGCCACCATCACTCTGATACCAAAACCAGACAAAGATGTCACAAAGAAAGAAAACTACAGGCCAATATCACTGATGAACATAGATGCAAAAATCCTCAACAAAATACTAGCAAAGAGAATCCAACAGCACATTAAAAGGATCATACATTATGATCAAGCGGGGTTTATCCCAGGAATGTAAGGATTCCTCAATATATGCAAATCAATCAACGTGATATACCATATTAACAAATTGAAAGAGAAAAACCACATGATCATCTCAATAGATGCAGAGAAAGCTTTTGACAAAATTCAACACCCATTTATGATAAAAACCCTCCAGAAAGTAGGCATAGAGGGAAATTTCCTCAACATAATAAAGGCCATATATGACAAACCCACAGCCAACATTGTCCTCAATGGTGAAAAACTGAAACCATTTCCTCTAAAATCAGGAACAAGACAAGGTTGCCCACTCTCACCACTATTATTCAACATAGTTTGGAAGTTTTAGCCACAGCAATCAGAGAAGAAAAAGAAATAAAAGAAATCCAAATTGGAAAAGAAGAAGTAAAGCTGTCACTGTTTGCAGATGACATGATACTATACATAAAGAATCCTAAAGATGCTACCAGAAAACTACTAGAGCTAATCAATGAATTTGGTAAAGCAGCAGGATACAAAATTAATGCACAGAAATCTCTTGCATTCCTATACACTAATGATGAAAACTCTGAAAGTGAAATTAAGAAAACACTCCCACTTACCACTGCAACAAAAAGAATAAAATATCTAGGAATAAACCTACCTAAGGAGACAAAAGACCTGCATGCAGAAAATTATAAGACACTGATGAAAGAAATTAAAGATGATACAAACAGATGGAGAGATATACCGTGTTCTCGGATTGGAAGAATCAACATTGTGAAAATGACTCTACTACCCAAAGCAATCTACAGATTCAATGCAATCCCTAGCAAACTACCACTGGCATTTTTCACAGAACTAGAGGAAGAAATTTCACAATTTGTATGGAAACACAAAAGGCCCTGAACAGCCAAAGCAATCCTGACAAAGAAAAACGGAGCTGGAGGAATTAGGCTCCCTGACTTCAGACTATACTACAAAGCTACAGTAATCAAGACAGTAGGGTACTGGCATAAAAACAGAAATACAGATCAATGGAACAGGACAGAAAGCCCAGAGATAAACCCATGCACATATGGTCACCTTATCTTTGATAAAGGAGGCAAGAATATACAGTGGAGAAAAGACAGCCTCTTCAATAAGTGGTGCTGGGAAAACTGGACAGCTACATGTAAAAGAATGAAATTAGAACACTCCCTAATACCATACACAAAAATAAACTCAAAACGGATTAAAGACCTAAATGTAAGGCCAGACACCATCAAACTCTTAGAGGAAAACATAGGCAGAACACTCTTTGACATAAATCACAGCAAGATCCTTTTGACCCACCTCCTAGAGAAATGGAAATAAAAACAAAAATAAACAAATGGGACCTAATGAAGGAAACCATAAACAAGACGAAAAGACAACCCTCAGAATGGGAGAAAATATTTGCAAATGAAGCAACTGACAAAGGATTAATCTCCAAAATTTATAAGCAGCTCATGCAGCTCAATAACAAAAAACCAAACAACCCAATCCAAAAATGGGCAGAAAACCTAAATAGACATTTCTCCAAAGAAGATATACAGACTGCCAACAAACACATGAAAGAATGCTCAACATCATTAATCATTAGAGAAATGCAAATCAAAAGTACAATGAGATTATCTCACACCGGTCAGAATGGCCATCATCAAAAAATCTACAAACAATAAATGCTGGAGAGGGTGTGGAGAAAGAAGGGAACCCTCTTGCACTGTTGGTGGGAATGTAAACTGATACAGCCACTATGGAGAACAGTATGGAAGTTCCTTAAAAAACTAAAAATGGAACTACCATACGACCCAGCAATCCCACTACTGGGCATATACCCTGAGAAAACCAGAATTCAGAAAGAGTCATGTACCACAATGTTCACTGCAGCTCTATTTACAATAGCCAGGACATGGAAGCAACCTAAGTGTCCATCAACAGATGAATGGATAAAGAAGATGTGGCACATATATACAATGGAATATTACTCAGCCATAAAAGGGAATGAAACTGAGTTATTTGTAGTGAGGTGGATGGACCTAGAGAGTGAAGTAAGTCAGAAAGAGCAAAACAAATACCATATGCTAACACATATATATGGAATCTAAAAAAAAAAAAAAGAAAATGGTCAGAAGACCCTATGGGCAAGACAGGAATAATGATGCAGACCTACTAGAGAATGGACTTGAGGATACGGGGAGGGAGTAGGGTAACGTGGGACAAAGTGAGAGAGTGGCATGGACATATATACACTACCAAACGTAAAATAGATAGCTAGTGGGAAGCAGCCGCATAGCACAGGGAGATCAGCTCAGTGCTTTGTGACCACCTAGAAGGGTGGGATAAGGAGGGTGGGAGGGAGGGAAATGCAAGAGGGAAGAAATATGGGGTCATTTGTATATGTATAACTGATTCACTTTGTTATAAAGCAGAAACTGACACACCATTGTAAAGCAATTATACTCTAATAAAGATGTTAAAAAATATATATACTGGTTATGATGCACTAAAGTGATCTTTTAACTACAAAGTCTCAAAAACGCTAACCCGGAAGTTGGAATGTCATGGAACATATAGGTTGAAGTGTAGCATGAATGGAGGACAAATTAAGTCCTAAAATAAGAAATGATGTTATAAAATATGGATTTTATTCTAGGGGGAGCTTGTAAGATTATGTTCCATAGTAAAAGGCTAAAACTCTCTAATTCTAATTATTATGATATTTTTGTTTAAAAAGCCCATTATTTAACTATTATATATTTTGATAACTTTCACAAGGGTAAATTATAAAACAGCTAAAACACAGTGAGAGTAATATGGAAAAGTCTTGCTTAAAAATAATTTTCTAGCTTTCAGGGCTCCATCATTTAAATAATGTCAACTTTAGTAAATACCTGAACAAGTTTGTCAATTCCCAGAGCTCTGTCTAGTTCAGCTAGCTCAGTTTCATCTTTGCCACTGAGGAAGGATACCAGCTGTTCAAGAAGAGCCTTCTCATCATTTCTTCCTTCAACTGTTGTTGGTGGACAGAGAAGCTCATCTAACTGTGAACTAATGCACTGGCTGCAGAATCAAAAGATAAGAAAGTTTAAGACTGATATAGCAAGTAAGTATTCAACCTTAGGAATGCAAATACACACACACACACACACACACACACACACACACATATGCAAATGTAGTTCTAGGAAATTCTCTGTTGAAATGCTTTTTTAACCAATTCTTATGCAATGAAAATTTCTATACTTAATGGGCAGAAATTTATGAATGTTTGGTATGTAGCTTGAATATATTTTTCATTATTTTGTCAATCAATGAATTTTGTTTCCATATTCTTCATATTAGCTTACAGAAATAGCCTGAAAAATTAACCAAACATAGTTAAGAGAAAATAATTTTTAACAGAAGTAAAAAATAAAAATCAACCAAAAACTCAGAAAAAAATCATTTAGTCTATATCAAGATTTATACTATTTATTCTATGGGTGCTATTAATTATTGATAATTGAACCATAATCAAAACAGTACATATTATATTACTTAACTTTCAAAGATGATCAAATTATATTGATAACATGACATGATTATCATTTACAAAGGAAATCAAACTAGAAAAATGAAACATGCTCAGTGTTAAGCAATAAATTGTTGATTACATGTAGTCTAATCCAAACTGATACCAACTGATGCATAAAACTTAGAAATACATAGAAGATAATACTAGTACTAATACTACTTGTATAATAATATAATTATAAGGATTCTTCTTTTGGGAAGGTAAATGGGACTACAGTTCACAGTTAAGGCTCCACACTCAATATTACCTACTCATCCTTTGGTTGCTATATATAAGATACACTCTATGTGTTGGAATGGAGCTACCTGTGTGGATTAAGAAATTAAATTCCAATTAAGATGGGACACTGAGTAGAGGTGGAAAGTACCTTCCCTTCTTATCCACTCTTGCTCCAAATAAAGAGAAAAGCTGGACAAAATAAAGAGCAACATAGTTGTTGTGCCGAGGCCAATTCATCCACAGGTCCCAGGAATTTTATGGTAATCAATCAAAGAAAAGTAAGAGATGAAAAATAAAACAACAGCTGCATACTATATCAGCCTCCTGATAATTACAATGTACACTAGCCTTGCAGTCATGCAGTAAATAAATGTTTGATTCGGTGTCTTCCTCCATCCTTTTCTTTTCATTAAACCTTCACTTCTATTAATATCTCACAAAATACCAATACAGACTGGAATCTAGTTTGGGAAAAGTAGTTCTTTGCTGTAGAAGTTGGTATCTGATACTTCATAATATACAAAATGTATTACTCACTCCTCTGGCTTATTCTGATTTACAGCTGTCACTGTATTATTTGTCCATGGAACCTGATCACCACTTCCTGGTTGTCCAAACTGGTTATCAATTGCTTCCAATTCCAGCTCAGGTAATCCTGGTTAAAGAAGAAAAGGTAAGAAGTCAGGACATATTACAATGGAAGATAAGATGATAATATTTTTAAGAAGTAATATATTGTACGGTAGAGTGAGATTTCCCCTATAAAATACTACCTCAGTGATACAAAAGTCACTTATCCAGAAACTTAGATTATCTAGAATGTGACCACATAATAAGTAAATGAGAAAGTGAGAGAAGGTCTCTGAATCAAAGGAAGTCCAATGTTAAAAGTTTTTATATATTACCATAAGAGAATCACTTAGGACTTTGTCTGAAATTATTTATTTTAAAGACAATCATAACAATTTGGCTGACTGCTTATTCAGTCTACACCATATTAGAATATGCTATAAGTAGGGGCAGTGTTACTGTCATAAAGTGAGAGCCGCAAGTAAAAGATAAAATATGTTCTATAAAAGGCAGGAACAGAAACTAAAGGGCACTGCAGTCTGGGGACAAAACTCTACAGTTGTTAACTGAGAATATAGCTGTACAATAACAGTATAATTAATTGATGTCTATAATGATGAATGAAAAAAGGGGTTGAATTATGTCTTGTAATAGAAGAAAATAGTTTGTGCACTTTAGAACGTTTTTGTGTGGGCAATGGTTTTGAAAGGTTTATTTCTGTACTATTTATAGTAGGAAAGAACTGTAAATAACCTAAATACCAGAAATTTGCTGATTGATTAATGAATTATGGTATAGATATTTACAACATGCTGATAAATGAAAAATAAAAAAAGTATAATCTAAGACATTATGTTCAGGATGATTCTGTTTTTATAAGCTATTTCATATATATTAATAGAAAAAATGCTCGTAGGCTATATATCCTTGGTAGATTTTAGGTTGTGAGATTAAGGATTACTTTATTTTCTTTTAGTGTTTCTCATGGTTATTTGTAATCTCTAAAGAGAACAAAATTCATATGTTGAAGCCTTAACCTCTAGTACTTCAGAATATGACTGTATTTGGGGACAGGGCTTTGAGTGAAGTGACTAAGTTAAAATAGAGTCGTTAGGGTGGGCTCTAATTTAATATGACTGGTGTTCTTAAAAGAAGAGGTGGTTAGGACACAGACAACACAGACAGAGGGACAGCCATGAGGACATAGTAAGAAGGAAGCCATCTGCAAGCTAGTGAGAGAGGCCTCAGAAGACACCAAACCTGCTAACCCCCTAACCTTGGACTTCAAGCCTTCAGATTGTGAGAAAATAAATTTCTGGCAATAAAATACCACTGGTCTGTGGTATTTTATTATTATGGCAGCCCTAGCAAACTAAAAACAAAAACTAAGAAAGCCTTGGTGGCTTAAGAAAAAACAGAATTAGGTAGAATTCCTCATTCTAATGAATGGAGAATAAGTAGATTTAAGGATGCTCCCCAGATTTATTTAATGTTGGATACTGATCATTATTAACCACACAAAACATGTTAGGCTCACTTTTATGTGAAATATACTCAATATTTAGTATGAATGAAACATAGGAGTCCATATAAAAGCACATTCACTTCTACATGCAGAGAATTATAGCCTGCAATTAAACTTTCTTCTTTATCATGACAAATGATAGAGAAATCAAATTCTAAAAGGATTCTGGGGGAAAAAAAGCAAAAAACAAAGCAAACAAAAAACACCAAACAACAACAATAAATGGTGATAGGAAAGTAATCCCTTAATTCCTCTCATTACTTCAGTCAGGAAGTTGGTCAAAGATTATCTAAAGCTGTCTCATTGCTCTGCTGCACACATTAATTTTTCAATCTTATTCCATTTTAGAAATCTAACCTAAACAAAATAATTATATTTAAGAGTCAAAGAAAACTTACATGGCTGTCTACCATCAATACTTAGTATTACAGGATAGTTTATTTGACTCAGTAATAGGACACAGTATCTCATTTTAGTAGTCTTGATGGGAAAAAAGGTTAAGAAAACAAGTTGGATAAAATATTTTCAAAATAAAGATTCACGTGCTAAATTTGGTGAAAAGGGGGGGAAAATCCAAAGAAATCAATCACTGATTCAATTAAAAGCTTTGTTTGCATAGGCTGTATGCTTAAAAGAAGTTGGTTTTTATTCTAAAAGTCACTTCAACCTTTTAGGACTTCCTTTAGAAACTCACTTACATAAAAAAAACTCGAGGATTTGCTGCAATGTTTTACAAAATACACACTTTATCTCTCTTTGTCCAGGGAATAAACCTACTATTTTTGGTCTTGTTTGTGTCTCTATTGCAAACATGAGTAAGTATGTATATATGTTACACAAGACAGGCATAGTAATTTTTAAAGGGACGCATTACTGCATTTACTAGTCTCTGTTGGAGAGAGGCAGCTGAAGCAGGGGTAGGAAACAAGCTCTTAGCGATTCCTGATCAAGCTATTAATGGTTTTGCTTTTTTTTAATCATCTGAGCAAAGGGCTCAACATCATATTTTCTCCATTTTAAACATGGTTAAAAGAAAACTTTATATCCCTGTGAGCCACAGTGATTCCAGCTTAAAAGAGCTTATATTATTAAAAAATTAAAAAACTTCTGCACACAAAGTAGAAAGCATTGTCTAATCAAGAGAGTGGCTTTTGCACACTTTACTCCACTAAGAGTTGATTCAGCATCTAGTGATTGTGATGTTCACAGTTAATTTTCTTCAGCTGTTGGTAAAGAGATTTCTGGTTCAGTTTTGTGTTGCATTTGGCTGTTAACTACTCACAGCAGTTACAATGTTTTATTTGACTAATTTCTCTACTATACAAAAAGAACTATAAATCAATAAGATGAAAACTGAATAGCCCAACAGATATATGGTCAGAGAATATAAACAGGACACATGAAATCACTGAAAATTGATCAACCTAATTCACAATAAAAAAATACAGATTAAAACTACATTGAGATACTTAAAAAAACACATCAAATTGGCAAAGATGAGAAAATGCATAATTCATCTTATTAGAAAGGACGTGTGGAAAGAGGAACATTATCAGTTAGAGTGTAAACTGGCATAAGAAAGGCCATTTGGCAAAATCTGTGTACCCTTTGACCCAGCAATTCTGTTTAGAATTTGTATTTCAGATATACTCTCAAATGTGGTCAACTATCTCTACATAAGATTATTCATTTTAGTTTTGTACTAGCAAAAGATGCCTACCGATAGCCACAACACACTAAACACAACCTCAGAAACAGGGAACTAAAAATGGAGTTTTGAAGTACTGAAAATGTTTTATGTGAAACAATTATTTTTAGTTATGAACACTATTAATGTAGTACAGATTAATAAGATTTTAAAAATTATCATCTCAGAATATGTTCATAGAAGATAAAAACAAGCACCTCAGTAGGTCATTCCTTACTTCAGTGATGTTGCCAATGTTCAAATATTTTTGAAGTTCTTCTAGAACTGTCTTAACCAGTATACAAGTCCTTCAAGAAAATACTTCTCCTTATAACTACATCTAATTTTGGTTCTGATGTTTTAAAAAGTATTATTCTTTTCAGATCAACAAATTTGGCTCCAAATAACTTCACAAAACTTCAAAAGTCAAATCCACCCTCAAGGGATAGAAATTTAAAGATGGTAAAAAGGACATAGTAGAGGTTCTGAAGGTACTGCCAAGAAAGCACATTCTGTATATTTTGATCAACAGCCTCCTAAGTTGTCTCTTGATGTGCTCTTGTAGTACATTTCTAACAAAATTATTTAAATCACTTGGTCACACAGTATGGTTGTGTGTGTGCATATACACAATGTGTTTTGAAACCAGGCAGACTGAAATTTAAATCCTGGTTCTGCATATACTAACTGGATAACTTTGGGCAAGTTTTTGTTTGTGTGTTTTCTTTTCTTTCTCTGGAACTTATGACCTTAGTTTCCTCATATGTAAATAGATCTAAGGAAAATTTCTGGTTCAGTGTGAAATATATCATCTATATTTTATTTGATGTGTAAAATTATCACTGAAACAAAAGTAAAAGGGGAAAACAAATCTACAGCTGAAGGAGAGGCAAAAGAAGCAGCATGGCAGCTGACTAGAACAATGAAGAATTTCTGAAAGATAAAACAGATGGAAAGATAAAACTGATGGTGAAATTGACCTAAACTAAAAACCTTATATCAGGACAAAGAGGAGATTTTCCAAAAAGGGGGTTTTTCTCAGAAGAACACTAGAACAACTCCAGGTTCAGTGGTCATTCGAGCGTGTAAAGGAACAGGCCATGGGTGATTGCTGGGATAATTAAAGGACAACTGAACAGCTGCCACCAGGCACTGCTCTGAATGCAGCTGACTCTGGCGTCTGCCCATGGGATTAAAGTGGTGAGTACATGACTCAGTGTGGGAGTTCTGCCCAGGGAATCTCCCAAAGTGGGTGTGAGGGCTGCCACGAGGGATTTCCCCATCACCAACCCCCACTCCTTCACAACGACAACTAAGAATCAGGGCCTCTATAATCAGAACCTACATTCACTGCCAGAGCAAAAGGCCTCTCACTTTAGCTAAAGAAACACTCTAGCTACCAAGATGTTTCATTCTAGGTCTTTTTCAGTATATATGGACAGACAGCCCTGATTTACCAAACATTCAAGAAAAGTCAACAGCAGAAAAGAAAGATAGCAAATTTGACAAAGAGAGAAAGAAACTTTGAAGGAAAAAGGGTTGTTACAGAAAACAGATGAGCCCTAAAGTAATATGCTAAATTTATCATCACATAGATTTAAAAGTCTATCATATACATAAATGGTAATAGACTTCTATGAAAAAAATTTCTAAAAACGTGATTGCCACAATTATAAGAACTCAATAGATTGACTGAAGAGCAGAATGGATATAATTGAAGATTCAGTTTTGATCCAGAAAATCTGGCCCAGACTCTCTCAGAATACAGTGCAAAGTATGACAGAAAAGATAAGTGACATGGCAGATAGATCCAGAAGTTCTAATAGGTATATCTCAGGTGGTGAAATACTATGATAATTAAACTGTCCTATGTGAGACCTTTGGGCACAAGGTCAAGACATGGAATCAGCTACTGGATAATGGACTCTGGCTCTAGTGAAAGGTAGTGGTGGGCAGTGTAGATGCTAGAGGGGGCAGAGAATCAGAGGCAGTTCTCTTCCCTTTATAAGCTATCATATTTTTGTCCTCATCTTTTTTTCTTTCTTTTTTCTTCTCCAGTCTTTTGTTATCTTTTTCTTTCTCCTGCCCAACTTGTTTCCTTAGCCTTATGCCTCTTGAAACCTTTTTTCTTGTCGGTATGGAAACTTTGTAAACACTGTCTGCAGCTATCACCCTCCCCTCATTTACCTCAATTTCTTCCCCTCTATGCTTCTGGCCTTCAGCAATACTACAGCACAGGGTTTAACAGATTCTGGCCTATTTACAAACTTTTATACATGGAGCTGTATTCAGGGGAGGAAATCTCAAGAAAGAAAAAAGAGCTATTTGCCTCAAGACAGATTATGAATGAAAAACACTCTACTTTCACAGACTTGTAGAGCTAGAAGACACCTTCTTTTTTTTTTTTAATTAATTAATTAATTAATTAATTTTTGGCTGCGTTGGGTCTTGATGCACACGACCTTCTCTAGTTGCAGCGAACAGGGACTACTCTTCCTAGAGGTGTGCAGGCTTCTCACTGTGGTGGCTCTCGTGTTGTGGAGCACAGGCTCTAGGTGCACAGGCTTCAGTAGTTGTGGCACACAGGCTCAGTAGTTGTGGCTCGTGGGCTCGAGAGCACAGGCTCAGTAGTTGTGGAGCACAAGCTTAGTAGCTCTGTGGCATGTGGGATCTTCCCAGACCAGGGCTTGACCTATGTCCCCTGCACTGGCAGGTGGATTCTTAACCACTGCACCACCAGGTAAGTCCCCCTTCTATTTTTATTAACTTTAATTTTCATCAAATTAACACATATACATAAATTTAAAAGTCAGGACCAAAAGGCCTATTAATGAATAAAAGCAGTTTCCTGTCTTGCCCCTTCTGATCCTTTAACTATTTCCCTTTCAACAGAGGCAACCATCCACAACTTGTGTAGCTGTTTTCTTTAGCATTTGCCTAATTATTTCTAAAATATCTCCATTTTAGATATCTGACTCCCCATCATGATAGATGGGGTTTTAGTTCGCTCACATCACCTCTCTTATTACCTCCTGTGCCCTCAATTCCCTAACAGAGATCACAGTTCTTTATAAAATAAAAAGTTAATATTTAGATTCTTACGACTACACAAATATTACTCACTGCAAGTCATGTCGTGTACTATGTTCAAACATCCTTTCTTATATCATGATTTCTTTTCTCTGGAGTTAACAATTATTTTTTTTTCATTTTCCTGCTTTTCTAGGAGAATTTTTTGGATGCTTCAACATTTTTGACATAAATCTATCATTAATATTTCCTATAAACTCAAAGAGATAAATTTAATTTCTCCCTTGGAGGCCACCTTTCCAGAGGACTCAGGCCCCCTGCGCTCCAATCAACACTGCTTGTTCTCTAATCTTGCTGATCATTCCTGGACTTCCCTTCAGTTCCTCTGTTTCCCCTGGACCCTGTTTTTCTTTTTTGGTTTTCTCCCTGTTTGCTGAAGTATATCTTCTAGGACCTGTCAAACAAACAAAAAAAGAGTATGCCAAGGAAGTATACAATGAGTGTATGGACTAAAAAATTTTTGAAAAGATATTTCATCCATGAATAACATGGGAAGAAAAAAAGGGACAAAAAGCAAGAAAGAATTTTTGGAAATTAGATATCCAAAATTTTTTAATTGCAAGAGAAATATCAGAAAATAAAGCTGAGAAAAGCTGTCAGAAAGAACAAAAAGACCAAAAGACGTATAGAAAGCAGGGAAGAAAAAGTTAAGATCGACCTTGTTTTGTTTGCTCTCTTTCAAGTTACAGACTTCCTTCAAAGTCCTGATTATCTTTGGCTGTGTCTATTCTAAACAGACACAGTGTTCTAAAACACTGACTGCTTAGGCTCAGTGTGAGGCTTGTGTCTGCTGGTAGCCTTCACTGTTGGATGCTTAGATGGTAGCATGACCTTTGCATTTTAGGGATTTCCCCATACATACCAATATCCAGACATCTTCTTTCTGGCCATTTGGTATCTCCTGAGATAACCCCTCCAGTCTCCCACATTGGAAGGGGAAGGACAAGGATGGAACCAATCAATATGCAGACTTTCACTTTATCTACTCTTAGCCTTACACCTCATTGTTTCCCAACTGTGCCGGATATCCCAGAGTCTGGAATCTCTATTTCAATTAGAAGACTTCTGAAGTTGTTTCATCTAATTCTTATTTTGCAGATAAAGAGAATGATACTCAGAAAATTCATGTGCTTAAGGTATTACCATTAATAAACGGGAAATATGAGACTTGAACCTAGGCTCCTGCTCTCATCTAGTGTTCTGGTCAGCTGAAAAACTGCTTCCAAAAATGTCAGAGATGACTTGAGATTTTTCTTTCCAGCTGTCTGGAATCTTGGTAAGCTTTTGGGAATTGTGTCATGCCAGCTAAAAGCTGTAGTCAGACTGAAATAAACAAGGCCCACATCTGGTCCCATTAGAAGAGGGACAGGCAAATTTTGAAAGTGAGCTGGTTAGTTTCCTTTACTTTCAAGGTCACACAATGGAATTATCACCACTATTTTTTTCAACTTCAAAATTTGATGGGTGAAAACTATCTTCATGAATTGGAAGTATACTATTCAAAGTGTCTCTTAAGTAGGAGAATGCTACCATGGGCTAGAGGAGTCATGACCTATTTCAACATAAATGTCTCCTAAACAGTGGCCCATGAAAAACTCATTCTGTGGGGTAACATGTATTACTTGAAAAAAGGAATTCCATAATTAAGAAAAGTTTGGAAAATGCTGGATTAAAGAAATCTTTAAATTTAACTTGTAAGGCTAAAAGGATGTATTGTACAACATGGGGAATATAGTCAATATTCTGTAATAATTGTAAATGGAGTGTAAACTTTAAAAATTGTATAAAATTTTGTTTTAAATTAAAAAACAATAAACTGGCACAAAGATAAAGCAAAACAATTTTTAAAATACATAAACTAGTTCATCTAACACAGGACTTCCTAAAACCTTTAATATGCACTGTGGAATTTTAATAGAGGAATGGTGTATATGTCACGTAGCATTTGCCCAGTGTATGTTAGCACAAAATCCTTTTTTTCATAGGACTAGTGTTCAAAGAATACACTTTGGGAAACATAATCTGATCCAATATTATATTTCTGAAAGTCCTACTGTGGAATGCTTTGGGTAAGAACACAAAATTGCTCTCCTTAACATCAACTGCTCACCTTAACATCAATTACAAAAAAGTAGAGGTTATACTATAACTTAAAATAGACATGATGAGTGAAGTTCATATGTCTGAAAGTAACTGTATATTACTAATAGTGGCATTAATGAAAAGATATTTCACTCTCAATAAACAAAAGGTCTGTGCAATAATGATGAGAGACAAAGCACTAATCCATATTATCATTAAACATTTAAAATGAAGTTCTGTCCCCAACACATACTATTCAGCCTGGAAGTGGGTCTGGCAGTGGTGGTCTGAAGTGCAGCTGGCAGGATCTCCGATTTGATGGCTACAGTGGTGACTGCACCATCCATCCTCTCTGTCTCACATAAGCCTGGCAACTGTGCTGCCTTCTCCAGCGTGGGTAGTAACTGATCAAACTGGTCAAGGTCAGCTGTAAACTAAGAATGGAAACCAAAGTTAGAGGAAATATATTCTACACTTTCACCTGAAACAATGTAGAAAACAAGTTGTTCCTTTAAACTATATGAATTGAGTGTGACTATGAGAGAATGAAGAAAGAAGAATTAGAAAGACTGGGGTCTCACTGAAATAACAGGACCTAACACTGGAACAAAATGTGGACGCTTATGATATTAATATACTACAGGATATAAGATAACATACACATAGTGCTTATCTACTATATCTCTGTATAAAATGTATGCACTGGAAAAAGACTGAACTGGAAAGAAATATCGAGAGTACTGTGTTACGACGATAGCACCATGGGTGATTATCTTCTGTCATATTTTTCAAAATTTTATAAAATGGCTTACTTTATGATGGTGCAAAACATACACTGTTTTTTAAAATAATTTTTAAAAGTTTGGGAAAGTTTTTAATAAATATTAGCTTGAAAGATCCCAGAAAGGTCACTTCCCACTTAAGTACTTACTAGAATAAGAAACATATCTTCTAGCATAGGTAGGGAGTTCCTACATCTGTCTGTGGCTATGCACAGGAGAAAACTGACCTTTATTTCACAGTATTATTCCACTATGGTTACCTTAAGATAATTCATCAACATAAAATGTCTACCTGTTTGGGTTTCCTTATTTACTTCAACAAAAATTTCTTTCTAGATTGTGTAACAGAATTACATGTATTTTTTTTTTAAAGTGTGGCTTCTTTCACTTAACGTTACATTTCTGAAGTTTAGACACCTTGTCGCAAGTAGCAATAGATCACTTTGTTTTTGTTGCTGAATAGTATCTCATTGTATGAATATGCTACAATATATTTATCAATTCTACTGTAATGGATTTGGGAGTTTTTCTGGGTTTTGGCTAATACAAGTTAAACTACTATGACTATTTTTGAACATGTCTTTTGTGGCACATGCAAAAAGTACTAACAATAAAGGAAAAAACTGACAAATTGGACTATGTTAAAATGAAGAACTTCACTCCAACAAAAAGCACCATTAAGAGAAAGAAAAGGCAAGGCACAACATAGAGAAGATATCCGCAAATATATAAACAGTAAAGGACTCACCCAAAATGCATAAAGAACTCTTACAGGTCAATAGGAAAAATATAACATATTGGGAAAATGGGCAAAACACCTGAACAGGCTATTTACAAAAGAAGAAATCCAAATGACCAATAAATGTTTACCAGGGAAAGGCAAATTAAAACTACGAAATATCACTACACAGACCCCAGAACAGCTAAAATTTAAAAGACTGACAACAGCAAGTATTAACAAGGATATGGAACAACTAAAAGGAATTCTCACACACTAGGAAAACTGGCATTATCTACTAAAGATGAACACATACATATTTTACGATCTTGCAATTCCACTCCCAGGTATAAACTCAGCAGAAATGCATGTACATGTGCACTAAAACAGATGTGCCAAGATTGTACACAATGGTATTTTCTTATAAAGCTGTTACTTTTAAAGTTAATTTTAAAGCATGAGAGTTTTAACATAGTTATTATTTAAAGCTGTTTTTCAGCTGAGAAACACAGCACTAGTTTAGTTGTACCAAGAGACAGCCTTCTCAAAGAGCACACACGTAAAGAAATAACCCAAATAGTGTTATAGTAAAGAGAGACAATACAGAGCACTATGAGAGTGGAGAGGAAGGGAATGTTTAACTAAGGCTACTGGGGAAGGCTTTACAGAAATGATGTCTGAATTGTTTGTGAAGGATGAGTAGAAGTTCAGCAGACATAGAAAGGAGAGCAAGGCAGAAGATGCTTAGAAGAGACATGGCTTATCTCAGGAATGGCAAGGGCTTCCATGTGCCTAGAATGCAGTATGCCTGAGGGAAGAGAGAGACTTCTGTGAGATGAGGGCAGAAAATAAAGCTGACTCAAGAAACTGTAGGACCTATACGTACTAAGTGTGAATCTTGTTTCACAATGAAGAGTCTTATTAATAAACTGCTTTGTGAATACATTTTCAACTATTTCATGTATGTCTATATTCTGTCTAAATAATGTGTAAGCTCCTAGCAGGGAGGAACCACATTTTCTGTTTTTCTTAAATTCCTTCAGAGTCCACAGCAATTATTCAATAAATGAAGCTGCCTATTACTTTTCACTCCACGCCCTACCCCAGCCTAAACACAGAGGTTCCTGATCCATAACAATTTATGCAAAGGTTTATTTGTATTTACTTCTGTTTCAGGGCATGTTATATACCCTACTACCCAGAATACTCAAAGTCCCTATTCTGATGGGGGTTGTGGACTGAGGGCAGTTAGAATCAGATGAGAAGGAAACAGACTTTTAAAAATGCTTCAAAGGAAATTAAATAGCAAAGCAAGCCAGACTAGGCAGCTTTGTCCACCTCCTCACATTTCTCTCTCATTTCATTTACATCAGAGGTTCCCAAACGTAGTTACATATCAGAGTTCTCTGGGGAGTGTCTTTAAAATACAGGTTTCTAGGTTCTATTCTGAAAGAGTTGGATTTAATAGGTGGGAAGATGGGAGGAGGGGGCAGGGAAGGTATTTTTTTAAACCTCCAAAGATGTGAACTCTAATTTTATAGAAAGAAAGAAACATCTACTTTCTTAGAATGCCACATTAATATTGTCGCCCTCCAAGGTTCCAAAGAGAACTTTTCAGGGCATCCAGTAATTTCTCAACCATTGAAACTAACCTTTTAACACATGCCCAAGGGATAGGCAAAACATAGCCTGAATCCAAATATGGTCTATGAATGAAATAAAATAAATGAAAAGAAAAAAATAACTAGGAATGTTCATTCTGTGAAGCAAGGAATTACCTACCTGGCTCTGTGACTCCAGTTTAATTTCCTCAGGAGCAGGTTTGGTCATTGGGGCTGGATTTGTGTTACAAGGATCCATCTGTTCTTTCTTTTCCACCTTCACCTTTACATCATCCAGGCTCAGGTTTGGAGTGGATCTTAAATCTTTCTCATCTTTATCTAAAAGGTAGCGTAGGAGCTGATGGTCTTTTGATTCTTTTTTCTTTGAAGCATCCAGTTCCAGCTTTATACTGGAGTTCCCTTGTACCTGTCCAGTCACTGCCACAGAAGTAGATGCACTGTCCTTTTTATCAGGCTCCACAGACAAAGTTGTGATATCCGAGGGGCTACCCTCCTGTAAGAGCCGGTGTAGGATTTTGTGCCGCTCTGTCAGTGAGCTATGAGAGGAAGGGCAAGAACCACTTGAAGAGCTAGCAGAGGCAGAGCTGGGAGTGCCTGTGCAGGACAGTACCTCTTTGCAACTTGTGTCTATATCAGCATGCCGTAACTGCTGCTCTGCAGTTGTTGTCAAAAGCTGCACTAGTTTGTGACTGGTTTGAGAGTATTTATTGTCTCCATCTGAGAGTCTGTCACTGTTATGCAGAAGCCCAGAATCCAGAGGTTTGCCATCATTAGAGCTGTTGTCAGACTGAATCATTTCATTTAAAATGGATGCGATCTCTTTATTATCTTTGGATTCAGCTTTTGCTGGCTGTATATTTAATCTGTTAGGTGAATTCTGTGAGCTCATCTGCCTGAGGACTGGAGAACTGGCAGAGAAGCTAACAGAGTTATTGGGTCCTTCATTCATACTCTGTAAAGGTGTTACTGGGATGTTTGAATAAGATCGGTTACTATTATTACAGGCAGTACTTGTCATGCTAACGGGGGAGCTTAATGTCGGAATATTAGGAGGAAATGAATTGTTTGGCATCCTGGGCCTTGTTGCCAATCCAGAACTAACTTGTCTCCTTGGAGACATGAACTGTGCAAGGGATATTCCTGTACCTTCCATAGGAGAATTATTGAGGTTTAAAGACGGATTAGTGCTCTGGGAACTGGCCTGTCCCTGGTTTAAGGCAACACTGGCTACAATCTGATTTCCAGGTGAGCATCCGAAACTCCCTTGGCTGTTGCTAGAATTACTATGACTGCTGCTATGAAGGTCTGAGCTCTGTTGGCGGTTTACTCTGGTGGATACCACGTTGTTGTTGGATGGTGGCAATGTAGCTGAACGGGCCGCGCCGTGAGCTGGAGAGATACTAGGATTGACGGAAGGGTTTACCCGGGGAATTGACATTCCAGGATTAGTGTCCTCTTGAGGAGAAAGACCACTGTGTTCCCTAGAGGAGGAAAAGACATTCAAAGATCTTCACTGTTTTCCATTATAATATTTTTATGATGCATATTATAAAACAAGACCATTAATCTCACTAATGTAGCAAACTATCAAGTAAAAAGCTTCTGTATCACTTTAAACTAAGAAAAGCAGTGGACTGTTAGTACTACTGTGAAATATTAGCATCACTTAATAGGCAATAGTGCTTAAGACCCTGTAAATATGATAATGGTTTCAGTTAAATGGGAGAGAAACCTTTCTTGGCCTTGGAAAAAAATCCAATATATGCACTTTTAAACTTTTCAAAATTTCATATAAATAATTAACACTACATAAGACTTTTAGTTAAAAGAGAAACTTTCCACATCTCTCTGGTATTTATTTATGGTATTTATTTATGACTCCCTTGTTACAGCTTTTAAGTATTTCAACTCCAAAGAGGAAGACTGGGTAAGGAAAATACTGTGTCACTGATGTAAAAATTAAAAAGGGTGACATGCAGACATAGCAGATGTTCTGAAAGAGAAATCACAATATGAAAAAAAGAACTGTGCTAATTCCACTCACAAGCATAAATTAAACTAAAATTAGAAAATGCAGAATACTGAATTCAGATTTTCATCAAGTTCTTTACTCAAATCCATAATTACGACAACAGATTTGTGACTGGTATTACCATGTTCCCATAAGCAAATATATCAGATGAGAGAAAGATGAAGTGAGGGAAAATGTCTTTGCTTTTGTTTAATGCTAAATTTTAAATAGTTGTAAATGTAGGATTTTGAATAATTCATAGGATAAGAGAATGGTTTCATGAATTTACCATATATAATAGTGCAAAACATATTTTGAGAGGAGAACAAATTAGAGGCAATGACATTCAAAAAATCTCAAGTGGATAGTTTAATAATTTGTAGTTTGATAAGCTATCAACTTGAACTCAGGAGCCACTGAGTTTTGCCCTAATGAAAATAAAGCACTTTTAAAATTAAAAAATAACAATACTAATAAACTCAAATCTTTTATGACCATAAGTTCACATATGGAAAGTTGGAAATTCTTAGCCACGTTTTTGGTTTTTACCCCTTAAGCATATATTCAGCCACACCTTTCCTGTCTCCCTCTTTAAACAACAAAGCTATTGTTAGGTGACAGAACTATAAAACTCAGTATGGATATATTAACTATATACTCATCATGCTAGTTTAATGCCTAATTTAAAATTTGTTTTCTCGCCATCAAGAATATAAAACTTTTTTCTCTAAGAAGAGATATGTGAACTGACTTATTTCATATGAAGCTCTCCAAATAAGTAGTACCTGTCGATGATATGAATTCCCATGATGAAAGGTTGCATGTCTGGACTTTGAGGGTAGCAAAGTTTACACTTGGTGTGGGCGCTAAGCATTGTCCCATCATTCAATATGAATCTATAGGATGGGCTGGAGGCAGTGCCACGAGTCATCACTGTTTCAAACAAAAGAGAAACCTAGTTAAAATTCTGACACTTATACTTTGGGCAAAGGAGAGTTACCAAGCCTTATTTCTACCTAGAACTTCACTTAAATGCCCTTCTAACTGCTGCCTGCTCAGACTCTAAACACAGTCAGATAAAGCAGATATCTGAGGGGGAAAAATGATTCTGGGTGAAATATACAATCTGATGACAAGTTTTAATTTAGTCCTACTTGAACGGGTGCCTCCTCACAGAAATTACAATTATGAAGAAACCACAAACCACACAAAAATCAACCTTAATCTTTCCCTGTAATGGGGCAGCTCCTTAAATTTATTAAGTGTTCATTAAAAATACCAAGAAGTAATTTTCTCCCCTCTCATTCTCAGTATTATCTCTAACAAGCTCTCCCCCAACCTTTGGCTGGCTGATTTTTAAAAACAGCTTTATTGAGATGTCATTAATATACTATAAAATTCATCCTCTGAGTTTTGATTAGTTTGCAGAGCTCTTTAACTGAAATTCAAATTCAATTTTTCACTCAGGAATGTGAATTGATAAGGTCCCCACTTGTCAAATTATTATAGTCATATATATTATTTTTGATGTTTGAATTTAGTTTAGTAAGCAAATTAAGATAAAGCCACTGATTACTAATATAAAATAAAAACTAGGTTAAAGCAGTCAAATCACTGTATAAACAACACGGTTTACTTTTGTCCTAAAGCTTTATTAACAACAGATAAAATTCTAACTCTACTGGTAAATATTTATGAAATAAGTAAAGGCTCTACCAGACTACTAAGTAAGAAAATGTCACTGATGTTTCAGTAATACAATAGAATTCTTTTTTGAGAAAGATTTAATAGGTAGACTCAGCTATACCAAGGTTAAGAATCATATCCACTGAAATACAAGGGTTACTACCACAAATGACTATTATAATGTAGCCTGTAATAAATGTTAGTCCTATTTTTCAAAGACATTTCAGAAAGGGCTTCAGTCACACTTTAAAGACATATGAGAAAGACAAAATGACCAACTGATAAATAATTTTTGAAGCTACATATTACTTTAAGTGAAGAGAAGGCAGGCTCTACTTTATTGCCATGGGTATACCATATAAACTGAAGAGGGCATAATCTGCTGTAAATCTATGCCATACATAAATCTCCCGAAGTACCAAAACCAGGATATAAAGTTAATTTCAAGGATTCCTTACCCACCTGGCAATTTCAGCCAAATCACTGGCACATTTACCAAATACAACACATGGAGAAATTTAGTATCTAGTGAAATAATAAATGATGAAAAAGTCTTTACTGAAAACCGATAATTTCTGTGTAAGGATATAAGTTAAATGTTTGCTCTGACAAAACCTTAAAAATATATTAACAATTCCCAACTGTTAATATCTTCTGATAATATATTTTAGAAAACACAACTACAACAAAAAAGTGGCACTTCAAGATAATTATTAACCTGGGATATTGAGAAAGCTACAGATATATAAATGGCCAGATAAGACACAGAAGATATTTCACGTTATTTTGCTGATGCCATTTTGTCTATTTTTTCATCACACTTTATTGCGCTTTAGGATCATTCTGCTGGAAAGCGTTCTCTGGCTCTTCACCACTGAGCTGACGGTCCAATATGGTAGTCATCAGCCACTTCCATAATGTGGCAAATTGACGGGGTAAATTAAATTTAAAATTAAAAGAAATTTAAAATTCAGTGCCTTAGTCTCACTAGCCACATTTCAAGTACTCAATAGCTGCATGTGGCTAGTGGCTACCATACTGGACAGTACAGCTCCATACAATCTGATTTCATTTTGCTTTCCAATCTTATTTTTCATTGTTTCATAAACATTTCTTCTATATCTCTTTGAACAGGAGGTAGAAAACCTTTTATACACTTATTTTTCTTCTTCAGGTAGAATAAACGTAAGGGCTAGTACTATGTCCCATTCTTATTTTCCACTCTCCATTGAAATTGCACAATGCTTTTAAAGTGAGAAAGAACTAGAAACTCAGGCTAACATGGGAATATTAAGATACTGTGGATTACAGAACCATCAATAGTCCTTTGGTAATTATGCTTCCTTAACTTGGAGGACTACATCTAAACTAGTGAAAATTCCAAAATTGGGGAATCCCTTCTAACTTAATACAGGAAACTATTACACTTTAAGTTTTGAAGTTAGATTATTTATTTTCGATAATAAGGTGTGGAATAAGACTCAGCACAAGGAAGGCAGCACAGGTCAATGAAAAGCATAAAAGCCTAGGAATCAGATTTAGGTTTGAACTCTGACTTTGTCATTTACAAGTTTAGGACTTAATAATGCAAATTAACCTTTGCCCATTGTCACTAAAATGGAGCCAGTTTATTGTGAGATAATATCTAGCATGGAACCTGGTACATAGCAGGTACTGAATGAATATTTCCTGAATAAATACCAAAGAAAAAACAAACTACAAATAAGCAGCTTCCAAAGTACCTACGTCCTGAGTCATACTCACATTCAGCCAATCCCAAGATACCATTTATACTAATAGCTTCAACCCTACATAACAATCTAATATTCTGAATTAAGACATGAGTATGGGAGCCATAATTCTTTACAGAACTGGATGGTTAAACGTCTGTTCTACACACCAAATTTTCCCCATAAGAAAGATCTGTGCCTGAACAAAACTATTTGGAATTTCATTTGATCACAGGTCCTGACCTTGTTTTCTGATTTAGTTTTACCAGGTTTTGTTTCCTGATTTAGTTTGCCCAGGTTTTGATCTCTGACTCCTGTGTCCATTTCTAAAATTTTTAGAACACTTAGTGAGGAGGGATGTTATTGATGTGGTATTACTGCCACCCCAGAAACTCTTCAAAGAACCTTTAAAATGGCAATCGTTTTTGCTTTTGTCCCCCCAGAGTAGGCCTCAACAAAGCCAGGAAACAGAGCAAAGGAAACTGTTTTCTCTGGTCACAGCAGCTATAGAAGTAGAGCTATTTGGGTTTTTGACTCCACCTAATTTGGTGCTGAGATAACCTCAACAAGCGTGCCTTACTGATGTTAACCAACTGGGCAGGTTTAAAATGTATGGCAGGGTACCACAGATCAATGCTGTAAGAGATTTCTCTTTCTTTTTGATATTTCCCTAGATATATGCAGAAAAAATGCAATTTAAAAATTGTTACTAAGAAAAAAAAATTACCCCTAGATGCTCTAAGATTTTCAGTCACCAATGTGTAAACTCTATTCAGTATACCGAAATTTCTCAAAAAGGAAAATAAACTCATATTTTAAATATTTTTAATAAAGTTAGACAAAAAAAAGATTTTCAGTTAACTCTGTTATACAGAACATGGACATTCTGGTTAATCATTCATATGGGAACTTACGTTTTATAGCAATACTTCCAAACTTATTGATACTACAAACTCCTTCCAACTGTCTCATGATTTTTTTAATGAAAATAACTTTATTTTGTGATTATAAAGTTAATAGAGAAATGAACAAAGAGTAAGTAAAGATAAAGTTGTATAATCCCATCACTCAGAGATAACCACTGTTAACATTTTGTTAGCCTTCTAATATTGGATAAATAGATATACAAGAATGAGATCTTACTATATATGCCATGCTTTCTTAGCCTACTTTTTTTTTTTTTTTTTTTTTGCGGTACGCGGGCCTCTCACTGCCGTGGCCCCACCCCCCCACCCCGCCGCGGAGCACAGGCTCTGGACGCGCAGGCCCAGCGGCCATGGCCCACGGGCCCAGCCGCTCCGCGGCATGCGGGATCCTCCCGGACCGGGGCAGGAACCCGCGTCCCCTGCATCGGCAGGCGGACCCCCAACCACTGCGCCACCAGGGAAGCCCCTCTTAGCCTACTTTTTTTTTTTTTTTTTAGCCTGCTTTTTAATGTAACAATGTATCATGGACATCTTTCAAAGAGAAGAAACGATCCAAATGACATTACATTATTGATAATAGGTAAATAAAACTTTCATAAAACTTTTCTAGGCTATCTAGCCCAACATTTCCCACGTCTACTACTCTCCTTAAGTGCTAATAGATGTGCTACAGGAAAAAGTATTCTGAGGAAAAATAAGTCTGGGTAACAAAGTCAAACATGAACCTTTATTGTAGAACTTCCCAGAAACTTAAATACCTTAAATATGTCTTATGAATCCCCGAAAGTGGAGACTGAAATATTTCCCATATTTAATTCAGCATGAAACATCATTTCCTAGTTATAGCTATTAATATCTTGTGGAACCTATGTTTATGTTTTCCAAACTTTTCTGTAATAAAACATCTTAGACTATAGACTCTGGTTCAGTAGTGTGGGTGGAGTCCAGAAATCTGGTTTAACAACTGCCCCAAATGAATCTTATCAGGGACCTTAGGGAAGCATTTAACCTAGACTATTCTCTAAAAGAATGATTCTGAATTGAACAGAACTTAGGAAGCTTTTCTAAACTATATACCTTTATGAACTTCCTCCCAGTTTAAAAAATTCCTCAGGTGGTCCTGATACCCATTTTCCCCCCAGTCTCAATGGAGAACAACTGCTTTAATCTAGTTCATCCTGAATGCTCCCACAATATTCTTTGGCTGAAATGTTTTCAAATTTGATTCTGGAAAATAAAATGGTCAACACCCTTTAAAAGCAGTCCGTGAGCTGTCTGTCAAAAGCAGCTGAAAAACTAAGCTAAGAACTTAAATCTTTTTTTTTTTCACACAAATACTAACGTTTAATCTCGTTTTCAAAGTCGAAGAATGAAAACTTGCAATTAAACACTGAGCAAGCCACATATTTAGGTAATATTTCTTAAAAAGTAAGAACTTAAATTTTTAATGCATATTAGGATTTTATACCAGCTGCTGCCTTCAAAAGGTAAGTTAAAGGCAGGAAAAAAGACAGAGGACAAATTTTCTTGCCTAAATATCAATTACTGTAGAGGTTTTACATTTTAAAAGTTTTACACAAAATTGAGGATATAGTGGCATAATTTGTTTCATTCTTTTACATTGTCCCTAAGTGCAGAGGCAGCAAGGAAACTGCAAATGCTATTTACATCTCTCTCCATTCTTGATAGACCAGTGGTTCTCAAACTTGATGCTGAATATAACTTGACTGCTGAACATAACATATAAGAAAAAGATGTGCTCGATTCATGAACGCTGTTTACCAGGTTGTCCAGAATCTCCAAAACACTAGAATCAGTCATGTGAATTCTGGGCAATTTAATTCTGAGAAAAAAGTTATTTCTATTGAGGAATTTTTTTTTTCTAAAAAAAGTACAAGAAAAGGACATTAAGACGAGTAATGGAGAAGAGGTGTTGAATTATATTTCTTTACATTTCTCTCTAAATTGTTTTACTTCATATGTTAATGATACGTTAGTTACTTATTATACTTTAATCCATCTATTTTATAGAGAGTTCCAATGGTTTAGAAACACATACTTTAAACCACGGCTCAATCACATCTATGGGCAGCCTAGGCATTTGGACAATGAGACAATAATCTAGACCTGCTTTGCCTTGGCCAAAATGTATATAAATTATAGGCAAATAAAACTGAAAGTCTTTTAAGGAAAGCCTTGGAAGGTTCAACTTATAAAGTTAAGACAAAAATCAAAGAGAAGAGTATCATATACTGCAGCATTTTAGGCAATGAGTGAAGACAGTGCTCTGAGTTTCCCACTTATGCAAAAGTCAAGTGCTATTGCTGGTAGAGGGAGTCACAAAGTTTGCAACCAGCGGATGGCATTAACTGCTTTCTGTAATGGTTTCCAAACCTGCCTGCACTCCAGGATTGCCTGGGGAACTTCTTGGTCATATCCACTGAAATACCATCTTTGGGGATGGTAACAGTCTAGTAAGAGGCCAACTGAAGAACCATTAGTCTGTAGGAAGCTGTCCCAGAAGTAAACAGACTAGTGAGATTCATACAGATGGCTTCCTGAAAAAAAAAAAAATCAAGCTGCTTCCTTCACATACCATTAGGAAGCAGCTGACCTAAAATGGAATGAATGGAAAATCATCTGTAAACTTAAGAAACCTAACGGGAAAATGTTAAAATTAAGAAAGGTGATGAAATAATGAAAAATATTTTAAAAATTGTTTTTCAGGAATAGCCATATAAAGAGTCTCTTTCCAGACAAACTATTTACTTAGAGATTACAGAACAAATTACACTGGGAAAGATGTATTAGGCTACCATAATTACATGACAATATTTTAAAATATATCAAAACCCCTTATCTCTGAATCTTTACAAACTTTCTGGCCTTCACTCTCAGTTAATTTTCCCTATCTTTCCTATAATACTGTTAAGTTCCTTAAGGGCAGGGAATATACTTGTTTCATATTCCCATAGTACTTACTATGACACAGCAGTTATTCAATTATTAATTAATAATTTCATATGACATATTTTTAACTTGAAACTTCAACCTGAGTCAGGTACTGTAACAGTCATGAAGTAAACATGCATGATATAGATCTGTATTATCTAGAAGCCCTCTGACATGCCTGTTCTGCTGGGAGTGATCGTCAAAAGCCAGACAAAAATATCACTTCCTCTCTAAAGCCATCCCTGATTCTCCAAGTCAGAATTAATTTTTTTCTTCTTTTGTTATACCTCTTTTGTAGCCCAGGCCACACTGATCTTTAAAACTGTCATATATCCTCCTAACAGATTTTGAGCTCCTGGAGGGCAAAACCCTGCTTTGTCATCACTGAATCCCTGGCACCTTACATAGTGTTCTATGTATGTGAGGAACTCGATACGTGTCTGCTGAATGCATGAATGAATGAATGAGTGAGTGACCACCACATGATATCCTGTTTTTTAAAATGTGCATCCCAAAATTCAGGATCCACTCATGAATTACTTTGCTTACCCACTTCTTCCTTCCTAAAACTGATTATTGCAAAAACTGTAATTTGGAAAAAATACTTATCAAGCCATAAATTCTATATAAATTTTTCAATATTAATAAAGAGCAAGGTTAATTAAAATAGCTGAGAGAGAAAAACCTTACCTTCTTGAAATAGTTGTCTGGCATAAGATGGCTCTCTGCCTTGAGGTTGGAAAAAAGCATAAATGCACTTCCTCACTAAATCTTCCCAGCCAGTTCTGCCAGCAGCTCTCAGGGAACTAGTATCAATAGAGATGATTTTACCTATACAAAGAATGAAAGTTTACATTTATGATAGCCTCCTGATACAAGTCATTCATGTTTCAAAACTAACAACTGCATCTAAACAATATTCTGCCACCTCTCAAATGTTTAATGGACAAAAGCACTATTAATTTTTATAACATATGGTAACGGAATATATCAGTGACATGATATTACAAAACTGTTTTTGCCTTGGAGTGTGTTATATTATATCCTAAATTTCAATACCAATCAAGTAGTAAAGTCATATCATAAAGACCTGAAGCTGCAGAGACTAATGTAGGTCAAACTCCTCTGGCTTGCTCTTTGGATCCTGCTCTCTACATATACTAATGACTGGATCACTTATTGGGGATGGGAGGCAGAGATGAAATATATTATTTTGGTTTAAATTAATTTCCAATAATTAAGTGAAGAGAATATGAGAAAGTAAGGAAGGCTTTCCTTTCCTACCTCCTCTTGGGCTATAGACAATATTGCATTTAAGAATAAAGACTGAAGGCAAAAAAAGGACAATCAGAAAAAGATAAGTGAGAACATTAAGATCTGCTAGGCATTCTGCAAACAGAACATACGCTTTATAAAATTTAGTGGTGATTTGACATTGTTATCACATTTGAACAAGTTTCCTAAATGACTATGGAAGAATTCAGGCAAATTATTTCTTAATCAGGAGCCAATTAATCCAGTTTGTGATTATTCAGATCTGTTTTATTTTTAATGCAATCTTATATTCACACAAACTAATATTGGTAAGATATATATATATGTGTGTGTGTGTGTGTGTGTATATATAAATTAAGAATTAGATTAATAAGATGAAAACTTACAAAGCCCCATCCAACTTCAAAACTTGAACATTACCAATATCATCAATATTATTCAATTATGTGTGTACTCCTCACTTGTCACATCCCTGTCTTTATATTCTCCTATCTAGATTGTTCCCAGTTTTTTGTCATTACAATCAATACTGCTATGAATATCTTTCACATTTTCCATAGTGCATGTGTGTAACAGTTTCTCTAGAGTACATATGTAGGAACAGAACTGTTGAGTCACAGGTTATGTGAATGTTCAAATTTATAATATTGAACTGTTTTCCAGAAACTTATGTAAGAGTTACTGTTAATCCAACATCCATTCCATCACCTGGTACTGTTGGGCTTCTTTATTTTTTACAATTAGTAGCTGAAAAATGGTTATGGTCTAACTTCGTATTTCCCTGATTAATGAGGTTAAATATTTTTCATGTTTATTCACCACTCAAGTTTCCTCTTCTGTGAACACCTGGTTGTCTTTTCCTCATCTTCCCTTTTTTCACACAATCAACTCAAATCTATTGTACTGTTTGTGCCTCTTCATTTTAACTAATCCTTTCTTTATATATTTCTCTTGGTTTGTTCAGAAATAAAGTATTTATTAGACCTCTTTAACGTAGGGTCTTGAATCTAATATAACCAAGTATGTCTGATCAGGTTGTCACCCAAGTCTTGGCATAAATGTAGAAAGAAAATAAATTAAAACTTAAATGAGGGAATTTTTGTTATTTTAGAACAGTTTGGGGAAAACCTGATGAACACTGTGATTGAAACTACAGATAATTTCGGATTTTCTAAGAGTTTTAATCATTCAATCTTTGTCTCATCATATAAGAGACTAAGAGTTCGTTATAGCAGAGAATCCACTGTTATATAATCTTCAAATGCAATAATACTCCTCATATGCAGTGACTAAGCGAGGCAATGTATGGTTGTGTTTATGTGTTCAAGGTCAGTATTAACCCACATGACAGCAAGGACATCTGTAATTGTGGGACTGGAGGGGAGAAAGTGATTAAATTATCAGTAATGGTAACAAATGATCAGTAATGCAATGAGTATCTTAGGAGAGAATCATAAATAGGTTGATTTAGAATACTTCTCCTTGCTAGAGGAAAGTTTAACCAACCAACCAAACAAATAAACCACTGTTCAACATTTCCTGGTAGAAAACTTCTTTTTTTTAAGGGACATGAACCACTCCATGTAGAGTTGAAAGCACTACTAAAACTTAAGGAATTAAATATCTAATACTGATTATAGCTTGTTTATTATATTTTATCTAAATCAACTCTATGATATGATGCTAATTTTACATTTTAAGAATACTTCAGGGAAGCAGCCGCATAGCAGCAGGAGAAGCAGCGGGAGATCAGCTCCGTGTTTTGTGACCACCTAGAGGGGTCGGGTAGGGAGGGTGGGAGGGAGGGAAATGCAAGAGGGAAGAGATATGGGGACATATATATAACTGATTCACTTTGTTATAAAGCAGAAACTAACACACCATTGTAAAGCAATTATACTCTAATAAAGATGTTAAAAATAAAAGAATACTTCATATTTTTCTGGCATCTTTCTATTTTCTTTATGTTTTCTCTGGTATCTTCTGTGTAAGAAGTGTGTGCAGTACAGTGATGCCCTTTAAATAGTGCGTCGGTGGAAGGCAATGCAATATAAAGAGTTCTATATTAGGGCCTAAAGATGTCTGCCCTCAGCAATTAGCTGCCTGGTTTTAGAAAAGTCACCACTCCCTCATTTTTAAAATGGACAGGCTAGATTCTGTAGTCTCTGAGGTTCCCTCTAGATTTATAATTACTTTATGATCCAGAGCTTAATTTTTAAATTTTTATAAATTTATTCTAAAATCAAGTATATCTAAGATTTTAATGCTGGGTCCTTGGTCAGAAACAAAACTACCAGTTATAACATTGTTCCTATGGAAAAATACAGTCTTCTTTAAAACAATCTAATTTAGGATTCAATTTATAGAAATGCAATATGAGGAAAAGCTGAAATATACTGTTCCTAAATTATCCTCATAATTTTTAGGCCTCCCTTGTCTCCCACATTTATTCTGTGGCCTAACCATCACCCTTTTTCAACAGGCTTTCATTCTGCTATCTCTCAAACCCTTGTCTGGTTTTACTGACACAAAAGACCAGCTCTATTTTTTAATAGACCCTATTTTTCCTTCATGCAATAATATTTTGGATTTTCAGTAAGGGTTTATTAAATTTTTCCAGTGTTGCTCATCGGTGGAAAGTGGAAAGGAACGTGTACATGGTAGACTCAAAAAGTGAATGAATAAAGGTATGGGAATTGATCATTACTACCCTTAGATGCTGTAATTGTTGCTGTAAGGGTAGTAATTGATCATTACTGTAACAGATGCTGTAAGGGTAGTAAACTGATCATTACTACCCTTAGATATCAAGCTCCTAGACATTCTCTTTGTTATATTCTATTGGGTTGGCCAAAAAGTGCATTCGGGTTTTTCTGTAAGATGTAACGGAAAACCTGAACAAACTTTTTAGCCAAACCAATATTTTCTGCCCTAATTTATCCCTAACCTACTCTTTAGTAAGAGCAGTTGGAAGTTTATCTTTAAGAACACAAGAATAAAGCACACAACACAGGAATATTAGACTTCTGGGACTAAAAAATTAATAAATATTGTAACAGGATCTTGTAAATAATGGTAAAGTGAAAAAGTACATTAAAACTAAACTTTCACAAAGAATAAAATTTAGTAGAAATGATTTTTTAAATCTTGGTCTGCTAAAAAATCTATCTGTAATATCTATTTTTATTTTAAGACTAGAGTGGTAAGTAATACATATACAATTCTGATTGATGTAAAAGTATGAAAACCTAACATGACAAAGTGAAGATAAGATTAAACAATATAGGGGAATTCCCCGGTGGTCCAGTGGTTAAGGCTCTGCACTTCCACTGCAGGGGTGGGCATGGGTTTGATCCCTGGTCAGGGAACTAAGATCCTGTATGCCACATGGTGCAGCCAAAAATTTTTTTAAATTTAAGAAATTTTAAAAATTGTCAAAAAAGATTAAACAGTATATGAGAAATACTTTATAAATTATAAAGAACAGTAACAACTTGTTTTTGCTGAAAATCAAATCTGAAGTAGGCCTTTAAAAAGAAGGGCTTATTTTCAGGTATGCTCACTATTACTCACTTTGTGGCTCTACTGCCCTTCTTCCAGTTCTAACATACTCCTCTGTCTTAGGGCTTTTTGCAGCTCTGTCTCCTCAGTCAGGAGCACCCATTCTGCACCATGCCCCATGCCCAACGCGCCCTTCCAACACCCACACTTTGCACAGCTGGCACAGCCTCATCCTTTGGGGCCTAGGGGTGCGATATCAGCTCGACAGGCCTTCTGTTAACCAGCTAATTTTAAAATAGGACCTCCCTATTAGCTTCCCTTATACCATTTCACACCTTTTCCATCAAAAAAGTACAAATCTGTAATTATATCATTGCTTTTTGCTCAATCAGGTATACCCTGAGCAATCACACGTAGTGACAGGCACTTCTAGGAATTCAATCAGTATGTGCTGAATAAATTTAAAGACAAAGAATAAAGGAAAAAAGAAATAGCCAGATACATTTATGCACAATATTAAAACCACTTCTTTGTATCTGTTTATAAATAAATACATTAATATCTACATTGCCAAATTTCTTTCCATAGATTATGAAAAATAATTTATAATCAGAATATAGACATGTGCATAATTACAAAATAATGTTCTCCCCAGCACCCTCCCATAACAATGATGACAGTATCTAAAATGCAAAGAATCAAGAGCACATTGGAAATGTTTTCTGTACAGGACTAGTGAACAGAAGCTGAACAGCAGAGAACAGAGGGACACAGTTTTAAGGGCACAGTCACATCATTAATACTGAGAGAACATTCTGAACTTTGCAGCTAGTACCTGTAGTATCTTGCTTGGTCATAAAGGATTCTACACCCGTAATAGCTGGAGGCCGAGGTAATCTCCGTGCAATACAAATCAAACATGACTGGAAATCTGCCCAAAACAAGAAGGGGAAATTGAAGGAAAGAGGGTAGCAAGCGGTTCACATCTACCGCCTGCCATTAATGGTTTTTATAAAAACAGTACATGTTATATGATCTGACACAATATTGGAGTCACTCTGATCTAACAGTATAATATTAGAAATAAAATTGCTCGCAACTAAAAACTGGCAGCTCCAGATAGAGATCTAGTTAGAATAAATTATCCCTTCCCATCGAATGTTCTTACATAAACTAGCAGAGACTGATGCATCTCAAGTACTTGGATGATAACAACTTGAAGAAGTAGTTTTGGCTACATTTAAGCAACATAGTGGTTTATAAAATACAGTTTTTTAGTCTGTTTCCTATATTCATTAATGGCTACAAAGATTATTCCTATAACCACTGTGCAGATAATAATTTATCATATGAAAAAAACATTTAACTGTTTCTGAAGAAGCATTATTTTGCCTTTGACAGAAGACTTCTATGTTTTTAGGATCTGTAATTTTTTTTGCAAGTCCCATTTCCAAATTTTTTTAAGAGGTTACACGCAATATCACACAACTAAATAAGAATTTCAGTCATATAAGACAGGCTTGCACGTGTATTTTGTAAGAAGTGCCCAGTTGATTGTGGCACCCATTCCCTGGTGAGACCCACTACATACACGGCCTTTTTGCATCTGACTTCTCGGCTGCTACCTTCCCTAGTCCTTACTCCAATTTCCAATTTGTGGTGTTCTTAACTTAGCTCAGTTTAAGCTTGCATGGAAAAGTCATCCACTGTAACAAATTTAACTAATACCATGTTCATACCGTGTTCATATTAGAGCTTCAGCTGTGTTTTCATCTGTTCAGAAGCTTTCTCCTTATAAATTACCTTGTATGGCCTCAAAAATACTAACTCTATTCTCCAGTGTTCCATACACTCTAAGCTTGAAACTTTCTAAAAATCAGAGCTGTTCAACAGCCTGCTGCATTTGGTACATTTCCAACTGGCAGCAGTGAGTTACAGCTCTTATTTCTAGGCAGCAAGTTGGTTTGAATTTGACATTTTAGTGGGAATGTCAGCTTAAAACTGAGGATTTGGGGGCATTTTAAATGGGTAATTCTAGATGTTAGCAATTTTTTTTCTTAAGTGTTAAGAAATACAGAGCAAATTGAATAGCCACTATGCTATATAATATAATAACCAAAAATACTATCTGAAGAAGGCAGTTTATAATCAATTTCCTCTCTGTTCCTAAAACCATGGAAAAAGCAGTCAAACACCTTAAAATCACCCTTTGTTTTTACCTTCTCCATCCTCTTGAATTGATTTTGGCTGTGACACAGTGAAACACTGCATTACTTCATACCGCTGGCAAGCTTCCTGGTTCTCGGTGCCTGGCTCATCTGGAGGGTGAATTAGCATCCTGCAGTTAAAGGTATGGCTATTTCGTCGTGTTGCCTCTTGTGGCCAAGGAACTCCATTCACTGTGAAAAAAAAATTGATTATATGCCTGTGAAAAAGGTGAAAAAGTACAAACTGTGAAGATACAAAAGACATACCTTTACTCATCTGCTTAATTAGCTACTCAGATTAAAAGACAGACTTCCTCAGATCCAACATTATCCTGAGGGAATAGGATACTTAATCTTCCTTAGCAAAGCTAAATGTTTACCAATTAGAAAAATGTAAAATTTGCAAGAAATTGTATAGGATTTCCTCCCTCAAAGATAAGGTCTTACAAATACCTTAATTCACTAACAGCTTTTATAAACAGATAAAGACAAAATTAAAAATTAATAGCTTTAAAAAGTTAATAGCTTATTGCTCTTTTGCTCAGAATTTTACAGCAGTTAATTAATGAGCTTTTCCACTTGTTTCCTGTTATACCCTGGCAATGAAAAAAATGACTGAAAATCACAGGTCTGTTGTTAGGCAAGGGTTTTAACCTGGTAGGCATGGATGCTTAAGGATGGCTTGTGTGTGTGTGCACCCTTTTGGTTGGAGGAGTCAAAGTTTTTCAAATGTGACTCAAAAAAAATATTTAGAATATACAGAGACCAGTCTTGGTTTCTTAAATCATTTTTTCTTGCTCTTTATTTTATTTGCACAGTCTTCATGCTACAATGCCTTGAATATGGTGGGTAATCATTACATAAAAATGACTGTTAAAACAGAAATGTTACCTGATTCAGTATAAGAAAAGTGAATTCAGTTATAGAGAAGATAACTATACATTTCAAGTGAGAATCACTGTGTGGCACGTCACCATTTCCCAGTTACAATGTTATATTCAAACCATGGTGGCAGTCAAAGGGGTTTTTCAGCTATTCTCTCCCCATTCCCAACAGATTTCTTACCATAGCCTCGCCGTTGAACCTCCTTCCTTTTTACTATCTCATCACTCTATAACTGTTAGAGGAAGTCATGGAAACAAACCTATACTGGAGTAAGGAGTCTTGGTTCATCTTTGAACTAGCTGTGAGTTTTGGGTTAATGGCTTAATCTTTGCCTTGTCTTTAAAATAAAGGAATCCACTTGTATTATCTCTAAAGTCACTTACACTCTAAAATTCTATAACACATTAAGACCCCTCGGTAACTCAAGTATCAAACTAGCGATTTTAAGAGGAACAATTGTTTCAGGCTTCCAGTTACTAGAAACACATACTACTCTTTTCAAAGAAGAAACAGGCTTCCACTTCATTGAGTGAACAACATAGAAAATTAAGAGCTATGGATAACATTTTATTTGCATGTTTCGTTTAGTTACGTAGGATTTCTAGCCAAGACTCTCCCCCAACTTTTGGAGCACATACAGGCCAAAGACTAGGCACGTGGCTTAGTTCATAGAACACAAGCTGGAAATCAGGCCCCATCCACACTCTCAGCTAGGCTCCTATAGCAGTGAACAGCCCATCCAACCATACTTAGAACTACTGAGTTGAAACCACTCACATCCAAAAATGTTAATTTTAATAAGTATGTAATATGAAGGGTATTCCTTCCTCCCTCCTTACCCTCTTTCCTCTCTCCTTCCCTTCCTCCCTCCTTCTTTTTCTTTTCTTTGAGCAAGGTGGTAGGATACACTATATACATTTGTCTCTTCCTTGTACATAATTAAAATTGAAAACAAAGGGAATTCCAAGCAGAAGCTTTTTGTGGCAAGGCAACTAACTGCTCTGCCTCCTAACACTGTCACATAATTGTGGCATAATCTAGAGGAAGAGGATAAAAGGAATGCTCTCTATCAGCTATTTGATGACACTCCTCCTTCATATTTAATCTCAGGCTGAAATTAAATTTTAAAATATTTTTAGTATATTATATATATTAGTATAATACTATATATTATAAATATAATAATAGTAATTATATATATTATGTGAAGGGAAGCTATAGAGAGTTCACATTCTTTGAAAAAACACATTCCTTTTACCTAACGATTTTGGTAGCAGATTCTTCACAAATTCCGCGTGATCACCCACATGCAGTATGCTGTAGACACTGGTATTCATTAATTCCTCCTGATTGTAACCCAAGTAGCTGGTCACATTTTCTGACACAAATACAATTCTCCCTTCACAGTTCACAACAAAGAAAAATCCATCCAAAGCCTGCAAAGGCAAAAAAACGATTAAAAGGTTATGGGGTTAAAAGAGAGAAGAAAAATACACATACACATTTCTCTACTGAAAAAGAGATTGGAAATATATGCCAACTTAAAAAACGGGAGACTGAATAGAAGATTTAACATTGCATGTTCTCTGTGGAGGGAACAGGATTTTTAAACAGACTGTACACTCATGTTTCAAGTAGGCATCAATGAATATGTCAAATGTCTTCCTTGGAAAGAAATTTTATGGCAGCAAATGTGAAGTAAAGGACTGACCCATTCAGTCAGTCATAAACACCTCTAAACTGTAGGTTAAGACCTGGTGTCTACCCTCAAGGAACTTGCAGTGGGGAGAGAGACATAAGCATAATAAAATACCAGTGAGAAATGCAGTATCAGAGCCATACACAGACTACTCTGTGAGCACAAAGAAGGATACTTATTTGGGGTCGAGGTGGGGGGCAAAGAAAGGCTCCTTACAGACCCTGATCTGAGTTATAAAAGGCATAGTGGAAGAGGGGAGGAGGAATGAGGCAAGAACATTCTAGGCAGGGGAGAGAACATGGCACATAATGGAACAAAAAAGCCATTTGGAGCTGCTGGAGCACAAGGCACAGGCAGGCAGTGAGTCTGGAGAGGTGGACAGGAGCCAAATCACAGAAGGCCTTCTATGCACTGCGATGGAGCCAGAGACCTCCAAAAGAAGATGTACATGCCCCAAGGGGACATAAGATCCACAGGGGTGCAGGGAAAAGAAGTCGGAATCTCTATTTATAGCATAATCTAAAACACAAGGAAGAAATTAAGCTTAATTAACATATCAACACCCTGGTGCCTCACTCAGTCTAGTCACATATCACAAACCATGGAATCTGAGAGAAGATCCAGAATGCAGAGGTTGACAGCAGTACCTTATTTATAATCTTTCTGTTTATCACAACATATTACAGTTTACTTGCTATAGAATGTATAAAAGCAATAAAATCAAGACCTTTAAAAAGTAGAACATTTATAGAATTTTGTAACAAGATGTAACCACCCTTTGTATCATACAGGGGTTTGCTGGTTACTGGTGGCAAAAGACTTAAGCCATCCAGCAATGTTGATGGGCTACTCATTTTTGTTTTTGAAAAAGGTTAAGTGTCCCAAGTTTGCTGACCTTTTCTATGATGCTGGGTGCTAATGATAATATCCTACTAAGCAGGTATTTTCCAAATAATAAACACACCTAATTTTGTTCCTTCAGGGTAAAGATGAAATTTTAACAATGAATAAAAAATAAACTGCTTTCAAAAAGACACTTATGCTATAGAGACAGCACGTGAAAATGGATGCTTTGAAATGTTACCACAGTTATAATTTTGTGGCTGAAAATGATGTACACTTATAAAAATTATCTTCTCAGTGTAAAACATTTAGAAACAAAACCTTTTTCCCTGTGAAAAATTCTTCCAATAAGAGTTTCAATGGGCTTTAAAAACCCGTGTTTTAAAAAAGGAAAATGCAACTCCTTTTGATTAATTTGGAGAATCACTATTTGAGATCAAAAAAGATGGAATTTAGGGAATTCCCTGGAGGTCCAGTGGTTAGGACTCGGCGCTTTCACTGCAGGGCAGGGGTTCAATCCCTGGTCAGGGAACTAAGATCTTGCAAGCTGCACAGCGTGGCCAAGAAAAAAAAAAATTTGAAATTTGAAGAAAAACCTTTGCATAATTGGTAGATAGGATTTCAAAATGAGTATCGTGACTTAGTAAACTCATCCAATGATATATTTTTCCATTTGTATCTACCTCATTTTTGTGAGGTGTTTTTTACAGCTGATAATTTAAGCCAAATATTAAAATAAACTGAACTTGAAACTACATCTTCAAATCACTACGTCCCAAAGCATTCAACCAAGATTTTAAAAAATATGAAGTACAGCATTGTTCTCATTAAAAATACTGCTAACACTTTCTTTAACAAGAACAAAAAGAAATAAAACTATTTTTATTCCACCTGACTGCTGTTGACTATTTTTCATTTAGTTCATAATGCAAAGAGGAGAGGGATGTGATTGATAATCTAAAAACCTCAACACTAGATAAACCCTTCGCTAAACTATTTTGGATTTAGATGAGCACAGGAAAGCACCCTCATATCTAATTGTTTTCTTAAAGTCAGATTAGCTATAAATTTCGTAACAGGTGATCTATCTATCTATCTATATGTACATATATTTGTCTGGCAGTTTATATTAAAATAGGGATAACTGAAATACACACATATTTTTTAAAAAGAAGATCTAAAAATTCTTTAAAATGTTCTTAGCTATTAATTGAATCAGTGTAAATACAATTCAACTTTCTTTTTTCTTTTTGGTCTCTTAAAAGAGTTTAATAAAGAACAGTTTGGGTATAACAAAGTATCACAGTTCAGAGCAAGAAACAGGATTGATATCAAAACACAGGCAAGTAAAAACACTGGGCCATTTCATGGTGAACCACCTCCAAGGGCCACACCACCCAGCTTCTAAAGCACTACCTTCTTCTATTTTCCATCTAGTTTTCAGTGTGTCCTTTTTAGCTCCTTGCTCTCTGCCTCCCTAGTGACACTGTCTATCTTCAAAGCCACAGTTTCCCTTGCTTTGTTTAATATAAATTTATTTACTTTATTTTATTTATTTTTGGCGGCCTTGGGTCTTCATTGATGCACGCAGGCTTTCTCTAGTTGCAGTGAGCGGGGGCTACTCTTCGTTGTAGTGCGCAGACGTCTCATTGCAGTGGCTTCTCTTGTTGCGGAGCACGGGCTCTAGGCATGTGGATTTCAGTAGTTGTGACTCGCGGGCTCTAGAGAGCAGGCGCAGTAGTTGTGGTGCACAGGTTTAGCTGCTCCACGGCATGTGGGATCTTCCCAGACCAGGGCTCGAACCCGTGTCCCCTGCACTGGCAGGTGGATTCTTAACCACTGTGCCACCAGGGAAGCCCTCCCTTGCTTTTTTCACTCTCCATGTCTGTCTCTGACTATGTCTGGAAGTTATCCACTGTCTGCCGAGGGGCTGGGAGAGGTTGAGACCCACTCCTGGGATCATCTCTGCCCAATCTGAAGACTGTCCAGCAGTGGGCACAGGGCTGGTGGTGCAGACCTTGAGCACCAGCAAGGCCCAGGGATTCACCTGGACTACTCGGTGCAATTATTTTTAAGGCATTTGTGAAATCCAAAGGATTTAAACTTCCTTTGCAGTAGGCCTGGAGTCCCTGCAGTCTCCTGTTTCCAGACTTTCTGGGACTTCTCCAAGTTCTCCCATTGACTGCACCTGACCTCAGTGCCAAGCTGGGAAGTTATTCTAGTAGCTGGCCTCTGGAATATGCAGCTGGTCAGCCTTACAGGGAGTACAGAACTTTCACCAAGTCTCTGTTTGGCCTCGGTTACATGGACTCATCGTTTCCTCTGAGAAGTCTGGGGCATCATATTTCTTTTGAGCTTCTCCAGAAAAGGTTGGCTTGGAAAACAGGTTAACAGAGGCTGCCCCACAGTTGCAGAGAGGTCCTGCTGACCTTCTCCTGAGATACAGACAGCCTGTCCTGTGCTAGAAATGCATATTTTTTTAAAATTATAAATGAAATATAACTTAAACTTTTTTTATGTATGAAAATTAAGTAGATAGTATAAGATCTGCCAAAATCCCACCCCCAAGAGATTGGTAACATTTCAAGGAATCCTTTGAGACTATTCCTATGAATATACAAACATCTTTAATTTCTAAAAGTTTGTCTGATTAATACAACCTGCTAATACTTGTTCTTATCCTACAAGTTTCCCTCATATGTTGTGCATATAATTAACTTCCAAGTGTGCTCCTAGGAAGGAATCTTCCTGTTTCTCCAAGTCCTGACAGCTGGGCTGACATTGAGCTATACACAGGAGATGATAACAAATGCCACTCCATTCTGTACAGCATCATCAGTTGGAGGGGTTTTTCTCTCTACCCAGGATATCAGTCTTTGAAGAGGACCACTTTGGGTCTCAATGCAGGGTTCACACTGGCCAGGGCTTCTCACAGGGCCCTCGCTTTAAATGACTACACAAGCTTCACTAAGTAACACCTAAGTGTCAGTCACTGGACAAAGTTCTGGGAATAAAGCACATATTCTCAACAATTTTATAGCCTCTGACGGGAAAAAACCAAGTACGTGTAGTCACATTATAGTACAATGGAGGAATTCATAAAGGTTAGGCACAGAGTGAAGCACCCAAACGGGCAAAGGGTTGACTGTTGCCGGTAAGGTTTCCTGGGAGGAGGCCACATGACACCTCAGCTGAGGCTTGAAGGACACAGCAGTAACTCGGGTGGGCAAGGGGTGGAAAGAACATTCAAAACAGAGGAAACAGCTCAGAGGTTTAAAAAAAGAAAGAAGAAATCACCTTGTACTTACTTGTCATATTTGTGTTATATTTAACAATAAAAAGTTTTTTTGAAAAAGCTTCAAGGAAAAGCCAAAAAAAAAAAAAAAAGAAAAAGAAAAAATGGCCATGGGGATCATCTTGAAGGCAATGTTTTTAAGCAGGAGACTGACATGATCTGCTTTAACAAAGACCCTTCTGGCAGTGGGTGTGGCATGTGGACTGGAAGCAAGCAGACAAACTGCGACGCTACTGTGATGCTCCAGTTCCAGCGCGAGCCCGGATCAAGGCAATGGCAGTGCAAGTGACAGAAGAGGCAGAAGAAACAGATGTGGTGATCTCTAACAGCTGTGGGAACAAGCGCTTGGGGTGATCCTTCACTAATGACTTTAGGGTTCTGGTAGATGAGTGCCTTTCCCTAACAAAGGGAATTCGACGGGGAAAAAAAAATCTAGTTCTTAATTTTTTGACTTTTCTTCTTTTTTCAAACAGGAGATAAAGGGATCGATTATAAATTTAGTTTTAGAAATGTTATATTTGAAATGACTGAGGAACTTTCTGATAGAGGTGTTCAAAAGGCAGCAGGATATGATGAAAGGGAAGCTGTGAAAAGAGATATGGGCCAAAGACAGACATTTTTGACTTACAGGTACATACAGTATCATTTAGTTTTTGTTTGTTTTTAACCACAATCATCTTTTCCCCTTCCACAGAATATGTGATTTCCTTTGAGGAGTTACTTCTCCATTTAATAAAGTCTCGTGGGATTCTTAATCAGGCCATTGGGAAACTTCCTCCCTAAATGTGAGCCTTGAGAATTACAAAAAGAATGAACATGGCTGGAACATTCATTCTGGCAGCCGGGCACTGTCCAGATGGGTCTTTTGAAGAGACCATTCGTACAGTTTCTGCTTTCTAGCCCTCTATAAGATGCCTTGGTTTCACCTTATTTCTAAGCACAGTTCTGTGGTATCCAAATAGCATCCCAATAAATTCACATTTGCTTAACTTAGTCATAATTGGTATCTGTTCCTTCAAATCAGAAAACTCTAATTGGTATTTTACATACACATACACACACACACACACACACACACACGAACACATCATATAGACAGAGACATAGATGTTGATAGAACTGTCCAGGAAATGTGCACAGAATAAAAAACAAAAGGAAAAGAGCCAAGGCCAGAACCTTGGGGGATGCTAACATTTAAAAGGCAGGTAGGGACATGGGTTCATGCCCCGGTCTGGGAAGATCCCATGTGCTGCAGAGTGGCTGGGCCTGTGAGCCATGGCCACTGAGCCTGCGCGTCCGGAGCCTGTGCTCCATAACGGGAGAGGCCACAGCAGTGAGAGGCCCGTGTACCACAAAAGAAAAAAAATAAATAAAAGGCAGGTAAAGAAAGAGAAATCTGAGAAAAAGGCTGAAGAGCAGCCAGAGAGGCAAGGAGATAGTTTTATAAAAGAGGCTCATGAGGAGCTTTAAGGAAGACGGAAGTGGGTGGTCAACAGTGTCAAAGAGCCACAAAGCAATGTAAGGAATGGTATAATACGAGGTTAGGAGGCCTGAACGCACATGCAAGGTATAGGGAGACTTCTGTGACTAACGCAGAATTTTCTTATGGAGCAATAGGAAATAAGCAGCGTTAGAGTCAGATAATGCAGAGCTCTGAACAGGAGGCAGAGGAACTTAGACAGCAAAGAACACTGAAGAATGAGGAGCTTTAAAAAAAAAAAAGCCTATAAATTCTAATACCACTCTCTCTTTTGTTTTTTGTTTTTGTCTTTTTTTGGCCACACCGTACGGCATGTGGGATCTTAGTTCCCTGACCCGGGATCAAACCTGCGCCCCGTGCACTGGAAGTGCAGTGTCTCAACCACTGGACCACCAAGGAAGTCCCACCACTCTCTCTCTAAGTGTAGGAAATTACCTCCAATACCTTTATTCTTAACTCGTGCTACCTTTTTATGTTTAAGAAAAAGGAGGGGGCAATATATTGAAAATTGTATGGTGAGAATATCTCACAATATCGTAGCTATTTGGTCACCTTCTAGATGTGCAGATCTTCTACCTGAGCAGGCCCCTCTAGACTCATGACAAACAGAACTTTCTGCAATGATGGAAATGTTCTTCTGTGTTGTCCGATACAGTAGCTACTAACCACATGTGGGTATGGAGCATTTTAAACGTGGCTGGTGAGAATTTTTCTCACCAGACATTCAGCAAAAATGTCTGAATTTTTCATTGTATTTAACTTTGAATAGCCATGTGTAACTATCTTACTGAACAGTGCAGCTCTAGACTGCAGCCTGGATAAGTCAATGAACAATCTCGTGGTGGCTTTTCTACCACTTCTTCTCTTAGCCGCCCTGGATTAGATTCCATAAAGTTTAAGGCAATGAGGCAGGATTGGGAGATACAGAAGAAGGGTGAGAAAAGGTTGTCAATAAAGGTAACTTGGAAGTCTATAAATGTAATTCTATTTTACAGTTTCAGTTTCACATCTGTATAGCTCATAAATAAAAATATTATTAGCTCCTTGAAGTCAAGAACCTAAATACATTTCTATTCTGAGTTTTCGGAACTTCTAATTTGATGTGTTTTTTCATATTTGAAAATGCTTGCCTAATGACATGTAATTCATGTATAATGTTGTGTTACAGTTTTCCTTTGATTCATAGTGGTTTTCAGGTAATAATTTCATCATCTAAAAAAAATGCTTTCTTCTTATAGCAGTTTTTAATGGATGTTTTCCTGTCGTTTTCTGTTCATTTTAAAGTGTTATAGATTTTTCTTACACAGAAATAACAAATGTTTATGTAAATTAAAGCAGTAGTAGCATTCTCTGGCTCCAGTTGTGCTGTTTTCAGTTTGTGGATAATCTATTTGCTCTCCTTATTGATCTCTGTGGTTTCTGAAGAACCTGTGGTAAAACTGGGATTTAAATGACTACCACTTCTCTACAGGAACTCCACAAATCTCAAGGACCTCTATACCTTATACTTTTTCAGTATCTCAAATGGCATTATATGCAGAAAATACATTTCATAAATATTTAATGAATTGACAGGAGATATAAAGTTCTTAGGCCAGTTTTAAACTTAGGGACACCGAGAAGGCAGACAGAACCGCAACAGAAAAACTAGAAGATATGAAGAGACTAGTCTACTGATATCCTGCAGAGTAGAGGAGATAAGCAATAAGTGCTAGGATGGGTCAGGTCTCATCCTAGGATGGGAAGGGCCCAAGTGTAACCAAGTAGTGGGATGCGGACAGGAACCAAGGTCGGGGAAGAGACGGGATAGCAGGAAATGAGCCTAAAGTACTTTTCTTTCTTTAACTTATTTTCCTCTAATGGCTTATATTAAAAAATTTAAAATATAGCAAAGTCGAAATAATTTTGTAGTGAACATCTGTATATCCACCACACAGATTCTACCATTAACATTTTTACTATACTTATTATAACACTATTTCCAAAAGGCAGTCATGTGTCATGCAATCTATTTAAGGGGTTGTGAAAAGAATAAAAACATCAGAGTCCATCACATGTGGTGGCTTTCCCCTCTCCCAGTTATATGTTATACACTCACCCAGAGAGTAGTTTCTATCCAGTTTCAATGGCCAATGTTTTTTTATATTTACAACACTATAAAATATGTGCTCATTCCCCTAATAAAAATCATTAAAACCAACAGCCTAAAGTAACAAAGCGCTTGTATAACTTGGAGGGGAAAAAGAAATTTAGGTTTTGAGGGGGAACTTGCTAACAGGAGAGTCAAAAATATTTAGCAGCCTGTTAAAAGTACAGGAATAGCGTTCGGAAAGAGGTTAAAGCAAGAAGTACATATTTGAGAGTCATCTCTAAAGAGATAAAAGATGAAGCAAATGATATTACTTGGGCTAAAAAAACCAAGCACTAAATTTTGAGAATGTTCTCACATTAGCGGTGTCGGAAGAGGGAATTATGGTTCATACAAAAACAGAAGAACAGTTAGGGTAATAGGAAAAAATGTAAAAAGGAGTTAGAAAATCAAGAGACCTATACAAGTTTGAGTGTCAGGAAGACTTCACCAGAAAGAAGGGCCTTGAGGTAGGACAGGAAAGGAGAATTTATTTAATTTTATAGATATTTATTTTTAAATATGTGTATGATTTAAATACACATATTTATATTTAAGTATATGCACATACATAATAAACATACATATATAAAAAAATAAAATTAGGCCTAGAGATGGAAAAGTCTAATTTGTGGGGAATGAGTGTGTATATATACACACATGTATGTGTTTTTAAACATTCATGTATGAAAAAGGAGTACTTAAGGTGATGAGCCTGCTCGGAAACAAAATATCTGTTTTGAGAACAGAGGGAGGAAAGATTAGATAGGAAAAAAGGGGTGAAAATTACACAGTAATTACAAAGTAATTCAAGATTAAAAATTCTTCATTTTAAAAAGTTTGACAAAGTTGTTAAAATAGTAAGTTCTCTTATAATGTCTACATAAATAGTTTTAAAATTTTGGTCAGGAAAACACCTACTGTAATAAACTGAGGCATCCCTTACTCAAAAGTGAAATTCTACAGTAGAAATTAGCACTAGCTAGCTAAATAATTCTAAAAGTTTTATTTTTCCCAACTAGTCCTAACTATAATAAAGAAGTAGCAAAGCCAGACAGTTCTCTTCAGTTTTCCATCCAACCATTAGAATGCCTTTATCAAAATTTCTTTTTCTTTTTTAACATCTTTATTGGAGTATAATTGCTTTACAATGGTGTGCTAGTTTCTGCTTTATAACAAAGTGAATCAGCTACATATATACATATATCCCCATATCTCCCCCATCTTGCGTCTCCCTCCCATCCTCCCTATCTAGGTGGTCACAGAGCACCAAGCTGATCTCCCTGTGCTATGCGGCTGCTTCCCACTAGCTATCTATTTTACATTTGGTAGTGTACATATCTCCATGCCACTCTCTTACTTTGTCACAGCTTATCCTTCCCCATCCCCGTTTCCTCAAGTCCATTCTCCATGTCTGAGTCTTTAGTCCTGTCCTGCCCCTAGGTTCTTCAGAACAATTTTTTTTTTTTAGATTCCATATATATGTGTTAGCATACGGTATTTGTTTTTCTCTTTCTGACTTACTTCACTCTGTATGACAGACGCTAGGTCCATCCACCTCACTACAAATAACTCAATTTCGTTTCGTTTTATGACTGAGTAATATTCCACTGTACATATGTGCCACATTTTCTTTATCCATTCATCTGTCAATGGACACTTAGGTTGCTTCCATGTCCTGGCTATTGTAAATAGAGCTGCAATGAACAGTGTGGTACATGACTCTTTCTGAATTCTGGTTTTCTCAGGGTATATGCCCAATAGTGGGATTGCTGGGTTGTATGGTAGTTCTATTTTTAGTTTTTTAAGGAACCTCCATACTGTTCTTCACAGTGGCTGTATCAATTTACATTCCCACCAACAGTGCAAGAGGGTTCCCTTTTCTCCACACCCTCTCCAGCATTTATTGTTTGTAGACTTTTTGATGACGGCCATTCTGACTGGTGTGAGGTGATACCTCATTGTAGTTTTGGTTTGCATTTCTCTAATATTAGTGATGTTGAGCATCCCTTCATGTGTTTGTTGGCAATCTGTATATCTTCTTTTGAGAAATGTCTATTTAGGTCTTCTGCTCATTTTTGGATGGGGTTGTTTGTTTTTTTGATATTGAACTGCATGAGCTACTTGTAAATTTTGGAAATTAATCCTTTGTCAGTTGCTTCATTTGCAAATATTTTCTCCCATTCTGAGGGCTGTCTTTTCATCTTGTTTATGTTTTCTTTTGCTGTGCAAAAGCTTTTAAGTTTCATTAGGTCCCATTTGTTTATTTTTGTTTTTATTTCCCTTTCTCTAGCAGGTGGGTCAAAAGAGATCTTGCTGCAATATATGTCAAAGAGTGTTCTGCCTATGTTTTCCTCTAAGAGTTTTATAGTTTCTGGCCTTACATTTAGGTCTTTAATCCATTTTGAGTTTATTTTTGTGTATGGTATTAGGGAGTGTTCTAATTTCATTCTTTTACATGGAGCTGTCCAGTTTTCCCAGCACCACTTATTGAAGAGGCTGTCTTTTCTCCACTGTATATTCTTGCCTCCTTTATCAAAGGTAAGGTGACCATATGTGCATGTGTTTATCTCTGGGCTTCCTATCCTGTTCCATTGATATATATTTCTGTTCTTGTGCCAGTATCCTACTGACTTGATTACTGTAGCTTTGTAGTATAGTCTGAAGTCTGGGAGCCTGATTCCTCCAGCTCTGTTTTTCTTTCTCAAGATTGCTTTGGCTATTCGGGGTCTTTTGTGCTTCCATACAAATCGTAAAATTTTTTGTTCTAGTTCTGTGAAAAATGTCATTGGTAGTTTGATAGGGATTGCACTGAATCTGTAGATTGCTTTGGGTAGTATAGTCATTTTCACAATGTTGAATCTCCCAATCCAAGAACATGGTATATCTCTCCATCTGTTTGTATTATCTAAAATTTCTTTCATCAGTATCTTATAGTTTTCTGCATACAGGTCTTTTGTCTCCTTAGGTAGGTTCATTCCTAGGTATTTTATTCATTTTGTTGCAGTGGTAAATGGGAGTGTTTCCTTAATTTCTCTTTCAGATTTTTCATGATTAGTTTATAGGAATGCAAGAGATTTCTTTGCATTAATTTTGTATCCTGCTACTTTACCAAATTTATCGAGTAGCTCTAGTAGTTTTCTGGTAGCATCTTTATGAAAATTTCTCATGTTCCTTATTCACATTTAATTTTGAAATAGTAACAATGGTCAATATAGTTTCTAAAATAAAATAATTATTAAAAGTTCCTTAACACTTTACTTTGTTTTATAATTTATTAATTGAATGTTAAAACCTAAAAGAAGATAAAGAAAAAAACCAAATTGGCTAGAAAAAAGATTCTGATCACTTTCTGAGTCAATGAGAACAGCTACCTCCAAAAGAAGAGGTCCCAAGGATTCCTTTTCTATCACTCCTTGACTACTCGACGAGATGTCTGACTTCTGTACTTCATCATCAGTTGTTGATTTCTCTGTAACAAAGCAGCAAAAAGTCACACATCCAAAAAGAGCTCTTTTCCATAATGGCAAGTTTATTAAGACATGAATTTACCTAATTTCAGATTCAAAAAATATTTATTCATTATGTAGGCACTTTCACATTTAATCTTAATTATACTCATTTTGTGGATGATGAAATTGAGGTTCACAAAGGTTAAATAATGTGTCCCAAATGATATAACTAATAAATGGCAGCAGGAGGATTTGAATTCTGACCTACCAAATCCAGTGTTCCAACAAATGGAAAAAATGGTGTAAAAATATACAGCCTTTTAAAAAAAAGTCTACACCAAATATTTTAAAGAAATAAGTAAATTGTAAAAGAATAATTATTTCCTCCATCTTTCTCCTTTCCTGATTTGATCAATTGCCACTTAAGAGAGAGTGAAGGTACGATTCTGTGAGCCTGTGTGAAATAGCTAACTTTTCACCTTCATGTCATGATGATCTGATTGATAAAACTGCAACTGTTAAATGATTTAGAATTCTTTTGTGTGGTGATGTTGAAAAGTCCATCCATCATCTTAAAGCAGCAGCATACTTATATAAAAGTTTCCCATCTGTCAGACTAATTAGCTCACCAAAAAGCAAATACAGTATTACTGAATATAGAGATTCATTTTTTTCACTTTAAAATATGAAATATTTCAAATATTCCAAAAAATACAGAAAGTGGCATAGCATACAGTCACACAGCCACCATTCATTTTTCACAGATGTTAACATTATTTGCTTCAGGTCTTTCCTTTTTAAATAAATAAAATGCTACAAATAGAGCTACAGCTCTACCACTATTCCTCCTCTGTCCGTTTTCAGAAGTAACCAGTGTTCTGAGGTCAGCATAAACATTTCTAAGCATGTTTTTATACTTCAACTACATATGCATGATTTTTACAAATATATTATTGTTTTGTGTTTTAATGTTTACATAAAAATATATAGACTTTTTCAACTTTTTCCACTCAACATTATGTTTGAGATTTAACTATACTGATACATATAAATTTCATACGCTCATTTGAACTGCTGTATAGTATATGAATAACCCACAGTTGATTTCCTAGTCCCCTATTGGTAGACCTTTTGACTTCTTACAATGCTGTAATAAACTATTTTCAGTATTTCCTCTTTTGCACATTTGTGACAGTTTCTTTAGGGTAAATATTAGAAGTGAAATTGCTGGATCACAGGGTCTGTGTATTTTCAACATTACTAAGTTTGACAAATTACTCTCCATGTACCACCAGTAACATACAAGGGTTATTGTTTTTCTGTATGCTGACACTTGATATCATCACAGCTTTCAATTTTTGCGAACCTAATGGGTGTAAAATGTTATCTCATATAGTGTTTATAATAACAGCTTTACTGAGCTACAATTCACACAGCATACCATTCATGGATTTAAAACATACAATTCAGTGGTTTTTAGTGTATTCACAGAGTTGTGCAGCCACCATCACAATAAATTTTAGAACAATTTCATCAACCCCAAAAGAAACCCCATACCCTTTAGCAGTCATTCCTCATTTTCCGAACACTCCCAAGCCCAAGGCAACCACCAATCTACTTTCTGTCTCTATAGATTTGCCTATTTTTGACATTTTATATAAATGGAATTATATAATATGTGATCCTTTGTGACTGGCTTCTTTTGCTTAGTGTAATGTTTTGAAGATTCATCTATGTTGAAGCATTTATCAGTACTTCACTATTTTTTATTGCTAAATAATATTCCAGTGTATAGGTATACCTCATTTTATTTACCCATTGATCAGCTGATATACTGTTTGCTTCCACTTATTGGCTATTTATGAATAATGCTGTTATGAACATTTGTGTACAAGTTTTCATTTCTCTTGGGTATATACCTGCAAGTGGACTTGCTGGGCCACATGATAACTTTATCTTTAATATTCTGAGAAACTACTGGGCTGTTTTCCAAAGTGGATGCAGAATTTTACACTCTCACCAGCACTGTATGAGGGTTTCAGTTTCTCCCATCCTTACTAACACTTGTTACTATCTGTCTTTTTGACCGTAGCCACCCTAGCAAGTGTAAAGTGGTCTCTCATTGTGGTTTTGATTTGTATTTTTCTGATGGCTAATAATATTGAGTATGTTTTTCATGTGTTTATTGGTCATTTGTGTATTTTCTTTAGAGAAATGTCTACCCAGAGCCTTTGCCCATTAATTAATTGGGTTATTTATTTTTTAATTATTATGGTATAGGAGTTTCTCATTTAGTTCTAAGATGTACTTCCTTCATCATTTCATGTGTTTCTAACATTAAGACAGGTTTTGTTTCTTAAACAGTTCCAAAAAAACATAAACCATCAAGTCCAAGTACATTAAGTAACTATGCATGATAAGCACAACAAACAAAATTTTAGGCAAAACCCAAGGCAGGAGTGGCTATACGACTGGCCTAAGGCATGTGAACAGATGAGACATGCAAGGACAGAGTCTTGTCCTTAAAGGGACAGAAGCATGCCTTCCTGTTTTCTTCTTTCCCTTTCCTGTCATCAGGAAAACGTACAGGTGAGCCATGTTTGACCACATGGGTAAGGGCAATACCCTAGGAATGGCACAGCAAAACAGATGGAAGGAATCTGAGCCTCTGACACATGCCTAGACTACCTTGTTAAAGCCACTGTATTTTGGGTCTCTTGCTACAGTAGCCTTGTCTGTATCCTAACTAATACATTCCGTATTTCTCAACAACATGCTTATTTGCTATATCCTGACTGTGCCCATGTTAGACATAATCTATTAACATGCCATCATAAAAGGTAAGAATTTAACTTACTTACATCAACCATCTAGACACACATACATATCCCCTCTTCCCATACTCCCAGTATAGTTACAATAATTTTTAGAGCAGTCAGTATTTAGTATCTATGTTACTATGGCCATATAAATATAGTCCACAAATGAGTCAAGGTATGTGCTATAATTTACAATTCTCATATTTCATGTTTTAGTTTTTCTGTGAAGTTTGATTCATCTCTAAACTCTCCTCCAGACTAAAAAATTCCTCTCAATTTGGTCAGTCATCATATACTCTATGGGTTCCATTTTTTTCCCCATAGAAATATTCCTCCTAGAGTTCTCTATCCACCTGCTCCAGTTGGGACTGGCTACTTCTTTAGTCTGCTGCTCAACTGTAACCCTGGGTCTCCTTCTACCTTTCTTTTGTTAAGATTCCATGGTTTCCCTGGGCTAAGATCCTATGCCTTTCTTTCTTGGTTTACTACCTTGGTGTTGATAGATATTTCTGGAAAAAAGTACACAGGAGATAACATTCTTGAGGCTTCAGATGTCTGAAAATGTCTTTATTTTGCACTCATATTTCATTTGGATGAACACAGAATTCTAGGTCCAGGATACTCATTTTCAGTGTTCCTATTTGGAAATCCGCACCCTCCTGAAAGTAATCTAGTATGTGTCTGTTTTTTCCTCTCTCTTGTTTTTTCTTTCTGGTGTCTAGAAATTGTGCATTGGTGTGAGGTTTTTTTCTTTCTTTTTTATTCATTGTGCTGTGCACTACATGTGTGCTTTCCATCTGGAAACCCATATCCCCTAATTCTGAGAACTTTTTGGTTTTTGTTTCTTTGCATTATTTCTTATAATTTTGGTCTGTTTTTTTTTTTTTTCTGGGACTAATGATGTGTTATACCTCCTGAACTAATCCTATACATTTCTATCTTTCTCTTGTTTTCCTTTGCTTGTCTTTTTTATTTTACTTTCTATGGGATTTCTTCAAATTACCTTTCAACGCTATATCTTTTTATTCAACAAATATTCATTGAAAGTCTACTATGTACCCAGGAACTGCTACAGGTATTAAGGATACAATGGTGAACAAAGAAAAATCCTTTTCCTCATGAAGCTCTAGTGGGGGTAGGCAGGCAATAAACAAATAAAATGTGTAATATGTTAGATGTAAAAAATACTGTGGGGAAAATAAATCAAGGAAGATGTAGAGAGGTGTGTGTGTGTGTGTGTGTGTGTGTGTGTGTGTGTGTGTGTGTATGTGTGTGTATTAGATAGGTTAGTGAGGGACAAGTTCATTGAGAAAAAATATTTGAACCAACACATAAAAGGGATGCAGGAGTGAGCCTTGTGTATATCCAGGGAAGAGAATTCCAGACAGAGAGAACAGCAAGTGCAAATACCTGAGGCATAGTGTTCCTGGAATGCTTGGGGCAGAGAGTATGAGAAAATAAGGTAATAAGGTAAAGTTTTTTTCAGCTTTCCTGATTTTAAGTTCCAATGTTTTGTTTTATAGCATCTTATTCTTGTTTCATAGATGAAATATCCTCCTTTTTGTCTCTGAGGGACTGTTTGATGGCTTTACATTTTCTTTTGCTCCCTGCATTGTCTCTGCTTCCTCTGAGTTCCCTTTATTCTGTTCGTTTGCTTGATTTATTCTCTTTTATAAAAAGACTTTCTTCAAATATCTGGATTTTTATTCATATTAAAGAGTGAGGTACTAAAATCCTGACTGGCAGATGTGTGAAGTGTGGGGACAGAGCAAGGAGCTGGTTTTTTCACTTGGGGGATCAATTCCAACTGTCAGTGTCTGTGTGTCTTTCCCTTTGGACTGCTCAATTGCCCCAGAGGAATCCTCCCATTTTCGGCTGAGGGAGTATGAGCCAGGCTGTCAGAGTTTCCAGATTGAGTAAGGAAGGTACCATACAGCCTCTTGTTGGCTATCCCCTCTGCAGACCTACAATACCAGTTTTTCCTGTCTGCTAAATCAGTTGTCACTAGACTATCTACTCCTAAAATCTTAAAAGCCTATCACCTCAACCATTTAAAACATACTATTTGTTCATAGTCTTTTTACATTGCTGCTATTAATCTGAAGTTCTTTGGGGTCTATTCCTTCTGTTTGTTATTTGTGTTCTTACTCACTGTGGATTATTTCCTCCTATGTTATATAAGTTTATAGCACAAAATCTCCCTCAGAAGCACTTTTTCTTTGGGAACCTGACAGGGCGAGGTGTGGTTATGTTCCTTCAAAGTGCTTTGCCTTTGTTTCTGGTAGGCAACCCAGGAGTTGTGTGGTGTTGGGTCCCCAGTAAATATGAATAGTATAAATATGAACCATAAAAATAAATCAGGGTTTTCTCAGAGAAGGCTGTTTCCCCCACCCAGAGCCCAGGCAGAGACAAACTTATAACTCAGATGGAGGGACTTTCCTACCTCTGAGTTGCTGTCTTTCAACCCTATGCCAGAGCCTCAGGTCTGATACCACAACTTGTATCTCCTGACTTAATCCCCTATGATACTGGGTCTCATAACCTTTCAAGGCAACCAGTTCTCAAGATAACTTAATAAGCCACTTTGTTGTAAAAGAAGGGTCTCAGATTCACATTCTAAAATAAATAGCATCTAAACAAAAATGTTCCTTTAATAAGATTACAAAATTGAATGCAACTTCTTAATGAAAAAAAATAAAATCACATATTGTAAATGTCTTAATAACAAAGCACACAGTCACAGGGGTTTTTTTGTTCATTTTTTTACCTTGTTCCATTCTCTTCATTAGCTGTATCTGATCGACTGTCTTCTTCAATATCTTGCATTTGTCTGGTTTTACACTCAAGCTGTCAATGTCACTGATGTTGGCAGACAATAACTCGGCTAGCTCTTCTAAATATTTATTTTCTTGCTCCCTGCGCCTCTTTTCAGTGCTGTTACACAAAGGAAATCCAGTTACTGTACTTTCTACCACCATATTTCCTTCTCTGATCATGTATTTAATATTTATATATTTACAGAGATTCCTGTTTTTATCCAGAATATAAAACCAGATTTAGAAAACAATTTAAAATTGTATCTAAAAAACAAATATTACAAAATACCAAGGTGCAGAAAACAATTCTAGCTAAAAAACATAAAGAGAAAGACTGCCATCACAGATGTACTCCCTCAGTGATGTATATACATTGAATATTTCAAATGAATACTAGATATCAAAAAGAAGCAGACAGTACATACACTAGTTGCATTTGAAATTATTGGATGTTCCAAATAATAATTCCTTAAAATAGAAAATTTGAATTTTCAAATAAGTTTGTTGTAACTAAGCAGGCATACTACACCAGAGTTCAAATAAATTATAATTAGAAATCTGATGAAGTCTTGATTCTTATAATGTACTTAAAATTATAACCCCACACCCATCAGATTGGCAAAACGTTAAAGTGCGGAGACAAGAAAAAAGGAACTCTCAATGCTTATCATTTAAAGAACAATGTGATAATTACCCAGTTAACATAAAAATGTACACAGATCCTAAAGAAACTCTTACGTATAAAACAGGAGGTGTGTACGAGGATGTTCATGTTCACTGTAGTGCTGGCTGCAAGAATGAAAATTTGTAACAAAATGGTTGTTTACCCATAGGGAATGTCTATCTGTAGGGAAACAGATTTCTCAAATACGGTATATTCGTGTAATACAATATTTATCAAAAGTTAACAGAACTGAATAAATCTAGTTATCTTTATGTCTAAAGATCCATGCTGAAAAGTATACTGTAGAAAAATACACATAGTATTATGTAATATATAAATTTAATAAACATTCTATATTGTTCACAGATACTTATATATGCATAATCATTAAAAACAGATTGAAAGAATTAGAGACAAATCAATTTTGTCATTAATCATCTTACTACTTTTATTTAAACAAAACTGCAAATACGTGGTTTATATGTGGTGAGTATACATCGTTTCCTAGTCTCTATTCTTTTATAGGTTAAAAAATTTTCCCCAAATAAAAATTTAAAGTAAAATACAATAGTTTTATCTATTTATTCTTAAATTAAGAAGGACTGACATATATAGAAATAGACAAGAACATTAACTCTGACAACACAAACTGAATTGCATCTTGATATCAGCATTCCTCCTAGCTTCTGGACACTTACCTATGATTATGAGTACTTAGGTTATCATCGCTCAGTAACAGTTTTCTGAACTGATTAAGAGAAGTAGTCACTTTTCTTTCCCCAACCTGAAGCCCTGGCACTCTCCTGTAAAAATTCTTTCTTTGTCCCCCCATGAGAAAAAGCATGTAATCCAATGACAGAAGAGTCTTCTGCCGTTTTATGCGCTACATCAATGATTATCAGCTGGGGGCCATATTGCTTTCCCTGTCCCCAGGGATATTTGACAATGTCTGGAGCCATTTCTGGTTATCACAACTGGTAGGACATTTTGGTTATCATAACTGATATAAAGATGCTATTTGGCATCTAGTGTGTAGAAGCCAGGGATCCTACCAAACATCCTACAATATACAGGATAGCTTCCCACAGCACAGTATTATCTTGCCCACAATGTCAACAGTGTGGAGGCTGAGAAACCTTGCTCCAGATCCTTGAAGGTGAATGGAATAAAATCCCGACTCTTCTCTCAGGTAGGAAAGCTGCTGTTTTGATCTGATTGAGGTTCCTTCTCTATCTGGCATTTATTAGAGTCTCCTTAGCAATAATTCTCTTTTGCCTATTTGATGACCACATTCCTTATCAACACACAAATATTTAATTCCACAAATATTCATTCTTTAAAGTCCTGATATTAATAATTTTTTTCTTTGTTCCACTAATACCATAATATACTGAAATAGCAGTTAAAGATGTACAATGGATTCATTTATTCATTTGACAAATATCTTCTGTGTCCTTACTATATATAAGTTACACATTGTGCTAGGAACTAGGGATAAAATGGTGAGTAAGGACAAAGTTCTTACCAAACGGCAGCTTAGCCTGTAGTAGAGAAGCCAGGGAACTCATGAAATAAGCACACAAACTAATAAAAACCTGAAATTACAGATTATAGCTATAAAAATACATATGAAATAGATACAAATAGGGGAGATTTGGCCTAATAGTTAATGGAAGGAAGAGAAGGCTCCTTTTAAGAAAGTAATGACTAGGGCTTCCCTGGTGGCACAGTGGTTAAGAATCCCCTGCCAATGCAGGGGACAAGGGCTCGAGCCCCGGTCCAGGAAGATCCCACATGCCACGGAGCAACTAAGCCCGTGAGCCACATCTACTGAGCCTGCGCTCTAGAGCCCGCGAGCCACAACTACTGAGCCCGCGTGCTACAACTACTGAAGCCTGTGTGCCTAGAGCCCATGCTCTGCAACAAGGGAAGCCACCACAATGAGAAGCCTGCGCACCTCAACAAAGAGTAGCCCCCACTCACTGCAACTAGACAGAGCCTGCATGCAGCAATAAAGACCCAATGCAGCCCAAAATAAATAAATTAAAAAAAAAAAGAAAGTAATGACTAAACTGGTATTTGGAGAATGCATAGGTGTTGACTACAGGAAATCTAGAGGGAGCAAGCTGGGTGAGGGAGCAGCATGTGTAAAGGCCCTGGGGAAGGAAGAGAACATGGTAAGTATGAGGGACTCAGAGAAGGCTGGTAAACTTGGAGTAGATGAAGCAAAAGCTCTAAAGTGACTTAAAATGATAAAGCAGCTCTGCCAGAAACAGACTAAGAAAAAGAGTGTTCCTACCTTGATGCCAGTGTGTCACATGGCGATCCTTTTCTCTTATGTGAGTCTGGGTTAGCAGGGTCAGATGAACTGTCCCCAAGGCCACTCATGTTGAAAAACTTCACACCTAAAAAGGAAGGAAAACAATAAGAAATCTACCCTAATGAACTTTCCAACTCTATGGGAATAGGAAGCTCCCTTGTGTTAGAATTGGTTTCTCAATGAATAATTACAGCCATCATAAAAGCATCCACATTTATATAAAAGCACAGGAATCATCAGCTATTTAGTGTTTCTACACTTTCTTTTCTATACCTGTAAGATAAAATTAGTCATCCTTCATAAAATCATAGAGATCAATTAGGATGAAAATATTGTTAGAATAATTAAATAGACAATGAGATTTTTTAAAAGAGAAAAACCCACTTCATATGTAAATGTAAAAACTGTGTAACTGAGAGTCAGATAGATTCTTTTTTATATTTATTTATTTTAGATTATTTTGAAAAGGACTTAAAACAACTTTTACTCATAAGGTTTGGGATTTTATATTGATAGGAAGAGAAATAATACATATATGATTAAAATTAAAGCGATGAACTAGATTGGGATTTTGTATTGTACTTACCAACTTTGAATTCCATACTCCTAACCTTTTGCTTATGCAGTCAGGCGACAAAGATCAAATGTTTAGTCTACGTTAGGATCTTGTTATAGATGCCAGAGAACACAAAGTCATTTCCCGTAGCATGCCAGCCAGGTCTCTCTCTTACATGTTGTGCCAGTCAGTGGCTGTGCTTAAAGATCCCTCCTGATCTGTCCCTATCAACCACTATTCTCTACAGAATCTCTAACGAAACTTGGAAGCTTATCTCTGGCCTTAGACTCATCACCACCACTTAGATTTTACTAATGTCAAACAACACACCTCTCGTTCTCTTCCATTCCATCTACCCTTGTAAAAGGAGAGGAAATTCTTGTTAAATGGGAAAAACCTTTAACTTTTCCTTAAATTCTAAAATGATTAAATAAATACAGTGCTGCATGTTAGCAGCCATGCTTGTAAAGTTGAGATCCGTAAGAATTTCTCACATGACTTTAATTAATATGTTGAAATAGATCCTTTTTCTCTAGTCCTAAAACTTCCTCTGTCTCCAGCTCTTTCTCAGTACCAAAGATTGTCATATCCCCTTTTCAATATAAAAATAATACCTAGAACTCTAATCATGACTTTATTATTCCATGTAACCAAAAAAGCACATTTCTAATTTCTCCATATTAGACGTGCAGGTCATGAAAATTTCCAACTCCTAGGATCGCAATTATTTTTTACTCTTCTCTTTTGCTCCTCATTTTGTATCGGAATCCACGTCCTGTCAATTCTTCATTAACAGGAGATCTTACAGTGTCCCCTCCTTCTTCATTCTCAGATACAGTTATGATCCTTATTTGGAAGCAAATACCTCATTCTAGATTCCTGCAAGATCCTTCTATCTTGCCTCTCAATTCCAGTCACTCTCACTTCTAATGTGTCCTATAAACAGCAGCAAAACCACTCCTGCTCAAATGGCATTTTCAAGATATCACTTCCCTGATAAGGAATCAGCTTGATTCCCCTACTGCAGCATGGTGGTTAAAAGCATGGGCGTTAGGGTCAGAAAGGCCCTGCTTAATCATTACCTGCCTGTTCCTGGGCAAAGTGCTTAATCTCCTTAAATCTCCTATTTCTTCATCTGTAACATAAGGATAATAACTATACTTACCTACCTTTAGATTTGTTGTGAGGACTGAATGAACAGTGCATGTAAAGAGTGCACTGTAGGTTCCTAGAGAATGTTGGTTATTGTTATTATCTCCCCTTTAGACTAAGAGGAGATAGACTCCCCTCCATGAGGGGAGCAGTGTTCACTCAGTGGATAACTCATCCCGTACTTCCTCATTGATAAATACAATGGACACTTTTCATTCCTTCACTCATTAATGCTCAATAAGTGCTAACTTATTACTATTATTTTATTGGACTGCTTGAAGCAGCATCTGAACTGTTTCCTTCTGAAAATATTGTCATCCATTGACTTCTGTGATCCTATGCTTCCTACATTTACTTAACAAATAAATCAAGCATCTATCATGCCTCAGGCACTGTGATAGGAGCTGAGCAAAATCACGGGCCGCAAAATAGAGGTCCCTGCCCTCGCGGAGTGGGAGACATAAACAAATAAAACACAAAATTAATACGTAATTTTCTTATAGTGATAAAATCATAAAGGAAAAGAGTAGGGTTCATAGAGAAAAACAATAGAGGAGACCTAATTTTAATTGGGTGATCAACTGAGGCTTCTCTGAAGAAGTGATGTTTAAGCCACAGCCTGAGAGATTAGTAGAATTAGTGTGGTTTTCTACTTTCCTGATTCTCAGTACTTTTTGCCCAGTTCTTCGGGGCTAGATTTCCTCATGGTTCTAATGTCCTACGCCTCCTTTCCCCTCATACTATATATTATTCTGCAGTGATATCACTCACTCAACATGGTTTCAAAGAAAAAAAATCTCTAAACCAATTACCCTGAATCTCCATCTCTAGCCAGATCTCCTGGGTCTCAGACACATAACCCCGCTCCTTGCCAGATAACTCTCTGCAGAGGTCACATAGGCACTTCAAATTCATCTTTCCAAATGAACTTAACATCTCCTCCTCATGCAATTTTTTTTCTCTCAGTTGGTACACTGGAGTCATTCTACCCTCTTCTCTCATACCCCACATGCAAGCAAACAGTAAGATGTGTCCATTTTTATTTCCTAAATATTTCCAAAATCCACCCCTTTCTTATAATCTCCTCTCACCTGTTGCTGAACTATTAAAAACATCATAGTTTGTATGGTGGTCTCCCTGAGCCACCAAAGTAGGCTATCAAAAACATGCTTGATCATGTCAATCTCTTGCTTAAAACCCTTCCCTAAATCCTCACTGCCCAAAGGATAACATTCAACATAATATACAAAGTTTGCATCAGTTCCCATCTATTGTGTGTCCATTATAGAATTTGGTGAATGAGTGATTAAATGTTTGTCCAATCAAGTTTAGCCCAACCTATATAAACAATATATAAACAGACTATATATATTATATACTACATACAGTCCCTATATACACATATAGATTATATATGTTAATTTTAGTTTCAACACTAAGGAAAGACTTTAAAAATAAAATCCTTGATACTATCCCATCTTCGCAGCAAAGGTAAACATGAGTCAGAAACTTTAAATTGATCTCAATGTGGGTAGCCCAAGTTAACTCAGCAAAAAGTATTTATTGAGCTCCTACTATATGCCAGCTTCTGTTCTAGGTAGTGGGAGTACAACTGTGCATGAAACATTAAAAAATCACTGTCCTCATAGAGTTTCATTCTATTGTGAGGGAGAGAGAAGCAAAATTAAAAAGTAAAGTATAGAGTATATTAGAAGGTGATAAGTATTATGGAGGAAAACAAGGCAAAAACAGAGGCTTAGTTTTGTGGAAGGAGAGGGGCAGCAATTTTAAGTAAAGTAGTTAGGAAGGGCCTCACTGACAAGGTGAGATATGAGCAAAGACTTGAAGGAGGTGAGGGAGAGAGAATGACACCTGGAAGAAGAGTGCTCCTGGCAGAGGAAGGGCCATACACTTTAGCTTTACTCTGAGTGAATTAGCCACTCACTGGAGGATTAAGAACAGAAGAATGACAAGGTCTGATTTTCATTCTAAGGCTTCCTCCATGAACGATAAGCACAATCTTTCTGATCTCAGTAATTTGGCATCTAAATAAGTTTCCAGCTGCCAAATGGACATTTCCATTTGGATATCCCACGTCACCTCAAATTCAACACGTATAAAACATGATGGGCTTTTAAGTTCCAGACTTCTATTACTGACACATAAATGAGATGAACTGCACTATGGATTAATGTCATCATAGAAAAACATTTATTAAACCTCTTGTCAGGGGGAGAGGAAGGCTCTATATGACAAGGAAAATAATTACAATTTAAGGTGGACAGCCTCAATGCAAAGGTCAATATGCCAGACTTGCCACCACAACAAAAAAGATGTTGAAAGACCCGACAATGGCTTTGTTAGCATCCATTCTCAAATACAGAACTAGAAAAATCAGCTAAGTGATATATTACTATAATGAGTAAGACTGCTACTTTCTTCTCCTATGGAGAGTCATAGAAACATAAACGAGATTAACCAGATACCACAGAAGTAAAGATGCCACTTAATTTTGTTTTTACTTAGAAATAAAATATAAATATATTTCAAAGTTTATTAAAACAAAAAATGAAATTATGTGATAAATTCATAATAATAAAGAAGCATCAATGCTAAATTTTTCAACAAAAGTAGAAATAAAAGAGAGAAGAAAATGATGAACAGGAAAGAAAATGAAAGATAAGACTTTAGAGTTCGCTAAAATCCAAAAGAAGTGTTAACTAACTCCTACTTAATGCTCAGCTTTACTTAGCTGCCAGTCTTCCCTGCCTCCTAAGACATTAGGTTATACCTATCTAAGAATTTACCCATCTGAATTCTATTGGCTCTCAAAATACTGCTGGGCATATATTTCTTATGATAATATGCTATAAAATTATAATTCTCTTGTTTGTCTCCTCTTCTAGATTGTGAACTCAAAAACAGTTACTAGATCTTTTCATTGTATATCCAATATGTAACATAATGTCTAAAAGATACAGAAGCTAAAATAGGTGATAAATTAAGTGATTAAGTTATTTTATTAATATGACATTTAAATTTTTTAAATAATATTTAAGATTTTTTATAATTAAATATTTTCTGGAATCTTTCATAATGTTTTGGAATTCTTTTCTATAATTGAGAAATTGAGCTTTCTTGAAATCCTTGTTCTCCTATTTTCAATGGAAAAAAAAAAAAACCACCACCTTCTTGGTCTAGAAATTTGAGAACATCTCCTCTAATTCTGAAAAGGTTAAGATCTATTTTGGAGAAACCTCCTACTATATTTCACAGTACAATAGAGACACAAAAATATGTTGCATTTACACAACTGTAAACATAAGCAATACAATCTCACAGTTTGGATAATTTTGAGGAACAAATAAATCTGGATTTCAATTGAGATTCCCCAGACTATGCTAAGTCAGACTACTGGCTGGAGACTGACATCTGCTAAATTTATCTGAAATTCTGGGGTTGAGGAGACATCAGACAACAATTCAACAGCAATTCAATATCTGGCTTACCAAAATAAGAGCCAATAGTAAGAAGCTATGAGAAAGTCACCAACAATTTGCTGATGATATGATTCTGGTATTACCTGCTTTCTATTTACAAAACACAATAAACAGATAGTGGAATGCAAAACCTCTGATGAGTGAAAACTTTTACAGCTATTCTATTTGTGGAATGGCTTTATATTTGGCAGTAAGGGAACTTAAACAAGGTTCATTAAGAAAAGAAATGTTGGTTTCAGGAAGCCAATTTACATATCACCTTTAAAAAAAAGAGGTTAGGTTTCTAAGTAAAAGTATGCTGTTGATTTAAAAAGAGTTGCTAAGTTATACACAATCTCATGCACTCTCTAGAGAGCAGTTTTTGGAACTAGAAACCACATCTACCTCTGTTCAAATGGACCAGACTAAACCAAATAGGTTGGGCTGAAGAAATAGGTCAGTGCTTTATATTTCAGTTCAATTATAGATTTCTACATAAGAAATTTGTCACTCACCTCCCAGATTTAGCTGAGGACTGCATCATTTGAAAAATAAGTAACAATTAGTTAATAAACAACTCTAATAATATACTTGAAAATGCTAGCAAGCAATTAGCACAGAGAAGCACAGACATGAGAGGGACACACTGAGAGTTAAACCTCCCCAAGTTGATAATATCACACAGGAAAAATCGTGACAAATAAAGAGCTCCTGCACTGGGTAACTGCCATAAAGGATGTTTCTCAGACTGGAGTCCGACACCTAGGGTTCTCTAAAAAAAAGTTTTCAATTTTGTCTTTTCACTTCAGTGACAGTTGAATTCTTTCTCATGTGATAAGAAAGGATGGGGACTTTCGGATTTCTATTGCCCTTTTTATGGTTAAATAATTTCCCATTGTTTGGATATACCACATTTTGTTTATGTATTCATCAAATGATGGCCACTTAGGTTTCCCATTACTGGGGCTATTTAACAACAATGCTGCTATGAACATTTATGTGCAAATTTTTGTGTGAACCTGTTTTCAATTCTCTTGGGTACGAAACTACTAGGTCATATTGTAACTCTCTAAATTTTTGAGGAATTGCCAAACTGTCTTCCACAGTGGCTGTACCATCTTAAATTCTCACCATCAAATGTACAAGTGTTCCAATTTTTCCACATCCAAAAATTGGTATTTTCTGTTTTTTATTGGTAAGTCATAAGAGTTCTTTATATTCATGTCTAGATCCTTATCAGATATATGATTTGCAAATATTTTCTCTCATTCTGTGGATTATCTTTTCACTTTCTTTATAGTAACTTCTGATGAACAAGAGTTCTTAATTTTGATGAAATCCAACTTATCTACTATTTCTTCTTTGTTTAGTAAGTACAACATCTGGGCTTCTTAAGACAGTTTCTACTGACTGCTATCTTTCCTGTGTATGGGCCATACTTTTTTGATTTCTTTGTATGCCTCCAATTTTTTTGTTAAAAAACATATTTTATTTAATTTATTTTATTTTTTAAAATATTTTATTTTATTATCTTTTATTTATTTTTGGCTGCATTGGGTCTTCATTGCTGCGCGTGGGCTTTCTCTAGTTGCGGTGAGCGGGGGCTGCTCTTCATTGTGGTACATGGGCTCCTCACTGTGGTGGCTTATCTTGTTGCGGAGCACGGGCTCTAGGCGTGTGGGCCCCAGTAGTTGTGGCACACGGGCTCAGCAGTTGTGTCGCATGGGCTTAGTTGCTCCGCAGCACGTGAAATCTTCCCAGACCAGGGCTCGAACCCGTGTCCCCTGCACTGGCAGGTGGATTCTTAACCACTGCACCACCAGGGAAGCCCAAGAAACAGATATTTTAAAGCTAATGACTGAACAAGGATTTCCTTAAACATCTGGAAACAAAAATTCTCTCTGAACCCACAAAGCAGGAACCAAAACTCAGATCGTGGTTATCCCTGGCCCAGAGAAGAGTCCCTGCCACATAAGCCTCTGCAATAAACATGCCCATATCTTAACTGTTATGGCCAGGAATAAAAAGCAAAGGCAAAGAAACAGATTCAAAGCAATGAGTTCTTAAAAACAGACGTCATTTTATCTTATTTCATTGATATTATAAAATATGAGATTTTTTAAAAGTGCTTTTTGTAAAAGAAAATCCTGTGCAAACTCTTTTAAATTTATTACACTAATAATAAAGACATTATCAAGGACTTGGCAACTTAACTTCTAAAAGTATATAATATTTGAAACAATGTATTTAATAAATTTATGTTTACTACTAAAAGTTTATTCTACAGATCAAGAGACAATGCTTCCTTTTTCTGCATTATTTTTTTCTAAATGGAAAGAATAATTTGGAAAAAGGGTTAAAAAGTATTCTTTCTTTTCTATTAGCAAATATATAGGAAGAAGAAGAAAGCCAAATAAGTTTTAAACCCCCAAGTTTAAATTCCTCATATTGACTTTATTTAAAATTTAATTTTTTAAGGTAAGAAATACACATATATGCATTGGCCTTGTTAAAATACTCCTATTTAGGAAAAACAGTCAGCATATGAAACATGTTTATGGCAGCTATTGTATTAAAACAGTTTGGCAAAAATATCCTCAACATTTCCTTATAAATCTACAAAGCTAGATGATTCCAGTTATTTTAAAATGACATTGGGTAATTGTAGATATACTGTACATGTCCTCCAAAAATCAGTTCTACATTGTTCTAACGTGAAAAATATGTTGGTATTAAAAAAAAGATTAAAATCAGTCTTCCTGACTATAGCTATCTTTAACTATAAACAACAAAATAAGTATTTGATATTTACTTGCATGTTCACAGAGAAGAGTTTATAGTAATCTAGCAAAAAGGTAACAGCCTTAAAAAAAGAAAATGATGGTCATAGAGACAAAAATTAAGTGACAAAAATGTCAATCTCTGTCTTTTTCCACGAACTTCACCCTCTTTCACAGATTCAGATACTAATGAGAGAAACAGCTAAAACGGGGGCCAGACGAGACTGAAGATCAGAGAAACGAGATCAGACGAGACTGAAGATCAACATTAGACATAGATAATCCACAGATGATTATCCAAAACCAAATAACCACATTTACTATATAAAATTACTCCAATATCTAAAATAAAGAATTAAGCCCCTGATCAGAAGTGGTTCAATTTCTCTTGAACATTTCAGAAACTCACTTTAAAATACAGAGTTAAATGTACATATATAAACCAACAAAAGAAAAAAAATCATATTGAAATTTGATTTCTAAAGTTATAAGGTGGCAGTAATACCAAAATAATAGAGCTGCATGGGTCAAAATAATCTGCCAAAATAATGGAGTTGTGTTTTGAGGGCATTAGCAAATGACCGAGTCAAGTTAAACCTTCAGTTAATTTCAGGATCATCTCCCCAGCAGGAGGGGAAGGGACATAAATTAAATCACAATACAACTCTAGCTACAATCTTCATTGCTCACATTTATAGAAAGGAGATGCATTTTTAAAAGTCCAGCTTTAAACCTAAGTCATCTTACTTGATTCATTTATATTTGGTAAAAACTTTATTGATACCCATTGAAAAAATGAAAAAAAAAAAAAATCCCCAAGCATCTCAGGTGAATAGCTGGTTAAACAGCAACAGTATCTCCTCAATAAAATACTAATTTATCTAGCTATACCCCTTCCAGTGTAATACCCAACTAAAGACTAACTCTAAACAAGTGAAACTTAAATTTCACTTTCCAGTGTTCTCAATAAAATAGTAACTATGAAAATCATGCTTATAAATTTTAAACTGGAGACTCAGACTTATAAAATTTCAGAAGAGGGACCCTAACAATTGTCATCTCATACAGTGCTTCTCAACTTTTTGACTATAGACTACTTAGCACATACAAAATGTCTGTCCTGCCTATTTCCACTTTTACAGTATAAAGTTAGTAGTAAAAAAGAATTTGAGAGGAACAAAATAATAAAAAGGTTCACAGAAAAACGTAGGCCCATTAATATGTATTCAATTAAAGGATATGACAATGTAATAATATATATTGTGTGTGTATGTATCTCACATATATGAACTCATTGATTCCTCACAACTGCCCTATGAAGTGTGTATTATTATTATCTCCACTTTACAGAATCACTGACTGAGTTCAATGGTTTTATCTTACTAATAGAGAACCTATGGGCTGATGATGACAACAATGATGATGACTAACACTTTTATAGGATTTACTATGTGCCATTCTAAGCATCTAACATAGTATTTACTTATAAACCTTACTAATTCATTTACTCATAAGATATGAGGTATGTAGTATTATAATCCATTTTAGAGATGAGGAAACCAAGGCACAGAGAGGTTACTTAATCTGCCCAACATCATAAGTAGCAGAGGTAGAAATCAAATTACCAATTCTTAGGTAATTTGGTTCCAGAATCTGGCTATGTTTTAACTTATATAACTAACCTATATAACCTAACCTTACATACTGATGAGTAGAAAAGTCAACAACAGATTCTAAATTTTGCTTTTACCTAATGCTTCTTCATTAGGAAAGTCTTCAGAAAAGTTGACATTAAGTTATACCACATCTAAAAATACTGGGTGGTTATTTACAAAGTTCTCAAACACATGAACAGAGAATCTTTCTAACTCTTCACCCAAACATCACATAGAAATAAATAAAATTAATCATATACCTAATCCTGACATCTTCTATGGTCATTACAAATAAAACCAATTATTTCTTATAAGATGTGATTCACCTTAAAATGTAAATGTACTATTCCTTCAAAATCTAAAGTTCTGCCTTTAATTTGTCCAAAAGTTTATAAATCTTGGATTCTAAGATTATATGTATACATATGCACACATACATAAAATTGTTTTAACAGACTTTCTCCTGAAAAAAATCTTCATGGGCTTCATTCTACCGGATAAGATTCTCAGTAACAAAACCATGAATCTCCAAAGTCCCATATCATAGTCTCTTTAGAAAGGAACATAGATGGAGACAGACAAGCTCAAAATGAGTGCCACTGTACAAAACAGCTGGCCTATACTTTTTCAAAATGTCAATATCACGGAAGACAAAGAAAAGGTGTAAACTATTCCAGGTTAAAGGAACCAAAGAGATGTGACAATTATGCAATGTATGATTCTGGATTAGACAACTGACTAAACTGTAATATAGACCATATATTAGATAATAATAATGAAAATGTTAAGTTTCCTGAATTTGATTATATTGTGGTTAAGTAGGAGACATTAGGAGTAAAAGATCATAAATGTCTACGACTTACTCTCAACTGTGATTCATCATCATCATAGTGGTGATGGAGGGGGAGGGGCAGGAGAAGTAGTAGTAAATACATACAGAGAGAGAGAAAGCAAATGTAACAAAATGTTTACAACTGGTGAAACTGGGCAATGGGCACATAGGTGTGCAATCTACAAATCTTGCAGCTATTTGGTATGTTTAAAGTTGGTTTGAATAAATGTTAAGGAGAAATATAAAAGATAAAAACTTTCATTGTGACATGAAGAAAACATGACTTTCTCACAGTCACTCACTGAACAATGAGTTAAAGAAAAAGACACGCAGCCCAGAGTTCAATCACTAGATTATTCTATTTTCTCTCCCTTTCTCTTTCATAAAGTCGAGGTATGAACATTTCTGTCTGAAAACTCTTAAAGAGAGGACTCTCCTACATGACGAAAATTTCTCTTAATTATAATATATCCTACTCTGCAAAACTTTTTTCTTAATAATCAGAATGCTTATTAACTTCTCTCTTCTTATTGAGAATCAACAGTCTGATTTCAAACAACAGAAAATTTCAGTTAATAAATACAATGTATCACCAGTTAATAAAAGCCATAAATCTGGAACATGTTCGTTCCGGAAACCAATGAGGTTTTAAAGAGAGAGGTAGTAGGATCAAATGAGTATCTTCTCAAATCATGCTGCACCACCAGTCCTTGCTTTAAAGTTCTCTGCCAATTCATAGTCTTGCCTCCGTCTCCCAAATTCATCATTTATTCCAAACACAGGCATTGGTTGTCAGCCAACCAAATTTAATTGCCTTTAACTTCTATGATTGCTAAACCCCACCCTCCAAATTGACAGCGATCACTCCAGGGTGACAACTGTCTCCTCCTTTAAAAGTGGGTGGGTGGGCTTCCCTGGTAGCTCAGTGGTTAAGAATCCGCCTGCCAATGCAGGGCACAGGGGTTCGAGCCCTGGTCCGGGAAGATCCCACATGCCGTGGAGCAACTAAGCCCGTGTGCCACAACTACTAAGCCTGCACTCTAGAGCCTGCAAGCCACAGCTACTGGGCCCACGTGCCACAGCTACTGAAGCCTGCATATATATTCTAAAGCCCGTGCTCTGCAACGAAGAGTAGCCCCCACTTGCTGCAAGTAGAGAAAGTCTGGGCGCAGCAACGAAGACCCAACACAGCTAAAAATAAATAAATATATAAATTTATTTTTTTTTAAAAGTGGGTGGGTGTGCAATGAGTCAGAGATGAGGGGGGTTTACTGGGATACTGATATTGTTCTACTTCTTAACCTGGATGGCATTTACACAAATACATTCAGTACATGATAACTCAAGAGTTATACCCTTAGGGCTTCCCTGGTGGCACAGTGGTTAAGAATCTGCCTGCTAATACAGGGGACACGGGTTCGAGCCCTGGTCCGGGAAGATCCCACATGCTGTGGAGCAACTAAGCCCATGTGCCACAACTACTGAGCCTGCACTCTAGAGCATGCAAGCCACAACTATTGAGCCCTTGTGCCACAACTACTGAAGCCCACACACCTAGAGCCAGCGCTCCACAACAAGAGAAGCCACCGCAATGAGAAGCACGTGCACCATAACAAAGAGTAGTCCCCGCTCCCTGCAACTAGAGAAAGCCTGCACGCAGCAACGAAGACCCAACGCAGCCAAAAATAAAATTAATTAGAAGAGTTATACCCTTAAAATTTATGATTTTTATTTATATATGTTATAATTCAATTAAAACTTCCTGCTGGAAGTCTTCCCCTTACTTGGTTTACCAGTTTCTGATTACTCTTCAACTTTCTAGTCTCGGCTTGGTACATGTTTATTTTTCTCACTATAGGTTGCTATGACCATTGTCATATTCATGGATACACTAGTTCTATTCCTTCAGTTAGCTCACAAACTCTTAGAAAACAACAATGTAAAACTGCTCAAATGTACAGAATGGACGCTAGATGTAAATAGATTTAATGACTGGATTATAATAGAAATGGAGATATGGGGATATATGTATATGTACAGTTGAATCACTTTGTTATAAAGCAGAAACTAACACACCATTGTAAAGCAATTATACTGCAATAAAGATATTAAAAAAAAAATGTATAGACCAAATCTGGGGATGGTTCAGTATAGTTTTTCCCCTGCCATTTAAAAAAATTTTTATATTGGAATATAGTTGATTTACAATGTTGTGTTAGTTTTAGGTGTACAGCAATCAGTTATACATATACATATATACATTCTTTTTTTTTTTTTTTAGATTCTTTTCCCATATAGGCCATTACAGAGTATCGAGTAGAGTTCCCTGTGCAATACAGCGGGTTCTTATTAGTTATCTATTTTATATATAGTAGTGTGTGCTGCCATTTTTAATTCAGTAAGGACTTGAGGGTTTCATAGTAAGATACTGATCTGAACCAGTATTAATTTCAATGTGCATTACAGTGGTTTACAAAGTATCATCTATAACTTTTCTAACATTTTCATTTAGGAACGTCAGCACATATTTTAGAATAACCTTGAAGCTTCTCATATTTCCATAAAAACTAAGAGTCAACAAGTAATCATTTTCACACCATACTTTTGCAGAAACAAAGCTCTTTAAAAACAGAGCTACAATTCCTACCTGGGAGACTTCTTTGTTCATAGTGAGTCCTCAGAACATATATGGTCAAATCTGGTGCTCCAGAGGGTAGCTTCCAATGGAATGGGGGAAAGGTATTTTCCAGAGATGGCTCGAGTCTCTTCACTCTTACCTCTTCTAAGGCCAATTATGCAAACAACTAAAACAAAGGAGAAGAAAAAAATAAAAGCAGAAGGGAGGTTAGACTGTCATTTTATTCTCTAAGAAATAATAAAGGTCAGAAATGCTCGGTTAAAAAAAAGAAAATACAACTTTTCAGGCCACATGGAAAAACACTTCCAAAAGACAATGGATGAAGATCTGATTTTACAACTGAAGTCCTTCTGGTACCTGAATATATATTCTTATTTAAGACTGCTGCTTGAGTAATACATAATTGCATTCTGCCCTTAATCTCCTGACAGGTCCATTTATATGTCTTTTAAATTTTTTTCTGGCTGCATTTGTATGTTTATCTTTCTTTTTACCTATAAATTCTGATTTTTAATGTTTTCAGTTTGCATTTAATTCCTTCTTTCATTTCTGTAATACTTCTATGTATTAAAGTTACTATGATACTTAACTTTCAAAATTTTTATTGAAAAAGTTTACAAAAATTTTATATTCCTAATACCTAAAAATAAAATTCATTGAGCTCTGGTTCCAGTAAAGATGAACTATCTTGCATTGGACTAACTTGCCCACAGATAACGATGATTAACTCTGGACAAAATAAAAATTACTCAAAGACACTGAAAAGTGACTAAAAGCAGGCAGAAACATAGGGAATTTGATCACTGAAAGAAAGGAATCATACTGAATAAGATCTATACTTATAAGGCTTTCCCTTAAGTGAACTCTTCCCAGTATACCCCTTAAGTACTACTGGGAGGCTAGACCTAAGGGAGAAAACCACTGTCTCACTGGCTTGAGGCATTAGAGAATGTAGTTCAGAGCTGACAGAATGCTAGATAATAGGAGGAGAAAATCATGGTAGGAAGGGCAGTACAGTAAGGGGGTGGGGGACCTTAATTCTGTATGCAGATTTTCCTCAAATCCTTGGTTGATCCAAATATCCCTATATAACCATACCACAAATGAGATTCCCTTTTGCTGTTTATAATCATACACTCCTCACTCCCTTTTTCTTAACTCCTAGCAACTACTTATCTGCCCTCTATTTTTATAATTTTGTCACTTTGAGAATATTACAAAGATTGAATCAAATAGTATGGAAACATTTTGTACTGGCTTTTTTCACTCAGTATAATGCCCTTGAGATCCATCCAACATGTTGCATATACAAATAGTTTGTTGCTTTTTATTGCTCCATGGTTTGAAGGTACCACAGTTTCTTTTTCACCATTCCCTGTTGAAGTACGTTTGGGTTGTTTTCAATTTGGGGTTATTATGAATAAAGCTGCTATAAATATTTGTGTACAGGTTTCTGTGTGAATATAAGTTTTCATGTCTCTAGGATAAACACCCAGAAATGGGGACTTCCCTGGTGGTCCAGTGGTAAAGAACCCCCCTTCTTATTCAGGGAACACGGATTTGATCCTTAGTCAGGGAACTAAGATCCCACATGCTGCGGGGCAACTACAAGTTGCACCGCAACTACTGAGCCTGCGCGCTCTGGAGCCCAAGTGCCACAACTAGAAAGCCTGTGTGCCACAACTAAGACCCGATGCAACCAAATAAATAAGTAAATAAACAAACAGACACCCATAAATGCAACTGGATTGTACAGTAAGTGTATATTTACCAGCCAGTAATTTAGTTGTCTACTAGAACAAAAATCAATACTCTTCAGAAAAAGATAATCCACACAATATTATCTACAATACCCAGTATACAATAAAAAATTACTAAACATGCAAAGAAGCTAGAAATTGTAACTCAAGATCAGGAAAAAAAAGGGGGGGTCAATAGAAACCATAAGATGATTAGTTGAAATTAACTGATAATGATGTTAAAGCGGTTATTATGAGTATGATCAGGATGTTATAATAATAAGTGAACAGATGAGAAATACTTGTAGCAAATGGAAACTATAAAATAGAAGTAAATGAAAATTCAAGAACTAGTTCAACATGGAAATTTTAAAATTCACTGGACAGGCTTAATAAAAGATTTGAGATGGCACAAAAACAAGTCGGTGAACTTGAAGTCAAAACAATACCCAATATGAAGACTGGACAACTGAAAAAAATTAAAATCAAAAGTTGACTTTTTGAAAAGATAAAAAAATTATTAATACTTGAGCAAGAATGATCAAGAAAATTGAAAGACAACACAAAGTACCAATGTCAGAAATGGACAGCTATCACTTCATGTCCTACAAATATAATGTTCTAAACCACATAATGCAAATCAATTCAGTAACTGCGATGAAGTGAAAAATTCCTTGAAAAATATAAATTATTAAAACCATAAAAATGAACAGAATGTTATCTACTAAAGAAATTAATTTGTAATTAAAACAAAACAATACTTCAGGCCTAGATGGCTTCACTGGTGGGTTCTATGAAACATTTAAAGAAGTGATAATAACAATTGTGCACACTTTCCAGAAAATAAAAGGCAGATACACCCCAATTGTTTTACTAGGCCAGCAAAACCCTAATACCAAACTTGCCAAAGATATTACTAGAAAAGAAAATCAGTTTCATGAATGTAGACACAAAATAGCAAATTAAATCCAGCAATAGATAAGGATGATACGCCATTAACAGAATAAAAAGCATATAAATATCTCAATAGGTACAGAAAAACATCTGACAAAATTCAGCACCCATTCATGATAAAATTCTCAGCAAGCTAAAAATTAAAGGTAACTCCTTCAATCTGATAAGGAGGATCCATGAAAAACCTACAGCTAGTATTCTGTACAACGGTGAAATATTGGGAGTTCTCCTAATATTGGGAACAAGGCAAGAATGTTCACTCTAACCACTTCTCTTCATTATTGTAATAGATGTACTGGAGGTCCTAATCAGTGCAATAAGTCAAGAAAAACAAATAGAAGGAAGCTTAGAAAGGAAGAACTAAAATTGTCTTTATTCAATTAAAAAATGTCGGTACATAAATCTAAGGAATCTGAAAAATGATTACTAGAATAAGTGATTTGACAAAGCTGTAAGACACAAGGTGAGTATACAAAAATCAATTGTGTTTCTATATAACCACAGTAAACAACTGGAAGTGCAAAACAATTTATAATAGCATCAAAAAACATAAAATACTTAGGAATTAATTTAACAAAATATAGGTAAGACCTATACACTTAAAATTATAAAACATTTCTGAAATTAAAAAAGACTAAAAAAAAAGAGTGACTGAATATTTTCATGGGTTCACTGAGACTCAATAGCATTAAGATGTAAATTCTCCCCCAAATTAATTCATATAATACTCAAAAATAAAATTAGTGGTTTACTTTTTACATATCTAGTGCATTTTACAATCAATGAATATAAATTTTTTATTTTATTTTATAATATATTTATAATGTGGGTTTTCTGATGCTTGTTTTAGGCTTTTCCTTTTTAAATAAAGACTACGTTTTCTCTACATCATGATTCCCCCCAATGCTGAATTCCGCATTAAAGTGGCATGTCTATCTAATGTTAGAAAATTGGATGATCCTATGACCTGGATCCAAAAGTGCTTACCTATTATAGTCCCTCTAAATTAAACAGAGTGCTTTTTGTATTTTCAAGATTTTCTTTCCCTTTTTCCTTGATTTAAACCCACAATTCAAAAACTCAAAAAAACTTGGACTAGTTCTTCATAATGACATAGTTTAAACTATTAAAGAAAGGAATTTATAGTTAGGTTAGCCCAACTTACATTATATTTAGTTGGGTTGTTCTCACTGTATAATACCTAGTTTATTTGCATTTGTAATCAACTTAAGTCCCTAAGACATTTCTTGGGTGATAAGATTCCTCCTAATTAATACTTTGTGTTCTTTCATCTGTGAAGCACTGTATCTTTGAATTTGTTCCTAGGTAAATTTGCTTAAGAATTGGTAAGTAGTAACTGACTATGGCAAAGATGGCATTGTTCACTTAGTCAACCACAAACCCAGGTTCTGTCATTTTCTGACTTTCAAGGAAGAGCACTACTCAGAAATCATTTGTGTAGTTAAGGCTACAGGTATAATCTTTGTGAAATAATGCCACTCTCTTCTATAAAACCTAAGAGTTTTTACAGGTACTTTTTCAAAGTCAGGCAGTAACTGAAGCCAGATGGATCCTGCTAATGATTTAGGGGGTCCTGATGATTCAAGGCCAAACGGGAATACAGGAATGATGCTGAGGGGGAGGCTGAAAATAGTCACTCAGGGACTGCATGAAGACAGAAAAGCACAAGATAAATCCGTAGTCCAAAAAGATATGTAGACAATGAGAAGTGAAAAATATGGGGCTTCCCTGGTGGTGCAGTGGTTGAGAGTCTGCCTGCCAATGCAGGGGACATGGGTTCGTGCCCCGGTCCAGGAAGATCCCACATGCCGCAGAGCGGCTGGGCCCGTGAGCCATGCCCGTGAGCCATGGCCGCTGAGCCTGCACGTCCGGAACCTCTGCTCCACAGCGGGAGAGGCCACAACAGTGAGAGGCCCGCGTACCGCAAAAAAAAATAATAATAAAAATTAAAAAAAAATATGGAAATCAAGAGACAGGTGATACACAGAGAACCAAAGAAGACAGGAGGAATACGAAGAAATAGGGAGAAAAAGAGAGCAGTGCTGATGATCTGATGTTTGGCATTATGAGATCAGTAAGCTCACTATTCTTAAAATATATCTCCTAGTATTTATTATGTATTATCTGTGCTATCCAGAGCTCAGTATTTTAAGTCTTTTCTCACACCCCCTCACCTCCAGGAACCCAAAGCAGGAGACCTGATATGGATGGTACAAACTCCTAGGAGATCCTCATGCCTGGAGGCTTCCCATTACTTGTTCCAATTCTCTCCTCATGGGTAAGGCCTTTCTGTCTTCATTATCTGCTTCCAGTTCTGGCACAAGTGCTGGCTAATGCAGCACCTCAATTCCTTTAATTTAATTTATTAAATTATTCAGTTTATTAACCTCTTATATTCAATCTGATTTAAGAATCAGACGAGGAAGCAAGGCGAAAGAAGAGTACCTATAGCACTTAACACATAGAAAGAGTAAAAAAGGAAATCTATCAAACATTCCTCCTTTGTTATTTTGGAGTTAGGCAGAGGTACAGGGTCAGAATTTTAAAATATATAGAGAAACAGAACAAAGGAGTATCTATGGATCTACTACCAATAAGTAGTAACAGTAAACATTTTTGATATATTTATTTTCTTTTTAAAGAAATGAAGTATTACCAATAAATCAAAAGGCCCCACACTCACACAAAGCCCACTCTTTTCACTCTGCCACCTTTTGATAGAGATAACCATCATCATGAATTTAGTATATATCCTCTGGTCAATTTTTTTATATCCATCCATAAACAATGTACAGTGATGTTTTATGCTTTAAAATATACATGTTTAAACTGTACATATTCTGCATTTTGCTGATTTCATGCATTATATTGTTTTGGAGCTCTATCCCTGCTGAGGTGTGTGTGTGTTTCATTCATATGTACATGTGAATATACCACATCTCAGCCCAGTCATTCATGTATTTAAGTTGTCTAAGTTTTCATTACTATAAATAATGCCTCAATGAGTGTTCTTGTACATGGCTTCTCTTTCATATTTTCATATGCACATGTGCAAGAATTTCTAATGGTAATATCCAGAAGTGGAATTTCTGAGTTGTAGTATTTGCATATCTTCTGCTCTACTCACCATTTGTCAAATTGATTGCCCAAATGATTGTTTCACATTCCCACTAGCAGTGTGTAAGAGAACCATTTGCACCCATATTCTTTCCAACACTTGATATTGTCAGATTTTATTTTTTAACCAGTCTAACAGATGAAAATGGGATCTCATTTCAATCTGCATTTCCCTGAATATTATAGAGACTGAGCATCACAGCTGGCTATTTGGATATCCTATTATTTCAACTGGTGTTAGTCTCTTTTCATCCATTATACTGGGTACTCAACAGGTACTTTGTCTCAGTTCTGGGAAATTTTCTTGGATTATACTATTTATTCTTTTCTTTCCCTTCATTTATTCTGTTCTCTCTTTGGAACTCCTAATAATAGGAAGTTGACCCTCTTGGACCCTTCTTTTTATTTTCTTTTATAATCTGTTTATCATTTCTTTGCCTCTTTGCTTTACTTTCTAAAAAATTTTCCTCATTACCCAAACCTCCACTGAGTTTTTTTTTCTGCTATATATTCTTAATTTATAAGAATTCTTCATTCTCCAAATGTTCTTTCTAAAATACCCTATTTCTGCTTTACAGATGTAGCATCCCAACTTTCTGCAGCTGTTTTATACACACACATATGATATGTATGTATGTGTATATATGGTATATGCATATATGTACATCTATATACAGCTGGATGTGTACATATATGTATGTGTGCATATACATAAAATTTTCTCGGCTGCATAGTCTATTTTCTCCAAGTTGTTTGTATTTTCTATTTGTTTATTTTCATTCCTGCTAGTCATAGTAGATGCTTTCCTTAGATGCCTGATGGTATTTATTTAGTTGTTTGGATATAAAAAGTTTACTGAAAGCTCTAATCATGTACATGGGGCTACTGACTGTGACGTTCACTATACGGCAATCTGGCCAGGCCCTCTGTTAGGGCACAAATACTGATATGAGAAACCTGGTTCCCATTATCTACCACTTATTTACTTATTAGTTCAATACCTGTATACATATAAAGTAGTTTCAGAATTGTTAACCTGTACCCCTGTAAGAAACAATTTTACCAACTAGAGTACAGTTCCTTTTTGACTTTAGGTTTTTCTTCTTGGGATGGTCAGATTCTTCACAGAAGATTCTTCCTGTTTCCTGCCTGGAGGATAAAGGACTCAGTTTGGGAAGCCAGTAATGGAGATGAGAGCAAGAGTTATCAGCATTCAAAATGCCAATGCTCATCTAATCCCCCTCCCCCTTCAGTGCGCCTGGTGTTCACTAGTCCTCTGTTTTAAGCTAGAGAATAAACTTCAAGTCTCCCATCTGTCAAGATGGGAGCAGTGCAGTAGTACAGTGGCAAAGAATAGACGAGACCCAGGCATCTGTTTCTTAGCTTTTAAATAATCCTCCTTATTTTAATCCCCTTCCCTTCTTCGCCTCCACTTCCAGAAGTACACAATACTACCACTGCCTGGGCCCTTTGAAGAGTCACCAGTACAAATTCAATTGGTCCTTAGCTTTCTCCACTTAAAACATAGTTTTCTTAGGTTTAATAAGATTGTTCACTATTCTAGCTGTTTTCCAGCCTCGAAAATTTTGCTGTATTTTCTCCCATTTCCCTACATCTCTTGATTTATGACTAAAAACAACAACAACAACCCTTGTTGACCTTATTTTGGTTGTTGTTTAACTAAACTATGGTTTGGGGTGGGAACAATATTAAATGTGTGCTCAACCTATTAATTTCTTTGGAATCAAATACTATGATACTATTTTTAATATTTTATTTATTTTTAATCTTCCTGTTATTTTGTAATCTTTTTAAGGTTTTGTTTCAAGTATGTTATTAACGCCTTAATCTTTTTGAGAATTTTAAAATCCACCATCCTGACATCCTCAAGAACCAATTAGCAATTGAAATTACTCAATAATATCAAGAATTATCTGTCAGAAACAGAATTAATGATAGGCAGCAAGTCCTATGCAACAGTTAATCAGGAAAGTTCAGAAAAAGAGTCAGCTTTAGACCAATGGAACACTTCTCCATACACCTATTGGTAGCTGATATCACGGACTGTGACTTTGGGAAAGCAGGAAAAAACAATCCATCTTCCATTATCTCATAAGGTAACAGTTGCTGAGTGTCAAAAGAAGCTGTGGTCTAATGCTCTCTTTTCTGTAAGGAAATAAAAGAAACTCTCAAACCTCTAAGGGCAGTAGATTTTCTCTCCCACATACATTAACTGTAAAGTGTGATGAAAGGAACTTGTTACTAATAACAGTTAAAATTACAACGTTTATAGATTAATTACTTTAATAAAATTAGCGCAGATTGAAGGTTATCTTTATTATAAAGTTACTTTAACTTTCCTTCTTTATGATATACTTTTTGATGAGGAGAGAAAGGGATAACGTTAGCCAAAATGCCCAGTGTGCTGGGATTAATAGCTTAGTTTAGCTCTGCTGTCATCCTATAGTAGATTGTCATAAATAAACCATTAACATTAGTGGCAATTATAAATTATTTTGGTTAAATGGACTTAAGATTCTATAGTAACATCTGTTTTCTTATGAATTCTACCCCAAATAAACTTTAAGAAAGAAAAAGGCACTTAAAAAATTGTATGAAGAAGTAAGTCTTTTTTCCTTGGGAGACTGAAAGATTTTTGAAAGAATGAAGAAAAAAATGATGCTACTTACTTTCCTATTAGTGATGACACAAGAGTCAGACTCTCCAAATCAAAGACAAAAATGATCTAAATAAAATTTGAAATCAAGCCATCCCTACTAGTGTTAAAAAAAATTAAAAATATGTATTTATTTGACTTCTCTATAGTATGTAGTTGCTTTTTCTTATTAACACTATCTATGAAGAGGTCTAGAAGAAAATGAAGACTTTAAAGACAGAATTTTTTTTTAATAGAATGACAATATTTACTTAATTTTCCTTGTTAATCTTTAATTTTTAGAAGGCTGACTTCATTGTTCTTATGATTACAAAATGCTTTTATGAAAACCTTGCAATCTCTCTCCAGAAAAATACTTATTTCTGCACACAATTTTGGGGGTGTCTTAAAAATCTGGGTAAATTCATGGGTGTTGTTTGAAGATAAAATTGTATTATGTTGGAAAGATATGAAAAATGTTGCTCTACGGTAAGAGCAAGAGTTCCAAAGGGACACTAGCTGGGAAACAGATCTTGGTAAGTGGCAAGAATTCTACTGTGAAGCAGCACTAAAGAGAACCATGACGCCAAGGAAATTCTTCATGCACATATGCAACAAGAGATATGAAGAAAACTGCTCATGTTAGCAATGTGTCTAAGAGCAAAAAACAGGAACAACCTAGATGCCCATCATTAATAGCATGGATTAGTAAACTCTAGTATATTGATACAGTAAAACCTCACACTTGTGAAATAAATGAACTGAGCTTTAGCTATCCTCATCTGCCTAAAGCCAACCACATTCCCTTCTTACAACCCAGGTAGTAATGCATTATAGTTTAAAGTATGGACTGCGGAGCCCAACTCCATTACCAACTTTCTGACCTTAACCTCTCCATGCATCAGTTTCCTCAACTACAAAATGCAGGATAATACTTGTACCTACTCAAGAGTTGTTAGGAGACTAAACGTTTAATATATTTAAGTTATTTAGGACAGTGTGGCACATGGTAAACACTGTGAAGTGTTTGATTAATAAATAGACCATAGCCAACCAAGTTTAATATCTGTTCAACTCAGCAGCTCCCTTTCTAATAAATGATGGCAGCCATCATATTTTCCCTTAGTTTTTGCCAGACTAAGGTATCATGCATTTCTTTAATTATTCGTTTCAGTAATACATATTCAGGGAATTGTATGTACCTTCATATGGCTTTTGTTTTTAACTCTCATTCTGCTTCTACGGAGATATTAATACTTACATTATAAGTTTTAAAGATTAAAAAAATCATTTTTTTAAAGTACAGTAAGAAGTCAATTCCTGAATACTTTGTTGTATCTTAATTTCTATTTCTTGCTCCTCTTTAAAAAAAAAAAAGGCAGATTATAACCTTAAAACCAAAACTGTGTGTTTAACTGCCTGCATATCAACTACTGAATCTAAAATATTAATGACTCGTACATCTACTTTTACATTTACATTAAAGAGATAAACACTGAAAAGCCTAGACTAGTGGATTTTAATACTAATAATTCTGGATATAGTATAAACACATCTATTTTGGAGACAAGCTATTCTCAAAAGAATGCTCCTATTATTTTTAATGCTCTACTCTAAGCTCCATTCCTGCAAGCACCTGCCTATTTATTAAGGAGTTACAAACTAAACTCCATTTTCCTTTTCCTTGACTCTTCCCTATCCCCAACACCAAAAAAAAAAAAGGCACCTCACACCCACCCAACTGCTGCTACCAGAAACTCAGATGTCACCCTTGAAATCTTTTCCACTCTCACAACCTATAATATGTTAATCACCAAGCCCCATCTAGTCTATTTCAAAAATAAATCATCAATCCACAGACATACAAATCCGATACCCTATTCCTGCTTACACTCCTTCCATGAAGTTTTATCTCACATATAACAAAATCCAAAACTCATGACATAGCCACCTCTCCTCATAGCACACTGCACTTTAGCCACACTGATCCATCCTCAGTTCCTCTCTATTCCCCAATCTTTTTTCCCTACTCCGAGGCCTTCACTACAGTATATTCTCTGCTGTGGATAATCCCTCCTACCTTCTTCACCTGCTCAGTTCCTATTCATTGTTCAAGCTTTAGCTAAAATTCTACTTCTCTTAGCCCATAATCAAAATCAGCCCCCCATGACACTTTCATAGCACTTTCTACTTTTTCTTCTTAGCATTTTTCACTGTTTTTATTTACATATTCGTCTGTGTGATTGTGTTTACCACCAGTCTCCCTCACTATACTGTAAGACCCCAGGTGTATATTTTTTAACTGGCACACAGTAAGTATACACAGTAGGTATACAAATATTAACCTTTTAAAAGGTTAATTTGTGGAATTAATGAACTTGTTCTAATTCAAGAACTGTAGTGCAGTTAAAAACTTAAAGAGAATGAGGATCATTAAACTGGTCAAAGGACATTACAAGTCTTTCTAAACAAATCCAAGAGGAGTATCAGAGGCATGGGGAGAGGTATACTAGATTATTAATATAAGGGATTAGGCAAAGGTTTGGAGGTGAGAACACAGGGAGGAAAGAATGCTGAAAGTAGTAAAACTACTAGATTAGTCTCTACTGATCGGGGAACGCCTATTTCTGTGGCTTCATTCTGCAATATAATTTACCTCTCTGTTTTTGCCACAAGGCAAGAGAAAACACCAGCGTGCTGGAGAGAGTCCACACTCAAAGAGCTAAAAATGAAACTTAACACCTTAACTACAAGAGTTTAGTTCTTTCCTAAAGAGCAACTCTACTAAATTGGAAGGCAATTGTCGACGACTATCAAAACTAAGCTACTGTAGTGTTTTTTGGTGTTTTTTTTTTGGTGCACCGTGCGGCTTGCAGGATCTTAGATCCCCGTCCAGGGATCAAACCCAGCCCCTGGCAGTGAAAGCCCAGAATCCTAACCACTGGACCGCCAGGGAATTTCCAAAACTAAGCTATTTTAAATGTCTAAAACATTATAGCAAGGTGCTCAGATCAGATTTTAATTCCCAATACGTGATTTATGTGTGTTAGAAAATAGCATTTTACTAAGGCCTAAAACAAAGCAAAGGTTTGATCATTTTTAGTAACAGTTAAAATTGGTACATATGTTACCAGATGAATGTTTGCATTACACAGTGTTCTATGTGCACTATCTACCCCTCCACACTGTCAATTGACAAAGATGGTTTTACTACCTCTTTGTACCTCTCAAGGGTAGCCAAGGATAGATACTCACTGAAGTTAATTGATAAAACTATTTCTATCTAGATTATTTCTCTTTCTTTTTTATGATCTTTCTAAATTACATATTATCTTTTAAAATAGAGACGTGACCAGGATATGTGCTTAGAGGTTTTAATAAATTCCATTTTTTGGAATACAAAGTTATAATCATGTAATGAGGTATGCAAATCTATGGTTACATTTAATTAGAACCTTCCATTAGTAACATGACATGTCTTGGGGTGGGGGAGTGGATAATAACCAAAGGCCTAGCTTTATGACTTAAAAAAACTGGTAATAAACATTCGCAAGGTATTCTTAAAACCAAATAGTAAAACATTTCTTTTTATTTCTTTTACTCAGCACACATCATTTCTTTTGTAACAGACAAGAGTCATTCCATCCTCAAATATTTAAGAGCCCAACACGTGGTAAGCACTGTACCAGCTGCTGGGGTACAGCACTGAACAAGAGCGATGAAGTTCCTACTCTTCAAAGCTCACATTCAAATGGGAGGAAAAGATCAGTAAATAAAACTGGATAACTTGAGGGAGAGAGCTACTTTAGGGGAGCTACTTTAGATTGAGTGAGTAAGGAGAGTTTATATGTGAGGGTAACATCGAGCTGAGGCCACAAATAAGAAAAACTTAATCGCAAAATTATTTCAGAAATGAATGATTTCGTAGTACGTGTATAATAAAAACGGAGCAGAAAGAACCTCTTATCCTCTTTCACTAATCTTGAGCTTCTCATTATTACCTATATGATGTCTATATTTGTATATCCAGGTAACACCCCAAATTAATGGGCCAAAAAGAAACTGCTCATCACTATCCCTCAAAGTCACTACTAAGTACACTGCTATCATTAGCAACCATACTAGTATTTTGCCAGTTACTTAGTTTCTTAGGACTGTTTAACCCACCTCTCCTTCTTGCATTTCCTATATTCAATCCATTAATAACATCATTATACTCCATACTGTTAGCAATCCAAGTCTGAGGCAATTTAGCAGCATATCTAACCTCTACTCCTGGTCTGCCTACACAGCGCATCCTGCTAAACAATTCCCCACAGCTCCATGTTCACAATGTCACACCCCTAGTGACCACTCAACAGGGCTTTTCCACAGTTTCCATAAAGAATTTGCACTCTTGTTACCTAGCATTCAAGGTCTCCTATTATCTGTCATAGCCTCTAATGACAGAGCTTGAAGATAAAAGAGGCAAAAAAATGACTGAATTAAATGGAGGAAAACAAACACACATTAGAGTTGGAGAGTTTAACACCCCCCTCTCATCAACTGATAGAAGCAGACCCCTCTGAAAAAGAAAATCAATAAAGACTTAGAAAATTTGAACAGTACTATCAACCACCTGGACCTAAATGACATTTTTACAACACTATGCCCCAAAACTGCAGAATACATATTCTTTTCAAGTGCACGTTTAAGCCATGAAGTCTATGGTATTCTGTTATGGCAGCCCAAGCAGAGCCCCAAGAGTCCACAGACCATATTTTGTGAATTTTTGCTCTGGACGTATACTTCTTATCTCTTTCTTTGCTCTTAAGGAAGGCGGCAAAGATCCTTTCAAAGAAAAAGATCCAGAGCCTAGAAAAGGAAAATAAGATGTTATCTAGGAACACTGAGGAACAGAAATTCCCCGATAAAAATGGAAAAAGTAAGAAAGTTTAACTGATAATCCGTATAAGCTGGGCTCTCCCACCAACCTACACCTCCCAAATTCTATGTTACTTAGACTCCACTATGAAGTTTAAGCTACACCCTCACTATATCAATGTTCTGAATTGTCATCTCTAACTCCTTTTAACCCTCCCTACCCTTATCTCTTGTCTGACCTTCTAGAATATGGCTAGGGATATTTACAGTGAACCTTCTGCCAGTTCTAAGAGCAATATTCTCTTTGAGCTTTCAGGTGCATTCCAAGAAACTATATTGCCTGCCATCAACTTCTTCTCAATATCCTTCCAATGTCTGGCAAATGCAGACATACCTACAGCTCAGTGTTTTAGCCTTCTTTTCTTAGGTGCCCACGTAAACATGCACAAACATATATACACACGTTCACGCACACACTAACACTCGCATGCACATATACATTTCACTCTTTCCTTGGAGAAGTACCAATGCTCCTCTACATTAAATTTAGTCTAAAAATATATTGAGTATCTTATATATGACATCTCAATAAATTCAATCTACTAGGAAGTAATGAACATAAAGCTAGTTATAAATTTAAGCTGGAAGCTATAAAGAAAAAGTGATAATTTTTTTAAGTGATAATTTTTAACCATGAAACTGTGAAAAATTCCTAACAGTGAAAACAATCTCATAATCCCACAAATGACCAAGTTAACATCCCCCCAAAGAAGGGCAAAGAACAAAAATAAACAATGCATATAAGATGATCTTCAACTGGACAATAAAAATGAAAAGAATATCCAACCTAATTAATTGTTTGAATTAAAATTAAGGCAAAGTAATTTCTCATCTATCAGATAGGTAAAAGATTAAAAAGACTGACAAAATACAGCACTGCTGAGGGTCTAAGGAAATACGCAATATCCCACACCATTGTCAGGAATGTAAATTGGTACCAGCTTTCTAGAGTTGCCAAAATAATCAAATTGCACATAGAAAGCAATCAATCTTCTAAGAACTTGTCCTCATCATATAATCAAAAGTGCATTAAGTGCAGGACAACAGTTCTCAGCTGGGACCTACAGTATCTTCCAGGGAACATTTAGCAATGTTTGGAGATATTTTTGGTTGTCACAATTTGGGGTGGGAAGTGCTACTAGAATCTAGTGGGTAGAGGCCAGAGATGCTGCTGAACCTTCTAAAATGCACAGGACAGCACCCACAACAAAAATTATCTGACCAGGGCTTCCCTGGTGGCGCAGTGGTTGAGAGTCCGCCTACCGATGCAGGGGACGCGGCCTCGTGCCCTGGTCCGGGAGGATCCCACATGCCGCAGAGCAACTAAGCCCGTGAGCCATGGCCGCTGAGCCTGCACGTTGCAACGGGAGAGGCCACAACAGTGAGAGGCCCGCATACCGCAAAAAAAAAAATTATCTGACCCAAAATGACAATAGTGCTAAGACTGAAAAACCCTGGCACAGAAGAATCAAGAACTTTAACACTGCATTTACCTTTGCTCCGTCCTCCCCAGAAGGGAAGAAAATTAATTGTTATTTATGTCAAATTCTAGTATAATGACTGTCTATGTACCTGGCAGGTGGGGGGACAATGTGCTCTAAAAGGTCAAACTGCTCTATGGTTCTCCCTCTTCTACATTCGACATCCATTTTGCCAGACTGATTCAGCCTGACTTCCTTGGAGTGGCTGAGCATTTTCCTCTCACGCAGTTAATGAGTCAGAACACATGGGGAATAGAGTTGTCACTAGTACTACCATGCACCTATCATGCCATGAACAGAACTTGAGTCAGCTAACAGAGTAAGGTCATACATTAGGTTTGGGGAAATGAGATAAACGTATGTACTAATTCCTAACACAGCCTCCTAGGACACAGGAATTATAGAAACCAGTAACAAATTGGACCTATGGAGAATGCAAATTCATGAGGTCTGCTTAGAAAGCTGCCGGAACACACACACATACACACACAAAATGAAATTTGAATCTATAGACAATACCTATGTTCAGTTAAACACTGAGGTGCTGTGGTTAAAGTGTTCAAAGGGAAAAGAAAAAAACAGAGATCTTTTTTTTCTTTGTTCTTATATTTATTTTTTGGCTCCGTTGGGTCTTCACTGCTGCACGCGGGCTTTCTCTAGTTGCGGCGAGCAGGGACTGCTCTTCGTGGCGGTGTGCGGGCTTCTCATTGCGGTGGCTTCTCTTGTTGCGGAGCATGGGCCCTGGAGCGTGCAGGTTTCAGAAGTTGTGGCACGTGGGCTCAGTAGTTGCAACGCATGGGCTCTAGGGCGCGTGGGCTTCAGTAGTTGTGGCTCGCGGCTCTAGAGCTCAGGCTCAGTAGTTGTGGTGCACAGGCTTAGTTGCTCCACGGCATGTGGGATCTTCCTGGACCAGGGCTCAAACCCATGTCCCCTGCATTGGCAGGTGGATTCTTAACCACTGCAGCAACAGGAAGTCCCCAAAGAGATCTTAAATCCACTAGATGTATATTAAGGGGACAAAGGAAACCTTAGGGAAATGAGGACTGAAGTACCATTACCGCAATTTTCTAAATATTTGAAGAAGACAGGAGTGTTTCAAGCATCAAAGTCCAGGAAAGCGGTCAGGTGGATAAGTAAATTCTCCCTGCCTCCAAGATTATGGGAATCTAACAGTAACAACTCTTTCCACATCATGATAAAAGTGGAGTGGGTGAAAGAGATAGAGGCTGTGATACTGCAAAGAAGGGGTAAGAAAAAATTCTAGTTTCGTTATTAACTAGATCAAAGATAGTATCAGGTACTATCATAGAATCCACAGTAGTAGTATCATAGAATCCATAGCAGTACTGCTTTTCAAATATCTTGTTATCATCTCTTACCATTAACCCAGAGAGGTATTTTCCCTAATTAGCCTGAATTTCATCACATACATGTAACTCATATTGATGCCTGGAAAGGTCTTGCATATACTAAATTTTATAAATCAAACTTCATCCTTCATATGTAAAACTGAAATATTTCATTCAATGGAATCCTAGTATGAATCACTCTTTCTTTCTTTTTTTTTTTTGCAGTACGTGGCCTCTCACTGTTGTGGCCTCTCCCGTTGCAGAGCACAGGCTCCGGACACGCAGGCCCAGCGACCATGGCTCACGGGCCCAGCCGCTCCGTGGCATGTGGGATCCTCTTGGACCGGGACACGAACCTGTGTCCCCTGCATCAGCAGGCAGACTCTCAACCACTGCGCCACCAGGGAAGCCCTGAATCATTCTTTTAAAAATTAATCCCATCTTAACATACTTTTGTATAAAATCAAATTTTTATACATGAGACAAATGAATATATATAATACTTTAAAACACACAAAAATATGAATTAAATTTGTCCATATTATTTTTCTTATTCTCAGATAGACTCACAATATTGAATAGTTAATAATAACTTGATCACAACATTTGCTGCACATGCTAAACAAACCAAATAACAAAGTTTGGCAACAGTCATGAAAATGGAAATCCCAATTTAATGCCAGTTTATTATTGCAAGATGAACTGCATCTCCTCAAAGATATGCTTTTCTGGGTCTTGGTTTAGGCTAACTTTGATCTTGCTGGGAAGGAATTTAAAGAATTTTATAGAAGGATAAGAATTTTACCTGGAAAAACTATAAAGAGTTTGTAGAGCAGGCATGAAGGAAAAGCACTGAGGAGTCTGAAGAGGCTGAGGCGGCAAGTTGTTTGGGGGAAAGAAGGTCAAGAAGAGGTAGAGATGCAGTAGCTTAATGAGAAACAGGAAAGTGTGAGAATGAACAAAGATATTTAAAGGCAATTGACAGGAAGTAAGTCTTCCTGGATGATACAGAATGAAATCTTTAGGAATAGTATGCTTTCATTCATCACCAAAAAAATAATGTTGGTATTCTATTTTTATGTTTTTTACTTGTTTTCTAGTTTGCAAGAACTCTTGAAGTACGCTCCAAGGACAGAGAATGGCAGTCTATGGAAGAACCATTTGTCCTCCCTCAACAATTACATTATGAAAATATACAGGCTGTTAAAGTGAATGACAGAGTATTCTATCTCTTATTGAAAAACAACATATTTCTTCACGTCAACTAACCAGTTAGCAAATTGGTTAACATAAGGTCATAATGAAGCCAAGGATTATGGGTCTGGATCCGTATGCTCTATTAACTTTTCTGTTCTGATTTCAAAGGCTATAAGCCTATCTTTTTTAAACTGCCTTGCAAATGAGAGAAGCTGGATGGTCCGTTAATGGCAGACAAGAGAATATGAATACATGAAAGAAAGTCATTACTACTACTGGAAAAATTTAAAGTATATATCCCACTGATTTTGAATCTAGGGTCATATTAGGTTGTGGAAAAGGTCAAAGAACCTTCAACAGTTTGGAAAATTATTCTATTTCAGTCTCATGTAAATTTTCAAGAAAGTTCACCATGTAATTTTAAGTCTGAAACAAACCCAAGTGAATACTTTCCAAGAATAAATTAAGGACTATATTCATAAATGAATTACTACTTATGATGCAATTATCTCATTTTAATGATGCTTAAATTAATTAAACAATTTAACAGAGGAAAAGAATCTATGAAAACTCCTGTTAATTGTTGACCATAGTAGAAGAGTTTAAAAAAAATTTTTTTTGTTTAAATTCCTCTCATGTTTAGATCTAACAAAAGCAATAACATTAACATAAGTAGTAAGTAACATCAAATTCCTAATCATAATTGAAAAGACAGTACAAAATGTCTACTCTTTCCTATTTAACCATCTGGAACATGTTAGAGACTCCCTGAAAGCAAGAAAAATCTGCAAGTATAATTACACTCAGGGACTATTAGCATGACATGCTTCAATAAATACTCCTAATAGGATCGGCTAATATAATAATTGGCACTAAAACTGGTGGATTTTCATTATTTGGCTATTTGTTCTTACTGACTAAATACTCAAGGAAACCAATACACTGTCCTTTGAATAGAAAACAAACAAACAAAAACCCCACCCAGCAAGGGCAAAATATGACAGGTTGCAGAGGTAGAACAGAAGGGACAAGCAAAGAGCAAAGATTTGCAAACACCTGAGTTCAATTCATATTTTCCCTCCCACTTTCTCCCTTCCTCCAACCCCAATCTGGCATGACTATCTGCTCTCTGGTCAAAGGTGACTTGGTTAGGGTTAAGAGAAAACGTTATATTACATCCTGAGTTGGCTAAATACAGAGTCAGCTGTAACAAGGGAAAACATTCAAAATTTACTCTACTCCTGATGGTTTTGGAGATTTAACATTTAGCTACCTAAACTGGAAAGGTTAAGCAAGGGAAGAACCTGACCAGTTAAGATTTTTAGGAAGATAGCTCTGGCAGCTGAGCAATGGAATCAAGGGGGTTGTTATGATAGTCTAATTCTGATACAATGAGCAGTTGAACTAATGCAGCAACAGCTGGGTTGAATGAGACACTGGACTAAATCAACAAGAGTTGGAGGTGAAAAATAGAGTCCAAATTGTCTCCATGTGTGAATTATGAAAGTAATTCATGTTTACTCTACAAGTCTAGAAAATACAAGTAGATGAAAAGAATAAAATAAAAATCACCAAAAACTGTTCCATCTAGAATTAATTAATGCAAACCTTTGTATATATATTCTTCTACAAATATAGACACACAGTTCTTTTTATAGTTTTAATGATTATGGTATCAGTGTACATATGAAGAGCATCTTTTTCCACTAAATTTATATATATAACTTCTCATGCTATTAAATATTTTTCTACATTGCCTGTAAAATATTCCTCTGTGTGTATGTGTGTGTGTATGTGTGTGTGTGTGTGTGTCAGTTTTTAAGCAGGGCAGTGGTGCAGGACTTTAGATTAGTGCCAATTTTTTTGCTATTAAAAACAATGCTATGATGAGGCATCTTTCTGGCTAAAACTTTATTTACATTCAGGATTATGTTCTCTAAAGAAGTTCTACAAACACCAAGTGACCTATCATGGGAGTTTGGATGTATATTAAAGCCACTCAGCCAAGACTGAGTTTACAGGAGATGAGATGTCTGAGGGGGAAGCTAATGAATTCAGTTATTCAGTTAATGTACACATTAATTATGAATATGACATCCAAGTAGATCTTATCCAGCTGACCTCCAAAGTAGTGGGATATAAAGGTTTTTCGAATCATGGACATGTTGATGATAATGTAATAGATGAGATGATCAAGGAAAAGTGTGAAGAGAGGAGAACGGATTACTATGGAAACACTCCCATATTTAAGGAGGGGGGCAGTTAAAGCTGGAAGATCAAGTAACAACAACAACAAAAAAGAGAGACAGAGAGCGAAAAAAATGAATAAAGGTAAGAGGAAAACCAAAAGTTGAGAGTGGAGAGACCATAATGTCCAGTTTCGAGAATTATTTTGAACCTGACAAAACAATCACAATCCCTTTAAAACACAACAGACTCTTAGAAAAGTATCCAAAGGTAGTTGAGTCCTTGCTAAAATAAACCCAGTGAGGCACAAATACTTCCCCACAAAGACACCAAGAATTCAACATATCCCAACACCACCACAATCACTGAACCTACATGATTTTTATGCTCAAGGTATCTACCACCCTCCCCCAACTTCATGCCATAAAGGTCCAAACAGTGCAGATTTCTACATAGGTTTGTGGGACAGAATTATAAAGGATTTTTGTTTGTTTGTTTGTTTTTTGGTAGGGTTTTTTTCGGGGGGTGGCGGTAGCAGGGAGGGGGGCGCCTAAAACTGTTTTTCTCTCTTCAAGTTTTTGGCCAGTCCTAGTATCTAAGATTTATTATCACAGCAAACATGTTCATAGTTTCAACCTCATTTTATAAACTTTCCTAAGTATCTTTTTCAGAATTTACTTTCACAAACATGATTTCATTTTTTACCTTTTTCTTTCTACCTTCTGCTTACCCCTCAGGGACTAACAGCTTTAACCCCAACAACTGGTTTCCAATGTTTCCAAATACCCACATCAATTGCTCCACTTGACCCAGCTCAAGTCAGGGATGGCTCTTGCAAAAACCACAGTCCTCATATGGATGTACAAGATGAGCTGTAGGAGATCAAAGTCTATTCTTACATCAAGTCACATTCTTCAGGCTGCCAGAATGTGCTTGCCTTGGAGGTGTTTTTAAAGACCAAGCTCATTCATTATTCCTTTAATTTTTGATATCATTTTATCCATTACAATAGCCTATTTCAACACCCTCTTCTTTCTTCTAGACCCATATCCCTTCCCTTCCAAGGAATTCTTTATTCATTCTCATTTTCTTACCCCAGTTTTGCCATAGGAGTGATCTTTCCCTTCCATATTTTTAGTAGGTTGTTTTATTGGGAAGGGGCACTAGAAAAAGATGGAAAGAAATCTTATCTTCTATATATACAATTTTGTTGATCAATATCAAACCACCAGAGCAGTGTACTACACCAAATTAAAACTGAACTGTCAATGAGCCATTCAAACAAATAATTTTTCATCACATGTGAGTAAGGATGATGAGAGAAAGGGAAGTGTATAAACAGCACATAGTGGTAGCGGTATTCACCCCAACTCACAAATCATCATTTCCATCCTCTGAAGTTCATTGTTTCTTTGTGCCTTTCCCTCTCTCATCCCCGTAAGTATAACCTAATGTGACAATAATGTTGAATAACAAGTATGTAGGCCATGTGAATACAAGACCTCAGAAAGTGCTATTTGATAGAAATTTCAATATTATATATAAATAGAGCCCTTCTTATTTTACTTTTTAAAAACTGTTTTAGTAACACCTAAACCTAAAAGTAGGCTCTTAATATTTCAACACTGACCTGACAAAAGCATACTTTCCTGGTATCCCTGAAATCTTCACTAATGTTGAGGACACCTATTTCATTAATGAATGGGACACCTTTGTAGCAATGACAAATTTCTACCAGCCGTCTCTTTGCCCTCTATCTAGACTTACTAGTCTAATCCTTCACATCATTATCCGCCTCCCTTTGGGAAGCCATTCTTCATCCGCTATGGTTTGACTGAGTAACCCATCTATATGCTCCCACAGAACCCTATGCTTCCCCCATAACAGCATCTAGCAAAGTATTTGCCTGTGTATCTGTCTGGATCTGTCCCCACCCCAAGTGGACTATAAGCTCCTTGAGAGCAGGAAGGCTATGTCTTACTCACGGCTTCCAGAGCCTAGGGCAGTGCTTGGCATCAAGTATACTCTCAATACAGACAGTCAGCACTGCCCTCACCAGCACCATCAACTGCTCCCAGACTAACGCTTACTACAATATTCTGTATGGGAGTCAACATAATTTTCTTAGGGGATACCTTGAATCCGATACTGACCATACACTGTATGTCAAGCAATATGTTACTTAATTTTATTTCTTCAAAATCTCTATGAAGTAAAAGTAATTATTCTCCTTTACCAATGAGAAAATAAGAGCTCAGAAAAGATAAATTACTTTCTTATAGCTACACAGCAAGCAGATGAGGAAAGACCCATGCCTGTCTATCTCACTACCAGTTGAAGCTATTTCTACTATACTATCCTCCTTCCCCAGTATCTATGCTGAATCAACATGAATATGTAATGATTCAAATATATTTTTCCTGCTATATTCTGTAATGTTAGATGCCCTCTGGGAATCAATAAAATGTTTGTGAAGTAGCTAGAAGACTATAAAGATCATGGGTTAAGCTTACATGCTCTGGAATTAGACTGACTATCTGAATTCAAATATCAATTGTGCTACATTCTCTGCGCTTCAATTTACTCATTTATAATATGAGGATAGTAGTAGTAGCTATAGTGTTGCTGTGAGGAATAAATGACAACATGTGTGAAAGATTTAGAATAGAGCCTAGCACATAATGATAATACTTATAGGGCTTCCCTGGTGACACAGTGGTTAAGAATCCTCCTGCCAATGCAGGGGACACGGGCTCGAGCCCTGGTCCGGGAAGATCCCACATGCTACAGAGCAACTAAGCCCGTGTGCCACGACTACTGAGCCTGCACTCTAGAGCCCCTGAGCCACAACTACTGAGCCTGCGTGCCACAGCTGCTGAAGCCCGTGAGCCTAGAGCCTGTGCTCCGCAACAAGAGAAGCCACCACAATGAGAAGCCTGCGCACCTCAACGAAGAGTAGCACCCACTAGCCACAACTAGAGAAAGCCTGCGCACAACACCGAAGACCCAACACAGCCAAAAAACAAACAAATAAATAAATTAATTAAAAATAATAATAATACTTATAGCTAGGATTATTGCATTCTACTATGTATGTTACCTTATCTTCAATAAACATTAGTTATTAATATTTAATTATTTAAGTTTACACAACTAAATTGTCAACTTTTTCTATGTCAGTGATTCTCAAACCTTGTAGTGCATCAGAATCATCTAAGAAGCTTTTAAAAATACCCACAGGCCCTGTATCCTGGAGTTTCTGGTCTGTGGGTCTGGGTTGGGCTCTAGAAACCATGCTTTTGAAAATTCTCTAAGAGGATTTCCTTTCCCTGAAATAAACTAAAAACTACAGATCTTAAAACATTTTTGGTACATAGCATTTAAAATTATTCAATAAAATATAAAAATCATCCTCTTCAATGTTGGATATACCATAAAGAATGCAACAGGAAATCACTAATGTCGAGAATAAAAACAAATCAAGAGAACAAACAGAAAAGCAAGCAGTGAAGCTGCCAGATACTCCAGGGGGCATACGTGGATCCTGGTAACCTAGGAATGCATGGAACCAAGGAAAAAGGCTCAGGCCTCCTAAAGTTAGATCAGAGACCAACAGACAAAGTCAGGGCCCAAGATAAATAATAACCCAGGAAAAGAATGAATTCAAACACCTTAAAGGCAAACATCAAGGAAAATTTACCTCAACTTTAGCAAATACATGAGAATTTGATGCCTGAATTCATCTATACTATGTGGACATTCTTTAAAACCAAGAGTGAGAATTTTAAGTTAAAATCCAGGTTCACAGACCCCCATCTCCAAGCACACAGTAGAAGGAAATAAAAATCCTCTCTAGAGGAATGTACCCTGAACTCAACCTGAAAAGGATTTCCATAATTACACAGGGTTCCAATACAAAATGTGTTCATAATTCAGAAAGAAAATCACAAAACACACAAGTAAACAAGGCACTATAAAAAAAGTCAGCAAAAATAAACAACAAAATTGGTTGCAGAAATATCCTGCAAAATTTCAGGTATTAGAAATATCAAATATAGAACATTAAATATGCTTAATACATAAGTGAAAGAAAAGAGTGAATTGTAAACATCAGTAAGATTCAAGAGAATATAAAAAATGAACAGGTAAATCTGAAAGAGAGACAAATAGAACTGCTAGAACTGAAAAACATTATAAGTAAAATCACAATGTTAAATAACAACTAAAACATACTGAATGGAGTCAGTAAACTGTAAGACAGAAATGACAAAATCATCTACAAAGTCACGGAGAAATGAAAAATACGAAAGAGAGGTTAAGAGACATGGAAGAAAGAATGGAACGATCACTATCAGACTACATTCTCTGATCACAATGCAAAGAAATAAAAGTCAAAAAGAAACATAAAGCTGCCATACACTTGAAAATTTAAAATTATGTCTCTAAATAACTCACAACTCAAGAAATAACAAAAAATTTTAAACTAAGAATGCAACAATAAAGAAATACTACATTTCAAAACTATAAAATGTTGTGCAAGCTATACTCAGAGAATGTATTCCCATAAATGCTTTTATTAGGAAAGAAGAATGACTGAAAATTAATGAGCTAAATGTCTAACTAAAAAAATAACCACCCCATCTAAAGAAAAAAGGTGAAAAGGAAGAAATATTAAAGCATAAATTAATGAAATGGAAAAAAAACAATAAAGAGAATGATAAAACCATAAGTTAGTTCTTTAAAATGAGTAATAAAATTCTCCTGATGAGATCAAGAAAGAAAAAGATACATGTTAATTATTAAAAATGAAAAGGAGGGACTTCCCTGGCAGTCCAGTGGTTAGTACTCCGCGCTTCCACTTCTACTCACATTCTACAGACTGGAAATCATTTAAGTGTACATTCCTAATGCAGGGGAGGTGGAAAATACAACCTAACTCTGCCCAGGAAGAAGAGGAAATTTTTAGTGTACATCTAGCCACCCTGTGTCACAAGCCAAACTGAAAAATAATTTAGCATTTAAACTGAATGTGCAGGCTTCCCTGGTGGCGCAGTGGTTGGGAGTCCACCTGCTGATGCAGGGGACACAGGTTTGTGCCCCGGTCCGGGAGGATCCCACATGCCGCAGAGCGGCTGGGCCCCGTGAGCCATGGCCGCTGAGCCTGCGCGTCCGGAGCCTGCGCTCCGCAACGGGAGAGGCCGCAACCGTGAGAGGCCCGTGTACCGCAAAAAAAAAAAAACAAAAAAAACCAAAAAACAAACTGAATGTGCATATACTCTGTGACCCAGCAATTCTACTCCTAGGTAGAGATGCTTCTGTGCATGTATACCACAAGACATCTGTAAGAATACTCACTGAAGTATTCTTCATAATAGAAAAAACAAACGTGTCAATTAATGATAAAATAATTCATCACATATTCATATCTAGCCATGAAAATAAATGTCTTACAGAGCAATGTAGATGAATCTTAACTTAAACGCAGATCGTAAGAAGAATACATACAATATACCATTTTTTATAAAGTTCAAAAATAAATTAATAGGCTATATTACTTAGGCATAGATATATATGCAAAACTTATATTTTTAAATTAAAAAAATAACACTCACAAAATTCAGTATAGTGTTTACATTTAGAAGGAGACAGAAAGAGGGATGTGTTGAGATAGGTTTACACTGGGAGTTTCCATTGCATTGGTAAAATTCCATTTCTTAGGCTGGTATACATACTACTGCTTGGTTCATATTAACATACTAAACAATATTTTTATATCTACTTTCTAATGGAGGGCAATAAATTTTTATTAAATGGACTAAGGACTTACAGAACAGTATTTTATGGAGAATAACCTAAATATTTTCAAATATTCAAATAACCCTTCTTATTTCCTTATTAACCAAAATACATTGTCTTGCTTACCTAGAGAACTACTATTCAAGAAACTACTAGTTATCACATAAATGTAGTAAAGAATTTAGAGTTTATTTAAAAATTGTAAAAAAAAAAAAATTGTACCAGTTAACCATCAAATTACTTGTTCCTATTCTTCCCCAATCATATGGCCATTCAGTAAATTGTAATTAATATAACAACTGACAGCTCCATTGAAGTCTCAATGCTCTTCCTGAATATTAATTATAGTGGGTATTTTTTGAAACTACAGAAGTAGTAACAATGAACAATTAAGGGGGGAAGACATAATAACTCTAAGCAAGATTAAAGTACATGCAAAGGAAGGAATACTTGTATTCTGACCTCTTGGGTAAAGGTGGGAGGAGGGAGGAGCTGTTTTCCACAGAATGATCTCCAGAGGAATTCCAATTAATAAAATGGTCAGGGAAAGAAGTGGTATTAGGATGTTCAGGAGCTGTTAAATCCTTTTCTCCCAGTATTGTTTGAAGTGCACCTTCATTGATTGATTATAAATAAACAGTATTATTTTTTAAAATATAGAAGCTAGAATTATGGAAAGTTTTCCATGTATATTGCATGATATTTTAAATATTCCATCTCCGGTAACCTTGTGACAAACCTTAACAATATCAGATATCATTTTTGTATTGCAAGATGATAACTTGTACTGAAACCCTGAAAACACTGACAACTTGTTAAGAAAATTATCTGACTTGATGAAAACTGAGGTACCCAATATTAACTGAGGTACAGAAAATAGTTTTATTTCAGTAATTCAAATTCTATGCATATCATAAAAACTGCTATAAATGCAATCCAAAGAAGAAATTTACCATGGCAGTGATAACAGTAAGAGGCAATAAGGTTTGGAGAAGAGAAATTAGAATGGGGCTTGAGAAGCAGGCACAGGAAGAAATACCACCATTCAAAGAAGCTCCTATCTGGAAAGAAAGCAAGAGAAGGTAGGCTCAAGCGCAATGACAACAGTAGGAATACTTGGCTCTGGATCAAGAAACATCCCAATTAATGCCACTCTTAGGACTATGGACAAAGCAAAGTAATGAAAACAAGGGCACACATCACACATCATCACACATCACAGTGTGATGACAAAATAAACAATGACCAAAGGGAAATAACAGATAATCTCAATGCTACCCTCAAGAAGTGACCAACATTTTCATGGATTTTTGAGACATAAACTAAAGAGAATGGCGAGTGAAAGAAAAAAAGGTAAATTATACAACTGACTGATGTTACAGTCGCAGGTCATATAAAAATGATTATATATAATAAGCAGATTAAAGGGTTGTGTATAAGTTATAAGATATCCAAATTAACAAAGTTTTATTTTAAAACACATAGTACATTTTAGCCATAGCTAAGCATCCAACATGTGCGGCTTTCTGCTTGCCCCCATTAGCCCCATTATGTAAAACATTTCAAATCCTATCTATAGGAGCTTAAATCTGATATCTGCCATAAATCCTTCCCCGAAAATAGGAATACCCTTAAATACCCTCTCACTTTGAACTTCTACAGTTTTCATTGTCTTTGTCACAGTAGATACTAAGAGATGATTTACCAGTAATTTCATGTCTGATATCTTCAAATATTAAATTTCACACTATAAAGTTTATAATAAAAGTATGCTGGTTTCACCAAGTAGAATAAAATTCCTTAATAAGAAGGTACTATACTTTATGCCTCAGAGTAGAATATTAGAATATTATAGTACAGTGATGTAGTAACTTTTACCGTATTGAACATCCCTTGAGTCATATGTGTGTGTAACATTCACCATATTCTACCTGCCCATTTTCTATATTTCCACATCACTGTCAAAATTAACAACATCATTCTTATGGCACCAGACTTCCAATTTAGACAAAATTAGTATATCTCTCTCATATTTGTCTCCAACATTAAATCACAAAGTTCTGTCAATTTCTTGATCAATCTCTAAGAGATCTGGATTCTCTTTCTATTTATAAATCTTTGTCCAGGTTCTCACATCCCGTGCTTAGGCTTAGAAACCACTGTAGTCCATTAATACATGCAGAACAGTATCTTTAAGAAATGTTTTATTTAATTACTTCCCTCCTAATTAACTCTCAGAAGTTTTTTTTTAATTGCCTAGCTAAACAAATATAAAATATATATTCAAGGCCCCCCTTCAGTTTTTCCCTGTCTTTCCTTCTCCAAGCCTCTCATTAGGTTTTGGTTATTCTACTTTTGGGATTATGCCCCAACTCCATAGATATGAATAGCTGTACACTTCCTTCCAAATTTGATCGAAATTCATGTTCTTTAGGAATACTTGCCTTTAATCCCATTCTGATCACTGTTTCCTGAAAATTTTCTATTATATATTTTGTAATACTTGTTCATATGCTTTGTTTTCCTATGCTGCACTTAAATATAAAAATTATATTACACAAATATATTCCTGGCCATAGCCATGCATGTTTCTTTTTAATTTTAACTTGTTAATATTCCTTATACTAATTTCAATTTCTTTTCATAGCTAATTTCATTTATGAAAATACCATGGAATCTTTTTTCCCCCACTGAAATTAATTACTTACTTGGTACCTATGATGGTTAATTTTACGTGTCAACTTGGCTAAGCCACAGTGCCCAGATATATGGTCAAACACCAGTCTGGATGTTGCTGTAAAGGGTTGGTTTGTTTGGGGGTTTTTGATGATATTAACATTTAAATCAGTAGACTTTGAATAAAGCAAATTATCCTCCATAATGTGGGTAGGCCTCATCCAATCAGTTGAAGGCCTTGAGAGAAAAATAACTGAAGTCCCTCAAGGAAGAGGTAATTCTCTCTGGAAACTGCCTTTAGACTTGAGCTACAACATCAACTCTTCTCCAGGTCTCCACCCTGCCAGCCTGCTCTGCAAATTTCAGACCTGCCACCCACCATAAGTGCAAGAGCCAACTCCTTAAAATCAATCAATCAATCAATCTCTCTCTTCTAATACACACACACACATCCTATGGATTCTGTTTCTTTCGAGAACCCTGACTAATACAGTGCCCCAGAGTTTAAAGTCTTGTTTGGTGACTATAGGGGACACAAAGCCAGGTCCCTCATGTCCCTCAATCAATTTATTCATGTAAAAATATATAGTGTTGGGCTTCCCTGGTGGCGCAGTGGTTGAGAGTCCGCCTGCCGATGCAGGGGACACGGGTTCGTGCCCCGGTCCAGGAGGATCCCACATGCCGCAGAGCGGCTGGGCCCGTGAGCCATGACCGCTGAGCCTGCGCATCTGGAGCCTGTGCTCCGCAACGGGAGAGGCCACAACAGTGAGAGGCCCACGTACCGCCAAAAAAAAAAAAAAAAAAATTCAATAAACATCATGAGGTTCTGAGCTCAGGATACACTATTCATGGGAGCACAGGGAAGGGACACATACATAACTAAAGCTTCTGCATCAACTGAATCTTAACTGCCTATTAACTAAAATATTGTTCATCATATAATCACCCTTGGAAATCAATTACATACCATAAACATATAGAAATATAGTAAAAACATTTAAAAAGAACAGAATGTGAAAACAAACACGATACAAATACTACATTAATATTCCTCTGAAGTGATTACTTTGTAAGAACTGAGGGGCTTTTCCCTGGTGGCGCAGTGGTTGAGAATCTGCCTGCCAATGCAGGGGACACGGGTTCGAGCCCTGGTCTGGGAAGATCCCACATGCCGCGGAGCAACTGGGCCCGTGAGCCACAACTACTGAGCCTGCGCGTCTGGAGCCTGTACTCCGCAACAAGAGAGGCCGCGATAGTGAGAGGCCCGTGCACCGCGATGAAGAGTGGCCCCCGCTCGCAGCTACTAGAGAAAGCCCTCGCACAGAAACGAAGACCCGACACAGCCAAAAATAAATAAATAAATTTATGGAAAAAAAAAAAAAGGAACTGAACTGGCTAAGGAATCTTAAAAGAGTAAGATTTAGAATGTTGAAGAATCTTGTTCCAGTTTGAAAAGCCAATCTGATTAACTGGAATTGGAAAGACACACATAGAATCTCACAGTTCATAAATCTCAAGCATACTATGTAAAATGAATATTGTAAAATGGGATTAGTCTTTAGTTCTTTGAAATGTATATTAAATCCTTATTTTGAAAGCATCTTAAGTATATATGAAAAGCGATTGAAATTTAAGTTCATTTAAGGATACTTCCAATGAATTTGCTGTACCTTTTACATTTGCAACTATGCTACCTTACATTACCAAGTAATATAAAAATTCAGGAACTATGTTCACTATGTAAGATATGACCACTGAAATTAAACATTAAAAAAACCCCATTAACTTAAGAATAATAGGCTCCTCCTCATTAGGGAGGACGCCCACACCCTTCCTCTCCCGGTGTGCATCTCTGCCTTGCTTCTATCTTCACTAAGCAAACTGTTTCTCTGTGTGCTCTCCCACTTGTTGTTGTGCTGTGTCTCTAATAATAAACTTTGTACCTGTTTTTACAGTTTTGCCTCCATGAGAAATGCATTTTTCACTGGGGGGCAAAAGCCAGGGGGTGTGGTGACTAGGATTCCTAGTTTTCATCCAGGCTACCCAGGTTCAATTCCTCGGCAGGGAATTAAGATCTCACTTCACGCCACCACTCACTGCTGCCTCTCCGAGATCAGATGGTGCCGAAACCCGGGAGTTCAAGATGTAAAGAAGCTCTTCTCCTCAAGCTACTTATGGTTTACAACAGTTTGGTAATTTACACCTGTGGGTAAAATTAAAACATTCATCTTTCTATCTGCTCCCTCCTGAGATTGGAAACTCTTAGGTTCCCAGAAGCTTTATCAGCTCCTCTATGCTGGGAACAATTAAATCATCCTAAGGATAATCAGTCTAGTTACACTAGAAAATTGGGCGAAATGCCTTATGAACAATGCCAATATACAATTTCCCTGAAAGACAAGGGCTGGAACAGAACAGACTAAGTCAGATAACCTGGGTATATATTGGGCTACAACTAATGGAAGTTCTTGACTTAAATTCGTACTTATGACCTTACTAATACTGCTGGCTATACTGTTTTCTATATTGCCTGTTTTACAAAATTGTTGTTTATTACATTACCACATGTGTGACTGAGCCTCTGATCAAATAATGATATATAGTTCCATATGAAATCAATGACTGTAATAGTGTAACTCTAGATATGGGAAGAAGCAACAAGAGGGAATATTCACCTGGACCATAAGGGATTAGTAAGACAAAGGGTCCAGAGGTTTTTGGCTACTGTTAACAGAGCTAGTCCAGTAACAGCACATTGAGTGGCCTGTCAACGAAATCTTCGCCAGACCTGGGAGTGAGCATTCCTCGCACCATGGGATAAAATGGCCATGAAATGCCCCCCCAACCATGGTTAAACTTATGACCATGAAGGGGCCCTGCCGACTGGAAACTGACACTTGCCATCTACCTCTACAAGGACTAAATCATGGCCACTGCAGCGGCTGACCTTCAACACCCCCTGAAAGGAGCTCAGGGTGGAGATCAGAAATGAGGCACTCTGTGCTCTGGGAAAAACTGGCAGGACAGGCCTTCAGATAGTTAGATATTTTCAGAAAAAGATTTTATGAGTCCAAATTCTTACATCTTCTCATACCTAGAAAAACACTAACATCATTAATGGTAATGTCTGCTTTGACTATTAAGGAGAAAAATTTCAGACCAATAGTACCTGTTATCTATGTGTTAATACCACATTAAAAGTTAAAACCTACTTAGATGAAACTAGACAACTGGCTACCTGGCTACAAGTCACCCCAAAGTGCCAGGTCCAGACTGGGTTTCAGGCTTTATCTCCTGAAAAGAAATGAGATCTATTTTCTCTATTAACATTCAGGTTGTCACTCCTCCAACTACTTCTAACTAGGTCTGTTATACCTACATCAGTAACACTGGGTTAGTAGAAAAAGACGTCAAAAAGTTATATGACCATGCTCAATGGCTTCATTCCTTTGGACAGGGTAACCCAAGTGCTAACACTATCTGGAGCACAGTTAAAGTAATGCTATCAAATGTAACCTGGTTCTTACTCCTGCTTGGGCCCCTGGTTTCAATATTTCTTTTACTGATCTTTGGCCCTTGCCTTTTTAATCTACTTGTTAAGTTTGTCTCTTCCAGATTACAATAGTTTCCCTTCAAGATGACGGTGATGCACAGATTCCAGCTACTCCTCAGAATAACAAGAGAAGTCACCATGGGCCCCTTAATGAGACAGGACGAGAGCTCTCTGACCCCAACTAGGTAGGGCCTACGAGCCCCATGCCAACATGAGGAAGCTGGAGAAGACAGACCTTCGCCCTTCATCCTCCCAATAAAGATTTATTGGGATTCACATCTCTCAGGGGGGGATTTGAGGAAGGAGATAGATGGGCTCCAGGCTAGACATTTACAACTGGCCTCCTGTTCACACTTCCTGGGGTGAGAAGAAGATGGGCTCCAGGCCGGACATTCATTACCAGCCCCTTGTTTACACTTCCTGAAACAAGAGACAAACGGGCTCCAGGACTACATATTTATGAACCAACTCCTGTCTGTATTTCGAGATCTGCACCTCGATATAAAAACCGGCAACAGAAATAGGGTAAATAACCAGACATTGGACATTTTTATGGCAGGGACAGAGTGGGACTAAACCCTGTTAAAAGATCAAGAGGTCATACATTTCCTATCCTTGGGGCAAGGGAAACATTGCACCTTAGGGGTCAAAAAGGAGGGGGCACCACCCCATAATATGTGATGCTAAAGCCATGCTAAGGCCTCTGGGCTGTAATCCATCTTGGAAAAAAGTTGCTCACATGTGTTGGGAAGGGTCCTAGGGCACGTCAGGTGCAGAAAAAGAAACCAGATAATTGGCCAAAGGTAAACAAAGACCCGGAAGAACTGCCCTATATAAATGACTTAACCACCTCTTTACTGCGCTCCTCCTCTTTAGGGAGGACGTCCACACCCTTCCTCTACAGGTGTGCATCTCTGCCTTGCTTCTATCTTCACTAAACTGTTTCTCTGCATGTTCTCCCACTTGTTATTGTGCTATGTGTCTAATAATAAACTTTGTACCTGTTTTTACAAAAAAAAAATAGTTAAATCTTAGATAGTGAAAAATGGTAAATGAAACAAAATCTTTTTTTTTTTTTTTGCTTTGGTCTTGTATTTAAATAAGGCGATCTCCTTAATTCCCAGTAGTCTGAGAATTTATAATGTTTCATAACTCTATCAGATTAGTATACTAATGACTATTATATAAAAGTTGCTGTCTATATTATTGTATGATTTTTTTTCCTTTGGGTTAATTAGAAAAACATCTTCCAACATTAATTAAACTGGTGATATTACTAAATGAACACAATCTCATATTTTACCACAAGTATTCTTTATCAACTAGTAAAACCTATATCCCTATAGTAGGCACACAATAAACATCTGTTAAATGAATTAACGAAAGGTTCACAGGCCTGAAATTTCTGTAGTCTGAAGTCTCATGACCTTGCTCCTAAATTCTACTTCAATATGGACATTGCCAAAGGTATAGTTTTTTTATGAAGACTTAGAGATTTTCCTTTGATGCTTTAGGGGCCCTCCACATAGATTTCCTCTAAGAAACTATATAACTAGTATCACACTAATATTTCATGAAATAATTGGAACAAATTAGGAGAGATCTCTATCACACCCATAAAAGCTTTGTATTCAAATACCTTGCTGCCCAGCTGAAAGCTCAACAATCTCTGTGCAGAAGCCGTAAGGCTAAAAAGGCCCTAAGAAATCAAGATGCCACAAGAGCCCCAGAGGGACCCCTGTTAATTTGACAAGGATTAAACTATTGATACAATATTCTTGTGTAAGTCATTTAACTTCTAGGAGCTTCAGTTTCCTCACCTGTGAAAAATGGAGGTTGGTCACTCAAGATTCTTTAGAAAGCAAAGCAGATTTACCTTCATTATCCCTTCAGAAGGCAAGAAGCTTCAGAAGCCTTATAAAAAGGGTTTTGAACCTTGTTTGGGTGATGGACAGCTTTGAGACTTCAATAAAAGCTAGACACTTCACCTCAAAAGAATTTTCACGTGTACAAAACTTTATATATAGTGCCAGGAAAGTTTAATGACCCTCTGAAGTGGTCCATGGAACTCAGAAATTTCTGTAAGTTTAAACAGAATTCAATAAATTGGGGACATGTTAATGAGTTTGAAAACAAAGCAGTACTTTGTACCTAAATCTTTTGATTTTTTTAAAACAAATTAAATTTTTTTTTTTTTGCGGTACGCGGACCTCTCACCGTTGTGGCCTCTCCTGTTGCGGAGCACAGGCTCCGGACTCACAGGCTCAGCGGCCATGGCTCACGGGCCCAGCCGCTCGGCGGCATGTGGGATCCTCCCGGACCAGGGCACGAACCCATGTCCCCTGCATCGGCAGGCGGCCTCCCAACCACTGTGCCACCAGGGAAGCCCAAAACAAATTAAATTTATTTTAAATTTCAAATAATAGTAAAGAGGAATTTATTACTTTTATGACTACCAAAGAGAAACATGGTTTTGAAGACCTGAAAACTACTAGCTTAGATAATTAAACTATGCTGGTAAATCAGAGTTCCAGATAAGTGATACCCGAAACCATTATGATTGTATGTCAATCTCAATTCTAATGAACCAACTGTAATAAAAATATTTACTTAGAATTCCACATTTAAACAAACGTGTTCCTTTTGATATTCTTTTTTTGGACAATCCATTTGGATATAGGCCTTCAATAAAAATATAAGCTAAATACAAAATATTTACTTGCTAAAATGGCTCAAATTTCTGAAAGATTAAATAGCAATCATGTATTTTAAGAGTTGAACACAGTCTCATCGCATCTTAATTTATAATTAAGATGAGTTAAGACTAGTAAGCTACAACATAAATTTGCTCATTATTTTATCTTGCTAAGAAAAAAATGTTAAGTTTTCCAATGTAAAAGGAATGAAAGTAGAGGGGCCTGACTTATCACAGAGGGAAAGAAAAAACAACTATACAATTCTGTAGAGATTAATGAAATACATGCAACTAATACTGGTGTTAAGGTTTTACAAATCATCTACAGAATAAGCCAAACGGATACTAATATCTGCTCTCACAATAGAGATTCCAATGTGTAGATTTTTTTGTACAGGCTGCCGTTAGGATGCCTCTTGTCTAAAATGGGTCCCTGGGGAACTAGCAAGAAGAAATTCTATGATTATTTCCTGATGCAATAAAGGGAGAGGCCTTTGCAGTACTAAATTTAAGGAAAATAATGACTCTGCTCCAATTGTGATGGCAATATCCCTAATCAGGAATATAAAAGTAAAATGTCCACAATTTCTCGTGTATTCCTTTTTTGTATTTTTAGTTAAACAATATTTAATTTTAATTTAATTTTCTTAAGGAAGTCTTTCTCATTAGCTCATGAAGTCATAAATTGGATCTTTTTATTATAAATTACAGTTTGTACAATTCACAAAAGAAAAACATTTACACACATTTATATACCCCACTTAAAGCAACACGGATTCTGGATTCTCCAGTGTTTCACTTACAGATTACTCGGGGATTGTGAATATACCACTGTGTTTACTTGAATAACTGCACATTTACCAGGAAATGAAGCAAATATCTGGAATTTAGTCTACAGTCATCCTTACGCGCTTAATTTATCTTCTAGATTCTCACCTCTGTTTATCAAAGAATGGTACACTTACTAAAAATCACAAAGATAATCAGTAGCAGAGTTAAATTAGAATCTAGATTTAATGCTTCTCTCCTCTTCAGTTGTTTCTTTAGATTTCTAAGAAGTCCTACTCAGAGCTGCAGACATACTGGGCGAGACCTTACAGGGTAGACTTCATAAGTAAATGCCTCTATGCCTGACAGCAGGATTCGCCACTAACCTGCTTTTGTGACATCAGGTATAGGACAACTTCTTAGTATCTCAGTTTTTGCTATTAGTAAAATAAGGATATTGGAGCAGATGATTTCCAAGGTCATTTCCAATTAAAATACGTAAGTCTACATTTATGGAAGTCTATGAATGAGAAACAGAATTAGAGTTAAGTCCATTTGAGACTACAGTCACAGTTATGTATGTAGGATTAGAAAATGGCAAAGAAATGTGGAAAAAATACAAAGTTTACATTTAAAGTTTCCTTTCACAATTTAGGTTTGGACTTATCACTGAAAAAGGCCCAGAAAGCCTACCACTTTTATCCAAATCCCCAGCACCCTCCTTTCATGATGCCACTATTCTAATATCCACAAGGAGTACAACCTAAGAGTATGCTTTACTCCAAATATAACCATTCCCATACCTGGTCCAAGATGAACTGATCCAGTCCATCTATATCAGGGATTGGCAAACTTTTCTGTAAAGAGCCAGACAGTAAATATTTCAGGTTTTACAGGCTATCCAGTCTCTGTAGCAACTACTCAATTCTGCCTTCAAAGTGCAAAAGCAGTCACAGACTATACATAAATGAATGAGCATGGTGGCTATGGTCTAATAAAACTTTATTTACAAAAAACCAGACTGTGGGCAGGATTTGGCCCATAGGCTGTAGTTTGCCAATCCCAGTATAGATCACACCAAGAAACAAGATGGTATAAACCAGGTATTTTAAAATTTTCAGAGTAATTTCACAGCCTAGAATAAAAGAGAACGTGATACAGTAGAATGTACCAATGCAGGTATTCAATACATACTAGATGCTTAATAAATATACTTTTCCTTTCTCTTCTCAACAGTGCCATCCCAAACTTACTTCTAGAAATCACTCATTCTGGCCCTCTGACAAGAGATGGCCCTTGATTCTTCTTGGTCCTGGCAAATATGTTCCTGGTACACTGTGTCAAGATTTTAGTGCTCCTTCATTCCTCCCTGCCTCCCCCGCTCCAAGCCACATTAATCCAAAGGTGCAACTTCCAACCTTATCCATCTGGGCCCCAAATGTCAGTATTACTCGCTGTTGGCCCCGGGAAGGTGTAAAGAAATGGAGAAGAGAAAGAAGAGGATAGAGAGAGGGTAGATTCAGGTGGAGGACAGGTGAGCAGTAGCATTACCTCCCTTTCCTGACTCTAAAAAGGAGCCAGGTGCTAACCTACTGTTAATTTAAATGAAAATATTGTCTACTCTAGTGGGAATAAAGAACATTCCACTTTATGCTAAGTGCTTCCTAATGAAAGAACTCAGTTCCAACAGGAGGAAAAAAAAAACGACAGTAAGCTTTTTTTCTTATGCTTTTATCTAGATCACTCTACCTCCAGCTGTGATGTTTTTAAAGCTCCAAGGAGCTTCTACTAGTAACTATGGTTACTGCTTCAAAACAGTACAGAAAAAGTAGGAGGGAATAGCAATTTGAGGAGAAAAACAATTTTCTTGATTTTCATCAAATGAAACTAGGTAAAGTAACAAGAGATAGATAGGCTGATGGCTGGGCAAGGGCCTCAAGACTGTTATCGAGGTGCTTGATCTCTCAGCCCCACAGGTCTAGTACCTCAATGGATCATTTTATCTTATCCAAGAGTGGTCACCAAAAGCTAATTTAGTCATTTACAATGAACAGTATCTTATAAACTTAACGAATATTCTTGCCAGGAAGTCTGTCAATTTGCTTTCCAGCAGAGCAGTTTACTTGGGAAAAACAAATTAAAAGCACAAGGTTCCGCAGAAGTATATGATTCTGATCCTAAGAAGGTACCTATGGTTTTAACATAAAGCTGCCCACCTAATTCTTCTCAAACTTTGTTAGTCATAAAGGTTTTCATCAAATGTTCCTCTTTTCAAACTCCTTAGCAACCTTCTCAAGTTAATTAAATAATTCATACTTACACAGGGCCTATCATGTTTCCGGCACTGTATAAGACATTGGATACAGCACAATAAGGAAAAGAGACACAACTCATGCCTGTATGGAGCTTACAATCTAATGGAGAACAGACATTAAATACACAATTGCAAATTGTGTTAACATGCTATGAGGGAAAAAAACCTAAATGGTATTTACTGGGATATCAAGCAAAATATTCCAAACAGGAATAATGGGAGCCACCTTTACTGAGCCTTCACTAAATGCCTGGCAGGGTACATTCTTAAGTTAATATGCTTTGTCTCATACATGTCCCAGAACAATGTATAAGAAAGGTAGAATTATTCCTGATTTGCAGAGGAGGAAACTGATGCATGGGAGGCTGGTCACTTACCTATATCTACTTGATTCCAGAACCTGTTCTTTTTCTTACCCACAATCACACATCTTGCCTCCCACATATCCTAACACCACTATTAATTATTAAATTTTACTTGAGTTCTAAATTCTTGTTCTATCTCTACAATTAACTGACTCCATGCTTAAATCATGTCATTTCACCTCTTGGTCATTTCCCAAAATGGAACAGAATTACATGTTACTAAGGTCTTCCTGGCTTTTAAACTCTACAGTTTTATTATTTTTTTAATATAAATTTACTTTATCTATCTATCTATTTATTTATGGCTGTGTTGGGTCTTCATTGCTGCGCGCCGGCTTTCTTTAGTTGCGGTGAGCAGGGGCTGCTCTTCATTGCCGTGCGCGGACTTCTCATAGCAGTGGCTTCTGTTGCTGCAGAGCACGAGCCCCAGGTGTGTGGGCTTCAGTAGTTGTGGCACATGGGCTCTAGAGCGCAGGCTCAGTAGTTGTGGTGCATGGGCTTAGTTGCTCCATGGCATGTGGGATCTTCCCAGACCAGGGCTCAAACCCATGTCCCCTGCATTGGCAGGTGGATTCTTAACCATTGCACCACCAGGGAAGCCCCTAAACTCTACAGTTTTATGATTACTTAAATTTTTTTCCATTCCAGCATTTATACCTATCATATTTTACAGATCGTATGGTATAATTTAGGCAATTATCTAAATTTGAACAATTCATTAATTAATCATTCCACAATAATCACTGGTCAACTTTGTGCCAGGTATTCTTCTAGGTGTTAGAAATATAATAGTAAGCAAAATAGTTTAAAATCCCTGCCATGGTGGCACTTATAATTTAGTGGGAGGAGATACATGATAAATAAAACAAATAAGTTAATAATATAGTATGTTAGAATATGGTAAGTACTATGGAGAAAAATAAATCAGGGAAGAAGTATAGAAATTGCTTATTCCCCCATGCCTATTATGAGCAGGAATCTGTTAGGAACTAAGGCAAAAAAGACAAGCAATACCTGAGCGCCTGGCCTTGACCTGATCCACCTGCGTAAACACAAATATGAGGAATTCTAGAAAAGACAAAGTACAATGGGAACACACAGGAAAAAGCCACAAAGCAGAAGGAACTGAGCTGCAAACTGGATTTTGCTCTCTTACACACACACACACACACACACACACACACACAATCAAAAAGGAAAAAAATCATGTAAAAAAGAATAGGGGCCCTATATTTTAAAGCCATGTTTCGAAATTTTACAAAACCTTATTGATAACTGGGTTTTTTCCCCAACATCTTTATTGGAGTATAATTGCTCTACAATGGTGTGTTAGCTTCTGCTGTATAACAAAGTGAATCTGCCATACGTATACACATATCCCCATATCCCCTCTCTCTTGCATCTCCCTCCCACCATCCCTATCCCACCTCTCTAGGAGGTCTCAAAGTACCGAGCTGATCTCCCTGTGCTATGCGGCTGCTTCCCACTAGCTATTTTACATTGGGTAGTGTATATGTGTCCACGCTACTCTCTCACCTCGTCCCAGCCCACCCCTCCCCTACCCGTGTCCTCAAGTCCATTCTCCATGTCTGCATCTTTATTCCTGTCCTGCCACGAGGTTCTTCAGAACTTTTTTTTTTTTCTTTAGATTCCATATATATGTGTTAGCATATGGTATTTGTTTTCCTCCTTCTGACTTACTTCACTCTGTATGACAAACTCTAGGTCCATCCACCTCACTACAAATAACTCAATTTCGTTTCTTTTATGGCTGAGTAATATTCCATTGTATCTATGTGCCACATCTTTTTTATCCATTCATCTGTCGATGGACACTTAAGTTGCTTCATGTCCTGTCTATTGTAAATAGTGCTGCAATGAACACTGTGGTACATTACTGGTTTGGAATTCTGGTTTTCTCAGGGTATATGCCCAGCACTGGGATTGCTGGGTCGTATGGTAGTTCTATTTTTAGTTTTTTAAGGAACCTCCATACTGTTCTCCATAGTGGCTGTATCAATTTATGATAAATGTTTTTTAAAGATATGGAAAATAGAGACACAGACTATTTTCCTATTTGGGAAATTATTAAGATACAAAGTGTACAACAAATGCTAAAGGAACTTCTCTAGGCAGGAAACATAAGAGAAGGAAAAGACCTACAAAAACAAACCCCAAACAATTAAGAAAATGGTAATAGGAACATACATATTGATAATTACCTTAAATGTAAATGGATTAAATGCTCCAACCAAAAGACACAGACTGGCTGAATGGATACAACAACAAGACCCATTATATATGCTGTCAAAAACAGACCCGCTTCAGACCTAGGGACACATACTGACTGAAAGTGATGGAATAAGATATTCCATTTCCATGCAAGTGGAAATCAAAAGAAAGCTGGAGTAACAATTCTCATATGAGACAAAATAAACTTTAAAATAAAGACTATTACAAGAGACAAAGAAGGACACTACATAAAGATCAAGGGATTAATCCAAGAAGATATAACAATTGTAAATATATATGCACCCAACACTGGAGCACCTCAATACATAAAGCAAATGCTAACAGCCATAAAAGGGGAAATCAACAGTAACACAATAATAGTAGGGAACTTTAACACCCCACTTTCAGCAATGGACAGGTCATCCAAAATGAAAATAAATGAGGACACAGAAGCTTTAAATGATACATTAAACAAGATGGACTTAACTGATATTTACAGGACATTCCATCCAAAAACAACAGAATACACTTTCTTCTCAACTGCTCATGAAACAATCTCAAGGATAGATCGTATCTTGGGTCACAAATCCAGCCTTGGTAAATTTAAGAACACTGAAATCATATCAACTATCTTTTCCAACCACAACGCTATGAGACTAGATATCAATTACAGGAAAAAAATCTGTAAAAAATACAAACACATGGAGGCTAAACAGTATGTTACTAAACAACCAAGAGATCACTGAAGAAATCAAAGAGGAATCAAAAAATACCTAGAAACAAATGACAATGAAAACACAACCCAAAACCTATGGGATGGAGCAAAAGCAGTTCTAAGAGGGAAGTTTATAGCAATACAATCCTACCTCAAGAAACAAGAAACATCTCAAATAAACAACCTAACCTTACACCTAAGACAATTAGAGAAAGAAGAACAAAAAAACCCCAAAGTTAGCAGAAGGAAAGAAATCATAAAGATCAGATCAGAAATAAATGAAAAAGAAATGAGGGAAACGATAACAAAGGTCAATAAAACTAAAACCTGGTTCTTTGAGAAGATAAACAAAATTAATAAACCATTAGCCAGACTCATCAAGTAAAAAAGGGAGAAGACTCAAATCAATAGAATTAGAAATGAAAAAGAAGAAGTAACAACTTGACACTGCAGAAATACAAAGGATCATGAGAGATTACTACAAGCAACTATATGCCAATAAAATGAACAACAAGGAAGAAATGGACCAATTCTTAGAAAAGCACAACCTTCCAAGACTGAACCAGGAAGAAATAGAAGATATAAACAGACCAATCACAAGCACTGAAATTGAAACTGTGATTAAAAATCTTCCAACAAACAAAAGCCCAGGACCAGATGGCTTCACAGGCGAAATCTATCAAACATTTAGAGAAGAGCTAATACCTAACCTTCTCAAACTCTTCCAAAACATAGAAGAGGGAGGAACACTCCCAAACTCATTCTATGAGGCCACCATCACCCTGATACCAAAACCAGACAAAGATATCACAAAAAAAAGAAAACTACAGTCCAAAATCATTGATGAACACAGATGCAAAATTCCTCAACAAAATACCAGCAAACAGAATCCAACAGCACATTAAAAGGATCATACACCACGATCAAGTGGGGTTTATCCCAGGAATGCAAGGATTCTTCAATACACGCAAATCAATCAATGTTATAAACATATTAACAAATTGAAGGAGAAAAGCCATATGATCATCTCAATAGATGCAGAAAAAGCTTTTGACAAAATTCAACACCCATTTACGATAAAAACCCTCCAGAAACTAGGCACAGAAGGTACTTACCTCAACGTAATAAAGGCCATATATGACAAAACCACAGCCAACATCGTTCTCAATGGTGAAAAACTGAAAGCATTTCCTCTAAGATCAGGAACATGACAATGCTGCCCACTATTATTCAACATAGTTTTGGAAGTTTTAGCCACAGCAATCAGAGACAAAAAAAGAAATAAAAGGAATCCAAATTGGAAAAGAAGAAGTAAAACTGTCACTGTTTGCAGATGACATGATACTATACATAGAGAATCCTAAAGATGCTACCAGAAAACTACTAGAGCGAATCAATGAATTTGATAAAGTAGCAGGGTACAAAATTAATGCACAGAAATCTCTTCATTCCTATACACTAAAAACGAAAGATCAGAAAGAGAAATTAAGGAAACACTCCCATTTACCACTGCAACAAAAAGAATAAAATACCTAGGAATAAACATGCCTAAGGAGACAAAAGATCTGTATGCAGAAAACTATAAGACACTGATGAAAGAAATTTTAGATGATACAAACAGATGCAGAGATATACCATGTTCTCAGATTGGAAGAATCAATATTGTGAAAATGACTATACTACCCAAAGCATTCAATGCAATCCCTATCAAATTTCCAATGGCATTTTTCACAGAACTAGAACAAAACATTTCACAATTTGTATTGAAACACAAAAGACCCCGAATAGCCAAAGCAATCTTGAAAATGAAAAACTATACTACAAAGCTACAGTAATCAAGACAGTATGGTACTAGCACAAAAACAGAAATATAGATCAATGGAAGAGGATAGAAAGCCCAGAGATAAACCCATGCACATATGGTCACCTTATCTTTGATAAAGGAGGCAAGAATATACAATGAAGAAAAGACAGCCTCTTCAGTAAGTGGTGCTGGGAAAACTGGACAGCTCCATGTAAAAGAATGAAATTAGAACACTCCACAACACCACACACAAAAATAAACTCAAAATGGATTAAAGGCCTAAGTGTAAGGCCAGAAACTATAAAACTCTTAGATGAAAACATAGGCAGAACACTCTATGACATAAATCACAGCAAGGTCCTTTTTGGCCCACCTCCTAGAGAAAGGGAAATAAAAACAAAAATAAACAAATGGGACCTAATGGAACTTAAAAGCTCTTGCACAGCAAAGGAAACCATAAACAAGACGAAAAGACAACCCTCAGAATGGGAGAAAATATTTGCAAATGAAGCAACTGACAAAGGACTAATTTCCAAAATATACAAGCAGCTCATGCAGCTCAATATCAGAAAAAACTCAATCCAATCCAAAAATGGGCAGAAGACCTAAATAGACATTTCTCCAAAGAAGATATACAGATTGCCAACAAACACATGAAAGGATGTTCAACATCACTGATCATTAGAGAAATGCAAATCAAAACCACAATGAAATTATCACCTCACACCAATCAGAACGGCCATCATCAAAAAGTCTACAAACAATAAATGCTGGAGAGGGTGTGGAGAAATGGGAACCCTCTTGCACTGTTGGTGGGAATGTAAATTGATACAGCCACTAGGCAGAACAGTATGGAGGTTCCTTAGAAAACTAAAAATAGAACTACCATACAACCCAGCAATCCCACTACTGGGCATATACCCTGAGAAAACCATAATTCAAAGAGTCATGTACCACAGTGTTCTTTGCTGCTCTATTTACAATAGCCAGGACATGGAAGCAACCTAAGTGTCCATCGACAGATGAATGGATAAAGAAGATGTGGCACATATATACAATGGAATATTAGCCATAAAAGAAACAAAATTGAGTTATTTGTAGTGAGGTTGATGTACCTAGCGTCTGTCATACAGAGTGAAGTAAGTCAGAAAGAGAAAAACAAATACCATATGCTAACACATACATATGGAATCTAAAAAAAAAAAAAAACCAAAAATGGTTATGAAGAACCTAGGGGCAGGACCAGAATACAGATGCAGATGTAGAGAATGGACTTGAGGACATGGGAAGAGGGAAGGGTAAGCTGGGACGACGTGAGAGAGTGGCATGGACTAATATATACACTACCAAATGTAAAACAGATAGTTAGTGGGAAGCAGCCGCATAGCACAGGAAGATCAGCTTGGTGCTTTGTGACCACCTAGAGGGGTGGGATAGGGAGGGTGGCAGGGAGACGCAAGAGGGAGGCGATATGGGGATATATGTATATGTATAGCTGATTCACTTTGTTATAAAGCAGAAACTAACACACTATTGTAAAGCAATTATACTCCAATAAAGATGTTTTAAAAAAATACCGTATGCTAACACATATATATGGAATCTAAAAAAAATGGTTCTGAAGAACCTAGGGGCAGGACAGGAATAAAGACGCAAACACGGAGAGTGGACTTGAGGACACGGGGAGGGGAAGGTGTAGGCTGGGACGCGGTAAGAGAGTGGCATGGACATATATACACTACCAAATGCAGAATGGATGGCTGGTGGGAAGCAGCCACATAGCACAGGGAGATCAGCTTGGTGCTTTGTGTCCCCCTAGAGGGGTGGGATTGGGAGGGTGGGAAGGAGACACAAGAAGGAGGGAATATGAGGATATGTGTATACGTATGGCTGATTCACTTTGTTATACAGCAGAAGCTAACGTACCATTGTAGAGAAATTACACTCCAATAAAGATGTTGAAAAAAAAAAAGATAAAAAGTGATCTGAAAGTTATAGGCTTAATACAAGTCAAATAAAAACCAAAGTGTGTTTTAGAAACATAATCATATAAGAAAAGAGTAAAAGAGTAAATAAAAAGAGTAAAAAAAATAAGAGTAAATCTGTAAGAAAAAACAAGGAAATTTTGAAAAAGAAGAGTAATGAGGGTAGATATATCCTAATGATTATGAAAGCAGTTGTTGATATGCTTTTCCCATTTGCATTTCCTTCTACTTACTTCCCTACTATTCTATGAGTAGCATCCATTTCCTTGGAGAAGTTTAAATATAAAAGAGAAATATTTAATGCTCACCTTCTGAATTAAAGAAAGGATTTTGCAGCAAGATTAAGTCTTAAAAGTCTGGTTTTCCCAAAGAAGGAAAATTTTTTTAACACTAATATTTTCTGACCAAGCCTGAAAGACTCAGAGTACAGTTTCTTCCACTTTGTAGAGCAGATATCCCTTCTGCTCATGACAGCTAGAACATAATGCCTACTACCTAGGGTCGAAGGAGGATAAAACCTAGAGACTGTAAATTAAAGCCTCAAATTCCTGATTCTGGCCAAAGGACTGTGGGATAAAGAAGTAGAACAGAGACAGGAGAAGCAAGTGATCAGCCCAGTACTCCCATTACCCTCTCCAGCTGGAGGCTGCAAAAGGAAAGGAATGTTTGAAGGAGTGGGGAAATCTGGGAGTTAGAATGGATTTTGCTCTGCTTCCTGTTGAGAAAGTGCGAAGTCACTGCCTTCCAGTAACATCCTGCACGGCCCCAACTGCCCTGCCCCCCAACCAAACTTTTACCTCCCCTCATGCACATCTAGCACAAGCTGGAGAGAGCCACATCAAAGCATAGGCACAGAAGCACAATCAGATTGAGGAAGGTGTGAGATCGGCTCTGGGGTCTCCCTTTTCTCCCCTGTGCCATGGAAGGCTCTGGGAAATTCCTGGGTGCTGTAAAGTAGTTCAGGAAAGGTAACTTAAGATGCTGGATGTTGAGTTTGCCAGAAGAGGTCATTGTCATAGGGGCAAAGTAGCTCCATAGCAGAGGCCTGGAAAAGAGACCACCTGGCTAGCGAGTCAATGGGAATCCCTAGCCAGACATCAGGTTACCTGTGACACCTGGGAAGATGGCAATACATCCTGGGAACCAAGAAAACAGATCTCAAGTAACATCAGTTGTAAACTTCAGCTTCAGATATCTGAAGAATACCCAAGGACAAAAGCACCACAGTAGTCACAATTCCAGGGAATAGCCTGACCAGTTACTTTAAAGGAGAGACCAGTGAGAAACAGAGAAGATAGCACATGGATTGAGGGTTCTGGTATCCTTCCATGATTACAAGGTCACACAAGCACCCATAAGTCTGGATTCCATTGTGGGAAGGCATGAGAGAAGAGATGCTACTTGAATGACTAGTATCCAAACAGAGACTGAAATATCCAAAGAGATCAATTTAAATTACTACATAAGACTTAGTTTACCAGCTTGGAGTAAGACTGGTACTCTTCCTCCAGTTACCCAGTTCCCAGAGTTCATCAAAAGGAAGAGATGACTTATAGAAAAATAAAGAAGCTATATTTTCTTTGCACACCTAAGTGAGTATGAGTAAGCTGTGATCCTGCTACAGATTTTATGATGTTTATTTTCTGTGAGAATTCAAAAGAAAAACTTTTTGGCGTAATAGAAATCAGCATCGCTTTAAAAGTAACAATGGACTTCCAGTTCAAGATGGCAGACTGAGCGTCTATCTCTTCTCCTTCTTAAACACCTCATGCCAGGCCACAGAACAAATGAGTGAAAAATCACCGAAGATGACCAGTACAACTCTGATGATAAAGAGTAAATGCTGGCCACAGCACTTACTGTGGGTTTAAAGTCTCTGTCAGAGGGCTTATAATGTGAACTTTGAGTTGAAGATAATAGCAGGTTAAGGACAATCTCAACAGACTGTGATCGAGGGAAGATAACTCAGAACTAATCAGAACTCTCCCTGCAGATAAATTCCTTCCCTATAGCAGAAGTTGAAGGAGGGACAGGGACAAGCTTGTTAGCCTTGTCTTTGCAAATGCAAAGAAAAGGGGTGGGGTGGGGAGGAATCCACATCCCATTTACCACAGCAAGTAGGAAACCAACTGGCAGAGTCCTGTGGTCAGCAATGATATTCAGTGGAAGACAATGCTTTGTAAAGGAGAACACTGACCTGTACCAAATTACACCAGTTACCAAGATGTTACCAGCATCAGAATCATTTAAACTGTTTAAGTGCATACTGAATCATACTGGTGCACCCCAGACATACTGAATCAGATTTTTTTGTGAGTGAAGCTAGGAATCTGCATTTAAACTGGGTCCCCATGGGATTGTTACATGTATTCAAGTTGGGCAACCACTGATTTAGACATTCATTTAAAAATTCTATAAAGAAGAAAAGCCAAGAATCACCAGCTACTTAATAAAAACTAGGAGAGGCACTAAGGTGAAAAAGCACAGGCACCATGACCCACAGAAGAGACAGTAAAGCAAAAAAAAAGAAATAAGATGTTTAGCTTATATTGGTATCTTCAGAGAGATTCAAGAGGTCAATATAGGGGCTTCCCTGGTGGCGCAGTGGTTAAGAATCCACCTGCCAATGCAGGGGACATGGGTTCGAGCCCTGGTCTGGGAAGATCCCACATGCCGCAGAGCAACTATGCCCATGCGCCACAACTACCGAGCCTGCGCTCTAGAGCCTGCAAGCCAGAACTACTGAGCCCGCGTGCCACAACTACTGAAGCCCACGTGTCTAGAGTCTGTGCTCCGCAACAAGAGAAGCCACCGCAATGAGAAGCCCGCACACCGCAATGAAGAGTAGCCCCCAATCACTGCAACTAGAGAAAGCCCACGTGCAGCAATGAAGACCCAACGCAGCCAAAAATAAATAAATTTATTTTTTAAAAAAAGAGGCCAATATATCCATAAAATAAAAAAACTCTGTTCATAAAATATAGCAACCAACAAAAAAGAATTTTTAGAAAAAAATAATTTTCAAAATGAAATAACGTGACTTTCAGTGACAGCCAAGATGGTAAAGCCCATTACATCTCTCCCACCCATTACAACTAGTAAAAACTCTGGAGAGAATCCTAAAAGCAACTACGTGAGAACTCTGAAAAATAAACAATGGCAGGCGCATTGGGGAGGGAAGTCAAAACTTGAAGAATAAGCAATAGGGCAGTGAGTTTACTCTATTTTAAAAACCCTTTCTTTGTTTACCACTTTAACATGAGGGTGGGTAGAGTCCCAGAATTACGCAGCAGAGGCACATAGCAAAAACTCCAAGAGAAAGCCCCTCTTTCTCACTGGAGTAAAAGGGTCATCTGCAAGCTGGAAAGTGTATAATTTTGGGGGTGAGGTTTCCAGTTCCTTTTCTTTTCTTTCTCTTCTGACCCGCTCTGAAGACAGTCCAAGTTATAAAGCTATACTACTGAGGCAGGAAACCTAAAAGCCTAAGAGAAAACTGGCCCCAACCTCCTAAGGAACTAGAAAAAGGAGCCATCGTTGTATGAAGAGTATTGGAGCGGGGGAACTCCTCACTTCTCCTTTTTTTCCCCCTAACCTTTCAACCCAGGAGGGCCTCAATGGGGTATAACTGTACAACAGTGAGGTGCGGGGGGAGGGGGTAGCACCAAGACTCTGAGAGAAAGCAACTTCAGCTTTCTAATGAGAAGGCCAGGAAAAGACCCCTGGGAGCCAGAGAACATAAGCAAAGTCCCCAAGAGTACAGAGACAGAGAAGATTCCACAAGGTGCATAAGTATAGATAATAAAGAGGTATCATTTTTTTCCCCCAAATGAATCTTTAACCCAATGCAATTCTAATCAAAATCCTTCATATCCTTATTGTTTTAACTTGATGAATATATTCTAAAGTAAGTCTGTAAGAACTACTACCAAAAAAAAGAGCAAGACAAACATTTTTGAAAGTCTAGTGAGAGAAAATTTAAAAGTTACATTAAATAATATAACATTAAAAGAGTATGGGGGGCTTCCCTGGTGGTGCAGTGATTGACAGTCCACCTGCCGATGCAGGGGACATGGGTTCGTGCCCCGGTCCGGGAAGATCCCACATGCCGTGGAGCAGCTGGGCCTGTGAGCCATGGCCACTAGGCCTGCACGTCCGGAGCCTGTGCTCCGCAACAGGAGAGGCCACAACAGTGAGAGGCCCGCATACCGCAAAAAAAAAAATAAAATAAAGAGTATGATAGGGCTTCCCTGGTGGCACGGTGGTTAAGAATCCACCTGCCAATGCAGGGGACACGGGTCTGAGACCTCATCCAGGAAGATCCCACATGCCGCGGAGCAACTAAGCCCGTGCGCCACAACTACTGAGGCTGTGCTCTACAGCCCACGTGCCACAACTACTGAAGACCGCGTGCCTAGAGCCCGTGCTCAGCAACAAGAGAAGCCACTGCAATGAGAAGCCCGTGCACCGCAACAAAGAGTAGCCCCCGCTTGCCGCAACTAGAGAAAGCCCGCACACAGCAACGAAGACCCAACGCAGCCAAAAATAAATAAAATAAATTTATGTAAAGAAAAAAGAGTATAAATACATAGCAACATAAAAAGAGATCAAAAGAACATTATATAGACAGACAAATACACGTATATATGGGAATCTTATATATGATAAAGGTAGACTTCAAACAGTGGGCAAGAAAAGAAACATTCAATAAATGCTATCAGAAAGAATTAACTAATTTACGAGAAAAAAGTTAGATTTCTACATAACATAATTATAAAAATTCTGAAAGATTAAACAAAAAATATTTATGCAGATGGCCAACAGGTGTATGAAAAGAAGCTCAATATTGCTAATTATTATAGAATTGCACATTAAAACTACAATGAGGTATCACCTCACACCAGTCAGAATGGCCACCATTAAACATTAAAAAGCCTACAAATAACAAATGTTGGAGAGGGTGTGGAGAAAAGGGAACCCTCCTACACTGTTGGTGGGAATGTAAACTGGTGCAGCAACTATAGAGAACAGTATGGGGGTTCCTTAAAAAACTAAAAATAGAGTTACCATATGATCCTGCAATCCCACTCCTGGACAAAACTCTAATTCAAAAAGATACATGCACCCCAATGTTCACTGCAGCACTGTTTACAATGGCCAAGACCTGAAAGCAACCTAAATGCCCATCAATGGAGGAATGGATAAAGAAGATGTGGTACATATACACAATGGAATACTACTCAGCCATAAAAAAGAACAAAATAATGCCATTTGCAGCAACATGGATGAACCCAGAGATCATACTAAGTGAAGTAAGTCAGACAGAGAAAGACAAATACCATATGATATCACTTATATGTGGAATCTAAAAAAATGATATAAATGAACTTATTTACAAAACAGAAACAGACTCAGACATACAAAACAAACGGTTACTAGAGGGTATAGCAGGTTGCGGGGGGGTAAACTAGAAGTTTGGGATTAACAGATATATACTACTATATAGAAAATAGATAAGGACCTACTGTATAGCACAGGAAACTATACTCAATGTCTTGTAATAACTTATAGTGGAAAAGAATCTGGAAAAGTGTATATATATATATATATCTCTGAATATAACTGAGTATATATATAACTGAATCACTTTGCTGTACACCTGAAGCTAACACAACACTGTAAATTAACTATACTTCAATTTAAAAAATGGTTAAAAAAATTTTTAAATGATAGAAGACCAACAGCCAATAAACATATGACAAAAAGAAGTCAAATAATTGCAACTTAAATGACATTCCTTTTCTTTTCTTTTAGATTCCCATTATGTTTTTAAAATTTAAAAAAGTCTAAGTATATGTGTGTGTCTGCATTCACTTAAGTGTGTCAAATCTTTGGATTTTTCTACACTGAAAAAAGAAAAGAGAAAAAATTAGAAGAAATCTGAATACATACTTATCTTCTAAACTTCTATACATAAGAAAGAAAACATATAAAATTAAAAGGCAAGGGCTTCCCTGGTGGCGCAGTGGTTGAGAGTCCACCTGCCGATGCCGGGGACACAGGTTCGTGCCCCGGTCCGGGAAGATCCCACATGCCACGGAGTGGCTGGGCCCGTGAGCCATTGCCGCTGAGCCTGCCCATCCGGAGCCTGTGCTCCGCAACGGGAGAGGCCACAACGGTGAGAGGCCTGCGTACCGCAAAAAAAAAAAAAAAAATTAAAAGGCAAATAAAAAGGGTAAAAGTATTTGTTTTGACACTAAGTATCAAGAACCTTAGAAAATGTTGATGCCCCCCTGAGAAACTGTCACAATTTAGGAAAGTCTTCAATTCTAGACTCATGTTTGACAGCTACATGACCAGATAAATCACACACCACTTTGAGCAGCAGTTTCTTCATTGTTAAATATGAATACAAGCCACTAATTCTCAGGGTCGTTGTGATATTTAAAAGAGCAACAAAGCACGTAAAAAAGTCTCAAAAACTATAGAGGAGATGGTTGACCCAAGGCCTATGAACTCTGGGGGACTTCAGAAGGTCCTCGAACTCTCTGAACATCTGTGAATGTTTGTGAAAAGTGACTACAGCTTTAAGTAAACCCTCCAAGGGGCTCCTGATCCAAAAGAAAACTGAAAAGCACTACAAGCAAAGAGCAAAATCAAAGTGAAGATATTCTCCCCTCTTGATGCGTCCAGCTTCATATCTGGCACATATAGGCCGAAATCAGGAACTCACTATAAAAATCCAAGTAGTATTTAAGAGGATATTAAACTTACCCCATTTATTTCAAAACCCCTCAGAACAGTACTTAGTGATTTGTTAGCATATTAATTCAACCTCTGACGTAGTTGTAAAGAGAGCCTGAAATCAGGAAAACAGTATTACAGTCAGTCATACGTATTTGGATCAATCACATGAAATTAATGCAATCCGCTCTAGAAAATGAGAGTAGGGGTGGGGGTGAGGGTGGTGGCAGTAAATAAATTTAATATATTTAAAGCAGTATTCTAAATTCATTAAGATATTCATAATTAATACATAAGCTACCTTGGGACATTCTCTTGAAGCAAACAAAAACTAGAGGTTTTATGTATATATTTTTAATAAAATGGGATATAGAAAATTATTGCTCTTTCTCCAAAATAATTAAGACTAAAAGATTAATTCTAAAACTTCTACTTCTATATGGTGAGCCATACTTTCATTTAAAAAAAAATTTAAAGCCCTATAAGTGAGGCACACTGATAAAATTCTACCCAGTCAAGCATATGGCAAGCAGACTAAAAGGTAATATTAATTAAAATGAAAACTAAATAATTAAGAATTTAAAGTACTTGAGGACTTCCACTTCCGGGAAGGTGGAATAGATATATTTTTCCCTATTCTTCTCACTAAGTAAAACTAAAAGTCCTGGACAACATATATAACAAACATAAGAAGACTCCAGGGCTTCCCTGGTGGCGCAGTGGTTGAGAGTCCGCCTGCCGATGCGGGGGACGCGGGTTCGTGCCCCAGTCCGGGAGGATCCCACATGCCGCAAAGCGGCTGGGCCCGTGAGCCATGGCCGCTGAGCCTGCGCGTCCGGAGCCTGTGCTCCGCAACAGGAGAGGCCACAACAGTGAGAAGCCCACGTACCACAAAAAAAAAAAAGAAGACTCTAAAGGTGGAGAAATGAAAGCAGATCAGGTAGAAATCACCAGATCTAAGGAAAACAACATGGTGGTGAGTTCTACGGGTTTTCTTCTGTGCCCTATATATTCTAGACTCGGAGTTGAAGAAGCTGGCAACCTAGAAATACCAATAGGCCCAGACCCTCCAAAAAACCAAACAAACAAAACAAATTCCTGTTCTCCCAGCCAAAAGATCAGGAAAGAAACAATCTAGACAAAAAGCTGTTATACCCAGACAAACTCTATAAAACAAAACAAAACAGAACTGTGGCGCCAGCATCACCAGCAAAGGTCAAGTGGAGAGCCTGGACTTCCACCTCTGCCAAACTGTGACAAGGCACCCCATACTCCGCACCACAGGGGTGTCAGAGAAGGCCATTTGGGAGTTGGTCCCTACCAGGTGATAATGAGACCTCCTTCCGCTTGGTGTCAGTGAAGACCACATGGAAAGCTTAGATGTCCACCTGGCAGTAAGAAGGTGTACTTCCCCCTTCCTGGTGTAGGCTGGTGTCAGAAGAGGCCTAGTGGAGTCAGGCCTGTCACCACTGCCCAACAGTAAAAAGGCCCTCCCCTCCCCCTCAGTACAGGTGTACACTGAGGCACACCTGCCTTCCCAGCCAAGGAAAAGTCAGTGGAGGCCAGAACTCCCATCCCTGACAAGCAGTAATGAGGAATCTCCCACCAACTTGAGAGTCAACAGAGGCAGAGTGAAGAACTTGGACTTCTATCCACTCTGCGCAGTAATGTGACAGAGCACTCCCCTCTTTCCCATGTTGGAGCAGTGCCAGAAGAAGCCAACTACATCAGAATGTGTAAATAAGATCCTGAGTCGCAGAACATAATATCCAAAATGTCCAAGTATCAAATAAAAATCACTCATCATAACAAGAACTCTCATAACACTCATCATAACAAGAAATATGTCAAACTGAATGAAAAAAGACAATCCACAGAAGCCAATACCAAGATGAGGAAGATGGTAAGATTATCTGATGAAGACTTTTTTTTAGTGTTAAGTAATATTTACTGAACATATATTATGTGCTTAGCTAATGCTATAAACATATTATACATATTAACTCTACCCTTACCATAATTCTGTGAAGCAGTTACTGTCACTAATTACTGTTATTAATCCCATTTTACACATGTGAAAAGTGAGGTACATAGAGATTAAATTACAGATAAAAACCCCAGAGGTTGCCCGGATTCATAAAGTTACTGAGAGGTAGATCCTGGCTTAGAACCCTGATGGCACCCCTCCTGACATAATGTTTGAAGTGGCCATTATAAAAATGTCTCAAAGAGCAGTTATGCACATGCTTGAAACAAATAAACAAAAAGATAGGGAGTCTCAACGAAGAAAAAATACACCAAAAAGAAAAGACTTCAAAACTGAAAAAATATAAAAACTGAAACAAAAGACTCAACAGATGAGAACTACAGGAGAATGGAGAGGAAAGAGGGAAGAATCACTGAACTGGAAGACAGAACAATAGAAACTACCCAATCTGAACAACAGAGAGAAAAAACTGAAAACAAATAAACAGAGCCTTGGGGTCCTGTGGGACTACAACAAAAGACTTACCTTCCAGGACTTCCCCGGTGCAGTGGTTAAGAATCCGCCTCCCGGGGCTTCCCTGGTGGCGCAGTGGTTGAGAGTCCGCCTGCCGATGCAGGGGACACGGGTTCGTGCCCCGGTCTGGGAAGATCCCACATGCCACGGAGCGGCTGGGCCCGTGAGCCATGGCCGCTGAGCCTGCGCGTCCAGAGCCTGTGCTCCGCAACGGGAGAGGCCACAACAGTGAGAGGCCCGCGTACCGCAAAGAAAAAAAAAAAAAAAAGAATCCGCCTCCCAAGGCAGGGGATGCAGGTTCAAGCCCTGGTCTGGGAAGATCCCGCATGCTGTGGAGCAACTAAGCCCATGCACCACAACTACTGAGCCTGCGCTCTAGAGCCCACGCGCCTAAAGCCTGTGCTCCACAAGAGAAGCCACCGCAATGAGAAGCCTGTGCACCGCAACAAAGAACAGCCCTTGCTCACCACAACTACAGAAAGCCCGCATGCAGCAATGAAGACCCAACGCAGCCAAAAATTAATTAATTACTTTTTTAAAAAATAATATTTTTAAAATCTTAAAAAAAAAAATTTATCTTCCATGTCATCTGAGTCCCAAAAAGAGAGAAGAAAGAGAGTAAGACTGAAAAAGTCCTCTAAGAAACAAAAACTTGTAACTTCTCAAGCTTGGCAAAACACACAGACTTACAGACTCCAGAAGCTAAGTGAATCCTACACAGCATAAGCCCAAAGCAATCCATATCAAGACAGTTCACAGTTAAACTTCTGAAAACTGAAGACAAAGAAAATGTAATGAAAACAGCGAGAGAGAAATGATGCTTTAACTATAGGGGAAAAACAAATCAAATGATAGATTTCTTGTCTGAAACAAAAGAGGGGTGAAGGAAGTGGCACTGAAGTCCACATCTGATCATGTGTTTCTATATCTGTTTTTCTCTTGTTCATGACTCTTGGCATGCCTGGAATCTGGAGATTGAATGTCAGGTATTGCATAACAAAAACTGTAGAGGCTGTGACTGATATTATCTTTTTCAATAGAAGATTTTCTTTAGTTTCTGGTAGGCAACAGGAGCTAATCCAATCAGAGATTAAGCTAATTTGAAGCCAATTTTCAATCATATTAAGACTTATCAACATGCACCCCAATGTTCATAGCAGCATTATTTACAATAGCCAAGATATGGAAGCAACCTCAGTGTCTATTAAGAGATAAATGAATAAAGAAGATGTGGTATATGTGTATACACACACACACACACACACACACACACACTCACTCACACAATGGAATACTACTCAGCCATAAAAAAGAATGAAATTTTGCCATTTGCAGCAACATGGATGAACTTAGAGGGTATTATGTTAAGTGAAATGAGTCAGACACAGGAAGACAAATACTGTATGATAACACTTATATGTGGAATCTAAAAAATAAAACAAACTCGTGAATATAACAAAAAAGAAGCAGACTCACACATATAGAGAACAGATTAGTGGTTACCAGTGGGGAGAGGGAAAGGGGAGGGGCAACACAGGGGTATGGAATTAAGAGGCACAACTATTATGCATAAAATAAGCTACAATGATATATTGTACAACACAGGGAATATAGCCAATATTTTATAATAACTATAAATGGAGTATAACCTTTAAAAATTATGAATCACTATATTGTACACCTGTGACGTAACATTATACATCAACTATACTTCAATTAAAAAAAAAAAAAAAGACCTGGTCTCCTTCTCTGGTTCACCCTTACTGTTAGGATATAGTTATTTAGAGATCTCAACTGAAAGCCTCAGATATGTACCAGAACTCCTCTCTTTAGTACCATGAGACTGCTGAAAATTCTGCTTAGCTTCTCAACCTCTTAGTAGTCACCTTCAGCTCAACTTTTCTGCCTATTGGCTTGTGCAGTTTACTAATCTGCAACAAATTCTGGTGGAAACATGGTTCAGGCTTTTGGTTCAATTCTCTATGCTAACATTCTCTTCACCATCTTGGTCATTCAAGCTCTAGATGCCTTGGTAACCCTGAACTCCAACAGTCTCTCCACCGCTGTAGGATGACCAAAAGGTCTCCTCAGTTTCTGCTTCTTAGCAACCACTGTATGTTCAACTCTCCTGCCTCTTCATGGTATCATCTACAAAGAGAAAACTCCCCGAGATTATTTATGTGCCTTTTCCCATTGATAAAATTCAAAATTCAAAAATAAAAACTCTTGGCAAGGTAAGAACAAAAAATGAACTTCCCTACTTTGTTAAAACCTATCAGAAACCAATGGTAAACATTATACCTATGAATAAAGTAACAGATGCATTCTCATGTATGTTAAGAACAAGTTAATAATGTGCGAAATCACATGTACTATTCAACACAGTACTGGAAGGCTTACCCAATGCAATAAATTAAGGAAAAAAATATATTAATGCTAGAAAGGAAAAGACTCCCCAAAAGTCATTATTTACATATAATGTGAATACCTACCCTTATAAAACTCAAAGGGAACATAAAACTCATAAAGACAGATCTCTGTCCTTGTAGAAATTACATTCTAGATTTGGGGAGAAGGTAAGGAAGATAGGTAATAACAACAAACATACTAAATAGGTAAATTATCAAATCTGCTAGAAGGTGACAAATGCTGTGAAAATGTAAAGTAAAATAAAGGAGGGAAAGGGGAAATCAGAACTGGGAACAGACGGACTACAATTTTTTTTAAAAAATCAGAATCACTCCATCCCAGAAGAAACAAAAATAAAAATTACCTAGGAATAAAGAATTCTGTGGAATATGAGTAAGGTCTTCTAGTAGAAAACTAAGTTTCCAAAAGAACAAAACTTTCGAGTTTGAATGTAGAAACAGTCAATATACCTAATAAAAATAATTATCCTCAAATTAATATATAAATCCAGATAATATCCTAGCAGAATTTTTCATGCCTCTTACGAAGTATATTAATAACGTAGAGAAAAGACATGGATATGCATATACATATATATTTAAATAACAAAGAGAATTATGAAAACAACAAACCAGTTTTATTTATCCTACCAGATATCAAAAGTAAAAAAAAAAAGAAAGAAAAAGAAAAAAAAAGTCAGAGGATAAAATACCTAAACATGAAAACTTAATCTCAAGTTATTGTTGTTTAACGGGTATAAAGTTGCAGTTTTGCAAGATGAAAAAGTTCTGGAGATCAGCTGCACAAGGTGAATGTACTTAATACTACTCAATTGTACACTTAAAAATGGTTAAGATGGCAATTTTTATATTACGTGTTCTTTATAATTAAAAAAATGTAAGTGAATACTTTTATGCCACTAGGCAAAGAAACCTTTCTCACATAAACTAAAAAGTACACATAAGTCATAAAGGAAAAGACTGATTGATCTGACTGGTATAATTTCTGTACACCAAAGGACAATATAAGCAAAATGAAAGACTAGTAAAAACCTAAGAGAAAATATCTGGCATCATAAAAACAGGAAAAATGAAAAAAAGGATGAGTAATCAAAAGACCTAAAGAAATTCTACAAATCAATAAGAAAAATGTTCAACAACGAACAGGATAAGAAACAAAGCATACTGTGAACAGGCAATTCCCGTTAGAAAAAATACAAATAACCCTAAAAAATAAAAAATAGGAAAAAAAAAAACCTTACTAGTAATTAGTGAATTAAATATTAAAGACTAAGAAGACATTTTCCAAAAAATTTGAAAGCTAGACAGTAACAGTTCACAAGTGTATGAAATGATACTCTCAAAAACCTAATGATAAAGGTATAGACTGAAACAACAGTTCTGGAAGACAATCTGGCAATATCTTCCAAATCAAAACTGCATGTATCGGGACTTCCCTGGCTGTCCAGTGGTTGGGACCTCGCCTTCCAGTGTAAGGGGTGCAGGTTTGATCCCTGGTTTGGGGGGCTAAGATCCTACATGCCTCGGGGCCAAAAATCCAAAACATAAAACAGAAGCAATATTGTAACAAATTCAATAAAGACTTTAAAAATGGTCCACATCAAAAAAAATCTTAAAAAAAAATTGCATGTATCATCACCCTATATATGTGCCTCCTTACAGAAAATGACAACACTTTCTATAAAACAGTCTTAACAAAAAGAAATCAAACCTGAATCACATCAAGCCTCCATACCTAACTAAAAATGTACAGAAAATGCAGAGAACAAAAAACAAGTTAAACAATGCCATGGGATGCAATAAGCAAGAGCTAGAGTATGGAAAAAATCTGCAGGGCAAACCACCCAGTCTCTTCAATCAATACTGCAAAATTTAAAAAAGAGAGACAGGGAGGGAAGGATGGGAGGAAGGAAGGAGGGAGGAAGAAAGGAAGCTGGAGACAGAGAAAGAAAGGGGAATCAGGGAGAAGGAGTGAAAGAAAGAGAGAAGGGATGGGAGAAAGAGAGGGAGGGAGAAAAAGAGGAAAAATAGTTTGAAAGACTTTTTTTTAAAGGTGTATCAACCAATCAAACTGTAAACCTCATCTGGATCCTAATTCAAACAAGTAAAAAAATATGGAAGAAAATGTTTCTGACATTAAAACAGTTTAAAATTTGAACACTGACTGAATATTTAATGATACTAAAGAATTATTGTTGGGCTTCCCTGGTGGCGCAGTGGTTAAGAATCCGCCTGCCAATGCAGGGGACACGGGTTCAAGCCCTGGTCTGGGAAGATCCCACATGCTGCTGAGCAACTAAGCCTGTGCGCCACAACTACTGAGCCTGCGCTCTAGAGCCCGTGCTCCACAACAAGCGATGCCACCACAATGAGAAGCCTGCACACCACATCGAAGAGTAGCCCCCACTCTCTACAACTAGAGAAAGCCCACATGCAGCAAAGAAGATCCAACACAGCCAATAAGTAAATAATTAAATAAATAAAAATTAAAAGAAAAAGAATTATTGTTAATTTTCAAGTGTGATAATAGTGTTTTTCTCCAAAAAAAAAAAAGACCTTATATTTTCCAGAAACACATGAAATATTTGCAGATCAAATGACACGATATCTCAATTTGTTACAAAAATGTGAGAAGGGATAAAGTGAGAGTACAGATAAAACAAGATTGATCATGGGATGATAACTGTTGAAGGTGAGTAGAAGTTCACTCCTCTATTTTGTCTACTTGAAAATTTCCCTATAAAACATTTAAAGTGCATATACCATATGGTTCAGCAATTCCACTTCTTTTTATCTTAAAGGAACTATCAAGCAGGTGCATGAGAAAGTACATACAGGACACTCCTGACTCCACTGTTTGTAGTTTTAAAAAATTATAAACAATCTGCAGTAAAAACCCTGAGGGCCCAAATAAAACTGGTACAGCTATCGTACAAAACACAATGCAGAAACTGAAAATAACAACAAAACACAGATCTAAACATGCTGGAGAGTGAAAAAATCATACTGCCAAAATATATAAATATACCCCTTACAAAAAATAATCCATACAATACTATATATTTCCTACAAATATGTGTGTATATATGTATACTTACATATATAAATCAGTGTATATATGTATGTAAGTACATAAATATAAATGGACTGAAAATATCTGAAAAGATAGACACCAAATAGACACCACGGAGAGAAGAGGAAAGAACCAGGACTGTAGAAATGCTCAAGATGGACTTTAGTTTCACCAATCTTTTTAGCATTTCAAAAAGGAGAATTACTTCTGTGGGTAAAACTTATGTTTAAAAAAAGAACATTAATTCACATTTTTGCTGTCTCTTTGCGAATCAATGAATCTTTTTTGACTTTTGTACAGAACCAGAACCAAGATATACCTCCTAGAAAATTAACTATAAAACATACCCTTCTCTAAATCAAGAACTTATAGACAAGAATGTAATCAATCTGGGAAAAAAATATTAGGTTCAACCACACAAAACTGCCAACATTCTAACATTTTTGCCTTCAAAAAATGGCAATTTCATGAGTTTGACATAATAGATTTTCGTATAGCAACACTAGCATTGCAGGAAATTCATTATATTTATATATACTCTACTCCCGAAAATTTGTATGAAAACTAAAATGTGTGAAAAGATAAAAGGGGGATACTATTAAGTTTTTCAAAAACATGTATGTCCCTAATTTCACCTAACCTGTTGTCAACAATATAATTACGTTTCCACATTTTCTTAAAAATCTGTTCTCTTACTTCACACACAATATTGGATTAATATTCTTTAATCCAATAAGCGCTGACTGAAACCAAAGATTTGTAATTTTCATCTTGGTCTTAACTAATATTCAATTTATAAGCATACTTATTCTCAGCTGAATTTCTTTAATCTTCTACTCATTTTTACAAAATAAGAGCAAATATAATAATATACCAAGAACTGCATAAGTAATTTTTTTTAAGATGGTAACACTTTTGAATCCAAAATATTGGATAGACACAACTAGGCAAAATCATGTTAGTTGGTAACTGAGTTTCATTTATTCACATGAAAAGCAGAGTATAATGTACAAAAATATAGGTTGTATTAAAAAAGTCAAAAGGAGTGCTTGTAATTATAATTATTATCATCATCACAAGATCCTAATACCAAAAACAGACTTCAGGAATTGGGTTTTACCAAAATTTGTGGGAAAGATGCAAGAAATGTCTTATTTTCTATTCTTCCTCTTAGATCTTCAATCTATCTCCCATCAATGCATTCTCCACACTGAAGATCAAAGAGACTTCATAAACCTCTCTTTTAAAATGTCTTGATCAGGTCATTCCCCTGCTTAAAGTCCATTAAGTCCTACAAGGACTAAATGATGTGGTTACTCTCCATTCTTCAGTCGTACCATTTTTGCTATTTTTGCCATTGTTCTCTGTGTTCCAGGTATGTACTCTTTTTTCTTTTTACTTTAGCTTCACTTTTTAAAAATTACATTTTGTAAACTATCATACAATAAAAGAAACTTTTTTGCATGTACAGTTCTATGAGTTTTAGCAATACATATAGAGTCATGTAACCACCACCACAACCACAATACAGAAAGTTCCATTACCCCAACAGAAACTTCATCCAGTTGTCACATGAATCAATAATTTACTCCTGGGCTTCCCTGGTGGCGCAGTGGTTAAGAACCCACCTGCCACTGCAGGGGACATGGGTTCGAGCCCTGGTCCAGAAGATCCCACATGCCACGGAGCAACTAAGCCCATGCGCCACAACTACTGAGCCTGCGCTCTAGAGCCCATGAGCCACAACTACTGAGCCTGCATGCCACAACTACTGAAGCCTGCATGCCTAGAGCCCGTGCTCCGCAACAACAGAAGCCACCACAATGAGAAACCCGCGCATTGCAACGAAGAGGAGCCCCCCCTCACCGCAACTAAAGAAAACCTGCGTGTAGCAACTAAGACCCAATGCAGCCAAAAATAAATAAAATAAATAAATTTTAAAAAATAATAATAATTTATTCCTTTTTGTTGCTGAATAGTAATCTACTGTATGGATGTACCATCATTTATCTATTTACCCGTCAGAAAAACATCAGGTTGTTTCTAGTTCGGGGTGATTATGAATAGAACTGCTATGAACATTTATGTAGAGATTTTTATGTGAAATTAAGTTTTTGTCCTCTAGAGTAAGTACCCAGAGGGTGGTTGCTGGGTTATATGGTACTGTATGTTTAACTCCATAAAAAAGTACCAAACTGTTTTCCAAAGTGTAAAAAAAAATCATTAAGGTTAACACCACCTCGCCACCAGTGATAATAACGTTGATACTGTACTCCGCGATATAATGTAAAGAAAGGGGTCCTTTACCTCTTGTAGTATTCTTCCCAAAACACTATAGCCTAAGTGTAATCATCGGAAAAACATCAGACAAACCCAACTGAGGGATATTCTACAAAATACCAGACCAGTACTATTCAAAAGTGTCAGAGCTATCAAAAAGAAGGAAAGACTAACAAATTTCACCCTGTACTACCTTTGCAACTTTTCTGCAAATTCCAAATTTTCTTTTTTTAAAAGAAATGATTTTGATTTTAAAAGAAAATGATTTTTAAAAGAAATGATGATTTTGAACATCTTTTCATGTATTTATTTATCAACCTTATATCCTCTTTGACGGAATGTCTACGTCTTTTGCCCATTTTTAAACTTAGCTATTTGTTTCTTTACTCTTGAGTTTTGAGAGTTCTTTATATATTCTTAACATAAGTCCTTTATTGGATATGTGACAGTCAAACATTTACTCCTACTTTGTAGCTTGTATTTTTATTTTCTTAACAGTGTCTTTCACAGAGCAAAAAGCTTTTAATTTCTATGAAGTCCAATTTATCAATTTTTTTCCTTCAGTGGATCATGCTTTTGGTGTCATATCTAAGTATTCTTTGCCTAACCTCAAGTCACAAATATTCTCCCTTATGCCTTCTTCCAAGAACTTTACAGTTTCACAGTTTACATTTAGATCTATGATGCATTTTGAATTAATTGTTATATAAAGTGTGAAGTATAAATCAAGATTCTTTTTTGCATATCAATGCAAAGCCAACACCATTTACTAAAAAGGTCACTGTTTCTCTCCTGAATTGCTTTTGCAACTTTGTCAAAAATCAACTGGCCAAAGCTCTGTCCAGCCCCTTGGATCCGTTTTCATTGCTTCCACCGTGAGGTCGCTCATCAGACCCCAGCAGCCAAAATGGTGAAGCAGATTAAGAGAAAGTATGCTTTGCAGGAGGCCTTGAACAATGCAGGAGAGAAACTCCTAGTAGTCGACTTCTCAGCCACATGGTGTGGGACTTGCGAAATGATCAAGCCTTTCTTTCATTCTCTCTCTGAAAAGTATTCCAACGTGGTGTTCCTCAAAGTAGATGTGGATGACTGTCAGGATGTTGCTTCAGAGTGTGAAGTCAAATGCATGGCAACCTTCCAGTTTTTTAAAAAGGAACAGAAAGTGGGTGAATTTTCTGGCACCAATAAGGAAAACCTTGAAGCCACCATTAATGAATTAACCTCATCATGTTTTCTGAAGACATGACCAGTAAACAGCCATTGGCTGTTTAAAACTTGTAATTTTTTATTTACAAAAAGGAAAGGTCAAGCATAAACACTATATACCTAACTGCCATCTGATAAGTGACAATAAAATATTAACTCTACCCTTTTAAAGAAAAAACATCAACTGACGATATTTCTGTGGATCCTATTTCTGGACTGTCTACTCTGTTCCAATGATCTATGCATCTATCCCTTTGCCGATACCACACCATTTTTATTTCTGTACTGACATTCTTTTAGTACCTCCAATATGCTCCTTCGTTACTTCAAGAACTTCAGATATGCTGGTTCTGTCTTCCTGCACATTCTTCCGCTCTCACCTAGTAACTCCTAACTCATCTTTCAGAATTTTAGCTTAAATGTCACTTTCTCAGGAAAAACTCTGCATCATGAAAGTCAGAGAGGTTTCAGGAGAAAGCAGAAAAAAATCAAGATGCATCAGTCCAATAGGGCAGCAGTCCCCAACCTTTTTGGCACCAGGTATTGGTTTCGTGGAAGACAATTTTTCCACGGATGGTGGGGGGGACGGTTCAGGCGGTAATGCGAGTGACGGGGAGCGGCAGACGAAGCTTCCCTCGCTCACCCGCCCTGCCACTCACCTCCTGCTGTGCAGCCTCGTTTCTAACAGGCTGTGGACTGGTACCAGTCCACAGCCCAGAGGTTGGGGACCCCTGAAATAGGGCATCCAGTTACCAACTCAGCAAGAGTCAGAGACTACCAATGACTTTAAGAAGTTATTAGGATTTCCTAAGCTTTGTCACACCTCTGTGTTTATTTCTGTCATGACCAGCACCCCTTCTCTACCTCTTACTCCTTCTACCTTTCCCGTAAAGCTTAGCTGTAAAATCCTAAAAGCAAAAAAGGGAAAGTGTACTTATCATGCTGGCAAGTAAGGGGGAGCTGCCAATACGTCACTCCACTTCTGCCCTGGATAAGTGTTGGAGATAGAAAAGAGTCTCTAAGGAACAGAAGAAAGTGGATGAATTACCTAGGACCTAGACAAGGAGAAAACTAATCTAGGTTTAACAACAAAAAGGTACATCCCCCAACAAAAAAGCTAAGACAGTAATGAGGAAGACGCTGATCTTTGTATTAAGTAATTACAATTTAGAGAACTAGTTAGGAAAGGAAGGTTAAGACTTCTTTTAAAGAACCTCTTCCCTTAAAATGCCAAGTAGTTGACAGTAATGATTTCAAAATACTATAATCAGAAAAAAGAAAAGCAAAGTTAACTAATATTTTCTGAGCATTGTTATATGCCAGGGACTGAGATGGATATTTTATGTATGTGTTCTCATGTAGTCTTTATAAAAAATCTGTGAAGTAGATATTATTATTTCTACTTTATAAAGAAAGAAATTGAGTTTATACAGCTAGATTAGTTCTATTTCCTCTTTGTTCTTATTCTCGTAAGTTGTTTTTATAACTATATTCATGAAAAAATAAAGCAATATACAAAAAGATCTCAACTTAAATGAGAAAAGACAATTAACAGACACCAGTACTGAGATGACAAACATGTCTGAATTATCTAATAAGGATTTTAAAGCAGCTATCAGTAAAATGAACCAAAATACAATTACAAACACTACTGAAACAAATGGGAAAACAGAAAGTCACAGCAAAGAAACAGAAGACATAGAGAAGAATCAATGGAAATTTTAGAACTGAAAAATACAATAGCCAAAATTAAATTCAACGGATGGTCTGAACAGCAGAATGTCGATAACAGAAGAAAGAGTCGATCTTAAAGAAAGTGAACTTAAAGATCGATCAATAGAAATCATCCAGTCTGAAAAAGAGAAAAAGAAAAAGAATAAATTGAAAAAAATAATGGAGCCTCAGGGACCTGTGGAACAATTACATAAGATCTAACATTCACATCATCAAAATCCCAGAAGAAGAGGAGAGAAAATGTGGGCTGAAAACTTATTTGAAGAAATAATGGATGACAGTTTTTCAAATTCGGTGAAAATCATAAACTAACAAATTCAAGAAGCTGAGCAAACTGCAAACAGGTTAAACCCAAAGAAATCCAAACATACACACATTATAATAAAGTTTCTCAAACTAAACACAAAGAAAAAAATCCTGTAAGCAGCCAGAGAAAAACAATGCATTACCTACAGGGGAATTTCTCATCAGAAAACCATGGAGGCCAGCTGTACCAATTCCAAAACAATGCATGAGTACTTCATTCCCTACTTTATTACAGTTATTCAATAAGTACAAAAAGGTACTTATGGAGGCCAGCTGTACCAATTCCAAAACAATGCATGAGTACTTCATTCCCTAATTTATTACAGTTATTCAATAAGTACAAAAAGGTTATTCACTATTGTTTCAGTTATTTACCCAGGAGGTTGAACTCTTTTCCTTACGTTTGTTTACTCTATGTAAACTCTATTTTGACCTAATGGACATGACTTTATCAATGTACTTACTGGAATCTTAGTGTTGTAAATATTTTTTAAATATTCATAGTTATTTTAGATAGGATTTAAGGTCAAATTTGTAAATATTTTCCATTTTGTTATTTTTCTTTTTAATTTTGTGCTGGTTTTTTCATATAGATGTACTTAATTTTTTAGTCAATTTTTGAGTCTTCTTATTTTGGGTTACTATTTGCATAGTTTCACTAGTTTTCCAGTTTTTAAAAAGTTAACCATACATTTGCATACAGACAGGTTCAACACTAATTTTTCTAACTGCTACCTGATCACCTCAAAAATTAATGAAATAATTCTATCACTTGATAGACTTTATGCTTGCTATTGTATACTGAATTCCTAAATCATATTTTCTCAATTCTAAAAATGCTTTTCTTAAAATAATATTTCTAGGTTTCTGAAACTAGGAGAAGTATCAGAATTAATGTCCAAAAAAGGTACCAGTAGTTAAGCAAAAGAGTAAGTTGTGATGTATGTAACTGCTTGCCCATGTGTAAACCTATGGGAAATACCTTCCCATAGAAGGTATCTGTTTATCCAAATATCACCACAGCTGAATTTACTGCACAGATAAACTCACAAGCCTTTGAATTTTAAGTTAAATCTGAAAGCCTAACTGTCGCTTGAAAATGTTTTCAGAAAGCACTGAAATAAAAAGCTATTGTGATGCAAAAATTGTCTGTTGCGAGACAAGCAAGAGCAATTAAAGGCAGTAGAAATTACCCAGTCCCTCAAAATAGATCACAGAATTAGCAGAGCTGGGAGACACTGGTGTGACCAATTTACATTTTACAAAGTACTATTACCCAAGGGCTGGATATCTGTCAAAAGTTTCCAGCTGACTCAAAAAAGAAGTTATTTAATTCACAGTTTATAGAAAAACTGAAACCATGAATTTAGCCAACAAAGAAAAGCAGTTAAATTCCAAACATTTCCCATATGACTCAAAACTATACTGACAATCATAATGTATAGAAAAGCAGCAACAGGTGAGGAAAATCAGTATGTCAGTATGAAAAAGGATTAGACTCACTCTTGTATTACGATTCCAAAGAAGATGGTATAGAAACTGTATGGATAAATGTATGCTTCTGTCAATTAATTTCTAAGAAGGATGTGAAAAATAAATTTAATGTTTCTTCTTTCTTTAAAGTATATTCAATCAATAGTATATATCACAATTAATAGTCTTAGAATTGAGAAAATGCACTGTGTGTATATATGTGTGAATATATTTGTCTATGTCTATTCAGTCACTTATTTGCTCATTCATTTCTGGGTAAAGGAAAGCAAGAACAGAGAAGCAGGAACAAAACTAAAGATAATAATGAATAAAGATCAAACCCTTCCAAGATCCTAAAGGTTACTGTGATGCAGAAAAACACATGATGAAGTAAATACAACCCAGGGAAAAATGACAACCAGATAGATAACTTACTAGCAAATAAAATAGCCAAAAAAAACCTGATAAAATTAAAGGTAATAGCAAATTGAAATAGCTGAGAAAAAGTAAGTAAAAATAGGTCTTAATTCAGTTGAAAGTAAGAGTATTAAGAACTTATTAAAACTATGTAGTACCTAACCAAGATTCAGAATACCATAATTCTTGATCAACCACCCTACCACTGCAGTAGGTTCCAGAGAATGAAAGTGAGAAGGGATGTACCAAAATTGCCTGTTTATTATTATCAAAGGGTTTGGACCATAGGCAACTAGGGACTCCTCTGCCTCAGTTACAGTTAAGCCTAACACCTGAAACACTGAGAACAAGCCAAATGATTTCCTGGCTTCTTTTATTTAGGTCCACATCTTAACCCACAGAAAAGAAGGAAAAGATAATCGAGTACTTCTACAAACAGCCATGATGGAGTAACAGGGATCTGATTAATCCTTCTGGTTATACAATCAAACTGGATAAAATAAACAACAGCTTTCAGCTATTGGACAACAGTCAAAGCAGGAGTGGGATCCCTGAGAAAAGGGGAAAAAAATTAGGTGAGACCTCCAACTGCCTCACTTTACACCCCTGAAGCAGTTTCCAGGATGCAGGGTAGAGAGGGAGGACTTCAACAGAGCCTGGCAGTCTCAGAGAGTTGAGACAGACTGACAATGTTCAGGGAAGCCAAAGCAGCCAGAATCTGGTTAAAGCGTACCAGAGAGAAGGGACCTGCAGACACAGAGCTCTGGAAATCTGTAGAGGTCTCCCCTCAAGTCTTTGACAGGTCATCTGCAAGAGGAAACTACCTAACGTTGGGGAAAGAACCAATGAAAAACAAATAGGTCAAAGAAGTCCCAAAACTCATACAAGGGTAGAGATAATTTGTATTCCCACCAAGTAGAGTGAAAAGACCTCATAATGATAGGGATAGAATAGGATAGTTATACAGGTAGTTGTAGAAGTCCCACTAAGGGACTATAGATAGAGAGGGAAACCTAGGAAACTTTGGGAGACCACCGTTAAGTTAATGATCGTCCAAGAAAGCTATTGGAACATCGTGGAATGAAGCAGGCTTGCTTAACTATAAAGCCATAAATAAAAGCACAAGATATGCCCCAGGCCATTAGGTGGAAGAAAAATGTCACCACCCTTCTACTGACTTGAATAAGTGCTATGATAATCCTAGTTTGACCTCATAGGGTGAGACACTCTCCTGACTGATACGAAGGAGGAACTAGTGATGTAAGCCCCATGTCTACTCGAAGAAGGCAGCCTTTTCCCCTCCCCCTTTCCTTTGACTATAAAATTGTAGCCCACTTAATCCTCAGGGCAGAGCTCCCTTGCCTGCCTGCTTGCATCTCTTACAAGCGTCCTATATTAATAAATCTACTTCTTGCCTATCACTTTGCCTCTCGCGGAATTCCTACATAAGGAACGTGAGTCTCAGTAAGTCCAGACACCAGGTGAGTGACTCTATTTAAAAGACCGTGGGTTGGAGTCCCAAACAGAGTTTTGGCCTGGTTCAAGTCCTGGCCGCATGCATCCAAATCCCTGCCGCATGTGTTCAAGTCCCAGTCTGAGTTACACGGTTTTAATAATACATGAAACATTAAGTAAAGTCCTCAAAAAGTAGCAACTCTAAATTAGCTCAAGGAAATAAGGATGCCCAGGACCCACCCTACCAAAGCTTCCTCAAAACAAAGTGAATCTCAAAAAAAATCAAAGTGATTTCAAAAAGTTTAACTGCATGCCAAATTTAGACCAACATTACTTAAAGGAATACAACAAAATCCAACACCCAGCAACATAAAATTCACAATGACATCCAATGAAAATTTACAAGGCATATAAACTAAAAGGAAAATATGACCTACAACCAAGAGACTAACAGATCAATAAAAACAGACACAGAACTAACAGATAGACGGAACTAAGCGGACAAAGATATTAAAAGAACTACTATATATATGCTCAACATGCTCAAGAAGGCAGAGAAAGACATGGCGATGTTTAGGTGAGAAGGGCAAGATTTTTTTCAAGCCCAAATGAAATTTCTAGAAATAAAAAACACAAGATCTGAAATGAAAAATACACTGGATGGGATTAATAGCAGATTGGACAATTAATTTGAAAACACACAATAGAAAATATCCAAAATGAAGCACAAAAAGAAAAAACAGAAAGGGAGAAAGGGAGGAAGGAAGGAAGGAGGGAGGGAGGGAGAAAGGAAAAGAAGGGGAACACCAATAATTTGTAGCAATACATCAAACTAATATACATGTAACTGGGGTCTAAAAGCTAGAGGGAAGAAGGTGATAGAAAAAAATATGTAGAGAAATAATAGGCAAATGTTTTTTCAAGCCATAAACCCGCAGAACAAAGAGGCTCAACAGAATACAGGAAAGATAAACAAAGAAAACCACACTTAGAAATATCATAATCAAACTGTTGAAAACCACTGATTAAGAAAAAATGTTAAAAGTTGACAGAGGTAAGGAAAAAGACTCATTATGTACAGAAAAAGACTTCTCATTGGAAACTATGCAAATGAGAAGTCAGTGTAGTGACACTGCTAAGTACTGGAAGAAAAAAAGTCAACTTAAAATTCTATATCCAGGGCTTCCCTGGTGGCGCAGTGGACAGGAACCCACCTGCCAATGCAGGGGACATGGGTTCAAGCCCTGTTCCAGGAAGATCCCACATGCCACAGAGCAACTAAGCCCGTGCTCCACAACTGCTGAGCCTGCGCTCTAGAGCCCGAGAGCCACAACTACTGCAGCCCGCACCGCTGGAGCCCCTGCTCCGCAACAAGAGAAGCCACCGCAATGAGAAGCCCACGCACCACAATAAAGAGGGGCCCCCGCTCACTGCAACTAGAGAAAGCCCATGTGCAGCAACAAAGACCCAACTCAGCATAAATAAATAAATAAATAAATAATTCTATATCCAGTTAAAATATATTTCCAAATGACTATGGAAATGCTTTTAGACAAAGGCTGAGAAAAATCCATTATAAGGCATGCACCTTTTTTTTTTTTTTTTTTTTTTTTTTGCGTTATGCGGGCCTCTCACTGTTGTGGCCTCTCCCGTTGCGGAGCACAGGCTCCAGACACGCAGGCTCAGCAGCCATGGCTCACGGGCCCAGCCCCTCCCAAGGCATGTGATATCCTCCCGGACCGGGGCACGAACCCGCGTTCCCTGCATCGGCAGACGGACTCTCAACCACTGCGCCACCAGGGAAGCCCTTGCACACCTTTTTAAAGAAATGTTCTTTAGGCAGAAGGAAAAGAATATCAGATCAAAATTTGGATCTACATGAATATCAGATCAAAATGTGCATCTACACAAAGGAATGAGGAGTACTAGTAACACTAGTAAATATATGAATAGATATAAAAGACATCTTTGGGGCTTCCCAGGTGGCACAGTGGTTGAGAGTCCGCCTGCCAATGCAAGGGACGCGGGTTCGTGCCCCGGTCCGGGAAGATCCCACATGCCGCGGAGCAGCTGGGCCCGTGAGCCATGGCCGCTGAGCCTGCGCGTCCGGAGCCTGTGCTCTGCAACGGGAGAGGCCACAACAGCAAGAAGCCCGTGTACCGCAAAAAAAAAATAAAAAAAGACATCTTTGTCTAAGGTTTTAACTTCTGGATTTGCTTTTTTTTTTTTCCTCAATTGTCTTAATTTCAAGAAAAATCTGTGCTTACAGTAGAAACTAAAAAACTAATCCCCTGAAAGAATCTCACTCCCATGAAGTAACCATTGTGAAGATATTCATAACATTAATTGGGCATATTTCCATCTTTTTATAATCTCCAGAACTATTTCTCACCATAGGAATTATATATTCCTTGAAAGCTAGAAAAGACTCACTGGCAAAACAATCTGGCCCCAGAACCAATTTTTTGAGAAAATGACTCGAACTTTTCTTCCATAGTTTTCTGGGTTGCCCAGATTTTCTTCTTCTTAAAGTAGTTTGGGCATTTAATTCATTTCAGAGAGATTTCAAATAAATTGGCTTATGGTTACTAAATAGAACTCTCTTATAATTCTAAAAATCTCTTTTCTGCTTTTATGTCCTGTTTATTCTTTCTTACTTTGGTTTTCTATCTTTTCCTTGATAAAATCAGTCAGATATTTACTTTGTTTTTTAACCTTAAGAAGTAGCTCTTAGATTTTTTTTAATTCTACAGTTTGTTTTTCAGTTCATCTGTTTCTGCTTTTATCTTATTTATATCCTCCCTTTCTCCCAGGCACTAATTTTGTTGGTTTTATTTGTTGTTTTACTAAAATCTGAGGTTGAGTACATTTCTTTTTCAAAAATCAATTTTCTAAGGTCAATATCAGTCTTTGCCTGAGTCTGTATTTAGTTTGCTATATAATCAGTTATTGTATACTTGATCTCCTGGTTGATTCAATATGATTTAAGAACATTTTCTGTTTGATTTTTCCAAGTGGTTGGAGTAGCACATTTTAAACTTCTGTTATAGTGAGAGATTGGACATGTCTAGTTTTAGCTTTTCTGGAGTTTACTGACGTTTTCCTCGTGGCTTAACCTAATTTTTTTTTTTTAATGTTGCACAGTCAACTGGAAAAGTATACTTAATCCGAAATTTAAATGGAAGCTTTATAAGTAACTAAATAAACCACGTTACAAGCAATACAGGTCTTACACTATACTTCAGGCTTTCAATTTTTACTAGCAGGAAACGCATCCATATATGAAGAGTAAGGTCAGACGTTCTCAATCTTACACCTAACCTAATTTTAGTTTACACTGCTAGACGTGTAATAGGCAGAGTGTTTTTTAATAATATAAGGAATTTCTAATTCTAAGCAATGTCCAAAAATTCTCGAAAATATTAATAGCTATTTAAATTCATTTCCATGTTCATTTTTAATTGAAATAGGAGGTTAAAGTGATAAAAATACTTGAAAGTCACTCCATATCAAACACCATTTCAAAACCAATAAGGCATCCCTCCTTAAAACAGTAAAATGTGATTTGACTAGCATGTTAGAGCTATGACTTTTCTTGTATGAGACACTACACTCCAACTAATAATTAGTGACTACAATAACTTTTCAGGAGCCCTATCATATCAGAAAATTATACTGAACTAGCAAAATCCCTAAATCCCTGGTTTTCCCAAATCCACGCTTTTGCAGCTTGTTTAAACTAGAATTCGCTTTCCTTTTCAATTCTGATTAAAAATCAGTTTCTGAACTCAAGCTTTTGGTTTCACTCCAAGATGAAGAGATGGAGGAATCCTGGCTCTCCTGTGAGTTAATTTCAAAGTACACCTTATTAAGATTCATTTTCCTCCTACAAAAAAATTTTTTTTGGTGTTTTATTTTGCTATGCAGAGTTTTTTATTTGCATACGTATATATGTAATAACAGTTTACACTTCACAGGGTTACTGGGATAGTATCTGAAAATATATATTTAAGTGTATATCACATTGCCTGCTGCAAAGTAAACACTAAATATTAGCTATTATTATTATTATTACATTTTTGTTTTCTCCTATCAGCTTTCTTTTCTCTTAAATTCACTGATCCCATACTCTGTAACTGACCACTTTAGCTATGCCTCCTCATTTAAGATCATCTTCAGAACAATAAATGGTTCAAGGCCTTTACCAACTAACTGATGACAGATGTTAAACTGAGCACCTCTCAACTGTGCTTAATCTTGCATATCACCTTTTGGTTTCCATAGCATCCAGGTGTAGTTTGGAGAGTATTTCATCTTTCCACTCAAAGCTTTCATGATCAGATAGAAGAGTGAGTTTCCACCACACACATTTATTTTATTCTTCAAAAAATATGTTTTATTTCTTACCAATAAACTAGTCCATAAAAGCAGAACAGTCAAGTAACTGGTTATTCAATTTCAATAGCTGTGCCATTCAATAATTATATTGAATAATTATATTCTGTCATTTGGAAAATGGAAGAAATTCTTGTGCCTCTACAACCTTCAGTTTCCAAATAGTTTAATATAATTTCCAAAAATACCATTAAAGATACGTTAAAAGGTTGTTTCAGTTTATTGCTATACAAAATAACAAGCACATGGGATGGAGGGAGCAAGGCAGTGAAGGACAGAAAAATAGCACAGGTTTCAACTAGCTACACCGAGTTTTCAGATGGTCACCTTCCACAAACTTCAGGAAAAGGTTATCTGTAATTATGAACAATCTCTTACTCTTGAGGGTGAAACCAAAAATTGTCCTCCTTACTGAAGCGTATATGCCTCCTTTCATGAAGCTTAGCTATCTTACATCATAATGTATTTTGCTGCTGGCCAAAGAGAAATGTAAATATCCCATGGAGTTGGGACAAGTTACATTTTCCCCTAAATTGTTCCTACCTCACTCCCTAGTAGAGAAGTATTATTTTGGCATCCAACTCTCTCGGTAATCTTTCTCAAACTGAGAGACTATTATAAGCAAGTGCCTTACAGAGAACACAAAGATACTCATTAAACCACCACAGCACATTATCATCAGTTTTTCCCCCACGTCCCAGGCCTCGGGCTTCTTAAAGTAACTACGCCATATTCGCCTCTCCCCATTTAAAAAATTAATTAAAGAAATAAGAACAATTTTTAAAACAAAACTGTGAAGTAGCTTTCTCTTAAACCAAAAGGCATATTTACTAGATATATGTTATGTGCTGGACAGTGTGCTAAGTGCTTCCCCTGATTTTATCTCAGGAACCCATGTAAAGTCAAATGAGAAGTAATTGTATGACAGGTGTGGGGGTGTCGGGGGAAGAAGATCAAAGAGTCACAGAGAAATTCAGCAAATAGGACCAATGGAATCAACAAGTAACTCAAAGTCAAACGGACCAGGAATAGGCTGCTTGCAGATCGGGAGATAAATCTAATTTTGAAAAAAAAAACTAGAAGCTGTTACTATACACTTTATTCTACTTTTTTTAATTGAAGTATAACTGATTTACAATGTTGTGTTAGTTTCAGGGGTACAGCAAAGTGATTCAGAGATATATATATATATATAAAATATGTATTCTGAATATAAAATACATATATTTTATATACAATAGTGTGTATCTGTTAATCCCAAACTCCTAATTTATCCCCCACCCCACTTTTCCCCTTTGGTAACCATAAGATTGTTTTCTATGTCTGTGAGTCTATTTCTGTTTTGTAAATAAGTTCATTTGTATCGTTTTTTTTTTTAGATTCCACATATAAGTGATATCATATTTGTCTTTGTCTGACTTACTTCACTTAGTGTGATAATCTCTAGATGCATCCCTGTTGCTGCAAATGGCATTATTTCGTTCTTTTTTTATGGCTGAGTGGTAGTCCAATGTATATATGTACCACACCTTCTTTATCCATTCCTCTCTAGATAGAAATGTAGGTTGCTTCCATGTCTTGGCAACTTTAAAGAGCGATACACTTTATTCTTTGGCTTCTAGCTTCATACTAAGTCAATTCTTAGTTTCTTGGTGAGTACCTTATAAAGGAGTAAATTTGACTGGACTCTGGATTCACTAAATATTAAGACAACTTCCAAAATCAAAATTACAAATGAAAACTGGTATTTAAAAGTTTAAATTCTAGCCAGTACACTAAAACAAACAAAAGAAATAAAGGGTACAAGGATTAGAGTGGAGGGGTTAAAAATAAAGCTTATAAGGAGATATAAAAACCAGGGAAGTGGGCCTCCCTGGTGGCTCAGTGGTTGAGAGTCCGCCTGCCGATGCAGGGGACACGGGTTTGTGCCCCGGTCCGGGAAGACCCCACGTGCCGCGGAGCGGCTGGGCCCGTGAGTCATGGCCGCTGGGCCTGCGTGTCCGGAGCCTGTGCTCCACAACGGGAGAGGCCACAGCAGTGAGAGGCCCGCGTACCGCAAAAACAAACAAACAAACAGAGAAGCACAGACTCTAGGGCTAGAATGCCTAGATTCAAATCCCAGCTCTGCCACATACCCACTACACAACGTTGGGCAAGTTAATGTCTATTTCACTGGAGCTCTTCCTTGCAAGGACCTAATGGGTTAATACGCATAGGTGCTTAAAATAGAGCCTGGTAAACAGTAAGCACTATATAGTAAAACTGTCATTTGTGTACAATATGGTTTTGTATATATATATCCCAAAAGACTCAAGAAATTATTAGAAATAAAAATTCGGCAGGTTGCTAAATACACATAGTTCAATTGTATTCTTATAAGCCAAGAAAGAGAAAATGTAAATTTCTGGACCTTTTTCTTATGGAAATTTTCAAAAAAGCTTTGAAAATAATATCAAGAATTACACCACCACCACCCCACCCTCCAACACCACAAGTGCCTAGCTTAAACAAAGATCAACTTATGGCCAATCTTGATTCATCCCCAGCCACAGCCTTCCCTCTATTCCTGATAATAAAGCAGATCCCAGACAAATCCTTGCATCCATCAACATTTCACTATGTATCTCTAAAAGATGACTCTTCTTCAATATAACTACATGGTGTTATCTATCACACCTAAAAATTAACAATGATTTCTTAATATAAAATATCCAGTGTTCAAATTTCCCTGATTATTTTATAAATATTTATTTATTAAAATCTGGACCCAAATAAAGTCCAAACATTGCTATTAATTTCAGTTTTCTTCCTTCTTTTCTCTTGTTTTGTTCCTCACAATTTATTTGTTTAAAAAAAAACCAAGTTGTGTGTCCCAAAGACTTCCCCATAGTCTAGATTCTGCTGACTGCATCTCCATGGTATCATTTCACTTGTTTCCCTGTCTTCTATGTTTCCTGTAAATCGGTGATTGGAGCTAGAGGCTTGATCAGATTTAGATTCAAATTCAATTTTTTTGGCAACGATACTTCACAGAAAGGATCGTGAATTTTCATTAAGAGAAACCTAATGTCCGACTGTCCCTCCTCCCGTGATGTTAGCAGCCACTGATGATCTTTGCTTACGTCCTGGAATTCATTATGAAATGGTAATGTTCTATTTATCACCCATTAACTGTAAATAGAATACTACTAACTAGAATACACCTGAGAAAAGAAACTTCCTCTCCTCAACTACTGGTCACATTCAGGTATAGTTGGTTTCTTAGCATACTCCAAAGAAAATGAATGAGTTCTTTAAAGTATCATCATTAACTCATCAGTTTAAACATATTGGATGTGATTGATTATATATTGTAGTTACACTTACTAATGCTCAAATTGTCTCATCTTTGGCCAGACAGAGCCCATTCAATTAAGCACCTTCGTTGTTTTGCCACCCCCTATGATAGCTTCCTTGCAAGATGTTCAAGGCCCCAGCTCTGGAACCAGCTTTAGCCATAAGCTGCTTTCCATTTCAACTAGCTCCTTTCTTATTCTTTATTTCTACTAAACTAAAAATGCCTAATTCTTAATTATAAATCAACTGTGTTATATTGAATACATTCTGGATATTATGATTGAACATGGACCCAGAAATTATAGAAATATTTCCTTCTCAAGTCTACTTTCAGCATTCCATTCAATGTCCAAAAAAGAGCATATCCCACTCAAAACTGGATGTTAAATGCTTCAATTTGAGAGACTGGAGCAACAAGATTCCTAATATATTCTCTGCCGGCATTTTGGCTCTGGAAAGTATTTCTTCATGTTCTATTTCAAAATTTAGATGTGGTTTTTAAACATGTACAATAAAAATTCACTGGTTGTTTTTTCTTTGATAACCCAATAAAATCATCAAGTGTGGGGAAATGGTCAAACTCTTAGATAAGAATTATTTTGCATCATAATTCAGACTTTTATAAAATTCTTATACCTCATCCTTAACATTGAAACTCATGATACTGTGAATATGAAGTTATAAGTTCTGACTATTTGAAAAAGTAGATGTAAGTTTATGCCTCCTTGAAATCATAGAAATGGCATTATCAGTGGTAAAGAAACATTCTTCTTATTTTACTAAAAAACAAATTAACAAACATGTAAAGCCCTGTCACCCTACACAGCTAGCATACATCGCTGTGGAAAAGCAGGATCCTATATTTGCTGACCATTTCTTCCCAAAATCCTAAAAAGACATGGTGTTAGTGGCCAAAAATTGCTTACATCCACAATTTTTACTGGTTTTTTTCAACATTAAATCACAACCAGAAATCACATTACTAAATGCCAAACTTTTTCCTCTGGAAAAAAGCAGGATATAAATTTATATCTTGGTGCAATTTCTTTTCAGACCAAGTGCACCCTCTCCTACAGCTAAAGTTGTTGGGTTTTGATCAGAGGAGCCAATGCAACTTTTCCAGACAACAATGGCTTTAAAAAACTAACCAACCACCACCACCACCAACAACAACAATAAAACAAAATATCAACAAAAAAACTCTTCTGTTAGTGTGGATTTCTCAGTGATTAAACAGTAACACATCTCTATGAAGTGCTGGTATGTCCTCAGCACATCAGTGCTTTCATCCAACTGAAAAACAAAAAATTCTGCTAGCATGCACATGACAGTAATTGCTTTTCCAGATGGTATGCCTTTGATAAGGGATTTTTGCCAAAAGCTCATTTTACTTTCTCTCCAAGCATAATATTTGTCGTTAAGTTTGAAACTGGTTTGACAAGCTTCTCAGTAGTAGTGTGAGTTGACCTGTTTTTTGCTAGAAGAAGGATAACTGTGAATGATACTTCAGTAGTGTGGTCTTCTCTATCTTTAGCAATAATGTGCATTAATCTAACACTGAAAAGCATCATTTTATATAATGTTATACACTTTTTTCATTTTTCATCAAAAGTCTAAAAAGTAACTATTAAAGAAAAGGAAACTAAGACAAATATTAATTCAATTCCTCAGGGTAGCATGAAAGTAGAAGAGCCAAAGCTTGTGCTCTTTCCATCACACCACAGAGAAAATCATGGTGGCAAGGGAATACCTATTCCCTCAATTATACCTTGTTGAAATGTTTTCAAATGTTTTTGTGAGTCCAAACAAAATATTTTTAAAGGTACTGTTTTAACTTAATGTAAACTATAATCCAAGACATCACCTTACAAATGTTCTAGGGCCGCAACTCGTACTGATTTTGTTTTGTTTTAATCCCCCTTCCCAAAAAAACAAAATCCCACTATCTCAAAATCTTAAAATCCTCTCAAAAAATTTTTAAGAAAATATTGTCAAAAAAAAAAAAAGAGGGCTTCCCTGGTGGCGCAGTGGTTGAGAGTCCGCCTGCCGAGGCAGGGGACGCGGGTTCGTGCCCCGGTCCGGGAAGATCCCACGTGCCGCGAAGCGGCTGGGCCCGTGAGCCATGGCCGCCGAGGCTGCGCGTCCGGAGCCTGTGCTCCACAATGGGAGAGGCCACAACAGTGAGAGGCCCGCGTACAGCAAAAAAAAAAAAAGAAGGAAAGAAAATATTGTCAAAATGTATTATATAAAACTTCTGAGCACAAGTTTGTGAAATTTTTACTTCATTTTTGAAAGGGAAAATGACAAATATTAGTTTGCAAATGCGCGGGGCAATATAAGAAATTGATGAATAGAAATCCCTAATTTAAGGATTTAAGCAACCTAATTTGGTTATATGGCACTTTCACAAGTAGAACCATAGATGGGTGACAACCACAACCAATTAGTCACCAAATTCAATTGATCAGAATTTCCTACTCTCTTTTTGTTGACATCTGAATACAGAACTTAACTATATTACTTAGAAAGGAATACTAAACTATGATTTTTATGTGCTCATTTCATAATTGCTTTTTTTTCTTTTTAATTATTTTATTTTTGGCTGCATTGGGTCTTCATTGCTGCGCATGAGCTTTCTCTAGTTGCGGCAAGCGGGGGCTACTCTTTGTGGTGCGTGGGCTTCTCATTGCAGTGGCTCCTCTTGTTGCGGAGCACGGGCTCTAGGTGCGCGGACTTCAGTAGTTGTGGTGCAAGGGCTTAGCTGCTCTGCGGCATGTGGGATCTTCCTGCACCAGGGCTCAAACCCGTGTCCCCTGCATTGGCAGACAGATTCTTAACCACTGCGCTACCAGGGAAGTCCTCAAAATTGCTTTTAAATGGTTTTCAGATGAGAGTATTTAGCCTCCCTAGACCCAGAGTAAACATTCTGAGTGAAAGATGTCTTCAACTTCATTCATAATGAAGTTATAGAATAATTTATATCCTTCCACATATTTAGACTTATTCTTCGCAAAGCCTGAACATTCAACTAATGTTGTTAAATGAAAGTAAGAAGGAAAGATAGCTTTAAAAAATAAGGGAGGGGCTTCCCTAGTGGTCTAGTGGCTAAGAATCCGTCTTGCACTGCAGGGGATGCCAGGGAACTAAGATCCCACATGCCACGGGGCAACTAAGCCTGCGTGCCACAACTAGAGAGCCCGTGTGCCGCAACTACAGAGCCCACGAGCTCTGGAGCCCACGCACCACAACTAAGAGCCTGCACGCTGCAACAAAAGATCCCGCGTGCCGCAACTAAGACCTGACACAGCCAAAAAATAAAGTACATCCAAATTTTTTAAAAAGGAAAATGATTCTGGTAATAAGTCAAATTATATATTTAATATCATTACCATTTGATTCAAACTGACACCAAAAAATTTTTGAAAAGTACAATATACCTGCTAGCTGCCAGAGAAGTCTTAAAACTTCTCATCAAAACAACCTCTTTTTCATCTGCTATTTGACTCGAGGTAACTTTTCTTTGGCAAAAACTGCTCAATTATACCACCGCCTTCTAGAAAGTAATCCACTTATTTTAACTGAAGCAGTCTTAGGTTTTTCAATATGGATTCTTATATTGTAGAATTTACTGTTTTACATATTCTTCTTCCGAAACAGAATAAAATGAAATTTAAAATCCAAGTAATAAGTGATACATTTTTCTCAGATTTTCATCTTCTCTATAATCTAGCAAAATTAATTTACAAACCTCTATAATGTATACAGAGAACCAACCAACTCTGACTGTCCCTAAAAATAATTATCTTTCCATACTTTCTGCCTATTTGGAAAAATACAATTAACACAAAATTATTTTGTTTTTAAATAAACACCAAACTAACTGTACCCTCTTTGAAATTTATATGTATTTTAGAAAAATAGAGACCACTATGTTTTCTGTTGATACTATGTTTCCTTTGATTGTTTTCAATTGTCTTACGTAGTCTTTAAAGTGGACACCCAATGATTTGGAAGTATCATTTGACTCTTTAATTACACGCCTGGTTTTTCTGAGCTAAGTGAAACTAACCCGTCAGATCCCCAAGGTCCTATAGAAACAGTCTACAGGGAGTATAAGTGACATTTCTTGGTGAATAGAAAACTCTTAACAGTAAGTTTAGGAAAACAGGAAAGAGAGGTTTCCAGATCAAACTAAAGGACAATCACTAAGATCTCTTGTATCATGTAAGCACAGTTGGTTAGAGTGCTGAATTCAATTGCTCATCTCAGAGGGTCATGACATAAATAAAATAATTATTAAATTGACATTTATTTATTCCAGTTCTCCTATACTGAGTGTTAATCTGCACTCAGTGTATTTCTTTATTTTTAATGAACATTTTGATATATTTTCTTACATTTGTGTTTCTTCGTTTTTTTTTAATAAATTTATTTACTTTATTTAGTTTTGGCTGCTTTGGTTCTTGCTGTGCACAGCTTTCTCTAGTTGTGGCGCGCGGGCTTCTCATTGCAGTGGCTTCTCTTGTTGCGGAGCATGGGCTCTAGGCACGTGGGCTTCAGTAGCTGTGGCATGCGGGCTCATAGCTGTGGCTGGCGGGCTCTAAAATGCAGGCTCAGTAGTTGTGGCTCACGGGCTTAGTTGCTCTGCGGCATGTGGGATCTTCCTGGACCAGGGCTCGAACCCATGTCCCCTGCACTGGCAGGTGGATTCTTAACCACTGTGCCACCAGGGAAGTCCATTCTATTTCTTATAATTGACATGCTTTCCTAATTATAAGGATGACCTCCCTTTAAAATCTGAATCTCTTCTCAGATTTGGAGGAACGTGTGTGTCGGGGGGGGGGGGGGTGGCCTCTTCCCCAAAAGCTAACCATTCTAACATAAAAACTTTTAAACTTATGAAATCTATATAGATAGAAATCAGCATTATAAAATGACTGCCAAGGAGTCAAATTAAAGTAAAACTGTACCTCGAATACCTTAGAATAAGTAGAAGTTCTAAATGTCGGTGTCTTCATTTGGAAGCAAAAATTCTTACTGCCTGATCTTGCCTGATGGTCCTTGATTTTTATCATCAGAGTCGGTTCCAGTTACATCCCATTAGATCTAAAGTAGGAGAAAAGAGACATTTGTTCTACTGAAAACATTAGATTTTAGATACTGTGACACATCATTGTTTCCCTATAAGCATACAAAGATTCTTATAACAGATGCTTTCCTTGTTCAAGAAATTCTAATTCCCATTCTTGTCCCTACCACAGATTTTAAAAACTGAAATTAAAGAATAAAGGTTAAGTAAGTAAACAAATATAAAGTTGATAAGCAGTAATTAGTTACTAGCTTTAAAAAGGTTCTGATCCCCAAAGGAGGTATGCAGTAAATTGGGCTTTGCATTGGTAATTCAAGGAGGCAAGAGACCTAAGCTACTGACTCACTCATCAGAGTTGCTGAAGTCACCCCAGCAGCAGTGGCCTCAGTACCCAGTTTCAGGTAAAATGGAACAGCAGGAGGAAACAGGATTTCCAGCAGAAGATACCTCTATGATAAAGAAGCACCCAATATGATGGCTATCATTCATTCCTGGGTCCTTGGCAGTAGGACGTGACAAATTGTGGACTTTCCTAAATTAATGGTAGTGCTGTATCTTCCCATTCTACCTCAAAGCTAACTCCAAACAGTGGGACTGTGCAGACATCAGAGAATGCTTAAGAAATGTGAGCCCTACTGGCTTTCGTTATTTAAAGCCTAACTGCTTTAGGTTATACCACCCAGAGTTAAGTTTTCGACTAATATTCCCTTTAGATTACAAAGACACAGTGGATCAGGCTCCAGAGACGATCATTACACCACAGGTCAATTCAGGAATCTTGCTAGTTACTTCTACCTGTGGCTCCCACCCCTGTCACCCTTGGGCTTTATTCAAAACATAAACCATTGTGACTACCTTTTCTCTTGTCTTCATGCCCACAGTGTTCTCTTTGCTGTCTCAGTCACTGCATGTGTTCCCCAACTGCCGCCCTTCCTTCCAACCTTTTCCACAGGGACCTCTGGAAACCCCTTTTACATAGTAAAACAAAAGACCTCTACATCCTCAACCTTATCACTGAACACTACTTTCAACCACTGGGCTAAATCTGGCTCTTGGAAAAGAACCCTCTAGAGTGAAGACTAAGGCCATAGGAATCAACCTTGTCCACAGTAACATTTCCAGACCCTACCTCACAAGCAGTCCCACCCTTTCCCTCATGGTCATGCCATCTGGCTGTCCAACCCTCTTCTTGACTTTGTCGTTCAATATTCCACTCTATCTTTTCTAACCGGGGTCCAGTCTCAATCCCTTAGATGCACTCTACCTACACTCATCTTTCCAGTTCTGTGTTATCACCAATCTCAAAATCTTGGTTGTCACCCAAGCTATCAGTCCACCAAGTACGTTATTTTCTTTCTTCCACTTCACCACTCTCAAATTCCTAATCCTGGGTCAATTCAATCACCTGCTAGAGAAAAAACACACAACCACGTGGACTGATCCTGCTATAATATTAAGGTCTTCAAATTTAGTTAGACACTGAACGCTATCTATGTCATTAATCAGATCCTTCTCCCGTAACGCACACTGCCTTTGTTCCCAAGTGTGCAACTCTCCCTCTTCCAGCCCCACCTGGGGTAGAATGGGAAAGGAGTTTTATGTTTTCCTTAACCACTTATATTGTAAAAATACTATGTCTTTCATCTACTTTTAACATTTTCTCAGTCTATCGCTGGCTTTCAATACAAAAGTTTTTCTTTTCACGTGGCCAGATTTATCCATCAGTGCATTTTTCACTTCTTTTATTATTTCTTTGCTTAGGAATTTCTTGATAACAGATAAATACTCTGATTTTCACTTTTCTGTGGGATAAATTATTTGAATACTTCATTCCAAATGATGTATGGAAAGAGATTTAACTCTGAACTGACCTGTATTCCAAATTGCCAGTTTTCCTAACAACATTAAGTAATTAAGTAAACCACTCCTTGATTTATAAATTTCTTCTTATACATTTCATTTGTCTACAACATGGTTGATTTCTGGGCTATAACCTATTTACGTAATGTAATTATTGTTTCTTTATATGTTTTAATTTGTGATAAGAATATTCTTTGGTATTCTCATCTCCTGTTCTTCCTGACAATAGTTAGATACATTTTATCAGTTTCCAAGGATATGCCCAGTAGTTTCATGAGTAAGAAATTGTTCCCCAGTCCACTCTCAGCACTCTGTGTTTCTGTTATAGTTGCTGCCTAAACACAATGCTCCTTTCTGCTTTGAGGGATCATCCACATTGGGTCTAGACCCCAAACCTTTCTAATCATGCTAGAACACCAGCCTTTCTATATATTTATTCATCTAGAGCCAGAGTCATAAAACCTTGATCTTTGCAAATCTCCATGCTTTGTATTTACCTTTTCATCTGTAAAATCTGATTTATGTAAAATAAAGGTATCTCACACACAATTTTTATTTCATAGGCCAACATATTTTATCAGCTCTAAAGTATTTTTCAAATCTTCCTGTTATCCTTTAAGATTCACATAATGTTTATTAACTTTAACTTTTCTTAATATATACTACATTCACATGAATCAAAAATCAAAATGATGTAAAAAGGAACATAACATGTTTGAGAAGTCTCATTTGTATATCATCCACTTGCAGCTCACGTTGTCCTTGCTTACTACAGGTCACCACTTTTATTAGTTTCTTGTATGTATATCCTTCTAGTAATTCTTTATGCAAATACACTTAACTGCAAATATAATCTTATTCTTCCTGCCTTCTTACACAAAATATTCAGTTTTGCACCTTATTTTTTTTCACTCATTATATCCTGCAGATTTACCATGTTAGGATATGTTTTATCACTGTTTTTTAAAACTCCATGATATTTCATTGTGTGAATATATACTAGCTTGTGTAACCAAGCCCACAGTTCTAAGAAATTAGATTCTACAAATTTAAGTCTTATTTCTGAAAATAATTTAGTTCAAGAGCAATAACTGTACACAGGAAACTATGTGGTATGATTTCACAAATTTTTATTATATTAATAAATGTAAGTTCTCTTGTATATTTCTGTATCTCAAGTTTACTTTATGATCCTACCTAAAATCTATCAACCATAACAGCCATAAACTTTGAAGGTAGAAGGACAGTTCTCAGGTTGAGAGGTCTCGAATTCTGAAAGCTGCTCAACCTCAATGAAGGTTTCAACGGGTCTGCAAAAATGAAACACAGCTGTACAAGAAGCAAAGCAGTTGTACAATTCAAGAAATGTTCTATTCTACTTAGTGAGATCAGGAAAAGCTTCATGGAGGAAGTAGTCTCCCTTGGGTTCAATCCTAAATGACAAAGTGCTCAAGAGGCAAATGAAGGCAAGAGAAAACATTCAAGAGGGATCCGAATAAGCAGCAGTTTGAAATAGCAAACCCTGTCAAGAACTCTAAGTAGTTCCACTTCCACCTAGAATGCAGAAAGCCACAAAAGAATGTTTTCCCACCCTAGTGAGAAAAAGCCAGATTTATAAAATCAAAACTTCTCTTGAATCTAATAAAGAATTGAAGTCAGAAGGCAACCAAGTAATTTAAATACCAAAGAGGGACAAATTCCTCCAGGGAGAGGCTGTACACACAAACTGTTTTACCTTTGGCAGGTCATTGGAAGAAGTGGCCTCCATACACGTATGTAAGAAAAAAAAATCAGTTAAGATTTTAACAAATTCTTTAAGACCAAGTATGAACTACTATGTCAGTTAGGAATGGTTGAGAACCCCAGACACAAGGAGAGTTTACACTCAGTTGCAAGTTCTTCTACATGCCTCAACCAGATTCTTACAAGAAAGGTTAGAGGTAGGACAGGAAACCAGAGAAAGCCCTTCATCACTGAAGCAAGTGTGTACAAGGTGATGAGTACAGGCCTGAAGCTCTGCCTGCTTCCCCAACCCGTCCCCAACACAGAGCAAAAGCCTGGAGCCACTGGGGGAAGGACAGAAAACCCTCTCAACCCAGGGTCCAGGCAAAAGTCCACTGCTTCAGAGGAGAACAGAAGCAAAATGCCTCTCCCAGATGGGGAGAAAACACTCTTAAGCTCCCAGACACAGGCAAAGAAAGACACAATGATGCTATGAGAAAGTAGAGGCAAAAAAACCCCCTCTGCCACTGTAGGGGAGGGTGAGAGGAAAAAGTCTTGGGCAAAGGATCCTGCACCAATACCAACAGAGATGTACTACTACAAGGGAGGGAAAGGATATTTCTGCCCAAGACCAACCACAAATGTATGAGTGTTTGACCACCACAGGGAAGAGAAAGCAGGAAAGCTAAGAAAGTCCTACCACTGATACCCAGGAATGTAGGGCCTGACCAGGATTGAGTCTGCACCAGAACAAAACAGAACTTTGCCCTGTCCCACAAGCATAGCACTGGCTAACAAGCAACAATAATCTATCACTGGGAGAAAAACAGTAACATGAAATCCCTCTGCAAACAGATGTGCAAAGACTGTTGAAAGATGAGGGTGACACAGGATCACAGAAAAATCCTGTAGTACCACATGCCACACTCTAAACACAAGGCAACAGCAGCCAAATGGAGAAATGTGAAGCCTGTGGTACACTGAAGGTAATGATGGCCACAAAATCCAAACCCACCTCACTTCAAGATTAGATCGACTCAACCTCTGACAAACACAGCCTGAGAGAAGAGGATCACTTCAGTCTCTCCTATTCTTCTGTACATGATGATGAGCATTAAATCACAAACTATGAAGCATCCACAAAGGCAAGAAGAAATAATCCTTTGTCAAGAGATAAAGTAATCAACAGAATCAGGACTGATTCATTAACTGAAATTATCAAACATTCTAAAATAACTGTTAGATGATCTAGTAGACAAGATGGATAACATGCATAAAAAGATGGAAATTTTCAGCAGTGACATGGAAACTTTAAACAAGTAAGATAGAAAAGCTAGAAACAACAAAAGAAATTTTGTTTACATTAGAGAAGAAAAATTTCTTTGGCAGCCTCAACAGCAGCCTGGACACAGATTAGGAAAGACTCAGTGGACTTAAAGACAGGACAATAGAAATAATACAAAATGAAACCACAGTTTTAAAAAACTGAAGGAAAAATACAGTTCAGGGCATCCAAGAGCTGTGGAACTATATCAAAATGTATAACATCCATTTAATTGGAGCCCCAGGAGAAGAAAACAAAAATAATAAGATACAAGAAATACATAAAAAGATAATGGCCAAGAATTTTCCCAAATGAATCTAAGACAACAAACTAGAGAGCAAAAAATCCCAGAGAACCCCAATCATGATAAATACCAAAACACGCACACACAAACAAACATACACGGGTATATCATACTCAAACTGTAGAAAAACAAAGATAAAAATCTCTAAGACAGAGAAAAAAGAAAGACTAGATACAAATAACAAAGATTAAAATTTCCTTACCTTCAGAAAATTATACAAGCCAAAGACAATATTGAATATAATACCTTTCAGGTACTGAAAGAAAAAAGAGCTGAACATAGAATTCTATAACCAGCAAAAATAGTTTTGAAAACTGAAGGAAGAAAGAAGGAATTTTTTGACAAATAAAATGAGAGAATTCACTGCCTGCAGATACCAGAAATGTTAAAAGAAGTTCTTTAGGCAGCAGTGAAAATTCCCAGGTGAAAATTTGGATCTACAAAAAAGAAATGAAGAGCATGAGAAAGAGAAGGTAAAAATAAAAGACTATTTTTTCATATTTTATTGATTTTAGAAGGTTAAACACAAACTAAAGCAAAAAATGATAATGTAGTGTTAATAACATACATAGAAATAAAATTTATGACAACATAGTATAAAGATGGAAGATAGTTGTTGAACTATGCTGTATATAAGGTATTACATGACACATGAAGTAGTATAGTATTATTTAAAGAAAAAATGTGATTTTAAAAAATGTGAAAAAAACTATTATAAGTTAAAGATATATCTTTTAAACCATAGAGTAGGGGCTTCCCTGGTGGCGCAGTGGTTAAGAATCCGCCTGCCAATGCAGGAGACACAGGTTTGAGCTCTGGTCCGGGAAGATCCCACATGCCGCGGAACAACTAAGCCCGTGTGCCACAACTACTGAGCCTGCACTCTAGAGCCTGCGAGCCACGACTACTGAGCCCGTGTGCCACAACTACTGAAGCCCGCGTGCCTAGAGTCCACGCTCCCAACAAGAGAAGCCACCACAATGAGAAACCTGCACACCACAATGAAGAGTAGCCCCGGCTCACCACAACCAGAGAGAGATAAGCCCGTGTGCGGCAAAGAAGACCCAACGCAGCCAAAAAATAAAAATAAAATAAATAAAATAAAATAAATAAAATAAACCGTAGAGTAGGGGTTCTCAACCAGGAGCAATTTTGCCCCCTCAGGGACATGTAGCAAAGTCTAGAAACTTTTTTGGTCATCACAGCTGGGGGTGGGGAAAGGGTGCTACTGTCATCTAGTAGATAGAGACCAGGGATGCTAAAAATCCTGCAATGGACACAGGTATCCCCTCCATGACCCAACAACAAAGAATTATCCAACCAAAAATACGAACAGTGCCAAGGTTAAGAAACCATGACCTAGAGCAACCGCAAAAATATGTGAGTATGTATAAATATACAGAATAAGCCAAGAGTTAGATAAAATGAAATTATGAAAAATGATTAATTCAATAGAAGGCAGAAAAAATAAACAAAAAAGATTCAAAAATAGAAAACAACTAGCAAGATGGTAGGTTTAAATCCAAATTTTCAATGATTATATTAAATAGAAATTATCTAAACACCCAATTAAAAGGTAGAGATCATCAGATCAAATTTTACAAACAAAATCCAATCATATGCGATCCACAAGACACTTACTTTATATACAAAGACACAGGTTAAAAGTAAAAGGAGGGAAAGGCAAGACAGCATGGCTGTATTAATATCTGAAAGAGCAGACCTCAGAATAAGGAATATCACCAGTGATAAAGAGGGATACTACTTAACGATAAAGGATCAATTCATGACAAAACTGTAAGGAGATTAGACAAATCCACAATTACAGTTGTAGACATTAATACTCCTCTGTTATTAATCAACAGAACAAGAAAACAGAAAATCACTAAGCTATAGAAAAACTGAAAATACTATCAACTGACTTGACCTAATTGGATATTTATAGACCATTTTACACAACAAGAACAGAAAATGCATTATTTTCAAGGGTACATGGAACACTCACCAAGAAAGACCATATTCTGGGCCATAAAACAAAGCTCAAAATATTTAAAAGAATTTAAGTTAAATAATGCATTTTCTCTGACCAAAACAGAATTAAGTTAGAATCAATAACTGAAAGATAGATTAAGAATTATCAAAGGTTCGAAATTAAACAACACAATTCTAAATAACCCAAAGATTAAAAAGAGAAATTAAAAAACACTTTTAATTGAATTAAAAGTAAAGTGGAACATATCAAAATTTGTGGGATACCACTAAAGCAGTTTTTAGAAAAACTTACAGCATAAAACATAAACTGTTTATATTAGAAAACAAAAGTCTTGCATCAATAATCTAAGCCTCCACCTTAAGTAGAAAAAGAAAAGCAAATTAAACACAAAGGAATTAGAAGGAAGAAATGAAACTAAAAAAAAGCAATAGAGAAAATTTATGAAACTGAAATGTAGTTCTTTGAGAATTTCAATAGCGCTGAATAAACTTCTGGCCAGAGAGAGAGAAGTCACAAATTAACTATACCAAGAATGAAAAGAGGACAGCACTAGAAATTTTACAGATATTAAAAGGATAATACGAGAATATTATGAGCTACTTTATGGCAATAAATTCTACAACTTTGATAAAATGTACCAAGTCCTTGGAAGTTTGAATACAAACTACCAAGTTCACTCAAGAAATTAAATAACAATAGCTCTTAATATATTAAGAAAATTTAATTCATCATTTAAAATCTTCCCACGAAGAAAGTTCCATGACAAATGGCTTCCTTGGTAAATTCTACCAACATCTAAGGAAGAAATCATAACAATAATATATAAATTTTCCAGAAATAAATGTAGAGAAAACACTTCCCAATTCATCTTATGAGGACAGCATAACTCTGATATAAAAGTCAGACAAAAAAACTGTAAGGAAAATAAATTACAGACCAATATCCTTTCATGAACATAGACACAAAATATCTTAACCAAATAATAGAAAAATGAATCTAGCAATATACAAAAAGGAATATATATCATGACCAAATAGCATTTATCCCAGGAATGCAATATTAGTTCATTATGAAAAAAGAAATCCATCAATATAATTCAACATATCAATAGACTAAAATATAAGCGATCATCTTCACAGATGCAAAAAAAATTCTGGAAAAACCCACAACCATTCACGATTCAAAACTCAGAAAACTAGGAACAGAAGGGAACGTCCTCAGCCTAAGACACGAATATACAACAAATCTAAAGCTAATATCATACATAATCATGAAAGACTAAATGCTTTCCCTCTAAAATCAGGAACAAGGCAAGAACATCTGCTCTCACCGCTCCTATTCAACAATGCACTGTACTGTCAGTACAATAATGCAAGAAAATGAAATAAAAGCCTAGAGATGAAAAAAAAAAGGAAACAAAACTGTCTTTTGTGCACAAGTGACAGGACTGTCTATATAGAAAATCCCAAAGAATCTACTACTGAAACTAAATTTGCTTTGAATTTGGCAAAATTGAAGGATACAAAGTCAACATACAAAATTTAATTGTATTTCTATATGGCAGCAATTAATAATTAGAAATAAATTAACAAAACAGTAGCAATTACATTAGCATCAAAAAAGAAAGATACAGGATAAATACAGCAAAATAAATTGAAAATTCTGTGCTCAAAAATACAAAACACCAAGTGAGAAATCAAAGACCTCAATAAATGGAAGTATACTGTTTTCAAAGATCAGATTAATCAATGTTAATATATCAATTCTCCTCAAATTAGTGTATAGATTTAACATAAATCACAATTAAAATCCCACCAGACGGGACTTCCCTGGTGGCCCAGTGGATAAGAATCCGCCTGCCAATGCAGGGGACACAGGTTCGAGCCCTGGTCCGGGAAGACCCCACATGCTGCGGAACAACTAAGCCCGTGCACCACAACTACTGAGCCTGTGCTCTAGAGCCAGCGAGCCACAACTACTGAAGCCCCTGCACCTAGAGCCCGTGCTCCGTAACAAGAGAAACCACCGCAATGAGAAGCCCGTGCACCACAATAAAGCCACAACTAGACAAAGCCCACGCAGCAACAAAGATACAACGCAGCCAAAAATAAATAAATAAAAAGAAAAAAATCCTACGAGGATTTTTAAAATAAAAACTGGTTAGCTGATTCTAAAATTTATATGGATATGCACAGAACCTATGATGCTAAAAATAATTCTAAAAAAAAGAACGCTGGAAATTTTATACTACCTGATTTCAATGCTTTCCTCTTTTTTTTTTTAATGAAGATCTTTTTATTCTTGACCTGCAATTTTTTTTCTGTTTTTGGCCGTGCCATGCTTTATGCGAGATCTTTGTTCCCCAACTAGGCATTGAACCCAGGCCCCCTGCAGTGGGAGCACAGAGTCTTAACCACTGGACTGCTACGGAAGTCCCTCAATACTTTCTATAGAGCTATAGTCATCAAGACATTATAATTCTGATATAAGGATAAACATACAGATCAATGGAACAGAAGAGACAGTCCAGAAATATATCTGTTATGGTCAATTGATTTGATTTTCAACAAAAGTACCATGGTAATTCAATGGAAAAAACTGTCTTTATAACAACTAGGGCTATAACAAATGACAATCCATACAGGGAAAAAAAAAGAACCTCAACGCACATCTCACATCTTATATAAAAATTAATAGACCTAGAGACTTCCCTGGTGGGCCAGTGGGTAAGACTTCGAGCTCCCAATGCAGTGGGCCCGGTTTGATCCCTGGTCGGGAAACTAGATCCCACATGCATGCCGCAACTAAGAGTCCGCATGCCACAACTAAAGATCCTGCACGCTGCAACTAAAAGATCCCACATGCCACAGCTAAGACCCGGCGCAGCCAAGATAAACAGATAAATAAATATTTTTTAAAAAATTAATAGACTTAAATATTTTAAAATACAAAACTATAAAATTTCTAAAGGAAAACACAGGAGAAAATTTTGGGGATGCTAGGTTAGCCCAGAGGTTGGCAAACTTTTTCTGTAAATTGTCAGACAGTAAATATTTTAGGCTTTATGGGCTATATCATCTCTGCTGCAAAGACTAAACTCTGTCCTGTAACATGAAAGCAGCTATAGAGAACATGGAAACAAACAGGCATAGCTATGTTCCAATAAAACTTTATTTTACAAAAACAAGCAGTGGGCTGAATCAGCTGTAGTTTGCCAACACCTGAGTTAGGCAGTTTTTAGATATGACACAAGAAGCATGGACCATAAAAGAAAAAATTGAGATACTGCACTTAGAATTTCAAACTTCTGTTCTTCCACAGGCAGTGTTATGAAAATGTAAAGACAAGCCACAAACTTGGAGAAAATATCTGCAAGACAAATATCTGATAACTTGTTTCCGGAATATAAAAGAAATCTTCAGTACAATAATAAGAAAATAAACAGTCCACTAAAAACAATGGGCAAAGTATTTGGACAATGCAAAAATGACAACTCTAACAAGCAGCCTGCTGATATGGTACATGTGTTTAATCTTTCCTACTGGCCTTTAGGCTCCTGTCTGAATGGAACACCCAACATTCTGCCTTACACAAGAAGATAACCAACAAATAAAATAAAACTGTCAGAGCATTTTTTAAGCTAAGTTTTAGAGTAGTTAATACATGTACCTGGTATAAAAAGTAAATTGTACTAACAGGCTATGGTGAATAGAAAGTCCCCCCTAGTCATCCAGCTCCCTTCCCTTGATTCCTGTGTATTCATTCGTATTCTATACATTAAAAAGCATTTATATGTTTGTTTTTTGTTTTTTGTTTTTTTGCGGTACGCGGGCCTCTCACTGTTGTGGCCTCTCCCGTTGCGGAGCACAGGCTCCGGACGCGCAGGCTCAGCGGCCATGGCTCACGGGCCCAGCCGCTCCGTGGCAGGTGGAATCCTCCCAGACCGGGGCACGAACCCGTGTCCCCTGCATCGGCAGGCGGACTCTCAACCACTGCGCCACCGGGGAAGCCCCTATATGTATTTTTAATGAAAGTGATGGCATACTATACAGCTTCTCATCATGATTTTTTTTAAATTAATGTGTTTTAGAACTTACTTCATATCATTCCTTATAGAATTCCCTCCTGCTCTTTTTTTTTAACAATTTCATGATATTCTATCATATGAATGCATCATGATTTGTTAAACCAGTTCCTCATTGACAGACTCATATGTTGTTTCCAGTATTTTTCCATTACTGACAATGCTCTAAAGAATATCTGTGTACTCATGAAGTGGAATTACTTTCTGAGTCAAAGAGTATCTGAATTTTAAATTATGGTACCCTTCGCTAGAACTGTGCTCCACAAAGTTTATCAGGGCTTAAAAAATATATATGAACGTGTGTCAGTAAGCCTTCCAGATCAGAGAAACTAAGATTTTCAGCTCTAAGTAATCCAAGATGCTTGTTAAGCCAAGATAAATTTAGAGTAAGTGACAATGACAAGAGTGAGACTTAGCATGGCCCCTCATTACCCCCAATGTTTTCTACTAAATTAAGGTAATAATTTTTATTTAATATGTATAATCTAATTTCCAAGAGGACTTGAATTGGTTACAAGTTAAGACACAAGGTAAAGAGGATTAATCACAATAAAACTTTGTAAATAAAATAAAAAATTAAGATACTGTGGTAGGGGCTTCCCTGGTGGCGCAGTGGTTGAGAGTCCGCCTGCCGATGCAGGGAACACGGGTTCGTGCCCCGGTCCGGGAGGATCCCACATGCTGCGGAGCTGCTGGGCCCCCGTGAGCCATGGCCGCTGGGCCTGTGCGTCCGGAGCCTGTGCTCCGCAATGGGAGAGGCCACAGCAGTGAGAAGCTTGCATACCACAAAAAAAAAAAAAAAAAAAGATACTGTGGTAGGTAGTTGGTATGGCCACATAATAGCCTCCAAAGATGGCTGCCATCAAGTCCTTCCCTCTCTCTGTACACGTCACTCCACCCATGAGGATATGATGTTTGTACCCCAGTTCCCTGAGTCTTGGCTGGCCTTGTGACTTGCTTTGACCAACAGTGACCAAAAGTGACATTCTGAAGTTCCAGAGACCAGGAGGACTGACAGTTTCCCCTTTCTCCCTCTTGGAAGCGAGACCATGTAAGAAATCTGAATACCCTGAAATTATCATGCTGGTGAGAGGCCACCTGGAGGCACGCCAAAGTGCCAGACATGTGAGTGAAGCCTCCTTCCAGCCCAGCTACCAGCTGAGTGAATGCACCCAGCTGATGCCACACAGAGCAGAAGAATCCCCTAGCCAAGCCCTGACCAAATTCCTGACCCACAGAACTGTAAAAATAATAAATCAATGCTGTTTTAAGCCACTAAGTTTGGGAGTGATTTGTTAAATGACAATAGGCAACTGAAAGAGACACTATCAAATTCATAATATCAGCAAATTATAAACAATGAGTGTCAAATTTGGGTCCATGTTTCCAGAGTTGTAAGTTTTCATCTCTGATAAGAAGAAAACATGTAAATTTTGTATCTGAACTGTATGCACTTGAAAAAAGAACAATGAACCTAGTGGACTATAGTTTCAAACATAATTTTAGAATATGCACATCATTCAAATGATGTTGCTTATAGATCTATTTATAGACAGATGGCATATCATTAAAGCAGAATCAGTACAGACATTTTCATGTTGGGGGAGACTGAGGTGACATGATCTTGATACTTTTGTTCTCTGAAGACCTAATACAAGAAATTAGATGAATACATAATTAAAATATTCATTAAACTATCTTCTCATATCTGATACTTTAAGTGAGCTTTTGATAGACACTAAATAGCTGTCAGTTTGTGATTAAATCTTCTAATAAGAACATACAGAATACTCTCTAAGATAGGTTAAGGTTAGAGTCATACACATTAATAGCCCAAAAATCTACCTTTCCCCTAGAACAGCTCCCACTGAGATCACAAATATTCTTTAATGCTATAACCCATGAAAATGCCTTAGTCTATAACTTATTTAACCTTAAACAGCATCTGCATAAATAACCATTCCCTTTCAGTCACTAAGAACAGCACACACTCAAAGCCTAGGGAGTTAAGTTCCACCTCCTTGAGGGAGAGAAGTGTCTGCATAAATTACCTGGAGCTCTTCTGTATGGGATAAATAAGTGAGGGACACTTACTTATTCAATCATTTAGGGTTATAATCCAATACTGTGTTATTTATTTTGTTATTCAAACTAATCCAGCTTTGATCATTTGATGGCTCTTTCAGGTTGCCTCCTGTATCCTTTTGCCAAGCCCCATCCTTTTGGCTTTTGAGTATTTTCTTACCTTCTAGCTCTACAAAATGTTCCAGGTTCATCTTGCATATTCCCTGTGCCAGTCCTAGAATCAACTATTTTCCAAGAAGCTTACTTTTTTAAATTGGAAAATGGTATCAAATCAAGATCTCGGTGCTAGGTGTGCATAATGCTACTGGGGTGTCATTGCTTCTAGGCCCTTTTAGTAGAGCTAGGAAATATATGTCTGTATACTTGGCCATATATACATACATATCTATATAATTGTTTCTGTATCCATATCTATATTAACCTAAACGTGAATTCATCCTGATTTCTCTAACTCTAATCTAGTACCATGTGATTTGTTGTAGCCTTCCCCTTGCCATGGTTGTCTGTAACCTCACTCACCAAAAGTGAGAAACCTGGCTCCCACAATGCACTGTCCATTTACTTATTTAATACCAGTATACATGTATCATGGTTTCAGATTTGTTAGCCCACACTCTCCTGAATTTTTTTAATCATTATGTAAGTTTTAGGTGTATCTCCTGAATTTTGTCCTACTTTTTTAGCCATTCCTTCTAAAAGTCTTATTAGAAGAATCCTCATTTTAGATGTGTGTGTTCTAAGATCTTTCACCTAAATCTCTTCTCTGTACCTTCTACCAGGGTGATCTTTCATATCCATGATTTTAGTTACCTTCCAAATGCTGATACTTTCCAAATCAGTATCTCCAGCCCAGATGTCTCTCCTAAACTTCAAACCCATTTATCTAACTATCTACCGGATCTCAACTTAGGTGTCCCATAGGCACCTCCAACTGAACTCATCATCCCTCCTTAGTCTTCTCCTCCACGGTTCCTCTAATAAATGGCACCATCATCAACTACCTATTGCACAAGCCAGAGATTTAGGGATCATGTCTGTCTTCTTCCTTCTACATGTTCCTAATATCTAACCACCAAAGCCTACCATGAAAGCCTAAATCTTTCTCAAGTCCTTCTACTTCTCTCCATCCCATGACCCTACCATAGCCAGCCCAACATCACCTCTAACCTAGAAATATTTATTGTTAGAACAAATGAATAAATAAGACAACTCTCTAACTGATCTTACTACCTTCAATTTTACCGGCTCTAATTCGATATTTTCCACACTCATAAACTGAGTGATCTATCTAAAAAACAAACCAGATCATATCACTTTTTCATGATTAAAATCTTTTAATAGTTCCCCACTTCTCTCAAAATAAAGCCCAACTGCTTCGATATTATTTTCAAGATTTTGTGTGATACTGTCCCTAGTTACCTCTCTGGTGTCATCTGTTCCTTTCTCTCACTTTGTATTCTCTGCAATCAACTAATCTGAAATCTTCTCAATTTCTTTCTCCTGTCTTATCTCAGATGTTCCTTCTTCAGAAAGCCACCTCTGCCTCTCCCCCAAATCTGGGTTAAGTGCTCCTGCTCTATTCTGACATTCTATCATGTAGTCTATCCACTGGAGCATCCACTGCACTGCATTGTAACTACCCAGTTATTTCTTGTATTGGTTGCCAGGCTGTAGGCTCCATCAGGGCAAAAAAATCACATTACCTTGTTTTTCACTGCACCCTCAGCCTAGCTCTCTGCCTAATACATAGTAGGAACACAGTAAATGCTTAAAATAAATACTTTTGAATTTCTATTTTTGTTATTTCTGTACCTTAGATGTAATGACTATATTACAGGTAATCAAAATGAAGTATCTTCTGTATGTACAAAGTTTAATATCAATCTGTTAAATCAAGTTTACTAATTATCTTATTCTACGGAGTATTTCCTTGGACATTTTTTTTTCAGAAAAAGTACAAAGCTAGTGTAATTTCTGAAACCATGTCTGTCTTGAAATCTCTCTTTTGCCTTTTTATGTAAATGACAGTGTGGTAAGGTATAAAACTGAGGATAAATCCTTTTCCCTCACAACACTGTAGATACTGTAGTAGCTACCAAACTCTAAAACAGGAATCAATACTATTTGGTGATTAAATTTTCACTAGTCCTCAGTACAATCAAAAAAGATGACAGTGTTGTTGGTCGGAATGTAAAGTGGTGCAGCCACTAGGGAAAACAGCACGGAGGTTCCTCAAAACACTAAAAATAGAGTTGCCATATGATCCAACAATCCCACTCCTGGGCATATATCCGGACGACACTATAATTAGAAAAGATACATGCACCCCCTATGTTCATAGAAGCATTATTTACAAGCCAAGACGTGGAAACAACCTAAATGTCCATCGACAGATGAATGGATAAGTAAGATGTGGTATATACATAAAATGGAATACTACTCAGCCACAAAAAACAATGAAATAATGCCATTATGGACAGACCTAGAGATTATCATACCAAGTGAAGTAAGTCAGACAAATACCATATGATATCACTTATATGTGAAATCTAAAATATGACACAAATGAACTTATATATGAAACAGAAACAGACTCACAGATATAGAGAACAAACTTGTGGTTGCCAAGAGGGAGGGGTTTTGGGGAGAAAAGAACTGGGAGTTCGAGATTAGCAGATGCAAACTATTATATATAGAATGGATAAACGACAAGGCCCTACTGTATAGCACAGGGAACTATATTCAATATCCTATAATAAACCATAATGGAAAAGAAAAAAAAAAGATGACAGTGTTGTTCAACTCAAAACAAAAACTACTCAATTGTTTATTTTATATTTTATACCCTTATTTAGCTAAAAAAAAAAAACAAAGTTTGATAATTTGTTAATCACTCAGATTTTCTATTAGCATTTTATTAGTCTATAAATTCCATAAAAGGTCTGGAATCCTCTCATCTAGTATTTTTCATGAAATAGAAGACTAGATTCCAACCTGATTATCTTCCCTTTGAAAATAATTTGATTTTCCTCCCCAAAAGCTTGGAGAATTTTCTCCTATTCTTGAACATCAGAAATGTGACTAGTATAATCACTCATCTTGTTTGCTATTTGGTGAGTTCTATAAAAAGTACAAGTCTTCAGTTTAGCAACATTTTCAGTATTTTCTTTGAGAATTTCTTGATCACGTATACATCATCTCTGTTCTTTCCTACTAGAACACCCAATTTATGTATACCAGATCTCCTGGATCTATCTACCGTGCCTATTATCTCCAGCTCTATCTTTCCGTAATTCTGGTACATCATTTGAAGGAGTCTTCTAGTTCACTAATGTGACTTTTCCGGAGTATTCAATCTACTTTTCACTATTATGAATTATTTTAGTTCAATATTAATGATTTTGTTTTCCATAAACTTTTTCCTGTTCTCAGAATTCCCTTTGTTCACAACAATCAAATCTCAGTCTAAGAATTTGAATTTTTTACATCTCATGCAGTGCCATAACTATTTCTCAGAGCGCCATCTGCTATGAAAATTCAAATTATGTCCAGAATCAGAAACTGAGAAAGGCTCTCTCAAGAATTCTTTAGATCAGTGCTAAAACCTTTTTCCAAAAATGTCCCCCTATGTCAACCCTGGAAACCCAAAACCAGCTGAGTCCATAACCTCTTCTCCACCTGCTAAGAGTAGCCTCAGTAATAGCTTTAACCTAGTCAGTGGATTGGCCCTCTGTGTCAGCTGAGATAAGGTTCAGTTGCTCATGAACAAATACATGTGGTTTATAGAAAAGAGAGGTTTATTTTTCTCTCACATAAGAGATCTGGAGGTAGGTAGGTCAGGATAGATTGGCAGCTGCAGCGTCACCAAGGAGCCCCACTCATTCTATCTTTTTACTCTGCCGGCCTTACCCCATGGCATCTATGCTCAAAGTCATCCATAGTCAAAAGATGATCGCTGCAACTCCAGAAATTTAATCTCTGTCCTAGGCAGAAGGAGGAAGGGACAAGAGCTCCTTCTGAGGCTTCCCAGATGAGTCTATCTCCTTTAAAGAGCTTTCCTAGAAGTGCTACCCAAGTTTTCTGTTTACAGCTATTGAGAGATAATGTTTTATAGTTGGACTTAGTGATCTTCCCACAATGGTGTAGATATGTTACTAAGAATGAAAGGGAGAATAGATACTGGTTTGACAAACAGCACTCCGGACTCCACCATTTTCCTCCCTCTCCTGAACAAGTTCTTGGATTGCCAATTGTTCCTCTTAATCATGACATTCAGAATTAAAGTCAAACAACAGTTGTTACATGTATTTTCACTAGGGTAGAATAATTAATTCTTCCTGTAGTCAGAATATAATGCTTCAATTAATGCATTTGAAGGCTTCCCAAATTTTCCCATCAGTCATATCAAACTTCTATCTAAAATGCACAGTTTTTTTTTTTACATCTTTATTGGAGTATAATTGCTTTACAATGGTGTGTTAGTTTCTGCTTTCTAACAAAGTGAATCAGTTATACATATACATATGTTCCCATATCTCTTCCCTCTTGCATCTCCCTCCCTCCCACCCTCCCTGTCCCACCCCTCTAGGTGGTCACAAAGCACCGAGCTGATCTCCCTGTGCTATGCGGCTGCTTCCTACTAGCTATCTATTTTACATTTGGTAGTGTATATATGTCCATGCCACTCTCTCACTTTGTCACAGCTTACCCTTCCCCCTCCCCATATCCTCAAGTCCATGCTCTAATAGGTCTGTGTCTTTATTCCCGTCTTACCCCTAGGTTCTTCATGACATTTATTTTCCCCTTAGATTCCATATGTATGTGTTAGCATACGGTATTTGTCTTTCTCTTTCTGACTTACTTCACTCTGTATGACAGACTCTAGGTCCATCCACCTCACGACAAATAACTCAATTTCGTTTCTTTTTATGGCTGAGTAATATTCCATTGTATATATGTGCCACATCTTCTTTATCCATTCATCCAATGATGGATACTTAGGTTGCTTCCATCTCCTGGCTATTGTAAATAGAGCTGCAATAAACATTTTGGTACATGACTCTTTTTGAATTATGGTTTTCTCAGGGTATATGCCCAGTAGTGGGATTGCTGGGTCATATGGTAGTTCTATTTGTAGTTTTTTAAGGAACCTCTATACTGTTCTCCATAGTGGCTGTACCAATTCACATTCCCACCAGCAGTGCAAGAGTGTTCCCTTTTCTCCACACCCTCTCCAGCATTTATTGTTTCTAGATTTTTGATGATGGCCATTCTGACCTGTGTCAGGTGATACCTCATTGTAGTTTTGATTTACATTTCTCTAATGATTAATGACGCTGAGCATTCTTTCATGTGTTTGTTGGCAATCTGTATATCTTCTTTGGAGAAATGTCTATTTAGGTCTTCTGCCCATAAAATGCACACTTTTTTTAAAACTACACCAAAATGGGATGTCTCCATCTGGTATTTGTGCAACTGACTTTCAAAGAACTCTTAACTGAGCATCTTCAGTGTGACACTGTGGTCAACCTAAAGACACAAAAAGACACTGAAAGACTTTTTGTATCAAGTAGCTAAGGAGACAGAGCATATATATAGATGAACAAGGATGTAAGACATCATAAGAATCCTTCCAGACAAAGAAAAGAGAAAATAAGTACTATAGAAATGTAGAGTTGGGAGAAAAGTTTAAGAGTGAAATGGAATGAGGTAAAAGGTTAGAAGAGAATGAAAGAAAACACCTGACAATGTTTATAAGAAAGGGGTAAGAAACTACTAAAGAAGAGAGGCTAGAGAAGAAAACAGGACTCTCCATTAAAGCAGAACAACCTCCTCTGCAATCCTGCATCCCACCTCCATATTCCAGTTCTCACAGATCTTACTCCTCTACAAACCTATGTCTGCAAAATCTATGTCCATGGCCTCTTCCACCTTACCTTCCATTTATTCCTTAACCCACTACAATCTGGTTTTAGCCCCACCACTCCAGTGAAGCGCCTCCTGTTTGGGTCAAATCTCAATTGCCAAATCACTACTTAGCCCTTATTAACCCTTTGGTAGTCTGCCATTGTTGACCACTCCCTTACTTCTCTGGTTTCCGTGACATTACTTTTGGTGCACCTCTTACTCTTCCAGCCAGTCTTCCCTCCCTTCCTGTGCTGTCGCTACTTCTACATACCTCTTAAATGGCAGTGGTCATTGTGTCTCAAACTCTATGTATTCTTCCTGAGCAATCTTACCCAGGAGCATGAGATCTACTACCATTATCACCTATATATGACTTCCAAATCTTGCTCAAGCCCAAAACATTTAAGTTCCAAATCCATATATCCGTTAGTCTAACAGACAACACTTCTCCACCTGATTGTCTTACAAGCACCTCAATTTCAACAGGTCCAAGGGAGAGAGTAGAATCCTCCATCACCAACCCCCAAAACTGCTTTTACTCTTGAATTTGCTACCACAGTTTCCGGCAATATTACCTCTTCACTCAACCAAACAAGAAACCTAGAAATATTCTAGATTCCCGCTCCTCTTTCATTCCCACACCCAGTAGTCGCCTTATTAATTCTATATTTTAAACATCTCTTGTTATTTGTTTCCTCAGCTCTATCCTTACTGCTGCTATCTTAGTTCAAGATCTCATTATAGGGCTTCCCTGGTGGCACAGTGGTTAAGAATCCACCTGCCAATGCAGGGGACACGGGTTCAAGCCCTGGTCTGGGAAGATCCCACATGCCTGGAAGCAACTAAGCCCATGCACCACAACTAATGAGCCTGTGCTCTAGAGCCCGTGAGACACAACTACTGAAGCCCACGCGCCGAGAGCCCATGCTCTGCAACAAGAGAAGCCACCGCAATAAGAAGCCCATGCACCACAACAAAGAGTAGCCCACGCTCACTGCAACTAGAGAAAGCCCACACGCAGCCAAAAATAAATAAATTTAAAAAAAAAATCTCATTATATCACTGGATCACCAGAAAGAGCTAGTTCTCTCTGCTACCAATCATGCACTGTTTTTTTTTTTGTTTTGTTTTTGTTTTTACTTCTTTATTTATTTATTTTTGGCTGCATTGGGTCTTCGTTGCTGCATGCAGGCTTTCTCTAGTTACTCTTTGTTGCGGTCCCGGGCTTCTCATTGTGGTGGCTTCTCTTGTTGTGGAGCACAGGCTCTGGGTGCACAGGCTTCAGCAGTTGTCACTTGCAGGCTCTAGAGCGCAGGCTCAGTAGTTGTGGTGCATGGGCTTAGTTGCTCCGCGGCATGTGGGATCTTCTTCCCCAACCAGGGCTCGAACCCATGTCCCCTGCCCTGGCAGGAAGATTCTTAACCACTGCACCACCAGGGAAGCCCCATGCACTGTTCTAATCCATCCTCCACTGGCACCAAAAAGATTATTACATTTCAACAACCATATTTTTCATTCCCCAGATCTCTAATTGACTCTTCCTAATAAATGCCTACCCTTGTTTTATAACCACTTGTTAAGAATATAATAAATTCCCTATGTCTCTAAAATTATTGGCTACACTAATTTTAGAACTCCGTTCTAGTCACTTTTTACTTGACATTAAGCTCTTCTGTTTGTTGATTCTGTATCATGGTGTCAACTTTCCTGAAACATTTGGAGATTCTTTTTATTTGTGATTCTCTTACATTCTGCTGGCTTCTGTTGGTATACCTCATTCAGAAAGCAATACTCATTTCATACTGCTTTCAACAGGAGTAGAGGAGGAGCAGAACATGCCACCAGGTGTGGGGCCTCAGTGCCTGGTCTTCTAAGTGTGAGTATAACCAATTACCCTGGGTGCTTCCTCATCTCACAGACCCAGGTTGCTACATGCAGTTCTCACATGGAAACAGACCTTTCGCTTGGTCCAAATTGGTGTTAGAATGTACAGAGGTTGGAGCTGCTTGACTGCTCATGCACAGTAATGCTAATGAATCACCCTATTGATTATTCTGGGACCCGTTCTGCTTCCAGTTTCCCCTATCTCTGGATATGAGCATTACCCATAGGACCTCCTATCTATTTTCAAAAATTCTTCACACTTTCTGATTTACAGAGAATTCTCCTTCTTATTTCTATAGGTGGCTACATATATATCTATTATTTCTATTGATTTGGTGAAAGGAAGCAGAAAGGTAGTCAGTATTCAGTCTGATTTCTTGAAATTGGCCAGAATAAGTTTCGTTTTGTTTTTAATGCAAATCACATCATGAATCTGTCCCTTTCCCAGCTTAAAAAGCTTTGTTGGCTCCAGACTTCCTACAGATAGACTCTAAATGCCTTAGTATCACATTCAAAGTCCTCCATGAAATGACTGATGACTCCCTATATCTCCCCATTTCCCTATCCAATACCCCTTGTGGTCCAGCTATACCTAACTATTTATGATTGGTCATACAAAACACGCTTTTACAGAACTTCATACCTTTGCATTCATCATTCCTTTTGTCTCTAATGCTCCCTCCCCCAGCTTCTTTTTAGTCTTCTAGGCATCCTTTAAAACGCATCTTCAAAAGAGATGCACATCAAGGTATTAATAGTGATTGTTTTCCTGATTTTTGCTTATCTATATTCCTAATATTTTTACATTAAGAATCTACTACTTTTACAATGACACAAATAAATGGAAAGATATCCTGTGTTCATGTACTGGAAGAATTACTATTGTTAAAATGCCCATACTACCCAATGCAATCTACAGATTCAGTTCAATCCCTATTAAGACACCCAGGGCATTTTTCATAGACATAGAACAGATAATTCTATAATTTGTATGGAGCCACAAAAGACCACTAATAGCCAATAAAATCTTGAGAAAGAAGAACAAAGCTGGAAGTATCATGCTTCCTGATTTCAATCTACACTACAAAGCGAGAGTAATCAAAACAGTATGGTGGTGACACAAAAACAGACAAATAGATCAATGGAACACAATAGAGAACACAGAAATAGACCCATGCTTATATAGTCAATTAATCTACAACAAAGGAGAAAAGAATATAAAATGGAGAAAAGACAGTCTCTTCAATAAATGGTGTTAGGAAAACTTGAAGTAATGATACAAAATGAAACTTATTTACAAAATAGAAACAGACTTACAGACACAGAAAACAAACTTATGGTTACCAAAGGGGAAATGAGGAGGGAGGGATAAATCAGGAACTTGGGATTAACATATACACACTACTGTATATAAGATAGATAACCAACAAGGACCTACTGCATAGCACAGGGAACTCTACTCAGCATTCTGTAATAACCTAGATGAGAAAAGAATCTGAAGAAGAATGAATATGTGTATATGTATAACTGAATCACTTTGCTGTACACTTGAAACTAATACAACATTGTAAATCAACTCTACTCCAATAAAACTTAAAAAGAAAGAATAAATACTTTATTGAGGAGAAAAAAGTGTTTTTTTCTTTTTCTAATTCTAAAACTCTGGCCAGGGGTCCCCTTCTCTGTAAACCCTTATTTGACTAGCCAAAAAAAGATTCCCTTCCTCTTTGTGCCATCACCCTGCCATATTACATCCCTTTTTTATTATACTGTATTGAATGTTCTTCTTCCCCTACTAGATTGTGACCTTCTTAAGGACAGCATCTATATCTTCTAGATCTTTCTCTTGCCAGAATCTAAAAGAAACTGAAACCCTTAACATGCCTAATAAATGTTTGATGGATAAATGAATGAACAACAACAAAACTGGAGGAATTAGGAAAGGGCAGTTTCATGATCAAATGAATGGGTCTTGGAAAGTCATTTAACTTTTCCTCCAAGAAAAAGAAAGGAGAAAAGTGTACAAAGACATTTAGAGGTAGTGAGGAAGGTATAATAATTATGCAATCATTTTCAATCAGAAAAGGTTTTAAGAAACCATCACATCCAAGCCCTCATGTTACAGATTAAAGAATTGCTTCTGAAAAAGGTAAAGTGATCTGCTCAAGCTCATAACTTCTAACAGAACATGGATTAGAACCCAAGTCTTCTAATTCCCACTACAGGGACTTTCCTGGTGGCACAGTGGTTAAGAATCCGCCTTCCCATTCTGGGGACATGGGATCAATCCCTGGTCTGGGAAGATCCCACATGCCATGGAGCAACTAAACCTGTGCACCACAACTACCGAGCCTGCGATCTAGAGCCCATGAGCCACAACTACTGAGCCCACGTGCCACAACTACTGAAGCCCGTACACCTAGAGCCCATGCTCCGCAACAAGAGAAGCCACTGCAATGAGAAGTCTGCGCATCACAATGAAGAGCAGCCCCCGACTGCCGCAACTAGAGAAAGCCCGCGCGCATCAACGAAGACCCAATGCAGCCAAAAATAAATAAATAAATTTATAATTCCCATTACAAAGCTCATTCAATTTTACTGGCTTATCCTATTACTGTTCACATCATGTAAGGCTTTGATTAGGGTAATACCATCTTAACAGGTCAATACTGCTTGAAAATGAAAGTTCTCCCAACATGCACTATCACGTAAATTTTAGTCTATTAACATTCGGCTAGGGTTTGCCTTTGAATAAGACTTCTCTTACAGGCAGCTACTAGTGCTCAAGCTAGGGAAGGAAAGGTGGAAAGGATTCATTCAGGCCGTAGATTTTCTTTTTTAATTGAAGTATAGCTGATTTACAGTGTTGTGTTAGTTTCTGGTGTGCAGCAAAATGATTCAGATATATTGATTTTATTAGGTGACCAAGTAACAAACACAGATATAAGACTTGCTCTTTTTGTGGCTACATTCTATAATTTTATTAGACACCATAACAAACAACAAACAAAAAACATAAAAAGTCATCTCAACATTGAAAGCAAGGTAAATTTCCCAAACCTGCATATTTCTGGGCTTACAAGGAAGGAAAGGGGATTTTTGTCAGTAGTTTGTTTTGTTTTGTTTTGTTTTTGATAATGGGTTGCTCCTTCACCCCTATTTTAGAAACAAAAAGTTACCAAAGATAGTTTTCAACTGAGCAGTCCATCACGGCCACTCTCAGTAGTCTTGCACTATAACACTCAGGAAGCTGTAAGATCATTTTTTATTATGAGGCTTGAACACTGCTGAGATGAGGCTATAAAGAAATTTGATATATAAGAAATGCCTACAGGACTTTGGCTGCATAGCAATCAACCCCTTTTAAAAGATATCCTCTATTTAAAATATTCATAAATATATTTTCTTTTCCTTACTTTTCGACCTCAAGACATTTCTCAGTCCCTCCTTTCCTTACCAGCGCTGAAGAGATTTGCAAAGGTCCTATATATCCAAGTCTAAACACATGTGGACTCTGGACTTTGCTATTTTAAAGGAAGTACTGAACAAAGTAAAAGCAAGTACAAAGTAACTTATCTTGAGACAGAGTAACTGGAATGCTACTGCATGTTGTTATGTTTAATCTGCATATAGATGATAAACTAGTGGGAAGTAGCTATGTGAAAACAAAAGCTAGCTTAAGAATAATGGGCCTCGGGGCTTCCCTGGTGGCACAGTGGTTAAGAATCCACCTGCCAGTGCCGGGGACACAGGTTCAAGCCCTGGTCCGGGAAGATCCCACATGCCACGGAGCAACTAAGCCCGTGAGCAACAACTACTGAGCCTGCGCTCTAGACCCCGCAAGCCACAACTACTGAGCCCATGCACCACAACTACTGAAGCCCGCGTGCCTACAGCCAGTGCTCCAGAACAAGAGAAGCCACCACAATGAGAAGCCCGCGCACCGCAACGAAGAGTAGTCTCTGCTCACCACAACTAAAAGAAAGCCCACGAGCAGCAACGAACACCCAACGCAGCCAAAAATAAATAAATAAATTAATTAATTAAAACAAATAAATAATGGGCCTCAGCAGGAAAAAAGAATCAACAAGCCATCAGAGAGACAAAATGGACAAAAGCCAAAAATCTGAAACACAGACCAAGGGCCATATTATTGCAAAAGTAAAGTATAAGAAACAGGTTTTCTGCTCATCAGATGAGTCTTTATTTCCCAAAATAAATATCCTGATCAACTAGAAATTCCACTGTGTTAGTCACAATGAAGATTCTCACTACAATTTCATACCATAAATCAATGGCAAGGTGAATGTAATTGTTAAAACAATGATCCTTCTCTAGCTCTTAATGGTGAGCACATTGATTTTTTGTATAAATCAAAACCATATTAAATATCTTTTGTCCAAAACTTCTTCAGATAATTCTGCTGACCACCAGAAGACTTAGAAATGTGGCACCAAAGATATAAGCTATTGTTAATTCTAAAACTGGAAATCTTTGGTTGCAACTCTAATGAACTTTGCAATCTTTAGTGAGAACTATTAAATAAAATTCTATTTCTGAGTAGTAATTTCTTAGTTCATGTTAAATTACACTGAGAACTAAAAAAAATAAAAATGATAAATTCAAAACCAATTTTTAAAAATCTGTAATATGCTAAAACAAAGGATGTGTATATTTTACCACTAGCTAAAATATCTAAGAGTTTGTTATATCATTATGCTAAATATGGCTGGGTTTTTTTTCAAAAAAATAGCACAGTTTTCACAGCTTAACCATCAAAAAAATTAAGTGGGTAAATTAGGAAATTAGTACTAAAGAGAATATATATCTGACATTGATCTCTCAAATATCTTTGTAGAGAAAAAAAAATCATAGAAAGTAAGTGGTTAAATGTACTTCCAGGCAGAAAAGAAGCTGACTATAAAACTGCCGCCCCAGAAAGTGCTGATCAAGCACTCAGTATCCACCAATGAACAAGGCTGTGGTGGCCTGCCTCAGCGCTCAGCCTCCAGCTGCCCTGTTAAACTTTTTTTTCAATGACTTGCTCCAATAATTCAAAAACTTGTTCATCATATCTGCTGATAACACAAAACTGAATAGGCTATGGAATGCAATAAATGAAAATTAAATGTGGTAAATGATCTAAAGGGTAGAACACTAGGTTGAAAACAAACTAGATAAATTTTAGACTGATAAGCACATGAGTGCTTGCTGTATAGTATTCTTTATCAGTTACATATCTTTTAATATATTCTTTTGCCTCTATTAAATATTTATTTAAAACATTTTTTTAAATTAAGAGTAAGTAAATCACTAGAATGAAGCATATTAAAGTGCTTCCCCTAGATTATTTCATGTAATCCTCATAACAATCCTACTGAGGTATTAATATTGTCACTATATATTTTTCTGGAATTTATTTTTTTAACACAGCAGGTTCTTATAAGTTATCTATTTTATACATATTAGTGTATATATGTAAATCCCAATCTCCCAATTCATCCCACCACCTGCCCCCACTTCCCCCCTTGGTGCCCATATGTTTGTTCTCTACATCTGTGTCATTATTTCTGCCTTGCAAATTGGTTCATCTGTACCATTTTTCTAGATTCCACATATATGCATTAATATACAACATTTGTTTTTCTATTTCTGACTTACTTCACTCTGTATGACAGTCTCTGATCCATCCACGTTTCTACAAAGGATCAAATTTCGTTCCTTTTTATGGCTGAGTAATATTCCATTGTATATATGTACCACATCTTCTGTACCCATTCGTCTGTTGATGGGCTTCCATGACCTGGCTATTATAAACAGGGCTGCAATGAACACTGTTGTCATAACTCTTTTTGAATTATGCTTTTCTCTGGGTATATACCCAGTAGTGGGATTGCTGGGTCATATGGTAATTCTATTTTTAGTTTTTTAAGGAACCTCCATACTGTTCTCCATAGTGGCTGTATCAACTTACATTCCCACCAACAGTGCAAGAAGCTTTCCTTTTCTCCACACCCTCTCCAGCATTTGTTGTTTAGATTTTCTGATGACGCCCATTCTAACTGGTGTGAGGTGATACCTCACTGTAGTTTTGATTTGCATTTCTCTAACAATTAGTGATGTTGAGCAGCTTTTCAGGTGCCTCTTGGCCATCTGTATGTCTTCTGTGGAGAATTGTCTATTTAGGTCTTCTGCCCATTTCTGGATTGGGTTGTTTTTTTAATATTGAGCTTCATGAGCTGTTTATATATTTTGGAGATTAATCCTTTGTCCGTTGATTCATTTGCAAATATCTTCTCCCATTCTGAGAGCTGTCTTTTCGTCTTGTTTATAGTTTCCTTTGCTGTGCAAAAGCTTTTAAGTTTCATTAGGTCCCAATTGTTTTTGTTTTTATTTCCCTTTTTCTAGGAGGTGGTTCAAAAAAGATCTTGCTGCGATTCATGTCAAAGAGTGTTCTTCCTACGTTTTTCTCTAAGAGATATATAGTGTCCAGTCTTACATTTGGGTCTTTAATTCATTTTGAGTTTATTTTTGTGTATGGTATTAGAGAGTTTTCTAATTTCATTCTTTTACATGTAGCTGTCCAGTTTTCCCAGCACCACTTACTAAAGAGACTGTCTTTTCTCCATTCTATATCTTTGCCTCCTTTGTCATAGATTAGTTGACCACAGGTGTGTGGGTTTATCTCTGGGCTTTCTATCCTCTTCCATTGATCTATATTTCTGTTTTTGTGCCAGTACCATATTGTCTTGATGACTGTAGCTTTGTAGTATAGTCTGAAGTCAGGGAGTCTGATTCCTCCAGCTAGGTTTTTTTCCCCTCAAGATTGCTTTGGCTATTGGGGTCTTTTGTGTCTCCATACAAATTTTAACATTTTTTGTTCTAGTTCTGTAAAAAACGCCATTGGTAAATTGATAGGGATTGCATTGAATTTGTAGACTGCTTTGGATAGTATAGTCATTTTCACAATATTGACTCTATCAATCCAAGAACATGGTATATCTCTCCATCTCTTCATGTCATCTTTGATTTCTTTCATCGGTGTCTTACAGTTTTCTGAGTACAGGTCTTTTACCGCCTTAGGTGGGTTTATTCCTAGGTATTTTATTCTTTTTGTTGCAATGGTGAATGGGATTGTTTTCCTTAATTGCTCTTTCTGATCTTTTGTTGTTAGTGTATAGGAATGCAAGAGATTCCTGTGCATTAATTTTGTATCCTGCAATTTTACCAAATTCATTGATTAGCTCTAGTAATTTTCTGGTGGCATCTTTAGGATTCTCTATGTATAGTATCATGTCATCTGCAAATAGTGACAGTTTTACTTCTTCTTTTCCAGTTTGGATTCATTTCTTTTTCTTCTCTGATTGCCGTGGCTAGGATTTCCAAAACTATGTTGAATAACAGTGGTGAGAGTGGACATCCTTGTCTTGTTCCTAATCTTAGAGGAAATGCTTTCAGTTTTTCACCATTGAGAACAATGTTTGCTGTGGGTTTGTCATATATGGCCTTTATTATGTTGAGGTAGGTTCCCTCTATGCCCACTTTCTGCAGAGTTTTTATCATAAATGGGTATTGACTTCTGTCAAAAGCTTTTCCCGCATCTATTGAGATGATCATATGGTTTTTATTCTTCAACTTGTTAATATGGTGCATAACACTGATTGATTTGCATATATTGAAGAATCCTTGCATCCCTGGGATAAATCTCAATTGATCATGGTGTATGATCCTTTTAATGTGTTGTTGGATTCTATCTGCTCGTATTTTGTTGAGGAGTTTTGCATTTATATTCATCAGAGATATTGGTCTGTAATTTTCTTTTTTGTAGTATCTTTGTCTTGTTTTGGTATCAGGGTGATGGTGGCCTCGTGGAATAAGTTTGGGAGTGTTCCTTCCTCAGCAATTTTTTGGTAGAGTTTGAGAAGGATGGGTGTTAGCTCTCCTCTAAATGTTTGATAGAATTCACCTACAAAGCCATCTGGTCCTGGACTTTTGTTTCTTGGAAGATTTTTAATCACAGTTTCAACTTCATTACTTGTGATTGGTCTGTTCATATTTACCATTTCTTCCTGGTTCAGTCTTGGAAGGTTATACCTTTCTAAGAATTTGTCCATTTCTTCCAGGTTGTCCATTTTATTGACATAGAGTTGCTTGTAGTGGTCTCTTATGGTGCTTTGTATTTCTGTGGTGTCTGCTGTAACTTCTCTTTTTCATTTCTAATTTTTTTTTTTCATTTTTGCAGTACGCAGGCCTCTCACTGTTGTGGCCTCTCCCATTGTGGAGCACAGGCTCCGGACGCGCAGGTGCAGTGACCATGGCTCACAAGACCAGCCGCTCCGCGGCACGTGGGATCTTCCCGGACCAGGGCACGAACCCGTGTCCCTTGCATCGGCAGGTGGACTCTCAACCACTGCACCACCAGGGAAGCCCTTCATTTCTAATTTTATTGATTTGAGTCCTCTTCCTCTTTTTCTTGACGAGTCTGGCTAAAGGTTTATCAATTTTGTTTATCTTCTCAAAGAACCAGCGTTTTAGTTTTATTGATCTTTGCTATTGTTTTCTTTGTTTCTATTTCATTTATTCTGTTCTGATCTTTAGGATTTCTTTCCTTCTACTAACTTTGGGTTTTGTTTGTTCTTCTTTCTCTAGTTCCTTTAGGTGTAGGGTTAGATTGTTTATTTGAGATGTTTCTTGTTTCTTGAGGTAGGCTTGTATTGCTATAAACTTCCCTCTTAGAACTGCTTTTGCTGCATCCCATAGGTTTTGGATCGTCATGTTTTCATTGTCGTTTGTCTCTAGCCACTTTTTGATTTCCTCTTTGATTTCTTCAGCGATCTCTTGGTTATCTAGTAACGTATTGTTCAGCCTCCATGTGTCTGTATTTTTTACGTTTTTTTCCCCGTAATTTATTTCTAGTCTCATAGCACTGTGGTTAGAAGAGATGCTTGATATAATTTCAGTTTTCTTAAATTTACTGAGGCTTGATTTGTGACCCAAGATGTGATCTATCCTGGAGAATGTTCCATATGCACTTGAGAAGAAAGTGTAATCTGCTGTTTTTGGATGGAATGTCCTATAAGTAAAATCATTAAATCTATCTGGTCTATTGTGTCATTTAAAGCTTGTGTTTCCTTATTAATTTCCTGTCTGGATGATCTGTCCATTGGTGTAAGTGAGGTATTAAAGTCCCCCACTATTATTGTGTTACTGTCAATTTCCTCTTTTATAGCTGTTAGCAGTTGCCTTATGTACTGAGGTGCTCCTATGTTGGGTGCATATATAACTGTCATATCTTCTTCTTGGACTTATCCCTTGATCGTTATGTAGTGTCCTTCCTTGTCTCTTGTAACATTCTTTATTTTAAAGTCTATTTTACCTGATAGGAGGATTGCTACTCCAGCTTCCTTTTGATTTCCATTTGCATGGAATATCTTTTTCCATCCCCTCACATTCAGTCTGTATGTGTCCCTAGGTCTGAAGTGGGGCTCTTGTAGACAGCATATATATTGGTCTTGTTTTTGTATCCATTCAGCAAGCCTGTGTCTTTTGGTTGGAGCATTTAATCCATTCACATTTAAGGTAATTATCGATATGTATGTTCCTATGACCATTTTCTTAATTGTTTTGGGTTTGTTATATTGTAGGTGGTTTTATTCTCCTGTGTTTCCCACTTAGAGAAGTTCCTTTAGCATTTGTCGTAGAGCTGGTTTGGTGGTGCTGAATTCTCTTAGCTTTTGCTTGTCTGTAAAGCTTTTGATTTCTCCATCGAATCTGAATGAGATCCTTGCTGGGTAATCTTAGTTGTAGGTTCTTCCCTTTCATCACTTTAAATATATCATGACACTCCCTTCTGGCTTGTAGAGTTTCTGCTGAGAAATCAGCTGTTAACCTTATGCGAGCTCCCTCGTATGTTATTTGTCATTTTTCCCTTATTGCTTTTAATATTTTTTCTTTGTCTTTAATTTTTGTCAATTTGATTACTATGCGTCTTGGCGTGTTTCTCCTTGGGTTTAGCCTGCCTGGGACTCTGGGCGCTTCCTGGACTCGGGTGGCTATTTCCTTTCCCATGTTTGGGAAGTTTTCGACTATAATCTCTTCAAATATTTTCTCGGGTCCTTTCTCTCTCTCTTCTCCTTCTGGGACCCCTATAATGTGAATGTTTGTGCATTTAGTCTTGTCCCAGAGGTCTCTTAGGCTGTCTTCATTTCTTTTCATTCCTTTTTCTTTATTTTGTTCTGCAGCAGTGAATTCCACTATTCTGTCTTCCAGGTCACTTATCCGTTCTTCTGCCTCAGTTATGCTGCTACTGATTCCTTCTAATATATTTTTCATTTCAGTTATTGTATGTTCATCTCTGTTTGTTTGTCCTTTAACTTTTCTAGGTGTCTGTTCTTTAATTCTTCTAGGTCTTTGTTAAACATTTCTTGCATCTTCTCGATCTTTGCCTCCATTCTTTTTCTGAGGTCCTGGATCATCTTCACTATCATCATTCTGAATTCTTTTTCTAGAAGGTTGCCTACCTCCACTTCATTTAATTGTTTTTCTGGAGTTTTATATTGTTCCTTCATCTGGTACAAATTCCTCGGCCTTTTCATTTTGTTTATATTTCTGTGAATGCGGTTTTCCTTCCACAGGCTACAGAACTGTAGTTCTTCTTGCTTCTGCTGTCTGCCCTCTGGTGGGTTAGGCTATCTAAGAGGCTTCTGCAAGCTTCCTGATGGGAGGGACTGGTGGTGGGTAGAGCTGGGTGTTGCCCTGGTGCGCAGAACTCAGTAAAACTTTAATCCATTTGTCTGCTGATGGGTGGGGCTGAGTTCCCTCCCTGTTGGTTATTTGGCCTGAGGCAACCCAGCACTGGAGCCTGCAGGCTCTTTGGTGGGGCTAATGGCAGACTCCAGGAGGGCTCATGCCAACGAGTATTTCCCAGAACTTCTGCTGCCAGTGTCCTTGTCCCTGCAGTGAGCCACAGCTGGCCCCCGCCTCTGCAGGAGACCCTCCACTAACAGGTATGTCTGGTTCAGTCTCCTAAGGGGTCACTGCTCCTTCCCCCTGGGTCCTGATGCGCACACTACTTTGTGTGTGCCCTTCAAGAGTGGAGTCTCTGTTTCCCCCAGTCCTGTCGAAGTCCTGCAATCAAATCCCACTAGCCTTCAAAAGTCTGATTCTCTGGGAATTCCTCCTCCCGTTGCCAGACCCCCAGGTTGGGAAGCCTGACATGGGGATCAGAACCTTCACTCCAGTGGGTGGACTTCCGTGGTATAATTGTTTTCCAGTTTGTGAGTCACCCACCCAGTGGTTATGCCATATGGTTTTATTGTGATTGCGCCCCTACTACCATCTCATTGCGGCTTCTCCTTTGCTTTGGATGTGAGGTATCTTTTTTGGTGCGTTCCAGTGCCTTCCTGTCAATGACTGTTCAGCAGTTAGTTGTGATCTTACTATTTATTTTTTTAAAAAGTCAAATTAATCCAAGGACACTTTACTAATAAATGGCAAAAACCAAATCTTTTTGCCCCTAGAGTTCATGGCTTGATTTGCTATACCAATCTCTCCTCTATTCCTCAGTTAAAATGAAGACAGGAAGACCTGGCATAGTAACCAATTATAAAAATAAATAGATAAATAAATAAATAAACAAATCTACAGGGTTACATGACCAAAGTAGTTAATGGGAACAAAAAGTGGGATATACAGTCATTAAAAAAAGAAAACTAGGGCTTCCCTGGTGGCGCAGTGGTTGAGAGTCTGCCTGCCAATGCAGGGGACACGGGTTTGTGGCCCAGTCCAGGAAGATCCCACATGCCGCAGAGCGGCTGGGGCTGTGAGCCATGGCCGCTGGGCCTGCGCGTCTGGAGCCTGTGCTCCGCAACGGGAGAGGCCACAGCAGTGAGAGGCCCGCGTACCACAAAAAAAAACCAAAAAGCAAAAAAAGAAAACTAATTAAAAACTTGAACTATCTTAATCACACCGCTAAAATAGACCCATTCTAATCTGAGCTGATCAGAACCACACTTAAACCATTGTATGGGGTTTTAAATACTATGATTTAAAGGATTTTACTTTAGAGAACACCTAGGATTTCCAAGAGTCTGAAAATAATGGTATACAAGAAACCATTTGGCTGTCAAAACTATTCTGGAAAAGAGAAGCACCTGGGAAGACAGAGAGCTATCATCAATAGAGACATCAAAGAAGTCATCAAATATCTGAACGTTGATGTACCAAAATGGACAGCAATTTGTTGTATCCAACTTCAAAGAGTAGAGCTGTGACCAATAAGTAGATATTATATAGAAGTAAAACTCAGGATCATTATTACTAAAGATAATCAAGCAGAAGAGAGATAGACTTAAGCCAAAGATCCCTTACAAACCTCAGATTCTGTTTCCCTAATCTTTATCCTTCATATGAGGTCTTTGTTCTCTACAACGAATTTTAGCCTTGATTTTAACTGCATGTTAGTCACTTAACATTTTATATGCATATTCCCATAAAATAAATGTCACGAATTATGGTCCAACTGACAGGCTTGTCCCCAAAAGCTTATTTTACAAAGCTGTACTACAACATTAATCAGAGTCCCATTTTGTTTGCTTTCATCTTTCTCATACCAGTCTCCCAAATGTGGAAAATGAGACTACACTGAAGAATCAACCTGAGTTCTGAGTAGGTGAGCAGATCATCAGATAAGATAGACTTAAAGGAAAAAAAGTACTTTTTCCCCTAAAAGGGTCACTCCCTAAACTGCCAACCTTAGTAATTTTTTTAATGAAACAATTTGTCTTCTGTAAATTCCACCTTTCTGCACAGCATTCTCCACACATCCCCCCATACCATAGTATCCTACTATAGCCCTACTCTGGCTGCTCCAATTTACCATAGCACTCTAATGTACAAAATTACACTTCTCCCTTCTATTTTTTTTGCGGTACGCGGGCCTCTCACTGCCGTGGCCTCTCCCGTTGCGGAGCACAGGCTCCGGACGCGCAGGCTCAGCAGGCATCCATGGCTCACGGGCCCAGCCGCTCCAGGGCACGCGGGATCCTCCCAGACCGGGGCACGAACCCGCATCCCCTGCACTGTAAGGCGTACTCCCAACCACTGCGCCACCAGGGAAGCCCACATTTCTCCCTTCTAATCACAACTACGGGTGGAGAGGTAATCTGACTATAACAATTTATAAAAATCATTATAAACTCTTAACCTAACCAAAAGTATCTAAAAAGCAGGTATTTGTCTATCCAAATTAATGCTTAATAGACAGAATTTCAGGCAAAATAATAGTGAAATTAAAAAATCATCAGATAATATGGGTGAAGATATTTTCCATCATTAGCCTTGTCTGAAATCAATTCCCATAAGTGGATTCTGTTTCATAACTTTTCTCCTTCCTCTAGTTCTGAGCCTTCAAATTCTTTAAAAGCCTATGGTTTCTAAGAATTATAGCCCTGGTTTACAGGGAGAAGGGAGGCTATGTGATAATAAGTAGGACTGAGGAAAATAGTGTCCATTGGTACTTGTATAGATGATCAAATGGTAATTGGAGAAAAACCTTAAACAAATAAATGAAATATTAAGAAACAGGGAGTGAGGAGAATTCTAAGACTGAGGAAGATGAGTCTATATACTTTTCTCAGGCTTACATGACATCTGTTCTCTCATTATGACCCATCAAATATCAACAAATATGGTAGAAAGACAAAAACAATCTATTTAATAGCTTTTTAAAAAATAGGTATAAATGATGATTCAGGAAAAAAAAGCTAGTCAGATGCAATAAAAACAACTGGGAGAAGGATACTGAGGGGAAGACAGAAGGACACAGTCAATGAAGATATATTTTGGAATAGATGAATAATCCAAATGCAGATAATCTACCTACAGATACTCATGACTTAACCATACATATAACTGAAAGTAAAATATATTATTCTGAATTAACACATGTAAAATGTTTACATCAGTACCTAGTATATGATAAGCTCTCAAAAAGTGTTCACTTCTACAACTATTAGTTTATAACACCCACTGTTTGTAGTTTAAAGGAATTCTAAATACTCAATCCTACCCTCTTTTAAGAGTATGAGTACTACATATTTTAAGATAAATACAAGGTAAATGCATTACCCCTTTCAGATCTTTAAAAGCAAGAATCTTACTCCAATGATGTGTTAGATTATAAATTACTAGAGAATATTATTATACTCCTAATGATTAAGGTTTTACTTCACCCTTTTCATCCTTGACAATATTTAGCCCTCTTCCAATCTATTTTAATATCTGGCCAAAACCATACCTCCATGTACATTTTGATTACTGCGTCTTATTCAGGTGTCCTTCCTCCTTCCATTTCTGCACCATCCCCAAATCAGAACCCAACTTATAGCTCCCACAGAGTTGTGTACTACATCTGGTATACTCTTTTGGTACCTTCAAAATGCCTCTAATGTGTGCCCTTATCAGATACCATTATAATAATTGTTGATATACGTACTGCCACTATAGTCTAAGAATTCCCTGAGGACAAGGTCCATATTTTCTTCATCTTTATAAGGCTGGCACACAAAGCCTAACACTAAAGGCTGCTAAATGTTTGCTGAATGAATGATTCCATCCTTCAGAAATAATCTAAATGACAATAAATAGTTTAATAAATTATAGCACAACTAGATGAAGTATCAAATTATATAGTTACTGTGTCGTAATTTAAAAACGAAGTCATTATTAAAACTCAATAATAAATGTTAGAAAGACTGTATATCACAATGATTAGGAACATGAGATTTGAAGTCAGTCCCAGCTTTTGTTCATTCATTCAACAAATACTTAATGAGAGGCTACTTTAAGCCAGGCACCATTCTATCCTGCCCTCACAGAATTTACATTCCAGTGGGGAGAGGCAAACAATAATCACAATGAAATAAGTAAATGATATAGTATGTTAGGTGATACATACGGTGGGGGGGGAGAGCAGAGAAGGGGATTGTGAGTGAAGAGGAGGGGAAGGGGAAAATTGTGATACTAAATAGGATACAGGTAGACCCCCCCCTTTATTGGGAACAAGATTTGCACAAGACTTGAAGGAGTTGAGAGGGATATCCAAGAAACTGCCAGAGTGTTTTCCAAAGTAGCTGCACCATTCTACATTCTCACCAGTAGTGTGTGAAAGTTCTGATTTCTTCCACATTCTCATCAACACTTGTTATTATGTTTTTAATTCTAACCATCACAGTGGGTGTGAAGTGGTATCTCATTGTGGTTTGGATTTACATTTCTCTGATGACTGTTTTTTCATGCTCTTAATAATTCTTAATTTTGATGAATCCAATTTATCAGTTTTTTCTTTTACAAGATCATGCCTTTTGAATGTGTTGAATCTAAGAAACTTTCACCTAACCCACAGTCACAAAGGTTTTATACTATGCTTTTTCTAGAGGTGTTAAAGTTTTAGGTTTTACATTTAGTTCTACAATCCATTGGGAGTTAATTTTTTTTTAATGTGATACAAAGTATGGATCAAAGTCCAATTTTTTGCATGTGGATATCCAATTGTGCCAGCCCCACTGGTTTAAAAGACTGTCCTTTTGCCACTGAATTGCTTTGGTACTTTTGTTAAAAATCAACTTAACACATATGTATGGATCTATTCCTGGACTGTCACAGAAAGTATGGCATAAAAAGTACAAATTCAAATCCCTACAAGAGCCAAAGTAACAAAAGCGTGTAAATGGGGCAAGTTTAAGCCAATAGGAAGAAGTGTGGCCTATATGTTACTGAACAGAATACATGCTACCCTTAAACATTCAAATTCAAAAGATATTAAAACACTGTGTAGTCCCAACAAAATGGTGTGAATATGTAGTTGGGGGGGGTGCATACAGAAAACACTGGTATATAAAGATATATTTTAAAATGAAAAAAGCTGGACAGAAAGAGGAGAGTATATTGGGAAAAAAGGTTAGAGAGGCAGTTTTATAGAAATAGGTACAACAAAGAGAGTAACAGAGAAAAGGAGAAAAATGACACTAACAGGTGGGAGAAGAGAGAAAAAGGTCAGACACCAGACTGAGAATTAGAGGGAGTTAGGCCAAGTTTTTTTTTTTTTTTTACGTCTATCTCTACTATTATAATTATTACTATCATTTCACAAGGGTAGCCATTAGTTTGGCTCAGTTAACAACAGTGACATAATTATTTGTATTCACAGCTTAATGAACTTTTGTCTTTCCTCCCCTTCAATTAAAAACACAAGGCAAAACCTATTCATAATCATAAAGAATAAAAAATATATTTCATAGGTCAGGATCCATGTCACTTGTGCCTTTATAACATGCAGAGCAAGCCTCCGCCTATTCACCACCAAGCAGCTGGCACACAGGAGGTCACACTCAAACAGCTCAGAGAGTGACTGATTACCTGTTGGCTGAGCTGCTATGGCTATTCCTCAATGGCAGAATAATTTCTTTCTAGAAGGAGATTCACTGAAGGTTTCTGTGTGCTATTTGTTTTTGTGTGTTTTTTTGTTTTTAACTCCTGATCCAATGACTTAAAGAATAGTTATTAGCTTTGGAAAAAACACCCCAAAATTCTGAATAAAATTATAAATCCAGACCATAACTTTCAAAAGTTCACCAAAATATTAATAGCTTTTGTCTAGGAACAGGACTATATATGGTTAGTTGCTTATTTTACTTGCTCTGTGCTTTTTTTTCTCCCTTCTGCTTTTTAATACTTCCCCTATTTTCCATAATAATCCATTTTCCTGTCATAACATAAGGGGACAAAAACAAGCAATCAAGGAACCAAGACAGCCTTCCTCCAAGTAATATAACATGAATCACCTCTAATCTCTCAAAATACCAGAGGAGTAATAAATTTTAAAAAGGGTACCAATATAAATGTCCCCCAAATAAATTATTCCTAAATGCACCTTCAATAATTTAGAAACTTCACACGAAACATGTTTTTAATACTAAATTTTAAAAAATAAAAGATAAGCTCTTTCTCAATGCTAAATTAGATTTGACAGCTATAACTTATTCTGATCCCCAGAGTTCAAGCAAGGGTCAAGATGTGATAAGCACTCTTACTTCTGGCTTGCACACTTGACTCAATCCAGTGAACTTATACCATCTCTGCCTTTAAACTGTGGATAGTTAATATAACTACTCTGCAGATTCATATGAGACTCATTTTACTATACTTAATCATAGTTACTTTGTATTAAATGACTATAGATGTCTTTCAATGTCAAAATCTTAAGCCATTGGGCTTCCCTGGTGGCGCAGTGGTTGAGAGTCCGCCTGCCGATGCAGGGGACATGGCTTCGTGCCCCGGTCCGGGAAGATCCCACATGCCGCGGAGCGGCTGGGCCCGTGAGCCATGGCCGCTGAGCCTGCGCGTCCGGAGCCTATGCTCCGCAACGGGAGAGGCCACAACAGTGAGAAGCCCACATACCGCAAAAAAAAAAAAAAAAACTTAAGCCATTAAAATTTAAATATTTATATCTACATTTTATTATCTAGTATCCTATAGTAATTTTATTAATCTGTTAATATTATTCATTTTAAGTCACAATTGTCAGAGATTAGAATCTTGCTTACCTTACTTGCTCCCACATGCAGATTAATCAAATAAAATACAGGTAATGAAGACTATTACCAATGCTTATGTGACTGTGTTATTGCTAAAAAATTAAAATCTGCTATTTTTTTTTTAGACTTTTTCTTTTTTATATTTATTTATTTATTTATGGCTGCGTCGGGTCTTAGTTGTCGTGCACGGGCTTCCTGGTTGTGGCACGTGGGCTCCAGAGCACACGGGATCAGTAGTTGGCGTCACCCGGGCTTAGCTGCCCCTTGGCGTGGCATGTGGGATCTTAGTCCCCCGACTAGGGATCCGAACCCACATCCCATGCATTGAAGGCAGATTTTTAACCACTGGACCACCAGGGAACTGGTCAAATTACAGATGGCCTTAAAAGAATAAGTTAGTCACAGATCCTGAGCCACACAGTTCCAGGAGCCTGTTCATTTGACAGTATGTATAAATGTTTCCTTGCACATACCAAGTGTTTCTAGAGTTGTCCAGAGAAATTGCTGCACCCAATAACTGCTCACCATCTAGAACCATTTTAGATAATGCTGAAACTTGGTAGAGGAAATGTGGGGAAAGTAAAATTTTCACACTCTTAACAGTAATGTCTAATTGTTAATTAGACATTAACAGTAATGTCTAAATTTAGACATTATTACTTTATTTAGTAATGTCAAATTACTCTTCAAAGTTGAAGAGCCATATACTAATCAACCAGTGATTCCAATCCTATTCAAGCACGCACACGCACACACACGCACATGCACGCGCACACACACACACACACCCCTACATGCTCTCTGTAGAAACTGACACACGTTCACAAGAAGCATGTTCAAGAAAGTTCACTGTTGCATTGTCTAATGATAAAAAAAAAAATTGAAAACTACTTAATAATCAACCAAAGGAGAAAGGGTAAATAAGCTATAGTGTAGCCATGCAACAGAAAGATGTTGAGGGAAAAAACATACTGTAAGAGTGTTTAGCAGCACAGTGTATATCAAAAGTTGAAAAACATGCAAAACGATTACATTATTTATGGAAACAAATATATTCAAGATAGTGTTTACCTCTGGGGAACGAAGGGGGGGAGTGAAAGAAAAGGGTACATAGAGGGTTCAACTCCACAGTGTTTTACTTCTATTAAAAAAAAATCTGAAGCAAATACAGGAAAATGTTAAGATCCAATTAAGTTATAAGCTGGAAGTATAGTACACAGAATGATTTTTCTACTATTCTTTATATTTGAAATATTTCTTATCAATTCAGGATATAAAGAGAACCGGGTGGACTTTATTTAACAAACAGTTAATACCAGACCAAGAGTAAGTAAAGCCAGCAAAGAAGCACCTGTAACAGAAGACTGTTTTCACAAGACCTATTTCCATCTGGGAGTGTGAGAGCCTTATGCACAAATCTAATTATATCCCCAATAACACTACAAAATGGAGGCATTATTCCCATTTGGCAGATTTTAAAAATTCAGGTCAAAGAAATTGGGTGACTTGGCTAAGGTCACAGAGCCAATAAGTCACAGAGAAAAGCCCACATAATCTGTACCTGTAAAGCAACTTTTATAACAACTCTGGTGTATCAAAGGAATGGGACGTGCAGCTTAGTAACTCTTGCTAAAAGGGGAACACTTTTTATTTATAAAATTATTTTTGATTAAGTAAGATTTCTTAATGTAACTACTGCACTATAGTACAACACACTTGTGAACTAACCAACTCCAAAAGTGTCCAAAAGGAAACTGAAAGCCCTTCTGTCACAGACGTTGAGGGTTCTGCTCTGATAAGAGGTTGGACTATATGATCAATAAACTTCTTCCTAATTCTCACATTCTATGATAAGTGCAAAGGATAACACGGCTTTGGTTTAAAAAAAAACAAAAACCCTCCATTTAAGACCAACAAAATCATAGCACAGGGAACTCTACCTAATGCACTGTGGTAACCTAAATGGGAGGGAAGTCCAAAAGGGAGGGGATATCTGTATGTGTATGGCTGATATCATTCTGTTGTGTAGTGGAGACAAACACAAAATTGTAAAGCAACCATACTCCAATGAAAATTAGTAAAAAAAAAAAAAAAAAAAAAGACCAACAAAATACTCATTAGCAGGGAGTCAAAGGTGAAACTAATGAACTGGCAGAAAATCATATACTAATTAAAACATTACCAAAGCGAAGTGAACCAGAAGGTCTTGCTGATGTGTATATACAGAAGATAATGAGCTTTATCTCTACTGCAAAAAAAAAAGTGGGACCTACATTATACCATATAGAAAAATTAACTCAAAATGGATCAAAGACCTAAATGTAAGTGCTAAAACTATAAAACTCTTAGGGGAAAAGAGGCATAAATTTTCATGACCTTGGATTAGGCAAGGATTTCTTAGCTATGACACCAAAGCACAAAAAAGAAAAACAAGATAAACTGGAGTTCATCAATATTAAAAACTTTTGTGTCTCAAAGGACACCATCAAGAAAGTGAAACTACAATCCATATGATGGGAGAATATATTTGCAAATCATTTATCTGATATGGGACTTGTATCCAGAAAATACAGTAGTTCCCCTCATCTCAAGGAGATATGTTCCAAGACCCCAGTGATGCCTGAAACCACAGATAGTACCAAACCTTATATATACTATGTTTTTTCCTATACATACATTCCTATGATAGAGTTTAATTTATAAATTAGGCACAGTAAGAGATTAACAATAATAACTAATAATAAAATAACAACAATTTTAACAACATACTAGAATAAAAGTTATGTGAATGTGGTCTCTCTCAAAATATCTTATTGTACAAATGTAATGCCTTTTCTACCTTAACTAAGCTCTTATCATGTACTGTGGCTGTAACTTTTGCAGTTTGAGGTGTGACCTCAAAACTAGCAAGAATTTCTTTTGCCTTCTTCACAATTTCACAGAAGATTTGTTCTTACTGTAGATCTTCACAACCTCGGCATAAGATTTTTTTTTCTTTCCTTATTAGGTGAAGAACTTCCAGGTTTTTGCTTAAAGGAAGCACTTTACAGCTTTTCTTTTGCATGTCCAAATTGCCAGCATCACTACTCTTGCACTTTGGGGCCATTATTAAGTAAAATAAGGGTTAAACACAGGGACTACGATACCAGTCAATCTGATAACCGAGACAGCTACTAAGTGACTAACGGGCAGGATATTCTGGACAAAGGGATGATTCACGTCCTGGACAGAGTGGGACAGCACGAGATTTCATCACACTACTCTGAACAGTGTGCAATTTAAAACTTATAAGTTGTTTATTTCTGGAATTTTCCATTTAATATTTTCAGACCACAGTTAACCAAAGGTAAATGAAACCACTGAAAGCAAAACCATGATAAAGGGGACTACTATGTGAAGAAATCTTAAAATTCAATAATAAAAAGACAACTAACCAAATTTTAAAGTGGGCAAAAGATGTGAGTAGACATTTCTCTAAGAAAGACGTACAAATGGCCAATAAGCACACAAAAAGATGCTCAACATCTTAGTCTTTAGGGAGATGCAAATCAAAATTACGAGATGTCACTTCACACTTTCTAGGATGTAAGTGTGAATCAAAAAGCCATATAACAAGTATTTGCAAGGATGTGGAGAAATAAGAACCCTCATACACTGCTGATAGGAATATAAATGATGCAGCCACTTTGGAAACCAGTTTTGTAGTTCCTAAAGGTTAAACATAGAGTTACTATATGACCCAGCAATTCCATTCCTTGGTATATAACCAAAGGAAAGGAAAACATATGTCCATCCAAAAACCTGTACATAAAAGTTAATAAAAGCATTATTCATATTAGTCAAAAAATGGAAATAACTCAAATATTCATCAACATCTGAATAGATAAACAAAATGTGGTACATCCACAGAACAGAACATTTGGCCATAAAAAAGAACGAAGTACTAAGGGACTTCCCTGGTGGCACAGTGGTTAAGAATCCGCCTGCCAACGCAGGGGACACAGGCTCTATGCCTGGTCCGGGAAGATCCCACATGCCGCAGAGCAACTAAGCCCGTGTGCCACAACTACAGAGCCTGCGCTCTAGAGCCCACGAGCCACAACTACTGAGCCCGCACGCCACAACTACTGAAGCCTGTGCACCTAGAGCCCGTGCTCCGCAACATGAGAAGCCACCACGATGAGAAGCCTGCACACTGCATCAAAGAGTAGCTCCCGCTCGCCGCAACTAGAGAAAGCCCGTCCACACAACGAAGACCCAACACAGCCAAAAATAAGTTAATTAAATAAATAAATTTATAAAAAATAATAAAGAAAAGATAAACACGTTTAAAAAACAAGAATGAAGTATTGATACATGCTACAGTATGAATGAACCTTAAAAACATTATGCAAAGTGAAGGAAGCCATACACCAAAGGTCACATAGTATATGATTCGATGGTATTTTTTGGGGGGTGGTGGGGAGTGAAATAGTCTGGTACTAGCGATGATAATTACGTAACTTTGCAAATATACAAGCCACTGAATTGTATACTTTAAACGGGTGACTTTATGGTATGTGAATTACATGTCAAAAACAATAATAAATAATAATAAATGCGAAATCTTTATTGGGAATATCACAATGAAATCCTAGATATTTTGCCATAATAAATATAGTATGGCAACATGATTTCCAAAGTAACAGAAGAAATGGAAGAAGCACAGAACCAAGAAAATGAGTCCAGGTCAAGGCCTGGGGATTTATGATAAACACATTACCAACATTTAGCAAAAACAAAGCATATATGCTTACACTCTGCATGCCTGGCCCAGGCAGACGTCAGTCATCAATCACAACACCCTCTGCCACGGAACTGGGCATGGCCATAGATCTCTTCTCAACACAGTTCTCCATGTACTCATGACCAATATCATAATTGATAACAAATTACTGAAGGTTAGACCTAAAGGTACTAACTTCACACCTATTTCTTTCTTGGTCTATTACACATGCGATTATTACTGTTCTGCACTTCAATGGTTTTATTAATTATAAAATACTTTAGACATACAAAAAAGGTATTTTGGGGGAAATAATTTTAACATACATACATACCCACTATCCAGCTAAAGAAATATGACATCACAAATTCAGTTAACGCCCCCCCCACTTTCAATAAATATATTATCCTTTTAGAAAAAGAACTGTGACTATACTCTTGTTCTCTCAGTTAAAAATATCTGTACAAAGCCTATACACATGTCCCTTGGAGTAAAACCAAGACATCACTATTCACCCAGAGACTCTTAAGTGATCTCTGACATGTGACATTTACCACAGATAAAACCTCTATCACTGTCAATTTTAACAAGAGAAGGAAACTCTCCCACATGTCAACAGCCATAGTAATGGAAACAGAAGTTAGAAAATGACCAGAGGGTTCTTTCCGTTCAAACTTCTCACTGTCACTTAGCCAAAGGCAAAGACCTCCATTATCCACCTTTCTTTGTGTACTGTCCATCCAGCACACTTCTCATTTTAACATCTATAATATTTTTCAAGACACTTTCACACACAATGTCTCATTAACCCTACAAGATAGATAAGGCAGCTATATTTATACCCCAATTTACAGATATGGAAGAACAAAGCAATTAAGAGCACAAGCTTGGAGTCACTCAGGGCTTGAATCCCCGCTTCATTACTTCTCAGCAAAGTGAACTGCAAAATAAGATACCTGGCTTACAGGGTAGTTATGAGGATCAGATTACACAACATATATAAAGCACTTAGCACAGAACCTGGTGTAAAATAAGCAACAAATGAATGGTAGCTGCCGCTACTGTTATTGTTGTTAATTATGCAAGATCAAACAGCTCCTAAACAAGGAAGCCAAGACTGGTCTCTGAGTCTACACAACACTGCATCATTCTCGAATGATCACCAGGAGTCCTATCTGTACAGAGTAGATGCCAGCATTTCCAGGCAATGCTTCCCCATTCTCATCTAGACACCACGGTGATCATTTTAGGATTTTAAGAATAGAACGCTAATAGCAATACTCACAGCTGATAACATCACAAAAAGACAACTAGACATTATGTGTGTCTCATAATACCATCTATAAAGTCATCTTTCCCCCTCCCCAAATTAAACCTTAATCAAGCTTCTATATCAAATTACCAATTTATAGGATATACAAAGAGGGTAGAGAAACATGTTAAACTAAACAGAAATCCAGACTATAAGAAATTCTATAGGACAAGCTGAAACTGTGCACCTGAGATTGGGACTTGAACCCACGTGCCAGGACTCAAAGCCAGCTTAAACCCAGATTGGGACTTGAACCCACGCGGCCAGGACTTGAACCCGGCCAAAACCCGCCGTCTTCCAACTGAGGTCACACACCTGGTTTCAGGACTAATGAAGCTCAGTTTCTTATCACAGAAAGAATTCAGTGAGAGACAAAGTGATAGGTAAGAAATGGATTTATTTATAGAGAAACATACTCCACAGACAGAGTATGGGCCATTTCAGAAGGTGAGAAAGGCCTTGGGAGAAACACACTCCACAGGCAGAGAATGGGCCATCTCAGAAGGTGAGAAAGGCACCAGGGTATGGGGTTGTCAGTTTTTATAGGCATGGGTAATTTCATAGGCTAAGGAGTGGGAGGAGAATTCCAGCTATTTTAGGAAGGGGTGGGGATTTCCAGGAATTGGGCCACTGCCCACTTTTTGATCCTTATGATCGATTCTTCAACAGACAAATTAAAAAAAAAAAAGCGGGGGCGGGGGGCGAGGGCGAGGGGAGAAGAAATCTACAACTTAAAAAAATACTTAAAAGACTTTTCAATCAATCCTGATGTCAAAACAACTTCTTAATTCTCTCCCCAACAAGGCAATAGCATCAGCCCCATTACACATCTCTGCTTGAGGGAGAGAATATGCTAGTGACATAACCAGAATATATGGGAATATTTTAGGCTTTGGGACATTTCCTTTTTTCCCTTGTACATCAATAAACTGGCATTCTGGTTTTTAAAAGAAAGACAGTAACACATATAGCCTTTACTCTTCCTATGTTACACCTATGACAAAAGTCTTATTCTGAAGCATACTTTTAAAGACTACAGGTTTACAAGTTCTTAACGTGATCCTCCCCCCTCAATCCCACCCCCCAAATCTACAAGAGAAGGCTGAAGCAAAGGTCAAGGGAAAAAACAAACAAGAAAAGTCAGGAGGAACACTTTTGTAATTGAAGCTTAAAAGAAAACCCACACCATCAACAGGATTAGCTGTCAACAGGAACGTTCCCAGAAGTAACCCATCCTATGATGCGATTTGAGATATCTTAATGAAAATTATAGCACCTCCCTGCATCAAGAAGCAGCCAGCTTAAGGTAAATTAAATGAAAATTCATCTGACGTTTCAACATGGGCACATGCTATAATGAAGATTACTTGTTTATTTCCATATTATTCTAAAAAAGATTTGAGACAGCTCACAGAATGCATTAGAATTAAAAAGAAAGAAGTCGGTGCTCTGTGATGACCTAGATGGGTGGGACGGAGAGGGGGTGGGAGGGAGGTCCAAGAGGGAGGGGATATATGTATACACGTAGCTGATTCACTTCCTTGTACAGCAGAAACTAACGCAACATTGTAAAGCAATTATACTCCAATAAAAAAAACTCCGTTAAAAAATAATAATACATCAAAAATAAATAAAATCTACTTAGTTTTATTTAAAACAAACAAACAAAAAAGAAATGACAAGAATGGGGCAAAGAGAAAACGAAGGGGGAAAATAAAGTCAGAGGTAAGTTTATCACACAAACTATGTGCCACAAGGTCCTATACAGTTGCAAGGAAAGGGCTGCACAGCTGACTGAGCTACCTTGCAAAGAGAGAAATACCATAGGTTATAAGAGTCACGATGACTATGTAATACAAGCAAACCGGCTGGTCAAAGGAAGTGCAGCTTTCCTGGTACCCAGACCTGGGAAAAAAAGCTTACTACACATTTTTACATGGGTTCTAATAATGATAATAATGATTAAAAATGATGATTTTTTTTACATTCTTTTTACATGGGTTCCAATACTGATGATGATGATAATAAAAATGATAGCAACTTGAACTACACATTTAAAAATGGTTCAGATGGTAAATTTTATATTATGTGCATCTTACCACAATAAAAAAAAGCGGGGGGAGGGGAACAACAGCTGCTCATTTTCACTGCATGTGTCCTGGGCCAGGCATGTTCTAAGCATTTTATATGTTTAAAGTCACAAAATTCTCACAACAACCTTGTAGAGGTAGGTACAATTATTATCCCCATTTTATAGATGAGAAAACTGAAGCACCAAGAGGTTAAATAACACACAACTAGGAAGTAGCAGTGCCAGGATTCAAGCCCAGGAACTCTAACTCCAGAACCCTAACCATTATATCACTCCTCTTCCATAATGTTGCCTCCCTTTTGGGCAAAAGCATTTGCCATCAGCTAAGAGCAGTATTTGTCCATCAACTCTTAGCTCATTTTGTGTTGTCTTTGTACTCCAGATCACCAGCTAATAGTCATAGTAGTAGCAGTAGTTACAACATCAACAAGGGCACTGAGATAAAGGAGATAATATCCTCACAAGAATTCTACAATAAGAGGTGTACTAAATCTTATAAAAACTGTCTGTTTTAAATGCCCTCAATCAAGGTTTATTGCATTACACCAAATAACAATTCTGTAAAAGTAACTCTACCCCGGTCTAAAACAATGCAATCAATATATGTAGCTCTCTGGTATTCTGGCTTGATTCAATCAAAAACTGATTGTTTCTAAAGCAATGGATTGACTGTGTACTATTTAAGCAATTCTCAAAGAGTCCTGTTTCTGACTACGAGGTTTCTGATAAGAACTGGGCTGCAAAGTAAGTGAATACATACTTGCTGGAGTAAAGCTATTCTGTACTGCCAATTACAGGTAAACTATACACTTTCATAGTCAATCAAGTACAGAGTTAGGTTAATATGCTCTTAGGAAAATTAAGGAACCTAACCACTAAAGATATCTAAGTATGCAGCCAACCCACCTCTCCACGGGGGTTAGCCAAGAAAATAGTTTCTTATAGGGCCAAAATTTTCCTCTCAAAGTGGTTCTGATCCAGCACCAATGGACAAATGGTTAATTGAGTCCCAAAATTCTATGTAATCACAATGATTTGGACCTGGAAAATTCTCCAAATGAGAGTTTCTCAACTTTTAGCTCAGCCATAAAATCACCTCAATTAAGTACGCATAGACTATCCAATTGAGACATGTACCCCTTAGCTAAACAAAGTTATACAGGCAGCTATACAAAGTTATCAGGCATAAATCAATTAAATATTCAGGGATATCTGTAAATAAATAAATAAGATGTGAGTTTTGGATTAGTAGATATCTCACATCTTTCTTTTTGAAATATCTAGGTAACAGGGTCAGCTGTTTACCAAGACCATCCCTAATTAGTATAAAAACTACATCATAAGTATAGTATGGCTAGGAAGCAATCAAAAAAGACAAGAGGCCCAAAAGGAAAATGAAAAAAGTATGAACAAGAGAGCCTTAGGGGGAAAAATCCAATATACAATAAATATCTGATAAGATGATCAACTTTATCAATAGTCAGGGAACTTCAAATTACAACAATGCTTTATACCAGTCTCACCCATCAGATAGACCCAAAATAGAAATGACTGATAATATCCAAAGCTGATAAAGTTAGGGGAAAGCAGCAACTATCATACACTCTTGGTGAAAGCATAAAGTGATATAGCCTTTGTAATAACATTTTGAAAGGACATCAATTTTTTAAATAGGCATAACCATTAATTCCATAGGTGTGTTCTCAGACACCTGCAAAAACAAGTGCAAACTGGGACATTTACCAAAACATAGATTGCAACAGCAAAAAACTAGTTTTTAAATGTCTATTAAGAGAGAGATGGTTAAAAAAACTATAGAATATACATCTAATGTAATGCTATGCAGCATTTTATGCAAAGATAAAACAGCTCCTTCATGTTTTCATGTTCTGACATAGAAAGATTCCCATGATATTAAGTTTCTTAAAGCCTATAACAATTCAAAAAGTATGATCCCGTGGGTAGTGGGGAGGGAAGGAGAGGGATAGCTGCCAACAGAGGTCTGAAATGGTCAGGACTCTTTCAGTTCTGAGAGAGAAACCCAATTCAAACTCACACCAGCAAGTCAGGCAACTGAGTAACTCATTTAACTGGGAAATATAAACTGGATCTACTTTAAGGTTCAAGTGGATCCAGAGGCTCCAATGACTCCCCATGCTCACACATGCGAGCATGTGAGAATGTGTATGACTGTGCATTTTTAAGTGTGCCTGTGTGTAAGAGAGAGTTGGTCAGCTCTGCTTCAGTCTGTATGTTGGCCTCATTCTTTCCCATGGCACATAGGCTTCCTTCATTTGGCCAGGCACACTCTATGTCAGCTTAGCAACTCCAAAGGAATAAGCCTGTCCCTCATCCAATATCTGTTTTTCAATCTCAAGGAAGGGGTCTGAACCTGCTTTAGTCATATGGCCATCCTGCAGCAGTCACTGTGTCCAGAGGAATGGAACATTATGACAGACCAAGCCTAGGTCACATGCTCACCCCCTGGCCAAGGGGTAGGATACTGCAACCTGAAAAGGAGGTAAAGGAAATACTAGACAGCCTAAATCTATACAGCCTAAATTACCAGCTATCATATGATTCACTACAGAGACTTTCACCTTTTAACTCTACGTACTCCCATTTCTTGGAATTTATTATTTGAATATAGTCATGTATTATATATGATTTATTTTTTAATTTAAAAAGGAAATAATTATTAGAATGCCGTCAGAAAGAAAGCCTAAGGTCTAAAAAGTTCAGTTTAGGGCTTCCCTGGTGGCGCAGTGGTTGAGAGTCCGCCTGCCGATGCAGGGGACACAGGTTCGTGCCCCGGTCCAGGAAGATCCCACATGCCGCGGAGCAGCTGGGCCCGTGAGCCATGGCCGCTGAGCCTGCGCGTCCGGAGCCTGTGCTCCGCAACGGGAGAGGCCACAACAGTGAGAGGCCCCCGCACCGCAAACAAACAAACAAAAAAAAAAGTTCAGTTTAGAATTAAATTGAGGGGAAAATAAGCCTCATGTATAAATAACAATGGGGGCTTCCTAGTCCTCCACACTTGGCCAACATTTTAACCACTACCCAACGGTCCTTATCAAACCAAGTATTAAAAAACAAACAAAAAAATGGAGGAAACAGATTTTAATTAATTAGCAATATGTTGATAAGAGGGAGGGAAAAGACCTCTAGGGACTGTAAAGAAAAATTTTATGAAATCCTCAGAGAGCAAATGGCCTTCAATAGTATCTGAAAGCCCTTTATGCCCCCTCTCACTTCTCTCACCTTATAATCAATCTTAAGAGTACATGTACAAATATTCTGGATCCGTTTTACTGAAGCCAAAGAATCTCTTTCTACCTGTTTCAAATACCTACTCTAAAGATGGTAGCAAACCATCTAAACTAAAACAATTTATAATACCTACCCTTAAAGTAGAGACATTAGTAAAAATGTCTCCTTTAATTACCCCAAGAGCTACCAGTCAACACTACAAGTTCTTTTCACAAATAAATTTAATAATAAAATCCCTATTTATACTGACACACAGAAACAATTCTTTACTTCAATGATTCCAAGTAGGGCCTACCAATTCTAGTATTCATCTCTCTGAATAAAGCCAATTCTGCTATAGTGAGGCAAAGACATTTACTGCTCACTGAATATTCATTTCTTGCCCACATGCCTGGCTCCGTAAGTAGTGCCCTGTGACTTCTTTTGGCCAACGGGCTATAAGAGGAAGTGACATGGGTCACTTAGGGGCCAAAGGCCTAGTAACCAAGGAGGCTCCATGTTCAGATAATGCACCACACATATGTACTTTATGATTCAACTACAGAACCCTTTTTTTCATATTCCATGGGATGATGCTATAAGCATCATTTCAAATCCTAGAAATCTAACTGAAATTCCATTTCCTCCAGGAAGCCTACCCAGAGCATGCTCCTGGCATCATCAGTAACACACTTATATGTATACTGCAGGTAAAGAACTATGAAAAGCACTGTGGTACTGGCACACAACTAGTACAATAAATGGCCTCTACTTTCTATAATGTACAATGTGGTTGCTGAGAAAGGACACATGTCAAAACAGAAACAAATATAAATGATAATAAATAAATTTCAAGTGAGTGCTAAAAATAGTAAGTGTTAGAGGAGTTTCCACATATCTCAGTTAGCAACTAAGTAAGCTAGTTAGTTCTACACTCCCTTATGACATCTTTTATATTATTTTTTAATTCATGTATGATTGAAAGCAAATGAGACTCCTTATAAGGATCATTATCTCCCTGAAGGGCAGAAACCCTAAAGTATAACTACTTCACGGTGCCCCATACTAACCATTCAAACAACAATTATTCAATAAAACTTTATTTTCTATTGAGAAGAATGTGTTGAAAAATTAAACAGAAATGTAGTATTCCTCAAGACATAAGGAATTTGTGTCTCCGGCATGGCTCAGGAGAGAGCCGAACGAACACAAGCTTTTCTGTTATCCATGGCAAGTGGAGCGCTACACTGGAAAACAAAGAGTCACCAGGTTACCCCAGACTTTTGAACATAGCCCTTAACAGCCAACTTCTTATGCTGTAGGACTACATGCTCTCCAAGCAATATCTGATTTCCAATTCAATTTCCCAAATACCCTGAAGCCAGTAAAGAGGATCCCTAGATATTATGTATGAGTATTCCAGGCACACATTAAAAAAAGGCCTATTTCTCTAAGTACATTAATAAGTAGTATCATGATTTAATCAATATGACTTGCCAAACATTTTAATATCTACATGCATAAGACATTGCAGAGGACAGAATATAAACATGATCCCCTTTGCCATTCTCATACCCTAACTTGGGGGATAGGACACATGAAAACAAAAAAATTCCCTGGAGTATAAAGGCAGTATAAAGTGTCAAATTAATAATAAGGAAAATAAATATTAAAAGAGTTCAAAGAAGGAAGGGATTATTTTCTAATTTTATAGTCTGAACACTTAACAAGCAAGGTGGAATATGAGCTGAGTTTTAAAGGATAAATAGAATTTCAAGAGGTATAGACTAGGATAAGGGAGAACATTCCAAGGAAAGGAATTATAAAGGAGTGCAAACAGAGAAGCCCAAGGGATGTGTTAGGGACAGTAACTGACAATTTTACTTTGAACAGTTTATTGGGGGAGACTAGTGGGAAATGAGACCAGAAAAGCAAGTTGGTGCCAGACACTGGAAAGCTTTAAATGCCAGGCTAAGGAACTTTATCTTGACAATGATGAGGAGCCATTGAAGGGTTTAAACAAAGTAACACAGTGAAAAGCAAAATTAGGATCATTCCAAAACAAAATTTAGGACAGACTGAAGAAGGAACTCACTGGGGACAGTGAGACCTCCCTGGGATACTATGGCAAATATCAGGCCTAAATTATCAATAGAATGATGACAGGAGAAAAGGAACAGATCTAAAGAGCTGACAGAACTTGGAAAGTGTTTTCAGCATATGTCAAATCAGACCTTAAGGACTCTAAAAAGCTGAGATTCAGATGCTACAAAGAGGTTAAAGCCACAGGAACTGTGAATTCCAGCCTACCCAGCAGGGTCTCCCAATACTTGAATTGATGCTGGGCTCTTCTATACATATATTCATTTCCATCTCCACACTCATACAAAAGATCCACTCTTTTTCACTGGGATTTGGGGGAACAGAGGTGGGAAATTATATATAAAAGCAGCCAAGTGACGAAGGCCAGGTAATTGTGCAACAAACAGATAGGAGCTCAAACATCTGTAAAGGCCAAAGGCATTGCGATCACATCTATTACAAAATGGAAAAACAGACTGCAAATCCAGTCATACTGTGGGCCTGAGTAATGACATCAGATATATCCATTAAACTTGGCAAGAGAATAAGACTGCATGAATGGAGTTATTGAGGTCCCAGTCCTTAAAAAAAGAGGTTCTTAACCTCTGGGGAGGTCATGGACCCTTTTGGGACCCTATGAATTTCTCTCCAGAGAAATGCACAGACTCATAGAATTTTGCATATACATAATTTCAGAATGTTCACAGACACCCCCCGCAAAGCCTATCTAGAGACTCTTAGTCCATGAACTCCAAGGGTTCTTACTTAAAAACCCGTCCTAAGCTTGGTGATTAAGAACTGATTATCTGTTGTAACAAGCATGTTGACTGGAAATGATGTGACTTAATAGGGCACGTACAATTATTAGTGTGTTCTATGTAATATTAATTGTATATGTTACACAATGGGTATCTATGTGGTAAAGAATGGTATGTACGGTGAACCAATTATCTATTATGCAACATTAATAGTTTAATGGACGTGCTTATGTGCATGGGGTAAATAATGTATGATTATACACAGTATGCATTATGTACGATAAAGCACGTATGTGTGAGTACATTATGACTGGGTAGATCACCGAATGCACAAAATACATAGCAATGGGATAATTTAGAATATATTCTTTTTTTTTTTTCTTTTGCGGTACGCGGGCCTCTCACTGTTGTGGCCTCTTCCGTTGCGGAGCACAGGCTCCGGACGCGCAGGCTCAGCGGCCATGGCCCACGGGCCTAGCCGCTCCGCGGCATGTGGGATCTTCCTGGTCCGGGGCACGAACCCGTGTCCCCTGCATCAGCAGGCGGACTCTCAACCACTGCGCCACCAGGGAAGCCCTAGAATATATTCTTAATACTAGCATAGCACATGATAATGTTTCACTGTTCGTGTATAATTTTTCAAGGAGCAGTTTAAGTAGAATTTCAGCTTTGGGTGCTGGTGCTGGAGCTTCTTTTGAGTCTTAGGGAGAAGTGTTATTCTCCTTTTCTGATTTATAAGACCGGAGTAATAAATATATTACAGAGAAAAAAAAAATCCTTCCTACAAAACAGTGATAACTATTTCTATCATATACCCCACAGTTAAAAAGGTTTTGAATAAGAAGCCATATATGTACATTTATTTATAATTTATATACATTGCCCACTAGACCAATAAATTATGTGCCTTATAAAGAATACACAAAAATGGATATGTAAAAGAATGACATTTATTATAATAAAATAAACAATTTTTAAACATTTAATTTACCTATTGATGACACAGCTTTATGCTCTCCCTAATAAATATTGTTTCTAATACTACCACCATTTTTGGTGAGAGTAATGTGATGAACACTATTATTTTTAAATTTTGCTTTCATATTTTGTAATACAGCAACTTAAAATGCTAGCTCTAAATTCAGTTCATTTTTATAATAAGTAACTCTTTTATTTGGTTTTAATGGTCATCATAGCCAAAAAACATACTTCACAAAGATGAGTATAACCAAAGGGAAGAACTGCATCACTTGCTGTACTGAATAAAACATGAATTTCAATTTTCAATCCTCTTCACCATTTATGTAAAAGTTTTTGCTAAAATTCAGGTAGTGCATTTCCATATTTCCTGATGACAATCAGTTGATTCTTACTAACTCATCAGATAGTATTGCCTTTTTTATATTTTCAGTAGATGGGCCCAAAACCACTAAAATGCGTCTCTTACAAGGTCTTCATACAGGTTAGAAAATTTGGTTTTCAAGTTCAAGTGTACATATAAAAACATTCTTAAAGTTTTAACATCATTTTCAGCAATTAAATCCAATAATGATGGAAATAGTCCCAAATATACATTTTCAATAACCTCTCTCCAAAACATTGAATTTTATTTTGTTTTGAAAGGTAGTTACTTTTTGAGTCACTGTTAAGAATTTACCATCATCCCAAAGGGACAGATTTAGTGGGTTTATTTTCATAAATATCTGCTAGGTAGTATACTACTCACAGACACTTGTCAGAGAAAAATGTCAGCAAATTTTGGACATTTGTATTTTTGTGAAAGAAAAATTAATAAGTCATCTTTAAATTAGACAATTCTTAAGTCCTTTACCTCAAGATGACCAGTTAACCTGTATGAAATATTTTATAAAAAATCTGCTTGGTGACTCCCTACTGTAATACAATATATGTTTAGTCTACTATTTAAAATAATAAATCTAAAACTGCAATTACCCAGGCTCCTATAAACTATAAAACATCACAGCAGACTGAAAGTAAAGAAACTAACACACCTCTAATATTTCTCTGATAATTTTATGTAAACCCTACTGTAGAGACCACTGCTCTAAATGTGCCTGGGCTCCCAAGGGTCAAAGCTCTCCATGAGTCCCTTCCAACCAATTTCCCTGGCATGCTATGGAAGTTCAAAGGAGTTATCTTTAAAGGTACTCTAATTATATTGTACCCATCTCTGAATTACTACCAGTTGGCAAAAGACACAACTGCAGTACATTCTATGACATCAGCTGTCTTCAACACTGTTCCCTCAGTGTAATGTTGGTTAGCAATTCAGTCAAATAATAGACAGGGCTGGAACAAGGTCCAAGACTCTTCATGACATATCCTGCCTTAAATCCTTTTTGGAACATGGCAGGGTATAAATAAATCGGTAAAATAAATCATGAAATATATTGAGAGCCAGGGGCTTTCACCTTGTATGACCAATCTAACTTATACAGTGACACATATTTACATAAGGAGATGACATTTTTACACTTGAAAAACAAGTCCACTGCATCATCTTAAGAATTCCAAATGATAACACACTGTTTAAAGAAATAGCTACTGCTTTAAAAAAAATTTTTTTTAATTTTTAAAAGCATAAGACAGTGAAAAAGATTTTGTACTAACTTCTATCAAGAAAAAAAAAGTATGTTCTCAAATATACATAAAAATGCGTAAGTTCCCAGCGTGGTAAGCCTTACATATGGAATCATTTCAAAAACTATGAAAATATAAGATTTGGGGTGTAAAACCCGCCAGAAAAAGATCCACATAGATTTGGAAAACTGGCACTTCTCATTTTCATCCAGATCTACAAACTTCACCGTTCCTGACCACCTCCCTCCATTAAAATCATTCAATGTCTTACAACTGCACCTAGAACATCTGGTTCCCTCTCCCACTTCAGCTGGTGCCACCCTCCCGCTTGCACTTTCCCCCTTTATGATTCCCGAAATAACCCCAAGAGTCTCTGTCCTTTCATCTTTGCTATTTAATCTTCCTGAATATACTGCTCTCCTCCCCCTCACTCACACAGAAATCATCCCCTGCCTTCAATGTTCCTGTTCACCACGAAGTCCACCATGAAACCTGCCCCTATCCCTTTCAAATGAAAATAATTGCTCACTCTCCTGATTCCTCAAAGTACTATTTCAGTACCTCTCCCACAGCACTCATCACATTTAATTAGTAATATAGGCATCTGTGTGTCGTCTTATCACCTCTCTTGGGTCATCATCTCCTTACGGACAGGATCTATATCTTATCATTTAACTTCCCTATCTTTTAACAACACGGCACCTTGAACAAAGTAGGTACTCATATAACTATGTCTTGAATGAATGATTGAGTGGCTACTTAGAAATTCAATTACAGACTTCCTGTACCATCTGGAATGGGGAGGGAGGGAGGACTTAGACTTTGTAGAACAAATATCTTTTCCCTGGTTTCCTCCAAACAAACTCGGCAAAGTAAAGCCAGTATTACACATACAGGTACTTTCAAAAGGCAAGGACATTTCATCCTTCAACTATCTGGTCAAATATGGCATGATATCTGTATATATGCAAACATACTCTCACAATAGAATATCTTCTACTGTTAAACAACCAAATCTATGCTTGATAATAAAAGCATGTAAATGTTTTAACCATATAAGCAAACTAAAAATGTAAGATGTAATATATTAAAGCTATAAGAATAAGACCAACCATTCAAAATACAAGTGGAAACACAGAGAATGACCAAGCAATTTATTCCAAATGAAAAAAATACCCTAAGCTTTAGCTATTTAAATACTAACAAAACATGAGAGGCAGAATTTTATTGCTAGGAATCCAAACCAACCATTCAAAGATAAGCTTACCTAGACAGAAGCACCAAAAAATCAACATTACTAAGGTACAAAGGTGAGATCAGAAACAGCACAAAAATCTTAAAGTGATACTTTCATTAAGTAACTGGTACACCGGCTCCTGGATCATCAGAACGCAATGGGGATGGCAGCAGTCTCTACTGCACATGTAGACAACAGAAAGGAGTCCAGAAAGTAACAGAGGGTTACAGTGTGGCCAAGTGTGGGGAGCACCTTGGAGAGAAGCCAATTTAGAGCTATGCTCGTGATTTCAGGTCAGAAGACCTGGACTCAAATGTCATCCCTAATACCTACAAGCTGTGCGATCTTATACCAGCCACTTAACTTCCCTGAGCTGCCTTTCCTTGCTTATAAAATGTAACATATAGAGCAAGCACAGTACCCGAGTACACTGTGTCTCGGAGACAGTCCTCAATAAATATTCGCTGACTCTGAATGAGGGCCATACAAAAAAAGCCAACATTTCTCTCCAGGCACTTTTGTACTTTTTGAGACAGCAGCCTTAATTAATTCCTGATTAATACCTTATTATAATATTTGACAATTTTTGGCCGAAAAACAAAAATATGCCTTTCCTACTAGCTTACACATTACTCAAAATCTTACTAAAATTATTAAAATTTTAAATCTCTTTGTAATAACTTTCAAATACAAGAAGTAACTCTCATAAAGAAGACTGGGAGCCAAATACCTGGGTTCTTGCCCAAGTAAAGACACTAACTATGTGACCCATGAAAATTACTATATTTGTCTGGCCTTACTCTTCTCATCTATAATATTAACAAGGTTGTTCCAAATCACCATTAAGGGCCCTTTGCTCTAAATGTTGTGGTTCATGCCATCTCAAGGATTTTCTAATCTAATTAGGAAAGCCAATTCAACATACACTAAAAAGAGAAACTCTTCCAAAAAAAAAAAGAAGAAGAAGAAGAAGAAGGAAAGGAAGAAAAATTTATTATACAGAACAAACTGATCCTTCAAAAGCTAAAAACAGGGGCTTCCCTGGTGGCGCAGTGGTTGAGAGTCCGCCTGCCGATGCAGGGGACGCGGGTTTGTGCCCCGGTCCAGGAAGATCCCACATGCCGCGGAGCGGCTGAGCCCGTGAGCCGTGGCCGCTGAGCCTGCGCGTCCGGAGCCTGTGCTCCGCAACGGGAGAGGCACAACAGTGAGAGGCCCGCGTACCGCAAAAACAAACAAACAACAAAAAAGCTAAAAACAGAACTACCATATGACCCAGCAATCCCACTCCTGGGCATATACCCAGAGAAAACCATAATTCAAAAAGATACACGTACCCCAATGTTCACTGCAGCACTATATACAATAGCCAGGACATGGAAGCAACCTAAATGTCCATCAACAGAGGAATGAATAAAGATGTGATACATATATACAATGGAATATTACTCGGCCATAAAAAGGAACGAAATTGTGTCATTTGCAGAGACGTGGATGGACCAAGAGACTGTCAGAGAGTGCAGTCAGAAAGAGAAAAACAAATATCATATATTAATGCATATATGTGGAATCTAGAAAAATGGTATAGATGACCTTATTTGCCAAGCAGAAACAGAGACACAGACGTAAAGAATAAATGTTGGATACCAAGGAGGAAGGGGTGGGGTGGTGAACTAGGAGACTGGGATTGACATATATACACTACTATGTATAAAATAGATGACTAATGAGAACCTACTGTATAGCACAGGGAACTCTATTCAGTGTTCTGTGGTGACCTGAATGGGAAGGAAATCCAAAAAAGAGGGGATATATGTATACGTATGGCTGATTCACTTTGTTGTACAGAAGAAACTGACACAGCAGTGTAAAGCAACTATACTCCAATAAAATTTTTTTTAATTTAAATGAAAAAAAAAGAACAAACTGGGTAATCGATGCTAAAGAAGTGTGATAAAAATCAAGCTTTCTAGAGAACATACCAGCTTTGACTGTTCTTGAAGGTCATGCGATAAAGGAAAAAGGAATACAATTTAAATAAAGAAATGAAACATGTAAAATCAAAGAAGCAAGATATCTACAAGTGATTATAATACTTTCTTCACTTGTATAGCACTTTACAGTTTACAAAGCATTTCTGCATACGCCATCTGCAGCAAATTTTCTGGAATGAGAAATACAAGAACAGTTTAAATGATTTACATTTGATAAATTTGTCCAGAGAGTCTCCACTAAAAACAATAACATCAAAAAATATTTCAGCAAAGAATTTTTTCAACATTTATAGGTAGGATGAGTTAGAGAGGCAAATGCATGCAGGCAAACAGCTATAAACCTACAAATCATAGAATTTCAGCACAAGAAGAAATGTGAATTCAGACCAATATGCTCATCTAATGATAAAGAAACTCAGGCCCACAGAGTTCATGTGATGTTAGTTACTCCATGTGCAAAATGACAGGAGGACCAGACTGTAGAGGCAGAAATAAAGGGGGAAATGCAAGAAACTGCAAAGAAAAGAATCAGATAATCTGATGATGGATTAGGCAGTGATGTGTTTAGGTTATGGAAATGTAGAAAACATTATTAGAGTCTTAACTACCTGCCAATCATTATGCTAGACATATCTTGTTATTTAACACAATAAGTTAATTTAAAGGTCACAACAATATGAGTTTAAGTACATTATTCCAATTTTAAGCACGAAAACCTGAGGTTTACTGTGGCTAAATAACTAGCCCAAGGTTACATCCACTAAGTAAAAGAGCCAGGGCACCATTCCCGTGTCTGAAGTCAAACATCCATTCTCAAAAGCAGCTTAAAAACTGCCTCAAAATTACAAGGCAAAAATGAAGTAGCACTCTGGAAGCATTGGATAAACCAGTGTTATTAGACTTCTGGCCCTGTTAATAGGTGTATTTCACTTCTGTGCTTGCACCTATTGTTATGGATCTCATCTGTCTGTTCCCAGTGATCAGGTCCAGGACTTCTCAGTAAAGCCCAACTTCCCACCCTCCACACTGAAACATACCCGTGGGGAGAGATTAGATCAAAATATATCTAAGATGAGGGTGACTAGACTGATTAATGTGAAGTCTTCTACAACTCCTCCAGTGACTATAGCTTCTGTTTTGGCATAAGCTATTTATCTTCAAAATATGATAACTATACTAAGCTTTTCTAAAAGCCTGTCATTTCAAGGAGCCTCAAAAATACTGTGTTGCAGATGGGGGAATGGGGGAGGAAGCATGGATTCAACAACCAACTCTACTTGCATTTCTAGAACCGGACTTAAATGTTGGTGTCAGTGTTTTGTAATAATTCTTCTTATTCAACCATGTATCTTGCAGAAATATAAAATAATAACTTATGTTAATCCAAATACTGTGCACCCACAAAACATCATCTGGAATTCAACTAAAGGAAAAAACCTGCATCTCCTCCTTAAACTAAGCAACCAAGAATGGTACACAGTTGCCATTAGGCCATTTTATGACCTCTGACCCCATATGTTGAGAGAGAGGCGCAAAGTCTAAGTAAAACACAAAGAAGAGAGAAAGAAAGGCTTGAAATGACTAGACCTCACCTCCAATGGTAAGAAAAAAGGTTAGAGACCATAAGGTCCATCCTTAGTGACCAATAACCAAAAGCTAAGCTACTGGTTAACCTGGGAGAGAAGCAATGAAGAAGTCCTTTCCTACAGTCTAGTCTGTCCAACTCATAGGAAAGTTGTACAAGGTGGGGAGAAATTTGTATGGTTCTGCAGCCCAAAACTGGATATAGTGCTCTGTCATTCAACTCCTGAAACACATGCACTTCACCCAATCCCACACTCTTCTGCACCTGATATTTGGAAGTAATGTAAAATGGAGCCCACCACATGTTCCTGGACCTATGCTAGGAAAGCAGCTGATGGCCCTCTGAGAATTCCTGTGATTATCACAGGCAGAAAGTAAAAATCACTGCCAAGACAATAATGAGAATCCTGGGGATCTCCTCGCCCCATGACTTAAGAAGATTCTACTCGGTGGTGTGTGTGTGTGTTGACCTCCCATACTTGCCCTAAAATGAAAGCTATTTTAGGCCATATGGTTTAAGACCAACCAACCCCAAAAATATGCAACATATTCAAACAATGTGGAGCCCTTGGGGGATAGGGCAATAAAGACAAACTTAACTAAGGAACAAAGGTAGTATGTAAGAGAAGTTATGTGAAATCGATGAGGACAGAGATGTCCTTTAAAAAGAATTATAAACCATACTCTGATATACAGTCCAACAGAGAAAAGATTTTCAAAGAATGTCCAATATCCTTTCTTCCCCACTCCACCTTTCAGCACCTCTATACCACCCTCATCACCTACTCAACATTTAGTCCTGGTGAAGACCAATCACTGGATTAGCAGGATCAACAGTACATGCAGAGAACATTCCATCCTGGGAACAACATCTTTAAATTATTTAGGCTTGTTTAGCACCCTTCTGTATAGAGTAAAAGCGTGAAATTTTGCCAGTGCTTTCACAATATACACCAGTCAGCACCATAGCAACCCAATCCTCTGCCCACCAAAAGATTAACACATACAAAGAAAACAGGAAATTCAACAAAAATTAAAGTTTGACCCTGGACTCCCTCAACAGTTAAATTGTCTTAAAGAGTGGCAGTATCTTTATACCACACCCACTTCATGCTACCCTTACAGCTTCCTGGCATAAGCAAGTTCTTGGTATTATACAAACTGCTGCTTCTGTTTCCAGCCCAGATTTCTAGAAATGAAACCCTGGAATTGAAGGAGAAAGAAAAACAAATGTTGGCAGAAAGAGGCAGGAAAATGCATTGTCTATATAATCCCAGTTTAAGTGGAACAATCACCATTAGTTCCATCAAGCACTTTTTTTCAATAAAACCACTTACCAAAAATGCAGATCTAAAATACTCCCTTGGCTTAAACCACACAAAAAGTAATTTAAAAGACACAATCCTACAGATTTTCTCAGAAGGAAATGAGAAAAAGATCAACTATAAACTATGTAAAATTCAAATTCTGCACCTTAAAATTCAAACTTCATTGTGAGTTAAATAGATGAAATAAATAACCACTGCAAAATGTTTACAAAACTCAAACCAAATGCCTGTTCTTATAAACAGCATCCCTGCATTTTCTCTCCAAACCATATATTCCCTATTCAGGCCCCCCTTTTGATCCATTGTTCCCAAAGGATAAAATCTGAATAAGAAATAGAGGGAAACCATTTCCAACGCTAGTTCACAAAACCAAATTAGACCCTTCCACAGAGTACACGAGATAAAAAAGAAACACTTGCAGTTGCATCTGTTTATGACATAGTTCAAGGAATGCCCATTTATTAAGCTGAATCAAACCTCACTGCTACTTTTAACCCAAAACTATTTCTAGTTCAAGAGCCAAAAGACCCAAGCAAACACTCTTTTTATATTATTCTCAACATGAAATCTGACCCCCTTCCTACTACATCACAGCTTCTGTGAAACAAGCTGAGAGGCCCCTTTGGCCAACTTTTTTCTTTTTTTTTTTTTTTTTTTGAGACTAACCTTCAACCAATTCCAAAACTGAAGACAAACCTCAAACAAATTTAACCCCTGAACTCCATCCCTTCAGCTGTACAGTATAATCTAAGCTTCACCGCAGCAATGTTTTACACAGACACTTGAAGCTTTCTTAATCACTGAAGTGAAAGCCTCAGCCGTCACAAATCGTCGCCACAGAGATTACTCTTGGCATCAACAGAAGGTGCTGGGACTGCAATTCACTCCAGAACCCTTCATTCACCACCATCATGCTCAGCATTAAAAATTCACCGTCTCAAAAGAAAAGGAATGTCACCTTCTCCACAAGGACACCTGCCTCTTCAACACCTACAGTGAACGAAGAGAGCCCAGCCTGAAAGGCTAAAAGATCCTCCAGCTTAAAGTTTTCCTCCCCACCAAACTGCAGCCACAGCAGCACGGACTCTCCTTGTCACACAAACAGGCTTTATTGTCAAACCCTCCGTCTCCCTCTAACATCGTCAAGCGAGGCAGTGTCTAGTCTATGGGAGTGACTGCTTTAAAAACAAAAAACAAAAAACAACACAGCTGGGTAGTAAGAGCAGGGACCCTGGTGTCCGGTTTCTCCATTTCTCTTCCAAGCGACTAGGGAATGGCTCGAGTTCTGTCGCTGACCATTAACCCATCCCACTTCTCAGTCTTCCAGCCAACATGTTTGCTCCCCTTTCTAAATCCTTTCAGCAGAATCCGACGAAGGGGACCAAACCCTAAACATAACAGGAAAATCTCACTTATCCATCCCGTTTCTGCCTCCGAAATCCCTCGTCTGGAGAAGGGTAAAGCAAGTGCGCGGGGGTAAACAGAAGCGCCGTCGGAGGCTGCGCTTACAAGAAGACTCGCCACGGTCATCCCCATTTCGCAGTCCCGGCAAGCGAGACTCTGAGAGGTTACCGGGCTTGCCAAGGTCACCGCGCTCGCCGGGGCCGAGGGGCGCCCGCACCGACTTCCGGCTCCCCCTCTCGGCGGCGGGGAGCGCCCGCGGGCTCGGGGCGCCTCTCCCCACGCCGGGCCGGCGGCCGCGAGCCTCGCGCACCCTCCGCGGATGCTCGCCCCGTCCGCTCTTAACTAGGGCAACTGGGAAACGGGGCAGGGAAGTCGCTGCTGCAGCAGTTTCCATCCGCGGCGCAGCCCCCAGCTGGTGCCCGTGACAGCTGCGACCTCCGCCCCCTCCAGCCGCGCGAGGCCGAGGGAGAAGTCGGGGAAAGTGGGAGGGGGAACTGAGCGGAGAGAAAGGAGAGCGGCGGGCGGAGGGGCACCAGCTGCTCCCGCCCCCTAGGGCCTCGGCGGCCGCGCGGCTCGTGACAGCTGCACCCACCGGGAGGCTCGGCGCCCGCCGCCTGCCACTCACCTGCCGCCGCCGCCTCTGGGCCGCGCTGACGGGCGCCGCGCTCGCCCGCGACCGTGGCGGCGCCGCCGCGGCCTCCGCCGCTGCTCGGGCTGGGAGCCCGCCGCCGCCGCGGCTCTCCGGCCCCCTCCTCCGGAGCAGGAGTCCCCCCGCAGGGGGATGCAGAACGGACCGGGCGCAGGCTGCACTCGAGGGAGCAGCAGGGAACAGGGCAGTCGAGGCGCTCGAGGCCGCGGTTCAGCCGTCTGAGGGGAAGGCTCAGAGAATCGCCTCAGATTCCCGCTCGCCTGGCCTGAAAAACAGGCATTTCAGCCGCTCTCCGCGGCCGCCATGTTCTCCTCCTCCTCCTCCTCGGCTACCGCCGCCGCCGCCGCCGCCGCCGCCGCCACCGCCCCCCGCTCGCGGCCCCGCCCCCTCCGCGCCCCGCCCCGCCCCGCCCCGCCGGCTCCCGGCCGCCCCGCCCACTTCCCGCCGTCCTGCCCTCTGCGCTGCCCCTGCGCCCTCCGGCCGGCCGGGTCGCCGCGATCCGGTGCCCGCGAACTCCGACGGCGCTCCGGGGGCAGCCAGTTCCCCGCCCGCCGGGCAGCGAAACGAGGAGTCGCCCCGCGCCCTCTGCCGGCCGCAGGCCCGAGGGAAGGCTGCCGCGGTCCCGCCCCGGCCCGCGTCCTAACGAAGTGTGGGAAAGGAGGCCCTAACTCTTCCCCTCCCCTCGGGGCGTTCCTATGACTGCTGCCGGGAAGCCGCCTCGAACCCCTGGGTGCTTTCAGCTAGGCCGCCCGGCCTGCAGCCTCCCGCTGGCTTGATCTGTCCGGGAAGGTGTGGAGCGGCGAGGGGCGCAGTAGACCCGGGTGGAGTGGGTTCTGGCCTGTCCCTCCGCTAATTTCTTGTATTACTTTGAGCGAGACACATCCGCAGCCCTTTTTTTATTCTGTAAAATTGGGAGTTGGTTGCCTAGATGATTTCACAGGCTATTAGATAAGGGAAAAGAAAGATCATCTGCCCCCTTCGTTTTACAGATGAAAAGATCTGACTGACGCGTCTGGCTCTGCAGTTCCATGAATTACCCAAAATGTTTGTCATTGACAGAGCTTTCCCCTCAAGGGGGCCCACACCTTTCTTCTTTTCTACTCGGTTTTTAAATTTTATAATGGCAGTGCTACTTCCAAAAGTGGAGTGTTCCTTGTCATTAGAGGAATCAAACAGCGGTTGAACAGGCTTTCCGAGCCTTATCTGGAAAGCATCCCTCATTCCAAAGGCTGGCAATATAATACCTATCTCTCTCCCCGGGTTGTCCGAAGGATGAATGGGTCGCTGGCTGCGGAGGTGCTTTGTAAAGCAGACAGCTGTCCTTTCCTGCATTCTTATTCCCAGGTAGCTGTCTGCACCTACCTCGATCCTGTCCTACTGTTGTTGTCTCTCAGTGTTTTCTACTCGAGAGCAACCTGTAGAAATCTTTAAACCCTTCACAGTCCTCCTAACTGAAACCTGACCTTGCCTTGAAAACACCAACCTCCCTGGCACCTCTCTGATTCAGTGAGCAACTTCTTCCAGAGGCATGTACTCCATCCTGCCATCATTCACTGCCATACCCTAGATCAGGGGTCCCCAAACCCCGGGCTGTGGACCGGTACCCGTCGAGGCCTGTTAGGAACTGGGCCGCACAGCAGGAGGTGAGCAGCGGGCAAGCGAGCGAAGCTTCATCTGCCGCTCCCCATCGCCCACATTACCCCCTGAACCATCCCCCGCACCGTCTGTGGAAAAATTGTCTTCCACGAAACTGGTCCCTGGTGCCAAAAAGGTTCGGGACTGCTCATCATCCTATTCCTGGACTGCTCATAAACCAACCTTTAGTCCACACCCCACATTCATCATATATTCGTTTATTCAGGGACTTCCCCGGTGGCGCAGTGGTTAGGAATCTGCCTGCCAATGCAGGGGACGTGGGTTCGTGCCCTGGTCCAGGAAGATCCCACATGCTGTGGAGCAACCAAGCCTGTGCACCACAACTACTGAGCCTCTGCTCTAGGGCCCGCGAGCCACAGCTACTGAAGCCCGCACGCCTAGAGCCCGTGCTCTGCACCAAGAGAAGCCACCACAATGAGAAGACTGCGCACCACAACGAAGAGTAGCCCCCGCTCACCACAACTAGAGAAAGCCTGTGCGGAACAATGAGCACTCAATGCAGCCAAAAATAAAAACAAACAAACCTCTTTACATATTCATTAATTTGATTCTTATTACTGGAGCCCTAGGTGCATTTCATTAGCTCTTGCCCTCAACTAGTTTAGCAGGACATCTAGCCACTTACAGAGTCCCCATCCCCAATAATCACTGAAAATACCCAGAGCTATGTATCTCTCAATCGCCAGGTTAATCCCCTTCTGTAGAACATACCTCCCAGTCTAGTCGAGTCCAGACTGTATGAAGAGGCCTACAAACATAACCATGTGTGCAGGTAACGCTGTCTCCTGTCGGGGCTACACGCTGGTCACTGCTGATTGCCAGGTCCAGTAGATACTTCAAACCCCCACCCCATTAGATGGCCATCCTACAGCGCTTCGTACTGTGAAGTCCTCCTTTTTGAAACTCTCCTCCCCTCCCCTGTCTTCTACATCATTCTCTTCTCTCTTTGCCTGTTTTCTGAACTTCCCTTCCCTAGCACTTTTCTTTGCTGTTCCTTTTCCACAGAACCATGTAACGTTGGTATCCTCAAGGTTTAATTTTTTTTCCCACCTCTCCTCTCACTTAGATTGACTTGGTTTTGTTTCCACGGCTTCAACTGTTAATAACACCTGCATCTCCCTCTCCCAGCCCCCACCCCTACCCCACTCTGCAGCCCAGTGTCTTAATTAACTTTTAAACATCCTCAGGACAGGCAGTGCTGAGATTTTGTTGGATGATGAGTGGAACTTAAGGTATTATTTATCTTGCCATCCATGGACACTAAAGAAAGGACTTTTCTAGGGTGAGACTCCTTCATAAGTAAGGTCCTTTGACTTTCTTCTCTTTCCTCTACGTTTATAATCACTTGCCAAAACAGTTATAACCCACTTTTTTCTTCTTTTTTTATTGTGTTAAAATACAGATAAAATTTACCACCTTAACCATTATTAAATATGCAGTTCAGTGGATTAAATACATTCATACTGTTGGGCAGCCATCAGCACCATCCATCCCCATAACTCTTCTCATCTTGTAAAACTGAAAATCTTTACCTATTGAACACTAACTCCCCATTCTTCCCCTCCCTGGCGAGCACCATTCTATTTTGTCTCTATGATTTTGATTACTCTTAAGTACCTCAAATAAGTGAATCACACAGTATTTGTCTTTTTGTGACTGGCTTATTTCACTTAGCATAATGTCCTCAAAGTTCATCCATGTTGTAGCATATTGCAGAATTTCCTTTTTTAAAGCTGAATAACATTCCATCATATGTATGTACCACATTTCGCTTATCCACTCATCTGTCAATGGACACTTGGGTTGCTTCTACATTTTAGCTATCGTGAATAGTGCTGCTATGAACATATGTGTACAGAGATCTCTTTGAGACCCTGCTTTCAATTCTTTGGGGTATATACCCAGAAGTGGAATTGCTGGGTCATATGGTAATTCTATGTTTAACTTTTTGAGGAACCTCCATACTATTTTCCACAGCAGCTATACCATGTTACATTCCCACAACAATGCACAAGGGCTCCAATTTCACATCCTTGCCAACTCTAGTTGTTTTCTGTTTTTTTTATAGTAGCCATCCTAATGGGTATAAGGTGGTATTCCCTGGTAGCTTTGATTTGCATTTCCCTAATGACTAGTGATGTTGAGCATCTTTTCACGTGCTCATAACCCACATTTCTCTTTCCCAGTTGGTCTCTTGTCATTTCAACACCTCTCTGGCTCCATCTAAGTTTCCTAAACAGGCCCACTTCCTTAACTCCAACCAACCCCCTACCCCCCGAGCCATTAATACAGGGGCAAAAGATTTGTCAGTTAGATTTGCTTCCTGAACCCCACACAGCCTCTTTGAAATCCATTTACTTTACCTATTTAAGCAAAAGTTCCTTTACTCCCAAAGTACAAAGCCAGTCAACAAGTAGGACTGACCTCAATTAAATAAAACTGTTTTGAAGAGATTTTTTAAATGAAAATGTAAGACAACATACTTTTATAGCCCAGACAGGTCTGGTTTTAGTCAGGTCCTATTGACCTCATACTTTAATATTAATCCTTTGGTGGAACAGAAGCATGGTAGTTACATGACCAGGATCTATAATATACCTGTTGAATTTTCTCCAAAGCATAATAGATTCCTAGTTGTATAAAGCATCTGGCTAGTATACATGAACTCACTCCACTTGCTGAGACAAGAACTGATTTAACATTGACACTTTATTTCAAATAGTTTTTTTGTTTTGATTCATAAAATAACCAAACAATAAAGAAAAGTATAAAGAGGTAAAACAAACAAACTCTATTGAGCCAGAAAAAAAAAAATGAGCACCTTTCCACATATTGACTATGTGTATTTGCACATATAAATACAGTATGGTATTCTATTTTACATAATAGACACACTATACATGCTCATAAATAATCTGGTGTCTTTTACTATACAATATATTTTCATCATTAAAGTGGCTGAATAGTCTTGCCTTGTATGTCTCTTTAGCCATTTAATTAACCGATCCCTTACTGGGAAATGTTTACATTGTATTTATTTTCTTGTTTGTGTGTTTGTTTTCATAAATAATGCTGTGATTCTAATGCATGCCCCTGTGCAGGGTTTGAAAATTATTTTCTTACATTAAGTTCATACAAGATTCATTACTGGCTCAAAGGGTACATGTTTAATTTTTTTTTTTTTTTTTACTATATATTTGCCAAATTGACATCCAGAAAAATTGTTCCAATCTATGGTCCTATCTACCTTGCATGAGCCTGCCACTTCCCCACAAAAAGGATTTTGTCAATTTTCCTTTGAATAGTCTTTTATTTCTACATTTGCTTGAATTATGGACATTAAGAAAGCTAGGTTTAGAGTTAGGCAGACTGGGGTTTGAAATGGCTCTGCCACTGACTAGCGGTGTGACCCTGAACAAATCCCTTTAACACCTCCAAGCCTCAGTGTCCCCATCTGTAAAATAGGATGCTAGCAAAGGGTTATTGCAGAGATTGAATGAAATAATGTATGCAAAGCACTCAGTAGCGTTTAGTTCACTACTTAGGATCAACCGTGAAAAAGTGAAAATTAGCTCAAACAAAGAAGGTAAAAATCTGACCGACCATTCATCAAGTTGGAAGAATAGGCACAGATAAAGCCAGCTGAACAGTTAACAGGATGCAGTGTCCCCTAAGGACATACTGCAGCTGTAAAATGTCATAATAGCCACCTTCTTCGAGTGACTTCTGCTCTCCTACTCACTGAGAAATCTTGTTCTCCACAATCATAAATATCAGAAACTGTGGTGTTCATAATTGTATCAATAAGAATGATGCATCTGTCTCTTGCCTAGAGAATCTAAGTCCTTTTTGACAGAAATGTGGCCTTGATTTGAAACCCAGGCGTAGAGTTTTAGATAAAGGGGTTTCTGGACAAACATTCTGCAACTATCTTAACTTTATTGTTTCCAAAGCAATAGTATCCTGGGTCCACCTTGCAGTTCAGATGGATTTTGACCCCTTTATACACAGCCGTGCTTTAATTTGAGCCTATATAAATGCTGTTTTATTTAAATTGCATATAAACTCTGTGAAAAGTTACCATCTCCTAGTGTGTGATATTAAGTACAATAGAAGTCGATATTACATAAACATAGGGTTTCATTTGGAGCATCTTAAAATTTTCTTTTTAACACTTTGAAAATATTATTTGTTAAATTAGCTGTTGTTAAACAAATTGAGTGGTTTTTGCCCCCAAATAATACTGATTTTTGAATTGTTTCTTGGAGTTTCTTTCAGTTTTGGTGGCAAAACTTTTTGCTCAGCAAGTTGATTTTTTAAAATTGAGGTATAATTGACATGTATCATTATATTAGTTTCAGGTGTACAACGTAATAATTTGATATTTGTATACACTGCAAAATGATCACCACAATAAGTCTAGTTACCATCCATCACCATATAAAGTTACATATTTTTTTCTTCTGATGAGAACTTTTAAGATTTATTCTCTTAGCAACTTTCAAATATGCAATACAATATTATTGACTATATTCACCACACTGTACATTACATCCCCATGACTTATTTATACTATACCTGAAATTTTGTACCTCTTGATCCCCTTCACCCATTTTGCCCACCCTTGAACCCCCATCCCCTCTGGCAGCCACCAATTTATTCTCTGTACCTGTGAGTTTGATTTTGTTTTGTTTTTTTTTGTTTTTTAGATTCCACATATAAGTGAAATCATACAGTATTTGTCTTTTTCTGTCTGACATTTCACTTACCATGATACCCTCAAGTCTATCCATGTTGTAACAAATGGCAAGATTTTTTTAATGACTGAGTAGTATCCCATTGTGTATATATATATGCCACTTCTTTACCCAGATATCCCATCAATGGACACTTAGGTGGCTTTTTTTAAAATTAATTAATTTATTTATTTATTTATTTTTGGCCGCACCCCATGGCTTGCGGGATCTTAATCCCCCGATCAGGTATTGAACCCAGGGCCACAGCAGTGAAAGCACTGAGTCCTAACCACTGGACCACCAGGGAACTCCCTAGGTTGTTTCCATATCTTGGCTATTGCAAATAATGCTGCAAAGAACACAGGGGTGCTTATATCTTTTCAAATTACTGTTTTCATTTTCTTCAAATAAGTACTCAGAAATGGAATTGCTGGATCATATGGTAGTTCTATTTTTAATTTTTTGAGGAACGCCCATACTGTTTCCATAGTAGCTGTACCAATTTACATTCCCACCAGCAGGACATGAGGGTTTCCTTTTCTCTACATCTTCTCCAACACTTATTTCTTGTCTTTTTGATGATAGCCATTCTAATAGGTGTGAGGTGATATCTCATTGTGGTTTTGATTTGCATTTCCCTGATGATTAGTGATGCTGAGCATCTTTTCATGTGCCTGTTGGACATCTCCATGTCTTCTTTGGAAAAGTATCTATTCAGATCCTCTAGCTTGTTTGTGTTTTTTGCTATTGCGTTGTCTGAGTTCTTTATATATTTTGGATATTCACCGCTTATTGGATATATGATTTGCAAATATTTTCTCCCATTAAGCAGGTTGCCTTTTCATTTGTTGATGCTTTCTTGTGCTGTGCAGAAGATCTTTATTTTGATGTAGTCCCATTTGTTTATGTTTGCCTTTGTTGCATTTGCTTTTGGAGTCAGATCCAAAAAATCAACACCAATACCAATGCCAAGGAGTTTACTGGCTATGTTTTCTTCTAGGAGTTTTAAGGTTTCAGGTCTTACATTCAAGTCTTTAATCCACTTTGAGTGAATTTTTACGTATGGTGTAAGTTAGTGATCCAGTTTCATTCTTTTACATGTTACTGTCCAGTTTTCCCAACACCATTTATTGAAGAGACTGTCCTTTCCCCATTGTATATTTTTGCCCACTTTGCCACAGTGAATTGGCCATATATGCATGTGTTTATTTCTGGGCTCTCTGTTCTTTTCCACTGATCTATGTGTCTGTTTTTATGCCAGTACCATACTCTTTTGATTACTATAGCTTTGTAATATGGTTTGAAATCAGGAAGCATGGTGCTACCAGCTTTGTTCTTCTTTCTCAAGATTACTTTGCCTGTTGCAGGTCTTTTGTGGTTCTATACAAATTTTACAATCCTTTGTTCTGCTTTTGTGAAAAATGCCATAGGAATTTTGATAGAGATTGCATGAAATCTGTAGATTGCTTTGGGTAGGATGGACATTTTAACAGTATTAATTCTTCCAATCCATAAGAATGGAATATTTTTCTATTTATTTGTGTCTTTTTCAATATCTTTCATCAATGCCTCATAGTTTTCAGTGTACAGGTCTTTCACCTCCTTAACTTATCCCTAGGTATTTGATTCTTTCTGATGCAATTGTAAACGGGATTGTTTTCTTAATTTCTCTTTCTGATAGTTCATTGTTAGTGTATAGAAATGCAATCAATTTTTATATATTGATTTTGTACCCTGCAAATTTACTGAATTTGTTTATTAGTTTTTGGTGGAGTCTTTAGGGTTTTTGGTGGAGTCTTTAGGGTTTTTGGTGGAGTCTTTAGGGTTTTCTAGCTATGAAATCATGTCATCTGCAAATAGTGACAGTTTTACTTTTTATAATTGATTTTTTAAAGTCAAATAAATAATGTATTATGTCATAGTGTTCTATTATCAAATAACAGGATTTCTGATCTCTTTGCCAAGTCTTGTTCATTAGTTACTGTAACTTTATTCCTGTAAATTACACAGCAGTTAGTTTCTAAAATATTCTTAGGTCCTACGTCAGTTAATTCATTTGTCAGGGCTAACTACTTAGCAACACCATCTTGCTTCATGCTTAGTAGTAAATTCTCCAGTGATATATGCAGCCCCAATGTGTCCAGACCCAATGGAAATGTAGGTGTGATCATGTTTAAAAAACAGTGTTCCTTTCCTGAATGACCACTTCATGCCTTTTAGTCTCAACAACTGTCCTGTTTCTCTTAAGGTGGGCATTATCCATGCATACTAATTGTAACTAAAAAGATGAAGGTACCATAAAATATCTTTGGTTTTTACATCTGAATTTTGGGGATTATATTTTATTTGATGAACATTTTGGTTATTTATCATTTTTCACTACTAAAAGCACACTACAATGGGTGCTTTCTTTGCACCGTTCTGGGATGACAATATCCCAGACAAGCATTAATGATGTAAAATACAGGTATGACTCCCTCACATATGTAGACTTCAGTCAGACTTGCTGTAACGCTGCTTCTTACTTTTGAAGTCTCAATGCCAATTTCAGTTGTATACGTAGGAGGACTGGATTGGTGGCGGCCTGTGTTGTGTGCTTCTAGAGATGCCAGATGTACTTTCACCCCCAAGCTTAGCAGCGTGCCTGCAATTTTCAACAACAGAGATTCATTCCTTTGGGTTTGTAACTTGCTATTTCAGGATGATTCTTTCAACAAATTGTTTCTCCCTGATTATTATTATTGTAGAAAATCAAGAGCATACAGAGAAGTTGATAAATGAAGATAGAAATTACCTGTAGTTCACGACTCAGACTCCACTACTGTTAATATTTTGGTATTTCCTTCTTTTACTTTCATATACATAAAATTGAAAAGATGATCTTCCTTTTAGAAACTCTTTTGTCACGCATTAAAGTAGCTTTGGGCTTCCCTGGTGCCACAGTTCTTAAGAATCCGCCTGCCGATACAGGGGACACAAGTTCGAGCCCTGGTCTGGGAAGATCCCACCTGCTGCAGAGCAACTAAGCCCGTGAGCCACAACTACTGAGCCTACATTCTAGAGTCCGTGAGTCACAGCTACTGAACCTGCATGCCACAACTACTGAAGCCCGCTCGCCTAGAGCCCATGCTCTGCAACAAGAGAAGCCACTGCAATGAGAAGCCCGTGCACTGCAACGAAGGGTAGCTCCCCCTTGCCACATCTAGAGAAAGCCCGTGTGCAGCAACGAAGACCCAACACAGCCAAAAATAAATAAATAAATTTAAAAAATAATAATAAAGTAGCTTTATAGTAAAAGAAATCTGATGATATAAATTCCAAGCACTTCTCTAAACTTACTTCTGATTCCTTCATTCATTCAATAAACATTAACTAAATGCCTACTACGAACAAAGTGTTGAGCTAGACACACAGATTAGTGATATACAACACACTATCAGTGTATAAAAATTCACATATTCTTACAAATCAGTAGTCAGACATGTAATCAGTGCATAAACTATTTTAGGTTCTAGTTTCCTTTTTCAGCATTATTTCTTATAGATGCCTCAAACTTCTTGGGTTTTAAGGGTTGTATAGTATTCAATTGTATTGATTTCACCATTCCCTATTATTCCAAATTTGGGGTCTCTTCTCCTCTCTCTCACTTTTGGAGTCCTTCCTTGGACCTAAGTCCTCAAAAGAGGTTGTTAAATCAAAGGGCATAATTGTTATTTGTTTGAGCACTCCTCTTTTAGAATTCAAATACAGGAGGAAGAGCAAATTATATGTGCCTTAGACTGCTCATGATTTCAGTGAAGCAGATGATTTTCTTCCCATTTTGGGAGGTAAGGGCACTGGAATAGATAAGTATTGGGGAGGGAAGTCAGAGGCTACCGAAGATGAACTTCACCCTCTTTGTGATTCAGCCAGCCTTTCTGAGAGCAACAGGAATGGTTGCTAGGAGTCACGCCTTTTCCACCATCATTAGGTCTTTAGGTTATAGATTCCACAGACTGCAAGTTCAATGAGGGCAGGGCCCTCCACATCCAGGATAAAACCAACACCCCTTGTTTTTCATTCAGTTTGGCTTTCAGAAGGAAAACCTACACTGCTGCTCTTTAAACACTGGTACAACCAATAGCTATTGATACACCAATTCATTCTCTCGTATCTCTGCGGACCAATGATGACTGTGAATTTTCCCATGAAGATGGGGCCTACCGGCTGCTGGTGCTGGGGACCAGGACCTCTGCCAAGGCAGCTGATACATGGGTGAGAGCTCATGGTGGTACCCATTAGTGCCCTGAAGAAGACTCCCCAGTCAGGCCTACTGAGGGGATTCTTGCTGCAGAGGCCCCATAACTCATGTGGGGCTGGCCATCCCCTGGCCAAACCTTTCCTGCACTCCCACTCACCACTGAGCTGCAGACCACAGCAGATTCAAGTAGGCAGCTGTGGAATCTTCTGGGTGGCAACCTAGTGACAAAGTCCCACTCTTTCAGCTTGGTGGGGTGGCCAGATTTCTCTCTTCCTCCCGTCTTTCAGGGCTGCCCAAACTCTGCCACTTGTGCAGAGGAAAGGGTTAAGAAAGCAGAGAAGGGGATATTGCTAGCTATACTTCCTCAGTCCTGAAGGCAAGCTGGCAGCCCCTAAGTTTTTAAAGACAAGAATCATAAGTAGAGATTTCATGCAGAGATTCGTTCATGCAATCATTCAGTAAATATTTATTAAGAGCCCACTATGTGCCGAGCATTATTCTAAGTATTGAGGATGCTGGGGAAGCAGTGTCTGTCCTCAAAAGCTTACATTGTGGGAGAAGCAGGTAACAAATGAATAAACAAGTAAATAAACGAGGAGAGGTTTCATATAAGAAGAATATAAAAGTGCAAGCATCAGTGCTAAAATAATCCAATGTATTAAACACCCTGGATTTCTCTCAGAATTTCCCTCCAGTACCAAGCTGAATAAGATCTAAGAATATTCTTCCGTTCAATTTAACGAACTGAGTGCTACTTACTACACTGTCTGAGAAGCTATAAAGACTGAAAAGAGAGGCTTCCTGCCCTCAAGGCATCACCTTCTAATAGGGAAGTTTCATGTGTTCCGCTATCCCCGATAGTTGGTGCTTATACTGTATATCTTCTTTTGGGGAAGGGAAGTGTACATATCACCATTCATGGAGCTAGCATGTGTCAAACATGATATGCTTCAAACTCAGCAATCCTAGGTCCACAAGCTCAGAGCCTGCACAGAGCTTCTTGTTCCAAGAGTGTCTATAGCTGTGATTCCAGGAAAGAGTTTGTTTTGCCCCTCTGCTCGTCCCCATTGCCCAGCCTCATCACTGCCCTCCAGCCCCTCTTTGCCACCCCCTCCCCAACTACCCCTTCTCCAAGAGCTGTCAGAGTTTGCTATCTCCTCACTTTCCTGTTGTCCCTGGGGTCAGGAGACACTGGGAGCACTCTTTCCCTTGACTCTTCCCTCATCTGATTTTCTACACCCCCAAACTCCTAAGACAGGAAGAGATCTTGGCACCACTTACTCATATTACAGCTAAGACATCTGAGGCCTGGAGAACCTAAGTGACTTGTCCAAACCGCTAGTTAGTTGCTTCCGGCAGGAGGCATTCTTGCTGGGATGAGTCTGAGGGAAGGCTTTCTGGGACGAGTTTCACAGATGTAAAGGATCTTGCTTGCCTGCTGCTTGCTGTTAGCATGAAAAGGAAGAAGAACACTCAGATGACCAAAAAGAGGCCACACGGAGAGCAATAAAATCACCTGGTCACCCAGAGAGGTGGGCATGGATGCAGGATTACAAGTGGTAAAGAAGTGAGTGCGCACTGGGAGGTCAAGACTAACTCACTTGTGAAGTCTGTTGATGGAGAGAGAAAATGGCAGTCGAGAACTTAAATGAGGGACTTCCTTGGCAGTCCCGTGGTTGGGACTCCGCTTTTCCACTGCAGGGGACACGGGTTTGATCCCTGGCTGGGGAGCTAGGATCCCGCAAGCCGTGCGGTGAACCAAAAAGAAAAAAAAAATTTTTTAATGAACGCAAGAGGATTATCATTTCAGTAGAAGGCAGATATGACACGCTGGTGGGCAGAGGGGAAGATCATTTATTAGAAGAGATTGAAGTGGCAAAAAAGAAAAATAACTGACCAAGAAACGTTTAACAGAAGTGAACAGGGATGAGATTAAAGCCATAAGTGGAGACATGACTTCTTGATTTATCCTGCCATTAAACTATCCATTTGACTCTAAACTCCATGAAGGGACTTCCCTGGTGGCGCAGTGGATAAGACTCCATGCTCCCAATGCAGGGAGCCCAGGTTCCATCCCTGGTCAGGGAACTAGATCCCACATGCATGCCGCAACTAAGAGTTCGCATGCTGCAACTAAGGAGATGGCGAGCCGCAACTAAAGAGCCCACCTGCCACAACTAAGACCTGGCACAACCAAATAAATAAATAAATATTTTTAAAGTAAATGAATAAAATAAACTCCATGAAGACAAGGACCATATCAGGTTTTGTTCACCATCGTGTCCAGTACCTAACACAGAGTAGGAACTCTATATTTGTTGGAGGAATAAACAAATGAATGAATAATAAAGGAACCTCCCAATGCTGCACCTGTGTACTCAGTAGCAAAAGTTTAGATTCAAATAAAAAAAGAAAAGAAAAAAAGAGGCAGGAAGGAGGTTGAAATATAACACAGATGCCTGCTTTGGCCTCTTTGGGCAATGTACTGGATGACATCCAGGAAAGCAAGACAAATTGTCAGTAGTCACTGCCGTATAGAGAAACTGACAGTTCTGGTGACTTCAGTGCTGATGTTAATTGGAACTGTACACTATAGCATAAAGTTATTTATCATCCTGAGCTCTGAATGCCAAGTGAAATTTATCATGTAAATCTTTGTATGACACTGAATAGAAGATTAGCTGGTGCCCCTGACAGAAATTTTACCAAAAAAGATAGAAAACTTACACATGCCCAGGGGTGATATTGAAAGTATTTAACAACTGATATGACACAGAAGCCAACAGACCAGCCCTTGGCAACCCATGGAGCTGCACCTGTGCACACTGACAATCAGGACTACATGTGACTGTTGCTTATATTGATGATGCTCAGAGAACAGTAGTGATTTTTTTTTTTTTTTTTTTTTTTTTTTTGCCGTACGCGGGCCTCTCACTGTTGTGGCCTCTCCCGTTGCAGAGCACAGGCTCCGGACGCGCAGGCTCAGTGGCCATGGCTCACGGGCCCAGCCGCTCGGCGGCATATGGGATCCTCCCGGACTGGGGCACGAACCCGCGTCCCTCGCATCGGCAGGCGGACTCCCAACCACTGCGCCACCAGGGAAGCCCAGGAGTGCTGTTTTTAAAAGCCTATTCTACTGGGTAGAAGGGAGAGTGTTGCATGCTCTTAGAGCAACAGCTTCCCCACAAGTTCTTAGCCTGAGTCTTCTCTATCCAGTAGAGAAAAACTTTACTGACTGTTTCTTCAACTTTGTCCTCCAAACTTCAGCAAACCCTGATCCCTGTACAAGGCCTGCCCTTAGCTAATCCATCTGCCAGTTACCTTCACTAGCCTGCAGTTACCCCCCATATCTGCCACCCACCCTAATCATGCACCTAACAGACCAAGATCTTGACAGGACTGAACCACAGAAAAGACTCCAAGAAAATTTTACAACATAGAGGACCAATGGTTGAAAACTAAATTTCAAGAAGTTGCACACTGATGATCGTACAAGAGATAAGATTATAATCCCCTGAGTTTCCCGTAGGTCATGTACAAACTCCACCTCTAGTTTTAAAAGATGGAAAACCAAATACAGAGATGATACACTCTATTCATTGCTTAACGAATTAAGTTCTTCTTTGTGTCTTAACATTGTATTTTTGTGCTGTAAAACCAAAGGAAGCATACCTGGTGGACTGCCTTTGGAAATCCAAGATTGCATTAGTCGACAACTCACAGGCAATTGCCACAACTGTTTAGCCCCCTATGGAAGGTGTAACTTATTCCACAGCCTTATAATTAACCAATCGTTCAACAGGGCTATGGTCTGTTCAACAGGGTTATGGCCACCCCCCAAGTCATATGTTGAAATCCTAACCCCCAGTACCTCAGAATGTAACTGTATTTGGAGAAAGAGCCTTCAAAGGGATGATTAGGTTAAAATGAAGCTGTAAGTGTGGGTCCTAATCCAATCTGATTGATGTCCTTGTAAGAAGATGAAATTTGGACACACAAAGAGACACCAGGGATGTGCATGCACAGAGTTGAAAGACCATGTGTGGACACAATGAGAAGGTGGGCATCTACAAACCAAGGAAAGAGGCCTCAGAAGAAATCAAACCTGCCGATGTCTTGATCTTGGACTTCCAGCCTCCAGAACTGTGAGAAAATAAATTTCTGTTGTTTGAGCCACCCAGTCTGTGGTATTTTGTTATGGCAGGCCCTAGAAGACTAAGATAAACAGGTACTTGTTGCAGGCCTAATGCACATGGGCTACAGTGACCAAAGAGTCAGTCCTTAGTAAATAAATGCTAAATATGAAATGAATGCCCTCTGCAAAATGACTGCGTTTGTCTTTAGACCAAGAATATCTCCTAGAATAAAATAATAAGTTAATATCATGGTTTATATATCAAATTCCTATGAGTTTGGTCAATGTGTATCACTTCTTTGCAGCATAATAATTCCTGAATGAACTAATAGAACTGAGTTTCTAAACCTTGCAGGTTCCAATGCTGTATCAATTCTTTGGTTGAAACTTATGAAAATAAACTCTTGCTACTGAGGCAAAAATTGATTGGGAGGATATAGGGCAGGTCAGAGAATAAAAAGATCTTTTGGATTTGTTGTCAGGAGGCCAGAACCAAAGCAGCTTCAAGGATCTGGGAATCAGGAACTGTGAACTCTCTTCCTATGACAACATATGAACATAGCTTTACCCGCTTCTGTGCCTGTATTTCTCAACTCGAAGTTCAGCTTCCTGGGATAAAAAATGTTACTGGCCAAGCAAAGATCAAACATCAACCTCTATGTTGGGGGGTAGATGAGAGATTGTTGTAACTGACAACACATCAAAACCACATATTGAACATATTGGACAGTAGCAGCCCCCAAGGAAGTAATTCTAGGCAGAAAAAAATAACTGATGTCCACTCTGGATACTTCCACTTCAATATTCACCCTCAAAAGGGTGTGGACAGGTGATTGAATAATTTGCTACTTAAGTGCCCTTTCACCCCTGAGAAGTCTACACATCTGAATTAACATTTGTCATTCCAGAGACCAAATCCTACTGATAATGACAAGTTTGTGTACTGTGAAGCTTATCTATCCAGAAGGCTCTCGTTTCCTAGAATTTTCAACCCTTTTTTTTTTTTTTGCTGTACGCGGGCCTCTCACTGTTGTGGCCTCTCCCGTTGTGGAGCACAGGCTCTGGACGCGCAGGCTCAGCGGCCATGGCTCACGGGCCCAGCCGCTCCGCAGCATGTGGGATCCTCCCGGAACGGGGCACGAACCCGTGTCCCCTGCATCAGCAGGTGGACTCTCAACCATTGCGCCACCAGGGAAGCCCTAGAATTTTCAATATATTTTCAGTATGTGTACATGATCTGGTAGATTTAAAAGTTTTTCAGTATAGTATGACATACAGACAGGAAAGTGCACAAATCATAATTGCTCAGCTCATAGAATTTTCACAAACAACTAGAACCCAGACTGTGAAATAGAATATAACCAGCATCCCAGAAAGTCTCACTCAAGCCTTCTTCCACCCAACAAAAGTAACCACCAAACTAAGTTCTATCATCTCCATCGGTGAGTTTTGCCTGGTTTTGAGCTTTATATAAATTGAATCATATATTATGTGCTTTTTTGTGTGGTTTTCTTTCATGCAATGTTACATTTTATGAGATTTATGCATCATGTTACAAATAGTAATGGTTTGTTCATTCTCCTTGCTGTACCGTATTTTATGAGTACATCACTGTTTATCCATTCTACTGTTTATGGACTTTTGTTTTCAGTTTTTAACTGTTACAACTAGGACTGCTGTGAACATTCTTATACACGTCTTTTGTGAGTACTATACTCATTTCTATTGGGTATATATCAAGGAGTGGGAACTGCTAGTTCACAGAGTATGTATAAGTTTGTCTTTAATAAGTAGTTCAGTTACCCACAGTGGTTGTACGGATTTACATTTCCAACAGCTGTGTGTAGAAATTCCAGTTGCTCCACATCCTTGGCATCACATGGATTGTTTGCCTTCTTTTTTTTTTTTTTTTTTTTTTTTTTTGCATTACGCGGGCCTGACTCCCAACCACTGCGCCACCAGGGAAGCCCTGTTTGCCTTCTTAATTTTAACCATTCTAGTAGATGTGTAGGGCCTCAGTCTGGTGTTAATTTATACATCTCTGATGACTAATGAAGTTGATCTTTTCACGGGGTTTGTAGGCCATTTGGAATCCTCTTTAGTGAGGTGCCTGTTGAAATCTTTAGCTCCTTTTAAAAAATTGTTGTCTTTCTCTTACTGACCCATCGGGGTTCTTTATATATTCTGTACACAATTCCTCTTTTGGATACATGGATTACAAGTATCTTCCATTCTGTGCTTTTTTTTTACTCTCTGGTTTTTTTTTTATATAAATGTGTTTATTTTTGGCTGCGTTGGGTCTTCCTTGCTGCACACGGGCTTTCTCTAGTTGCAGCTAGCGGGGCCAGTCTTCGTTGCGGCACGAGGGCTTCTCATCGTGGTGGCTTCTCTTGTTGTGGAGCACGGGCTCTAGGCACGCGGACTGCAGTAGTTGCAGCTCTCGGGCTCAGTAGTTGTGGCTCACAGGCTTCGTAGCTCCGCGGCATGTGGGATCTTCCTGGACCAGGGCTCAAACCCGTGTCCCTTGCATTGGCAGGCAGATTCTTAACCACTGAGCCACAAGGGGAGTCACTTATTTTTTTTTTACTCTCTTAATCATGTCATTTGATAAACATAAGTTCTTAATTTTAATGCTTTCCAATTTATTGACTTTTATGGATAGCACTTTTAGCATACTGTTTGAAAAATCTTTGACAGAGAAATTGTAGTAGTTGCAAAAAAAATAGTGTAGGTTCATAGAAAACTAAGAAAACTTTAAACAAAAAACATGGTTTTTATTAACTCCAGGGCAAAAATTGTACTAGAAACAAAACATAACCACAGTATTCCATTGGGTTCAACTGTGAAGATTTATTTATACAATCATCATGATATTATCACTGACTACTGATTTCTCCAGAAATCTCTGAAGGAGCCCAATAAGTAGCAAACCTCTTCCCAACCTGAGTTCTGAATAAATTGAGAAGTAAAACAAGAGTGGCAGAGGGAGGTTAAGATATCGCCTTTAGTATATTTGAGAGAGACCAGGTTGGAGAGTGTAGCATCAAGTCTTTTTGCACAGCAGGATGGGTAAAACAGAACCAGATTTAGAGAGAATGGCCCCCTCAGTTGTGAGCAACACAGGACCAACGCAGGCTTTCTTGAGTGAGTCCCTGGTGTCACCCTTTCAGCCAACAGGAGCCCCTTCTGGCCAGCAGATGATTGTTTTCCATCCAACACCACGAGACTTTTCAAAGTCGTCTTTAGAAAGTAGTTTAGTTTAAAAAGGAGGAATGTTTACCTTCATTCTTTTGGTAAAAAGAAAACCATTGTAAACAGTGCTCGTGTAGAAGTATGTTTTAATTAAGATCTAGAGAGTGCTGTAAAAAATAAACTCCTAAATGTATAATATCTCAAACACAATATAAATTGATGTCTTGTTCATGTAACAGACCAAATCATATGTTCCTCATCAGCAGAAGGAGCTCGGCCATTTTCCACATGTGGCTTCCAAGGTGGCGCTAGTCAACTCAGCGGAGACAAACATGTGAGAGAGGTTTTTATGGGCCAGGCCTGGAAGTGTCACTCATCATTTCCACTCACATTCAGCAGGCTGGAAATCTAACTGCAAAGGAAGCTGGGAGATGTAGTCTAGCTATGAGTCCAGGAAGAAGAAGAGACCATGAATTTTGGTGAACAGTTAGCAATCTCTGCTACTGCGTATGAGGTTCATTTGGGCAGAATGTTTCACATTGCCTCCTGTGCCTGACATATTGTAGGCACTCCAAAAACGTTTGTGGAATAAAATAATAAAATAATAAAGGAAAGAGCATGGGCTTTGAAATCTAGAAGACCCAAATTCTAACCCAAGCTCTGCCACTTTCTAATTGTACTAATTTAGACAGGCTACTTAAATTTCTTGAGCCTCGGTTTCTCATCCATACAATGGAGATGAAAATATGCTTGTGATCTGCTTCTCAGGCCAGGTGTGGGAATGGACAGTGACTAAAAATATGCCAACCAGGGCTTCCCTGGTGGCGCAGTGGTTGAGAGTCCGCCTGCCGATGCAGGGGACACGGGTTCGTGCCCCGGTCCGGGAAGATCCCACATGCCGCGGAGCGGATGGGCCCGCGAGCCATGGCCGCTGAGCCTGCACGTCCGGAGCCTGTGCTCCGCAACGGGAGAGGCCACAACAGTGAGAGGCCCGCGTACCGCAAAAAACAAAACAAAAGAAAACAAAAAACAAAACAAAATATGCCAACCAAAGCAGTATTTGTGAAATAGGCTTCTTTGATTTCCTCTTAAATAGCTCTGGGAGCGGGGAAGGAGGCAGGTAACATGGAGACAGTGATTGTCTCACAAGCATTCTTTAAACACTATTGTCATCCAAGCAGCCCATGAAGTCTGCCATTTCCCTGTTTTCTGGCTCTGGCACCTGGGGTGAAGTCTGATGCCCAGTGGTCAAGGCTGAGGCTGAGGTGCCCAGTGTCTTCATGCTGCCAGGTCACGGTGTGCTTTCTGCTCCCACAGATCCTCCAGAGCCCTGTGGGCTGCACTCTGCCACACGAGCTGTCCAGCGAGGGTATCTCAGGTCATAATATCTTGCCTTAATATCTTTCAAGTGAATGGCTTTGTTTGTTTCTGCTTTTTGTACAATCTCACTAGGACTAAGACAGGAATTCCCAGAGCAGAGTCAGCAGGTAATGTTAGTGACCAGCGGCTTACAACACCCACAGTATCCTTCCCGCTTTCATCCAAATTTTCCCCACTCTCCTTAGAATGAGTTATTTCTCAGGACCTCCTTGATTCCTCAAGCAAATAGGTCCCTTCCCATCAGCTTTTGGACCTTCCTAGACCTGTCAGAATTCTGAGTCCAGGTTAGGCAGCCAAGACAGAACTTCCCCCCCCACACCCACTCTTTACCTGTTTTGCAGGGTTGGTGTTGGCATGCAAAGAGAGAAAGTGGATAAAATACCAGACTTGGTGGTGGCATCAAGAAGATACACAATAGAATTTGGTTCCTTTTACTTTTCTTGGGATGCTTCTGGCATCACAGAAGTATGATCCATTTAATAGATCCATTATCTATCCCCTGAAGGGAGCCCCTGGCCACACGCACCCTTGAATTTTGGGACAGGTGGTTTAAGTGCTGCATTACTTTGGTATCTAGGACAAGGTCAGAAAATTCACAGTTAACAGACAGCCTTGGATATACAGCCTATTTTGAATTTTCCAAAATAGGAAATAGGAAGCTAAAGTAGGCCACAAGGCAGTGATATTATGAGATCAACATATTTACACATATACATATTACACATATGATTTTTCCAGTTATCCACAGATATTTACTCTTCAAATGGGGTGTGGGTGTGATGCTACTCTCCTAAGAGCTGTTTTATCTGAGACCCTCATTTCAATCCTGAGAGGAAAGCCAGAATTACACCTCAAAATGCACATGGAACAGAGGGAAGAAAACATGAAAGGGAAAAAATACGCAAAACAAACATCATATTCCAAATGAATGTCTTCTGGATGAATTAGAGAAGAAAATAAGCATGGAAAAGCATTCTTCTGTGGTGACTGAAGAATGAGCAGATGGGGGCTTCCAGGAGGTAGTTGTTTAACTGCTTTGATAATGGCAAGTGTGAGACACTGCAGAAGAGCAATCAGGGGAATGTTGTCATGGGTTAGATGTGGGACTGTGATAGAGGAAAAGGAACAGAAACCACCACGCGGTTATAAGCTGGAGGTGCCAGGTAGTGCCGAGAGCTTAGGCACAGAACTGAGAGTTGGAAGACCTGTCTGCCACTTTGAACAAGGCACTGATCCCCCTCTTGGCTCAGTTCCCTCATTTGTAAAGTGCATCTATCAACTTCATAGTGTTTTGGGGAGGCACAAATAAGATGATATGCGAGAAAACACAGTAGTACTGGACAGGTGGAAGGCAGCACAGTTCACCATCACCGTTCTTATCGTTGTCAGTAGAAAAGTTGAAAAGGAATATAGTTTGAGGCAGAATAAATTCAATTCAATAAATTCAATTTTAAATACGCTAAGATGTTGGCATGATATCCAAGTGGAGATAGCAGATAACAGCCAACGTAGGGGAATGAATTAAGGAGTTAATGAGCCCGGGCCTTGGTATACAGTCAGCCCTCCATATCTCTATATTATTGGTTTACACCCAGAAAAAAAAAAAAATCACAATATCAGATTGGATTCAAGAAAATATACACAATTATTTGATGGACAAGGTAGGTGATATACCGGCTCTGGGCCCTTGCTTTCTGGGGAAGGAAGGATGGAAGGTGTACAGGAGATGTGGGATCAGGAAATAGGAGAAAAGATTAGAAAGTCACTCTTATAAAAGGGCTAACTTAAAAAGTAGACTAAGCGGAAGGCCAGCAAGAGAGACCAGCTGCAGGAGATGATGATGGGGGAAGGAGGTGATCAGGAGAGTATCACTGCTTGGGATTTCAAGAGGCAGAGTGGAATGTGACCCATCCTGTATGAGAGGGTGAGGCCTCAACTATGTAGGGAAAATGGGACTTTGCTCCCCTATGAGCCAGGTGAGCTAAGAACTGGACCTTCATTTAGAATGAGGGGTAAAAATGATCGGAGAGAACCAAAAAAAATCGCAAGATAAAATTAATTAATTAATTAATGTGTTTATTGATAATCAATTTATTAATCAGGATCTTGATAGGTGTTAGACAAGTTTAAGTTTAAATAATGAAACCATGTACCTACAATATACCAACTTCATAGAGTATGTAATCTAGGAGTTCTACACTCTGCAGCAAACTGGTTTTATATTCTCACTTGTTGTCTATGCACACCGGAATAAAAGAAAGTAAAGTAACAGGGACCTTGGAGAGAAGACAAAAGAAGTAAGTCTGCAATCTCAAGGACATAGGCAACTTCTTTAAAAATGCCTTTTTGTAATAAACTTAAAAATCTTACCCCTCCCGAGATTCTGACAGTATCACCTGAAGGAAATGTTTTTCAAACTTTGGATCATAAAATCAATTTAGTTTGTCATGACCAACAGTTGGGAAAAAAGAAAAGAGTAAGCACTGTGTAAAATGTTTTTGTTTGTTTTAATTGCGCGCGCACACACACACACACACACACACACACACACACGTGTACTGAATTAAGACAAAATGTATTTATTTTGTTGTGGTTCACAGCAACAACAAAAAGTTAGAAAAACATTCTCCTCTCCCTGATCTCCCTGTTGAGATTATTTTATTTCCTGCATTTGTCCATCTTTACTTTCTTCAGTTTGCATAATGAAAACAAAAGGGTTCTTATTTATTTTTCAAATATAAAAGTATATTCTAATGTTGAATGTATTTTTTCAAACAAACCCCTCCCCTGCACCTGGAGATTCTTGTGTTTCCCCAAGGGTCAAGGGTGCCCTTGTTGGGAATCACTGGACAAAGGCACAGGGAAATCTTGTCTCTTGAGAAGTGTAGCAACATTAATCCCCAGCAAGGAAGACCTATAAACCTTCCGTTTGGAATGTTTGCTGAGTTTATTTCATCACACTGTTTCTGGAAAGAATGTAGAGGTCGGTGGGCCACCAAGAGCCTTATAAATTGACATTTAGGATCAATGAGTTCTCAGGCTGATTAAAGTTAACAGATGTCACTCTCAGTGTGCCTCTGTTCTAGAAGTGGTAGTATTTTAGCCAGAGTGATCTTTAAAATATTAACTACCTGGTCAGCATGGCTACTGGACAAGCTGAATGAATACTGAACATAAAGAGCCATTAGGTATTTTCCACCTGTAGGTCACCCTGAATTTAGCAATGATGGGAAAATATGATTAAATACCTGGTCCTTGCCCAAACGATATTTGTGAATTGCAAGAAGAAACCTCTGAGCAAGAGCTAGAATCAGCCAATGTCAAAAAATAACAGTGAGGTTTAAACTTTTTTTTAATTTTGAAGCTAGGAATAATGTGGGAAAGAGGAGTGAAATTTCACAGGAGTGAAATGATGAAAGGTCTTCATGAAAACCAGGACATTTGGAAGCAAGAAGAAGGAGGTAAAAGTAGGTTTAAAAAAAAAAATGTATAAAAGTCTATGATGGAGGAATGAAGAGAAAAGCAGGAAGGCAGGCTCAGAATATCCAAGACAATGGAATAAAGAATTCTTACTCCATTAGCCCAAGGCTGGAAAAATAAGATAGAATAAGAAAAAGTAAGGAGAATAAATCCAGGATGCTTTCCATGGAAAGAATATATATTAAAGGACGAAGCCAGGACATTGTCTGAGCGCTCTTCCTGCAAAAAAAAGCAAGTACCTAGGGAACCATATTTGCTTTAGGGAACTGGGATCCAGGACTAGGCTCAAAGCTGAGGCAAGACTGGCCCACAGGCTGTAACTCAGGGAGCCAAGGGAAAGATAGCATCCCTGGGCAAAGCTGGGATGCCAAACACAGAGTCCCACCGAAGTGTCAGGCCAAAGGATCTGGGCAACGAGGCAGAAATAACCAGGTGCTGGGCAAAAGCACAGCAACTGAGATCCCAGCGCGAGGCAAGCAGTTTAAAACAACAGGTGGGAGGCAGAGCCTGGGGGTTTCCCAGGGCAGTGGCGTATCATCACAGAGGATTTTTATGGGGCTGTTTAGAGTGCTAAGCTGGTTTTACGTAAAGGTAATGCGGCCAAGCCTTTAACCTCAACAAGAAATAATAGCTACAACAACAACAACAACAAAAATAACAATACCCATTTTATACCCATTATAGGCCTTGTTTTGGATGGTGGTTCCACCACTCACTGGGGGCAGAATGGGTATATTTGACAAGTTACTTAACCTCCTCCAGCTTCAGTTTTCTCCTCTTTTAAGTATGGCATTAAGTATCTGTGTTGACAACTCCCAAATTCATTTCTCCAACCCAGACCTCTCCTTTGAGTTTCAGACCCCTGCGTCCAAACACAACTCAAACTTAACAAAAGCCAATGAAATTCTGTTGATTCGCTTCCAGCGTCAAAGACCCTGGTCCTTATCTAAAATTCTTCACCTCCATAAACGGCACCATCAGTTGATTCCTTTTTCTCCCTCAGTCTTAACATCCACCCCAATGACTTTATTTTGGAATAAAATCCAAAATCCTTTCCAAGGTCATGGTCATCTCCTTAGGTTCTTCTGTCTTTGCCTTAAAATGAATCTGGCATGGCCATGAAAATGCACAAAACCCCTCTGGTCTCTGTCTCCCGAATCCCCCCGAGCGATTCCTCCTCTCTGTTTCCAGCTGTTGCTTCTCACTGCTGCCTTTCCAGATTTTCCAAGCCCTCTTTGGTTATGGTCTTTCCAAATTTTCTCTAGACCTCCTGGTATTTACAATCTGTTTGGGATATGTTCTCTGACTCTGCCTGAGCCCTGCTACTCAGGAAAGGTTCTTTTATCTTCCCACCAGCCAGAAGTCCAAAGACCTTGAGTAAGAATCCCTTCCAAATTTACTTAAGCCTCAATAAAATTTGGTTGTGCACAGAGCTGCATCAGGTGGACCTGAGTGGGCGAGCAGAGAAAACAAAGTACTTCAAGAGAGAATGTGTGTTAGAAATGTCCAAACCGAAAGGTATAGCTTTTTATGGAAAAATATCTCCTCTTTTGTGCTGTGGCACGTTGGAGGGACTCACAAGATCATCCTGAAGATGAGAAGCAGGCACACTCCTGGGCTGGGGTCCGTGAACTGCTTCTCCTTCCTTGTTACACTGCAGCTGCCTCGCCCTCCTCACTTTCCCGTCCCGCTCACAGGGAAACCACAATATGCAACCAGTCAGTTGGGTTATCAACCAGTAGTTCAGTCCGTAAAAGGCAGAAATGATAAAGGATTCAAACACAAGCGTTTCTGCCCTGATCCCTCTAATGTGTGATTTATATATCAAAACCTCAGAAGGGACTTCCCTGGTGGTCCAGAGGCTGGGACTCTGCGCTCCCGGTGTGGTGGGACCGTGTTCTATCCCTGGTCGGGGAACTAGATCCCACATGCTGCAACTAAAAAAAAAAAAAAAAAATCCCACATGCTGCAACTAAAGATCTCACGTGCCACAGCTAAACAGATCCTGTGCGCCACAATTAAGACCTGGTGCAGGCAAATAAATAAATACATTTTTTAAAAAGCCTCAGAAATATTCAGGCAACTGAGATTATTGTACGTAGTAAGAATGACTAGGGAGTGGGGACAGATACCTCACTGTTAGGGCAGGTTCAGAGTAATACAACTTCCCTCACCTGCTTGAAGAAGGTACAACATACAAATTTAGGAAATAGTCTTTTGTGAAGGATAATGGCTGGAACCGCATTTCACATGCAACTTCCAGGTAGAAATCTTCCCATGACTGCTCTTTTTCTAGGCACTCTAGGATAGCTAAATCCTGTCTGTTTGTTCATTTTAGTATCCCCACCAACAGTGCCTGGCACATAGTAAACACTCATGAAATACACGTGGTATAAATAGAACCACTACGGGTATTCCAATGCCCTAACTTTTGCCTGCTTTTTGTACCTTACATTTAAAAAAAATAACTATTTCAATCCTCAGAACATGATTGGTCCATTCAAAAGAACCCCAGGCAGCGTGGCAAGACAGGGACTCAGAGGTCTCAAATGATTATCAGAATATCAGAAAATGTACATAGTGTTTATCATTCTTCAGATTCACATTCCACTCCACGCCCATGCCTCTAAAGCAAGAATGCTGATGTAGGCATTGATTTTCCTATTATGTAGAAGAAACTGAGGCCCAGAGAGGATAAGAAACTCGCCCAGGTTCTCTCGGTTTTAGAGCGGCAAGGGCAGAACTCTTGGAATTTTGGAAAGAGCCCACGCTAACCAGAGCTCAGAGCAGGGCTCTGCCACTTAGAAGTAACCTGGGGAATATGTGCAGTCTCCGTGGGCCTCATCTTCCTCTGTAACAAAGAAGAGCAATGTCTACCTCATAGGACTATTCTGTCCAAAGACTGAATTAAACAGATAATTAAAATAGGGTGATACAGGAAAGTGTGCACAAATTAAATACACAAAGTAATAGTTTCCTTTTTCTACCCCCAGAGTAAAAACAGCAGACACACTTTCGCGAAGAGAGTAAAATTTTCTGTTTGTTATTTAAAAAAAAATTTTTGTCTGAAAATAAAGATCACATGAATAACAAATCAGTACTTACAGTAACTTAAAAAGGCATTTCAACAATGTTAATTCTTGTCTCTGGCATATATATTCTCACACACACACACACACACACACACACACACCCCTCTCTTTCCTCATTAGCCAGCTTGAACCGTCAGCCTGCAGAGAGGCATCAGACAGGGACCCAGGAAGCAAGGGTAAAGAAGCTTCCACTTCAGATCGGTTCTGAGAAAATTTTCCCCATCCCTCAGGCTGAGATATTCTGCCATCTGTTTTGATTAAACCTTTCAAAATTCTACTTGTGTTTTTCCTTCCATTCCTTTGAAATCTCCTTTAATTCAACAGTCTTTAGGCTTTCTTCTTTCCCTTAACCACCATCTGGTGCTTCTATTAAAAAAAAGAAAGAAAGAAAGAAAAGAAAACACATACAACAAACACTTTGAGTTCCTTGGAAGAAAGGTATAATGATGAGGATAATTTATTCCCATAGTGAGGCCCATTACTATTTCCATGGCAACAGACTGTGATGTTCTGAACATGGGACTTTGTGATCATCACAAGAACAGGATGGCAAAAGGCCCTGTTCAGACTCTTTGTCATTATGGATTCTTTGGGTAGTTACCCTCGGTGGCCCCAGTTGTCTACAGAATTAAGTCCAAAGGCCTTAGCATGGCATTCAAGGCCTTCTCAGTCTGGTCCAATTATTCCCAGGCTCATCATCTGCCAATCCCAGGCACCTGGTACTCTGTGTCTGGGACACTCACGCTCTTTCATGCCTCCATGCCTTTCCTGTCATTTCTTCTCCTTAAAATGCCCACCCTCCACTCCCCCCCCCACACCAGCTTTTTTTCTAAACTTAATGAAATCTTCCTCATTCTAAAGGTTTAGCTCCATGTCATCTTCTAGATGGACTCTTCCATGGCTCACCCAAGCAACAGAAATAACTCTCTTTTCAGTGCTCCCAGCATTTTTATCAAATGGATATATTGACTCCTAACATTTTGTATCATAGATATGTTTATGTCTCCTTGATTTGAATTTGGATTATTTGCTATTGGATCCATGCCTGCTTTATTTTTGTAGACCACCCCAATTATTTCACATGATTTCTCAAAACATCCTAAGGGTGGGACTTCCCTGGCAGTCCAGTGGTTAAGACTCCGTGCTTCCACTTCCAGGGGCATGGGTTCGATCCCTGGTTGGGGAACTAAGATCCCGTGAGCCGCATGGAGTGACAAAAAAAAACCCAAAATAATAAAAATTAAAAAATAAAAAATGTCCTAAGGACTAGGCAGGTAGCAATTTTATTCCCATTTTACTACTGAGAACACCAAGGTTTAGAAAACGTAAGTGACATTTATAGGTATAAGTAGCAGAGCCAGAACTCTACTGAGAGAATGGAAGGAATGTGGACTGTGGAGTCAGGCATATTTGGGCTCAACTTATGTAACCTCTCTAATCTTCCATTGCTTCACCTGTAAAATAAACATTAAATGAAATCATGCATTTGAAGGTGCTTGGCACATAGTCGATATTCAATTAATATCAGTCTTCTTCTTCTTTCCCCTTCAAACTCTACTTTCTAGTAGCGTCTAGAAATGAAATTTTTATTCCATTTTTGTTTCTCAAATCTTTATATGGTGCTGAAATTCAGATGAACGAGCAAATGAATGTCTTCAGCATCTCCCAGAGAAAATCTTTGCCCTAATTCCTTCATTTGTAATCTGGATTAATAAGAGAAGTTACTTAACAGAGTTGTAAAAATTAAACAAAGCAATGTATGGATGCATGAGGCTCTTAGTGTGGTGTCCGGTATGTAGTAAGCACTCAGGATGCTTGCAATTACATTATCATCATCATCATCATTGTTATTATTGTTATTATCATTATTTTTGTGCGGCAGAACAAAAGGCCCTGTGAGAATTACAAAAATAAACAAGATGGTCTCATGACTCTGTCTTCAGCTTTTCTTACCACAACCTGTCTTTTTACTAGTCATCTGTGCAGTTGTTTCCTTCCATAAGATTGTAGGTTTTAGATAGGGCTTCTGTGCCTTATCTGTAATTCTTTCTGTAGGGTGGACCTAAAACAAAGCCTTGCAGAGGAGAAACATTCAGTAAAATTTGGTCAAAAGAATGCTGAATGATATTTCTCCAAAATGAGCTCTGTTACTGAAGTAAGACTCGAAAGCCTCTGGCTGCTCCATCATCATTAAGATGTCAATCTTCTGCTCAACATCTAATCATCAGGGAAATGCAAATCAAAACCACAGTGAGATAGCACCTCACACCTGGCAGAATGGCTATCGTCAAAAAGAATACAAATAACAAATGGTGGCGAGGATATGGAGAAAAGGAAACCCTCCTACACTGTTGTTAGGAATGTAAATTGGTGCAGCCACTATGGAAAACAGTATGGAAGTTCCTCAAAAAACTAAAAATAGAACTACCATATGACCCAGCAATTCCACTCAAGGGTATATATCCAAAACACCCAAAAACACTAATTTGAAAAGATACATGCACCCCAATGTTCATAGCAGCATTATTTACAATTGCAAAGATATGGAAGCAATGTAAGTGTTCATCAAGAGATGAATGGGTAAAGAAGATGTGAGATATATATACATAATGGAATACTACTCAGCCATAAAAAAGAATGAAATTTTGCCATTTGCAGCAACATGGATGGACCTAGAGATTATCATACTAAGTGAGGTAAATCAGACAGAGAAAGACAAACACTGTATGATATCACTTATATGTGGAATCTAAAAAATACAACAAACTAGTGAATATAACAAAAAACAAGCAGACTCACAGATATAGAGAACAGACTAGTGCTTACCAGTGGGGAGAGGGAAGGGGAGAAGGGCAAGATAGGGGTAGGGGATTAAGAGGTACAAACTATTAGGTATAAAATAAGCTACAAGGATTATTGTACAACACAGGGAATATAGCCAATATTTTATAATAACTATAAATGGAGTATAACCTTTTAAAATTGTGAAGCACCATATTGTACACCTGTATCTTATATAATATTGTACATCATCTATACTTCAATAAAAAAAATTTTTTAAGACATCAATCTTCGCCAGTGGCATATTTGCTGGGAGAGCCATTTTTGAGAAGGTTGTGCACATCTGTAGAGTATTGGATAGAGCTTTTTGAAACTTTAAATATTTAAACTTGTAGTTTTTCTATATAATCTTTCCTCACAGGAGATACACAATTCCCAGATTAGGAGACAGATAGCTTCTGCTATCTTGGGGATATGGAGGGGGTCTAAAGAAATCATGTCCTGGAAAACATGTCAACCAGGGACCAAGCACAGCCTCAACTGGATAGTCTAGTGGTAGTATCACTTAGATATTCATTCCAGTAATATTTTATTTTAGGCCCCAGTACTGAGCTAAGCAATACCATGAAATCCTATTTAGCAACATGCAACACACTTTCTTCACCACCAAACCAACCAGGTAATGATTACTACCTTCAGATAAGGGAAGTAAGGCTCAGAGTGTTTGAGTGGCTTGCCCCAATACCACACACATAAGTGACAGAGGAAGGATTTAAGCTTAAACCCAAGTATCTGGGACCCAGAGCTCATGTCCCTTCTCTGATGTATCTCTGTGACTCCCAGGACCATTTGCAGATTCCCCAAGATTCACTGCTGGTGATCACACCCCAGTGGCGTGTGCTGGCCAGCCTGTTCCCTTTCTCACTGTCCATCATGCTAGGGTTAGGATTACGGTTACCTTTGCTGGCTCTCCCTCTGGCCATTGCTTAGACTGTGGCCTCTGGGCTGAACCTCCCTAGGAATGGGCAAGGCCCACAACATTCAGCATGCAAAGGGTCTCAGGGAGGAGGTTTGTAGTGTGTCCTTTAATACCTTCCCTCTTAGAACTCTCCCTAGTTTTTTTTGTTGTTTTCTTTTTTTTTTTTTTTTGCTACAGCTGGAGCAGCGAGGGGGGCATTGATTCTGACTCACCACACACTTTGAGAGCCTCTGACTCAGCTCAACTCTGGTGTTCTTCCAACTCTGCTCAGAACACTGTGGGTGCCCTTCCTCAGCTGCCCAGGAGCAGCCAGACCCGTTCAGATGTGCTTGATTCAGCCCTAAATGACACCAAGTTCATTAGTAAATTAGACACACACACAGAATCAAAGACTCCCCAGCAACCAACAGGGCTTAGGCAAGTTTTAGGCTGTGTTGAAGCCAAGCTTAATGTGCAATACCATTAGAATTAATTAACTGCTTTGCATTCAAGCATATAACTTACATTTACATTGGTAGTATAACTGATAGTAAAAAGTTAATTTTTATGTTAAAAAACTTATAAAAGTTAACTATAATATTGTTAGTAGTTGAAAGTTAACCGTAATTTTTAAAAGCTAACTGTAGGTTAAAAGAAAAAATTTTCTTTATTATTTTATATAGCTATATAATAAAATGTCCTCGACTTGGTGAATTTTGTAAGAGATCACACTTATCAAAAGTTAAGAAACAAGCTTTAATTTAGCTGCTTAAAGAATTATCATTTTAACTCTTCCCATAGAGTATATGACAGGTGTTTCTTCAAGGGCATGAAGGGCTCCAAGTTCATTTAATTGTTCCTGATTGCTATTTTAATCACTATGCAGTAATTCCATTTCAAAAGAGCATTTTGCAGTTACTAGAATTTTGGCATTATGCTATCCTTTCTTTTCATGAGCTGTTCTGGTTCACCCTGGAGAGCAGCACTTTTCCCTGCTCATTTATTGCCAAGGGTGCTTTGTCCCATTCTCTGATAACTTTGCTTACTTCAATTTCCAACATTTCTCATCTTCTGTGACTGGTTTTGATGTTAGTCTCAAAAATGGTCCCATCCTGTAGAATCTTGTTTAACAGCAATGAACAACTTCCTTTTGGGGAAAGTTGGCTTTATCTCCATTTTTAGAACAGATGTTTGTATGTTTTGATGAACCCCCATCTGGAATCTCTTCCAACTTGATTTCTTTGACACCAAGTTTCTTGCTTTCTCCTTGATCTGACACCTTCTACTTTACTTACTGTACCTCTGAAATGCTTATTTGCAAAGATATGGTTATAGGCTGGTACTAGGATTTTGTTACCTCCCTTGGACACATTTTTTAAATGTTTCCTAGTAATTTGCATTCTGCAAGAAATGAAACTGAGCCATGGTTCTGCGGAAACTTGATAATGTCCTCCCTGGAGGGCTACATTTCTCAGCCTGCTGGGGACCAGCAACCTTGATCTTCTCTCTTACTGTGGGTCCTCGGCAACTCTGTTGTGGATGTGTTTGGAACCACGGAGTCTGGTAGGACAAAGGATGTTTTAAGGATTTAAAGAGAAAAGGAGCCGCCTACACGGAACTCAATCCCGTGCCGAAGTTATTGCAGTTCCTGCCTCTGACACCGCATGTATTCTGGCTTTTTAGCAGGATTGTTCTCCCAGCTTTGCTCTGAAATGTAAAGCCCCATTGCCCACTGCAAGTCTTAATGAAAAGCAGCTCATAAGCAAGTTACGTAACCTAATTGTAATCCAGGGATCAGCTTGGTTATATTATTTAAAGAAATAGCATCCATTTTCCATGACCTGATTTAGAAAAGAAACCCAGGGAAGAAAAAAAATACCCAATTCAGCACTTGGCTCCCTGTGCTTATTCTAATGAGGACGCTTGTAAATAATTCAAAAACAATGACTTTTAAGAACATTAAACCCAAGTTAGCTCAGGGTTATATCTCAAAGCAGCTTTAGCTGCTTAAAGCAAATTATATTTGATCATGAAATATGGAGCTTCTTTTTGCAGACAATTTAGTCATTTAGTACATTTAATTTCCTCATCAATACAACACATGTGGAACACTGACTAGAGGCAAGATGCTGGGGAATGCTAAAATGCATAAGCCCTGCTCTCAGGAAGCTTAAAGTCTGGTTAGGGTTAATAATAATAACAGGGAAGGAAATCTAAAAAAGAGTGGATATATGTATATGTATGACTGATTCATTTTGACGTACAGCAAGAAACTAACAAAACCTTGTAAAGCAACTATACTCCAATAAAAATTAATAAAAAAGGGACTTCCCTGGTGGCGCAGTGGTTAAGAATCCGCCTGCCAATGCAGGGGACACGGGTTTGAGCCTTGGTCTGGGAAGATCCCACATGCAGCAGAGCAAATAAGCCCGTGCGCCACAACTACTGAGCCTGAGCCCTAGAGCCCGTGAGCCCCAACTTTAGCCCGCGTGCCTAGAGCCTGTGCTCCGCAACAAGAGAAGCCACCATAATGAGAAGCCCATGCACCGCAACGAAGAGTAGCCCCTGCTGGCTCTGCAACTAGAGAAAGCCCGCGCGCAGCAACGAAGACCAGATGCAGCCATAAATTAATTAATTAATTTTTAAAAATTAATAAAAAATAATAATGTATCGTCATTGGTTCATTAATTGGAACAAATGCACCACTAATGTAAGATGTTAACAGCAGGGAAAACAGGGTCGGTTGTCAGTGGAGGGTTTACAGTAACTCTGTACTATCTTCGCAACTTTTCTGTAAATCTAAAACTATTCTAAAATTAAAAGTTTAGGGCTTCCCTGGTGGTGCAGTGGTTGAGAGTCCGCCTGCCGATGCAGGGGACACGGGTTCGTGCCCCGGTCCGGGAAGATCCCATATGCCGCGGAGCGGCTAGGCCCGTGAGCCATGGCCACTGAGCCTGCGCGTCTGGAGCCTGTGCTCCGCAGCGGGAGAGGCCGCAACAGTGAGAGGCCCGCGTACCGCAAAAAAAAAAAAAAAAAAAAAAAATTAAAAGTTTATTTTTAAAAACCTGGATAGGGAAACAGTTGGATACACAAATAGAAACACATCTATCCTTGTTGCCTGGTTTATACAAATTAAGCCAGGCCTGCCTAATAGGCAGCTTCACAAGTGGTATGATTATTTTATGAACTTCAGAAACACAAAATTGGATTATCAGAGTCCTGATTCATGTTAATAGTGTGTCACAAATCCAGGATTATCATTAGTCCTTTGGTCCTTTCATAAACCTCATTTAATTGATTTATACTGTATGTATTATATAATAAAGGACTCATGGACCCACCTCTCAACCCAAGAGCTCAAAGGCCTCCATGACTTACGTTGACCCATGTGTTCCTCCTCTATCCCATTCCCCAACCTTCCTCTCAGTAGTAATCATTCTCTTAAATTTTGCTTTTATCATACCCTTGCTTTTCTTTACATTTTATTACACACATGTGTGGCCTAAACAATATGCTAGTTTATTTATGTTTGAACTTGTCGTATTACATGTTGTCTTCTGGGACTTGTTCCTTTGGCTCCACGTTACGTTCCCTATATTTATCAATAATGTTATAGTTAACTCATTTTCACTGTTGTATAATATTCAGTAACAGGACTGTGCCACAAATTTTTAAAATAATTTTCATCAGTGGTTTCTAAATTTTTGCTATTATCAGTGGATCCTGCCATGAACACTCTTATACATGTATCCTGGTAAACATGTACTAATGTTTCCAATGAACCAGAGCTTTACGAGATTGAACGATCTTAAAACTGCATAAGAATCCAAGCCCAACAGTTTACTTACAGAAAATATGTCCAGGGAAGAGCATATAAATTCTTCACCTTTGAGGCAAAGGAAAATATGAATTACACACTAATTCCATGTCAGGATTTAACTGTACCATAAAATCCAAATTAACAATGGCTTAAACATACATGTTGCTCTCATGTAAAACATCCAGAGATGAGAAGCCTTGAGCTGGTATGACAAGGTCCACAAAATTGTCATGGATCCAGGTTTCTTCCAACTTTCTAGTTTGCTCTCCCTAGGGTATGACTTTTACCTTCATGGTCCAAAGGGCTACTCAACTTCTAGCCATTATACCTGCTTCTCTGTCAGTAAGAAGGAAAAAGAAAGGAAGAAGAGTATGCATTTTCCATTCAAGAACCCTTTCACCAAGTCACATATGACATTCCTAATCACATCTCATTTAGTCTCATTTAGACACATGGCTACATCTAGTTTCAAGGGAGGCTGTAAAATGTAGTCTTTATTCTGGGCACCCTTGTACTCAGGTAAAAATTCTATTACTAAAGAAGAATGAGAAAAAGGATTTTGAAGACAGTTAGCAGTCTCTGAGAGAATTGTTACAGCTAAAGTGAGAGCACAATATAAACCAACCTAATAAGGATTTATGTTGAAAAGCATAAAGGAAAAATAAGCACTGATAATATCACCACCCAATGATTAACACTGTTAACTTTTTGAGATATATTCTTCCAGACTTTTTCATCCATATATATAACCACGTATATCTCCAGTTTATCCATAACTATACCTATATTTATATAAATATATCCACACATTGCTTTTAAAGGGACTATTTAAATTATTGCAATAAGTCAAGAAAGATGGCTAGGTTGTTTTTCCCCCTTTAAACTCTTAATAAACTTCATGGGAAATGTAACATTGGAGTAACTAGAGGAAAGAGGAGAATGTGCTCTGTAATTGCATTTTTTAACTTCTCAGAGTTGCCAAATGCAAAATAACTTAAGCTGCATACAGGGTGCTCTGGAAGAAGGATTTAAAGGAGAATTTAAAAGAAAAATGGGACTTCCCTGGCCGTCCGGTGGTTAAGACTCCATGCTTCCACTGCAGGCGGCGCGAGTTCCATCCCTGGTTGGGAAACTAAGATGCCACATGCCGTGCAGCACAGCCAAAAAATAATAAATAAATAAAGATTAGCCATCCCGGAAAAAGTGCAGGCACCGCTTCAATAGGGAAGGTGACCAGAAAAATTAATGGACACCAGAATTTTGGAAAAACCCAGATCAATAGAGTTTCCCAGACCATAGATAGGGATAGGTAAAAATATCAATAACTAGATTATTTACCCCTAAGCATGCCCTACCACCTGAGCACAAGATAGGCTATCTGGGGATCTGCTCTCTTTAATAAAAGAGTCTTCAAGATAGTGAACCAACATGGCATATGACCTTCCGTCAAGAAAAAGGACTATTACACAGAGCTACAAATTCGCTCAACAGATTTAGCCTAGATCCTTGTCTTCCTGGAGACCATAGTCCAGTAGGGAAGACAGAGAAGTGCCTGTAAAGATGAGTTGACATTTACTATGTGACAGATGCTGTACTAAGCACTTGACTTGCATTATCCAATTTAGCATTTATAACAATCTATTCTTAACCCCATTTGACAGATGAAGAAAATAAAGTCATAGGTTAGGTAATTTGGTTGAGGTCACAAAATTAATGTGACACAGCTGAGATTCTACCCAAGCTCTACCTGACTTCGGAGCCCCTGCTCTGGGCCACTGACAACCCATGGAGTTAGTGTTGCAATAGAAGTTTCTACACAATTATGAGGAAACATGGAATAAACATCAAACAGCTTTCGGGGAAAACTTGTAGAGTAGTATAAAGATGAGAAAATGTGAAGTATAAATATAATGTCAATAAGTGTCAAAATAAAGATCAATGTGAGCATTGATAAATGAATGGAAAAGACAGATTTCTGCCTCAGAGCCTATTAAGGCTGGGTTTTACAAGTAGCCGCCTTTTCATTATTGGCTACACAATTCAATCCTATATCATCTAGTATCTTTACTCTTATTTTAGCAGTTAATCGTATATTGACATTCTTGCTTCTTATCAAGCTATTTTCTCCCTGTGAGTCGCCTCCATATATAATCAGCTCATAAAAAGCAAAACGCAACATGTTTGATCGTTTCTTGGTTTTGGTTTTTGTATTCCTGATTGAGGTACATACTAGCATACTAGGCAATAAGTACATGCTTGAGTTGAATTGACAGCCATTTATTTAAAGTTGATTCAGAGTGGTAAATACATGAGATAAGCATAGAAGATCCAACAAGTGGGCAATAGAGAGTCCACAAAGAATAAAAAAAATTTTTTTTAATATTTAAAATTATAATCTGAGAAAAATGTCTAGAAGTGAAAGAATATCTGAATCTACATATTGAAAGGAACATACAGAGCTGAGACTGGAGAGTTAGCAAGAACCAATCATGTTCGTCCTTATAGTAGGCCACTATAAGAAATTTAAATTTTGTTCTAAACGTAATAGGAATCCCTTGGAGGATTGTAATCAGAAGCACCACTGCTTACACGAAATGGAGAAGTAAAAATGTGTGTGTGGGGCTTCCCTGGTGGCGCAGTGGTTGAGAGTCCACCTGCCGATGCAGGGGACGCGGGTTCATGCCCTGGTTCGGTAAGATTCCTCGTGCCGCGGAGCGGCTGGGCCCGTGAGCCAAAAAAAAAAAAAAAAAAAAAAAAGTGTGTGGACCTGAAAAAAAATGAAATATGAGAATTAAGAAATGGTTTTACTTTACAGCATAAGGCCTTCTTGCTTCCACTGTAGTTGTGGGAATTCCCTCATATTCCCTTACATGGAACCTCCTTTTCTTTCCATCTATCAAAAGAGACTAACTTTATACCAACATTTTTTTTCCAATATAGGCTTTTACACGATATTAAATATAGTTCCCTGTGCTATACAGTAGGTCCTTGTTGTTTATCTATTTTATATATAATAGTCTGTATCTGTTAATCACAAATTCCAAATTTGCCCCTCTCCCACCATACCAAACTTTTTGGCATGGCGTTTTGGGGGACCAAGAATAGCAAGCAATTTGGGGACTAAGAGTGTGAAATTAGCACTACAATTGTCAAGATAAGCCTGGAAAGCACAGTCATATGATAGGCAGGGGAAGTAGCTGGGTAATCAGAAACCAGTTGCCAAGGTAGAATGAGACCCAAAATTACAACTCAGGGCTGGGGATGAAAGGATATGAAGAGGAATATTCAGAAAACAAAGCCCAGGACATGGTCTAGAACTCTCTATATTCAGCATACACTGGAATATCAAACATGAATCTAGTAAAGGGAAGGGGGGGTAGAAGTGGGATCAGAGAAAGAAACAATCAGAAAAGTTTTTGAAAATCGATGATTTCCACCCAAAACTATACCTTAGCAGGTGGGGAAATATTAATAGGTTTCCCTGTCAAAATTTTGTCACTTTTATATCAGTGTTTATTTGATCTCTTCTTTGGATTTTTTTCACATTCTTAATTTTTCATTCTCTACCTCTCAAATTGTGTGTAATTTTCTGCAAGATTGAAATTCCTTTTTTTTAAAAATTGCCATTTGCAGCAATGTGGATAGACCTAGAGAATATTATGCTTAGTGAAATAAGTCCGATAGAGAAAGACAAATACTATGTATATCACTTATATGTCGAATCTAAAAAATACTTTTAAATGAATGTATATACAAAACAGAAACAGACTCACAAGTACAGAAAACAAACTTATTGTTACCAAGGGGGAGAGGGAAGAGAGGAGGGACAAATTAGGGGTATGGGATTAACAGATACAACACTGAAATTGTTATGTGGAAGGTCTTGGTCCTGACAACATGGGATATTAAGCTAGTGTGGACCAACTCTTACTACAAGTATATTAAAATGCTGTATAAAATAATATAAAACTAATTATATAGTCAAGATGGAAAGAAAGGAAGAAAGAACAAAAAGAAAGGGAAACCACAGAGGTCAAGAACAAAAAGTGAATTAAAAAATCAGAGCAGTAAACTCCAGTTACCCTGTAGTAACCTGGGAAAGTGGGATACTGGAACCGGGTGTAAGGTTTAGGACTGGAAACCGGGATTGATCGTCCATACAGGGAAAAAATGCATGACTCTCAACTTGAAAAAGGCAGAGTGCTGGAACTGGGACTTTGCCAAGATGGTCTGTTAAATCCATGACAAAGGAACAGGAAAAACGTTATCCAAATGGCCCACAGAAGTTGCAAAGAAGCTCTGTACCTAATACTGGATGGACTAAATCTCCAATGGGGGAATAAAACTCTAGACTACCCAAATGAAAATATGGGATCCATATATTTACTACCCCTAAGGTACAGAAATCCCCAAACTGGTCCAGGACTCACAAAATTTCTCAAACCCTGGCAAGAGAAAATGTAAAACATCAAAATAAGAGTGACTCCCATAGGTCGAGGCACTAAGATGAGGAAAAATGAACATTCTATATCCCTCCCCCCCCAGAATGAGCCCATAATATTCAAAAGCGATGAAGAAATGAACCAGCATGAGGTGGAGCTCATACACATGACAATGGGTAGAATTTGTGTGCTAACAACCAGGTATAAAAGCAAATCAGAAAGAGACTAGATATTTAAGTTTAAAATGATTAAGGAATTGACACCAAAAAACATAATTCTTAAAAGGAAAAATGGACAAATTGGACCTCATCAAAACGTAGGACTTCTGCTCTGCAATAGACTCCATAAAGAGAATGAAAAGATAAGCTACAGAAAATATTTGCAAACCACATAGCCAATGAAGGACTTGTATCTAGAATATATAGGAACTCTCAAAACTGAGCAGTTAAAAAAAATCCAATTAGCAGAAACTAACACAACATTGTAAAGCAACTCTACTCCAATAAAAATTAATTTTAAAAAATCCAGTTAGAAAATAGGCGAAAGACATGAACAGACATTTCACCAAAGAAGATATGCAGATGACACGTGCACCAAAAAAGTGCTAAACATCATTAGCCACTAGGGAAATGAAAAGCCTAACAACAATGAGATATCACTAGGTACCTATTAGAATGCTGGGGAGGATGTGAAGAAACTGGATCACTCACACAGTGCTAGGAATATTAAATGATATAGCCACTCTGGAATACAGTTTGGCTATTTCTTTTTAAACTAAACATGCAGCTAACATATGACCCATCAATTGAACCCTTGGGCATTTATTCCAGAGAAATAAAAACCTATGTTCACACAAAACCTGTACAGAAATATTCATAACAGCTTTATTCATATTAGCCTAAAACTGGAAATAACCCAGATATTCTTCAACTAGTGAATGGTTAAACAACAATGGTATATACCATAGAATATTACTGAGCAATAAAAAGGAGTAAACTATTAACACACATACAACTTGGATGGATCATGAGGGAATTATGCTGAATGAAACAAGCTAATCTCAAAGGTTATATACTGTATTAATCCATGTATATAGCATCTTGAAATAACAAAATTATAGAAATTATAGAGAACAGATTTGTGGTTGCCAGGGGTTAAGAACAGGGTGGATGAGTGAGGGAAGTAGGTATGGCTCTAGAGAGCAGCATGAACCTCAGGGTGATGAACAATTCTGTATCTTCACTGTGGTGGTTGTTACACAAAGCTATACATGTGATAAGATTGCATAAAACTACACACACACACACACACACACACACACACACACAGGTGAAATCTGAATTAAACAAATAGTTAAAGATATACAAGAAAGGAAAGAAACCACAATGAAGAAAATCTGGCAGGGGACTTCCCATGACTTCCCCAGTGGCGCAATGGGTAAGAATCCACCTGCCAATGCAGGGGACACAGGTTTGATCCCTGGTCTGGGAAGATCCCACATGCCACGGAGCAACTAAGCCCATGCACCACAACTACTGCTCCACAACAAGAGAAGCCACTGCAAGGAGAAGCCCGCGCACCACAACGAAGAGTAGTCCCCACTTGCCACAACTAGAGAAAGCCTGCGCACAGCAACGAAGACTGAACACAGCCAAAAATAAATAAAATTAAATCTTTAAAAATAAAAAAAAGAAAATCTGGCAGATTTTTCTTTTAAAACTTGTAGAAGTAAAAATTATTATCACTGAAATAAAAAGCATAAAAGGTATGTTAAACAGCTTATTAGACATAGGTGAGAAAGAATCTGTTACCTAGAAAATAGATTTTCATAAATCACACAGAATGTAGTACAGACAAATGAAAGAGATGGAAAATGCATGACAGAAGCTAAGAGAGAGAAGATACAATGAGAAGATACTATGATGCCTCTAACAGGAGTCCCTGGAGAAGGAAATAGGGGGAGAGACAATGCTCAGAGCAAACAGATCGAACTTTTCCATACTTAAAGAAAGATGTAAGTTATCACATTGAAGGACCAAGCAAGGAAAAAAAAAAATCCACACACAGTCAAATGGTGGTGAAAGAATCTACAGAATACCAGAGATAAAGAGAAAGTCTCAAAAGCAACCAGAGGCAAAAGACATATCACCACAGAAGAATAACTATTAGACTGACAGCAGACTTCTCATCATCAACAATAGGATCTTAAAGACTAGATTAATATCTTCAAAGAGCTAAAAGAAAATAACTACTTAACTTAAAGTTATACACTTAACTAAAGTATCTTTTAAAATAAGGCTAACATAAAGACATTTTCAGACTAACAGAAAGTTTATTACTCACAGGCTATCACTGGAAGACCTATGATAGTTACTTCTTCCTGAAGTATCAGAAGAAAGATGTTGAAACAAAAGCGAAGAAATGAGATGCAAAAAAAAAAAAAAGAGAGAGGTAAATTGGTAAACATGTGGATTAAATCTATACAAATATTCATTTGTGAAAACAACATTGGTAACATTAAAGACTGATGGGGGTTAGAAACAAAGTACAAATAAAATACCACTCAAAAATAACATGTCAATGGTAGGTGGAGTGACCAAATTTAAAGACTCTAAGGCCTATGCATTGTTTGGGAAGAGGATAGAACTCTTGGTTAACTTTAAACATTGCTAAGACAACTGTACATGTTAAATATTAACAATAACCAAAAAAAAAAAGTCTCTAAAAGTGTAGATATATAATTATATAACTTCCCAACCAACAGAGGAAAGATATATAATTATATAACTTCCCAACCAACAGAGGAAAGAACAGAGGAAAGAAGAAACTTGACTTTAAAAAATCAAGACAGTAGATGACAGAAAAAGAGAAAGAAAGAGCAGGGTATAGAGAAAATATAAAATAACTTGCTAAAATTAATACCAAATATATTAGTGATTAAAACAAAAGAAGAGGGATTCTATCTCTCCATTAAAAGTCAGCAATTCTCAAATTGGATTTTAAAAGAACAAAGTTCTGCCATATGCTGATGAAAACAAAGGGATGATAAAATACCAGGAAATTATGCATATTTTAAAAACTGGCACACCAATATTATTATTATACAGAGTAAATGTTAAAGCAAAAGAATTATTAGTGATAAAGAGTATCATTACTCAATGATAAAAGGAATCATTCTCTGTTTTGTTCCATGCTGTTTTTTCACTCTCTTTAACAATGCCTAGCACATAGTAGGTGCTCAGTAAATGAATGGTTGAATTTATTAGGTCATGAGGATGATACAGACCTAACATCTTAGCCTTAAAATATAGAGAGAGCAGAGCTTGACAAAATTCTGAAGAAAACTGATAAATCTATAACACTGGGAGGTTTTTAACATTTCTCACACATGAAATAATAAGATCAAACACAAATTTAGTTAAAGATACAGATGATTTTTATAACTGACTTAACAACTTCAATCTAATGAGCATGTAGAGGACACTACACCCAACAATTATAGAATACATAATTTTTAAAGATCAGTTATAAAGTTATATAGAAAACATTTATAAATATTAACTATGCATAAGACCACAAAGGAAGTCTTAACAAACACTAAAGAATTTATATATAGACCATGTTTTCTGAGTACAATATGATAAAGTTAGAAATAAATAAAAATATATTTAATGTTTGGAAATTTTTAAACACTTTTATTAATTTAGTCTTCAAAGTATAATTATGAATATGAAATACATAGAAAATAAATGGCAATGAAAGCATTGCATATCAAACTCGTAGTACAAATAGCACAAAAAGAAAATTTATTGCTTCATAGGTATATTTTTAAAAGAAGTATGAAAATTAATATTAGAAAATGAATGGAGTAAATATCTAATGGAGTAAAATATCTAAGATTTAATAAAATATGGTAGACAAACTTCTGGTAAGGTTGATCAATGAAAAAAGAGAAAGTACAGGGGCTTCCCTGGTGGCACAGTGGTTGAGAGTCCACCTGCCGATGCAGGGGACACGGGTTCGTGCCCGGGTCCAGGAAGATCTCACATGCCGCGGAGCGGCTGGGCCTGTGAGCCATGGCCGCTGAGGCTGCGCGTCAGGAGCCTGTGCTCCACAACGGGAGAGGCCACAACAGTGAGAGGCCCGTGTACCGCACAAAAAAAAAAAAAAAAAAGAGAGAAAGTACAAATAAACAATATTGCAAATGATATAAAGATATAATTACAATAATAAAATTCTCCAATCAAATTAGTGCCAATAAATTTGAAAACAAATGACATGGATTTTTAAGATAAATTATTAAATTTAACTTGAGAAGAATAGAAAATATTACTAGTTCTATAATTATGAAAGAAATGGAACAGTAGTTAAATCTACCACAAAGAATACATGAGGTTCATATTATTTTGCAGGAGAGTTCATTTCCAGAAAAGGAACTGAAAAATGGAAAGTTCATTTTAGGAGGCTAGTGTATCCTTGATACCAAAACCAGACAATGACTGTACAAGAAAGGAAAATATAGGTCAACCTTGGTTATAAACATAAATGTAAAAACTCCTACACAAAATAATAGCAATCCAAACCCAGGAATGTAGTTTTTAAAAAGATTATGACCAGTTGGGTTTATCACACAAATACAATGATGAATTACCATAAGAAAAAAAATCTATTATTTCATTTCAACACATTAATAAATTAAAGAAGGAAAACCACATGATCATCTCAGAGGATACAGGAAAAGCACTCAATAAAATTCAACATCCACTTATGATTTTTTTTAAAAACCACAAAACGCTTAGCTAACTAGAAATAGAAGGAGACTTCCTACCCTGAAAAGGAGTATTTATCAAAAACCTGAAGCAAACATTATAGTCAATAGTGAAATGTTTAGAAGCATTTTTTAATTCAGAAAAAAAAGACAAGGACGACCATTATCACCACTTCTATTTAACATCGTCCTGGAGGTCCTGTGAAAGAAACAAATAAAATGTGAAAGAATTGGAACCAAAGAAAAAAACTATCATAGCATGTTAATCACAGTTGTTTCAAACTCCTGGTCTGATAATTCCAACACCTCTGCTGTCTCTGAGTCTGGTTCTGATGATTGCTCTGTCTCTTCAGACTGTGTTTTTTTGTCTTTTAGTATGCCTCGTAATTTTTTGTTGAAAGCCAGACATGATATACAAATAACAGGAACTGAGGTAAATAGACCTTTGGGGTGCAGTTTTATATTTATCTGGCTGGGGGTTACCATTTGCTGTAACTGTAGGTGTGTGTCAGAGGCTAAAATTTCCTCTGTTTCTGTCTGCCCTGTTGTCTTTAGGTTTCTCTAGAGACTTCTTCTTAAATAACGTCTGAGACACACAATTCTTCCATCTGTGTTCTCCTGTTATTATACAAAGGTCTTATTGATGTGGTGGTCAAGGGTAGGGAGATAGGAATATTCTATAGCCTATGATTAGGTCCCAGATTTTTAGTGAGCCTTGCCCCCTGGGCTGTGACCTTCACCAGTGCTTCTCGGTTTTATTTTACTTTTTCCCCCTTAAGTGAGACAGGAAGGTTAGCAGGGGCTGGAGTTAGGTATTTCCCATCCTTCAGGTTAGTGGGTCTCTGGTAAAACCCCAGTCAGTTAGGCTCTGGTAAAACAGTTTCTCTTGAGGGCAGGCCTTGTTAAGAACAAATGCTCTGGGCATACTTCAAAACAGAGTTTAAAACCTCTGTACCAAGACACCAAAACCACAGTTAAAAGACAAGTTCCATGTTGGCAAGGTTGTGGAGAAATAGGAACTCTCATACACTGCTGGTAGATATCTAAGAGAGCACAATTTCTCTGAAGAACAATTCAATGCTATCCAGTAGAATTGAATACATGTATATCCTAGACCCCAGCGGTTCCACTCTTAGATCTAAACTCGGTACCATTTGCCTTTTTCAATGTGGTGTTGCTTGCAAGGATGATGCAAAAGCAAATGTGGGTAAAATGCTGGTGATTTAGCACAAATTAAGGCTGTGGTCCCAAACTGTTCTGGTTGTTGTTGTATTTTTTATTGTCAGGCACTTGAAATAAAATCATCACCACCACCATCATCATCATCATCATCACCAACAACATCACCCAGTTGTACTTATGAATTTTACTGATGAAGCAGTAAAAATTAATAAATTTTCTTAAATAAAGCTCAACTCTGGAGTACATGTCTTTTGAATATTAATATCCTGCGAAATGAAATGGAAAATATGCATAAAACGTTTCTGTACATGAGGGTAGTTGGTTCCCTCTCACGGAAAAACACTTGTGCTTTTTTTTTTTTAATTCTTTTTTTGAGCTATGAGCTGAACTAGTTGCTTTTTTCATGGAACACCATTTCTACTTGAAAGAAAGACTGACAAACTATGGTTATTCAGACTTGGGATTTTGGCAGGCATTTTCTCATAAATGAACAAAGTGGGCCTGTCACTTCAAGGGAAGAAACTGACTGCATCTGTTGCCAATGATAAATTTTGAGCTTTCAAGCAAAAGTTAGAATTTTGGAAAACTTACATCCACTACTATGACCTTGAGAGTTTCCCAGCTTTCAGAAACTTCTATGATGAAGTCAGTGGTAATATAAATAAATGTGCTTTTTTGATACTGTATAATGAAATCTGTCGATGTTTGTAAGACATATAATTCAGTGAAGCAATGTTTTCCAAATGACCAAGAAAGATCAATGGGTTTTATGTGTAACAGAGTATGAGAAGTTCATTGACACTATTTCAGATTCCACACTGCAACCTTTATGAAACTATTATTTATTGACTTTTGATTTAGTATTTTTGATGAAGAATATCCAAAGTTATCTTTAAAGGTTATTAAAATACTCTTCCCTTCTCCAACTACATACCTATGTGAGGCCTATTTTTCTTCATATAATTCAACAAAGACAACATATTGTAACAGACTGAATGCAGAAGGAGATATAATTTCCATCAAGCCAGGCATTAAAGAGATTTGCAAAATGCAAAACAATGACCTTCTCACTAACTTTTTTGGTAAAATATAGTTATTTTTCATTAAAAACACATTATTTATGTTAAACACAATGGATTTGTTGTTAAATAAATATTTTTTTAATTTCTCAGTTTTAACTTTAAACACCATACACATCAATAGATATATCTACACAAACAAAAGCTATTTGGGGTCCTTAATAATTTTAACAGTGTAAAAGAATTATGAGAGCAAAACTTTGAGAACCACTGCCCTAAAGAAAACTATCTCCCATACGTTCCCCAAGAGACATGTACAAGCTTATTCACTGCAGACATGTTTGTGATTAAAATTTTTTTAAATTACTTAAAGTCTATCAATAAGGGAATGGATACACACATTTTGAAACAGTCATATAATAAAATCTCTCTCTGAAATTAAAATGAATGAACTAGATTTATATGTACTGACGTGGATGATTCTGAAACATGTTGAGAGACATTTTTAAATGTTTCAAAAGGAGAGGTACAGAATGATACCATTTACATACATTTCAAAAACAGAGAGAAGGACATTATTGCTTATGGATACATCCATGTGTAGTAAGAATACATACCCTTGGATGTGGATACAAAGGAAGATACATATCAACCTCCGGACACCAGTGGTGAGTGAGGCCAGAGAACGCGGGGGAAGATTCGAACATATATGTAAATTACTTAGAAAAATATGTGAAGTAGTAAGTATGGCACAAAGTTAATATTTGTTAGTCGGCATTGTTCTGTGCATTTCTATTCATTTGAAACATTCTAGTGTTAAAATATACTTATTTTTAAATGCCTCTGTACATTTGCCATCAGTTAGTAAAGAAAAATGCAACTGGCTGGTTCCCAGGGGAATACGTTTTCCCCATCCGGGGCTGGACAGCCAGCTGTCCTCTTTTGCCGGCTGCTTATTGACCCTAATAGATGACTCGGGATATTTGAAGGGTAATGTCTTTTCTGTCTGCAAAGCTCTTGATCCTGGGTGTCTCAGTCATGGCTGCAGAGGAAATTCTCCCTCAGATTTCTTACAGAACTCCTGCAGCTGTCAGGCAGGGCAAGAAGCCAGCAAACCCAGGGAACAACTTGAGCAGGCATCAGCATAGTTCCCGCTTGGGGCAGGACTCCCAACACAGAGTATTCTGTTCCTTTTCCTTTTCCTTCTGAAGCCAGAGAGCAAGCCTTTGATTCATGTGGCAATGATATCATGTAGCCTGCTGGGTGTAGCTGAGCTCTGGGCGTGCATCTGGGAGGCACCTAATCCCCCTCGCACTCCCTGGAGCCTGCTGAGCCCCACTGGATAATTTCATGGTACAGCCGAGATGATATTTTTACCTTTAAATTCATAATTCAGTCCAGAAGCCACTCAGCTTCCCGGAATTTTTATTAAGAATACCCTCAGCAATAATTTTCAGACTTCATAGCCTCTGATAAGGAGGAAAGAGCTTGATATTCCGGTTTTGTTTCTGTTTGAAGAGCATATCCCCAAAGGAGTCGTATGTGTCCCAGATTCAACACAGCTGTTAATTAGAGCTGAGAACACTTGGTTGACCCCGGTGCGGCTAATTGCTAGAACTGAGAAGCGTCTCTAAGGGCCTCATATGATAACAACTGAAAATTGTACTGAGCATCACCTAACGCTTCTGGAACCAGTTCAGGATGGGAAGCAATAGGCTCCCTGCGGTTCCTGGCGCGGGAGAGGCAGCTATGTGCTGAAGGAGCAGTATGAAGTATTCTCTTCAGCGATTAGAACACCCACATTTCACTCTGGATGTGTGACTTGAGGCACTGTGCTCGGAAGGGCTTATCAGAGAGCTCAGAACCGTACAGCAGAGCATATGTGGCCTACTTCGGAGGACTTCCACCACTCCTGTGACATCTCACCCCAGTACCAGCCCCTCCACTGCCTCCCGGCCGGTGCAGCACAACAGGCTGTAAGACAACTCCTGTTGGGACCCTTGACCAGGTTCTGACATGCAGCTGATGCAATCATTCTGTTTCCCCATCTTAAAATGACAAGTCTAGCTCTCAGAATGAGAAAAATGTATCGAAGTCACCTAGTTCCCAGTCTGGCACACACGAGTGGTGACCACTTTGTCTCCCCCTCTTTGCTCTGTGGGCAGAGAAGACAGTGGAAATAACCAGAAACAGGAAGGTAGGCTGACAGATAGAGAGGGCAAGAGCTGGGCCCAGTGGGAAAGAAGAGGAGATAACAGAGGCAAGTAAAGTGAGGCAGAAAGTTAGAAAGACAGCCAGAGGGCAGTGGTTAGGGAAAGGAGAAAGGGGAGAAGAGGAGGCACGAAGGGTGGAAGAGGAACGTAAAAGAGACGGCCAATTAGAGACAGCAGAGAGGGGGCCCCACCTCCTTTCCCCCAGGTCCTGCGAGACAGTAAAAATCAGCAGAGCTCACCATGAGTGTTTTGGCCTTCTCAGCCAAGAGGCCCAAAACATACGCCAGATAGTTCAGAGCTCTGGACGACTCTACTCCCTCGGCCTGGCCCAAGGAAGGTCACCTGGAGCCAGCAGTGTAAGGAGAGACTCATGATCCCTTTTCCAGAAGAGGTCCAAACCGTGGGTCCAGTTCCAGGAAGTGACAGCAGCAGAAAGTAACCCAGAGTCAGCCTTGCCCAGAGCCGGAGAGGGGAAAGACCCAAAGGGAGTTGGAGGAAAAGGGATCAATTTCATTTGCTTCTAGACCAAGACTGGCTGAGGATGGCGCCCTGTTCCAAAGACAGCCAGGGACCCCACATCGCTTGAGTCCCTAATTGGACCTTTCAGATAGTTTTCCTCCTAAGGGACACCTCTCAATAACAAATGTGCATGGAGGAGGCCCTGCGTGCTCAAGCCTGTTGTGGGCAGTAGTGGGGGAAACAGGGACAGCAAAGGAAGCTGCTGAATGTAGGCAACGTGCTGGAGAAGAAAATCTAACACACAAGGAATCACAGTGTGCAACAGAGAAGAGCAACAAATGACGGGGTGGTGCAGGCTCAGAGTCTGTAGGAACTGGAAGGGGTGGCAGGGAGGGCTAGAGTAGTCAGGGAGACTTCACGGAGGAGGTGGGACTGGAGGACGAGTGGAGCCCTTCAGGGTAAATACAGGGGCAGGGTGCCTTGCTTGGATAAACTAACAAGGTTGACGTCATTCGCTTGGAAGGCCCATTTTAGAGAAGGATGAGAAGCCATGGTCCTTTATTACCATAAATTTACATGGAGATTTATATTTTGAGACTTTTCATATAAATGTTCATAATTGCTCCTCATAAGGCTTTTAAGAAATAATTTTTATTTTCAGAATTGAAAAATATCTTAGATTTTATATAGTCCAGGCTCCATACATTACATTTGAGGAAATGATTCCCCAAGAGGTCACATGACTAACTCAAGGTCATGTAGTTAAGTAGCTCCAGGACTGTATGTAACTCAGGTCTTTTTTTTTTTTTTTTTTTCTTTTGGCCGCACCACACAGCTTTTGGGATCTTAATTCCCCAACCAGGGATTGAACCCAGGCCCACGGCAGTGACAGCACCAAGTCTCAACTACTGGACTGCCAGAGAATTCCCTAACTCAGGTCTTATTATTCTACTCAAATAGACTTACCAAAAAGTATATAGATGCAATTTTGTTTTAATTTATACAGAATTATTTCCTATAATAGAGAACTATACTTAAAAAGAATAATTTTGTATGTATTGTTTCCTTATAGTAAAAGAAATATATGATCATCATAGAAAATTTAGAAAATATAGGTAAGCCAAAAAAATTAAAATCCTCCATAATCACAGCATCCAGTTTGTAGACTTTGAAAGTTGTTAAAAGTATGTATTATTTTCATTTGACCTTCACATATAGATAGCTTTATTTCAAGAGAAAATGTCTCTGGTCCTCTTTAAGGAGAAGCATGTTAAACAGGATAATGTAGTGGAAAGAGCACAGTATTTGGAGGCTGAAGATCTAGGTTCAAGCCCTGGTCGGTCATGACTATCTGTGTGATTGTCCATAAATCAATCAACTTTCCTGTGCTTTAGTTTCTCATTTGCAAAATAATGGGGTTTCAGGGATGTATTACTTAGCTTGCTAAAATGTCTTTCTGGGACTTTAAAATCAAGCCTTGTAAGCTTAGAACAGTTAATTAAAACAAAACAAAACGGTATCTGATGTTTTTAAAGGAATGTAACAGCATGTTAAAATAGGGCTCTTCCTTTCTCAGGGTTTTGGCTGAGGCTCCAAAGCTGAGAACAGTAGGTTTATGTCTCTCTCCACTCATAGACATCCTAAGTGAGATACAAGACTGTCTAGGCAAGACTTGCAAAGAGATGCCTAGAGCTGGCTCTACCACGTTTAGATCTTCACACACCTCCAGGCTTTGCAAGCGAAGGCTAAGAGAAGGGACCGAGTGATTCCACTGGAAAAAAAGTCTTTAGCAAAAGGCTGACTGTGGCACCTGGGGCATCAGAGCAAAGCCAGTGGGTCCCAGAGGGAACAAGCTTCACTACAGAAACAATATAGAAGTCTGTGTCATGAGGATATGAGGAAGAGAGTTGGACTTGAGTTATCCTATAGACTCGACAAGGCCCTTCTAGATGACTCCAACAGCGGAGACACTGCCAGGGGTGGGGGAGGCTGCTGGAATCCAGGTGATAAGGGAGGAATTTTAAGAACCTACCTGAAGTGGGTATTGTCTAGGCAATGCTATAGTAGGATATCCCAGGGAAGAAGGGTCTCTAAATGAATCCTCAAAATCACCCCACCAGAGAAACACCCGTTAGATCTGCCACTCACAGAGGGCTCTGTTCTTACAACTGCAAGAGCTACTGAAGACCATGCCTCTTTCTCTAATCCCTCTTCTCTCCTGGGCTCAGCTAGTGCAAGAGGAGGTGAAAAAAGAGAAGAAATGACTGTGAACCCCGCCTCTTCACCATATGTTTGCAAGTCTGGTTGAGGCCCACACTAGTGGAAGGGAGAACTTTAACTGGGATAAGAAGTTGAAGTTTTCATAGTAGATTGGACTGAACTTTTCAATACCCCTGGGTAGGGAAGAAAGATTGGAGAGAGCAGTTTTAAAGGGCCAGTTATAAGATAGAACAAAGTTGCTTTTTGCTCAAGTCCTCCCAAGTCCAGCTTGTTTATTATACTAAATACAGGTGGATAACTTCGGTGAGTTGAGAGAGGATTGATTGCAAAGGGGAGGGGTACTTGTGGCCAGATCCCAGTTAAGAGGCTGTTGTCTAGAAATTAGGCAAAAAGGTAATGGTAAATCTAGCAGGAATTAATGATTGCTTAGATGTGGAAGAAAAGTAAGGTAGATGGCTCATATAAGCTTGTAACGTTTCTAGTCTGAGAGACTGGAAGATGGTGACAATGGAGAGTAATGCCACTTCTACAGATAAATATGTACTCTAGAGAGACTTCACACTTAGGTCAACGATGCCACATTTTTGGAACTATTCAATTGAGTTCCTCCTGAGCCAATGGTCTCTGAGCCAATTTATGAGTCATATAAAAAATCAATCTCATTACTGTTCATGTATCCACTTTTCATTTAATCCATCATTTAACAAACTTTTGTTAAGCGTTTCCTATGCATTATGCGCTGTGCTAACAGGGTCAGGACACAGGGTCAGTCCTCAAGTCACTCACAATCTATCTGCTCCACCCACTCCAGTTAAATATTGGGGTAACCCTGGGTTTTGTCATCTTACCCCCCTTTAACTCCCTAATGTCATTGTTTTTATACAGAAAAGAGTAGAGTATTGTGTAAAATGGGTATGTGCCACCTTAAGTATATGACCTTACTTCCATTTGCCCATTTGTCTATTTTGCTTTTTGTCCTACAGAATTTAGGCTATTACGACTACATGGTCCAGAAATTTGACCTCTGTCCAAATACGCACTTTCTAAATGTAAGCAGACACTCAAAATCAGTCTAAAAATCATTGGCACAAAAAGTACCCAAACAGGCCCATACAACTGTGTTCTCTCCCACACGCTCTCTTTAACACACATATATACACACGCACACTTGTTCACGCCACTCAGATTCAGTTCAATCTGATAGCAATATATATCTAGTACTCAGAATATCAAAATTTGGTGCTAAGTCCTCTAAGGGATATAAATTTTAGAAACACAGTTCATTTTTTTCAGAAGCCCACAACTTAGTAGGAGAAATAGATACATTTATAAATAGACATATGTGGTACAAAGTAAAGTGTGAAGTGACATCATAAAAGAATAAACAATTAATTGTAATAAATTAACAAGGGAGAAAGAATCTATACGAACCCCTTATATTTATGTTGCTTGTTTTCTGGACCTCAGGCACAGAGATCTGAGTTAATCATACTCTTCAATGTATTCAGCAAACATCCTTTGAGCACCTACTATGTGGCAGGCACCTTTCTAGGTACTGAGGATACACAATTTTTATTCAAGTTGTGGCAATGGAAAGAATTAAAGCAGGGTGGTGGCAGAGCACATCATTAGATGGCTCTTTAGTTGGGTGACAGAAAGAGCTTCTCTAAGGATATGATTTTTTTTTAATTTTTTTTTTTTTTTTTTTGTGGTACGCGGGGCTCTCACTGTTGTGGCCTCTCCCGCTGCGGAGCACAAGCTCCGGACGTGCAGGCTCAGCGGCCACGGCTCACGGGCCCAGCCGCTCCGCGGCATGTGGGATCTTCCCGGACCGGGACATGAACCCGTGTCCCCTGCATCGGCAGGCAGACTCCCAACCACTGCGCCACCAGGGAAGCCCATAAGGATATGATATTAAAGCAAGACCCGAATGGCAAGAAGGAGCCCACCCTGAAAAGGAAGATCAGAAGGACAAGCATCTCAGACAAGGGGAACAGCTATTGCAAAGGCCCCAAGCAAGGATGAGTTTCACGTGCAGCAGAGACTAAAAGAAGGCACATGTCCCTGGAACACTGTGGGCAAGGTGGGGAGACTGGAAGGAGATGAGGCTGGAGAGGTGGACAGTGACCAGATAACTAAGGCCAGGCTTTTAAATAATATAAAGTTCGGCTGATCCTTAAATGACTGTGCATGCGTGCACACACACACACACACACACACGCACACACACACACACACACACACGTTCCAAAAATGTTTCAAGCATTGGCAGAACTGGTGGAATCTATGAGTACTTGGAAGAAATAACATTCATTTGGATCAAGTTTAAAACTCATTACTTTATATTCACATCTAATACTTAATTTGACTAGGAAAATCTAAGGAACAAAAGGATATTTGCAAACTATACCTAAACTCTAAGCATTACCCATGATATCACTGAACAGAGTTTAGGAAAAGCCATGGGCTCCTAAAGAACAATTAAAAAAAAAAGAGACACCATGATAGCAAGCAGGGTGAGTGGAACAATTCCAACTATGGGGTAAAGAATGGCATTTTTTGCTATGTTTCTAATTAGGCTGGAGATGATTAAGCCATATTCTCATCATTGGTTTTGGATAAGGCCCCTCTCTTATATTGTTATTTTTCCCAATCCCTACTCCATATGTATCCTTCTGACATGTTTGAAATATGTCCTCGATGGCTATGTATCTCTGATAAATACATGGGTTATTTTCCATGAATGTGATTTTAATTAGCCAACATGGAATCGTTCTATGATACTGTTATGTCTTATTCATTTACTCAAGGCTATGTTTAAAGATCTATCCATGTTGCTCTCTGTATCTCTAATTCATCACTTCCAGTTGCTGCAGAGTATTTTGTGATAAAAATTCTTCCTATTTTATTTACCCATTCCCCTAGAGATGGATACTAGGTTGCTGCACACTCTCTATATGCAATGAACATCCTCATAAAGCTGCCCTTATACACAGAGGTGAGCCACTCGGGGGGATTACAGGGCCATAAGGATTACTCTCACCCAACTTCTCATGGTAAGGGTAGATTGTTCTCCCGAATGAATGCACTAGTCCACACGCCCATTTTATTTTCATAAATGATTTATATAGAACACACTGAGTCTCAGAGACATATGGTGAGGTACTCAAGGTCAAATAGATAGTAAGTCTCAGGATTAAGATCCAAATCTTCTAATTCAGTTCTAAGTCTTTTTCCACTGGGAAAATGTCTTTCTGAGGAAGCTTGCCCTTACCCACATGGTTGTGCACAAGCACAGATGCAAAGTTTAGCTGAATTACTCCCTAAGGGGTATAATTACCCTTCATTGCCCCTCATTCAATGATTATTTATTGAATGGCAGCTACAGGAGACACTGCTGTTTTCCTTCATGAGGTCAAGGTTTTATTTCCGTTCATTATCAAAGCACCTACCAAGCAGGTATGTGCTAGGGATACACTCCTTCCTTTCCTAGAAGGAAGTTACAATCAAATTTCCTCTCAGAACCACAGTCAACCCTAATACAGGTAGCAGATTTTCGAGAACTTTCTGTAGTACTGTTTTCTTGCGTATGCATGTCGTGCTCTCAGAATCCCTCAAAGTTGATCATTTTAGCTGGTCCCTGTTCTCCATTTCCAGAGACTACAAACTCCCTTGAAGTTCAGGTCTCAAATATCCACGTCAGTAAAGAAGAAAGTTACAAGGCCAGTGGCCAGTACCCAGTGTGTAGCACTGTGATTTTGTTGGGAGTACAATGCTTTATGAGCAAGTATGGCAGAACCACAAACTGGATCCATTTTAGCTGTGGTCGGTTATGCCCTTGGGTTTGAAATAATTACTTTCCTAGACATGTGGTTCCCAGATGAAATTCATGCTGTGATTTGATATTTTTAATGCAAAAAAATTTTTTTCTAGCAGAAATTCATCACCAGCTTGTCAAGGAATTTGATGACTAAAAATAATCTCCCCATAGAGTGCATGAATGTGGTGTGCAGACTCGGAAAGAAAGAACACACCAGCGAGTCCGTGTGAAATGGAATGACATCACCAATGAACTGGGGACCCAGTTTTTGACCTGACTGGTATCCAAAGCCTGTCCCACGTCAAAAAAATTTTGACTCTATTAAATAATAAATGATTTCAAATGCTTACTGTGGACACTAGCCTTCAAATGTATTAATTCCCTAAAGGCAATTACAGAGAGTCCAGCACAAGATACTCTTAAAATCTCCCTTTTGATTCTGAGATGGAATTTGCACTTGATCCATGTCTACTCTGTACACAACTAGGTGGAAGGCACTCTTCTCCCTTCAGCAAATGGTTCTCTTAGTTCCTGGGGAAAGAAACCACCCAGTTGCTTCAAAAGAAGAAGAGTACTGAAGCCGGGATTTATCCCTGGGGCATGTGAGCAGCAATGGGTAATGAAAGATGAAAGCTGAGGACACGAACAGATTTATACTGAGTCTCCATGCCCAAGGCCATTATTAAGGCTCTCGGGGCCCGGGGCCAAATTTAATCTGCAAACTTCAAACCCAGGAGTAGAAGCCAACTGGGGGCTGTCCAAGGGAGGGAACCACACAGCTATCTGGGGGAAGAGCATTCTGTGCTGGGGAGGACATTTCTGCAGCTGGAGGCAGCAGCTCGTGGTTTCGAGGAAGTGCCTTGCTGGGTATGGTTGAGGACAAAAAGTGGCAGCAGCTATCTCACCAGGCTAGTTCTGCAATGTAGTTCTAAGAGTTGTTACTACAACATTAGCCTAAAGCCCGTTTCTTCCAGCCTTTCCAATGCTTAGATGAGCTACTTAATAAATCCCTTTCTGCCTAAACTAGTGAGTATGGATTTTATCATTGAAACCAGGAACTCGGCCCAATTTTAGAATCAGTCTTAGGGTTTTCCTTTGTGCTATTTAGTGTGTTCTACTGCTTTATCTCACTTATCAGTTTAAATAAAATCTTTTGACCCCCTGGCTATAAAAGATTAGGACATATCAGCATAATTATCCTTCTCAATGTTTATTATACAACTTCCTGCTGGCCCCAAAGTCTCCAAGTTTTGGGCAGCTAGCTTTCCTAAATAATCCCTGTGGATAGTCATAATCCTAAATACCAAATCTAGACTTCTTGGTGCCCGGTAGTCTCATTATCCGCCCCACAAACAAGATGCTTGCACAATAGGAAGGAAGAGCACTGGGGGAAGGATGAGGGATCCTTCCACTGAAACTCAAACCTACTCTGTGTCTAGCTGATTACCCAGGCCCTGGTATGTCTCTCCACAGGATGATGAGAAGATAGAGGACTATTCACCTCATCTCTTCTTGCTGACCCCTGGCTTGTAGGTGTCTTCAATAAAATCTGATCTTTAAGCCATACTGCATGATGTTGACCCTATTTCATCATGTTTCTAAGCCCTGTTTCACCATGGGTGGTGACCACAAAAGGACGCACCTTACATTACAGTGAAGATCATTTCTCAGGATGTAAAAACCCCGTAAGTCATCAAAGAAGAGATCCATAACTGCAGCTTCGTGAATAAAAAAAAAAATCAATAAAGCAACAGTTACTCTAAGCAAAATCCAAAGACAAATGACAAACTGGGGGAAATATTTGCACCTCATATCACAAAGGGCTTATTTCCTTAATATAAAGAGTTCCTGCAAATCAATAAGACCAACCCTCAATAGGCAAATGGGCTAATAAAATGGATAGACATTTTGTAGAAAAGGAAGTACAAAGGTAACACTAAGACAAGTGATTCTTAGATATACAAAAAGAGAAAATGTTATTTCAAAATATACTAAGACTCCATTTTGTACCTCCTAGAATGGCATAGACCAAAATGTATGATAGTCCATGGTGTTGACAACGATCTGGGGAAATGGGCATGCTTACTGATGGGAGTATAAATTGGTGCAACCTCTAGGTATTGTTCAAATGATAAATGCACATACCCTTTTAACCCATATTCCAATCTTAGAGCTTTGTTCTACAGATACACTTGCATATATACAAACTGAATTATATACATTGCAGCACTGTTTGTGACAGCAAAATTTTTTAAATCACCTGAAAGCAATAAGGAGAATAAGAAACTTCATCTTTGATGAAATGGCTAAGCCGCTTTCACCATGAACCTTAATATATATGAAGAAAGGCTGTTTTCTATGGTGATAATCCAACCTGAGAAAGGAGATTCAGGCAGGGAAATTGCATATTGCAGAGCTGGCAGAACTCAGCTCGAACATAAGTGGATTCCTGAGGTGCAAAACAAACAATACTTGCTTAGAACAAGAATTGGTGCAGGTCAGCTGTTGAAGTTTCCTCGGACCCTTTTGGAGACCACAGAGGGCAGGGGCAGCAGGTGAGGAAAGAAGGTTACAGACCCACCATGGTGATGTCAGGTAGAAGAATGGCTGTCAGTAATAAGCTGCCCTGCAGTTGCTAACCTTCTCTGAAGAGGAGGAAAAGCTAGACCAGCTCACACAAGCACACATACAAACCCCGCTGATATCATGGGGGCTCAGGGAGAGGTTTGGCACTCTGCTCTGGTCCCTTCGCCACAAGAATTTCAGCAGATAGGTCGTCTCAGTAGAGGTGTCTCAGAAGACACTATTCATATCATATTCTGTGAGAACGGCGCCCCCTGGAGAGAATACAATATGGATGTTGTCCTTTGGAAATGGGTAGTGTGTCAGCCCTGCAGGAAAAAGTGCCCTTACTAAAGGTGGGAAATAATCAAAAGGGGAAGAGCATAGCGCTTTACAAAAATACAAGAAAAAAGAAGGAAATCAAGAGGGAAAAATGACTAGCAGATAAAGAATAACAGCAGAAAAATCTTGCCACAAAGCCAGTGAAAATCATAACCAAACAAATCGCCATAAACTCGAGGAACTAAAGAAAAATAACCTCTAGGGGGGGCTTCCCTAGGGGGGCTTCCCTGGTGGCACAGTGGTTGAGAGTCCGCCTGCCGATGCAGGGGACACGGGTTCGTGCCCCGGTCCGGGAAGATCCCACGTGCCGCGGAGCGGATGGGCCCGCGAGCCATGGCCGCTGAGCCTGCGCGTCCGGAGCCTGTGCTCCGCAACGGGAGAGGCCACAACAGTGAGAGGCCCGTGTACCGCAAAACAAACAAACAAACAAAAAATTAACCTCTAGAAAAAAATAACCTGTATATAACAAACACTCAAAGCAGAGATACAAGGGTTCAAGGAGAAAACGACCAGACGACTGAAGTTAACAAATGAGTCAGCATTAACATTTTGTTTCTTTGAGGTAGAATTTATATATAGTAAAGTCTTAGATGTATAGCTTGATGAAGTTTTAAAAAGTAACCATACCCATGCAACCACCTCTGAAGAGGTATGGAACACTACCAACATCCTAGAAGGCTCCTCCCTGCCCTTCCCAGTCAAAGGTAATTGTTGTTTTCACCACTGTCATCAACCATCAACTAGTTTTGTCTAGTGTTGAATGTTCTACAAATGAAAACATACAGTAGGTACTCATACATTCTTTCACTTTACATTGTGTCTATGAGTTTCATCCACATGGTTGTGAATAGTAGTAGTTCATTCATTTGCAATGTTATATAGTATCCCATTACATGAATGTGAGGCTATTTATCCATTAATATTTAAACTGTTTCCAGTTTTTATCTATTATCTATCCAGTTTTATCTATATCTTGTACTTGTCTTTTGGGGGGATATAAACATTCATTTCTATTGGGATTATACAAAGGAGTGGAATTTCTAGGTCATAAAGTACATGTATATTTAGCTTTGAATAATTAAAACGTTTTCCAAAGTGGCTGTACTAATTTAAACCAGGAATACATCCTCCACATCCTAGCCTCTACTTTATATTGTTAGTTTTTTAATTTTTGCCATTCTGGTAGAAGCACCTCATTGTAATTTTAATTTACATTTCCCTGAAGACTCAAATTTAGAAACTTTTCTCGTGCTTACTTCTTGTGAAGTACCCATTCAAGTCTTTGCCCATTTTTCATCAGGTTGTCTTTTTCTTATTAATAGAAGGAGTTATTGGTATATTCTGGGTAGGAGTCATTTGTTAGATATATGTCTACAAATATTCTTCTCCCAGTCTGTATTTTGCCTTTTCACTCCAATGATGTCTTTTGATGGAAAATTCTTAATTTTAATTAGGACCAACTTGTCAATATTTTATTTTATTTTATATATATATATATTTTTTGGCAGTACGTGGGCCTATCACTGTTGTGGCCTCTCCCGTTGTGGAGCACAGGCTCTGGACGCGCAGGCTCAGTGGCCATGGCTCATGGGCCTAGCCACTCCGCGGCATGTGGGATCTTCCCGGACCGGGGCACGAACCCGTGTCCCCTGCATCGGCAGGCGGACTCTCAACCACTTTGCCACCAGGGAAGCCCGTGTCAATATTTTATTTTATATGTAGTGCTTTTTGCAACCTGCTTAAGAGATCATTGCCTGCAGCAAAATCATAAAAGATCTTCTCCCATGTTCTTTTTAAGATTTATTGTTTTGACTTTCACATTCAGTTCTATGATCCACCTCAAATTAATGTTAGTTTATGAAGGGAGATGGGGGCCAAGGTTCATTTCTTCTTCCTATGTGGCAGCCAATTTGCCTAGCACCATTATTTAAAATAACATCTTTTCCTCCGAATTAAATTTATAACAAATCACGGAACTGTACATGTGTGGGTCTATCTCTGGACTTCTTTTCCTTGATCTATTTGTCTCTCCTAGTACCTACACCGTGCTCTCTTAATTATTTTAACTTCATAAAAAATCTAATGCTTAGAAGTCTAAGTCCTTCATCTTTATTCTACTTCTTCAAGATCACCACCTTCAAGATTTCTCTAGGTTCTAAGAATTTCCAGATAAATTTTATTTTTCTTATTTATTTATTTTTTAAATACATTGTATTTATTTATTTAATTTATTTATTTTTGGCTGTGTTGGGTCTTCGTTGCTGCATGCGGGCTTTCTCTAGTTGCAGTGAGTGGGAGCTACTCTTTGTTGCGGTACATGGGCTTCTCATTGCAGTGGCTTCTCTTGTTGCGGAGCATGGGCTCTAGGTGCATGGGCTTAAGTAGTTGTGGCACGTGTTCTCAGGAGTTGTGGCTCGCGGGCTCTAGAGCGCAGGCTCAGTAGTTGTTGCGCACGGGCTTAGTTGCTCCGCGGCATGTGGGATCTTCCCGGACAAGGGCTCGAACCTGTGTGCCCTGCATTGGCAGGCGGATTCTTAACCACTGCACTACCAGGGAAGTCCAACGTCTTTATTCTTGCCATCTTCATGTTGAGCAGCCTGAGGAAGAGGAGGAAGAGGAGAGGTTGGACTTGCTGTCTCAGGGGTGGCAGAGGTGCAAGAGGTGGAGAAGATGGAAGAGGCAGCAGGAGAGACAGGCATATTCAGTGTAAGTTTACAGAAAGACATCATGATTTCTGCCTGACTTTTTCCTTCTTCATTTCTCTTAAAATGTTTCTATACGGTACCAGTCATTCTTCCAGCATTTGCTTTAGTTTCAGTGCCCATATCATAGAAGGGTCCATGTCATAAAAGAAGTCAAAAGCAGTCTTGAATAATCAAAATCCCTCTGCCAGATTGTCTAATGTCCGTTTGTTTTCTGGCACTGCTTCTTCTACATCTTCTTCCTCATCGTCTGGCACCTGTTCCAAAGAACTCATACCCATCAAGTCATCTTCTGTTAATTCGTCCGGTATGATGTCTATTAGATCTTAAATTTCTCCAAGATCTATGTCCTGAAACCCTTCACTCCCTCCCTCAACCTTTTTTGCCCTATCTACAATCTCTTTCTTGACTCCGTTGATTGGCTCTGTCATAAATCCAGTGAAGTCACACACGGCATCTGGACACAGTTTTCTCCAGCAGGAATTTATTATTTGGGGCTTGATGGCTTTCACAGCTTTTTCTCTAACAACGATGGCATCTTCATGGTGTAATCCTACCAGACGTTCATGATGTTCTCTCTACTGGGGTTCTCTTCCATAGGGTTGACGATCCTTTCCAAAGAGTATTGTGTGTAATGAGCCTTAAAGGTCTTTATGATCCCCGACCTACAGGCTAAATTAGAGACGTTGTGTTTGGGGGCAAGTAAACCACTCAAACAGCTCACCTTTGGTGTTGAACTCATGGGGTTCTGGGTGGCCAGGGACATTGTACAATATCAAAGAACTTTAAAAGGCTTACTGGAAAGGTGCTTCCTGACTTTGATGGAACCAATCCAGAAAAAGGGTTCTTATTGTCCAGGCCTTCTTGTACAATCAAAAGATTGGCAGCTGGTGTTTATCTCTTCCCTTCAAGGCTTGGGGGTTAGCAGATTTATAGATACAGGCAGTCCTGATTGTAAACCCGACTGCATTTGCACAGAACAGCAGAGTGAGCCTATCCCTTCCAGCCTTAAATCCTGGTGCTTGCTTCTCTTCCTTACTAACAAATGCCCTTCACGGCATTTTTTTTTTTTTCCCAGAATAGGGAACTTTCATCTGCATTAAAAACCTGTACAGGCAGATACCCTTTCTCATCAGTGGTTTTCTTAATGGTGTCTGGGAACTTGTCTGATGCCACTTGGTCAGCAGAAGTTGCTTCTCTTGTTATCCTGACGTTTTGAAAGCCAAACCTCTTTCTAAAATTATCAAACCATCCTTTGCTGGCATTAAATTCTCCAGCTTTAGATGCTTCACCTTCCTTTTGCTTTAAGTTGTCATAGCATGACCTTGCTTTTCCTTGAATTATATTAGAGTCTATAGGTATGCCTTTCTTATAGCAATCGTGCACCACATAAAACTGCATCTTCAATGCCAGGTAAAAAGGTATTTCGCAAAAAAGTGCAAGGTTTTCGCCCCTGCTGGTGTAGCTGCAGCAACAGCGGCTTCACGAGTTTCCTTTTCTTGTTTAAATGGCCCTTAACGCTGGGTTCATTTATCTTGAAATGGCTGCAACCACAGCTGCAGAACTCCATCTACGGTACATATCAAGCAATTTAACTTTTTCTTGTATCGTCATGCCTTTTCTCTGTTTCTTGGGAGCACTTCCAGCATCGGTAGTGGCACTTTGTGTGATTCCCATGTGTTATTCAAGGTTGCAGTATTGAAGTAAACACGAAGAAAAATATGCGAGACGCGCAGGAGATCACTTTTTACTACGACGTGCAATTTACTGGAGCCACCAACTGCTCATGCGGAGAAAATGTGTCACCCGGCATTTTATGTGAGCTCAGCACGATAGCAACAGGAGGTGGCTACGAAATTACTACAGCGGTACAGTATGTACCACAGTTGATTGTATGCAATTATGCCTTAATACCGATCTTTACTTTTGTTTACATTTCACTCAGCTGCGAATGGTGCAGTGTTTATTTGCATAAGTTTTGATAAATTTTAACTTTTTATAATAGATTTGTTTATTTTTTTGGTAGTAAGTGATAAAATGGACTAGTACCTACATAATACTTTATGCATTCATGACATACCTAACTTTTTCTTAATTTTTTTGATATTTCTAGGCTCCACAATTCATCTGTGAGCTTTTACAATTTGTCACAAATCTCCAAAAAATTTTCCAACATATTTATTGAAAAAAATCCATGTGTGAGTGAACTCTCAGTTTGAACCCATGTTGTTCAAGGGTGAACTGTTGTTCCTTTCTGGAAGAAAGTACTACAGGACAACCTTTAGCCAACCAAGAGACGATGGAGAATTTGGAGAGGTGCATTCATTAGATTAGAGCATAACACAAACGACAAAGAAGAAGGCTCCTGCCCAGAAACTTACTGAAGACTCTTGACAGAAGCTGAGAGTGAAGCTTGTCAGAGGGGATCACCAAAGTAAGAAAGCCATGGCTCTGAATTGAGAGAATACAGAGCAAACTGCCTGGACTGGGCTAAACTGGAGAAGCAGCCAGACCTCAGATGGGTTTTAGGGCCAGGAGGAAAGGTGAATGGCCTAGGAAGTGCCATAAGGCCTCACCTGGCTGAGAGAACCAGGCCACAAGTCCTAGACCCCAGACTTCATCTGTGAGAACAAAGTAGCAAAGAGCACCCAGGCACCCCTGAGATCGGCAAGTACCAGACAGCATGTCTGAATCACAGTCCCTCCCCGCAACACCACAGGGGAGAAACAATAGCTCTGTCCCTCTACAAATCGAAACCAGGCTTAGGAACAGCAGGAGGGCACAGAGCAATTTTATCCAGTAAGAATAAACACTAACGTATATTAATTAAGCGCCTAGTGTGTGCTAAGCATGGTTATAAGCTCTTTACATGTATTAACTCATTTAATCGTCACAACTCTAAGAGGTAAATATTATTTTTACACCCATTTTAGAGATGCAGCAACTGAAGCACAGAGAGGTTAAGTAGAATGCCTCGGGCCACACAGAAAGTAAGTGGTTGAGCTGAAACATAAATACAGACAGCCTGGTTCCAGAGCCCATGCTCAAACCATTACGTAAATGGGTTATTTAAATCAGTCAACAAAGATAAATCTGAATCTTTATAACTATGGAACTGGTGAAGCAAATTATGTTATACCCCTTGAAATTTAATGTAGATATTACAAAGAAAGAAATAGCTTTATATGTGCTGGTATGTAATGATCTACAATATATATTAAGTGGAAAGAACAGAGTACAGAAAAGTGTGTTACATGCTACCTTTATAAGCAAAAGGTTTCATAGACACATACCTGTATCGATACTTCTGGAAACATACTCCAGATCTCAAAATAGTTGTTACTTTTGGAGGGAGGGATAAGGAAACCAAGTGATCAGGGTTGAGGAGAAACCTGCTTTTCTCGCTCCTCCCTTTTGTGCCTTTTGAATTTTATACCATGCACATATGTTGCCTAATCAAAACCAGGTGACCTAAATAGAGACAAAGACAGCTGAGGGGCCTCCCAGGGACATGAGATAATAAAGGCCATTTCACCAATTTGAATGATGCCCTCTGGCAGGGAGAAAGTTTTGCTAGCAATAACTCTACAAGTAAAAGGAATTTCCTTCAGAAGAAAAAGGGAAAACAACATGACAGGATGTGTAAATGGGAGGTTTGACTCATGCACCTAGTTTTGATAGATTTCAGATTCCAAAGTGAGGTGTGAGGCCATGTGGGAACTTCAAAGCAGGTGCCAAGAACAGGTTAGACAAGGAGCCCACACTGAGGCCCTACCGTGTTGAGAGAGAAGAGAGGAAGAACTTTGGGAGGAGGGTTCCTCTGAAGGGAGCTTTGAAACCTTCCCCTCAAAGGTAAGGGAGCTTCAGTAGGACGCCCTGGAGACCCACTCCAAGTAGGGTTGCTTACAGGGGCCCGTGACTGAGAAAGCTAAATAAAGGTGACACAGGGGCTGCCCACACCCACAGCATGAGCAGGACTTCTCCTGCTGTCCAGACGTCATTTCAGTGGGTCCTGCCCTCGAGGGCAGCTTTGTGGTGTGAGGGGACATAGGTAGAAAGCAGACTGGCAGGAGCGGTGCCAAGAAGAGAGCAGATGCAACCAATCAGAAGAAAGGGCGCGGGCTTCCCTGGTGGCGCAGTGGTTGAGAGTCCGCCTGCCGATGCAGGGGACACGGGTTCGTGCCCCGGTCCGGGAAGATCCCACATGCCGCGGAGCGGCTGGGCCCGTGAGCCATGGCCGCTGAGCCTGCGCGTCCAGAGCCTGTGCTCCGCAACGGGAGAGGCCACAACAGTGAGAGGCCCGCGTACAGCAAAAAAAAAAAAGAAAGGGCGCTTCTCAGGTCACAGGATGGGTCAGTGAAGGCCCAGGAGCAAAATGCATGAAGGACCTAGAAAACTGCCCATGAGAGTGGGCATCGCTAGGCCCGGAGAAGGGAAGCCAGCCGGCACCCACCAGGAAGCAAGGCACTGTCTTACCGCTCACTTCGCGTCTTGCTCCCATGCCTGCTCTTGGCTCCTCACAGCCAGTGTCCAGCTGGGGAGAGGCGCGTGAGCAAGAGACGCTGTTTCCCCCTCTCACCTCTCCTGGATCACAGACTCTCACCCGCAACAGGCCGCAGCTGAAGTAAGGGATAAGCTTTAATTACTAGGTTGAGGTTGTGTTTGGGACTTAAAGCCACCATAAGGATTCTTATTACCTGAAAGTGAGCAGAATGTGATGCAAGTGCTGGAATCTCCACCCAGAGGGGAAGGCAAGGGCTTCCCTCCCACAGAGAGCTTTAAAAAGAGAGTAGGAAATAAAAATATGTTGCTTCTATGGTCACAAAGTACAAGTCCTGCTTGTTCAGTGAGCTGGTTACACAAAAGGATTGGTGTGAAAGAGAAAGAATTAAAAGGCTGCCAATATGTATGACTTCTACCAATTATCCATGTTTGAAAAAAAGTCATGTATAATGACAGTACACAAAATGTTTAATATCAATATGCAAATTAAAATCAAAGGCAGTGGATGGACCTAGAGTCTGTCATACAGAGTGAAGTAAGTCAGAAAGAGAAAAACAAATACCGTATGGTAACACATATATATGGAATCTAAAAAAACGCAGACGCAGACATAGAGAATGGACTTGAGGACACGGGGAGGGGGAAGGGTAAGCTGGGACAAAGTGAGAGAGTGGCATGGACATATATCCACTACCAAATGTAAAACATAGCTAGTGGGAAGCAGCTGCATAGCACAGAGAGATCAGCTCGGTACTTTGTGACCACCTAGAGGGGTGGGATAGGGAGGGTGGGAGGGAAACGCAAGAGGGAGGAGACATGGGGATATATGTGTATGTATAGCTGATTCACTTTGTTATACAGCAGAAACTAACTCACCATTGTAAAGCAATTATACTCTAAAAAAGATGTTAAAAAAAAAATTCTTTGCTGAAACCCTTCAGGTAGTTCAGGGTATTTTGGGGCATGAGCCACCCATCTCCTTGCACGGCCCTGCAATAAATCTTTCTCTGCTCTTAAAAAAAAAAAAAAAAAAAATCAAAGGCAGTGACCAGTACTCACCTGGTACAAGCTCATAATGGATGACTTAACTATACCCTTATGTCCATTGTCCCATATGTAAGAAGGCATATTGAGTCACTCTTCTCCCCCTATTTCCATCTCCCTCTTCCTGGAGGTTCTCTCCTAAACATTCTATAAATTTATTTATCCAAATAAATCAAGTAAAGTTTTCTGTGCCCTCATTTTTAGTTCACAAGCTGTCTTCTGCTGTATTGGGGGCCAAATAACACATTTTATTTCTCCATGCCATGTGAAAATAAAGTAATTTTTAATTTTCTTACATCCCACCTCTTCTCCATTACATCCTGAAATATAGAGATCTCTACTGAATATTACATGTGCAGTTTGGAGATTAGATCACTGAAACTGTGAATGTATTCTTCACTTTAGTATGATGTGATAGTTTTGGAAAGATAAGGCAGGAAGCACCCAGAAGTGACTTTATATTTTTCCATGTGCTTGAAATTAATTGATGGATTTCTCATATATTAATTAGAGAGACCCAGGTCAGTTATATTATAGATAATAAAACATTTACTCTTGGGACTTCCCTGGTGGTCCAGTGGTTAAGCCTCCGCACTCCCAATGCAGGGGGCCCGGGTTCAATCCCTGGTCGGGGAACTAGATCCCGCACGTGTGCTGCAACAAAGATCTCAAGTGCCTTAACTATTTGGCACAGCCAAATAAATAAATAAATATTTTTTTAAAAATTTACTCTCGGGCTTCCCTGGTGGCGCAGTGGTTGGGAGTCCGCCTGCCGACGAAGGGGACGCGGGTTCATGCCCCGCTCCGGGAAGATCCCACGTGCCACCGAGCGGCTGGGCCCGTGAGCCGTGTCCGGAGCCTGTGCGCCGCAACGGGAGAAGCCGCAACGGTGAGAGGCCCGCGTACCGCAAAAAAAAAAAAAAAAAAAAAAAAATTTACTCTTAATCCTTGTAGATTGTTCAAAGACTATACAGTTAATTGCACAGACACGTGCATTTTACTTTTGTTTCCAGACAATACATCTCTGATTCCTTTGCAAAGCATGACAATCTCCTGAGCCAAAACCTAATTTTGGAAGTTTAGTTCTCCTGGAGGAGAATTTTGTTCATACAGTGCACTCCCAGTGGTTGACAAAGGTTTAAGTGTTTGTTGTGTGTGTGTGTGTTGAGGGGTGCAGTTCTTATGTGATGTTTCTGTGAACATCGTTCCCCAAAGTTTTGTAACTTATATACCAAACAAGGACTAATTTCTTAATATATCAAGAGTGCTTACTTGATATGAATAAGAAGACCAACCCACAGTAGAAAAATGGTCCGAAAAAGAAAAGGTTTGGATCATTCCCAGGAAAGGACATCTAAATGAATCTTACACAAATGAAAAGCTTCATCATAATACGAGAAATAAAATTTTAAATGATAATGTAATACCACTTTCACCTACAGATGGATAAAGATCAAAAAGTTTGATGACACATCTGAATTGACAAGACTGTAGAAAAGCAGGTACACATATCTACACAACTTTCTCAAAAGGGCTACTTGTCAGTATCTAACAAAATGACAAAGGAAGATATGTGTTAGTCAAAACTTGCAGAACCGTATACTAAAAAGGGTAAAATTTGCTGTACATAAGTTATACCTTAATTTTTTTAATGAAAAAAGTTAATGTCAGTTGCCTCACAAGAAATTCTATATTGCCTTTAAAGAGAATGAGGGACTTCCCCCGTGGCGCCGTGGTTAAGAATCCGCCTGCCAATGCTGGGACCGCGGGCTCGAGCCCTGGTCCGGGAAGATGCCACATGCCGCGGAGCAACTAAGTCCATGCGCCACAACTACTGAGCCTGCACTCTAGAGCCCGTGCTCTGCAACAAGAGAAGCCACCGCAATGAGAAGCCTGCGCATTGCAACGAAGAGTAGCCCTGGCTCACCGCAACTAGAGAAAAGCCCGCATGCAGCAAAGAAGACTCAACGCAGCCAAAATTAAATAAATACATAAATTTATAGAAAACAACACGAAAAAAGAAAGAATATATTAAGTATGTAAAATGGAGAATACTAATTCAAATTCTTCTATATTGTATTGTATGATGAGTGAACATTATTATTTGGAGAAAAGACAGCAAAAATATTAGACATAACAAGTTATAAGTGCATTTATTCCCTAACAAGTATTTTCCATATTAATTTTTATGACATGTTTAGTATCTGAGGACACTTCTTGGTCATAAGAGATTCTGAACATTTGTATAGCTTTTGATAGCAGGTTAGATCTCTTTTGACAGCAAGTGAGAAAAGATCTGATCCAAATACTGGCTTAAACAAAACAGGAACTTACTTGATTATGTAACTGAACAGTCCAGGAATAGGGCTTGCTTCTACGCTGCTGTCTTGGATTGAAGGCTGAAAAGTATCACCAGGGTGCCTCTCTCTCTCTCTCAGCTCTCTCTCTCTTCACAGGTCAGTTCTCACAGAGTTCCCCCTTAAGATGTCAAGATGGCTACAGCAACTCTGAGCCTTGCATTAAACATAAAAATCTAGCAGGACAGAGAATGAATCTCTCTCCCAGAAGTCCCAGCAAAAGTATCATTACTTCTCATTGATTCTGAATCAGTCTGGCCAGGGGAATGCAATATTTGGATTGATTTAGATCACAAGCTCTGTGCCTGAGCCAGGGGTGAAGCCACAGCCAAAGCAACCACACTGGGGAGGCAGGAATTTCCACAGATGGGAATGAGAGTCCAGTTACCAGCAGAAGGGTGGCTGCATGGTGGGCAGAGAACAGCTGTCAGTAAACAGCAGTAGCCTGAGATAATTGGCGTGCAATGGAAATCCAGTAGGAATGAGGATCTACCGAGAAAGAGAGGCACACCGAGAGAATGAGGGTGAAAATACGAGATGTTTACAGCCATCACTTGACATTAATATTTTAAATTAAAAAGTCAGTGTTTCTGGACTTCATATGCAATTTCAAAAACAAAGAACAATTCATGTTCCTGGACTTGATGTGCAATTTCAAGACTCAAGAATAATTGCTTTATTCTTCAAAACTAAAAAAAAACAAAAAACACTTCGTAAAATGAGCTTTGAGAAGAAAATTTTATCCTGAGAATTACTGCAAGTAGAAGATTACTCTCATGTAAAAGCATGTCAGAAATAAAAGACAGTGCTGGGAATCAGCTACTCAGTCCTAGATGGAATGTCTAATTTGAAAATGATTTATTCTTTTCCATGTAAGGCTCTTCTATAATATGTAAACTGGAGGTGATTTGTACAACTCGTGTAGTGCTAAGAGCTAGAGTAAGAAGTTTGGGTTAGAAGCAGAGTGACTTTTAAAAATAGTTTTACAGTCTGTTTCTATATTCTTCAAGTACTTAATGGCAAGAACTGTAGTCCAAAAAGTTTTTCTAAGTCACTGAAGAGAATGAATAATTATCAGAGGAAGAAAAACATTTTACTAGTTTCTGAAGAGGCATTATCCTGCCTTGGCACAGGGCCAGGTGGATTTAGTGTGTATAATTTCTCCTGAGCTCCTCTGGCAAGGCTATTAGTAGCCTACCCAGCAGCTATTGCCCACTTCTTTCTGGCTTAATAATAGTAATAATAATTACATACATAAAATAAAAGCCCTATTTCGATTGGGCAATGATGTGCCCATTTTCAGAGCCTAAGCAAATCATGTCACTCTCACTTCCCTTTTGTTAGTCTAGCGATGGACATGAGGTCAAATTCAGGCCCAAGACGTTTGCTGGGAGCCTCAATGTTTCTTCCTGCTTAGGGAGACTTAAGAGAAAGAGAAAGCCCTTTTGCTTGTCTCCTTCCTTCCTGCTTGGGACTCGGCGCTCTGAGGATACACTGTGTAGAGCAGCTGCGCCATCTGGTGGCCAGAACGGGCAGGACAAGGGAACAGCCCTTGTGCCCGACCGTCATCCAGCTGCCGAGCATCCCAGTCATCACCTGCTTTCACACGTTTTCTTAAGTGGCATATTATGGGTCATGTGCTTTGAGCAGTTTTAGTCGGATATTCTGTTTCTTTCAGCCAAAGTCATTCCTAAATGATATGGCTCCTCCTCAAATTTCTGACTCGGGATTGCCATAATAAATACCACACAGTTAAATTTTCCTCACAAAGACTAAAACAAAGGACTAAATAAATAAATAAATAAAACAAAGGACTGACCTTCAAAACTTCATTCTTGACAAACCACTATTTCTTACACTGTCCTATTTATTTAAGTTTGATCCAGTGTTCGCCCTTGGAAAATAAAATTCAAGCCAGACCCTTTTTTTTATCATTTCCTTTGGAAAGCTATTAAATAAATTACTGAGATGACATTCCGTCACAGCTGACACCTGTCCTCCTGTTTCAAATATGACAATCAGTAAACTTTGAGGAGGGAAGTGGACAAGGAAAAACCCTCACTCAAAGCCATGCGGAGATACTGCAGACCTCCCCGACAAAAGAGCTTGAGTATAGACAGAATGACAGGACTTTGTAAAGAAAACTTAAGTATCAAACGGAATTCGACTAGATGACCTTTAAGGTTCCTCTCAGCTCTAAGATTCAAGGATTTTAATGGTCTTGGATCTCAAGCCTTTTTTTTTTTTCTTTTTTTTTTTGGCTGCGCCACATGTCACACATCCTGCAGAATCTTAGTTCCCAAACCAAAGGGCCCAGGTCCTAACCACTAGACCGCCAGGGAATTCCCCTGGATCTCAAATCTTAAAACTGAAAAATGTTTTGTGTACGACTCTGCAAAACATTTTATTACCATCTTCTCTGCTTAAATATTTAATATATACCTGTTCTTTGCTTTCTGACTCCTTATTCCCTATCTTTAACATCATGTAACCCAAATTCTATATCACACCTCTATACTAAAAGTGTTCTTAGTTTACTAATGACTGAAGATTCAAACTAAATCCAACACATTTTTCTTAATCTTTTTTAAATTAGATAATTTTTCTGCAAACGTGCAAAGAATCTCCATGTATTTTTTAGAATCCTCATTCTTGTATAAATGCCTACAAAATTAAAATTTGAATTCCTTGGTACCATTGGTATATTTGTAGCCCATATCTTTCTTGTCAGTTTTTGCATATGCCTTGCATTTTTCCCCCCAGCTTTATATTGAGATACTATTGACATATAACAAGAAAATTTAAGGTGTACAACGTGATGATTTAATACATGTATATATCGCAAAATGATTACCACAGTAAGGTTAGTTAACACCACCATTCCCTCGCATAATTATCTTTTTGTGTGTGTGGTGAGAACATTTAAGATCCACTCTCAACAACTTTCAAGTGTATAATACAGTACCGTTAATTATAGTCACCACACTGTACATTAGATCCTCAGAACTTATTCATCTTAGAGCTGGAAGTTTGTGCCCTTCTTAATCTTTATCCTCCCTGGACTGTCTATTTTCCAACCCCTGCATGAAATTCTCTCCTTCCTTCCATCACATTCCTGAAACTTGAGGGTTTTTATTTTTCTTTGTAATCTTTATTAAGATACAACCAAAACATCTGGGGGAACTTTTTAAAATTGCACACATCCAAACTCTAGTCCCAGAATTATGATTCAGTGGGTCAGGTGTGGGGTGCTTTGACCAAACAACCTATGTTTTTAGGGTACACGTTTCCCCTAATCTCTTCTCCCATCAATTCTGTTTTGTAAGCAGGGAAGAAATGGGAAATGGCTGTTGGTTAAGCTACCAAGTTCTGTTCAACATCACACAGTTAAATTTGCGTTTTATGCTACTGAGGAAAAAGGGTTGGCCTTGCTATGAAAAGAGACAAAGGGGAACTTCTTTGCAAATAAGAAAATATCCACTCACCAGAGGAAAAGAATGATAAATTAAGCTTTGTTAAAAGTAATAACTTCTACTTACCAAAAGACACCATTAAGAGAATGGAAAGGTAAGCCACAGAATGGGAAATTATATTTGTACCATATATTATTGAAAAGAGGCTTTTATCCAGAATGTATAAAAAACTTACAAAGCAGTAAGAAAAATATGGACAACTCAATATTTATGAGGAATTCTGGAAACTGCCTGTGGGAGAGCCAGTTTTCAAACATTTACTGGCCCTAGAGGATGTGAAACCATCTTACAAAACTGTTAGCCAAGTAAGAACTTTCTAACTCCCCATCTTGCCTTCCTACCTCACTCCTGTTCTCACCTCTCTCGCGGCTCCTTGCAGAGTTACAAAGAGCACAGAGCTTATAGGTCGGAGGTGAGTAAGAATAAGAAGAGCAGTACACACAGGTGTGTACTTGCAGCAGGTACCAGAAGGGAAAACTTAATTACTGACTTGAGGCTATTTTCACACAGCATTTTAGGGATATTTTCACTAGGTATAAAATTCTGGGTTGGCAGCTCTTTAGCTCAGCACATTAAAGGTATCATTACTCAATCTTTTGGCTTCAGTGACTGCTGCTAAGAATTCAGCAATCCGTCTAACTATTGCTTCTTTGACAGTCAACTGTCTTAAGTTGCTGCTATTAAGGGCAGCAACTTAAGCTGCTCTTAATAGTTTCTCTTTGCCTTTGGTTTTCTTGGTTTCCCTATGATGTGACTATGCGTGGCTTTCCTTTTACAAGTCTTCTTGTGATTCACCAGGCTTCTTGAATTAGTAGGTTGAGGTCTAGAGCTGAAAGATTCCCAGCCATTATCTCATTAAATGTTGCTTCTGTCCCATTGTCTTTTACTTCTTTTAAAACTCCAATTAAACAAGTTAGACATTTTCATTCTGCTCTCTTTTCTTCTTCCATTGTTTTTTCTCTTTGTGCTTCATTCTGTGTGGTTTCTTTTGTCTTCATGTACATTAATTCTTTCTTAACTGTATCTAATTTGTCCTTAAATGCATTCGCTGATTTCATTTAGGTTACTCTATTTTTTACTATTAGAAATTCTATTTGGTTCTTTTTCAACTCTGATGTGTTACTTTTTAAAAATTCTGTACAGTTTTCTACTAAAATATTCAAGCTTCCCTTTTACCTACTTCACTTTGATAAGCATAGCTGCTTTACAATCTGTATCTGGTATCCTTGAGGATCTGTTTTAGTAGTCTGTTATATTTTATTTTTCTTGTTCATGGCATTTTTCATCTTGTATACCTGATTCTTTTTTACTGTGTCCTGACAATTTTATTTTTAATTATTTGTAAAAATAATTTGAGGCCTGCAGTGATGTTCTCTTTCTCCAAAGAGAATTTTCATTGCTTCTGCCAGGCAGTTGGAGGCACAAACAATCCAAGATTACCCTAATCCAATTTCACAGATTGACATTTTCTGGGCTGCACAGATGACTCAAGAGCAGACTGCAGTACAACTCACCCTTATTTCTAGTGTCCGTCCTTCTAGTCTCAACTCAAGGTGCAGGGCCCTTACTGTGGTGGGCCATGGACTCCAACTTTTGTCTTCCTAGCCCCAAAGGCAGTCAGGTCTCTCAACTCCCTGTTCTGTATTACTAGACATCCTCAGAACAAAGTGACACCACTTCCAGGCACATCTCTGTGGATTTTCCTCTTCTCCAGGATCTTAGCCTAGGAATTTCTCACTATTTGTTAATTTGCTATTTCTAGAAAGATGATGTTATATCTTGTTCAGCATTCTAGCTGTCTTCAACGGAGGATTTGTCTAAATTACTTAACTCCTCATTCCTGGAAGTAGAAGTGTACCCTCTACTTTTTCATCTCTTCCTACTTACCATCCTGTATCTTTCTGAGGAAGCATATACTGAGTGGAAACAATGAAAGTTGGGTTCTGGTATTACCTTCTCCATTCATTTGTATGGCTTAGAGCAAATTACCTAACTTTTGGCTCTCAATTTTGTGGAAACAAATTAAAATTAACCCGTCCATCTCTTTAAGGAAATTAAAGGAAAACATTAAAGGAAAAATATATCATGTAGTCCTAAAAGAACTTTTGTGCTGTTCTCCAAAATGGCTTAGCCTGTGCTGATATATATAGCAAATTGCAACCTTATAAACTAAATAAAAATTTGTTTGGTTACCTAATTATTCAGATTTAATCAAGATGTTAAATAATATTAAATTTGACCATGTTTTATATTTATCATAGGTGATATAGACTTCTATTGGGCTCTCTTCTCATTCAACATGAAAAAATAAGAATTCATTTGCCATCATTTTTAAAAATAAGAGATACATACAAATATTAAGGTTTCAAATCTGTATGAATGTCAAAGATTATAAATTATGTTTCAGATAATTATGGCAAGTTTAAAACATAGCTAATGTAAGATAGTATTGTTAATGTGTTCACCAGGATAGATTAGTTATGCTGCAGAATTAAATAATCCCAAACTTTTATTGGTTTAACCCATTAATGTTTATTTTTCACTTACATGAAGTTAGCTGCAGGTACCGTGGCTCCTCTGGACATCTTCCTTCTAAGCACACCTGACATCCAGGCTATTCCCATCTTTTGGTTACACCATCTCGACATTTAGCTTCTACTGTTGTAATGGCAGGAAAAGAGAGAGGCATCAAGAACTAACAAGTGCTCTTTTCTCTACACTTTGTCCCAGAAGTGACACATGTCACTTCCACTCACATCTCATTTGTCATAACTAGTCACATAGACCCACTTAACTACAAGGGAGCTGGGAAATGCATGGGAGCACATGGATATTCAGTGACTAATAAATTATAATAAATTCCATCACTTTAGATGTGATTGAACTTAAAATGAACTCCTTGAAATATTTCCAAGTAGTTGTTCCCAAAACAATAGGAAAATCATGGTGTGATTTCCAACATTTGAAGAAGCAAATCCTCTGCTGTCTCCCCCCTGCAGTGGTTAATTTTTTAAGAGGTTCTGACAGCTTCAAAACATAAAACACAGCATGGAACTTTGTTTATTCTTGGATAGTTGCCTTATATTTAAAAGGCAGGAGTTGGATTAAATGATCTCTAATGTCACTTAATCCTTGAAATGATTGTTTAAACAACCAAAAACAGTTATTTTCTATTTCAACTTGGAATCATTTTAATTCAGAATTCTGATTTTCTTAACCAAAACCAATTATGCACTAGAAGTTCCAGCCCCTTGGAAAAGAACATTTGATAAGTGAACTAGCGATAAGGTAAATCTCATGCGACTGGTTTGTGTCACACAGGATTTCTCTACTAGGACCTTCATTTTTTTTTTTTTTTTTTTTGTCTTTTTGCAGTATGCGGGCCTCTCACTGTTGTGGCCTCTCCCGTTGCAGAGCACAGGCTCCGGACGCACAGGCTCAGCGGCCATGGCTCACGGGCCCAGCTGCTCCGCGGCATGTGGGATCTTCCTGGACCGGGGCATGAACCCGCATCCCCTGCATCGGCAGGCGGACTCTCAACCACTGCGTCAACCAGGGAAGCCCGGGACCTTCAGTTTTTTAATGAAGGCATTTTGTTAAGTAACATAAGTTAAAAAAATATGGAAACACCATTTCTCAGGTGCAATGGCGAGGGGTAAGACCAGTTTATTCAAAAACTTAACATGAGCTTACATCATTAAAGCTTTGCTCTTCATATATAAGTTAGCATGCCTGAGTTTTAGCAGGAGAATTCTTTAGTAAGAAAATTTTGCTAAGTTTGTTAATAATGTTTCCTGTGTTCTGTTTATTGGTAAGATGTTGAGAGACTACTGGTAATAATCTCTAAACTTTTCATTGCAAAATCAGATCCTAGAGGGTCTAAACAGGTAGATGAAGCAGATACATGGGAGTTATGGAGACAGGATGGAGCTTGTTTAAAGTGGGGACCAGTACCAGCATATTGTTATGCAAGAATTTGGGTTCACGGTGTCAAGATCTTCCAATTTAGGAGTGAAGGAAAGAGAGCTGTTAAGAAGGGAAGGAGGATGCTGGTTTAGAATGGAAGAGGCAGGGATTGTTGGGAGAAGGGAGAAAGACATTCGCTTGATTTCTACACTTTCCTTCCCTCTCTCGGTCAAGCAATGTCCTCCTTATGTGAGATGTAAGAGGAAGGGAAACTAGGAAAGCAAAGGCTGTTGGATAGACAAAAGTAAAAGTTAAAATGGTAACAAGGCTCTCTTAGAAGTCAAAGACCAAAAATAAAAGAGGCAAGGATTAATAACAACAGTAATAGTAATAGTAGTAACTAACAGTTATTGAGAATTTACTGTGTTCCAGGTCATATTTTAAGAGCTTTACATGTAATTATTTATTTAATCCTCATACCACTGTGTAGTAAAGAATTTGACCTCCATAGAGAGGTCTGGCCTTTGTCCTAGCTCTGGGAGATAACCTCTACACTCTTGGAATTTTCCAAGTGGCAAAAGTGTCTCTGTTATTCATGGTGGGTCCCTTGGACCACACCTGACATTTATGCTAACAAGGTGACCCATGGTGGGCCCCTAGGTAGTTTATGCTAACAAGATGATTCAAGGTGGGGGCTGGCCAGGAAGAAAATAGGGTTGTCATATCATCATTTCTAATTTACCTTTTTGTTCTGGAGTTCTTAGCTAATACAGTCATGTAAAATAAATAAACAATAAAGATTGGAAAGACAGAAACAAAACTTCATTATCTGTAGATGATAAAACACTAGAATTAAAGAGAGTTTAGCAAGTTTGCAGGAAATCATGTGAACATCAAAAAATCAATTGTATTTATATTCACCAGCAATAATAATTAGAAAATGTAAAGATACTCTTGTTCTAAGAATCGAAAACTAACAAGTTTCTGTTTTCAGGTAAAATGAAGTAAGCATATTTCCAATCTTTCCCACTGAATGCAGCTATAAAATGGACAGAACGCATGAATCAGTCCTTTGATGACTCTAAACATAAATAGGAAAAATTCTCAACATCACTAGCCATCAAGGAAATGCAAATAAAAATCACAATGAGTTACTACTTCACACCCCCTCTGATGGCAATAATAAAAAAGAGAGGCACTTTTTGGCGAGGATGTGGAGAAATTAGAACACTTACACAATGCTGAGAGGTATGTAAGATGGTGTGGCCACATATTGAAGAGAAATCCAAGAAAACTGAAACCTACCCCCACAAAAACTTGTACACAAATGTTCACAGCATCATTATTCATAATCGACAGAAGTGGGAACAACCCAAATGCCCATCAACTAGTGAATGGATAAACAAAATGTGATATATCTATACAATAGAATATTATTCAGCCATAAAAAGGAACGAAGAATGGATTCATGCTAGAACATGGATGAACCTTGAAAATATTACGCTAAATGAAAAAGCCAGACAGAAAAGGCACATATTGTATGATTTCAAAATCTGTATTAGTCAGGGCTCTCCAGAGTAGGAACTGGCTCACACGACTGTGGGGCCTGGCAAGTTCAAAACTGGCCAGCAGGCTAGACATTCAGAGAAGAGCTGATGTTGTAGGCTTGAGTCCAAGGCAGAATTCTCTCTTCCTCCAGGGACTCAAGCTTTTTTTTCCTAAGGTCTTCAACTGATTGAATGAGTGACTTCTAATGGGTATGGGCTTTCTTTCTCAGGTGATAAAAATATTCTGGAATTAGATAGTGATGATGGTTACACAATTCTGTGACTATATAAAAAGCCACTGAAATGTACACTTTAAAAGGTTGAATTTTATAATGTGTGAATTATATCTCAGTAAAGGTGTTATTTAAAAAATTCTAGCGGAAGTTTTTATAAATATAGACAAGCCAATTCTAAAACTTATTGGAAAGACAAAGGAACTAAAATGACGAAACCAATGTTGAAATAGAAGAATTTGAAGGAAATGCACTATTCAATCTTAAGATTTGCTATAAAGCTACAGTAATCAAGAGTGCTACCATGCATTCAGTCCTGATTCCTAAGATAAAGAGATTTTAATATGAGGAATTTTTTTAATCTAAAAATTTTTGTCACTTATTTATTCCATTTTTTATATATTCTCATTTCCAAAAAAAGGATATTAGTCACCTTACCAAAATAAATACAGTATTGAATGAATGAATGAATAAAAGACAAGTGAAAACGTAAGATTAAAACAAAGTCCAAAAGTCACTTAAAAGTAATAAACAAACATACAAACCATAAGATCCTCTCCACTCTCTAGAATTACAAGTAGATTTAGCTAAGAACTTTCCTAGAAGCCAGCCCCCAAAAAGAAAAGTCAGTTGCATGTCCACAGTATTCATAAGATAAAAGATAAAAGCAGATACTCAAGAGAGAATACTGATTCCTGATTTTGCACATTGAGAGAAATATCTCCCATTTAGGAAAACACAAGTGTGTGGGGTGAGTAGGGTGTAAAATGTTGACAGCCTTGGAGCCAGCAGCTTCAGCAGTGACAAGTAGAAGTATTGCTGGCACAAACATCAACAATTGGACACTGGGAATCGGCAGCCTGGGAACAGAGATCAGTAAGAGTCAGCAGCCAGCAGGGGTGTGGCCTTTAGCTGGCCTTTGAAAAAAGACAGCAAGAACAGAAACTTCAAGGCAGCCAAGAGAACAAATTCACAGAACACTTGTGAAATACCACATAGATTCCGAGAACTCTTTACAAGGAACAGAGGTGGGGAGAAGAGATAGAGAAATATTGCTATGTGACTATTATTCAGGTCCTCAGACCACCTATGTCAGCAGTCCCCAACCTTCTTGACACCAGGGACTGGTTTCATGGAAGACAATCTTTCCATGCACGGGCTGGGGGGGGAGATGGGGGGGCAGGGGATGGTTCAGGTGGTAATGCGAGCGATGGGGAGTGATGGGGAGCAGCAGATGAAGCTTCCCTCGCTCACCTGCCGCTCACCTCCTGCTGTGCGGCCCAGTTCCTAACAGGCTGCAGCCTGGTACCAGTCCATGGCCTGGGGGTTGGGGTTCCCTGACCTATGTGATATGTTTATCTTTTCTTTCTTTCTTTTCTTTCTTTCTTTTATTATTTTTGTCTGCGTTGGGTCTTAGTTGTGGAACATGGGATCTTCATTGAGGCATGTGGGATCTTTCGTTGCAGTGCGAGAGCTCTTCATTGTGGAGCTCAGGCTCCTCTCCAGTTGTGGCGTGCAGGCTTTTCTCTTCTCTGGTTGTGGTGCGCAGGCTCCAGGGCACATGGGGTTTGTAGTCTGAGGCACGTGGGCTCTCGTTGAGACACGCAAGCTCAGTAGTTGTGGCACACGGGCTTAGCTGCCCCGCGGCATATGGGATCTTTGATCTCTGACCAGGGATAGAACCTGCATCCCCTACATTGTGAGGCAGATTCTTTACCACTATACCACCAGGGAAGTCCCCTGTTTTTCTTCTCATTTTTTGTTTTTATGAGACCAACCCATGAATCTGTTTAAAAAAATTAAAGAGAACTGTGAGTTTACAGTGGACAATAGCAGAAGTCTGCCCCTTTGAGCTTTATTCCCAAATTCCCACTCCTCTTAAGCAATTTCTTTAAATTTTTTTGGCTCTTTCTTCTGGTTTTAACTCCATTTATATAAATTATGTGCTTGCATTGCCATTTCTTTATTTTTTTATGTTAGCTATTACCTATTGACTTGCTGTTATGGTAAATGAAGATTTAGTTCTCTTAAGTCATCTCCCTCAAATATATTTGCTCACATATACTTCCTCATTCCCATTTACCAAATTAGTTACATTGGCATTTTTGTTTAAATAAATGTTTATTATTTATATTATTATGATTACTTTCTATTATTCACAGCTGTGTGATAGTGTATACTATGATAACATTTCATACTTGAACAACTTTATGTTCTTCCTGGTATTGATAATTGCCTCAGGGTCTTTTGGTTACTTGTTTGCTTATTTCCCAAGTCAAAATCACTAATTCAACTCCAAACTATCCAATAGAACTAAAAATCATTTCTGAATACATTAATTTATTTATTTGTGGCCGTGTGGCTTGTGGGATCTTAATTCCCTGACAAGGGATCGAACCCATGCCCCCTGAAGTGGAAGCACAGAGTGTTAACCACTGGACCACCAGGGAAGTCCCCTGAATACATTAAAATACATCAGATAATCTAGAAGTAGTTTTCTCCCTGGAAGTATCCCTCTTGGAGCCCTCTGCCTTCATTCTCTTAACTGTACTGGTCACTCACTAGGCCTACTGCCCAGCTGTCATCCTGAAACTTCCCATCACTAAAATCCTGGGAATTCTTTTCCCCTTGCTTATATGTTAGATCTTCTGTTTCCTGGATCCAGTGTCTTTCTCTTTCTCGGCTTCTTCCTTTTTCACATCATTCAGTGTTCCTGAATAAAAGTGTCATTATTTTACCCTTCTTATTAGAGTGATAATATGCCTAGGTATAGAATTTTAGATTGGAAATCATTTTTCTTCAGAATTTTAAAGCACTGCTTCATTTTTTTCTCCAGACTAATTCAATGTTCTTGTTTTGTTTTGTTTGTTTTCTGAGTCCTGACTTGCTTCTCCTTTCTTTGAATTTTCGCTATGGCTTGTTTGTGCATTTATTTTTGGTTGTCTTTGTCTCTCTTAAGTCTTTTTCAAATACCTAGTATACTTTTGTTGTCCATTCATATTTTTAAATAAGGCACTAAAACACTGATTCAAAGATTTGAGTATCCTGTATGGGATTCTCTGTACTTCCTGGACTTGAGTGTTTCCTTTCTCATGTTAGGGAAGTTTTCAGCTATAACATCTTCAAATATTTTCTCAGGCCCTTTCTCTTTCTCTTTCTCTTCTCCTTCTGGGACCACTATAGTGAGAATGTTGGTGCATTTAATATTGTCCCAGAGGTCTCTGAGATTGTCCTCATTTCTTTTCATTATTTTTTCTTTATTCTGTTCTGTGGCAGTGATTTCCAGCACTCTGTCTTCCAGCTCACTTATTTGTTCTTCTGCCTCAGTTATTTTGCTATTGATTCCCTCTAGTGTATTTTTCATTTCAGTTATTGTAGTGTTCATCTCTGTTTGTTTGTTCGTCAAATCTTCTAGCTCCTTGTTAAACATTTCTTGTATCTTCTCAGTCTGTGCCTCCACTCTTTTTCTGAGATTTTGGATCATCTTTACTATCATTACTCTGAATTCTTTTTTAGGTACGTTGCCTATCTTCTCTTCATTTAGTTGTTCTTGTGGGTTTTTATCTTGTTCCTTTGTTTGCAATATATTTCTCTGTCATCTCATTTTGTCTAACTTTCTGTGTTTGTGGCCTCCTTTCCACAGGCTGCAGGACTGTAGCTCCTCTTGTTTCTGGTGTCGGCTCCCTGATGGGTGAGGTTGGTCCAGGGGCTTGTGTAGGCTTCCTGGTGGGAGGGACTGGTGCCTGCCCTCTTGTGGGTAGAGCTGGGTCTTGCAACATGGATGGACCTAGAGATTTATCATACTAAGTGAAGTAAGTCAGAAAGAGAAAGACATATACCATACGATATCACTTGTATGTGAAATCTAAAATATGACACAAATGAACTTATCTATGAAACAGAAACAGACTCACAGACATAGAGGAACAGATTTGTGGTTGCCAAGGGGAGAGGGGATGGGGGAGGGATGGATTGGGAGTTTGGGATTAGCAGATGAAAACTACTATATAGAGAATGGATAAACAAAAAGGTCCTACTGTATAGCACATGGAACTATATTCAGTATCCTGTGATAAACCATAATGGATAAGAATATGGAAAAGAATGTATATATATATATATAACTGAATCACTCTGCTCTACAGTAGAAATTAACACAACATTATAAATCAACTATACTTTAATAAAATAAATTTTTAAAATATAAATTAATTAAAAAAAAAGATTTGAGTAAGTGTGCCAGACTTTTGCCTGGTAAGGTTCACTGTGGAATGACTGAGCATGCATTTTAAAATTTTCTTTAGAGCTATTCACTTTCTCCAGGGAGAAAACCTTGAACCTTCTGATTGGTGGGTACATGGGAACAGAGCTATGGGCCTTCTGGCTTTCAGCTTTTTTTGGAGTTGAGAAACTCAAGAGAATGAGTGGAGGGTCACCCTTCACCATATGGACTTTGTCACTCTTTATAGTATGGTGCTTCTGCTTTGCCTACCACTGTGCTTGTCCCTGAATTGGGACCTGTCTTTTCAATTTAACCATAGATTAAGGCCTCCAGTCTTCTGCTTTGGGTACTGGAGAGAAATTAGTGTATCAAAGAAAATAGAGTCAGATACTTCTGCATAGGAAAAGATAGTGGGAAAAGGATATTTAACAGTTAAATACAGCAGAGTGAACATATGGCACTTATTTCTGTTGCTTCTAGAAACTCTGCTAAAATGAGATTAAATTCTTGAAATGAATAAACACAGTAAAGGGAGAACATGAACAGTGATGAAGCTGTCAGAGTTCTGGCAGAAAACAGACTGGCACACTCAAAGGAGAATTGAATAGAATTTGATAAGGACACTATTTACAGAGGTGTGGGCAGCATTAAAAGAACCAGTAAGGGATGGTGAAGTACAGGGGGGCTATCTCCACCCGTAGGTCTGAAGGGGCAAGTGGAAAGTGGATTTTTTTATGTTAGATTACAAATTAAGTCTCAATAGATTTAAAAAGATTGATATCATATAAAGTATCTTTTCTAACTATAATAGGATTATCAAAAATAAAACTGGAAAATTCACAAATTTGTAGAAATTAATACACTCTTAAACAACCAAGATAACAAAGAAGAAATCACAAGGGAAATTAGAAAATACTTAGAAAAGAATGACAATAAAAACACAACATACCAAAACTTATAAGATGTAGTGAAAGCACTGCTAAAGGAGAAAAAAAACAAGACCTCAAATCAGTAACCTAACTTTACAATTTAAGGAACTAGAAAAAGAAGAACTAAATCCTAAGCTAGCAGAAGAAAGGAAATAACAGATTTAGAGCAAAGGTAAATGAAGAATAGAAAAATAGAGAAAATTAATGAAAATAAAAGTTCATCCTTTCAAAACTCAACAAAATTGGCAAACCATTAGCTAATGGACTAGGAAAAAAAGAAGATTGAAATGACTAAAATCTGAAATGAAAATGGGAATATCACCAATTCTACAGAAATAAAAAGGATTATAAGAGAACACTATGAGCAACTGTATGCCAACAATTTGGATAACCTAAATGATATGGACCAATTCCTACAAACACAAATCAACCAAGACTAAATCACAATGAAATAGAAAATCTGAATAGACCTACAGTAAGGATGGTGAATCAGTAATCAAATATCTGACAAAGAAAAGCCCTAGACCTGATGGTTTCATTGGTGAATTCTACCAAACATTTAAAGAAGAATTAATGCCAATACTTCTCAAACTTTTCCAAAACACTGAAGATGAAGGAAAACTTCCTAACTCATTCTACGAGGTCAGCGTTACCCAGATACCAAAGCCAGACAGACACTGCAAGAAAATAAAACTACAGACCAATATCCCTTATGAACAAATATTCTCAACAAAATACGAGCAAACCAAATTCAGCAAAATATCAAAAGGATTATACACCATGACTAAGTGGAATTTATTCCTGCAATGCAAAGATGTTTCAACATATGAAAATCAATTAGTGTAATACACCATATTAACAGAATGAAGAAGAAAAGTCACATAAGCATCTCAATTGATGCAGAAAAAGCATTTGACAAAATTCAATACCCTTTCATGATAAAAACACTCAATGAACTAGGAATAAAAGGAAATTAACTTCACATAATAAAAACCACATATGAAAACACATAGTGAATATTATACTTAACGGTGAAAGACTGAAAGTTTTTCCTTTAAGACCAGGAAAAAGACAAAGACAACTGCTTTTGCCATTTCTGTTCAACATAGTACTGGAAGTTCTAGCCAGAGGAATTAGGCAAGAAGAAATAAAAGGCATCCATACTGGAAAGGAAGAAGTAAAATTATCTCTTTGCAGATGATATGATCTTATATGTAGAAACCCTAAAGACTCCACAAAGAAACTGTTAATAATTAATAAACAAATTCAACAAAGTAGCAGGATACAATGTCAACACACAAAAATCAGTTGCATTTCTATATGCTAACAATGAACAATCTGAAAAAAAAAAAAACCCACAAACAATCCCATTTACAACAGCATCAAAAAGAATAAAATACTTAGAAACTAACTTAACCAAGGAGGTGAAAGACTTGTACAATGAACACCACAAAACATTACTGAAAGAAATTAAAGACGTAAATAAATGGAAATAACCTATGTTCATGGATTGGAAGACTTAATATTGTTAAAATGTCAATATTACCCAAAGTGATCTATAGATTCAGTGCCATCCCTATCAAAATCCCAATGACATTTTTTCTGCAAAATAAAAAAATCCATCCTACATTTCAGGCTTTATAGTTCTCTTTCCAACCATCAATTCAGAAACAAAACTGGATCATGTTACAAATACTTTTCTGTATTCTGCTCTTCTCAATTAATAGATCATAAACATCTCTCCCTATCAGTGGATGGACATTTATGTGATCATTATAAATAAAAATATTATTGTTAAAAAAACCCATCCTAAAATTCATTTGGAATCTCAAAGGACCCTACATAACCAAAGAAATCTTGAAAAAGAATAAAGCTGAAAGATTCACAAATCATGATTTTGAAACATACTACAAAGCTACAGTAATCAAAATAATGTGGTACTTCATAAAGACCAATGGAATTGAATAGAGAGCCCAGAAATAATCCTCACTTATAAGATCAAGTGATTTTTGACAAGGGTGCCAAGACCATTCAATGGGGAAAGACAGTCTTTTCAACAAATTGTGCTGGGAATAACTGGACACCTACATGCAAAAGAATGAAGTTGAAACTGTACTTAACACCATATACAAAAATTAACTCAAAATGAGTGAAAGACATAAATGTAAGACATCAGAATATAAAACTCTTAGAAGGGAACAGGCAAAAGCTTCACAATATTGAATTTGGCAGTGATTTATTGGCTATAACAACAAAGGCAACAAAATAAAAAATAGACAAATTGGATTTTATGAAAATTTTAAAATGTTGTGTATCAAAAGACAATATTAACACAGTTAAAGGCAACCCACAGAATGAGGGAAAATATTTGCAAAACTACATCTGATAGGGGATTAATATCCAGAATATATACAGAACTCCTATAACTCAACAATGACAAAAACAAAAACCCCAATTCAAACATGGGCACAGGCCTTGCATAGACATTTCTCCAAAGAACATATACAAATGGCCAAAGCACATGAAAAGATGCTCGACATCACTAATCATTAGGGAAATGCAAATGAAAACTACAATGAGATATCACATCACATCCATTAGGATGGCAACTATCAAAAAAAGAGAAAATGGCAAGTGTTGGCAAGAATGTGGAGAAATTGGCACTCCTTTACATTGCTGGTGGGAGTGTAAAATGGTGCAGTCATTGTGAAAAAAGTTTGCTGGTCCTCAAAAAGTTATATGACCCTGTAGTTCTACTTTTGGTTATATACTCAAAAGAACTGAAAACAGGGACTCAGACAGATTCTAGTATGCCAGTGTTCATTGCAGCATTATTTACAATAGCCACAAGGTGGAAACAACCTAAATATCCATCAGTAGATGAAAGGATAAACAAATTGGGATATATATATATATATATATATGTATATTATTTAGCCATGAAAATGAATGATGTTCTGATACATGCTTCAACATGAAAGAACCTTGAAAACATTATGCTAAGTAAAATAAGCCAGCCACAAAAGAAAAATGCTGAATGATTCCACTTATATGAAATACCTAGAATAAGCAAATTCAGAGACAGAAAGTAGATTAGAAATTACCAGGGTCTGAGGGAATGGGGAGGATAATGAGTTATTGCATAACGGGTCCAGATTTTTTGTTCGAGGTAATGAAAAAGTTTTGAAAATAGATTGTGGTGGTGATTGCACAACACTGAGAATGGAATGCCACTGCATTGTACTTTAAAATGGTTAAAATGGCATATGTTGTGTATATTTTACCATGATAAAAGTAAAACCTACGTAAAATAGAGAAAAGGGTGAAATTATGGTCTCTGTGCCATTATTTATTATCCCAAGTCTACTGCTTTTCTCCAGATTAACATTAAATATTTGATTAGAACTATAATTTATAAGATTTACGTAGGAGTTGGTTGTAAAATATTCTGGCAATACTATACTTGTTTGGAAAACTCTGGCATACAAGATAGAGTTTCTTAAAATATAGTCTGAGGATCACCGGCATCAGAGTTACCTTAGGATACTTGGTAAAATGCAGATTCCTGGCTCCAACCAAGATCTACCAAACCAGAATTTTTAGAGTGAAACTTACGAATTTGCATTTTACCTATCCTTCTAAAGAGAAACTATGGTTAGATTTTAAGCAATCATATTTATGCACAGTTAGTTAGGCTTCCTAAATTTGGTGAGAAGGGCTGTTCCTCATAGCTCCCTGGAACACTTGAGACTTGGACTGAATTAACCCAACTTTGCCACAGCTGAAGGAGTGAATAATACTCCTTTATCTAGACTGAACAGAATAAGATTTAAAAAGGAAAGAGGAAAGCATTTTCTACATATTTGAGAATTTATTTTTTTTTACATCTTTATTGGAGTATAATTGCTTTACAATGGTGTGTTAGTTTCTGCCTTATAACAAAGTGAATCAGTTATACATATACATATGTTCCCATATCTCTTCCCTCTTGGGTCTCTCTCCCTCCCACCCTCCCTATCCCACCCCTCCAGCAGGTCACAAAGCACCGAGCTGATCTCCCTGTGCTATATGGCTGCTTCCCACTAGCTATCTACCTTACGTTTGGTAGTGTATATATGTCCATGTCTCTCTCGCTTTGTCACAGCTTACCCTTCCCCCTCCCCGTATTTGAGAATTTAAATTCAAGACACTGAATAAGGGAAGGGTGTTTGCTGTGTTCTCTTTTCAGGGTAAAAAACTAGCATGCAATATTATTATATTGTGCTCACTGTATATTTAACCCTGAGGAGTCTGATTACAGCATCATACAGCATAATTTTACTTTTTTTCATAATTTTTTAAAAATTTATTTTATTTATTTTTGGCTGCATTGGGTCTTCGTTGCTGCGCACAGGCGTTCTCTAGTTGCAGCGAGTGGGGGCTACTCTTCATTGCAGTGCGCGGGCTTCTCATTGTGGTGGCTTCTCTTGTTGTGGAGCACAGGGTCTGGTGCACAGGCTTCAGTAGTTGTGGCATGTGGGCTCAGTAGTTGTGGCTCGCGGGTTCTAGAGTGCAGGCTCAGTAGTTGTGGCGCACAGGCTTAGTTGCTCCGTGGCATGTGGGATCTTCCCAGACCAGGGCTCCAACCCATGTCCCCTGCACTGGCAGGCAGATTCCTAACCACTGCGCCAAAAGGGAAGCCCCAGCATAATTTTAAATGAGACATAGAATAGGGGAATGCCTTCTCAAGTAGTGTATAGCACTGATCTTCAAACCTCAGTGTGAGTAAGAATTGCCTCACCTTCCCTGCCCTCCTCCCCAACACCCAGCCCCAGAAACTCTGATTCAGAAGGTTTGGGGTGGGATGCAGAAGTCTTCATTTTTAAAGAACACTCTAGGGTATCCTTATGCAGCTGGTCCATACTTGGAAAAACACTTGGGTTGCACATGATATGTCCTGAACTAGCTCTCTGGCTCCCTGGGTAGAACATCAAAGGAACACTTGTAAAAGGTCTGAACTACCCACTTCATGAGTCCCAAGTGGAGAACTAGCAAGGACTGAAGAATCAGCTGCATGCAGGTGCAGACAGGACATTTCTGATACTCTGCTAAGCTCCTTGGAGAGGGAAAGCAACACCCTAGGTTTCCTGACTTTAACAGTAAACAACAGAGGCAACAACAAACCCACCCCCAACACCCACCACACACACAGACACACACACACACACACACACACACAATCTGCCAGTCACTGTTTGGATGCACACTTTACCCGTTAGGGGGAGCCCAAGGATTTCCACACACAGCTCCATTCCCTGGGGGAGGAAAGCTGATACAGGTCAAGGACGTCTGGGGGCTTTATTACTAAGCCTGTAGCAAAGAATGTAAGGATCCAAAAGATTAAAAGCACTTTCTTACATGTGGAATGTCCTTTCCTCCTGGCTCCTATTTAAATCTTTGCATCTTAAAAAGTGGTGCTCTGGGACTTCTCTGGTGGTGCAGTGGTTGAGAATCCACCTGCCAATGCAGGGGACACAGGTTTGATCCCTGGTCAGGGAAGATCCCACATGCCGTGGAGCAACTAAGTCCATGCACCACAACTACTGAGCCTGCGCTCTAGAGCCTGCGAGCCACAACTCCTGACCCCACGTGCCGCAACTACTGAAGCCCACGTGCCTAGAACCTGTGCTCTGCAACAAGAGAAGCCACCACAATGAGAAGCCCGCACACCGCAACAAAGAGTAGCCCCCGCTTGCCACAACTAGAGAAAGCCCGCGTGCAGCAACAAAGACCCAACGCAGCCAAAAATTAATTAATTAATTTAAAAAAAAATGTGGTGCTCTGAGGTAGCCTTGGCTGGATTTGCCAGGATTGTTAAAGAAAAAATTATTCTAACAATACTGTATTGTATACTTCAAAGTTGCTAAGAGAATACATCTCAAAAGTTCTCAGCACACCCCTCCCCTAAAAAGTATCAGGACTACCTGAGATTAACCTTATTGTGGTAATCATTTCACAGTGTATTCGTGTATCAAATCATTATGTTGTACACCTTAAATCTACACAATGGTGTATGTCATTTATATCTCAATAAAGCTGGAAAAAGTTATTCTGACACTTGTTTAAATGGTAAGGAAGACTTTATTCAAGACTTTGCAGTAGGTGTCGAGACTATCCCAATGGGGAGACAGATCAGTCTCAACTCTGAATATAATAACAAATGGGGATTTACAGCCAAGGAGCAGAGAGGGGAGGGCAGTGGATAGAAAATTCAGTGGATGGAACATTATTAAGAGGAGAAATCAAGGGTCAGGATCTTGCTAAACCGACTTAGTAGGATTCTTGCTGAAGGCTGGCCAAGGACTTAGACATCAAAGGTACAGGTGAAGAACCTGATCAGATATTGAGAGTTATCAGATATCAAGGGTGAGAGAGTCTCTCTAAACTGACTTGGCAGGATTCTTGCTAAAACTGGGCTACGCAGGCCTGGGCTTGTGGGGGAGGCCAAGTTTGAGGCCTAGTTGAGAAGAGGTTCTCAGAGGAGCCTCGGCTTTGGTCAAGGAGAGTCTTTGTCAGGGTTTATGGAGCAGGGGCTCTTGGTTTCCTTTTCCATTCTTTTTTTCACTCTGCCTAGGATAAGATCAAGTGTGGCCCTGAGGGCAAAGGACCTGAGAGGCCTGCTTTTTACCCAGGCCTTGTTCGTGAAGTCCTGCCTGGTTTAGCAGAAGATTAGGCTGGAAATTAGGCCAAATTCCCAGCCTGCAAAAAAAATAATGTCCTTATCCTCCATTCATATATTTTTCTCAGCAATCTAGTGGGGTGTCCATCTAGGTGGCTGGTGGAGTATTTGGAGATAAGAATCCAAAAATCTTTTACACACACAACTAATCTTGATGATATATGTATAACTGAATATATAGTAAATACACACACACACATACATTTTGACTTAGAGAGAATGTATCTAAATATTAAAGCCTCTTTATTTTTCCAGACCCAAAACTAGATTGAATAATATTGCTAAATTTAATCTAAGACTCCCTAGAATGTGTCATAAAAAACGAAACTTGAACAGGGTAATCCAACCATCAAGACTTCCTGTGTGTGCTTTCTCACTCAGTGTACAGGTAGAAAAGGCCTAGGATATGCCAGAGTGCCACGCTTGTTATCTCACTACTTCAAACAAACTCACGAAGAAGAATGTATGCCCCCTTTAAAGATGAGAAAAAGATTTAGAAAGGCTAAATAACTTGTCCAAGGTAAAAACTGCTGGAAAGGCAGAACGAGGAATATAATTGAAGTCTGAGTTTAGAATCTTATTAAAAATTATTTTTTTACTATAATTTAAAAGTAGTTTTTTTTTTTTTTTTTTTTTTTTTTTTTGCGGTACGCGGGCCTCTCACTGCTGTGGCCTCTCCCGTTGCGGAGCACAGGCTCCGGACGCGCAGGCTCAGCGGCCATGGCTCACGGGCCCAGCCGCTCCGCGGCACGTGGAATCCTCCCGGACCGGGGCACGAACCCGCGTCCCCTGCATCGGCAGGCGGACTCTCAACCACTGCGCCACCAGGGAAGCCCTAAAAGTAGTATTTTTTAAAAGATTTTTTTTTGATGTGGACCATTGTTTTTAAAGTTTTTACTGAATTTGTTACAATATTGCTTCTGTTTTATGTTTTGGATTTTTGGCCATGAGGCATGTGGGATCTTAGCTCCCCGACCAGGGATTGAACCTACATCCCCTGCATTGGAAGGCAAAGTCTTAACCACTGGACCACCAGGGAAGTCCCTAAAAGTAGTATATTTTAGATACAGGCACCCCTATGTTCATAGCGGCACTATTTACAATAGCCAAGACATGGAAACAACCTAAATGCCCATCGACAGATGAATGGATAAAGAAGATGTGGTATACATACACATATACACACACACACACACACACACACACACACACACACAATGGAATATTACTCAGCCATTAAAAAGAAATAATGCCATTTGCAGCAACATGGATGGACCTAGAGATTATCATACTAAGCGAAGTAAGTCAGAAAGAGAAAGATAAATACCAAATGATATCACTTATATGTGGAATCTAAAATATGACACAAGTGAACATATCTACAAAACTGCAGACTCACAGACATAGAGAAGATTTGTGGTTGCCAAGGGGGAAGGGGGTGGGGGAGGGAAGGGTTGGGAGTTTGCAATTAGCAGATGCAAACTATTATATATAGGATGGATAAACAACAAGGTCCTACTGTATAGCACATGAAACTATATTCAATATCCTGTGATAAACCATAATGGAAAAGAATATGAAAAAGAATATATATATGTATAACTGAGTCACTTTGCTGTATGGCAGAAATTAACACAACACTGTAAATCAACTATACTTCAATAAAATTTAAAATAAAAGTAGTATATTTTAAACTGAAATGAGATCATAACACATGCTTTGTAACCAATTTATCCAAATGATAAGTCATGAATGTTCTCCTACTTTATAGCCTTCAAATTCACTGTTTTGTTTCATTTTTCGTAAAACTTTTATACTTCTGGGAAAAGATGGCAGATTGAGAAGACATGGTTGATTCCTTTCCTTCCCCTTTCCCCTCCCCCCCCAAAAATGACCGAAGAAATGTAAAGTAAGGAATAATCTGTGTCAGCATTGAGACAGAGAAGAGAAGCATCCAACTATCAGATATTTTGAGGAATTTTACTAGATTTACGGCAGATGGTATTAGATTAAAGAATACTCAGGTAGGTTTGCCAGATTTAGCAAATGAAAATACAGGTTGCCCAGTTTAATGTGAATTTCAGATAACAATATATAATAATTTTTTTTAGTAGAAAAACTATTTATACTATGTTCAGGCAATATTCGTTGTTTGCCTAACATTCGAATTTAACTGGGCATCCTGTATTTTGTCTGGTGATCATCCTCAGAGCCCATTCACAGGTTCCCTGAAGGAACTTCAAGACAGGAAGGAAGGAAGGAAGGAAGGGAGGAAAGAGGGGAGTGGGTAGTGAGGAAGGGAAAAAGGAAGGAGGGAGGGAGAAAGGAAGGGGGATGCTAGAGTTAGATTTGGAGGGACAAGGGCTGGGATTGAGGAGCATGGTGAGGTTGACTGGAAAAGCGGCATCTGGGGTTCCAATTAGTTGTTAAGGATCCTGTGGGTTGTGTAGTGGCGCTAAGCTCCAGGGCTGTCAAGTGATACTAAGTTGTAGAAAGCCTAAGGTAGGAAAATGGGCCCTCTCAAACACTGCTAGTGAATGAATAATTTAAAGCAGTTTTTCTAGAGGACAATTTGGCTATACATCTAAAGCTTTAAAACATGCATACACTTTAACTTATCAATATCACTTCCAGGAATTTATTCTAAAGAAATAATGTGTTCTTTAGTGTGTTGTTTATAATAACAAAGAAATGGGCAGAACTTAAATGATAAACAATAGGAGAATGTTTAAGTTATGGTACATCCATATAGTAAGGAATATACTATGCAGTCATTAAAAATGATTCCATAGACTATTTATTGACAGGAAGATTTTTCACCATATAGTTTAATTTAAAAAAAAAAAAGGCAAGCTACAAAACTGCATTATGGTAAGATACCATTTTTGTAAGAATATAGCTATTTAAACATATATGTACTTTATGCATAAAAAATGTCTGAAAGGGTATACACCAAAATGTTAACAATGGCTTTCTCCAAGTAATTGAATTTGGATGGTTAGTCTTTTTCTTTTCACTTATATCTATTTTATATATTTTCTTCAAAATGTATATTACCAAGTAAATTTTTTAAAGTTTTAAAAAAATTTCTGATTGGTGAATTATACTTCTGAGTAATTACAAAATGAGATTGCAATTATAAAATAGGCTTTAACATTAAGGAGTATCTCGTTCAGATAAATGAACACAGTTTCTACTGGGTGCCAGGCCCTGTGCTACAAGCAGGGCATAGAGATGAGTTGGACACATCCTCCGCCCTCCAAGAGTCTAAAGGCCATACTCTTTGGTGAGGTTCCTTGGCTCTCAGTCTTGCTGGCTTCAAAAGCCCATTTGTCAGCCCATTCGGGATCATCCCTCACATTAACCAAATTTACAGAGGTTGATGAACAAACTCGGATAATGTATTAATTTGTGCTGAGAATTATCAGAGTCACATGGGCCAGAATAGTATTCTAAGCATGACCAGCACATTTTATTCCCTGTGGGGTGAACTACATAGGGAATCAAATTATGATTAGAATGTTGTTTACTTAGACTGGAATCATACCAAGGGCAGGTAGTAACTTAAGTTTAATGCGACCTGGCATTAGTACTCTTCTCCTCAATAAACATGGCCTTTCTGATGAAACCATAACTACCACAAGTGTGAGATTTTCTCTTCCCAGGACAGTAGTAATTGGATGGACACTGCCAAAATTCATCTCAGATGCTCTTTTATAAAAATGTCTCCAGACTAACAAATCTCCATTTCCCTCCAATTATGCCCTCAGCATATACTATCATAATTTGCTCAGATCTGGAGCCATTCAATTTCTTTAAAGTAATTTCCGTCTATTTTCTTCTCTGCAATTTTGTATTTATGTACTTTAACTCTGAAGATTATCTTATTTTCTTGATTTCCCTTTCTTAAAAAGGCGTCTTATTTATACACTGACATACAACAAATTTTATACAGTAAATGTATTTTTTTAATTAGGAAAAAATATTCCAAATCTAAAGGGGAAATAATGGAAAGGGTTTTGGGTGAAGAAGTTAGGAACCATCACACAAGGCCTTCTACAACTGCTCACTTGCTCTTCAACCAGTACCACTCTGGGGTAAAATTTTTATGCTCAAATATGAAACTGAGCCTCTACCACATGAGGCAGAAGACACCGGGCCCAGCTCTCTCTCCTGAAGTGGTCAGAAAGGAGTTGCCCCTTGGTGTAGCTTCCTTGGTTGCCAACTTAGCCATCCAAATTTTCGGTAATTGGAACCAAAGTCCACACCATCTACTTAACATTCTAAGAACATGGTGTACCTACTGTGAATCATCCAAAAGGCAAACTAAGCAATCCTTAGGGTGCTAGCAGTGCTTGTGCGTGCACATACACACGCAGCTATTTGGATATACTTCAATATTTGAGAGTTTTTTTAAAAAGTCATTCAAATAGTCATCATGCAAACTTACAAAACAAACAAACCATAGAACTTATTGGATTTCCTGATGTTTACTTTAAGGTTTAGTATATTTTGGTGTCTGTGTTGTTTTTTTTTTTTTTAAATTTCACACATGAGTTTAGGGCCTCTAAACTCTTTATCCAACCTTGGTGATACTAATTCTGGTACAAGTGTTTTTAGAACTTTTAACGTTAAAACCACCAGACATTCACATTCATCAGGCAATTACATATATGTATTCTAAATTTCAACATGTTTCAGCCACTGGAACATTCTTGACTCCTTCTAAGAAGCCATAAAAAGTTTTTCATATCTCACTTTCAACATACACCAAAATAGCTCTTAAAGTTAATTTTACTTATAGTTAGGGTTTTGTGCCCAAAACCCAACACCTAACTATTAATCATTATTTTCTAACTATTGAGAGTGCAGTATAAAGTACGAAACTACATGTCAAAACCTGATCCCTGCCCCAAGGTGTATGACACAGATTACAAAAACAAATCAATTCAGACTATACACTGCATCAAATTAAAAGCAAGGCTAAACTTGAAAGACACAAACTTCAGGAAACTTTTTTTTATAAATCCCTAAGAAGTTATCAAAATTCTAACCAGAATTATTTGCTGATTTGAAGGTAGAATTTTGTATTTTTGTTTTAATCTTCTAATAATGCCACTGTTCATGGGAAGAACATTTAACTTAAAGAGAGAACACTAGAGTTGTAATATAATTTCAGTTACTCTCTCGTGTTGTCCCAAACGAAAAATATCAAACAGCAACATAAAACCCTTTGATATTACTTAGATTCTCCTCAGTCATCTCAGTGAACTAAAATATATCAAGCTGTTGTAAGAAGAGCCCCAAAGATAGTAGAATACTGCAAAGAGATTTTAATATTTATTTTTCTTTCATTAAAAAAACCAGCCATGGGCTTCCCTGGTTGGCACAATGGTTGAGAATCTGCCTGCCAGTGCAGGGGACACAGGTTCGAGCCCTGGTCTGGGAAGATCCCACATGCTGCGGAGCAACTAGGCCCGTGAGCCACAACTACTGAGCCTGTGCGTCTGGAGCTTGTGCTCCGCAACAAGAGAGGCCGCGACAGTGAGAGGCCCACACACCGCGATGAAGAGTGGCCCCCGCTCGCCGCAACTAGAAGAAAGCCCACGCACAGAAACGAAGACCCAACACAGCCAAAAATAAATAAATAAATAATTTTTTAAAAAAAAACAGCATTCAGTACCAATATGTCTGTCTGACAAAAATATTGCAGGAGACATCTTTTGTGGTATCTGTCTGTTCCTATTGCTCCTCCTTTCCCCTTGGCCTCCAGACACTACAACCCCAAAATCACAAGAGTGGAGCTGAGTCAGACTTGTTTATACAGCTTGATCCCACCCCCTTGACCACAGCTGACCGGGCCAAGAGTGGGCACCTGACCCAAGCTGGACCAATCAGAGTCTCATCCCAAGAAATCTGAAATCAGAACTGAGCAATTCAACCTTTCCTTAGGTGACTAGATCTAGAACATGGAGGTGGGGGTGGGGTGGGAATGAGGTGAGGGCATCTTCCACCTTGCGAGGAGAACTGGAAAAGGATAGGAAGTCAGTCTACAGAGAGAAAATGAAGCACAAGTGCAGAGATGAGAGAGAGAGGTGCCTATTCAGCATTCAACACTGTGCCCTCCTATAACCTTATATAGAATATATACTTTTTTTTTTTTTTTTGCTTAAGCCCTTTGAGTTGACTCCTGTTATTTCCAACCAAACATCTTAACTCAACCTGGTCACTCTGACATGGAACTGAGAGTTTTATGTTTCCTTATACAAAGACATAAGAAAAGCATTTGCCTAAATTATTAGGGTGGGACTAAGTCCCTTTGAAACACATGGAAAAAATCTCACCACGGTGAACCTATAGGTAAAGAAGCTTCGTTCAGTAGACTTCATCAAAGGAGCTATTCTCTGTAGGAATTTGATAAATATACTTGCCCAGCATAACATTATTTTCAATGTATCAAAAGCCTTAGAAAACACTGAACTTAAATTTGTAAAAACAAAGATTTTTATTATGTTTTAAGAGTTCTACTGCATAGAGTAGTACTATACAATGAAAACAAACTGGGCCTCTCCTAGGTTACCACCAGCAGCTTGTGTTCAAACAGGTCATACAAAGTAGTAAAAGATAACTTCTACAAAGTAGTACTATTAGTACATATATCTTAGAAAAAAGTTTTAAAAATAGAACTTGGAAAAGAACCACCTGACTATTCTGATCAGGTAGGAGAATCTTAGAAACCTCCTCAAGGACTCCTGAGAATTACTCAACAATAATTACCTTGCTGAAATGTAGATGACATTATTCTGTTATAACGCTTATTTTTTCAGCATCCAGTGACATTTATTGAACATCTAATATGAGCAGGCACCATGTTATCTTGTTTACTGCTATATCCTCTTCGCTTAGCACATTCTTGGCATATAAAAGGCACACACTAAACATTTCTAGATAAGCAAGAATATTGAAAGATAAATAAGAATCAATCCATGTTATCTGGTAAGTAGAGAATAAAATAATCTGTCCAATGAGACAATGACTAAATGATGACTTTAAAACAACCCTCTTTTGTATATATTATATAAAGAATTCATATGAATTGGTAAAATAGGAATACCATAATATATAAATGGACAGAGAATGTGAATAGTTCATAGGAGAAAAAAATTAACTTTATTAATAAAAAGTAACCAAAATGTTGATCATCAGGACTGATCTAAGAAAAACAAGTTGAAAGATTACTTTGCCTAGTAATTAAAAAGTTTAAATGTAGATGAAATATACTTTCGATGAGGGTGTAATGAAACTGGTATATTCCTATGCTGCTATGGCAGATTAAATAAATATATTTTTGTAGAAACTATCAATAATTATTTTGCTGCAGTAAAGTTCTGAGGATCAATTCTAAGAATGGACACCAAAAGAAGAAAAAATGGTATCTATGAAAATGTTTACTGTGAAATGTTTTTTATCTGTGTTTAGGTGTTTAGAAATTACATGTTGGGACTTCTCTGGTGGTACAGTGGGTAAGACTCTGTGCTCCCAATGCAGGGGGCCCAGGTTCGATCCCTGGTCAGGGAACCAGATCCCACATGCATACTGCAACTAAGAGTTCGCATGCCACAACTAAGGAACCCACGAGCCACAACTAAGGAGGCTGCCTGCCGCAACTAAGACCCAGTGAAACCAAATAAATAAATATTTTTAAAAATTTATACAAGTTATTTATAATAATAAAAAATTAAAATCAGCCAATAGCAGGAGAATCCTTAAGTAAATTATGGTACTTCATTCAATACATAATATGCACTTTTTTTTTTTTTGCGGTACGCGGGCCTCTCACTGTTGTGGCCTCTCCCATTGCAGAGCACAGGTTCCGGACGCACAGGCTCAGCAGCCATGACTCACTGGCCCAGCTGCTCCGCGGCATGTGGGATCTTCCCGGACCGGGGCACGAACCCGTGTCCCCTGCATCGGCAGGCGGACTCTCAACCACTGCGCCACCAGGGAAGCCCCCAATATGTACTTTCTAAAGAAGATAAATATGGAAAATATAGAAAATATACTATTGTAGGAAAATAATTATGACATAATGTTAAGTGAAAAAAAACTGAAAATAAAATTATATTACACTATGACTACAGTCAATTAATAAATATATATCCATATACACAAGTCCCAGAAGTAGAATGAAAGTTTAATTTGTTGGAATGGTGCAACTGCATTATTTAGAATCTAGATGTAATTCTAAATTTATTTATAATTATTGATACAATGTTATTTGGGTAATAAAAACAAAATCAACCCCCTTTCTCTGAAGAAAAAATTGAATTCTAGGAAAAGAACATTGTAGAGAGTTAAGACTTGCTGGCTATGGGGAGTTTGGTCAACAACCCTCTTAAGTACCAAAACAATGCTGGCATTTTCCAGAACACAGAACTGAAAATTCTTAGTGCAGCAAAAGAAAGAACTTGAAATTATTTCTCAGACCAAAGTGAGAGATGGACAGACAGATGGATGCATAACATTTACACAAAGGTTTTCATTAAATACCTCTTGATGAAAATGAGAGAAAAGGCGATCTCTTAAAAATGACAGTCTGAAATCTTTTCTAGTTCCTCTTCCCACAAATGAGTAAATTCTAGGCAGACTATTTCAAAAGTGTGGTAAAAATTCTGTTGCTTCAAGGTGGATTGTTTACAACATTGAATAAAAGAAGCCAGGGGGCTTCCCTGGTGGCGAAGTGGTTGAGAGTCCGCCTGCCGATGCAGGGGACACAGGTTCGTGCCCCGGTCCGGGAAGATCCCACATGGCGCGGCGCGGCTGGGCCTGTGAGCCATGGCCGCTGAGCCTGCGCGTCTGGAGCCTGTGCTCTGCAAAGGGAGAGGCCACAACAGTGAGAGGCCCACGTACCGCAAAAAAAAAAAAAAGCAGCAGCAGCAGCCAGGCACAGATGGGTACATACTGTGTGATTTTACTGACATAAAATCTGGGAGCTGGCAAATTTATGATGTGTGTACTTTACCGCCTGCAAATTATACCTCAATAAAGAAGAACAAAAATGGTTTGTAATTAGATAAGATCATTTCACAGAATTAAAACCAGACACAGCCATTGAGAAGATTTCATTTTCCTTAAACTGACTATTTGGAATGTAATGAAGCTTTTCTAAGTATTTTGAGTAATCCAACCTTACTAAATTACTTCGGGTCAGTGTGGGTGGTCATGAATGGCAAGATGTTCATTTAATTAGTTATTATGGCTCACATTGGCCAGACGGAGTGTACATCTTAAGGCCATTGCTGCCTCTCCTCTTCAAATGATCGGGTGGATTCTCTTTCCTAAAGAGTTATGTTATTTACATGACAGACTCTTAAAGGAATCTAAGAAATAAGCCCATGTAAGTCACATCCTGGAAGTCTGTGGCCAACATAGAGAAGGGGCAATTGCATGGTGACATGAGGCCCTGGCTGCAGAGGGAGGAATCCCAAGCTCCAGGAGTAACACGCAGTGTGTCTGACTGTAAAGAGGAGCTTGACCTACTATTTGCATCTTCATATTTTGGGTAAATGTTCTTCCAAGATAAATAATTTTGGAAGTTGTTACTTGTGCACATTTAATACAAAAACAGAGAAATTATTGACACTAATATAGTGAGAGGAAGTCTCATAAAGAGCACAGACTTGAGAGTCATAAAAGTCAGGAGTTAACTTCTAGCTCTTCCACTTCCTAAATATGTGACTGTGGGAAAATGATCCAATTCCTCTAAACTTCAATTTCTTTGCCTGTGAAATGAGGTTTATAATACCCACTATACACTGTTATCTTAAGGATTGGAGACTATATGAGTGACTGGCATGCTCAGCAAACAATGGTGGTGGTGATTGTTAAATATTAGAACTGGATACCAGCCATTCTTAGCACTTATGGCTGAATGGCTTTGTTCAAGGGCTGTAGATTTTCTGACACTCACATTTTTCATTTGTAAAAAAAGCCAAAAATATCCACCTGTTGAAGAATGGCTTCTGAGGTTAAATTAATTTGCAAGCAGTCTATTTTTGTCTCTTCTTGTGCTTCTACACGTGTCTACTGAATTAAGCACTTTAAAACTAGATACTAGAAATGGGGGGAAATGTTTATTGGATACATGCAACACAAAAGGAAAAAAACCAGAAATGGCAAATAACACCGGTACCCAATCCTAACCTCCAAGGCAGAAAATTCTCCTGGAAGGGTGGATGAGGATGGCAACTGACTTCAGGTTGCTGACCTCATTTTGGGCAGTGATTTCATTGCTCTAGTTTTTTTTTTTTAATGGCTTATTTATTTATTTACTTACTTATTTTTGGCTGTGTTGGGTCTTCGTTTCTGTGCGAGGGCTTTCTCTCGTTGCAGCGAGTGGGGGCCACTCTTCATCACGGTGCACGGGCCTCTCACTGTCGCGGCCTCTCTTGTTGTGGAGCACAGGCTCCAGACGCGCAGGCTCAGTAGTTGTGGCTCACGGGCCTAGTTGCCCCGCGGCATGTGGGATCCTCCCAGACCAGGACTCAAACCCGTGTCCTCTGCATTAGCAGGCAGATTCTCAACCACTGTGCCACCAGGGAAGCCCCCATTGCTCTAATTTTTAAATGTTCATCTTGTTCTTGAGGGAAGTCAAGACAGGGCAAGTTTCAAGTATATCACCTTGGCTCACAGACAAGATGGCAGAGTAGAAGGACATGAGCTCACCTCTTCTTACAGAAACACCAAAATCACAACTAACTGCTGAACAGCCATCGACAAAAAAACACTGGAACCTACCTAAAAAGATACCCTACATCCAAAGACAAAGAAGAAGCCATAATGAGACAGTAGGAGGTGTGCAACTGTGATAAAATCAAATCTCATACATGCCGGGTGGGCGACCCACAAACTGGAAGATAATTATATCACAGAAGTTCTCCCACAGGAGTGAAAGCTCTGAGCCCCATGTCAGGCTCCCCAGCCTAAGGGTCTGGCAACAGGAGGAGTAACCCCCAGAGAATCTGGCTTTGAAGGCCGCGGGGTTTGATTGCAGGAATTCCATAGGACTGGGGGAAACAGAAACTCCACTCTTGGGGGGCACACACAAGGTCTCATGTGCACCAGGACCCAGGGGAAAAAAGCAGTGACTTCATAAGAGACTGGGCCAGACTTACCTGCTAGTATTGGAGGGTCTCCTGCAGAGGCGGGGTGGGGGGCAGCTGTGGCTCACTGCAGGGAGTGAGCCCTCTCGGAGGCCACCATTTTCTCAAGACCTGGCACTAACCAACAGCCTAGAGGCTCCATTGCTGGGACACCTCAGGACAAACAACCAACAGGGTGGGAACAGAGCCCCAGCCATCAGCAGACAGGCTGCTTAAAGTCTTCCTAAGCACACAGCTGCCCAATAAACACACACCCTGACAGGGTCCTGCCCACCAGAGGGACAAAACCCAGCTCCACCCACCAGTGGGCAGGTACCAGTCCCTCCCACCACAAAGCCTGTGCAAGGCTCTTAGACAGCCTCATCCACCAGGGGACAGACAGGAGCCAGGCTACAATCCTGCAGCCTGCAGAATGGAAACTGCAATCACAGAAAGTTAGACAAAATGAGATGGCAGAGGAATATATCCCAGATGAAGGAACAAGACAAAACCCCAGAAGAACAGCTAAGTGAAGTGGAGATAGGCAATCTACCAGAAAAAGGATTCAGAGTAATAAAAGTAAAGGTGATCCAAAAAAAAGAAAAAGAATGGAGGCACAGATGGAGAAGATACAAGAAACGTTTAACAAAAATTTAGAAGAACTAAAGAAGAAACAAACAGATGAACAACACAACTGAAATGAAAACTACACTAGAAGGAATCAATTATATCACCTAAACAAGCAAACTGTGGCTTCCTATTGGCATGAAGTCTATACTCCTATACTGTTATGGCTCCAAAGCAAGGATGGTTACTCAATCTCTCTCTCCTGAGAGTGGGCATAAGGTCAGGGTAGGGGCAGTTATCTTATATTTCACTGGCTCAAGATAACTTACTTAGGGAGAAGAAAATGGCAATACTAGAAATAAAAATGTTTGTCCCACCAGTCTGGGCCAAGTAGTACAAAATGATCTGATCTACTGTATATTTTAAACTAAAACATTGTTGGGACTTCCCTGGTGGTCCAGTGGGTAAGACTCTGCGCTCCCAATGCAGGGGGCCCAGGTTAGACCCCTGGTCAGGGAACTAGATCCTGCATGTATGCCACAACTAAGAGTCTGCATGCTGCAACTAAGACCCAGTGCAGCCAAAATAAATAAATAAATATTTAAAAAAAAAAAAACTAAACTAAAACATTGTTGCTTTCTGAACCCAGAATAGCATGGCTTGTGTTCCTCTATTTAAAAGGGGGGGGGGGGGAAATCACAACTCTGCATGGGGAAATTCCCAACACAAGGCTTATGCTTGACTCTACCTCCTTTTCTTCATACCAACCAAAGTTAGATAATCACAAACAGAACTTTAGCCTGCTCTCTAGGACTGCTGTGAGGATTAAATGAAATAAAATTACTCTGTTAAGTACAAAGCGCCATATAAATATTAGTTACGTTATTACAAGAAGGAAACCGGTATCACTCCAGGTTTGTGCTGGAGACAGCAACAGTAAACTAAACAGACAGCTGGACAAATCTGCCAGACATCCACATGTCTGACTCTTGAATACAGGCTGGATTCCCTTTTGCTGAGCTATACCTGCCAGACTGGAAGCCCCTAGTGCTTCAGTCATGAATGGGCATATACCCTGTCCAGAGCCTCCAGGGCCTCACCCCAGTCTGGCCTTTGGCTCTACCCTGCAGTGCTGGCCCAGGGCCAAGTCTGGTTAACTTCCCCTTCTAGTTTGCCTGGTACTGCCTTTCCGGTACCATCAGGCCTTAAGCCAGAGTCTCAAATTTTGCAGGGAACAAGTACCCCAATAATGAGAACATTCCTTCCTTCACGCTAGGGAACTTCCCTCCTTTTTCCCCTAAAGTCACTCCTATTTCCACTTCTCTGTTTCTCATCTTCTCTAGGGCTCCAGATTAGGGTATGGGAGGTCAAGAAGCTAAGATAAGAGCAAAGGAACAAGTTTGTCCCACTGACCATTCCTCTAAATTGAGTCTCCACTGCTCCCCACTAGTGCTACTTCCTTGCTAACTCCTTGTGTTGAGTAGCTGGAACACAATAGGTTCTTAATAACTATTTACCAAAGGAACACAAATATCAGATTAATGAATCAGCAAATACAGGCATACCTTGGGAATTTTGAGGGTTCAGTTCCAGACCACCACAATAAAGCAAATATTGCAATAAAGTAAATTTTTTGGTTTCCTAGTGCATATAAAAATTATGTTTACATTACACTGTAGTATATTAAGTGTGCAATAGCATTATGCCTTAAAAAGTACATACCTTAAGTAAAAAATACTTCATTGTTACAAATCCTAACCATCATCCAAGTCTTTAGCAAGTTGTAGCAGTAACATCGAAGATCATGATCACAGATCACCACAATAAATAATAATGAGGTTTGAAATATTGTGAGAATTACTAAAATGTGACACAGAGACACAAAATGAGCAAATACTTTTGAAAAAACAGCTCCGATAGACTTGTTTGATATGCAGGGTTGCCACAAAACTTCAATTTGTAAAAAGGCAGTATCTGTGAAGCACAATAAAGTGCAATAAAACGAGGTACATCTGTAGGTGTCAAATGAAGCCCAAGGCCTTTTCCTGGACCCTGACCTCCCCTGTTCCTGGCCTGCTTTCATCTGTTTTTATATTCAGAAACTAGGGCAGCCTCAGCTTGGTTTCCCAGGTTAACTTTGACTTTAGTTCTTTATGCAAAGGACCAGTCAGCACATCTATTCTTTCGTGTGAGCTTTAAGAGGAAAAAGAAACTAAAAAAGGGACAAACCTTACTTTCTATCTATTTCTCAGAAGGGATAGAATCAATGTGACAGTATATAAGTGTGTGTGTGTGTGTGTGTGTGTGTGTTTGGTAGTGGCACGGAAAGACTGTGAGATTGTGTTATTTTCTACAGGAGAACAGAAGAGACACCCTAGCTGGAAAGTACAGTTGCTAACAGTAGAGGCAGATTAACTCCTACCAAAGACAGAAGGTAGAGGGGGCACAGCTTTAGAATCATACTACCCACCACTTCTATCTCCAGATGCCCTGAGGATCAGGAGGGTAGAGCCAGGTTTTTCTGGTGTTCAGTGTGGAACACTGCTCCACTGCTAAAGCACATTTTACATGAACCCCAGATGGTATCAAATAGTCAAATATACATGTAACTGGAATGCCAGAAGGAGATGAGAGAGAATGGGGCAGAAAAAAAGTATTTTAAAAAATAAAGGCTAAGATTTTTCTTAATTTGATGAAAGACAGAAACTTGCAGATACAAGATTACAAATGAACACCATGCAGAATAAACACAAAAAAGTTCACGCTGATGTACATCAGAGTCAAATTATTGAAAGCCAAAGCCAAAGAGCAACTCTTGAAAGCAGCAAGAGAAAATAACATATTACACAGAGAAAAAAAATGATCTGCTCAACAGCCAACGGTCATCTGAAACCATGGAGGTCAGAGAGAATGGAAAAACATCATTAAAATGCTGAAACTAAAAAACCCCCCTGGGCTTCCCTGGTGGCGCAGTGGTTAAGAATAAACCTGCCGATGCAGGAGACACGGGTTCGAGCCCTGGTCCAGGAAGATCCCAGATGCCACGGAGCAACTAATCCTGTGTGCCATAACTACTAAGCCTGTGCTCTAGAGCCCACAAACCACAACTACTGAGCCTGTGTGCCATAACTACTGAAGCCTGCATGCCTAGAGCCCGTGCTCTGTAACAAGAGGAGCCACCGCAATGAGAAGCCCGCGCACTGCAACGAAGAGTAGCCCCCACTAGTGGCAACTAGAGAAAGCCTGTGCATAGCAATGAAGACCCAATGCAGCCAAAAATAAATAAATAATTTTTAAATAAATAAATAAATAAATAACTCCCCTGTCAATCCAGAACTCTATATTCAGGGCATATATCATTCAAGAATGAAAGCAAAATAAAAATATTTTCAGATAAAATAAAACTAAAAGGATTTGTAGCCAACACACCTGCACTATAAAAAACACTAAAAGAAGTTCTTCAGTTAAAGAGAAATATTATCAGATGGAAACCTGGATCATCAGGAAAGAATGAAGCACATCAAAAATAAGTTTCTGAGTAAATTTAAAAACTATTTGTTGCCCCTTTTCTCTTAATTTCTTTATAAATTGTTTACACCACTGTCTTGGGAGATTTATTACTAGTAGAGGTATTACATATGAGCTCCAAGTTCTTCCTACTCTATACTGATCTTATGAGATGCTTAGAGTCTGGAATTGCTTCTGTACTCTACTCTAGCCTCTTTCCATTACTATGAATTTTTATGTAGGTTGACTGGATAGGAATGGGGTGAAGGACAGAATGTTTGAAAACTAACAGAAACAGGGATTGCTAGAACATAGGATATATACGGTTGGGAGGGAGGATCAGTGCAGGGAAGGAAAACAGATTGAGATTAAATGCTCCCATGGTAAAAGCTAGGTTACCAGGAACACGCCTTGAATCTGTCCTAAATTGTGGCAGAACTTGGGGAAGAGAAATGCAACATACCTAGCCCCCTACCTAACTTCTCACCCTACAATAATTCCTAAACTTCTTTAGACTTGGCAGGTACATCTATATGCCTTAGGTACTACTTAGTTCCTCCAGGTATCTGATTTCCAGTTGGTGCTGGAGATGAAAAAAAAGAGATGGTGGGATTTGGGAAATACTAAGGAGAGAAATTATAGATACAGTTCCAAGGTGTGCCCTATGGAGAGAAGAGGAAGTCAAAGAAATGGGATGATGGAGGTAACACCTATGTGAATCATCAATGCTGAAGGGTAGGATAGGAGGGACAAACTGGCCTCAGAGCTCTGAATGGAACCCTGGGATATAATTGTTTTAGTGTTTGGGGTACTATAGGCTCCCAGTTGTATTCAGGACCTCAATTTCCATCAGAGGTTCTTAGCTTTTTGGTCTATTTTACGAAGACTTTTTAAATGTTTTTTACTTCTTTATAACCATTCCTTTCTATAAAGTTCATTTCTGTCTTGCCAAGGATTTGTCTCCTCCTTCAGAAAGAAAGAGGACTCAGGGTGAATTGTATCAGGTCCGGTCCAGAACCCAGAAACACAAATGACATTGATCAAATGATGGGAGGGAAATGGAGACTGGCTAACAATCTGCCTATCGGGAATTAAAAACAGGTTTCGGGCTTCCCTGGTGGCGCAGTGGTTGAGAGTCCGCCTGCCGATGCAGGGGACACGGGTTCGTGCCCCGGTCCGGGAAGATCCCACATGCCGCGGAGCGGCTGGGCCCGTGAGCCATGGCCGCTGAGCCTGCGCGTCCGGAGCCTGTGCTCCGCAACGGGAGAGGCCACAACAGTGAGAGGCCCGCGTACCGCAAAAAACAAACAAACAGGTTTCACCTTACAAGCCAACTCTCTGGAGCACTATGTTGAGAAGGATTCAGAGGCCTGGACTAAAGTAGGGGCTCTGAAAGGAATCACAATTAACTGGTGATGTCTGTCAAGGGAATGAGACCATGTGCTCAAGAGTGCTACCTCTAGCTTGGGTGGTTTGTTTGCAGACTGATTAGCCCCCAGCAGATAAGGGTTAGACTGACTGGTCTCTAGTAGATAAAGGACTTCCTAGGCTAATGCAAAGGAGTCAGGTCTCTCTGTGTCACTGAAGCTCAGGACCTGTCAGGTCTTGGTCAGGTCCAAACCCAAGAGTTAGGAAAAACACTGAGTGTGAGAGCAGGAAAAGCCTGTTTATCATCACTGATGTGTGCTAAGTTCCTCACATGACTTGGTTGACTAGTTCAGGTAGGCCTGGGCTTTGGAGTCTTCCCTCTCAAGCCAGCCTTGCTACCTTCACATGCCCCAACAGGTAGAATGAAAGCAAGCCATGGGATCATCTGATCTGCACAGATTTCTCCGTTTCCAACAAGTCATGGGGATATGAGTTTTGCACATGGGACCAGCCCCGCCCCTGCCTCTGAAAGCCAACAGAGCTCTTGGGTCTCGTGCCCCCACTCTTGTTATGCCCAGAGGAACCACCGACTCCTCTAACCCCAACTAACAAAAAGGCTTTCTCTTGTAGGAGCGCTGTGTCATGGGCAAAACCTCCATAAATGGCGGTGACTTGTGTTATCTAGTCTTTTGCGAAGAAACTAGGAGCTGAAAGGGGAGAAAAAAGAGACACAATTTGAGCTTCACCTGTCAGGCAGCTATCAGGCGGGGAAGAACGTCCAGCATCCGCAGACCCTCAGGTGGTGGAGTTCACGGAGAGGTGACTAATTTCTTACTGCTCGGCCAGAGTATACGGGGTAGTTGCTCTGCGCGTGGATGAGGGTTGGAAGGCCCCACTCTTGCCCTTTTTTGTTTGTGATGGAGGAGGGTGAGGAACGCTGCAGGGACGACCGTTGGGTACAGTGAGTCCTTCTGCGCTCCCTGAGGGAAAGGCCTGTAACACACCCATGAGCAAGGGTGGGAACAACCTCCTCCCGCCCCACTCCCCATTCCAGGGGAATCGAGCTCCCAGGTCGGCGAAGATACTGTAGTGAGTTAGAAGGCTCCAGGGAGAGCGCCACGGGAGGTGCAGCAGGCACGCACCATACACCGTTTGGCCCTTTTCCAAAACTGTGGGGTCTGCGGTGGCGGGAAAAGCACCACCCAGCCTCAACATGTCACCTCGCGGAGGAGGAGCCAGGTGGGTAGGCGCCCCTCCAGGAAGGGCTGCCGCGTCCGGGCTTCGGGGCTTCCCCGAGGGGAGAGCGGAGCACTAGGACCAGGCCCGCGGGGTCCGCTGCCCTGGGGCTCTGGGGGTGAGGAGCCGCGCCCGGGCCACTTTCGGGTTCCCGAGGGTGGGGGAGTCGGTGCCCGGCAGCGGGCGGGCAGTCAGCCGCCCGGACCGTCGCCTCCCACCCCGCCCCCCGGCTTCCTGCGGAGGCCGCGGCCGCCATGTTGTTGTGGGGCTGAGGCGGCGCCGCGGAGCCCGAGCGGCCGTGACAGGCTGCGCAACAGGTTCGTTGGCGGCAGCCTGACTACGAAGCGGCCGCGGCGGCGGCGGCGGCGGCTGCTGGGCAGGGTCTCCCGGCGTCCGCCCGCGCCCGCGCCGCTGGTGCCGAGGGGCGCGGGGCCGCGCTGTGACGTGCGGGAGGCGCGGTGGCGCGCCAGGTGGGTGAAGCTGCTGCCGGGCCTGCCGCAGGGCGCGGGGCAGGTGCGGACGCCGCCGCGTCCGCCGCGGGGAGGCTCGCGGGCCGGGCTGGGCGCCCCGCACGACGCGGACGGGCCCTCGGGAGCCCGGGCGGCCCCCGAGCTAGGCCCCTGGCGGGCTTGGCGGCGCCGGGCGGAAACCTCCGGCGCCGGGTTCCTGCCCCCGCGGCGGAGCCAGGGCGGACGACGAGGGGCCGGGGCCGGGCTGCCTCTTCTCCACGGCCGAGCTCCGGCCCCCGGCCGCGGCCTCTTCTGGCAGGTGCGGACGCCGCGGCGGGCCGAGGGCGGCGTGGCCCCCTCGCTTTCGGGGTGCGGGCAGAAGAGAGACAGCCCTGAGGGGCACCCGCATGCTTCCTCGGAGCCCCATTTTATTTTCACGGAGTTGGTTTTCCTTCCTGGTAAGGGCTGGTGCGGAATGTCAGGTGAGCCGCATCCTGGTGCGTCAAAGTAGCCCGAGTCACGAGAGGCCAGTGGGCGGATGCTCGGCGTCCACCGCTCACCTTAAACCAAAGTTGGGAAATGTTACAATTTGACTTTAGTGTTATTGACTTCCCAGGGTGTACAGGAAGCACGGAGAGATGTAATCTCTTGGACCAGAGTAAAGTTTATTGCTTTTATAATTTTTTTTAAAAGACGCCTGCATATGCATAGTGAATGGGTAAACCGAGGCTGAAACTGCAGATGGCTTTGCATTTTGTAGAAAGATGCTGTATTGGGATTTATTAATCCTGTGCTTTATCGTCGAATGATTGCTGAGGGCAAGTATGCTTCATTTGAAACTTGTTTAGGAATTAGGAATATTTTTGATGGAGCCAACCGCTTTGTGATAGGAATTAAGGTTAACACAAAAATGTTTGCTTTACTAAATGCTCTAGTTTTTTACTAGTGTTTACTTGCTTAACCAGAAATAGGCAAGGTGTGCCTTGAAATTTTATGTTGTCCCAGTCAGCTTAATTTAGGTAGCCTAGACTCTGTAGGTTAAGCCTCTTAAGCCTCTTAAGAAAATTAATTGCCTCTCTCCCTGTGCTTGTTTGCTATGTTGTTAATCAGTGGTAAAACCTAAACGCAATCTAGAAACATAAAGTAGAACCTTTACATAAATTAATAATGACGTCCCTCAAAATTTAAAGATAGTAGCAGTTCTGATGTGCTAAGTTTCTTTGGCTGTGCCTACGATTTTCTTGTCATTTCTTTATTTCCCCCAGCTTTACTGAGATATGATTGACATATATCCTTTATTATTTCAAAAGTATGTAAGGTGCAAGTTGTTTTTAAAAGCTTCGTTTAAGGACAAACAGAATTTTGTGTTTTTTTTAGAGGACATGGAAAAAATGTGCATGGCTGCTGTTTTAGTGTAGTATTAATGAGCCTCAGAAGAGGTTGCATTTTATACTTTAATGCATGTAATTGTTCCTTTTGTTTACCTTTATAACGAAAGGTAGAATTGGCTGAGAAAACTTGACCTGTACTGAATTATTGAGCAGGGAGGTACTATTGTTAGTTCAGCACATCTCAAGGATAAAATCCTGATCTCTCCTGAATATGAGGAAATGTGTTAGGCATGTGCTGGGATTGGAATTATGGTTTTAAAATTTTTGTATTTTCACAGAATCAGAATAGTAAAAGGAACCTCTATACATCCGTCACCCAAACTCAGCAGCTTTCAAGATCTTCTTTACCCATTTCTTTCTTTCTTCCTTCCTTATCTTTATTTTTTAGTTTTTTCACTCTATATACTTATCATATCTCTTTTTTAAAGTGGAAATTTTCTTACATAACCCTAAGATTTTTATTTTATCGTATCTTTAATACAGTTTCACAAATTTCTTTCTAGTAAGACAAAAAGACCATTATTGGCCATCTCCCTTTTCAGCTACTTTCTTCAGTATTAAAATGTATTTGCCATTCTTGTCATTTATTGAGCACTTACTGCCTGCCAGGCCCTGTGCTGTGCTATATAATCATTTGAAGCTCACAAAGACCCTATGAGTAGTTCTTCCCCTCTCATCAAATAGATAAATGAAATGTTAACCTGAAGGTTAACTGACTACTCTAGGTTAACTGAGCTGCTCTAGGTCACTGAGCTAGTAAGTACAGGAGCCAGGTTGCAAACCAGGATCCTTCTAACTTCAGCACCTGTTCCCTTATCTGGTACACTCATCTTGGTTCAGAAATTAAAACAAAAACAAAAGGTTATTTGGGCATTCAATAAATATTTGTTGAATAGATGAAGGAAAGTACATATTATTCCATCGATAAGTAACTAGCATTTTTATATACTATATTTACTTGTAAAGCATTTATATTAACAAGTTCCAGGAATGATTCAAAATAAACTAATTACATTTCTCAAAATGGGGTATTTTATTACCATACAACAGTGCATTTTCTTGTTTTTCTTTTTTATATTCTGATCTTTTCAATACCTTATTTATGGAAAAATGTATGGAATAACTATTTATGAAGAAAAGCTTAAAAAAGGCAGATTTTTTTGTGTGTTAATTGTTAAAGGTGGATTCCAAGTATGAAGTAGAAAAATCATGTTTAGGATTAGTTCTGTAAAAGAATAGTTCTAAAGATGAAGATGCATCAGAAACGCTGTATCTTTTACTTGAGTTCATTCCTGACTTTTTGTCATCCTTTAACTACAGAGCACAGCGACTAATGTTAGAGTCCTATTGAGTAAGAGTGTGCATATAGGTATTGCTGAGAAGGAGGAACTGAACGGGCCTTAAAGGATCTGAAGGCAGAGAGGAAGTGGGGGAGGGGGGAGGAAACTGAGCAGAAATAGAAGTAGGGCAGTGAATACATCAAGAGATAATGTATTTTTACAACTCTAAGAGGGCAGCATATTTCATTTGCAAATGTATTATTTTGAGAGATTCACTTAAAAATTAATTTCACAGCTATATCAGGACACTGAATGATTTATTTATTTGTGAAGCTGTTTAGCAGTGATTATGGTAGACATTTAGGGATCTAATACCAGATGGCAGACATTTAACTTGTTTTACTTAAGCAACAGTTTCATGTTTTCTAGATCCTTTTCTTCACTAATACATATTCATGTTATGTGTTTCAATGAAAATTTTATTTATTTTTATTTTAACTGTGGTAGATAAGAGTACAGGCTTTCAAGTTAAGCCTCCTGCTCCCAGCTCCAACACTAAATAGCAACCTTGAGCAACTTATTTTAATTTGCTAAGCTTCTGTTTCCTTATCTGTAAAATGGGGGAAGTAACATTACCAACTCATAGTGCTGTTGTATATAATATAAAGTGCTTAGCACAGTGACTTCTGCTCAGTATAAGTGCTTAATAAATGTTACCTGTTATTATTCCAACTTATGTCGATGAGAAATTTCAAAACTAAACTTAGTCTCCTTTTTATTTTTTATTTATTAAAAAAAATTTTTTAACCTAGTAACTGGAAAAGAAATTAGCCTTTTAGGCCTTAATTTTTTTTTTAACATCTTTATTGGAGTATAATTGCTTTACAATGGTGTGTTAGTTTCTGCTTTATAACAAAGTGAATCAGCTATACATATACATATATCCCCATATCTCCTCCCTCTTGCGTCTCCCTCCCACCCTCCCTATCCTAACCCCCTAGGTGGTCACAAAGCACTGAGCTGATCTCCCTGTGCTATGTGGCTGCTTCCCACTAGCTATCTATTTTACATTTGATAGTGTATATAGTGTATATATGTCCATGCCACTCTCTCACTTTGTCCCAGCTTACCCTTCCCCTTCCCCGTGTCCTCAAGTCCATTCTCTATGTCTGCGTCTTTATTCCTGTTCTGCCCCTAGGTTCTTCAGAACCATTTTTTTGTTTCTGTTTTTTTTAGATTCCATATATTTGTGTTAGCATAGGGTATTTGTTTTTCTCTTTCTGACTTACGTCACTCTGTATGACAGACTTTAGGTCCATCCACCTCATTACAAATAGCTCAATTTCATTTCTTTTTATGGCTGAGTAATATTCCGTTGTATATATGTGCCACATCTTTATCCATTCATCTGTGGATGGACACTTAGGTTGCTTCCATGTCCTGGCTATTGTACATAGAGCTGCAGTGAACATTTTGGTACATGACTCTTTTTGAATCATGGTTTTCTCAGGGTATATGCCCAGTAGTGGGATTGCTGGGTCGTATGGTAGTTCTATTTTTAGTCTTTTAAGGAATCTCCATACTGTTCTCCATAGTGGCTGTACCAATTTACATTCCCACCAACAGTGCAAGATGGTTCCCTTTTCTCCACACCCTCTCCAGTATTTATTGTTTGTAGATTTTTTGATGATGATTAGCACTTAATTTTTTTTTTTTTTTTTTGCGGTATGCGGGCCTCTCACTGTTGTGGCCTCTCCGGTTGCGGAGCACAGGCTCTGGACGCGCAGGCTCAGCGGCCATGGCTCACGGGCCCAGCCGCTCCGCGGCATGTGGGATCTTCCCGGACCAGGACATGAACCCGTGTCCCCTGCATCGGCAGGCAGACTCTCAACCATTGCGCCACCAGGGAAGCCCTAGCCCTTAATTTTTAATCTTACCATTCCTAAAAGAAGGCTGGAAAATAGAGTAGAATTTAGCCACAATCCCATCTCCCAACAAAGAATCTGCCCTTTTAGTCCCCTTAATTTGGGGCGGTGGGGAGATGGGGAAACATAACCTGAAAGAAGAAAATGTTGTATATCTGCAAAAGAAACAACAGCTTTGGATTATTACTTCAAAGTCTTTGAATCCATATGCTTAAATAACTTCTACTTTTCAGTGTGAGGAGTGCTTGGCGAGTGTGAGGTTGATAATGGGAAAGAATGATCAAGGACGGTGGCAGTGTGAAACTGCAGAGCCCACACAGATAAGGACCCAGCAGGGTTTGCTCCGACAGTTAGGAGGACACTGATAACTGTTGCTTTATCGTTTTATTTTTGCTTAAAATATGTATTTGGACACTTTCTTCACCCCCTCACCCCTCCTCCTTCACACTTAAGAATGACTGCTTTTTATAAAGCAGAAACTAACACACCATTGTAAAGCAATTATACCCCAATAAAGATGTTAAAAAAAAAAGAATGACTGCTTAAATATAAGAATTAAGTAGGTCAAGTTAATAATTTCTCAATTTATGTAACATTAGGTGACTTTAATTTTAGTAAGTATGAGATACTTTTTGGTGAATATAAGTGAGAACTTCAGGATTAGTGAAGTTTGCTGAGAATGATGCAGGCTGGGAACACTTGTGTAGCATTCATTCTCTGACTTTGTGGTAAGCCCTAAAAACCGGAATTGTAGAGGAGAAGCCATGGTTAAGACTTGAGATTTAATTTCCCTTACTCTATTCACCTCATGAGAAACATTTTAGGCTTTCCCTCTGCTAAAGTTCCAGTGAAATGCTTAGACAACCTGTATTGGAAGGCTTTCCCTCACCACCTCTCCTTTCTTCTGGTGTCTGGTCTTCATTCCATGATTCTGATTGGAGTTTTTGCCGCCTTCTTCCAGCATACTAGCTCCTACCTCCAGGATCCGGGGTTGCACTGGGTCCTAGAAAGCTAAGTCACTTGGATGATGGAGATGGAAAGAGCTATTTAGGTTAGAGACAGATAACCCAAAACTTTCTGAACACTACTTTCCAATACCTGGGTTTTATAGTCTTCATAACCTAGTGGTAATCCCATTTTGAAAAAGTACATGCAGCAGCTCTCTCTTAAATCCATCTTTGCTATTGCTTTCCTCATTAAGTTGACTTTACCCCATCTTTGTCTTTCCAGGGGCTTCAATGAAAAAAAAAACCCCTCTTCCCACCTTTTCTGCCACCTGCTTTAACTTTCTTTTCTTTTTTCTCAAACACTGTCTTTCCTCTTTAAAAAGTTAAACCCAATAGAAATCACTTGTAATTCTTGGTATTGAATTAATTCTTTTAGCAAATAATGAGTGTCTACATGCCAGGAACTGGCCCAACCACTGAGAATATAAACAGTGAAAAAAATACACAAAAACCTTGGCCCTTGTGCTACTTGTATTCAAGAAGGTGGAGCAGGGCTTCCCTGGTGGCGCAGTGGTTGAGAGTCCGCCTTCCGATGCAGGGGACACAGGTTCGTGCCCTGGTCCGGGAAGATCCCACATGCCACGGAGCAGCTGGGCCCGTGAGCCATAGCCGCTGAGCCTGTGCGTCCAGAGCCTGTGCTCTGCAACGGGAGAGGCCACAACAGTGAGAGGCCCGTGTACCGCAAAAAAAAAAAAAAAAAAGGGGGGGGGGGAGCAGAGACAAAATGTCTAGGAGTTAGAATTTGTTAAGTGCCATGGAGAAAAGTAAGGTAGGAAATGAGGCTAGGGAATGTGTGGGTAGGTGGGTGAGGGTAAATCGAGAGAAGTAAATTGGCCTCATTCAAAATTATTAAGGAATTCAAGATTGGGGAAGGATTATTGTACACATTTTATGAGTAAATTTAATAGTATTTCAGGTCATTGTATTTAACAGAAATGTTTATCATTTACTGTTTGGTTTGGACCCAGCAAATCTCTTAATATTTCTATTTTCTAGTAACTTAAGCCAGAAAACAAAAAACAAAAAACCTCAGGCACAACATGAGCCTAGAGCAGAGATTTATCAAATAGTTTAGAATAGATACCTTAATTTGGTTTTTTCTAAAAGTGCTATGTTGTGTTTGTTTTAAAATTCTGTAGACTTTTTGTTTGTACCATTTTTATTGTGATGAGTAATATCATGTTCCTTGTGTAAAACTGGAAAGCTACAGGGAAGTTGAAAGAAGAAAATAATAGTCCCTAATTCATATTACCTGGAGAAATGTTCAGTGTTAATATTTTAGTAGATCTCCTTCTAGAAATTTTTCTTTGGGAAAAATGGAATTATATACTCTGCTTATATAATCTGCTTTTTAGCTTACGAGCATTTATCAAAAACCATGGTTCTACTTTATTATATATTTATCTACAATATAATTTTTATTGGCTTGCTACTACGGTATGTTAATAATGTCTAGTATTTATTGTGCATTTACTATATCCTGGTTATCAATACTTTTGAGACATTTTACATATTTTTGCTCATTTAGTCTTTAGACTCTCTATAAGAGCTGTTCTTTTATTACTTATTTTACAACTGAGAAAATTGAGCAAGGACAGGTTTAGTAATTTTCCCAAGATCCCATAGCCAATAAGTGGCAGCCATAGGTTATGAACTTAGTCTGACTGTATATACTGTGCTCATATCATTGTCTCATATTGGTTCTCTAACATTAAGGTAGTTTATAGTTTTTTTGTTGTTGTTATTTTAAATTGTGCCACAGTTAACATCCTTGTAACCATATCTGTGTTTACATCTATGATTATTTCCTTAGAATAAATTTCTAGTAGTTGCAGTGGTATTGGATCAAAAGGTATGGACACTTCCTAAGGCCCCTGTAAACGTATTGCCAAGTTGTCTTCTAGAAAAACTTGTCAGTACCAAAGTGTTCTCTTACCAGATGTAATCAGTCCTATTCCCCACATCCTCAGAAACACTGGCTTTTTTTTCTTTAATCTAATAATTTGATAAAAACCCTTGTTTTAATTTTTCTCTGAATATTAATAATATTATACTTAAATTTTTTTTCTTTGAGAAATATTTGTCTTTTTCTCACTTCATTGGTATGTTCATCTCTTGGTTATTTCTAAGAATTCTTTATATATTAAGAATATTAACTCTTGCTTATAGGTGTAAATTTTTTTCCAAGTTTGTTTCTTAGTTTTGTAAATTGATTCTTATCAATGATAATGATAATAGCTAACATTTATGTAGTAATCCCCACGTGTAGCACTATTCTAATTCGTTATATTTATTAACTCATTTAATTTTTACGACACCCCTGTGATGTAGGTGCTATTATTAGCTCCATTTACAAAGTCCTCTGACATTATGTTTTAAATTTTCAGACAGTTTTTTCTTCTGTGTCCTTGACCATTTCTGTTCCCAATTCCTAAAAATCTGTTTTCCTAGCCTACTGCGTGATACCTATTGTTTAGTTCTTCATTACTCAGTTTAGGATTCATTTCCTCTGGGATTACTCACCTAACAACTTTCTAGTCTTAAGGCAAAGTTAGGTGCCCATCTTCTGTCTTTTCTTTATACCTATAGCACTTACATGCAATACTCAGTTTTCGTCTTACTCCTCTTGTGTATTCCCTGCGCTTACACATCTTATACAGGTGCTATACCTCTGATGACTCCGTAAAGATTTGTTGATTTGAATTAAAGGTGCTCATGATGATGTTGGTGATATCAAGAAGGAAATCAACCTTCCCAATATGTAAAATAGAGAAACTTACACTGAGGAACTAACCTTGGAACTGCGCTTTGAAGACCCGTGGGGAAGGAGGGAGAGAGGGAGGGCCCAGAGACTAAAACCGAGTGAAAACAGATGTGGAAATTCCCCATTCGGGGAACCGCAAGTTATTTAGAGTGATTTTGAGGATTATCAACCTTGCCTCTGGGAAAGCCTGATGAAATAAGTTCTTCTTTCACCCAGCATACCTGGTCTAGTGTTCAGAATAGTTAAATCTTCCTTCTAGATTTCTTCTCCTGTGAAAGTGTTCAGTTTCTCTTCTGACTTCCCCCATTTTTCAGTGTGAGGGGACAGGGGAAGTTGGAGGGTCCTGGTGTAAACTTGGTAAGATCTTGAAATGCCCAGGGAAGTTTGGTGACTTGGTGGGGTAGGCCCACTGGCAGCCTTTGCCTGAAGTAGAAGCCTTGGGCTTGGGAAGAGAAGGAACCATGCAGCTTTTGTCCGTGGAGACTTGGGTTCCTGCACACCTTTCCCTGGCTGTCAGCACACTGGATAAGATCTCAACTCCTTTTTTCTCCAGGGTTCATTACGTTTCTGTTCTTCTAGCTTTGATAAGAGACTAAGGGACATTCTGTTGTTCCACTAGCCTAATCTTGAGGTATACTGACTGCTGATCTAGAAGAATAAAAAGTGAGCACTTTATATATTAACAACGTAATTTATTTGTCATTTAATTTGATATTTTTTCAAATTCCTTTCCTCTTTATGTCTCATCATGTAACTGAAACTTTTTTTCATTATGAAAATAATGCATGCTGATTGAAGAAACTTTGTAAAATAGAGGGAGAAAAAGTAGGAGAAAAAAGTTATTCCAAGTCCAACAACCAATGACAACCATATTTTGGTGTCTCCCATCCACCCTCTCTTTTCTCTTTGTTTTTGCATATATATTTTTGTACATGTTTTACAATACAACACTGTAGTTAGGAACATGGCTTGTGCTGTCTGGGGTTTTAGTTCCAACTTAGCCTTTCATTAGCTTTGTGAGTGTAACAGTCTCACTAAGCCTCAGTTTTCTTTTCTTTAAAAAGTGGAGATTTCCTAATAATATTTATCCCTAGAGTTGTTATGAGGATGAAGAGATAATGTATGTTTAGTGTGACCATCTCATAATGACTTTTCAATAAATGTAACAATAATAATCAGACCTGTCTTTTGGTTAGGTCAGCTGGGGCTGCTCTGGGCTGTGGTTGCAGGGAGGGGGGTGAGTCAGGGGTACTGTACCTTTCTTTTCTGAAATAATTAAATTTTAACTTCAAACTATTTTTTTTAATATTCTCAAGGGGCCTATGAAAATGTTTACACTGAGACCTCCTTTAAAGTGTGATTTATCTTGGGCTAGCCTCACAGTGGGTGAGTGGTCCTGGGCCTCAGACTTCTAGGATGGCCCTGATAATGAGGATATCAATGATAATGACATAACAGTGACAACAAGTAAAGACCTGAGTGTGAGGCTTGGTATTTGGTAAGTATTCAGTGATCGTTAGCCGCTGTTATTTTTAATAATGATAAATACACATTTATAGTATATCATAGGTTATAAGAGCATAACCAGTTTCCAGGTTATTATATGGTCTAGCTGAAATTGTTTATTAAAAGGTAGGTTATTGAGATATAATTTACATATCATTATGAATTTAAGTGGCACCATAATACTTGGCTCAGTGTGTCCTCCTATTATTGGATGCTTATATTATTTCCAATTTTTTTGTGTAGTAACTAATAATAACTGCAGTGAATATCATTGTAAGTAAAGTCTTTCCCACATTTATTATTATTTGCTTATGACAGATTTCCAGAAATGAAATTATTGACTTACAGGATAAGAACGTTGTTAGGATTCTTGCTGTATATTTTCACACTGCCTTCTGAAGAGCTCTACCAGTTTGCACCCCCATGAGTATGTCTGTAGTACTCATCTCTTCTCACGTTTGCTAGCCCTGACTACTGTCTAGTGTCTGTTGTTGTGGGGTTTTTTTAATAAGTTTATAAGGAGAAACAAAAGAGAACTTCATTTGTATTTTCTTGATTATTAGTGATGTTAACATTTATTAGCCAGTTTTATTTCCTCTTTGGAAAATTGTCTATTTATTTGTTTTCATTATTTTAGTAGTTCTCTGTATATTAAAAATAATGGCTGTCATATTTGTTGTGATTTTTTTCCAATTGTATATCTTTTAATTTTTTTTCAACAGAAGTTTAAAATACTTATATAAATGAATTTTTACAATTTCCTATGTGTTTTCTTGCATGGCTTCAAAACTTAGAAAGTTATCTTTATTTCAGAGAGGTGATATTTTACTTGAAGGTGAAGAATCTACCTGAATTTTTTCCCTCTGTACTTCTCATTCAAGTAAATAATTTTGCTTTAATATTTAGTCCTGATAGAAGAGAATAGACCAAATAACCAGCACCCCCAGCCCTCCCCTTACAGCAATGCAGGCTGAGTCACAAGCTATTCTTAGATGTTTTTTCCCCCTTCGTGTGGGTGAATTGTCTTGTTCAGTGTTGTTGACTAATTCTTCTAAAATTGGTTTAATTTAAATCTTTGATATTATTGGAGCGCTAGCTACTTCAGTATTAGTTTACCATTCCAGTTCTTTTTTTGCCCCGTTTATTGGTTGATTCTTTGTGGGCTAAACTTAACATTTATAAAAGTCCAAAGTTACAATTTATATTCAGACATCTTAAACTGAAGATGCTAAGTTGAAGAACTAGAACTAAGAACTAAGTTTGTATAGAACAATTCTCTTTTTGAAGCTTTTGAGTCTCAACATGCTTTGTGTATTTGGGGCCCTAAGCCTCTCGGTAGAAATAGTAGTCACCTTTTATTCAAATATAATCAATATTTGTAAGAAAAACATGTCCTTTTTATTAGTAATTGGTACAACTGTGGTTTGTTATACCAGTTCAGCGAAATCAAGCCAACTACAGTAGATCCCCCACATACGAATGAACTCCGTTTTGAGAGCGTGTTCGTAAGTCCAATATGTTCCTAAGTCCAACAAAATTAGCCTAGGTACCAAACTAACACATTGGCTATATAGTACTGTACTGTAATAGATTTATAATACTTTTCACACAAACAATACATAAAAAACAAACAAAATAAAGAAACATGTTTAATATTACAGTACAGTACCTTGACAAATACAGTAGTACAATACAACAGCTGGCATACAGGGGCTGTCATCAAGTGAACAGGCAAGGAGAGTTACTGACTGGAGGAGGGAGAGGAGGTGGGAGATGGTAGAGCTGAAGGATCATCAGCAATAGGAGAAGGAGGGCAAGTTGCAATTTCACCCATGCCTGAAGTTGATGGCACAGGTTCTGGTTCCTTGCTGGATTCAGTTCTGTCTACCCTCGTGAAAAAAACGATGCAGTGATGTTTGGGTAGTAGCTCTTTTTTTCTTGTCATAGATGACACGGTAGCACTGGATCGCATTCTGAACTGCTGCTGCAACCTTCATGTATGATTCTACGTTCAGGTCCTGTGCATCAAAAACTAACTGCCTCCTCAAATAAAGAAAATCCCCTTGCCACTTCCTGTGTCATGAATCTCTTCGGTTCTTCAGTCACTTCTTCCTCTTGTCGTTCCACTCTCTCCATTATTTTCACTTCTGTTTCCATCGGTATCGCTTGGCGCTTCTTAGCAGTACCAGCTACGTCAGTGCTGCTTTTACGCTTTCTTCCGGACATGCTGGGCTTGAAATAAAGATACTGTACTAGTGAACTCTATACAGTACTGTACAGTAGAGTACACAAAAGCACAACCACTTGTAGAGGATGCACGCACGTGACAGTGTACACCCAGCGTGTGAACTAACGTGATTGGACATGCGAACACATGTTCATATCTGAAAGTTTGCAACTTGAAGGTTCATATGTAGGGGACTGACTGTATTATAGTTGAAAATCATGTTGAAATAATAGTAGTAATAGCCATCATTTATGATCGCCTTGTGTGTGCCAGTTGCTTTACAGACGTGATAGCTGAGCCTTAAAAAAGCCTGGCATTATCCACATTTATAGGTTAGGAAATTGAAGCTATGTCATGTGGAAGTCTACTAAACTAAGAAGTAACTGCCCTGGGATTAGAGCTCAATTGGTTGATCTGCTTTCAAAGTTCAAGTTCCAGACTGTCAACTTGCTTGTCCTCAGTGCAGTTGAAAGGATGCTAATCTCTGAGTCAAAGCATTTGTGTTTATTAAAGGATATTTTAGTACCTACCATGTGGCTGACTGCTGAGCACTAGGTATATGAAGATGAAGAGACATTCACAGGAACTCACAATCTAATAGAGGTGGGCAGGAATGAAAACAAAGGTTACATTACTAGTTGGTATGTAGTTTAATGGAGATATATACAAGATAAAATGAGAATGTGGCAAAGAAAGCTTTTGTAAGTAGAAGTGTCACTGAGAAGGTAGGTAGTTACACAGATTCAGAGAGAAAGGGAATAGGAATAAGATGGGGCAGAGGTGGAAGGGGAAGGTATTCCAAGAGTGGAAAAGTAGGCAGAAGATAAACCCTAAAACACCTTGTATGCCATGTGAAGATTAGATTTTTTTTTAAAAAAAATCAGATTTATTGAGATATAATTCATAAACCATAAAATTCACCCTTTTTAAGTTTACAGCTCTATGGTTTTTATTAGAGTCACAGAATTGCACAAGCATCATCACAAATTTTAGAACATTTTCATCATCTAAAAGAACCCCCTATACCTATTAGCAGCCTCTCTCCATTTCCCTCCAATACCCCAAGCTCTAGGGAACCACTAATCTACTTTCTGTCTCTATGAATTTGCCTATTCTGGACACCTCATATAAATGAGAAAATAGAATACGTGGTCTTTTGTGACTAGCTTCTTTCACTTACCATAGTGTTTTTAAAGTGCATCCATGTTGTAGCACATGTCAGTAATTAGTTCCTTTTTATGGCCAAAGGTTCCATTGTGTGGGTATACCACATTTGTTTATCCATTCATCAGTTGATGGACATTTGGGTTGTTTCCACTTTTGGCTATTATAAATAATGCTGCTGTGAGCATTCGTGTACAAGTTTTTGTATGGACATAGGTTTATGTTTTTATTTCTCCTGAGTTCATACCTAGGGGTGGAATTGCTGAGTTTTATAGTAACCTATGTTTAACATTTTGAGGAACTGCCAAATTGTTTTTGAAAGCAGCTAAATCATTTTACATTCTCACCAGCAAGGTATGAGGGATCCAATTTAGTAGGAGATTAGATTTTATACTATTGGTGAGCAGAATCACAGAATCACAGTGGTTGAAAATTATTGGATTCTGTTGCTGCTTCCCAGATATGCAGCAACATATGCTAGGTCGGAAGGCCTTTTTCTGATGAATGAAAGTAAAATGCAAGTCATTTCCTCAATTCTTGGGGGCTGTTGTTATTCCGTTTACATAGTCTTTGATTTTTATGTATTCCTATAGGCTACTTATAATCTGAGTTATTAAGGATTACTGGAATTTAGTGTTCATAAACTAAAACTAGCCAATTTCTAGAGCTTCCTGAGGTTTCTTAGTTTTCTTCTAAGAAATCTGTTAACTCTACAAAACTTCGGCAGCACTGAATTGAATTGAAAAATTCCTACTATGCACGCCCACACTGATAGATACTATTTTCATTGCATCATTGGATTGTCTTGAGTTTGATTTGGTTCCCGTTTCTGCTACTCTTGAATTAACTGTAATTAAAGACTTATGTTAGATTTATTTTTGTTGACCATTTTGCTCTTGTGTAACTATTTCATTGCTATACTTTCTTCATCATGGAGTTATTTTTCTACTGGAAAATAGGAGCAAGTGGCTAGGTTGGATCTCTTGTTCCACTTAGGTGGGCCATGGTTAGAATAGTTTGAGAATGAATGGACTACATAATTGGACAGATTCTTTTTCACTCTATCCCACTCTAATAATTTTTTTAAATGGGTATTAGTGTACATTTAATTAAGGGTCTTAACTATGGACTACATGAATCTCTGAAAGTCCACAGATTGGCTTTGGAAGCCTGAAACCTTTGAAATTGTATGCCACATTTTGTGCATTTGTGTTTTTTTCCGAGAGAAACTGGGTTTGCCGAATTTCTTTAAAAAAAAAAAAGTCCATGACCCCTCAAAATTAAAGAATTCAGATGGGTGAAGAGAATTTGTAAATTTGTGATTTGAAGTATTTGGGGAAAGTGAGACCTTACTTTGGTTAGGTGTTGCTGTTCAGTGATAGATGTTTTCTGGATACACTTTTTTTTAAAGTGTGACTCATTCCATGTTAGAATATCTCTATTTTATTCTTCCCTGGTAATTTTTGTCCCTGTCAGAACTTGGAGTTTGCCTTTAAAGTCCTCATTGCATATTTATTATTTCATATTCACTTTCTTGAATGATTGGGATGTTCTATTTAAGTGTTATTTTTGCTGCAGTGATTGCATGCTTTACTTGAAATGTATTGATATTTTAAAAAAAGAGTTAATTGGCTTGCCAGAGTAAGAAAATGGATGAATGCTTTTCTATCCATTGGCCACTAGTTTTTCTTTCCTTTACTCTCTTGTTCTGTTTGTGTTTTGGTGGAGATTGGAATTTACCAGTAACCAGTAGAAGCTCTCTCATGTAGGCCCTTCTCTGGTGTGGCATCAGTTTGGATTCAGTCTCTTTAGGCCTCTGCAGTATGGTGTGTGTGTAGTATACTTTTCCTGTTTTAGCACTGGATGTAGCATGGTTGGATTTGAGATGAGGTTGGTAATTTCAGATAAATGTTTTTGGTAAAACAGACTTGTTACTTAATATTGTTTAAAATAGACTAAGAAATTGACGAGGGAGAGGCTCTGGGTGATTGATATGGGCTATAGGGTTAAAAGATGATGTAGTGTAGGGCTTCCCTGGTGGTGCAGTGGTTGAAGGTCCACCTGTCGGTGCGGGGGACGCGGGTTTGTGCCCCGGTCCGGGAGGATCCCACGTGCCGCAGAGCGGCTGCACCCGTGGGCCATGGCCGCTGAGCCTGCGCGTCCGGAGCCTGTGCTCCACAGCGGGAGAGGCCGCAGCGGTGAGAGGCCCACGTACCGCAAAAAAAAAAAAAAGATGATGTAGTGTAATACCAATATATTTGGTCATTGTCCCTGATTCCTGGCACAGAGCTCCTAAAACCTTTGGAATTCCCTGAGTGATAGGAAATCTGCTTTCCATCATACATGAGCTTATGTTAATGAGGTGACTGAGAGGGGCACCCCTAGATAGCCTCAGCATAAGGCTGAACAACCAGAGAGACCTAGAGGATTAGAGAGTGGGAATTTTCAGCCCCACTCACCAACCTCCAGGAAGAGGAGGTAGGTGCTAGAGTTTGAACTGTTTATACACACGCACACACACCCATATGTAATTTTTACGTAGTTGTAATCATAGTGTAGATTTTTGTCTACACGTTACATGGAAGAATTTTTTTTCTGTGTTGTTTCATAAGTTTTAATGGTTGTGATGTTTTTATCTAGTAGTAGGCTATGATTTATTAACCATACTCCTGTTCTCAGATGTTTAGGTTGTTTCAAGTTTTTTGCTATTATAAATAAAACTGTTATGAATATTATTATTTAGTGAATGTATAATAAACATTTATTATCACTTTGTTATAAAGCAGAAACTAACACACCATTGTAAAGCAATTATACCCCAATAAAGATGTTAAAAAAAAAAAAAACATTTATTATACATTTCCCTCAAGAGGTTTTCTTCTAATCCTTGACATGGGCTAACAATTTTGAATATTTGTATCCTATTCTAGAATTTTGTATTTTTTAGAAACACATTTGTATCATAAACGTTAGCTATCTACTGTGGCCTTGAAATTATCATTTGTAAATAGACGTATATTATTCTAAGTTAATATAACTTTATTTTCTTGTTCCTTTCTCTGTTAGATAAATTACCTTATTTGTATATTTTTTTCTACTGTTGATGACACTGTGATATGCATCTTTGCATTCTATTTTCCTCCTTTGGATTATTTTCTTAAGATAAGTTCTTACAAATGGGCCAAGTGGGGTATTTTGTTTTGGATGACTGTTGCCAAAGTTAAAGGCACATATTTTACCTTAAACCTTCTACTTCTGTGGTATTTGCCTTCTTTAAAAAATGGATACACTTTTCTTTTTGGACAGTTTAAAATTTACAGAAAAATTGAGCAGATAGTACAGAGTTTCCCATATACCCTTCTACTCATTATTGATAAATTAGTACAGTACATTTGTTACAATTAATGAACCAATGTTGGTACATTATTATTAACTAAAGTCCATGCTTTATTTACTTTTCCTTAGTTTTTACCTAATGTCCTTTTTGTGTTCCAGGATCCCATACCATAGTACCTTTAATTGTCATGGCTCCTTAGGCTCCTCTTGGCTGTGAATGTTACTCAAACTTTACTTGTTTCTGATGACTTTGACAGTTTAGAGGGGTACTGGTTAGGTATATTGTAGTATGCTCTCCTATTGGAATTTGGCTGATGTTTTTGTCATGAGACAGACAACCATGGACCAAGCAGGCAAATGAACCAGACGTATTCATTGCAATATAAATTTACCAAAATGAATATGTTTCTTGTATACCAAAAATATATAAAGTTAGTATGTCATTTTTACTATAACCATAAAGTACCTAGAAATAAAGGAGATAAGAGGAGGGATCTACTGAAGGATGCAAAAATACGCATCTGAGAATAGCCTCAAAAATTATGAAAAAATAGGATAGTGAGTAGAGAGGGATTTGCATATTCGAACACTATGGTAATTAGAACCCTGAGATAGGAGTACACAGGAAGACCCTCAGAACAGAAATATAGGCTGTGAGTAAACTTAGTGTATAAGAAAAGAGATGCATTTTAGATCAATTAGGAAAAGCAAATTATTTCATAAATGGTCTCAGAAAAAGTGACAGACATCACTAGTGCAAGAGTGGAGAAAATAATTTAGACTCATATTTGTCTTTCCGCTCTAAAATAAAAATCCAGATAGATCAAATATATAAATTTGGAAAAATATACAGGTACTAGAAGAAAATTAGGGCAATTTTCTGATGTGAGACAGGCCTTTCTTAACATGATAGCATACTCAGTAGTCATAAAGGAAAAGATTGACAAAAAGGTATAACAAAGTTGGTGCAACAACAAACTGGATAAAAAGTATTTGTAACATGTTACAAGTCTGGGAGACTGAAAGAGCAAAGTGTGAAATAGTCATCTAAGCAAGTGGGAAAGCAAATGGACTAGGGAAATGTGGACTTGTCAGGCAGGACATAGGGTCCACTTGAGTTAGTGCTCAGGAATCTAAAGTGAGACCAGTCAGCAACTTCATTTATATAGTCATGGAATAACTAGAGAGTTGGATTTAGAAAAGACTGAGATTTTGCCAGATCTGTAGTATGTAGGGAGAGAGGAGAGTGAAGTTGAGGGTGTATACAACTAACTCCTTATAATGGTGGACTGTGATATTTAATTTGGGTAAGGAGGGACATTAGGACATCAGGAAGGGTGTGAGGATATAAGGAAGATTGAGGGACAGTGAAAAGTTGATAAGACCAATAGTTTGCAGGTCCAGGTAGGGTTAAAGAATTGTTGGAGTTAGGGAACTGGAGAGATGGGGCTGTTGAGATGGTGCTGGTGAAAGGGGCATGGCAGACTTGAAATGGATTACAGAAGAGTACAGTTATTGGTAATAACAAGGCCTAGGTTGTGAGCTGGGAGTAGATGGCTAAGATAAGATGGAGGCGTAAGATTTTTGGAACAAAGGAGGTCAAAGACTTAAAGGCCAAGATATGGGCAGGATCATCTGTGTGAATATTGACATCACCAAGAATTTTTTGGGAATAATGCTGGAGAGTAGATAGTGAGCTAGGTGTTAAAGCAGTCAGGGAATTACTCTGGTGATTATAGGGGACAGCAGTGAAGAAGGAGAGCCAGTGGTCAAGTCAGATGCATGAAGGTCAAAAGCTAGTTTTCTTTTTCAACTTTTATTATGAAAAATGTCAAACATATGCAAAAGTTTGAAGTACAGTGATCATTTATTTTCTATATTACTTCATTTAGTAATCTACTTTTTACTTAAATGTGTTTTGTATTTTTGTGGGGGCTTTAATTCTTTTTGTAATAAGGCAGCCTATAAATATGTTTCCAAATTCCTTTCCAGAAAGGTTGTGCTGATTTACATTTGTTTTAGCTAGGCATTAAGACTATACTTTCAGGCATCATTTCTGTAGTTCGTATTAGCTAAGTATTGATGCAATACTTATTTTTACAGCTATTCTTACAGTTCCTTGCATTGTTGTTAGCCCTTCAGTATTTCATATGAACAAGCTGCTGCCTATTTTCCCAGACCACACTCTTCACTCTGCTTTTGCATGTACTATTTTACCTCTGCCTAGAAATTTTTTCCCCATATTCATTCATTTAACAAATGTTTTGATGTATAAGGCATGAGCTAAGTTGAAATGCACATGTCTGGTTGATTCATGGGAACTGATTTGCATGTGACCCTCTCTTTTTTTAGCCTGTAGAGGAGAGAAATTTGTGTTTAGGCACCTGGGCCCCTGGGACTATTGTCCCTTTGAACTCTTGTCTGGGCCCAAAGAAAAGAGAGAAAGAAGGGTTGCAAAGAAAAGCTTTACTTTCTCATTTTCTCAGCTTCTTTTTCCTCTGTTTCCAAACTTATGTATATTCATCTTTACCACTTTTCCTGTCTTTTATTCTGTCCCAGAGTCTAACTTTATACCCTAGAGCTGTCAACTTCCACTTTCTCTGGACCCAGACTTCTTTCTGTTAGGTAACCTCCTTTCCTTTTCCCTTTTCAAAATTAAATCTCTCCCTCTTCTGCTAAAAGTAGTTTTGTTCTCCCATCTAAAAAGTAAACTCTTATAATCTTTCCTCTTTCCTAAAGCCTCTTATCTCTCCTCCCACCCGTTTTTCCCCTTCCCTTAGCAACATACTTCTTGAGTCACCTACATTTCACCTCCGTTTATTGCCTAATCTACTTCAACTTGACTTTTACAGCCAGCTCACCATACTGGAACTGTACTCACAACAGATTGCCAAAACTAATGGCTTAGTCATGACTTCTGTGACTGTTCATGTTTGATGAATAGATATGTGGATGAAAGAAAAAATGAATGAATAGATAGATGGGGAACAGGTATGGAGAATATATGTACTCTGTAAGTTTCATATTACTGCAAGAACTATAAAGAAGTAGGTATTTTGCTTTAATCATTCTCTCGTGGAACTGACCTTGATCTCCTTGGGAATCAGATGGGGAAAGAACATTTTTCCAAACTAATCAGCAAGTTTGGAGAGTTGCCTTTTATGTATGTAGCACATGAAGTGGGGGAGGCACTGGAGCAAGTTTTATAAGATATGCCTTCAGGAACTTGATTATCTTGCATTTGAATGTCAGATCTTAAGTCAAATTATTTACACTAATCAGCATTCAACCAACATAATTCAAAGTATAATTGAAAAACCCAAGCCTTTCTCCTCATCCCAATAAAAAGCCTTTAGAATTCAATGAGAAATAAACTTTTATCTCTAAAAGTGTACTTACAAGAAAAAAAATAAACAAGTTACAGAAGGCCCATGTTGCAAGGAACAATTTGGTTTAAAATCCACAGCTCTGATGCCTGCAGGGTTTCAAGGAAGTAGTTTGGAGCCTGCTCTGCTTTCTTACCCGTTCATTTTCTACATACGTATTCAGTTCAATACTACCTTTCTCCATGCCTCCCTCGCTTTTTTTTTTCCCCCATATCTCAACCTATTCATTTACCCAGTTCATTTGTTCAGTAAGTAGATCTGGTTTAGGCACTAGGCATAGAGGTAAATAAAAATGGTCTGTGTCCAGAACACGTGAAACAGGCAAACACGTGAAATTGGGATACAGTATAAGTGAAGTTGTTGTGGGATGAACAGTGTTATGGGCATACCTAGGAGATAGTGACTAACTACCTGAGAGGACATAAGTCTTCCAAAGAAGAGGTGACATTTGAGTTGGGAGTTGAAGAATGAGAAAAAAGTATGGTGAACGTGACAGAGGGAACAGCTCTTTACAAAGGAATAGGGGAGTGAAAAAAGCCTCTCTGTTTCAAGGAGAAAGGTTGGTGTACTTAGGACATCTGAATCTAGGGGAAGTGTCTAGAGATGTGTGTGGTAAAGTAGATTGGGGTGGGATTTTGAAGGGTGCCATATTTCATACTAAGAAGTTTGGGCTTTAACTTGTAATCAGTGGGGGAATTTAAGTAGAAGGACATCAGTGGATGTTGTGGAAAAAACTAGCTCTGTGGAAGGCAGGAAGACCATTTTAGGAGGTTCATGCCCTAATTAATGTAATGACCCATTTACTGAGTCACAAGCTCCCGGTGATGGGCCTGGGAATCTGTAGAACTAGAAAATGTCCCAGGTGATATAATCAGGCAAGTTGGGAAACTTAAAAACAAAGCATTGGACGTAAGAAATGTGGTTTCTAGGACCAGTTTTGCTACTGACTAGCTATATGAGCTCACAGAAGTCTTTTAGTTTTCCCATCTTGAAAATTGAGGGTTTTAGACTAAATAATTACTGTAATTGTTTCCTTATAATTCTGTGGTTCTAAACAAATCCAACCTTAATTGAACTACTTTTTATTTATAATGGCTACAATTTTTTTTCCTTCTGGGTCTTACTGACCCTTTGTAGAAGAAGGATTTCCTACTCCTATTCAAGCATTTCTACTTTTCTCTGCCTTAGTATGAATATATTTACCACATTCTCCAAATTGCATTTGGATTATGTTAAATTGAAGCAGTGGTCTGCCTTATGCCTGCTATCTACCACACATATTTTCTTGGTTTCTAAAAAGGTAACAATGTCAGTTCTCCCCTTATGAGCAGGAAAATCTCCACATAAATATTCTAAAACCATTGATAATTAGCACAGTGTTCAAATTATATGATAACTGCAAACTGCCAAGATTGCCAATCATTACATGTTACCCCCTTTAAGGAGTAGAGAGAGGTGTTTATTGGATGCTGACTTCAATCACACATGCCTGAAACAGACATCAGCCCTGTAACTGGGGAGATGCTGATTATCCTTTTCCTCCTGTCAGAGGGTTATACCAAGAGGTAAGAAATAATTAGCACTCCCTAATTTATGTATGTGATTGCTTGTAGACCTAAGTGTTGGAGGGCATCTCTGGCTTGTGTTTCTTTTCCATTAGAAATGTAGCAAGAGTAAGTTGATCTGTTGCTTGCAGGAACCTGTGACCCACTCAGCATTAATTATTATCCCCATTTAAGAGAGGAAAAGGCAGATAAAGTCCATGGGAAGTTCACGGGCTTTAGAATTAGACAGGTTTAGGATTGCATCCTGGCTTCATCACTTACTAAATTTTGACAAGTAATTTAATTGTTCAGTTTCTTCAAGTGTGAAATGAGTACAGTATCTCCGTCCTCCAGGGGTATTGTGAGGATTATTAGTATTATCAAAGGTACCTAGCATTGTCTGGCACCTGTTAGACTAGTCTACAAGCTCCTGTGTGTGAAGCTCCTTGTACAGAACCTGAAATATTTTAGATTCTCAATGACTATTGAACAAGACAGATAGACAGTTAATGAAGTGTACTGCATTGACAGTAAGCACTTAGTAAATAGTAACTTTTATGATTACATAATGTAAAAATGTTGATTTTTTTAAAAAACATCAAATGTATCTGTTGTATTTTTCAAAATTTCAATTGTTATTATTTCTCTGCAAATATAGATTAGAATTGTTAAGCGTGAAGTAATTATTCTACAATAGGCCAGAGAGAATTGATATAAACATAACAGATATGAAACGGTAGGCTTTAAAAGCTTAATGGTCCTACGGATGGACCAAGAGAATATCATACTAAATGAAGTAAGTCAGGCAGAGAAAGACAAATATTATATCACTTATATGTGGAATCTAAAAAAATAATACAAATGAATCTATATACTAAACAGAAACAGACTCACAGACAGAAAACAAACTTATGGCCACCAAAGGGGAAAGGGAGTGGGGAGGGATAAATTAGGAGTATGGGATTAACAGATACAAACTACTATACATAAAATAGATAAGCAACAAGGATTTACTATATAATACAGGGAACTATATTCAATATCTTGTAATAACCTATAATGGAAAATAATCTGATATATATATACACATGCAAACATATATATAAATAAATTTTTTAAAAGTCATCTGAACAATCCAGATATAGTTGGGCAAAGATAATGTAATATTTTGCATTAAAAATTCCTAAATAAAGCATATATAAAAGTTTTAAAAAGAAGCTTATTGATTCCAACAAATTATGCTACCATATTCAGATGTTACCACAGTCAATCAGATGTAACCTACGTACATACATGTTATAATGTAGTACCTGCATGGATGGGTGGCTAAATCCCATGTACCAGGGGAAGAATATTCTGTAATACCAGTACCTTCAGCTTCCCTAAGGGGATTTGCCCTCCCTGCCCCTCACATGATTTGATTTATTTTTTTGGTTTTATTTCAGGATTAAACCTGTGATTATTGAGCATTTGTTATGTGGCGTTCTGTTGTATTCACAGAGTACATGATGACTAGCTAGAGGTTCTAGATAGATGATCTGTAAGTTTTGGACCTAGATCTAACTGATAAAGGCTTTGTGACTGTGGGATCCTTTTCCTTATTTGTCTTTTGTAAGCCTGTGCTTTTTCTTTAAGCTATCTTTGGAAATGCACATGCTTTTATGCAGTTACAAAATGCATTGTAGGTAATGCTTTTGGAGGATTTCTCCCACATTTAAAAAAAATCTCAGGAGAGGGGTGTGGGATGAATTGGGAGATTGGGATTGACATATATACACTGTTTATACTATGTATATACTATGTATAAAATAGGTAACTAATGAGAACCTACTGTATAGCTCAGGGAACTCTATTCAGTGCTCTGTGGTGACCTAAATGGGAAGGAAATCCAAAAAAGAGGGGACATATGTATACGTATAGCTGATTCGCTTTGCTGTACAGTAGAAACTAGCACAACATTGTAAAGCAACTATACTCCAATAACATTAATTTTAAAAAAGTGGATGCAGTAAACATATTAGAGTGCAAAGTAAATAGTTTGCAATTACAAATTAATCAAGCAGAATGAAGGTTAGAACAAAAAGGAGTCAAGGAAATCTTTTTTTAAAGTTATGGTAGAAATTATTGTTAACTGTATTTTCAGATATATTAAAGTATATTTTGCCTAAAAAAAAAATTAAATCTTGGGGAAAAAAATTCTCTCCTAATAAAATAGGGGTCCTAGCTACTGCATATCTTAAGTCAGTAGTTTCTTTGCAAGATTTGGCTTATTTTGGTTTAACATTACTTGTAATAATTTAAAATTGGGGAGGTAAAAGTGTTATACTTGTTTGTAGAATTTATTTATTTTTTAAATTTTATTTAATTTATTTATTTTTGGCTACATTGGGTCTTCGTTGCTGTGCGCGGGCTTTCTCTAGTTGTGGAGAGCAGGAGCTACTCTTCATCGCGGTGCGCGGGCTTCTCATTGTGGTGGCTTCTCTTGTTGCGGAGCACGGGCTCTAGAGCGTAGGCTCAGTAGTCATGGCGCACGGGCTTAGTTGCTCCGCGGCATGTGGGATCTTCGCGGACCAGGGATCGAAGCCGTGTCCCCTGCATTGGCAGGCGGATTCTTAACCACTGCGCCACCAGGGAAGCCCCTGTTTGTAGAATTTCTATATTTGAGGAAGTTGTAATCAAAACTTGATTTATGAAATTTCCTTCTGTGTTCACTTTATTTAGCTGGTGACACCACGCTTCACCCAGTCTCACAGAGTATCATTTTGGGAGTCGTCTCTTTGCTTCCTTTTTCTCCATGATCTCTTATGTCTAAAGAGTCCCTGAGTTCTACCTGCTTTAAACACTTCATTGCTTCTGCAGTTCATCCCTTCTCCTCTCTTCCTGAGGCCACTGTTCTAGATCAGGTGCCAGATAGCATTCTTATCTGTGCCAGTTATTCTAACTGATCTCCCCGATGCAGGCTTGGCCTTTTCTTCACAATTGACTGTCTTATTTTAAGTGAAATATGACTGTGTCCCTCCTTAAAACGTTTTAAAACTTGTCAGCCACAGGTTCAAGTACAAGGTTCTTAACATTATAGCTTTAACTAATTCTTACTCACCTGTTGAAGCTCTACACAGTACCACCTCTAGGAGTTCTTGACCACCCCACCATAGTTTAGGTATTATTTTTCTGTATAGTAAGCAACTCCAAACCTGGAGTTAACATTACCTTTTGAGAAAGAAGTGAAGAAAACTAACTGGTACATGGGTAAAATTTCCTCCTACCTAAGAAGAGTGTAGTGACAGGTGAAGTCTTAAGTGTTGTAAAAGGTTTAAAGTTCCATTGCAGTAAAGCTTAAAAAAAGAATGTGCACTTTGAGAGGGAGGGTGGTTTATCATGGTAACGTACAGAAAAGCTGGGAGTCAGAAGACTGAAACTGGCAGTGCCATTCCAAACATTATTGGGGGTTTGCTCATCCCTACTGCCCAGTCCTTGCTTATCCCTGTTGTGTAGGTAGATGTGTCAGACTGCTGATGCCTGATACCGTTAAACATTTTAATCACAGTTAAATCCCTTTGCTCACCACACAATGATCTGGCCAAAATTTAGTAGATGATCGTTTGCTTTATAGGAAGAAAAGCTGCTGTTTGTTCTCTTAGCCATTAAATTTATAAATGAACAAACTGGATTTATAACCAGTTTTTTCGTGACTTACACTGCAGTCACTATGATATGGTGCCTTGTAACACTTCTTGGCAGCTACTCAGCCAACTTCTCTGGTGACACCTTCCACCACGACATGCAACTCGTTATGCCTTCTTTGTTCAGATGGCTTGTGCAAACATTTTTCCTCAGGCTTCTAAAAATGTTAATATTTAAATGAGAAGCCCGCGCACCGCGGCATGTGGCATCTTCCCAGACCAGGGCTCGAACCCATGTCCCCTGCACTGGTAGGTGGATTCTTAACCACTGCACCACCAGGGAAGCCCAACATACATGTTTTAATAGTTACTTTTAGTCCATTTTTATAAACCTGTAGAACTTAATTACAGCTATGCTACATTTATTTTGGATATTTTTCTTGTTTGGGGATTTTTTTTTGAAGAAGAGTATGGATTTCCATGTTATTGTACAATTAATTTATAGAGTTGATTTCTTTGAAATAAATTCTTGCCTAGCTGTAACAACCCTCCTCTTTCCCAAATTAATTTCTACAAAATTGGTTCATGCCAAAGGTTTCTCTATTAAGTATTTGCTATTAAATATGACTGTTTTTCTTTTAAATAGTTTTATTTTAAAGGCAGTACCATTACTCAACAAAATCTCCTACCCTTCCCCAAATGTAAATTGTCTGTTCGGCTGCTGCCGAAGCCCTGCATTGTTTTTTGTTGGAAGTGTGAGCTGAAGGGGACAGACATTCCTACTCCTTAGCGGAAGCACTAAGCTGCAATCTGCCCTTGTTGTGTTATTAATGGCACAATGTTTTCATGTTGTAGATGGCTGAGTGCTAGCAAGGAAAATTCAGGACCATGATGGCTCAGTTTCCCACAGCTATGAATGGTAAGTGGCTTCGTGCTTGTGGCAAGAGAAAGAGGTTATGAGATTTTTTTTCTTTGGTAGAGGTTATAAAATTTCCATTTAGATATTTTTCTGAAACTTATAAATGAAAAACTTAAAGTATTCTTGTTGAAAGTATTTAGATAGTTTATTTCAGAACACTGCATGTATCTTCTATTAGAATATTATGCAGTAAATCCCACGGCTCAGTATAAGCATGTTCTGTAGTATCATCTGGAATGTGGTGCTTGCCTTTGAGCAGTTAAGAATAACCTAAACATTGTGTTTAATGCGTAAAACTGGAGGACAAAAAGCTTAGTGCCATAAGTGGAGAATATTAAAGCTGTTTTTGATAGCATGAGATGATTGTAAACTGATTAAACCAGTAAATATTCAATTACTAATATACATATAAAATTGGTTCATTTTCCCTTTTATAAAGGATTATGTATGCCTATACCCAATTGTTTAATAGGAAACATATTAGAGGAAAATGTTTAGGTAATTTCAATAATAAAAAGTTTTTAAAGTTTTTTTTCCTGATCCTAGCTTTATTTCCCAGATATACATTAATTACCCTTAATAGGTCATCTTACTGTGTATGTTATTTATAATTGAGAAAATGCATTATTATTATTTTTTGTGTGTGGTGCACGGGCGTCTCACTGTTGTGGGCTCTCCTGTTGCGGAGCACAGGCTCCGGACGCGCAGGCTCAGCAGCCATGGCTCACGAGCCCAGCTGCTCCGCGGCATGTGGGATCTTCCCGGACCGGGACACGAACCCGTGTCCCCTGCATTGGCAGGCGGACTCTCAACCACTGTGCCACCAGGGAAGCCCGAGAAAATGCATTATATTTTTAAAATCACTAAACAAATCAAAGATGCTGAGTTCTTAATTTTGAGGTAAATTTTATTAGCTAATTAAAAATATAAAGAAATAGAGGGTCCAGTCAATAATTCTTTAACACTTGAATTGAAAACCATAATAGAAAAGAACACTAGAAAGAAAAAAAGAGGAAAAAATCACCAATAATTCCACCACCTTCACAAAGGGATTATGTTAATGTTACCATCTAGTATTTGTTCAATTACATTAAAAAAAAAAGTGTTCTCACTCATAGGGCAAGATCAGTACATTGTTTTTTTGTTGCTGTTTTTTAAAATAAATTAATTAATTTGTTTTTGCCATTGCTGGGTCTTCGTTGTGGTGCGCAGGATTCACGTTGTGGTGGCTTTTCTTGTTGCGGAGTACGGGCTCTAGGCGAGCAGGCTTCAGTAGTTGTGGCATGTGGGCTCAGTAGTTGTAGCTCGTGGGCTCTAGAACACAGGCTCAGTAGTGTGGCGCACGGGCTTAGTTGCTCTGCAGCACGTGGGATCTTCCTGGACCAGGGCTCGAACCCGTGTCCCCTGCATTGGCAGGCGGATTCGGTTTTTTATTTATTTATTTATTTATTTTTTTACATCTTTATTGGAGTATAATTGCTTTACAATGGTGTGTTAGTTTCTGCTTTATAACAAAGTGAATCAGTTATACATATGTTCCCATATCTCTTCCCTCTTGTGTCTCCCTCCCTCCCACACTCCCTATCCGACCCCTCCAGGCGGTAACAAAGCACCGAGCTGATCTCCCTGTGCTATGCTGCTGCTTCACACTAGCTATCTACCTTACGTTTGGTAGTGTATATATGTCCATGTCTCTCTCGCTTTGTCGCAGCTTACCCTTCCCCCTCCCCATATCCTCAAGTCCATTCTCTAGTAGATCTGTGTCTTTATTTCTGTCTTACTCCTAGGTTCTTCATGACATTTTTTTCCCTTAAATTCCATATATATGTGTTAGCATACGGTATTTGTCTTTCTCTTTCTGACTTACTTCATTCTGTATGACAGATTCTAGGTCTATCCACCTCATTACAAATAGCTCAATTTCGTTTCTTTTTATGGCTGAGTAATATTCCATTGTATATATGTGCCACATCTTCATTATCCATTCATCTGATGATGGACACTTAGGTTGTTTCCATCTCCGGGCTATTGTAAATAGAGCTGCAGTGAACATTTTGGTACATGACTCTTTTTGCATTATGGTTTTCTCAGGGTATATGCCCAGTAGTGGGATTGCTGGGTCATATGGTAGTTCTATTTGTAGTTTTTTAAGGAACCTCCATACTGTTCTCCATAGTGGCTGTACCAATTCACATTCCCACCAGCAGTGCAAGAGGGTTCCCTTTTCTCCACACCCTCTCCAGCATTTATTGTTTCTAGATTTTTTGATGATGGCCATTCTGACTGGTGTGAGATGGTATCTCACGGTAGTTTTGATTTCCATTTCCCTAATGATTAATGATGTTGAGCATTCTTTCATGTGTTTGTTGGCAGTCTGTATATCTTCTTTGGAGAAATGTCTATTTAGGTCTTCTGCCCATTTTTGGATTGGGTTGTTTGTTTTTTTGTTATTAAGCTGCATGAGCTGCTTGTAAATTTTGGAGATTAATCCTTTGTCAGTTGCTTCATTTGCAAATATTTTCTCCCATTCTGAGGGTTGTCTTTTGGTCTTGTTTATGGTTTCCTTTCCTGTGCAGAAGCTTTGAAGTTTCATTAGGTCCCATTTGTTTATTTTTGTTTTTATTTCCATTTCTTTAGGAGATGGGTCAAAAAGGATCTTGCTGTGATTTATGTCATAGAGAGCTCTGCCTATGTTTTCCTCTAAGAGTTTGATAGTTTCTGGCCTTACATTTAGGTCTTTAATCCATTTTGAGCTTATTTTTGTGTATGGTGTTAGGGAGTGATTTAATCTCATACTTTTACATGTAGCTGTCCAGTTTTCCCAGCACCACTTATTGAAGAGGCTGTTCTTTCTCCACTGTACATTCCTGCCTCCTTTATCAAAGATAAGGTGACCATATGTGCGTGGGTTTATCTCTGGGCTTTCTATCCTGTTCCATTGATCTATATTTCTGTTTTTGTGCCAGTACCATACTGTCTTGATTACTGTAGCTTTGTAGTATAGTCTGAAGTCAGGGAGCCTGATTCCTCCAGCTCTGTTTTTCATTCTCAAGATTGCTTTGGCTATTCAGGGTCTTTGGTGTTTCCATACAAATTGTGAAATTTTTTGTTCAGTTTCTGTAAAAAATGCCATTGGAAATTTGATATGGATTGCATTGAATCTGTAGATTGCTTTGGGTAGTATAGTCATTTTCACAATATTGATTCTTATAATCCAAGAACATGGTATATCTCTCCATCTATTTGTATCATCTTTAATTTCTTTCCTCAGTGTCTTATAGTTTTCTGCGTACAGGTCTTTTGTCTCCCTAGGTAGGTTTATTCCTAGGTATTTTATTCTTTTTTGTTGCAGTGGTAAATGGGAGTGTTTCCTTAATTTCTCTTTCAGATTTTTCATCGTTAGTATATAGGAATCAGGAGATTTCTGTGCATTAATTTTGTATCCTGTTACTTTACCAAATTCATTGATTAGCTCTAGTAGTTTTCTGGTAGCATCTTTAGGATTCTCTATGTATAGTATCATGTCCTCTGCAAACAGTGACAGTTTTACTACTTCTTTTCCAATTTGTATTCCTTTTATTTCTTTTTCGTCTCTGATTGCTGTGGCTAGGACTTCCAAAACTATGTTGAATAATAGTGGCAAGAGTGGACATCCTTGGCTTGTTCCTGATCTTAGAGGAAATGCTTTCAGTTTTTCACCATTGAGAATGATGTTTGCTGTGGGTTTGTCATATATGGCCTTTATTATGTTGAGGTAGTTCCCTCTCTGTCTACTTTCTGGAGAGTTTTCTATCATAAATGGGTGTTGAATTTTGTTGGAAGCTTTTTCTGCATCTATTGAGATGATCATAAGGTTTTTCTTCTTCAGTTTGTTAATATGGTGTATCACATTGATTAATTTGTGTATATTGAAGACTCCTTGCATCCCTGGGATAAATCCCACTTGATCGTGGTGTATGATCTTTTTAATGTATTGTTGGATTCTGTTTGCTAGTATTTTGTTGAGGATTTTTGCAACTATATTCTTCAGTGATATTGGTCTGTAATTTTCTTTTTTTGTAGTATCTTTATCTGGTTTTGTTATCAGGGTGATGGTGGCCTCACATAATGAGTTTGGGAGTGTTCCTTCCTCCGCAGTTTTTGGAAGAGTTTGAGAAGGATGGGTGTTAGCTCTTCTCTAAATGTTTGATAGAATTCACCTGTGAAGCCATCTGGTCCTAGACTTTTGTTTGTTGGAAGATTTTCAATCACAGTTTCAATTTCATTACATGTGATTGGTCTGTTCATATTTTCTATTTCTTCCTGGTTCAGTCTTAGAAGGTTAGACCTTTCTAAGAATTTGTCTGTTTCTTCCAGGTTGTCCATTTTATTGGCATAGAGTTGCTTGTAGTAGTCTCTTAGGATGCTTTGTATTTCTGCGGTGTCTGTTGTAACTTCTCCTTTTTCATTTCTAATTTTATTGATTTGAGTCCTCTCCCTCTTTTTCGTGATGAGTCTGGCTAATGGTTTATCAATTTTGTTTATCTTCTCAAAGAACCAGCTTTTAGTTTTATTGATCTTTATATTTTCTTTGTTTCTATTTCATTTATTTCTGCTCTGATCTTTATGATTTCTTTTCTTCTACTAACTTTGGGTTTTGTTTCTTCTTCTTTCTCTAGTTCGTTTAGGTATAAGGTTAGATTGTTTATTTGAGATTTTTCTTGTTTCTTGAGGTAGGCTTGTATCGCTTTAAACTTCCCTCTTAGAACTACTTTTGCTGCATCTCATAGGTTTTGGATGGCCATGGTTTCGTTGTAATTTGTCTCTAGGTATTTTTTGATTTCCTCTTTGATTTCTTCAGTGATCTCTTGGTTATTTAGTAACGTATTGTTTAGCCTCCATGTGTTTGTGTTTTTTACATTTTTTCCTCTATAATTGATTTCTAATCTCATAACGTTGTGGTCAGAAAAGATGCTTGATATGATTTCAATTTTCTTAAATTTACTGAGGCTTGATTTGTGACCCAAGATGTGATCTGTCCTGGAGAATGTTCCATGCGCACTTGAGAAGAAAGTGTAATCTGCTGTTTTTGGATGGAATGTCCTATAAATATCAATTAAATCTATCTGGTCTATTGTGTCATTTAAAGCTTGTGTTCCCTTATTAATTTTCTGTTTGGATGATCTGTCCATTGGTGTAAGTGAGGTGTTGAAGTCTCCCACTATTGCTGTGTTAACTGTTGATTTCCTCTTTTATAGCTGTTAGCAGTTGCCTTATGTATTGAGGTGCTCCTATGTTGGGTGCATATATATTTATAATTGTTATATCTTCTTCTTGGGTTGATCCCTTCATCATTATGTAGTGTCCTTCCTTGTCTCTTGTAACATTCTTTATTTTAAAGTCTATTTTATCTGATATGAGTATTGCTACTCCAGCTTTCTTTTGATTTCCATTTCCATGGAATATCTTTTTCCATCCCCTCAATTTCAGTCTGTATGTGTCCGTAGGTCTGAAGTGGGTCTCTTGTAGACATCATGTATATGGGTCTTGTTTTTGTATCCATTCAGGAAGCCTGTGTCTTTTGGTTGGAGCATTTAGTCCATTCATGTTTAAGGTAATTATCGATATGTATGTTCCTGTTACCATTTTCTTAATTGTTACGGATTTGTTTTTTTAGGTCCTTTTCTTCTCTTGTGTTTGCCACTTAGAGCAGTTCCTTTATCATTTGTTGTAGAGCTGGTTTGGTGGTGTTGATTTCTCTTAGCTTTTGCTTGTCTGTAAAGCTTTTGATTTCTCTGTTGAATCTGAATGAGATCCTTGCCGCGTAGAGTAATCTTGGTTGTAGTTTCTTCCCTTTCATCACTTTAAATATATTATGTCACTCCCTTCTGGCTTGTAGAGTTTCTGCTGAGAAATCAGCTGTTAACCTTATGGGAGTTCCCTTGTATGTTGTTGTTTTTCCCTTGTTGCTTTCAGTAATTTTTTTTTGTCTTTAATTTTTGTCAGTTTGATTACTCTGTCTCTCAGCATGTTTCTCCTTGGGTTTATCCTGCCTGTGACTCTCTGCACTTCCTCGACTTGGGTGGCTATTTCCTTTCCCATGTTAGGGAAGTTTTCGACTCTAATCTCTTCATATATTTTCTTGGGTCCTTTCTCTCTCTCTTCTCCTTCTGGGACCCCTATAATGTGAATGTTGTTGCATTTAATGTTGTGCCAGAGGTCTCTTAGGCTGTCTTCATTTCTTTTCATTCTTTTTTCTTTATTTTGTTCTGCAGCAGTGAATTCCAGTATTCTGTCTTCCACGTCACTTATCTGTTCTTCTGCCTCAGTTTTGCTGCTATTGATTCCTTCTGGTGTATTTTTCATTTCAGTTATTGTATTGTTCATCTCTGTTTGTTTGTTCTTTAATTCTTCTAGGCGTTCATTAATTCTTCTAGGTCTTTGTTAAACATTTCTTGCATCTTCTCGATCTTTGCCTCCATTCTTTTTCCGAGGTCCTGGATCATCTTCACTATCATTATTCTGAAATCTTTTTCTGGAAGGTTGCCTACCTCCACTTCATTTATTTGTTTTTCTGGGGTTTTGTCTTGTTACTTCATCTGGTACAAAGTCCTCTGCCTTTTCGTCTTGTCTATCTTTCTGTGAATGTGGTTTTCCTTCCACAGGCTGTAGAATTGTCAGTTTTTTTAAACTTCTGAAGAATTGACAGCTAATGCAGACTGTAGTACTTAGGAGGTACTTATCCTCCTACTTAGTTTATAAAATAGCTGAAGATTGAAGATAATCTTGTATATATCTAATTTAAGTCCAATTCAAGGTTTAAGATCTTATTGAAATAAGCATCCATGTATAGCACAGAGCCTTCAAAAGCAGTGTTTGCTCCTTTAGTAAATTCTCAGTTATTGATTGGGTTAAAATTTTTTCATGCCCAATACCATTGGAACTTGTCTCTAAGTGCCCTCCCTACACCAGGCTGTTTGTCTAAATACTTCTGACATAGTCTTCAAATTTTGCCATGTCTACTTTATCATCCTGAGACTAACCACAGACATTTTAGACTTTTTTGGTTCTTAGAGCTGTGTTGTCTAATATAGTAGCCATTAGCTACATGTGACTATTTAAATTTATATTTACATTAATAAAAATTAAATTTAAATTAATAAAAGTTAAGTAAAGTAAAAAATTCAGTTGCTCAGTCACACAGCCACATTTCAAGTGCTCAAAGCCATGTATGGCTAGTGACTACTGTGTTGGACAATGCACATACATCTCAGAAAGCTCTGTTGAACAGATATTCTTTTCTTAGTCTGTTTGCTTCGTCTCCCATCTCCTTAACAAAACTAAAAAAGATCACTGCATTGTATATTTAACCATTTGTGACTTTTACTTCTGACGTCTTTTGCACCAGCAGAATCATCCTTGCCAAAGCCTTCCTTAATCATGGTAGGTTTGCTTTCTGCTTTTCAAAAATTTAATGAAATTTTAAATACACAGGGCATGATATATGAGCCATAAGGTGATAGGCAAGAGGCCACTTCAGATACATGTTGCTACCATTTCATATTGTAGTGTAATGTGGGTTGTTTCAGCCTCAAAATTGTGGAGGTACTAAAGACTGGTTATGTGAGTACCAAGTGCTGAAGCCCATGACAGTGGCTCTGTCTAAAATGTGGAAGAGAGAAGGGAGAAGGAGAGAAAAGCAACAGCTAGTGGCTTTAGGAGGAAAAAAATACCATTTTTAATTTTAGAGCTTTATTACCTTTTTAGAATTTTAGAGCTTGTTACTGTTTTCAACTGTGTAATTAAGAAATTTTTGTTAAGCATTGGACCTGTAGAATCAGCTGTAGTGTTGTACTGCACATATAACAACCCAAGCATTTATTACTCAGGTCCCTACAGTTGAGACTTCAGTTCTATCTAGACCAGTATTCCAGTTGTGTTTTAGAGATTTAAGTTAGTACTGGGTCAATATATATCATTTGACTCTTACTTTGAATTGGAGAAATGTACCAATGAAGACTATTTCTGGTATCATTTAATTTTTATAGCATACAAGTGGGATATAACCTTTCTGAATCATGTATGTTCAGAACTATGTGTTGGAATACTGCTGTGTCACTACCCAGCTATGCAGCTTAACCATGTGGAACTTATTTGTGTGTGTGTGTATGAACATATGCATATGTATGTATATCTATATATGTAAAACAGGGATGACACTACTTATTGCATGGGATCTAGCATACTGTGGTTGTTCTGTAAACCTGTATTTTTCCTGCTACATAGACAATGAGAACATATTTGACAGAGCCAGTAGATGAGACTAAGCAACAGAAATCTTTATGAAAATACCACATTCTCAATTTAGTGATGAATTGGGGGGCAGTGGATAGAATTGTAATAGATTTCTAAGGTGATCATCAGACAATGTAAAAGATTTTAGATTTTTAAGGAAATATTGAAAACATCAACCCCAAAACTTAGGTTTTCCTGCCTTTCTATAAGACTTATGAATAAATGTAGATTAACCTTAGGATATATTTTACTTGAAGTTCAAAATAATAGACTGTTGGCTCTTTAAAAGGTTCTGTTAGTATATATTCTAAATAAGAAAGCTAGAGTTGGATCAACTATTTTAAAATTGGCTTTGAATTACATATATTTCATAGTTTTCTTATTTCTATATGACTTTTCCTTTCTGTAAAATTCTAGTGCGTTAATAACATGTTTTAATATGGTCATCTTTGGGGAAGTGTTCAGAATTGAAGATTATTTGAATACTACTTAAAAATTATTCTCATATGACTTAGGACATTTTTATTCTGTTAGTAACATTAATCATGATAATATTTAATCATGATTGTTGTGTGTGACTCTCTTGGCTTGTGGTGTCCCTTAAATATTAGAAAGTCTCTGAGCTCATTTAAGGGGGTCGTTTTATTTTTGTACCACTCGTCCTTACACACATTGGTGCCCTATAAATGTTTGTTGAATGAATGTACAATATATGAAGGTGTCAAGGTTGCTGGTTGGAGTCACGAAGAACTAAGCAGTAAGCATTATCAGATAGGGTGAGCTGGCCACTGCAAAAACAGGTACCCAAAGAAAGGTGAGGAGATAGTAGTATATAAGAAAGTGTTATAATGTGATAAGGATTGACACAGATTCCCTTCTGCTGAAACAGACTTCTCTGTAGTCTTAGGATAGCAGTCTGTCACTGCCTGGGGATGATGTATGTTAGAGCAGCTCAAGCTTCCCCAACCAGACTGTTCAGACTTAAAATAGTCGTAAGGTTTCTGACTAAAAGGCCTCACTTTCAGTATTTTCTGGCAAGAGTACCTTTATCACAAGAAAAGCCTGAGAAAGATTTTAATGCTCTGCCTTCTCCTTAATTATGTTGTTCCCTGGGATTGGGTTGAGTAAGGAAACTGATTTATTTAGCACTCTCCATGTGACAGGCATGTGTTAGAGGCTTTATATTTTTGTTTTAAGTTGGGTTTATTGAGATATAATTCACCCCTTTTTAATACAGTTTGATGAGTTTTGACAAATGTATATAGCCGTGTAGATTGAGATATGGAACATTTCCATCACCTAAAATTTTCCTTTGTCCCTTCACCTTACCCTTAGCTACTGGCAACCACTGATCAGATTTCTGTCTCTATAGTTTTGTCTTTCCAGAATATTATATAAATGAAATACACAATAGGTAGCCTTTTGTATCTTTGTGGCTTCTTTCACTTAACAGAATACTTTTGTGATTCATCCATGGCGTTGCATATATTTCTCTTTCTTGCCAAGTAGTATTCCATTGTATAAATGTGTACCACAATTTGTTTACCCATTCATCTGCAAAAGGCATTTGGGTTACTTCCAGGTTTTGGAACTTTAGACATAATGTCTAAACCGGCTATAACCATCAAATGACAGATTTTTATCTGGAAATAGGTCTTTATTTCTCTTGAGTAAATTCCCAAGGGTTATTGTTGGGGTGTTATTATGGTAAATGTATATTTAACTTCATAAGAAGTTGCCAGACTTTTCCAAATTATCTCTTTGCCTTCCCACCAGCAATGTGTGAGAGTTTTGGTTGCCCAGCATCTTTGCCAGCATTTTTTTTTTAATTCCAGACATTCTAATAGGCATGTAGTGATATCTTATTGTGGTTTTTGTATTCACTTCCCTGATGATCAGTGTCATTGAACATCTTGTCATATGCTTATTTGCCATCTGTGTATCGTTTGATGTGTCTATTCAGATCTTTTGCGCATTTTTCAAAGCAGGGATTGTCTTCTTATTGAGTCGAATCTGTAGTTCTTTAGATATGCTGCATATGTGTCCTTTATCACATATGTTTTGCAGATATTTCCTCCTAGTCTGTAGCTTGTCTTTTCATTTTCTTAACACTGCCTTTATGAGAGCAGAGGTTTTAGATTTTGATGAAGTTCAATTTATCGAAAAATTTTTAATGGTTTGTGCCATTTGTGTCCTAAAAAGTCTTGCCTTAACCAGAGTCACAGAGAGTTTCTTCTTTGCTTTCTTTAGGAAGTTTCATAATTTAGCCCTTACATGTACATTAGATATGATCCATTTAGAGTTAATTTTTGTATATGGTACAAGTTTGAGATTCTTTTTTTTTAAATGGATGTCCAGTTCTTTAAGCATAATTTGTTGAAAAGACTATTCTTTCCCCAGTGAATTATCTTGATATTTTTGTTGAAATCAACTGACAACATATCTGTAGGTCTGTTTCTTTTTAATTATCATCAAGGTGCAGATTAAGACCCTTAATTAAGCCTGCATGGATTCCAATCCCGCCTTTAACATTTGCCGACTTTGTTACCTTGGACAAATTATTTAATCTCGCCATGCCTCTGTTTTCTCCTCTGAAAAATAGTGATAGTAATAATAGTTACCTCATAGAATTCTTGTGAGACTTAATAGAAACAATACATGTAAAACTCTTAAGAAAAGTACCTGACACATGGTAAGTTTTGTTAAATGTTAGCTATTGTTATTTTGTCAGTCTAATAGATAAAAAATGATATTTAGTGTTTTTTAGTGTGGATATGTTACATATTACGTGTCGTATTTACAACAACCCTGAGGAGTTAGGTAATACTCTTGTTTATAGAGGTGGCAATCAAGGTACAGAGAATGTGAGCATCTTATCTGTGTACACTGGGAGACAGTGTAGTGTAGAGAGTTCAGGCTACCTAGGTTCTAATCTCAGTTCTGCCACTTGTTAGTTGTGTGACCTTGAGCAAGTTCCTTTACCACGGTGAGTTTTGGTTTCCTCATCTGTAAAATGCGGGTAATAGTGTAGTACCTTATATATAAGGTAGTGGTGGCAGTCGGTGAGTTACTGTATTTGAAGTCCCTGACCGATAGGGCTCAATAAAGGTGAGTTGCTTCCATCTTTGTAATCCTTTTTGTTGTGGTCATTATTTTTTTATCATCAGCATCATTTTTCCAAAGTCATACAGTATTAAATCAGTTCTGTAGCCACGCTACTTGCCTTCCTAGTCACAGGATTCATGATTGGTTAATTTATTTCATGATAAACTAATAAAGTAGGGGTTTCTTTACCATGTGTATGGTATTTATTTTAAAAGTGTGTAGGTTTAGCTATTTTAGGTCCCCCACTAACCCCACCCCCAATGCAAGGCTTATGGGGATCTTAGTTCCTGGACCAGGGACTAAACCAGGGCCACCGCAGTGAAAGCACCAAGCCCTAACCACTGGACTGCGAGGAAATTCCCTGTTTCTTTATTTTTAACTCTAATCTTAAATCTTGTCTTTAAGAGAGGATGTTTATAGATTTTTTTTAAAAATCCAGTCATTTAAGGCTTAGAAATATTAAATCCATCTAGTGTTTAAAATTATAGTGGGCAGGGCTTCCCTGGTGGCGCAGTGGTTGAGAGTCCGCCTGCCGATGCAGGGGACATGGGTTCGTGCCCCGGTCCGGGAAGATCCCACATGCCGCGGAGCGGCTGGGTCCGTGAGCCATGGCCACTGAGCCTGCGCGTCCGGAGCCTGTGCTCCGCAACGGGAGAGGCCACAACAGTGAGAGGCCCGCGTAGCACACACACACACAAAAAAATTATAGTGGGCACCTATATTTCAGTGATATGCATTCCTGTAAACAACTTTGTAAGGCAAATTTTTATGGACTATAGTCAGCAAATATGTTTGAGTTTACATACCTAAACATACTTGGTTTCTTGTTGGTAGAAGCTGAGTAAACTGAAAAGGTAATCAGAAATGAAGTATAGGTGATTATTAGCCATGTTGAATATATAGCTTTAAAGACCTCCACAGAAAGCTGATATAACTATATGTGAAGGATGGACAACAGAAAGATTTGTAAATAACTCTTGTCTTTCCCCAAGTCCTGATCTTACCTCTCTGCTTTTTCTCTACTCCAGTTTTTCCAGACATTTTTAAGTGTTTGTGCTGGGTACTCTGCCAGTTCTGAGCATAGAAAGATAAACACACAAAGCTCTTGTCCTCCAAGGGCTCATAGTCTGGTAGAACAGATGGATAGCAAACAATTACAGAACCTTTTTAAGTGCTCTATAGAAGCATGGAGAAGTCTCTTGAGAATCTAGGGGAGGAAGCAATTAATTTGACCTGCAGGTGTCAGGGACCTCCTGGAGAAAGTGACACCTGTCCTGGACCTTGAAAGAGAAAGTTTGAAATGGAAGACGCTGATATGAATGGCAATCCAAGTAAAGGGAACATATGTCATGGGATGAGAAAGAGGATGTTATGTATATGGCGTTTGTAAGAATTTACTTTTCTGAGATAGGGATACACTACCAGCATTCTTGTTGTTCTTGGTTTTTGTTTTGTATAGATTTCTTGTTAAATAGTAAATAATAGTATCACGATTAACATTTTTCTACATATTTTTTATATAATCAGTGTTCAAAAATTTTTTTATTTTTGGCCGTGCTGTGCAGCTTGCAGGATCTTAGTTCCCCCACCAGGGATCAAACCTGGGCCCCCTGTGCTAGAAGCATGGAGTCCTAACCACTGGACCACCAGGGAATTCCCCCCCCCCCCAATGTTTTAAGATACATTATTCCAAGGGAAAATTTGATTACTCTGACATGTAAAAGAGACACATATTTTTATATTCAAATGTCAGTTTATATGTATCTCCTTTACATTTTGTTGCTGGTCTTTTTTTTTTTTTTTTTTTTTTGTGGTACGCGGGCCTCTCACTGTTGTGGCCTCTCCCATTGCAGAGCACAGGCTCCAGACGCGCAGGCTCAGCAGCCATGGCTCACGGGCCCAGCCGCTCCACGGCATGTGGGATCTTCCTGGACCGGGGCACGAACCCGTGTCCCCTGCATCGGCAGGCGGACTCTCAACCACTGCGCCACCAGGGAAGCCCCTGCTGGTCATTTTTAAATTACAAAAATAATACTGCTAAAGTAAAATAAATATCAAAGTAGTCAGGGAGGCAATGTGGTGTAATAGTTAAGAGCAGAAACTTTGGACTTATACTCTAAAGTACAGGAAGATTCTAGCTAAAAATTGAATCAGCTATATGGTGTTAGGCCAGTTACTTAACTTCCCTAGCTTTGTTTTTTTCGTCTGTAACTTCTGTAAACCTTGTTCACGAACTGTTGTAAAAATTAAACGTAATATTAATATGCTTAGCATGGTTGCTGGTATAAAGTAATAGTAAATAGTAGTTGCTTCTTCTACTAAGTACTACTATTACTCTGCTAATGTTGTTGGACTTTAAAAGCAAATGATAAGAGAGGGAAGGTTGTTTCTCTGAGATGGTCAAGAGTTGAGAGAACAGTAGGGTAAAGGGGATTTAAAAAAGATCTGCATATATCTCTGTGAGAAAAAGTAAGATGAGATTAACTCATCTTTTAACAGGATAGAATTGCAAGATGCCTGTGGCATCCTTAGGAGAAAGAGACCACATACTTCACTTTGACAGCCACCAGTTGTTGCCTTTGGACAGCATTATTTGCTAGTTGTCCTGAGTTGGCTGGAGCAGAATATTCTGCGGAGTGATAGAAAGAAGAGGAGGCAAGGTGCAAACCTGGTTTGTATAGGACAGTGTTTCCTCACCCTGGCTGCACAAAAGAATCACCTGGAGAGCTTTTTAAAAATTGTGAAGCTTGTGCCTCATTCCCCAGAGATTCTGCTTTACTTGGTCTGTTGGAATAGGTTTTGTCTCCTAAAGCTCCCCAGGTGATTCAGCCAGGGGTTGCATATCTCTGGTGTAGGACATTGGCTAGTCAAGTATTGCCTGCTACATACTTTATACTTTTGAAATCACCTTTACATACACCATTCTTAAAACAAGTCCTAGGTAAGGAAACAAAGGGTGAGGAAGTTTAAAGGCCTGCTCAAGTCACAAAACTGGTTAGCACACAGGAGCAGAATCTCCACTGTGTTCCTTTATGCTCCACTGCTGCCATTTAGCTATGAAAGGAAGAGGGTGGAGATGTATTTGGGGGTAGTGAGTTGAGACTGGGTCTCATGTTCAGAGCAAATGGAAAGGATCATAAAATCATTGTTTGTTTTTCATGGCTTAAGAGACCCTCAGACATTTTCAGATTTAGCAGACCATTGTCTGTTTTAACACCTCTGGTAACAAAAGAGTAATTTCTGGTGGGGTTGATTCCCTCTTCATACAGTCCTAACTTTCTTCAAAATGGTGGTCCTTTTCCTAATTCATGTATGGAAGGCAAATAACCACTTCGTATTCTGCATAACAATTTGTAGAAACACTTAGAGTTGCTACCATGTCTTCTTTAATCTTTTTTTTAAACTGAAGTATAGTTGATTTACAATGTTGTGATAGTTTCTGGTGTACAACAAAGTGATTCAGTTATACATATATATATACATATTCTTTTTCATTATGGTTTATTACAGAATATTGAATATAGTTCCCTGTGCTATACAGTAGGACCTTGTTGTTTATTTTATATATAGTAGTTTGTATCTGCTAATCCCAAACTCCTAGTTTATCTCTCTCCCACCATCTTTCCCCTTTGGTAACCATAAGTTTGTTTCCTGTTTCTGTTTCGTAAATAAGTTCATTTGTGTCATATTTTAGATTCCACATATAAGTGATATCATATGGTATTTGTCTTTCTCTTTCTGACTTACTTCACTTAGTATGATCATCTCTAGGTCCATCCATGTTGCTGCAAATGGCATTATTTCATTCTTTTTAATGGCTGAGTAGTATTCCCCTGTGTATACATACCACATCTTCTTTATCCATTCATCTCTCAGTGGACCTTTAGGTTGCTTCCGTGTCTTGGCTGTTGTAAGTAGTGCTGCTATGAACATTGGGGTGCGTGTATCTTTTCGAATTATAGTTTTATCTGGATATATGCCCAGGAGTGGGATTGCTGGATCATATGGCAACTCTATTTTCAATTTTTTAAGGAACCTCCATATTGTTTTCCATAGTGGCTGCACTAATTTACATTCCTATCAAGAGTGTAGAAGGGTTCCCTTTTCTCCACATCCTCTCCAGCATTTATTTGTAGACTTTTTAATGATGGCCATTCTGACCAGTGTGAGGTGGTACCTCATTGTAGGTTTTTGATTTGCATTTCTCTAATAGTTAGCAATGTTGAGCATCTTTTCATGTGCCTATTGGCTATCTGTATGTCTTCTTTGGAGAAATGCCTATTTAGGTCTTCTGCCCATTTTTTGATTGGGTTATTTTTTATTACTGTATTGTATAAGCTGTTTGTATACTTTGGAAATGAAGCCCTTGTCATTTGTATCATTTGCAAATATTTTCTCCCAGTCCATAGGTTGTCTTTTCATTTTGTTTATGGTTTCCTTTGCTGTGCAAAAGCTTGTAAGTTTGACGAACTTATGGTTACCGGGGGGATTGGTGGGAGGGAGGGATGGTTAGGGAGTTTGGGATTGACATGTACACACTACTATATTTAAAATGGGTAACCAACAAGGACCTACTGTATAGCACAGGGAACTCTGCTCAATATTACGTAACAACCTAAATGAGAAAAGAATTTGCAGAAGAATAGATACATGTATTTGTATAACTGAATCTCTGTACTATACACCTGAAACTAACACAACATTGTTAATCAACTATACTCCAATATAAAATAAAGAGTTTTAAAAAAGCTTATAAGTTTGATTAGGTCCCATTTGTTTATTTTTGCTTTTACTTCTATTGCCTTGGGAGACTGACCTAAGAAAATGCTGGTGCAATTTATTTCAGAGGATGTTTTGCCTATGTTCTCTTCTAGGATTTTTATGGTGTCATCTTATATTTAAGTATTTAAGCAATTTGGAGTTTATTTTTGTGTGTGGTGTGAGGGTGTGTTCTAACTTCATTGATTTACATGCGGCTGTCCAGCGTTCCCAGCACCACTTGCTGAAGAGACTTTCTTTTCTCCATTGTATATTCTCGCCTCCTTTGTTGAAGATTAATTGACCATAGGTGTGTGTCTATTTCTGGGCTGTCTATTCTGTTCTGTTGATCCATGTGTCTGTTTTTGTGCCAATACCACACTGTTTTGATTACCGTAGCTTTGTAGTATTCTCTAAAGTCTGGGCGGGTTATGCCTCCAGCTTTGTTCTTTTTCCTCCGGATTGCTTTGGCAATTCTTGGTATTTTATGTTCCCATATAAATTTTAGGATTATTTGTTCTAGTTCTGTGGAAAATATCATGGGTAATTTGATCCCTGTCACCTTAAATCTGTAGATTGCTTTGGGTAGTATGGCCATTTTAACAATGTTAATTCTTCCAATCTAAGAGCATGGCATATCTTTCCATTTCTTTGAATCATCTTCAGTTTCCTTTATCAGTGTTTTAGTTCTCAGCATATAAGTCTTTCACCTCCTTCGTCAGGTTTATCCATAAGTATTTTTGTATTTTAGTGTGATTTTTAAAGGGGGTATTTTTTTTTTTTTTTTTTTTTTTTACTTTTTCTTCCTTAACCTTTGATTATTCAGGCTTAATATCTTTAGTTCCTTAATTGCCTCATAGAATATTTCTAGGCCTCTCATACCACCTTCTTCTCTGGAGCTGCTTTGTTGTTCCTATTGAAATATGCACTCATAACTAAGTCTTGTTTCAAGATAGTGATTTAATTCTATGTTATTGGCTTTTCTCTTCCTGGATCCTATTTAAATTATCAAAGAGAACATAAAAAAAAAATCCAAGGTAGCTTTAGGAAATCACATCACCGTCGGTGTACCAAAAACTTTGAAAGTTTCTAGAAATTATGAAGCAGATTAGATTGGATTCAACATAGACATAGGAGAGTCATGTTTGATAAATAAATGGACTGATGTTTTCAGTAGAGCTGTTGAGTAAAGGGGGCTGGAATGCAGGGTGGAACATGGGACTGATGGCAAATTGAAGGATTTCTATGACTCCAATGAAGTTGGAGCAGTTCTCTACAGAATTTAACCTCAAACTTTATGGATGCAAACAGTACTCTAAGTAGGGCATTTGTTACAGAAATAAGATAAAATTTCAATGAACTACCGAAAGACAAGTGAGGGCCAGCATGTTGGTCTGGAATGACTGGGGGCTATAGACACAATGGGAGTTTATACTTACAAGCTGGTTCCTGTGGGCATTAACTGGGTGCTCATGAGAAAGATGGAGGCTGTGCAAGAGACCAGAAAGAGCCCCCACCTCAGTTGCAGGCAGCTGTAGGCAGACAAACATGAAATACCATGCATTTCCTTGCATCTCTTTTTCCTATTAAGTAAAAACCTTAAGCCACTGAGAGTGGGTCAGTTAAAGACTCACCCCAAAGACACAGGCAGAGACACATTGCTGCTGGGGTAAGAGTAGAAGAAAAACCTGTCTGCCCCTGAGCGCAGGGGAAGGAAACCTTGTGTCTAAGATTCTATACCAATACCAAGCAGAGGTATTACTCCTACTGCTGCTGGTGGAGCAGCAGGAAAGTGCTTCCCAAGACCAATCACAGATACAAGGAGAAGTTTGGATGCCCCAGGGTGGAGGGGCAGGAACAGAGAAATCCATACCCCTGGGACTCAGGTGCACATGACCTGCCTAAGACTGAGAGTGGATGAGGATCAGATGGTAGTGAAAGCCATCTGGTTGGGGATGGCAGACTCAGAGTCACATAAATTTTAAGGTGCTTCCAGCAGTTTAGGAGAGCCACACCAGTGCATTGTCCTTAGGGAAGAAGACTCCAGGGCCAGTTCTGAAAGAGAAAAGGTCATGCTTCTCCCACTCCCATACCTCTTGGGCTCTAAGGTATGTCTCTTCAGATGCCTGCTCGTTGCTCTCCACTGCCAAAAGATCTCGGTGTTCCATTTAGTTATAACTTCACTATCTTCTAGTGATCTAGAAGTGTTAGGTGCAAGAGGGACAGGGACATTTTTGTAAACCCTAACCAGAATTAACTTTGACTCCTCTAGGTCCCTTTTTAGCTGAGCTGCCACCTGGAGGATGCACCAACCAGCTAAGAGGCGATGCTGATCCCTTTCTTAGGGACAGCACATTCAGTGGCCAAACTGTCTGAGTTTAAGGAGTAAGGTGAACCAGGAGGAGGTTATGGAAGCAGAGTCAGACATCATCAGTGCATTGTTGAACAGCTTTTCTGATAAATGATTCATTAGCGTCAGTGCAAATAGTCTAGAAAGCTAAAAACATGACACAGATTACTTTCAAGGGCCGCAGTAGTATGGACATGAGGGGCTGATTGGTAACCTGAAAAAGTGTCAGCAGCTTGAGGAACCACCAGTAGCCCTAGGGGGAGATCAAAAGTTTGATGTAGTCCATCTGCCAAGAGCCAAAAAAGGGCAGTGCCCTGTGCAGTGAGACCTCCCAGACAGGAATCATTAAGTCTGGCATGCAGTGGTATCCTCTGCATCAGAAACACAGAGTCAGACTTAATCAGAAGCTTGATTTCAGTCTAAATTAGAGAATGGACTCTTGCCATGGGTAGCTACATTAAGTGACCCAGACCATTCAATTAGCAATTAAAATTTCTTTTCAGTTTGCAGCCCCAAAGAGGCTACCTTTAATCTGTCGGTTGTAATTTTCCAAGTGGCAAACCAAACAGCTGGGCCACTGGCAACAGCCCAAGAATCTGAGTTCTGCCCACTGAAGAGAATGCTGTGTCTCCTTCTGGTTCTGCATAGCTCTGAGGCTGAACAGTCATGGCAGCCCAGTGGACACTGTCAGCTTCAGCTTCTATAAACCATTAGTGAACCAGGCTGAGGCATTTCAGGGAACCTCATTCATCCAGTAGCTTTGCTTCAGACAGTGGAGTAGGAATAAAGTTTCCCCTCAGAGGATTGGCTGCCACTTTTTCATATAAAGCCAAAATGCCGTTGGGGCAAGGCTGTCCTGTATTCTTGAATATACCATTTCCATTTGGCAAGCAAGGCTTTTGGGGGTGCTTCTCACCTTGTTAGTTGTGGAATTTAAGTTTGACCCACCCCCAAATGGGACTATCAGGCCAGAGAGTCACTAGGCCTGCCTAGATCAAGCAGACCCATCTGGAGGCTGTTTCCCTTTGCCAAAGGCTCCACTTGGCAGAATCCTCAGTAACAAAGATTTGTGCTGTTTCCAGTACCCAGAGTCTAATTGTGTTGGGGTTCACCAGCTAGTCCTGCTGGTGGAGATATTTAGCTTAGCCAGCAGTAGTATATCAGTGTTAATTTATGTGTTTTGACAAATGTGCTGTGGTTATGTAAATTGTTAACATAGTGGATATTGGATGAAGGATATACAGAAACTCCATACTATCTTTGCAACTTTCCTGTAAATCTAAAAGTATTTCAAATTGAAAAATTACTTTAAAAAGTACCAGATGGGGCTTCCCTTGGTGGCGCAGTGGTTGAGAGTCCGCCTGCCAATGCAGGGGACACGAGTTCGTGCCCCGGTCTGGGAAGATCCCACATGCCGCAGAGTGGCTGGGCCCGTGAGCCATGGCCGCTGAGCCTGTGCTCCGCAACGGGAGAGGCCACAACAGTGAGAGGCCCACGTACTGCAAACTTTCCCACACTCACGTGGTGCTTTAGCTATTAGTCTACTCAGTGCAGTTGCAGTGTCTTGAACATGCCTTGACTTCTCATGCTACGCTGTTTTTGTAGGAAATGCCCTTATCCCACCTCTTCACATGGCAAAATTAAAGCCAAGCTTCAAGGCTGTGCCTTGGTCTTACCTTTCCTGTTAGCTCATCATTGATGCTTCTGACTCAGTACTAGCACAGCTTTTTTTTTTTTTTCGGTACGCGGGCCTCTCACTGCTGTGGCCTCTCCCGTTGCAGAGCACAGGCTCAGCGGCCATGGCTCACAGGCCCAGCCGCTCCGCGGCACGTGGGATCCTCCCGGACCGGGGCACAAACCCGTGTCCCCTGCATTGGCACGCGGACTCTCAACCACTGCGCCACCAGGGGAGCCCTAGCACAGCTTTTTGTATGTATTTCTGCTTAGGCTGCTTCACAGGTTAACATTGTAAATGCTGGTAGTCATCTTCTAGAGTAAGAGTTGCTTGAGGATGGGAATAATACTTTATTCATCCTTTCATTTCCAGTATTTAGCTTGTTGCCCACTTCCAGTGAGTCGTACACAGTAATTGTTCAAGTAGATGTTAACTGGGTGAGTGAGTGAAAAGCCTTAGGGCCATGCTATGTATGGTTATGATAGAGCTTTCCTCTTTGTGTCACTTCAGTATTAAGTACTGTCATTAAATGGATATTTGTGATTCTTGTTTACATTTTGGAATTGTATTTAAGTATTCTTGTGCATACATTATAAAATCTTTTTCTTTCATTTATGTTTTAGGAGGGCCAAACATGTGGGCTATTACCTCTGAAGAACGGACTAAGCATGACAAGCAGTTTGATAACCTCAAACCCTCAGGAGGTTACATAACAGGTTTGTGTTTATATTTTATTTGTAAATTATGCTCCTTTTCATGTAGTATCTTATAATTAGTTTTAATTTGACTGCCATCAATTTGTATTATTTAATGATAAAATTCATATCAATCAGAATTCTAGAATTTTTTTAAAATGTGACTTTCTTATTTTACCCGGAACCATCTTAATTTGTTGTCTTTGGATTTGGCATAATAGAAGATCTTTTCCTGATCCTAAACTTTAATTGTCCAGTTTCACATTTTAACCTTATATCTGGAAAGTTTTCCATTTATTTCTCAAGGTAGTTGAGACTTTTTTCCCTAAGCAAATTTATTAATGTGTTCTTAATATGTTGTGCCAGTTACTAGTATAATGATCAGTATTACTAAAACCTAGTAGAAATATATATATCAGATCAGTTTTCTTGAAAATAATCTAGAATTTTTTTTTCTGGAATCTGTTTTCCTAACATTTAGCCCTCTGTCTTTGGGAGGCTTTATAAGCATTGATTGTTGATGCTATAGCCCTTGTTTTGCAAGAAGTCCCCCAGAACCAAAAGAGGATTAATTTAGGTGTGTCTTTCAAATTTTTTTCTATAAGTGAAACTTTCTTTTCTATGCTAAAGCACCTTAGGGCTTTATTTACAGTAGTAGTAAATATAATGGCTAATATTTACCAAATCTGTACTGTATTTCAGATACTATACTAAATGCACTATCTCCTTTAACCATCACAACAAGCCAGTGACGTTGCCCTGTCGTTGTCTGTATTTAAAGATGATAGAACTGAGACTTTGAGGTGTTCTGTAACTTGCCAAGAGATGGTTAGTGGTGATCTGGGCTTGGAAACCTTTCAGTCTGACTTTGGAGTCCATCCTCTTAAACATTATAGTTTAATGTTATTTGCACTTCAGTAATAAAAACTACCTTACCTGGTATCCAGGTTGGGATTTGATTACCCTACTTACAAGGTAATAATTTGGTCTGTTACTGTCTCATGGATGCTGGCAGAAGACCCAGAACTCCTGAGTCAGAGACCAAGGACACTCTTTCTAATGGCACAGCTGGTAGCATGAGCACCGGCATATTTCTGTCCATTTCCCTCGTCCCCTGAGTCACATAGGGGCCAGGCAGAGGGGCCAGAAGGATGCTGCACATGCGGTGGTTGTGTTATAGAAGAGGAACACTGGGCTTCAGGGAACCCACCATTTTTCAGCAAGCAGTAAGCAAGCTTATTCTTTGGCCCAGAGGGAAACATTACCTCATCCTTCAAGACAGCTCACTGCAAACCCAACTCTGAGACATGATCCAGGTAAAGAGCAGTTAGGATCTTACGTTCTTGGCATACACAGCAGGACATATCAGACATATCAGACACCCATGAGGAGTATCTTTCCCAAACCTTGTATTTTTTTTAATTAGAGCTCTTCTAGGGAATAGTGTTTTTAACTATAAATTTTATTAGATAGGTGTATTATCAAATAAGACCCTAATTATGAGGAAAAACTAAGATGAATAATGTAATCTTTCATCACTGATTAATGCATATATAACTTCAGTTGTGACATTTTTGTTTTAAAACCTCTAAGTCTTATTAAAGTAATATAAATAATTTTTCTTTAATAATTGTAATTAGGGACTTCCTTGGTGGCGCAGTGGTTAAGAATCCTGCCAATGCAGGGGACACGGGTTCCAGCCCTGGTCTGGGAAGATCCCCCATGCCACGGAGCAACTAAGCCCGGGCATCACAACTACTGAGCCTCCACTCTAGAGCCCATGCTCTAGAGCACACGAGCCACAGTTTCTGAGCCTGTGTGCCACAATTACTGAAGCCCGCACGCCTAGAGCCTGTGCTCCGCAGTAAGAGAAGCCACCGCAACAAGAAGCCCGCACACCACAAAGAAGAGTAGCCCCTGCTTGCTGCAACTACAGAAAGCCGACGTGCAGCAAAGAAGACCAATGTAGCTAATCAATCAACAATTTATAAAAAATAATAATTGTAATTAAAATAAATCAATAACATTGTTATTATTGGCCATTATTATTATTCAGAGGCATCAAAGTAATTCCATTTACTAATATGCTGTTTGATTTTTTTTTATTGTCTTCAGGTGATCAAGCACGTACCTTTTTCTTACAGTCAGGCCTGCCAGCTCCTGTTTTAGCTGAAATATGGTAAAATGTTTTCTTTTGTAGATGAGCTTAACTTTCTGGTAGTCTGACTTTGTTCTGTTTTTAATACTTAGTGTTAACATAAAGTTGTTTTTACTTGTAGTCTGTTGTTAATAAGAGTATTTCTGGGCTTCCCTGGTGGCGCAGTGGTTGAGTGTCCGCCTGCCGATGCAGGGGACGCGGGTTCGTGCCCCGGTCCGGGAAGATCCCACATGCCGCGGAGCGGCTGGGCCCGTGCGCCATGGCTGCTGAGCCTGCACGTCCAGAGCCTGTGCTCCGCAGCAGGAGAGGCCACAACAGTGAGAGGCCCACGTATCGCAAAAACTTAAAATAAGAGTATTTCTTCAGCTTTTTAGAAAATAAATTTTATTGAGTAAATGACTAAAAATCAATTGGGGTTTTGTTCTATAGGATAAATTTCTAATTTCCTTAGAATTTCTAAGGAAAGGAAATTTCTAAGTGTTTTTCTATTAAAAAAACACTTCTTTACAATTTGGAAAGAGTCTTGATCTTCATTCTGTTATTTTGTAGTTGTTTCATTTATTTCATCATCTATAAACCCCAAATTAGCCCTCCCTTCCCTTATTCCTACCTTAAAGAAATTGTTCTTTATAATATCTAAGGTTTTGGGTTTTTAATGTATTTACAATAAACATCAACCCCTACTCCATCCTTCTTTCCATTCAGAATATCCCCATGCCTGGCAGAGTGCCAGGCACATAGCAAGCATTCAGTAAATACTTGAACAAATGAATGAATTGTTTACAGTGGTTATACTCTTGTATAATTTCTTTCCATCTGCACTGGTGGAATTCATCCCAAAGGTATCTAGATACTATATAGACTGATAGTATTTTATTAGATACTATCTTTGGTCAGTGTATATTAATGTACAGGTTTTAGCGTTTTGTTATACACACACACATATTTAATTAAGTGATGATCTACATGTAAATGCTATGTCATTGTTTCCATTTTATCATCCTCCTCAAAAGTAATGTTGACCCTGAATAACAATCTGTCACCCTCCAAACTAAGTAGGAGGTGCATTAGTTTTATCTGCTGTCAGGTTCTGTGAGGAGGGCCCTGTTCCATCCTGAATAAAAGAGTGACTTTGAGCTCTTAAAATCAGGGGAGCTCAATACATCAAAACAAAACAAATCTACCGCCCTCATTGTCCTTTTAGGGCTTTGTCAGACCTGAACAAGGATGGGAAGATGGATCAGCAAGAGTTCTCCATAGCTATGAAACTCATCAAACTAAAGCTTCAAGGCCAACAGTTGCCCGTGGTTCTTCCCCCTATTATGAAACAACCTCCTATGTTCTCTCCATTAATTTCTGCTCGTTTTGGTATGTGTTTATTAATTTAATTAGATGCATTTGATAGTTAAACTTGATTCCTAGGCATAATATTTGAGAGTCAGAAAAGGATTTGTTGGCATAAAATGACAGTCCCCAGACTCCAAGTTAACTTTCATGTCTGAGACTAGAAATGTTAAGTTCGCTGTCATAGCTAGGGAGTCCATGTGTCCCAGTTTTCCAGGGACAGTTGTGATTATGCCTGTTGTCCTGGCATCTAGTCTGGTTAGTGTTCCCTTTCATAATTCCCAGTTGGATGATAAATTATATGATCCTGCTAGTTATAGCTGAGCCTAAATACTATTCTTAATTAGTTTCCTCTATACTCTGTATGCATAACAAAACTGTGAACAATTTAAACTCGAAATGGTTTCATTTGGGGGGTAATTTAAAGTTATACATAAGTAGAAATTTCTTTAATTTAAAGGTTAATTAGCCAGCTAAATTTAGGGCTAAAAGTTGGAGACTTCGTGCTATTTAATTTGCATATTCATCAGAGGTAACTAGTTTTCCATTAATTTTGATTAGCCATTTTCCTATTATTTGTGAGAAGCACTCATTGGAACAGAACATTCAATTAGATATCTCTATGTATCAGAAACATGTTCTTCCACTCTAGATGTTAGACCTTAAAATACTAAATTCTTTCACTATTGCAGTGAATTCTAGAGATAATATCAAATCCTTGTGTAACCATATTTATATAGTGTACTTCATATTCTGCAGTTAGTAAACAAATGAGTCATCACTTTGTTCCTTTTAAAGAATTGTCCTTGAATCCATATGTATTGTGTTACATATAAGAAAAGTGAAACGTGGCATGCTTTCTTCTTGCACATAGTGTGTGTGCATAAATGGTTCTCTTAAAGTATGCAGTATTTAGAACATCCTTTACAGGGGAGGGGAGAGTTTGGGGAGTGAGTGTGTGTGTGTGTGTGTGTGTGTGTGTGTGTGTGTGTGTGTTAACTCAACAGCACTGTATTTATTATCCCTACACAAAACCCCACATTTGATCAGGTAATGCATTCTCTCATTGAGGATACTAATATTTAGTTGGAAAAAGCTCTTTAGTTTTATTCATGATACTAGAAGAGAATTTTTAACTCCTTAGTAGGTATTCGCTTAGTTCACACAGGTCAGAATATTGATATTAAAAGCAGTAGCTTACCTCCTGCACTGCACTGGGTCCAAGCTGCTTTAGTGAACTTTTTAAAACTAGTTTGCCAACAGTGTTTCTGTAACATAGCAGTTGCTCACTGTACTGTGAACTTGTTTTCTGTCATGTGTTTTATAATTGGTTTAGCAGCACTGGGGAATGTGTTCTGTTTTGTCCTTAGGAATGGGAAGCATGCCCAATCTGTCCCTTCCTCAGTCATTGCCTCCGGTCGCACACATAGCAACTCCCTTGTCCTCTGCAACTTCAGGGACCACCCGTCCTCCCCTAATGATGCCTGCTCCCCTAGTGCCTTCTGTTAGCACTTCATCATTACCAAATGGAACCGCCAGTCTCATTCAGCCTTTATCCATTCCTTATTCTTCTTCAAGTAAGTGCTTTGTTTCTGATGACTCGGTATTTTATTATGAAGAAACTGTTATATTTGCATCCCAATAGATAGATTTCCTTCATACTTTGTGAAATTGTTTGGTATGAACCTTTTTCTTTTTTCGTTTTTTTTAGCATTGCCTCATACGTCGTCTTACAGTCTGATGATGGGAGGATTTGGTGGTGCTAGTATACAGAAAGCCCAGTCTCTGATTGATTTAGGATCCAGTAGGTATGAATACTTAAAACTTCCAACTTTTTAGGCTTTCAATAAGGAGTATTTAACAAAAGACTTTTTTTTTTTTAAAGCTCTGAGCTTATCCAGGTTTTACTTTATAGTGGCCAAATGTAAACACTTGGTAAATTTACTATTTGTAATTCACATAAAATAATTTTATTTAAGAATTATTAACTGTCTATGGTATTTTAATTTTGAAAAATATATCTTATGTAAACTAAAAATATTCCGTATTTTTAATCAATCAATTTTTTGCACAAAGCTACATTTTTCTTTCAAAAATATTTCTCAAAACATCTCATAATCATTGTACATTATTATTTCTCAAGCAAAAGCTACTGATTGAGTATCTTTAAAATTTCAGAAAGCACAAAAGCATCAATGTTCATTCATCACCACTCGTAGAAACCACAATAATACTCTTTAAAGCAATGACCCAGAAGAACAATGTCTGCATCCTTGTTTAAACACTCACTGATTGTGTGACCTTGTTTTTCTCAACATCACTGAGCCATAGTTTGTCCATCTAAAGGATGGAGACAGTAATACTTTTTAAGTTTGTCATGAGGATTAGAAATAATATTTGTGAAAACCCTAGCACAATGTGTGGGGCCTGGCACATAGTAGGTTCTTGATATATGGTAGTTTTGTACTTCATATGGTATTTGCTTTTCTAAGAATAAGGATAATTGATTAAATTTTTTCAGTATCAAGTATAAAAGTAATTACTGTTATATTATAGAAGGTATGATTCTTATTGTCTCTGACTTAACTAAACGTATTTTATTTAGTAACAAAAATTTTAAATAAATTTTGTTACAGCTCAACTTCCTCAACTGCTTCCCTCTCAGGGAACTCACCCAAGACTGGGACCTCAGAGTGGGCAGTTCCTCAGCCTTCAAGATTAAAATATCGGCAAAAATTTAATAGTCTTGACAAAAGCATGAGTGGATACCTCTCAGGTAAGTGGCATACGGTGCTTAAGAATGTGAGAGAGTTATGATTTTATATGGACTTCTATTAAAGAAATTTTATTTGAAGTTGTATTTTGTAGCTCATTTAAAATTTTAACATCCAAAAAATTTAGCAGGCATTTGATAAATACAAATAATGTTTAAGTTGTGTAAGAGTTCAAAGTTCTTATAATCAAGTTGAGCACACCCAGCTTTTTGGAAAGAAGACCTCTCCCTTGAGAAGGTCAAACCTCATCCTCCAATGCAGTGAATGGAGAACTTCATGTGATAAGAGAGTATGGCACTAAGCTTCAGCTCAGTTTCCCTGAGAGTCTCCTTCCTCATTGGTTCTTTCTCTGCTTGTCCTTCCGAACACCTCATGTGAGCATTGTTCCCCTTTAAAGCTCCAACCCAAATGTAGCCATAAAACCTGACCTGAGATCCCCATAGAACATTTGAGTCCATGCTAGAACAAACATCCAAACTTCACTAATTGAGGATAGTGAAGGGGGACATAAACAGAGGGTAGCAGGCAAGTAGAATTCCCATCTTCTAACTTTTGCCTCTCTCTTCACTTAACAACGAATTATAGTTTAGACAGAGTAAAATGAGTGTTTAAAAATAATAGAGCTTTAAAGTGCTAGGGAACATAGAATAGGAGATAATAATACTGAAGAAATAAGATAAAACATCTTTTAGGAAGGGAGCATTGAAGCCCTATCATGAAAGAAAAAAGTTAGGATTCAGATAGAGATTGAAGGTGAGGGCATTTGAGGGTGACAAGGAAGAAATCCTAAGAGCAAAAAGTACACGACATGTTTGGAGGATGAAAAGCAGTGTATGAAATAGGAGTATGGGGTCTCTAGTTGTGCACTGGGGCAAGGGAGCAATAAAACTTTCGGAATTGATTGGGAAAGCTAATACGCAATATGCAATATTTTCTTTAAAGATACATATCTATGTGGTAAAATCTTTAAAAAAAAACGAGAATTATACACAAAAAATTCAGTATAGTAGTTGCCTTTTCTGTGGGAGGCATGGAGATAAAATCAGGGAACACAGATAGCTTCAAAGAATTTAGTAATCTAGTTCTTAAGTTGTATAGTAGTTTAATGGGTGACTTTTATTAGTATACTTCATAACTTACAACTATACTATATATGTATCAAATATTATATAAGAACTATAAATTTCTGTAACTTTGTTAAATTATGTGGAACTATACTATATTTTTAAGTAATCTTTTTTTTTTTTTTTGGAATTTTAACATCTCTGAAATTGGGATGTGTATTATCATCAGTGGTATCTTAGCATTGTGTCATGTTTTTTTTTTTTTGGCAGTGATTTTTCCTTCTTAGTATTACTTAAAATAATGGGGTGTCTTATAATCAATGGCATCTTAGATTCTGTGAAATTATATTCAAACTATAGTATTTAAGATTAACATAAAGTGAAAAAAAAAGATTAACATAAAGTCAGACAATTCTCATATTTGAAAAAATGAACTTCTTTGGGCCCTGCATTTTGCATTGAAGAAGTTTCTTTTTTCAGATTAACAGAAGTGGACTAAAAAGACATGTACAGAAGTGTTCATGGCAGCTTCATTCACAACATCCAAAAAATAAGTAGCCTAAATGTCCATCGACAGGAGAATGGATACATAAATTGTGGTGTATTTCTTTAGCAGAATACCTTGCAGCAATAAAAATGAATGAACTGCTGATACATGCAACAACTTGGATCATTTCACAGATGTTGCATGAGTCAAAGAAGTCTGGCACAAAAGATCCATAATATTTAATCCATTTATATGAAGTTGAAGAACAGGAAGCTGAATTGATGGTGATAAAAATCAGAATAGTGTAGTTACTCTGTTGGACAAGGGACCATGTTAGAACCTTCTGGGGTTCTGGAAACATTCTGTATCTTGAGGTGGGTGTTAGTTGCATGTGTGCATACTCATGTAAAAATCCACTGATCAGTACACCTAAAATTAGTACCCTTTGTGTATGTACTGCAAACATAGAGTATAAACAAAAGTGGGTTTGTGTTGCAGTATGAAGGGTAGTGGGGAGCCAACTGTGAGGAAATGTTCCCTTAATGTTACTTTATTTGTATGTGACACATTGCATGAAGGGTGTGTATTGTGTTTTCAGAAAATGTTATTATTCTTAGACTTACAAGAGTAAAGCTATATATCGGTAGTTAAGGGAAGGATTGATTTTCTTTGAAAGAAGAAGTTGTCTCTGGTGTCTTGAAACTGAGCATGAGCCCCACGTGTATGAGGACAGGGCTAACCTAGACTTATGTGATATGCTTTGTTCAGTGAATGTAGCAGTTAGTGGTCTAATTTTTCCCTTTTGTTCTTGCTCCTCTCTTCCCCATAAACCCTCAGTCAGGATTTATTTAGATTGATTCATTGACTCAAATATTTCCTGAGTCACATATCTTCTGGGCACTCAGTATGACACTGGAATGCAGACAAGAAGACATGGCCCATGTCTTTAAAGAGCCCATAGTATAGGTCACATAATCTCAGTGGATAGTGGTTTAAAAGTGCTGTGATTAATACGGATGAGAAAGTGACTAATGCTGAGGATGTAAGAGAGCGTTTCACAGGAGAGGTGTCATTTGAGCTGGATCTTAGAGGATAAATAGACTGCCTGGTAGAGAGTCGGGGGACTAGCATTTTAGGCGCAGGAAATAGGATACCCAAAGTATTGGCAGACCAGTAGTGTGCATGCTCGAGTGAGCTTCCTTAGTGCAGCTTCCTCTGCTGCCTCTCTTTGGCCTATTACTCACATGGCCTGCACACATTTAAGCCTTCCGCCAGTGCACTTCTAACCATTGCATTCCTTCCCTTCCTCCTGTTGTTTGCTCTGTTGCCTAGTGCGAGGGGTCTGCTTTGTTATCTTTGTCCAAGAGCTGAAACTTTAGTTATAGAACCTTTCTTGGTTTGAAATAGCCTGCCATTTTTTTATTGGAAGAATCCTCTTTTTAACATAAAAACCTCTTCAAATCTTACTTTTTATATGAAATCTATTGAGAAGTATTAATTGAGTGAGGCTGTGAGCTATTTCCAGTGTGTTTCCTTTATGTGATTTCTGTTAAGTGGCCAGATAAAAAAAAGAATGGAAAAGATTTTAAAATTATATAATATAAACATTTGATTGCTTGTTATAATATGTGGTATATTTGAGGTTGTTCCATATAGAATATGTAGCTTTGGTTATCCAGATCTCTGTGTTCAAAGCTCAGTGAAGCAGTGGGTTTAACGGCATGGGTGCTGGCTTTGTGGTGCAGGTTGTTGCTGAGGAAGAGCTGGCAGTTGTATCTCTTCTGTGCAGAGTTGTTTCAAGAGTCCTTGACTCAGGCTAAACGCAGGGTAGGGCTGACTCTTCTGGCACTTGTGGCTTAGGCATCTGAGAGTGGGAGGTGTTGCACCTGCTTTATTGACTAGGTGACCTTCCCTAGAGAAGCCTCAGGCTTCATCATGGTCAGAAAGCCACAGACAAGCTCACCAGGAGTGAACGCTCCTCTGAAGCAGAGAGGGATTTTCTGTTCTGGAATATATTCATTGAAGATTAGGAGCCTGTTACAGAGACATATTTTTGTTTTCTCACACTGAGGGAGAGAAAAGAAGTTGAACAGTTTACCATACATAGTAAGCATTCAATGAGTGTTAGCTCTTGTTATTATCAGTTGCTATCACATAAGTAAGCCCCCATTGCACCTTAGATAGAGGATAATTTTGGATTACAATTTTCTTCATTACTTTAGCAAATATTTATTAAGCATCTATTTACTAGGTGTGGAGTATACGTTAGTGGATAAAACAGTCAAGGCTTTTGTCTTCATAGAACTTAGCATAATAAGGGAAATAGACAAACAGGTAAACAAGCAAATGTTACATTACAAATTGTGATATGAGATATAAAGGATAAAAGCAGGAAATGTATTGAATGGTAGGGTGGACAGAGAAGGCCTTTCTGAGAAGGCGACATTAGATATCGACTTCACAGGTGAGAAGGACCTAGGCATGCAATGATGTAGAACTGTAGGACTTGATGTTGGATATGGGTGTACAGGAGAGGGAGGGCTCGGGGGGACTTTCTGATTTCTGGCTTGAGCCACTGGATGGATTGTGATACCATTCATAGAGAAGGGAGGACTGAGGAAGAATGATTTGGGTGAAGATTAGGAAGAGGGGCCTGGATGGGGATTGAAAGAGTAGTTTTATATGTATTTGGTTTGATATGCTTATAAAATACATACATTGATTTTTCAGTTGGATATAGAAGTCTAAACTTAGAGGAGAGGTTTGGGCTGTGGATGTACATTTGGGAATCCTCAGCCTCTAGGTGCCGCTTAAAGTCATAGAAATGGATATGAATGCACAGAGAGAAAAGAGTGCCCAGGATAGCTCCGTGAAGAATGCCAGCATTTACAGGTCATTTAGAAGAGGAAGAGTAGAGACGAAGGAATGATCAGAGAGATAAGGGAATATCTGAAAATGCTTAAGGAAGCTGTGCTTTGAGAGCTTGGCCTCTAATACTCTGTGTCGCTGGCTTAGTCCTTCGTGTCAGTCACTTGTGTGTACTATTATCTTCTGAAAGGACACGGGAGCACTTGATTCTACTAACTGTAGACTTCAAACTCCTTGGTCCAGGGAGTGTGTTTGTTTTGATGACTACTGAATGCTCAGTGTCTGGTGCATGGTAAAAGCCGATGCTATCCCAGGGTGGCAGCAGTGTTATTTCAAGGGTACAGCTATTTAAGTTTGCATGACTTTAAGAGGCTAAAGAATTTTTTTATGCTTTTTCTCACACAATCAGGTTTTCAAGCTAGAAATGCCCTTCTTCAGTCAAACCTTTCTCAAACTCAGCTAGCTACTATTTGGTGAGTTTGCCCGTTGATTATGATTTTTAACTATACATTTTCTGTTACACTGTTTCTGTAAAAGTTTGTGACTCAGAAGCATTCCATAAAAGCAGCCATGTGAAAATTAATGCAAACCTGTAAGCAAATAAAATTGCTTTGTAAAATGTTATCCTCAAGAATTTGGCATTTAATTATTTTACAAGTAAAACTTGTTTGCTTTTATATAATGCCTTCTATGGAGAATTAGAGAATATCTCATTTTTAATGTGGAGCTAAATGTGATTTGATGGGTGAATTAACCATGTACCAAGACAAGCCACCTTTTCAGAAGGAATATTTCCCTTTCCATTTCAACGTTTCTTCCCTCTCTTTTGTGATATGAAAATTAAGGGTAAAAATTAGCTCACTTTTCTGTGTGTATTTACTTTTCACTAAAATGTGTTAACCCAGCTATTCTACTGTTATTATTCTTGTTTTAAAAATAAAAAATTGAACTCTTCTGAAAATATTTTACTCTAAATAGACTTTCTTAGTTGTGAATTTTCATATTTTCTTTAGGACTCTGGCTGACATTGATGGTGATGGGCAGCTAAAAGCCGAGGAGTTTATCCTTGCAATGCACCTCACTGATATGGCCAAAGCTGGACAGCCATTGCCACTGACTTTACCTCCGGAGCTTGTCCCTCCGTCTTTTAGGTGAGTGCCTCTGTAGATGAAGGGGTGTTGTTTCGATCATGTTTGGCAGACATGATTATTACTTTGGGATTTCCTGAGGCCTCTGCTCTAGTTTCATGGAAAATCGAACATTTACATTGCCATTTGATTTTGGTATTTAATGAGTTACACTGAGAAGAGAGTAGATATTAGAAGTAGGTGTGTATTTTCACCACATCATAGATAAGGAAACTGATGAGTAAAGAGATTAAGAATAAATTTACCCAAGAATAGCAATTGACTGAACCATGATTTGAATCCACATCTCTCTGGCTTGATAATCCATATACTGCTGTACAGTGTAACTATAGACCACACTATATTTTAAATACCTTTAATTACGTTCTAAATATTAAATTGCTCTAGTCAGTGGTAGTCTATATAGTCTGGTCTAAAAATTCTCAGATCTCATGATGCTAAATTTATTTGTTGTTTGCTTTTCTTAGAGGAGGAAAGCAAATTGATTCTATTAATGGAACTCTGCCTTCATATCAGAAAATACAAGAAGAGGAACCTCAGAAAAAATTACCAGGTAGCATCGAGTGTCCAAGTTGTATATTTATTGTGAATTCTCTTAAATTTTACCATGAAATATAAATGAATATTTAGAATTTTTAAATTCTTAATATTTTATATGCTGTACGAGACACTGTTTGATGAATGGGATAGATTTCAACATCAGTAAAATTAAGATAGTCAAAACTGAGAGGAAGAGACAGGTATCTATATTTGGCAAGAGTGTATGTATTAGGTGTCCTAGTTAAAGTGTTTCTCCCACTTTTGGAAAAATCATTATAGCAAGCTTTGTAACGAAATCTTGAGCTTTAAAAAACGTTTAAATACTGGTTGAAAAAGTACACGTGTAGGTATTTTAAAATATTAAAAAGTTAATGACATATACCAAATATAACAAATATATAGCCATACAACTTTGGTTATCCTTGAAGAAAATACTGAGAAAAAAATTGAAAAGCATTTTCATTGGCAGGAATGGTAAAATTATTTTTCTCTTGGATGGACTCAAACTTAGAGATTTGTTTTCCAAAAATGAATATTCTCATAAGAAAGTAAATATTTTACTATTTACATTTGAGTTAAAATTATCCTTCGGAGAAGTATCCACAGAGAAATAGCAGTCACGTGATCACGAGGCATGAGGACGTTGAAACTAGATTACAGGTTCATTAGGCTTGATGTTGAAGAATGCTTATAATATACCTTATCTAGTTACATTCGAGGACAAGCGGAAAGCCAACTATGAGCGGGGGAACATGGAACTGGAGAAGCGACGCCAGGCCATGATGGAGCAGCAGCAGAGGGAGGCAGAGCGCAAAGCTCAGAAGGAAAAGGAAGAGTGGGAACGGAAACAGAGAGAGTTACAAGAGCAAGAATGGAAGAAGCAACTGGAATTAGAAAAACGCTTGGAGAAGCAGAGGGAATTGGAGAGACAACGGGAGGAAGAAAGGAGAAAAGAGATAGAAAGACGAGAGGTTATTTTTTTAAGTTATTTTATTTCCCAGGAAAATCATTTCATTTAGTAAGTGGCTACATTTCATTTGATAAAAAAATGGTAATTTTTGTTGTGCTTTTTCTCAGCATCATTCGTTCATTCTTACCCTGTACGAATCTGAATCTTCCTTCTCCTGTGGAGAGATAGAGGGTCCTTGCTTGTGAGGGGTTTCAGGGCTGGCAGCTGGTAGAGAAAGCATGTCTGCAGGTGATACCTCAATCAGTGCAAGATTGGTTGCAAAGCTGAGTTGAGTGAGGAGCCAGAGGAAGAAGTCAGTGTGATCAGGTCCTTAAACGAAAGTAAGCTTAGGATCCAGGGTGAAAGGCCAAGTAATTGGAGAGGCAGAAAGAAGAGAGTGGGGAGTTGAAGGCCATGAGAGGGATCACGAGGGTGGGCTTGCACAGGTCTTTGGGAAAACTGGTGCTGTGTGGGGTCCCTGGGAGGCCTGGTTGTGTTTTCAAGGGCTGTGCGTGGGCCACAGTAAATTACAGTGGCACTGAAATAAGGTAAATAAAATATTTTTCTTCCCTGATGACAGAATAAAGGTACAGTTATTCCTACTAACATTTGCATTTATGAAGTCATCCTTTTTTTTTTTTTTTTTTTTTTTGCGGTACGCGGGCCTCTCACTGTTGTGGCCTCTCCCATTGCGGAGCACAGGCTTCGGACGCACAGGCTCAGTAGCCATGGCTCACAGGCCCAGGTGCTCCGCGGTATGTGGGATCTTCCCAGACCGGGGCACGAACCCGTGTCCCCTGCATCGGCAGGCGGACTCTCAACCACTGCGCCACCAGGGAAGCCCTGAAGTCATCCTTTTGTTTATTAAGGGAAAAGTAACTACAGCAAGAGGATGGCCCTATGAAGCAATCAGAAAATCTGGTGGATGAATTTGCTTTTGTGGAAGTCTTTAGATTAGGCCCATTGATAAAACTAGGTTTGCCCAGTTACCCTTAGAAACTCAAGCCCACTCAGTGCTAAATGCTGCCTGATCTTTACTTTGTCATTCCATCAGTTTTTGAATGAGGCAAAATTGTTAATTTAAAAATTAACTTTAATTCATTATTTTCAGGCAGCAAAACAAGAACTTGAAAGACAACGTCGTTTAGAATGGGAGAGAATTCGTAGACAGGAGCTTCTCAATCGAAGGAATAGAGAACAGGAAGAAATTGTCAGGTTAAACTCTAAAAAGAAAAGCCTTCATCTCGAGTTGGAAGCACTGGTATGGCTATAGGTTTAAGTGAAATTTATCTGAATGATGCGTAGAGTTACCTGTTGAAAAATATTATTGTTTTTTTAATCTACCTCATGAATGTGTTATGTTTTAATGTAATTAAATAGTCATATTTTCATATGTGCTTTTTAACAGTTTAGACAGTATAGTTTACTAAAAAAGGATAGTAACTCGAAATGCTGAGAATTATGTTGTGGTCTTAGTTCAGATGTGGATAAACAAGGTACTCTTGGGCATGGTCTCTGGAAGGTGGTCTGCAGAGGAATAACCAGAAGGGGGAGAGGAGAGCCTAGGCGCTAGGACAGCGTCTCCTCTCCCCACTTCTTCGTCCCACATTTCACAACAGAGAATCGCCACATTTATCTGCTGTACTTTTATTGGAGTTTTATCTAAAATTTGCTTGGAAAAAGGGATTCTACTGCTAAAAAGAAAAAATGACTGGAAACTGCTGACCTAAATGATCTCTTAGGATTCCTTTCAGTTCTAAAAGACTATGGTTGTTAACAAATATTGGCCATTATGCTTCTCAGTTTTTACACATCAGATGTCAGAGTATCTGTTAAAAGACTTTGCTTGAAATGCAAAGTGAGAAGATAGAAAGGGTCTGAGTAAGGCATACTATTCTACTACGACCCTGTAATCCCATAAGCCTGACCGGATTATACAGTAAGGTTTTGCAAAAAATGCATGTGTAGCTATGTAGTAGAGCCATATTTACATCTTGTTTAATTGTAGTCTAATGTTTTATTTGGTTGATGAATTGAATTACATTTTTTTAAAAAATCACAATATCTTTCATCAGAAAGGTACTATTTTATGCCTTCAAATGAATAGGAAAGCATACCACAGTTGTTAATCATGCCATAGTACTACATACAAAACAGTCCTAAAAACTTTAACTACTTTGTGTAGCTACTTGGGTATCTGTCTGAACCGTTATCTTGACTGTGTGTTTTTCCTTAAAAATACAATGGGAGGAAACCTTTTGATTGTTTTCCCCCCAAGAACTGGGGTAACACACCAAGCAGTAGCATAGATTAATGTGTAGAGTCTGGAAAGGTCCAGGGCCTATACTTATATTTGCTGAAGATAATAACGTGATATCCAGGGTGGACACAGCATATTCCCTTCAGCGTGTATTTCTCAAATATGAAACATACTTTTCAGTAAAAAACTTTCATTATTGGTGATTTTTAACCAGGAGCCTCATTTTTCCTCACCCCACTTTATTTGCTAAGGCTGCCATAACAAAATACCACAGACCAGGTGGCAATTTTTATCACAGTTCTGGAGGCTGGAAGTCCAAGATCAAGGTGTCAGCATGTTCGATTTCTTCTGAGGCTTCTCTCCTTGGCTGGCTGATGGCTGCCTTTTGCCGTGTCCTCATGTGGTCTTTTCTCTGCCTGTGCATCTCTGCTGTCTCTATTGTGTCTAAATGTTCTCTTCTTATAAGGACACCAGTCAGATTGGAGTAGGGCCCACCCATAAGACTTCATTTAATCTTAATTACCTCTTTAAACGTCCTATCTCCAAATGCAGTCATATTCTGAGGTTACTGAGGGTTAGGACTTCAACATATAAATTGTGGAGGACACAGTTCAGCTCATAACACCTCACCCTTCTTATTAGCTTCCATTGAGAATCCTGCTGTTTTTTGTTCTGTTTTTTTTTTTTTTTTTTTCTCAGAACAAGGGGAAAGGAATATTGATATAGGAGAAGAGTAGTGTGGCCCCAAAAGGCCCTCCTGTACACTGTTTAATTAGAAGAATTAGATGGCAGCACTGAGGATAGAAATAGAAGTTCAGAGAATGTAATGCTAATTGTCATATGCACACACTTATTCCTCCTTATTATTCTAAGAGATTGTTTATATTTTAATATTATGAATTAGTGCCTAAATGCTGAGTTCAGAAAATTCAGTGTGTTATGTTTGTGCTTTCTCATCTTAACATAATAGGCTCTTACACTCACAGTGGTACATTTCCTGCTAATAACTCTCTTGAGTTAACTTGGTTTCAGACATTTATCTTAGACTGAGTATAAATGATAAATGACATTTAAAATTTAAATAAAAATATTGTTCTCTTGATAAGAACATTTCCTATTAGCATTTTATGTTACCATATGTTTCTCTTCCTATAGAATGGCAAACATCAGCAGATCTCAAGCAGACTTCAAGACGTCCGACTCAGGAAGCAAACTCAAAAGACTGAGCTGGAAGTTCTGGATAAGCAGTGTGACCTGGAAATTATGGAAATCAGGCAGCTTCAACAGGAACTTCAGGTAAGTCCTTTGCTGCTGAATTGTCCTTAAACATGAGCAGTTATTAATAATTCTTCCTAATAAAGTGTTTTTCACTTTTGGGGTCATGAACCCCTTTGAGCCTCTGATAGACATCCTTCGTAAAGGCATGTAGATATACACAATCTTGTATAATATCAGGAATCTCATGGACTCCCTAAAACTGTGCTTAACATTTGGTTAAATTCTGCTTAATATTTATACAATATCTGGGCATTTACCACTTTGAGTTTTAAGTCTTTAATAAATAAATAAATACATCATTTAATTCCATTTTAGTTTATCCATAAGTTGTAAGCAATTTACATATTATTCTATGTATTATTCCTATACTAAGTTTCAAGAGTGATTAAATCATGTTTTAACATTTTCAGAAAATTCTTAGACAACATTACAGAGTTTCTTTTTCTTTTTATAAGGAATATCAAAATAAGCTTATCTATTTGGTGCCAGAGAAGCAATTATTAAATGAAAGAATTAAAAATATGCAGCTCAGTAACACACCTGGTAAGTCTCTAAGGTTTGTTTTGCCTCTTTTATTCTTTTCTGAATGTATCAGTTATATTCTGTTATGTTTTAAAATAGCATTATTCTGCTATAAATAACATTTTTTGTTTATAGTTAAAAATTTTTAAATAATGTGAAAAATATTACCTCATGTTGGAGCATTTTTAGCAATAAAAGGTAAATAGAAATAAAATAACAATTGTGTTTGACTTCCTGTCTTGATACCATTTTTATTTATATATTTCAAATACCAATCAAATAAAATGTTACATTACAGTTAAATAAGACCTCAGTTTGGCTTGAACACGAGGCTATATGTGCATTTTGGCAAAATCCTGCACTAATTGTAAAGAACTGTTCGTGAGGAGACTTTTCTATGGAGCCAAACCTGTTGGATTCTAGGGTGATAGTGTACAGCAGTGATAGGCCTAAGCAGACTGGTATGCTCTTCCCAGACCTTTTATATCATCTAACTTTGTGATTCATGTAAGGAATTTTACCACCTTGGCCCTCTGACACCTGTGGAATAAAATATTCCAGTGTAATTTATGAGAATATAACACTTCTCTTGATTCAAGTCTCAACCAGGAAACTGAAGGAAAAAAAAAATCTCTACATTGGATAGCATGCCAATAACAATGTAGCAGAAGAAAGATTTATTTAAAGAAAAGTAACTCTGCAAATGTGTTAGAACTAGCTAAAGTATCCTAAATGTCTCCCACTGAGTATCTGTCAGTTTTTTCATTCTAGGGCTCTTTATTACACTTTTGTTTTTTTAGGCAGGCCAATAAATAGGTTCATCCCTCTTCTTTGCCCAAATTCTGAACAAATTAAGAAATAAGGCAAAGGAGCAAGACATGAGAGACCGGAATATCACCTCATTATTAATAAAGCTGATGTTAGACAGCATGGCTTATCTGTGAGCAGTGCAGCTGCCCCTGTAAGACACTGGGTGCATGAACAAAAAAGAATGCAGATTCCTGTAGGCAGTTCAACCTCAAGAAAGCAAGGGATAGGAAAGGTATAGGGGCTGTGTACACCCGGGTCCTTATCTTGATCTCACCAAGTATTTAAGAGTTAGGAAGAAGCTGGGACTGTTGTTCTAGTAAAGGTCCCTTTACATCGAAGGAATACCAGGAATAGAAAATTTGATCTTGTGAACTACTCTTACTATGTCTCCCACCTTCCACTGATGTCTCGTCTCAGACAATCTTCCTTGCACAGGGTGCTTTTCTTGGCCGTTCGAAGTGTATCAGCTCCTACCTTACCCCTCACAGGCATTCCAGAAGCAGGATAAGGCAGCACTCCTGATCTGTGCAGGGTAGAAAGTATATTGTCATCTTCATTGTTAGTATTTGGATTGTGAAGAGAATGTATTATTAGGGGCCTGGTAGAGCTACTCTTTCTCTGTGGAATGTGATCCAGTTTAGCTTTTATAAATTTATTAATCTTTGCTGTAGTCCAGTTTAGAATAGGAAGCTTTTATTTGGAGGTTGCAAAGTACCCAGTATCCCTTAGATTCCTCTGTCCATAATAGTAACCATTTAAGATTTTCAGCCCTGTGCTGAGCACCATGCTAGGCAGTTTTCATGCATTATTTCCTTTCATCTTTACAACAACCCTGTAAAGTAGTCGTTGTTATTTCCATTGTGCAGCTTGGAAAAACTGAGGTTCACAGAGAATAAGTAATTACCCAAGATCACGTAATAGTAGGTCTCAAATTCTTGTGTGTCTGACTCCTAAAGCCCACCACGCTACCATGTTGCCTCTTTCAGTTACCTAACACAGTGCTCGTAGATGTGATATGTTCACATTCAATATGAAAGCATCCATTATTACTGATGCTCATTTTGAATACTAAGAATGAATATTCTTTTACTGTTATTTTTCCCATTGCTTGTCTCCCACCTTGACTAGAATAGGACCCATGCCTTATCCTTCACTTTTACCTACCATTGACAAAGTGCAAGGCCTTGCATATAGCAGATTTGTAATTTAATGATTAAATATTTATTGAAATACTGGAAAACTGTTAGAATTATAAGACAATTTAACAAGGTGCCTGGATACAAAATCAGCATATAAAAATCAGCAACTTTACTGTATATCAAAAGTATTTATTTAGAAAATAAGGGGGAAAAAGGTCTCATTCACATCAGCATTCTCATTGTTAAATGAACAAAGAAGAAATGCACAGCCATAAAACTTTACTGATTGACATAAAAGATTCCTGGATAAGTAGATACATATTATATTCCTGAATGAACTTGCTCAATATTTTAAAGATGTTATTTAGTTCTCTACTAATTCATCCATATATTCAGTTTTATTCAGGTTTCCTTAAATGAAAATTGACAGATAATTCACAAATTAACCTAGAAGAGAAAATACACAACATGAGCCAAGACTTAAAAAGAAAAAACATTGGTGGGGGGAGGAGTCTAGCCCTATCATATACCGAAACATGAGTTATGAAAAGGTATAGTACCTAAAATAATGTATTATTGATCCAAAATAGAAACAGAACACTGGAACTAAATAGAGAGTCTAGAAACAAGCATATATATATATATATATATATATATATATATATATATATATATGGCAATTTAGGATTAGATAAAGTTGGCATTTAACATCAGTGGGGAAGGGATGGGCTTTCGATAGTTACTATCTCTTCATTAAGTGATTTGAGGGATAGTTGAAAGGGGGGTGAAGAAGCTCTTTACCTCACTCTACGCAGATATAAATTCTAGGTAAAGTGGGAGGCTAAACATAAAATATAACTCTAGAAAAAAATGTTACAGAGGAAAACATTTTTATAATTTTGGTGTCAGAAAAGTCTCTTCAAACAATACATAGAGCTATGAAGGAAAATAGTTTTTGATGAAATAAAAATGAAAAACTTTTTCATGATGAAAGATGTCATAAACAGTAAAAAAAAAAAAAAATTGAAATATGTATGATACAACAAGAATTTAGAGCTTCTACAAATCAGAAACTAAGACAAGCCAATAGGAGGAAAAAGCCAGCAAAGGTTGAGACGAGACAGTTCAAGATGATGGCTGATAAATGTAAGTAGATGGCCATATAAATAAATGTTTATCTAATTTCAGTAGTTGTCAAGAAAATACAAATTAAAGTGACAATAAGAATTTTTTTGCCAGTTAGCAAAAATGAAAAATGAGTGATAAAATCTCCAAAATTTACAAGCAGCTCCTGCAGCTCAATATCAAAAAAAAAAACAACCCAATCCAAAAATGGGCAGAAGACCTAAATAGACATTTCTCCAAAGAAGACATACAGATTGCCAACAAACACATGAAAAGATGCTCAACATCACTAATATTAGAGAAGTGCAAATCAAAACTACAATGAGGTATCACCTCACACTGGTCAGAATGGCCATCATCAAAACATCTACAAACAATAAATGTTGGAGAGGGTGTGGAGAAAAGGGAACCCTCTTGCACTGTTGGTGGGAATGTAAATTGATACAGCCACTATGGAGAACAGTATGGAGGTTCCTTAAAAAACTAAAAATAAAATTACCATACAACCCAGCAATCCCACTACTGGGCATATACCCTGAGAAAACCATAATTCAAAAAGACTCATGTACCACAATGTTCACTGCAGCTCTATTTACAATAGCCAGGACATGGAAGCAACCTAAGTGTCCATCAACAGATGAATGGATAAAGAAGATGTGGCACATATATACAATGGAATATTACTCAGCCATAAAAAGAAATGAAATTGAGTTATTTGTAGTGAGGTGGGTGGACCCGGAGTCTCATACAGAGTGAAGTAAGTCAGAAAGAGAAAAACAAATACTGTATGCTAACACATATATATATGGAATCTAAAAAAAAATTGTTCTGAAGAACCTAGGGGCAGGACAGGAATAAAGACGCAGATGCAGATGTAGAGAATGGACTTGAGGACACGGGGAGGGGGAAGGGTAAGCTGGGATGAAGTGAGAGAGTGGCATGGCCATATATACACTACCAAATGTAAAATAGATAGCTAGTGGGAAGCAGCCGCATGGCACAGGGAGATCTGCTTGGTGCTTTGTGTCCACCAAGAGGGGTGTGATAGGGAGGGTGGGAGGGAGACGCAAGACGGAGGAGAAATGGGGATATATGTATAGCTGATTCACTTTGTTATACAGCAGAAACTAACACACCATTGTAAAGCAATTATACTCCAATAAAGATGTTTAAAAAAAAAAGAAAAATGAGTGATAGTATCTGGTGATAGGGATATGCAGAAACAGGTAATTTGGTGTCATTGTTACTGGTACAGCTTTTTGGAAGGGCAGTTTGGCAGTTTCTGTCCAAATTTAAAGTGTGCACATCCTTTTACATAGCAATTCTTTCACCTCCTAGCCTTTTAAAATACCTCCTTGTGTGTGTTAAAATGTACATACAAGTATGTTTATGGCAGCATTTTTATTTAATAGTAGAAAATCAGAAACAACCTAAATGGCAATCAAAAAGGGAATAGTTACATAAATTACGGAATACCCATAATGTGGACTACCAGGGAGCAATTTTAAAGAATGAACTAGATCTAGATGTCTTTAATGGTGAGATGTGTTATTAAATTTAAAACAAGTTGCCAAGCAGTGTAGACGGCGTGATCCCATTAAAGCCCCATGGAAATGCTGAATATGCACATATCCAGTACCTAAGAGGGGGGTAGGAGTTGAGATGAAGAGAGACTTCTTTACTCTTTACTCTATATGCTTCATTTTATTTGAATTTTGTACTAGATTTCTGTACTTTAAAAAATACAATAAAGTTTTAAAATATGTACAGTTGACGGTTGAACAACGTGGGTTTGAACTGTACAGGTCCACTTCTGTGCAGATTTTTTTCAATAAGTAAATACTACAGTACTACACAGATCCGTGGTTGTTGAATCCAAAGACTTAGAACTGGGGATATGGAGGAACTGCACCCACGTATGCTGAGGGCCAACTGCAAGTTATACTTAGATTTTCAACAGAGCAGAGGGCCACCCTCCAATTGTTGTTCAAGGGTCAGCTGTATTTAAATAGATGGTAAGATTGCTATCTTAATTTATTGAAATGTAATCTGTATCATATATTTCCATCCAGTTTTTTCATCCTTGCCTAAATGTGTAAGAAAAGGTCACATAAAATGAAGCTCTCTGTTCCTACCTCCTAAAATAATACCACTGAATGATCCAGTTAGTAATATTTATTGAGTCCTTGTAGTGAATATTCCCCTATTCTTGGTAGCACTGAGAATAAATAGAAAGCTACTTTAACAATAGGTGCTATTAATTGAGTATTTACTATGGGCCAGACTCTGTACTAATGGCTTTATATCATCACCTCATATATGAGGTGGGTGATATAATGCCCATTGAATAGGAGAGCCTACGGATCAGATTGGTGAAGCAACTTACCCAAAGTGGAGCGTCACTTCAAGTTCTAGTACTTTTGAGTACAGAACCATTGCTTATAACATTTCCATATGAGGGTCTTCCAAGATATGATCCGAAAAAGGGAAATGACTGCTGATTGTTTATTCCCTTGAGTTGATCCACCTTATGTGTGTATAGCCTTTGGCTCTCTAGTTATACCAATTTGACCAGACAGTAAATGTTAATTACTGGTAATGACCGGAACTGCTACCAAATGTAAACTGTATGATGTTTGTATTTCAGATTTAGGAGTCGGTTTACTTCATAAAAAATCATTAGAAAAGGAAGAATTATGCCAAAGACTTAAAGAACAATTAGATGCTCTTGAAAAAGAAACTGCATCTAAGCTATCAGAAATGGATTCATTTAACAATCAACTAAAGGTATTTATCTTCTATTATATTCATTTTTAGTTAGCTGCCTTTTACCTTCCTTATTGTGATTTAATTGAATAAATAACTGAAGCTATTATTGTTATATGTAGTACATTTCATAATTTATTTTATAATTTGAGCTATACCAGAATTGCAGGATTGTTTTTAATGTTCTCTGTGTATTATAAACATTGAGTCGTGTAAATAAACTTATAATTTACCATAGTTTCCAGTTTTTGATGACTGTTTTTATTGGCATCTATACATTTTCTTTTTTTTTCTTTTTTTTTTTTTTTTTGTGGTACGCGGGCCTCTCACTGTTGTGGCCTCTCCCGTTGTGGAGCACAGGCTCCGGACGCACAGGCTCAGCGGCCATGGCTCACAGGCCCAGCCGCTCCGCAGCATGTGGGATCTTCCCGGACCGGGGCACGAACCCGTGTCCCCTGCATTAGCAGGCGGACTCTCAACCACTGCGCCACCAGGGAAGCCCGCATCTATACATTTAAAAAATAATTACCTAATATTAGGATTAGATTAGATTAGATTTGTCAGTATTAGATCTCAGCCAGAATGATCTTAGGCAAATTTGAAAATGGGAAATATGGAAAATTTTAAATAGTCCAGGTTGTAGAGGCTCTTTTAACACACTAAGTTCTTTTTTTTTTTTTTACAATTTAATTAACCTTTGTGAAATAATGCCATAACCAATGAAATCCAAAGCATAATTTGGCACTAAAAATTTTGCATGAAAAGTAGATTCATGATCCATTATTTGCTGCAGTGGCAGAACAGATGTCCAAAACGTATACCATATGCTTATCATTCTGTTCAGTGTTAGTTGTATACTGAAGCCATGCCCGTGAAAGAAAATATTAAAAGCTAGCAACCAGAGTAATGGCATATGATTAAAATTTGGGACTAGTTTCAGTTACTCCCTTGCTAATGAAGCATGAAGTTTTTAGAGCATAATGTATTACAGAGCTTTTCAGGCAGCTCTCTGTCTCTTCGTGTGACTTTCATTTTGCTGACTTATTTAGAGTAATGTTACACCAACCATAGAGTAAACAGAATGGTAAAAGAAACCATGGTGGCTTCAGTTAAGAAAGGGAAGTTTGAGGTGAATAATGTAAATAATACATTCTACCCAAGCATATATTCTGTAGAAAAAAAAATTAAAGAAAACCAAATAATTTGTCGTTGATGGACAGACAAACCAGCCAAGTTATCTTCCCTACATTATTTTTTTTTAAATCTGTACATAGTTTAATTGGCTTTTTATCTGCCTTATCTTACAGTGTGGGAATATGGATGACTCTGTTCTTCAGTGCCTTTTGTCTCTGCTAAGCTGTCTCAACAACCTCTTCCTCTTACTTAAGGTTATTTTCTAATATCTAGCTCCTTGTCTTTGAGTTACTTTACTGTTTTCTTTTTTAAAAAACTAGACTATTCTTTGCATTTATCTAAATATCCTTGTTTGAAATAACATATACAGTATAGACATTTTTCTTTCTGCTTGCTTAAATATCCTTCTGCTGTCTCACTGCCTGTTTGAGTCTAATGCTAGGAATCACTAGGGTTGCCCAGAGTAACCTTTCTCATGAGGAGCCCAGGACTCTGAGAAATATTTCCTGGTTCCCGTACAACATCCCTGTGAGTTGGGCTAACTGATGGGATGATTACTCATTCAATTAAAAGGGAAACTAAGGGAATGTGAGATTAAATTATTTACCCATATCACTGAAATTATTGTTTAAAATAAAACTTATACCTTCTGAAATCTAGTGCAAGGTTATGTCACGTATATATCAGGCTGCTTCCTAATACTGCTATAAGATTTTTCTCTAAGAAAAATCTTAAAGAACCAATAATGCAGGTGCAGCTCTAGTTTTGTCTAGTTATCAGGCCTCATATTTAGATACCCTTGCACCACAGATAAAAATGTTTAAATCATATTTATAAACAAGTAGTTCACTTTGTCATATATAGATAGCACAAAGAATATTTAAAACATTCAATGAATTCCTATTTTAATTTAGTTTAAAGAAAGTTGCTTTATATTTACCACTTGCTGACCCTAGTCGATTTTTGACTGTATTCTACTCAGTACTAAAATGGATGGCAACGGGGCAATTACATATATATACACAGTGAAGACGAGAACATAAATAGAGCTCATTTGTTACCTAAGCAAAGGTAGGGCAGTTGGAAAGATGGTATCATCCTTTCCTTTATGGTTATAGCATGAATGGCCAGATTATCTGGTCTTAGAACTTTTGCTGCAGATCACACAGAAATGTAAACCTAAGTGTTTCTTCACGTATACAGTGCAGTTTGATGATATTTGTGGACTGTACTCACACACAGAAGTCTGATTCTTCGAGTTAGCATTTGATTCTCCACAGGCTAGCAGATTATTCTTGTCTCTTGTTTTCCTTTCTTCCTTCTGCTTCCTGCCTTCCAACCTTTCACTGCTTGTTGAGGTTTCATCAGAGGCAATTTAGGAATGTAAAAGGGAATGAAACCTATACTGTCAGAGTGGTCAGGAGACCGACTGTTGTTACAGAAAGCAAGAAAAGAGGCTTTCTGTAGTCATTGGAAATGATACAGAGCAGTCAGTTAACTTAGTACTGAAAAGTATCCATTGAATTGTCAACAAGGAGACCTTTGAAGACCTTTCTGAAAGTGCCATCTCAGTTGAGTGACCAGCAGAGGCTGGATTGCGTGCGGCAGATCAGGAATGAATGGGAGCTGAGGAGGGGTGGAGTGCGTGTAAACAACTCTTTAGGAGAGTGAAAAGAGAGCATGAGGAAAACTTTGTTTGTTTAAGAAAGATGACAAAGGATACAAAGTTTCAGTTATGTAAGATGGATAAGTTGTGAAACCCACTGCACAGCATGGTGACTATAATTAGAAAATTTCAACTATACAATACAGTATTGTTAAGAGTATGTATCTTAAACATTCTCCCACAGAAAGAAAGAGAGAGAGGAAGGGAGGGAGGGAGGGAGGGAGGGAGAGAGGGAGAGGGAAAGAGAGAGGAAGGGAGGGAGGGAGGAAAGAAAGGAAAGAAAGGGGGGGAGAAGAAGAGAAGGAGCGGGGGGGGGGGGGGGTGGGGGAAGGAGGGAATGGTAACTATATGAGGAAATGAATATGTTAATTAGCTTGATTATGGTGATCATTTCACAGTGTATATGTGTATTGAAGCAGCAAATTGTATACCTTAAATATATACAGTTTTTATTTACCAATTATACTTTAATAAAGTTGAAAAATAAAAGAATAATTAGGACCACCCTTGAAAGTGGTATCACCTTTTTGTGCAGCTTATGGATACATGAGGAATGGATAGTTTCTGTTAGGACCGGAGAATAGAAATGGAGAAAATTAAGCTTTTTAGGTAACTAACCTTATCCATCTCAGTGTCTTAAAGATGATTGCCAGGCTCAAGCCAAATATTTCGTTGCTGAATTCCCAGCACCTAGAACAGTGCATGGAACATCATGTATGGCAATACACACTTGTTGAATGAATGAATGGTTTTGAATGTTCTCAGTCAGAAAATATACAGCATTTAGAGTTAGTACTGGTATATAGAGTTTATGAGAAAAAAGTAGAAAGAAATTAGTCAAAAAACAGCAGAAAACCATGTATCACAGGTTTTAGGAAAACTTCTGATTCCATGTAATTTATTCTTTTAAGTAAAGGCTATTTTTTAAATTCAAAAAAAGGAAGAAAGAAAAGAAAGACAAGACTTAAAGTAGAAGAGAGAGGAAGGGAAGGAGGAGGAAAGTGAGAGCTTGAGATTGACCGTATAAAGTAGTGATAATTGATGGAGCAAAGTCCCAAGGAAGCAGACTAAGATATAATCTGGAGCATAGATTGAAGGACAAGAGAAAAAGAATACTTCCAGTGTAACATATGGGGATAAGATAGGTGTGAAGTCGGCTAAATTTGTTGGTAGAGAGTAGGAAGTTGATAGCTTCAAAACCTAAAATCAGAAGCAAGTTAGATCATTACAAAGAGTCTTCATGGGTGGTTGAGGACATGGAATAACTCAAACTAGACTAGAAGGAGATGGATGCAGATGCAGGAAGTTTTATTGCTTTTGAGATGGAAAGATGAGGGAATTCCAGTCTCGCTTAATGAGGCAAGATTATTGGCTGGTAGTGAAAAGAATGAATGGAAGATTGGGAAATTTCAGGAGTGAAAAGTAGGTGTGAAATACACATCTTAGTGGGGGTGGGGAGTGCAAGCTTAGTAGAGGAAAACAGTAGGTGTCCTGAGCAATGTTGAATGCCTATTTGAAGTTGGAGTTCATGAATTTAAATTGAAAACAGCAGGCCTAATTGTGTCTTTTTTTTCCCCCACCAAAGTTCAGCTGTTTATGTGTAAGCATGGAAAAGGATGATGACATAGGTTAATAGATTCATACGGGTTTGAGGTTTTAATAGACATGGGCAGAGAGGGAGGAACAAGGGAGCTACAGATCTTAACACAGTAACTGTGATAAACATGAACTCTGAAATAGGTACTGGACATGAAGGGATATGAAGAGAGGAAGGGGTGCTGATGAAAGAAGAGAGGATGATGGGGTCAACAGAATGGAGGTCTCAGTGAGGTTGGAAACTTGTTGAAATGGATGTACCATATATAAGAAAAGCTTGAAGGATAAGAACTTATGTTTGGAAAATGGGATACTGATCAGTGGTAGTTCTCTTTGTGATAATGACAAGATTCAGGGTATAATAATGCAAATGAGGGATTAAATGGAGTAAAAAAAATCATTGTTGAGGAGATCAGTTGTTTTGTTTTTACTTTTTTCAGTTAAAATGAGAAGTTTTATTTTCGATGGATTTTATTTTATTTATTTATTTTATTTTTTTTAACATCTTTATTGGAGTATAATTGCTTTACAATGGTGTGTTAGTTTCTGCTTTACAACAAAATGAATCAATTATATATATACATATGTTCCCATATCTCTTCCCTCTTGCATCTCCCTCCCTCCCACCCTCCCTATCCCACCCCTCCAGGCGGTCACAAAGCACCAAGCTGATCTCCCTGTGCTATGAGGCTGCTTCCCACTAGCTATCTACCTTACGTTTGGTAGTGTATATATGTCCATGCCTCTCTCTCGCTTTGTCACAGCTTACCCTTCCCCCTCCCCATATCCTCAAGTCCATTCTCTAGTAGGTCTGTGTCTTTATTCTTGTTTTACCCCTAGCTTCTTCATGACATTTTTTTTTCTTAAATTCCATATATATGTGTTAGCATACGGTATTTGTCTCTCTCTTTCTGACTTACTTCACTCTGTATGACAGACTCTAGGTCTATCCACCTCATTACAAATAGCTCAATTTCGTCTCTTTTTATGGCTGAGTAATATTCCATTGTATATATGTGCCACATTTTCTTTATCCATTCATCCGATGATGGACACTTAGGTTGTTTCCATCTCCGGGCTATTGTAAATAGAGCTGCAGTGAACATTATGGTACATGACTCTTTTTGAATTATGGTTTTCTCAGGGTATATGCCCAGTAGTGGGATTGCTGGGTCATATGGTAGTTCTATTTGTAGATTTTTAAGGAACCTCCATACTGTTCTCCACAGTGGCTGTATCAATTTACATTCCCACCAACAGTGCAAGAGTGTTCCCTTTTCTCCACACCCTCTCCAGCATTTGTTTGTAGATTTTTTGATGATGGCCATTCTGACTGGTGTGAGATGATATCTCATTGTAGTTTTGATTTGCATTTCTCTAATGATTAGTGATGTTGAGCATTCTTTCATGTGTTTGTCGATGGATTTTATCACAATAGAAAGTTATAATCCTCCTACTGTGATGCTCTTAAACTTTATAACCTTCTTAAACCATATATACTTTTTTATAATTATGTTTTATGAAACTATACAGAAGATCTGTTGTCAAATACTTACATTTGCATAAATCCTATTTGTGTTTTTCAGTATTTTTTTCAATAATTCTGAGGCAGGAAAGGAACAGTGCCAAGGGATAATTAAGCCTTCTTATCTGTATAATATTCACTTGGAAAATTTTCCTCCAGTGTGCTGAAATACATATGTTTAGCCCCAAGAATGAACATTGAGAATGCTTTTGAATTCATAGTTTCTGGTCACTTAGAATGACTTAGCAGAGCTGCCCAAGTCCTATCAGCACCCTGGACACCAGTTCTTACAGTTTTCAACTCAGCATCAGATAAACCACATGCTCTTAGTTGTTACTTGACTGACATTTCCCAGGTTACTATTTCAATCCCTACCTTTCTTTTTTTTTTTTTTTTTTAAACATCTTTATTGGAGTATAATTGCTTTACAATGATGTGTTAGTTTCTGCTGTATAACAACGTGAATCAGCTATACATATATCCCCATTTCTTCTCCGTCTTGCGTCTCCCTCCCACCCTCCCTATCCCACCCCTCTTGGTGGACACAAAGCACCAAGCGGATCTCCCTGTGCCATGCGGCTGCTTCCCACTAGCTGTCTGTTTTACATTTGGTAGTGTGTATATGTCCATGCCACTCTCTCACTTCGTCCAGGCTTACACTTCCCCCTCCCCGTGTTTGAGGAGATCAGTCTGAGTTGAGGTTTTGATGGGGTCATCTACATTGATGTCAAAGACTGGAAGAATAATGAAAATGAATGAATGAGGATCGGTGACCAGGTGATCCATAGATGACAATAAAGAGGAATGGGAGGGTGGTACTGCTGGATGTTATTCTGAGCCTCAGAAAAAGATGGAGTTTGTAAGAGTAAGAAGAAATAATCATCTAGAAATGGCAATGAAGAGCAAAGAAAATACTCAGGCCAGAAACTGGTAAACCATCCTCAACCAAGCAGTCAAATTTAACATTACCCAAATGGCAGAAGCTGACATTATGTGTCTCCTGATATGATGCGCTGAAAAAGACACATCACTTCTTTTTTTTTTTTTTTAAGACACATCACTTCTATACTATTTTTGCCAAAAATATTTCATCTGTGTAAGTGTAAGGAAATAATTAGACAAACTCAAATTGTGGTTTGATCTATAAAATAGCTGACTAACCCACACTCTAAAAATGTGAATCTCATAAAAGATGGAGGAAATCTTACAATGATGAAGTGAAGTGTATGGTCCTTGATTGGATTATGAAGCCAAAAAAAAGGCTGCTATTAAGGACAATATTTACACTATTGGGAGGGAACCTCTTTTGAATATGAATTCTGTATTAAGATTATTATGTCACTATTAAATTTCTTTAGTTTGGTACTGACATTGACACCGTAGTTACATAGAATAATGATGAAGTTCTAGGGGTGAAAGCATCAGCGTCTTCAACTTAGTCAAATTTTTTGTAGATCTGAAAGTTTACAAAATAAAAACTTGGAGAAAAATTACGTTGCAAAATGTTGTCAAATGTTTATGAAAATGAAATAGTAGAATAAGTATATTTTTAAATTATAACAAACACTGGAAGATGGAGAGGAGATAGGGGGATAGTGTAAATGAGCAGATTCCCCATATTCCATATCAGGAGTCAATAACTATTTTCTAATTCATAAGATATACTAATAATAGGATTTATTAAAGGCTTTATCTGTGACTGGCACTGTTCTAAATGTTTTACTTATATTAATTTATTTAATCCTTAATATTAACCCGTTGAGGTAGGTCCTATTATTTGTTCACATTTCACATAGGAGTAAATTAAGTTGCACAGAGGTAGCAAGCAGAAATTCAACCCAGAGAGTCAGGATTTGACCTTAAATGGCTATATTTTTGTTAAAAAGATGAAAATTTATAAGCTAAGTGTTCAACTCAAGAAGCTAGAAAAAGACTAGCGTAATAAAGGGAAAAAAGTAGAAGGAAATTAGTGAAACAGAACACAGATATTTAATACAGAGAATCAAGAAAGCCAAAATTTGACTCTCTTTATAGATTAATAAAATTATCAAACCTTTGGCAAGACTTAATTTAAAGACAAAATAAAAATAAAGGAGTGAAAAAGAGCTATAACTAAATACATTGCAAACAATAAAAGAGAAGGGACTATTATGAAAAATTTTGCACATAAATATGAAAACGTAGGTGAAATGAACAAAGCAGAATTTGCTGAAACTGGCTCAAGAAAAAGAAAATATTTAGGTAGCTCTATTGTCACAAAATATTTTAATTCCATAGTTTAAAATCTTCCCTAAAAGAGAATCCAGACCCAGAATTTTACTGAAGGAATAAATAACTCCAGTCTTATACATCTGTTTCAAAATGTAGAAGAGGGAATATTCCCAACTTATTGTATGAAACTATCATAAACCTCAAAATTTGATAAGAATAGTATGAGAAAGGATCATTATAGACCAATTTAGCATAGAGGCAAAAATTCTAAAGAATATTGAATATTGAAAGGGTGAATATTGAAGGTGGAAATTTATAAGAAGGATACTCCATTATGACCAAGTTGGATTTATCTTAGCCGTGCAAAGATGATTTGACATGTAAAACTGCTGACTGTAATTTGCCATATAAACAGATTAAAGGAGAAAAATAGTATGCTCATCTCACTAAATGCAGAAAAGGTATTTGATAAAATTTAACATCTATTCATGATGAAAAAATGAAAAAGTTATTAGCATATTAGGAATGGAAGAGAACTTCCTTAACCTGAAAAGAATGATCTGTTATTCCGTTTGATGGAGTACAATTCTTTTCGTTAAGTGCAGATTGTTTACTTCTTTTCAGTTAACTGATAGTTTTTTTTTTAATTGAAGTATAGTTGATTTACAGTGTTGTGTTAATTTCTGCTGTACAGCAAAGTGATAGTTAACTGATAGATTTAACCAGGACCTCCTGGAAGCGTAACTTAGAGGAGTGAGTCTAATGATAAGAATTTCTAGGATCATTGTAAGTCAGGCAGAGGAAATGTTTTTGAGAAGCCCTGTGGTGCTCTTCAAATCGTATTAATATGCATAGACTGTGGTTTATGTATTTTCATTCATCCAGTAAATACTAATTAAATAACTACACTGTACCAGGCTCTCTCTTGGGTGGGGATACCTTGGTGAAAGACAGTTCTGTTGTCAAGAAACTCACTCCAGTGGAGACAGTCATATAGTCAGAAGACGCTGCCTGTGATAGGGGAATGCACAGAACGTCTTGGGGAGCACAAGGAAGCTCGTTAATTCACACACTGGAGGAATGGGCTAATGAAGGAAGACTTGGAACAGTATTTTTAAAGGACAAGTTAGAGGGCTAACCTTAGAGCCATATTAAGATCAGACATTAATTTGACTCCTCTTCACTCTCCTTTTAAACTTATAATTCTGTTTATGACTTCAGCCAATAATATAGCTAATATTTACTGAGGACTTACTATGTGCCCTGCCCTATTGTAAGCACTTTATGTGTATTAACCCGTTCAGTCCTCATAGCAGTTTATGAGGCATGTACTATAATTAACCCCATTTTACGATGAGGAGACTGTTAAGTTACTTTCCTAAGATTACTCAGCTAGTCACAGATAGAGCCTGATTCAGACCTTGGCGTTCTTATTCCAGACCAGTGCTCCATGTGCCCTTATCACTAAACCACACTGTTTCTCCACAGATTGTAACCATTGTAGCCTTCCGCTTTTCAATAGAGTTGTTTGGTTTTTTTTTTAAACGATTTTTTTGATGTGGACCATTTTTAAAGTCTTTATTGATTTGTTACAATATTGCTTCTGTTTTACGTTTTGGTTTTTTGGCCGCGAGGCATGTGGGATCTTAGCTCCCTGACCAGGGATCGAACCTGCACCCCCTGCATTGGAAGGCGAAGTCTTAACCACTGGACCGCCACGAAGTCCCATCAATAGAGTTTAGAGAAAGGTGCAACAAAGAGAACTACAGAAGCTGAGATCTGTGAAAACTTTGCTATGAATGTAGTATTTGTATTCTTGTTGTCTTAAGCTGCAAGTCTTGATCTTAGACATTTTGGGCATAGTCTCTGGATACCACGTTTTCTCAGACTAGAGCTACCATTTTAATCAAGTTAAAAGGGTTTACCTATAAAATATTAAGAAGTAGAGCTTAGGTTGTTTTCATTTGTTTGTGGTTTGGAGTTTTGTTTTTGTGTGTAGATAGATGCCCCAAGACATCTTCTACCAAAAAATTCTATCTAAATGTTGTTGAAGCTCCCACCTTTGCCATGAAGTCTCTTTTGTTTACTTTAGGTTTTTGTGGGAGTTTTTTGGGTTTTTTTCCTCTTCCTTATCCCAGGCTTTTTCTACTCCCTTGTTCAGGATTCTATAGATTCCAAGTAAAAGAAATTCAGTTCAAAATAGTTAAGCTGAAAAGAGTGGTTATTGCAAGAGTACTGAGACCATTGACTGAATCAGTAGACGGGGCAGTTCCTAGACACGGGAATGAAGTTGGAGATTTGGTTCCCCCAGCACTCCCTCTCTCTCCAACTCTATCTCTAATCTTTGCTTCTCTCTTTCCTGTTTTGACTTCATTCCTACCCCTGATGGCCTCACTAGGAAGTGGGGCAGCTCCAGGTTTACCTTATCCCATTTTAATGAGTTTAGTGAAGGAAAGACTTCTTTCTCCCCTCTTCAATATATCTGAATCCCGGGAAGGGCTTGTGGCCCAGCCTGGATCATGTGCACATCCTTTGAACCAGTCATTCTTGCCAGGGAGGTGAGGTGCTGTGATTGTTTTAGATCCAGTGACCACACTTGGGTGGGAGTTAGGAGCACTCAATCTGACAGACTCATCAAAACCACATAGAAGGGTGGGATTGGGGGGCAAATCAGCTTCCCAAAAGGAGGAAGGGTGCAGTTAGCAGAAGAGGGAAAGGAAATGCTGAACAGATAGTCACAAGTTTCTGCGAAGACACTTACCTATATCCCAGATTTTGGCACTTTACTTTGAGACTGAACTCTTTGAAGACAAGGACTATGGACTTGGGAGTCAAGACGGCCTTGGATTGGATCGCTGTGAACCTTTATAGCACTTTGCACAGAGCTAGATGCTCAGTAAACAATTGTTTATTTTAATCCCTGTTTGGAATAGTTTTCATTATTTTGGCCCATTCTAGTCATGGTTTTAGGTAGACATTATCTTTTCCATTTTTAGTTATTAAATTATTTAATATATTATTATTTAAATTAAATAAATATTGAATAATTATTGAATAATTGCTTCTGTGTTTAGTTCACTATTTTACTGGGTGAAAGTTATGGGTAACTTGGTTAAACTACATGTGTCAAAAATATGACTGAGCAAAATTCCTCTTCAAATGTTAGAATAAGAAAATTGTTTCCCTGTATTTTTAATAGATTGCTTTTTTATTGAAAAGGAAGTACCAAATCAAAGAATTAGCTTGTGAAAGATTCTGTGTTCCTTAGAAATGAATTAATATAAAAGCAGATGATTTTAACATGCATTTGTCCTCATTGGCCACATACCTTAAATACTTACTGTTTTCAAGAATTTTTCAATCATCTGGATTTTTTAAGACTTTTAATCTTTTTACTTTAGTTAAACTTGCTTTATGATTTTTATCTTTTAATGCAGTTGCCACATTTTTGCATAAGACAAAAGTATTTAAATCAATGCCACGTTAACTTCTTATTTTCTCCGTAGGAACTGAGAGAAAGCTACAATACACAGCAGTTAGCCCTTGAACAACTTTATAAGATCAAACGTGACAAGCTGAGGGAAATTGAAAGAAAAAGATTAGAGCTAATGCAGAAAAAGAAACTAGAAGACGAGGCTACAAGGTAATATAGTTGATAAATTTATTATACTATATTGCTATTAGAATTCTAATTTTGTTGCCCATATTTTTAGTTTGACTATGAAAAATTAAGGGGAATAAAATGATTATCCTAAGATGCTAATTAGATTCTAAATTTTAGAAGTTCAGTCCTTCTTTTGTGGACTGAGTTTACAGTAACCAATTTTATGTTCCATTAGTGAAAAATACAGACTTTTGAGTCAGACCTGATTTAGAATTCTTGATCTACCACTTACTTTCTGGATGATCTTGGTTAAGTCACTTTACCTTTTGGAACCTCAGTTTTTCCATCTGAAAAATAGAAACATTAATGCATACCTCATAAGTAACTCAGAATTAAATAAAACTAAAGAACCAAGTATAATGTTTTGCAGGTAATAAGCACTCATTATTTCTCTCTCTCAATAATAAATCCATGACCGTTTCCTGAAAAATCATAAAAACCAAGTACTTAATTTTATAGAGTGTAATACTGAGTGTAGAAATGCCATGTTGATGCAGGCTTCTTTGTATATATCTGAGCTATATCAACTGCCTACATTTATAGCAAGGAAAAGTGAGACAGTTGTGGTATCTGAAGCTTAGAACCATTCATTTAGAGACTTTGCATGATTTTTTTTTCTATCGGTAAGATTCTATTTCTAATATGTTCCTATGTTTCTCCCAAGTTCTCTAGTGTCAGAAATTATTATAATTAGTGAACAAATATCAATAAACCAACATTTCTTTGCCCTGGAGAAGAGTAGACAATAATGTCTATGAAAGAGCTAATAGTACTGGGAAGGCAAGAAAGACACATTACCATATAGCAGGCATCTTTTCTTAATGGCTTTAGAATAACCACTTAAACACATTTTTACTGAGTGGTCACTGTTGACTACGTTGCAGGTAGTCTCTGGGTTACTCCTTGCCCCTAGATTTCTCATAATTCTAGTAGGAGAGTCAGACAGCTAAACAAATAGCTATAATATTCTTTACTCTAAGACCCCTACTTTTGTGATTCCCTAACAAGAGATCCCAGAATAATATAGACGTGGAGACAGTAAAGTTCAAATTAAGGCTTTTATTTGCCACCTAATTTGTGCCACTTAACATTGCACAAGGGAACTGTGCAGTGCAGTCCCTGTGTTAGAATTTTCTCTTTTTTTTTTCTATTTGAATTTATTCATTTTGGGCTCTCCCTTAGATATAATAAGTCCATTTCTAAAAAGTAAAATGAGTAGTTGTCAAAGAAATTGACAGACATGAAAATAAATCATCAAAATAAATCAAAATAAATTAGTCACATTCAGAATGTTCCACAAATATTATTTTAAGTCTTCTGAAGAGCATCCTCAAATAAAACAACTTTTTTTTATTCATTCATTCATTAGTAGTAAATAATCTTCTTGATTGACAGAGATGGAGACTGTCATGTGCTAGTAAGAATTTTCTGTTTACACATGCAAGTATCTTGATATCTCTCCATCATTGCTCACAATTCCTTTCAGGCCAACAGACTGTATTAGTAATACACATTTTCATTTTATTCATTGTCCTTGCACATTATCCTGCTTTAGTAGAGGGAAGAAATCAGAACATGTAGAATTGGTCCAGAGCTGGGTCTTAGTACTACATCTTGATTTCTTGGCCATTTGCTCAGGTATGTTGCCTTCTCGTCCCAAGCTATTGGTAATAGTCAGGTTTTCACATTGTAGATGTGGCCTCTTTGTCCAACTTCTGAAGCATCTTCTGGCCGTGGACCAGTTTCTCATCCACAAACACGCACATAGAAACTTTACCAAAATTTAATTTTTTATTCTCTTAACTCTCTAGTCTTTATCCCAGTAAATATGTGGCAGGTACTCTGATAGTGGTGTTTATAATGCTATGGGAATTTAAATAAAGGTAGGTTGGGTCATCCTAGGCATGGGAGAGTGTCAGGGAAAGTTGCTGAGAACTGGGAAAGGGAATATTGGTCGGAATTGCTTATGGACTGCAAGAGAAGCATGCCTCTCAAAGGAGAGCTGGATGTCAGTTATAGAAAGTGCTAGAGAAAGCACTCTGCAAAGTGATAGAGGGCGTAGGAGGATTTGCAAAGGGTTGAGAGGAAATTAGTTGTGGGATAATGAACCAGGAGTATGAAGTATAAGACATTTGGGGGATGAGGGGGAAGGGTTCATGACTGAGTGGGTGTACAGTTTTTGGAATTATCCAGGATTTCCAAATTCCTCCAGGAATTATAGGAATAGAGATATGGAATTAAGCCAAGACTTTCACCTTGGTGGGGCATAAATGCCCCCAAATCCTAGGGATGCATCCAGTCACAATCTTCATAGCCCCTGATAATGTGTGCTGAGACTTGAAGAAGGTGCTAATTAGCGGTGACTGCTCTGCCTCCAGTAAGATCATAAAAAGTATATGCAAGAAGAACTCCAGTGAGCATTAATTCTAATACTAAGACAACTAAGCTGATCTTAGACCATCTTGACCAGCTAGAAACCAAGCTGCAGCTATATCAAATGTCATAGAAACATGTACAGAAGTATGGACCTATAGAGGAAAAATGCTCTATTATCTAAAATCTAACAAATGAAAAAGACTTTTAAGTGATAATATAAGAAGTAGATAATCTGTCCAGCAGCATTTCCTATTTTCACAGCAATGACTCAATCCTGAAAACAGGGATTAGCTAGGATAGTGGGAATAAGAGTTTGACAGCAGTCCTTGTGAAGAATCTGGAGACAAGGGAAGGAAATTTAGATATAATTTTTAGATTCGTTTTCTGAACAGTTCCATTACAGTTTTTTTCCACTTTTTTTCTTGGGTTTGGGAGGTTGGCTGGCAGGAAGAAATTTGAGAGTGTGAGAAATTGTTAGTCATACTCCCTAGCTCATCTGCTTGTGCTTAGTTTCTCTCTTGATTAATTGATTGATTAATTGGTTTTCCCCTTCAGCCCTGACCCCCATGGTTTCTCCACACCCCCCTACTAATATGTCTTTGCTATATATAATAAATATATAACTATATAAGATTGTATTTTTTTTTTAAATTTTGTTATTTTTGGCTGTGTTGGGTCTTCGTTGCTGCACGCGGGCTTTCTCTAGTTGCGGCAAGCAGGGGCTACTCTTTGTTGCGGTGTGCGGGCTTCTCATTGCCATGACTTCTCTTGTTGCGGAGCACAGGCTGTAGGCGCATGGGCTTCAGTAGTTGCAGCACACGGGCTCAGTAGTTGCAACATGTGGGCCCTAGAGCACGCAGGTTTCAGTAGTTGTGGTGCATGGGCTCAGTAGTTGTGACGCACAGGCTCTAGGGTGCACGGCTTCAGTAGTTGTGACCCATGGGCTCAGTAGTTGTGGCGCACGGGCTTAGTTGCTCCGCTGCATGTGGGATCTTCCTGGCCCAGGGCTCAAACCTGTGTCCCCTGCATTGGCAGGCAGATTCTCAACCACTGCGCCACCAGAGAAGTCCCTGAGATTATATTTAAACATATAAGAAATGTGTAATTTTTCTTTAGTTTGTCAGGAACAAGATCTTCTATTACATTTTTATTTTGCATAAAAAAAATTTAGGACATTATGCAGACTCTTTTTCTTTCATGTAAAGGAAAGCAAAACAAGGAAAAGAAAACTTATGGAAAGAAAATCTTAGAAAGGAGGAAGAAGAAAAACAAAAGCGACTCCAAGAAGAAAAAACACAAGAAAAAGTTCAAGAAGTGGAGTGGAAAGCTGAGGAGAAACAAAGTAAGGATAAGGATGAAAATAATTGATTTGATTTTTCTGAAACAGAGCAACAAAAGCAAAAAGAAAAAAGTAGACTCTGATGAGGTTCAAAAAAAGAAGAAAATTAAAATGAATGCTAATCCTTAGAGTCAGAAAAGACCTTTGCCTAAATTAAACTTGGATGAGAAGTTCGTGGGTTTATTAAAACAAACTGAGGGAAAAAAAAAAAAAGAAAAAACAGACTGAGGGTAGAAATCTTAAAGCGACACAAAGAAAAGAAGATAGGCGTCACTAACAGTGCATAAACCCTGACACAGTTTTCATAATTGAAGTAAATAGTTTAAAATATTTTATTCCACCAGTGTAACTAAACTGTTTATTTTAATGAAGCAACAGTAAAGTTTTAAGTCTTTGCACACTGAAATTTTCTCAGAAGATATACATTGTTTTTGATACACCCCAGAGTGCATTTCTAAAATACTTTAAATATTATTGTATTTCTTCTGAATGCACAAACCTTTGAATCCTTATTAATGATACAATGTGTTGAAATTTTTCTAAGTTAAAGCATTTATTCTACAAATGAGCAAAGTAAAATATTTTTTATCTATTGTCAAGTACACTTGTGAACTCTTGTACTGTTTTTTTTTTTTTAAGAACCGCACTGATACATCTGTAGTCAACCCTGTTTACTGACTAACCTTCTGTCTGTGATCTCCCTTTTGTGCTCTTCTTCCCTGTGATATTCTGACCTTCGCAGATCAAATTAAGCCTCTTGGAACTTAGTCTCCCTCCACTTGACAATTACCACCCCACCTTCCTTCATCCATGTGCGTGGCACACCCTGCAAGCCATCTCTTTGTTTTACTGACTCCTACTTAAGACGAATATCCTTGTTTGTTTTTATATTGATTCTGTGACTATTGAAAATATTTAAATTCTAACAAGCCTATATTAAATGGATTTTCATGATACTGTTTGCAGTTTTTTTCTTTTCAAGCTCTTTATTGAGTCATAGCAAAGATGTGTATATATGAAAGAAGCAGATAATGACAATTATCTTCTCTTTAGGTGAGCCAGCCGGTGCTTTGGTAAATTACAGAGCATTATATTGCTTTGAAGCAAGGAACCATGACGAAATGAGTTTTAATTCTGGGGATATAATACAGGTAGGAAACAAAATCTTTTTTTCTTATGAATAAGCTGAATGCAATGTACTATATTACTTTCTATAATAATATTGAGTATACTATTATATAGTGGTTTACCATTTTAAAAATATACCTTAAGCATTACCTCATTTGGTTCTTATGACATACCACAGAGCTGCATAGGACAGTTATTATTACTGCCATATTCTAGGTAGGAAGACTTAACACAAGTTGTAACTGTCAGCAGCACACTGCCAATGTGGAGTGCAAGTACATGTCTTTTGATTTCCAAATCCAGTGTTCTTTCCACTCTGCCATACTGCTTTATGTCATAAAAGGTGATATTTTGTTATTTTAATAAATTACCAATGAAATTTGGGGGAGCTGGTTATTTTCTGGCAACCATTAAAAGAGTTGAAGGAGTTAAGTTCTGTAGCTCTAATTAGATGCAGACCCTTGTTCCTTGGAACAGAAAGATTTTTATTGTATAATCACAAATGATGTAAAATGAATGAATAAGAGAAGATGCAGGGAATAGCATTTGACAGAGCTATGTGATTTACAGGCTTTAGAAGCATACCGACTTCGATTTTAATCCTGGCTTCAGTTTTCTTCTTAGTAAATAAAGGCAGTATTACTTAGAATACCTAGCCAGTGTCTGTTTTCTTTTTTAACCTGCACTGTCACCAGTTTGATGTATTTTATCAGTTAGGTAGCAAATGTTTAATGATACTTGGAATAGGGTTTACCAGAACCATCTATTCAAATGCTCAAGACAATCCCCAGCTATACATTCCTTCTGTTGCCATTGCCACACTGACAGTGCCATAGCTGCTCCTCAGCTGAGGAGCTTGAGTCCATAGTCTTCTGGCCCTGCCGTTCCTCCTCTTCTACTTGGTGATGATGAGGTAGTGTCCAAGAGTGAAGCAATGTAGCCTAGCTCTGTTTGGTCAAGAGCTTACTTATATTTTTGGTTATATCTTTTATTTGTTTCAGCAAATACTTGTTGGGAGCTATGATAGGCTAGGGATATAGTGAACAAGACAGTCTCTGCTCTTAGTGAGTTTATGGTTTAATGAGAAAGACACATCCTAAAGAAGTAGAGGAAGAAAGGGTGTAGACTGCTTCCAGCTTTAGAGCAGACGTCTCCCACAGTCAGAGAGCCAGTCTGGTGGTAGTGACAGCAGGAACGTAATGTTAGCTGGAGTTTCTTGAGCGCTTGTATTCTCTGCCGAATCTTTGACATAAAGAATGAGTCATGAGTTACTACCAGATACCTGATTTGGACAGCTTGGTTGATAATGGTGTTCATTCATTAAGACAGAAAGATTAGAAGGAGGAAATTTAAGTGGGAATTATAATGAGTTCAGTTTGGGATGAGTTTCAGATTTCTAGGCAGCAGTTGGATATCCAGAGATATCTAGAGGCCAGTTTGGATGTCATCATTGTGTTGTGATGGTTATTGAAGATGACAAGATGACTGTGGCAGAGCTCATCCAAGGGTGTAATAAAGAAGGGGGAAGATGACTGAGGATGCAATCCCTGAAAAGCACGGACATGGAAGGGATTGTTAGAGGAGGGGGAGCCATAAAAGAATGACTAGAGGTAGGAACAAAACAGAGTTTAGTGTCAGGGACATTTGAGATGAGTGGTCCACATGTAAAATAAGACAGTACTAAAAACATAACCATTAGATTAACAACAGCACAGTTATTGTTAACCTTGAGGAGAAGAGTATTAGTTGAGTGGAGTGGTGGGGGAAGAAGCCAGATTTCAGTGAGTTGAGGAACAGTTGGAAGGGAGGAAGAGGAGACAGTGAATATATGAAACTCTCTGAAGGAGCTTGACTTTTGAAAGAGGGGAGGGAGCAAAGGTGGTAAATAATGAGGAATGTGGGTTGAGGGAAGTTGTTCTTGTTTTTTGTGTTTTAACTTGGCAGAAGCTTGAGCAAGTTTAAATAATAGAAAGGATCTGCAGAGGAAAAGGGTTAATGATACCAGAAAGAATAAATCACCAATGGAGGGAGGTGTTTTTTCTAATTAAAATGTAATTTACATTGAGTGAAGTACACAACCATAAGTGTACAGCTCAAATAATTTGTACATGTATATAGATCTTTGAAACCACCACTCAATTCAACATACAGAACACAGAGCACTCAGGAAGGCACCTCATGCCTCACTGTCAGACCTCTCTGTTCTGACCAATGGATGGAGAGGAGGAAGATTCATGATAATCTTGAGGGCTTGGGGTCTATAGCACAGGAAGAGGGAGAGGTGGAAGGGCTAGATACATTTTCCTTCGTGATTGGAGGGCTGGACGAAGGGATGGATGGGATCATAACTTGTGCTGAGGTAGAGGTGAGGTCAAATCTGAGGGCTTCTGTATTGTTGGTAAGATAGGAGGCAACATCTGGTCAACTTAATGAATGAAGGTGGCTGAGGAGGTTTGAGTGAAAGTGAAAAAGATGATAAATTCCACTGAACCATGGCAACATTTTTCATGACAACCTATTTTTCTATCCTTAGCTGTTAATGATATTTTTGAAGTAATAGTTTCCCTAGGCCTGTGAGAATTTATGTAAATTTTTCTAGTTTAACTCTCTATGTAAATTGACAACTAGAAATCAATTAGAATTATAAACGACAGGTATGAAATTGGTTAAAATTGACCCCTTACAGAGCCAACCTGGTCTAACTCTGAATAATAAATGATTGGACCTTTTCTTCTTCAGAAGGTTGAAAACATTAGGAAATAGTATTAAAGAAATTTTGCTTTTAAAAGTTTGTAAGAAAAGGAGGAAGTGAGTGTTTGAATGCCAGTACTCATACCTTTCAATGATTCCTTGCCTTTAGACCAAATATTTAAATCAGGTTTAGGTTGCATATTCCTCAGGGTTTATTATGTTCTTGCCTTCATTTTTAGTGCTCTGGATTAGCTATTTTAAACTAGTCTTAACTAGATCTACAGGATAATATTTTATCAATGGTTCCTTTGTTCTATTTCAGAACACCATTTTATGGTAATTAGATAGTTATACTATCTGTGTAATTAACCAAAGCAGCTTAGATTGAGGGATTTTTTACATATCTCATTCATGATGTAATAAATAGCCAGACATATGGCATTAAAATGAGAATTATTTACCGTAAACACAAATGAAGTTGCCTGATAATAAATCCATTTGTTATTAATTAAACTTTGAATCTGTTGTTTATCTAATTTAGAATAGTCTATTCAAGTTAACATTTGTTGAGTTTCTAGCCATGTGCCTACTGGGGATATATAAAAATGAATAAGGAAGGCAAAGTTTAGGAAGAAAAAAGAAATATGTATAATTGTACAAAATATAATGTGATATGTTTAAATTAACCATTTAAGGAAATAAAGTGCTATAGGAACCCAGAAGATGAAGCAATAACACAACCAAATAGCATTGGGGACATTTTCCCCAAGGATAGGATGGAGAAAGGGCTCAAAGTATTATGCTTTATACTTGTTCAGAGCTTTACAGTTTACTAAGCACTTTTATAAATATTCTTAATTTAATCCTCAGAATAACCTGGAGGAAGGTAGGGCAGGTATTTTTCCCCCAAATTTATGGATGAACAAACTGAGGCTTTAGATGATATTCATTACCTTACAGCGGATTACCAGCCAGGTGGCATGGCTAAGACTGAAACATGGTTCACTTAACTCCAAAGTCTGTGTTCTTTCCCCTAAACCCGACAAAATTCTGGCAGGAGGAATATCTTGAACAAAAACACTGAGCCTGGTGTGTTTAAAGAATGTCACATAACCACTTACCTAGAATATGGGACAAATATTAGGAGATGAAGCTAGAAAGGTAAGTTGGTACTTGACAAAGAAACCACAATTTCAGAGGCCTTGAATTCTACACTAAGAAGTTTGAACTTTGAAGAGCTTAAAACTAGAGAGATGGGATCTTCTAGGATAAAAATCGTGATGGATCTGCAGTGACTCAGCATAGAATAAAAGACATCAAGATTGGAAATGGAGAAGTAAGATTTAATTTGCAGAAGACATGATTGTGTAGAAAATCCCATAGAATCTTAAAAAGAAAAAAAAACTACTAGACGTAATAAGTGAGTTTAGCAAAGTTGCAGGAAACAAGATCAATATACAGAAATTAGTTGTATTTCTACATACAAGCAATGGATATTCAGAAATTGAAATTAAAAATAACATTTACAGTAACATACAAAATATGAAATGCTTAGATATAAAACTGACAAAGGATGTACAGGACCTGTTTATTGAAAATTACAAAGTATTGTTGAGAAAAATGGAAGACCTAAATAAATGGAAAGCTATACCATGTTTATGGATTGGAAGACTCTGTATTGATAAGAAAGCAATTCTCCTCAAATTGTTCTATAGATTCAAGGCAGTTTCAATCAAACTCCCACCAGGCTTTTTTTTTTTTTAAGAATATAAGCTATGCAGTTTAATTGTATACATTGGTGTTAAGATTTTTGGTCTTATTACTTGCATATGTGATCTGTTTAACACTTTTTAAAACAGAAAATCATTGAGTAGCAATCAGATTTCAAAAAGTCTTCCAAGTCCAGCCAGACAGTTGTCTATGTGATATGCTACATATGACAGCATAGAATGTACAATTATATTAGCACAGACTTCTTTTCCAAGGGGTATTTTCACACGTCTAATAGGTCTCGTGCACAAGATAACAGAAACAGCAATATTGGCGTCTCTCAATCACATTAAGTTCATCAGACATATTAAAAGGGTAGCCCTTTTTAATAGAGAATTTTATACATATTATATATTTTTTTTAACATTTTTTTTTCTAAATTATCTCTGTTTTAGATAAATACAGAGCTTAGGAAATAATACTTAAATGAGAACAGTTTGGGCAAATCCTCAGGCTCTATCCTACAAGTTTTCCATTCAGGAAGATCTCAGTACTTCTTTTCCACTTTTTTGTAAAAATTTACAAGCTGATTCATAACCAAACCACTTTGGAAAAAGAAGAACAAAGTTGGAGATCTTATGCTACCTGATTATAAGGCTTATTATAAAAGCTATAGCAATAAGAATGGTGTAGTATTAGTATCTAGATTGGAAAATAGACAAGTGGAACAGAATAACTGTATCTACAACTGCATATTTATATAACTGATTTTTTATAAAGGTGCAAAGGCAACTCAGTGGAGAAAGGATAGTCTTTTTTTTATATATAAATTTATGTATTTATTTATTTTTGGCTGCATTGGGTCTTTGTTGCTGCGCAGACTTTCTCTAGTTGCGGCCAGCGGGGGCTACTCTTTGTTGAGGTGTGCGGGCTTCTCATTGCGGTGGCTTCTCTTGTTGCGGAACGCAGGCTCTAGGGCGCATGGGCTTCAGTAGTTGTGGCTCGTGGGCTCTAGAGCGCAGGCTCAGCAGTTGTGGTGCATAGGCTTAGTTGCTCTGCGGCATGTGAGATCTTCCTGGACCAGAGCTCGAACCCATGTCCCCTGCACTGGCAGGCGGATTCTTACCCACTGCACCACCAGGGAAGTCCTAGTCTTTTCAAAAAAGCAAATGACATTGGAACATTTGGATATCCATATGCACAAAAATGAATTTTGATTTATTCCTTACAACATATATGAAAGTTAACTCAAAATAGATCAGAGGTAAATCCTGAAATGTAAAACCTAGAACTGTAGAACTTCTAGAAAAAGACATTGGAGAAAATCCTTACAGCTTTGGGCTGCTCAAGGGTTTCTAGACTGTTAGATACAACATAGTACAAGGTTTCTTTTTAATAGAGAAGGTTCTATAATTGATTGTGATAATGGTTGCATAAGTGAATATACTAAAATCCATTGATTTGTGTACTTTAAATGGGAGGATTGTATGGTGATTTATATCTCAATAAAGTCATTATTATCAGTAAAATAAGTGAAACATGCATCTACCATATGAGCCAGCCCTGTCACTCCTAGATCTTTACTCGAGAGAATTGAAAGCATATGTCCATACAAAGACAAATGTTTATGGCAGCTTTATTTGTAATAGCCAGAAACTGGAAACAATTCAATCTTCCATCAGTAGGTAAACAGACAAATTGTGGTACATCATACAATGTAATATTACTCAACAATAAAATGAAATGAACTATTCACATTCACTACAACATGGATGGATCTCAAAATAATAATAAATAATAGGCCGAGTAAAAGTCAGACCCCCCAGAAAGGGATGTATATTGTGTGATTTTATTTATATAAAGTTCTAGAGCATGCAGACTAATTTATAATGACAAAAAGCAGACCAGTGTCTTCCTGGAGATGGGGTGTGGGTCAAGTGGAGGAGTGGGAGGGAGTGCTTTCAGTAGAGCAAAAGGAGACATTTTGGGTTGATAGATATGTTTATTATCTTGGTTGTGTGATTTTTCACAACTGTATACGTATGTCAAAACTTATCACGTTTAATACCTTAAATGTGAAATTTATAATATGCTAATTATACCTCAAAAAAAGTGTTTTTAAAAATCTTAATGGATATGGAATCACCATACAAATTCTACATGATTTTGATAGGTAAACCACTGTCAAATCTATTTTAGAAAGGTTATCTAAAAAGTGTAGAAAATGGAGTGGAGAACAGAGACATAGTTGGCATATTTATTCAATGAATTAAGCAAATATGTATTATGCTGGGCAATGGGTGTCAATTAAAAGGCTCACAGACAAAGGGAAGAGATACATGTAAATAAAGAATCACACAGTATGATGATGCATGCTATCTCATGACAGTATGTATGAGATAACTGACCTAGTTTGGGGGCAGTTAACAGAATCTTGAAGGATGAGTAAAGATTACAGTAATCTAGGTGTGAAATGAAAAAGGCCTGAAGTAGGTTAGGAGGGTAGGGTTGAAAAAAAAAATTCGAAAGAGCTTTTAGAAGCAAATCAACACAGTTTGGATATGGAAGTGTAAGAGAGGTAAGAGCCAAAGATTTTTTTTTTTACATCTTTATTGGAGTATAATTGCTTTACAATGGTGTGTTAGTTTCTGCTTTTATAACAAAGTGAATCAGTTATACATATACATATGTCCCCATATCTCTTCCCTCTTGCATCTCCCTCCCTCCCACCCTCCCTATCCAAAGATTTTTTATTTAGAATGACTAAGTCTTTGATGGTAAGAATAACAGAGATACAGGAATTTAGGAGAAGGAGTAGACTGGGGAAGAAAACAAGTTCAATCTTAGACTTGAGTTGGAAGTTCTTGTGGATCATCCAGTTGAAGATATCTGGGAAGTAATTGAAAGTACAGGCTTATCCCATTAGAAAAAAGAAGTCAGTTCTGCAAATATATCGCATAAAGAACTGATCACTATAGAAGTGAGTGGGCCTCTTCCAGAAGTGTATAGTATGAAGTAAGAGAGCCAGTGATAAAACTTGAGGTATCATCAGTGTTTAAAGGACAAAGGACCAAGAAGCGGAAGAAGGGGTGCTGTGAGGACAGAGGATGCCAGACTGTAGGAGGGAAATGTCTGGGAGAAGAAATGAAACTATAAATCACCTCTGTGTTTTACCAGCTGGAAAATAGTATTCAGAAAAAGTTTTCTGTTTCTCCTAGAGAGTTCAAAAAGACTCTGATAGGAATGTAAACTATTTTTATGTATTAACTTGGATAAAATTAAAAATTTAAATTTAAAAAGGCACCTTGTCCATCATTAGAGATAATAATCTGTAGAAAGTGCTTTAGCTGTTAGATGGACTTAATTCTGAAAATTAGGCTGCTGGACAGTGGTCTGCATCTCTTTCCTTTGTAAATAAGTGGCTTTCTAACCACTGTTAACCCTACTTTTTGTATCCATAGGTTGATGAAAAAACCGTAGGAGAACCTGGTTGGCTTTATGGTAGTTTTCAAGGAAATTTTGGCTGGTTTCCATGCAACTATGTAGAAAAAATAACGTCTGAAAAATCTGTGTCGCCTAAGAAGGCCTTACTTCCTCCTACAGTGTCTTTATCTGCTACCTCAACTACTGAGTAAGTTTTTAGCTAATAATGGAGTTTACACGTCTCTGCAAATGTGTGAACACCTAATATGTATTTGTGTCAACCTGCTACTTAATCATATTGTAATCTGCACTGGACTCTCTAAGAGTACCTTTTGTTCCAAATTTAATTCTGAAGTTTAGTAAATAAAAACATGGGTCAGTAGTTCATAAATTTTTTTTTTTGCCCAAGTTGTGTTTCAACACAATGTATATTATATACAAATAGATAAATTGGTAGTACTTCATAAGCTTCTGAACAATTAAGTATACTTTTGTCATATTGTTATATTTATAGATCACTTTCTTCAAATCAACCAGCATCAGTGACTGATTATCAAAACGTATCGTTTTCAAGCCTAACTGTTAACACATCATGGCAGAAAAAATCAGCTTTTACTCGCACTGTGTCCCCTGTATCTACATCACCTATTCACGGACAGGTATGTATCTTTAATTTTCTTGTGTTTTATTCTTTGACATTGCTCCTGGTTCACATAAAATAGAATGAAGATTTTTGTACAAGGCCATCATTTACTCATCTAACCAAAGTTTGTATCATTTAGTTTCTTTTCTTACCATTCATATGTGATACGAGGTTGAAGAAATTATTATTAGAGGTTTCCCAACAATTTATTCTCATAGTAGCAAGTTGCTACCAGCTAAGGTTTCTGAGCTCAAAATATCATTTTTACAAATCTGATTATAGTCTTAATTTGTAGTTATTGTAAGAAGAGCTTGGGCTTGGGGTTTTTTTGTTTGTGTTTTCCTTAAGTAAGTCATTTTTGTGAGAACTGTGTTATATATATGTTTAGCCTCTGGTTTAGATGTAACCGAGATGCCAGCATTGTTACATTAACATTATTAAAAAGAAATTGCAGACTTCATCAGAATAGAGTCCTTCACTCAAAAAATGTTTATTGTGTGACCACAGGTTCCAGGCATTTGTTATGTGCTAGAAATTTAATGGAAAAAAAAAAAAACCTCTGCCATTAAGAAGTCAATCTAATGAAGACAAACATATAAATAAATAACTGTATGAGACGTGTTGTAATAAAGATATTTTATGAAATCTTGAGGGGTATAGGAGAGAGCATTTCAATTCAATCTGTGGGAATTGGAGCAGGCTTCACAATAGGTAAAGGCATTTCAGTCGAACCTTCAAAAATGAGCAAGCTTTCACCAAACAAAGAAGGAAAGTTATTCCTGTGAAAGAACAATTTGGGAAAAGTCACTGAGGCATGTTAACAAGAGGAGTTTATAGGAAACAAGTATTGTTTATAGTGTGGCTAGAGTACAGGATTCATGAAGAAAGGGTTAAGTGAAGTTGGAGAGGTTGAGGTTTATTTGTGAAGCATTTAATACCATGCTAAGCAGCTGGCAGTGGAAAGCCCATGAAGGTTTTTAAGAGGAGAGTTGAAGTGTATATTTTAGAAGGATAACTCTGGCAGTAGTATAGAGGCCAGATTGTGGAAGGAAGCAAAGGGAGGAGACCAACAAAGGGAGGATATTACAATAGCTAAGTAACAGATGATGTGAACCAGTAATGAAAATATATAGAAGAGGAGATGGACTTAAAAGAGTGTTAGGAGTCAGCATAAAATTGGCAATTCATTGAATGTGAAGAGTGAGGAAGAAGTTGGAGTTAAACATACCTCTTCAGGGTCTTTAGCTTGAGTAACTGAGAGGATGGCAGTACCGGAGGAGTGGGTTTTGTGGGTTCTAAAAGTGATTACATTTCAGACGTGCAACTTAGGTATTTGTAGGAGGGACAACCTGCTGGGAAGGCCCAGCAGGCAGCTTGATTTACAAGTCTGGAGCTCAAAAGATAAAGTTATAATTAAGATACAGATTTGAGAAATCATAGGCACAAATAAGATTAGGGAAATCATGTAAAACAGGAAGGGAAGGAGACTGGACCAAAGAGGAGCCATCAGTCACCAGAGAGTGAACTTCACGAACTGCAGGGATTTTAGTGATGTCAGCACTGTTCAGAGATCAGAGAAGGTAAGGGTTTGCAAGAAGCTTTTGGCTCTGATGTTATCAATGATCTTGTCAAGAGATTCCGTATTGTGATGGTTACAGAAGCTAAATTAGAATGGACTGAGGGGTGAAATTGGAAAGCAAGTTTAAGACTGTTCTTTCTTTAAGGAAGTTAGAAGTAGAAGTAAGGGGACTTCCCTGGTGGTCCGGTGGTTAAGACTCCACACTCCCAATGCAGAGGGCCCAGGTTCAATCCCTGGTCAGGGAACTAGATCCCAAATGCCACAACCTAAGATCCCACATGCAGCAACTAAGATCCCAGTACAGCCAAATAAATAAATAAATATTTTTTAAGAATTAAAAAAAAAGAAGTAGAAGTAAATAGAGAAGTGGAAAGTTAAAGATTCAAGAGAGAATTCACAGTGTTACAAAATATTGTTAGAAGGTGGGAGGACATGATAGAAAGTTTAGAGCACAGGTAAAGAGGCTAGCCCTATCAACAAAATGAAAACACTACTTCCTCTGAGAGAAGAAGGAAAGAAAGAAGGATGAATAAGAATACGAAGACGTTATGAAACAGAAAACAGAAAAGTGGAGGGAGGCCCGTCACAACTGCATCTCCACTCCTAGTGGAATAAACAGAATCCACTGCAGTGAGGAGACTTTGGAAACTGGAGGAGAGAAAGGGTTCCCCTTTTCATTTGTTCTGTGATACATACTTGATGGATCTATGAGTACCCTTCTTGCATACCCAGGGTTTACCTTCCATACCTGTGATACTTAGTGCCAAGATGTTTCCTTGAATGGTAGCTGTTGGGTCTTTAACTTCACAGAAGTCTATTCAGGTGGTTGTCTGTCATATATAATTTTAAGTTGGTTAGTAGATTAAGTCACCATTGATATTAAGTCACCACCACACCAAACTGGTCTGCTGTTTGAACAGTAAGTATGTTATATACTAGAAAACAAAAATCATGGTGACCATTGTGTTTTTTGTTTGTTTGTTTTTAATTTTGTGGTTTTGATTTCACAGGGACAGGTTGTAGAAAACCTAAAAGCACAGGCCCTTTGTTCCTGGACTGCAAAGAAAGATAACCACTTGAACTTCTCAAAACATGATATCATTACTGTCTTGGAGCAGCAAGAAAATTGGTGGTTTGGGGAGGTGCATGGAGGAAGAGGATGGTTTCCAAAATCTTACGTCAAAATCATCCCTGGGAGTGAAGTCAGGCGGGAAGAGTAAGCATTTTTTTTTTTTTTTTTTTGGCGGTACACGGGCCTCTCACTGTTGTGGCCTCTCCTGTTGCGGAGCAACAGGCTCCGGACACGCGGGCTCAGCGGCCATGGCTCACGGGCCCAGCCGCTCCGCGGCATGTGGGATCTTCCCGGACCGGGGCACGAACCTGTGTCCCCTGCATCGGCAGGCGGACTCTCAACCACTGTGCCACCAGGGAAGCCCAAGAGTAAGCATTTTTGTGTGTTTACATGAGGCGTGGATGTTGGTATTTTCACTGATTAGTCAGCCACAGTACAGTTGGCTGTGCAGGAAAATTAAAAGTTTATGCTTGAGTTTGATATCAGAAGGGTGATTCCTAGAGTGAAAAAAATCATACCTCAGATGATTTGTTCCAATTTTTGAACATCCTTTATTCTAGTTATTTCAGATTCCTAAAGTTTTCAAAATGCTTAAGATTTTAGGTCTGTTGCTTTCTTTGTACTAACATCAGGTCAGTTAGAGGAGTTATTTTTCATTTCCTTTGGAGGTTTCTCCCTTATTATTTACTGTAAATTGTCAATATTTAGACAAATCAATACCAAGGGCCTCGCCTTTGCCAGAGTGAGGCGTTCCCAACTCTGGGCCTCCAGAGTTCCCTGAACATCACGTTTCTTACGACTCATGACACACTGTGTTGTAGTTATTTACTTTCTTACCTATATCCCTTATTAGGTCATAAACTCCAGGAGGGTGGGATTCACGTCTTTTTTGTTCATTTTTCAGTTTTTCCATACCTAGTGTGATCTTAATGCATAGTAGCTGCTCATTCATATTTACTTAGTAAATGAGGAGAGAAGCGAATGAAAGGACAATCAAATGAATGAACTTTTGCATGAACAAAAAACAAAACCAGATAAGGTCTCTGGCCTTTGTTTCCCAGTCTGTAAGGGAGTCAGGTCATCAAACTTCTTTAATACAAACAAATAAGTACTCTAATATAGCTGTGGGTAATTATCATTTGTGTTTTATATGGAAATTGATCTAAATAGAAAAGCAAAATGATTTATTGAAAAGGAACGGGGTCTTTGGAAATCAAGAGCCTTGAGTTCTGATTCTGCTATTTTTGCCAGACTGTATGGGGTAACCTGCTTGGTCTCTAGTTTTTTAATTGGTTGAATGAAAATAATAAACTAAAAAATCTTTAAAAATCCTTTCAGTGCTAAGGTTCTATACATCAATTTTCAGTTCAAATGCAGAAATTTACTTTTCAGACTGACATGGAATTTTAGATTTAGAGTGTGTAATAACAGGAACAACAATAATACATAGCTGATGTGTATGCTGGCACTGTGCTAGACCCTTTATAGTAATTATCTTATTTAAACTCCATGACATTTTACAGAGAAGGAAAACTTAAACACAAAGGGATTAAGTTTAAATGCCTTAAAGGGCATTTCTTCTAACTTTTCATTCAATTACTGATCTTTTCTAACAGATAAGGCATGCAACTCGAAATGCTGCGGTAATGGAGAATTCAGCAAGGCAGTCCATTCAGTGTGCCCATGAGTTGTAGTAAGGGTCCCTTCTGTTAACCTATAAACTGCTTCACTATACAATTTACTCACAGGTCCTGGGGAGCCCTGATGTATTCTACAGATGTCTAGTTCTTAAAATGCCACAGTTTTCCAGATTTTTGAAAACAGTTTCCTGGGTTAAGTTGGAAATAAAAGCTATGTATGTTCCAAAATGTAAAAATAAAGTTCTGTTATTTTTACATATTTTTAAATGTACTGTGCTCTAAACAAGTAGTAAAATTTATATACTGCCCTTATTTTTCTCTAAACCAAGCCAAGTCCCATGTGTGCTTTACCAAATAACTGCCCATTTACCAATGCCTCATGTCTTTTAAGTTACTTTAGAAAGGCAAAATATCTCACGTTTGAAAAACTATTTATAAATCATATTGAAATTACCTCAATAGATTTAAAAAATTAAGTCGTTTGTAAGTAGGCAGTTCTTAATCCACTAGGATTTTGCATATGAGGGTATTTCTAGCCTGTGTACTGAGACAATATTTCAATTAATTTTAGCCCTTAAAAAGAATGCACTGCTAAAACCTCCTGTTTTCATCAAATCACCTTTTTTATTTACTTGTTGATGTCTTTTTTTGTTATTTTATTATTTTTTTTAATCTGCTTGTGTGTATATTTGGCAGACCAGAAGCTTTGTATGCAGCTGTAAACAAGAAACCTACCTCTGCAGCCTCTACAGTGGGAGAAGGTGAGCTTTTGGCGATTTATAAATTAGATGGAAGTCAAATTAGCTACTGACTTCCCACAGTTGTTACTCTCCTTACTTCTGTGTCTTCAGTGTTAAAGTGAGGTTAGGAAAACCTGCTCCCGCTCTATTTCACATGAATATTGAGGATATAGAAAATATATAGCTAAAAATACTTGATGCTTTTAGAAAATCAGTACTATAAAAATTCAGCATAGACTGCCTCAATAAATAAGATCATAGATAAGTGTTGCAATGAGATAGCATGAAGTCTTTTGTTTTCCTTTTATTATATATCTAGATTATAGACGTTTAGAATATAAGGAAATTTCAGTACATTTAGTTGTTTATGAATTGCACTTGTTTGTTTGTTTGTTTTTGGCCTTACTGCGCGGCTTGTGGGATTTTTAGTTCCCTGACCAGGGATTGAACCCGGGCCCTCAGCAGTGAGAGTGTGGAGTCCTAACCACTGGACCGCCAGGGAATTCCCTGAATTGCATTTTCTTTTTTTTTTTCTTTTTTTTTTTTTTTTGCGGTACACGGGCCTCTCACTGTTGTGGCCTCTCCCGTTGCAGAGCACAGGCTCCAGACGCACAGGCCCAGCGGCCATGGCTCACGGGCCCAGCCGCTCCGCTGCATGCGGGACCCTCCTGGACCAGGGCACAAACCCGCGTCCCCCGCATCGGCAGGCGGACTCCCAACCACTGCACCACCAGGGAAGCCCCCTGAATTGCATTTTAATTACAGTGTACCATATAAATCATTAAGTAGGATTTGAAATCAAGATACACTTTAATCATAAATATCACAAAGAATTTTTTTATTGCCCTTTGGGTTGTTTGAGTATCTTAATTTTGATATTGTGCTGAAAAATGTCCACCCTTATTTCAGACAATATTTTTATTTAATAGTTGTATAGGTTTATAAATGAATTATATATTCGCTGTAAAATTAGTTGAACAGTTTAAGTACATTTTGTTTATATTGCTCAAGAAAATCAGCTTAATGGTAAATTAAACAGTTTATTCAGTATCTACTACATTAGAGATTGTATGCTAGAGCCTGAAATATACACGGATGAATAAAATAGTTTCCCAAGTGCTCACAGTAAAATGGGAAGGCTAGGCATATAATTGTAATAAATTCTATAATGAATGAACAAAAACATAATTTTGAGTAGGACCTGTGAATCCACAGAGGTGGCCATGTTGAATCATCTTAAACAATGAGTAAGTTCTTGCTTAGTGACGAAGAGAAAGCTTGGTGGACAGAGGGAAAGGTATGAGCCAGGGCTCAGCTGTGAAAGGTTAGGGAACTCGAGTCACCAGCAAGGCTGCAACCAGAGGTTTACTGTGGAATAACTGCAGTGGAATGATCCTAGGAAAGTGGTGAGGAGCATTTTGGAAAGGACCTGGCTTGTTGCAACATACCTTAACCTTGTAAGCATTTTTCATCTTCTTAAGTCAGCTAAATTGAATAATATGGGAATGTGGATAGTAAATAGTTTCCAGATACTGGTTCTGGCCATCTCCAGTTTATGATCTACAGAGCAAATTTCATGTCAACAAATACAAATAGTACTACAAGAAAGAAAAAGAGACTTCTAAAACCTGGTCATTGACTGTTTCTTCTAAGTACTAGTAATCATCTGAACAAAAAAACAAAGCCAGTATAAAAACTTAGACATTTCCCATAAGGTTATTCATGAACAAATATTTATTGAGCATCTGTTCTGTGCCAAGCACTGTGCTAGGAGCTGGGCCATTGTGATGGAAATTGGCCTCTAGTACTGATGTCAGCTGAATAGTGGGCATTTCCATAACTGTATGTAAAAGAATTAAAGAGAAAAGAATTTAGCAGATTAAACTATATGTAAGAAGGTTAAAAAAAACTTTTCATGTCTTGACTCTCTGTAAAGATACTGTTATCTATTTGTAGTTTTGGGGTTATTCTCTGTGACATGATGATGATGATGGTGATGATCATGGTGATGACGATACGGTTGGGGAAAAAAGAAACCCTGTGATAAAGTTTTATGTTCAGTCAAAGACATAATCTTTTTCTAAGAAATTATTAAATAATTACTTCATTCCATTTTCTACCTTAACATCTCTTTACATTGTTTCCTTAAGTCACAAGGGCTTTTACAGTAAAATTACTCAGGATCTTGGAGATCAACAGTTTTTTTTTTTTACTTCTGTAATCTTGCAACCAAAACTAGTTTCTTTTTGCTTTGTTTCCTACAGAGTATATTGCACTTTATCCGTATTCAAGTGCAGAACCTGGAGATTTGACTTTCACTGAAGGTGAAGAAATATTGGTGACCCAGAAAGATGGAGAATGGTGGACAGGAAGTATCGGAGATAGAACTGGAATTTTTCCATCAAATTACGTCAAACCAAAAGATCACGAGGTAGAGTTATTTTGATATAGAAACAGAAGCATTCCGTTCCTGTTGATCAGGGTTCATATTTAAAACAGATGCATGTATATGGTTTTGGTCAGGCTGCTTTGGTTACAAGGAAGCCACTTAAGGTAGCTTCAGTAAAATGTAGTTTATTATGGGGATCCTGTTAGAGAGATAAGGGCAAAGCTATTTCTATGAAATTCCAAGGACAAGAGCCATAGATAGGGCTGGGCCTCATGATAACTGAAGTTAGGGAATGGTCTGGATTCATGGAGGCTTACAAGGGACCGCCTTGAAGAAGTCTGTAAATCTTTAAGGCTGTGACATTAATGTGACCCAGCCCACACTCTGAGTTCCTGCTGCGTTTCATCCCACCACTAGTATGATATAGTGTAGCAGTTCTCAGACGTTTTGGTTTCAGGAACTTTTTACATTCTTAAAAATTAATAGGGACTCCAAAGTTTCTGAAAATATATGGATTATGTCTAGCAATACTTTCCATATTAGAAATTAAAACGGAAATTTTAAAAGTATTTATTAATTCATTTTGAAATAACAAAATTAAACCCATTATATGATGACATAAATAACTTGCTTTTTAAAATCTTTTTTTTATTTTTCTGTTTTTTTAAAATTTATATTCTCTTGCACATAAAAGTCATAAGCACATATGTATAAATATTTTTTTTTCCTCATTTTAAGAACCTATCCCACTTTATTTTATTTATTTTTTTGTACGTGTCCAATGAACGTTTATTATTACTATTATTATCATTACTGTTACCACTGCTTCTCCCCTTTTAGGAATACAGGCAGAGAGGAAGTGTGCATGTAGGTAGAATTTTTCTCCACCTGTACTTCCGACAGACAATTTGAGATTTAGAAGCCTCTAGAGCAGTAGTTCTTAAACTTTTCTAACTCAGAGAGGCTGGTGAAAATTACAACCTCTCCTTGAATAAATTCACCTACACACAAAATATTGTACACAGTTTTGCGAGTGGGATAAGGACCCTTAGAAGGGATAAGCCCTTTTAGCATAAACTCTAGACTTCCCAGGGTAGTGGGACAAGGAGCCAGATGCAGTTCTATAGACAGTGTTTACAAGCACTACATTACGTGTGGAGAGAGAATGCAGACACATTTAAAAGAGACTTTAAAATAGCCACTGAACTCATGTAGCCAACATTCAACAGAGTAATAATTAACATGTGTCCAAGCCTCTGTTGAACATTCTGGAAAATGCAAAGATCTATAAGACTCTAGACGTCAGGGTCTCAGATTCTTGTGGTGGAGAAGTACTAGACCAGAGTCATGTTTAAGGTCCAGGGGCATGGAGCCAGGAGCCAGCTTGCTGGAAGTGGCGACTGAGTGGCTACACTCATTACTGTAAAGCTAATGATGAATTAAAAACATTTACTGAGCTGCTGCAGTCGATAAAAGCCCCAATTAAGGCACCATTAAGGGACTTAACCGCGTGATGGTGGGGAAGCATTCCTGAAAAGGTTTAATGATCTCAGATCCTGACATAGCCGGGAAGTCATTAGTCATTAATGCCACGTCTAGATCTTGATTATGAAGTTCTCTATAAGAAAACACTTAGCATATAATAGCACACAAGATTATACCTGATTTGTTACAGAGAGCAAGATACACCTTTTCAAACGTATTTTTAAATCTCTATGTGTTCAGGTAAGAAAAGTGGCCAATTATGAGCAGAAACTGCCTAGTGAAAATCCATAGCATGATCGCATGCCAATTAGATAAGCAATACCACTCAAGTAATAATAGTAATAATATAGTAATATTTCCATTATAATAATAATGGAAATACAAAATGGAACATGGTATTGTACTAATTAATAAGACTGTGACTGTGCCTATAAAGTAATTCGATTAATTCCCAGTGTAATGTGTGGAAACTCCTTTAACATAAAGCTACATTGAATCTAGAGAAAATTAAGCAGGTAGAGTCTCTGCCTTCTTAAGTATTCATGCACTTACTCGTTCATTCAACAGCTGTTCACTGAGAGCATCTGTGTAAGGCTTGGTCGGGGGCATTGGGAAACAGGTGAACAAAGCAGTCAAGGTACTCATGAAAGGTACAGTCCAAATAAATGATGATCGACTGTGATAAGTACAGTGAAGGAACAAACATGGTGCAGGTAACAACAGACTGAAGATCTTTTAAGATGAGGTGGTCAAGGGAAGGCCTCTGAGGAGCTGGTTCAACAAAGACCTGAACTGTAAGGAGGCCAGTCTTGAAAAGGCAAAGCAGGGGAAGAAACGTGGGGTGGAACTTCTTGGCTATTTAGCATCTGAATTCCTTTCCTGAATTCCTTCCCACGGTGTGAGTCTGGGTAAGGGGCAGGCTTCTCCAAAGCCCACCTACTCACTTTCCTAACCTTCCTTGCAGTTAGAGTTTGGGAACATGACCCAGGCTTGGTCAGAGTCATCTGTCCAAGGCAGTGAATCAGGAACTAGTGATACCAAAAAGCATAGCTGAGAATTTCTTTTGGTGGCAATGAGTGTGGTAGCAACATTCAATTTTTGGAGCAGTGATTCCAGGATATCGTTGTCTAAGGGAGCATTGCATTCAGAGGCAAAGGCAACAGAGCCCTCTTCAGGCTGGTTCTGGGTGTGATTTTGCCTGAAGTTCTGTTTGTCCAGCTTTGCTTTGTCTCTTCCTAATCTCCGGACCTCGTATTGCAGCCTTCCTGGAAATTCTGTGAGCCACCCCATACACTCCATTTCTCTTAGGCTTAAATCAGCCAGAGTCGGTTTCTGATGATTCCATCTAAAAATCCTGATAGACTGGAGTACATTGCAGGTAGATGCATATGCAATAGCCCTAAGGTGGGAGGAGAGGGAGAGAGAGCTTGGAGGAACTGAGAAAAACCCTGAGTGGCAGCATTAGAGAAAAGGTAGCAAGTAAATAAGATGGCTGCAGCCGGCGAGCCAGGCAAGAGGCAGAGCAAGCCAGGTGTGCGTAGCAGAAGCCGGAAATGTGCTGGGCCTAGCCTTTTCTCAGGGACACTCAACTAGCTCCCGTGTCCTGATGGGATGTGTCTCTACTGGTCTCTGAGGGCTCTGAGGCAGCGCTGAAGGGTTCTGGTTGGGTGGTTGCCACTCTGCTGTGCCAAGGAATTCCAGACTGTTCTCTACTGAGAAGGCTAAGCCTGAACTTGCCATTTCCAGCTCTGTGAGATCGCTCTCTCTTTCTCTCCTTTAAGTACCAAGATATGTATCTCTAAAGGCATTTATAGCATTAATTTGGTTATATGTTTTTGAGTGTCATATCCATCATCAGTCACTAGCTAACTCCTGGGGTCACAGTGGGGAGGTGGGATGATTGCATGCCTTGGATTAAGACAGATCTGGATTTTATCTCAGACAAGTTGCTTCACTTCTCTGAACCACGGTTTTCTCATTTGAAAAATGAGGATAGTAGTACCTCATTGAGGATTACATGCCCTGTAAGTTACTATACAGTGCCTACCACGTAGTAGGCACTCTGTTATACTAGTCCTTTGTTCCTTAGTATTTCATGGAATTGAATAGAATCTTCTGCAGCTAGGAAAACAATATAAAATCCTTGCTTTTGTGCTTACCTTATTGTAAAGTGCTAATTTAGAATAAAGAACCTTACATTGCTTTCTTAGTTCAGAATTTGATCATGAAAATTTCCTTTTTCTTAAAAATTCCCTGAAGAGTTATTGCCATTTATTCAGCTCACTCCAGCAAAATTACTACCCTCCCAAAAAAAAGACCATTTTTCCCCTTCTAACATCCTTATATTAATGATGTAGACTACAATTAAAACACTGCATCCAAAACCAGAAGGTAGATTTTGTTATTCTTGAGAAATAGAGGAAGATATTACTCAAGTCCTGATTGTCTTAGCCAAAATATTCCCTTATGTAATATTCCTTGGGCTTGAGTCTTTTTCATTTTAATAACTTGAAATCATAGATGTTCTATAGGTTTGTCATTGATTGACCAAATACGTAACTCAGCTCTGAAGATATTAAAAACTTTAAAACATCACAAAACAAAAATCCTAGAGCCTCCCAAACCCCTTGCTTACTGACTTGAACACCTTAATTTAATCTAATGAATTGACAGTCTTAGAATCCTTTTCTTTCCTCCTTGGCTGCTGGTCTTTTTTTTTTTTTTTTTTTTGAATTTTATTTATTTTTTTTATAAATAAATATAAATAATAAGCAGGTTCTTATTAGTTATCCATTTTATACATGTTAGTGTATACATGTCAATCCCAATCTCCCAATTCATCATACCACCACCACTTTCCCCCCTTGTTGTCCATACATTTGTTCTCTACATCTGTGTCTCTATTTCTGCCCTGCACAGTGGTTCATCTGTACCATTTTTCTAGGTTCCACATATATGCATTAATATATGATATTTTTTTTCTCTTTCTGACTTACTTCACTCTGTTTGACAGTCTCTAGATCCATCCATGTCTCAACAAATAACCCAATTTCGTTCCTTTTTATGGCTGAGTAATATTCCATTGTATATATGTACCACATCTACTTTATCCATTCATCTGTTGATGGGCATTTAGGTTGCTTCCATGACCTGGGTATTGTAAATAGTGCTGCAATGAACATTGGGGTGCATGTGTCTTTTTGAATTATGGTTTTCTCAGGGTATATGCCCAGTAGTGGGATTGCTGGATCATATGGTAATTCTGTTTTTAGTTGCTTAAGGAACCTCCATACTGTTCTCCATAGCGGCTGTATCAGTTTACATTCCCACCAACAGTGCAAGAGGGTTCCCTTTTCTCCACACCCTCTCCAGCATTTGCTGTTTGTAGATTTTCTGATGATGCCCATTCTAACTGGTGTGAGGTATTACCTCATTGTAGTTTTGATTTGCATTTCTCTAATAATCAGTGAGGTTGAGCAGGTTTTCACATGCTTCTTGGCCATCTGTATGTCTTCTTTGGAGAAATGTCTATTTAGGTCTTCTGGCCATTTTTGGATTGGTTGTTGCTTTTTTAGTATTGAGCTGCGTGAGCTGTTTATGTATTTTGGAGGTTAATCCTTTGTCTGTTGATTCGTTTGCAAATATTTTCTCCCATTGTAAGGGTTGTCTTTTCATCTTGTTTATGGTTTCCTTTGCTGTGCAAAAACTTTGAAGTTTCATTAGGTACCATTTGTTTATTTTTGTTTTTATTTCCATTACTCTAGGAGGTGGATCAAAAAAGATCTTGCTATGATTGATGTCAAAGAGTGTTACTCCTATGTTTTCCTCTAAGAGTTTTATAATGTCCAGTCTTACATTTAGGTCTCTAATCCATTTTGAGTTTATTTTTGTGTGTGATGTTAGGGAGTGTTCTAATTTCATTCATTTACATGTAGCTGTCCAGTTTTCCCAGTACCACTTATCGAAGAGACTGTCTTTTCTCCATTGTATATCCTTGCCTCCTTCGTCATAGATTAGTTGACCATACGTGCGTGGGTTTGTCTCTGGGCTTTCTATCCTGCTCCATTGATCTATATTTCTGTTTTTGTGCCAGTACCATATTGTCTTGATTACTATAGCTTTGTAGTATAGTCTGAAGTCAGGGAGTCTGATTCCTCCAGCTCTGCTTTTTTCCCTCAAGACTGCTTTGGCTTTTCGGGGTCTTTGTGTCTCCATACAAATTTTAAGATTTTTTGTTCTAGTTCTGTAAAAAATGCCATTGGTAATTTGATAGGGATTGCATTGAATCTGTAGATTGCTTTGGGTAGTATAGTCATTTTCACGATATTGATTCTTACAATCCAAGAACATGGTATATCTCTCCATCTGTTTGTATCATCTTTAATTTCTTTCATCAGTGTCTTATAGTTTTCTGCATACAGGTCTTTTCTCTCCCTAGGTACGTTTATTCCTGGGTATTTTATTCTTTTTGTTGCAGTGGTAAATGGGAGTGTTTCCTTAATTTCTCTTTCAGATTTTTCATCATTAGTATATAGGAATGCAAGAGATTTCTATTCATTAATTGTGTATCCTGCAACTTTACCAGATTCATTGATTAGCTCTAGTAGTTTTCTGGTGGCATCTTTAGGATTCTCTATGTATAGTATCATGTCATCTGCAAACAGTGACAGATTTACATCTTCTTTTCCAATTTGTATTCCCTTTATTTCTTTTTCTTCTCTGATTGCCGTGTCCAAAACTGTGTTGAATAATAGTGGTGAGAGTGGACATCCTTGTCTTGTTCCTGATCTTAGAGGAAATGCTTTCAGTTTTTCACCATTAAGAATGATGTTTGCTGTGGGTTTGCCATATATGGCCTTTATTATGTTGAGGTAGGTTCCCTCTATGCCCACTTTCTGGAGAGTTTTCTATCATAAATGGGTGTTGAATTTTGTCAGAAGCTTTTTCTGCATCTATTAAGATGATCATATGGTTTTTCTTCTTCAGTTTGTTAATATGGTGTATCACATTGATTGATTTGCATATATTAAAGAATCCTTGCATCCCTGGGATAAATCCCACTTGATCATGGTGTATGATCCTTTTAATGTGTTGTTGGATTCTGTTTACTAGTATTTTGTGGAGGATTTTTGCATCTATATTAATGAGTGATCTTGGTCTGTAATTTTCTTTTTTTGTAGTATTTTTGTCTGGTTTTTGTATCAGGGTGATGGTGGCCTCGTAGAATGAGTTTGGGAGTGTTCCTTTCTCTGCAGTTTTTTGGAAGAGTTTGAGAAGGTTGGATGTTAACTCTTCTCTAAATGTTTGATAGAATTAACTTGTAAAGCCATCTGGTCCTGGATTTCTGTTTGTTGGAAGATTTTTAATCACAGTTTCAATTTTGTTACTTGTGATTGGTCTGTTCATATTTTCTATTTCTTCCTGGTTCAGTCTTGAAAGGTTGTACCTTTCTAAGAATTTGTCCATTTCTTCCAGGTTGTCCATTTTATTGGCATACTTTGTATTTCTGCAGTGTCTGTTGTAACTTCTCCTTTTTCATTTCTAATTTTATTGATTTGAGTCCTCTCCCTCTTTTACTGATGGGTCTGGCTAATGGTTTATCAATTTTGTTTATCTTCTCAAAGAACCAGCTTTTAGTTTTATTGATCTTTGCTATTGTTTTCTTTGTTTCTATTTCATTTATTTCTGCTCTGATCTTTATGATTTCTTTCCTTCCGCTAACTTTGGGTTTTGTTTCTTCTTCTTTCTCTAGTTCCTTTAGGTGTAAGGTTAGATTGTTTATTTGAGATTTTTCTTGTTTCTTGAGGTAGGATTGTATAGTTATAAACTTCCCTCTTAGAACTGCTTTTGCTGCATCCCATAGGTTTTGTTTTTTGTGTTTTTTTTACATCTTTATTGGAGTATAATTGCTTTACAATGGTGTGTTAGTTTCTGCTTTATAACAAAGTGAATCAGTTATGCATATACATATGTTCTCATATCTCTTCCCTCTTGCGTCTCCCTCCCTCCCACCCTCCCTATCCCACCCCTCCAGGCAGTCACAAAGCACCGAGCTGATCTCCCTGTGCTATGCGGCTGCCATCCCATAGGTTTTGGATCATCGTGTTTTCGTTGTCATTTGTTTCTAGGTATTTTTTGATTTCCTCTTTGATTTCTTCAGTGATCTCTTGGTTATTTAGTAACGTATTGTTTAGCCTCCATGTGTTTGTGTTTTTTACGTTTTTTTCCCTGTAATTGATTTCTAATCTCATAGGGTTGTGGTCAGAAAAGATGCTTGATATGATTTCAATTTTCTTAAATTTACTGAGGCTTGATTTGTGACCCAAGATGTGATCTGTCCTGGAGAATGTTCTATGCGCACTTGAGAAGAAAGTGTAATCTGCTGCTTTTGGATGGAATGTCCTGTAAATATCAATTAAATCTATCTGGTCTATTGTGTCATTTAAAGCTTGTGTTCCCTTATTAATTTTCTGTTTGGATGATCTGTCCATTGGTGTAAGTGAGGTGTTGAAGTCCCCCACTATTGCTGTGTTACTGTCAATTTCCTCTTTTATAGCTGTTAGCAGTTGCCTTATGTATTGAGGTGCTCCTATGTTGGGTGCATATATATTTATAATTGTTATATCTTCTCCTTGGATTGATCCCTTCATCATTATGTAGTGTCCTTCCTTGTCTCTTGTAACATTCTTTATTTTAAAGTCTATTTTACCTGATACGAGGATTGCTACTCTAACTTAATTGATTTCCATTTGCATGAAATATCTTTTTCCATCTCCTCACTTTCAGTCTGTATGTGTCCCTAGGTCTGAAGTGGGTCTCTTGTAGACAGCATATATATGGGTCTTGTTTTTGTATCCATTCAGCAAGCCTGTGTCTTTAGGTTGGAGCATTTGATCCGTTCACATTTAAGGTAATTATTGATACGTATGTTCCTGTTACCGTTTTCTTAATAGTTTTGGGCTTGTTTTAGTAGGTCCTTTTCTTCTGTTGTGTTTCCCACTTAGAGAAGTTCCTTTAGCATTTTGTTGTAGAGCTGGTTTGGTGGTGCTGAATTCTCTTAGCTTTTGCTTGTCTGTAAAGCTTTTGATTTCTCCATCAAATCTGAATGAGATCCTTGCCAGGTAGAGTAATCTTGGTTGTAGGTTCTTCCCTTTCATCACTTTAAGTATATCATGCCACTCCCTTCTAGCTTGTAGAGTTTCTGCTGAGAAATCAGCTGTTAACCTTATGGGAGTTCCCTTGTATATTATTTGTCGTTTTTCCCTTGTTGCTTTCAGTAATTTTTCTTTGTCTTTAATTTTTGCCAATTTGATTACTGTGTGTCTCGGAGTGTTTCTCCTTGGGTTTATCCTGTATGGGACTCTCTGTGCTTCCTGGACTTGGGTGGCTATTTCCTTTCCCATGTTAGGGAAGTTTTCGACTATAATCTCTTCAAATGTTTTCTCGGGTCCTTTCTCTCTCTCTTCTCCTTCTGGGCCCCGTATAATGCAAATGTTGTTGCATTTAGTGTTGTCTCAGAGGTCTCTTAGGCTGTTTTCGGTTCTTTTCATTCTTTTTTCTTTATTCTGTTCAACAGCAGTGAATTCCAACATTCTGTCTTCCAGGTCACTTATCCGTTCTTCTGCCTCAGTTATTCTGCTGTTGATTCCTTGTAGTGTAGTTTTTTTTCAGTTATTGTATTGTTCATCTCTGTTTGTTTGTTCTTTAATTCTTCTAGGTCTTTGTTAAACATTTCTTGCATCTTCTCGATCTTTGCCTCCATTCTTTTTCTGAGATCCTGGATCATCTTCACTATCATTATTCTGAATTCTTTTTCTGGAAAGTTGCCTATCTCCACTTCATTTAGTTGTTTTTCTAGGGTTTTATCTTGCTCCTTCATCTGGTATATAGCCCTCTGCGTTTTCATCTTGTCTATCTTTCTGTGAATGTGGTTTTTTGTTCCACAGGCTGCAGGATTGTCTTTATTTTATTTATTTATTTATTTTTGGCTGTGTTGGGTCTTCGTTGCTGCACGTGGGCTTTCTCTAATTGCGGTGAGTGGGGGCTACTCTTCATTTGCGGTGTGTGGTCTTCTCATTGTGGTGGCTTCTCTTGTTGCAGAGCACAGGCTCCAGGCACACGGACTTCAGTAGTTGTGGCTCATGGGCTCTCGAGTGCAGGCTCAATAGTTGTGGTGCACGGGCTTAGTTGCTCCGAGGCATGTGGGATCTTCCTGGACTAGAGATCAAACCAACGTCCCCTGCATTGGCAGGCAGATTCTTATCCACTGCACCATCAGGGAAGCCCCAAATAACATGCTTTTAATGAAAAACAACTATGTATTCCTCCCTCACCAAAAAAGTTTAGTGAAAAGAATGGTATATTCTTTTGGTTGAAGTATATGAAGAAAATTCACCCTCACGCATATATGAGAGGAAACAGAAATGTGTTAATAACATTTGCAGATATCTGCAGATACTCTTCTTTGATATTACTACATCAAAAGTTGAGAAGTGCTAAATTGTTGTAGGTTGGTTGTAGGTTGGTTGTTGCAACATGGAATCTGAAGCCGTATCAGTGAACATTTCTTACTGTAACATTAAATTCACCAGTCTGTTTTGCACACTGAATATGGTAACACCATTCATTTGTCATTTGGGAAATACTGAATCACTGAATTATGCAGATATTCCCCATATTGCTACATTTCATCATATAATATTAAGAAAATCACATTTGTGGCTTAAAAACTGAAACATAAGACATGACACCATAAAACTCCTTGAAGAGATCACAGGCAAAACATTCTCTGACATTAATCATACCAATGTTTTCTTAGGTCAGTCTCCCAAAGCAATAAAGATAAAAACAAAAATAAACAAATGGGACCTAATCCACCTTACAGACTTTTGCACAGCAAGGGAAACCATAAACAAGATGAAAAGACAACCTACAGAATGGCAGAAAATATTTGCAAACAATTCAACAGAAAAGGGCTTACTTCCCAATATATACAAACAGCTCATACAACTCAACAACAACAAAAAACAAACAATCAAAAAGTGGGGAGAAGACTTAAATAGACATTTCTCCAAAGAAGAAATACAGATGGCCAATACGCACATGAAAACATGCTCAGCATTGCTAATTATTAAAGAATTGCAAATCAAAACTGCAATGAAGTACCACTTTACACTGGTCAGAATGGCCATCATTAAAAAGTCTACAGGTAACAAATTCTGAAGAGGGTGTGGAGAAAATGGAACCCTCTTACACTGTTGGTGGGAATGTAAATTGATTCGGCCACTATGGAGAACAGTATGGGGAGGTTCCTCAGAAAACTAAAAATCGAATTACCATATGATCCTGCAACCCCACTCCTGGGCATATATCGAGACAAAACTATAATTCAAAAAGATACATGCAGGGGGAGGGATAAATTGGGAGATCGGGATTGACATATACACACTACTATATATAAAATAGACAACTAATAAGGACCTCCTGGGAACAGGGGACTCTACTCAATACTCTGTAATGACCTATATGGGAAAAGAATGTAAAAAAAAAAAGATGTATGTATATGTATAACTGATTCACTTTGCTGTACAGCAGAAACTAACACAACATTGTAAATCAACTGTACTCCAATAAAAATTAAAAGAAAAAAGATACATGCACCCTTATGTTCATAGCAGCACTGTTCACAATGGGTAAGACATGGCAGCAACCTAAATGTCCATCAGCAGATGAATGGATAAAAATATGTGGCATATATACATATATATATATATATGTATGTATGTATGTATGTATGGAATGGAATTCTACTCAGTCATAAAAAAGAATGGAATAATGCCATTTGCAGCAACATGGATGCAACTAGAGATTATCATACTAAGTGAAGTAAGTCAGAAAGAGAAAGATAAATACCATATGGTATCATTTATATGTGGAATCTAAAATATAACACAAATGAACCTATCTATGAAACAGAAACAGACTCACAGACATAGAGAACAGACTTGTGGTTGCCAAAGGGGAGGGGGTTGCAGGAGGGATGGAATTAGGAGGTTGGGGTTAGCAGATGTAAGCCACTGTATATAGAGTGGATACATAACAAGGTCCTACTGTATAGCACAGGGAACTGTATTCAGTATCCTATGATAGGGACTTCCCTGGTGGCACAGTGGTTAAGAATCCACCTGCCAATGCAGGGGACACGGGTTCGAGCCCTGGTCCGGGAAGATCCCACATGCCACGGAGCAACTAAGCCCGTGCACCACAACTACTAAGCCTGTGCTCTAGAGCCTGAGAGCCACAACTACTGAAGCCCGCGCGCCTAGACAAAGAGTAGCCCCACTTGCCGCCACTAGAGAAAGCCTGCGCACAGTAAGGAAGACCCAACGCAGCCAAATAAATAAATAAAATTAATTAATTTTTAAAAAATCCTATGATAAACCATAATGGAAAAAATGTTAAAAAAAGAATATATATGTATAACTGAATCACTTTGCTGTACAACAGGAATGAACACAACATTGTAATCAACCATACTTCACTAAAAAGTAAATCACATTTGTTAACATAGGAACGTCCTTAAGTACTTTGAAGCGGTCAAGCTCATGGTGGTAGATACCAGTTTTCCCTTGAAAGCTTGAGTTTTATTGTTGGCAGAAATCCTGTCAGCTCTTTAACTTGAAGGGACAGGTTTACTTCATCCATCTTTGAGCGAATGTCTGCTAAATCTCAAGTCTGAATAATTTGTCATTAGTCATTTTTTTCACATAAAAACGCTGTTCCATGAAAAATCTAGTTGACACAATTTAATCACCTAAGGCTTTTCCGTGAGACAACCCTTGTACTTCAGTATGCAGCAGAAGTGCTTTGAGCACACTTCATTTCGTCACCCAGACTCTTGAAAAGATGTGTATCTGAGGATTAGGATTTAGTAAACTTTTTACTGCTTGATCAAGGACATGCTTAAGTGAAACTGGCCTTGTTTTCCTGTGAGCATGTGGCTGTGAAGAGTATTACGACTACTAGTATTATTTGGCACCACTGCTGTGATTTGTGCTAAGACATCAGCAATTTTACCCACCAGTGTAAATGTCAGCACAGCAAAAGAGGCAAATAATAATGTCCTAGTACTGTTATGAAAGTAGTTTTTATCTTCCAGACCCCTGAAAGGGGCTGGAAGGACTGCCCCCAGGGATCTACAAACCACACATTGAGAACCACTGAGACTGCTTAGGTTGGCTTCTGGCTCTGCCACTTAGAGGCTAGGTGACCTTGGATAAGTTACTTCATTCACCTTTCTGTGTTTCACTTTCCTTCTCTGTAACATGGGGATAATCATAATTACTTAATAGTGTTATTGCAAAAATTAACTAAGTGAATATATGTAAAATTCTTGCAACACTACCTGTTACATAGTAAGTACTCAAAAAATGTTAGCTGTTGACTACCATCAACTCTGCTTGGGTGCTTTTACTACAGTTGTGTTTACTAAGAGGAAAGGAAATTTAACTGCTTCCCTCGTCTTGCTCATCCTATAAAGTCAAACAGGTCATAGTTGCTGGGGTATCATGCGTTTTTTGTTCTTAGGTCAAGTTCAGGAGGAACATGGCAAAAAATTTAAAATATCATTACCTTGTATGCAGCAGGAGCTAAACTCACATATGCCTTAACATACCCAGAGCACATTTGTTTTATGTGGTAGACACTGATTCTAACCACATTGATAAATGAAATGTATTTGTGTTTATGTTTAATATTCAGGAAAGATTCAGAATATGAGCTATTCCTGTTGAGTCAGTGGATGCCAACATCAGCTACTTGTATATAATGTATTCTGTCAGAGCCAGATCTCCCCATAAGTGTTGGATTCTTAATTTATTTGATTAATGTAAGGTTAATCATTATTTTGCTCTTACTTGAAAGAAACAAGGACCCTGGGAATTAGAAATCTCTAGTTCCCAATAGCCTTTGTACTTTTACATCTAGATTGTTGGAAAATGATAAAACAGTATATCTTTTCCTTACAGGATTTTGGGAGTGCTAGCAAATCTGGAACATCAAACAAGAAACCTGGTATGTATAATAATGAAGCTGAAAAACTACTAAAGTGTTTAGTAGTCTTGAATTCAGTTTCTTATTTTTCTTCTTTTCAGAGATTGCTCAAGTAACTTCAGCATATGTGGCTTCTGGTTCTGAACAGCTTAGCCTTGCACCAGGACAGTTAATATTAATTCTAAAGAAAAATACAAGTGGCTGGTGGCAAGGGGAGTTACAGGTAATAACCTTTAAATAACGTTTATTAATTTTATTATAAAAGTAATGCATGCTCATTAGAAAAATAAGGTTAATAAAAATTTTAGATCACCTATAATCATACCACTTGGAGGTAGTCATTATTACCATTTTAGTATCTTATGTTTCTCTCTTTTGCCTGTTTATTTTTAGCACAGTTGATGTTACAAGTAACAATATGAAGGGTAATTTCCCTAAAGACATAATTGTTTTCCAATAATAGCTGTTTTAATAAACCACAGGACACCTTCTTAAAGGAAAGCTTAGCATCATCTTTGCCTGGGATAACCCCAGACTTGCGGCATAACTTCCAGACTGAGCGCTAAGAAAATACTATTCACTGGACAGTCCCCCCCGCCCCCACAGTCTTATGTTTTTGAAACAGCAGTGCAAGGAAAGGAGCTGCAGGAGTGAATGAGCCTGGTTTTTTCATAAAATGTTAACAGAGATAGTAATTGCATGTTTTGATACAGAAAGAGGAGTTCTTTTCTCACTCCTAAAATTTCCTTACTAGTTACAACTAAAAAGCATTTTAGGATTAAAAGATGATGACAGGTGTAAGAGCTGGATTTTTACGTGAAATTCATACATGATTGTAATATGGAGGATTAACTTAGCGTCATTCTTGCAAATCAGGGTCTTACAGTTTCTAAAGAAAAGTGGAGGTTGAAAATTCAGTATCTTCTTGAATAACCCCCTGAAATTTCACCTTCTGATTTGCTTTGAAGATTGACCCAACTAAGTGGGAGATGTGGCTTTCCACAAATTTTGTTCATGATTTCCTGATTAATTATTAGCAAAGCCCCAAGAGGTATTTACTGTGAGCTATGTCATTAAGTGTTGACTTGAACTTATTAGGAGAACATTAGAAAGGTTTTTTTAGTTTATAAATATTATTTGTGTGAAATATGCAGAGAAATTTGAGCCTGAAAGATCTCCAAATAGACTTCTACAAATAGTGTTGAGATGCATATTGAATCTTCCAGCTGTTTAATACTGACGTGGAAGGCCAGTGCAGAATTCAGGTGTTCACAAGACACCCTCACTTCTAACATCAGCCATAAGTTTGGAGGTCCCCAAGACCACTCCCGAGTTCAGTAATTCTCCATAAGGGCTCACAGAAGGCTATTATACTCATGGTTATGGATTATTACAGCAAAAGGATTTAGATTAAAATCAGCCAAGGGAAGAGATGTATGGGGCAGAGTTCAGGCGGATTCCAAACACAGAGCTTGCAGTTGTCCTCTGCCCATGGAGTTGTGAACATCATTAAATCCTCCTGGCAACAATAGCCATGGAGTATTGCCAAGCAAAGCAGCTCACTTGAGCCTTGGTTTCCAGAGTGTTTACTGGGGCTCCATCACGTAGACACAGTTGACTGCCCACATGACTGAACTCAGTCCCCAGTCCCTCCAGAGGCTGAGTTCATACTATGACCCGGAGGGCCCACCGTAAATCACATCGTTAGACTTATCTGGCTTGGTTAAGGCCCCCACGTAAAGTGAGACACTCTTAACAGTCAAGACCTTCCAGAGGTTTAGAGATTACCTCATTACCTTCCAGGAGCCAAAGGCAAAGACCAGACCTCTCTTTGGGCAAGTTTAAATTCTTTACTACACAGCCAGGGTTTTTCTTATTTTTAGTTTATGTCTCAATAATTGTCTTTAGTCTCGTCTTTTATATTCTTTTTGCTAATTTTATAGGCCAGAGGAAAAAAGCGACAGAAGGGATGGTTCCCTGCCAGCCACGTTAAACTTCTGGGTCCAAGCAGTGAAAGAACTACACCTGCCTTTCATCCTGGTATGGAAATGGGTTAACTTGTATTTCATCTTAGAGAAGTTTTGTTACAACTTAGCACTTCTTAGATTAGCTGATTCTTTGAAAAATATTTTAAAATTTGTTCCTTCCTTACCTCTGCCTAAAAGTAATATTGCAATGAGAACTTCCTTTCTAAAAAGTTCTGTGTAGAAACAGCCAGCTGTTCGGTGATACTTGAACTACCTCACTCATTGAAATATTTTAATTGTTATACCATCATACTTTAAAGCAAACCAGCTGCTTGGATTTCTAACTGCATTTGGGAAATTCTTGTTTCTGTAAAACAGGGAATGGGGGAAGGAGGGTGGGAGAAAACAGCTAAAGGGAAATTTTAGCTGAATTTTAACATACGATCCTTGTAGGAATAATTATTTTGTTTAATTTGTTACTTCGTTGTTCTTTTTCTGGTAGTGTGTCAGGTGATCGCCATGTATGACTATATAGCAAATAATGAGGATGAGCTAAATTTCTCCAAGGGGCAACTTATTAATGTTTTGAACAAAGATGATCCTGACTGGTGGCAAGGAGAAATCAATGGGGTGACTGGTCTCTTTCCTTCAAATTATGTCAAGATGACAACAGACACGGATCCAAGTCAGCAGTGTGAGTAATATCAAATTATTTACTTCTTAACTAGTGCATAAGCTTTAATGTGCAACATGGCATTCATTACTGCTCTGAATCAGATCTTAAACTTAGCACTCTTAGCAAATGTTATATTAACGTTTAAAGTAAGAAAATATAACAGGAAACTTTCACAAGTTAAGAAGTTATACTGCTTTTTTTCAAATACTTTCTTCCTAGCTTCAGACCCTACTATAGATTTTATCTGAAAAAAGTTCTAATTCCCTCATGGGTTCTTTGGTATGATAACAGTCTATACTGCAACTTCCCTTTACACCAGCCTTTTTCAGCTTAACAAAGAGTAGCTGGCAATTACCCTATTCACCTATTCAAAATGACCCTTTTAGTGTACAGGTGCTATTAATTTTGCAACCTTCTCATTTATTTCCCACCTTTTTACACATCATCCAGCTTAGGAGAAAATTTAAAAGAAAATTATAAAATTTATTTTATAAATAAAGTGCTTGCAAAACTCATTAGGTGATTTTTTTAGGTAGATAACTCATACTGCAAGAGATATATGAATTAAGATCTATTTCACTACTTTTACAGCAAGGGTCCAGATCTCAATGTATGAGATTCGGTATTACATAAAATTATCTCTTGGTAGTTACCTAGCCCTTCTTATATTTGAGAATAAACATAGCATTAATAATTAGAGAATAAACAGTACTTGGAAATATTTTTTACTTTTATAAAATAGATGTCACTTTTCCCCACCCTTTTGATTTTTTTGTCTTCTTAAATAAAATATATCATGATTTATATTTTTATCATTGTTGTGAAATTATCTAAAAGCTTTAGCCTTTCGTTTTAACTTAGCTTCTAAGAACATGTAAATGGTAAAAAGCTGAGATGTGTTTATGATTCAGCACAAGTATTGTGAATTTACTTTGTACTATATCTATAATTTTAAAATATTAGTGCTTTATTTTCACTTCAGAGCTTATAAGATCGTTCTGATTTGGGGAGAAGCCTTTTCTTTAGATAAAGCAACTGAATTTCCCAATTTGGAGGTGGAGTCCAGTTTTTTATGGTTTGAATATTCCTAAAAGTATCTCAGGGTTTCAGGAGAGGTAGTAAAGAAAATTATAACAACTTGGATTACCTAAATGAATGACCATTTTTAAACTCTGCTGATGGTTTGGCAGTTTTCAGTGCTCGCCAGTTTATCTGATTAATTAGAAATACCTGAGGTGTCTTTCCTGGACCTGAGAGAGGAAGGTACTTTTCAAACCTACTGGGTCTGGAAGATCTTTGACTAAGTGATCCCTGGAGGCATTCTGGTTTGTCAGTACCTTTGGCTTTTATAGTGTCTACAATGTAAAGTGATAGTTTTCCAAAGGTTTTGTTGTTGTTTATCTTGTTTTTCAGTGGTGGCACTTTTTTCCAATTAAGTCGTATATAATAAGGAATACAAAGAACAGATAGAAGCTGTTGTAAAGGAAGAACAGCCAGGAGTGTATGAGTCAGTGAAAACTGGTTAAGTTTTAGACTATCATTTGTGTTTCTGTAGCCCTTATAAATATCACTTGCATTTTATTATGTAGTTAGGATATTTTCTAAAGGTTGAGAATTTTAATAGTTCAAATTTGTTGATGTTGCGTGTAATCGGTAGAATTTTTTCTCACCCACTTGATTTGCTTTATGTTCATTTTATTCCTCATTTTTCTTTTTATAGGACCCAATGTTGTCTTCCAGTGTGAAAGCACCCCAGAGACCCACTATCCAAGTTTGACTCTAGCGTGGAGGCAGGGCAGGCAGCCCTGATCAAATATCTCCTACACAATTCGTTAACTTCGTTCGAATGTTAGAGCCACTTGTGATTATTTCTTCGTGTTTCTAATTTACAGTTAAAATTTACTTGTAACAAGTTAAAGGATAGTGGGTCTTTGTGTGGCTTTCCCTGCTGTTCGCTCTGGCATCCTTTAGCATTTTTCTTCTTTTTTAATTTGGTAATTGTAGGTCATTAGCATGCATGTTGAGTTTGCCCTTACATGGTGGGAGTTCAAACACACAAAGACCCACTATTTGCACAGACTTTTCTCGCTGGTTTGGAATGGGCTGCCATGCTTTTCTAATGTTATTGCAACATGTATATTCATTACAGAATTCAGAATTGCTTATGTTTTGCTATTATATTTGATCTAATCCTAATCACAGTGAGCTCTTAATTGGTTCAATATGTGATTTGTCCCTTAATGTGCACTGTTTATTACTTTCTAATATGCCACTATGAGTACCAATATTTAAATTTGTTTAAAGGCCAAGAAGTGGAAATATCCTTTTCTCTATTTTCTGTGTATTTTGGGGTGGGAGCAATAACACTTTGAGGGAGCTTTTATTATCTCACAGAAGAGGAAAGTGGCCTGCCCCAGCCATATGTGCAGAGCAGGGTATGTTTTATCTGTTCCGGCTGCCCAAGAATGAGTCCTGTGCATGGGAGTTCCCTTGGGATCTCTGTGGTCTGGGCTCATGAAGAAGCTTCCTGTGCTGCAGCGGTCAGTTGTTACTTCTTTACTAATGAAATAAAAATGGATTATTTTTGAGGAATGAAAGGCTCCCTTCATTGACCATGAGATATGAAACCTTCCCTTCCTTAGAGCATTTATATCTGTACATTTTGAAGTCAAAATTCATGTTATCTATTTTAATTAGGTGACTGCTTGTCCCAGGTCACAAAGGGACACTGGTTGACACTCTTCTTCATGTATTTAGTAAAGAGCATAAGGAATCCTTGAAGAATTTAAATGCCCATGAAGCAGGCAGCCAGTCTCTGTCTAGTTGAGAATGAACTCAGTGAAGGAAATGTGTGAGAGCTGGCATTCCTCTATGTCCATGAGCTGCTTTGTGGCTAGAGGGTTGCTTTTACCATTCAGAATTCTCTGGCTACTATCTATTATTCAACCACATTGGCTACTTCGGCATAGGATTTTACTTCTTTTCCTTGAATGGAAAACTTTAAAGATAATAAACATTACTATAAACTAATAAACGTGAGAGTACTTAGCTGAAACAAAAGGGAGTTTTAGTGGACAGTATTAAACTATATTTGAAAATCAATGAGAAGTTTATGCAATTTAAAATGTTTACAAACTGCAGTGCAATCTACTGTTTATGAATGTCCAAGTATTATCAGGAAAAGTGTACATACAATCACAGAGTCTTATTTCCTCACACAGTTCTTTAAGAAGAGTGAAATATGTTTTTATATATCTGAGTTTTAAGTTAGAGGCATATTTTGTGCAATATTTGTGTAAATGAGCCTATTCATTATAAAGGAATGATTTTAGTCATACATTGCCTAAATCATAACTTTGCAACACTTGAGAAAGAATCAACAGTTTAGTTAGAACGTCACAAGGTTCAAATGTCTGTGTTCCAAAATACTTAACATCATTGGGATGTATGGTGATATGTATGTGTGCTCCCTGAGGCAGGGATTTCTAGCTATTAGACCACCTCAACTTTTAGCATTTGGCATCATCATGATACTTTGTTTTTTTGTTTTTTTTTGCGGTACGCGGGCCTCTCACTGTTGTGGCCTCTCCCGTTGCGGAGCACAGGCTCCGGACGCATAGTCTCAGCAGCCATGGCTCACGGGCCCAGCCGCCCCGCGGCATGTGGGATCTTCCTGGACCAGGGCACGAACCCGTGTCCCCTGCATCGGCAGGCAGACTCTCAACCACTGCGCCACCACGGAAGCCCTATCATGATACTTTTATAAAATATGACATATAGGAAAGCAATAATACCATTTTACAGGTGGCATAACAGATTTGCCTGCAGTCACTAAAGGGTAGAGTGTAAAGACTGAGTCCTTGTGAATTCAGCTGATCTTCTAAATTGTACAGTTTACTTGGTCTTGCCTTTTATTTTCTGAACTTTTTGCTTTTGCAACCGTTAGTTGGGTTCAAATTAAGGGCAGTTACTTTAAATCCATTTTAAACCCTGAGGTTAGAAATTAGACCACTTAATTAGTCACATGATTTGGTGTAACATTTTCTCCTTATAATTTTGAATTTGGGTTTATTTAATACACTGATAAATTATTTCAAAAGTATTTTTGTAGCTCAAATTGCTTCACTTTTACACTGATAAATATAGTTTATTAAGAATGACATTCAGATAGAGCTTAGTGTCTGTAAATCAGTTTGCAAGTAATATATTCATCAGGTACCTATGGACTAAATCACATAATGGCATATTTAAGCTAAGTGTCTGGGAAATAAATTTACCGTATTTACAGAAATACCCCTCTTTGTTTAGGTATTTTGTCATATATTTGAGAAGAAACTAAAAGTAAAGGAAATGGTATGACATATAATAATAACTTGTCCTTCTTAAAAGAGCATGCAGTCCTTTGCAATACCTCGTATTCAGCCACGTATTTGTTCTCATTCAGTGTAAAAGGCAGCTTTCCATTTACTTAGAAAGCAACATAGAAAGCAACGTTGGAAGGCGTTTATCAGGAACATAAAATTTTAGAATGCACAAATCTGAACTCTGTAGGAGGTGAAGAATGAAAATTTATTTAAAAATTGCAATATGTGCTAATCATTTTAAGGTATATGATTAAACCTGATAGGTTTTTCAGCAATGAAAAAATCAGTTCTAAGACCAAAGCTGATTTTTTTAGAACACTTGAAAATCTAAATCCACCCTACCTGTTGTATAGTTTCCTCTAAAACTTTATCCTAAGGAATCATTTTAAAATAATACAACTATTAAAACAATATAACTGCTATTAGTGTTTTAAAATATAATATGAATACTGATAGTTTAAAATAAAGGAACTGGGGGGAGGAAAAGTAGAGAAAGAAATGCCAATTTCAGTCCAAAGCTTTATTTGCCAAGTTTTCTTAGGATGAATTTTACCAGGTTATAAATTCTTGTAAATAGAATCTGTAATGGAAATACTGAGAGACTTTTGCCTGAAGTGGCATTATTGGATGCTGCTGTGATGCTACTGTAATGTAATAAATTATTAAATTGTTGCAAAGTGCTGTTTTTTTGCCTTAAATTTTTATTTTGTGCGTCTTGAAAATTATAGTATTAAAGGTCTTGAGATTTGTGCAAATGCTGGAAACGCTTGGCATGAGGTCATCCGTTTTTATTTTTACAAAATTGTAATATAACTATGCAAGTGTGTTTATTAAAAGGACACAAACTACATTACTTGTATTGTGTATTTCTTTTGAAGCATCCTTTAAAACTAATTGTTTATATATAGTCCTGGTTGAATTTCTTTGGAATGTCTCTTTTTCTGTAACATAGTCTCTGGGTCCAGACCAGCAAATTGTTTTATAGTAGGGGGACAAAAGAAAATTTTAAGTGGTAAAGATTGAGATAGTTTGATCCAAGATAAGCATATGTATCTCAAAAGCAAAAGAAATTTTGATTTGAAAGTAAAAGAAAATATAATCTAGGATAATAATAGACTACTATGTTATTTATAATTTTTATTCTGACTTTTTCTCCAAAAAGATTGGAAGGAATTTACAATACTCACTGCAAACGTAGACTAAGGTATTTATACTACAAAGTAAGAGTCTGTATGCAGTGAAAGAAACTGAAGTGGTTGCTTGGGGAGTACCAGAGTTAAGCAGAGTTTTACAGTTAAATAATCAAGTTGGTGGTTTCACCTTGAGTGAAAAAAAACATGGATCAAAATCCAACCCATCCATCAATGTCTGACATCAACAGTCTCTTTCCAAAATCTTTCCTCATCTCTGGAAAGTCATTCAACTAACATATGTTGAGTATTTGCATAAGCAAATGCAGAGTACTAGGTGCTGAGAATATGAAAATGAGTGCCAGGTGGTCCTGGCCTCAGGTAGTGCCTAACTCTGTGAGGGAATCAGGCACTTACGCAGATAAGTATAAAAGAGCCTGCTGAGCACACTGATAGATATTACTGGGCACCAAGAGAGTACAGAGGAGGAATACCTAACTCAACCGTAGATTGGTGAATTAGAGAGGACTTCCTGGAGGAGGCAACTGCCAGAGTCATAAGATAAGTAGGAGTAAGCCAGATTGGAGGGTGGGATGGTGGAGAGTGTGATGGAGACAAGCAGCAGCCAAGCGGAGGAGGAGAGGTGCGTTTATAAGAAGTTCATTATTGCTGGAGTGGAAGTGGAAAGCCAGCGACACTGAATGCTGACGCTTGAGAGCAGACGGAGGGCTAAACCAGAGATTCCTAGCTTGGCTGCTCATTGGAATCACCTGGGGACCTTTAACAAGCTATTGATGCCTGAGTCCCGATTTAAATGGCCTGTGGTGGGGCCTGGGTGTGGGGATTTTTAAGAGCTCCTCAGGTGATTCTGATATGAAGCCAAGGTGGAGAAAAAGTCATGAAACTGAGTTAAGACTTGTTTCTGAGGGAAGCTTGGCAGGAGTTGGGGATTGATGGGATGCGTGGTCAGGTGGAAGGTCAGTTTGACTTCCAAGTTTGTATCTTGGTGACAGGGCGGAATCATGGTGCCACCAGCTACAGTAAAGAATCGGAGTTGGGGGAAGATGAGTTTAGTTTTGACTGCACAGTACCTGTGGGACATCCAGATAGAATTGTCCAGCTGGTAGTGAGATATAATTAAGATATACAGCATCGGATATACATCAGCTGGTGGCATGAATGCCTATTGATAGTTTTTGAGCCACTGAAAGTAAATGAGATGATTCAGGGAGAAAATAAGACCTTTGAGGGTATCAGCAGTTAAGGGTTGGGTAGTGAAAGGAACCCATGAAGACAAAACAAAGGTTCTGGGAAAATAAAGAGATTGTTGTGCTAATATTGCTACCATTTTTATAAAATAATGAAGTTCTAGCTATATAACCGTTGCTCATACCAGTAAAAAGAAAAGAGGAAAAGTGCTCTTTATTTTAAGATTTATTTTTTGTTTATTTAATTTATTTTTGGCTGTGTCAGGCCTTAGCTGCGGCATGCGGAATATTCGTTGAGGCATGCAGGACCTTTCGTTGTGGCGTGCAGGCTTCTCTCTAGTTGTGGGGTGCAGGCTCCAGGACGCGTGGGCTCCAGAGCACAATGGCTCTGTAGTTTGCGGTACACAGGCTCTCTAGTTGAGGTGCACGAGCTCAGTAGTTGTGGCACGTGGGCTTAGGTGCCCCGTGGCATGTGAGATCTTAGTTCCCTGACCAGGGGTTGAACCCTCATCCCCTGCATTGTAAGGCGGATTCTTTACCACTGGACCACCAGGGAAGTCCCAGTGCTCTTTATTGAGTACTTATTAGTCTAGGCACCTTTCTAAGGCCTCAAATGTATTACCTCATTACTATTTTCTTTTTACAGGCATGGAAATGAAAACACAGAGAAGTTAAGTAACTTGTTCAAGGTTACACAGATTGTCAGTGGTAGAGCTGGGTTCAAACCCAAGTGGTCCAACTCCAGAGTCCTTGCTCTTAACCTCTACACTAGGGTGCTAATATTGCCACCATTTTCATAATAAGGAAGTTCCTGCAGTACAACCACCACTTGAACCAATGAAAAGGCAAGAAGAAAAATCAGAAGAGATGAGGAGGCAAGGACTGAATTTAACAGACAAGGATAAGAATCTCTAAGAATAACATCTAGAAGGATAAAGCTGAACATAATCACTTTTTTGGTAACAGCTCTATTGAGATATAATTTACATTCCATACAGTTCCCCCAACTGTACCAATTCAGTGGTATATTCACAGAGTTATGCAACCATTACCACAATCAATTATAGGACATTTTCATCACCTCAAAAGGAAACCCAGAACGCATTAGTTATCACCCTCGCATCTTCCTGTGTACCCTGCCTGCCCTGCAGCCACAGCTAATCTGTGTTCTGGCTCCATATATTTGCCTACTCTGGACATATATAAATGGAACCATAAAGTGTGTGGGGTTTTTGTGATTGGCTTATTTCACTTAGCATAATCTTTTCAAGGTACATAATGCTGTAGCACATAGCGGTATTGCATTGCTTTTTATGGCCAAATAATATTCCATTGTTTAGATATACCACATTTTATTTATCCATGTTAATTGATGGACATTTGGGTGTTTACTTTTTGGCTATTATGAATAATGCTGCTATGTACATTTGCGTACAAGTTTTTGCATGGACATACATCATCATCTTTCTTGGGTATATACCTAGGAGTGAAATTGCTGGGTCAAATGGTTTGACTTTTGGGGGAACTGCCAGACTTTTCCAAAGTGGCTGTACCATTTTATATTCCCACCAGTGTTTCTCCACATTTTCACTGACGCTTGTTATTATTTGGCGTTTTATTAAAGCCTTCCTTGTAGGTATGAAGTGACATCTCATGGTTTTGAATTGCACCTCCTTCATGACTAATGATGTTGAGCATCTTTTCATGTGCTCGTTGGCCATGTGTGTGTCTTCTTTGGAGAAATGTGTGTTCAGATGCTTTGCCCATTATTTATTTATTTATTTATCTATCTATTTATTTTTGGCTGCATTGAGTCTTCGTTGCCGTGCACGGGCGTTCTCTAGTTGCGGTGAGTGGGGGCTACTCGTTGCAGTATGCAGGCTTCTCATTGTGGTGGCTTCTCTTGTTGCAGAGGACGGGCTCTCGGCGTGCGGGCTTTAGTAGTCGTGGCTTGTGGGCTCTAGAGCACAGGCTCAGTAGTTGCGGCGCGTGGGCTTAGTTGCTCCACGGCATGTGGGATCTTCCCGGACCAGGGCTCGAGCCCATGTCCCCTGCACTGGCAGGTGGATTCTTAACCACTGCACCACCAGGGAAGTCCCCTTTGCCCATTTTTAAACTGAGTAAATTATCTTCATAATCGCTTTTAAAACTTTATTTTAAACGAGAACAACAAATTATGAAAGATGTGCTTAAGAGAAATGTCTTAATGCTGTTGTCAAAGGCAGAATCACTTAGAGTGATAAAATCAAAGAGTGATAAAATGAGTGGAATGGGGAGTGTAGTGGGAGGGCTGCTTTGGATCGTGACTCTGAGCTCACCCCTAGGAGCCTCAGCCTCACCTGTGTAATGAAGATAGTAATACCTGTATTACAGATGAGACTTAAGGGATTTATGAAACACCAGTTCAGTGTCTAACACAGAGATACTAGAAATTACAGTTAACATTTACCAAGCATTTGCTGTGTCCTAAGTGATGGACTAAACATTTTGGGTGTATGTCTGGGTTAGTAAGTGATGGAGTTAAAACCTGAGTCAGCATCTGACTCCAAAGCTGGTGCTCTTAGCCACTTCTCACTAACTTGGAGTTGCTGTTACTTCAGATCACAAAGTTAGAACAATCATCATTAAATTCCAAGATATAGGTGAGAAGACAGTAAAGAGAATTAACTAATTCATTCTTTAAATGAATCCAGGCTGGTGAAGTTACGTTTCAAGGTACTGGGAGGACCTGCTACTGGGATCCCTGTGTCCAGTGGTCATCTGTTAACCACCACGAAGTCAGAGTCAGGCAGTGCTATAGAATTAGTGTGTCCTAGACTCAGCAGTTTGGGCATAGTATTATGTAGTCATAAACAAGTTGGAAAATATGGGTTGTATAATCATACCATTGGGTAAAGTAGAGGTGTAGCAGTCTGGTTAGTAATACCAAGAAAAAAACATATGTGCATATGAAAGCCCTGTTGCCCCAGGTCAGTACTGTGGTAATGCGCGTACTGATACAGAGCACTGAAGGGTACAGTCTATTTGAAATTAGCTGTTAGATACAAGTTGTTAATTGCATATGCGACCAAGTAGAAGGGTATGTAAAGGGACCAATTATGTTACATAGACATAAAAAAGAGTTAAAGGCGAATAAGGGCCCTGTTGGTTTTCAGTGCTTTGGGCTCTTTGGCATTCCAAGTATTTATACTAAAACTTTTTTTCCTCTAGAATTCAGTTCAACAAGCATAAGACCAGGTTAGGTTTGTACACGCTGTTGTCAGAGTTTCACCTCAAATAGGATTGCAGTGTAAGCATCATTTAAAGTGGCCTGGCATTTCAAAGTGTAAGACTTGAACCAAGAGACCTAGATTTAGGTATTTAGTAGCTCTGAATTCTACAGTAAGTTACTTAACCACCAAAGCCTCAGATTCTCCATGTATTTATACAGTAGGAGTCAAAGTTATATTTGTTAGAGAATTGATCAGAGGTTGTAAATTGTGACACACATGTTGGTTATTAGTATTGTTAAAACGAAGTTCTGTGCGGGGTAAACATGAAGAAACTACTGTTTCGTGACATCTCTTCGTAATATTCTATATTCTGAATAGCACATTAATAGTTGAGTCAGCGATACAGGGTCAAGTCTGGCAGACTAGAAGGTGATGCAAAAATCAGCTTGAATTAATTGCTTTCTGAGGCCAAAATCTGCACTTTTGTCTTCTGGTGGGGGGGGGGGGTCTTTGCTGTCTTTAGGCTTATAACATTTTACCGTAGATTCAAAAATAAAAATAAAAAATTGTGTTTTTTTGATAAATGCAAATCCACTTGCATTTATCAACAGAGCTGCTTTTGTAAGTTCTAGAATGTGTCTGTTTTCTGATAGTCAAATATTTTGCTTTCTGATGGTCTGCGGCATTAGAATCACACAAACAGGCCAATTTTATAACACAAATAGCCCTTTTTGTGCTTAAACAAGCAACCTAACACCTGATGACATAGAACTTAACAGGCATCAAAAAAGACACAAAAACTTGTTCAAGAATTATTTAAATTTCCAAAAGCGAAACCACAAATATGTATGGCTTCATGGTGCCACCTGGTACACAGTTTGCACTCAGTAAATATTTGCCAAGCAGATAAAAGGCTATTCTCTTACGAAACAAGATACCCAGTAATTTCCAGCGCCCTGATAAGACTTGAGTATTAAAGGCAGCCTTCAGAAAGTGCATGCAGTTGAGTTGTCTGGATTTACTGTTAAAATCTCATCTTTTCACTGAGCTTAAACACAGTGAGACTGAAAACCATTATGTGATACTCTGGCTCTTAATTTTGGGCACACAGAGAATAGCATTGTTCAGAGGCGTTGGTCTCCTCAGAATGGGCAAGGACTATTCTGGGACTTTATGACATAATCTGAACAAGCCCTCTTTGTAGCAGTCATCACAAATTGCCTTTTGTCCTTCACTTTTTGGAATCTTCGCAGATCTTTCTCCTCCTTTCTAAGCTCTCTTGTTTGCTTGCTTGCACTGTAATTTAGAACGGTGGTTCCCAGCTGTAGTGGGACACAGTTTTCATAACCATTATTCATTATGCATGTTTTGTCTCTCAGTCTCCACATCCTAAACACAAATGTCGGGGGTCTTGTGGCCCAGCCTACTGCTAATTATTCCTCTGGGAACTTTGACCTGGTAGTAGCCATGATCTCTCATTTTTCCTACTTTCCCATTCTTCCTGTCTGCCAGAAAGAACTTCCCAGGAAGTTTTCATCATTCTCTCTGACTGCTTATAGTTAATATCAATGTACTATGTCAGAGTGTATCTTCATATCACATTCGGTAAATACTTGTTGAAAACCTATTATGTGTCAGGCACGGGGGACATAGCAGATTATAAAATGGACAAAAATTCCTGCCCTCTTGGAGCTGACATTTGAGTAGGGTAAGACAGAAAACAAACAAAACAAATAAGTGTGTAGTATCTTAGAAAAATAAAGCAGGTTAGGGAAAGGGAGTACTGGGTGGGGAGAGGTGGATCCAGAGGGATTTCAATTTTAAACAGGTTACTCAGATAAAGCTTCTCTGAAATGGTGACATGTGAGCCAAGACTTGAAAGATGTGATGACTATCTGGAGGAAGCCATGTGGATACCTGGAAGATCATTCTAGGCAGAGGGAACAGCACATGCAAAGAGCATGCCCGTAATGCTTGAGGAACAGCACAGAGGCCGGTGTGGCTGGAACGAGGGAGGAGCAAGAGGACGAGGAAATGAGGACAGAGAGGTATCTGCGGAGATGGGGGAGGCCGTTTAGGTTCTTGTGGGCTGATTGTAAGAAATTTGGCTTTTGCTCAGAGTGAGAAGGACCCATTGAAGGGTTTTGATCAAAGGAGTGACATGATCTGCTGTGTTTTAATAGGATAGCTCTGGCTTGCTATATTAATCTGGAGGTTGGGGGGCAGGGGTCAGAGCAAAGAGACCTGTTAGGAGGTTCGTTCAGCAATCCAGGCAAAAGATGGCAGTGGCTTGGATCAGAATGACAGTGGTGGATGAGGTAAGAAGTGGTCAGATTATGGACCACTATTATCTCTTTTGAAGATAGAGCCACAGGTGGGTTGAATGTGAGGTGTAAGAAGAAGGAAAGTGTCACTCCACCTGTTGTGTTAGTTTCAGGTGTACAGTAAAGTGAATCAGTTATACATATACATATATCCACTTTCTCTTAAAATTCTTTTCTCATATAGGCCATTACAGAGTATTGAGTAGAGTTCCCTGTGCTATACAGCAGGTTCTTATTGTTATCTATTTTATATATAGTAGCGTGTATATGTCAATCCCAATCTCCCAATTTATCAGGGAGGTAATTCTATCAGTTTTTCATTTCACACTTTGAGGCTCTCCCATTAGTTGCAAATAAGAGTTATTATATTTCCATGAGGTTTTGTGATGTCATCTTATACAGATCCTTGGAAGCCTAGTTTGTCTGTTGCTAATGAATCCTCCCCCACTGCTCTTTTATATTTTGCGTTCGTATAGTTTTTTGCAGCCCTTTACTTTTTTTCTTTTAGGTCTTTATTTATTTATTTATTTGGCTGCGTTGGGTCTTAGTTGAGGCACATGGGATCTTTGTTGCAGCACGCGGGATCTTTTTTTTTTGTTGCAGCATGTGGGCTCTTCACTGCGGTGCATGGGCTTCTTCCTAGTCGTGGTGTGGGGGCCCTAGAGCACGCGGGCTCAGTACTTGCGCTTCACGGGCTTTCTAGTTGTGGAATGCAGGCTCCAGAGTGCACAGGCTCAGGAGTTGCAGCACGTGGGCTCTCTAGTTGTGGCACTCAGGCTCTAGAGCGCACAGGCTTAGTTCCCCTATGACATGTGGGATCTCAGTTCCCTGACCAGGGATTGAACCCGCATCCCCTACATTGGAAGATGGACTCTTAAGCACTGAATCACCAGGGAAGTCCGCAGCCCTTTACTTCTAACATTTCTGTAACTTTACGTTTCTGGTGTTTTGTAAATAGCATCTAGCTGAATTCTTTTGTCCAATCTAGAGTCTCTCTTTTAACTGACAGATTTAGCCACTTATATTTATTAGAACTATTTTATACTTTTATTTATATCTATCTTATTTGACATTTTATATTTACCATGCATTTTCTTTGCTTCTTTTTTAAAAATTAACATTGAATTTATCCCACCAACTTATTTATTATTATTGTTATTTTTACTGTCAATAATTTTTTTCACATAATTACTGGTATTTTTGCTCACCATTCCTTTTTCTTACTTTTTTTTCTACCACTCCTTACATCTCTGTTTTTCCTTTTCAAAGTACATTTTTTTTAATGGTTCCTTTAGTCAAATCTGCTAGTGGTAAATGCTGTCAAACTTTGCCTGAAAATGCCTTTATTTCTCCCTCTTCCATGAACAATAGTGTAATTAGAATTCTAGTTTGACAGTTATTTTTTCTCAACACTGCCTATTGTTGGGTTGAGTTGTGTGCAGCCAGTCTGGATTGCTGTTCCTGTATAGTTATTCTGCTCTTTCTTTCTTACTATTTCAACAAATTTTTTCTTCCTTGGTGTTTTACAGTCTAGGTATGGGTTTATTTTTATTTTTTTCCCTAATCAGGAATCATTTTTCCTCCTGAATCTGTGGAGTTATATCTTTCATCAACTCTAGAAAATTCTCAGCCATTATAATCTCAGTTATTACCCCTTCCCTTTCTTTCTGTTCTCCCCTCCTAGACTCCCATTAGATGTATGTTGGGCCTTGCCATTCCATCCTCTGTATCTTTTAGCTTTCATTTTATGTTTTCCATCTTTCTGTCTTTCTGAGCTGCATTCTAAGTAATTTCTTCAGCTCTGTTTTCAGATTTACTAATTGTTTCCTCCAGTGTGTTTGATCTGCTGCCTCATCTATTAATTTATTATTTCCTTGATAATATTTACCTTTTTATTTGTTTCTGTTTCAAATCTTCCTGTTGGGTTTTTAAGACTCTAATTAGGGTTTCAAATCCTTCATATATGTCTCAAGCTATTTTAAACATATATATTTTACATCTCCTTTTGCTCTAATCAGTTTTTTATGAATGGTGGATTGTTCCTTGTTTTTTGTAATTTTTTACTTTGAACTCATCTTTAGCGAGACTTAGTTTTTCTCTGTAAATCCTGTGGAACCAAGGTTGTGAGAGTGACCCTCCAGACCAGTTGTACATTTTCTTTGGCCAAGCACCCTGAAGTTATCACCAGCCAGGGACCAATTTTTGTGTTAATTCATCAGTTGCGGAATTCTTGAACTCCAAATTTATGTGAGATGCAGCCCCAGCATTTCTGTTCTTTACCCAGCAGGGACTAAATGCTTTCTTGGCATCTCACCATTCTGGCAGGAGGACTCTTTCCCTAGTCCACCCTGTAGTCTTCAGTCTCCTCTCATTAGCCAAGCCCAGGCAGAAGTCAGCTAAGAAAAGAGCTTACAAAAGTAGCCTTAGAGGTTGGCCTCCTTGCAGTATGGAGCAGAGCAGGGGAAAGGTGAGAAATGGGTCTGGGGACAACACAATAGTCTTCTACTCAACAAATATTTCCTGACCTCGGTGGTCAAAACATTGCTAAGTGTGATATTATGGACTATGTTAGACACAGTCCCTAACCTCCACTGGGAGAGAAGGACATAGTAACTATATACAGAAGAACTACAATACACATTACATTGTGGGAAGTATTTAAAATATAGATGCAAGCCAGTACCATGAAAACACGAAGGAGAGGCAGTCTGGGGACGGGGATGGGGATGGTTTCCCCAGAGTAGGATCATGTGAGCTGCACCCTGAAGGGGTAGTGAGATGGCTTCTGTGCAGAGAAGGGCCATGGACAGAGGCAACAACAGGAGTGGAAACAGCCAGGCCGTGGACAGTTAGTACAGCACATCATGAGGACCGAGCCCAGGCCAGGGTGGGTAGAAGGTGGACTGCATGGTCAGAGGCAGGCTGCTGCTGCATTACGGAGACTCTGGAGCCCTGTGCTCCCCCCGAGCTAGGACTTCATTCTGCAAAAAACAGAAGTCATTGAACATTCTGTCAGGAAAAGAACATGATAAAAAATGTAGAGGCTGGCTTGAGCTGTTCAATATAAATATAATGTAAGTCACAAATACAAGCCCATATGTAATTTAAAATTTTCCAGCAGCTACATTTTAAAAAGTAAAAAGAAACAGATGGAATTAATTTTAATAATTATTTTTACTTAACCCAGCCTTATCCAAAATATTATCATTTCAAGGTGTAATCGGTATAATTTTTGTACTGATGCATTATTTTACATTCTAGGATGTTTCTACTGGGTCTTTGAAATCCGATGTATATTTTACACTTACAGCTCTTCTCTGTTTGGACTGGCCGTGGTTCAGGTGCTCAGTAGTCACATGTCGCTAATGGCTGCTGTATTGGACAGTGCAGGTGTAGAGGATGGCAGAGGGGTGTATTCTATCCACAAACCCTAATTCCTCAGTTCACAAAAGATTCACTCCTCTCAAAACAGAGGGTTCTATGGTCAAATAAGTGTTGGGAACTCTGGGTTCACTCAAATTAAATGTTTCTTTAGAGCAGGGTTGCTCAGAGCATAGTATGCGGATGTGCCTTGTGACCCTGGCAGAGAAATGCAAAGCCAGATTCGTTTGACCTTGCAGGTCATGAATGCCAGGAACACATTATAGTATTTGCTGCATTGGGGGGACCAGAGGGTCTGGAGGCAGGCAGAGGCAGAAATGCAGAAGGAAACACCAGGAAGAAGAGAGTGACAGAGGCTGAGGGAGAGACTCGAGTGTTGGAAGCAGCAGCTCATCACAGGTGTCAGGGCTCTGGGCAGGTGCAGGAGGACGCCAGCTCCCAAGGGGGTCTCTGCATTTGGCGATGCTCAAGGTCATCATTACCTTCACAAGAGCAGTGTCAGTGGAGTGGTGGGAGAGAAACCAGAGTATCTTAAGTTGGAGAAGTGACAGAGAGAGCTGTGGGCAGGGGGAATGAGTGTCAGACCCCTCTACTGTCAGACATTTGGCAGTGAGACTAGAGACAGGTGTTTGTGGAGGGAGCAGGGTTGCAGGAAGGGTGCTTGTTTGTTTTACATATTGTGGTAGGAGGGACACATAACCATGTTCATGGACTAGAGGGACCAGTGATGACTGAAGATGGAAGTGTGAAGGGCAGGGAAGTGTCCTGCAGGAGGGGGCGGGTTAGGGATGCTGGCTTTAGAAGAAGTAGGATCCCCTCACCCCCTGACACGGGAAGGAAGTACAGGGATGAGTGAGCAGGAAGATGGGGCTGGAAGTAGAAGGGGCATCATGCCTTTATTTTTTTTCCCCTGATGTCAGAGGTGAGAGCATCTGAAAGTGGGGATAGGGGTCAGGTTGGAAACTTGGAGAATAAAAATTTAAGAACCATTGTAATGAAATGCAGAGGTGTCAGCTAGGGTTGGAGTACAAGGATGGTCCCACATTCATCCTGATGAAGCTAATGTCGTGTACGTCCCAGCCTCAGAAACGATAAACTACCTGAGACTTTTCCTATTATCCCAAGATACTGAATAGATAGGCCAATACTTGTGGGTTTTAACATCAATCATCGATTCCCAAAGTGTGATATCCCGGTGGTGCACAACACAATGGCCCACAAAATAGTGCCCAGGAGGACTCGAATTATTTTAATAGTTATATGTTTATGGTAGTTACTATTAGAAGAAACATAACCATCACATCAAACCCATGATTTCATAGACATTTAGCTCAAACATGAAAAAAAATATTACATAAATAATAGTAGAGATACTATGTGGATGTGGCCGAATGTGAAGGACCGAGATTTGTAAACCACTAGCAAAGAGCTAGGGCAACCTTAGGGACTGCTGCGATTGCCCCACCAGCGTCAGCTGGATGGCCACGTGGTCAGCAACATTCCCCATCAGGCGTCGGCCTCGGCATCCAGCCGCCTGGCTGCACTCAGCCGGGTCAGGCAGGGGCCTGTGTTAGCCTTGCTCATCCCTAGCTCTCGCTCATTCCTGCAGGTCTCCTTGGCAGAACAGGATGGAACACAGTCCCCAGAAAAGCTGGATAAGTCTGAACACGAGGGGCACTGCGATTTCATCTTGGTAGCACCAAACGTGACTTTTGCCTTATTCAATTTTTGTTTGACTGTGGGAGTAATTTTTTTTAAAGCTGTCGGCAGCATGTGCAGAAAATAGAACAGTTGTCTTCGTGAGGATTCTCTGAAAGCCCAAATCTATACAAAATACATAAAAAATCAAAAACAGTCACGAAGAGAAGCCCCCACTTAAAAGGCCAGTCTGATCCTGGCGTTTTCCGCCTCTGTGGCTCTGTGCCTTTGTCCCCGTGCAGGGCGTCTGCCTCGGTCCGAACACTGCGGGCTGCGGAGGCCCCGCAGGGCCAGCCCTGCTCCTGTGTCCTCTGCTCCCCAGACCTTCGTGTTGCCTCCCCATCTCTCCCGCTTCGGACGTGCACTGCTACCGCCTCATGTTGTCCCTTGCTGGCACCTACCTGCTTTTTCTTTTTGCCTGAGGAAGGGCTTTCTGAGGCGTTTCCCCTCCCACTGGGCCTTCGGCAGGCCCTCAGCTTCTTATTGAATGACTCTGGGTTAACGTCACTTCCCAGTGTGACAGTGAGCTCAGCTCCCATGTGCCTGTACATTGATCCGAAGTGACTATGGTACCTCTCACTCTGATGCCATGCGAGATGGCTGGGGACTGCCCTCAAAGCCCCCGTGGCTGCAGTGTACCCCAAACCACCAGTTCTTTGTTCCAGTGGGTTAAGACAGTGCTCTTGCTGGGAACTGCTGGGCCCTGGAGACTTCAGGTTTCCTAACTGAGCACTTAACTTTGAGAAATCTAGAGAAGTGTTTCTCAAACATTTTTTAGACAGTGGCTCACAGTAAGAAATACATCTTACATCCTCAAATACATACCTAACTAAAAATTTTCACAGTACAATACTGACAGATCCTGTGCACGTGGTAGTTATTTATTTTGTTTTGTTTTTGTTTTAAAAAATCGATAGAATGGCCCACCAATAGCTCACGACCTGCAGTTTGGAAAACACTGGACTCCAGCATTTGAGTCACTTAATCATTACAGTGCTTTGAAAATGTCTCAGGATAGTGAGAATAGCACAGATTCTTCACAGGGCTCCCTCCGCACAGTTCTGGTTTCTTTGAGGCCATTTCTGAAAATCCTTCATTCTGTCATTACTTATTTGGAAAAGAAATTGGGACCATACCGAGCATTGCAGGCGTTGCAACCAGTTACAGGTGTTGCTAATTTGCGGCTCTGGCGCTCTGGAGTGGCCGGTGGTTAATCCCGCTTCCGCAGGTGTGCGCTGTTCGCCCAAGTCCCAGGGCCCTTTGGCAGGCCACGTGGTTCTTTCCCGGCAACACTTGCAAACCCCGTGTATCTGACGGTTCATGTCTGTTTTCTCCGAAGAAGATAAAATAATATTTTGAAACTCTAGCCTGCTTTTCCACAGGGTGTGCAGATCTCCAAACCCTGGACACCATGCAGCCAGTGGAGAGGAAAAGGCAGGGCTACATCCATGAGCTGATGGAGACTGAGGAGCGGTACGTGGATGACCTTCAGCTCGTCGTGGAGGTGAGGGCGCCGCGGGCGCCGCCGGTTGCTCAGGGGGTGGGGCCTCGTAGTGAGGTATCACCTTTGACGAGTGAATTCTCAGGCAGTGACGGGAGTGCTCACACCCTCAGAATGCTTCCTCTGACCCTTGGAGAGGCCTTGAAGATCTCAAGTCGGCTCTTTCTCCAGATTAGGTAATTCAGAGTGAAGAGAGAGAGAAAAGGCACTCAGTGCCTCAGTCGGATGTGGTAGAGGCCCCATCAGGAAAGACCAGGGCACGGAGTCGGTGGGAAGGCTCTCCAGCAAATGTATCTGCCTCAGACTTTTCTCTGACGATGTCTGCACCGCTCTTCTGGCACCTGACGCTTTCATAAAGTTTAATGATTTCCAGAGGAATTGTGAGGCAGTGGGGGTGTTCACCTAACCTTTATGTCAGTTTGGAAAACCAAACAGTGTAGTGTAAAATAGCTCCCAAATCTCATATATTTACTGTGTTGTGACTATTAATGTTGCCAGCGACCCCGAAGCAGACAACGGCCGTTAGAGTGGCACTTTTAAATGGTTCGCGTTTGAGCAAAGTAAGATTTTATACTTCTATTATGCTTTTGTTTCCATGGCTTTCAGTTCCCACAAAAATTTGTCAAGGCCCTCAGATGAGACCAGTTTAAAAAAAAAAACTTACAGAGAACAGGTATCCCCACTCAGGCCCAACAGGTGCACTGTTTATGTGGTCGTGACCTTGAGAACACAGGGTGCAGAAGCTGAGTCCTGCATCTGCCCCAGCAAGGCCTTTCCCTGATTCATTCTCTCCCCTGAATTCGGGCTGGGATCTCAGACATGGCACACTTGCTCCTCTCAGACGTTCACTGTCCTGCACTTCTCGGTTGATAACGTCTATCTTCCCCCAGGCTGTGAGCTCCTGAGGGCAGAGACTGCGTGTCCTTCGTCCTACACCCCAAACGTAGCCTGGCCCTTTACAGGCCTTCCCAACAGGACTGGATTTATGTGTGGCTAGGTGTGTTTATGTCTGTCTGCACTTCTCTCACCAGGATGGATGGCCTGTAAGAAAAGCCCATCTTTTTGATTAACCCCTACAAGTGTCAGCCCTGCTGCCGGTCAGATTCCAGTCCTAAGTGGTTGTAAATGGGTGTGGAGAACCGCCCTGACTAGCACAGAAGGTGAACGGGGGCCAGGTGCTCTCCCCATCTCAGGCCAGCCTCTTAACCACGTGGGCTTGGTTATTCTCACTCAGCGCACCTCACAAGACACTCTGAGGGGTGAGGCATCATGTTGGGGTCAGGGGGTTAGGGGAAAAAGCACTGCCCACAGGCAAGGGCTTCTCATTACCGTTGCCGTGGAGGGCCCCAGAGGACCCAGCCATCTCATGCTCTGCTTACCTCGCTGAGGCTGGCACAAAGCAGGCAGATAGAACGAATAAACAGTAACCTAAATTAATCAGCGAGTGAAAGAGCCGACATCAGACGCTTTCCCTGTCCTCCAGGAGCAGCCTCAGAGCAGGTCGACCTTGTTTCCAGGGCTCTCTCTCACAGGGGTGTCCAGACATCTTCAGTCTGATTCTGGAACCGTAGAGGTTTAGAGACGTTAGTTCATAGCACTTTTATCTGAGTTCTCTGAATCCAGGTTCAATTCAGTGCAGTAAGTAAACATTAATTTAGAACAGTTTCAGTGGAGGGCAATGTCATGTGTATTTTGGAGAGATTTCACGTGAGAAGAGTTGTCTCAGATGACTTCACCATTTCCTTAAGGCTTTTAAAGTCATTCCCTAGTTGTTTAGTGGAAACTTGAACTTAGAATCAAAAAGTTGTTTTAGTTCTGGCTCCTCCACGTTCTAGCTTTGTGACCTTGAGCAAATTACTCTCTCAGCTTTTATTTCTTCGTGGGTCAATTGGGAATAATAATACCTGACTCAGCATGACCTACATCATCTATGAAGTTAATTGAGAAACCCACACACACACACGTGTGCATGTACGCACACACAAGCATATGCATGTATGTGCATATCAGAACTTTGTGAAACCTTAAGTGCTACGGATTACCAAAGTGTTATCATTTAACCCCTGAAATCCACATGTGCTTGGTGGCCAGTCTTGAGGATAGGATAAGGCATCACTCTTTCTTCTGGTGCACTTCTCACAAACTGCTTCCAGACCCCTGAGGTGCTCAGCCTGACAACGGTCATGCTCCCTCAGTTCTGCAGGCTCTTCCAGTGTGTGGGTGCTTTATGCCCATGGTTTATTTAACCTGTGTAACACCCTGAGGAGGTAGGTATGAGAATCTCCTCTCCTTGATGAGACTGCTGGATTCAGTCCTTAAAATCAGCCCTGATAGGAGACGACATAGCAAAAAGTAGGGAAATTTTGCAATTTAAAATTTAACAGTCACAATATGTTTATTTAAAAGTGCCATGATCTTCCTAGTTTAGTGTATGAAGATAATGTTTTGTTTTGTTTTTTGCGGTACGCGGGCCTCTCACTGCTGTGGCCTCTCCCGTTGCGGGGCACAGGCTCCAGACGCGCAGGCTCAGCGGCCATGGCTCACGGGCCCAGCCGCTCCGCCGCATGTGGGATCCTCCCGGACCGGGGCACGAACCCGTGTCCCCTGCATCGGCAGGCAGACTCTCAACCACTGGGCCACCCCGAAGATAATGTGTTATTTAGACCACACAGCCTGTGTACTGCACTTGAGCTGACTTCTTTCCCTTGTGTTCTGAATTTAGGTTTTTCAGAAACGAATGGCAGAACCAGGTTTTCTCACTGAAGGAGAAACGGCCTTGATCTTTGTTAACTGGAAGGAGCTCATCATGTCGAACACGAAGCTGCTGAAGTGAGTCGTGAGCATCACCTGTCGTTGTAGCAGACGCCCCCAGCCCCAGGGCTGAGACTCATACCTAACTCTCTGCAGCCGGGGCTGCTTAGCAAAGAACTTTCACTGTTTTCTATTCCCTTGGGCTTTTTTTAAAAAATATAAATTTATTTATTTTATTTTTGGCTGCGTTGGGTCTCGGTTGCTGCGCACGGGCTTTCTCTAGTTGCGGTGAGCAGGGGCTGCTCTTCATTGCGGTGCGCGGGCTTCTCATTGCAGTGGCTTCGCCTGCTGCAGAGCCTGGGCTCTAGGCGCGCGGGCTTCAGTAGTTGCGGTGCATGGGCTTAATAGTTGTGGCTCGCGGGCTCTAGAGCACAGGCTCAGTAGTTGTGGCGCGTGGGCTTAGTTGCTCCGTGGCATGTGGGATCTTCCCAGACCAGGGCTCAAACCCATGTCCCCTGCATTGGCAGGTGGATTCTTAACCACGTCACCACCAGGGAAGTCCCTCCCTCAGGCTTTTAATTTTATCATCATTTTATGAAATGCTCTCTAACTCTGAAATGCATAATTATTGAAGTAAAGAAATATAACAAAGAAAATATTTGATTAAGCAAAGGAAAAATTAAATCATTAAACAAACAATATATCAACATATGGTTCCAAAATATACTTGACTCTGCATCAGACAGAGTCAGGAGAGAAGCTGCAGCTCATGGCCTAGACATAACTGGCTGGTCTGGCACTCTCCTAAGTCCAGTGTGAAATTCCGTTGCCTGTGGTGATTTTCTGTCCCTTACGCCTGTGAGGACAGGCTCCTGTGGGCAGGCATGAGCAGTCCCAGCGCTTGCTGCCTCTCCGCCCTCCTTGGGGCTCAGCAGCTTTCTGGGAACGATGCCGCCTCCACACGTGGCCTCTGTGGGCTCCTGCTCCCTTTTTTCCCTTACAGAGGGTGGAAATTTTTTTCTTCTTGGTTCAACTGAAAACAAGTTAAAAAATTTTCAAAAGGAACTTTGCTAAGATACTAAGCTGAATCCAAAACAATTCCAAAGACCTAGGAACACCCAAGTGCACACACTTCATTTTCTTCTTCTTTCTGGCAGCTCACCCAGGTTGGCTGGGCGGGCAGGGCTTTAAGCCCTCGCTGCCTCCTCCTCCTGACTTTTCCCTCATGGTGCCAGAGCTTTTTAGGTAACTCACTGGTTGTCATTACCGTTAGTCTCGCAAGGTATTCATCCTTCATTTGCGAAGCACATTCAGTTAGAAATGGGAAGTGAGAGTGTGTGTTGGTTGCAGGGCCTTGCGAGTACGGAAGAAGACCGGGGGTGAGAAGATGCCCGTGCAGATGATTGGGGACATCCTGGCAGCTGAGCTGTCCCACATGCAGGCTTACATCCGGTTCTGCAGCTGTCAGCTGAATGGAGCAGCTCTTTTACAGCAGAAGACAGATGAACACGCAGACTTCAAAGAATTTTTAAAGGTAACTCCATTCTGGGAATGTAGGCAGGTCAGCCTTGTTCTGAGCCAGGAGGCAGGGGTGTATGGCGGCATGGTGGGGAATCTCAGCAGTGGAGAAGGCCACCTCCATCACCTTCCAAAGGAAACACAGATATGGCAAAGAATTTTCTGACTGCTTTGAGTTGCCTTTCATGTTGAATTGATTTTTCTTGGCACTGGGACCATGATTTTGCCCATCTTTAATAGCAGAGTGTTTTTTTAAGCCTACTTACATAAATCAGCTACTTTATACTCCAGAAAAGTCCAGAATGTCACTTTCTTAATTTTGTAAATTGTATTTATTTTATACCCATCTTATTCCAGAAGGAATATAAACTAGCTTACTTAAACGTATAAAATGCAACAAGATAAAATAAAATTTAAAGTAAGTGGATGGGGAGTTCCCTGGTGGTCCAGTGGTTAGGATTTGGTGCTTTCACTGCCGTGGCCCAGGTTCAATCCCTGATCGGGGAACAGAGATCCCACAAGCTGCATGGTGTGGCCAAAAAAAAAAGTGTATGAATAAAATGGGACAAAAGGAAATGAGAGTAGGAAAGAAAATGGTGACACCAGGAATTAGGATAATAAATAAAAAGCGCATCTGTGATCCTATATATATACAAGAAGTGTACGCAGCTGTCTTAAAACCTTCCAGAAACCAATGAGAAGACAGAAAACAATTGGTTCCATGATGCCATGGTCATAAATTAAAAACAAGCAGCTGGTAAGGAGAAGTAATGCTAGAACTGTACTCAGAAAGTACACTATGTGTATATTCACTGTATATAACATAATGAGTCGGCAACAACCTTACAGTGATACATCAATGAGCTTCATATGTCTGGTTATATCATAATAGAAAATCACATTTTGATAAGTCATTTTTATTGATGTTGTTCAGTAATAGAAATATTACTAAACATGTTAAAATGGTGAGGGAAATGAAAGAAAAATCTGTTTTCTTGGTTTTTTTGCATTTTTTTTTTGTTGTTGTTGTGAAATACTTTATATTGGGATATATTATACAGCCACAGTAGTACTTTATGGGAAAGTGCATAATTTTAATATTTTTATTATCAGAAAAGAATGGAAAAATCAGCATAAAATATAAGATATATAGGCAGAGGATAAAATTCTAAGAGGAAAATAGAGGAAGTAATAAAGATAAAAGCACAAATGATATCAATATGTCTGCAAACAAGTACAGTGAAAAGAACTGATAAAATATAACTCCACTAAATCTAATAGAAAAAGAGGAAAAAAAACACAAGTAAAAACAAGAATAGATACAAAGTTACTTCTTAAAAGTGTATGCAATTCAAAATATATGCTAATAAATATGAAAACATTAATAAAACTTGTAGTTTTCTATTAAAGTTTGAAAACTGATTTAATAAGAGTAGAACATCTAGAGAGAGTCAGGCTTGTGCCATCTTGCCCCCACCGTCTGTGCCCAGCCACCCTTTCCCTTTAGACACTCTCAGCCCCCCACCCGCCCCTTTCCAAGCATGTCCCGGGCCACCGCCGCCAAAACCGCACCATCTCTACCCGCACATTCTCCGTGCGGGACGTGCAGCCAGGTCTACAAGTATTCTTAGAGCAGAGATGAGCTATCTGGAATAAAGCCAGCAAGTGACCTGTCCATTTAAGCCACAGATGAATAATACTGCAGCCAGCCCAATGTCTGCTGCCACTTCAAGTAGTGGAAGAAGTACAGGGAAGTCTATAAGCTTTGCAGCAGAATTGCAGAGTACGATGTTTTTGCTTACAGATTAAAAACTTGAACATAGACCTGAAACCATAAAACTCCTATAAGGAAAAAAAAAAAAACTCCTTTAAGAAAACATAGGTGGTTTTCTCTAGGTGATTCTAGGAGGCCTTTTCATGAAATGGCAGTTTTGGTAGAAGATGTAGTACACACTCAGTTAATTTACATCCCATGTGGCTGACAGGGTCTTGGTGCTCTGGCCTGGTGTCAGGCCTGAGCCTCCAAGGTGGGAGAGCTGAGTTCAGCACATTGTACCACCAAAGACCTCTCAGCTCCATGTAATATCAATTGGTGAGAGCTCTCCCAGAGATCTTCATCTCAACACTAAGACCCAGCTCCACTTAACAGCCAGCAAGCTCCAGTGCTGGATGCTTCATGCCAAACAACTAGCAAGACAGGAACACAGCCCCACCCATTAGCAGAGAGGCTGCCTAAAATCATTCTAAGTTCACAGACACCGCAAAACACACTGCCACATGCAGCCCCATCCACCAGAAAGACAAGACTCAGCCCCACCCACCAGAACACAGGCACCAGTCCCCTCCATCAGGAAGCCTACACAAGCCACTGACCCAACCTCACCCACTGGGGGCAGACACCAAAAACAACAGGAACAACGAACCTGCAGCCTGTGAAAAGGAGACCCCAAACACTAAGTTAAGCAAAATGAGAAGACAGAGAAATATGCAGCAGACGAAGGAGCAAAGTAAAAGTCCACCAGACGAAACAAATGAAGAGGAAATAGGAAGTCTACCTGAAAAAGAATTCAGAGTAATGATAGTAAAGATGATCCAAAATCTTGGAAACAGAGAAAATACAAGAAACGTTTAAAAAGGACCTAGGAGAACTAAAGAGCAAACAAACAATGATGAACAATACAATAAGTGAAATTAAAAATTCTCTAGAAGGAATCAGTAGCTGAATAACTGAGGCTGTAGAACGGATAAGGGACCTGGAAGATAAAATAGTGGAAATAACTACCACAGAGCAGAATAAAGAAAAAAGAATGAAAAGAATTGAGGACAGTCTCAGAGACCTCTGGGACAACATTAAACGCACCAACATTCAAATTATAGGGGTCCCAGAAGAAGAAGAGAAAAAGAAAGGGTCTGAGAAAATATTTGAAGAGATTATAGTTGAAAACTTCCCTAACATGGGAAAGGAAATAGTCAAGTCCGGGAAGTGCAGAGTCCCATACAGGATAAATCCAAGGAGAAACATGCCAAGACACATATTAATCAAACTATCAAAACTTAAATACAAAGAAAAAATATTAAAAGCAGCAAGGGAAAAGCAACAAATAAAAAACAAGGGAATCCCCATAAGGTTAACAACTGATCTTTCAGCAGAAACTCTGCAAGCCAGAAGGGAGCGACAGGACATATTTAAAGTGATGAAAGGGAAAAACCTACAACCAAGATTACTCTATCCAGTAAGGATCTCATTCAGATTCGACGGAGAAATTAAAACCTTTACAGACAAGCAAAAGTTAAGAGAATTCAGCACCACCAAACCAGATTTACAACAAATGCTAAAGGAACTTCTCTAGGGAGGGAACACAAGAGAAGGAAAAAACCTACAAAAACAAACCCCAAACAATTAAGAAAATGGTAATAGGAACATACATATCGATAATGATGTTAAATGTAAATGGATTAAATGCTCCAACCAAAAGACGTAGACTGGCTGAATGGATACAAAAACAAGACCCATATATATGCTGTCTACAAGAGACCCACTTCAGACCTAGGGACGCATACAGACCGAAAGTCTGGGATGGAAAAAGATATTCCGTGCAAATGGAAATCAAAAGAAAGCTGGAGTAGCAGTTCTCATATCAGATAAAATAGACTTTAAAATAAAAACTATTACAAGAGACAAAGAAGGACACTACATAATGAACAAGGGATCAATCCAAGAAGAAGATACAATTGTACATATTTATGCACCCAAAATAGGAGCACCTCAATACATAAGGCAACTGCTAAAAGCCATAAAAGGGGAAATCGACAGTAACACAATAATAGTAGGGGATTTAACACCCCACTTTCACCAATGGACAGATCATCCAAAATGAAAATAAATAAGGAAACACAAACTTTAAATGACACATTAGACAAGATGGACTCAATTGATATTTATAGGACATTCCCTCCAAAAACAACAGAATACACATTTTTCTCAAGTGCTCATGGAACATTCTCCAGGATAGATCATATCTTGGGTCACAAATCAAGCCTTGGTAAATTTAAGAAAATTGAAATTGTATCAAGTATCTTTTCCAGCCACAACGCTATGAGACTAGATATCAATTACAGGGAAAAAAACTGTAAAAAATACAAATACATGGAGGCTAAACAATACGCTACTAAATAACCAAGAGATCACTGAAGAAATCAAAAACTACCTAGAAACACCGTCCTCAGGCTGACCATGGTGGACATTTTGAGGGCAGCTGATCCGCAACCTGTGTGCCCCGCACCACTTCCTGTGGAAGCTTGAGCCAGCTGTGTAGCTTTCTCCCTCTGTCTCATAACCATGTCCACCAATGAGAATTCTAATTCACCAGCTGCCCGCCTTAACAGATTCAAGAACAAGGGGAAAGACAGTACAGAAATGAGGCAGCACTGAATAGAGGTGAATGTGGAGTTCCGGAAAGCTAAGAAGTATGACCAGATGCTGAAAAGGAGAAACGTCAGCTCTTTTCCAGATGATGCTGCTTCTCCACTGCAGGAAAACCACAACAACCAGGGCACTGTAAATTGGTCTGTTGATGACATTGTCAAAGGCATAAATAGCAACAATTTGGAAAGCCAGCTCCAAGCTACTCAAGCTGCTACGAAACTGCTTTCTAGGTAAAAACAGCCCCCCACAGACAGCATAATCTGGGCTGGTTTGATTCCAAATGGGATTCCAGTCCCATTCAGTTTGAATCTGCTTGGGCCTCACTAACATTGCTTCCAGGGCATCAGAACAGACCAAGGCTGTGGTAGATGGAGGTGCTATCCCAGCATTCATTTCTCTGTTGGCATCTCCCCATGCTTACTTCAGTGAACAAGCTGTATGGGCTCTAGGAAACATTGCAGGTGATGGCTCAGTTTTCCGAGATTTGATTATCAAGTATGGTGCAGTTGACCCACTGTTGGCACTTTCGGCGGTTCCTGATACGTCGTTTTTAGCATGTGGTTACTTACATAATCTTACCTGGACACTTTCAAATCTTTGTCACAGCAAGAATCCTGCACACCCCCTTAGATGCTGTTGAGCAAATTCTTCCTACTTTAGTTCATCTCCTGCATCACGATGATCCAGAAGTTTTAGCTGATACCTGCTGGGCTATTTCCTACCTTACCAATGGTCCAAATGAATGGATTGAAATGGTTGTGAAAACTGGGGTTGTACCCCCACTTGTGAAGCTTTTAGGAGCTACTGAATTGCCAATTGTGATTCCCATGCTAAGAGCCATAGGGAATATTGTCACTGGGACAGATGAACAGACTCAGGTTGTAATGGATGCAGGAGCACTTGCCATCTTTCCCAGCCTGCTAACAAACTCCAAAACTAATATTCAGAAGGAAGCTATGTGGACAATATCAAACATCACGGCTGGCTGCCAGGACAAGATATAACGAGTTGTAAATCATGGATTAGTCCCATTCCTTGTTGGCATTCTTTCTAAGGCAGACTTTAAGACACAAAAGGAAGCTGTATGGGCTGTGACCAACTATACAAGTGGCGGAACAGTTGAGCAGATCGTATACCTTGTTCATTGTGGCATAATAGAACCATTGATGAACCTCCTAACTGCAAAAGGCAACAGAATTATTCTGGTTATCCTGGATGCCATTTCAAATATCTTTCAGGCTGCTGAGAAACTAGGTGAAACTGAGAAACTTAATATAATGATTGAAGAATGTGGAGGTTTGGACAAAACTGAAGCTCTACAAAACCATGAAAATGAGTCTGTGTACAAAGCTTCATTAAATTTGATTGAGAAGTATTTCTCTGTGGAAGAAGAGGAAGATCAAAATTGTGCCAGAAACTACCTCTGAAGGGTATACATTCCAAGTTCAGGATGGCACTGCTGGGACCTTCAGCTTTTAGATTGTACCTCTGAGGCATAAAGTTGTTTGTTGTGTACTATGTTTGGTAGAAGTTTCTCTTACTGTTTCTCTACTAAGAACTCTTTTTACATGTGGTTTGTTATTGTAGCACTTTTTACAAAGAAACTATGCTTGAACAGTTCCAAGCTGTACATACTGTATGAAGCTTCTCCTCTCAATGGGTTTCTTATTTCTATGTGGGATTTCATATCTTGCAGTGTCCTGTAAATAAAGATTAAATTCCACCCTTTTCTTTACTTCAAAAAAAAAAATTACCTAGAAACAAATGACAGTGAAAACTCGATGACCCAAAACCTATGGGATGCAGCAAAAGCAGTTCTAAGAGGGAAGTTTATAGCAATACAATCCTACCTCAAGAAAAAAGAAAAATCTCAAATGAACAACCTAACCTTACACCTAAGAAGAACAACAAAAAAATCCCAAAGTTAGCAGAAGGAAAGAAATCATAAAGCTCAGATCAGAAATCAATGAAAAAGAAATGAAGGAAACAGTAGCAAAGATCAATAAAACTAAAAGCTGGTTCTTTGGGAAGATAAACATAATTGATAAACCATTAGCCAGACTCATCAAGAAAAAAAGGAAGAAGACTCAAATCAACAGAATTAGAAATGAAAAAGGGGCTTCCCTGGTGGCGCAGTGGTTGAGAGTCCGCCTGCCGATGCAGGAGACACAGGTTCGTGCCCCGGTCCGGGAAGATCCCACATACCACGGAGCAGCTGGGCCCAGGAGCCATGGCCGCTGAGCCTGCGCGTCTGGAGCCTGTGCTCCGCAGCGGGAGAGGCCACAACTGTAAGAGGCCCGTGTACCGCAAAAAAAAAAAAAAAATGAAATTGAGCTATTTTGTGGTGAGATGGATGGACCTAGAGCCTGTCATACAGAGTGAAGTAAGTCAGAAAAACAAATACTGTATGCTAACACATAATATGGAATCTAAAAAAACAAAAATGGTTCTGACAAACCTAGGGGCAGGACAGGAATAAAGACACAGACGTAGATAATGGACTTGAGCACGTGGGAAGGGCAAGGGGAAGGGGAAGCTGGGACAAAGTGAGAGAGTGGCATGGACATATATACACTACCAAATGTAAAATAGATAGCTAGTGGGATGCAGCTGCATAGCACAGGGAGATCAGCTCTGTGCTTTGTGACCACCTAGAGGGGTGGGATAGGGAGGGTGGGAGGGAGACACAAGAGGGAGGAGACATGGGGATATATGTATACATATAGCTGATTCACTTTGTTATACAGCAGAAACTAACACAACATTGTAAAGTTAACTATACTCCAATAAAGATGTTAAAAAAAAAAAAAGAAAATCTGAAGATAATATTAAACAAGCGAAAAAACTGAGTAACCTATCCCAAAAAAGGAGATAGTTTCACTTGATGGATTTAATGGTGAATTCTTTACAACAATAAAGGAATAGATCATTCTATTTTATATAAACTGTTAACAGATCCCAGAAAAAAATAGAAAGCCTACCTAATTCATTATATAAGACAAAAGTGACTCTAATGCCAAGGCCCATTTTTGTATTTGTGTTTAATTACAAAAATGAAAAAAAAAGTTATAACCCAATATCTTTTATAAATATAGTTGTTAAAATCTTAATTAAAATAACAGTGAATAAAATTAAGCATTACATGAAAAGAAGAGTCTGTCATAACCAAATAGGATCAATTCCAAGAGGCAACACAGTTTCATGCTCAGAACAAGACAGCCTTCAGAACTGGACTGCTCGGGCTGAAATTCCAGCCCCATCATGGTCCACTGTGTGACCAGGGCAAGTTTCTTAACATTTGGTGCCTTAAGTCCCCTCATCTCTCACCTGGAGATAATCAGATAATACATTTAAAGTACTTTAGCACAGAGACCAGCACATAGTAAGCATTCAATAAATGCTCATTTTATTTATTTAGCTTATGATGATCTCAGGGATGTAAAAATGGTTCAGTATAAGGCACTGAGGACAGAACCCTTCAGTTGGTGGGAGGCAAGGTGTTGCCTAGAAATGAACTAGAAGAAACATAGAAAGAAACCAAGATCACAGAAACAAACATTAATCAGAATAATTACATAAATGTGGAATTATGAGTATATGTGAACATTTTAAAATAATAGTAGAATTAAATATAGGACATTTACCTTCTAAAGCGTAGTAAAAGATTTAAAATTTTTTCTAATAGTGATAAAAATAGGAATTAAAAAAATAGGATGTAAATAGGATGACAGTGTCACCACAATTGTAACAATAGCAAAAATAAAAAGTGTTTAGTCTCATAATGAAAGGCGTGGTGTTGATTACACTAAAAAGCAGATCTAACAAGCTGTGTTCTAAAATGTTACTTTTTAAAAAAACTCAAAATATAGAAATAAATACCATGAAGATGCTTATCTTAGAAACATATATATATATATATATATCTCTCCAAAAACAAAAGGAGGGGGTAATTTTAATATCCCATAGTGGAAAATGATTAGGTAAATTATAGTAAATGTATTATTTTTCAGTCATTAAAATGATCATACTAGAGTACTAGCTACTCTGTTAGGTCCTGTACTAGTCCTAGGAGTAGAAGCAAATAAATGTGGTCCTTGGCATCCTGGAGTTAACAGTCTGGGTGGGAGTTATAGAGACACCTCCTATGTGATGCCTCTACCTGTGTTACCCAGTCCAGATGTGGCACGATGATAAAGGAAGCCTCGGGGGCTTGAGAAGGATCACTGAAAAGGAGGGGAGGCATGAAGAAGGGGAGAGCCTGGACTGGAGGAGGCTAATCTGAGTCTTCAGAGATGAATATGAATTAGCCAAGTGAAGGAAGAGCAGAAAGGACATTGTGAGCCTGGCTCATAGCAGGTGCTCAGTAAATGTATTGTTATGAATGAAGCAGCGTGATGAGCAGGCAGAGATGGGGGAGATCAAGAGCTACTTAGAAGACAGACTGGCATCAGTGGTAACTCCTAGGTATGTGCGGGGGAAGGTGAGTGGGTGAAGAATGGTGCTACCAACTCTGATAGGAATAGGGGTAGAAGAGGATGCTCTTATGAGGGAAGACGAGGACTTCACTTGGGGGTATGCTGAGGTATTGAGGTGCCTTTGGGACATCCAGGTGAGATGGAGAGTAATTTGGCAAGTGTAGAGCTCCACAGCTGGTCTGGTCACACTGTGGGGCTCAGTCGTGTGGGATCTTGGGCAGAGGAGAGGAAAGGAGTGAGGAAGACTGAGAGGGTCAGTGGGCTGGGAAGACAGTCTGGTTCCGGAAGCAATGGGAGGGAGGGATCGCACAGGCTGTCAGACGCACCTAAGAAAGAACTGAAAGCATCCACTGGCTTTGGCGCATGAAGTGGGATATTCCTGCTGTTAACCTGAAACGTATCATTTTGGATCCTGAGTTTTTAAAAGAAGTTAGAAATCTAAAAGGTGGTCAAAGTCAGGAGAATAGCCAATGTTTCCTTGTTTTCCTTAGGCTATGATTTCCTCACAAGCCTCTCAATTATTTTGCAGAGGCTGGCATCTGACCCTCGATGTAAAGGAATGCCCCTTTCCAGCTTCCTGCTGAAGCCCATGCAGAGGATCACCCGCTACCCCCTCCTCATCAGAAGTGTAAGTGCCCGGCTGGGAGAAGCAGGACCCTTTGAGGTTCACAGAGGCTGATAGGGAGCCTCCAGATACACCAGCCACCCACCACATGGTCCGACTCCACTGTCTGGTGGACCAGGCACTGTGTGTGTGTGCGCGCACACGCCCATGGACACACATGCAGTCTGAAGGGATAAATCCTTGAAGTGGGCAAATAAAAGAGGTATCCATAGTCATTTGGGTTACCTGTCCTCCCCCTTCCCAGGAAGCTCCCTGGCCTCTCGGGGTCATGAGTGTATGTTGTCTAGGCAGGGCAACGCTCTCTAGGTCTCCAACTGTGGAAAGAGTCCACAGTTAGTATGACCTTGGGGTCCAGTCTTCCTGCTGAGATCTGAATTCATCTACCAACTGAATGTGTAACCTAGACGTCCCAGCAGTCTCCAACTCAGTGTCCTAGACAGCTCATCATTGTCCCCTGGCTGTATCCTACCTCAGCTGGCTGACTACACAGTCCCTCTAAAATTCCATTCATCTTTTTGACACAAACAATGTTGGCCTCTCGAGCTGATACACCTTCTAAGGAGAAGGCAGACTTTCAAAGGATTATTCCACAGGTAATCATTGAGATAATTTTAATCATCTTACAAAGAAAAACAGTAGAAATAATATAAGACTGTTGCTTTTATTGATTATGCCTTGATCTCTGGTTTGTAAGCCATGTTAACTCAATATAGACCTTATGTTACAGAGTTAATGTCACAGTTCTGATACCAAATGGACCCGTTAATATACATTAATCCACAGTCCCTTACCTGAAATATTTGGGGCCAGATGTGTTTCAGAATTCAGAATGTAATTCAAATGCTGTATATTACATGACACCCCAACAAGCCTGGGCAGCACCGATAAGCAACACATTAATAGTCCTACAGAGAAATTCATGAATAATCACTATAAGTAGACATAAAAAGTTCATCTCTTCAGTTTAGGTCAAGTTTTGCCACTAAATGAGTAATGAAAACAGCTTTAGGCTTCCAGAGCTTTTTCATATCTTGGAACTATAAATGAAGCACAGGAGTCGTCTACTGATGGGCCCGCTAATTTCCAGAGGGACCACACAAATTTGCATTCTCTATCCCTTTACCTTTGGAACATTAGCATGAAGTCACTTCCCAGTGAAATGAATGCATTTTCCTACATGCTGACAACATGGTTTTATTGTGTTTTTTCCGTGGCAGGGGATTCATTGCTTTCAGCAGATTTCTCAGAAGGATCAGTGACCCCAAAAATATAATGAAATGTTGCTATTCAGCAAGTTAACATACTTACCAAAGGCGCAGGCAGTTTATACTGGAGGGTTCACCCTATAGGCACATGGCTTGTTACTGAGGGAAGTAGGGACGCACCCTTACACATACAGCCTATCCCCAGACCCAGCTAGAGGGCCACCAGAGACCCACAGGGCACTTGGTCCATGTAGCGCTTGGCCCACCCTCTTGTCACTGAGTCACCTGTCTCCCCGAGTACTCGGGGGCCCTGAGCCTCTCAAGGGTAAACGACTGTCTCGCCCGCTATTGTATTTCCAGCGCCCAGCACCCGGCTGGCAGGGCAGGTGGAAGACGTAAGACATCCCACATGACACAGCCCCCTCTCTTCCAGATTCTGGAGAACACCCCAGAAAATCACGTAGACCACTCCTCTCTGAAGCTGGCCCTTGAGCGGGCAGAGGAGCTCTGCTCGCAAGTTAATGAAGGAGTTCGGGAGAAGGAAAATTCAGACCGACTGGAGTGGATCCAGACTCACGTGCAGTGTGAAGGTCTCGCGGAGGTGAGGCCTGTGGGGCTGAGCTGGGTGCCGCCAGGCAGGCTCTGGGTGAGGAACCAGGTTCGTGCCTTCCCCTAGTGTAGACAGTGTGTGCCTCAGCTCAGCCCATGCAGACTCACCATCCTGCCCATTCTTGGGTTGTCATCTTCCTTTCTCATAAAGAGAGATGTTTTGAGTTCTTTGAATTCAGCCAGGAGAATCAGTATTCTGTGGTTTTGTAAGTAATTATTTTCACTGTGCCAGTTTGAACTTTGAAGAGAAATAAATGTAAGGATCTTCTGTGTAAAAGTGAATGATTACAGCCACATTTCCACCTAGAAGGTCTACCGCACCTCCCGCAGGTCCAGGGCGCTGGCCTCGCCAGGGGTGCTGGGAGTTACAAAGTGACAGTTTCTTTCTCTTTAAGCAACTTGTTTTCAACTCCCTCACCAACTGCCTGGGACCCCGCAAGCTCCTGCACAGCGGAAAGCTGTACAAGACCAAGAGCAACAAGGAGCTGCACGGGTTCCTCTTCAATGACTTCCTGCTTCTCACCTACATGGTCAAGCAGTTTGCTGTTTCCTCAGGCTCCGAGAAACTTTTCAGCTCTAAGTCCAACGCTCAATTCAAAATGTATAAAATGGTAAGTGTCACGTTCCTGGCAGTAGCATCAAGAGCACAACGAGGTGTTTCCTTTACTTTAAGGACCTCCTTCCCAGCTTGAGCCTTTCCTGTCCTCATGGGACTCTCTCATGGGACCTGCCTCCAGACGGCTCACGCTTCCTTTGTCACTTCCCAGGGAAGAAGCCTAGTGTGGCTGGGCCTTCACTGCCCTCTGACAGCCACCAGCTGGATTCCAGCTATGGATTCCAGCTTCCTTCGCAGCAAACACGATGTGTGATCCCACCTCCGTCCACATTCAGCATCGGGTCTCTCCGTAAAACCAAGGCTGACGGGAAGGGTCAAGTGTCAGTGCCTGGAGGAGAGACCCTGTCACGTGAGCTGTCAAAGACACTCGGTGCTCCTGTCCCCACTAGTAACATCTGATCTACCCTAGATATTTACTTTCATGACACAGAGGCAGTTTCTTTTCTCCTAAGTAAAGGACTCTGGAAGCTAGACCCCTCTACTTCTCAACAAGGCTCTTCAGAACAGACAATTCTGGACGTAGGAGGGTGGAGTGTTCTGACCCATTTCACAGCCTGTGTTTTGGCCCTAATTCTTTCAGCCCATTTTCCTGAATGAAGCCTTGGTGAAACTGCCCACAGACCCTTCCAGCGATGAGCCTGTCTTCCACATTTCTCACATTGACCGGGTCTACACCCTCCGAACAGACAACATTAATGAGAGGTCAGTCCTGACCACGTGTGACCTGCCTTGAGGCCTAGGAGAAAGCCTGACCTCTCCCTCCGCCATAAACCCACCTCCAGCCCGTGCTCACGCCCTATTAATTCTCCCTCCACCACAGTCCCACTGGCAGGCCTTGGTTTAGACGTGCCAGGTTACCGCAAACGCCTCTAACACACTTCCCTGCTTCCAGCCTCTCCTCGGGATCTTCCGAAGTGGGAGAGCCAACACCTCACTTCCTACTGCAATCCCTCAGGGACAGTCTGTGCTCCTTCGCCTGCTCTCTGAGGCCGTCCCGTGCCTCTGGGTCTCAGTCCCATCCCTGCACTCCCGCCGGATTGTCTGCCCTCCCCCACAGCCCTCTGCATGGGTGCCTTCTTCCCTCCCTGCCTGGCCAGCTACGCGTCCTCTGTCCTCTGGGTGTAGCTCCTCCTCCGCTGTGTGCACAGCTCTCTGCAATAGAACCTGTCATTTGTCGTGCTGAGCTGCCATTGCATCTTCCATCTCTGTGCGCCCAGCACCTGACAAGTGCTTGGTGCTGTCAAGAACTTTCTAGAAATTCTCAGCTTGATCCTCAATTAGCAAACAAGTCCTCCAGTTGAATTACTGTGAAGTCTATGATTGGGAACTTCTCAAAGCCAAGGTTAGCAAGCACAGAGCTCTGGGGCTCCTGGTGGACCTGTGAGCCGTGTGCGAAGTCTGCCCGATGGCACTCTGCTTCTCCTCCAGGACGGCCTGGGTCCAGAAGATCAAGGCGGCATCTGAGCAGTACATCGACACCGAAAAGAAGAAACGGGAGAAGGCTTATCAAGGTAGTCGGGGGGGGGGGGGGTGCCTGGGAGGGTTGGAACCAGCCACCAGGGGGCCCTGGGCACTGGGCGGGGGTCCCAGCTTCAGGGCACAGGCTGCTGCTCCTGCAGTGAGGGGATAAACAGGGACAGCCTGAAAGACCAGACTTGCCGCAAGCGAGCTCGGCAGAGCTTGCTCGGCCTCCCACAGCCGTTTCAAACCTCCTGGGGGCCTCCCTGAGCCCCCCCGCACTGTCCCCTACATAGACTGGGGTCATCCAGTGCGAGCCCTGGGACCTCCCTTCTCTCTGTGGCAAGGTCCCTGTCCCTCCTCCCCACACACACTCTTCACTCCTGTTTCCAGGAAGAGGGGTCTGTCCTTTGCATAACCAGCCCTGCCTCTGCTTGGTCCATTTTGCTCCATCAAACTTCACTTCTACAGCCGTTTCCCCTCTGCTCCTCCCCCACCCAGCCTCTACCCCACCCCTCCTCCAGGTCCAGCCAGCCTCCTCCCAGCACTGGGTCCGGGACCCTACACTCAGAGCCTTTCACTCCGCTTGCTGTCCCATCAATCTGTGCGAATGGCTTGCTCACACGACGTCAGTGACCACCCCCAACAACTTGGCTCGCTTTCCCCAACAGCAGGAAATTGAGGCCCCTCCCTCCCCCGGACCCCATGACACCCCTGAGGGTCCTTGTACCATCAGATCTTCTTTCATCATCTCCTTCCTAGCTCTGCTTCCTCCCACCCTACCCCGAGAGTTCTGAGCCTCCCTCCCTCGTGTCACCCCAGCTTCAGTGGTCACGGCTGGCCTGCTGTCCCTGCAGCCGCTGCTCTCCAGAAACACCTGCACCACTCCTCCTGTTGGATTAACCTCCTTCCAGAAGTAGCTCCTCCCGATAATCTCAGTGGCCGGTAGTATTGTCCTTGGGCGCACACTGGAAATGTGCTCTCTGACCATCCCCATCCCCCTGCATCTCTAGACAGTTGCAGAGTCCCGCATAGATTCTCTCCATGGTTCTCTTCCCCATTTGCATAGCCCTGTCCTCTCCTGGTGGCACAGCCCTATTAAGACCCTCCAGTCTCCCACCAGGCTCTGGCACAAGGCCCCTCCCTAAGTCCTCCCACTTAGGTTCCTGGCTGCTGGGGTTGCAGCTCTTTATGTTTTTTTATTCAGGTTTCCCTTATTTTGTTATATACTCCTGAAAGGTATACGTAAATTGGCTTTTGCTAATTGAATCTTATTTTAATGGTACTTTAAAGGCATGTTATTGAAAAATCAATGATTGAATCTTTTCAGAAAGCATATAATGATCTCTTAATTGGTCAAAGATAAATCGAAGTTTTTCTTTACACCATTATCTGTACATATTGTTACGCACTTACCATGTGTTCCATTCTTTAGACCTTTATTACTTAACTCTGTGCCAGGCCCTGTGCTAGGCTTAACTGGGCCTACAAAATGAATATGGCCCAGCCCTGCCTTCAAGGGGAACTGAATGCCAGTGCCTGCTGGGCGGGTGGGCACATAGGAGGGGTGGGCCACTTCTCACAGAGAAGGTTCTACTTGCCCTGAGCTTTGAAAAGTCAGTAGCTCACCAAGCAGCTTTTGTTAGTTTTTAAACCCCTAAGGGCAAACCCTGCTTAACTAACTTTATAGTTACCAAGATAATCTGAGTTCACTAACTCATTTCTCTCCATATTAAAAGTGTTTCTGAGTACCTCCTAAAATAAGGTCTTAAGTAAAAGTTCATAAGCTAAAGTGTTTACATGTAATTGGAATTATGGTGATTGGTTAAGAAAGTAGACTTTGAGGGCTTCCCTGGTGGTCCAGTCCACTTGCACTGCAGGGAGCACGGGTTCAATCCCTGGTTGGGGAACTAAGATCCCACATGCCACGCAGCACAGCCAAAAATAATAATAATTAAAAATAAATTCTAAAAAAAGAAAGTGGACTTTGGTATCTGATGTGTTTTTGACCTTGCCGTTTTAGAAGCTCTGTGACATAAGCACGTTATAGTCATTTCTAAGACTCAGTTTTCTCATATATGACAATGGCAGTTATAAAGAGCTACGTTGTAAATGTGCAGTTTAAGTATTATAACTTATGTAAAAGTCGATCACATGCCTAACACAAAGTAAGTATCCAATAAATGTTAGCTGCTTTTAAGTGCTGAATGAATATAATGTGTGGTGATGTTATTACTATTACTACTTGCTAGGCAGTGGAGGGGTTAATACAAGGATGAATAAACAGTCTGTGCTCTGCCATGGCCCCTCCTGACAGAGGGGATGGACTGACACAGAAGTTCAGACCCAGCAGGCTGTGGGATGCACAGAGGAGGGAAGGGATCCAGGAGGTGAGATTGGACCTGCATGCTGAAGGATGTATAGGATGCTGATGGGCAGAGATGGTGGCGAGGTACCCTAGCAGGCGACACAGCCTGGGCAAAGTCACAGAGCAGCCAGATGCTGCCAGGCCCAGTTCAGTGGCACGTGAGGCTGGGGAGTGCTGGGGTTGGTCAGAAAGACAAGACTATCTACAGCTTAGCGTCATCACTCTGCTGTCTGCATTCTCAGAGAAGAAATTAACATCACTACTCTTCCTCTTTTGTAGCTCGCTCTCAAAAGTCTTCAGGCATCGGGCGTCTGATGGTGCATGTCATTGAAGCTACAGAACTAAAAGCCTGTAAACCAAATGGTAAATGCTTCTTTCATTCAACTGGTGTGGTAACTACCCTGCTCTTTGCTGATAACTCTTCTGAACATTGAATAACGGGACACTTTTTAAAAGTCAGTATTTCCAGTGCCACTAAAATGGTTATTGGACCAAAATTATTATCACTCTAGTTTCCCAATAAATACCGATGCCTCCTTCCTCAGTGCTTCTGAGTAGAGAAGGCAGGAAGCAAGCTGCACTGACACATGCTCATGGGGAGCAGCCCTGGCATTCGCGCCCACAGTCCCTCCCCAGGTTTATGATGCTGTCAGCACTGGGAACAGAGACCACAAGGCAGATGCAGACCCTCAGGCAGTGACCCCTGCGGCCATGGTCTATAGAGAAACATCTGTGTAGATCCTGCTTCTGCTCGAAGAAGGCCCTCTTGTCACATGCCACATGTATACTGGTTTGTTTTTGTTCAGGAAAGAGCAATCCATACTGTGAAATCAGCATGGGCTCCCAGAGCTACACCACCAGAACCCTTCAGGACACACTAAATCCCAAGTGGAATTTTAACTGCCAGTTCTTTATTAAGGATCTTTATCAGGATGTGCTGTGTCTTACCATGTTCGACAGAGACCAGTTTTCACCAGATGGTAAAGTATAACTCCGGGGGGGTGGGGGCGGGGATATGAAGTTTCCCCCATACTCTAGGATCTGGGGTCTGGAAGCCGGGTGCTCAGCCTTGTTTTTACCCCAAGACACCTAAGGGCAGTGACACAGGCCATGGTCCTCCGCAGCTCTCAGTGGCTGCAGGTGGGATACCTTCTCAGGGGAAAGGGGGGGTGGCCTCAGGTGTGTTTCAGGTCTTTGACCCCAGTCACCCCTGCTTATTACCTAATGGAAACGCTGTGCTCCTGGCACCTACTGAATGGGTGAGCCATTCCCTGACCAAAGAGGCTTGGATTCCCAGCAGTTTGAGTTTCCCTCACACAAATCCCTTGTTCTGCATGCATCCATCCATTCACAGTATCCAACGGCCATTAACCAAAAGAAGTTACTTGTTTTGAATTTGAAAGTTTTATGAATCCTGTTTCAGACACTCCTTCTGTGATAGTTTTTTAACAGTTTTTTAAAGAAGACTTTTGACTCTCACTTGTCTATTCACCAGATTTCCTGGGTCGCACTGAAGTTCCAGTGGCAAAAATTCGAACAGAACAGGAAAGCAAAGGCCCTACAACCCGCCGACTGCTGCTGCATGAGGTCCCCACTGGGGAGGTCTGGGTGCGCTTTGACCTGCAGCTTTTTGAGCAAAAAACTCTCCTGTAGGGGCCTTAGGGATCTGCCCACTAGGCTGGGGCTGGAGAAGATAGCCGGTGCTGCCCCTGAGCTGGCGGAGCATCGCGCCGCTTCATCCATCACAAGGCCACGCATGCTGGGGCCTCTATTTTATCGCACACTAAATCGCTAGCAATCTATGCAAACATGACCTTCCCTATAAATAAACCAAACCCCATAGCACAGTGCCTTGTATTAGTGTTAACATGTTCGGCTGTGTTTAGATGCCAGGATTTCCATTTTCAGGGCTATAAAAAGTATTATGTGGAAATGAGGCATCAGACCACCAGACGTTACCACTTGGTTGAATGTGTCCACTGTGGGTGGTTTGGGTGACGCTGTAACCATTTCACACCACGTGACCTCCGCTGGGTCACAGCCACTCAGGAGGTGAAGGACTGGGAAGAAATGCAGCCTCAGCGTGGGAACAGCCTGATTACGGAAATAGTGTCCACTTGTGCACTGAATAAAAACAGAAACTTGATCATTTTATTCCTGATTAGATTTTATCATTCTCTGCTGAGACAATATAGTTTGAAATCTAAGGGGGAAAGCTTGATTTACTTTAAATACTGTGAACTCTAATGATGCAGAAAATATTTTTCAGCGTTAATTTTCTGAGGTATAAATTATTTATGTAAATTCCTTGTTTTTGCATATGTCATAGGACATGCATCTTTAAGCTTTATCATTGCCAATATGTACAGAAAGAGAATAAAAATATAAGTTTATGAATGTAACTTCAAAGCCTGACTGATTTACTTTCTATGTGAAAGGCTTTTAAAAGGTAATTTCAGGGGCTGCTTGTAATGAATCAGGACAGAATGTGGCGGGGGAGTAGTCAGTCAGGAGACCCCAGAGCCTCGTCTTGACTGCCATTGACTTGCTCTGTGACTCTGGTCACTTTACCTACTGTTTCTGGGGCTTGGTTTCTTTGATGGCTAGAATGGATGATCTCTGTGGGAGCTAGAGCGTTCCCTTTTGAGTGCCTCTGTTTGCCTAGCTGAGTAAACCCTCAGGGGTAACTTAGCCATGAAGAAAATGCACAAGTATTAAAAATCATCAGCAGGTCCCTCAGCCCCTCCAGCTCCAGAAGCACCTGTCTCCCTCCCCCTGCCCCCATGCTGTCAGAGACACATCCACACCTGTCAGAGCTGTTTACTCAGCCTCTGGATTTTGAAATGTGAACTCTGTCTTGAACACTGATAAAAATAAGGTCTTTCTTACACACTAAATCCCTGGGTTAATGAGTACAACTGGGAAAAGATCTGCCTTTTGGAAGGAATCACACAGGCTACAGAAGCCCTGATTTCTCAGGGAGCAGGTGTTCTCTAGCAGCTATAAGGAAGGATTCAAATGTCCCCACACCATAGCCCCTGTTTCTGCCTAAACATAATCACTGGACAAAGAAAAACTGGAAAACAATTCAGAATATTCAAGGAAAAAAAATCCATCATTCCAGGTATTGATCCTGGGCACTGATGGGCTAAAACACAGACCTAAAAGGAATACGCCCCAGTGTCAAAGGAAGAGACGCTCAATATCTGAACCCAGACAATTAAGAATGTTGCTCAATTTAGGGAAAGTCTGGCTGCTCAGGCTCAGCCGCACTGAGCAAAGCAAACTGCTGATCTTCTACAGGGTTCTGAGACTCGAGCTGTGTTGGTTATGGAGGCAGGTGTGGGCTGATGTTCACAAGTCTGCCTCTGACCAGCTGACTTTCAAAGCATACAGCTGCCACTGATGTCAGGCAGGCTTAAAACCAGTCCTGGGGTTACCTGTGACCATAGCTATAGGATAATCCTTTCCTGGGACTGTGGGACTTCCTCACTGGGATGAACTGTGGCTAGTGCCATGTCTCCATGTCTAGATATGTTAGCATTCTTGTGGGACTCAGGACAGAGGAGCCTGCAAGAGGTGAGTCAGACAACTATGAAGTTACAGAGGATAGTTAATGGCAGTACTTCCAGCAACTCCAGTCACCCCCTTTGATGGAGGAACATGGCACTGCTCCTTAAGAAGTCACATCCTCTCCTGACAAAAACGGTAGCCTGATTTTCTGAAGGGCGAGGAAGGGACTACCTTACACTACCTACCCCTCCAGGGGAAAGACTGAGTGGCTGGAGGAGAGCCCAGCAAGCCCCTCCCGTGCTCTTCAGGATCAGGGTGCCCAGGCGGGCACGCCGGACAGCTCCACGCTCTGAAAGGGGACCCAAATTCTGAGCAGTCTAACATCACAAAGTCAGAGTGGCTTCGAGGAGATCGAGTGCCCTGGTGAATGACCATGCGCTTTGGCACCAGAGGGACTGGACGTGGGATAGAGAACACCGCCACTTTCAAACCGTGCAGCTGACCTGGAGCGACTTAGCAAACCTCTGAGCTTTGTGTAATGGAAGGTGATAATACTACCTTGCTGGGAAATTTTTTAAATGAATACACAGTACCTCACGCAGTTCCCGATTCACAAGGAGAGCTCAATAAACAGTAACTTATTATTCGGATATTCCTCAATTTAGGGAAAGTCTGGCTGGTCAGGCTGAGCTGCATTGAGCAAAGCAAACTGATCTTCTATTTCTTTCTTCTGTTTTTCCATTTCTGGAGAGAAAAAATGTTGGCAACGTTTTAACTGTTGTAGAGACACTGCAAAGTAAAGGTCAGCAAAGCTTTGTTACAAATGGCCCCTTATGGGGCACAGTTCCGGGGGCCCAGGACCTCTGCTGTCATCACTCTTCTTTCCACGGGCTGTGACCTCTGCCTCTGCTGGCCTTCCCCACCTACCCAGGATCTGGGTCTGTGCCGTCTGGTTCCTAAAACCTATTGACAGAAGAGCTGAGTGTAGGGTGGGGAAGAGGGGCTAACGAGACAGGGAGGAACTTCCCGGCTGATTCCAACTGACACTCATCTTCCGGGCAGCTTCCCAGCCAGCCCTCCCCTCACCTTACCCTCACTCTATCTGGGGTCTGCACCTCTCAGACAGGGCTTCCCGTGTCTCTGGACTCCACACAGCACTAACTTTCTGTGGTGTGGGAGAGATGACCAGCTCTCCATGAGACGCCAGCTCTCCCTGCCACTGTGCTCTGAGCAGCAGGGACTACTCTTCCCAGCACCCCCTGCCCCCTGCAGTTAGGGGCCGCCTTGTGACTTGGTCCTGGGAGCCCCCCTACACCCCCAGGCCAGACGTCCTCCATGACCTCTTCCCTTTTCAGTCTGACAGGAATGAATTCCTGGGGCAAGCTTAGCAGCCAGGTGCTGGAGATGAGAAATGTTCCTACAGCCAGGCGCCCTAAAGACTGCATGAAAGAGGGACGGCCTGCCAACCTGCTGACCCACCGGCTCCGGTACAGGAGCAAAAAATAAACTTCCAGTGTACGTAACCCACGTTCCACTTTTTGATCTCTTGGGAGCAACAGTTAGGCTGCCCTACCGTAAGGGCCTGGCTGACCACAGTCACGTTCAAACCTGACTGAGGGGCTGGCTCCCCGTGCTCTCAGACAGAAATACGCTCAGAGGTAACTTACCACATGAGAGGCATCCGTTTCTCTCTGGACAGACAGGAGAACAACGGGATTGGGCAGGAGTTGGGTCACAAAATACCTATCTAACAAGGTTTTTAAGCTAGAGAAAAGGACAGCCCCTCGCGCTTTGTGTGTGGTGGAGGGAAGGAGCCAGGCTGGTGAGTGAAAGAAGAGATGCAAAAATCTACAGTTCGCTCAGAACGGCAGGAAGCTACTACCTACCAAGTGCCCGAAGCCCTCCCTAGAAGCGTCCTAACCCTCAGGCTTCAGGGTACAGGTTGTGGGAGAGAGGATGGAAGGGGAAATAGACCGTGAGCTGTCAGCTGTACCAACCAGGGTGTGAGCTCTGGGTAGGAAATCTGTGCATGGAAATTTCCTGCATGTAAAGGCCCTTCACATAAACTATCATTTTGCCCCAATTTTTTTTTTAGTATAAATTTCATTTCAAAAGATTCCCACCTGTTGTGACCAAACTATGGAGAACAAAATTTTTGGTCTGGTTTGGATGTAATAAGCAGTAAATGGTAGGAAAATGGCAGGAGAGCAAAAACTCAGAAAAAAAGAGCTGAGGGTATCCTAGAGGGAAGATCCCCTCTGGCCAGGTTTTCTCTCACCTTATGAAGGGCACAATCTGTCCCCCAGAAGTGGGGTCCGGGGTCCCACAATCTCCTTTCTGAGCGTCTTCACCCAAGGCTCTCCTGCCAAAGGGTGCCCAGAAGAGACCCCACCACTTCTTCTGCATGAAATAAATCCTCCTTCTGCCTCCTCTTTCTCACTCCCTTCTTTGGCTACTACTGCCTGTTCTGCCCTCAGAGTCTGTCTGAGAGGAAGGGATTTGTCAATGGATTCTGGACTCTGTTTGCTATCTGTCGGATGTTACACAACTCTGCCATCCGAGCCCTGTTCCCCCCAGATCTCTGCTCACCAGACTCTTCTTTTCATGCTTTTTACTCCTGGCCAAGCTTCGAGGAATAAAACTGCCTTTCAGAAACAGTCTGACTTAGGTCACTAGTCGTTTTCTCTTTATCAGGCAGATATTTCTCTTCTGCACAGACAAGCTTTTCAGGACTGCAAAGAAAAGTAGAAAAAATTTACCTTAATTCAGTATAAACAGAATTGTACCATTCAATAACTGTCTGAAAATTAAGTTAAGGAACTCAATACTCACTTGATGAAAAAGAGACTGAGAAAACATCACTTTGTGGCCGTCAATCAGTCTGCGCCACCCACACCTCTGCTGCGGCCACTCTTAGGCAGTAAGTCACGTGACCTTCTCAGGCTGTGGCAGAGGCTCCTGACCCAGAGCCTCAGGCCCTAGAGCTGTAATTGGGACAGAGGGGCTCCAGGCAGCTTTAGAGGGCTCAGACCAGAAAGGCAGGACCAGGGCATCCATTTTCCAGGACATGCACAAGAAAGCAGAGAAAGAGAAAGGAAGCAGTTCACAAAGAGAAGCTATGACGAATGCCACACAGTCCCAAAGAGGAAAGGACTGGCCTCGTGGTCTCTCAAGTGGCCTGGCTATCTTCCTGACTGCTATGGTCTGAATGTTTGTGTCCCCCCAAAATTCAGATGTTGAAACACAACCCACAATGTGATGTTATTAGGAGGTGAGGCGTTTGGGAGGTGATTAGGTCATGAGGGCAGAGACCTCATAAATGGGATTAGTGACCTTATCAAACAGGCCTAAGAGAGTTCCCTTACCCCTTCCACAGTGTCAACCACAAAGCAGGTCCTTACCAGACACTGAATCTGCTGGCACCTTGATCTTGGACTTCCCTGCCTCCACAACTGAGAGAAATGTATTTCTGTCATTTATAAGCCACCCAGTCTCGTATCCTGTTATAGCAGCCTGAACAGACAGAGACACTGACTGTGGCTTCCATGACAGACTGATGCTTTCTAACATACCCAGGCCCCCTTGCCTTTTTTTTTTTTAACTTGACAAGGACTCTGCTTTTTGTAATCAAACTGTCTCTAACATAGCCACCTTGCTCTTAAGTCCTTTTCTTACTTTATTGAACAGCCACCTGAGGCACCTCCAGGAGTGTCCTCTCAGAATGTTTCCCAGGGCTGTCTCCACTCCTGCCCTGGGAAGCCCAGGCCTATCTAGAGAAATCACCGCCTCCTTCATTCCTCCATTCCTGCCTTCCTTCCTTTACTCATCATACAATGTTCCAGCTAAGCATTTACTCATCAATGTTCCCAGAAGCATTTACTCATCATACAATGTTCCAGCTAAGTGCTGGGAGCACCAAGATAAGTTAGCAGCCCCTGCCCTCAAGGGGCTTGCTGTAGAGGCAAGAGGCAAATGGGAGAGTAGAGGTACTTCATCGTGTGATAATCCTCTCAAGTGCTGACTTGACCCAGATATTTCTGTGCTTTAGTATATTTCTTTTCTTTAGGGAGTGGGGATTTTTTAGAAGAAGCCAGAAAAGGTGGCAGGATTCAGAGGGCACCTTATGTGCTATGTTGAGTCTGGACATTATTGGAAGGGTTATGGGAAGCTACTGAAGGGTTTTCTGTTGGGGAGGGTTGATCACTTCAAAAAGATGGAAAGGTAGAGAGTCCATCAGAAGAGACAGACCCAAGCGCAGAATACCAGTTAAGGAGCTATGACCGTCTATAAAGGCTGAGGAGCCAGAGAAGGGAGATGAGGAAATAAAGCAATATAAAGTCTTTGTCTTGCTAGGGGATGGGGAGTTATATAATTATTGACATTTAAATAAAAATATTTGTTAAAACTGATAAAGAAACCATGAAACCAGAAATAGAACATAAAACTTCCAAATCACAAGAAAACAAAGTAGTGTTGTTCATTCCAGCAAAACTCAGGATGGGGGATAAAAAGGAAACACCAAGAAAACACAACAGGGCTTTTTCTTTTTTTTCTTTCTCTCTCTCTTTCTTCCTCTCTTTCTTTCTCTCTTTTATAATTTTTTTTTTGTAGAATTTATAAGTCTGCACAGACTGACACTCCTGCTGCAAAAACTAGAGAAAAATAAAAAGAATTCACCTCCTTCCGGCCCCACAAAATTCATACTTTAAAGTCTTTGGACAGCAGTGTAAACAATTCCAGAGAAGAAAGAGCCCTTCCAGAATGAGCTGGCAATCTCTGGCTACTTTGTCCCCTGGGAGCTTTGGCCAACATCAGGTAGCAGGGACTGACTCCTCCATGCCCCCGGCGTACCTCTGGTGGATCTTTCCTTCCAGGCCTGGTGCTGTCCTTGAAAGTGAGTAGTCAACCTTGTTCTGAACACCACCCCACCCTGCGGAGGGGGGATCAAACCAGGGCACTTGAAAGAGGTCCCCTCAGGCCCTGAATATAGACAGCCTTCCCCAAAACCCATCTGAAAAAGAACCAAATAAAATGCTAGAACTATAAAAATAAAACAATTGAAAATAAGAACTCAGTGGGTGGGTTTAACAACATATTATTAGACACAATTGAAGAGATAATTAGTAAAAATACCTAGTATCAAATATGGGGCAACAAAAAGGATGGGAAATACACAAGAAAGGGTAAGAGACAGGGAGTACAATGAGAAAATCTAAAATATGTTTAACTGGAGTACCAGAAAGAAAGTAGAGAATATGGCAGAGGTAACCATCAAAGAGAAAATGAATGAGAACTTCCCAGAACTGACTAAAGATATCACTTTACAGATACAAAAAGACCCATGAATCCTGAGTAGGATAAATAAAAAGAAATCCGCATCTAGAAACATCATGGAAAACTACTAAAATCAAAGACAACAAGAAAATCTTAAAGGCATCCAGAAAAAAAAATAATTATCTTCAAAGGAACAACGGTAGGATGGGCAATTGAAAGAGCAAAAGACAGGGGGATATAATATTTGTTGAAAGAAAATATCTGCCAACCTAACATTCTTAATCCTGTGAGAACAGCCTTTAAGAATGAAAGTAAAAAATAAATAAATAAAAAATAAATAAAAATAAATAAAAATAAAGTAATAAAAAAATTAAAAAAAAAGAATGAAAGTAAAATCTTGAAATGGCTACATACTGTGTGATTCCAACTATATGACATTCTGTAAAAGGCAAAACTATAGACACAGTAAAAAGACCTTTCCTGCATTTGCTACGAGTTTTGCTTCCCACAGGCCTTGCAGAAGCTGTGGGCTGCTCTCTTGGAACCACTCTGTGGAGACTGAAAGTCAGCTGGGGCAATCTGGCATACTGCCTGGCCTTCTCTAGTTCTTTAAAATTCTTTTAAGGTACATCGTTTTCCTACAGGAAGATAAAAATCTAAATCAACACTCTTAAAGTCAACTCCAGTCACTCTTGGGGTAGGAAATCACTTGACAATTGAAGTCTCTAAAGACAAAGCCCCATGATCACAAGTACCCATCTTATACTGAAAAATAGCCCTCCGCTCTTCATCCAACTCTTGCTGTCTTCTAAACAGAGGATCACAGAACGGTGGGACCGTAACCTGCGAGAACATGACTCTTTGAGGACGCAAGTACAGTTTGTATTAAGCATTTTAAATCTGTCTGAAGCATTCGAGTGTGGCCTTACTCTATACCAACTCGGCTGAGAATAAGGACCCAGGAATAATGTCATACAGAGCAAGGGAAGCGTAAATGCCACCTGCCTCACACTAGGATATTTCACTGAGCCTTAAGTGGCTGAATGGAGCAAGGGCCACCCAAAGAGAAGACACATACTCCTGTTCAGAGTTCTACAGTATCACTGCATCAGTCAACAAATATCTGCTAATGCGACTGCGTGCTGCAACCCAGCAAGGTCCTGTCCTTGGGGATCTCTCAGTCTAGAACAGACAAGTCATAGACAATGACCACCTTGTCATGAGAGGCGTCAGCTCAGGTGCTTTAGGAGCACAAGGCAGAGCCCTAAGCCGGCTTGGGAGGAAAAGCGCCCCCTTGGGGGCTGACCACTGGTCTCTAAGGGCCCATGAGAACCGCGGGGCAGGAGAACATCAGTGTGCTGAGGGTCAGGGACCAGCTACAGAGGTCGTGGAGGAAGGTGATTTTCTCCTCCCCCATCCTAAGTATAGGCTTTAGACAGAGGGACTATTTCCCCTTGTTTACTTCCCCACACACTTGACCTTGACCCTTGCAAATTTGCAAGGACAACATCCACTGAATGAGGAGACAGCATAATGACTGCCCAACACAATACAGTGAGTCCCCCAGAGCCAAAAGAACCTTCCTATCTTCACAACCATGATCTGCCTTGGTTTTCGGGAGAAGCAAAAGAAACCACTTTTCTCTTCAGAGCCACACACGTTTTTTTAATGAATAGTATTATCAGATGGTCACTTTTGTTACACAGGAGTAAAAAACCTGAAACCTACATCTCAAAATTTTAAAGCCTATATTGTTGGTTTAAAATGTGAAGACTCATTACAAGTTCAACTACTGGCTCCCTGGGCGGCCTTTCTTGCATCCCTCCTTTCACCTCCCCTAGAAAGGAGCTCTCCCGGCGCTGGTTCTGTGACACTCTCATCACACTCACTGTCCACTTATCTTCCCCTACCTCCTGGGCTTCGAGTTTGCTGAATGTGAGTGAGTGGATGAATGAATGAATGGACGAATTATCACACACATGCAAGTGCCTTTTTCACAATGTCAATTCCCAAGCAGTCGAAATTACTTTGGGTTCCTAATCTAAAACTCAGAGGAAATGCTTTTGTGAATTTTTTTTTAATGAATGCAGAATAACTATGAGACTTCTAAAGTGACCAGGTTTTCCCCAACCCCAGAGCTTCTAAGAATAAATAGGTAAACGTAAGAAACTTACTTACCTTTCCATAATTTGAGTCCTTTTTTCTCATATAAAAAGGATTGTATACTTCAGGATCATAAGTCTCCAAATATAATTTCCTTTAAAAAAAAATAAGTACACTTAAGAGCAAAGCATTACATTTAAACGTGCTTTAGTATATTTCTTGTTTTTGCAAGATTCAAAAAAGCCAAATACTTTATTCCATTTCTTATATAAAATCATAGATTCAAAGGGTTGGAAGAAATCTCAGAAGTAATTGAGATTGCAGTGAGAGTCCACCACCTTCTGGGAGAAGTAATCATCCAGCTTTAGTCTCATGTCATCCACTAGCCTTGTTTGAGAACCTTCTGCTCCATTCTTGGTCATTCTAACCACCAGAAAGCTTGTCCTTAAGACAGAGCTGAAGTCTGCCTTGTCACTGCCAGTTCTCCCCGTGAAGCAACACAAAACACAACTACTCTTCATCCACATGTCAGCCTTTTACAATATGTACTTAAAGGTTTCATTTCCTCTTGTATCATCTCTGCCTTGGGCTAAATATGCTGTATTTCTTTCCACTTTTCCTCCTGTGAAGTGTTGTCCAGCTCCACCCTCTTCTAAAGGTTCTGTAACTGGTGACTATCCCCAGGTGGACAGGTTGGGCCTGATGCTTCCCACTCGAAGCACCGCCTCTCAATACAGCCTAAGAACTCAGATGGTTTCTTGGAAGCCAGCTCACACGGCTGACTCACACTGAATTTACTGTCATTTTAAATCACTTAGACTTCAACACATGGCTTTTCTAAGGCATGGCTTCCCCATCCTACACTTGTGTGATCACATTTCTGGGCATACTTGTAAGACGTTGCACTTTGGTTTCAAAGTGACCTGGATTCAACCTTGAGCTCTGTCTCTTAGGGCATTTAGGAAGAAGTAGTTAACATACACGTCCAGAAATTTTGCTCAGTAAATATACCTAAATACTCTAACATTCCAGTCAAACTACTCTAGATCTCTGCTAAATACCTGGAAATTTAGGTGGGCCTTAATGTCAAAAGAGGGTCCTGATCTCAAAGTTAAAATAGAAAACTCTTCCATAGAAGAAGCCAAAATTTTGTTCTTGTTTTGTAAAACCAAACTGAATAACAGAGGGTATAAACTGGTGATCCCTTCACCTCATGGTTGACTAACTCAACAGCCATGGAAACCGCTTCTCCTTTGCCCACAACCTATTAGAGAGATTGGAAAGGCACACACTCTTTCCTGGCTCTGCTTTTAGCTAGGACTTGGCATGTGACCCAGTTATGGCCAATGAGACCTGAGGGGAAATCTGCTAGGAGCTTCTGGGGACTCTTTTTGCTTCCTGATCACGAAGGATGAGATGAGGTGTAAGAAAAGGACCCCCTGGCATCATTTCTTACCCTTTCTTCCTGCCTTGAACACAGACCTAACACCTGGAGCTGTAAGCAACCAAATGTGCTTTCAAATGTGAGGGTGACGGGCAGAAACTGAAAATATTCAGGATAGCAGAATAGAACAACAGGAAAAAACCTGGATAATTAATGACATTGTTATGCCGCCAGAACCCACCATGAGACCACCTATCCCTCTATTTCTTATTAACCAATAAATGTTCTTATGGTTTAAGCCACTGTTATTCTATTAACATTTACCTAAAAGCATTCCTGATAAATCTAGTTCCAAATCAACACTTCTATTCCCTCTACCTGGAATTTCAGGTTTAAAAATGCAGTAGGTTGTATCACAGTTCCATGAATTCATCTTAGATACAAAAATAAATTTGAGACTCTTTGCATAAATAAAAATGCTGACCCAACTTTTCAAATAATGCTTCATTAAAAAAAAAACTCTCATGGGATTTCCCTGGTGGTCCAGTGGTGAAGACTCCGTGCTTCCACTGCAGGGGGCACGGGTTCCATCCCTAGCTGGGAAACTAAGATCCCACATACTACATGTCTTGTGGCATGGCCAAAATAAATAAAATAAATAAAAATAAAAACCCCATGCTCCAGTGATTCTAAAGCTGCCAAAAAAAAAAAAATTCTCATACCGTTTTATTTGTGTGCTTTAAAAAATATTCAGAATTCTCTTGTTTTTTCCAACCCTTTATATGAAATTACTTTTTCCATAATTCTCTGCTGAAGAGGCTTTGCAACATCTTCAGTCCATTTTTTATGTAACAACTCTTTTCTTCTTTCCTTAAAAACATCCAGATGCTGAAAATACGTATCCAATCTCTAAGGAAGTAATACAAACAAGGAAAACAAATTATTAAGAAGTTTTCCAGGCTTCCCTGGTGGCGCAGTGGTTGAGAGTCCGCCTGTCGATGCAGGGGACGTGGGTCTGTGCCCCGGTCCGGGAAGATCCCACATGCCGCGGAGCGGCTGCGCCCGTGAGCCATGGCTGCTGAGCCTGCGCGTCCGGAGCCTGGTGCTCCGCAACGGGAGAAACCACAACTGTGAGAGGCCCACGTATCGCAAAAAAAAAAAAAAAAAAAAACCTGAATTTTGGGCTTCCCTGTGGTGCAGTGGTTTAGAGTCCGCCTGCCGATGCAGGGGATACGGGTTCAAGCCCTGGTCTGGGAGGATCCCACATGCCGCGGAGCAACTGGGCCCGTGAGCCACAACTGCTGAGCCCACATGCCACAACTACTGAGCCCGTGTGCCACAACTACTCAAGCCCACGTGCCCAGAGCCCGTGCTCAGCAACAAGAGAAGCCGCCGCAATGAGAAGCCCACGCGCCGCGATGAAGAGTAGGCCCCGCTCGCCACAACTAGAGAAAGCCCGCGTGCAGCAACAGAGACCCAGCTCAGCCAAAAAAAAATTAAATAAATAAATTTATTTTTTAAAAAAGAAGTTTTCCATTTATTTTCATTTGAATAAGCGGGGTGGGGGGGCGGGGAGAACACTTGTTCCCACTCCTCAGCTCTCAGCACATTCAGGCTGCAAAGTCATAGAATAAGATATTTGAAGAACAGTATAAATTTCAGAAAGAGAACCTGAGAGCACAGAGCAGAAAGAACCCATGAACAGTTCTACACCACAACTGTGCCTCCAGATTAAACCACATCCAAACCACTCCTAACTCAGAAAACTCCTGCTTCTTTTTAAGAATTCAAAGCATTCCCTGGTCACCATTCCATGTCTCCAGCCTTCATTATCAGTAAAGACTGTGATAAAAGTGGTAGAAGAAAAAGAGCCTAGACTTGCATCAGCACCTCTCTCTCTTTTATAAAGGAGGGTAAACCCACCTACCTCTTTTGATGCTCAAATGAGAATATATATAAACTTCCTTTATAAATTATAAGCCACAGTACAAATGTTAACGTATTATACACCAAATTTCAATCCCTCTCATTGAGATGAAAACGTCCTTAAATTTATTAATTCCATAGTGACGATCAGTACTGATTGGTCATTATCCTTAAATACTAATTCATCTCTTGTGGCTTTACATATTCCCACTGTGATGTAGGAACATATGAGAGAGGGGTAGATTTTAGGAAAGAATTTCTATTCAGTAACAGGACAAAGACGGGGAGCAGTTAGAACAATCTCTCAGACCCCTTAAGGATAGATCTGGGACTCCCAACCTCCTAGTGATTCTGCAAGGAGATGGCACAATCTCAGATCTATGTAGTATGAATGGGTGATTCAGAGGAGGTTCGTTCTCCCAGAAAAATGAATCTCTCTGACATGGTAACATCCTCTTGGCCACACTGCTCTGTATCACTCTTGCTTACCTAGAACACACTTGGAATCCACTCTCTGTAGCCAACTCTTACCTTTGCAACATAATTTTCTCTAAATAATATCACGTATACAGCTTCATCAATGTCTTCTCTAGCCAATGCCTAAAATTACAGAATTAAATATTAGCATTTAGATCCTGAAGAAACAAACCAGTGACAAAATACAGTGTATTTTACCAATAGTTTGAGTGTAAATCTAACATCTGTACCTCAAAACATATTTTGTAACTTTTTATTATGGAAATTTTCAAACACAATTCTCCACGAACCCATCACCCAGGTTCAACAATGATCAACTCAGAGTCGATCTTATTTCATCCAAATCCCTACTCACTCCCCTGCCCCCCACCCAGATTATTTTGAATCAAATCCCTTACATCACACCATTATTTTTAAAGTACCAAGAAAGCTTACTAATTAAAGGGATCCTCTATAAAATGAAGCCTCTTTATAGGCAGTCTGTAGGTGTGTTTTAAAAGCCCTCGAAGTTTCCTGACTTCTGCTAGGTCTCTTTATAAGTTAAAACCTATTTATAAGTCAAAACTACAGAAGTTTGATTTAGTTCAACGGGTCCAGAGCCAATTAGCTGGGAACTCCTGGCTGAGGACCAAGATGGTCTTACATCTAGGGACTTGCTGTTTCCATTATGAGCTTGGGTAAAGCTGATGCACTTAAATCCTTACTTTAGGGATTTTCATTTGGATCACTATGAACTGATCTTCCAGCTTTTACTCTTACAGAACTAAGTAAGGACAAGTGGAAAGGCAATAAAAATTCAGCATCTGGAAGAGAAATTCTGTTACCTAATAGAATTATCTAGTGTAAAGTGATACAGGTTCTTAAAACTATGTTATTCAATCTCTGGCTCATCTTTCAGTTCTGCCACAACGAGTGCATCAAAATAAACTAAACCTCAAACTCAAATACCAAATCTGTGAATAAGAGAAATCTCAAAACGGACAGTTGTATTTTTACCAGTATATTTAACAGCTTCACATGAAATCTAAAATGATATTCAGACAGCTAACTAGGGTCTTCTCCAAAATACAACCCTCTTGATAATATAAACAGACTCTTGCTTTAAAATAAAGCCTTCTTACACTTATTTTAAGACGGAAATTGAAAAATCATGTAAAACAATTAAATGTTTTCCCCTAATACAACACAAATTTAGAATAAATCAATTTATCTGAAGTAGAAACATACACCGACAATCATCTTGAGAAATCACATTTTTTTAGCCATCCTATTAACATTATTAGCAAATGTTATACACACTATTGGGTGTATGTCAGATTTTTGAACCACTTTTTCTTCGTTTAAGGAAATGGTTTTTGATAGCTCCTTCTTGGTGATTGTGCGCGCGCACACACGCACACGCACACACACACACTCTCTCGCCACTCTTACTGCCACCACAGTAAAAGGGGTAAAACAGAAGAAATATCCTAGAGCTTCTCTCTATAAAATAATGAAACTTTATGAGAAAATCATTGCTTTACCAGACCCTGGAGTATCAAGAATTCACTGGCAAGCCCAGACCTGGCTTTCAGCGCCTCTCCCGCAGGGCAGCTCAGGGACTGCTGTTTACCCACAGCCCGCCCTGTTGCTGTCCTGATGCTGCGGTGACCACAGGAAACACTACAACCACCCTGGGCCAAATGCGATCCCTGGCCATTCCCATTCGGCGAATTCTTTGAGAGCCAAGTTTATGCCAGGCGCTGTTCTAGTTCTGGGGAAAACAACTGTGATTAAGACACAACAGATCCTAATTTCAAGGGATTTATGTCCCACCACCCAAAGGCGGCCCCCAAATGCCACATTATTTTACCTCCATCAAAGCAAATGACTTGGGTTCTGGCCACTTTAATTGTTCTGGCCCAAAATGTTTATCATAGTTGGACATTTTCGTGGCAGCCATAAGTAACAGAATCCCCGAAGGAAGAAAGAGTAAATTGAGGAGATAGGTGATTACAGTTGAAAAAGTGAGGTCTTTCAAATTCAGAAAGCAGTGTATCCTTGCTCTGCCACTTAATAGACTCGGTAAGTAAAACAAACAAAAAATAAATCCTCGGGTCCCCTAAACCTGTTTCCAAGAGGGGGTGATTAGGCTCCCCGACCCGTGGCCTTAAGGACCCAATCAGGCAACGCCTCAGGGTCTGCCCGGGGCTGGGCCCCCCTGGGCCACACCGCCAAGGGGCCACCGTGGGTGGTCACAGGCCTGGGCTGCCTTCTGCTCCCCACCTCGGTCTCTGCGCTCGGGGCGCTCTGGGGCCGGTGGCACGGCGACTCACTGTTCTGGGAGGGGAAGGGGAGCTCCTCTAAAAACAAATTAAAGCACTACGCTTAGACCCCAGCCCCTCTTCCCGCAAGCCCCCTACACCTCTCTCCACAGGGGGCGCAGAAAGGAAGGAGCCGCCCCCACCACCACCACCCCCCCGCCACCGCTCGGGCTCGCCGCCACCCCGGCCTCTCCGTGCGACGTCCGCCAGGCCTTCAACCGTCCAATACGACACCACCCCAGGTTTTAGTTTAAAATATACATATATATAAATTTAGGTCATGTAAATTAATCCTAAAGAGAACTTACCATTTATCTGTATGATCCAGGGCAACAAGAAGAAGCGAGGATTGATTTTTAGTGCCCCTTTTGCCTAAGGAAAACAAAAGTCTCTCCTCCTTTGCTCCAGGTCCTAAGTCTTCTGTGACTAGGAGTCAAACTCAACATGAGCCAGAGGGGTAATCAAAATGAATTTTTATAACTTTGCAGACTCAGAATCAGCACGTGGGTAATCAAAATGAATTTTTAAATTTTCTAAAGACTGCTGGAGAAACCTGGGGAGAATATGTGGGTGTGGATTTTAAGGGTGCCTGACAATTTAGGGAAAGAGCAAGTGAACTGAGATGGGTGCTAAGTAAGGTAGCTATTAGTATTTTTATCGTATCTTTCAGGCAACATTTCTTAACTCCTGGGGAAATACATTTGCAGTAACTGTCAATATACAGTACTGTCATTTCTTAATGATCATACAGACACTGGACTCAAAGATGAAGTTTATTGCAGATGCTCTTCTTAGACACAGAACAATTCTTGAGCGCCTTTCTTGCTCCTCATCCTGAATGATTCCTGCTGGCAGATGGCTTCCTTTGAAGCAGCCTTCTTTTGTGTCCTCTTTTACCAGCCAAGGCTCAGGGTGTGTGCTCCTTGGTTGCTAAAATCTTTTGAAAATGACAGAAAAGTGTAATTGATACAGGGATGAGGGGCTTACAAGAGCAGAAAGAATTCCTCTGCTTTAGCTGAGCTGATCTCCCTGAAACCTAGCCCTCCTGTTGGCGCTAAGTGACTTGGAGGCAGGGTCCCCACCTAAAGCTCCTGACTCAGCCTCTCCTCACTCTATCTGGATTCAGAAACAAGGAGCTTCCGGGACAGAGCCAACCCTATTATAGGTGGGGTAGAGCACTGATGTGTGATATGATTTGAGGGACCCCTATGGTCCTGCTTTCTGATGTCAATATGCCTGGAGTGCTAATTTACACTAGGATTATTGTGATTTATAAAATACTAGGTTCCCTTCTTCCCTTCTCTTTTCAAACCTCTGACTCTCTGTCCGCCTTCACTATCAGCTGATGGATGACCTTCTGACTTATGTGAGGAAATAAATTAAACAGAAGTAAACAATCTTCCTTCACAAAATTCACCAAGCTGGTTTCATCTATGGCTATGCCCTCTGCCTTCCTTCCTCTTGTAATGATGGATTGTCCTGACCTCAAGTCGTGGATCCTACCTCTCCACAGGTAAAGGAGGTGGGAGGGTGGAGGAATGGATGAGGTAGAGTATTTTAAGTAGAGAAGTCAGAGAAGGCTTCTCTGGAGAGATGATGTTTGTGCAGAAGTCTGAGTGACCTGAGAAAATGAGACATGGAGAGATCTGTGGAAGGAGTGTTCCAGGCAGATGGACTGATAGAGGCAAAAGCCTGAGATGGGGGTGAGGTTGACGCGTTCACACAACAAGAAAAGGAACATAGTGAGCGTGGAAAGAAAGGCAGGTGATACAGGTGGGGAGGAGGCAGGTGCCCAATCGTATAGGAGGTTAGAGGCCATGATAAGGAGTTAGAATAAAATTCAAAGTGTGAGGGGAGGCCATTAGAAGGTTTTGAGTAGGGGAGACTTCTGATCTAATTAACACTTTTAAAAGAATATGGTGCTGCATGGGGAACTGATTATACAGGGGCGAGAGCAGAAGCAGGAAAATGAGTTAGGAGGCTAATGCAATAGGCCAGGTAAGATCACAGAGGCTTGAACCAGTGGTAGTAGTGAAGAATGGAGAAGTGAACGAGCTAACAGAGCTCATTACCTATAAGACATGCGAACTGAGTGAAAGCAAGAAATAAAAAATGACTCCTAGACTTTTATCCTAGGGGTCCTTTTTGGATTATAGTCCTATTCACTGAACTAAGAGAAATTTGGCAGGAAGAGGGGCAGAGTGCAAAATTAAGACTAATCCTTGGGACTTCCCTGGTGGTCCAGTGGTTAAGACTCCATGCTTCCACTTCAGGGGCCACGGATTCAATCCCTGGTAGGGGAACTAAGATCCCACATGCCATGTGGTGTAGCCAAAAAAAAAAGAATAATCCTGTTTGGGGCTGGTTATATCAAGAGACCCATAACCAGTACAGTACATAAGAAGGGTGTGTAGGGTATGATTACAAAGCAACTTATTGTATTGTTTTTCCTCACTGTCCATTTAAACCTGTTTGGTTGGGTAGTTCTCCAGCAACTTCCTGTTTTATTTTCCTCATTGCAATTACTAGCTCAAGTGATATATATTTGCCTGTTTATTGTCTGTCTCCCATCAAAATGTGAGCTCCTTGAGATCAGAGATTTATCTGTCTTGTTTACCTCTAGTCTCCAGCCTTTCAAACACTGCCTGGTTCAGAGAAGGTTCTTGTTAAAATTTGAGGAAGAAAGCAAGCAAGCACATGGGAGGATACTAAAACATGACAGTAAAAGGAGTGAAACCACAAAATTAAATCTTAATACATTTACCGTGAGTTAAAAAAAAGTAGCCCCCTTATCCTTTAGGAGTGGGGAAACAGAGTCAGAAAAGAAGTATGATAGATTGACTGTAGACTCAGACAAACAAATCATTTCCCTATTGATTTCTAACTGGGAGATGGGGAGGATAGGCTGTGACTTCTCCTTCAAATCCACTCCTAACAGAAGCTACACTCCAGAGACTCGGGACACAGGGTGTAGAGAAGAGAACTGAAGGGAAGTGGCCCCTAGACCGGGAAGCAGTAGGCTAGCCTAGACAAGTCAAATGGCACCAAGTTTAACCAAAGTCACCTTAGGATGAGAAATCTGTGAACAACTACATTCCTATACATTTTACATTTGGGGACTTTTACTTTTTAAACTTTACTACTTTAACTCAGTATATGGTCCTTTTGAAAATTTTTGCCTTTCTTGGCTAAATTAAGAGGAACAAAATTTGGGGCCTGGCTTGAGTGTGGTAACTGGTAAATGTGGTAGAGAGATGGTAGCGATGGTGGAGGGATGGAAGAAGGGCAAAATCAGGAGAGGGAGCTAGGGAAATCCTACAGTCCACCTTCTAGAGGACATCTCTATTGTGCAGCTGCCAGGGCAACTCTCTTCATTCCCTCTGAACCAAGGAAACCTGCCTCAGTTTCTTCTACTCACTCCCTTTTGGCAGGGGGAGAGGGTAGGGAGGGTGGCCCACTGCTTCCTGTCTTCCGGGAAGACTGCCATACAGAGAAGTTGTTCCCAGCAGCTCAGATTTTGGTATCAGCAATTGCTGCCTTGTGTATTACAAGATGGAACTACACCGGCTCTCACCGCATCCTGGTCCTCATCCCTGTCTGCCTCCTAGCTCAAGAAAGTTCAAGGAAGAAAAGTGCCCTTTAGAGTTGGCCTCTTTGGGACTTGGATTCTATCCTTCCTGGTAACATAGAGGTTCTTTTTCCAGAAAGGATGACCCTGTGTTTCCAGAGGGAGGAACCAGAAAGGAAAAAATTCTCCTATCAACTCAATTGTAGCATTTAATATTTTATTTAAATTTGAAGCTGATGAGTTCTATATGAATTTACACATTTTTATGAAAAATAAACCCAAATAAATAGCATTACCTTGCTCTAGTAATATTTTCATCTGAAATTTCATTGCTGCTTAATCAAATAGCTGAGTGAGGGTTCTCTGGCATATATGAGCCCCTCACAGAGGTGTCCACTGTGGCTTCCCTGGGAAGGTCTAACTCTACCAAAGACAAACATGCCTCTTCCACCTCGATGCTGTAATTGGTATGCTTCCCTAATTCATGGAAGAAAATATAATCTTCCTCCTTCCTCCAGGGGGAGCTCATGAATTTAAGCCTCTAGTTTAAGCCCCTAGGTACTCCAACAATGCAATATTCTCCTTCATATCTGAGTCACACTCTGCTATAAAAGACATTAAAGGACAAAACCTCTCCTTTTATACAATATATAAAAATTAAATAGGATTAAGATGTTTATTATCCTAAAACCTGACTCATACAAATATGTATGAGACCATGGCAGTTACAGATTGCAGAGGAACTTATTACTCTTTTGGAGCCTAACAGAAAAGAGTGATGCTAAAGCATTCCATCTTTTAAGGATTTCAGCTACCAAGTGAATAGGGCTTAATTTCAATACTTCCTATTATCCCTCAACTTCAGCTCCCATTCAAAAAAGCAGCAAAGTGTTAAACCACACCTCAAAAACACTGAGAAGTCCACAATGGTGAGCACCATCTCTAACAGTTATCTGTTTCTACTTTAAATCACTAAAAAGACCCTCATGAGGCAACCAGTTGTTCTCTCTGCTGGACATGTCAGAAGCAAGCATCTCTAAGAGCCCTCTGGCTTCTGCCACGTTGTATTTATTCAACAAATTCTGAGTTTATTCAGAATGAGGAAAGGGAAACTACTGCAACTTACTTTCGAGCTTTTTAGGAACAGAGAACTAACTGTAAGCCAACCTCCTAAACATCATGTAAGCTCACTTATCTTCTGCCTTGCTAGGTTCTTTTTTTTATTATTATCAAGTTTTACTACGATATAATTTATGCACCATAAAATTCACCCATTTTAAATGCACAAATCAATGATTTTTAGTGTATCTCCAGAGTTGTGTAACCACCACCATGATCTAGTTTTAGAACATTTCTATCAGTCCAAAAACCTCATGCTCACTTACAGTCACTCTCCATTCCCAACTCCAGCCCCAGGCAACCAATAATCAACTTCCTGTCTCTATAGATTTGCTTTTGCTGAACATTACACTTAAATATAAATAGAATAAAAATTGTGATTGTATTCTTTCACTGAGTATAATAGTTTTGAAGTTCATCCGTGTTGTATAGCAAGTGTAAGTACTTCTTTTCCTCTTAATTTCCAAATAATATTCCATGTATGGATGCACCACATTTTGTTTATCCATTCACCACTTTATGAACATCTGGGTGGTTTCCACTTTTGGGCTATTATGAATAATGGTGCCATGTACACCCACTCATACACAAGCCTTTATGTGGCCATATATTTCCATTTCTCCTGGATAGAAACCTAGGAGTTAAATTGCTGGTCACTTGGTAATTTAATGTTTAACTTTTTGAGAAACTGACAAACTGTTTTCCAAAGTTGCTGCACCATTTCACATTCCCTTCAACAATGTCTGAGGGGCATACACCCAGAGAAAACCATAATTCAAAAGGACATCTGCACCCCAATGTTCACTGAAACACTATTTATAATAGCCAGGTCATGGAATCAACCTAACTGCCCACTGACAGACGAATGGATAAAGAAGATGTGGTACATATATACAATGGAATATTACTCCGCCATAAAAAGGAACAAAATTGTGTCATTTGTAGAGACGTGGATGGACCTAGAGTCTGTCATACAGAGTGAAGTCAGAAAGAGAAAAACAAATATCGAATATTAACACATATATGTGGAATCTAGAAATGAACCGGTTTGCAAGGCAGAAATTGAGACACAGATGTAGAGAACAAACATATGGACACCAAGGGGGGAAAGTGTGTGCGTGGGGGGGGGGGGATGAATTGGGAGATTGGGATTGACATATATACACTAATATGTATAAAATAGATAACTAATAAGAACCTGCTGTATAAAACAATAAAATAAAATTCAAAAAAAAAGAAGTAAAAAAACCCCAAGAAAACAATGTCTGATGGATCTCATTACTTTTAATCAGATACTTAACCAGTTATGTAACTATGTAGAGAAATCTCTTACTTTTAATTCCATTAACTAGTAAATTGAGATGATTCGCCATGTTACACACACAGTAGTATGTACCACTTTTCTGCTTATAACCTCTCTTCACTCTGGGTACAATATTGTAACAGCTACTACCCACCAGAACTAGTCCAAAATTCCATTTTTACCGCTCCAATTCAATTAAAAACCTCCTAACCTTTAACTTTAGTATGAGTTGTTAACAACTTTTTTCTATGTCTATGCTTGTTATTTCTGAATGTGTCAGCTGTTTGTTCTTTAAAACCAGAAAAAGCTGAGGAAAGTTGCCACCTTTCCCAGTGGTGGGAAATGCCTGATGTCCAGCCACAAGAGTCTGGTGTATTCCTTGGCACCGACCCCAGCAACTTAAAATGATGGCAGGGGATGAAAACACAGCCAAGCATGTTAAATGAAAGAAGAACAAAGCTATGGAATAATAGGCTTACTTGTAAACAACTGCTTTTTCTTCTTCCTGGGATTCCAGAAGATGAGGAGTTTTTGCAGAGGGTTTCAAGTCAAAACTACTTTCGTTAAAATTCACTTTTACTTTTAACCTTTAATAAGATAACAGGTGTGAGAGGATGTCCTGAAAACAATATTAGCTTGCATTTATACAGAAATCATTGTTATACATTGACTGCTACGTATATTGTCCAAAATATCATTACTTCAAACTGGTGTGCATTCTTGGGTGTTTCAGAATTGCTGAAACTATGATAGAGACTGGTTTACTATTTACTGAGACCCTAGAATCAGCTAGGCAAAGTTTAAAGTATTCCCTATATCCTACAGCTTATACTCTAAATGTAAAAAGAAGCTCCAGAGATTGTCATTTACAAGCATAAACGTAAAATGCTTTTCCTAAGAAAGAATCCAAACAACCCATTTCCCAGTCTCCTTTGCCATAAGGTGGCAGGCAGGTGCCTTAGACCCCTCTAGTCTTGCCCCAGTCAAGAGATGGTTGGGGGACTTCCCTGGTAGTCCAGTGGTAAAGAATCCACCTTACAACTCAGGGGACGCGAGTTCGATCCCCGCTCACGGAACTAAGATCCCACATGCTGCTGGGCAACTAAGCCCACACGCTACAACTAGTGAGCTGGCGCACCTCAACTAGAGCCCACGCGCTCTGGAAAACGTGCGCCACAACTACAGAGCCCACACGCCCTGGAGCCAGCGTGCCACAACTAGAGAAGAGAAAACCCACAGGCCACAGCTAGAGAGAAGCCCACGCACCACAACGAAGAGCTGGTGCGCCGCAAGGAAAGGTCCTGTGTGCCGCAACTAAGACCCAACGTAGCCAAAAATAAATTAATTAAATAAATAAATAATAAATAAATCTTAAAAAAAGAGTTGGTTGGAAGGGTGATACTGGCCCTGTGAGGAGCATCCATTTTGTTGGCACAGATTACAGCAGACCTGGTGGGGTTCTAAGCCAACCACTGGAGCAGCAGCTTCCTGATTCAGCAGTTTCCTGATCATAGTAGAAACAACACATCCCTTGGCCAGCCAATTCTACACTGTGATTTTGGGAGTTATTTCTGAAATTCAGCCCTGTTTCTTAAGACCTCCCAATGATTTCATGAGCAGTGTTAAGTCCTCAATAAATGAATCCTTTTCTGGGGTGGCTTCAGTTGTCTGAAACCAAGAGCCATTATCGTAACTAACACACCCAGTACACCTAGCATGCAAATAGCCACACAAAGAATTAATGGAGGGCTTCCCTGGTGGCGCAGTGGTTGAGAGTCCGCCTGCCGATGCAGGGGACACGGGTTCATGCCCCGGTCCGGGAAGATCCCACATGCTGCGGAGCAGCTAGGCCCGTGAGCCATGGCCACTGAGGCTCCGCAACGGGAGAGGCCACAACAGTGAGAGGCCCGCGTACCGCAAAAAAAAAAAAAAAAAAAAAGAATTAATGGAAAGGATCAGTCTGATCCTGATTTAGTCAGAATGAATATTCCTAGAGAATGTGGATTTTGAAATATGTTTTGAGTAAAAGAAATCGGTATGGCAAACATTTAGATTAGGGTATAAAGCACTACTAACAAGAGGGAAAAAAGGGTTTCCTGTGTTAATATATCTGAGAAGGACTAATGCAGTGGCCCATTTGTCTGCAGGAACATTCTTAGGCAAAGCTATCCTGGGGCAGAACCTTGAGATGAGAGTAAATACTAAGGGTACCAAACAATAATGAAAAGGTTGGATGAGAAGAGTATTATCGGATTAGACTTCTCAACTACCTCTCCTGCTCAGAGCAAACCAAAAGTAGGGACAGGAATGTCCTTAGTCAAGGAATCCAATGGCTTCCTCTCAGTTCTCTGTATTTGGCATAGTGCCTGATCCTTCTTGTCACCCTTTCCTCTCCTGATATCTGTGGCAAATCACAGACTGCTTCTTCTGTCTCCTTTTCTTCTTCCCACCTCCTAAACTTTATAGCACAACCTTTCATCTCAGTATTTTTCTTTTTCCCAGTATTCTCTCCTCAGCCTATCTAATCCATTCTTATGCTTTTACTCTCATTTCCAAAGTGAACAACTCTTTAATTTAGTTCTCCAACCTCAAATCCCCTTCTCTCTTGAGCTGTTGCCTCACTTTTCCAACAACCTGTAATACATCTTTACTTGAAAGGACTACCAGTATATAAAACTCAGTATGAACAAAACTGAACTCATCAATTGCATTTCTGAATCTGCTCCTCCTATGTTCCATCTTCTGCTGATAGCACCTCCAATCTTCCAGTGACCTAGATTTATATAGCAGGGTCTTTGGCCTCCCCCTCTCCCTGCTCATTACTTCATTAGTCCATGAAACAAGCACTTTATGCCACTCAATTACTATCCTCAAGGTAATTACAGTACATGTAAAGATATATATATATGAACAAAAAATATACTGTATATAGTAATGGCTGACTAGCAGCTCTGAGGCAGTGATCTTCAAGCAGTTTTGTTTATATGCTCCTTAAAAGAGTTTTGAAAAACCACATAACCCCTTGAACATTTTAAAGGTGACACCTATAATTTTTCATTGCAAGTTTAAATAAGTTTGTATCTTAATAGATTTTTTAAAATATCAAATATTCATTAAGATAAAATGAGTATTGGCCTTACAAGCAATGAAAATTTTAGGATACTATGTGATAAAATATATTTTAACCACCATATTAAATAAAGCACACTAAATCTGAAAACAATCACAAAAAACTGTTATCAGAGGATTGTAGCTATTATATTTTGAAATTCTGACAGTACCAGAAAACATTCCAGCTATATTTAAAAGAAGCATCAGGACTTCCCTCGTGGTGCAGTGGTTAAGAATCTGCCTGACGATGCAGGGGACACGGGTTCGAGTCCTGGTCTGGGAAGATCCCACATGCTGTAGAGCAACTAAGCCCGTGCGTCACAACTACTGAGCAACTAGAGAAAGCCTGCACGCAGCAATGAAGACCCAACGCAGCCAAAAATAAATATATATATATAAAATTTAAAAATAAATAAAATAAAAGAAGCATCACTAAATTATACAGCTTTAGCTACTCCAAATTCAAAGCAACCCAACACAGACCAAGTACCCTGATTCTGTAGCATGCCTTTAAATCAATCAATTAATCAGTTAACTAAAGTAAAATAAAATATATATGACAGGGAAATACAGAAAGACCTGTTGGTTAAGTTTTCTTGCTTCATCATTAAAGGAAGTCTCTCAAAAGCCAGTATTTTTATTTGTCCCTTTATTTGGTACCTTAAAATTTTTTATAACCAGGTTGAAAGATATGCCTCTCTTTTAAAAAGTGGGATAAGAAGTCATATGAATGCAGGCTTGTTCTCAGGCAGATCAACTTTTGGAAAGAGTACATATAGACTTCAGAATCTGGAAGTTGAGACCCTTAAGACTACCCATGCCTATGTACACCTTGGTGTCTTTACAAGCTGTTACTGTATATTTTGAAATTCACAATTTGAAATTCACTGCTTTGAGGGAATCCATTTACTTCAAACAACTAGACCCTGGATAGAATGTACCCTTTGAGGTGTCACTAGTCTTACAAGAGAAGGAGGGGGTCTTTAAGAAAAAAACACACACACAAATGTAGTAGACGCTAGGGGTGTGGGAACTTACGGCCATAATGGTGGGCAGCAAGGGCAGGTGGAATAACAGATAATAATCCCTGAGGGCAGATGCCAATAACAGAGCTAACAGAATACTGAGCCCTGTCTATGCCAGCTGTAAGGTGGGGACACTACACTTGAGACTGCCACACTGAGCCTAGACATTTGAAGGGAGCTGGTTAGGCCCAGGTTGATGGCATCCCAGCTACTGGCAGAGGCAGAAACAGAAGCAAATCATCTGTGTAGATAGAAAAGTTTCCCCAATTTAGGCCAATAGTACACCCAAAGATAAATTGAACTCACAAATAAAATTCACTAAGCATACGAGAAAGCAAACCATTATAAATGAGAATCAGCAGAGAAAAACAAAAGATTTATTAGCATCCCCCCAAAATACAGAATTTGGAATGATCAAATATAGAATGTAGAATGGCAATATATAAAATGTTTAAAGAAATAAATTATCCAATCACCAAGACTAGAAAACAAGAAGAGCCTATCAGGAATGAAGAAGCATATGGGGTGGGTAAGGGGAGAAAATTTCAGAAATTAACATTTTAATATTCAACACAGTAAAAAAAGAATAGTAAACTGGAAAATATATCCAAAGAAATTACCAAAGGTGATGGAAAATATGAAAGAGATATTAAAAGTATTAATATATAAGATATTTACATATGATATATACAAAGACTAATATTTAGTACAAGGGCTCAGATAAGCCAGTCTTCCCCAAACATACTAGCCTCCACGAGAGTGGAGCAATGTGATACACAGAGAAAAATCCAGAAAATCATCCAAAGAAAACATTTTCCTTACCATATTAGTCATCTCCAGAACCTTCCTGAGGAGGAAAATAAATACTGCAATTGGAACCTACCATGTGCCCATTATTAGCTCACTATAAAATCAATATTCTCAATATCATCACCTTCACATACAACCTGAGTTAAATCTGTCATGAACAGATTCCTGGTTTGGGTAGACCCTACCTAATTACTAGAGTTAGGCTTATGATTCTCAAAGACAATGAAAAAAAGTAGAAAGCCCATTCTTTCAGAATTCTGTCTTAAGGTTTATTTCTGGTTTATGTAACATTTACAGTGCCATTTATAGCAAATTTTTTTAAAAATAAGAAAATTATTAGAGTTCTGTTTCCACTTAAGGATGAATCAACACTGATTCACAAAATGTAACAGATGTACCACACTAATGCAAGATGTTAATAGAGGAAACTAAAGTGGGGAATGGGGAGGACAGAATATACAGAAATTCTCTTTCTGCTTAAATTTTTGATAAACTTAAAACTGCTCTTAAAAATAAAGCCTAGGGCTTCCCTTGTGGCACAGTGGTTGAGAGTCCGCCTGCCAATGCAGGGGACACGGGTTCGAGCCCTGGTCTGGGAAGATCCCACATGCTGCGGAGCGGCTGGGCCCGTGAGCCATGGCCGCTGAGGCTGCGCGTCCGGAGCCTCTGCTCCGCAACGGGAGAGGCCACAACAGTGAGAGGCCCGCGTACCGAAAAAATAAATAAATAAAAATAAAAAAATAAAATAAAGCCTAATAATTAAAAACAAAAGATATCAGCTAAAACTTTAATGAATGCTTAAAGGCCAAGTGTGGGCTAGCATGTCATTTTGGAATAGCTGGGGAGACCTCATACAAGAAGTGTTTACACTCATGAGCAAGCTCTTTTCCATGGGCCTGCACCAGGTGCTAACAAGAAAGACTGGGCACAGAGCAGAAAACCAGAGAAAACCCCCATCAGTGGCAAAGATATGCAGGAAGAGATTGACAGTGCTAGGTAAACAAGTGCCCTTCCCACTTTCCTGGATCCTTCCCCCTTACAAAGCAAAGCATTAAGCTGCTGGCGTAAGGGAAGCAAACTCTTTTTCTCCCAGGGTGATAAGCAAAGATCTAGGGCTTTTGGGAGAGGAGTAAAAGCAAACTCTATCTACCTCTGGAAGAGGGATGAGAAATCCTCTTATATCCAGGACAGACTTAAGGCTCTATTGTTACTAAGATAGGGATAGGAGTAAAAACCCTCTGTCCCAGGAGGAGGTGCAAGAAATTGCCTGTGCCCAGAATCCTATACTTAAACCCAGCAGAGGTATGCTACTATTGGAAGAGGGGCAGGAAACTACCATCCAAGAACAACCACAGACATAAGATAGTGTTTGGGTGCTACAGGGAGAAGAGAAAGGAACTCTAAGAAAACCCTACTCCTGAGGCTCAAGTATATAGGGCTTGCCTAAAACTGAGGCTAGGATAAAGAAAACAGAGAACATTCCTTTACCTCCCTCTTTGAGCCTACCAACAAGCAACAGCAGAATACTTCTGGCGGGGTCTCCCCTGGTGGTGCAGTGGTTAAGAATGCACCTGCCAATGCAGTGGACGCAGGTTCGAGCCCTGGTCTGGGAAGATCCCACATGCCGTGGCGCAACTAAGCCCGTGCGCCACAACCACTGAGCCTGTACTCTAGAGACCATGCTCCGCAACAAGAGAAGCCACCGTAACGAGAAGCCCATGCATCACGACAACGAGTAGCCCCCACTTGCTGCCAACTAGAGAAGGCCCGCGCGCAGCAACAAAGACCCAACACAGCCAAAAATAAATTAATTAATTAAAATAAATTAAAAAAAAAAAGAATACTTCTGGGATGAAGCAAGACCATGGAGACACCTCACTCCCTCCACCTCTGTGATGCAGCCTTGCAGGGATAGCCAAAAACTGAGGAGGGCACAGGAACACCTGAGAAAACCCCTCAGGTACCCCAGCCCCTACCCTAAGCACAAGGTAACAAAAGCCCACCACTAGAGGCATCTGAAGTCTGTGATGCATTGCAAGTAACAATAGCAATAATAATACCTAAACCCTGCTCAATTTCGGACTAGGTAAGCCCAATTCTCCACGCTAATGCCTGACAGAAGAAAAAGCATATTCATTTCTAGACATAAATATTCACTCTGTACTATTCTACCTGTAATGCCTAGCATTCAATTAAAACTTACAAGACATGCCAAAAAAAAGCAAGACAAAATATCCCACTGTCAAGAGATAAAGCAGTCAACAGAACCAGATTCAGAATGAACCTGAGCTGGAACTCTCAAATGAGGAACTTAAAATAACTATGATTAATATGTTAAAGAGTCTAGTGGAAAGATGAATAATATGAATGAGCAGATGGAGGATTTTAGGAAAAATTAAACCTATGTGAAAAAAATCAAATGGAAATACTAGAAATAAAAATCATCACATCTGAAATGGAGAATTCCTCTGATCGTCTCTTCAGTATGTAAGACAAAGCTGAGGAAAGGTTCATTTGATGGTGATCAATAGATGGGACACAGCTGAGGAGAGACTCAGTGAACTTAAAGATAGGTGGGTAGAAACTGTCCAACTGAAATACAAGAAGAAAAAATACATAAATAAATAAAAACAGAGTATCTAAGAACTAAGGGACAATATCAAGTGGTCTAACATACATAGAACTGGAGCCTCAGAAAGGAAAAAAAAAAAAGAAGAATAGAACTAAAAATAGAACTACCATATGACCTAGCATTTCCACTCCTGGGTATCCGAAAAAAACAAAAGCATCCCAATGTTCACAGCAGCAGTATTTACAATAGCCAAAATATACAGTCAACCTAAGTGTCCATCAACAGATCAATGAGTAAAGAAGATGTGATACACACACACACACACACACAAAACACACAATGGAATACTACTCAGCCTTGAAAAAAGAATGAAAATTTGCCATTTGCAACAACATGCATGGATTTGGAGGGTATTATGCTTAGTGAAATAAGTCAGACAAAGAAAGACAAATATGGTATGATATCACTTACAGGTGGAATCTAAAAACTAAAACAGGGGCTTCCTTGGTGGCGCAGTGGTTAAGAATCCGCCTGCCAATGCAGGGGACACAGGTTCAGGCCCTGGTCCAAGAAGATCCCACATGCTGCGGAGCAACTAAGCCCATGCGCCACAACTATGGAGCCTGTACTCTAGAGCCCACGAGCCACAACTACTGAGCCCACGTGCCACAACTACTGAAGCCCGTGCACCTAGAGCCTGTGCTCTGCAACAAGAGAAGCCACTACAATGAGAAGCCCAAGCACCGCAACGAAGAGTAGCCCCCACTCGCCGCAACTAGAGAAAGCCTGCGTGCAGCAACGAAGACCTGACCCAACACAGCCAAAAATAAATAACTTAATTAAAAAATAAATCAAACTAGTAACTATAACAACAACAAAAAGAACAGACTCACAGATACAGAGAACAAACTAGTGGTTACCAGTGGGGAGAGGAAAGGGGAAGGGGCAAGTTAGGAGTAGGAGAGTAAGAGGTAAAAACTACTATGTATAAAATAAATAAGCTGTAAGGATATTTTTGTTTAGCCAATATTTTATAATAACTATAAATGGAGTGTAACTTTTAAAAATTGTGAATCACTGCACTGTGTATCTGAAAAACTTATATAATATTGTACATCAACTATACTTAAGTTAAAAAAAACACGGGGGAGAGATAAACTGGGAGACTGGGATTGACATATACACACTACTATATATAAAATAGATAACTAATAAGAACCTACTGTATAGCACAGGGAACTCTTCTCAATACTCTGTAATAACCTATATGAGTAAAGAATCTAAAAGAAGAGTGGATATATATATATGTATAACTGATTCACTTTGCTACACAGCAGAAACTAACTTTTTTTTTTTTTTTTTTTTGCGGTACGCGGGCCTCTCACTGCTGTGGCCTCTCCCGTTGCGGAGCACAGGCTCCGGACGTGCAGGCTCAGCGGCCATGGCTCATGGGCCCAGCTGCTCTGTGGCATGTGGGATCTTCCCGGACCAGGGCACGAACCCATGTCCCCTGCAACGGCAGGCGGACTCTCAACCACTGCGCCACCAGGGAAGCCCTAACACAACATTTTAAATCAACTATACTCCAATAAATTTTTTTAAAAACCACACAGGAAGAATGAGGCATAAGAAATATCTGAAGTGATAACAGCCTAGAATTTCCCCCCAAATAATGAAAGACATCAAACCACAGATATAAGAATCTCAGTGAACCCTAAGTAGGATCAAACAAAAAGAAAGGGGAAAAAACACCTACACACATCATAGACTAGCTAATGAAAACCAAAGACAAAGAGAAAATCTTGAAAGTACCCAAGAAAAAAGAAACATCACATACAGAGGAACAAAGACAAGAATTACAGTAGACTTCTCATTGAAAAATGAAATAGTTTTTAAAAATCATAATTATGACAAAATATATATCGTTGTCTCAAGAAACAGTTTTCAAATTCGAAGAGGTTCCATAATTTCTATCATACTAACCATTACCTGCTCCTTTTACAAAATTCACTCTCTATGTAGTTTGTAGGCAGTTTAAGCCACTCATTTGGAGTCATAAAGTGCCTTGAATTAGAAATTCCTGGAAATCTGGAATGCAGTTTGGCCTTCTCAACCTCTTTAAATTCTTTCATTGTAAATATTCTGCCTGTAGGAAGATGAGCAACCTAAATTAGCATCCTTAAATGCAACTCCCATTGCTCTTGGGTTATGAAACCACATAACAATTAGAAACTAAGTACCAGTCTCACACTGAAGAAGAATTCTTTTTCCATTGTCTTTGTCATATTGTGCCTTTTTCAAAGGGTCACGAAATGGTGGGATGGTAACCTACAAGAAAAACACTTCTTTGAGGACTGGGTTCCAGCTCTTTTTCAGTCTATTCTAAGCATCCATGCCAAGCTCTTATGCCAGAATAACCAAGATTACAGCATCTACAAACTAACAGCAATCTAATTATTATATATATTTAACAAATTACAAAGAGATGGCAGCACTCCAATACATCTCCTAACAAGGCCCTTCAGCCAAAGAAGCATGGTTAGCTCTTGTTTTAATAGCCTTTTCAGATCACTGTGGATTTCTTTTTAGATATCAATACTATACCCAAACTCAACAAGTGGCAGCTTCTTAAAGGTCAGTTATGATGTAGAATCTGAAACCATATCAATGAATTATTCAAACTCTGCTACATTAAAATCCATTGGTCCATCTTGAACTTGAACTCTGAATGAATCTTTTATCCATATCATGAATTGGTTGTTTAGAGAAAATTAGATCACTGAGTTATGTGAGGTCTTCCAAATGTTAATACATTTCATTATACAATAATCACATTCATTAATATCATCACCAGTCTCATCAGTAAAGTCTTTGAGTATTTGAACACTGTCACACATGATGGTCAGTATGATATTTCAAAAATTCAAATTTTTGTTTGAAAGTTCACATTTTATCACTGGCAACAAATATTGTCAGCTGTTTTTCTTGAAGTGACAGACTCACTTCATTAATTTTCCAGAAAATGTCTACCAAACACCCAAGACTTAATAAACATAGTCTGTAAGTCATTCTTTCAAGTAAAAATGATGTTCCATGAAAAAAAATCAGCCAGTTCAGCTCACAATTCAAACAATCATACTGTATTTCAGTATGCAGAAATGTTCTTTGCATACCTCCCATTTCATCACAGAATATTAAAAAGATGTGTAGAAAAGTCCAAGACTTGGAGGGGAGGAATGAATTAGGAGTTTGGAATTAGCAGATACAAACTACTGCATAGAGTAAAACAGATAAACAACAAGGTCCTATTGTATAGCACAGAAAATTATATTCAATATCTTGTAATAAACTATAATGGAAAAGAATCTGAAAAACTAAAAACCCAAATCACCTTGCTGAACACTAGGAACTAACACTGTAAATCAACTATACTTCAATTAAAAAAGGGAGGAGTAAGACTTAATAAAATTAATAATTTTTTTACTGTTTGATCAAGGACATCAAGTGAAATTGAATTTTTTTTTTTTACTGTGAGTGCATGACAGTGAAGAATATGAGTACAGTACCAGTATAATTTGGTAACACTGACTTAAGTAGCTCTAAGGTACTAGCAGTTTTACCCAACACTGCTTTTGTACCATCAGTGCAAATGTCAACACAATGAAAAAGGCAAATAAAATTTGGCACTATTATGAAAAGTTTTGGCCTAATGGACCCCCTAGAAGGATTTTGGGCTGTCAAAGGTCTATGTACCTCACTTTGAGAACTGCTGCTATAACCTCAAAGTGCTCAGCTTACCTTAAGAGGTCACCTATCAGCTTCATTTAGAGCGGCAACATGGTGAAAGAACAGAATGGAATTCTGGTACCCAAAAGATCTGGTTTCAGGCTTCCCTAGTGGTGTAGTGGTTGAGAATCCGCCTGCCAATGCAGGGGACACAGGTTCGAACCCTGGTCCGGGAAGATCCCACATGCCGCAGAGCAACTAAGCCCATGTGCCACAACTACTGAGCCTGCACTCTGGAGCCCGCGAGCCACAACTACTGAAGCCCGCATGTCTAGAGCCCGTGCTTCGCGACAAGAGAAGCCACTGCAATGAGAAGCCCGCGCACCACGCCGAAGAGTAGCCCCTGCCGCAGCAAGAGAAAGCCCGCGCACAGCAACGAAGACCCAACACAGCCAAAAATTAAATAAATAAATTTTTAAAAAAAGATCTGATTTCAAATCCCAATTCTAACCCTTACCAGGTATGCTACTAGTTAGTATGTCTAAGGATATAACTCTAAACTCTCAGTTTAACTCTGACCTATAAAAATAGGGACAATAGCACATACACACACCCTAATTTGGGGAAAAACTTAAAAGACCTGCTTTGCCCTGCAACTACCAGCAGTTTAAAATGTCTATGATTCAAGGTAGGTTTTTTGTTTTATTTTCTTTAATAATATCCACTATTAGCAAAAGTGTGGAAAAAATAGATTCTCGGGAGGAGGTACAAATTTATATAACCATTCTGAAGGACAATTTCGTGATATGAATTAAAATCATGCATAATTTTTAACCCAGCAGTTCTACTTCTAGCAACTTACCCAACGGAAAAAATTAAGAAATAAATAGTTACAGGGATGTTCATCATAATGTCATTTATAACAACAATAGGTCAAAAACAATCTAGAGGTTCAAAATAAGGAATATGTTAAAAAAAAAAAAAAAGATGGTATAGCAAGATAGTATATGTGTTTAGAAACGTACCCGTACTCTGCTATTTACAGCTGTGTAACCTTGGACAAGTAACTTAACCCACCGTGCCTCACTTGCCTTATTTGTAAATTAGCAGTGAATGCTCAAATAAAGTGAAAAGAAATCTTAACATTTGGTTAAGCTCTCAATGCAAGTTAGCTATTAATAACAGAATACCATGTATTGATTACAATTGTATATTTACACTTACTGACAAAGAAAGAAAGCAAATCATAAACTACTGAGAAAAAAAAGATTTTGAAACCTAATGTGTGGTATGATCCCATTCTTGTTAAATAAAAATGTGTACATATACCTACCCATAGAAAGAAGTCTTTTTTTTTAATTGAAGTATAGTTGGTTTATAATTAGAAAGAAGTCTTGAAGAATATACAGAAAAATGTTCATGAGTTCATTCTGGGTAATGGAATTGTGAGTGGTCTCTTATTATTTATTTTAAAATTGATTTTCTCATTTACAGATCATAAAAATATATTACTTTTGTAACAAATTTAAAAGTCTGAAATTTTTTAACGTTATCTATCACCCAATTATTATACAATATTTTCAAATTTTACAGAGGTTTAATTTACTTTGGACTTTGGCTTTTTTGTTCCTTTCTAAGATATGGAGATGGGACATGATTCTTAAGATTTTACTGCATTCATTGGAAATCACTAAAGGACTACTTATATATTAGGACTGCTCAAAAAAACAAACCACATAATACCAAAGTTAAAATTAGAAATCTACCTTCAGAAAATTCGGGTCCTCTTTTTTCATGTAAAAAGGATCATATTCTTTTGGATCATAATGCTCTATAAATGCATTTCCCTATAGGAAGGAAATAAAACCACACATAAGAACAAGCAGTCCATAATTAATTTTGAGCATAACAGGACTCAAGAGTCAAACACACAGTTCCACTCTTATGCTTTGAAATGGCATCAATGACAGATGCAAAAGGGAAGGGAAGACCAAATTGGAAATTAAATTTAATGTATTTAAGTAAGAAATATTATAGTGATAGAAGGAATCTACTTAAAGGATGTTGGAACACTAAAAGATACAGGAATTTGTTTTTAGGTACTTAATATTCAAACATCTCAGATCTCTTAAAAATGCCAGGAGAACAGAAATATTTTATAGCTTTATAAATAATCAAGTTCCAGAATAAAAAACAAAAAATTCAAAAAAACATATATCTTGAACCTAGAGTCCAATTTTTTTAAATTGGTATATAAAATTAACAATTACATATGAGAAAGAAAGAAAAATTATACTAATGTACACATTTAAATTCAGACCTAACCCTTTCCCTCCATCCTTTCCACATGCCCTGGATTTAAGAATAGTATGTGCTATAACGGAGTACAGATTACACATATACAGAATTGGGAAGGGCAGGCTGTTTGGATGATTATAAATAAAGATAACTGTAGCTTTTAAAGCAACTGAAAAAAGTAATAAATGATCTCTTAGTACCTTTTTATTTACGTATTTTAAAAAAGCATCTAATTCCTCTTGTCTCCTTTTTATAATCTTCTTATGTGAAGCAACATTTTCTATAATTTTCTTCTGGAGAGGATCTGCCACATGATCAACCCATCTTTTATATAATATCTCTTTTTTTCTTGCATTTAAGAAGTCATGATGCTTTAAATATTTACCTAGTTCCTAGTAAACAGTGATAGGAAAGACAAATATATTATCTTAAAGTTTTCTTGTTCCAAATTTTAAACTTAATTTATATTCATAAGAATAACCCACAAAATCATCCATTAATTAAATCATTTGGTTGGCTTCTGTGTGACACACACAATACTGGAAACAAAGAATACATGAATAAATTAGACAACATGCCTGCTCTCCCTGGAAGACAGACAACAAAACAAATCTACAAAACAACAGGAGGAGGGACCATGTAGCAAGAGATATATGGGGTTCAAACAGATACTAGTATACCAGTGTTCACTGCATCACTACTCACAATAGCCAAAAGGTGGAAACAACTCCAGTGTTCATCAACAGATGAAGGTATAAACAAAATGTGGTATATACGTATAATGGAATATTATACAATCATAAAAAGGAGTGAAGTTCTGACACATGCTATAACATGGATGAACCTTAAAAGCAATATGCTAAGTGAAATATGACAGACACAAAAGGATAAATATTGTAGGATTCCACTTATATGAAATGTCTAGAATAGGCAAATTCATAGAGACAGAAAATAAATTAGATGTTACCAGAGGTTTGCGGAAGGAGAGCTGGGAAGTTACTACTTAATGACTACAAAGTTTTGGTTGGGGTGATGAAAAAGGTTTAGAAATACATAGTGGTTATGGTTGCTCAACAGATAAATGTAATTAATGTCACTGAATTGTACACTCAAAAATGGTTAAAAAGCAAATTTTATGTTATATATATTTTACAATAGAAAAATTAAATTTTTTAAAAGATTTCCAAATTGGTAGACATTTGGGATGGGCCTTAAAGAACAGAGTTATCTAGGAAGAGAAGGAACGACACAGAATGAGGAAGAAGAATATTCTATGGAGGGAATTCCCCGGCGGTTCAGTCATTAGGACTCCACACCTTCACTGCCGAGGGGCCAAGTTCAATCCCTGGTCAGGGAACTAAGATCCCACAAGCCGCACAGCACAGCCAGAAAAAAAAATAAGAATACCTAGTGACTCCACAGAAGCCCCACTAACACAAAGGAACAAGTGAGTAGGAGGAAACTCTTATAAGGTATCTATAAAAGAGTCCTCACAAAGTATAGGAAGAGAGGAACTAAATTAAAGCAATCTCAGAGCTCTTTTAAGTTCAATCCTAAAGGCTAATGAGTGTTTTAATTGTTTTCTATATTTTCTAAATTTTTTTTTTTTTTTTGGCCGTACGCGGGCCTCTCACTGTTGTGGTCTCTCCCGTTGTGGAGCATAGGCTCCAGACGCGCAGGCACAGTGGCCATGGCTCACGGGCCTAGCCGCTCCGCGGAATGTGGGATCCTCCCGGACCGGGGCACGAACCTGTGTCCCCTGCATCGGCAGGCAGACTCTCAACCACTGCGCCACCAGGGAAGCCCCCTAAAATTTTTATAATGACAATGTACTACATCTGAAATGGAAAAACAAAATTTAATTTTTGAGACACATTCTGCAGCCAATTCTTACCTTAATTATATAATTTTCTCTGTATAATATTGATTGAATAGCTGCATCAATATCTTCTTTAGCTAATGCCTAAAATGACAGAATGACATTTTGAAAATCAAATATTTGAAAATTAAATTATTAATACTACCTAGACTCATAATATTTTATGTGACATACATATCCCTGGAAAGTTCTCTATAAATCCAATTTTTCTACTTCAAATCATATCATCAGTACTTTTTAAAGAGGATTTGAATCTTTCTGCTCTCAGCTACAGTTCACTCTCGGGAAAAAATAACTCAGATCACAGACATTTTGAGTCCCAATATGGTCAAATGACTTCGCCCAGACACACATGGTAGGTAAAACCCATCTTTTTTCACATCCTATAAAGTGATACAATCAGGCCTCTATTTGAATTCATTTACTCTGAATGAATTCTATTTGAATTCATTTAGTCATTATAGCTATCAAATATTAATACTTTTTATGAACAAGCCACATTTTCAGTATTTTAAAGCAACACAATCTTCAGGAAATAGCTCATAAAATTAAATTTTTCCATTTTCATAACAAATTTTCCACAATTAAACATGTCAGAAAATGCAAGAGGTTGATTTCTAGCATACATGTGAATGTAATTAACATCACTGACTTACACACTTAAAAATAGTTAAAAAGAGTAAATTTTATGATATAATTTTTCCACAATGGAAAAAATGATTAATAATAAAAGAGTCCCAAAGTGGGCATTTGGGATGGGCCTTTGAAATCCTCTCATAATTACACAAAAATAAAATATTCTCAAATTAACTGTCATTGGAATTAGTTGTCTTCACTTCCACTACCCTTGTTTTCCAGAATAGATGAGTAAAATCTCAAAATCTAAGAACTAACCTTCCCCATTAACACACAAGGAAATTAAGGCTCAAGGGAGTTAAGCAACAACCAGAAGCCTAGAAAATCCTGCACTGAGCCCAGAATTCAAACTCAAATGTATCTAACTCTAAATTCATTTTCTTTGTCTTTCTGCCTCAGAGTTGCTATTCCTAGCAAATCTACTGCTGTCAAAACCAAGATGAGTACTGAAATATTAAAACCACCACCTGAAAACACTGGAGACTGACCCAGAGCAGGAAGAAACTAAAGGGTAGCCAACACTTGGAAAAAGAGAACAGCACTGGAAAAGTTTTCAGTTCTTTGTGGACTTTTGTCTAACAGCAGGCCTCAGTCATAGCTAAACAAGGTAGCTCAAATGCAGAAAGAAATACACAGTTTTACAGATTCAATAATTAGAAGACAGAGTTCAGGGCAACCACAGCAGCAGAAAAATGAAGAGGAGAAATACCTGAAAGGAGTAAGCCATAGACAGAATGCCACAAATTCTGCAGACCAAATCTCTGGCAGACCCTTGAACTACATAAGCACAAATCAGACTCCGTGGAGCCCAGCTAAAGCTAAAAAAGACTAAACAGTGATTTCACCTGCTGCCAACTGCAGGAGAGACAAAGTTCAGAGTTCGTGTTCAGCCAAGTTAACTGCCTGCTAAAACAAAAACTCAGTATTAATCACAGGAACATAACAGAATCCAGACCCTTTACAATGTATCTCTCATAACGTCCAAAATCACTAGACAAATAGGAAAACGTGACCCTTACACAGAAAGACAATCAACTGGAGACAAACTCTGAGATGGCCCATATGTTGGAATTAGCAGACAAGGATTCTAGGTCAACTATTATAGCTATGTTTAAGAAGTTATACGAAAATATGCTCATAATGAATGAATAGAAAACCTCAGCAGAAAAATAGAGACTGAAAAATAACCAAGTGGAAAATACAGTTCTTAAATTTAAAAAACAAACAAACTTAAATGGGCTTAACAGCAGATTGAACATGACATAAAAAGAGTCAGTGAACTTGAATTCAAATCATTAGAATTTATCCAATCTGGGAAACAGGAAGAAAAAAGACTGGAAAATGAATAGAGTTGTAGCAACTTATGAGACAACAGCAAAAGGTTCAACAAGTTGATAACTGGAGTCCTAGAAATGATAAATAAAAGAATGGAATAGGAGAAGAAAGAAAGTTAGGAAGGAAGATAGAATAAGAGGGAACAGATTTATCCTCCTACCTTAAAAAAAAAAAAGTTAAACAACAGTTCAAGACACTGGACATCAGGCTATGAAGGACAGTGGCCCCTGAGATACAGAACACAAGGTAAGCCTTAAAATAGCTCAATAGAGCCTGGAGAGAATTTCCAGACTGTGGCACAGAGAGGAGGAAATCAGGTGGAATCCACCTGTCTCCCTGAAATGAGCAGGGGAGCTGGGAGTCTGGGGAGGCCAGGGTAGCTACAGTTCATAGAGCACAGTACCAGAGGGAAGAAAGTCATACAGAGAAAGAGCTTTAGGGATCTGCAGAGAATTAGATCTGTAGAGGGCCCCCCTTGCGTCTTCAGGTGAATGCTGAACACTATATGCATGTGGGGAAACTACCCAAAGAAACACTGGGCAAAGAAGTACCTGATAGGATTAGGGGAACAATCCCTAGAGGTCACACAACCCCAGGAGTTATTCCTCTTAACATCAGCCAGGGTGACACACTTTATGGTGCATAAAACAGAGTTGAGTACTTAGAGGGGTTTTACAAAATAAGTACTAAAGCAAAATTGGCCATACACTAAATGATACTACAGTTCTGTCTAACAAAGCTTGGTGGCAAGACATGAAAAAAATCAGACTGTGTCCAAGTAACTTAACCGCATACCAGAACAAAGCTCAGCATATTTATTGGAAATCAAAGATATCCAGCACTCAACAAGGAAAAATTCACATCTGGCATCCAATTAAAAACATCACCAGGCATACAGGTCATGGAAGAAACCTAAATGTCCATCGACAGACGAATGGATAAAGAAGTTGTGGCACATATATACAATGGAATATTACTCAGCCATAAAAAGGAACAAAATTGAGTCATTTGCTGAGACGTGGATGGACTTAGAGACTGCCATACAGAGTGAAGTAAGTCAGAAAGAGAAAAACAAATATTGTATATTAACGCATGTATGTGGAACCTAGAAAAATGGTACAGATGAACCAGTCTGCAGGGCAGAGGTTGAGACACAGATGTAGAGAACAAACGTATGGACACCAAGGGGGGAAAACCGCGGTGGGGTGGGGATGGTGGTGTGCTGAATTGGACGATTGGGATTGACATGTATACACTGATGTGTATAAAACTGATGACTAATAAGAACCTGCAATATAAAAAAACAAACCAAAAAAAAACAACTAATACTAAACTTTCTTTGGGTTATTTGTATGGAAATATGTTTATATAAATGTTTCAGACATTACATGAAATTTCTAAAAATCTTATATGTTCTGGTATAATGTTATAAGTCATAATTCTAGTTATTACTTTAAAATGTATATCTCAGAAATTAAAAAAAAAAAATCACCAGGCATATAAAGAAGCAGGAAAATTTGACTAATGAAAAGAATCAATCAAAACTACCCCAGAGGAGACTTCCTTGTGTTCCAGTGGCTAAGACTCCATGCTCCCAATGCAGGGGGCCTAAGTTTGATCCCTGCTCAGGGAACTAGATCCCACATGCCGCAACTAAGAGTTTGCAGGCCGCAACTAAAGATCCCACATGCTGCAACTAAGGATCCCACACCCAGCAACGAAGACCTGGTGCAGCCAAATAAATATTTTTTTAAAAAACTACCCCAGAAATGACACAGATGATATAATTATTAGACCAAGACATTAAAATAGTTCATAAGTGCAGGAAGCTAGACGAAACAGCAGACGTTTTGAGACACGGAAGATTTTTTAAAAGGCCCCCTAAAAACTTAAGGGATAAAAACCACAATGTCTGAAATGAAAAATACAACAGACAGGATTATCAACAGACTGGGTATTACAGAAGAAATGATTAGTAAAGTTAAAATCATAATAGAAGCTGTCCAAAATGAAATGCAGGGAGGAAAAGTATGAAAAAGTTTAACAGATAATCAGTGGGCTATGGGATAGCTTTAAGCAGGCGATTAAACATGTAATTTTATTTCCCAAAAGGAGAAGGGGTGGGGTAGAAAAAATATTTTAAGAAACGATGGCTGAAATTTTTCCAGATGTGTTGGGAACTATACGCTCACCAATACTAGAGGTTCAATGAACTCTAAGCAGTAGAGAAATTGGAACCTTCATACATTGCTGATGAGAATGTAAAATGGTACAGCCACTGTTGGAAACAGTAGGCAGCTCCTCAAAAAGTTAAACACAGAATTACCATATGACTTAGCAATTCCATTCCTAGGTTATATACCCAAGATAGCTGAAAACATATGTTCACACAAAAACTTGTATACAATGTTCACAGCAGCATTGTTCATAATAGTCAAAAACCAGAAAAAATCCAAATGCCCATCCACTGATGAATGGATAAATAAAATGTGGTATATCCATATACTGGAGTATCATTTGGCCATAAAAAAGAATGAAGTGCTGACACATGCTACAACATGGATGAACCATGAAAACAGTATGCTAAGTGGAAGAAGTCAGACACAAAGGACCACATACTACATGATTCCATTTGTATACAATGTCCAGAATAGACAAATCTAAGAGAAAGTAGATTAGCAGTTGCCAGAGAACAAGGGAGAAGGGAATGGACAAGGACTGCTAAACGGTATGAGTTTCCTTTTTGGGGTGATGAAAATGTTCTGGAATTAGAGAGGTGATGGTTATACAACCTTGTGGATATACTAAAAACCACTGAATTGTACACTTTAAGGTAGTGAATTTTAAATTAAAAAATGCACGGGCTTCCCTGGTGGCGCAGTGGTTGAGAGTCCACCTGCCAATGCAGGGGACACAGGTTCGTGCCCCGGTCTGGGAGGATTCCACATGCCACGGAGCGGCTGGGCCCAAGGGCCATGGCCGCTGAGCCTGCGCGTCCGGAGCCTGTGCTCCACAATGGGAGAGGCCACAACAGTGAGAGGCCCGAGTACCACAAAAAAAACAACAACAAAAAAAAAAACACACAATGAGGGACTTCCCTGATAGTCCAGTGGTAAAGAATCCGCCTTACAATGCAGGGGACGCAGGTTCGATCCCTAGTCGGGGAACTGGGATCCCACATGCCATAGGGCAACTAAGCTCGCGTGCCACAACTACTGAGCTTGCACACCTCAACTAGAGAGCCTGCGTGCCGCAAACTACAGAGCCCACGCACCCTGGAGCCTGCATGCCACAACTAGAGAAGAGAAAACTTGCATGCCACAACTAGAGAGAAGCCCGCGCACCACCACAAAGATCCCACATGCCTCAACAAAGATCCCACGAGCTGCAACTAGGACCCAATGCAGCCAAAAAATTTTTAATTTTTTTAAAACACCACACAATGAAATGTGACTCTACATCTTTTGAAATGTGACTCTACATCTTTTAGAATGTCTCAAAAGACTACACCTACACACACACACACACACACACACACACACACACACACACACACACAGACTGTACCAAATGTTGGCTAGGATGTGAAACACTGGAACTCCCATACACTGCTAGTGGAAATATAAAATAATACAACTTTGGGCTTCCCTGGTGGCGCAGTGGTTGAGAGTCCGCCTGCCGATGCAGGAGACACGGGTTCGTGCCCCAGTCCAGGAAGATCCCACATGCCACAGAGCGGCTGGGTCCGTGAGCCATGGCCGCTGAGCCTGCGCATCCGGAGGCTGTGCTCCGCAACGGGAGAGGCCACAACAGTGAGAGGCCCGCGCACCAGAAAAATAAATAAATAAATAAATAATATAATATAATATAACTTTGGAAAACAGTTGGCAGTTTCATAAAATATTAAATTCATTTACCATATGACCTAGGCATTCTACAACTAGATGTTTACCCAACAGTAATGAAAATATATATCCATATAAAGACATGTACATGAATGTTCCTAACAGCTTTATTTATAATAGCCAAAAACTGTAAACAACCCAAACGTCCAATGACAGAATAGACAAACTGGGGTATATAGCATTCAGCAAAAAAAAAAAAAAAAAGGAACTGAGTACTGAAACATGAAACAACATGGATGAATTGCAAATTATACTGAGTGAAAGAAGCCTGACAAAAATAATACATAAGATTATATTTGTATAAAAAAATTTAAATGTAAAATAAACTACAGTGAGATTGGTTCAAGATCCGGAGTAGAAGGACGTGCTCTCACTCCCTCCTGAGAGAGCACCGGAATCACAACTAACTGCTAAACAATCATCAACAGGAAGACACTGGAACTCACCAAAAAGGATACCCCACATCCAAAGACAAAGGAGAAGCCACAATGAGATGGTAGGAGGGGTGCAATCACAATAAAATCAAACCCCATATCTCCTCAGTGGGTGACTCACAAACTGGAGAACACTTATACCACAAGAGTCCACCCACTGGAGTGAAGGTTCTGAGCCCCACATCAGGCTTCCCAACCTGGGGATCCGGCAACAGAAGGAGGAATTCCTAAAGACTCAGACGTTGAAGGCTAGCGGGATTTGACTGCAGGACTTTGACAGGATTGGTGGAAACGGAGACTCCACTCTTGGAGGGCACACACAAAGTAGTGTGCACATCGGGACCCAGGGGAACGAGCAGTGACCCCATAGGAGACTGAACTAGAACTACCTGCTAGTGTTGGAGGGTCTCCTGCAGAGGCGGGGGTGGCTGTGTCTCACCGTGAGGACAAGGACAATGGCAGCAGAAGTTCTGGGAAGTACTCCTTGGCGTGAGCCCTCCCAGAGTCCATCATTAGCCCCACCAAAGAGCCCAGGTAGGCTCCAGTGTTGGGTTGCCTCAGGCCAAACAACCAATAGGGAGGGAACCCAGCCCCACCCATCAGCAGTCAGGTGGATTAAAGTTTTACTGAGCTCTGCCCACCAGAGCAACAGCCAGCTCTACCCACCACCAGTCCCTCCCATCAGGAAACTTGCACAAGCCTCTTAGATAACCTCATCCACCAGAGGGCAGACAGCAGAAGCAAGAACTACAATCCTGCAGCCTGTGGAACAAAAACCACATTCACAGAAAGACAGATAAGATGAAAAGGCAAAGGGCTATGTACCAGATGAAGGAACAAGACAAAACTCCAGAAAAACAACTAAATGAAGTGGAGATAGGCAACCTTCCAGAAAAAGAGTTCAGAATAATGATAGTGAAGATGATCCAGGACCTCGGAAACAGAATGGAGGCAAAGATCGAGAAGATGCAAGAAATGTTTAACAAAGACCTAGAAGAATTAAAGAACAAAGAGAGATGAAAAATACAATAACTGAAATGAAAAATACATTAGAAGGAATCAATACCAGAATAACTGAGGAGAAGAACGGATAAGTGACCTGGAAGACACAATGGTGGAATTCACTGCTGCAGAACAGAATACAGAAAAAAGAATGAAAAGAAATGAGGCCAGCCTAAGTGACTTCTGGGACAACATTAAAGGCAACAACATTCACATTATAGGGGTCCCAGAAGGAGAAGAGAGAGAGAAAGGACCTGAGAAAATATTTGAAGAGATTATAGTCAAAAACTTCCCAAACATGGGGAAGGAAATTGCCACCCAAGTCCAGAAAGCGTAGAGTCCCATACAGGATAAACCCAAGGAGAAACACACTGAGACACATAGCAATCAAATTGGCAAAAATTAAAGACAAAGAAAAATTATTGAAAGCAGCAAGGGAAAAACGACAAATAACATACAAGGGAACTCCCATAAGGTTAACAGCTGATTTCTCAGCAGAAACTCTACAAGCCAGAAGGGAGTGGCATGATATACTTAAAGTGATGAAAGGGAAGAAACTACAGCCAAGATTACTCTAGCCGGCAAGATCTCATTTAGATTCGATGGAGAAATCAAAAGCTTTACAGACAAGCAAAAGTTAACAGGATTCAGCACCACCAAACCAGCTCTACAACAAATGCTAAAGGAACTTCTCTAAGTGGAAAACACAAGAGAAGAAAAGAACCTACAAAAACAAACCCAAAACAATTAAGAAAACAGTAATAGGAACATACATATCAACAATTACCTTAAATGTGAATGAATTAAATGTTCCAACCAAAAGACACAGGCTTGCTGAATGGATACAAAAACAAGACCCATATATATGCTGTCTACAAGAGACCCACTTCAGACCTAGGGACACATACAGACTGAAAGTGAGGGGATGGAAAAAGATATTCCATGCAAATGGAAATCAAAAGAATGCTGGAGTAGCAATAGTTGTATCAGATAAAATAGACTTTAAAATAAAGAATGTTACAAGAGACAAGGAAGGACACTACACAATGATCAAGGGATCAATCCGAGAAGAAGATATAACAATTATAAATATATATGCACCCAACATAGGAGCACCTCAATATATAAGGCAACTGCTAACAGCTATAAAAGAGGAAATCGACAGTAACACAATAACAGTGGGGGACATTAAAACCTCACACCAATGGACAGCTCATCCAAACAGAAAATTAATAAGGAAATACAAGCTTTAAATGACACAACAGGCCAGACAGATTTAATTGATATTTATAGGACATTCCATCCAAACACAGCAGATCACACTTTCTTCTCAAGTGCGCACAGAACATTCTCTAGGATAGATCACAACTTGGGTCACAAATCAAGCCCTAGTAAATTTAAGAAAATTGAAATCATATTAAGCATCTTTTCTGACCACAACGCTATGAGATTAGAAATCAGTTACAGGAAAACAAATGTAAAAAACACAAACACAGGGAGGCTAAACAATACGTTACTAAATAACCAATAGATCACTGAAGAAATTAAAGGGGAAATCAAAAAATACCTAGAGACAAATGACAATGAAAACACAACGATCCAAAGCCTATGGGATGCAGCAAAAGCAGTTCTAAGAGGGAAGTTTATAGCAATACAATCCTACCTCAAGAAACAACAAACATCTCAAATAAACCATCTAACCTTACACCTAAAGGAACTAGAGAAAGAAAAACAAATCCCAAGTTAGTAGAAGGAAAGAAATAATAAAGATCAGAGCTGAAATAAATGAAATAGAAACAAAGAAAACAATACCAAAGATCAATAAAACTAAAAGCTGGTTCTTTGAGAAGATAAACAAAATTGATAAACCATTAGCCAGACTCATCAAGAAAAAGAGGGAGAAGGCTTCCCTGGTGGCGCAGTGGTTGAGAGTCCGCCTGCCAATGCAGGTGACACGGTTCATGCCCCGGTCTGGGAAGATCCCACATGCCACGGAGCGGCTAGGCCCGTGAGCCATGGCCGCTGAGCCTACACGTCCGGAGCCTGTGCTCTGCAACGGGAGAGGCCACAACAGTGAGAGGCCTGTGTACCGCAAAAAAAAAAAAGAAAAAGAAAAAGAGGGAGAGGACTCAAATCAATAAAATTAGAAATGAAAAAGGAGAAGTTACAACAGACACCGCAGAAATATAAACCATCCTAAGAGACTACTACAAGCAACTCTATGCCAATAAAATGGACAACCTGGAAAAAATGGACAAATTCTTAGAAAGGTATATCCTTCCAAGACAGAACCAGGAAGAAATAGAAAATATGAACAGACCAATCAGAAGTAATGAAATTGAAACCGTGATTAAAAATCTTCCAACAGGGCTTCCCTGGTGGCGCAGTGGTTGAGGGTCTGCCTGCCAATGCAGGGGACATGGGTTCGTGCCCCGGTCCAGGAGGATTCCCACGTGCCACGGATTGGCTGGGCCCGTGAGCCATGGCCGCTGAGCCTGCGCGTCTGGAGCCTGTGCTCCACAACAGGAGAGGCCACGGCAGTGAGAGGCCCGTGTACCGCAAAAAAAAAAAAAAAAATCTTCCAACAAACGAAAGTCCAGGACCAGATGGCTTCACAGGTGAATTCTATCAAACATTTAGAGAAGAGTTAACAGCCATCCTTCTCAAACTCTTCCAAAAAACTGCAAAGAAACACTCCCAAACTCATTCTATGAGGCCACCATCACCCTGATACAAAAACCAGACAAAAATACCACAAAAAAAGAAAATTACAGACCAATATCACTCATGAATATAGATGCAAAAACCCTCAACAAAGTATTAGCAAACAGAATTCAACAACACATTAAAAGGATCATACACCATGATCAAGTGGGATTTATCCCAGGGATGCAAGGATTCTTCAATATACGTTAATCAATCAATGTGATACACCATATTAACAAATTGAAGAATAAAAACCATATGATCATCTCAATAGATGCAGAAAAAGCTTTTGACAAAATTCAACACCTATTTACGATAAAAAACTCTCCAGAAAGTGGGCACAGAGGGAAACTACCTCAACATAATTAAGGCCATATACGACAAACCCACAGCAAACATCATTCTCAATGGTGAAAAACTGAAAGCATTTCCTCTAAGATCAGGACGAAGACAAGGATGTCCACTCTCATCACTATTATTCAACACAGTCTTGGAAGTCCTAGCCACAGCAATCAGAGAAGAAAAAGAAATAAAAGGAATACAAATTGGAAAAGAGGAAGTAAAACTGTCACTGTTTGCAGATGACATGATACTATATATAGAGAATCCTAAAGATGCCACCAGGAAACTACTAGAGCTAATCAACACCATGTGGTAAAGTTGCAGGATACACAATTAATGCACAGAAATCTCCTGCATTCCTATACACTAATGATGAAAAATCTGCAAGAGAAATTAAGGAAACACTCCCATTTACCATTGCAACAAAAAGAATAAAACACCAAAAAATAAACCTACCTAGGGAGACAAAAGACCTGTATGCAGAAAACTGTAAGACACTGATGAAAGAAATTAAAGATGATACAAACAGATGGAGCGATATACCATGTTCTTAGACTGGAAGAATCAATGTTGTGAAAATGACTATACTACCCAAAGCAATCTACAGATTCAATGCAATCCTTATCAAATTACCAATGGCATTTTTTACAGAACTAGAATAAAAAAATCTTAAAATTTGTATGGAGACACAAAAGACCCCGAATAGCCAAAGTGGTCTTGAGGGAAAAAAACGGAGCTGACTTCAGACTATACTACAAAGCTACACTAATCAAGACACTATGGTACTGGCACAAAAACAGAAATACAGATCAATGGAACAGGATAGAAAGCCCAGAGATAAACCCACACACCTATGGTCAACTAATCTATGACAAAGGAGGCAAGGATATACAATGGAGAAAAGACAGTCTCTTCAATAAGTGGTGCTGGAAAACTGGACAGCTACATGTAAAAGAATGAAATTAGAACACTCTGTAACACCATACACAAAAATAAACTCAAAATGGATTAGAGACCTAAATGTAAGACTGGACACTATAAAACTCTTAGAGGAAAACATAGGAAGAACACTCTTTGACAGAAATCGCAGCAAGATCTTTTTTGATCCAGCTCCTAGAATAATGGAAATAAAAACAAGAATAAACAAATGGGACCTAATGAAACTTAAAAGCTTTTCCACAGCAAAGGAAGATGAAAAGACAACACTCAGAATGCGAGAAAATATTTGCAAACAAATCAACGGACAAAGGATTAATCTCCAAAATACCTAAACAGCTCATGCAGCTCAATATTAAGAAAACAAACAACCCAGGGCTTCCCTGGTGGCACAGTGGTTGAGAGTCCGCCTGCTGATGCAGGGGACACAGGTTTGTGCCCCGGTCCTGGAGGATCCCACATGCCGCGGAGCAGCTAGGCTCGTGAGCCATGGCCCCTGAGCCTGCGCATCCGGAGCCTGTGCTCCGCAACAGAAGAGGCCACAACAGTGAGAGGCCCGCGTACAGCCAAAAAAAAAAGAAAGCAAACAACCCAATCCAAAAATGGGCAGAAGACCTAAATAGACATTTCTCTAAAGAAGACATACAGATGGCCAAGAAGCACATGAAAAGCTGCTCAACCTCACTAATTATTAGAGACATGCATATCAAACTACAATGAGGTATCACCTCACACCAGTTAGAATGGGCATCATCAGAAAATCTACAAGCAACAAATGCTGGGAAGGGCGTGGAGAAAAGGGAACCCTCTTGCACTGTTGGTGGGAATGTAAATTGATAAAGCCACTATGCAGAACAGTATGGAGGTTCCTTAAAAAACTAAAAATAGAATTACCACATGACCCACCAATCCCACTACTGGGTATATACCCAAAGAAAACCATAATTCATAAAGACACATGCACCCCAATGGTCACTGCAGCACTATTTACAATAGCCAGGACATGGAAGCAACCTAAATGCCCAGAAACAGACGAATGGATAAAGAAGATGTGGTACATATATACAACGGAATATTACTCAGCCACAAAAAGGAACAAAATTGAGTCATTTGTAGAGACGTGGAGGGATCTAGAGACTGTCATACAGAGTGAAGTAAGTCAGAAAGAGACAAACAAATATCGTATATTAACACATATATGTGGAACCTAGAAAAACGGTACAGATGAACCGGTTTGCAGGTCAGAAATAGAGACACAGATGTAGAGAACAAACGTATGGACACCAAGGGGGAGAAAGTGTTGGGGGGTGATAGTGGTGGGATGAATTGGGAGATTGGGATTGACATGTATATGCTAATATGTATAAAATGGATAATTAATAACCTGCTGTATAAAAAAATTCAAAAAAAAATTTTAAAAAATAAAAATAAAATTTAAGAAAAATAAAATAAACTATAGTGATAGAAAGCAGGCAGGGAGGGGGCACTCACAAAGGGACACAATGAGGAAACTTTGGAGGTACTGAATATGTTCACTGTCTCAACTGTGGTGATGGTTTCATGTGTGAATACATAGCTAGAAATTTATCAAACTGTACACTTTCAATATATGCAGTTTATTGTATATCAAGTATACCTTAATAAAGCTGTGTAGAAAAAAAGAATCTAAAAAAACAAAACCACAACATATATAAATTTGGGTGATGCAGTTAAAGCTTCAGAAGAAACTTCGTAACTCTGTTATACTAGAAAAGGTATATAACCCATGTTAAACTAGAAAATGGAGAGCAAAGTAAACACAAGGTTAATAGAAAGAAAGGGATAATAAAGAATAGAATAGAAAACACAGAGAATAATACATTTAGCACAGGCCACTTGTCAGTGCAACCACCCAAGTATAAACTTCAGAATGCCACTACTACTGTACCTCCATGAAGGAAAGTGGCTGGGGCTCCAGCCATTCGTTTGAGCTCTTGAGCCTGGTAAGTCTGTCAGTTATCACATCACTGTCTGAACTTTTCATTGTGTTCACAAATAACAGAGCCCCTAGAAAAACTAAGAAATCAGCTTACTTAGTAACGAGAATTCAGATTTATTCTCTTCTATTTGATTAATAATCACTATTCGTGGCCGTGAACGGACGTGGAACGGATTCTGAACTTTAGACACCCACACTTTCCCTAAGGAGAGGGGCCTTCACCCAGGATTCTGCTGGTGTCTTCCGAGCCAGCCTCCTTTAAGCAGGGGAGCTCTCTCCAGACCCACCCGCCGTCCCCTCGAATCCCAGGCTTCCCACAACGTGGCCCAATGGAGCCGGTGTGGCAATTCTCAGCCTGGCCTCTAGGAGTCGCATCTGCAGTTTTCGGAGTGGGCAGAGTTGCAGCCTTCTGACTCCTGAAGCACACCCAGGATGGGCTTCTCACAGAAGGAAGGGCTTTTGAACACAATTAGCTTGTCTTCAAGCTCTGAGAGTCCCAAACCGCCACCCCCAGCCCCGTCCAGACCCGTCCAGCCCGTGCCTGAGGGAGAAGCACCCACGACCCCGCCCCTTCCCTCCTACCCCGCTGGCAAGGTGCGTGTGGCCTCCGCCCGGCCTGGAGGAAAAGCTGCAGGCCGCGACAGGTACCTCAGCTCCCCTCCCTCGACTGGCAGGGCCTTCGGTTCTCTGGCACCACGACAGGGCCGGGCCCGACAGCCCACGGCGCCTGAGTCGTCAGCTGCGGCGGGAGAGTGAGCCCGTCCCACCTGAGGTCCAGTCAGCTCGAGCCCGTCGCCTCGGTAGATTAAGAACGTTTCGTGTCCAGAGATTCGGTCGAGGCACCCCGCGACCCCTCCGCCGCGGCGCCGCCGAGGCGGCCGGTGGACTCCGAATTCCGCGGGACCGCCCGGTCCGGAGACTCGGCCGCTGCGTCCCTGAGTCCCGCGCAAATGCGCTACCGCAGACCAGCCTGGCTGAGAAGAAACCAGAAAAGTCGTAGCTCCGGCGCCCAACGGCTGGTAGTGGTCTGCGGTCGGGGCCGTAGCGCTTCTCGGTGACGGGCAGCTGCCGCAGCCAATAGCTGGGCTCGTCGCCCTCTCGCCCCGCCTCCCCCCGCGTCCGTTGACCGCCGCATGCGCTTCAAGCCAGCTTTTGGTTGAGTGTTGGGCTCCTTCCCGAGAGCAAGGGGGCTTTTCCTGGTCAGGCCCGCCGCGATCCCCCAAACCCTCTGCCCCTCCTGTGCGTGTCCGCAGCCAACCAGACTGGACATTAACACACCCTCCCTCGCCCTCAGTAACCCCGCTCCAGGGAACCCCCGTGGGCCAAATCGCTGCGAAGGGAGTGGCGGGCTAGGGGCTCCTTGGAAGGACGAGTGTTTGTGGAGTTTGTCCCGATGAGGAGGGCCCAAGAAGACTTGGGAACCTGTGCGGAAAATGTCGCTTTAGGTTCCTTAAGGTGTTTTTAGTCCCCTGGGGTATTGATCAGTGTCCATAGTTGGTGCTGATGTTGGTCAGTGGGAAAGGAACGTGAGGACTCATGACCAGTATATCTCATTTAGTCTTGTTTACTTCAGTAGTTCTCCATTTCGTCAGGTTTTTAATTTTTTTTAGTTTTAATCCTAGGTGATTCTGATGCAAACTATTGACACAGATAGAAAATTACGAGCTGTGATTTTCCAAACTCATAACCCTCTCTGTGAACTGATTTTCTATGATTCTGTTTTCCTCTTGAGTATTGGTGGGCACTGGATGATGGAACTCCATTTTCACCCTTCATCTTTTCAAAGTGCACATGCTGATATTAAAGCTGTCCAGGGTGTCTTAGGGACATTTGTATTCACAGGGCTTTTAAAAGCTAGCCAGAGCAGATGGTTTCAACTGCAGTTCCCTTTTTCAGGGCTGAGGGAGCATGAGCCATTTGCAGAACTTACTGTTAGATACACTCCTGGGAACGAAGCATGTAGACAGTGCAGCCCTCATCAAACTCCAGGAGCCGAGCCTATGTGTAGCATCACCTGGATTTAGTGTAAGAAAAAAACAGGCTTGGGCATAAGAGTTTAAATCTTTTTCTGTAAAGGCCATAGACAGTACATAAAAGAATGGGAGTGACTATGTTCCAATAAAACTTTATGAACACTGAAATTTGAATTTCATGTAATTTTTACATATCACAAAATATTATTATTTTGATTTTTTTTTCAACTACTTAAAAATGTAAAAACCATTCTTCATTTGCAGGCTTACAAAAACTGGTAGTGGTACAAATTTGGCCAGTCCACCATAGGTTGCCAACTTCTAGTCTATTTAACCTCTGCAGGTAATGCCCAGTGATGTCCGAACACTTGTGGATGGATTTGCCAAGAACCCTTTGAAAACCAGAAGAGAAGGATTGTATTTCAAGGAGAAGGACTACAAATGTGTCCGGGCAGATGACTATTCTCTTTATGCTAAGAGTGTGAGGGTTCGAGATTTGAAGACAACTTTGTAAAAACCTTAAGAAAAGAATTTGACTCCAGTTTTCAGTTCCTCTCCTGATACTATCTTTAAAACAGACTAAGCCTGTTACTGCAATGGCAATGTTTGAGATAGCAGTCTAGTGCCAGGAAGGCACATGTAAAAGAAAGTACTAACAGAGAGCCTAGTTCTGAGAAATGTTCATTCCAGAATTTATCAACTGAACCTTGCCTGAACTGTCTCTTTCCACTGTAATTATTCCTCATACTCCACCTTCTCCTTCTTTAAAAAACAAAGTGATATTACTCTTGTGCTTAAAACGTCTGTTGGTTCACTGTTGCCTATAAGGAATTAAGGGGATGACAGTCATATTTCTGTATGCCCTATATGATGGGTTAGGCACACTTCACCCACATTATAAAATAAGTAGCCTCATTTACAGATGAGGAAACTGAGGCTTAACCAGGTTAAATAACTCTTCCATAGTCATACAGCAGAAAATGGAGGTGCTGGGATTCAAGCCCAGAGCTATCTAATTCCAAAATGTATTTCCTTTCCGTGACATCTGTTGTTCTCACTGGGATAGGGGTATATTACAATCAATTCAGGAGCTTTTTTCAGAATACACATGCTGTTATTACAACAGTCTAAAACTTTTTGACAACTAAATCAGTGAAAAAGAGCGGAGAGTCCAAAAACAAACATAATGAATATGGAAGTCAGGAAATGGTGAAAAATGTGGCTGGCGCGTAACTTCTTGTCCTGTAACTAGAACCAAGAGAAGGGCATTCTGTTTTATTTTTATCCAGGAAAATACTGGTGTGGTTGTTGTGAAGACCCGTCTGTATCTTCTGGTGGCAACTTACACTGAGGGCATGTATCCTAGTGTCTGTGTGGAAGCCACAGAGAAATTGGGTAAGTTTGCTCCCAATGCCTGTCTTTGTTCCCTGTGGTAGTCAAGTCTTCTGACTGCAAGTAACCCAATCAAACCAGCTAGGGTAGAAAGGAGGAATTTATTGGAAGGGTACCAGGGTTACTTATATAACCGGTGAAAGGACAGAGTGCAGCTGAGCCACAAGGAAAATGGATTCCAGGGACTGGAACACTGCTAGCACTCTACTCTAGTCTCTCCTCCTAAGAGGGTCAGCTTTGTTCCATCCCATTGCAGACTGCCTCCTTTCCTAGTGGTGTCATGGTCAAGCCTTGCATCCTATCTCTTAATTTCTTTTAGAACCCTGATCTGACAAGTCTTAGATCATATAATTTACCTTTATATCAGTCAGCTGGGGTTAGGAGGTGGGAAAGGCAGGGTTAAAAAGCAGAGATGTAGTTGCTGGGGGCCATCCTCTATACAAGGATTTTCTACAGAAAAATAAATTACTGTGAGCCAGGCTTATTGGTGTCTGCTGCATTCCCCTTCCATGTCTCTACATTTTAAAATAAAGATCTAATGTAGAACTAACTGGGAAATTATATCTATGAGAGTTGAGCTTAATAAACGATAAATTGTATCTGTGTTTAGATTTTTTAATCTAAATTTAAATTTCTTTTTTTTAGCAGTTTTAGTAGTCACTTTTAAAAAATATATTTATTTATTTGGCTGTGCCAGGTCTTAGTTGCAGCAGGCAGGCTCCTTAGTTGTGGCATGCAAACTCTTAGTTGCAGAATGCATGTGGGATCTAGTTCCCTGACCAGGGATCGAACCCAGGCCCCCTGCATTGGGAGCGCAGAGTCTTATCCACTGTGCCACCAGGGAAGTCACCTAAATTTAAATTTCTAAAAAAAAGTTTTTGTTGGAGTTGCTTGAACACTCCTTTGAGATAGGAGAATCCTCCATCTACTTCTGCTAGTGAGGAAAGCAGCCAACCTTTCATTCTTTCAACGAATTCTCAGTGACGACCTACATGTATGTGCACTGCACTATTCTAATAAACTAGGAAATCAAAGCTGGTTAAGATAGTCTCTGCTTTCCATGCCTCTATACGATACTGCTGCCCTATCTGCCTGAAATATCTTCCCTTTCTGTCCCTGCCCTTTCACATCCAGTTGGCAAATTCCTAATTATCATTGAAAACCCAAATCAGATCTTGGGCTTCCCTCTACTGTGCTATGTATTTTATGCATACCTTTATTATTACTGACATTAGAGTCCTTTGTTTACCTTGATTGTGAGTCCCTAGAAGGCAAAAATTTCGTCTTAATCCAGTCCCTAAAACAGTGTCTAATGATGAGTAGGAAATTAATGCATGTTTGATGAACAAATAAATGAATGACCTCTGCCTAGCAGAATCTGGGAGGGCACCAGACAGCGGAATCTTTTTTTTTTTTGATTAATTTTTATTGGAGTATAGTTGCTTTACAATGTTGTGTTGGTTTCTACTGTACAGCAAAGTGAATCAGCTATACGTATACATATATCCCATCTTTTTTGGATTTCCTTCCCATTTAGGTCACCACAGAGCATTAAGTAGAGTTCCCTGTGCCATACAGTAGGTTCTCATTAGTTATCTATTTTATACATAGTATCAATGGTGTATATATGTCAATCCCAATCTCCCAATTCCTCCCACCCGCTCCTTTCCCCCTTCGTACCCATAGTTTGTTCTCTACATCTGTGTCTCTATTTCTGCTTTGCAAATAAGATCATCTACACCATTTTTCAGACAGCTGAATCTTAAAGGATTAATTGAGAAATTAACTACCATCACAGAAACTACACACACACAAAATGTATATAAGTACAGACCTTCACAGTTGTCATAAATAGTTCCCTGGCATGGATTGTCATAAACCATGCTACATGGCTGGCAATGAGGTATTCTAGGAGCAAATAGGACTGAGCGTAGGCAAGACACAACTTAGGAAGCACCTAACAGGAGGGGTGATTTCCAGCATGGGAGGAACAGGCAATTACAACCACCGAGGATCTTTCCTGAGCAGGTGTCAGGATTTAAGGGAGGTTCAGTTTCAGTAGCGTAGGGCAGGAGCAGGAGGACGGAATGGAGACTTGTATATCTGGGCTAATTATCGAATTAAAGCTATCCAGAAAAGGAAGCCAGGAAAATGAGCAAATAGGCTCTAAAGAGGCCAGACGCTATCCGGTCAGCTGTGGCCCAGGGCTAATTCCCCAGGTATCCTGTGGAGAAGACCAGAGAAGTTGCCTGCCCACTGTAATGTAGATTCTGTGGCTGGCACCAAGGAGTGCTTAGGGCCACAAGAGACTCCAAAGAACGTGTGTTATTTAGAAGGACAGGGCTGACATCATTCCACTAAGATCTCACTACTCTGGGAAGGGATCGGCTATCTTGGAAGTGACTGAATGCTCATGAGGGATGGATGAGGCTGATATCCACTCAGGAGCCAGTTACTTATCTCATGTCTCTTTTTTTTTTTGGCTGCGCCCACATCGCTGGCGGGTTTTGCAACCAGGGATTGAACCTGGGCCACCGCAGTGAAAGCGCTGAGTCCTAATCACTGGACCTCCAGGGAATTCCCTCATGTCTCATTACTCTATTTCCTTGACTTGTTTTTCTTTTAATTATATTTTTCTCTTTCAAAAATTATGCATGACAATTACAGAAAATTTGGGAAATAAAGAACTATTACAATTTTTTATTATGAAAGATTCTAGGAGCATTGTGTGTGTGTATATATAGATACACAAATATATATCTCCCCTAATAGACAATGAACTCCTTGAAGTCAGGGATTGGGTCTTAACTATCCAGTCATCCTTGTATCTCCAAGTACTTAGCACAGTGCCTAGCACGTGGTAGTTACGAACATTTATGGAATAAATGAATGAATCATATTGTGATAATGTACTGTTCATAAGTAATAACTATATTCTGTTTTCTTTCAGGAGAATATCTAAGAAGAAAAGGAAATTAAGTCATCAGAGGACTATGAAAGACAGCTTTTATGATTTTAGAAGAAAACTATAGATCCTAAAGAAAAAGTAATGCCTTATATTGTGGTTGAAAAATACTAGGCAGAAGATACTGAAAAGGAAGAATGAGTTAAGGAAGCAATTTTTCTTATTTCAAGAGATCCTCTTCTTTAATTGGAATTACTTAGTCCACTTTATTTGTTCCTTTTTTTTTTTTTAGTGTTGGTCATTGGCATGAATGTGAGGCATTTCACAGGGCATATGATAGTTTCACAGGGCATTTCTGTTGGGAGACTCCTCCATGAGTCTCTGTATTCCCACACATCTTGCTAGGTATGCCAAGAATACAAGGCCCTAACCACTCTTCATGCAGACCATTTCAGGGTTATGTTGCAGGAAGCAACCTTGAAAAATGAAGTGATGTCTCCCTTCAGAACCAAGGGCAAGCTTGCTTACTGCTTGCTCTGAAAGAGGTAGATTCCCTGAATTCAGTGTTCCTGTCCTAGAGTGCAGCTCACTGCATGTGTGGCATCTATCTGGTCCACATCACCCCTGTGGGACCTGGGGAAAAGGGGAACCAATGTAAAGACCACCCAACAACAGGCCACTCATCAAGGTATCTGAGGGACACACTGCACTCCCCACCATCTGCAGGCATCTGATTTTGTTGAGCACTGGAAAGGTCTTCCCAAAAATCAACTCAAAAAGATTTCTGACTCCACCTCCCTCACTTCCTCCTAGTCCACACAACTTAGTGGGGTCAATGAATACAGCCTTCCCCAGAAAGGGTTCATCTCCTCTTGGTCACCTCCTGGGTGATGATCAGAATGATGAGGGTAGAGAGTATATATAACCTATTTTGAAAATTCAGGATTCTACCCTGATCATTCCTGGCCATGGTGCATCTTTCTTTCTCCTAATAGCAACCCCAGGCCAGTCTGTTTGTACAGCTTCCAAGTGTCCCTAGGGAGGGAATACCATAGGCCACTGGCATTTCTTGACATTACCATGCAGTTTTCTGAATTCCAAAAGCATGCTATCTGAGGCAAAGTGTCTTTCGTTAATGTTTATAAAATTCTCCCACTTTCAGGTTTTGTATAACAGCCTTTCAAGGAGCTTACCTCCAATACAATTCCTTTTCTGAGCTTGGGTGCCAAGAACTACAGATTTGTTCTGGGTGGTCAAGCTGACCACTGTCCGTTCATTCATTTATCTGTTCAGCTGCTTGATTCTTTTCTGAGTTAGAGGTAAAAGTACATTTAAAATTTACTTATTTAGCATTCGTTGAGTAGTCTACTGTGTGCTAGGTACTGTTGATACAAAAGTAAATAATATATACACCCCACCGCAGATAGGATTACAATTTAGTGAAGAAAATTTATAAATGAGTCACATTACCATGTGACAAATGCTGTAACAGATAGAAAAAAAGAACTGTAAAGCACAAAGCCTAAAGCAATCAACTGTGCATTCAGGAGCCTGAAAATGCATTTGAAGTGAATCTGGAAGAATAAGTAAGTACAGAAGAGAGCGAAAAGCATTCCAGGTTTAAGGAATAGCATATGCAAGTTCCTGTTGTGTGAAAAGAATGGTGAGAGGTTCAGTGTGGCTGGAAAATAGTATGTATGAGAGAATGATAAATGCAACTGGGAAGATGGATGGGGCCAAAGGAGAAAAGGCTACTTTCTTCAGGGTAACTCAAAGGACATCAAGCAGTGTTGCGGTATAAACAGTACTTTTTGAAACTTTTATAATTTTGATTGCAAAAGTAATATACACTCATAAAAACACTTGAGAAAATAAGTTACTCATAATTTCACATTAAATGAAAACAACTGTTGATAGTTTTTGTTATTTTCTTCCAGTCTTTTTTCAGTGCACATAATATATACATTTTTTTTATAAATCTATAGTTTTATTGAGACAAAAACTGACAGTGTTGGTATGAAGTTTAACATTTAAACAAAAGTTTTCACAGAAACCTAACACATGCCTAAAAAGATTTTACAACAGAGTTCTAGATGCAGGTCTAAATGATGTCAAGAACTGATGGATCTCATGATTCAAGACAGCATTTTGGGTTTTAGTTAATTATTAGGATTAAAAAAATTTGTTTTGTTTTAAAGTGAACCACTGCCCCAGTATGAAAATTTAATCTCCTGACACCAGGGCTTCAGAAATCATTCAACTCTTGAAGTGACTCTGAACTTGTGCTGTCAGTGACTGAACCCTGCCACCAATGGTCTCAAAGTTCAAAAAACAGAGGCTCCAAGAGTTTTCCACCCTAAGAGCACCGGCCCTTGTCTTTGCCTACTCTCCCATCTCCTATACCACCCTCTGCCCTTCCCCAAATACTTCAGCCAGTGGCTTGGATAGAGAAGCTGATATTTATAACTTCAAAATCGGAAAAGAAAGGGTCTTCTTGTCAATTTCAAGAATTAGCACCTCTAAGACAGAATGATCTGCCTGTGTATACAACTCCAATAAGACATTTCCTCCTCAACCAGTTTCCATCCCCCAAATGGCAGCTTTGGTAACTTCTTAACTGGGAAGTTAAGAAGTTACCAAAGCTTAATGCTTTTTGGGAACAGCATTAAGCTCAGGCAGGGAACACCTTGGCTTCTAAGTTTCAGGCATTCACAGCTTTTAAACAGTCTCTCAGAGACCTCATTTAGGTTGCCAATGACATTTTTTGAAAGGATGAAATATTCTGGACACAGAACCAAATCATCATTAGTTGTTCTTTCCTTTGTTTCACCATTTCCCCCCAACAGGCCCCGAATTTTAACAAAAATGACCCTAACCCATCTCCCTTCTTTCCCACCCCATCCCTCCCACCCCAAATAATACACCAGAAATAGCCAAAAACTACATACATGCTACGCTGTAAAAATGCAGAGTTAACACTATTGGGAAGAAGGTTGTGGGTTGTGGAGATGCTCTTTGAAGATCTACAGTATCTTTTGCTCTCCCACATCCCATTCTGCAAGTTTTGTCCTTCATAGAAGGCCCTTTGCTTTTCTCAGCAAAGTTCAGAATGGGTTGTCTTGAAACACTGACCCTCCTTCCCCTCCACTGGGATGGGTGTGCAAACTATACAGCATGTAGCAGCTTTAAAGCACTTGGGCTGCTGTAGGGCACAGAAACTATACTGGCTCTTTAAAGGACATCTTCTCAAGCCCCCTCTACAGTGTCAAGACAAGTAGAACTCCTTCTTTCCCCACTTGAAACCCACAGTCAGATGTGACAGGGGCTGGTACTCAGGAGAGTTAATTCTTGTCATCTTTTTTGTCATCATCCTCCGAGGGGTAGGAATGCTACGTCAGCCTTTCCTCATAGGAGGATATGACAACCTGTGGGCACTTGACATTGGCTTCCTTGGCAGGGACCAGGTGAGCCTCATCAGAGTTTTTCCATTTCATCAGGAACATGAGTTCTCCACTGGAGTCTGTAGTTCCAATAATCCGCTCCGATTCCAAACCCCCGGCAAAGCCTTGTGGCTTTTCTGACTCTTCTTTCTTCTTCTTTGGGTCGCTCTCCTCCCCCTTATCTTCCGCATCAGAATCAGCTTTGCGCTTGCCTCCCTCTGATTTATGTCTCGTGTGCTGTTTTCTGTGACTGCAGGAACTCGGCAATGAGGTCGGGGCGATCCAGGTTTTCTTCTGGCTCCCAAGTGTCGTCCTCATCTGAGAACCCCTTCCACTTTAGGAGGTACTCCACTTTGCCCTTTACCACTCGACGGTCGAGAACTTTTTCCACCACATATTCTTCTTCCTCTTCTTCTAGCACCTCCTCCACTTTCTTCTTGTTTTGTTTTTTCCCCATAGTGCCCACCAGCTTTCTGGTATAAAGGGTGACGCTGCTCAGAGCAGCGCCCACGAGCCCGAGAGGAATCGGTGCCGTGCTACTGGCGCGTCTTGTCGGGCCGGCCAGGGGAGTGGCGACCATAATATATACATTATAACCTAACCTAAATCATCAACACAGATGGTTGACAACCCACCCTGTTCATATAGCATAATGTTATAAAATCTTGTATTTCATTTAAAATTGCTTAGAAAATTTTAATTGCTTAGAAAATATTTTAATCATTGCATATCACATGGTATTCCTCTTTGTTAGATATTTATGTTATATCCACTTTTTCACTTTGTAAATAACGCTGCAGTTTACAACTTTTACATAATTCTTTGTGTCTCTGATTATTTCCTTAGGTCTGGAAGTGGAGTTTCAGGGTCAGAGTATGAGCAACTTTACAGCTCTCTGTAGTTTTGTTGTTGTTTTGTTTTGTTAACAGAGAAGTTTTACACCATGGTTAATAAGAGGCAGGGGTTTTTGTGGGGGTAGGTGGGCGGGGAGGGAGTTATTTGTAATTCAGCTGTTAACTCATCAGTTTCCTATGCTTGTGGGATTGGGTCTGAGGCAATCTTACCAAGTGCCTCAGTAAATGAGAAAGAGAGGAAATGCAGTCAATTGAACTGGCTGAGTCAGAGACCAGAGAGGCAGGTTACTATTTGAATCCAGACAGTGCTAAATCATGGTGACATTGGACAGTTGCTCCTGTATGATACAGAGATACTCATGAGGTTTGCAGGACAAGCCAGGAAACATTTGGGGACTTCTAGATACAACTCCAAAGGAGTCCAGGCATGCCAAGGCCCAGAGCTAAACAGAAAGCTGGGCTATCAATGCTTCAGGCTGAAGTCACACTCTATTATCAAAACAGAGTGGACTAGAGCAGAGATATGCAAAGAATAGCACTCAGACCCACAAGACTAGAACATCTGAACACGCTGATGTGTGTAGAAGGGAGATGTAACCATAAAAAGTGGAAGCTGGTCAGCCAGGGAAGCCTAGAAAAGGAGTCATGGGAGCAAAGGCTGGTTGGGCCATTCCAGGTGGGAGGATCTTTGAGCAAACAATTCAAGTTGTCTGGTATTTTCTAGCAGCAACTTTCTGACAGCAACTGGGTGTCCTAGAATTCAATCCCATTTTGAACTAACTACCTGGGGTTAGTGCAGACCCTACAGGTTAAGGGGCTCAGCCCTGTAAGACTGCCTTCACCTCAGAAGCCAGCCACAACTCCCAGGTCCTCAGGTTACCCACACTTCTGACTTGGCTACAAATTTGGGGGTTCCCTTGACCACCCACCCTTCAGGTTTGATAATTTCCTAGAATGACTCAAAGAACTTAAGTGCCATACTTATGATTACAGTTTTATTATAAAGGATACAACTCAGGAGCAGTCAAATGTAAGAAATACTTAGGGCATGGTAGCAGAGGCAGGAATGGGCTCAGACCTTCCATGCTCTGGTGCACCACTGTCTCAGTACATCATTGTGTTCACCAACTAGGTAGCTCTCCAAACCTCATTGTTCCAGGGTTTTTATATGGTGGTTTCATTAGTGGGCATGAATAATTAAGTCAGTGGCAACCTGATTGAACTTAGTCTCCAGTCCCTCTCCCCTCCCCAGAGATCAGGGGTTGAGGCTGAAAATTTCAACCCTCTAATCTAATTGACTAGTGACTAGCCCCCATTCTAAAGGTATCCAGCCCCTCATTAGCATGAATAACAAAAGACACTCCTATCATTCACAAAATTCCAAGAGTTTCAGGAACTCTGTGCCAGGAACCAGGGACAAAGGCTAAATATATTTTATTATATCACTTCTGATCTTCATGGCAAGGTTGTACCAGGTATAGAGGTGGATATATCTTGCTGTCTTAGCCAGATTAAGTATTTAACATTCAATTCATCTCAATCATCCCACCTTGTCCAGAATCTTCGCTCACCATTTGGCTTTCCATGTAGATCTAACTATAGATTTTGGGGTCAGACCTCTTGCCAATGATTCCTCCTTTTAAATTAGCACATTGACATCTGAATGTTATAACTTAGTTATGTGGACTGTACACCTACTCTCCACATGCTGACAAGCTGGGGTTTTGAGCCTACAAGGCAGAAGGTCTGACCCTGGATCACAGTGATCTCTAAAGTACTGAAGGCCATCATGAAGCCTCTTGGCTACTTACCAGCATTTCCCAGACGCACGCACACTGCACTGTTGGGTGCCTAGTGGGAGCCCTTTTCATAAACCTCATCAAGGCAAATGCCTCATTGTCTGGAACCCTCCTATGTAAGGCGGTCCAGTTGCTTCCTACAATTCTCACTACAAAGTTCCAGTTGGGCTTAGCTACTCAGGGAGACCCACAAAAGGGACCCTTTGATGGTAGCTACACAGTACCTGTGGAAGTGCCCAGGGAGCAGGTGATCTTCTGAAACAGCGGTCTCCAAATCAGGGAAATGTGTCCTGGTAGTTCACAAAGACTTTAAATGGCACATACAGGCATCAATGGACTTAAGGGGTTCATTTTTCCCAGATCTTTAACTTCCATGTGTACTTTCCTAAAATTTATCTGTTGTGATTGAGCAGTAATGCCAGTTCTTCTCCTGCATCTCCCATCTCCAACCGCCTTTCTCCCAGTATACAAAAGAAAGGCCTACTCTCATCCAGTCCCAATCTTACTGTGATGCTTGGCTTGGAGGGTAAAAACTGCAGGGTGCCAAAGGAAAGGAAAATTCTCAATGTTTTTAAATTTAATGACCTCTTCTGTCCTCCAGTGTCAAAAATACATCATATGTGAAGAAGAGTCCCAAGAGAATATTGCAAAAACAGCATCACTGAGAAATAGTGAAAATCTTTGTATCATAATTCATTTAGGAGAGAAAGACTCCTTGTCTTTATGTTTCTTAAAATTCAGAAGCAAGACAGTTATCATAAGGACATGAATTAATATGATTACTTGAGGGACTTCCCTGGTGGTCCAGTGGTTAAGACTTTGCCTTCTAATGCGGGGGGGTGCAGGTTCGATCCCTGGTTGAGGAGCTAAGATCCCACACACCTTGTGGCCAAAAAAACAAAAAAAGATTACTTGAAAAATGAGAAATTTTTCTGATAGAAAGTAATTTGACTTGGCTGATTAGTTTAAAACAATGATGGCTGGCTTTGCCAATAAGAATGTCACAGCTGTTTTTCATAAATGGGTTAAGTCTACAACTCCAAAATATTAATAAAAATGTATTTAGTTTTTTAATTAATTTTTACTGGAGTATAGTGATTTACAATGTTGTGTTAGTTTCTGCTGTACAGCAAAGTGAATCAGTTATACATATACAATTATCCACTCTTTTTTAGATTCTATTCCCATATAGGTCATTACAGAGTACTAAGTAGAGTTCCCTGTGCTATACAATAGGTTCTTATTAGTTACCTATTTTATATATAGTAGTGTGTATATGTCAATCACAATCTCCCAATTTACCCCTCCCCTCCCCTAATAAAAATATATTTAAAGCACATGATAAGGTAAAAGGATTTGGTCCAAAAATTGTCTTAGCAAAAGTGTATTGGAATTAACACTTTTACTTTCCATATCTTCCTGAGTATATCAATTTAAACAAGGTGCCTCGGGGCTTCCCTAGTGGTGCAGTGGTTAAGAATCCGCCTGCCAATGCAGGGGACATGGGTTCGAGCCCTGGTCTGGGAAGATCCCACATACCGCGGAGCAACAAATCCCAGGGGCCACAACTACTGAAGCCTGCGCGCCTAGAGTCCGTGCTCCACAACAAGAGAAGCCAACACAATGAGAAGCCCACCCACGGCAACAAAGAGTGGACCCGCTCGCTGCAACTACAGAAAGCCTGCACACAGCAACGAAGACACAACGCAGGCAAAAATAAATAAATAAAATAAATTTATAAAATAAATAAATAAAAATAAAGTGCCTCTAAGTGAAAAAGTAGCAGAAATAATTAATAATCATTTGATAAATCTTTGCAAAGATTTGTTGGCATAATCCCAGAAGCTGAGAACCAGAATGACACTTATGACTGGGTAACTAATCCTTTACAGGTTGAGTGGTTTCCAAATCTTTGCTTTCAACAGAATTGAAGGAATACCTAATTAATTTGCCAGCTAATAGATCACTGAAAATAGTTTTTGATGATAGATCATTATATGGTTTTTATCATATAACTCAGAGGTATTCAAATAATTGGCTGACATTCCTATAATGAAATTTCTTTCCCATCTAATTTATGCAAATTAGGTTTCTCAGAGCTTGTCCATAAAAATGAAAAACAGGAAGAAATTAACGTTGAGCCCAGTCTCATTCTAGCAATAATTAATATTCATCCACAGATATAATAATTATTTAGAAAAATTCAGCTTCACCAACAGTCCAATAAAATTTTACTTTTTATGTTCAATAATTACTAATATTTAAAATAATACTTTTATTTTTGGCGGCACCATGTGGCTTATGGGATTTTAGTTCCCCAACCAGGGATTGAACCCAGGCCCTTGGCAGTGAGAGCAGAGTCCTAACCACTGGACTGCCAGGAAATTCCCCTGAAATAATACTTTAAAAAACATAAAAATAATTAAAAATAATGTTGTTTTGATCAGCTGTGCACTAATAATACTGTAATGATAATTAAATCCAGAAGAAATTTAACACTTATAGCCCTATAGTCACAGTAAATAAAATATATGTCGGATTACATATATTTTGTTGCAGATAAGAATGATCAATAAAGCATAAAATATAGCAGATGTAATTCTTATGTAGAATGAAAATGTAAACATTGGAAGAAAAATAAAACTTTTAAAACTTCTAACTGTTTAAAGAAGAACTTGTTTGGGTACTTTTTAGTGGATGATTATAGTATCAAATTGCTCTGAAATCTTAATTCCACTTGACACATTTAAAAGCCGATATAAGAGTTTTAAATTCAATATTTATGACCAGAAATCATATCTTTTGCACTACTTAAATTTAAGATGAAATATTTTAGATCTCAACTTAAAAATGTGAGAGGGGACACATAGTTTTTGAAAAGGCTTTTTGTCTATTTGCAAATAAAAAAGTGTGAAAACCACTGCCTGGAGTAAGAAATGTCTTGAGCCCTGAGCGATATGGATGCCCTAGGCCCATAGGCCCAGGAAGATGGCAGGGGCAGGTAACCAAACAGGCAACTCCACCAAGCGGACTCCAAGCCTTTTCCTCTCCTAGAGCCTTCCTGAATCCCTGTTCCTGGGATTCGCCCTGCCACCCTAAGGATGGAGTACCCATGGAGAGAGGGGAGGAAGAGCCCAGAGAGTCATGCAGGGACAGAAGCTGGCACAGTACCCAGAGCTGAACTGCCCCAGCTTCTCTAGGGAAAGGTCAGCCCTTAGCTGTTCCAGAACCATGAGTCACCACTGTGCTGCTGGGCTGCCCTAGCTTGGGCTTGGTTACCACAGAAACTGCTGTGTTAAGGTGACTCAGCTGAACTGTGCAGAACCCTTCAAAGGACATCTGGGAGAGATTATAGCCCCACCCCCATTTACCTTTCAGGATAAGCAGCGGCAGCTGTACCCTCACATCAGTTGGGTTTCTGGGACACATGCTTCTACCTCATTCCTACACAGAAGATCTTTCTTGTTCTGCTAAAACATGAACCTTTGGGGAGTCCCTTTAGAGGCCAGAGATGTAGAGTACTGTGGAATACTGCCACTGCAACCAGTTCATCTGAAAATTACCACCCAATCCCAAAATTTATATTTTGCAAAAAAGGGGTTGGAGCAGGGGATGTTTTGTTTTAAGAAAATCAACATTGGGACTTCCCTGGTGGTGCAGGGGTTAAGAATCCACCTGCCAATGCAGGGGACACAGGTTCAATCCCTGGTCAGGGAAGATCCCACATGCCACGGAGCAACAAAGCCCATGTGCCACAACTACTGAGCCTGCGCTCTAGAGCCCGCAAATCACAACTACTGAGCCTGAGAGCCACAACTACTGACCCCGTGTGCCACAACAAGAGAAAGCCCACACGCAGCAATGAAGACCTAACGCAGCCAAAAATAAAATAAATAAATAAATATATACATATAAAATACATTTAAAAAAAAAGAAAATCATGGGCTTCCCTGGTGGCGCAGTGGTTGAGAGTCTGCCTGTCGATGCAGGGGAAACGGGTTCGTGCCCTGGTCCAGGAGGATCCCACATGCCGTGGAGCGGCTAGGCCCGTGAGCCATGGCCGCTGAGCCTGCGCGTCCGGAGCCTGTGCTCCGCAACGGGAGAGGCCACAACAGTGAGAGGCCCGCGTACCGCAAAAAAAAAAAACTTTTCTGGGGTTTGCAGCAGAGCTCTGTGCTGACCCTTTGGGAGGATAGTGCACTCAGAGATGGAGAAAGTCTGTGTAGCACTAAGGGAAACCTCATAAACTCCCCTACAACTTCGTAGCAATACCTCCTTCTCTCTCCTGTGAGGCCCAGCTATTTCTACAGTGTCCTTCCTTCTCTCTATTTGTTGCCCTTTTTCCTCCTCTTTCAATGGAAGCCTTTAGGTGAGAGTGTTGCTGAGACAGCCTAACTCAGGAGTCCTGAGTTCAAGCGGCTGCTCTGCATTGACTAGCTCTGAGGTCCTAGAAGGCATTTAGCTCTGAATCTCAGTTTCTCCATCTGGACCTCATAACCTGCCTGCCTTTTTAGGGTGAGCCTCCAGTGAGCACAGCCACATCCATGACTTGTGACCTGTCCCCCAGCCTTCTTCATCCTCCATCCACAGGCTGTACTGCCTCTTCTCTGCCCACTGCAGGGCTAGCACAGGACTGGACAAAAGATGGTCACCCCTTCTTCCAAAGGTAGGTTATCTACCCTTTAGGGCAGCAGCCAGAAGGGAAAGCTGCAGTCCTTCCACCCTGTCATCTGATGCTGACTGCTGACCCCAACTCAGGCCTCAAACTGCCCTCACCCTCAACTCTGAGCCCCTCACTGATGCCGCGACACACCCTGACCTCTAATCCCAGTGCCGGGACCTGTCTCCCATGGGGACAACTATGGACAGTTTTTATGACCAATATGAGACAGAACTAAGGTTCTCAGCCTGATTAACTCCGAAACAGAGCTGAAGACACACATATCAAACCAACTTCTTGACATTTTCCACTCAAATGTCTCAAAGGTACTTCTTTTTTTTTGGCCGTGCTGCCCAGCTTGTGGGATCTTAGTTCTCCAACCAGGGATGGAACCTGGGCCTCAGCAGTGAAAGCGCTGGGTCCCAACCACTGGACCGCCAGGAAATTCCCTAACTTCTACTTTAATATGTTCAAAATTTAACACATAATCATCACCCAACATCTGCTCCTCTCCCAGAGCTTCCTATCTCTGAGAATAGTGCTTCCATCCATCCAGTGCAGAATCCAGAAATCTCAGGGTCACGCTTGATACCATTTTTATAACTCCATATCTGAAAGATCACTAAGTAGTCAATTTTATTTTCTAAATACCGTTCACTTTTCCCTTTCTCTCTGTTGTGCTGCCATCTCCCCTAGTCCAAGCCACCATCACCTTTCACCTGGGCTACTGCAATACTTTCTAAAAGATTTCTCTACACTCACTCATCTTTTCTAACCCACACACTATGCTGCAATAAAAGTGAGCTCTTCAAATGCAGATTTAATCATGGCACAGCCCTGCTTAATACACTTCAGTAGTCTTCCATTCCTTCTAGAGTAATAATAAAAAGCTTACAGGGCCAACAAGTCTGCATAGACTGACCCATGCCTATCTCTGCAGCCTCATCTCCCACCCTGCTCCTCCTCCAGCCACAGGGCCTTCAAACATATCTCCTCTATCTCAGATCTCTCTACCACCATCCAAATATCCATCAGGAGGGGACTTGTTGAATAAACTTTTGTATATTCACACAATGGATGTAGCTATAAAAAGGAACATAAACTGCTATAGAGTAATCTCCAAAATATGTTGTTCAGCAGAAAAAAGCAAAATACAGAACAATATATTTGGTATGCTACATTTTTATCTTAGAAAAGGAAAATATGTGAACATATCTATACATATTTGCTTATTGTTTAAAAATAGAATAATAAAACAAGGGACTTCCCTGGTGGTCCAGTGGCTAGGGCTCCACGCTCCCAGTGAAGGGGGCCTGGGTTCAATCCCTGGTCAGGGAGCTGGATGCCACATGCCACAACTAAGAGTCCACACACCACAACGAGGATCCCACGTGCCACAGCTAGGACCCCAAATGCCAAAACTAGGACCCAGTGCAGCCAAATAAATAAATAAATATTAAAAAAGAAAAAAAGAATAAAACAAAAACTAAGGTAAACCAATGTTTACCTTAGGGAGTAGGAGGAAACAGGGTAGAAGGGACAGGTATAGAAGTTAGATTTCTCTGAATGTACCCTGTTTTGAAGATTTAATTTGGATACCATGTAAATGTTTTACATAATTTCAAGACAAACTTAAAAATGTAAAAAAAAAAAGAATCTCTAAAATTCAAAATTAAAGAAATAACCTTAATTGTGTTTCCAGTTGATAGGTTAGCCACACAGAAAGGAATAATTTCAAGTGATGCTAAATTAAAAACACAATAATTTGAGTGGTATGTCCTTATTTGGGGATATATCCCAGGAACAAAAAGAACAGCAATGACAAGCCTCTTAGATAGCCTCATCCACCAGAGGGCAGACAGCAGAAGCAAGAAGAACTACAATCCTGCAGCCTGTGGAACAAAAACCACATTCACAGAAAGATGGACAAGATGAAAAGGCAGAAGGCTACGTACCAGATGAAGGAACAAGATAAAACCCCAGAAAAACAACTAAATGAAGTGGAGATAGGCAACCTTCCAGAAAAAGAGTTCAGAATAATGATAGTGAAGATGATCCAGGACCTCGGAAAAAGAATGGATGCAAGAAATGTTTAACAAAGACCTAGAAGAATTAAAGAACAAACAGAGATGAACAATACAATAACTGAAATGAAAAATACACTAGAAGGAATCAATACCAGAATAACTGAGGCAGAAGAACGGATAAGTGACCTGGAAGACAGAATGGTGGAATTCACTGCTGCAGAACAGAATAAAAAAAAAAAAGAATGAAAAGAAATGAAGACAGCCTAAGAGACCTCTGGGACAACATTAAACGCAACAACATTCGCATTATAGGGGTCCCAGAAGGAGAAGAGAGAGAGAAAGGACCAGAGAAAACATTTGAAGGGACTATAGTCGAAAACTTCCCTAACATGGGAAAGGAAGTAGCCACCCAAGTCCATGAAGCACAGAGTCCCATACAGGATAAACCCAAGGAGAAACACACTGAGACACATAGTAATCAAATTGGCAAAAATTAAAGACAAAGAAAAATTATTGAAAGCAGCAAGGGAAAAATGACAACATACAAGGGAACTCCCATAAGGTTAACAGCTGATTTCTCAGCAGAAACTCTACAAGCCAGAAGGGAGTGGCATGATATACTTAAAGTGATGAAAGGGAAGAACCTACAGCCAAGATTACTCTACCTGGCAAGGATCTCATTCAGATTCGATGGAGAAATCAAAAGCTTTACAGACAAGCAAAAGCTAAGAGAATTCAGCACCACCAAACCAGCTCTACAACAAATGCTAAAGGCACTTCTCTAAATAGGAAACACAAGAGAAGAAAAGGACCTACAAAAACAAACCCAAAACAATTAAGAAAATGGTCATAGGAACATACATATTGATAATTACCTTAAACGTGAATGGATTAAATGTTCCAACCAAAAGACACAGGCTTGCTGAATGGATACAAAAACAAGACCCATATATATGCTGTCTACAAGAGACCCACTTCAGATCTACGGACACATACAGACTGAAAGTGACTGGATGGAAAAAGATATTCCATGCAAATGGAAATCAAAAGAAAGCTGGAGTAGCAATCCTCATATCAGATAAAATAGACTTTAAAATAAAGAATGTTACAAGAGACAAGGAAGGACACTACATAGTGATCAAGGGATCAATCGAAGAAGAAGATATAACAATTTTAAATATATATGCACCCAAAATAGAAGCACCTCAATACATAAGGCAACTGCTAACAGCTATAAAAGAGGAAATCGACAGTAACCCAATAATAGTGGAGGACTTTAACACCTCACTTACACCAATGGACAGATCATCCAAAATGAAAATAAATACAGAAAAAAAATAAGAACAGCAATGAAATTTAAAACTGTTTTCAGTGATCATGTTACTATTAATAATAATTGTATTCTGAAACAATTATATGAATATAGCACAGATTAAATCAAATAAACAAGTATAGTAAGATCATTAGAAGCCATGGTTTTCAGGAAAAATATATATAAACTCAAAGGAGTTACCTTAAAACCCTATAATCCTAAATCTGACTTGGAAATATCAGTTGAAACTCTTCATGTTTCTTTTAAAAAATAGCTATTTCCTAGCTCTGTCCACTAAGAAGGACTAGAAACAGGAGCCATAGCAATCAGGCATCCCTTGTGTACAGATTGTGGTCTCTAAATGTCATTTTCCAATAATAGGAACCAGGCTCTTCTGAGAAATGACTGAATCCAGATTTGAGCAGGAAATGTACAAGATGAGCCTGAAACATCTTGCCATACCAAAAAGCAAGGCCCCACTGGCCAAAAATGAGACAAGTTGAGCCTCAAAAAGAATGATAACTGTAATGGGTTGAAACTCCTCAGCTATGCTGAAGTCCATGGTTTATAATGTTACTTTTTAAATAAAAATCATAAGTCATCTTTGGAAGATGCCAGGAAATCAAATCATTATTCTGAAGCTTGGTAAATACCGTTTATCTTTTTTTTTTTTTTTTTTTGGTACAAGCTATGGCTCACAGTAACCAAATATTAGTTACTGAAAGAAAGGAAAGCCCTAATGAAATAATCTAGGCCCTTGCTACTCCAAGTGTGATCCATGGACTATCAGCACTGGCTTCACCTGAAAGCATGTTAGAAATGCAGAGTTTCATGCCCCAATTCAGACCTACTGAATCAGAATACATAGTTTAACAACATCCCCAGGTGATACCTATGCACAATAAAGCTGGAGAAAACTGATCTACAGAATGATCATCAATGGCTACTGAGGGATCAGGTGAAAAACCTAATGGGGGGAACTTCATAATGAAGTGAGCCACCTGGCAATACCTGAATGCAGGATGTCTTACAACACGAAATGAGACTCAACCAGACATTATGTCTCTCCTGATATGACACAATAAGACTGCCCAGGGGTTAACTGATGAAGTTGAATGACGGGCATACAGAGGTTCATTATATTATTCTCTATACTTTTATATGCTTTTTCCACTTTCCTATTTATTTATTCTTAATTGTGGTAAATAATACATAAAACTTACCATCTTAACTATTTTTAGTGTACAGTTCAGTGGCATTAAGTACATTCACATTTTTGAGCAAACATCACCTGCGTCCATTACCAGAACTCTTTTCATCTTGCAAAACTGAAACACTATATCCATTGAACACAAACTCCCCATTTCCCTCTTCCTCCAGCCCCTGGCAACCACCATTCTACTTTTTGTCTCTATGAATTTGACAACTCTAGGTACTTCATATAAGTGGACATATAAGTGTCCTTTTGTGACCAGTTATTTCATTTAGCATAATGTCTTCAAAGTTGAACCATGTTGGGACTTCCCTGGTGATCCAGTGGGTAAGCCTCCACACTCCCAATGCAGGGGCCCAGGTTCAATCCCTGGTTGGAGAACTAGATCCTGCATGTGTGCCGCAACTAAGAGTCTGTATGCCACTACTAAGAGTCCACATGCTGCAACTAAAGACCCCATGTGCTGCAACAAAGACCCGGTGCAGCCTAAATAAATAAATAAATATTTTTTTAAAAACCTGAGACTTAAAAAAAGGTTTAACCATCTTGTACTATGTGTCAAAATGTTCTTCCTTTTTAATGCTGAATAATATTCCATTGAACGTATGTACCACATTTTGTTTATTCATTCATCATTGATGGACATTTGGATTGTTTCCACTTTTTGGCTATTCTGAATAATGCTGCTACAAACATTGGTATACAAATAGCTATTTGAGTCCCTACTTTCAATTATTTGGGGTATATACCCAGAGGAGGAATTGCTGGATCATAGGGTAATTCTATTTTAAATACTTTGAGGAACTGTGATACTGTCTCCCATAATAGCTGCACCATTTTATATTCCCACCAGCAGTGCACAGGAGTTCCCCACATCCTTGCCAACACTTGTTATTTTCTGGGTTTTGATAATTGCCATCCTAATGAGTGTGAAGTGGTATCTCATTGCAGTTTTGATTTGCATTTCTCTAATGATTAGTGATGTTGACCATCTTCCCATGTACTTATTGGCCATTTGTATATCTATCTTCTTTGGAGAAATGTCTATTCAAGTACTTTGCCCATTTTTCAATTGGGTTGTCTTGGGGTTTTTTTGCTGTTGAGATGCAGGAGTTCTATATATGTTTTGGGTGTTAACCCCTTATCAGATGTATCATTTGCAGATATTTTCTCCCATTCCATGGGTTGCCTTTTAATTCTGTAGATGTGTTCTTTAATGCACAAAGTTTTAATACTGATGTAGTCCTGTTTACCTATTTTTTCTTTTGTTGCCTGTGCCTTTGTTTCATATCCAAGAAATCATTGCCAAATTGAAAGTCATGAGCTTTTCCTTTATGTTTCCTTCTAAGAGTTTTATAATTCTAGCTCTTACATTCGGTCATTGATCCATTTTGAGTTAATTTTTTGTGTATACTGTAAGGTAAGGGGTCCAACTTCATTCTTCTGCATTATATATGTTTGAATATTTCTATTTCAAAGTTTTAAAAAAAGGTTTCTTTAAGTTATTAAAAAGTGTTCTCTACTTATATTGCCCAACCTCCCATACCTCATCATTTTATCCCATCACCTTGCACAGTGTTTATCAAACAGTGGGCATGGATGAATATTTAAAGTAAGAAAGGAAAGGAAGGGAGGGAGGGAGGAAGAGGGAAGGAGGAAGGGAGGGAGGGGGAGAAACAGATTGGAAATATTGTACATATTCTAGCCCATGCTAATGGCCTAGTTCTCTGAGCAGGTCTACCCTGAGAACAGTTCCTTACCCACATAGTGCTCAGACCTGCAGAGGCCGGACTCCATCCTCAGCAGATTAAACATCACAAACTCCTTGAGATTTGAGAATCATTTTTGGTATCCTAAAGTAAATCATTCTTGGGTCAAAGTAAAAGGGCTGGGTGGAAAAGGGGCTGTTTTTTTGCCTCCCTGGCCTACAGAAAAGAGGGGGTAATTACAGCAGAGATGCAGTTGTCTCCACTTCTCCCATGGATTTTCTCGTTTTAAAATGCTGGCGCTTCCCTCCCTGGCCTCTTTCAATGGCTCAAACTCTTCGATATCCCAAATAAATCTGAAATCATTCATTCAGTCAACAAATCTCAATTGAATGCTTAGGTGATAGGCACAGGGGATACTGAGATGACTAGGATACTCTAGAGATCCCCAGTCTGGTCGGGAAGAAAGTCCGACAGTAGAGTGCTACAAGTGTTATTAAGAGATGTATTATGATAGAATAGAGGAGAGGAGGCCTCACTCTTCTTGAGGAGCCTTTTTGTATCCATTATCTATTGCTGCATAACAAACAACCCCCAAATATTAGTGGCTTAAAACAATAATCATTTTACTTGCAACCAATTTTGTAGGTCAATAATTTGGTCTGCGATTAGTCAGGAAGTTCCTCTGCTGATCTCACGGTAGGTCATTCATGTAGGTTCAGTCAACTGGCAAATCATCTGGGGCTATTTGGTCCGGGAGAGCTCAGTTCAGACAGCTTGCCTCTGCTCCATGAAGTCTCATGCTCTGGTAGAGTAGCTCAAGAAGCTTCTTCACATGACAGTGAAAAAGTTCAGTAGCAAGAGCGGGCAAGTTCAACATATAAGCGCCTCCCCACCTTTTTTTTTTTGGTCGCACTGCGTGGCTTGCAGGATCTTAGTTCCCCAACCGCTGGGGAATTCCCTATAAGCAGTATTCATTGTTCCATTGGCCAAAGCAAGTCACACGGTCAAACCCAAATCAGTGTGCGAGGGGACTACCCATAGGCTGTGATTACAGGGAAATATGGTTCAGTGGGACCATTCAACGTTCCTCAATTTTTTTTCTTAATTTTAAAGGCTTATTTAATTTCTTTTACATAGCTCTACATATAAAGTGCTTAAAAGTTATACACTTTTTTTCTCTTTTCCTTTTTTATTGTTCCTTAACTCCCATGACATCACCCTCTTCCAGATAACCCCAAACAACTTACATATAAAGATAATGATATATATAAAAAGATTTCATATCTTTTTCCATGCTCATGTAACTCATATGCGTGTGTGTGTGTGTGTGTGTGTGTGTGTAGTCATGTATATGTGTATGGGGATGTTTTGTCATTATTTTAACACAATGTTTCTCTCATTAAACAAATGTTTCATGTAAATCCCTCTGTGACAACTGCTATAACTCTTGGTCATTTTTCAAATGGATGCACCGTATTCATCATTTATTCAGCCATTCCCCTAGTGTTGGGATCTATTTTGTTTCTAGATTTTTGGCACTGTGATCAATGCTGCAGTAAACATTTCTCTCTGTCTGTCCTTACATATTTGTGTTTTTTATTTCTATGGAACACCTCAGAAGTAAGTACTATATTGTCATTTTATCATCATTACAATATTTTCTGACATCTGGTAATATGTCTTCCTTACTATTGTTTTTCATATATTTCTTGGCCATTTGGGGGAATTTACTCTTCCACATACTCTAAGATTTTATACAATTTAAAAAGACCCAGGGGAATTCCCTGGTGGCCCAATGGTTAGAACCTGCCTGCCAATGCAGGGGACACGGGTTCGAGCCCTGGTCTGGGAAGATCCCACATGCCACGGAGCAACTAAGCCCGTGTGCCACAACTACTGAGCCTGCGCTCTAGAGCCTGTGCTCCACAACGAGAAGCCACCGCAATGAGAAGCCCATGCACCGCAACAAAGAGTAGCCCCCGCTCACCGCAACTAGAGAAAGCCCATGCGCAGCAACGAAGACCCAATGCAGCCAAAAATAAATAAATGTATAAAAAGACCTGGGCTTCCCTGGTGGCGCAGTGGTTAAGAATCTGCCTGCCGGGCTTCCCTGGTGGCGCAGTGGTTGAGAGTCCGCATGCTGATGCAGGGGACACGGGTTCGTGCCCCGGTCCTGGAAGATCCCACATGCCGCAGAGCGGCTGGGCCCGTGAGCCATGGCCACTGAGCCTGCGCGTCCGGGGCCTGTGCTCCACAACGGGAGAGGCCACAACAGTGAGAGGCCCACATACCGCAAAAAAAAAAAAAAAAAGAATCTGCCTGCCAATGCAAGAGACACGGGTTTGAGCCCTGCTCAGGGAAGATCCCACATGCCACGGAGCAACTAAGCCCGTGAGCCACAACTACTGATCCTGCGCTCTAGAGCCCGTGAGCCACAGCTACTGAGCCCGCGAGCCACAGCTACTGAGCCCGTGAGCCACAACTACTGAAGCCCGGGCGCCTAGAGCCCGTGCTCTGCAACAAGAGAAGCCACCGCAATAAGAAGCCCGTGCACTGCAACAAAGAGTAGCCCCTGATCGCCGCAACTAGACAAAAGCCCGCGTGTAGCAACAAAGACCCAAGGCAGCCAAAAATATAAATAAATAAATAATTTTTAAAAATAAAAAGACCCTGTTGGCATTATAACTAAATTAACAATAAATGTATATATTAATCTGGTAGATTTGACAATTTTATGTACTGTCTTCTTACCCCATAGCATGATTTTTTTCCACTTGTTCAGATCTTGTTTTCTGTTCTCCAATATAGTTTTATAGTCTTCTATATATAATTCCTATGCCTTTCTTAAAGTTAAGTTCCTTAAATAAGTTAAACTTATTCCTAAGCCTTTTACAGCTTGTGCTATTGTAAAAGGGATATTTCTCCCATTTTTTCCCCTAAGTGCTTAGCTGGAGAATAAAGCTATTGATTTTGGTGTACGCATCTTGCATCCAGGCATCCTAACAAATTATCTCATTAATGTTAGTTTTGTTTTGTTTACTGGCATCCCTTAGGTTTTCTAGGTCTTCGCTCATATCAACGGCAAAAAGAGATAGTCCTATCACTTTCCAATGTTTATATCAGTTACTTCCTTTTGTTTGTGTATGTATTAGTGCATTTACTAAAACTTCCCAAGTAATGTTAAATAATAATGTCAATAGTGGGCATCCCTATCTACTTCCTGATTTTAACTGCAATGGTTTTAGTGTTTTTTCCATTTAGGATAGTACTTGCTGTGGGTTTTTGGTAAATAATACACAATTCCTTTTATTCTTCTTTTGCTCGGGGTTTTTGTAACAAATGGCTTCTAGGTTTAATCAATGTATTTTTAGCTTCTATTGATTGGCTCATATGATGCTGTATCCTTTTTTTTTTTTTTTTTTAAAGATAAGTTATCAGGGGTTTCCCTAGTGGCGCAGTGGTTAAGATCCGCCTGCCAAGGCAGGGGACACAGGTCCGAGCCCTGGTCCAGGAAGGTCCCACATGCCGCAGAGCAACTAAGCCCACTACTGAACCCTCGTGCCACAACTACTGAAGCCCACGCGCCTAGAGCCCGCGCTCTGCAACGAGAAGCCACCGCAATGAGAAGCCCGTGCACCGCAACGAAGAGTAGCCCCCGCTCACCGCAACTAGAGAAAGGCCCTGCGCAGCAACGAAGAACCAACGCAGTCAAAAATAAATAAATACACAAAAATTTATTAAAAAAAATAAAGATAAGTATCCGATTTTTTTTTTTTTTTTTTTTAGCCCTCCTGCCGTCCCCCTGCAGGGGAGGGAAAAAAAGCTACCTATCTTGGGCTTCCCTGGTGGCGCAGTGGTTGAGAGTCTGCCTGTCGATGCAGGGGACACGGGTTTGTGCCCCGGTCCGGGAGGATCCCACATGTCTCGGAGCTGCTGGGCCCGTGAGCCATGGCCGCTGGGCCCGCGCGTCTGGTGCCTTTGCTCCGCAACGGGAGAGGCCACAACAGTGAGAGGTCTACACACCGCAAAAAAAAGAAAAAAAAAAGAAAAAAAGCTACCTATCTTGTTTTTACACAGGCGCACATACGTGTGTATTCTTCCAACCCAGTGGTTTTTGACTAGAAGTAATTTTGCCCCCCAAGGGATATCTGGCAATGCCGATACATTTTTTTATTGTCACAACTAGATAGGGGTGTTGTTGGTATCTAGTGGGTGGAGACCAGGGATGCTGCTAAACATCCCAAGCTGCACAGGACAGTCTTTCACAACAAAAAAATTTAGTCCAAAATGTCAATTGCAACAAGGTTGAGAAACCCTGATGTAGCCTATTTATACAGCTTTTAACCAGGCTAAATTGCCTCACTGGGCAGCGTCTTCCAGAGGCCGCTCCCTCATCCCCAGGAAAGACTGGAGGAACCGCAGAAGTGACAAGAATCCCGGGACTGTTTTACTTTCCCTTTGCCCCTAATGCTCCTCTTTTTTCTCAGCAGCACCCTGCTTGCCCACCCTACTGGGACGCCTGCCCACAAGAAGGGCAGGAAGCCAGACTTAAAGCCCAAATGGGCTAAAAGCCTGGCCTGACTGAGAAATGGACCGATCGCCTGCCAAGAGTTCGCGTCTTGCTGCCTAGAGAGAGGAAAAGTTTTCTCAAAGTGAGGGCTGGAACAGCATTTCACGCCGAACCAAGAGAAAGACTAGATTCCAGAGGCTCAAAGTTAAAGAAAATCTGATTTGCCGCCACTAGCTTTGCATTTTAAAGGGAAAGGAGGCGAAGGAAGAAGGGGAGGGTCAGCCCCACCGTTTGCACTACCCAGAGTCCAGCCGTCCATTGTGGTGGTGGCCGAGGCAGCGCCACTGCTCCAGGACTCTGCTTCGAGGACTCGCAGGGGGCGCAGGACCGCGCCGCGTCACCTGGAGCAGCAGAGGGGGCCACCCGGAGCAAGTAAATAACTTTCACGGGCTCCAGTGACCCTGGCGGGCGGGGGATTCCAACTCGGAGGGAACGAAACTTGCTTGACGCTCTTCAGTGTCTTCCTGCTCCGCCGCAGCCAGTCTGCACGGCCATCCTCTCTGCACCTCGTCCCAGCCTGTGTCCTCCGCGTGGGGTCGGTCCGGAGGCTGCAGGGTCCCCGCGGGAAGGCGCTCAGGGGGTTGCGGCCGGACGGACTGAGGGAGGCCGCTGGCCGGCAGGGGTCGCTGCGCCCCTCAAAGAACCTCGGTCTACCCTGTGTCCTCAGAGAACATGTTAGCTTTGCACTTTGATAAACCCGGAGGACCAGAAAACCTTTACTTGAAGGAAGTGGCCAGGCCAAGCCAAGCCCAGGGGAGGGTGAAGTCCTCCTGAAGGTGGCAGCCAGCGCCCTGAACCGGGCGGACTTACTCCAGGTACCCAGGGGTCTGGCAGCGGCTGGGACTGGGCGGGACTCCAGGTTCTTCAATAAACATTCACCAGGGGCTTCCCTGGTGGCGCAATGGCTGAGAGTCCGCCTGCCGATGCAGGGGACACGGGTTCGTGTCCCGGTCCGGGAAGATCCCACATGCCGCGGAGCGGCTACGCCCATGAGCCATGGCCGCTGAGCCTGCACGTCCGGAGCCTGTGCTCCACAACGGGAGAGGCCACAACAGTGAGAGGCCCGCTTACCGCAAAAATAAATAAATAAATAAATGAAAATAAACATTCACCGGATGAAGGAAAGACCTAAGGCACTACCATTAATGCTCATCATGCGTGCTGGGGGTTCTGAAACTAGAACCACTTAGCCTCCGTTGTTTACACAAAATACAGGGGTGTTTGCACAGCAGAGTCCACCCTGCATCAAACCATTGTCTGCTCAGGTTTGCAGATAAGGAGACTGGACGCGCGCGCGCGCGTGTGTGTGTGTGTGTGTGTGTGTGTGTGTGTGTGTGTGTGCGCTCCCGTGCGAGAGTGTTAGACCTTGCTCTATCTCCTTTACTCCTCAGGCAGCCCTGTTCACCATTTGTATTCGACAGATAAAGAAACTGAGGGTCAGAGAGGTTCAGCAATGAGCCCAAGGCCACACACTAATTTATTTTTGGCTGCGTTGGGTCTTCGTTGCTGCGCTCAGGTTTTCTCTAGTTGTGGCCAGTGGGGGCTACTCTTAGTGGCGGTGGGCAGGCTTCTCATTGCGGTGGCTTCTCTTATTATGGAGCACAGTCTCTAGGCACACGGGCTTCAGTAGTTGTGGCTCGCAGGCTTTAGAGAGCAGGCTCAGTAGTTGTGGCACACGAGCTTAGCTGCTCCGCGGCATGTGGGATCTTCCCGGACCAGGGCTCGAACCCGTACCCCCTGCATTGGCAGGCGGATTCTTAACCACTGCGCCACCAGGGAAGCCCCCCCCCCCCAAGGCCACACACTAGTAACCAGGGGAACTGTGACTCAAATTGAGGTCTTTGTCTTAAGGCTCCAAAGTCTGTATTCTTTCCACTCTGAGGGTCCCAGAGCTGGCAGGGGGCAGTACTCTAAGAATTTTCTTCTGACTTCTTTTTGAAGCAGTAAACTAGGCCAGCTGCATTTTTTGAATTAAGAAATGTACACCAGAATCACAGGAGGCACTTATTCAAAATAAATAGGACCAGGACCCAGGCATGTGTACTTTGAAAAGGCTCCTCAAATGGTTGATGCACACTCCTAGTTCAGTCCCTCTGGTCTCAAGCATCTGGTTGAAGGCTTCTGAGGACTGTGTTGAGCAAGTACAGAGCCTGGCACTTGATATATCAGAACTATCATTAAGGAGTCCACAGTTTGGTTTGCAAGGCAGAAATAGAGACAGAGATGTAGAGAACAAATGTATGGACACCAAGGGGGGAAAGCTGCGGGGTGGGGGTGGGGGGTCGGGGGTGGTGGTGGGATGAATTGGGAGATTGGGGTTGACATGTATACACTAATATGTATAAAATAGATAACTAATAAGAATCTGCTGTATAAAAAAATTAATTTAATTAAATTGAAAAGAAAAGGAGTCCACGGTTTTATTCCCAGTCTTGCTATTAATTTGCTTTGCCACCTTGGACAAGGCATTTCCCTGCCCAGGTCTCAGTTTCTTCATTTGTAAAACAAGGGGTTTAGATGAGAGAAATAGCTAAGGACTCTACCAGTTAGACATCCACTGATTATGGGACCTACAGTCTCTTATTTGCATGAAACAAATCACCTCTGCTCTCTTTTTTCTTGAATTAAAAAACCTAACTTTAGGGCTTCCCTGGTGGCGCAGTGGTTGAGAGTCCGCCTGCTGATGCAGGGGACACGGGTTCGTGCCCCGGTCCGGGAGGATCCCACATGCCGTGGAGCGGCTGGGCCCATGGGCCATGGCCACTGAGCCTGTGCGTCCGGAGCCTGTGCTGCACAGCGGGAGAGACCGTGACACTGAGAGGCCCGTGTACCGCAAAAAAAAAAAAAACACCTTACTTTACCCTGAACTTTGTCTTGAAAAAAAAAGGGGGCTATGGGAAGAGGGCCAGGGATGGTGACACACAGACTTCTGATCACGTTTACTACTTAGTGCACCCTTTCTCTACAGAGACAAGGCCAGTATGCCCCACCCCCAGGAGCCAGCAACATTTGGGGACTCGAGGCATCTGGACACGTGGCAGAGCAGGGGCCTGGCTGCCAGGGACACTGAAAGATTGGGGACCCAGCCATAGTTCTGCTGCCTAGCGGGGGCCAGTATGTCACTGTCCCCGAAGGGCTCCTCATGCCCATTCCGGCAGGACTGACCATGCCCCAGGCTGCCGCCATCCCAGAGGCCTGGCTCACCGCCTCCCAGCTGTTACATCTCTTGGGTAAGGACCACCTCACCCTACCTCATGCTTACTCCATACAGCATGGTTCAATTGCTTCATGATTCAGCCACCTCAGAACCCAGCAGTCCTGCAGGGCAGCTTTGATCTGGCCACTGAGCCACACCCAACCCCAGCACCTCAGCCTACTGTACCATCAGTAGTATCAGGTCCTCATACTGTGCAGCAATATTGAGGCTGAAAATTATGGTTAGCACATAGAAAACCTGGAAAGCGCTGGATGAAAGGCCTGTGCACATCTTCACACGGTAAGCCCAGCAGTAGTCCCAGCTTCTCAGTCAGGCTAAGCTTCTCTCTGGGAGCCCTAGCACAGCAGAAGAAGCCATTCAATCAACTCTTTAATTCCTCCCCAATCCCACTGAGGCCAGCAAAGAGCTTACATGAGGGTCCCTGGCTTTGGGGAGATCAGTGTAACTGGCAAGACAACCACAGTGTTTGGAAGGGTGGCCCTGGTTCTAACTACAACAGAAGCTCAAGATGGGAAAAGTTGGTGTGGGCAAAGGGGGTCCAAGAAGGCTTTCTGGAACAGAAGGCCTTGAAGGGTGGTAGAGCTGTGATGGACAGATAGCATACCAAGGTGGCCTAAGAGGGTCAAGGTGAGATCAGCTGCTTCACTCAGAAGTGAAGGATGACAAATGTAATTTATGAAAGATGAGACTGCGACTAGATTGTGGTGGCCTTGAATGGCAGGCTATTTGGACTTGACACGAAAACCAATCAAGAACCACTTGACATTTTGAGGAGAAAGTGACATAATGAAAGCTCCATTTCAGGAGGAGGCTGGTGGCTGTGTGTGGGGCCTGGATTTGTGAGACCAGCTGGAGGCCAGTTTCAGACTGAAGAGGGGCTGCCTTCAGGTAGTGACAGCGGGAATGGTGGTTATTCTTACTCATTCAGGTATAGGTCAGAGATATGTTTGGGCATTATTTCACAGGTAGATCAGAGATTATGGATGTGGCTGCTAGTAACTGTTTCCAAAAGTTGTTTCCCACTTTGACCAGAGGCAGTAAAACAAAAAGTCAATATGTTCTCTCAAAACAGCCAGAGATTTGACATTTGGTGGTCTCAGGGCCAGGTGATCATGGTAGAATAAGCCTATGTGGAGAATGTGTAGCAGTTGCAAAGCAAAGAAAATGGTTCCTGTACTTTCTGTCGCAGGAAATGTTCAGGCTGGAGACTCTGTGCTAATCCATGCAGGAGCAAGTGGTGTGGGCACAGCTGCCATCCAACTTACCCAGATGGCTGGAGCTGTTCCTCTGGTCACAGCTGGCTCCCAGCACAGGCTTCAAATGGCAGAAACGCTTGGAGCAGCTGATGGATTCAATTACAAAGAAGAGGATTTTTCTGAAGCAACACTGAAATTCAGCAAAGGTAAATAAAGCTTCTGCAATTCAGCAGGAGTTTCAGAGATGATTAAATAAAATCCTCACCAGCCTCAGAGTTGCCTCTGGATCTGTCTTCCCTCTGCTAAAAGCACAACAACTGCCCAGGCCAAATTCTAGTACTCTGGTGTTTGACCACTGGAGACAGGCAGGCAGTATTTAGGACTAAGATGATTTTCCTGTGCATTCTTATAAGTGATATGATTCATATGCTTTTTAGAAAGTGGATAATCACACAGAGTTGGCCTGGAATTATTCAGGACCTCTTTTTCCCAACCAGCCACTCTGCAGTGAATTAACAGGAGGCATGGAGCAGAAACCAGTTTGGAGCTGGTCAGAGTAGGCTTGGGTAGGTAGCTCCCTAAATGGGTGAGTAGATGTGTATGCCTCTATATTCTGAAACTGAATCTGCATATATTTGGCTCATCCCCTTCCACTGTTCCACATGAGTCAAAAAGGAGAGATGAAAACAAAGCTAGCAAAGCCATGATTCAGGCAACCCAGCTCAGACACTTGATAACTTAGCTATGGACTAGCCTGTCCTGTAGCCTGGGGTGGATCTCCCCTATTCCCCTGGGTGCCAGTGGGTTCTCTACTTACGTGGAGGTCAGGGGAAATACCAGATCATGGTGCTGCCCCATTTCCCTCCTGCTGTGGCAGGGATCATAAAATATGATCATGTATAATATCACACATGTATAATAGAGTTCAGCCAACTAAACTCCATTTACAACCATGTTTCTATAAGCAATGTTCTGAGTTCCAACCTATAGATTTACTGCTTGCACTTGTATTTATTTATACCCATACTTCCACAAATATACCATGCAATCTTATTTCACACCAAGCTTTCTGTGTCTGACTAGCATCATATATCTGTGTTTCATGTGAAAGGCGCTGGAGTCAACCTTATTCTAGACTGCATAGGCGGCTCCTACTGGGAGAAAAATGTCAACTGCCTGGCTCTTGATGGTCGCTGGGTTCTCTATGGTCTGACGGGAGGTGCTGACATCAGTGGGCCTCTGTTTTCAAAGATACTCTTTAAAAGAGGAAGTCTGATCACCAGTCTGCTAAGGTCTAGGGACAAAAAGGTGAGTGATGGGTGAAAAGAAAATGTGATTAACTATTATCCATAAAAGTGTGATTCATTCACATAATCCTGAGAAAGTAAGATCATATATTAAGTTAGAGAGCCTATGTATTAATAGAAACCTGCCCCTCTGTGTATAAATAGGTAACCTAATTTCACAGAACTAATTAAAATTGGTTGATAAAGGCCTCAACATCTTGGAAAGAGGGTAATGTATTATGTAAACTTTATAACAATGAACAAAGCATTGACCATATTAGGAAATACTACTAATAGTTCCAAGACTTTGTTTTCAAAGGCAGAACTGTTCTCAGTGTGCTAAGAAAGCCTCTTAGGTAAGTAAGGTTAGTAAGCTTCTACCTTTAACAGATTATACATTCATGAAATCTTTTCTGTGTGGCATTCCAGCAGGTGCCAGCTTTGGGAGTTTTGTAACAGGGTTTCACAACTGCTGGGGGGATAGCAGAGGTTAAGCATCCCTTTTGAATTGAACCTATATTAAGTCCTGTCTGGCTGCCTCCTGCTTGAAGTCTTTATTTAAAAACAGCCCTTCAGCTTTCAGTGACACTAATATTTTCTCCAAGCTTTGGTCTTTATCTGGGACAGAACAGAGCTCACAAATCTAGGGACATGCACATACATGCTGGTAGTGAAGGGATTACATACCCTTGTGTGACTTTTCAGATGTGTACAAGTTTCAGAGAAAGCAGAAAGACTAAGCAGGGTGGGGAGTGGCAAGGTAAGGCCTCTGTCCAGGCTGATGGTCTCCTTTTCCTTATCTTAGTACAAACAGATGCTGGTGAAGGCTTTCACAGAGCAAATTTTGCCCCACTTCTCCACGGGGAACCCTCAAAGTTTACTGCCGGTTCTGGACAGAGTCTACCCCATAACTGAAATCCAAGAAGCCCATGCGTACATGGAGACTAACAAGAATGTGGGCAAAATCGTCCTGGAGCTGCCCCAGTGAAGGAGGAGGGGCAGTACAGGACAAGGCTACCTCAGGTCTTCCAAGAGCAAACTTGGAGAAAATTCACAGTACTCAGGCGACCGGGTGCTACACCAGGCTCGCCTGTAATCCCCTGTTCCTCTCCCAGCCTCAAATGATCAGTGCAAAGCCGGTCTAAGGAAATAAAGAGTGGACTTGAAGAGTGGCGCGTGCACTGTGGCCGTCAGGGTGGGGGTGAGGTGGGAGTCGGGGCTGGCATCGCCGAGGAGATTACAGAAGAGGCCCGGTCAGCTGATGCTGAACTTTGGGGGCTGAGCCAGCGCCAGGGGTTCTGGGTACGGAGTACAGCGTCGGCCACGACCCAATCAGCCAGAACCCTGCAGGCTCGTCTTAGTGCACTGTCAGGGGCCCAGGCACACCCACGCATCCCCCGCACAGCAGCGCGCGCCCCGCAGGCCCGGACCCCACTGTAGTCCCCGCCCTCCCCGGCAACTCACCCAGGCGCAGACCCATCTCTCACAGCTCTCCTCAGGCTCCACCCCCTTCTGCCAGCTTCCGCTGCTCTGGGCCTCCGCGACCGGAACACCTCCCCTTCTTAAGCCCAGGTCCCGCCTTTCAACCTTCCGGCCTCTTAAGTCTCTCAGCCCTGATTTGCCCCGGAGTCTTTTCCTGAGGGGAGACTACGTCAGCACGTTTCGGCGTGAGACGGTGGTATTCCGGTGTGTTAGAACAGCTTCCGGCGGGGTCTAGACATTGATGTCTTGCGTCTGACGCCTTGTTGCACTCGAAGCTGAGCGAGCTCCGGAGGAGTTTGGAGGAATTCACGTATTTGCTGCGGTAACCTCATCAGCCTGCCAAGATGGCGATGCAAGCGGCCAAGAGAGCGAACGTGAGTGTCTGGGACTTCTGTCGAGGAGGGGGAGCACTTCGCTGCTGGCCTTTCTCATTGGCGTAATCAGAGCATTCTTGGCCTTCCTCCGTCCCCTAGGCGGGGAAGCCCAGAAGTTACTGACCTGTCGGGGGATTCCATCCTGGACCGGTCCTTAGGGATGTGCTCCTTGAGCCACACTTCCGCCCCTACCCCTTTTGAGAGTTCCTTTAAGTCTGTTATCCTAGTGTCAGTGATAGTGTTAACAGCCTGTGTTGCTTCACCTGCACCGAGGACCCGGCGTCAGGATCTTCTCCTCGGCCTAAAAGTCGGTAGCACAGATGAGTCCGCAGTAAATAACTTATGCTTAACAGGCAGCTGGAACCTGGAAGTCTCCTCAGATCATGGAGCTTTTTGGATCCTTCATTAATGTTTTCAGTGATAATTTTGAGCACCTAGTATGTACCAGATTTGAGAGATAGGATACAATAAATCAGTCATATTTATTGAACACTTACTATGTGCCAGACACTTGTCTAGGTATCGGAGATACCTAGAATAAAACAGAAAGGCCTGCTGCTTACATTGTAATATTAGGGAGTCGGGGTGTTATGGAAACCTAAGAAAAATTATCTTAGGAGAAAGAGTAGTCAGATCTTAAGATGCTGAGAGGTACAGTAAGGTGAAGACAGTTAAATATAGTGAGATGAAGATTTTTGGTAACTTTGATGATAATCATTTCAGTGGATGAAATGTGGGATGCGGTGGGATGAAAAGAAGGTAGAAGTTGAGAAAATGGAGACAGCTCTTTCCACAAATTTTCTCGTAAATAGGGAGAAAAGAAATTGGATGATAGTTAACTTTTCTTAGGATGTGTGATATAAGGTGTATTTGTATGCCAATGGGAATGATCCAGTAGAGCCGGAGAAACTGATGATGTAGGAGAAAGATGGGTTAAGTTCAGGAGTAGTTTGGGGTAGGTGAGGGGTTGGCATAGCAATGAGAGGGAAAGTGGCTAGATATGCATAAATGCATGTTGAATATAAGGTACTTACCATTTGGTCGCATCTATTTTCTCCAATAAACAAGAGCCAAGGTTATCACCTGGGATGAGCAGGGAAGAGAGGATACAGCTCAACTCGGATGTTAGAGGGAGGGAGTGGTGATGGTAAGGTTTGAGGAAAGAAGGGAAAATGTGATATAGTCTCTTGCAGAGTGAGAAAGCAGATTTACTGGAGATGTATATTGTGATTGTCTGACTGTTTATCATCTATTTGAACTTAACCTTAAATCTTAAAGTCTAAAACTTTATTGTACTTATTTGTTTACCATTTGAGGGCAGGGAATAAGTATCTTATTCTTCCATTTATACAACACTTAGGTTAATCCTGAAGTAGTTGCCAGTTTAATAGTTATTGAGCAAATTAATGTCTAGTATGTAATTAAGTATGTTAATAAGAAGCACAGGAGTGAAATCTGGACCGGAGATACATATTTGAGAGTCATCGACTCAGTGTGGAAAACGTGTGTGGTTAAGAGAATGTAGAGTTAAGGGGAGTATACAGAGAGTCAAGAAGTCTAAAGGTGAAACTCTGTGGAAGAGCCTATTTTAATGACAAAGACGACTGAGAACAACTAGCCAGAGAGTTAGGAGGAATCCAAGGAAAGAGTGTCAAGAAAGGTCAAAAACATAATAGTCAACAGTGTCAGAAGCCTCAGAGAAATTAAGTTGATGAGAATTGAACACTGTACTCCAAAAAAAATTTTTTTAATGCAAAAAAAAAAAAACACTGCAAGTGAAAGGTCTTAGTGCATAAAAGCATTTTTCATCAGCGTGCTGGAGTAGGAGCTAGATTGTGGTAGGCTGGTGAGTGTTATGAACTAAAGAAGCAGTGAGTATAACCTGCCTCTTTTCATATGCTTGACTGAGAGAAAAGAAAAAAGAGCAAGATAGGATAGCAAATAGAGGGCTGATAAATTCAGGAAAGGCAGAAAACTTGTCTTTTTTCCTTCACTCTGTAATCCTAATTCCTTGCCTTGCCTGGTGTATTAACGAAGGCACTTATTAAATGTTTGAGTGAATGAAGAGGGATCCAAATAAGTGTTTTGTTTTGTGTAACAGTTGGGAGTACATAAGCAGCTGCTCACGTGAGTAATAAAAGAAGCCAATGGTGAGGGAAAGGCTGTAAATTCAAAAGAAACAGATCATTGATAGAACAAGTTCCTGAGAAGACCCGAGAATGGTCATCAGTGGGAGTTTTATTATCCAGCAAAAAGGAACAGTTCCCTTGTTCTGTCCCACACATGTCTGTGGCATTGAGGACTTTTAAATGAGGTTGGAGATCTTTGTTTACCTGTAGTGACTGAAAACCTGGGTTTTGTAGTAGCCCCTTATTAGTTCCTACTAATAGTCCTCCCTAAAACCAATGCTTTTCCAAAGAGCGTGCCATTTTCAGTAATATCAGATTATAATTCTTATTCTTGGCTTATAAAAATTATGCATCATCTTTATTAGAATTTATTATGAGAATTTTTAAAAAAATGATAGCACTCCTGCCTCTGATTATAGTGACAACACATTATTTTTCATTTTAGATTCGACTTCCACCTGAAGTAAATCGAATTTTGTATATAAGAAATTTGCCCTACAAAATCACGGCTGAAGAAATGTATGATATATTTGGGAAATATGGACCTATTCGTCAAATCAGAGTGTGAGTCTTACTGAGACATTTGAAATGTCATTTAAAAGAAAATGATTGAAAAAAAAGAAAATGATTGTGTAATTTATAATCTCAGAATTATAGCTGACAGAGGGCCTAACCAAGAGCCTAGAGACCAAGGGAAAAGTACCTACAGAGACCCTCATGATCCAGCTCAGTGAGAGCCAAGAATGGTAGTTGTGAAATTATAGAGCTTGAAGTAGTAATGAGTGGTTTGAGGGGAATGGGTGGGAAGAGAAAGAACCAACATTTATTACATACCTACTATTTGTTAAGAAGTACTCTACTGTGGTTTTTATATGCATTAACTCTAACTCTCTCAACACTCTTCACCATCTCCTTTACTGATTCCAGAATTTCTGAATAAGCTGTGCAAAGGGATATAAAAGTAACAGAAAAAGGCTTTTTTTTTAACCATAGCTTTCTATTGAAGATCTAAAAGTATAGGGCAAAATAATTATAACATAAATCCGTGTTTTAATTTAAAGATTGGGGTTCATACCTTCAAATGATGTTTAACATCTGCTATATGCCAGTTGTAATAGGTGCTTTTGTTTGCATCACCAACACTACAGCCCTGTGTGGAGGTGAGAGTGTCTCTTTCACAGGTGAGACTAAGGCTTAGAGAGTAAAGTACCTTTCTAGCTTCACACAGCTATTTAGTGATAAAATCTTCTGATTCTAAATTGAATCTCTACACAGTACCACAGCTGCTGTCATTTTAACTAGTATACATAAGCCAATTACCTGAGTCCATCTAAGAGGATTTCTAAGCTTTTTATTTTTAATTGGAATATCCCTTTCTTAATACATTTTCTTTTATGACTTGAGAGTTCCTCTGTGGCTTTTAGAACTCTGAGATCTTGAGGACTCTCCTTTACAATGATCACTATCCCTCCAAAAAGTAAACCAAGAGCTAGAAATATATCATCATTGGTACTCAAACAGGGATGAAAATGAAGTGTTATAGAGCAGCTGTCCTTTTTAGGAACTCTCTTTGCATATTTGATAAAAGCTTTTGACCCTTTCTACAGAATACACACAACGTTTTGCAAGTGATTTCAGTGGGTACATGGACTCTAGGTTGAGAACTCCTGTTCTAGACATACAAGAATAGTGTACAGAAGAATCCCTGACTTGGGGCTCAGGAGACGAGATTCTACTGCAGGCCCTTTTACTAGCCATGTGACCCTAGACAAGTTGCCCAGCTTTTTCCTCACATGTAGGATAATTGGTCACCTTAATTGGCATGTAGTAGACTCTCGGTGCTTTGATTTTGATTATTAAAGCCATGAGTAAGGTAGGACAGGTGATGGAGCCTGATGTCACTATTTGACACATGAAGCAGCTAAAGCTCAGCGAGGTTAAGTTACATGATTAGGTTTGCTTGTTTTCACTTTAAGTTTTTACCACCAATCAAGAAAATAATGTTGACTTAGTACTTAACATATAGTAGGTAGCAAGTACATGTTTTTAATTAAAATTACAATGTGGAGGTCAAGATATTAGGTTGATAATTAGGGGCTGGGGTGCTTGAGATGGAGAGTCTTTTTTTTTTTTTTACATCTTCATTGCAGTATAAATGCTTTACAATGTTGTGCTAGTTTCTGCTGTACAATAAAAGTGAATCAGCTATATGTATACATATATCCCCATATCCCCTCCCTCTTTTTTTTTTTTTTTTTTTTTTTTTTGCGGTACGCAGGCCTCTCCCTGCTGTGGCCTCTCCTGTTGCAGAGCACGGGCTCCGGACGTGCAGGCTCAGCGGCCATGGCTTACGGGCCCAGCCGCTCCGTGGCGTGCGGGATTCCCCCCGGACCAGGGCACAAACCCGTGTCCCGCACATTGGCAGGCGGACTCCCAACCACTGCACCACCAGGGAAGCCCTCCCCTCCCTCTTGAGCCTCCTTTCCACCCTCCCTATTCCATCCCTCTAGGTCGTCACAGAGCACCGAGCTGATCTCCCTGTGCTATGCAGCAGCTTCCCACTAGCCATCCGTTTTACATTTGGTAGTGTATATATGTCCATGCTACTCTCTCACTTCATCCCAGTTCCCCCCCGCCCAGCCCCGTGCCCTCAAGTCTGTTCTCTACGTCTGCATCTTTATTCCTGCCCTGCCACTAGGTTCATCAGTACCGCTTTTTTAAATTGAGATGGAGAGTCTTTAAAATGGAATTAGCACCTCTCCCTATTCTACTTCCTAAGAAGATGTAAGAGGAAAGAAGAGAGATGCTTTTGTTTTGTTTTGATTTGTTCTGTTAGTTTCCTGGAGAAAAGATGTGTGAGAGAACTAATAGGAGAAAGTAGATCTCCACCCTTCAAATGCTTATTAGCACTTGCTGAATGCATAGCACTGTGGGAGTAAAATAAAATATACGGTCATGTTTGCCCTTAAGGAACTTAAATTGTTGTTGAGTTTTTTATGGTTTTATTCTGAAGGAAAAATTAGGTAGACTTTTTGGGAAAATCTTTGGGACAGTGTTTTTTTTTCCTTTGGGTAGTCCCAGTTTTCATACCTAAAGCATTTTAGAAAATGGTTAAAAGTCAAAAGTCCAAAAGTTGTTAGATTATTTGCAGAAAGTAAAGAATATTATAAAATTTTTCGTCAGGCCCATGTAACCTGACAAAGTGAGAGTGTTTGATGACACTGGCACCCTCCAACCATCCGGCGCCCTATACCTATCCCTATACCTATTCCTGCTTTACAGGAAGCACAAGCTCTGACCAGGGCCCAAGACTGTAGTCTCATCCTAGATCAAATCTAGGCAGGTGCCTCCCCTTCCCATGGGGCCCACTGCCTTTCCTTGAACCTCTGCAGGGACTGTGGCAGTTAATAAACCTTATTCTGCAGTTGCATTGGGTGGATAGAACACAGATGGAGGAAAGGGGATCCATCTTTAGCTTACTGGAGCATAAGCTGAATGGGACCTCTGCCAGCTGTCCCCACTCACAAGCACATGGCCATCTGCCACCTGCAGTTTGTTGCTCCTCACACTTCCCTAGCTCCTCCCCTAACGGAAGCTGGTGAGGTGAGGAGAGGAGGTGGCAAGGAACACCTACACAAGAAGCAGCCCCATATCGATGAGTGAGATCCAGCTTCCGCTTTCCACTTCCAGCCACCTTCCAGCATTCTGCTCTGGCTCACAGGTAACCCCACCAACAAGCACACTTCAAACCCAATCCCTCCAGAGACCCAGCCCTTTTCTCCAGCTACACAGGGCTGTGTAATGCATAAAAGTGCAGATATTATTAAAAATGAATGTGTGAAAGTTGGGAGTTGACGCTTGTTTTAAAAGGGCAATGAATCTTAGGGGAATTCCCTGGTGGTCCAGTGATTAGGACTCCGAGCTTCCACTGCAGGGGACACAGGTTCAATTCCTGGTTGGGGAACTAAGATGCCGCATGCCACGTGGTGCAGCCAAATAAATAAATAAATACATAAGCAAGCAAGCAATGAATCTTCTAAGAAAAGTGTAAGAAACTACATTGGCTCTTTACATTGGAGGACATCCTTTCCTGGCCATAAAGGATGGTGGTTGCTGTTTTCCTGTGTATCATTTATAATTTTGCTATCTTCCTGGTAGGGGCTTCCTTCCAACCCCAGCTCCTTCTACAGACACAAAATGGTTTTATTTTTATGGATTTGGTAAACTTTAGTAAAATATTACCCAGAAACTTTTGTCCCCTACATTGATGGAGATTTTTTGTGGGTTTTTTTGTTTGTTGGGGTGGTGGTTTTGGCCGCACTGTGTGGTATGTGTCTTAGTTCCCTGACTAGGGATTGAACCCATGCCCTCTGCAGTGGAAGCTCGGAGTTTTAACCACTGGACCGCCAGGGAGATCCCGAGGTTGTCTTATTTTTAAGGACTGGAACTAAAATTAGAGTGAGGGAGAAAATCAGAATCTTTAGAAACAAGAGACTAGTGTGGTAAATAACTAAAGTATTGGTTCTGTTGCATAAATGCATAGTAAGAAAAACCCCATTCTAGACACTGCTGACTAATCACAACTATCATCCTAAGGTAGCATACTTTCCAGTGTAAAACTGAAAACTGATTCTTAGTATGAGAAGTAGGAAAGACTAGAGCAGTGAACATGAAAACTGAAAGTTTCAAGCTAGTTCTTTGCTGCTATTGCTTTAGTAGCCATATTAGTATTCTTGATATAACAGTAAGTTTAACCTGAGCTATTTTACTTAAAATAAAAACAAAAATTACATGTTTTGAGAAATTATAGGCTTATCCAGCATACCTGTCCATAGTATCTATTTCCTTTAATGGTTTTCAGGTAAATGTGTATTTTAATTAAGTCCAATTCAACTCGGTAGGGGGAACACACCTGAAACTAGAGGAACAGCTTATGTGGTCTATGAAGACATCTTTGATGCCAAGAATGCGTGTGATCACCTGTCAGGATTCAATGTTTGCAACAGATACCTCGTGGTTTTGTACTATAATGCCAACAGGGTAAGTATGGCCATGGTTCTCATCACGTGGGGACCCCATGTAAGAGTTAGTAGAGAGCTGTACCAGCACTAGGGGAGATGTGTACCCTGAGTTCTTTTCTAGCTACTGCTATTGGTGAAATTCATTTGACTGTAGATTGGTAACTGTTAACTTTGGTGCTTACCACATTTTCAGGCATTTCAGAAGATGGACACAAAGAAGAAGGAAGAACAGTTGAAGCTTCTCAAGGAGAAATACGGCATCAACACAGATCCACCAAAGTAAACGTTTTCTGCATTTTCATTTTGGACTGTTTAAAACCCATGAATGACCACCACTACCCTTTTTTTTTTAACTAATAGTGAATGTTGTGATTTCGTATTTGAGATTCAAAAAGACCTCCTTGAAACTTTGATATATTTTAGAATATATTATGTTAATAAACTTGTAGCTTTTTGTAAAACATGTCAGTGTTTTCTCTTAAAATTTCTCCTCCTGTATTATACCAGAAAAAAAATAATAAAACAGCATTTGAACCGTATCAAGAATTGTTCAGTGGTAGGTGGTCCTAGAGACTGAGTTTCTTGAGGATGGGGACCTTTTGATATTCTTAATGCCTCCAGTGACCAGTACAGTGCTTAGCCATCAAAGGAACTTGGTAAGAGTATTGTTATTTATTGAATGTCTATTAATAATGAAATCTCCATAACAACTTAGTGAAGGTATAGGTATCTCCACTTCGCAGATCCAAAGCTTATCATGTTGAGTGAATGAATAAAATGCTTACATAAAAAGCTGCTTTTTACTTTTTTTTTTTTAAATACTTTTTTGGCCGCACCTCATGTGGGATCTTAGTTCCCCGACCAGAGATCGATCCCAAGCCCCTTGCATTGGAAGCACCGAGTCTTAACCAGTGGACTGCCAGGGAAGTCCAAAAGCTGCTTTTTTTACATCAACTAGTTACTAGCCTCATGAGTACACTTGAATACTTGCTTTACAGTTAACAACGTACCTTTGTCAGTATGGGTACCCTTGTCCTTACAGGTTTATTCTAGAAATGGTCGTTCAGATGACAGCACATGGTTAGAAATGTGAGAGCAAGCTGCTTGGGTAGTGCTATTTGTTGTTACACGTCTAAGATGTATTTATGTACTTTTCCCTTTAGTTAGTAAGTGTCTGTGTATATTTTGGACCTTAGCTCACAGTTTATCTTTGCCATAAATAAAATACTTAATGTTTATTCTTATAATCACAGACTCCCATGGCGTGGAAATAGTATGGTTATTACCACATTCATCATAGCTCAGCAGCTTGGAGGAGATAGCTATAATTTTCTTTTTATAGTTTAGGCATGGGCCAAATGGAAAAACATGGACTAATTGTTTTGTATATAACTATAACCCAGAATCAATTTGAAGGGTACAAGCACTGAATCATTTAAATGGACAAAAGCCTATTCTACTTTTAAATGCATTTAGCTTTCAAATCTAACATTACTGTAAGAAAATGGGCTATTTTATACTTTTTGTACTGTCTTCTCAAAGCCTACTATTGAAAATGAAGAAATAATTGTCTTATTTATTAATTATGTCTGAGTGCTTTTTGAAAGCACTGTTAAAGAGTAGAAAGAGTCATTTCTATAAGGGCAGGAAGATGACAAAGGAGCCACAGCTGTAATTTTCTTGTGAATGTTTTTATGAGGTTCTTACTAATTTTTGTAATGCACAGTGTGCTTTTAGGTATTTACAAATATAAAAAGAATTTTCTAAAAGACTTTTGTAAGGGGACGACAAATTAGACTTATAGTGTGATTTGTCTAAATGGCAGACTGACTTGCCCCTAGTATAAGTTGTTTTAAATTAATAAAAGGGGAAATTCCTTCTACTGACAGTTACGGCAGGTCTGTCATTTTGATTAATATATCTGTTAGTTGAATTTCATGACCTGAAGTTAAGAGTTTAAAAAAATGCCCTCTAATTGTTTGGAAATTTTTTAGCCTGTTCCAGTTATGTTACAAGAACTTTAATTTAGTGGACAAATACTGAGCCTCTGCTCTGCCACGTCTGTGTGTAGTAAAATGCTGAGGACATAGTTACAATCAGTCCTCTGCACCAGGCATTGAAGGTGCAGTTTTAAGAGTGTCAGTAAAGCAGGGCCTGTGAAGCCTAGCATCGTATCCTCTCCAGGTGCTAGCCAGTAGGTATTTGCTTCCCCCCCCCAACCCTCTTCTTAGTGCCTCCTGTTACCACGTTGGCTATAAATACTCTAGACTGAGATCTTTTATGTGACTCCATAATGGGCACCTGAAATGGTCCTTGGTGCTATTTTTAGTTATCCTATTGGTGTCACAGCAGAAAACATGACTGTCTTTTATACAGGCTGAGTTCTGAGAAATTATAGACATTTGTATCATTGAGGAAAGCTAGGAACCAAGACATTCTGAAGGAAACCCCCCAGAAAGGAATGAGTGCAGCACCTTTTGACTGGTCTGGTCCCACTGCAGAGGTGAGCACAGGGACTGGTGATTAAAAGCAAAGCAGCCCCTTTCTCATTTCATTTTCTGCATCTTAAAGCACTGCATCTTCATTAACTCCTCAGTCCTCAGCAGGGGAATACAGCCAGGACTTCTTGGAGACAAAAGGGATACATAAAATAATCAAGATGTTGTGTCCCCATATCACATGTATCGTCATGTGACGTATTATCAATGAGTCTATGAAGGAAACTAACAGTACCTGTTACCTGCCCCTCCCTCAGTCTTGAAACAATTCCAAGACATCGCTGACAGAATAACTCTGACTATGGCCAAGAGCTTTTCTCACCCATGCCAACTAAAAGAAAAATCTCTTAGCTACATTGCCACAGGCTCCCCTGACGTACACTAACGCATATCAATAAGCAGGCTGGTTGTAAAACCTAACTGGAAAGTCCTGTCAGTTATAATAAATGTAGATTAAAATAAGCAGCATATGTGGAAACAAGTTCAAAATCGTACATTCTTCTCAGAAGTAATTCCCCACTGTAAAGTTAGAGCAAATCTACATGAAAATAAGCACACATTTATTTTCAAAAGTAACTTCCTAATGTGAGTTAGTGTGTGGCTCTGAGGCCTAACACACCCTCATTTCTTTAGGTACACAAAATGCACTTTTCCAAGAAGGGAGCTCATCCTTCTTATTCTAAGTCCAAATGTAGATTTCATGATTGATCACCTAAAGTTTCAACTCACACATTTGATTGCTAAACTGTGGGTTTTGAGCACAATGTATTCCTTTAGTTACTCAGAGGGGAATTCTGAGCCTGTGAGGTGAGTGGCAAGTCATAACCTACCTTGTGGGGCTGCTTAGAGGATTGGTGGTAATTTTATTTTAAAATTAGAAAAAATTAAAAATAGAACAAGGCCCAGCAAGTACAATAGGTACGTCGGAGCTACAAGTATCCACTGCTTTTCGAAAGTTTGCTTCACGCTAATTCACTTTTAGGAAAGACCTACAGGAGTACCTGTTTTTGCTGCACGAAAGAAATCCAGAAAGGATTTTTGCTTTTATGAAAAAAGGAGAAAAGCAAAAATAGCGTTCAGAGCCATTATAGAGGCAGTATGAACCCTGAGCAGTGAAAGTGACACCACCAAGCTCCTTCCCCAAGAACTATACTCAGCATCTCGGCATCAAGCTGTCATAGCTTTGAACTGTGTCTGTGAGCATCTGTGCTTTTATCTCGATTTACTTCATGCATCCGTAAGCAAGATGTGCCCTCAGGTAATTGCTTCTTCGCTTTATACCATTTCAGCTTACAAAAGGCTTCATAGGAATGCTCTATTTTCTACTTTCAGATAGTGGGGGAAACCTGTACTGTATTTATTATCACTCTCCTGGCTACTTCTCCTTTCCACTCTTTTCCCAAGGGCAACTGACTTATGTGGTCCTTAAAGCACTTTCTACCTTCAATAAGGATGGACAGGAATTTGTCAAGCACAGAGCCTTTATTTTTCATATCATTTCCAAAAAGGACATCGTTTAAGTCAGCAGAATTTCTGAGAGAGAAAGTGACAGCAAAGGCAACTGGCTCAAGTCCCTCTGTGTACACCATGTACATTTCATGTCTGAGCACCTTGTGTGTCTGGCTTAAGTAAAGGTAAGGCAGTGTAGATTGTGCGAACAAGAAATCTGTTCTGTGATCAGGAATGGCTACTACATGCATCACGCAAAATGCACAACCTGAAACATTTCAATCTGCAACTGAAGTTTCCTCAAGCAAAGATGCGCGTGAACAATGACGGAACACATACAGAGCAACTTGGGCAGAGAGAATGGATAATGCCTTGGGGCAGTGAGGTTAGCGCACTGATCAAGAGCCCCAAGCAGGAGGAGCCGTCCCAGTGGCAGAGCAGGCTAGGAGGGTGAGCAGCAGCCATCTCCAGCCACCTTCAGTTCCTTCCTGCCTTCACTCTAAGTTGAGCAGCTCCACGTCAAAGATGAGGGTGGCATTGGGAGGGATGACACCGGGGTGGCCCGTGGCTCCATACGCCACATCAGGGGTGCAGGTCAGCTTCGCCCTCTGCCCCAAGCTCATCTAGCAGGGATGGGGGCAGATGGGGAGAGGAGAAAGAGGACCCAGCTTGATTTAAAAGAAAAAGGTAAGATAACTATGGCATTTTCCCAAACCATCCTCATGGTAACTCTGAAGATCTGAGATGAGTTTTATACGTGGCACATTGAAGTAATGCTAAGAGTTGTAACAAATGGAGATTGTGCCTCAGACTAACAGAGACTTGACTGCGGGAAAATAACTTCTACAAAGTAGTCTCAAATTCATTCATCCAACAAACACTGCTGGTTATTCAATTAGTGTATGGCCCAACACTTCTATTTGTTCATAATTTTTCCTTCTTCCAGAGAAGCCTAAAGAGGTGTATAAAGAGCACATGTACATGTACATGCTCAAGTAGGTGATAGAAGCAGTTCGTTAGAGAGATTTAGAGATTAGAGACCACAGCAAGGAGCATCACATGACTTCACAGAGCAAAGAAGAGTTTGAACCAGGGCTCATCACAGCAGTCCTCAAGAACTTGTCTGGCATTAGTGGGATAACTGGTGAAATTTGAATAATCGATTTTTAAATTTTGAATAACCAACTCAAAAATTTGAATAGATTGGTTAATAGTATTGTATCAATGTTAATGTCCTGGTTTTCATCACTGTACTATGGTTATGTAAAACATTAACATTTGGGGAAGCTGGGTAAAAGAGTATATGGGAACTCTACCTGCAATGTTTTTGCAAGTCTGAAATTGGGTGTTTTTTTTTAAGTTTAAAAAAAAATCACCTTGGCCTCCCCCACCCCAACTCTTCTGCTGCCTCAGTCCCAAACAGCTGGTAGCTCACAGGCTTGCTCAGAACTAGCTGGGGAGATGTGCTTGGGATGAGAGCCCCCAGTGACAGAAAGGAGTCATGCTGGCAACTAAAAGGGTGGGGACACAAAGCCACGACTGAAACTAGGTGGCATCACCATGCCCTGACAGTGGAGTCAAAGCAGTAGTGGTCTGTGATAGGGTGAGGGTGGAGGGCAGAGTGCTGAGCCCAGAACCCCAGCTCCTCAAATCCCCCTTAACAAGGATCCTCATCCTACCTGGGCTGCGCCCTCTTCAAAACCCTTGATGACTTCCTGTTTGCCAATTCTGAACTTGAAAGGTTTGTTTCTGTCTCTGGATGAATCGAATTTCTTCCCATTTTGGAGCATTCCTGTGAAAGCAAGGATAGGGTGGAAAATAACTGTGGTCATGAGCTAACTCCCAGTTCAGGTTCAACATGTCTAAAATGGAATTCCTATTCTGTACAAACCTTCTGTCTTTCAGTCCTCCCCATCCGTCCTGTTGGCCAAGCAAGAAACCTGGATACTTCCACATACAGCCTATCACCAAGTCCTACATATCTTTGGAGTCCAGCTATTTTCTCCATTTCTATTACCACCACCCTGTGTCCTCATCAAGCCACCATCATATCTCACCTGTGTACAGGAACCAACTCTAACTGGCCTTTTTGCTCTGTTCTTACTCCTCCATTCCATTCTCCATACTGTACCCAGAATGATTTTTTTTTTTTAAACACATACCTGATCCTATTACTCCCTTGCTTAAAATACTTCAGTAACTCCCCAGAGGCAGAATCCAAATGCCTACATTGTATCCAGGCACTTTAAGATCTAGCTACTGTTTGCCTGATAACCTTCTCTCTGCCCTCCCTTCCTTCCCTTCCCTGCCCTATTCAGGTTATACCTTTCTCAAGTACTTCTGCACATTGCAACTTTTTTCATGGAGCTGCCTCAACCTGAAGGTCTGTTTTCCCAGGCATTTCATCCTCAGGTTGAGTCCGCACCTGGTCTGCCCAAGGTTCCCCCAACATGCAAAACCCAAAGGTCATATCATCCTTTACTACAGTGAACTGTAACTGTAAAGGGACCCAGACAGGGACCTCCCTGGTGGTCCAATGGTCAAGAATCCACCTTCCAATGCAGGGGACACGGGTTCGATCCCTGGCTGGGGAACTAAGATCCCACATGCCGCGGGGCAACTAAGCCCATGCACCACAACAAGAGAGCCCGCGTGCCGCAACTACAGAGCCCGTGCGCTCTGGAGCCTGCACGCCACAACTAGAGAGCCCATGAGCTGCAACTACTGAGCCTGCGCGCTCTAGAGCCTGTGCGCACCACAACTAGAGAGAAGCCTGTGCGCCGCAATGAAAGATCCCGCATGCCGCAACTAAGACCCGACACAACCAAAAATAAATAAGTAAATAAATTTTTTTTAAAAAAAGTGACCCAGCCAGTAAGTGGTGGCCTCCAGACCTCATACAAAAGAGATATGTGAACGCAGAACACCCCAAGTGTTGTCTTAGCAGTTTGGAGCACCCCTCAGCCTCCAGCTGCAAATACCTTGTCATCCCTGATGTACATGTGTTGTCTCAGTCCAGCTGCCTAAGACCCAAGAGCTGCTTTTCTATTTTCTGTTCTTACTGGTGTCTCTAGCTCAAAGATCAGACATTCTGTAAATGATGCTATTCCATGACTTCTCGTGGCCCCTGGACCACAACAGAAGGCAGTTTGGGACCAGAGAAAGGCCTAGCCTGTAAGTTCAGAGACTGGATTCTGACTTCACCCGGACACTAACTCATTGTGTGAAGTGAGGCAAATTACTTCCTCTCTCATGGCCTCAGATTTGCCATGTTTAACATGAAAGGTCTGGGCCTGCTCAGTATCTGAGCATCTGTGATTCCACTTCCTAATTTCTACAACATAAATGTATACAAGAGACATTCTTATTTACCTATTTTCTGGGCAGAATAAATTGTGCTCTTGCCCTGGGTACTAAATCAGGCAAAGAAGAAAACCCTATCGCTACACAGAGATGCAAACAGATGGATCCTTCCGTATCAAATATAGGAGATCAAATACAAACTCATGCATACACACAGGTTGCTAAGATATTCAGAGATGCGCATGCATGCTCACATACATATATGCATAGACCCTCAGAAGAAAACCCCGATGGCCAGATGCTAGGAAAATATTTAGATACACAGATATAATACATTCACACAGACACATACTTGTACAATACACATATGGATAGGTGCACACACACATTCACACACTCCATTTAAAGACTGATTTGCTCACTCCCCAATTTCTTCAGGTTTCATATGACTTAATCCACTTCAGACCATATACTGTTATCTACTGCTGCAGGTTCATCCAAAACCATGCAGTCCAGAAACAGACCCACAGATACATGGTGACCTGATTTGACAAAGGTACCACTGAATGCAATGGATAAAGGATGATTTTTTTTAAATTAATGTTGCTGGATTGACTGTATATGCATATGGGGGAAAATGAAACATCAAAGTGAACCCCTATTTCACCCACACATAAAAATCAATTCCAGGGGTTTCCCTGGTGGCGCAGTGGTTGGGAGTCCGCCTGCCGATGCAGGGGACACGGGTTCGTGCCCCGGTCCAGGAGGATCCCACATGCCACGGAGCGGCTGGGTCCGTGGGCCATGGCCGCTGGGCCTGTGCGTCCAGAGCCTGTGCTCCGCAATGGGAGAGGCCGCAGCGGTGAGAGGCCCGCGTACCGCAAAAAAAAAAAAAAATCAATTCCAGATGAATCACAGACCTAAATATGAAAGATAAAATAATAAAGCTTCTATAAAATAATAAATAGAAGAACATCTTCATGACCTAGGGATAGACAAAGATTTCTGAACTGTACTAACTATAAAGGAAAGACTGATGATATGTAGGACTTCATTAAAATTAAGAATTCTGTTCAAAAGATGCCAATAAAGGAGTAAAAAGGCAAGCCATAGCATGGGAGATGTCTGGAATAGGTGTAACCAATAAAGGACTCATATCCAGGATACAGATGGACTCCTACAAATCAATAAGAAAAAGAGAGACCACCAAATTTTTTTTTTAAGTGGACAAAATTTGGGCAAACTAACAAGGATATCCAAATGGTCAGGAAGCACGTGAAAAGGTACTCAGCTTCATTAATCATCAGGGCTGTGCAAGTCAAAACCACCAGGACAGGCCAAAAACAAAACAAAAGCCTGACAACACCAAGTGTTGATGAGGATGTAGAACTGGAATGCTCAGACATTGCTGGTATCAGTGGAAACTGGCACAACTACTTTGGAAAGCTGTTTGGCAGGATCTGCTACATCTGAGCATAGGTATAACCCTGTGCCCCAGCAATTCCGCTTCTGCATATATATAGCCAAACAGAATGTCGACACGTGCACCAAAAAACATCACAATTCGTAATAGCTAAAAACGAACAGCAATCTAAATGTTCATCTACTGTAGAAACGATAAATTGCAATATATTCATACAATGACCTGTACAGGAATAAAAAAGAGCAAACTACTCTGGATAAATCTCACAGACATAAAAAGTGAAAAAAGTGACATAATGAATGAAATAAGCTAAACACAAAAGAGTACATACTCTACAATTCCATTTATATGAAGTTCAAAAACAGGTGAAATCAATCCACAGGGACAAAAAGTTAGAATGCTGTTTACCTTTAGGGAGGTGTAATGACTGTGAAGAGGCAAGAGGGAGAGTCCTGGGGGTGCTGGAAATGTCTGTTGATCTGGGGGGTGGTTACATAAGTGTGATCACTTTAGAAAAATTTCATCGAGCTGTTCATCTTAGAGTTATATTCTCTACTGTATTTATATATAATAAAAAAGTTTACCAAAAAGTCCCATACAGTCTCCTGCTGGGTTTGATGAGACAATCCCTCCCCAGACCAGAGCCACTCATGGCTGATGTTAGTATTTAATGCACATTGCCTCCTGTCTGTATGTATTGTGAAAGGTCTTTGCAAAAGGATGTTGTGGTTTGAGTAACTTGACAAGGACTGGTCTGTCTGCAACATGTAGAACAGATAAATCAATTACACAGGTCAGAGGCCCCAGAAGACTCATGGTAATTAGGCCACATCACCAGGAGATAAAACACAGCTCCAGCCCACTGACGTCAGCGACCGGCAACACAGCTGTTGAGAAATACCCACACTGTCTGCCTAGAATCAACCTGGCACTTCACACTGGCCCAGAGAACTGCTAAAAATGGCCCCATCTGACTATGTCCTAGGAATTAAACTGGCCTTGCTGTCTGCTAAGTGGCTGTCACCAAGTTCGCCACGTTGGGAAGCAGGTCACAAGGCAGAGCACTCAACCCCCAGAACAAACATCTGCTTGTAACCTTCCCGCCAGTGGTCCTCAGGATCTCAGCCCACCTGGCCTTCCAGTGCAGATCATCCAAGAGGGCTCAGCAGAGGCGGGGCCTGCTCTGGCCGCACAGCACCCCGACACAGCCACTGCCACCCGTGCCTCACACTGCGTCAGAGCCTCCAGTTGACTTCCTGCCCTCCCCCACCCCCACCCCCCAGCCCAATGAAGGTAGGGATCCTCTTGTTTCATTTTTGCGCCCCTACTGCTCAGCACAGCATCTCACACACAGTAGGTGATCAATAACAGTAGGCTGAATTGAATACTCTGTTTCTGAAAAAAGAAAGGGAATTCTCAGGAAGCTGACCTCCTCTGCTCTAATAACACTGTAGGATGAAAAGGGAGTCTGCAGGGAGGGTCAGGGCTCTCAGAGCTGTAAGAGGAATTTCCAAGTATCGGACAGCACCAGGAGGGCCAGGGCTCCACCCTGCCTGCAACAGACAGAAGGGGAATGGAGGTGGTATAAGAGGGCAGGGGTGGGCTTCCCTGGTGGTGCAGTGGTTGAGAGTCTGCCTGCCGATGCAGGGGACACGGGTTCGTGCCCCGGTCCGGGAAGATCCCACGTGCTGTGGAGCGGCTGGGCCCATGAGCCATGGCCGCTGAGCCTGCGCGTCCAGAGCCTGTGCTCCGCAACGGGAGAGGGCACAACAGTGAGAGGCCCGCGTACCGCAAAAAAAAAAAAAAAAAGAGGGCAGGGGTTAACCTTGCAAGCCCTCTTTCTCATTCCCTCAAGGCTGGCTGGGAGGAGTTGGGGATAGCTGGTCAGAGGGAGACTTGGCTGCCTTGGGCTCTGGGCCTGGTCTGGGGGAGCTGATACCTCTGGAGAGGAATATCAGAGGAGAGACCTGCCTGGGGAGGGGCAGGTCTGGATGAGGGCTCAGGGAGTGAAGCCTACCTGTGTAGTGCACCACACACGTCTGGCCCTTCTTGGGGAATGTCCTTCCTGCAAGGAGACATGAGAATAGATGAGTGAACAGCACGTTGGAGAAAGCCGCCTGGGACATTTCAGGTGTGATTGTGACCAAGAGCTCTGGCCCACATTCCCCTCCATACCATGGAGATGCCCATAGTTCCAGTTCTGGCTCTGTGCTTTGTAGGAACCAGATTAGTCACTTTACTTCTCTGGCCTTGATTTGAACTTTATTTCCTTGGTTTCCACAACTCCACTCTCTCCTCATCCTTTTCCTTCTTTGATTGCTCTTTTTACTTTCCTTTGTCCATTCCACGAACCTTTCTGATAGCCTACTCTCTGCCAGGCCTGGACTAGATTCCGGAGACACAGAGCAATCTATGAACTCACAATGAGGTTAGGGAAACAGACACATAAATAATAGATTATAATGCAGGGTGATGACTGTGCACAAGGATGAATAAACACAATCATTCACAAATATTTACTGAATACCTGCTGTGTGCAAGGCCTGGGCCTGATCTCGGGATACACCAGTGAATTATACAGACAAGATCCCTACTCTTTTGGAGTTTACATTCTAATGGAGGGAGACAAACAATACTCAGATAAACAAGACAATATAGATTGTCATAAGTTCTCTAAATAAACACAATGATAAATTACAGAGAGATACAGTGGGACAGGCCATTTTAGAATGGGTGGTCCAGGACAGCCTTTCAGAGAAGATGACATTTCAGCTGAGACTTGAAGGATGAGCAATACGCTGGGAAAAGCACTGCAGGGAGAGGGAGCAGCAAGTGCACAAACTGTGAGGCAGAAAAGGATCAGTGCATTTACAAAACAGTAAGGAGCCTAGACGACTGGAAAGAAGGGAAGGAGGTGGAGACAAGTGGGAAAGAGCCAGATCACACAGGGCCTTGCAGAGCCGGATTTAATTCTAAGTGCAGCAGGAAGGCACTGGAGGTTTTAAGCAAGAGAATGACATAATCTGAATTAAGATTTTATAAGATCATTCTGGCTGCTGTGTGTAGGATGGACAGTTAGGCGCCTGTTGCAATAATCCAGACAGAAAATCAATGATGGCTTGAATTAAAGTGGTTGGCAGCAGAGAAGAGAGTAAAATAGATTGGAAATATACTTTGGAATTGGAGCTGACAGGGCATGCTAATGGCACGGAGATGGGGTCCAGGATGAGAGAGAAGGAGAAAACAACCACGATGCTTGGGTTTTAGGTTTGGAGGAGCTGATTTAGGATGGAGGAGCTGATTCCTGAGACGGGGAAGGCTGATGAGGAACAGATTTGTGCAGGTGGCAATCTTAAGATTCCTCTTAGACATGTGAATTTGTACTACAAGTAGACAGATGGAGAGTCTGCACTGGAGGTATAAATTTGAGTGGGATTTAAAGCCTTGTGAGGGCTAACAGCTGAGCCAACATTTAGATGGGGGCCCTTGGGAGGGAGCACCTGACTGACTGAGCAGCAGGGAAAGTATCAGAGAGGAGATAATGGTTAAACTGGGTCTTAAAAGATGAGTAGTTTACCAAGGAAGTAAGGGAGATAATTTGGGAAGAGTGAACCACATGTTCAAAGGCTTCAAATTGAGCAGTAGTGGGAGCCCGTCTGGTTCCCTGCTGTGTAGTCCTAGGGTCTAGCACACAGTATATGCTCAATAAATATTTGCAGAATGACTGGTATATTTAACAACTGGCAGACAGCTCAATAAAGCCGGAGGAAAAGTTGGTGGTGGGGGTAGGTACTGGTAGTAAGAGATGAGGCTCTAGCATGGAAGGTTTAACAGGAGGCTGTATCACTGTCTGCCTGGAGAAAAAGTAAGATTAATTAAAATGTTTTATGCCCAGGGAGGGGCATGGTCAAATATGCATTTTAAAGAGTGCTCAGGCTGTGGTGGGGAAAATGGTGGGGGTGGGGTGGGAGGCCAGATGGAAGGCCAGGAGGTGAGAATGGAGGTGGGGAGACCAGTTTAGAGACTGTGCAGAAATCCAGGTGAGAGAGGATGTTGGCCTGAACTAGGGCAGGGGCTGAGGAGATGGAGCCTTAGAGATATTCAGCAGAAGAACTTGGCAGGATGTGGTGTGGGCTCCACCAAGGCAGGCATCCCCAGCACTGCAGTGTAGTCATTGAAATATTAATTGGTACATTGCCCCCTCTGGGTTATAGCATGGTAGCTGGCCCTTTTGTGCTTTCTTGACTCAGGAGTTTAGATTGAGCTAAAAGAAGAAGGCCAAAGTTCCTCCAGGCTTTCCCTAAAAATCTGATCCCCCTTCAAGAGAAAATGCCCCTTGTCTAGCCAGGGAGGGAGGATAAGGAGAGAAAACTCTAAAGGCTTCTTTGAACCAGGGAAAGGAGAAGAGGCCTGGAGGCCACTGGCAGAACTCTATGGCAGTGCCCCGGGGGGTAAAAAGGCCTCAGGGAGATGCTTCCTGGGGCACAGCACCATGGTTCTCAGCATGGAAAAAGAAGCCTGCAGCCCATGGGTGATCCAAGGTTGTGGCTGGGACTTCTAGGGACCACTGCTTTTCAATAAGGAGGGTGGCCAAGAACCAAGAGTCCCTCCAATTTCCCAGGGGTGGGGGAGTGTCAATAATGTCTGACATGCAGTTTGCCTGTCAAATCCTGCAGAAATGAGGGCTCCAGTCTGAATTAAGGTTGGTTTAAGAAATAAAGAAATAGCTACTCCTGGCACATCCAAACTCAATTACAGAAGGGTGATGCCTGTAATGTCTGGCTTGGGAAAGTGACTGGTGCCAATCCTGAGGCAGGAAACAAGGGAACACAGAGGAGTGCTAGGGAGTGGGGGAGACCAGGAGCATGAGTCCTGTTTTGGACTTGCTGACTTTGAGGGATCCGTGGGATGTGCAGATAGAGGCTGAGCAGCAGCTGGATAAATGGACCACCCGGAACTCAGATTGGAGGCCTGGGCTGGAGGCTTAAGTTTGGAGACCATCGGTTTGCAGCCCATAATGAAAGCCATGGGAGTGGACAGGATGGCTGGAGAGGCTGAGTGGGACAGGGAGGATAAAGCAAGATGCAGAAGCAGTGGAAGAAGCGCTCCATCATTCCCAGACTGGGTCGGTCCCTACAGCGTCTCAACGCCCAGATCGCAGGGGGCCGCCCAACCAGAGGCCGGGAGGCGGGCGCGTTAGAAGGGGGTTGCCCCGAGCAGAAGAGACCCCAAAGCATGTCCTTTCCCCTGTTTCCAGAGCTCAACCAGCAGGGCAGGGAAAGCGGAGCTAAAAAACGGCCCTAGGAAATCAGGAGTAGCGGATAACCGAGCGGTTCCAGTCGCGGGCAGCGGCAGCCCGAGGCCCCCGGGGCGGTGGCGGGCCGCAGACCCCAGCCTCCCAGCCGCCGCCTTCGTTCCTCTAGGTGAGCAGGCGCGTAAGGGGATGGCGAAGGATGTGTGCTAGACATCCAACAGTCCCATCTAGGGTCTTCTCCCGCCTCCCCCATCCTAGGCCAGCTCTCCCTGTTCAGCACCCTCCGCGCCACCTCGGAATCGGACCCCCGCCCGCCGGGCTCCGCCCCGAGACCCCTCCTCCTCCCCCGGCTCCGCCACCCGGTACCGTCTCCCGGGGAGATGGTCTCGATCTCCACGCCCATCGCGGTCCCACTGGCCCCGCCTCCGAGGGTCCCCGCTGTTTCCCCGACCCCGGCTCGGCTCCGGCCCTGGCCCGCTGGCGCTCCGGCTCGCCACCCCGCCGCCACTGCAGAGTCGGAGGAGGTGCGGCTGGAGTCGGGACCTGCGCGGGGAGGGGCCACCGGGAAGGGGGCGGCGGGGCGGAGCGGCGCGGAAAGGTGGGGTCGACCGGGGCGGGGCTCGGGGGAAGGGACCCTGACGCGGCTGCTCGGGAGCTTGACCAGGCTATTGCGGGAGGCATGCAGACACTCGTGCGCATCCACCCACCCATCTATCCATCCATTCATCCATCCATCCGTTCAACACATATTTATCTTGCACCTACTCTGTGTTAAGCTGGGGTGAGGGGGGCCGGTCAACTCGGTCTCACAGACTTGGGGGAGAAGGCCGGCAACTAAACCAACACTTTCATTAACTGCGTTCACTGCCATAGCGTTCAGAGCGTCATGGAAGCACCAGAGAGGTACCCACCCCAGCTAGGCTGTCCGAATCTGCAGGGGCAAGCTGAGGGGTGGGGGCGGGGGGTGGAGGAGAAGCCAGTAATTACTGACTCTACCCCACCCCCCCTAAACCACTGTTCTCCATCCTGCGTAGTTCTGACGTACGCACAGGTGGACTCCCACCTTTCAAGGCAGAGAACTGTGCCCTGGGGATACCGGCTGAATTAAGACAGAATTGCTGTCCTAGAGGAACTGAATCTGTGATGGGCAGGGACACAAACAGTTACGGCGTGGAGTGATTTAAGTTGTGGGATAAATGAATGAATGAATGAGTTCTACCAGACCCTTCACCTCCACCCAAAGGAGACATAAGAATCTGGAAAGGTATTTTTTTGGAGAAGGTAACATTTGTTTGAAAAATGAATGGTACTTTCTCTCTCTTTTTCTCATTCTTCGTGCACTGTTGCAAAAATTGATATGAAGGTATGATTCTTCCAGCTATGGTGCTGGAAGATAGGCATGGGGAGAAAAGCCTGAGCAAAGAAGAGTGGGCCCTAGAGGTGTTCTCCTTGTCTCCCAGATGGTCGGGGCAGAAACTTCAGGTTATCAGCATCGCTGAAGGAGGGTTGGCTGTGTGTTCCAAGAAACATGATGCTCAACTGTACTGTGAGGGTCAGGATCTGAAATTCCCCATGGGCGGCCCCAAGGCGTGGCCCAGAGTCTCCCAGGGGTATAGCCGGTCTTAAGCCTAGTGAAGCACTAGCTTCTTGAACTGTGGCCATGGTCAGGCACTTTGGGGGTAAGTGTAGAATAACGGTTTGTAATTAGCACAGGTCCATGGAACGGCTTCAGTATTTTGTGTACGGAAAAGAACATTTTTCTGAGGAGATTTTATCTTATTTTAGAGGTCCTCGACTCCTTCCCCCAACAACCCCCGCACCCCTAAAAAGGTTAAGAAGCCGTGTTGACTTCAGGGCTCCCGGACTCCTTAGACTAAGAGAACCGATGAGAAGTGGGGGAAGGCGCTATACCTTTCAAGGGAGAAATTGTAGCACGCTTACCTTCGGTGGCGTTTCACGGGGAATACAACTCCCAGAGGTCCGTGCGGCAAAGCCCGAGCTTATTGGCCAATGGGAAAGACCGTCTGATAACGGGACACAAGCAATAGCCAATAGGCAAGGGTCATTGCCGAGCTTGCCCAGCCACCGCTCACCTATCAGGGGCCTGGGAGCCGATGCTTCCGGTCCCCCCTCAGGGCTTCGGATCCGCGGTCTGTGAGCAGGTACGGCCCAGGGGAGACTGATTTTCGGTGGGGCAGTGAGACCAAAGGTATTTTTGTCTCCACTGCTTCCCGGCCTGGCTGTTGTGGGGAGGCTGTAGGTGGGCGGGGAGAGAGGTGGAAGGACAGGCACTTTGGGGGAGGGGGGAGAAGAGGAAGTGTCACATGTGCGGAGAGGATGGAGAGAATGGTGGGGGGCCGCGTGCGAGGGCTGGCGGATGCGGACGAGCAGCGGGTGGGTTTAAACCAGAGAGTATATTCCCTGTGACTCACGAGTGAAACTTCTGGGAATATATCCTAAGGAAGCCATTCAAAATGAAAAACATGCTTTATGCATAAACACCTTTATCCCAGCGTTATTTATAAAAGGATAAAGTTGGCTCTAACCAGGTATCTCACCAGTAAGGAAAAATTATGGAACTTCCCCAACAGTAAGGAAAAGTGAATATTAAGTGGCTTCTAAAAATAATTTATAAAGTCTTTAAATAACATGGGGAAATCCTAATATATAATGTAAAGTGAAAAGATCGTGATATGTAATTGTACAGTATGATTGAAAAAGTTTAACCCAAACTGCATAGAAAAATATCTGGAGGGATGTAGTCATAATTTTCTTTGGATGAATGTTTTTTGTGTGTGTGAATTTACCTTTTGACCTTTTTAAAAAATTTTTATTGGAGTGTACTTGATTTAAAATGTTGTGTTAGTTTCTGCTGTACAGCAAAATGCATCAGATATACACATAACATGTATCCGCTCTTTTTTCAGATTCTTTTCCCATATAGGTCATTACAGAGTACTGAGTAGAGTTCCCTGTGCTATACAGTAAATCCTTATTAGTTATCTATTTTATACATGGTAGTGTGTATATGTCAATCCCAATCTCCCAATTTATCCCTTCCCCTCCCCCCCCTTTCCTCCCTGGTAACCATGTTTGTTTTCTACATCTGTGACTCTATTTCTGTTTTGTAAATAAGTTCATTTGTACCATTTTTTAAGATCCAACATATAAGCGATATCATATGGGGATTTGTGTTTCTCTGTCTGACTTACTTCACTCAGTATGACAGTCTCTAGGTCCTTTTGACCTTTCTTGTATGTTAATTTAAAACAATAATAAGGGCTTCCCTGATGGCGCAGTGGTTAAGAATCCACCTGCCAATGCAGGGGACACGGGTTCGATCCCTGGTCCGGGAAGATCCCACATGCTGCGGAGCAACTAAGCCCGTGCACCACAACTACTGAGCCTGCGCTTTAGAGACTGCAAGCCACAACTACTGAAGCCCGTGCGCCTAGAGCCCGTGCTCCGCAACAAGAGAAGCCACCACAATGAGAAGCCTGCACATCACAACAAAGAGTAGCCCCTGCTAGCCGCAACTAAAGAAAGCCTGTGTACAGCAACGAATACACAATACAGCCAAATAAATAAATAAATAAAACAAAAAAACATTAATAAGTGTAAAGAACTTGGAATTATTTTATAGTGAAAACACAATAAATTTAGAAAAACAAGTTGGGGAGTATGAAACTGTTTAAACCTACTGGAAGTGCTCCATTTCACCTGAGCCCCTTGATTCTCACTATAAGTTGTCTTTAAAGAAGGTTAAAAACAGAAGAATTAAATGGCCATAGACTGAGCACCAGATCCTCGTTCTGACCACCTCTCCCCTGAATTAATATAGTCAGATTTTCTCTTCCTAAAACAACCAGGGCTCCTGATTTGAGAAATCTTATAGTCTGAGGGTTGAGAGACCAACAGGTATACAGTTAGCTTCAGGCAAATTGTAAATATTTTAAAGCATACAAAATAATTGGGGAGCACCAGAAGGTCATTTCAGCCTTTGTCCTCTTGGTTCTCTGATCTTTTAACTACCAACTCTATAACAGTGACTCCCAAATCCTTACCTCTGCCTGAGGTGCAGTGCTACCCTATAAACATCTTAAATGAAGCACATCTAATACTAAGCTTATCACACACTACACACTGTTCTTACCTTTGAAGCATTCTCTGTCTTCTTTATCTCTGATTAATGGTTCAGCAATTTCCCAAGCTAAAAATTTGCATGTTATCTTTAATTCTCCTTTCTTCCTCACCACTTACCCTACTTGATATCAATTTTATCTGCCTTAGAAATATCGCTTGAATCTGGCCCTCTTTCTCTACTGAGGTAGCTACAAACTTGGCTCACTTTCTCATCCTGACATTCAAACTATTCCATGGTCCATTATTAAACTTGTCAGCTTCCTAGTTTCTCAGGTCCATTCTGCACATTGTTGCATGAATGTGTGCTGGTTCCTCTAAATTCCAAATTATTCAGCAGGGCTTTTATGATCAGGGAGATAAGGTTGGAAAGGTATAGCAATATAAAATAATTTAAGGCCTTCAGTGCTTTCCTTAAACATTTTGGAAGAACTTTTATATACACAGACTGTGGAGACTCATCAAAGGTATTTGAGCACAAATGCAAAATTACCAGAGCTGTGACTTTTCTCAAGATAATTCTACCCAACACACAGAGTCCAGGCTCTGTGGGAAAGAAGAGACTGAAATGAAGAGGACTTCTTGTCCTACCCTACTACAAAGGAAGAGGTGGTCAGGACCCTGACTAATAATGGGAGTAGAAGGGATTGGAAGAGATTTTTGTAATTATCATTGGGTTTTTGAGGAAATTTTTCATAATTTTTATTTTTAATTTAATTTTATTGAAGTATATTTGATTTACAATGTTGTGTTAGTTTCAGGTGTACAGCACAGTGATTCAGTGTATATATATAATATATATATATATATTATATATATATTTTTTTTTTTCAGATTCTTTTCCTTTATAGGTTATTACAGAATATAGAGTATAGTTCCCTGTGCTACACAGTAGGTCCTTGTTGGTTATCTATTTTATTGGGTTGGCCAAAACGTTCGGGTTTTTCCATAACATCTTTTTTTTTTCTTGGCTGTGTAGGTTCTTCGTTGCTGCGCGTGGGCTTTCTCTATTTGTGGCGAGTGGGGGCTACTCTTCGTTGCGGTGCGCGGGTTTCTCATTGTGGTGGCTTCTTTTGTTGCGGAGCACGGGCTTTAGGCGTGCGGGCTTAAGTAGTTGTGGCACGTGTTCTCAGGAGTTGTGGCTCGCGGGCTCTAGAGCGCAGGCTCAGTAGTTGTGGCGCACGGGCACAGTTGCTCCGCGGCATGTGGGACCTTCCCGGACCAGGGGTTGAACCCGTGTCCCCTGCATGGGCAGGTGGATTCTTAACCACTGCGCCACCAGGGAATCCCTTCCATAACATCTTACATCAATATATATAGTAGTATATATACGTTAATCCCAACCTCCTAATTTAAACCCCACCCCCCACCCCACACCCCATCCTTTCCCCTTTGGTAACCATAAGTTTCTGTATCTGTGGGTCTATTTCTGTTTTGTAGATAAATTCATTTCTATCTTTTTTTTTTTTAGATTCCACATATAAGTGATATCATATATTTGTCATTTTCTGTCTCACCTTACTTAGTATGATAATCTCTAGGTCCATCCATATTGTTGCAGAGGCATTATTTCATTCTTTTTTATGGCTAATACTCCATTGTATATATGTACCACATCTTTATCCATTCATCTGTCGGGCATTTACGTTGCTTCCACATCTTGCCTATTGTAAATAGTGCTGCAGTGAACATTGAGTTGCATGTATCCTTTTGAATTAGAGTTTTCTTTGGATATATGCCCAGGAGTGGGATTGCAGGATCATATGGTAACTCTATCTTTAGTTTTTTACCAAATTTCTTCTTGTTAGTAAAGATGAAAATATTAAAATTAATTCTTCTGAAACATCTCAGTAACTTTATTGTCAAGTTTTTTTTCCTTTATTTACAAATCCTTACGCTGTGCTAACCCTAGCCATACACATCCTCAATGACATTAGACTGACTTGGGTGGCCTAAAACATATCATATAAATTGCTTTTGATGTAACTGGCCCGTTAGGAATTTTCTCTTCCAGGAAAATGTATCATGCATTATTTATCAATAAAAGTCTTTTTTTTTTAAAGTGCATAAGTAGGTATTAGGGAAAAGCATATATTATCTTATACAAGACCAGCGGGTTTGAGATGGCAGTTTTCTTCATTAGTAATGTCAGAAGACATATTTTTCCATTTAGCAAGCCACTGTAGAACCACTTAACCTGACCTCATGTGTAAGAAGCATAACAGAAAAAAAAAAAGAAGAAGTATAACAGACCATTCCCTCTTAGTAAAAGATTCTAAGAGTAGGGATGAAGCTAGCAAAGAGGAATGAGAAAAAAATTGCAGGTAAGTTAAAAGCAAATCCTCCAGTTTGGTGAAGAATACATTTCTTTGGATTTAGGGTCTGAAGGCAGCTTCTCAGGTTCTGTCTTTGACATTTACTAAGTACAATAAAACAAGGTTGAAAAATGTCCATCGGATTCAGTGACGTGGATAGCACTGGTGGGTTGGTGAGAGTTGTTTTGGAGAAGAGTTGGGAATGGAGTCAATTTGGGGTGGGTTAAGAAGAGAATGAGTGGTGAAGAAATGGACACTGCAAGTTTAGACAATTCTTTGATAACTAATAAGATTAAACATCATTTAGAATATGTTTATTGATCATCATAATTGTTTTGTAAATTGCCTGTTGATATTCTTTGGCTACTTAAAATTTTGTCGTTTTTTTTTTTGCAAAATTTTGTCATTTTAACTGGCTTAAAAGAACTTTTTACTTATTTATTTATTTATTTTTGGCTGCGTTGGGTCTTCATTACTGTGCAGGGGCTTTCCCTAATTGCAGCGAGCAAGGGCTACTCTTTGTTGCTGTGCGTGGGCATCTCATTGTGGTGACTTCTCTTGTTGCAGAGCACAGGCTCTAGGCATGCAAGCTTCAGTAGTTGTGGCATGTGGTCTCAGTAATTGTGGCTCGCGGGCTCTAGAGCACAGGCTTAGTAGTTGTGAGGCACGGGCTTAGTTGCTCCCCAGCGTGTGGGATCTTCCCGGACCAGGGCTCGAACCCATGGCCCCTGTATTGGCAGGCAGATTCTTAACCACTTTGCCACCAGGGAAGTCCCAAGAACTTTTTGTAAATTAAGTATTTTGTACATTTGAATCTTTAGTTTGTTTTTTCAATTAGAAAAGGGCTATTTGAATATATACTTATTATAAAAACAGTCTTTCCAAAAAATACAGAAATAAGTAAAGAGGGTCCCACCTTCTCTCTTCTGCCACCTCACTCCATCTCAGTATGTACTGTGAACAGTTTGGTATGTGTTATTTCTGATCTTTTTCTGCATCTTTATGTAAATATATACAAACACATGTATATGGACATATAGAGGTGGATTTCTTTTTCATAAATAGTAGCTTACTAAACATGTTATCTTGTGAATTTCACTGCTTTTTTTGGGGGAGGGATTTTTCCATATCACTACTCATGGAGCTTCCTTATTTTTTTATTTATTTCCATGTTGATGTACATTTAGGTTTTCTGTTACAAAAAAATGCTATAGTAAATCCTTATACACATACATATACATGTTTGAGTATTTCTATAGTAGTGTAAAAAGTCTTTCTTTTAAATCTCTTAATTTTTGTTTTGTACATTTGGATCTTTAATCTATCTGGAAGGTGTTTTGTTATATGAAGAGCAAGTTTCTTAACTTTTTAGAGCTTCAGATCTGTTGTCTCTCACCTAAGAATAACAGTGCTACCCTCACAGGACCGTTACAAGGGTTGTATTGGATTCTAGGTGACCAGCACCATGTGTGGCACATACTGGACATGTTTATTCCCTTCCTTTCCTTCTAATTTGCCCAGCAAATTCAGGTAGTATCTGGGTGTGTTTATAGAATATGGTCTGTTTTTTCATATTCAATAACAATGTCATCCTGATTTCCTCAGTTTTGACATGTCTCACATTTCACAGAAAGGCTAACCCCAAAATTTTACCATCGAAATTGATGGAAGTTAGTAAGGCTCTACCATATTTTAAACTGGTGACAAACGGGAGTTTAAGTGTTGCCTTTTGCTTTTCCTTCAGTGTTAGGAAGGAAATGAAATAAAGCATACTGACAAGAGTCAGATGTAAGCAATCTAAAAGAAAAATATACATGAAATAAAGTTATTTGAAAGCCTTAAAAATGAGGGTCTTTTAAAATATCTTGGATCCTTAATTGCAATAAAAATTATTACTCTTTCAAATAATATGATGCATTTTGTAATTAGGTTTTGACATTTAACTTTACAAGATTTTAATCTTTATGCACACTTATGATCTTATTATATATGTAATTGTTACATACTCTGTTTACAGAAGGACTAGAGGCAGACATCTATAGTATTGATCAACTCCATGATGAGTTGACTCATTTCTGGCCTTATGTGCATCTTGCATATTTTATTGGCTCTTTCTAATTCATCATAGTATCATAGTGAGGCTACAGTAAAAAACTGTGATTACAGTAACTTACAGAGACACAGGGTTAGTAAGCCTTTTTTGTTTACCTGATTTCCTATGAGTGGCTCAGAATTTTGAACCAGAAACTGCTACCATAAGCGTTACTATTTTGCCTGTATTGCTGATTTTTAGTATCCCAGTTCTGTGATCAAGGAAGTTTGAACTAGAGGTGCCCCAAATATACGTTTGGCTGCATAAATCACCAACTGTTAAAAACCAGTATGGCTTCCCTTGTGGCACAGTGGTTGAGAATCCACCTGCCGATGCAGGGGACACAGGTTCGATCCCTCGTCCGGGAAGATCCCACATGCCACGGAGCAGCTAAGCGCATGTGCCACAACTACTGAACCTGTGCTCTAGAGCCCGCAAGCCACAACTACTGAGCCCACATGCCACAACTACTGAAGCCCATGCACCTAGAGCCCGTGCTCCACAGCAAGAGAAGCCACTGCAATGAGAAGAAGCCTGTGCACTGCAATGAGGGGCAGCCCCCACTCGCCACAGCGCAGCAACAAAGACCCAATGCAGCCTAAATAAATAAAATGAATTTTAAAAAATTAAAAAAACAAACAAACCAGTATTCCACAGAGGCAGTCATAGAATGAACCTGTGGAACAATAACAAAATCTGAAATTTCATCCCCATTATTAAAATTTTACTAAAACATTTTATTCATTAGGTTTCAAAAGTTTGACCTTATTTTGCAGGAAAAATAATTTCTCAGCACTGCCAGGCAGTCTTTTAATCTGTCAAATTCCTCCTATCCTTTTATCCTCTCACAATAATGACCTTTGAAAGGGCTAAGCCAGTTGTCTTGTAGAATGTACTACATCCTGAATTTGTCTGACTATATTCTTATGGTATAACTTCCTAATTATTTCAGATAACCTTTATCAGAAAGGATGGAGTTGGGAAGAGGAAAACTTCTCAGGACTGGACTGAATGCGTTGTATCAAGCAATACACCCAATTCACGGCCTTGCCTGGACTGATGGGAATCAGGTAGTCCTGACCGATTTACACCTTCACGGTGGAGAGGCCAAGTTTGGGGACTCAGCGGTCATTGGACAATTTGAACATGTGTATCGGGTGTCCTGGGCCCCACCTGGTACAGCTGACACACCTGCTCTGCTCGCTGTCCAGCACAAGAAGCATGTCATTGTGTGGCAGCTGTGTCCTAGCACTACGGAGACAAGCAAATGGCTGATGTCTCAGACCTGTGAGATTAGACAGTCACTCCCTGTCCTTCCCCAGGGCTGTGTGTGGCACCCAAAAAGTGCTGTCCTGACTGTGTTGACTGCACAGGATGTCTCCGTTTTCCATAATGTTCACTGGGACAGTTCCCAGGTCAAAGTGGACATCAGCACCCAAGGCCTCATTCACTGTGCATGTTGGACCCAGGATGGCCAGAGGCTGGTGGTGGCAGTAGGCAGCAGCGTGCATTCTTATATTTGGGACAGTGCTCAGAAGACTCTTCACAGGTGCTCCTTCTGCCCAGTGTTTGATGTGGCCAGCTACGTGCGCTCAATCGGAGCCACTGTGGACTCACAGGTCGCTATAGCCACTGAGCTTCCACTAGATAAGATTTGTGGCTTAAATGCATCTGGAACCTTTGATGTTCCCCCTAGTAGTGAAGGCACTTGTCTGTATACTTTACCAGTTATTGACGAAGTTTCCTCTGAAACAAATTCTGAAACACCAGTTTCTCCCTTTTCTTCATCCTTTTCTGATCCTCTGGATCTAACTCATATACACTTTGACGGATCTAAATCTGAGGCTAGTTCTCTTATTTGTCTAAGAAAAAAGGACTACTTGACAGGAACTGGCCTAGATTCTTCACACTTGGTCCTCTTGACCTTTGAGAAGGAGGTTACCCAGAACAGAAAAGTCACCATCCCGGGCATTCTGGTTCCTGATCTAATGGCGTTTAATCTTAAAGCACAGGTAGTCGCAGTGGCTTCCAATACGTGTAATATAATTTTTATCTATTCTGTCGTTCCATCATTTATGCCAAACATCCAGCAAATTCACTTAGAGAGTAATGAAAGACCAAAAGGCATATGTTTCTTGACAGATAAATTATTGTTAATTTTGATAGGAAAACAGAAATCCACTGATTCGGCATTTCTTCTTTCTTCAAAGTCTGATCAGTATATGATTCGTTTGATTGTTAGAGAAGTTATGTTGGAAGAAGACTCTCCAGTGACACCGAGTGAAAACCAGAGTGGTCACTCTGCTTTCAGTACTCTGTTAAATAAAGCAAATAGAAAAAAGCTAATTGAAAGTCTTTCCCCAGATTTTTGTCACCAAAACGGAGGGATCTTGTTAACAGCTAATAGCAGCAGTCAAAGTGGAAGGCCTGGAAGAACACTTATTCAAGAAATCAGAAGTCCTCCATCCAGTATCTGTGATGGCTCCACAGCCCTAGAAACTCTAGATGCCGGGCCTGTTAACCAGTCGGTAACACTGCCCGGACCCAGCGGCACACCAGACCACAACAGTACCGTGGGACCTCCTAACTTACAAGTGGAAAATGAAAATTATCAGCTATCTAAGATACTGGAAATTTTATCTAGGAACCTGATTGAAGTGCAGCAGTGTCTTTCTGAACTCACAGACTTTCTACATAATGGAAAGAAATCCTCTCCAGTGTATCCACTCTCTCAGAATGTGCCTTACGTTCACATCACTTGCCAGGTAACTTCTCCTTTGAGGAGCTACCACTGGCTCCTGCAGCCAGTAGGTACTGCAAGAGAAATTTATTGATGAGGAAGTATAGTATTCTAGTTGAACTTCACTGATCTGGACATGTTATATTCAGGCAAGTTGTTATACCTTTCCAGGTTGGTTGGATGGGCACACATACCAGTATACACCGTGATTTTATCATGTGCATGGTGTGAAAACATGAATGATTGCGCTCATTGTGGCACGCTATGTTTAGAAAAAAATTTTAATTCATGCTGTTTCATTGCAAAAACCTTTTCCTTATGCAATCGCAGACACTCTTCTATTTATAAGAGCTTATAATAGCATAACAGCATAAGATTATAACAGCATCTTATAATATGCTGTTAAGAGAGGTTATAGTCATTAAAAATTTTTAATGCATCTGTTTATGCCTGTATACGCAAACATAAAATATTATATAGTGGGATCATACTATATCTGTTTTTATCATGAACACTATCCTTTCCCGTCACACTTGGCCCTGCTCCTCCTCCCTGTAACCCACTTTAACTAGCAGCTTAATGTGGATCCTTTCATATTTTACTTCACGCTCATATAATCTTACACAGGTCTTTGTATACGTAGGTATATAGGTGCGGGGGGTGTTGGTGGTGACTTTGTCATTGTTTTACAAAAATGGGGTCGTATGGTGCATTCTTTACTTCATGTTGGGAGTGTGCTTGTTTATTCAGCCTTTCCCTTGCTGATGGACATTCACTTTGTTTTCAGGTCTTAGGCACTCCAAATGGTACTGCAATAGTATTCTCATATGTATCTATTTGTATTCATACTTTTATTTCTGTTGGCTTGGTTCCCAGAAGTGGAAGTGCAAGTTTGAAGAGTATATATATACACACATATATATAGAGTGGACACATATATATAGAGTGGACAGATTGCCTTTCAAAGATTTTTTACTAAACAGTGCATCATCACATGTCCATCAGCGACCAATGAGAGTGTCCTTTTCCTCACTTCCTTACCAATCTGATGAGTGCAAAGTGGTATTTCACTTTTATTAATTTGTATTTCCTTTACTATTAGTGAATTTGAGTATGTTGTCATGTTTTTTGGCCAACTGAATGTGAATTGTGTTTTGCTCATTTTTTCCTATTATCAGTTTAAAAGAGCTTTTTTTATATTATAGAAATTGATATATATGTAATAGTCTAGATTTTCTTGAATTATTTTACTATATTGTTTTTACTTTTTTTTTTTTTTTTTTTTTTTTTTTGCGGTACACGGGCCTCTCACTGCTGTGGCCTCTCCCGTTGCAGAGCACAGGCTCCGGACGCACAGGCTCAGCGGCCATGGCTCACGGGCCTAGCCGCTCCGCGGCATGTGGGATCTTCCCGGACCGGGGCACAAACCCGTGTCCCCTGCATCGGCAGGCGGACTCTCAACCACTGCGCCACCAGGGAAGCCCTAAAATTTTTTTAGTATAAAAAATTTCAAACACATAAAATATATTTTTAATTACGAAAAAATTGTAAACATATAGAAAGAATACCTAATGAAACCCTATCTATATCTATCACCTGGATTTAATGGTTGTTAACATTTTACCATAATTGCTTCTTTTTTTTGTTTCCTAAAATATTTTTCTAAGTAGAGGCATCATGGTGTTTCACCCATAAGTATTTGGGGATGTTGTTCTAAAGTGTAAGCACATTTTCTTTAATTATCACTGTACCATTACCATACTTGATAACATTAACAATAATTACTTAATATCATCTAATACCTACTTCTTATTCAAATTCCTAAATTGTCCCCCAAACCGGTTAAATCAGAAATAAATCAGTTAAAAATCAGTTAAGTCACTGATATAAAAAATTTTTTTAAATTAATTTCACAAGCACATTAGTGATCTTAGTTATATTATGTACCAAAGCTAATTGAAACAAATATTTATAAACATTTAACATCCCAATCCTAGATTTTTGAAGAGGATTTTTCCCACATTGTCTTCAGCCAAAATATTTAAATGGCTTTATTAACTACATGAAGTTTTCAGTGTATTTTTAATAAACAGATTTTTTATTTTTAAAAATTATAGTACTTTATAAGTGTGAAATCTAGTTTGGATTTTTTTTTCCTTCCATGACTTTTCAAATATTTTTTCTTTTTTCCCGTTTTATTTCTCTTTTTGAATAGGCAATTCATTTACTTGCTTTAAAAAACAAAACATTCTTGCAATAGAAAGGTATATACTGAGAAGTCTTAGTTTCACCCCATCTTGTTCAGCTTGTTCCCTTCACCTCATATAGGTAACCATTTTTATTTTTATTACTTTATTCAGATATTAGCAGATCTTACTATTTATTTTTATTTTTCCTTTTGTTACACAAAAGGTAAGGTACTATATACAGTGTTCTTCATCTTTTTCCATTTAGTTTCATAGTCTCAAGAACTCTGTCAGCACACAGAGCTTTTTAAATTTTTTTAACAGATACACAGTATTTTTTTTTCCTAATTACAAAAGTAATGTATGCTCATTGAAGAAAAAATTTAACCAATATAAGCATATTTAAGTATATTTAATGTTTATTGGTTTTTTAATATAAGCATATTTAATGTAAGCATAAGCATATTTAATGTTTGTTTATTGGGTTTTTTGGCCATCCTGTGTGGCTTGTGGGATCTTAGTTCCCCAACCAGGGATCGAACCTGGGCTTTCAGCAGTGAAAGCACAGAGTCCTAATCACTGGACCACAGGGAATTCCCAAGAATATTTAATGTTGAAAGTAAAAATTCTTCATAACCAAACCCGTAGAGAAAACCACAGGTATAGTTAGTAATGGAAGTATTTATTCCATTTTTTCTATGCATTTACTAAAACCTTTGTCGATCTAAAAGATATAATGTCTAATTGTTTGATTTTATTTTTCTTTAAATAGATTATTTATTTATTTATTTTTGGCTGCGTTGGGTCTTCATTACTGCGCACAGGCTTTCTCTTGTTGCGGCGAGCAGGGGCTACTCTTTGTTGCGGTGCTCGGGCTTCTCATTGCGGCGGCTTCTCGTTGCAGAGCACGGGCTCTAGGTGCACAGGCTTCAGTAATTGTGGCATGCGAGCTCAGTAGTTGTGGTGCACGGGCTTAGTTGCTCCGCGGCATGTGGGATCTTCTTGGACCAGGGCTCAAGCCCGTGTCGCCTGCATTGGCAGGTGGATTCTTAACTACTGCGCCACCAGGGAAGTCCCTAAATAGATTATTTTATCAAACAATATATACTTTTTTACAAATATTTTTACAAATATTTATATTTGTAAATGCATTTTTTTTTAAGTAAAAAGAAATGTGTTTTTTGCCTTTCAATTCTTCCTTTTCTCAGTTTATAATGAGCTAGTTCAGCCAAGCTGTTATCAGTACTTCTGGAGGTAGAATTTTGGGGACTTTACTTTCTGCATTTTAAATTTCTGTTTTCTTTATGTTGAGCATATATTTCTTTTTTAATGAGAAAAGTAAAAGAAAAACAAAATAAAAGCAATGAAGAGTTTTTCCCCCTATAATATCAGAAGCGACATTTCATAAGAGTTAAGATGAATAATTAGTTGCTTATGGCCCTTACAGTTTATTCATGTGCTATCTTTTAAAATGTTATTACATAGTAGACATACATCTTTTGAGCTGTTCATCGTATCAAAAATGGAGTACAGTTTACCTTTTATCGTTGAAATTATTTTTCTTAGTAGTCAGAAAATGAGTAGTGATAACTTTAACAAGAAAATAAGTTAGACACATAACTTATAAAACTTTAAGAAATGCTTACATGAAGATATTGTCTCATAATATAGAATTAGAAGTTACATTTTTTATTCTATGTTCTATGAATATACCTTTGGACTCAATGTGTCTTAAAATAGAGCTATAATTGTTCTATATTTTCTTTCTGTATGGATATTTGCAAACATTTTCAAAGATGCATTAATTTTTAATATAACTTTTTAAAATTTAAAAATCACTGTTATTTGTACTTTTTCTAAGCTAAGTGAATTTTTACCACAGTTTGTTTATTTTACTTATGCAAATCCTCTGCTACTCCACGACTTAGGGCAGTCTTTCTTGGCATTTTTTTCCCCAATAAAGAAAACGTAAAACTTCTTAGTTATACAGGCATACCTAGTTTTATTGCACTTCAGAGAGATTGTGTTTTTTACAGATTGAAGGTTTGTGGCAACGCTACATTGTCAGATGATAGCATTTTTTAGCAATAAAGCATTTTTAAGTTAAGGTATGTACATTATTTTATTAGACATATGCATCTGCACACTTAAATGGACTATAGAATATGCATTAGGAAACCAAAAACTTTCATGTGGCTCACTTTATTGTGATACTAGCTTTATTGCAGTGGTCTGGAACCACACCTGCGGTATCTCCAAGGTATACCTGTTTCTACAACAGCCAAGCAGTTGTTCCTCACTATCAGATTTTATCTCTCAGGCTGCCATCCATCATCCTATAGTGTTATTAGTCACGTCCTAGGAAAGCCAGTTCCTAGCAATAAGGTCATAACGCTGGGGAAGAACAGAGCAAAAGGAAATTAGGGGTTGTGTTTTGTCTGATTCTTTAGTTGTGTTAAATGATGCAGCAAAAAGCTCCTTATTTTTAAAACTGAAGTTTAGTTGATAGTGGTAATAGATAGGAATTTTTAAAACTACACATTCTATTCTTAGGAAATGTTAACTCCATTGCTTCTGCAATCAGTTTAACAACTTTTATTTTTATATTTGAAGAAATCTTATTTTTTAGGTCCTGTTGTAGAAAAAAGAGCCGTGCTTCTCTGCAACGGCAAGCTAAGACTCAGTACAGTCCAGCAGACTTTTGGCCTCTCTCTTATTGAAATGCTACATGGTAGGTAAAATTCAGAAATTGACTCTACCTGACACCCCCTCCCTCTATTATGTAACTTTCACTGGTGATGAAAATGAAGTGTACCAACCATTCAGTGATTCATTAGATAGTTAAAAAGTATTATTAATTGCCTATTGTATGCCCAGGCCTATTATAGGTGCCAAAATACATGGAAAATATGGGTTCTACCCTTAAGGAACTTACAACCTAGCTGGAAAACCTAAATGTACACGTGAAAAAAACAAATAGAGTTATGAAGCAATATATAACAGCTGCAAGGAAATAACATAAAAACCTCATATATACTTGTTGCACTAAAACATAAAGATCATAGCATTGCAGAATATTTCTTTTGTGTGTGTGGGTGGGAGTTTTATGTATACATTTTTTTTAAAATATTCTTTTCTACTATGGTTTATCACAGGACACTGAATATAGTTCTCTGTGCTATACAGTAGACCTTGTTGTTTTCTTTTTTATTTTTGGCTATGCAGGATCTGGACTCAGTTGTAGGATCTCAGTTCCCCGACCAGGGACTGAACCCTGGCCATGGCAGTGAAAGCTCAGAATTCTAGCCACTAGGCCACCAGGGAACTCCCACAGAATATTTCTTAAAGGAATTGTCATTTTAATATGCAGCAGACTTGTGGACATGAAGGGTACTCCTAGGTGGCAAGGGACTGAGTCATGCCTGTGTTCCATCCAATGGAGAGCATGGCGGTTTTCTTATGCCTGAGTCTTCAGGACACCCACTACACTGAACATAGAACTTTGTTTCATCTTTTCCCCCTTAACATTGTAGCATCAGCATTTTTCTGTTTTGACACATGAATTTATGATATGACTTCATAACAGTTATTTTTACTGGGTTAATAGTCTATCCTGGGTGTACCATATATATTTCTCCTTCCAGTTTTATTGAGATATAATTGACATATAGCACTGTATAAATTTAAAGTGTACAACATAATGATTTGACTTAAATGCATCATGAAATGATTATCACCGTAAGTTATTGAACATCCATCATCTCATATAGATAGAAAAAACTTTTTTTCCTTGTGATGAGGATTTACTCTTTTGATACCATATTTTACTTGGCCATGTTTTCTTTGACATTTAGGTGGTTTCCAATTTTTCATTATCATAAATAACCTTAATAAAAACCTCTCTGCATATTTTACATGTTTTTGGAAAGTGTAGATTTTTAGAAGTGAAATTACAGGGTCAACAGGTGAGACACAGTAGACTCGAAAGAACCAGAGAAAGTCCAGGTATGTATTATGCTAGTGGCCCTAGGTTACCCCAGAACAAACTATTTAGGATTATCTGGGCCATTCTAGTCTACCTCTAGTCAGCTCAGCCTCCTTGGCTGTCTAGAGGCTGGTATGGATCTCAAGAATATAGAAGTTTCCTCCAAAGAGTAGCTGTTCCCAACTTCACATAGTTTCTGGAGAAACTGCTTAACAGCATGTATTGATATATAAGTTAGGAACACCATACACCCCTAACATCTGTGTGCACACATGCACACACAAGCTCAAATGCATAGCACTGAGTGATTAATGCCTAACCTGGGTGAAAATACATGTTCCTTAGCTATGCCTGTCATCAACATCCCCTTGCTGCCATGTAACCTGACCTTAGGTCTATACTGGGTCCCTCCATCTCCCCATTCTCTGTAATGTCTTGTGATGGTCAGGTTCATCAACTACTACATTCTTTTCCTCAAAAAAGTCGTATTTTCATATTTTTCTTTATAGAATAAGACAGGATATTCTAAATTGCCTATGTGTTTATTTTACTTTGCAGACTCCCACTGGATCCTTCTCTGTGCTGATAGCGAAGGCTTCATCCCCTTAACTTTCACAGCCACACAGGAAATAGTCATAAGAGATGGTAGGTCAAATGACTTTAGGGGCCCTGTCTCTTGAAGTCTTTTAGAGACATACTGCCCAAAGCGTAGATGCCACCGGCTGTTCTAACCATTTTGGCAGTATAGTCTGATACTTGTTTGTAGAATATTTGCTGCACAGCCTTTCAGATGAGGTTTTTACAAGCAAGATCTGTTTTCCGACGCTCCCCAGCTAGGATTTGTACTGTCGCTGGGAGGTGAAGAACTTGCCATGGCTAGCTCGGCCACCTCTCCCCGCAGGCTGACATTGCCTACTCTCAGCAGAGCCCAGTCTTTGGTAGATGGCTCAGAACGTGGTTATTTATGTATTCATTACTGTGTGGTTTTGTCTAAGGGCAGAATTCCCGGTGCAAAGCGATTTTTATGGTGCCATGTGGATTGTGTTTTATGGTTTCTCTGAGGTTTTTTTGTCCCTTACCCAAAACAGTGTTAAAGCCCTTAGAAGCACTTAAAAGGTACCTCAGCATTGTTATAAATTTTTTTCTTGGCTTAAAGTTGAGTGTGAGGAGTGCTGGGGAACATCTGCTGCAGTCTATCTTTTTACGCCAAACGAGCAGGAATCAGCAGAGCTCAAAGGAAGACAAAAAATCGATTGACTTCTGCTCCCAGGGCTACCTAGAACAGAAAGTAGTTCTCATGTTGGCTGGACCTCCCAGGATATAAACCTAACCCTCTCACTTCCCTAGAAAATTCTGGCTGACATAGTTCCAGGTACTCCTAAAAACTGTCCCTGGGCGAATTTCAAATGAAATTTCAAGTGCTTTGACTCCCTCTGGACCCCACTTGAGTGTGTCCTGATGTTACTAGTATAATGCTAAGCATAGGTGAGGCCTACAGCATGATTTGTGCTGTTGCCACTCATGATTTTCTCCCTGATAGGTTACCCACCCCCCATTGTTGGGATCATAAAAATGTCCTATTTTTTTCCCAGTAATCAACTCCCTTAAATTGTCACTTTAATTTTGATATTTTTCTTCCCCTCACCTCCCGGATTCAAGTCTTAGAGACCAGCATAGAATCTGCGAGAGAAAGTATTTCAAAACGTTGGAGGTTTCACTGAATCTGAGATAGTTTATTATAATTATGGGCTAAAGCACCAGCTTAGCATAGTGGGAAGAGCCCTGATTCCAGCTTCAGATAGATTCACCTTTTCTCACTGCCTTCAGACAGTCATAAGCTTCAGTCACTGCAGCATAACGAACAGATCAGTGTGTAGCTGGTCAGAGCACATCTGCAGATAAATTGTTTCACCCATAGGAGCTCAGATGCATAAGAGCTCAAGTGCATCTTTTTCACCCTTTCTTTTAAAATCATCTGGAAAGAAACATTTTGTACCCTTGAGGACTCCTGTTGGTCTGTTACAGTTTATGAAGGTGGAGCTGGGATAGGGAAGAAGCGAGGGCCCACTTTGTGATTGAAATGCATTAGAGGAGCTGCTGGGATAATGAAGTGGAGCCCCTGGAACCAGTTGCCTGAGAGCATTGGCTGAGGACAGTCTGAGGCCTGCTTCCATTTTTAAAGAAAGTGTCCAGGTGGGGTGAAAGCACAGAACTGTGAAGCCTCAAGAGGGGGTCTGGGGTACCCCATAGTAAGATCAGTGTAGGTCCCGCACTCAGGGTGTATGTTACACTCATTTCGCTGGTCAGAATCCTGTGAATGAGTCTTCAATAAAATCACTAACGGTTGTTGTGGCTTTTGTGAATGTTTTGATGGTGTTTGCTTTGTGATTGTTGCTGGTATAAAGGAATGCTCTTGATTTTACATACGTGTATGTTGTCTTTGTATTTCTTCTGGTGGACAGTCGAGAACATAAATTTTTTCTTTCCGGCAAATCTGATTCCATGACAACTCTCAAACATAAGATGTTTCCTTGGCCTTTACTATTTATAATCATTGGAATCATAGAAGATAATCCAGTATTTGTTGGTTTTGGGAGAGGGAAACAGGGAGAGAAGAGCTAAATTCTTTAAATTATTGTTTAATGTTACATTGAGAATATTTTGCATAAAGACATTATTTATAAATCCTATTTTGGGCCCACATTTTAAAAAATCTTGTACAGTATTATTTGATAAATGCAATAGATGTAAGGTATAGGAAGGCTTAATAATAAAGTGAACCACCTACCACCTAGTTTAAGAACCAGAACGTTACTAGGAACCATTCAAACTCCCTGTGTATCCCTCCTGGATCCTTCTCCATAGAGGTGACTCCACCCGAGAGGTGACTGATCTCTAGATTGTTGTAAATTATCATTTCTTTTCTTTTTATTTTTTATTCTTAATTTTATTTTATTTTATTTTGGCCCCGCCGTGCAGCTTGCGGGATCTTAGTTCCCTGACCACAGATTGAACCCAGGCCACCTCAGTGAAAGCGCCAAGTCCTAACCATTAAACCACCAGGGAATTCCCTCTTTCTTTTTAAAAAGGAGTTTCACCATGATCACATATACACATTGGCCTAGATAATGTAATGTTTTTGAGCTTTATACAATGGTATTTTATTGTATGTACTCTTCTGCAACCTGCTTTTTTTTCACTCAGTATTGTTTCTAAGGTTCATACTTGTTATGTGTATGTTCTATTGCTTTCATTGTTTTAAGTTACCACAATTTATCCGTTTTCTTGCTGTGCACATTTGGATTGTTCCCTGGTTCTATTTTTGCGATTATAAACAATATTGCTTTGAATATTCTTATTAAATGTCTCCTGATGCAGGTGTTTGAAAAGTCCCTCTAGGGCCTTTTATCTAGACGTGGAATTGCTGGAGCACAGGGTGTATGTAAATTCAAGTTATTTTCCAAGGTGATTACATCAGTCTTCATTCCCAACAGCTCCTATTGCTCTAAGGCTCAAGGGTTCTTAATTTATGACCCTCCAATAGTTATAAATGGTTTCTCCTTTAACCTGATTTTTACTTCTGGACCAACAGTGAAATTGAGCATCTTTCATGTGTTTATTGGCCATTCCAGTTTTCTCTTTTGCAAAATGCCTGTTCTTGTCTTTTGCCCAAATTTCTATTGGGTTGTCTTTTTCTTGTCGAGTTGTAAGGATTCTCTTCTTTTTTTAAATTGAAGTATGGTTGATTTACAATATTATGTTACCAAGTTGTAGGGATTCTTTATATATTCTAGATGTTGTTTAGTATGTGGCTAATATCTTCACCCAGTTTGTGACTTGTCTTTTCTCTTCCTTGATGGTGTGTTTTATTGAACAAACATAGTTAATTTTAACGAAGTCACTTTTTTATATTGAAGTAAACTTGATTTACAATGTTAATGAAGTCACATTTATCTTTCCTTTTATGAAAGTTTTGTCTTTCACATTTATTTCTTTAATCAACATTCTGTTGGGTACTTGAGTAGGACCCTCTGTAGATCTCCCGAGTTTTCTCTTGAGGAGTAGCTCACTTCTTCACTATTCTGTCCTGCAAACTCTAGCCACTTTGGTCTCTTCCAGCCGGTCTTCTCAACTCAGGGAGCCCTCTGGACTCTAATTGGTTCTCTTCACTTTCATCTGGAAATTCTCAAGGCAGTAAACTGGGGCAGTTGTAAATTTCACCTCATTTGTTTCCCTTCTCTTAGAGATTCCTCCTTTGTTGCCTGATGCCACTGCCTTGAAAACTGTTGTTTCATATATTCTGTCCAGTTCTTTTTGTTGTTGTTTGTTTGTTTTTTAACAAACCAGCCAAGATGTGAGATCTGGTCTCTACCGCTCCATCATGGCCAGAAGCAGAAGTTTTTCCACATTTTATTCATTTATTCTTAGGTACTTGATATTTTTTGTTGCTACTGTGAATGATTTTTTTTTTTTTTTTGCGGTACGCGGGCCTCTCACTGTTGTGGCCTCTCCCGTCATGGAGCACAGGCTCCGGACGCGCAAGCTCAGCGGCCATGGCTCACGGGCCCAGCCGCTCCGCAGCATGTGGGATCTTCCCGGACCGGGGCACGAACCCGTGTCCCCTGCATCGGCAGGCGGACTCTCAACCACTGCGCCCCCAGGGAAGCCCTGTGAATGATATTTTTAAAAAATTATATGTGTTGCATATAAAGTGCAATTCTTTTTTGTTAATTTTATATCCAACTACCTTGCTATACTGTCTTATTAATTCTAATAATTTATCTGTAGATTCTTTGGGTTTTCTATGTAGGCAATCATATCATTCACAAATAATGAAAATTTTGTGGATAGTGGGCATCCTTTCCTTATTCCTGATTTTAAAGGAACTGTTTCATCCTTAAAAGTGATGTTAGCCCTAGGTTTTTGGTAGATACCCTTTTTTTTTTTTTTTTTTTTTTTTTTTTTGCGGTACATGGGCCTCTCACTGTTGTGGCCTCTCCTGTTGCGGAGCACAGGCTCCAGACGCGCAGGCTCAGCGGCCATGGCTCACAGGCCCAGCCACTCCGCGGCATGTGGGATCTTCCCAGACCGGGGCATGAACCCGTGTCCCCTGCATCGGGGACATGAACCCATGTCCCCTCAACCACTGCGCCACCAGGGAAGCCGTACACGTTCTTATGTTTAAAAATTTCCTTTTCTTCTTGGTTTTTAAGTACTTTTATCATAAATGGGTGTTAGATTTTTATCAGATGGTTCTTTCTGTATCTATTGAGACTGTAATTTTTACCTCCCTTAATCTGTTAATGTGGTGAATATCACTTGATGGATTTTTCTAACATTAAACAAACTTTGCATTGTTGGTATACACCCAGTATGTTCATGATGTATTATTTTTTAGACATTGCCAGACCCAGTGTGCTAATATTTTGTTTTGGATTCTTTTTTTTTTTTGGTGGCAGCGGTGGGATGTTTTGGATTCTTGTTTCTATGTTCATAAGTAAGATTAACCTGCAGATTTCCTTTCTGTTTGCTTTTGCTTGTCTAGTTTTGGTTTCGAGCTTATTCTGGCCTGGTATAATGAGTTGCTGAGTATGCCTTTTTCTGTTCCCTGGAAAAGTTTTCATAAGATAGGAATGATCCTTGATTGAATGTTTGATAGACTTTGGATCTGGTCTTTTCTTTGTGGGAATGTTTTAAAATACTTATTTTATTCCTTTAATATTTATGGGACCATTTAGGATTTCTGTATATTTACACCCAGACACATATACACTCAATTCTGTTACAATGTTTGTTTTGAAAACAAATTTGTTCCAACACAATTGTTATATTAGGGAACTATTAGAGCATAACTTGAATTTCCTGTTGCTTGTGTACCAGTTTTGTCCTTAAGAAACACTAGGTGAACACAGAAAACTGTACCCAGCTGAACTGAGTCCCGTAGGGATACACAAACATAGATACACATATATACACATCTCAAACACCTAACGATCAGCTACATCAGTTTGCTGTGTGTGTTATGAGCCACACCCATCCATATCTGGTGTTACAGCTTTCTGTTAAATTTCAGATAACTTCTACCATTTGATAATGGTAGAACCCACAAATTGCAACACTTTCCCTTGCTTTAATACGTACTCGGTGTATATGGGGAATGGGGTGGTGGAGTGAATGGAAGAGAAAGGAAACTAAGAAGAGACCAAGTTTTGGGTTTTGGTGACTGGATAGATGCTGACGTAAATTCACCGAAAATGCAGGAGACAGAACGTGGGTGGGGAGAAGGTGAGGAGTCCATTTTGGACATGTGATGTTTTAACTGCCTGGAAGACACTGAGATGGGCATCTGATCTTTGATTCTGGGGACCTGAAGGTCAGCAGAGAGCTCAGGGTTGGAAATAGAGTGGGGTAGAGGTGGTGGTAGTGAATGAAATCACTGTCCCTGGGAAGCCCAAGATGACCACAGAGCATCAAAGGAAGAAGCAACGGAAAAGTCAGAAAATGCATCGTCAGAGATGGTAGAGGAGAACCGGGAGGGAGGTAAGGGAGCCAAGGAGGACAGGGTTTTGAAGAAACATGGACAGCATTATGGCTACCTGTGATTGAGGTTTCCTTGGTCAGTGTTACCCCACCTAATCATCAGACCTGTCCCAACACATAGGTAACAGTGTACACATTTCTTTCATGAAATAAATGGAGGGACTTCCCTGGTGGTCCAGTGGTTAAGACTCCGTGCTCCCAACGCAGGGGGCCTGGGTTCGATCCCTGGTCAGGGAACTAGATCCCTCATGCTGCAACTAAGAGTTCACATGCCTCAACTAAAGATCCCACCTGAGGCCCGTGAGCCATGGCCGCTGAGCCTGCGCGTCCGGAGCCTGTGCTCCGCAACGGGAGAGGCCACAACAGTGAGAGGCCCGCGTACCACAAAAAAAAAAAAAAAAAGAATCCGCCTGCCATTGCAGGGGACATGGGTTCAAGCCCTGGTCCAGGAAGATCCCACATGCCGCAGAGCAACTAAGCCCGTGCGCCACAACTACTGAGCCTGCGCTCTAGAGCCCGTGAGCCCAACTACTGAGCCTGCACGCCTAGAGCCCGTGCTCCACAACAAAGAAGCCACCGCAATGAGAAGCCCGCGCACCGCAACCAGAGAAAGCTTCGCAGCAACGAAGACCCAACACAGCCAAAAATAAAGATTTAAAAAAAAATTATTTTAAAATATCACACGCAAAAAAAGGAGGGAATGGCAGGTGAGGGTCAGGAGACAGGAGACAATGCTGTGGAGCGGGGTGGCGGGAGGAGAGTAAACCGATTATTTGAAGAGGAGGAGAAAGTGAAGGGAACAGGAAAGGCTGTTTTTGTTTGTTTGAGGATGAGGGCACCGTGGACATTCACTTGTTCAGTTAGCAAACATTTATTCCTGTTGAACGTTCACTTCTGGGCACTGAGGATGTAGCGGTCAAAGTCCCTGCCCTCATGACATTTCTGTTTTAACAGGGGTGTCAAGCAATAAACAAGAAAGCCGTTGAGAACTATATAGTTGTATGTGGAGGTGGGTTCTACTGAGCACAAGCAAAGTGGGTGGAGTGTAGAGACGGGGTGGAGCAGGCGATTGTGGGGAAGCAGGAAAGGCCTCCCTGAGAAAGTGATACTTCAGGAGGGACCTGATCTTGTGAGACCTTGAGGGACTGTTGATGGGATGCAGGGGTGGGGCTGAGAGGGTCTTGAGCAAGTGGATGGCATGCTCTCCTGGATTTAAGTGGGGATGGAAAAGGTGGAGAGGGAAGGGGCAAGGGGAGATGTCTGCCTTTGCCGGCGATAGGCCCAGGGCTGGCCGTGGTGGTAAGGAGAGATCTTCCTCTGAAACAGGAGGATGGGCTCTGAGGAGGGTGGGTGTCAGGAGAGGGACGTGGATATCGGGTGAGCTCAGTGGGCAAATGTGAGCCGAAGGTCGAAGAGTAGGATTAATGGAATTACAGTGGAATCGAAGCATAGAGTCAGAGGCAGGGATGCTGGCGTTTGGTTTCAGAGGAGGAGTGGTCCTGTGATACCGAAGTCCTGGGTCAGCCATACCTCCAAAAACTATTTTAAGCCCTGGATAGCTCCACAAGCTTTGGAATCAGGACAACTTGGGTACAAGATCGTTTCTACCACCAACTGATCGTAGGCAAGTTGCTTAATCTCTTTAAACCTGTTTCCTCATCTGAAAATGAGAATCATAGTACCTGCTTCATAGGGCTGCTATGAAGAAGAAATGGAATACCTTTTGGCCAGCCCATGATTACCTCCTGTCTCTGAGATCTAACCCCTAACCCCCAGAGGTGGCCCCCTGCAGCTGTCTTTGTACAGTGAAGCTCTGATCCTTGAGACTGCACTCCCGGGAAATAGTATAGGTAACATAAAATGTGGCACAAGCTCTGATCCCACCTGCGTTGCCCAGGTTTCTAAAGCACAGCATAACATAACATGGTAGAAACTACCTGGCCTTCGGTCATAACAGGTACTGTCTCCACAGGGCAAGTGATCTTCCAGTGTTAAGAAACTGTTCTGTATGTGTGCGTATGTGTGAGTGTGCAGTGTGTGAGGTATGTGTGTGGTGTGTGCGCCTGTGCACGGCGGGGGGTGAGCAGAGCTTCCTGTCAGCCCCTTCCTGAACCAGTCAGGTGGACAAGGAAGAGAGACAGAGCCCAGCTCTTTCTCTGGGGCCCTGTGACCTCAAGGATCAGATGCCCATGTCAGTGTCACGGGGCCAGAAGGTTCAGGTATCAGACAGACTGGGTCACACTCTGTACTCTCTCTCTGAGGTCAGGTTCCTTCTTGTGCTATAGCATTTGTAGAGGAAGCTGAACACTTTAAGCTCTGAGGGGCACATCCTGCCTGAGTGTGTCTCAGCTCTGGCCGTCTTAGACCTCGCACCTAATCTCACACCTAAGAGGCAGCCAGAGGTCTAAAGAGGAAGTGGAAGGGGGCCTAGCCCTGGGCAGTGGGCTCAGGAGGGGACTGAGCCGGGGGCTGGGAGAAATGTGGGGGGCAGGTCTGCACCTCCTGGTCTCCCTTGAGGTATCTGGGCTTCTCTAGGAGGAGTTGCTGGGGCATCAGGGTCCCCACAGGTTCCTCAACTCTTCCCCAGGCCCCAAACCCACAAGAGCCACCTGGCCACTATCGAGTCTCAACTTTTCTTCTCTTCCAAAGGAAGGAAGGAGCCCACCTCCCACACGGCATCTCTGGTCTGAGGAAATGCAGACTCTGGGACATATGGCTGATGGGCCATAGCCAGTTTCAGTGACATCAGGCACCCTCCCCTTCCCTCCTCGGGACAGGGCTTTCCCAGGAGGTGGGATGAGAAGGCTGGCCACAGGCAAATTTTACAGACTCAATAGAAGATAAACCCTTTAATTTGTTTCTGAAAAAATAAATCTCAGTGGATCTTTCCTTCCCGAAGACATGTCCTCTAGAAAACGGTGGTTCCTGTGCTTTTATAAGATAAACTTTCAGGGGACTTCCCTGGCCGCCCAGTGGTTAAGACTCCGCACTTCCACTGCAGGGGGCATGGGTTCCATCCCTGGTTGGGAAACTAAGATGCCGCAGGTGGTGAGGCACAGCCAGAAAAAAAAAAGATAAACTTTCAGAAAAATATTTCCGCAAAAATAACTTCTGTTCATAAAAATGATGGGTCTTCGGTGGCTCAACATCAGTCAATGTCCACTTCTAGAAACAGTGTCATCAACTTAGCTGTACAGAGGGAAGGAAACACCTCATGTCTCGCTCAGTCTATCCCCACCACTGGCCCCATTCGCTCCCTCTGGGGTCTGCTGGCCTCGCTGCATCTGTCTCTCTCCTAATTGGACATCCCAGCATGTCCATCTGTCCCCACTCTGCCCACTCACGTGCTGTCAGCCTCTCTCAGACATCCAGTGGAACATCAGGGGAAACGAGTTCTGTGTGTCTGTCCTGTCAGGTAGCTTTGCCATCCAAGCAGGTTGGTGGGCCTGGTGCTCCCACAGGAAGTCTGCAGACCAAGCTGGTAGGGGCTTCCTTTTTCCAGGAATAGTTGCTACTGGTATGCTTTCCAGGTCACAGGTTGCCTGGAGCTGGGCAGTCAGGGGCACAGGCCTATCTGAGATGTCCTGCAGTCAACAGGCAAGACATGACAGGCGGGGGTCCTGGAGCCCAGGCCACTCCCTTCAGGAGAGTCACCGAAGATGCCGTATCCCAGGGGAAAAGATGGGTCGTGTGTAAACTGTGAAGCAGGGGTGCCGAAGGGCTGAGAACGGCGACTTGGAGCCCAGAAGACGCTGCTCCGGCCGTTCCAGCTCACAGGAGTCTCAAATTCAAGCGAGGCTGTAGCTGGTCCTCCTGTTGGAAAGGGAAGAAGCCAAAGGGAAGGATGAGGTGGGTGGGGTCCCGTGGAAGTGTCAGTGGCTGCTCCTTGTCTCTCTAGCAGCTCCTCCCCTTCTCAACCCTGTGAATGAAGCTAAAACTCTGTTCTTCCGAGTCCCACCAAGCAGTTCCCCATCCACCTGTTATTCCCTGAGTGTAGCGCATGATCTCAGTAAGATGGGCTGGAGTCCCAGGCCGTCCACAGCAAGCAGTGAGAGACCCATGACAAAGCCACTTCCTGCCTATCGTGCGTGGTCCTCTGTATCTACATGGACTCGTGTTTGTAAACGCGTGAGCGTCGGCAAAAACGTGGACAAGGCTCGTGAACGTCTGCTGGACCAGACGTGTTGATACTGCAGCGCCTGCTTGGCCTCAGGCTCTGGGCTGAGCTCTTGGGACGCAAAAATGAAGAAAACAGACCCAGCTTTCAAGGTCCCCACAGTCTACTGCGAAAGCCAGACAGTGAGCAGATCACCCTTGGGCAGTGGGATCGGCGGTTCGCAGGGGGAAGAACAAGGTCAGAGAGAGCTGCTCGGTGCAGCCTGCGGGGGGGAGAGTGGAAGATGGCTCCCAGGTTTCGGCTCCCAGGCCGGAGGGTGGTGCCATTCACCGGGACCGGGGCACAGCAGGAGCAGCGATTGGGGAAGAAGATAGATTCGGTTTGGGGCCCACTAAGACTGACTGCCATGCTTGTGGGACATCAGGTGGAGGTGACCAAATGAGAGCCGTGCACATCTGCATGCCTCCCGGGTGTTGGCGGCCCTCCTGTGTATACCTGTGTGCGAGAGGTGCCTACCTCCCAAGGGAGCGGGAGCTGTTCCGACTGGGCACCTTTGGAGTGGGGCCGACCATGAGGATGCACAGACCGATGAGGATCATGCAGGTGGGCATGGCTCCGATGAGGACTTTGAGGGTCACCACTACCTGTTCCGCCTGCCTGCAGGCTCCTGACTCATACCCCGCAAAGCTGGGGAAACACCATCCCATGCATCCAGCTCAGAGCCTGGCTTCCTGACGGAGGGGACCCAAATGCCCAACCACCACGCTATCCTGAAACTTGGATAGTTTCCTGGCCACATCAGCCTAACTATGGGGGACGGAGTGTGAGGGAACGAACAGACCAGGGAGGAGTTCAGAGAAAGCTGAGGATCTGGGAAGCAGAGGCTTCAGAAGGGGTACAGCCACCAAGAAGGGCCCCTCCCAGTCATGTGCACAGAGAAAGTAGGGTGGAGGTTCCCACACACCCTCTGGACCCAGGGGTGACCCCTGGCTGGCTAAGGTGGGGGACTCTGCCCTCTGCTTCCCATGCCGCTAGTCTTTTGTGCCTCTGGTACAGCCCAGCTCTGTGACTCACTCCAGGCTGAGAGTGGAGATGCCCAGGGCACCTGCACCTGAAAGCTTGGTGAAGAAGACATAGGATGAGTAGAAGATGGTCTCCAGCCCTGGGCCGTGCTGGTGCTGCAGCTGGAATTCATCCACCACATCTGGAAGCATGGACCTGGGGGAGGGGGCTGCAGAATTATCCCTTTTATCCCCTCGACAGCCACCAGCCTGGGAGCTCTCTGGGGACAGAGAGTGAGTTAGATTCACCCCTGGGTCCCCGCTGCCCAGGACCGACCCACAGAGTCAGGCAATATTTCCCCAACACACAGCTATCCACCGTTCCTGCCGCCTGGTGCTCTTTCAGGAGGGCTCCACAGATGGCGCTGGCAGCCTCCATCTCCTGCAAGGGGGAGAGCCCCTCCCCAGCGCAGCCTGTGCACAAGGCCTGGGATAGCAGGTTGATGTGAAGGAGGGATACCCAGTAGGAAGGACGTGAGGCTCCCACTCCCATTTCCCTTCACCCAGCCTACCAGGGTAGCAGCAAGGACACGGCAATGCTCACGCCAGATACAAAGGCCACGACGTATGCCACGGGTGCTGTGGGCATAGCAGCCAGCAGGATTGCAAATGGCACCATCCCCTAGGGAGACAGACACACTAGCTGCTCCCTCCACCTGCACCCCCCAGCTCAACTGCTCTTTGATTCACACACTCACCGCTCTACGGATGACCCCCTGCGCCTGGTCCCCTGCTAGGCACTGAGCACGCGGTGAATATAGACACAGCCCTGCCGGCCCCCAGGAGGCTTAGGCTCCAAGGTCACCGCCTCCCCCACCACCACCAAATCCCTCCAGGCCTTGCTTCCTGCCTCACTCACAAAGATCCCGAAGGCCGACATCCTCTTCCCAAATCGCTGCAGAACCCACTCCCACATCGGGGTGCTCAGCACTGCCGAGACCTGTGAGCGGACAGAATCATCACAGCCCAGGACACGCCGCCTGTGCCTCTGCCAGGCCCTCAAAGCCCTGACTTTTAGGAGGGACGCTCGATGTTGACCTTGCCACCTGTTTGGAAACAGTGGCTGTGAACTTTATGAGCCTGGCCCCAATTCCACCCTCTGCTGAAATGCAGGTGACCAAGACCACAGCAGAGTCCAGAACCCTGACCATCGGAAGTCCGGTCACATGTGTCACGTCAAGGGTCACACATCCCCAACTCAGGCCCCCGAGAGCCCTTGCCTCTACCGCCCCAGGTCCCCTCACCAGGATGGTTAGCACCAGGCTCTGCACATGGTCATGTAGCCGGGAGGCGTGTGCACAGAACAGGACCAGGTAGCTCTGCTCCACCTGAAGAGGTCGACAGGAAGTGGGCGTGTATGGGAAATGGCAGAAACGTGGAAGTCAAGGGCAAGGCCAAGGTCTCAAGTCTGGCCTCCCCTTTGGGACCTCAAGCGTCCGGTTCCTACCGCCATCACGCAGTCCCCTCCCCAACGAAGGACACTTATCACTGACACAGGTATAAACGCCATTCCTTGTCCCGCCCCCCAGCAGGGCTGAGAACCACCCCAGACAGCGTCAGCTTCCTGGTGTCTGGGCCCTGACCCTCCCCAGCCCCACAGGCTCTAGGCAGGTTCCTCTCCTCCCAGCACCAGCCTCGCCCGGCGCTTGCCAGCCACTGGTTTCTCTCTGGTGCGGTGGGGACGAGAGACACCTGAACCTACGCAGGGTCAGTATGGCCAGAGCCAAGCCAGTGGGGATCAGCCTGGCCAGAGGTACCTGAACGGCTGCCGAGATGAACAGGAAGGAGATGACCAGCTTCAGGTAGGGCGGGTGCCGCACTGTGAGCCGCAGCCCAGCCAGGAAGCTCAGGCCCTGGCCGGAGGCTCGGGCGGAAGCATCTGCAACACAGGAAGGGGACATCTTGGCTTGGCGGAGTTCAAAACCAAAACCCACGCCCAAGAGGAGCCCGGCCGCAGCTTCTGCTTCCCACACTCTGCCTGCACCCCGCACCTACCTGGTCGCTCCTTCACCCCCAGGCAGAGCAAACTACTGCACAAGGGGTAAGTCACAGCAACCACAGTGGCTGCAATGGAGTAGAGACGAGTCTGTGGGACAGGACAGAACTTCAGTGGGGGCGATGTCTCCAACGCACGGAGGTGGGGATACCCAGGGGCCGGGCAGGAGTACCTCCCAATGGGAGCACAGGGACCCTCAGCCCAAGCCCAAGGATGCTGGGTGCCCCTCCTCCCAACCAGCGCAGCAGGAGAGGGAGATCTAAGGGCCCAGAGTGGTCCTTCTGCTGACCCTCTGCCTCCTGCAAGCATCCATGCCACCATGGGTCTAAGCCCCCTTCGCCTCTCTCTCTCTCTTTTTTTAAGCAAACGTTCATTGGGGCTGATTTCTGCATGCTAGACCCTGCGGTTACGGTGATGAAGAAGTGATCCTGTGCATCCACAATAAGGGGCTTGGAGTGGGTGGGGAGACAGATCCATGAGCAGACAGTGTGACGCATGATGACGCAGATAAACGTCAAAACCAGAACGGTGCTACCTAGCATTCAGAGGAAGACACTTATGTACTAAAATACTTTTAAGGCATGCATGGGAGTACCAGTCACCCAATTCAGGATAGGGGTTGCCTTTGGTGGGGGAAGAAAGAGGGAGATGGGCAGGGCTTCACCAGTGCGCATCCAGCACCGTTGCACAGGGTCCCACATTCAGAAGGCACTGCACTTGGGATTTAATGCTCTGCTGTCTTGAAATTCGTGATGATTTTATCTATGAATCTGTGTTTTGTAAGTGAAGTCGGTGGAACAACAGAGCTGGAACTACCAAGAGGCACCTGAATGCTACTCGCCTTGGCTCACACGAGGCTTTGCCTTCCGGGGTGGGGATGGTTCTCAGTCTCCTGCTCCCTACTTCTTGGCATCCCAGGCCCCGCCCGGCCTCCTGCTCTCCAACCCAAGGCCACTGCCACCCTCTGTTCCACCCTCACCCAGACAGTGACCCAGTAGCTTTGGGGAGGGCACTTGTAGAGGCCTCAGTGGGGCCTAGGCGTGGAAGCGGGGAGGGTGAATCTGCAGGTCGCAATCCCTCTGATCCCAGGCTCGTAGCACCATGATGGGGTTTGAGGGCAACTGGGCAGAGTCTCTCCCCGACCCTGATTCAGGCAATCCCTCGATTGGGGCAGTAGACCATGGGAAGGGGAAACTGACTTCCCCGCTCTCTCTGGGGCTCTACAGCTTCACTTTGCTCTGTACTCAGGCAAATTCTGTAGCTGGGCTACAGACGGGTCTGGGGATGGATGGGTACAAAGGACTTCATTGTAATGTTTTCTTACGGGTGGTGAACCATGGGTGTTGGTAGTATTATTCTCATACCATTAATTCCCAAATGTTGGTGGAGGTGAGTGATGTCATTTGCTTAAGGAGAAAGGGCGGGGGGGGCGGATAGAAGATGAACTTGATGGATAAATAGATGCACGTCCCCTAATTGCTGAAAAGGGACCTGCTTTGAGGAGACAGGAAGGGGTACTAACCCTTTCACACTGGGGGTGGGGTTGGCATTGGCAGTCACCCGTTCAGGGATGGGTAGGACTGGTCATAGGTCAGGTTTTGCCCAGAGCTCTGCCAGGACACCAAACCGTTCTGCTGTCTCTCTGCCCTGTCCCTGCCTGTGGCCCTTCCCCACCCCTGTCCCTTCTCTGGGGTCTGCCTCCTCCCCTCCAGATGGCCTGCTGATCTGTTGTTTGACTCCATGTTTAGAAGGCACCCAGCAGAAGCAGATTTAGCAGGGAGGACGGAGGGCATGGGCTCAGCTACAGGAGCAGGGAAGGAATGAGAGGGCATGGTGTGCAGAGCTGAGCCCCCAAAGAACCATGAAGAGACCTGGGGGAGAAACAGCCCTGGAAGAAAGAAGTGACCCCGAAGCGGGGGTCCCAGTGGGTCTGGGTAGCCTGGGCACTCACCGCGTTGGGGGAAACGGCCACTTGTCCTGGGAGCGCAGTCTCCTTGCACCTGTGGGACCCGTGGGCACCAGACACGATGAGTCCATGGACAGTGGCTCCCATCAGCGTCCCTGCCATCTCCAAGGTCATCCCTGGGACACAGCGTGGAGCAAGGTGACAGCTCATGGGGCCAGGGGCAGAGCCATCCCACCCCACGCACCCCACGCCTGCCTGCACTCACGGTACACAGTGGCCGAGTCCCGCTCCCTGGGGCTGGGGGTCAAGAGCATGGTCAGTGCCGTGTAGGGCACCTGGAAGAACTGGGGCACCGGGCAGAGATTAGGATGGCTCCTGCCACCAGACTGCCAACCCAGGCCAGCAGCTTCCCGAGGGCAGGCCTGCGCCAGGCTGGCACATCCCCACTGATTCCCTCAACCCGGAGTTAGGGGCTGAGGGACAGGAGGGGCACCCAGCCTAGAGCCCACGAGAAAAGCTAATGGTCGGTGGCCACCTGGTAAGCAGGTGGGCAGCAGGGACCTGGACCCCTACCCCCAGCACACACACACTTCAGAGGGGCCTCCAGCCAGCACTGGGGTTCCAGGAGTCCAGGCCGGGGAAGGGGGCCACCTGCTTACCGTTGCCAGGGCCTGGAACAGGGAGTAGAGGGCTGTGTACCAGAGGCCGCGCAGGCTGGTGAAGGGGGGCAGGAACCACAGGAAGAAGGAGGCCAAGGCAATGAACGGCGTGCAGCCCAGCACCCTGTGGAAGCACAGCCCAGGTGGAGCGCCCCGCGGCACCAGGACAGGGGACGCAAAGGCTGGGCCTGGAGCAACCTCACCCCTCTGGGTTCAAGCTCTCGGCCCCTGGAGAAGCCCTGGGCTGGGGCTTTCAGGGTGGGAGCCATGGAGGGCGCGAGGTGGCCGAGGGCGAGGAGGTAGCCAGGAGTAGAGGCTGGGGCACTTAGTGGCTGGGTTGTGCCATTCCCTGTTCCAGGGGGCACAGGCAAGTCACATCTCTGTGAGACCTTCTAATACACCCAGCTCAGCCTGGCTGCATTCCTAGACCCCCAGGGCCAGGACAGCGACTCTTGGAGGGTTTGTCCAGCTCTGTGCCACCAGGTGAGGGAGAGGTCTATGAACACCTGCATGACTCAGTCAGACCCAATCCATTCCTGTCACCTACTGTCCAGACTTGTCCTCTAACCATCCACTAAGAAGCAGATGTGACAAACACAGTGACCTCAAGCCAGGGGTGGGTGCCAGGATCCTGAGGACCATGGGCTGCTCACCAGGGCATGAGTCGTCCAGACCCTGTCCTCCTGCTTCTGTTGATGAAGAACCCAGCCAAAGGGTCGGCAGCTGCCCCAGACACCTTCCCTCCAAACAGGACAAGTGACACCTGGGCAGCAGGGATCTGAAAGGGACAGGGGAGGGGATAGCCAAGGCCCGGCAGAGGCAGAGAGGGTGTCTAGGCCTGCCCGCCCATCAGGAGGAAGATCTGGGAAACTGGCAGGGGCCAGAGCCACGGTGCAAAGGTTTTTTGGTCTCTTCCCCAGGACAGGAATCCAGAGAGCTCCGAGGGCATATGTGCACCAGTAGAGAAGCGGGAGGGAGTGACAGCTGTTCCCTAGCACATTCCTGTTATACTTATGCCCGGTCACTTTCAGAGAAGACTTGAGAGATCTTCCCCTGAAGGGCTCAGTGCAAGAAGGGTGCACTGAAGCTGACAGTCAAAGGCAGACCTTGGGTTTCACAATGAAAACGTTTTATTGATTTTTCTGATTACATAAATGATACACTCATTATAAACACATTCAAACAGTACAGAAAAATACTGAGCAAAGCTCATCTGAAATCCCACCATCCTGAGACAACTGCCAGGAACATTTTGATCATCCTGTCCTGCGTTTCCTTATGTGCATTTGCAATTTATAATTTTACACAAATGGGACCGTATCAGCGTCATTTTAAAAAATCACAGAAAGATAAATAAATCACGGATACCTTATTAAAAAGTTCTTTTTTGTTTACCCTCTATCCTCCACCATTCCCTCCTATAGCCAACATTAACACTCTGGCGGCTATCCTTCCGGAATTTACTTTCCCCATGCTCATCCTTTAATCATGTACAGATGTATATACATCCATATACCCATGCACCCACATATATGGGGCATGTTTTTGTTTTGCTAAAATAGGATCATTTTATATACCTTTCTCTAAAACTAACTTTTCTCACTTGACAGTGCATCATGGAAATCCTTCTGAGTCAACTGGTATAGATCTAACTCATTCTTTTGAGTGACTAAACAGTAGTCCATTATGTGGCTATAGCCCAACTTATTTTCCAACTACTTCTATATTTGGGGGCATTTATGTTGTTTCCCACTTTTCCACTACAAACAGCCTGCAGTAAACATCCTTGAGGAGGTTGCCCTCAATAGCATTTGGTTTCTTCTCAGGCTTGGGTCAGAAGTACCATCTACCAAGGATGATGGGGGTGGAAGTAAAGGTGGGGTGAAAGGACCAGACACCAAGGAAGATGGAAGCAGGGGGCCCCCGAGGCTGCTGCCCACACTCACCTGGGCCACATCGAGCAGGAAAAGTTGCAGGTAAAAGGCTATGGCGCTGGAGGCCACCTGGTTGGGGACCCCTCCAATGCCGTAGCACACCTTCGTACAGAATGAGAGGCGACCAGCTCCGCTGTCCTGGGGGAGACACAGGAGCTAAGCCCCCACAGACACACAACAGCTCCCTCCAGCCCCGACTTCCAAAATCATCCTGAGGTCCCTATATCTTGAAGGCTTTTCCAGCAACCTCTCAGTCCTAATTTGTCCCAAATCACCTTAAAAGGAAGTGAGACAGAAAAAGGAAAAAAAAAAATCCTAAACCATGACCTCTAAGCATTTCCAGGGAGAAGTTCTTCCCTATATTTCCCCACAGTGCTTCCTGCTGCAGTCTGTTTTATTCTCCAAGTCAGCAAGCCAGAGTGAACTGGGGGTGAGGAGGCCCCTAAATTTGCCACCAGCTTCCTGTGTGGACTTCGAATAAATCACTTTATCTCTCTAAGCCTCATCTGTCAAATGGATATTCCTGCCAACTTCAAGGGATTTTTTTTTTTACATCTTTATTGGAGTATAATTGCTTTACAATGGTGTGTTAGTTTCTGCTTTATAACAAAGTGAATCAGTTATACATATACACATGTTCCCACATCTCTTCCCTCTTGCGTCTCCTTCCCTCCCACCCTCCCTATCCCACCCCTCTAGGTGGTCACAAAGCACCGAGTTGATCTCCCTGTGCTATGCGGCTGCTTCCCACTAGCTATCAATTTTACATTTGGTAGTGTATATATGTCCATGCCACTCTCTCACTTTGTCACAGCTTACCCTTCCCCCTCCCCATATCCTCCAGTCCATTCTCTAGTAGGTCTGTGTCTTTATTCCTGTCTTACCCCTAGGTTCTTCATGACATTTTTTTCTTAGATTCCATATATATGTGTTAGCATACGGTATTTGTCTTTCTCTTTCTGACTTACTTCACTCTGTATGACAGACTCTAGGTCCATCCACCTCACTACAAATAACTCAATTTTGTTTCTTTTTATGGCTGAGTAATATTCCATTGTATATATGTGCCGGATGTTTTGATGAGCAAATGAGGCAATAGCTCCAGGAGCTGATGGTTAAATATTCGGGACTTTTGCAAGCCAGTGGTTACTGGCAGCCTGAAATCGGCCATGGTGAGAGTATTTACACCACAGAAATCAGTAAACAGCAAAAATCAGAGTTTTGTTTTTCTGGAGAGACTGTTTACCAACCCACCACTAAAATGAAGTAATGCTTATGACCCCAAATATATGTGTGTGTGTGTATATCCATATATATATATATATATATATATATATATATATATATATCCCTAAGCTACCCAGTGAACTCCAGACTCAAATTAAACTGTCTACTCACAGCCCCACATGGTTGCCAAACAGGCATTTCAGCTTAGCATGGTCAAAACACAGCTCCTGATTTCCATCCCATTGTCTTAACCTCTTAACCCTGTCGTCCCCATTGCATTAAATAGCTCCAATGTCCACTCAGCAGCTCAGACCACAAACCTAGGAGTCATCCTTGATTACTCTTTCCCAATTCCCCTGTCTAATCTATCAGTGAGAGCCTCCTGAGTGGCTTCTCTGCTTCTACTCTCGTTCCCTACTATCCACGCTCCGTCCAGCAGCCCAACTGATCTTTTCATAACATAAATCAGATTGTGCCTCATCTCTGCTTAAAACCCTCTAACAGCTTGCCATTACAGTTTGAATAAAACTCCAAGTCCTTCCCATATTGCCTACAGGCACCCACCCAATCAGCTCCCACTCCCTTTCCCACCTCACTTCAGATAGCTCTACCATGGTAGCCTCCTCCTTCTTGTTACTCAAAATGACCTTTTCTGTTGCTGCCTCAGGGCCTTTGCACTTCCTGTCCCTTCTGTCTGGAAGGCTCTTCCTCCCGGTCTTTGCAAGAGCTGACGCCTTGCCATTCAGGCTGAAGCCCAAATGTCATCTCTTTAGAGAGGGCTTCCCTGACCACCCAAATCTCTCTCTCAATTGCACTAACTACAGGATATATTCTTATTCATTTCCTGCCTCTCCCCACCAGCATATAAACTCTCTGAGAGCATGAACTATATAACTTTGATTCACCACCATGTCCCCAGTACCTAGAACAATGCTGGGCATATAGACAATATATATATTTGTTAAAAGAATAAATGCCATGAAGACACTGTGGAAAGTGCTATTTCTTCCATAGACGCTGGGAATCCTTCTTTTTCATCTTTTGCCCGGAGATGGGAGGGGGAGTGGAGAGGACCATGGCTTCACCCATTTTTGTATCTTGACAGACACCCCAAATGAAAGGAAGGTCTTCCCAGATAAGGGTTTATCAAGTCCTCTGCACTCTTCCTACCCACACATGAGGCAGGATGTGGTCTCCTTTTCTGATATTTTTGTGAACTCTATTTCAACTTCCAGAAAGCTTAACAACAGGCAGAATCCAACATGATAACTCTCCCCCCACCCTGCCCCCTCCATAATGGGAACTCTGGTTTCCCACTAAACATACCTATCAAGTTTCTGATACATAGAAGGCACTTGAAACAGACATTCCAGCTGAAACTTGGTATATGATACAATCTTGGAATCTTGAGGAAGGCAGTTTTACCTACTTAAATCATAAGCCCTTCACAGTCACCTGAGATCAAGTTTCGGAGTTAGACAAATTCGACAAATTTGAATGCAAATTCTGCCTGCCATTTCTAGCTGTGTGACCCAGGACAAGGTACTCAGTGTGCCGAGCTTCATTTCCTCACATTTAAAATGGGGATAATACACCTCATAGGGTTGTTATGAGAATTAAATGCTAGCATTTCATGGACCATGTTCCCCCTCTAGCTATTCCTCTCACCCTGAGTTTCTAAATTTCCCTGGGAAGTGAGAGTCCCCAGAGGGCCTCTTAATCTTGCTTGCTTTCTTGGAGGCCACAATCTTTTGCTCCGAGGTGCTGGAGAGGAAGCACTGAGTCAGCATAGGGAATTGAAGCCACAGACAGAATGAATGCGTTGAGCACAGGGCGGGCAGTGGATTTTTGCACTCATCAGGAAAGTTCAGACGTCCTAACTCCTCTCCAACACAGCCACCCTGAATGACATGCGCCCCAGCCCCATCCAGGGGGTGGGGGGAGGGGGAATGCGAGGGGCTGAGGGCGCCCCTATGTTCCCGCCTGCCCGCTACCCTCACTTGGGAGCCTGGTTGCCAGGAAGGACATCTCTAGAGGCAGTCTCCTCAAGGAGAGCCCGGCGCCTGGAGGAAGCCAGGTTTGAGAGGGTCGCTGTGGCTGCCCGCAGCACCTGCCCGGAGGCTGGGGAAGGGAGGCAGACTCCTCGCGCACCACTCAGCGTCCTGCCTGCCCAGGGTGCAGGGGGCCTGGGGAAGACCTGGAGTGCGGTGGACAAGAGCCCTAGACTGGCCCTGGCCCTGCCTGACTAGGTGAAGGAATCAGCAGCTTACTTCGCTTGTCTAGGACTCGGTTTCCCATCCTGCTCTCTTTGGGGCTCCCGAACACCCTCAAGCCTCTCGGCTCTCCTGCCAAACTCCACCAGGGGCAGTTCAACAACCTGGAGGCTTGCCGAGGCTGGCTGAAGGCCTACGCCCAGACGCCCGGAAGGTCCCCGGGGCCCCTCCGGCCCAGCGCCCGCTCTGCGCCTGGCTCAGCCCCCGCTCCCCTTGATTTGCGCTCACCGAACCGGGCTCCAAGGTGTGCGCTTCCGGCGGGTGCGGCGGCGTCTCAACTGGCGGGGCCGGGGTCCCTTCGGGGGACACTGCCATTGCTCACGGCTGCACGCGCACTGCGGCCGTCGCCCTCGGTGTTATCGCCCGGCCGCCCCCGCAGGGAGGGCGGCTCCCGGGCCAAGAGGGCGCGGCGCAAAGAGGGGCGGGCTAGCGGGCGCGCCCCGGGCCGCGGGCAACGCGCGGGAAAACGGGGAAGCCGCGAAGTGCGCGGGTTCGGTTTCCCGAAGTGAAAAACGCCAGAGCCCACATTTGCCGGGGGAAAGGCTGGCCAAGTCACTCGGGACCGTTTTCCTTGGGGTAGGTCTCCGAGGGAGTGAGAGCCAGCGGCCGTTCGCGCTAATCTCGCCTGCTAAATCCTCGTGAAAGTCGACAAACAAGTTCATTAGAAAAACGAAGCAATAGAATTGACCTGCTCAGACTAAGACTATGACTGAGTAGGCTTACAACCCTCTTTAAAAAACTGATACAGGATGTCCGAAATACATTCTCCAGCCTCATACAGATAATGCGTATGGCCATGTAACTAAGTCCTGGCCAGTGAATAAAAGCTGAGTGGTGTAAGCAATTTCCCAGAAAGGTCCTTAAAAGGGAAGGGGTCACATCATATACAAAAATTAACTGAAAACCCATCACAGACCTACGTGTAAAGGCTAAAACTATAAAACTCTTAGAAGAAAGCAGGAGCATATCTTCATAATCTTGGGTTAGACAAATGTTTCTTAGATAGGATGCCACAAGCGTAAGTTGGACTACATCTAAATGAAAAACTTTGTGTTGTAACCTATGCAACCAGTGAAAAGACGACCCACAGAATGGCAGGAATGTTTGCAAATCATAAGGATTTGTACTGGAATATATAAAGAACTCAAAACTAAACAGTAAAAAGATAGCCCAATTAAAAATTAGGTGAAGGATTTGAATAGATATTTCTCCAAGACAGACAAATGGACAAAAGGCACATGAAAAGATACTCATGTCATTAGGGAAATGCAAAACTACAAGATACCACTCCACTAAGAGGGCTATAATTATATAAAAAAACAGTAACAAGCGTTGGGGAGAATATGGAAAATCATACATTGCTAGTGGGCATGTAAACTGTGCAGGTGCTTTGGATAAGTTTGGCAGTTCTTCAAAAGTTAAGTATGAAATTATATGACCCAGCATTTATTCCACTCCTGAGGATGTTAACAGAGATGAAAACATGATCACGCAACAACCTGAACACAAATGTTCATAGCAGCACTATTTTTAATAGCTAAAAAGTGGAAACAACCTAAATGTCCATCAACTAATGGCTATTTAGGATGTTAGGAATATTCATACAATGGACTATTATTCAGCAATAAAAACGACATGGATGAACCTTGAAAACATCATGTTGTGAATAAAGCCAGTCACAAAAGACCACATATTGTATGATTCCATTTACATGAAAATGTCCAAATAAATAAACCTATAGAAAGAATGTAGACTTGTGGCTGTCTAGAACTGAGGGTGGAGAAAGACTATTAATAGGGTTTCTTTTATTTTTTATTTTTATTTTTTTTGCAGTACATGGGCCTCTCACTGTTGTGGCCTCACCCGTTGCAGAGCACAGGCTCCGGATGCGCAGGCTTAGCGGCCATGGCTCACGGGCCCAGCCGCTCCGCGGCATGTGGGATCTTCCCGGACCGGGGCACGAACCCATGTCCCCTGCATCGGCAGGCGGACTCTCAACCACTGCGCCACCAGGGGAAGCCCCATGGGGTTTCTTTCAGAGATAAAAATGTTCTAAAATCAGATTGTGATGGCTGCACAATCCTGTGAATATACTAAAAAAACACTGAGTTGTACACTTTAAATGGGTGAGTTGTAAGGTATGTGAATTACATCTCAATAGCTTTTTTCAAAAAGGGAATGGGTATGCTTCTTCTATTGGATGAAATGATGAAATGCAAATGTGATGGCTGGTGCCAACAGGCTATCTGAAGACCTCAAGTTAACTGGTGCTGAGATCCGCAGATTAACAATACTGGAGTCATGACTTTTGATCTAGCAGCTCTGAACTGCTTCCCTCCGGACTTCTGCATGGGAAATGAAATAAAATGTATTCTGTAAGCCATTATTATTTTGGATTTCCCATTACAGCTAAATCTAACCTGAAAGTATACATTACCCAGTATAAAGCAAGTCATCCCATTTTCTATGCCTCAATTCCTTAATCTAGAAAATGGGTACCTTCAGTTTCCTTGATTGCAGCCCTAGCAAATAGTGCAAAGATAACTAGATAATGCATGTGTTAAATATTTAATTTCTTGGAAACTAAACAAACTCAAGATGAGTTTCTTTGGATAATTTACGTTTGAACACAACACTTTATATGCAATTTCAGCAAGTTTGGAAACACTTCACTCACAATACTTATACTGTGTTGCATGTACTACCACAATTTTACTTTTGAAGGGAAGTGGGCAACAGAATAAAAACAAAAAACACCTCCCTCCCTTTTTTGCACAGAAATGTAACTAAAAGGCATTTTTTTCCCTAACAGTTACTATTCTGCTTAAAGTGATGGTATATTCCTAATGCAATTTTTAAAGACAAATAGACTTCAATAAATAAAACAGGCCGACAATAATCAAGAAGCCTGTCTTTTGAAACAAAACTAAAGACTGATACACTTCAAAACATCTGAAAGGATGCACACCAATATGTTATTAGTGGTTATCTCTGAATGGTGGAATAACAGGTGAGCTAAAGATCATTGTAGCATAACTGTATAATTTTCTCCAGTGAATATGAATTATCTGTGCAAAAAACATACAGTTAAATCAAGTGACAAAGAGCCAAATATTAGTCTACTGAATAAGCCACTTCTATCTGAAGATTCAGTGTGATGAGCAATGTTTAAATTAAATGGTTTGTACTAAGAGCAAAGGGGTAAATCTTACTAAGGAGTCTTCATGCTAGTTCAACTAAGGACACAAAGGATGGTGTAAGAAATAAACACACCCATTGAGTTAGTATTAAAAATATCACATTTTAACACTTCTGAGTACTAAATGAAAGTAACATTGGTTAAAGTACCTGGCAAACAGAAAGCACCTAATAAATGTTTGTTGATTCTCAAACTGAATGACTTTGCCAAATAAAAATGACAAATGCATCCATATGTAACTATTTCATAACAAACAAATGTAAATTATCTCACTGATCCTTTTAATGAACAGTATTTCATCTTCAAGACAACAGTTCTTTAACCATTAGCAAGATTGCTTTCAAAATACTTTAAGGCACTGAAATAGATGCATACATAATTTCAACACAATTAAGTATAATGAAAAGTATTCTGAATGACAGAAGTATATAAAATAAATAAGATCACCTTTAGAACCTGGATAATGCATAGTAATTTAACCAATGAATTAGAATCTGTAAAATTAGATATGTACTTCTGCATATCACCCCCAACAATGGTTGTAAACTGATTGATGCCACTTTTGAAACAACTACTTAGGTCAAATTATATTCCACATCTAAGATGCTGGCTTTATTTTCAAGTTTGCCTTCCCTTGCTAAATTCAGTTTGTTTTCTAAAGTCAACATGTTTTGGGTATTCTACATATTTAATTAACAACTTTAGAATTTTAAACTTTAATGTAAAAAGCTTTATCAGATGGTTCTCACTTTAGAAAACCTTTAAGAATATCATCCACATTAATTAGAGTTTTCACAGTTACAAAAATGAGGGTTCTTGCTGATGACAGGTCTTTCTCTACAGAACTTCTCACTGGGGTGTATTCTGCATGTACACACAAGAAAACCTCTAATGTGTCTTCTGGTTATTACTATAAACTGGAAAATTCACAAAGGAGGCCTTTTTATATGTACAAGAAAAATATTTCCAACAAGAAGCCCCTTTATAGAAATATATGGAGAATCAAAAATTGACGTATATTTATGCAAATGAAAATTATAAAACGCTTCATGATAGGCCTACATGAAACATTTTCTTACAGATTCTTGAAAATATATTAACAATGACTTACGTTACATCTGATTTTACCATCCCCTCATTTTTTTTAAGAATGCCATTATTTTTGTTTTACTAAAGAGACGACTCTACCACAGACGTAAACGTTACAGACAATAAATATTTTCTATTATATATCTGTTCATTTCTGAGGGTAAATGACAAAAGGAAAAGGCTCTCCTTTGTTCTCCCTCTCTTCTTGATAAAAAGACCTCTACCACCTAGAAGGCTGAGAGCTAGAAAAGGAAGCATTCTCAAAATGAACTTCAAACATAAGATATATCTTATAAATCTGGTCATCTAGTTATGTGTATATTTCCCTTTTGTTATCCCTGAGCCTTTAATAAAAACCTCATTTAAATGTTGCAGCCTTGTCTCAGCTGTGCTTACAGAAGATAAAGCACAGGTTTATCTCATGATTAGTTCAGAATTAAAGGGTGGGAGGACAGTCTAAGAACAAACTGGTGGACTACAATAAAATTTAAAGGTCTAACAGTCCGATTTCAGTTGAGTCTTGCACTGTCCATGATGCAGCACACAGGTTTTATTTTATTAGGGTGGAAGCTTAGTGCAGGATTTCCTGAAGACTGGTTCTCCTACTACATACCTAAGAATTACTTGGGATTAAAAATGTAGACATCTGGAACCCATCCCAAATACAATGAATTGTTAAAATGTGTGTGGTAGGTGGCAGGTAATAGGCATTCTGAAAAGCTTCCCAAGTGATTCTTACATATTAAGGCCTGAGAATCACTGCAAATCACTGCTTTATAAGATTAGCTCTTGCAAGGGTTCTGCAAGGTCAAAACTATTTTCATAATTATACTAAGACGTTATTTGCTTTTTTTCACTTTCTCATGAATGTACAGTAGCATTTACTATAGGCTACATGATGTGTGATACTGCAACAGACATACAGAAGCAGATGAGATTCCATCTGTCTTCTTTAAATCAGACAGTAAAGGTATTTAGAAAAAATGAAATACAATGCCACGTTTCTCACTAAATCTTTTTAAATTTTGGAAAATAGACATTTTTCATAAATATGTTCTTTATATTAACACGTTTATTATTTTTAATGAATATTTTATAACTTTTTTATTTTAAATATAATATTAGTATTTATAACCCACATAAACAAAAGGTCTTGAGACCAAAAAGTTTGAGAACTGCTCTTTCCAGCAGACATCCAGCACCCTATGAACATTACTGCTGTTAGGCATGGCCACTTAGTTCCTTGGCACATTCAATGAAGCAAAAAGCTTCTTAAACTTACTGTCAGGCAAGGGGATTTAATCTGACAGGGAAATACTGAAGTGTAACCAGTTTTAGTTAAAAATCTAGCATGTTTTCCTTAGTGACATCATAATGTAATAAATCCTATAATATATAAATGGACTGTGTGATGTATGAAATAGAACACCATACTTTACACGACGCATTTAAAAGATGTTAATTAGTAACGTGACAACACTAGCATTAGATTCTATGTGAGTGGTGCAAACAAATGGCCCGCTCCAAATGTTAACTAAGAACAAACCTCTAATTTTTTTTTTTTTTTTTTTGGCGGTACGCGGGCCTCTCACTGTTGTGGCCTCTCCCATTGCGGAGCACAGGCTCCGGACACGCAGGCTCAGCGGCCATGGCTCACGGGCCCAGCCGCTCCGCGGCATGTGGGATCTTCCCGGACCGGGGCACGAACCTGTGTCCCCTGCATCGGCAGGCGGACTCTCAACCACTGCGCCACCAGGGATGCCCCCAAACCCCTAATTTCTGAAAGAAAATAAAGTAGGGGATAAACTGCGGTTCCTAGAGAAAAAAGAATTCTTTTAAATTTATACGTTTCGAAAATGTTGAAATGTATGTCAGCAGATTGATACTGACATTATACTAAGCCACACAATTTTATTCTTAAATGAAAATACATCCCAGATATTGTTGCCAAGTTAATATTTGAGTGTATCTTGCCACTAGACAATGCAAATTGGGAACACTTCTGAGGGTGAGGCATAGCTGTGGTGAAAGCAGTTCCTTTCAGCCTTTTGATTGTATCTCAGATATAAAAAAATTGCATTGATATTTTTAACCTGCCATGTATAATTTTTTAATGTATTGCTATTTAAAAAAATCTGAGACAGCTAACATTTAAACAAATCACTGCTGTTTGGGAATGATGTTTGAATGAAAGATGCTATGAACATATTTGCTAATTTATACTGTATTAAGATTTTAAATGATATAGTTATTTAATATATCTTACGTTAAATAACTGGTATTTGAAAATAAGTCTATTTTTCTTTCTGAGTAGCCTTCTGGGAAAAGTTCATTGAATATAGTTTCCAGTCATAGTTTATTTTCCTAACTTGTACTTATTTTAAAATCTTCTCATCAGGAGGGAGTTAAATAGTGCAAAGCTCAGCAAATCTGACTTCCCGCCCATTTTGGTGTGCATGTCCACTTATGACCATCATTTTTCTGGAAACCTTCCACTTAGTGTATCAAAAATCAATGTTATAAAAGTTCTTTAAAAGGTTCAGCGGTTTTTCTGAGTCTCTGAATGATTACAGCATTCTGTAAATTGGCTTCTTCCAGTGTGAGTGTTTCATCTAGTAATTTGAGGAAAGGAAGAGCTGTTGCCAGGGAAAAGGGAGGACTTCTTTGTGATCCTTGGTATTTTTCAATGAAGTCTTTGATGTGGCTTACCCTGTAAAATAGCACAAACTATTAATATAATTTTATGAAAACCTGAATTAGTTAATTTAAGGTAATAACTTGTGATGATACCTGGCTATGTTAATCCAGAATAATCAAATTATGTTGATGTAACTACTCACTTGGGCTATCTTTTAAAGGTTCACCCCTGATAATAGTCAGGAATTACTATTCCTTATCTTAGATGTGACAAGGGTATTAGAGTTACATTTTGAGTCTCTATTTTTTAGAAACACATTCTGAAATATCTACATATGAAACTATATGAAGTCTGGGATTTGCTTAACATAGTTCAGTGGGAACTGAGTGATGACGGATCATTATATCATATCTTTGCTTCTGCATATGCCTGAAAGTTTCTATAACAGAAATATCTACATATCTTGCTCTGAATGGATCAGAAATGGTCCAACCAGTAATCCTACACAGACACAGGCTGCACCTCTTCAATACCACATCAGGCTGTGCTTCAAATCTAGTTAATTCTTAAACTAGTGCATGTAGATTTTCAGTTAGTATAATAAACACTATAATGTAATATAATCACTGCAACCTTTTTTTTTTAATAACAGTGATTTTTAAAAAATTATTTATTTATTTTTGGCTGCATTTGATCTTCGTTGCTGCACGCGGGCTTTCTTTAGTTGCGGCAAGTGGGGGCTACTCTTCGTTGCAGTGCACGTGCTTCTCATTGTCGTGGCTTGTCTTTGTTACAGAGCACAGGCTCTAGGCGTGTGGACTTCAGTAGTTGTGGCACATGGGCTCAGTAGTTGTGGCTCGCAGGCTCTAGAGTGCAGGCTCAGTAGTTATGGTGCACAGGCTTCGTTGCTCCGCGGTATGTGGGATCTTCCCAGACCAGAGCTCGAACCCGTGTCCTCTGCATTGGCAGGTGGATTCTTAACCACTGCGCCACCAGGGAAGTCCTCCCAATCACTGCTATCTTGAAGGTAGCTCAAAGTTATGTTCATGTAAGTATATGCGTGTGTATTTAGAAAGGGAAAGTACGTATACAGTTCATCGAAATTAAGATGCCACTGGGAGTTCCCTGGTGGCCTAGTGGTTAGGATGCTGGGCTTTCACTGCCATGGCCTAGGTTCAATCCCTGGTCAGGGAACTGAGATCCTGCAAGCCAGGTGGCACGGCCAAAAAAACCCCCCTGAGATGCCACTGATTCTAAGACTTGTCATTTTATATACTACTAAAATTTTTAAAAATCCAGATTATGACAAAATAGTTTCTTAAACACTTAGAATTTTTATACTTATTGAAAGAGCACTTTTAACTAATTTTCACACAAACATTCATCAAATCACTTACTTCCATAATAAGATTAGAATAAAATGGTTAAGTCATTCCTAACAGTTGAACGTTATTCAGACTCAGATCCTTCAAATCACTTCTGATTCAGTTCATTGATGTACATGTTTTTCCATATAATACTCCCTTCTATATCATCGGGTGTGTTGATGATACAGCAGTACTTTGAAAAGTGCTCCACTACTGTCTCTGGGATGATCTTTCATTGAGCTGACACTTGTTCTGCATGCTTTGAGGCAGATGCCAAGGCAAAGACAATTGTGTCATTACTGCCATATGGCCAACAAGAAATTATAAGGATGTATCCCCATTTCAGAGATGCTAAAATGTGAAAAAATGTGCAAACAAGAATTAATGAAATATGACATCACCAAAGACAGAATTTTCCCATTCAATCAAATTCACCAATTGCTACTCTGTTAATCTGTGCAGGTTACCAACAAAATCAAGAAAACGGTCACATGTATTTATTGGGTACCAAAAATTGGATAATGAAAGGCTAAAGCTTATGGCAAAGAATATAAATACAAAAAAACCCAATAAAGATTAAAGGAACTGTGCAGTAAAAATTAAAAATGTGTACTGTGATCTCTGCAATACTACTACAAGAATAAAGAAATGCCAATCTAAAAAGCTATGAGAGGATAAAAAATAATACTCATTAAGCTCAAAAAGAGGCAAGAAAGGAGGAATGAAGAATAAAAAGCCATGAGGTAAAGAGAAAAAAAAGAGCAAGATGGTAGCCTTAAACCTAACTAGTTCAGGATATTATAAAACATTATAAAAACTGGACTAAACATTCCAATTAAAAAACAAAGCTTGGTTAATTATCACTTAATAAATACCATTGGCCAGTCAAAGGTTTTTAAATGCTTCAAGTCATTCAGGGAAAAAAAATGGTAGGTGACTATTTGTTATTGAAAATGCCAGAAGTATTTTTCTAGACAAAGAAGTTGGGATTAAAATAGTTTATTTCCCTAAAAAGAAACAAATCTGAGTTGTAGAGAACAAACTTATGGTTACCAAGGGGGGAAGGGTAGGGTGAGACGAACTGGGAGAGTGGGATTGACATATATACACTACTATGTATAAAATAGATAATAATGAGAACCTACTGGCATACAGGCCAGATATGAGAGGGAGTTGTGGTGGCCCAGATCAGGGAATCCGAGTCCAGGTTGGGTGAAGAGGGCATCTGCACAGGAAAGCGGCCCATCTTCCCGGTGTCAGAGTCTGACCAGCACGAGGAGTGCGCCCATGTAGAGGGAGGCGGGTGGGGACGGTTGCAGTATGAGCAGGGTTAGGAGTGTGTCCACACAGAAGAGGTGCTCAGTGCAGAGTGTCAGAAGCCAAGTTGGGTTAGGAATATAGGAGAGGTGGTACACAGCAGGCTGTCTCAAGCAGAATAAAAAGAGCATTCATACAGAGGAGGGGCCAACTGCAGTGTGTCAGAACCAGAAAGAGGTGGCCAGTGAACACTCATAGGGGAGGATAGGCAGCACTGACTGCCAGAGCCCAGGAGGGCAAACAGGTCATTGGCATGATGTGATATCTCAAGAGACCCAGCAGGAAGAGGGAGGCTTCCAGGCTGGGGAGGAGGCAGCAGTAGAAGAAGGAGACTGGTTACATGTAGGAGAACTGATCAGTAAATAAATATATTGGGGGCTTTCCTGGTGGCACAGAGGTTAAGACTCTGTGCTCCCAATGAAGGGGGCCCAGGTTCAATTCCTGGTCAGGGAACTAGATCACACATGCATACCACAACTAAGAGTTCACATGCCACAACTAAGGAGCCCTCAAGCCGCAACTAAGGAGCCCGCCTGACGCAACTAAGATCCAGCGCAACCAATAAATAAATAAATATTTTTAAAAAATAAATAAATATATTGAGAGTAACTGGAGCCAGGTTTCTCACTGAAGAAAGTTAAACTGAAGAAAGTGAAGAAGTTAATTACAAATATGGAAAGGGGAAAACTAGAATAAACCCTGTGGTGGTGGATTGAAATTAGAGCTACCTATGTGAACTCATGGTTTTCGTTACGCAAAGATATAGAAATACATTTGTAAATATGTGTGTTAGTGTGTGTATATATATGCATATGTGTATGTATGTATAGACACCCGTAGCTCTTTCCACTCAGAGGGCCTGGGAATGCTGGCAATAAGTATACCTAGTAACCAGATCCTCAATACCCTTGGCCACTAAAAAGAACCAGGGCTTCTTAGAAAACGTACAGAACGAACCTGAAAAAAAATTTTGTGCCAATAAACAAGAAAATACTCAAAGAATGATGGGAAGATGTAAAAAGTTTAAAGGAGGTCCCAGGGACTTGGAAACCTACATACAATATGTTCCTACTTTAATTAAAATGAAAAAACATTTTAAGACGAGATAAAAGACTGGAAAAATCCATCAAACTAGTAGTAGTGATTATCTCTGGGTAATGGAATTTAACTTGATTTCAATTTCTTTCAGTACTTTCCTGTATTATCATTCCTTTTCTACAATTAACAGAAAAATACACACATAATGCTAACGATCAACTTAAAAACATATTAAAAATAATTCTTTTAAAATTATGTATCTAGATAAACAGGAAAACTAATGAAATGATAATCCATAAAACAGACTGAAAATACTATATTAATGTCCAAGAATTTCCATTGTCATGAAACATTATGTTTAGAGAACTATTTATTAAGATCCTTAGTTCTTAAAAATAGCTGTTGACTGACCTGAAAAGAAGAAATACAATTAAAACTTAGGGAACAAATCAGACAAATAATGAAATGGAAGACTCACCTATGAGAAATGTTAAATTTCTGGACAATCCTTTCCCCATTGGCTAACCAGATCTGTATATTAGTGATGGGTTCCAGACTGTTTAGTGAGACAGTAGACAACTTATTTTTATTCTCAACTTCAATAGTCTTCGCTTTAGAAACAATTTTTGGTGTAGCACTAAGAAAATCCAGACAACAAGTCAGATGCATGTTTTTCATTAAGCAGAACTTTATCATTAAACAATTACTATAAAAACTTTACAGTAAGTATAGCTTTTAGGAAGATTTTAGCTAGTCACAGCTGTTCCCTAACACATAAAAATATTAATATCAGTTATATCCATTATACATGATGATCATAGGAATCTAATAAAATTATGCACATCTAAGTAAGTTGTAAGCTTGTGGACTGTTACGTAAGTATACTTGAAGAGTATACTTATGTATTTGAATCATGCCTTACAGAACAATTTTATAGTGCTGACTGATCTATGGACTTTACCTTTACCTACTCCCCAGGTTAAAATTTTTAAAAGAAATTATAAGTTCTCTGTAGAGAACAGTCCTTGGGTTATAAAGGAAATGAAAGGAAACAAAGTATTCCCTCATCACTCTGAAAGTCACATTGGGATATTTTTACATGTGTGGATGAATATGCATTTATATAACTTACCAATCTTGATAATTAATATATGAGAATTCATAAAAATGAAAGCAATCCTATAGTTAACCTCTTTGCATATTCTGCCACAGGCATAATTAGATAAGATGAATACTGCAAAGTTTGAAAATACTGGGCTGGTCAAAAAGTTCGTTCGGGTTTTTTGGAAGAGCTTATGAAAAACCCGAACGAACTTCTTGGCCAACCCAATAATTAAAGGCTCTGATACCGATACTAACTTTATCAGGCATTATTTCACTTTTATTACCTCAAAATTCAGATACTGATCAGAGAACACAATGCTGAAGGCATTGGTAACTATAATACAGAACCCTGTAACCAAAAGCTAGCCTATGTACTCTGTGACATTAATGGCAAAGCTCAAGTGGTGGGTGCAAGGGAGAAAAAATGATTTATCCACCCAATTTTGCCCAATGTCCTCATTAAGCCAGGCACTTTTGATCGGACAAAACCAAAACAGCCACCATGACATTTTAGTATAGTGCCAGCATGTTAGTTTACACTAAGGTGAATATGACTTAGAAGTTCTCATAAAAGTTAACATGAAAAATCTCATTTCCAATGGGAGAAATGATAACTCTATATATGTGGTCTACATAGTAAAATAATGACAAGCTGAATATTAGTCAAACCTCTGCTTATGGAAATTACAGATCATGAGCCTACTCACCTTCCCAGTCTGTGACCCTGTCCTGAGAAGGGCTGGAACACAGGTTTTGTTGACATACATACTTCATTTTTCTTATCTTCAACTTTAACATCGACCTCCTCTTTATCAAAAACTCCCTGTAATTCTAAAGGTAATTCTCTTGGAAAGTAAAGAAAGAAAGTGATAAAGCCCCTAATATGTTTTTTCTTTCTCTGAAAAACATACTGTGCATGTAAAAAGAATAGAAAAATATACAGAAATAAGAGGCATATATATTCTATACAATAAAAACTAAATGTATTTAAAATAATAGAGAAAAATCAAGCTCTTATTTCATTCTTTAAAATGAAAATATAGCTACATGCTGGTTCTAGAAAAACAAGACATAAAAAAATGTAAACACATGTAGACTTAAGAAAGAAAATGACAGCCCCCTCCCCCAAAAGTGACAGTCCTTATAATTCCACTCTTACTCTAATAAAAAGCTTTGCAGTGTATCTCCTAAATTTTCTCTCTATATAGTAAAATTCCACATAATAATTATATTTTTTCCAAAGATGGTATCATTCTATGTACACTATTCTGTATTTTGCAAACTGCTTAAAAAAAAAAAAAGCAATATACCACAGAAATTTTCTCATGTTAGTATATGGCTAAATGTCATTCATTTTTACCACATGCACACTGTTATTCTGTTATAAAGTAGATCAAATGGTACAAACATAAAATACTCTTTTTATCTTTTTCTTACTGACTTGTAAGAAATATGTATATATTCCATTTACAGGATATATGAGAAACAAGTATTCCCAGTTTGGCATTTGATTTTACATAATCAAATTTATCTTTCTTATACTGCTTCTGGGATTCATGCCAACTATAGCTATATGCAACAACATGGATGAATATCCCAAAGAAATAAGTTGAGTAGACACAAAAAATAAACACATTGCATTTACACAGAGTTCAAAAAAACAGATAAAATGAAAAAATTATAAAGAAAAGCAAAAAACCATAAAGAAAAGCAAAGAACAACTTACTACTGAAGTTAGGATAGCATTACTTCTGTGATATTACTACAAATGATGTGTAATTTAATCTTATCATGAGGACGAAATTAGATAAATCTGAATTGAGAGACATTCTACATAATTTGGGCCCATAATCTTCAAGTGTCAAGGTCATTAAAAACAGACAAAATCAAAAACTGAGAAACTGTTCCCTCCTGAAGGAGACTAAAGAGACATGACATTTACAAGCAATGTGTAATTCTGAATTGGATGCTTTTGCTATAAAGGATAATATTAAGATAAAAAGTGAAACTTGAATACATTCTGAGGAATAATTGGTAATAATATTATACATCAATAGATGGTTGTATTGTGGTTACACAGGAAAATATATTTCCTTTTTAATAAAAATACAAACTGATGCCTCATCATCCTGAATACTTTACTTTAGCAACTTACTCTCAAATACTTTTAGAAAAGTTCTTTGTACCACACTTGCAACTTCTGTATTAGTTTGAAAAAGATTCCAAATTAATTATATTACATAATATAGAGCCATTTAAAATCTGTCTATACGTTGTACATATACATACATAGAGACCTATATATGTGTATGTATATATTAAAAATTGGTTAGATGTAGAATACTATCAACCCTTCTGAAATAAAAACTGACCAAAATAAGTACAGGGAAGTCCTGGCAGGCGGATTCTTAACCACTGCATGACAAGGGAAGTCCCAAGATAGTCAAAATTAAAAAAAAAAAAAAAAAAATATATATATATATATATATATATATAATATTGGGACTTCCCTGGTGGCACAGTGGTTAGGAATCTGCCTGCCAATGCAGAAGACACGGGTTCGAGCACTGGTTTGGAAAGATCCCACATGCCGCGGCGCAACTAAGCCTGTGCGCCACAACTACTGAGCCTGTGCTCTAGAGCCCGTGTGCCACAACTACTGAGCCTGCGTGCCACAACTACTGAGCCTGAGCTCTAGAACCCGCGAGCCAAAACTACTGGGCCCGCGTGCCATAACTACTGAAGCCCGCACGCCTAGAGCTTGTGCTCCGCAACAAGAGAAGCCACCACAATGAGAAGCCCACGCACCACAACAAAGAGTAGCCCCCAGTCACCGCAACTAGAGAAAGCTGCACACAGCAAGGAAGACCCAACGCAGTTTAAAAAAAAAAAAAAAAGACACGTAGGGCTTCCCTAGTGGCGCAGTGGTTGAGAGTCTGCCTGCCGATTCAGGGGACACGGGTTTGTGTCCTGGTCCGGGAATATCCCACATGCCGCAGAGCAGCTAGGCCCGTGAGCCATGGCTGCTGAGCCTGCGTGTCCAGAGCCTGTGCTCCGCAACGCAAGAGGCCACAACAGTGAGAGGCCCGCGTACCGCAAAAAAAAAAAAAAAAAAAAAAAAAAGTGAATTAATTTAAGTCAGATTTTGGTTGGTCAGAATTCAAATTCCTGACCCTTCAAAATTACAGCTGTGGTTCTTTTAAGAAAACTCACCTTATGAAAAAATCTGAATTTATAAAAGAAAAAGTGTCTTTGAATGCATAGGAACATGTGAACAACATTAAAAGGAATCTTCTAAATGAAATATATCTAAAATATCCTTCTTGGACTTCCTTGGTGGTGCAGTGGTTAAGAATCCGCCTGCCAATGCAGGGGACACGGGTTCGAGCCCTGGTCCGGGAAGATCCCACATGCTGTGGAGCAACTAAGCCCTTGCGCCACGACTACTCAGCCTGCGCTCTAGAGGCCTCGAGCCACAACTACTGAGCCCACATGCCACAACTATTGAAGCCCACGAGCCTAGAGCCTGTGCTCCACAACAAGAGAAGCTACCGCAATGAGAAGCCCACGCACCGCAACGAAGAGTAGCCTCCACTCTCCACAACTAGAGAAAGCCTGTGGGCAGCAATGAAGACCCAACACAGCTAAAAATAAATAAATTAATTTAAAATAAATAAATAAATAAAATATCCCTCTATTTACAAAGATTGCTTACCCTTTTTTGATGGAGTTCAGAAACTGCTGACTTGCACCATCAGAATAACTTCTGAAATCATCATTGACTGTGAATCCATTTTTCCATAATTTTATACTTACATCTGCCTGCAAAGCAGTAAGAAACAAAATGCATCATGTTAATAAATGAAATGTACTAATAAACTAAAAGTCCCTTGAAACTTTCTTCTATCAGTGTATATTTTATATATCAATCTTTTCTTTAAAATAGAGATATAACTGACATATAACATTGTATTAGTCTTAGGTATACAACATAATGGTTTGATATATATATCTATTGCAAAATGATTACAGAATAAGTGTAAACATCCATCACCACACACAGCTACAAATTTTTTAAATATACCATTCTTAACAGCAAGCTTCAAATGTAAAATATCAAAAATTATAATGTACACATAAAATATGGTTACCAATGAATAATATTTTAAAATAATTCATTAATAATTTTCTTTAAGAGAGGTCATTTGCAAAAATATTCTGTGCCCTGTCTTAGAGGACACTAAAGCTTTCTGGCCAGAACAGACTTCTCAACAGTTAGAGAAGGACTTTGAAATGACTTGAACATTAGACTTTGAACATTAAGAATAATAAAGGGGGGAAAAAAAACTATGAGTAATTAAGTAATTAAAAACTATGAGTATTCCTTCAAATATAAACTATCAGTGTTACTGTTATCAATATTTAATCTCTCAACATCTTGTTGATCATCTCCTAAGAACATTATTTATTCACTCATTCAATCAAAGAAGTCACTGTAGAAATATAGAAAGGTTCAGAAATACAGTAGAATGCAGGGATGCTTCAGGCTGAACACAGAAGGACTGAAAAATCCATTTAAGAAAATAGACTATTAGAGGCCTTCCCTTGTCTCTAGCATTTATTCATTCAGCATATGTTTATTGAGTGCCTAATATGTAACAGACACTCCATTAAGATGTTAGGGAAAACAATCACAATAATGATAGCATATATTATTAGCCTGCCTGCCTATCTATCTGTCTGTCTATGTACTTACCTGAGAGAGCACTTGTGTGTACACTTACATGTACCAAACACTGTTTAAAGTACTTTCCCTACATATATATATTTAATCCTCCTAAAATCTACAGAAGATGGGTATTATTATTATTATCCTTTTTATAGATGGGAAATTAGAAACACAGATCAATTAAATTGCCCAATATTACATAGTCAGTAAGGGTGGAGCTGGGGTTGGAATCCACACTCTTAACCACTATACTATATTACCTCTTTTTTTTACCTATAACCGAACTGCCAAGACTCTGCTCTCATGGTACTCACAGAAAAGAATGAGAACTAAAAAAATTGTACAAATGAACTTACAAAACAGAAATAGAGTCACAGATGTAGGAAACAAACTTATGGTTACCAAGGGGGAAAGTGGCAGGGAGGGATAAATTGGGAGATTGGGAGTAACACATATATAAAACAGACAACTAATAAGGACCTACAGTATAGCACAGGGAATTCTACTCAATACTCTGTAATGACCTATACAGGAAAAGAATCTAAAAAAGAGTGGATATATGTATATGTGTAACTGATTCACTTCGCTGTACAGCAGAAACTAATACAACATTGTAAATCAACTATAATCCAATAAAAATTAATTTAAAAAAAAGAAAAGAAAAGAATGAGAACAGAACAAATAGGAAAAGAGCACATAAAGATACTGAGGAGGGGAATTCCCTAGCAGTCCAGTGGTTAGGACTGGTACTTTCACTGCTGAGGGCCCAGGGTTCAATCCCTGGTCAGGGAACTATCCCACAAGCTGCATGCGCCAAAAAAAAAAAAAAAAAAAAGACACTGAGGAAAACAGAAGAAACTTAAACACAAAAATCCAAAAATGATAATTATATTATCATTATATAAGAGAGGATGTTTGAAAGGGAGTAGGAGGGAATATTCAGTGAGCAAAAGAGCTCTTAGAAACTTAAAATGGAAATTAAATAAAAGGATTGAATATAAGGTTGAAGAAATATTACAATTAAAATAGAACAAAACAACGAAGAGGTGGAAAACAGGAGAAATAATAAGAGACTCAGTCCAAGAGATCCATTATTGGTGCCCGGGTCTGGGAAGATCCCACATGCCACGGAGCGGGTGGGCCCGTGAGCCATGGCTGCTGGGCCTGCGTGTTCGGAGCCTGTGCTCCGCAACGGGAGAGGCCACAACAGTGAGAGGCCCGCGTATCGCAAAAAAAATAATAATAAAAAAAATAAATAAATAAAAGGCAAATTAGAGTAAAGGGATCTCTTTAATGTCTGACTTCGAAAAGCCAGCTAGATTCTCATAATTGCTGCTGCCTTCAGTCTGCTGTGATATGGCATTTTGATTGAAGTACATTGAAAAGAAAAAATCAAGCCTCAAACAGATACGTAGTTGCAAAAAGCATTTTAATAGCTTTTCCAAGATACTACATCACAATGTAGTAAGTAGTAGTATCTCCAAAGTTAGTTGAGGGCTTCCCTGGTGGCACAGTGGTTGAGAGTCCGCCTGCTGATGCAGGGGACACAGGTTCGTGCCCCGGTCTGGGAAGATCCCACATGCCGCGGAGCGGGTGGGCCCGTGAGCCATGGCTGCTGGGCCTGCGTGTCCGGAGCCTGTGCTCCGCAACGGGAGAGGCCACAGCAGTGAGAGGCCGCGTATTGCAAAAAAAAAAAAAAAAAAAAAAAGTTAGTTGAAAATATCACATGGTAACACATACGTAGAATCTAAAAAACTGATACAAGTGAATATATTTACAAAACAGAAACAGACTCATAGATATAGAAAACAAACTTATGGCTACTGAAGGGGAAAGGTGGGGTGAGGGATAAATTAGGAGTTTGGGATTAACAGATAAACACTACTACATATAAAATAGGTAAACAACAAGGGCCTCCTGCATAGCACAGGGAACTTATATTCACTAACTCGTAATAACCTATAATGAAAAAGAATATATATTACACATATTTTATATTATATATATCATATATATATTTTATGTACATTATATATATTATATATATATTATATATATATATATATAAACTGAATCACTTTACTGTACATCTGAAACTAACACAACTTTTTTCTTTTTTTGGCCACGCTGCGTGGCTTGTGGGATCTTAGCTCCCCAGCGAGGGACTGAACCTGTGCCCTCAGCAGGGAAAGTTCAGAGTCCTAACTACTGGACAGCCAGGGAATTTCCTAACACAACATTTTAAATCAACTGTACTTCAATTTAAAAAAAAAAAAGTTGAGGGACTTCCCTGGTGGCACAGTGGTTAAGAATCCGCCTGCCAATGCAGGGGACACAGGTTCGATCCCTGGTCTGGGAAGATCCCACATGCCGCGGAGCAACTAAGCCCGTGTGCCACAACTACAGAGCCTGCACTCTAGAGCCTGCAAGCCACAGCTACTGAGCCCATGTGCCACAACTACTGAAGACTGCGCGCCTAGAGCCTGTGCTCCGCAACAAGAGAAGCCATCGCAATGAGAAGTATGCACACTGCAACGAAGAGTAGCCCTCGCTCGCCGCAACTAGAGAAAGCCCACGTGCAACAACGAAGACCCAACGCAACCAAAAATAAATAAATAAAAAATAAATAAATTTATTCAAAAAAAAAAGTTAGGTGAGAATCTGAACATGGAATCTGAAACTTAAAGGTACATTTATTAATATGACAATAATCCTATCAGAAATATCTTTTAAGTTTTGGGAAGCTGTCAAGTGCATGATGGCAGATTATCAAAATTCTTACTTTCACGTAAAAAAGTTGATAAAATCATATCTTATCATTTGCAACAAATACTGTAAGTTGTTTCCCTTGAAGTGTCAGACTTACTTCATACATTTTGAGAAAATGTCTGCAGAATATCCAAGACTGAAAAACTAGTTGTCTGTAAATCACTTTCATGTAAAAACAGTACACCATGAAAAAGCAGAGTGTTCAGCTTGTATCTCAAGCAATGGTACTTTTCCTTAAGATACTTCTGTATATTGTAGAAATGTTTTACATACACTTCATATTTTATCACATAGAATATTTGTAAGATGTGTATTAAAGAGTGGGGATTTAATGAAATGTGTAAATTTTACTGCTTCATCAAGGAAATTTTTAATTGAAACGAGTGTTTTTTCCCCCTGCAAGTTCAAGGAAAGAATACAGTGTACAGAGTAGTGTCACTACCTCAATTCCTCCTAAGGTGCCAGTTTTGCCTACCATTGCTTTTGCAGTATCAGTGCAAACTCAACACAGTGAAAAAAATAATATCTTACTATTATTATGAAAACAGTTTTGACCTCTAAGGGGCCATATTTTGGGAAGCACTGGGAAAGAAAAAATTTATGGACACTTACCTGTTTTTTTTGTTCAGTGGGAGACAAACATTTGGCACCAACCTTCTGAGCTTCCTCAAAAAGGCTGTCAACAAAATATTCACAATTTGTTTGTTGATTATCACTAAGAGGTTGGTGGTCAGATCCTGTTTCACAAACCCTATACACACACAAAAAAAAGAAAAATAAGCACTATTAACCACTAATTCTCTAAAAATTTACACAAATTGTTCTAGTTAAAGGATCTAGAGCTGACACGCTACCTCCACGCCTGCAGTTGAGACTCTCTTCTGAATTAACATAGTAGATAAGTGGCCTCGGGAAGTCATTAACACTTGTGGTCCAGAGCAGGGTTTTCTCAACTTCAGTCCATTGATATTTGGGGAGGGTTAATTCTTTGTTGGGCAGGCTGTCCTGTACACTGTAGGAAGTTTAGCAGCACCTGTGGCCGTTAACCACTAGACGCCAGTAGCATGGACATCCCCCAACCCCCCAGTGTTATAATAATAAAAAACATCTTTAGACAACGCCAGATGGCCTCTGGGGGTGGGATGGGCAAAACTGTACCAGGTTGAAAACCATTGGTCCAGAGTAAAAAAACAACATGTTCTTTGTAAAGCTCTCAAAATGGCTTTAAAGGGGGTTACTATGTACTTTTTGGTCACACAAAGCACTCTTGAAACTAAAGGTGGTAAGGTGTGAGGAACAGTCATAATCACAGTTTTGCTCCTTTGCACACTTCAGAATGAAATTTCCCACTCAAGACTTTCATCTGTAGTGGTTTAATACTCTACTGGGTTTTTTTTTTTCCTTTCTTTCTTTTTAAATTGAGGTACAACTGACATACAACATTATTTTAGTTTCAGATATACAATATAATAATTCAATGCTTGTATGTACTGAAAAATAATCACTACAATGTCTAGTTAATTGTTAACATCCATCACCATGCATATAGTTACAGAATTTTTTCCTTGTGATGAGAACTTTCAAGATTTACTCTCTTGGCAACTTTCAGATATGCAGTACAGTGTTATTAACTAAAGTCTCCATGATGTACATTATATCCCATGACTTATTTATTTTATAACTGGAAGTTTGTACCTTTTGACAACCTTCCTCCATTTTGCCCACCCCATCTACTGTTTTTGTATGTGTATTTATATTTTGTCATATAAGAAATATTACCTAAGAGTTTGTTTGATAAAAGGATGGTTTCTGGTTGATCTTTTCTAAAGTCACATAGAAAATTCATAAATGTACTGAGAGATAATTTCTCAGATTTCTCAGATAATAATCAACACTTTTATAGTGCTTACACTGTGCCAGGATCTGCAAGGCAGATATTTTTATCCACATTTTATAGATAAGGAAAATGAGTCACAAAGAGGTTAAGTTACATGTTAGAGATTACACAGCTAGTAAGTGGCAGAAACAGAATTCAAACCCTGTTAATCTGTCTTCCAAGTCTATGCTCCTAGCCATGATACATTATAAAGCCTCTCTTAATAGCTAATATTTATTAAGCATTTATTAATACATGTTAGGAACTTTTCTAAGCGCTTTCAATGTGTTTACTCTTTCAATCTTCACAGTGACCTAAAAGGCATGTATTGGTTTGTTTGTTTGTTTTTAACATCTTTATTGGAGTATAATTGCTTTACAATGGTGTGTTAGTTTCTGCTTTATAACAAAGTGAATCAGTTATACATATACATATGTTCCCATATCTCTTCCCTCTTGCGTCTCCCTCCCTCCCACTCTCCCTAGAACATATGGTTTTTATCCTCATTTACTAGGTAAAGAAAAAGCTTAAGCAATTTGCCAAAGATGACAAAGCTATTGGTAGGCAGAGCTGGAAACTGAACTCAGGCTTCTAATGCCCCTACTCTTTTTCAATTTATTTATTTATTTATTATTTATTTTTGGCTGCATTGGGTCTTCGTTGCTGAGCACAGGCTTTCTCTAGTTGCGGTGAGTGGGGGCTACTCTCCGTTGTGGTGCACAGGCGTCTCATTGCAGTGGCTTCTCTTGCTGCAGAGCATGGGCTCTAGGCGCGCAGGCTTCAGTGGCTGCGGCACGCGGGCTCGGTAGCTGTGGCTCGCGGGCTGTAGAGCACAGACTCAGTAGTTGTGGTGCACAGGCTTAGTTGCTCCTCGGCATGTGGGATCTTCCTGGACCAGGACTCGAACCCGTGTCCCCTGCATTGGCAGGCAGATTCTTAACCACTGTGCCACCAGGGAATCCCCTATTTTTATTTTTAAATTTTATTTATTTTATTTTTGGCTGCACTGGGTCTTCGTTGTTGCATGCAGGCTTTCTCTAGTTGCAGCGAGTGGGTGCTACTCTTTGTTGCGGTGCACAGGCTTCTCACTGTGGTGGCTTCTCTTGTTGCGGAGCACAAGCTCTAGGCGTGTGGGCTTCAGTAGCTGTGGCGCTTGGGCTCAGTAGCTGTGGCTCACAGGCTCTAGAGCGCAGGCTCAGTAGTTGTGGTGCACAGGCTTAGCTGCTCTGTGGCATGTGGGATTTTCCCCGACCAGGGCTTGAACCTGTGTCCCCTGCACTGGCAGGCGAATTCTTAACCCCTGCACTACCAGGGAAGCCCTTTACTAATTATTTGAATTCAAAGTATTGATACATATTATAACATTATAAAGCTTGAAAACATTATGCTAAATGAAAGAAGCCAGTCACAAAAGACCCCATATTCTATGATTCCACGTATATGAAATGCCCAGAATAAGCAAATCTACAGAGACAAATCTATAGAGACAGAGAGTGTATCATTGGTTGTCAGGCGTAAGGCACAGGAGAATGGGGTATGACTGCTAATAGGTATGGGGTTTCTCTTTGGGTGATGTAAATGTTATAAAACTGACTGTGGTAATGGTTTCACAACTCTATGAATGTACTAAAACCCACTTAATTGTATACGTTTTTGGGGTTTTTTTTGGCTGCATTGCATCTTCGTTACTGCAAGCGGGGGCTACTCTGCGTTGCAGCGCGCAGGCTTCTCCTTGTGGTGGCTTCTCTTGTTGCGGAGAACAGGCTCTAGGTGTGCAGGCTTCAGTAGTTGCAGCACGTGGACTCAGTAGTTGTGGCTCAAGGGCACTAGAGTGCAGGCTCAGTAGTTGTGGCACACGGGCTTAGGTGTTCTGCGGCACGTGGGATCTTCCCGGGCCAGGGATCAAACCCCTGTCCCCCTGCATTGGCAGGCGGATTCTTAACCACTGTGCCACCAGGGAAGTCCCTGAATTGTATACTTTAAATGGATGAGTTATATGGTATGTGAATTACATCTCCACAAAACTGTTAAAAGTCCTAAGTTAATCTTACTCTTTAAAATCAGTCATTCAGGGCTTCCCTGGTGGCTCAGTGGTTAAGAATCTGCCTGCCAGTGCAGAAGACACGGGTTTGAGCCCTGGTCTGGGAAGATCCCATATGCTGTGGAGCAACTAAGCCCGGGCGCCACAACTACTGAGCCTGCGCTCTAGAGCCTGTGAGCCACGACTACTGAATCCCACACATGTAGAGCCCGTGCTCTGCAACAAGAGAAGCCACCGCAATGAGAAGCCTGCGCACCGCAACAACGAGTAGCCCCCACTCACTGCAACTAGAGAAACCCCACGCGCAGCAATGAAGACACAACACAGCCAAAAATTAATAAACAAAAAATTTTTTAAAAATTAGTCATTCAACTGGGGCTTCTGTGGTGGCCCAGTGGTTAAAACTCCGTGCTTCCACTGCAGGGGGTATGGGTTGGATCCCTGGTTGGGGAAGTTCTGCAAGCCACAAGGTGTGGCAAAAATAAATAAGTAAATAAGCAAGCCATTCAACTTATTTCTCTGTAGAAAAGAGTTAACATAGCAGGCCTAACTGTTGCTATCCTTGTTACTTTTCTCATGAGAGTATGGAATTTTAATATGTGCCTAGTCCCCAGTATAAACCCTAGGCTAATTTCCAATGAACTTCCCTGGTAGACAACATCTCACACGTGCTATATAACTTATTACTGGAGGAATTAAGTGTGTGTCCCGGTGGCTCCACTGGGCAAGGACTCTTAGAAGCTTATGCCTGGTTTCCCCTGGACTTCACCCTATTGCAAAGTATCTTTTCATTGCAATAAAGCTTAGTCATTAGTATGACTATTGGCTGAATCCTGTGAATCCTCTAAGCAAATCATCACATCTGGAGGCAGTCTTAGGGGCTCCTGACATAACCTCACAATTATATAGTTAGTATCAGATATTTATATAAAACAGTAAGTACTCTAGTGAAAAAATAATAAATAATATTTGTTCGGTATAGAAAGTGTTCACAAAGTATTTGTAAATACTTACCTGTCTCCTTAAATGGACTATGAATGAAAGCTATTTACCTTTTCAAGTATTTAAAACAAAGAACATAATACAAAAATAAATATTCCACTTCAGAGAAGTGAGAATAAAGAATTTTGTATTAATAAGAACGACAGACTTTGCATCTACCATTTATTGGGTGCCTGCTATATGCTAATACGATGCTCAGTGCTTTAAATTGGCTATCTAATTCTTATAAAAACCTTTCAGGTACCTATGTACACCTCCTCCTTTTTATTTCTTATTTTATTTTATTTTTTTTGCGGTACGCAAGCCTCTCACTGTTGTGGCCTCTCCTGCCACGGAGCACAGGCTCCGGATGCGCAGGTTCAGCGGTCATGGCTCACGGGCCCAGCCGCTCCGTGGCATGTGGGATCTTCCCAGACCGGGGCACGAACCCGTGTCCCCTGCATTGGCAGGCAGACTCTCAACCACTGGGCCACCAGGGAAGCCCAACCTCCTTTTTAGATGAGATATTGAAGCTCAAAGAATCTACCTAAGTTGCTCAAATGCCAGAGAAGTAGTGTTAAGACAGAGATGGGATTCAAACCTAGGTTTATCTGATTCCAAAGCCCTTATATTTCCACTATGACTTCAAGATAGTATAACACAAGAGGCTAATGAAGTAATAAATAGTTACTTTAATTTTCCTCTTAAATAACAGAAAGAATATGTGGGCAGAGAGAAATTTAACACTTAAAAAAATTAATCACAAAAAGATTTATAACGACTAAAATCCATTTAATGCAGCTATGGAAAAAAAACTTTAAAGTACATTACTATTAGGTATTTAACAGACAATCATAATGAAAACTAAGTCAGTGAAATGTAAAAACAGAGAAAGACAGTAACAAAGGCACTAATAACAAAGAAAATGCATAAATTAGCTCACCATTCTTCCTTTATACTTTCAAGATTATCTACTTCTTTCATTCTCTTTTGCCTTACTGTAAAAGTAAAAAGAAAAATAAGGTAAAGTTCTTAATACAGTATTTTAAATAAATTCATTCCAGCGTATGCAGTAAGATTCTTTACCATTAAGTTATTATGTACTCCTAAAGTAGCACTAAAGGGGTCTTAAGAACAAGTGACCTAACTCAAAGCTGTCACTTTCACTTAAAGCAATAAAAAGTAAATTTTGGGTTCGGATAATCTGACAAAAGAAAGATTTCATAAAAGTTATGATGAGGGCAATTCCCTGGCGGTCTAGTGGTTAGGACTCTGTGCTTTTAATACCAAGGGCCCATGTTCAATCACTGGTTGGGAAACTAAGATCCTGCAAGTGCTCGCGGCCAAAAAAAAAAAAAAAAAATTTATGATGAAAAATAATGTATGCTTTGGTTTAATAACAAACAGAAGTGAATGTAAACATTTCACTCAATCTCCAATAGTAACAAAATATCAAATCAATATAAACTCATTCTTTTTTTCCAATGTAGATGATTTTTATTGTCAATATTTCTTTAAAACATCTTTATTAGAGTATAATTGCTTTACAATGGTATGTTAGTTTCTGCTTTATAACTAAGAGTATCAGTTATACATATACATATGTCCCCATATCTCTTCCCTCTTGCATCTCCCTCCCTCCCACCCTCCCTATCCCACCCCTCTAGATGATCACAAAGCACAGAGCTGATCTCGCTCTGCTATGCGGCTGCTTCCCACTAGCTATCTATTTTACATTTGGTAGTGTATATATGTCCATGCCACTCTCTCACTTTGTCCCAGCTTACCCTTCCTCCTCCCCATATCCTCAAGTCCATTCTCTAGTAGGTCTGCAGAGTCTGTCATACAGAGTGAAGTAAGTCAGAAAGAGACAAACAAATACCGTATGCTAACACATATATATGGAATCTAAAAAAAAAACAGAAAAAAAAAAAAAAAGACCAAAAAATGGTCAGAAGAACCTAGGGGCAAAACGGGAATAAAACAGAGCTCCTCCACAAGAGGAGCCACCTCAATGAGAAGCCCACGCACAGCAACGAAGACCCAACGCAGCCAAAAATAAATTAATCAATTTTTTTAAAAATGGAGAAGCAAGAGTGAAAAGTTATTTTTGGGGGGGTAAAAAACTGGATTATTTTCTCTCTTTCCCAAACTTTCTGCAATACTCTTGCCCTTACAACAAAAATAATATAAGAAATAAGGAAACAAATGGATGTTTAAAAGAGTCCAAGTCATCTGCCCTTTGAGAGGTCCTGGAAGCAATGACAGACTAGAAGCAATAAGCATACCAAAAGCCTACATCTTGGCTTCTAAATATAATTTTCCAAGAAAAGGAATCATGGCTCCTTAGAGAAAAGGCTGATTCCAGGGCTGGGACAGAGAAAGAACAAATGAGCCCAAAATATCTTGCACCAGAAAGTAAGATGGTGCTCAGTGAATGATGAAGACATATCAAAAGGACACTGAAGCCACCTGAAGGGGTTCCCACTGGACAAGTCTGGGAAATGGAACATCAAAGTAAATAATGATAGTAATGGATTATAACTCACTGAATAAAACAGAAACCCATGAGGAGTCCATACTATTAGATCTTAAAAAAATCAGGAAAAGATGGACTTATAAATAAATTCAACAGTCATATAGAATCACCATTACCAAGATAAATTCCAGATATATCCAAGATCTAAAATTTAAAAATTGAACCTGAGGGTGATGTCAGCAAAATGAAAGAACAGGCAGCTCCAAGCTCCTGTCCCCACAGAAACATTGAAAAACAAGCAGAAACTATTAGAACCAACTTAGAACTCTGGAAAGTAGTCAAAGGTTTACAGCTATCAAGCAAATGATGAATCAAGAAAAATACAACTTAAAAACAGCAGGGAAAACAAACCAATTCAAAACTGGGCAAAGGATGTGAACAGACATTTCTCCAAAGAAGAAATATGAGTAGACAATAAGCACATGAACAGGATGCTCAACATCACTAGTCACAATGAGATACCACTTTATACACATCAGAATAGCTATTATTTAATAAAACAAAAATAATAAGTGCTGACAGGGATGTGGAGAAATTAGAACACTGGAATATTGCTGGTGGAAATGTAAAACGGTACAGCTGCTGTAGAAAAGGATTTGGTGGTTGAGGCATTATTCACAATAGCCAAGAAGTGGAAATAATCCAGATGTCCATCAACAGATGAATGTCTGAACAAAATGTGGTATATACATATAATGGAATATTAATTAGCCATAAAAAGGAATGAAGTTTTGATACATACTACAACACGAATAAACCTTGAAAATATTAAGTGAATTAAGTCAAACACAAAAGGACAAATATTGCATGATTCTAGTTACATTCATATTTCATACAAAGCAAATTCATAGAGATAGAGAAGTAAAATAGAGGTTTTTAGGGACTGGGAGAAGAGAGGAATGTGGAATTACTGCATAACGGGCACAGAGTTTCTGTTTGGGACCATGAAGAAGTCTTGGAAATGGACAGTGGTAATGGTTACACACCATTGTGAATATTATTAATGCTGCTGAATTGTACACTTAAAATTGGTTAAGATGGCAAATTTTATGTTATATATGTATGTATTTTACCACAATAAAAAAAAACTTTAAAAAAAGGCAAACTTTTTTTTTTTTGTGGTAGGGGGGCCTCTCACTGTTGTGGCCTCTCCCGTTGTGGAGCACAGGCTCCGGACGCGCAGGCTCAGCGGCCATGGCTCACGGGCCCAGCCACTCCGCGGCATGTGGGATCTTCCCGGACCGGGGCATGAACCCGTGTCCCCTGCATCGGCAGGCGGACTCTCAACCACTGCACCACCAGGGAAGCCCAAGGCAAACTTTTTAATTATTAAAGAAAACATGGTAAAGTTCCCTATAACCTGGAAGAGAAGACAACTTTCCTATAACTCAAATCCACAAGCAATAAGGGAAAAGACTGATACATTTAACTATGTAAGAATAAAAAATTAAAAAAAAATTCCTACAAAGTAAAAACACAGATGACAAACAAATAAACAAAGGGAACTGGCATTACAACTAAAAGGTTAATATATAAAGAACTGATACAGAGAAGAAAAAGGCCAACAGTCAAAAGGCAACAAATATGAACAGAGACGTCTCAGAAAGAGAGAAGCAAATGGCCCTAAAATATGTGAAAACATGTCAGTCTCACTTATAATGAAATAAATGCAATTGAAACTATATTATGATACCATTTCTCACCAATCAGACTGGCAAGAACTTACAAGTCTTGCAACACATTTTGTTGCTGAGAGTGTGGGGAAACAGCCTCAAACATTTTCGGTGGGAATGCAAAATGGCACACATCCAGGTAAGGGAATGTGGCATTACCTAGTCACCTATGCATATGACAAAGAATCTCTCCTTGACCAAACTGTAGTTAGGCTCCTCTGAGGCATCTTCTCAAGGAGGCATGAGCTTGGGCTTCCATTTCTGTTCCTGTAGAGCCCAATTTTAGCAAGAATCCTGGTAAGCAGCTTTACCCAGAATCCCTCCACCCTTGATACCTGATCAAATTCCTCACTCCGCACTCCCCCACCAACCCGTCATGATACTGATCACCCTGGCCTGCCTTCAGCAAGAATCTTGTAGTTCAGTTTAGCAAGAATCCCCCCTTACCTTTGAGGTTTCTCTTAGTAATTTTCCATCCACTGACCTCTACCTTGCTCTTTGACTATAAATCCCCACTTGTTCATCTTGTTTTAAAATTATTTTATTTATTTATTTATTTTTTGGCTGTGTTGGGTCTTCATTGCTGTGCGCGTTGGGTCTTCATTGCTGTGCGTGGGACTTCTCTAGTTGTGGCGAGCGGGGGCCACTCTTCGTTGCGGTGTGTGGGCTTCTCATTGTGGTGGCTTCTCTTGTTGCAGAGCACAGGCTCTAGGCGCACAGGCTTCAGTAGTTGTGGCACGTGGGCTTCAGTAGTTATGGATTGCGGGCTCTAGAACACAGGCTCAGTAGTTGTGGCGCACAGGCTTAGCTGCTCCGTGGCATGTGGGATCTTCCTGGACCCGGGCTCAAACCCGTGTCCCCTGCATTGGCAGGCGGATTCTTTTTTTGTGTGTGTGGTACGCGGGCCTCTCACTGTTGTGGCCTCTCCCGTTGTGGAGCACAGGCTCCGGACGCGCAGGCTCAGTGGCCGTGGCTCACGGGCCTAGCTGTTCTGCAGCATGTGGGATCCTCCCGGACTGGGGCACGAAGCCGTGTCCCCTGCATCGGCAGGTGGACTCTCAACCACTGCGCCACCAGGGAAGCCCGGCAGGCGGATTCTTAACCACTGCACCACCAGAGAAGCCCCTGTCCATGTTATATTCAGAATCGAGTCCAGTTCCACACTGAGGTCTCTTTTCCCCTATCACAATAGTTCCTGAACATAATCTGGTTTTACTGATTTAACTGCTGTCCAGCTCTGTTTCTTCTTTGACATGTATATCTAGAAATCCCATTATCTAAAAATCCATCCCAATGATACTTTAGCAAAAGTATAAAAAGGTGAATACACTACACTATTCACTGTAGTATTATTTACAGCATTGATTGTAACAGCAAAGCCTGTAAAAAGCCTCAACTTGTCCATTAATAGGACTTCTTTTTTTTTTTTTTTCTTTTGGCAGTACGCAGGCCTCTCACTGCCGCGGCCTCCCCCGCCGCGGAGCACAGGCTCTGGAGGCGCAGGCCCAGCGGCCACGGCCAACGGGCCCAGCCGCTCCGCGGCATGCGGGATCCTCCTGGACCGGGGCACGAACCTGCGTCCCCTTCATCGGCAGGCGGATTCCCAACCACTGCGCCACCAGGGAAGCCCCTAATAGGGACTTCTTGAATAAACTATGGTAAATCCACACAGTGGGATGTGCTGTTAAGTGAAAAAAGCAAAATGGAGAAAAATATGCATGATATGGTACTGTTTATCTAAGAAAGAGGTGAACATGAATATATGTATATTTGTTTACATTAGGAAAAAATGAAAAAGTAAACCAAAAAATAAATAATAAGGTTACTTATAAAGTGGGAGAGAGTGCACTGGGTGAAGGGAGTAAGGGCAGAAGCTGGATTTCTCTGAATGTATCTTGTTTTTTAGATCAACTTTGGACCCATGTAAATATTTTATGTACTTGTTAAACTTTAAAAAAGCAATCCCTAAAAACTGAAAGTAAAAATGAAACGAATTAACTGAACTGACAGAGAGGAATTATTTCATGTAAATTTAAAACATGGTAATTTTGCCATATATCCTAGTGGGATGAACCCAAAGAGGAAAAATGAAGTTTCTAGTAGTCATATTATTAGCAATAATATATTAGTATTGTTTATATGAAAAGTATGGTATAAAGATAAAGCAGTGGGTCTCAACCAGGAGGCAATAGTGCCCCTAAGAAGATATCTGGCAATGGCCAGAGGCATTTTTGGGCTGTCACAACAACTGAGGTGGAGGGTGCTACTGGTATCTAGTAGATGAGGTTAGGGATGCTGCTGAAAATCCTACAATGCACAAGACAGCCCCCACAAGAAAGTATTGCCCAAAATGTTAATAGTGTTGAAGTTGAGAGACACTGAGATAAAGCAAAGAAGTAATTATGATCTGTCCCTAAAAACCGAGATTTTTTTTCAGAGTAAGAGTAAAGAGATATAAATATAAAAATCAAAGAAGCCAAGCAAAAATCCTGTAATCCTATATTTTAAATCAGAAACATCATTATGAACATCATCATTTCTCTTAAGAAAATACATAGTAGCTCTGTCCACTGAAAAGGCCAAAAAGCAATAAGCAATCAGACAACAATGAGCACAGCACACCTACCGCCCAGATTTGTGGTCTCCAGATACTATTTCCCACCAAAAGGAATCAGTTTCTTAGAGAAATGGCTGTCTCCAGGTCTGGGGCAAGAAATATGCACTTTATGCCTTGTATTGACATCTTGGATTAATGTCAAAAGGAATCAGAAGTTGGGAATTCCCTGGCAGTCCAGAGGTTAGGACTCGATGCTTTCACTGCGGGGGCCTGGGTTCGATCCCTGGTCAGGGAACTAGGATCTCCCAGGCCGCGAGGCACAGCCAGAAAAAACAAAACAAAATGAAAAAAAGGATTCAGAAGTCAGTTTGAAAAGGCTACCATTGGTGAAAGATGGGACTGAAAAAACAGCTACATGAATTGAAACACATCAAGTACAAGTTCATATTGATACTCATTAAAACACAGAAACTCATTCACTGGTCATCTTTCCAGAACAGTAAGGTACCAACTTATTTTGAAAACTGGCAAATAAGGGAAAGAATCAAGTATTCATCCTGCCTTTCCTGTATGAACTAACTCAGAGTAATCAAAGAGTTAATAAAAGAAGTTTCCTTTATAAATGAATTCAGCTAAATGAAGGTTTATAGAATTAGAGTATCTCCAATTTGCAACCCCTAATGCAAACAGACCTAGGCAATGATATCAATGGCTGCTAACATCACACAAAGAAAACAGACATAAATATATGCCTCAGTGTGAAAGCTCAAACCACCACGTGTGAAGCCTGAATGAAACTGAATCCATTCAAGCCTCTAAGTCTAAACATCAGATTACAGGAAATACAGGGCACAGAGGAACATGATCAGATGACATCACAGGGACACAATCAACAAAATCCAGAACTCAGGAAATTCTTCAGGAGAAATGATCCATTTTCAATATATATATTACCAGGGAGAAAAAAGAAGTAGAAATAATCTTTTTAAATATTTAAGAGATATATCAATTAATTACAACATATGGACCATATTTATGTTATTATTTAAAGAAACTAAATGGAAAAAAGCTATGAATCAGGAACATTTGAACACTGGATGGATATTTGATGATATGTGGAGTAATTGTTAATTTTAAAGGTGTGACAATGGGATTGTAGCTTTTTAATAAATTAATTTTTTTGTATATATTTTTATTTTTGCCTGCGTTGGGTCTTCTTTGCTGCGCACGAGCTTTCTCTAGTTGCAGTGAGCAGGGGCTCCTCTTCGTTGCGGTGTGTGGGCTTCTCATTGCGGTAGCTTCTCTTGTTGCGGAGCACGAGCTCTAGGCACGCGTGGACTTCAGTAGTTGTGGCTCGCAGGCTCTAGAGTACAGGCTCAACAGTTGTGGCGCACGGGCTTAGTTGCTCTGCGGCATGTGGGTTCTTCCCGGACCAGGGCTCGAACCCATGTCCCCTGCATTAGCAGGTGAATTCTTAACCACTGACCCACCAGGCAAGTCCCCTGTAGCTTTTTAAAGTACTTGTTTTAGGGACTTCCCTGGCAGTCAAGTGGTTAAGACTCCGTGCTTCCACTGCAGGAGGCACGGGTTCGATCCCTGGTCAGGGAACTAAGATCCTGAATGCTGTGTGGTGAGGTCAAAAATAAATAAAGTATTTGTTTTAGCTACATACTGAAATATCTAGATGAAATCCAATAACTAGAATTTGCTGCAAAATAATCAAGTGGAGTGAGAAGTGGAGGGAGTATAACTGAAACCAAAATGGCTATGACTTGATAATTAGTGAAGCTGGGTAATGAGTATACATGGGAGTTTACTATTCTCCACATTTTTATATATGTTTGAAATTTTCATAATAAAAATTGGGATAAAAGAACTATCTTAAAAATATATACATGTAGAGTTGTACAAGGTCATTTCATTAGCTTCTTAAAAGGCAGTACTTTTGCTCTATCAGTAATGTGAAGTGGGGAAAAGTACTATGAACTCATATTTAAAGTGATGAACATGAGAAATAGATTGATCATGTTTAGGATAAAGATACATCTGTTTTAAGACAACCAAAGAGCTTCATAAGACATCTGGTTGACTCACAGCTTGAAGGCAATGTGGGCACAGAGAGAAATTTTAGCAGCACACAGATGTGCAATGTGAAGTCAAACACAGACAATAGTTATAAACTGCCTATTGCACAATTAAAGTTATCACTTGTCAACATTCAAGGTAGGAAAAATCAGATCTGTTCTATGTAACCTGGAATGTCTGGTTATTAAAGGAAAACACAACCAAACTGATTATAGAGAGAAAAGTACAATGCTTTAGTAAACCTATATAGTTATAATTTGTAACTAGACTTTTAAGTCACCCAAACAAGATTACAATTACTTTTTATATGTGCTTAAAACAAACAGTTAAGAGAATGTTACTATTAGGTCACGATAGACTGTTTATGATAATCAAGGTCCCAGAGTCTACTCTACAGATTTAAAACTAAAGAAGAACACTTTTGGACTTCCCTGGCAGTCCAGTGGTTATGACTCCACACTTCCAATGTAGGGGGAGCAGGTTCGATCCCTAATCAGGGAACTAAAATCCCATATGCCGTGCAGTGCGGCCAAAATAAAAGAAAAATAAAGAAAAACACTTTACCAAAAAGAAGATATAATCAAGCTAGACATCTCCAGAAAGCATTAAAAATATTTCAACTCTCAAACAGACTATATCAAATATGTTTCTTAAATTCTCTCTAGAGAATATGTATATAAAAAAGCAAATACCTCTATTTAAAAATATAAGTATTAAAAAAGGTAAGTATTAAGCATATTTAAAGAGGGCAGACCTGCTCAGTAATAGCCACTGAAGATCCACCAGATCCATTTCAAAGCAATGAGAAACAGAAAATGGGCACTAGAAGTAGTAGCATACTGCTCCCACTTAAAAGTCTCCCAAGTATCTGGAGGTGGATTTAATCTGGGTAACTGAGGATCCAGCAGCAGCCTTTCACCAGATAACATCAGTCTGAATGATCTTAGGTCCTGACTTCCATTCCAGTTTCCTGCTGCTAATGGAACTGGGCTCATAACCACAGCCAATTTGGCTGGAGCACTAATTCCCACTTAGCATCTGTTTTGCTAGGAATGAAGGTAGGATAGTAGAGTCTGCTCTGGAAAATATCATTGAAAACTGTTTTAAATGCTTCTATTGTCTTCATTACGAATTGAACATAAACTGTTAGTGAATTTATTTCTTACTCTTTTTGTAACAAAATTGTGAGCAATTCTCAAAGACAAGGAGAAACTGAAAGGAAGGAAAAATGAGGAAATGCAATGAGGCAGAGGAGTCAGTACCCAACATAAGGTGGGGGAGGGCACCTTCAGCAGCACCCCCAACAAGAACTTCACAGGCTGCCTCTTCTAGTCTTTCAGCTAGCTTTTGGGTAGGAGTTACTAGAGCCACATCCGAGAAGATGGCATCCAACAATCAGGGCAAATTGGATGTCTTTATTGTCTCAAGTGGGTATTTTGTATTTCTAAAAACTTCTTAATCCCTCCTGTACTGCTCTTCAAAATTATTCCCTAGACTTAAAAAATGAAAACAGGGCTTCCCTGGTGGCGCAGTGGTTGAGAGTCTGCTTGCCGATGCAGGGGACACGGGTTCGTGCCCCGGTCCGGGAATATCCCACATGCCGCGGAGCGGCTGGGCCCGTGAGCCATGGCCGCTGAGCCTGCCCGTCCGGAGCCTGTGCTCCGCAACGGGAGAAAGAAAACAGACTATTATTCCATCCAAAGAATTTTACTCAATATTTATTAAATGTAAGGCACTGGATTAAGCTTTAGATTTACAAAGTATCAATAATAAATCAGAGAAGGGGGGAGATTTTTTTTAAATATCAAAAATGTATAACATCTTAAATGGGTTACACAATTAGATAAACTGTATGCTTTAAAAATGCAACCATTAAAGCTGATTGTTAAATAAAAGATACAGCACTGTCAATGTCCTTTTGAGTTTGCAAGTGCTTATTACATTTATTAGATAAATATAATTATGTCATCTCTGGGCCAAGGATAAATCTGAGGTCCAAAGGGAAAAAAAAAATAGTGTATATATTTGTTTCTGGTATGGAAAAAACTTAGCTAAAGCCATTAAAAGAATGTGGAAAGGAAAAGGGGATAAGCATTGTCGACTTAAAAAAATGCACAATGTGAGAGTTTGTCTTTTTTTTTTTTTTTGCGGTACACGGGCCTCTCACTGCTGTGGCCTCTCCCGTTGCAGAGCACAGGTTCCGGACGCGCAGGCTCAGTGGCCATGGCTCACGGGCCCAGCCGCTCCGCGGCACGTGGGATCTTCCCGGACCGGGGCAGGAACCCGCGTCCCCTGCATCGGCAGGCGGACTCTCAACCACTGCGCCACCAGGGAAGCCCGAGAGCTTTGAGTTAAGTTGTATTTGGGGCAAAATAAGGACTGCAGCCCAGGAGACAGCATCCCAGGTAGCTCTGAGAAACTGCTCCAAAGAGGTAGGGGGGGAATGTCAGTATATATGTGATTTTGGTGAAGGGGGAGTATATGCAATCCAGCACAGACTTTTTTGCGGAAGGTTTCTGCTAGTCACGAAGATTAGATGTCACCATGAAGGATTTTAGTGTTTTTCTAGATATTAGGAGATAACAAGAATTGGGCTCATAAAATCAGCTCCTGAAAATATCTAACTATCTGAAGACCTGTTCTGCCAGTTTTTCCTGGAGCACAGAGTGCCTCATTTCTGGTCTCTACCCTGAACTCCTTTCAGGGGGTGTTGAAAATCAGCAGCTGCAGCAGCACATGATTTAATCCTTGTAGAGGTAGATGGCAAGTGCCAATGGAAAATGCCAATTTGTACAGCATAATCGAGCTAAAACAGTTATCTATCCTAACAGCAATACAAAACGCTATGTTCAAAATTAATAACTCAAAACACATACTGGTCAGAAATACGGCTGTAAATTACATAAGAAACAGCTATGAGTTCAAAGCAGTTGTCTTTAGGGAAATGGAGTGGGAGCACTTTTAGTTTTAAGTCTTCCGACACTACATATTTGCCTTTTAAACTATATATTGTTTTGATTTTTTGAAAACTTAAAAACCAGAAAACCAACTGAAAGTATATTCAGAAAGCCAGAATTTCATGGTTTTCTCCTAAGACCTTGTCCTTCAAATCTCATATTTCTAGAACTATTTAATTGCTTCACTTTAAGAATTACTTCCTTTTTGGGAATTCCCTGGCAGTCCAGTGGTTAGAACTCGGCACTTTCACTGATGTGGGCCCAGGTTCAATCCCTGGTCAGGGAACTAAGATCCCACAAGCTGCACGGTGCGGCCAAAAAAATAAAAATAAAAAATAGGGGCTTCCCTGGTGGCGCAGTGGTTGGGAGTTCATCTGCCGATGCAGGGGACGTGGGTTCGTGCCCCGGTCTGGGAGGATCCTGCATGCCGCTGAGCGGCTGGGCCCGTGGGCCATGGCCGCTGGGCCTGCGCGTCCGGAGCCTGTGCTCCATGACAGGAGAGGCCACAGCAGTGTGAGGCCCGCGTACCGCAAAAAAAAAAAAAAAAATCACTTCCCTTTCAAACACACACAGAAGAATAGAAAAATATAAACACCCATCCCAACTATTCAGATTTCAAAAGCTTTTTTTTTGTTTTTTAAGGTTGCACCTCGATGCATGTGGGACCTTATTTCCCAGACCAGGGATGGAGCCTGTGCCCCCTGCATTGGGAACTCAGAGTCTTAACCACTGATCTCCAGGGAAGTCCCAGATTTCAGAAAAGTTTATCTTTTGACTTATTTGCTTCTTTTTTATTTAAGAACCAGTAATAGATAGTGAAATACTACTTCATTTTAAAATATTACATGGTATGTCAAATATGTGTATCTTACTGCGAATTAATTATACCTAAATAAGTTGTTTAAAATAGTAAAAATGGGGCTTCCCTGGTGGCGCAGTGGTTGAGAGTCCGCCTGCCGATGCAGGGGACACGGGTTCGTGCCCCAGTCTGTGGGAGGATCCCACATGCCGCGGAGCGGCTAGGCCCGTGAGCCATGGCCGCTGAGCCTGCGTGTCCGGAGCCTGTGCCCTGCAACGGGAGCAGCCACAACAGTGAGAGGCCCACGTACCGCAAAAAAAAAAAAAAAAAAAAAAATATATATATATATATATATATAAAATGTATATTTATTCAGCTCCTACTATATACCAGGCATGATTCTAGGTGGTGCTTGGGATACATACTGAATAAAATAGATCCCAGCCCCTGTGGACATTACATTCTGGTGGTGCTGTTTGCTTTTCAGTTGACAGTTTTCCAACATTATTTTCAACTACTCTAAAATAATCCTTTAGTTTAGATATGATCCTGACTGTCTCATAAACATAACATGTTCATTCCACTTCTTTGTTCACACTGTAACCACCCTTCTGATTTTGGACACAGGCAGCAGTAAGCGGCAGCTTGCAGCAAGCAGTAGCAGGAAGCAAGATCTTAGTTCCGGGACAGGAAGGCCTAACCACTGGACCACAGGGGCCAGCAGCTAGGGCCTGGGTCTCTGTTTCCTACCTGCCTTGTCAGGAAAGAATTCAGGCAAGGAGTCAAAAGGTAAAGAGAAAAGCAAAAAGTTTATTGGAAAAACAAAGTACATGCGGAAAGACGCATGGGCAAACTCAGAGGAGTCGCACCCTCGGGAAGTTTAAATCCTTTATAAGGGGGCAGTCTTCCAGGTCTTTGTCTTCTTTTGACCAATAGTAGTGTTTTGACCCCATGCCTAATTTGCTTCTGGACCCTCCCCTGGGTGCGCACGCACCCCTAAGTTAAGGTGGAGCCCACCGAGAAGGCCTCTGGGAAGAGATAGCAGGACTTACTATGGTCTGGTATCCCCTGCCTTTTTGACCCCATGAAGGCTTTTGCACATGCGTAATGTCTCCCTTGTCCCAAGGATGGGAAGTGTATGACCTCTTGATCCTTTAATAGGGTTTAGTCCCACTCTGTCCCTGCCATAAAAATGCCCAATGTCTGGTTATTTACCTTATTCCTGTTGCTGGTTTTTATAACGAGGTGCAGATCTTGAAATATAGACAGGAGTCCGGTCATAAATATGTAGTCCTGGAGCCCGTTTGTCTCTTGCTTCAGGAAGTGTAAACAGGGGGCTGGTAATGAATATCCAGCTTGGAGCCCATCTTCTTCTCACCCCAGGAGGTGTGAACAGAAGGCCACTTGTAAATGCCTAGCCTGGAGCCCATCTATCTCCAGCCTCACTTCTAGGCATTCAAATCTAAATTATCCTTCAAGTCCCATCTCAAGATCTACTTCTACTGTAAAGGTGAAATAGTAAACCCTTATTAGTAATCCTCTCCTAAAGCATTTAGATTTCTGGCATTTAAATCATATTGTCTGATATTACTTACTATTGTTTCTTTTAGCTCTACTAGATCCAAGATCCTTGAAGACAGGTATCACAACTTACACATTTCCTGTTTCTTCCGTAGTGCTTAGCAAGTGCAAAACAAGGACTAGCCATCCTTAGAGTATCTCACTATGTTTCCTGTTAATAGGTTATTGTTCTCTAGCAAATTACTAATGTTTTTCATCATTTCGTAGTTATAAGCTACTGATAATTGTTTTTACTTGTTTCATGACAGCAAAAGAGAATGAAGAACAGACCCTGGATTCAAAGTATCCTGTACTGGAATACTGGCTACATAATTTTTTTTGTTTGTTTGTTTGTTTTTTGTGGCTACATCATTTTTGAGCTTAAGTGTTGTTATTTAACTTCTCTAAGTCCTAGTTGCCTAACTTGTAACTTGGAAATAATTATCCTCCTAAGAAGGTTGTTTTGAGAACAAAAGAAATACAATAATGAAAATACAATAATGTTATGCTCCCTTCTCTTTTCCCAGCCCACAATCAAAACCTCTGTTACAAGGACTTATGGTAAGAAAACACCTTCAGACTTAAGTCTCAAAAGTTTTAACTTGGGGACTTCCCTGGTGGTCCAGTGGTAAAGAATCTGCCTTCCAATGCAGGGGACATGGGTTCAATCCCTTGTCAGGAAACTAAGATCCCACATGCCGCGAGGCAACTAAGCCCACGTGCCACTACTGTGCTCGTGCATCTCAATGAGAGAGCCCACATGCCCTGGAGCCTGTGCGCCAAAACCAGAGAGAGAAAACCTGCATGCCATAACTGGAGAGAAGCCCGTGCGCTGCAACTAGAGAGAAACCTGAGCAGACCTGCGCTGTATCGAAAAGGATCCCGCATGCCTCAACAAAGATCCCGTGTGCCACAACTAAGACCTGACGCAGCCAAAAAAAAATTAAGGAAAATAAATAAAAACTCAAAAAAAGAACTAAAAAAATTTTTTTAATAATAATTTTTTTAAAGTTTTAATTTTGACATGGCTATGAAATTTTACTTTTGATTTCACTAATTAAACAACATTTGTATATTTACTGAACCTCCCACCACTGTGTATAAAGCACTGGTTTAGAACTAATGATAGGAGAGTCAATAGGACAGACACAGTATCTATCACCAGGGAGTTTACAGACTAACAAGGAAAAACATACTGAATGTTTATCCTTGGCATAGAATTACGAAGTAAAAACTCATTCTATAATGGACATAAAGTCACCATTATTTTAGGTATTTCCTACCATAAATCAGTAATATGGAAATGGACCATGTAAAATTTATATCTATTCAGTGTCTACAATCATCAGTCATGTGACACGAATGAACCTAAGTCATCGTGTACTGTATGTAGAGAATAAAGAAGCCATCTGACAAATATCTTAGTTACTAGTATGAGGCTGGGCATCAGAATGGACAGATGAACAGAATTTCCTTCATTTTGCTTCAGTTTACTTCTAATCAGTACCACTACCATCTTACATTTGTACTGTACATCAGTTTACTCAACACCTTCTCAAATATTATCTCACTTACTCCCAACAACTGCAGTAATAAAATCAGTCAGGAACCAGAGTAGACTGAGCTTTTTGGAACATATCGATCGACTGAAAGGAAAATTCAGTCAAAATAGATTTAGACTACTAAGAAATGTAGTCTTTTAAATGTATACATTAAAAATTGAAAGAAAAACTTGCATATTACAAATTTTACTTATTTTTATAAACATACACTATGGGCTATTTTCTTTAAGATGGATTTACATCAAGATATTATGCCACTAGGCCTGCTATGTAGAAGCTGAAGTTTCTCTTTAAAGAAACCATTGGATCACCTTTCAGTTACATCTTCTGTGGAATAGGATTAGGCTTCCAAGAGCAAACTATGGGAGTATCAGATCAAACACTTTAAAAGACAGTTTATTTGTATATTTTGTGAATTCTAGTTTATTAACTATTATGTATACAACAAAAAAATGAAATCTTTTGGGAAGTTTCAGCTTATCTTAGCTGTAATTGCAGTAATGAAGAAAATACATTTTTGTTGTCTTCTAGAAAAAATTGTTAATAAGGGAGTTATATGCTCCCAAAGACCAAAGTGATAGTGACAAAAGTAATTTAAATGAGAGAATCCTAGAAGGTGAAATTTCTGCAGAAACTGTTAAGGTTGCTGAGTCAGCCATCCTCTTGACACCAAGATGTTCGCATTTCAGAATGGGCTCCATACTGAAATGTTATTTACCTTGCAAAACCCATCTCAAATACAATCTCAAGAAAACCTTCCATAATTCCTCCAAAAGGCATGAATATAGAATTGCTAACACAGCAAGGAGAGATCAGTTATGTACTCTTGGTGTTACTGAGTCCAAGCTCGCTCTGCTTGCCACACAACTGGCCAAAATCGGAGACGAGGTGCTGAGGCAAGGAACACGACTTTATTCGGAAAGCCAGAAGACCAAGAAGGTGGCAGATAAGTGTCTCTGAGAAACCATCTTCCAGGGGTGTGGATGCCAGTTTCTTTTATAGCACAGAGAAGGGGAGGAGATGAGGAAATAAAGTAAAAAGGCCGTAAGTTTTGCAAATATCCCCTGGAATGGCCAGCCTGGAGGAGAGGATGTGTTAATTTCTTCTTTCTTGTGGCCATCCACAGGTGGAACAGGGTCCAGATGTTTCCCTGAACAAAGTCACTTTGGTTTAACCTTCAGGCAGAGGGTCAGGGTTCCCCCAGGCAGGGCGTTATGTATACACACTATCCTTTTAGTGAACAAAAGCAGCAGAAAGCAAAGGTTACAGAAACGGATCCAACATGGAGTCCAATTTGGCTCTTCCCTGTTACATTAGAATTTCCCCCACCATCACAGCCACAAACCTAGTCCCAGCGACCATCTCTGGGTGGTTTCCCCACATCCATTCTTGTCCCCATTCAATTCAGTGTCTACACAGGAGTCAGGGTGACCTTTTTGATTAAGATACAAATTTGACTGTGTGACTTCCTTGCTTAAAATCTTTCAGGGACCTTCCACCACTCTTCAAATAAGGTCTAAATCCTTTGGATAACATGACAGGGGAGTTCACTGCAATGTCCTCTCACTACATTTGAGTGGTTTGAAAACTTCCCTATAAAAGTTTAAAGAAAGAAAAGAAAAAGCTGGTCCTAAATCCTTAACATTGTTTAAAAGGCCCCACATCATCTCTGGGGCCCTAACCACAGCCCCCTTTCGCTTTCCACACTCTTTCCAACTACTCTGACCTTCAGTTCCCAAAACCTTCCCAAGCCTCGGTGGAACGGATTTCCTTTACCTGGACCTTTCTTCCCTCATTTGGGAGTCACCTTCACCTAATTCCTAGTTACCTGTAATAACTTGAGTGCAAAGATTACTTTCCTAGGGAAACTTTAACTGATTTCTTCAGCTGGGATATGTACCCCAATTATACGCTCTCACAACACCCTACATTCTTCCTTTTTAGCTTCTAAGTAGACTGGCATTCACTTGTGTGGTTACTTGTGTCCTCCAATGACAATGTAAAGTCTTTAAAGGCAAAAACCTATAATGGTCACCATCATATCGTTAGTACTCAGCACACAACAGGTACTAAAAACACTCAGATGATAAACTAGGTAATTAACATTAAATATTAAGTAATTAAAGTATGCATGTAAAGTATTTACCACACGCAGGGCTAAGAGTCAGTGCTCAACGCGTTGTAGTTTTTGCCTTGCATCATTGTTTGTGTGCTTAATCACTCCCGCCATCCTGCACACAATTCTTATTCATTTTTGGATTCCATCAGTGCCTCGCTCTAACTTCAGTGTTACACATACGTGCTCAACATTTACTGGATTTAACTGCTTTTTAAATCAATATGACTTTCAGCATATTTACACAGAAGACACAACATCAACTTTTAAAGTTTCCCATTAAAACTAAAGTATCAATATAATTAAAAACCTTATCAACAGTCCAAAAACACACTTGAGCTATGACTACGAAGTGAAGAAGCTGGTTTTCACGTCGCTTATACAATCTGTCACACTTTACAATTCCACATTGACATAAACACAGACTGTCAATTTCCTATCTTTATTATTACTTTTTTTTTTTTTTTTTTTGCGGTACGCGGGCCTCTCACTGTTGTGGCCTCTCTCGTTGCGGAGCCTCCGGACGCGCAGGCTCAGCGGCCCTGGCTCACGGGCCCAGCCGCTCCACGGCACGTGGGATCTTCCAGGACCGGGGCACGAACCCGTGTCCCCTGCATCGGCAGGCGGACTCTCAACCACTGCGCCACCAGGGAAGCCCTATTATTACTTTTTTTAAATTTATTTTTTTGGTCGCCTTTCAGCATGCGGGATGTTAGTTCCCCCGACTAGAGGAGGAACCCGCGCCCCTGAAAGGGAAGCGCGGAATCTTAACCACTGGACCGCCAGGGAAGTCCCACCTGTCTTTATTTTCTGTGATCTCGAGTAAGTACGAAAGAAGCAACGCTGGATGCCACACTAACGTTCGTCATTGCTAACAAGTAACAAACTGCAAATAAAAATCGGACACAGAAAAAAAGAAATTAAATATTAAAAGAGACCATCTAGCCTACAAAAGTGAGTTGCGGGAGGCAGCTAATGAAGTTACCGAAGAAATGTCCACCCCAAACAGACATGCTCTGGATTTCTGTACTGCACTTCTGCATTTTGAGAATAGAGAACTCGAAGTTTCCGAGCGCTCGCAGAGAGAGAAAACCACCGTGGCGCTTTCCCGGAGTCCGCCGCTCGGGAAAGCCGCGCCTCACCTGCGCTGACCAGGAGTCCCGCCCCGGCCGTCGCGCGACTGTGCCCTTTCGGGGTCACAGACGCGAGCACCGAAACCGAGACAAAGACCGGGTGCGGCGACTCGGCCCGACCCAACGACCGCCACCGCCCCGCCCGGGAAACGCCCGCCCACCCCCGGCGGCCCAGCGGAGCGCGGCGCGGCCCCAGGAAACTCACCTCCGGGCGCGGCCGCTGGAGGGGGCCCCGCCGCGCCGTCGCCTCGCGGCCTCGTCCTCAATTCGCTCAGGGACCGCGGGCGCCGCCGCCGCCGCCCCGCCGCCCCGCCGCCCCTCACACTGGGAGCACTACTGTCCCCAGACCCTCTCAAGCTCGGCTGCCGCGCCGCTGCGACCCTGCGCGCCTCCCTCGGTCACTGCCGCCCGGCGCCGAGGACGCGCCGAGGCCGGCTCTGCGCAGACCCGAGAGCGCGCGCGGGGCCGCGGGGGACGCGCGGGGGCGCGCGGGGGCGGGGCTGGCGGCGCCGGCCGCTTCGGGCCGCAGCGTTACCCGCGCGAATGGCGGCCGCCTCTTTCTTCCCGTGGGCGCTGCTGTTCCTTGCCTCTTCACCCGACGTGGGAAATGCAGAGAGCTACCTACCTGAGAACCCAGCATCAACTTACCTCCGTACGTCGTCAGCCGCTGATTGAATCCGTGGAGAGATTTACCTGCATTCTGACCATGTTGAACTTCACCTGAGACCTGTGATTCTGGAAAGCGAAGGTTAAAAAAAAATTCTCCCATCCTTTCATGCCCCTGAAAGGGCTGACAGCAAGGAAGAAACCACCCTTCCCCACGTGGTTTAGATAAGACTCAGGGATGCCCCCTTGTTTACCTATGACAAGGTCAGACATAGACCCTCCAAATGCCCTTTTTTTTTTTTTTTTTTGCCTCATAAATGATTAGCTTTACTTATTGTTCTCACTGACCAATCTGGACAAAATACCAGCTACCTTGTTTTGACCAAACTTAAGCTTCTCTCCTTCCTCCAGGCTCCTAAACTTTGACCCACCCTCATCCTGATCCAGCGTACAAGCCCTCCTTCACCATCACTCCTGAAAAATAGGCTGACCTCCATGTAAACCACTCTGATCTGCCACGCGATCACTGCCACCTCCACCCACCCATTCCACTGTGCCCCACACCCAGTTCTTTGTAGCCTTTGTTCGCTCCTCCCTATACAAGAAGGGCCATTTTCTGTCTGACCTTGGAGACAGTTGCAGGCTTCACGGTCATAGCCTTGCCCTGTAGCGATGGTTGTTGCCTCATCCCCCAAACCCCATTGCAGTAGTTCCTTTTCCTCTTCTTGGAATAAACCTTTCCAATAAAGTCTCTCTTTATCTAAATCCAGGATTTTTTTTTTTGACAATTGAACATTCTCCCCATTGTAATTGTCCTCCAGCCTTATTTCAGTAGTCTTCCCCCTCCCCCCAATAATCCTTTCAAATATAATCTCTATTTCATATTTGTTTTTACGTGACAGTTTTTTTTTAACATAAATACTTGGACAAAACATTTATTATTTTAAACTAAGGGACATTTGTTACAGCAGGAATATTCTGCTGGGTTAGGCAGTTCAGTGAAAGGTGCATCCTTTGTTCCTTTGTTCCTCCCTCCCTCCCTTCCTTCCTATTTCTTTCTGTCTCTATCTATCCCTTTCTATCTCTCTCCCTCTCTTATCTTTTTCTTCCTTTTTTCCTTTTTTTTAAAAAATAAATCTTGGAATATAATTGCTTCACAATACTGTGTTAGTTTCTGTTGCACAACAAAGGAAATCAGCCATATGCATACACATGTCCCCATATCACCTCCCTTCCAGCCTCCCTATCCCACCCCTCTAGGTCATCGCACAGAGCCCATCTCCCTTTTACTTGATAGTTTTTAGTGCTGGAATTCAGATTGATACTGGGCCTCACCTACAGGCCCCTGCCATCCCCACACAGGTAAAGGCACCCTCTGAGTCTTTTGAACTCTTCTTTAGGAGAGCAATTCTGGAATCCCGTGGTGAGTTCAGCTTCAAACCAGTTCTCCAGAAATCTTGTAAGGAGTTACTGGTAAGTAACTCCTGGTAAGGAGTTACTTTGATTCCTTAGGGCAAAGAGACTTTTCTATGAATGGCCTTGATGTGAGGCCTCTTCTTTTTCCTGTTCCTTTTTGTCCCAGGAGCATTTGATAAAGAGAGGACTCTTCCCTGGTCAAAAATCAACTGACCCTAGATATGTTGGTTTATTTCTGGACTCAAAATTCTGTTCCATTTATCTATATATCTGTCCTTACACCAGTGCTGTTATCCAATGGGGGTTCTGCTGCTTGCCGCTTACAAAGTCAGTTACATACTCACAAATGTTGGTAGTGTAAGGAACGGCACCAAGAAACGGAGGAGAGCTTAAACAAGCTTTATTTGGGCCCGCTCCCGGGCGAGGTTCACTGGTCCGAGAGAAAGGGGCCAGAGAAATCGCGCCCGGGCGAGGGTTTGGGCAGAATTTATAGGGGAAGAAGGGGAAGGGGTGTGGTGAATCCGGGAGGGCGCAGGTTATTCCTTATTTGGTGGTCTCTTCGGGTATCGTGGCAATATCCAGTGCCGGTTGCATCCGTCTTGGGATCGTTAGTCTCGCCCCTCGAAAGGCGGGAAGGCTGCTCCGGATGGAAAGTCCCCAGGTCAGTTCCTAGAACTGGGTGGTCCGGAAAGTCTCCACGTCAGTTTCTGGAAGTGGGTGGTCCGGAAAGTTTCGGTCTGATGCAACCTGTAAGTCTGATTGCGTTCCTCTGCCTCGGGCCAGTTGGCCTTACAGGTAGCAAAGGAAAGGTGCCTCTAATCAGAATGCTGGGCACTTCCCTGGTGGCACAGTGGTTAGGAATCCGCCTGCCAATTCAGGGGACACGGGTTTGTAGCCCTGGTCCGCGAAAATTCCACATGCCATGGAGCAACTAAGCCCGAGAGCCACAACTACTGATCCTGTGCTCTAGAGCCCGTGAGCCACAACTACTGAGCACACGTGCCACAACTACTGAAGCCTGCATGCCTAGAGCCTGTGCTCCTCAACAAGAGAAGCCACTGCAATGAGAAGCCCACGCACCACAACAAAGAGTAGCCCCACTCACCGCAACTAGAGAAAGCCTGCGTGCAGTAATGAAGACCCAATGCAACCAACAATAAAATAAATAAATAATAAATGAATTTATTAAAACAAAAATCAGAATGCTGGCAATCTGGGGTGATGGTGGACTCAAGGTCCCCCAAAAACCACCTCCGAAAATTCTGCTCAGCCATGAAAGTTTTAAAGGGAAGGAGGGAAGTAATCTCAGTTAATCATTGCGATATGGGGTCAGAGTCGTTGCCATCCCCCACCTGCCTGCAGGCTCGTTGACTTCTTGTGATCTTCCTCTAGATGTTATACAGCTTGGTTCACACAGTTTGGTCACACAGTTTGTGCGGGAGATTACTGAAGGGGAAGCTAGGGGAGAGATTTGGTCATCTGTTAATTACTTATTCTTCATTTCGACTTCTTTGATCTATGGAAAGAACTGACAAGTTAGGCAAAGTATTGTGTGATTAAAAGATTTGAAAGGTGTGTGTGGGCCAGAGATGAGTAGAGCATGGGGGTTAAAAATTAGTTATACTATAGCTTTGCTAAAATTACAAGAAAAGGGGCTTTCTGCTGAGGGTGATCTCCTGCAAAGAGCTGCTTACAGTACCATAATGTTTTTGGTTTTTTTTAAGATGTTGGGGGTAGGAGTTTAGTAATTTATTTATTTATTTTTGCTGTGTTGGGTCTTCGTTTCTGTGCGACGGCTTTCTCTAGTTGTGGCAAGCGGGGGCCACTCTTCATCACGGTGTGTGGGCCTCTCACTATCGCAGCCTCTCTTGTCGCGGAGCACAGGCTCCAGACGCGCAGGCTCAGTAGTTGTGGCTCACGGGCCTAGTTGCTCTGTGGCATGTGGGATCCTCCCAGATCAGGGCTCAGACCCGTGTCCCCTGCATTAGCAGGCAGATTCTCAACCACTGTGCCACCAGGGAAGCCCCCCATAATGTTTTAATTACTGTAGCTTTATAGTAGGTTTTTAAATCAGGAAGTGTGAGTCCTCCAACTTTGTTCTTTTTAAAAATTGTTTTGGTTATTCCAGGTCCCTTGCAATTTAAGACCAGCTCTTTCTTTTCTGTAAAAAAAAAAAAAGAATTTTAGTAGGAATTGCTTTGAATTGGTAGAGCAATTCGAGTATTGACATCTTAACAGTGTTAAGTTTTTTCAAACCATGAATATGGACATCTTTCCATTTACTTATGTCTTCTTTGTTTTGTAGTTTTCAGTGTACAAGTCTTGTACCTCCTTGGTTAAATTTATTCCTAAGTATTTTATTTTTATTGATGCTGTTCTGAAAGGAATTGCTTTCTTAACTTCCTTTGGGATTTTTCATCATTAGTGTATACCACTGATTTTTGTGTGTTGATCTTGTTTACAGCATCTTTGCTGAATTCATTTATTAGCTCTGATAGTTGTGTGGGTTTTAAAAAATAGATTCTTGGGAATACGCTGGCAGTCCAGTGATTAGGACTCCACGTTTTCACTGCCTGGGGCCCGGGTTCAATCCCTGGTCAGCAAACTAAGATCTTGCAAGCCGTGCAGCATGGCCAAAAAATAAAACAAATAAAAATTTAAAAATTTAAAATAGATTCTGTAGTATTTTGTACATACAAGATCACATCATCTGTGAATAGAGATAGTTTTACTTCTTTCTATATTGGATGGCGTTTATTTATTTAAAATTTTTGCCTAATTATTCTGGCTAGAACTTCCCATATAATTTTGAATAGAAATGGCAAAAGTGGGCTTCCTTGTCTTATTCATAATCTTAAGGGGAAAGCTTTTAACCTTTCACCATTGAGTATGATTGCCCTTTCTCATGTTGAAGAAACTCCCTTCTAGTCATAGTTTGTTGAGTGTTTTTATCATGAAAGTTTCTTGGATTTTGCCAAATACTTTTCTGTGTCAATTGAGATGATCATGTGTTTTTTTTTCTTCATTCTATTAATTTAGTGTATTACATTGACTGATTTTTTTCAGTGCAAATCTGTTTATTGGTTTCCTATTAATCTTTTAGTTGGGCATCTGGGAAGGGGGTATTAGTACATCTGTAGTTAACCTATTTTAATCTGCTTAACTATATTCAGTGAATGATCTATTTTAATGCCCTTCCATCTTGCTTGACATCTTGGACTTAGATCTAGGTATACTTATCTGGTGTAATATCTAATAGATAGAGCTCATGGTCCCAAGACCATTAACAAACAGTCCCTTTTTTTCTTACAGATTTGGAATGCTACCTTATATACCAAATCCCCATCAATGCTGAGGACTGTTCTGGGCCCTGTATTCTGGGTCTGTGTTCTGTTCTGCTGATCTATTTTTTGACTTCTGTTAACAATAGAACAATAATCAAAATACTGTAGGGTTTTTGTTATTGTTTTGGTTTGGTTTGTTTTTTTACCATTTTTTTTTTTTTTGCGGTACGCGTACCTCTCACTGTTGTGGCCTCTCCCGTTGCGGAGCACAGGCTCCGGACACGCAGGCTCACGGGCCCAGCCGCTCCGCGGCATGTGGGATCTTCCCGGACCGGGACACGAGCCCGTGTCCCCTGCATCGGCAGGCAGACTCTCAACCACTGCGCCACCAGGGAAGGCCTACAGTTTTTTTAATATGATCTTTTTTTTTAATAAGCTCAGTTGCTTTTTTTGTTATTTTATTGTTTATTTTATTTTTGGCCGTGTTGGGTCTTTGTTGCTGTGTGCGGGCTTTCTCTAGTTGTGGCAAGCAGGGGCTACTCTTCATTGTGGTACACGGACTTCTCATTGCAGTGGCTACTCTTGTTGCGGATCATGGTCTCTAGGCGTGCGGGCTTCAGTAGTTGTGGCTCGCGGGCTCTAGAGCACAGGCTCAGTAGTTGTGGTGCACGGGCTCGAACCCATGTCCCCTGCATTGGCAGGTGCATTCTTAACCACTGTGCCACCAGGGAAGTCCTTTTTTTTTTTTTCTTTACCATTTTTAAGTGGCATTAAGTACTTTCACAATCTTGTGCAACTCACCACTATCCACTTCCAAGACTTTTTCATCACCCAAACAGAAACTCTGTATCCATTTTAACAATAACTCCTCAATCCGCTCCCCCATTCCTCCAGCCTCTGATAATCTCTTTCTATCTCTATGAAGTTGCCCTATTCTAGGTACCTCTTGTAAGAGGAATCATATCATATTTGTCCTTTTGTGTCTGGTTTATTTCACTTAGTTTAATGTTTTACAAGTTCATCATGTTGTATGATATCAGAATTTCATTCCTTTTTATGTTAAATAATATTCCATTGTATGTATACAATATATATCACATTCTGTTTATTCAGTCATCTGTGGATGGACATTTGGATTGTTTCTACTTCTTGACTATTGTGAATAATGCTGCTGTGAACATTGGTGTACAAGTATCCAATTAAGTCCCTGCTTTCAGTTCTTTTGGGTATATACCTAGACATGGAATTAATGGATCATATGGTATTTCTTTTCTTTTTTAAAAATATTTATTTATTTATTTAGGCTGTGCCAGGTCTTAGTTGCAGCATGCGTGATCTTTAGTTGCAGCATGCGTGATCTTTAGTTGCAGCATGCGGACTTCTTAGCTGTGGCATGTGAACTCTTAGTTGTGGCATGCATGCATTATCCGACCAGGGATCAAACCTGGGCCCCCTTCATTAGGAGCACAGAGTCTTACTCACTGGACCACCAGGGAAGTCCCCATATGGTATTTCTATGTTTAATTTTTTGAGGAACTGCCAAGGTGTAAAATAAGTGCAGCATTTTACATTCCAGTCAGCAATGAACGAGGGTTTCAATTTCTCCGTATCCTCAACACACTTGTTATTTTCTGTTTTTGTTTGTTTTTTATAAAATAGCCATCTTAATGGGTGTGAAGTGGTATCTCATTACAGTTTTGATTTGTATTTCCCTAGTGACTAACAATGTTGAATATCTTTTCATGCAGCTCTTAACTTTTGTATATCTTATTTGGAGAAATGTCTAATCAAGTCCTTTGCCCATTTTTTTTTTTGCGGTACACGGGCCTCTCACCGTTGTGGCCTCTCCCGTTGCGGAGCACAGGCTTCGGACACGCAGGCCCAGTGGCCATGGCTCACGGGCCCAGCTGCTCCGCGGCAGGTGGGATCTTCCCGGACCGGGGCACGAACCTGTGTCCCCTGCATCGGCAGGCGGACTCTCAACCACTGCGCCACCAGGGAAGCCCCAAGGTAGGTTTTATTGTAAAATATTTATAGTTTTGGCCTTGTGTTTAAGTGTGTGATCAATTTGAAGTTATTCTTTCTACATAGAATGAAGTAATGGTCAAGGCTTCCCCACCTCCCTTGCCACAGGGATATACAGTTGTTCTATTGTAGAATCATTAATTGAAAAGCCTATCCTTTCTCTCTTAATTACCTTGTCCTCCTTGCAAAAATCAATTAACCATATATGTGAGTTTCTTTCTGGACTCTATTCTTTTCCATTGAGCTATTTGATTATATATCTACACTATATTATTATACCTTTGTAGTAAGACTTAAAATGAAGTAGTGTAAGTTCTCTATTTTTGTCTTTTCCTGATTGTTTAGGTGATGATTCAGTTTCTCAATTTCTACAAAATGTCTGCTGGGATTTTGACTGGGATTGGCTTGGATCTGTTGATCAATTTGGGGATAATAATTTTCATCCTAACAATATTAAGTCATCTGGTAAATCTCTCCACTTATTTAGATCTTCCTTTTTTTCCTTAGCAGTGTTTTTTAGTTTTCAGTATATAGATTATATATTGTTCATTACAACTGTACAGAAATAAATTTTTTATAAATTGATGCCTTGTGACTTTGCTAAACTTTATCACGTATTAGACCTACTAGTTTATTTATTTATTATTATTATTGTTTTTAAGATTTCCCATGAGATTATCATAGGACATAATAGTTCCTTCTTCATTTCCAAATTATATACCTTTTATTTACTTTTCTTTACTATTGCATTGCCTAGGACTTTCAGTCCAGTGTTGAATAGAAATGATAAGAGCAGACATCCTTGCCTTGTTCCTGAAATTAGGGGGAAAGAAATCAATTTCACCATTTATTATGATGCTGGATATAGGATTTTTTTTTTAAATTATTTTTGGCCGTGTCGGGTCTTAGTTGCAGCACGCAGGACCTTCGTTGAGGCATGCGGGATTTTTCATTGTGGCATCGGGGTTTCTCTCTAGTTGTGGCACACAAGCTCCAGGGTGCGTGCACTCTGTAGTTTGTGGCACGCAGGCTCTCTAGTTGAGGTGTGTGAGCTCAGTAGTTGTGGCGCGCAGCCTTGGTTGCCCTGCAGCATGTGGGATCTTAGTTCCCTGATCAGGGACCGAACCCACGTCCCCTGCATTGTAAGGAGGATTCTTTACCACTGGACCACCAGGGAAGTCCCTGTGGTGCTCTTTATAAGGCTGAGGAAGTTACCTTCTATTCCTACTTTATTGGGTTTGCTAAAATCACAAATAGATGTTGAATATGTTAAATGTTATTTTAGATCTACTCAGATGACCTTATGGTTTTTCTTCTTTATTGTGTTGATATGATGAATTTACACTGATTATTTCAGTTTCAAATGTTTAACCAATCTTGTGTTCCTGGGGTAAATCCCACTTGGTCATGATTTATCAGTATTTTTATATATTCATGGATTTGATTTCATAATATTTTGTTAAGGAATTTTTTTGTCTCTCTTTATATATGTATAATAATTAGTTTGTGGGTTTATTTTATGCTATTGGTTTTAATATAAGGGTTATGCTGACTTTGTAAGTGAATTGAGAAATATTTCTTCTATATTCCAAAAGAATCAGGGTTAGGGTTAGGATAAAACTGGTATTGTTTTTCCTTACATATTGGATAGAATTCACCAGTGAAGTCATCTGGGACTGGTGTAACATTTGTGGAATAGTATTTAATTACATATTTAATTCCTTTAATTAATAATATGGGTATTCAGGTTATCTATTTCTTTATGAGTGAACTTTAGTAATTAGTTTTATTTCAGGTAATTTGTCTACTTTACCTATGTTTTGGAACTTACTGGCATAAAGTTAAGTTGTTCCTTATTATTATTATTTTCTTTTTTAAAATAACTTTTTGTTCCTTATTATTTATTAGTTGTCCCTTTAAAGTTTATAGTAGAGGTTGGCAATTAGCAGCCTGTGGGCCAAATCTAGTCTGTGGCCTATTTATGTACATTTGTGAACTAAGAATGGTTTTTACATTTTTAAAGTATTGTTAAAAAACAAGCAAAAAACCAAAAATCAAATCAAAACAAAGAGTATGTGAAATACACCATGGGTGGCTGCAAAGCCTGAGATATTTACAAACTGGCCATTTATAACAAGAAAATAGTTTGCTACTTGAAGTCTAAGATCTTGAGTGATGTTTATACTTCATTCTTGAAATTTGTAATTTGGGTCTTCTTGCTTTTTTCCCCCCTTTGACTGGTCTGGCTAGTGGATTATCTTTCCTTTCTCTCTTTCTCTCTCTTTTTTTTCCTTTTTACAGAAATGAACCTTTTTTATTTTATTTTGGGCGTGACACACAGCTTGCGGGATCTCATTTCCCCAACCAGGGATTGAACTTGGGCCTCTGCAGTAAAAGTGACAAATCTAATAGACCAGCAGGGAACTCCCAGGAATCAACTTTTGATTTTGAATTTCTCTATTATTTGCTTTCTATTTTGTTTTATGCTGTCATATATATGATTTCCTTCCTTCTGCTTAAGTGTAATGCCTTTGAGATTCATACATTTTTGCATATATTACTAGTTAATTCCTTTTAATTGTTGAGCAGTATTCCGTGTTGGACGTACCAAAGTTTGTTTAACCTTTGACCTATGAGTGACTTTTTTTTGGCTATTACAAATAAAGCTGCAATGAACTATGTTATACAGGTTTTTATGTGGATATAATTTTCATTTCTTTGGAATAAATACACAGGGTTGCAATAGGGACTGTATTGTTAAGTGTATATTTAAATTTTTAAGAAATCATCAAACTGCTTTTCATATTGGGATTTGCTGTACCATTTTGCATTCTCACCAGCAATGAATAATCCAGTTTCTTTGCCTCTTCACCAGCATTTGGTATTGTTACTATTTTTTTTAGTTTTTCTAACAGGTGTGTAATAATAACTCATCATGGTCTCAATTTGCATTTCACTATTGGTTAATGATGTTGAAATCTTTCTTTTTTTCAAATATTTTATTTATTTATTTAATTTGGTTGTGCTCTGTCTTAGTTGCGGCACGCGGGCTCCTTAGTTGTGGCATGTGAACTCTTAGTTGTGGCATGCACATGGGATCTAGTTCCCTGACCCGGGGTTGAACCCAGGCCCCCTGCATTGGGAGCGTGGCGTCTTAACCACTGCGCCACCCCTGAAAACTTTCAGTATGCTTATTTTCCATCTATATATCCTCTTACGTGAAATAACTTCTGATCTTTTCCTCATTTTCTAAAGGATTGTTTTTTTTTTTTTGCGGTACGCGGGCCTCTCACTGCTGTGGCCTTTCCCGTTGCGGAGCACAGGCTCCGGACGCGCTGGCTCAGTGGCCATGGCTCACGGGCCCAGCCGCTCCGCGGCATGTGGGATCTTCCCAGACGGGGGCACAAACCCGTGTCCCTTGCATTGGCAGGCGGACTCTCAACCACTGCGCCACCAGGGAAGCCCTGGATTGTTTTTTTCAATGCTGAATTTTGAGAGTTCCTTTTATATTTAAGTGAGTCCTTTGTGAGATATGTGGTCTGTAAACATTTTCTTCCAGTCTGTTGTGTGGTTTTTATAATCTTTACAGGGTCATTCACAGAGCAAAAGTCTTAAATTTGATGAGCTCCAAGTTATTGTTTTTTTTCTAGTTTAGGTCATGCTTCACCTCTAACTCTAATCTTTTTTATTTATTTATTTATTTATTTATTTATTTATTTATTTATCGGTATGTAGGCCTCTCACTGTTGTGGCCTCTCCCGTTGCGGAGCACAGGCTCCGGACGCGCAGGCTCAGCGGCCATGGCTCACGGGCCCAGCCGCTCCGCGGCATGTGGGATCTTCCCGGACCAGGGCACGAACCCGTGTCCCCGCATCGGCAGGCGGACTCTCAACCACTGAGCCACCAGGGAAGCCCTAATCTTTTTATTTTTATGTGTTCTATCTCATTCTTTTAAAATTTACTGTCATTTTTGCTTAATAATATTTTCTAATCTTTGATGTAAAGTACATATCTGAATATAAAATTGTGGGTCTCATTCTGTTGTCTAATCTTTTGTGCTGGCTGGCTTTTTGTGTGTGTGTGTGTGTTAGCTATTTTTGATGATTTGTTTTTAACTGAGTCATATTCATGAGTTTTTGTATATCCTGTTGAAGCTGCATTCTTTTGGAGATAATTTACATTTGCCTTTGCTTTGTGCTTAGGATCACTTTTGACTTAAGCCTATTTAAATTATCGTCCTGAGGTTTTTCATACCTATCAGATTTGGTGACTTTAGCCTGTAAATCTGAGGATCCGTTTGTTGTTTTGAATTCTTAAGGGATATTTTTTTTGCCCTCTCATTCTTAGTGTAAATGTTGGGAAAGGCAGTTCTTGCAGCTTCCTGGAGATTAGTGATGGGAAGTTTGGTTGGTTGATTTCTTTTTTTTTTTTATAAATTTATATTTATTTTTGGCTGCATTGGGTCCTTGTTGCTGCGCGTGGACTTTCTCTAGTTGCAGCGAGCAGGGGCTACTCTTTGTTGCAGTGCGTGGACTTCTTATTGTGGTGGCTTCTCTTGTCATGGAGCACAGGCTCTAGGTGCATGGGCTTCAGTAGTTGTGGCACGCGGGCTCAATAATTGTGGTGCATGGGCTCTAGAGTGCAGGCTCAGTAGTTGTGGTGCATGGGCTTAGTTGCTCTGCAGCATGCGGGGTCTTCCCGGACTACGGCTCGAACCCAAGTCCCCTGCAATGGCAGGCGGATTCTTTACCACTGTGCCCCCAGGGAAGTCCCAGTTGGTTGATTTCTAATTCATCCTTATACTTAGGTGTATCCTTTTTTGTACCAGGATTTTGCAGGGTTATTACGTTAGACTCTGTAACTTGAGCAGGTTCTGGACTATGTCTTCTGTCTTTCCTATCTCCTGTAGGCAGAAGAAATAGAAGATCAAATTCACTGGAGTTGAGCAAATGTACTGAAAGTGAAAGCTGTCTTTAGAGCTTTGCTTGCTTTTCTGAGTTCCTGCTGTGACTTAGTTTTTGGTCTAAGTATTCCTTAGTATCTTGCCAGCTCATACAGTTTTTAAAAAATATTTATTTATTTTATTTATTTTTGGCTGCGTTGGGCCTTTGTTGCTGTGCGCGGGCTTTCTCTAGTTGCAGTGAGCAGGGGCTACTCTTCATTGCAGTACGCGGGCTTCTCACTGGGGTTGCTTCTCTTGTTGTGGAGCAAGAGCTCTAGGTGCACGGGCTTCAGTAGTTGTGGCACATGGGCTCAGTAGTTGTGGCTCGTGGGCTTAGTTGCTCTGTGGCATGTGGGTTCTTCCCGGACCAGGGCTCGAACCCATGTCCCCTGCATTGTAGGTGGATTCTTAACCACTGCACCACCAGGGAAGCCCTCATATAGTTTTAAGTAAAGTTTAAAAACGATTTTAATTGATTTTTTTCAATTATTTTCTTCAGGTCATACTGTGTAAAACAAGCAACTCCTTCATATCTTTTTCAAGCTTTCCTTTCTTTGGTCCATGTTTCCTTTCTCCATTTTGTGGTTCAAGATGCATCTCAGGAGTCATCACCTCTCAAAAGCTCCCTGCTTGAATTAGAGGTCTCTGCCTCATTCTTTCTTTCCTTCCTTCCTTCCTCCTTCCCTCTCTTTCTTTCTTTCTTTTGTTTGGCTGGCACAGCCTGTGGGAATATTAGTTCCCCAACCAGGGATTGAACCTGTGCCCCCTGCATTGGGGGCTGGGAGTCTTAGCCACTGGACGGCCAGGGAAGTCCCTCTGCCTTATTCTTTCTAATCACATTGTTCTGCAGCTTACTGGTTCCTTGCCTGTCTCCATTCCCTCCTTGTCTGTGACCTCTTTGAGGGCTAGAACTATGTTGTTTTCAAAAAATCTCCATTTCCTGGCCTGACAGAGTATCTAACAGCAATTGGGGTTAGAATAAACATTTGTTGTTGGTAAATGCTATAGGTTATCATAACCTGAATAACAATCTGGCTTTCTCAATTTAGGACTACAAATACAAACACAGAAACAAAGGAAGAAAGCACTCAAGTCCTTTGTGTGCTAATTTGCATACCATACACCTCTTCAGGACACTTCAAATACTACTTAAGGCCAGCCTCTTTCTGCAGGAAATGAAATTGTTTATCCTGTTCAATGATCTCATAGGTAATTGACACAGGAAAACTCAGGTCTTCCATTATGAGGTCTCCACACCCAAAGAGGCCGGTTTTAAAGTGTGGGGGAAGTGTTCTGGGGAGGGTGTGGTATGCAAATTAGTGTAAGAGGGACTTGTCTGCTTTCCTGGAATCTATTCTGATTCCCCAACAGAAAACCTATTTCCATTCCCATTGCATTATGCAGTTTTGTTGACCAACTGGGAGCTTGGATGGGTGGAATTTCTAATTTTGATGCAGCTTGTTGATTTTTACAGCACTGTTCTTGAGTCTTCAACTTTTCTTAGCGAGGCAATTTTTGGAAATGAACATAATTCTACTTACAGCATAGCTTTTCATATGAATTGCGTCCCTTAACCTTTTTCTTTGAAAGTTAAATCACACATTTTATATCTTTGTATTCAGCTTTTTGTATTCTTAATTCTTGCGCGGGCGGGGCAGCAGTGCTAAAAGGAGGTTTTTAGTACGAAGAATTCACTCTTCGTGACTACGCCTTAGGTCTGGCTAAGGTTATAGAAATCGTCAGTGCCTTGCTTTGTTTAAAGAGGCAGGGTTCTAGCGTTTGCTCTTTCTTAAGCTTATCGTGTGCCAGATACGGCACAGATATATTTTATCTCAGTTATCATTCACATTTTTACAGCCGTGAAAAGTACAACTCAAGTTCAGTGTCTTGCCTTGGGTATCCCTGGGATTCCAACTCAGGTCACAGCGCCCTCGTCTTCACCGGTCCCCCTCCATCCCCCACCTTTTCGGGTAGTTCCTCGCTCCATCGAGGCCACCTGGGATGATGCTGGGGGTGCGGGGGTAGTCGGTCCTGGCCGGCTACGAAGACTCCACGACCGACTACACGGCGCTAGCTAGTCCCGCGCGCATTCTGGTTTTTCCCATCCCCCCACTTCCTAAGCGGCCGCCAGACCTGGAAACCATAGAGCTGAAACAGCCCAGAGCGTCCCTTCCGTGGCCGCCGAGCGCTGACGGCGCGCCGTTGGGCGGGGCCTACTGGCGGGGCGGGGGAAGAGGAGGGAGAGCCGGCAAGGGAAGGGCTGGCCGGCCTTGCAGCGCCCCGCAGCGGCCAAGTCGGAAGAGGTCTTGTCGGCCCTGCGGCGCTGGAGCCCTGACGCACGGAGCTCGAGAGCGAGAACGGGAGAGAAAGGGGTAGAAATGGCGGCTCCGCTTGGCTCCCGCTGAGTAGGTTGAAGCCGGCGGAGGGTCTGAGCTCTTGGCCTGGAACATCGCTCCCGCCTCCCGCTACCTGCCTTCGCACGCCGACTTCCCTTCCTCTGCCCTACCCTCGCCTGTCCTCGTCTGCGCTGCGCAGAGTCCGGGTCGTCTTGTCTTTCCCGGCCCGGTTCCACTAGCCCTGACTGCCCGGCAGGCGGGCCGGCCTTCCTCGGCTCTCCCCGGCGCGGCGGGCGCCGCGGGCGCGGCGTGGACCCCGTCCTCCTGGCTGGACCATGGTGAACACCCGGAAGAGCTCTCTGCGGCTTCTCGGATCTAAGTCGCCTGGGCCCGGGCCTGGGCCTGGGGCCGGAGTAGAGCCTGGGGCGGCCGGAGGCAGCAGCCATTTCATCTCCTCTCGGACCCGCTCCTCCAAGACCCGCGCTGCCAGCTGCCCCGCCGCCAAGGCCGGGGGAAGCGGCGGCGCCGGCGTCGCTCTGGATGAGGCCCGGGTAAGAGCGCGGCAGCCCGAGTCCGGAGGCTTGCGAGTCGGCCCGGCCGCCGGGGCTTTGTCTGGCCGGGTTGGGGCAACAAGCCTCCAGTGGAGACCGCTCGGGCGGCCGGAGACCGGGTCTGGGGGTGCGTTGGAGGATGGCAGCCGGCTAGGTAGGGCCACGACAGCTTTGCTGGCCCCGCTCTTTTGTGTAAAGAACAGGACTTGAGTCCAGGGGAGAGGGCTATGGAGGGGGGGGTGTCTTTTCGGGGAACATTAGAACAGCCTGCTTTCCGTGTCCTTGTCCTGCCTGAGAGGGGAATTCTAGGGGAGCAAGAGCGAAGGGCCAGAGTTCCCGGGTGGAAGGGTTGGAGAGGAGAAGTGAAAGTTTTATGCGGTGTCAAACCCTTCCTGTAAGTGTGAGAGCTGCTGCCGGTGTCTAACTCCAGCTTACTCTCAAACTGTTTGGGGGTGGTTCAAGTTTGTGAGGAAGTGAACGGAGAGCTCCAGTTGGCAGCCAGGCAGGGATGGTGAAAAAAGTTTGGAGCTGCTCTGACACCAACTTTAAAAACAAAATCAACACTATCGCCTCTCCAGGCAGGAGCGATCAAACGTGATGTTTAGCTGGAGAATCAGCCAGCCAGCGAACCAGGGTTCTAGTAGGGACTCGGTAGAGCTTTCTAGTAGAGCCTTCAGATCACAAAAGCGGCACGTCGAAAGAAACGTGTCGAATATTATTGATAGTAGGCACTATCATCTCCAAATTGTTTGGTGTCTTGGATGTCTCCGTTTTTGCTTTGGGAATAGTTTATAAAAGGTGAATTAACACCATCGTCCTACTACTGCGAAAGTGACATTTGAAGAAGACCGGTGATGATTTAGTATTTTTTTTTTAAAGTGGTAGATCTTGAAATTTATTACAGGGTAAGGCTCTAAGCTAGCACGTATGTTTTATCACTTTAAAGGAATTGATAAGGTTGTGTTATGAGATTGGTTATGAATTCAGAAAAGAGTGTTGCATCTGTCTAGAGAGAGGCTAATTTTCTAAGAGTAATTTGACTGGAACTTGTTCATTTAACGTAGTCCTTTAAATCCACATCATTTTGTTATTCTTAGGGGAGGAAAGCAATATTTCATTTTCTGTAGGGGTCTACAAGATTATGTTGGCATACAAATATAAATTATGTACAAATTATATTAAATACAAATTATAAATACAAATTATGTATTTTTTTCTCTGTATCTCATACTGTTCTGACACTAATCAGAATGAACCAAGGCAAATACAATAGACATATTTTACTGTACTTATCTGAAATATGTTGTATCTTTGAAAATATAATTGGCCTTTATTTTGCTAAAAATCTGGAACATATTTTAAAAATTGCTTTATGAGTAGACTTATTTTGGAGCTTATAGCTAGCTCTCTTAGGTTGAAATAAGAAAGCTAAATCTGAAAGTTGTGCAAACTATTCAGAATAATTACAGACTTTCTGTAGAAATTATTGCAAACATGTACAGACTTTCTGTAGAAATTATTGCAAACATGTACAAGCTTACTGACTTTATGAAGCTAACATATATTTTAAAATAAAAGTAATTTAAGAAGGGTTTGTCCTGTATCCTTAAGGACAAATAAAATATTTAGAGTGTAAGCATTTAATTGTATAATGCTATGAATGCCTAGCCTATTAGAGCAGTGTCTTGTTTATGTGAATCAATTAGCTCATCTGTCACTGATCATTTTGTGGTCCCGTTTTTGAATTCATGGATATTATGCTGTCCTTACCCCCTGAGGAATAGGGTGAGGTAATTTGTCAAGCAGCTGTTATGGAGATGTTAAAAGGCAAGGAATCAATAATCTAATGTAGAAATGAACATGGGGTAGCTTTTCAATTGCTAGAAGAATGAAAGATATTAGAGCTCTTTCTAGAAGGATACTAATGAAACTTTGTTTCAAAGGTCTTTTTAAAATATATTAAAAGACCATGAACAACAGGCCAGTGGAGAGTTACTTTGAAACATTTGTTTTTCAGTTTTAAGAAGGTTGATATTTTGACCCTAGTAGATGATGGAATGATCTAATTGCTTTCTCCCAGAAATTTAAGAGATTTACTAATCCTATGTTGTGATTGGTCCTTTAGAAGAACATAAGTTATAATTCTGAATTTAAGTTTATGTATATTTTTGAAGCCGGTTGTATATTTCCTTGTTGTATATTTCTGAAATGGGTTGATTTGAGTTTGGTAAGCTCTTGCTTTTAAGTTTGTTTTATGTTACAAGAATTTAGCACTCCTGATTCACCCTTTCTGGTGTACCTAAAGGCACCCTCTGTGTCTGTGGTGTCTTAGACATTTGCTGTCATCTGTAAAGACTTATTTGGTGGAAAATGGGTTGCTCATGCCGTTGCTTTAGGAGACTTATTTTTGTAGGAAGAAATGTATTCCTCTTGATACGATATAAATTGAAGAGGTTCCCTTTTTTCTGTTTCTGTGTGATATTCTTCACTTTACAGTTGATGCTGATTTCCACCCACCCCCTGGCCCTGACTCTTTTTAGACTATTTCATCCACTGTGTCTAGAGACATTTTATTTGCTCTAAAAAGCCTTAGGACCACGATCTGTCATAGCTTTGCTTTCCCCCCAAGTGTGTGTAGGGTGGGGAAATACACACATGACACATTCTGTAGGTTATTGGAATGATTTTTTTGTGCCTATACTTTAATGTCAAGTTGACTTGTGCTCTGCAGTTAGTTGTATAATAATTACTGCTATATGTTGATACTTGGCTTTTTTGTTTGTTTAACATGTATAAAACTTCACCTCTTAGGTTAACCTAAATGACAGTAATTAGCATTTATTTGCTTCACCTAAGAGTCACTCTCGGCAAACTAATACTGTAGTCACAGAACTGGAAAGCAGTCTTTGAAAATATTTCAACTCTTTTTCTACCTCTTTTAGGCCTGTTTGTTGGTACTTTTGGCTTGTCACTAGCTTTTTGTATTTTTTGAGCTTTTTTGAATCCACATCTTAGTTGAGAGAATCAAAATACATATTTTAAGTAACTTTATAGGTAAATTTGTTTGATTTTTGATTTTATTTTTAGAAAATAACCTCTCAATCCTTCTTTAATATGCTCTTTTATCATTCTATACTTATTCTTTTCCAACATTCATTCGTTTGCCAGTGTAACAGAAGCAGAGTGGTGGAAATTGAGGGTTAAACATGGAAAAGAAGTCTGAGAGGGAAATGTAACCATGTATATAACTCTCAGATGAGTAGGGAAAAATACAAGTTCCTCAGAGTAGAGCAAGTTTGTCCTTATATCAGATTCATATATGGGGCTTCCCTGGTGGCACAGTGGTTAAGAATCTGCCTGCCAGTGCAGGGGACATGGGTTCGAGCCCTGGTCCAGGAAGATCCCACATGCCGTGGAGCATCTAAGCCCATGAGCCACAACTACTGAAGCCCGTGCGCCTAGAGTCCGTGCGCCACAAGAGAAGCCACTGCGGTGAGAAGCCCGCGCGCAGTGAGCAGCCCGCGCACCGCAACGAAGAGTAGCCTCCACTCGCCCCACTAGAGAAAGCCTGCCTGCAGCAATGAAGACCCAATGCAACCAAAAATAAAATAAATAAATTTATAAAAAAAAGAAAATAATCTTACCTTAAAAAAAATTCATATAGAGCAGCATATGGGTGATATTGAGTAATGTTGTAAAACAATTTCCTCGTCACAGTTTTGAACCAAAGCAGCTATAGAGTTCATAGGATTATCTCCGGTATCCAACTGAAAATGCAACTTTAAAAAATTCATAGCTGATTCACTTTGTTATACCCCAGAAACTAACACAACACTGTAAAGCAGTTATACTCCAATAAATATGTTAAAAAAAAAAGATAAAATAAAAAAATTAAAATGTCAAAAAATAGAGAGGGAAATGTGAAAAAAAATTCAGTTTTTGGCCATTTCTGTAGTTCAAATATACAAACTTGCAGTTTTTTAGGTCAAGGATGAAATTTACACTTGTAGAAGTGAATGCATATTAATTCCTTAAATCATTTTCCCTGGCAGATAATCTTTTTAACCATCCTTGGATACATCCTTGATTGCATGTCTTCTAAATACCTAATTATAGATAAACCTGTAACCTCTGAAAGCTAGGTGGACAGGTGGTAGGATTAATACTTGTTATGAGAACTAAGGAGCCCAACCATTGTCTGCACCTGAATGGGGTGTGATCCTGTCTCTTTAAGGTTCCACTTCAGAAAAGTGCCGCATTACTTTGAATTATGTATTTGGTATTTTTTTTGGACATACATAATGAAGTTTGATTTCTTGATATTTGGGTTTTTGATCTTGTACTAGGAATATTTTATATTTCTGTTGTGTCTCTCTGCTGGGGGAGGATTTTGTGAAAAATGAGTTGAGTAAAAAGCATATGGAATTTTGGATAAAAAGTTCTATGGAAGTACAGAGTTAGGGGGAAAAAACATGTAAAATGTGTTATCTTTATTTAAATATGAGCTAGACGGTTTTTAGAGAGGTAACTATTGTGTGTGGCTTATATCAAACAATAGAAAAGTTATCTGTTAAAATTAATAGACTGTGATTTGTATTAGCTTTTAGATACTTTGAGTATATGCTGTAAGATTCTGAACTTCAGATGCTTTTGAACTGTGAGTATTTTGGTATAAGATTTTTTTTTTTTCATTTTTAGATTGTTATTGTAATTTTATGTGGAGGTTGAATATACGCCTTTGGTTAAAGTCTTTCTCTCCTAGACTCTTCTATTAGAGTAGGCTGTAAGCTCCCTGGGACCAGCCACTATATCTTACTTTCTTCCCGACTGCTGCATTCCCAGGGCCTAGTGCATCATCTGGCATATAGAAGATGCTTAATAAATATTGATACTTGTTAAATGAATGAATGAATAGCATATTAAGGAGCCGATCTAGTATGTGAAAATTGTGTTGATTGGACTCTGAGAATAGAGGGTAAATAAACCATAGCCCCTACCTTCAGAGCTCTAAGTATGCACACGGTATACACATGAGAAATTATTAACAGGATAAATCAGTTCAAGATAGGGGCCAGGGCTTCTCTGGTGGCGCAGTGGTTGAGAGTCCGCCTGCTGATGCAGGGGACACGGGTTCGTGCCCCGGTCTGGGAAGATCCCACATGCCGCGGAGCGGCTAGGCCTGTGAGCCATGGCCGCTGAGCCTCTGCGTCTGGAGCCTGTGCTCCGCAACGGGAGAGGCCACAACAATGAGAGGCCCGCGTACCGCAAAAAAAAAAAATCTGAAAAAGTGAAGAAGGATGCCATTGTACAGTCAGAAAATACTGTACGCACTGTGTATAGACAGATTTTTACTAGAATATCTGGAGTTGTGGTGTCTAGTATTGAGACTGGAAGTATGAACAGTAGCCTATAGGGATATGAAATATAGGACAGTGATTTTTCAGTAATTGCTTTGCTGCCTGATTTCATGGGGTGCGTGTAGGGAGAGAAGCAGGCATATCACGTAGAGACCACTCTTTGGCAATATTTTTGCTTCCCAGTATTTTAAAGATGGCTTGGGTAAAAAACCCCTATAAAAAGACTAAGCCTGAGGCCTTGTGGTCTCCAGTGGACTTGTGCTGCCATCTTTCCCTCTACTTGGTGATACTGATTTATCAGTGTGTACATTTACTTTATGCTCTAGGAATCTATTTATCTCTGGGGTAGATAAGTGTTTTCCATTTGTAAGAATGTTTCATACTTTAAACCTGTTGAAAAGACATTATATGGTATATTTATATATGATGATACATACTATTGATTAAATATGTTTAGCGTTATTAGTTTCTATCTGTATTCTAGGACCCGAATTGGGATCTCTGGAACAGTGGTGCTTCAGATACCCTTAGAATGAAATGTTCTCTGATCTTGCCAGATAGGAACTTGGAAGTCATTGAGTTTAACTTTTGGTAGTGAGACTTCCTTATTCCTTTGTTCTTTCATTCAATCAACAAATAGTTATCAACCAGCTACTACGTTAAAGTGTTAAGTGCCACGTAGACAAACATTTTGTCTCTTTGGTTCATTGTTATAGGGCTGCCATGTTGCAAAAGTCAAGGAGGCACCATTCACACTATAGTCTGTGTTACTGGCTCCCCCTGGAATTGTGCAGTGTACTCCTTGTATGTTACATACTGCAATTCAATACCCAGAAGTGGAATAGAGTATATGTGTACTTAAATATTATCTCTAGATTTGTTGTTCTGGTCTCCATTTCTGGAGTAGTGTATAGGAGTTCCTATATTCCTACACCCCTGCCAGTATTTGTCAATATCTAGCTTTTTAATTGCTTTTCTTTGATTATCAATGAGAATGGGCAACTCTTTATGTCCTAGTAATTTTTTTTTAAAATTTTATTTTGGTTGTGTTGGGTCTTAGTTGGGGCCGGCAGCCTCCTTAGTTGCGGCATGTGTGCTCCTTAGTTACGGCCAGCGGGCTCCTTAGTTGTGGCATGCGAACTCTTAGTTGCGGCACACATGTGGGATCTAGTTCCCTGACCAGGGATCGAACCCGAGTCCCATGCATTGGAAGGCGGATTCTTAACCACTGCGCCACTGGGAAAGTCCCTGTCTATAGTAATTCTTTAAAAAATTCCTTCATCTTTAAAATGCTTGTTAATATTTTTGTTTTCTACTGGAGTTGCTATTTTTGTTGTGTTTTCCAAGAGTATTATAGATCAGTGGCTTTTAACCTTTTTTGTGCCATAGTAAGGGATACTTTTTATGTTGTGATGCTGTACACACATACAGTTTTACTTTTCCTGTTTAGGTCTTTGATTTATTTTATTCATTCTACTAGACAACCTATACTTTGTAGCGCCACTTTATAATATACCATGTTCCCATATATATTCTGCTTTGATCTCTGTATTCTTTTTTGTTGGTTTATTTATTCTTACGGCAGTATCATACTGTTTCTGTGACTGTGGTTTTGAGGTATGTCTTAATATCCTAAAAGGCAAGTTCTTCCTCTTCGTTATTTTCAGTTGACTTACGTAGTCAAAGATTTTGGTATATATTTCCAGTTAAGATTATGGACTTCCTTTAAAGATCCAACTAGAATTTTGACTTTTTAAAAAAAATATTTACTTATTTTATTTATTTTCCTTTCTTCCTTCCTTCCTCCCTCCCTCCCTCCCTCCCTCCCTTCTTCCCACCCTTCCTTCCTTCCTTCCTTCCTTCGTCCTTCCTTTCTTTCTTTCTTCTCTCCCTCCCTCCCTCCCTTCTTTCTTCCTTCCTTCCTTCCTTCCTTCCTTTCTTGTTACATCGGGTCTTAGTTGCGGCACGTGGGCTCTTTGTTATAGCGTGCTGGCTTCTCCCTAGTTGTTGTGTGTGAGCTTCCCTCTAGTTGTGGTGCGTGGGCTCCAGAGTGCATGGGCTCTGTAGTTTGCGGCACGCAGGCTCTCTCCTTGAGGCGCGTGAGCTCAGTAGTTGTGGTGCGTGGGCTTAGTTGCCTGGCGACATGTGGGATCTTAGTTCCCTGACCAGGGATCGAACCTGCGTCTCCTGCATTGGAAGGCGCATTCTTTACCGCTGGACCATCGGGGAAGTCCCATAGAATTTTGATTTAGAAATTTAAAATTTTTAATTTAATTTTTTATTTTGTTTATTTATTTTGGCCGCTCTGTGTGGCTTGTGGGATTTTTGTTCTTCCACCAGGGATTGAACCCGGGCCCTTGACAGTGAAAACATGGAGTCCTAACCACTGAAGCACCAGGGAATTCCCCCAACTAGAATTTTGATTGGGAATGTTTTTGAATTCCTAGATTAATTTACAGAGAATCGACACTTTCATATTAAGTTGTCCATGAGCAAGGAACAGCTCTCACATAGCATAGTTTGCATATTTTTCTTGTGGAATTTGATGCTTTTTTTGGTGACCTAATATATTGTCAGTTTTGGTAAACATTCTTTGTGTGCTTGCGGAAAATGTATATATTCTATTAGATGTAGAAAAATGTAAATATATATATAAGTATATATATATGATGGAAAACATTGAGATGGAAAAATATTACAGTGTGAATTTATTGATTGTTGATACTCAAATATCCAATTTTGTCCCTTATTAAGATTCTACCTAGGGAGTTCCCTGGTGTCCTAGTGGTTAGGACTTTGGGCTTTCACTGCCATGGCCTGGGTTCAGTCCCTAGTTGGGGAACTGAGATCCTGCAAGCTGCGGGGTGTGGCTGGAAAAAAAAAAAGATTCTACCTAATTTTTTTATTGTTCAGATTCTTCTGGTATACATATACATATATATATATATTACATAAACTTTTAATTTTAGAATAGTTTGTAATTTTCTTCCTTTTTAAAAAAGATTTATTTATTTATTTATTTATTTATTTTTGGCTGCGTCAGGTCTTAGTTGTGGCACGTGGGATCTTCGTTGAGGCATGCAGGATCTTTTGTTTTGGCTCGCAGGCTTCTCTCAAGTTGTGGCTTGTGGGTTTTCTCTTCTCTAGTCGTGGTGTGCAGACTGGGCGGGTGGGCTCTGTAGTTTGCAGCAAGCAGGCTCTATAGTTGAGGCGCGTGAGCTCAGTGGTTGTGGTGCGTGGGTTTAGTTGCCCCATGGCACGTGGGATCTTAGTTCCCTGACCAAGGATTGAACCCATGTCCTCTGCATTGCAAGGCGGATTCTGTACCACTGGACCACCAGGGAAGTCCCTCTAATTTTCTTCTTGCTTTATTCTTTGATCTATTAGTTATCTAAAAGTATATTGTTTACTTTTCCAAATTGTTGAGCGTTTATTTTCTAATTACCTTTTTGGTATTTACTTCCAGTTTAATACTCCTGTACTCAGAGAACATATTCCATATGATTTATTTTATTTTATTTTTTAGAATTTTATGGGCTCCCTGGTGGCGCAGTGGTTGAGAGTCCGCCTGCCGATGCAGGGGACACGGGTTTGTGCCCTTGGTCCGGGAAGATCCCACATGCCGCTGAGCGGCTGGGCCCGTGAGCCATGGCCGCTGAGCCTGTGCTCCGCAACGGGAGAGGACACAATAGTGAGAGGCCCGCGTACCGCAAAAAAAAAAAAAAAAAATGTATTGGAGTATAGTTGATTTACAGTATTGTGTTTTCCATATGATTTTGATCTTTTGAAATTTGTTATGACTTATTTTTGTCACCCTGTTTATGGTTAGTTTTGGTAATTGTTCCACGTACACTTGAAAAGAATGTGAATTCTGCCATCGGCGGTCCAATGTTATAGATGTGTCCACTAGACCATGTTTGTGCGTCTTCTGGTTTTAAAGGGTTTTCCTTTTTGTGTGTGTGTGTGATTGCTCTTAAGACCTAAATGTCTGTTTATTAACTCTTTTCTTAAAAAAATTATATTTCCTCTAACCACATACTCTTTAACATACTCTTGTAATGTTCTACCTCCCTTCTTGCCCTATATTGTCTAGAATTTTTGTTCTGACTTTTTTATGGGTATAAGTACTTTTTCTTTTTGTTGGAGTTTTTTTCCAATAACAATAAATTTCACTAAGGTACCAGTTTATCTTTTTATGTCTTTGCATTATTATTCTGTATTTATTTCTCTTCTTTGTGAATGCTTCCTCCAAGAATATTTTCAGTCTGGGACTTTTTGTGACAAACTTTCTGAGGCATTACATGCCTGAGAATATTTTCATTATGCTCTTTAATTTAATTTAAATGAATTTAATTTAATTCATTTAATTTAAATGAAAACTTGGCTTGATACAAAATTCTAGGTCCAGTACTTTAAGAATGTTACTTTATTGTCATCTTGTATTCAGTGTTACTCTTGAAGTTTGATGTTTGTCTGATTCTTTTGTAGGTGTTCTTTTTCTTTTGAAACTTTGTAGAATTTTTTGGTCTTATTTTTCATAAATTTTACTGTATTTTAGGCGTGGGTTTTTCCATCACTCTCTTGTTTGGCAATCTTAGATCTTTTAGTCTGCGGTTTTTCATCTATTTGATTGTGGTAAATTTATTTCTTAATGGTAATCTAAAATTATTATTTCTTCAACTATTCTTTCTCTTTTTCATTCCTTCTGGAACTCATTTCATTCAGATGTTGGCACCTAGAAACATTTTGTCTCTAAACTGATAATAAAGCAAACTTTTTAAAGCACTTTTGATGGCATGCTGGAGAACTTTACTGACAGTTATTTGAGTAAACAAGACTTGGTGCTTCTTGTTGCAGACCTCTGTTGACCATTTGGTACCTGTGTGTCAAGTGGCCCACTTGTCAGGGGATAAAGCCTTGAAGTTGCTTGATGAAAGTTCATTTCCTTTACGACTTAGTAACATCCTTTATCTAACGCATACTTCAGTGCTCACACTTAGGGTGAGTGTTGCAGTTGTGTACTTGATTGTGCAAGTTAAGGGAATCTACTTTTAAAAAACAAAAGTGGGCTTCCCTGGTGGCGCAGTGGTTGAGAGTCCCCCTGCCGATGCAGGGGACACGGGTTCGTACCCCGGACCGGGAAGATCCCACATGCCGCGGAGCGGCTGCGCCCGTGAGCCATGGCCGCTGAGCCTGCGCGTCCGGAGCCTGTGCTCCGTAACGGGAGAGGCCACAACAGTGAGAGGCCCGCGTACCGCAAAAAACAAAAAACAAAAACACAAAACTAAGCCCTGGTGCAGACCTATACCTCCTTAATCAGTGACACATTATAATAATTTAAAATGTGTATATAGAGACAGTAGGAGAAACTTCTTTGAGATATGCAAACAAGAGAGAAACTGGTGCGGGGTGGCTTCTATGTTAAAATTTTGAAAATATTTTAAATTAATTTAAAAATTTAATTTATTTTTCATTTTTTAGTTATTACTCTTCTATTTAAGTCTCCAAGTTTATTAGGTGGGAGAATTGAGGAGAAATGATAGTTGTCCAAGACCATATGATATTTTAATTTTTTTTTGACCATATGATTTTAAAGGCAACAATTCAACTGGAAATGGAAGTGTCTTTCTTTAATTCTTTAATATCTATTGAGTGACTCGATGTCCCAGACACTGAAGATAAAGGAGTACACAAGACTCTTAACCTCAGCTCCTTGGCAAAATATTTTTATTTAAAAATAATGAAATCAGTATTTCAAATAATATGGAAGTGCACAGAAAAAGGAAGGACCTTCCCCATCTCCCCTAATTCCTCTAGCTCGTTCTTCCTAGGGATAATCACTGTTAAAGCTGGCGTACGTCTTTCCAGACCATTGCACGTGTATGTATGGGTTATTTATATGTGTATGTGTGTGTATGCATATATAACAATAATAATAATTATTATCTTTTTTTGACTGCACCACTCAACTTTCAGGATCTTAGTTCCCCGACCACGGATCGAACCCTTGGCCACTGCAGTGGAAGCACGGAGTCCTAACCACTGGACTGCCAGGGAATTCCCTATATGTGTATACTTTTAACAGAAATACAATCATACCTTATATACTATTTATGATAGTTAATTTTTCTACTTAACTATGTATCATGTACATTCTTTCATATCTGTCCTTGCTGGCTTTTTAACATTTTGTTATATCATTACACCATCACTTTAACTTTTCCCTATTGATACACAGTTACGTTGTCTCCATGTTTTTAATATTATAAATAATGTCACACAAAATGACCTTTCTCTTTTAGGCAAAGTGGAAATAAATACTGAGTCAAAGATATACTGTACTTTAAATTTTTATAGGTTTTGCCAAATTGTTCTATAAATAGGCTAAATCAGTATGCACTCCTCTCCCCAGTACTCTCAGCACTGTTAAGTTTTTATCTACCTTTTACTGGCCGATTTAAGGAGTTAGGATTTAAGTTTTTTGAAGGGCAGAGTGTTTAATCATCAAGTATCTTTAGTATCTAACACAGTAACAGGTGTTAATAAATTTTGTTTGTGGAAGGAATGGATCCCTGAAGATAATTAATAAGCTTATGAAATTATGTTAATGCCACAAAGCCAAACAAGTATCCTTACTTGAGACTGTATCCACTGTCAGGCTGCAGGTGTAATATTTGTTACTTATACTTCTTCACCTGGTTCTAACAATCTTATGAGGTAAATAGTAGTTTTTGAATTACAGTGGTAGTGCTGCAATATAAGACTGGTTCTGTTTAACTTTTAAGTCTGTGGCATTTTTCAGTATGCCTATTGTCTCTTTGTCATTAAAAATTTTTTTATTATTTATTTTTGGCTGCTTTGGGTCTTCGTTGCTGCACGCGGGCTTTCTCTAGTTGTGGCGAGTGGGGGCTACTCTGTTGTGGTGCGCAGGCTTCTCATTGTGGTGGCTTCTCTTGTTGCAGAGCATGGGCTCTAGGGCGCACAGGCTTCAGTAGTTGTGGCACGTGGGCTCAGTAGTTGTGGTGTAGGGCCCTAGCTGCTCCATGGCATGTGGGATCTTCCCTGACCAGGGCTCAAACCCATTTCCCTTGCATTGCCAGGCGGATTCTTAACCACTGCGCCACGGGGAAGTCCCTCTTTGTCATTTTAAGTAATGTAATATTTTCAGGTAAAAGAATTATCTTCCAGGAAGAAAAATGCAGTTTAAACTATAATAGGCTATTTTTATCTTTTTACAACTCCTCAGCTCACTTCTATATATTTTTTTCCCTTTCTGTATTCTTTCATGATGATTGTTTAGAAATATTAAACTAGTAAGCCATTGCTCTTGGGATATTTGAGGAAATTTTAGGACATTTTGTGTGCCTGAAGTTTTAGGACTTCGTAGAATAGTACTGGCTCTAAGAAAATAAACAGCAGTGTGAGGTTTGTTTCCTGAAGTCATGGTAACTGCTGCCTCTGTGAATTCTTTTTACAAATGAAAGAAAAAGAAATTGACTGAACTTCTAAACTCTCATGAAAACAGGAGTACCTGTTTTTAAGAAAGGTAGAAAAAAAGGCTGTCTTATAAAGGAAATTGGAAAAGATTGATTGCACCCATATACTTTCTGATCTAACCTGTTGGCAGTTCCTGTTCTGTTTTTTCTTGTCTCTTGAGGATCTTTTTCTCATCAGTTATCTTGCTCTTTTTTTTTTTTGGCCTTGCTGTGTAGCTTGTAGGATCTTAGTTCCCCAACCAGGGATCGAACCCAGCGTTGAGAGCGCCAAGTTCTAACCCATGGACCTCCAGGGAATTACCCTCTTTAAAATTTTATTGTATTTTATTCTCTTCTGTGGTTCCTTTTCTTCTGTTTACAAGAATCCAGGTCTTCTTTTAAAAAAAGAAAATCCTTCACTGCCTTCTTTGACTTTGTAACCTCTTTAAGCCTATTATCTTATTCTTCTTAATTCTGACACATAAGAGTAGCTCTGTAGTTTATCAGCTCTACATTCTTACCACTCACTGTGTTCTTCACTTAGTGATTTCCACCTCAGCATTTTGCAGAAATTGCCCTATCAGAAGTTACAGTGACCTCCTAATTACCAATCCACATGTTTATCAGCTTTCATCCTGTTTAGTCTTTTTGTTTTTTAAATTTAATTAATTAATTTAATTTATTTACTTTTTTTGGTGTGTGTGTGGTACGCGGGCTGTGTTTTGGCTGTGTTGGGTCTTCATTGCTGTGTTGGGTCTTCATTGCTGGGTGTGGGCTTTCTGTAGTTGCCGTGAGCGGGAGTCTACTATTTCTTGCGGTGTGCGGGTTTCTCATTGCGGTGGCTTCTCCGTGTTGCAGGGCACGGGCTCTAAGGCACATGGGCTTCAGTAGTTGTGGCATGTGGGCTCAGTAGTTGTGGCACATAGGCCTAGCTGCTCCGTGGAATGTGGGGTCTTCCCGGACCAGGGCTTGAACCCTTGTCCCTTGCATTGGCAGGTGGATTCTTAACCACGGCACCACCAGGGAAGCCCCATTGTTTAGTCTTTTTGTAACCAACTTCCACTCCCCCTGTTAGAGTGAGACACTGTATTTTTCTTTAGTTTATATGAGATCCTTTCTGCTTATCCCTTTAATGTAGGCATTTTTTAAAGGTTTTGACTTTTTTGTCTTTTTTTTTTGCGGTACGCGGGCCTCTCACTATTGTGTCCTCTCCCGGAGCACAGGCTCAGCGGCCATGGCTCACGGGCCCAGCCGCTCAGTGGCATGTGGGATCTTCCCGGACCAGGGCACAAACCCGTGTCCCCGGCATCGTCAGGGGGACTCTCAACCACTGCGCCACCAGGGAAGCCCAAGGTTTTGACTTTTGCCCTCTTGTTTTTTTTTCTATATATTATTACCTGTGACGCTTTTATTACAATTTCATATCTATCTCTAGTCCTCACATCACTCTATCTCAGAACTGCATTTCTGACAGTCTGATAGACATCTCCCTAGATTTCTGGCTAGAATTCTAAACCTTATTTTCAAAATTGGAATTCACTGTTACATTTCTCCCGTCAACATATGCCTCCCGTCCCCCCACCTTCCTCCATAGCTCCTAAAACACAAAATCCACTTTTTACACCTGCCCAGTCTTTATTTTGAATATTGGTATTACTAATATTTTAGTTATTCAGCTTTATGTAATCAATTTCTTATTTTCTACTTTTACAATTCTGTATGAGGCCATCATCAAGACTTGAATTAATCTATTGGTCTGCTAATTCACTTATTTCCTTGAATTTTTCATTTTTTAATGCTCTACTTGGGTACATTCTTTTTGTCTTTACATTGAAGTACAGGTTCTGGATTTCTGACAAATTGTGATCCGGGCAGGCAGCCTTCCCTGAAAACCAGGGCAGCATAAATTCTTCTCTGTTTTATTATTTTCAACATCTTTTACCTATTTTTACAAGATTTATGGTAGAATAGTGTTCAGTATTTGTGGTAGCTGATGAGTATGGTTTAAGAAACTGAAGACTCAAGGAGAAAATCATTTCTGTAAATTGGGAAAATTTTCTGCCTGATTTTAGAAGGTTAGAGTTTAAGAGAAAAAGTCACTTAGGTGGGGATGACTTAACTTTTCATTGTACTTTTACTTTCTGTAGTATTTGACACTGTTACTCTTACACTTCTCTTGGAAGTTATCTCATCCTTGAATCATGTTCCTCTGACCATTCTACGTGTTACATTACTGTTACAAAATAAAGTCCACGTGATTTATGATGTCTTCCTTCATCTCTGTTAGCAGTTATCATTTTTTGCTTTCAGAGAATTGTGTATTTCTATTATAGTACTTAGTATAATATGCCGTATATCATTACTGTGACTGTGAACTCAACAGATTGTGTATTGGGTTGTAAGTAGGTTTTACTCTTTTTTTTACCATCTCCCCCCCAACCCCCATGTCTTATGTACCCAGTAGGTCCTTAATAAATGTTTGTTAAATGAAATTATTCCCTTAGTTTGAGATGCCTTTCCTGCTCGTGGATTGTAATCACTCTGACACATATTGCTAAATGACTCTGGGTAGGTTGCATAATCTCTCTTAAATATTTTTGTCCTGAAACTGGCAACGCCTTCCCTCAAAGGGTTAGGTTATAATTAACTAGTAAAATGCTTTGAAGAAGTTAAAGTTGAGCATTATGATCATCTTATTAAAGGTGAACTGTTAGTATCAGGTTTGTAGGTAAAAACTTTCCCAAAGCTTGAAGTTAATTAAATGGTGTTGAAGTAATTATTTTGTAGTATTTACATTTTGGTTATTTGCTTTATTTAAATCCCTGTATTTCTTTGGAGGGAAGGAATCTTTTGTAATGCTATTTATTCTGAGGTCTCTGTCACTGAGCCAAGTCACGACTGAAACCCTTTCATTGTAAGAGTGGTACAGTAGTGTAGTGCAGCAGTTAGGATGATGTGTGTCATATTATACTTGAACTGTTTTATATGCCAGAGGTCCTCAGACTTTCGTGTACTAAGAATCATTCAGAGGCCCTCATTTAAAATATCCCACCTCCAGAACTCTAGTTTAGCAGGTTATGTTTGTTTAATGAGAAGTCAGGTGCTTTATGATTCAGGTAGTATGTGGACAACACTTTGAGAGACACTCCTGAATGCAACTGTAAAAAGCCAGTAGAACATGAGAGAATGAGTAATAAATAAACACAAACTCATTTAAATCAATATTCAAAGAGTTATATAATAACTCACATTATTTAAAAAAATGGCTGGACTTCAAATATTTTACTATTTTGTCTTTAATAAGTACATAGTACTTATTCTCAGAGTGTGTTTGTGAAACTTCGGTACCTACAGATGCTCCATGAAAAAAGAGCTTGATCAAATAAGCTTGTGAAATGTTATATACTGTCTTCCATACTTAGAGCTATACTGCATGTTAACTTTTTTTTTTTTTGGCGGCACCTCGCGGCATGTGGGGTCTTAGTTCCCTGACCAGGGATTGAACTCAAGCCCCTTGCATTGGAAGCCTGGAGTCTTAACCACTGGACTGCCAGGGAAATCCCTGCATATTAACATATTAAAGACTATTACAAGTCCTGAAGCAAAAAATCTTGGACCTCATTGTTTCTCAAATTTATTTGTCCATGAGCCTTCCTTTGTTTCTCCTAATAATTTCTATTAATTTACAGAACAAACTTGGGAAAGTCTTGCCTTTTTTTTTCTTGGTATTGTGGAATTAAAAAGAAGTAGGGTATTTTTTATAATTAAAGAACTTAAAATCTTGCTATTTTTTATAATTAAAGAACTTAAAATCTTGCTTGAATGTCAAGACTTGGATGTGACACTTTAAAGATGGTAAATAGGGAGCTTCCCTGGTGGCGCAGTGGTTGAGAGTCCGCCTGCCGATGCAGGGGACGCGGGTTCGTGCTCTGGTCCGGGAAGATCCCACATGCCGCGGAGCGGCTGGGCCCGTGAGCCATGGCCGCTGAGCCTGCGCGTCCAGAGCCTGTGCTCCACAACGGGAGAGGCCACAACAGTGAGAGGCCCGCGTACCGCAAAAAAAAAAAAAAAAAAGTAAATATATAATGCTAAATTGAATATAATTAAGTGCCAAAATGTAGAGTTGCAGCTAGCAGAGGGAAAAAGGTCAATTTAGGTTAGATTCTTCAGGTAAGATTTTGAGGAACAGATGGGTCTTGAAGGATGAGTGGTGAGGTTTGATTAGGAGTAATGCTGGCCTGGACTATCTAAATTGGTAAAGTAGTTTACAGGTATCAGTTTCTTTATTCACAAATATGTCTTAGCTTAGAACATATGACAGTGCTTCCTCAGTGACTTATTTGTTGAATATGTTACATAGTAATGCTTTTCGAACTAACGTATATAAGAATTATCTGGGGAATCTTGTCAAAAATGGTTTCTGATTGGATGGGTCATGGGTGGAGCACATTTGAAGTGACAAATGTAGAGGCTGATCAAGTCTTGGATCAGTAGTTGAGTAAGATGACCTTTGAGGCACACTTTAACCTTGGTATTTTATAAATATTCTAGGGCGGAGTGTCTGAGGTAGTAGACAGAGAACAATATTAGGAATGGAAGGACCTAAATTCTAGGGTTTTTTTTTTTTCTCAAGTTCTGTCAGTCATTTGTTAGCTATATGACCTTGGGCTAGAGTTAGTTAACTTATGTCTGAGCTTCTCTATTTACTCTGTTAAAGGGTGGGGTTGGAGAAGGCAAGGGCCTGAGGAAGTGAAATAATACAATTTTAAAAAGCCCATTTCTGTGACCTCCCTGGTGGTCCAGTGGTTAAGAATCTGCCTTCCAATGCAGGGGACGCAGGTTCGATTCCTGGTCAGGGAGCTAAGATCCCACATGCCATGGGGCAACTAAGCCCGTGTGCTGCAACTACCAAGCCCACGTGCTCTGGAGCCCGCACACCACAACTAGAGAGAAGCCCGCATGCCTCAAACGAAGAGCCCGTGCACCACAACTGAGACCCAACACAGCTAAAAAATAAATAAATAAAGTAAAAAAAAAAGAAACATCCATTTCTTAAGTACATTAAGCATGTTTACTGTTAAATACTATTACATGATTGAATTGCATCTTAAATGGTTTTTCCCACCTCTACGTGAGATGGTTTGGAAGTAGCTAACCAGTTTTTCTGGGGAACTTAAACTAATAAGCGGAGGTGTATGTTACACAACTAACATGTTTATTATCCTTACTTATAGACAGTTTGATGTTTGAATTTCTAATTGTTTTTTCCTTTGTGCCGTTTAGTACGAAACGTGGTCTTGTGGCTTTAAAACTAGTTCATGGTAAATTGTATTACAGCACAAAATAAAAAATTGGTCTTTTTGTGAAAAACATTTTAGTAAGTGGATATTAATTCTATAGGTTATACTTGGATACCTTTAAACGTATATTGCAAGTATTTCTCATGTTTGCGAGTGGCTACATTTTGACTATTTGTGTAATGTAGTTGTGTTGCTTTGGGAACATATGATACAGAAATGACATTTATGAAATGGATAGCTTTTATATTTTTTCTTTTTTTAAAATAAATTTATTTATTTTTGGCTGCATTGGGTCTTCGTTGCTGCACGTGGGCTTTCTCTAGTTGCGGCGAGAGGGGGCTGCTCTTTGTTGTGGTGCGCAGGCTTCTTGTTGCGATGGCTTCTCTTGTTGTGCAGCCCGGGCTCTAGGCACGCGGGCTCAGTTGTGGCTCGTGGGCTCTAGAGCGCAGGCTCAGTAGTTGTGGCACACGGGCTTAGTTGCTCCGCAGCATGTGGGATCTTCCCGGACCAGGGCTCGAACCTGTGTCCCTTGCATTGGCAGGCGGATTCTTAACCACTGCGCCACCAGGGAAGTCCCTATATATTTTTCTTAAAAGAAATTTGTAGCATAAAGGGAAGTAACTCAAAAATGTTTAAATGGTAGTATATTGAAAATGATCATACATGCTTTTGAAATACTGATCGATAATCTTAAGTGATAAAGTATTAGCATATGAATTAAATCTTCTCTAAAGAAAAGGGAACCCTTTCCTCCACTCTCTTCCCCACCTATCCAGCATCCAAGGAATTGGGTGGCGAAGAGGAAAGCTTCTCCTCAGAGACAGTGACTCCCCTAGTTTGAAGACATGAAGCTAGGGAGGGATTAGCGGAAGCGTGTTGGATGGAGGTCTCGGGTTGAGAGATTGGTTACATTAAACAAATTAATTAATTGAAAGAGAAAATGAATAAATGTATTTGAAGATAATGGAAGCCGTGTTTCTCATTGGAAAGGACTTACAAACAAACATAAAAAGGGCAAGTCTAGAAAGAAACTTAAGGTATGGAATTAGTTGAACGCATTTTTTAAATTATTATTTATGCACAGATAAAGAAATAGGTATAGATGTCTATATTTCTATGTATCAATATAAATTAATATATTTCCTAGCTTTCTCTGCTGAGAGGACTCAATAGCAGTGAAACTCCAGTAACATTGAGCACACCTAGTGCCCAGATCTTGATTTCTGAATACTATCCTTGACTGAAAGGAACCTGAGCTTAATTTCTAGGGTCAGGAAGGGAGAGTACTAGATGAGCCTACAGATTTCTTTTGTGCCAGAAAGTAAGGAAGTACTCAAAATGATGGGGACATGTCAAAAGAATATTGGAACCACTTTGAGAGGGCTCCTGATGGCCAAATCTTGTATAATTTGAGCAAAGAAATAGAGTAATGGATTAAAACCCACAGAATAAAGTAAGAATCCATGAATCCATACTGATACAAATAAATGAGTGAATGAATTGAGTAAGGAGGGTTGGGGAGGGAAAATTCTTTTTATTTATTTTTTGGTTGCGTCGGGTCTTAGTTGTGGCACTCAGGATCTTTTGTTGCGGTGTGCAGGCTTCTCTCTAGTTGTGGCACACGGGCTCATTAGTTGTGGTGCGTGGGCTTCAGAGTGCGAGGACTTAGTTGCCCCGTGGCCTGTGGGATCCTAGTTCCCTGACCAGGGATTGAACCGGTGTATTGCATTGCAAGACAGATTCTTAACCACTGGACCACCAGGGAAATCCCAAGAAAATTCTTTAAAGTAGGATGCCAACTAAAACATATAGGAGTGATACGATTAGATAATTACCACCATGATGGTATTGGATAAAGGCAAGAGTAGTCAATGAATGCTGTGGCTAGTGGGTGGAGGTTTGTTGAGGAACAGGATATTGGTGAATTATCAGAATGATTTCACATAAACTAATCAAATACAAAGGGAAAAATAGTGACTTTACGGTGGAGAAACCTGGCAGACACCAACTTGACTAGGTGATCAAGGTTATACCTAATGATGGGTAGGTATAGTATGCATAATATCATGTCTGTATATTCTTTCTATGAATGTTATGGCCTGACTTGGGTTATGAGGAACATCAGGTAGATGCCCACATCACAAAGGGGATGAGGAGCCAAGCAGGAACCACCTTTGACTGACCCAGACTGATAGTCATCCTGGAAAATAAAAAGCCTATATTCTTTACAGTCAAGGGCATGAAAATGGGGAAAGACTAAAGGATTGTTCCAGATAGGAGACCGAGGAGATCTGATAAGTACATACAGTATATGTTCCTGGTTAGGATCCTGAACCAGAAAGGAAAGAGAGACCTTTTTGGGACATTTGATAAAATTTGAATGTGTCTGTGGACTGGCTCTGTGTTATATCAATGATGATTTCCTAATTGGGAGGGTTGAATGATGCTAATATAGCAGAGTGTTCTAATTTTGGGAGTTACACACTGGAGTATTTAGGAGAGGAATGATGAATCATGTCATAAAAAGTTGTATCTACACATATTCTGTAGGCTTGAAACTATTTTAAAATAAAAACAAACTAAACATACTTTTCTGAGGATAAATTTATCTTTCTAACTTTTTTGTTTCTGTATTTATAGATTATTACATTTTGCTACACTTGTAGAGAGATTCCTTCAGTAAATGTTTATTGGTTGAATAAGCACTGTACTTTATCCAAGAATTTAAGAATTCTGTGAATTTTAATAGGATAATAAATACATTTTAAACTTTGTCTTTCAGAAAGCTGAAGTCGATGGTAGTTTAAGTGATAGCCATGTGTCTCCTCCAGCCAAACGCACTTTGAAACAACCTGATTCTGTTTGCAAAGACAAATCAAAATCACGAAGTACTGGTCAGCGAGAGGAATGGAACATATCAACTGGACAGGCCAGGTGAGAATGGAGAACTCCTCCATTGTTTTTTCATGAATTATTTGACGTGATTCAGGGCTGATAATTGCTAATTTTCTTAAATTGTAAAGCTACCTGGCTAGAAATACTTATAAATTGTATTAAGCTTATTTTATAATTTCTGTATGTAATTTTATTTTCTCTAAATATGCCAAAAATATATGTAGTATGTAATAGAAACTAATATTACTAAAACAATAAGAATTTTGATAGGTCTTGAATGTGCATACGTGTTTATAGTCCTGAAAATTTAAGTAAAAACATATGGTTAAAATTATATTTTTTACTTGAAAATAAGATAAAATCTCCCCTTCCTAAAATTAAGTATTCCACTTGAATTGGTATACTAAAATGTAATAAAATCTAAATTAATTTTTAAAGAAATCTTTTCATCTATCTGGTTGTTTTCAACTTAAATTTGCTTTGTGTCTGTTTTGATATGTATTAGAAAACAATTTTACTCACTTAACCAAAGTAAGTGGTACTAATTTAATGTAGATAGGATAGGTGTATGCACACGCAGAAAAGATTTAAATTTTGAGCTTATAGTCTTTAGCTTCTCTTTTTTCCAGTGTTTGATGTAGAAGTGCTGATGATGTGCCAACTGCAAACCAGAAGTAAAAGGGAATTCCCTTTTGACAATATTTTGATTTTATGTGTGTAGGTAAATTCGGGATACTCTTAGGCTTTAATGAAAATAATCTTTGCAGTTATATAGATTTTGACAGGCATTGTACATTTACTAGTCTCTAAAGAGTCTTTACCTATTTTAATATGTATTTAAAAATTTAAATTTTGCATTGCCTGGGAGTTAAGTAGATTATGTGAATCATAGTCTATTGATTTTTTTTTTAACTTTACCATACTCCTTCATCTGTGAGATGAAACAGATCCAGATAACTATAATGATGTTACTTAAAATAAGTACAGCCCTTTAATTACACTTCTACACTTGATCTATCTGTTGTAATCTGTATCCCGTATTTATTAAATGAGTGAATCAAGCTTCTTTTTCTAGTAAATGCTCTAAAAAGTGTTCTTGTAGTGTTAAAAGTTTGACCTTTAATTGTAAGATAATTTTAACAGTTTAATTCAGGTGTAAGTCTCTGATACCGTAGATTTCCCACATCTTATCCACTCAAATCTTTTATGTAAATTAATCTTGATCATGTCTTTCACGTAAAAAGGCTTAAAATTCTTTTGAGGGGAGAGAGTTTTGCTTCCATTTAGGTACCTTAGAGTTTGATATTCCTTTAAAAAATACTAAGTACATTTTGAATAAAAAGCTTAAGAAATAATGAATACTAATAAAATTTACTTTTTTTTTTTTTTTTTGGCAGGAGAATAATGTTTAGCAGTTCACACAATTTTAAAAGTTTTTTGAGTTAAACTTTCATCAAGGGATGTGATTAAGTGCTACACTGTTAGAATTAGACTCTTAGTGTTTCAGATGACCTGAAAAGAAAATGCCATTTGACCTATCAGATTCAACATAATTGAATTTTAGGGAAACTTGTAGTTAAAGATATTTTAGATTTTGAGATAGTATAAATACAAAAATCAGGATTTGTTTGAAGGCTTGTATTAATTTTTATGTCATGAACCTGAGAATCCTAATTCCTTTGTTTTGGTACTCTAAAGTCTTAAGAGCATCTAAGGTAAAATGACTTTCACAAAAGTTCTTTCACAAAAATAATTTGTTAAAATACAGTTCATTGGAGGAAAATTGAATATAGATAAAAATTAGTATTACCTATGAAAAATAATGAATCCTAAAGAACTTCGTTAACAACCACTATATTCTTTTTTTTAAAACAAGTTATTTATTTAGTTAGTTTATTTATTTATTTACGGCGTTGGGTCTTCGTTGCTGCGTGCGGGCCTTTCTCTAGTTGCAGCGAGCGGGGCCTACTCTTCATTGCGGTGCACGGGCTTCTCATTGCGGTGGCTTCTCTTGTTGTGGAGCACAGGCTCTAGGCACATGGGCTTCACTAGTTGTGGCACACGGGCTAAGTAGTTGTGGCTTGCAGACTCTAGAGTGCAGGCTCAGTAGTTGTGGCGCACGGGCTTAGTTGCTCCGTGGCATGTGGGATCTTCCTGGACCTGGCCTCAAACCCGTGTCCCCTGCATTGGATTCTTAATCACTGCGCCACCACGGGAGCCCAACAACCACTAAATTCTTTAAAGAAACTACTATTGATTGGTGAAATAACTTATTTATTTATGTTTTTTTAAAAAAAATTATTTATTTTTGGCTGTGTTTGGTCTTCGTTGCTGCGTGTGGGCTTTGTCTAGTTGCGGCAACCGGGGGCTACTCTTCGTTGCAGTGTGTGGGCTTCTCATTGTGGTGGATTCTCTTGTTGTGGAGCATGGGCTCTAGGCGCGTGGGCTCAGTAGTTGTGGCATGCAAGCTCAGTAGTTGTGGCTTGTGGGCTCTGGAGTGCGGTCTCAGTAGTTGTGGTGCACGGGCTTAGTTGCTTCACGGCATGTGGGTTCTTCCTGGACCAGGGCTCGAACCCGTGTCCCTTGCATTGGCAGGCGGATTCTTAACCACTGTGCTGCCAGGGAAGTCCCAAAAATTTTGTTTTGTGGTCAGATGATGAGGGAGTAGTGAGGTGAGGCAGAAATGTAATCACCACTGCTGAGGCTCATTAGAATGAAGGCTGGTAGTGGTTAAAGTCTTTTCAAATGATTGATTTTGCTGAATTGAGGTTTAAAATTCTCATAAATCATTGAATGCCTTGGGTTTATGTGGGAAAGGGAGAATAAGTAATGATTTTTGAGTCTGATATTGCATTTGCAGTGTGCTTCACATAATTAAAGGTGTAGAAACTTTTTTTTTTTTTTTTGCGGTACGTGGGCCTTTTACTGTTGTGGCCTCTCCCGTTGCAGAGCACAGGCTCTGGATGTGCAGGCTTAGTGGCCATGGCTCACGGGCCTAGCTGCTCCGTGGCATGTGGGATCTTCCCGGACTGGGGCACGAACCCGTGTCCCCTGCATCGGCAGGCGGACTCTCAACCACTGCACCCCCAGGGAAGCCCTAGAAACTTTTAATGTAATAATTATCTAATGCAGAGTGATACTGTCTCCATTTAAAAAATTTAGGATACAGAGATATAGGGAAATATCCCGCACCCACACCCCCTCCCCCCCTTGTTTTAACATCTTTATTGGAGTATAATTGCTTTACAGTGGTGTGTTACTTTCTGCTTTATAACAAAGTGAATCAGCTATACATATACATATATCCCCATGTCTCCTCCCTCTTGCATCTCCCTCCCTCCCACCCCCCCTATCCCACCCCTCTAGGTGGTCACAGAGCACCAAGCTGATCTCTCTGTGCGCTATGCGGCTGCTTCCCACTAGCTATCGATTTTACATTTGGTAGTGTATATATGTCCATGCCACTCTCTGTTTGTCCCACTTACCCTTCCCCTTCCCCCTGTCCTCAAGTCCCTTCTCTTAGTAGGTCTGCGCTTTTATTTCCATCCTGTCCCTAGGTTCTTCATGACCTTTTTTTTTTTAGATTCCATATATATGTGTTAGCATATGGTATTTTTTTTTCTCTTTCTGACTTAACTTCACTCTGTATGACAGTCTCTAGGTCCATCCACCTCACTACAAATAACTCAGTTTCATTTCTTTTTATAGCTGAGTAATATTCCATTGTATGTATGTGCCACATCTTCTTTGTCCATTCATCTGTTGTTGGACACTTAGGTTGCTTCCATGTCCTGGCTACTGTAAATAGAGCTGCAATGAACATTGTGGTACATGGCTCTTTATGAATTATGGTTTTCTCAGGGTATGCCCAGTAGTGGGATTGCTGGGTCATATGGTAGTTCTATTTTTAGTTTTTTAAGGAACTTCCATACTGTTCTCCATAGTGGCTGTATCATTTACATGCAAGAGGATTCCCTTTTCTCCACACCCTCTCCAGCATTTATTGTTTGTAGATTTTTAGTTGATGGCCATTCTGACTGGTGTGAGGTGATACCTCATTGTAGTTTTGATTTGCATTTCTCTAATGATTAATGATGTTGAGCATTCTTTCATGTGTTTGTTGGCAAACTGTATACCTTCTTTGGAGAAATGTCTGTTTAGGTCCTCTGCCCATTTTTGGATTGGGTTGTTTGTTTTTTTTGATATTGAGTTGCATGAGCTGCTTGTATATTTTGGAGATTAATCCTTTGTCTGTTGATTTGTTTGCAAATATTTTCTCCCATTCTGAGGGTTGTCTTTTCGTCTTGTTTATGGTTTCCTTTGCTGTGCAAAAGTTTTGAAGTTTCATTAGGTCTCATTTGTTTATTAATTTGTTTTTATTTCCATTTCTCTAGGAGGTGGGTCAAAAAGGATCTTGCTGTGATTTATGTCACAGAGTGTTCTGCCTGTATTTTCCTCTAAGAGTTTTATAGTGTCTGGCCTTACGTTTAGGCCTTTAATCCATTTTGAGTTTATTTTTGTCGCAGCCTCTTTTAAAAATAAAAGAGACTTCATAATCATAAAGGATTTATTAGAGGATTAATTTAAGCAGTGAACCCACCTGGTTACATTTTAAGTGATTAATTTTTGGCAACCTTGATTTAAGAGACTTTTTAGGCACCTTTATTATTGTATAGGCAGACCAACCCTTAAAATCCCAATATTCTCTATTTTTATACCCAAGTATTTCATATTCTATCTCCTTCTTTTTCTCCTTTTTATAAAGAGAAATGATAATTGTAAAATGATGACAATAAACTATAATTGGTAATTGGATTGATTGAAGAACAAGTTTTTTTCTCCCCCCACCTTAAAATAGATCTTTCATTAGCAATGAAATAAAAGCCAATTAAGCACTGTCTTCTTTTTTTTATCTTTTTTGCGGTACGCGAGCCTCTCACTGTTGTGGCCTCTCCCGTTGCGGAGCACAGGCTCCGGACGCGCAGGCTCAGTGGCCATGGCTCATGGGCCCAGCCGCTCTGCGGCATGTGGGATCTTCGCGGACCGCACGAACTCTTTTGAATAATTTAAGTGTGTAAAATTCCAACCATTTAGTCTTACATACAGCTAAAATTCATATGGAGCCAAGACTTGTGAATTAAGTGATTAAACTGAGTTAATGTTATATTGGGTCCAAAGCCAAACTATATTTATTATTTTTCTATGTGGTTTTAAGTGGATTTTAAGAGTGATTCTAGGGAATTCCACATGTATAATCTTCTAAGGAATGACCTGTTAACACATCAATTCTGTTACTTTAGAGTCAAACTCATATACCAGGAGGATTGCGTATTTGTATATAAAGGTGCTAAAAATGAAATACTTTCTAAGAGGTAGTATATTAGAACAAGATGGTTATGTTGTTTTTATGGGGAAAGGAGGGATGGAGTTTATTTATTTTTTGTGGTACATGGGCCTCTCACTGCTGTGGCCTCTCCCATTGCGGAGCACAGGCTCCGGACGCGCAGGCTCAGCAGCCACGGCTCACGGGCCCAGCCGCTCCGTGGCATGTGGGATCTTCCCGGACCGGGGCATGAACCCATATCCCCTGCATCGGCAGGCGGACTCTCAACCATTGCGCCACCAGGGAAGCCCGAGATGGAGTTTTTTATTTTGTGTTTTTGATAGTCTGAAGGCACAGAATAGTTTTTGTTCATACCTTTAGTCATCCTATCTGTGACCTTTATTAGACAGGGACATTTATAATTAATATTTATAACATTTATAATTTTACATGAAGAATGCTGGAATAACCAAAAATGTTAGAATATTTTAGTTAAAAAATGTTGTGCAAACCACATAGATAAGCAGATGACAGTCATATGTACTGTTTTTTGAATGTCCTCTCTCCCCCCTTTTTTACTCTTTGAAAACGATAATTGTTGGATATTTCAAAAAATACTCTAGTAAGTTTAAATTGATAGCTCTTTTACTATGTAACAATTTAGCTTTTGGTTTTGAATTTCTAATTATAGTAAGGCGTACTGTGACTTTTTTCATAAGTCTTCATGTTTTAATGACCCTTTAAGTATCTTTCTAGTGACTTAACATTTCTGTTCCTCCACCAAAAGGGAGAGTTGTGCAGTAGATTTTGAGAAATTAGCTAAATTTTCATTTATTAGTTTAGAATGTGTAATATAATACTTTGAGGAAATTATTAAGTGGGTTGGTGTGCAAATACGTTTTTCGTCTTACAGTTTATCATTTGAATAACTTTGTCATTGTTTGAATTTTATGTTGTCAACAAAAACCAATAGTAAATGTCTGTGACCATTGTTACTTATGGCGTCAGCTGACTTTATGATACATATTAAGCTTAAGCCTTTTCATTGGATTTTAATTTATAGAGTTGAAGACAGTAAGTTCAGTGTGTAATCTGTTACTAAAACTTTTCTTGAAGTAATGAAACGACTCTTAGCTAGTATATTTTATTAATTGGTATATTATCAGTCAGGGTAAAAAAATGTCTTTACTCTTAAAAAAGTAATATTACATTACTGACATTTTAAAGATTAAAATGATTCCACCAGTATTTGCATTTCTTGCTTCTTTAAATGAATGTTGATGTGTTTGCGTATTAAATATAATTGTGTTCTAGGTTAACTTCTCAGCCTGGTGCTACATTACCAAACGGACATAGTAGCTTATGTGAGTATTCTGTTATGAAACTGGTTAGTATTGAAATTCTTATAATGTTGTTAAGAGTATTAAAGTGGGGTAAAATAGCGTAATTTACTAGTATGCTGTATACTGTTGGAAGTGACTGGATTTCAGTCATGGTAAATATGTAATTGTTAAACACTGAGAAATCAGTACAACTGAAATAATTTAAATTATTATAGCAGATTGTAAACAGTTATAGAAATTTTAGATTTTGGATATTAAAGCCATTTAAGAGGTTATAGTAAGCTTTTTATAGTCTTTTAAAAGTAACTTTTGATTTTTTTCTTTCTTTTTATACTCTATACTTTGAAATGGCAATTTCTCTCTTCTTGTAGCCCTTCGAAGCCATCCCCTTCGAGGCGAAAAGAAGGGAGATGGGGACCTTTCTTGTATAAATGGTGACATGGAAGTCAGAAAAAGTTGTCGTTCCAGGAAAAACAGATTTGAAAGCGTGAACCAGAGTTTGTTATTTGATCAACTAGTAAATAGGTATGAATGCTTTTGCAGTCAGCAGTTTCATGTAACTGTTGATTTTTTTAAGCCAGTTATGTTTTAAAAAGTAACTTAAGCACTGACTTAGCAATCAATACAATTATTTAAAAACTTAATTTGAATTAACCATGGCTAGCAATGATTGTCAGTTTCTGGTTACTTTATTACATTTAATACAATTTATGTGATAGCTCATTTTTTCTCATACTTTTTAAAGCACTTGTGCGTAGATAATATAAAAAGTAATTTTATTTTGACTTCACTACTATAGTCCTTTGATATTTGCTCATTTAACATTTGTGTTTTTGACAATTTTCAAGCAGCATTAAGTTTCATTATTGATATATAGTAGGCATAGTTTTACTTAGTCAAGATTCTGAATTGAAAGTCTTCTGAGACTGCACATGTTGGATGTAGCCTAGCTGACTGTTCAGTGTCTACATGCAATGAAACTTTATTCTTCTCAGCTAATAAATCATCCTCCTTAATCACTGCAGTAGCCTGGAGAAGTGAGGTCAGTGTAATTGCTATTTGAAATGAGAAGAAATTATATTCTATTCTATAGTGGTAGTGTCAGAATTAGTTATTATTCGTTAAGTACTTAGATCAGTATCTGGGCTATGTGTGTGTTTAAAACATAAAATGTGCCAGTGTTACCATATATTTTGTGTATGTCAGTGTCCTCTAATTTCTAAAAGTATCTATTCAGTTAACCTTATATTAGCTTTAAACTTTCTGCAAATCCTTTTTTCTATACAATTTTTAACACCAATTTTTAACAAATGTGCCAATGTTACCATATATTTTGTGGATGTCAATGTCCTCTAATTTCTAAAAGTATCTATTCAGTTAACCTTATATTAGCTTTAAACTTTTTACAAATCCTTTTTTCTATACAATTTTTAACACCATCTTCAAGTAAAAAGATTTGAATTTTTTTTTTCAGTGCCTTAAGTCTGGTAGTCAGTTATTTGTAGTAGCATTATGAATTTAAATATTTGGAGACTTACAAACAAAGGTCTTATATTTGTAAGTTATATTAAGGTAGAAGATGTACTGATTCCATCTTTTTTTTTTTTTTGGCTGTGCTGCATGGCTTGTGGGATCTTAGTTCCCCATCCAGGGATTGAACCTGAGCCCCAGCAGTGAAAGTGCTGAGTCATACCCACTGGACCACCAGAGAATTCCCTGTTTCCATCTGTTTTGGGGGCATTATCTTCTGGTGGATGCCAGTTCAGAAACAGATATTAATTGGCATGTTAGGTACAGTTACATATCAGGATTTAATTATGCGTTGACGAAGAGCTCTTTTACATGTATGACACAGTGTTTGATTCCATGGTTGTCTAAACCCTAGTTTTATTATATAATTGTAGTACTGCTGAAGCTGTACTACAGGAAATGGACAATATAAACATTAGAAGGAATCGTCGATCAGGAGAAGTAGAACGGCTTCGAATGTGGACAGATACAGAATTTGTGAGTATATTAACTTTAACAACCTTTGCACGTATTTTTTATTTGGACTGAGGAATTGAGAGAGAGAGAGAGCAGCATTTGGATTTTCTTGAATTAACAGAATTGTTCCTTCTTCGTTTCCAGTTTAATCTGGGATTTTATTCTTTTCTTTCTTCTTTTATCCTTACCCCCCTTGCCACAACCTTCCCCAAAAGACCCTCTACACTTCTGCAGAGGGTCATCTTAAAGTCCACCTCTGATTCTGTCACTTTTCTCATCGGAACCTTTAACGGTCTTTTTTCTTTTTTTTTCGGCACTGTGCGGCACGTGGGCTCTTAGTTTCCCACCAGGGATTGAACCCGTGCCCTCTGCATTGGGAGGGCAGAGTCCTAACCACTGGACCAACAAGGAAGTCCCTTTAATGGTTTTATAATGTGTACTGAATTAATTAAAATCACCTTGACCTTCATAATCTGGTTTCAACTTTATCTTCTCACATACCATTGCCCAAATATAAATGAATCATTCTTATTCTCCTGTCTTTTATTCCTGTTAATACTTCTGGTTAAGGCCTGATGCAGTTCTACCTTTGTTTCAAGGCTCTTTTCAGATGCTTCCTCCCCTCCTCCCCCAAACACGGCCGGCAGGGGCGGATTAATCTTTTTGAATTCTAGACTCTTCTGTACCTTTTGCTTGTGGGATCTCAGTTCCCTGACCAGGGATTGAACCCTGGGCACAGCAGTGAAAGCCCAGAATCCTAACCACTAGGCCACCAGGGAACGCCCATGTACCTTTATTTATGGCATTCAACTTGTTCTAGTTTATTTTATTTTATTATTACTTTTTATAAATTTTATTTATTTATTTATTTTCAGCTGCGTTGAGTCTTTGTTGCGGCGCGCAGGCTTCTCATTGTGGTGGCTTCTCTTGTTGTGGAGCATGGGCTCTAGGCACGTGGGCTCAGCAGTCGTGGCTCGTGGGGTCTAGAGCGCAGGCTCAATAGTTGCGGTGCACAGGCTTGGCTGCTCTGTGGCACGTGGGATCTTCCTGGACCAGGGCTCGAACCCGTGTCTCCTGCATTGGCAGGCGGATTCTTAACCGCTGCGCCACCAGGGAAGCCCTCTACTTTCTTTTATAGTTACCTGTGACTTGACTTGTTTTATCCTACTAGGCTGTAATTTGCTTAAGGGAGAAAGTATGTCCATGGCATTGTAGTTTTACATTTTCAAATATTTTGTAAGTTTTATTTGTTTTTCCTCTTGTTTCTTACATGTATTGAATTCAGTAAGGTCCATTTTCATGAATCTTTGCCTTGCAAATAGGTCCTCAGTAAATTTTATTGAAGGGGCATGTCCCATTGGGTTAATGATATTTATAGCTGGGAATAAAATTCATGTTAATATTTGACAGATTTCTCTCTTTAAAAGGAAAACATGGATATGTATTCAAGAGTGAAAAGGCGAAGAAAGTCACTGAGAAGAAATAGTTATGGGATACAAAATCATCATGAAGTCTCTACTGAGGGTGAAGAAGAAGGTTTGTGAAAGCACCTTATGAAATAAGTACTATAAAGTTCAGGTGGGAGCGAAGAAAATATGTACAAGTAATATATGTGTAATATTGCTGGATGGGTGATTTTTGGCTTTAGAGGTCTATGTTACATAATTTGGAATAATTTTTATTCCATTGGCATTTCTGAGTATTCATTTTCTTCATTTGGAAAAATGCCTTTGCTGTACACTATGCATTGTTATGTAATATATCTTATTAGTAGCTATTGGTAGTCCTTAAGTGACCTAATCTAGTGTAGCATTTGCCATGGGCTGATTTGCGTGTTAGGTGAGGCCTCTTTTGTATTTAGGTACGTTCTAACTGAAAGTCTCTGTCCATAGCCACCTTCTATCCATAGCCTCTAAATCTCGGATTATTTGGGTCTCAAATTTAGTTATGGACAGAGGAGTAGTAAATGGTACAGTAAAGAGAGACAGCCAGAACTAGTGGAGGGAGTTGTCCTGCTCTTTTCTGAGGCCTGTCTGGGTTTTGAATTGATGAATCCTGACTGGAGTTGTCGGGCTGGAGCTGGGAACAGATGAAAGCACGTTTGCCCCAAGGATTATAAATTGATGACCAGTGCATCCATAGGATTTAATTCTGTAGGTGTTAACCTTCTTTATTAAAATGGATTTTCAGAAGATTTGGTGTACTGTAAATGCAAGGTAGTTGTATTTCACCAGGGAACCTTATTAGTTCTACTATTTGTGTAGCTTAGATGGAGAATGGGTTTATTTCTCAAATTCTGTAATTAATATATTATTAGCAAGTTGTGAAGAGGTGATATTTCTAATGAAGGTATTTTATTGAGCAGATATTGTTGTTGTTACAGCTAGAACCTCTATATTGCTTCCTTTGGAGAAAATCAGTATAGGTGAGACAGATTTATAATGTGATTTTTGCCTTATCTTTAACTGAACATCTTTATAGATTTCCCAGAGTAGATTTGCCATGTATAGAACTTCTTCCCATAATAAATAATGCAAGGTTTTTTTTCAAAAAGTAATTTTTTTGAAGGTTTAAGGAAACTTATTTGGGTGCAAGTGATTTATAGTGTTATTTAGTTAAGTAATACTGTATTTACTGATTTTCTCTATAACTTAATAATAAACATTTAGGGGCTTCCCTGGTGGCGCAGTGGTTGGGAATCCGCCTGCCAATGCAGGGGACACAGGTTCGAGCCCTGGCCCGGGAGGATCCCACATGCCGTGGAGCAACTAAGCCCGTGCGCCACAACTACTGAGGCCCGCGCGCCTGGAGCCCATGCTCCAGAGTAGCCCCCGCTCACCGCAACTAGAGAAAGCCCGCGTGCAGCAACGAAGACCCAACGCAGCCCAAATTAAATTAATTAATTAATTAAAAAAACGACAGATGTAAAAGAAAATGCCTTTCTTAAAAATATTAGTTCTCTGCTAAATATATCAATATGATCATATTTGAGCTCCTGATTTACCTATGACCTTTCAGTCTTTTTTATTACCTTTTTGGTCATACAAAGCAATAATAGAATGACTCAAAACTTTATTACAGCACACTTCATTCAATGCCCAATTAACCACTGAATAAGGTCAATATTCACATACTACTTGATAGTTCAAAAAAAATGCTTAAAAGATAATTACTTATCTTACAGCAAGAGCAATTTTTGTTGGCAGTATAATGATTTGTTAGGCCTGTTGACAACAGGTAAACACAGATTAGTCATTTTGGTAGAAAAATTCAGGCAGGGATTGAGAGAGAGCATAAAGTAGATTTCTGGGGTATTGGTAATAGTTTATGCCTTGACGTGAGTGATCACTTTATGATAATTCACCTAGCTATACATTTAAAAAATAAATTACGGGACTTCCCTGGTGGTGCAGTGGTTAAGAATCCACCAGCCAGGGCAGGGACGCAGGTTAGATCTCTGGTCTGGGAAGATCCCACATGCCGTGGAGTAACTGAGCCCGTGCGCCACAGCTACTGAGCCTGCGCTCTAGAGCCCTCGAGCCACAACTACTGAAGCCAGCATGCCTAGAGCCCATGTTCCACAACAGGAGAAGCCACCACAATGAGAAGCCTGTGCACCACAACAAAGAGTAGCCCCTGCTCACCACAACTAGAGAAAGCCCGCACGCAGCAATGAAGACCCAATGCAGCCAAAACTAAATTTTAAAATAAATAAATAAAAAGTAAATTATAATGTACATAAATTCTAAAAGTTTATTTTTAAAATGTGGTTTGGGGGACTTCCCTGGCAGTCTAGTGGTTAAGACTCTGTGCTTCCAATGCAGGGGGCATGGGTTCAATCCCTGGTGGGGGAACTAAGATTCCACATGCTGCCCGGCGTGGCCCCAAAATATAAATTAAAAAAAAAAAAAAAGCAGTTTGGCTATATCTATAATGTGACATCTATTTATAGTTTAAAATAAAAGCCTGGTGGAACTTTATAAGCTTATGGTCCTCAAATGCAATGTACTTTATGATTAACTTTTTAACCACAGGAATTGTCACTATAACACAGTCATATTAAGACATTGAAAAAAATGTTAAAACTGTCAGCCATGCTCAGTGAAATAAGAAACTAAAAATGCAAAGGACTTTACAATTTACTCATGACATCTGAAAGCTTACTCTAAGTTTTTTAAAATGTTTATTATTATTATTATTTTTTTGGCTGCATTGGGTCTGCGTTGCTGCACGCAGGCCCCCTCTAGCTGTGGTGAGCTGGGGCCACTCTTAGTTGTGGTGCGTAGGCCCCTCATTGAGGTGGCTTCTCTTAATTGTGGAGCATGGGCTCTGGGCTCTAGGCGTGCGGGCTTCAGTAGTTGTGGTGCGAGGGCTCAGTAGTTGTGGCTCGCAGGCTCTAGAGTACAGGCTCGGTAGTTGTGGCACAGGGGCTTAGTTGCCCTGTGACATGCGGGATCTCTTCCTGGACCAGGGATTGAACCCGTGTCCCCTCCATTGGCAGGTGGATTCTTAATCACTGTGCCACCAGGGAAGTCCCCATCAGGGTTCATTTTTTTTTTTTTTTTTTTTTTTTTTTTGCGGTACGCGGGCCTCTCACTGTTGTGGCCTCTCCCGTTGTGGAGCCCAGGCTCTGGACGCGCAGGCTCAGCGGCCATGGCTCACGGGCCCAGCCGCTCCGCGGCATGTGGGATCTTCCCGGACTGGGGCACGAACCCGTGTCCCCTGCATCGGCAGGCGGACTCTCAACCACTGCGCCACCAGGGAAGCCCAGGGTTCATTTTTAATTGTATTGATTTATGCTGTATCATACAATGTTGACATTTTTAAAGCTAACTTGTGCAGAAAGAATAAAATAAAAATATTCAGTTCTAGAGTGGACCAGTCCTTGTGGATTAAAACAGTATTTTATTTTGTGTGTATGTGTGTGTGTATGAAACTAGAATCTCAAGAGGAAGATGGAGATATTGAGGTTGAAGAGGCAGAAGGAGAAGAAAACGATAGGCCATATAATTTGAGACAAAGAAAAACAGTGGATCGATACCAAGCACCTCCAATAGGTAAGAGACTCTAAGTAACTTCTTTCCTTTTTGTAGTAGAGTAGCTTATTCTACTCCACCCCTTAAAAAAATCAGTGTTGCTGAATTTAAAAGAATGAAATCTCTTATAGCAGTTCTTTAGGGCAAGTTTCTCTGTGTTCCAAGTGGTTAAGTATTGATAATTCAGCTACAGTCAGAAGAGGGCAACTTGGCCAGTAACCTATGTTTGTGTTTTGTTTTTGTTTTTTTTTTTTGAGAAGGAAAAAGTTTATCTTTTTTTTTTTTGCGGTACGTGGGCCTCTCACTGTCGCGGCCTCTCCCGTTGCGGAGTACAGGCTCCGGACGCACAGGCTCAGTGGCCATGGGTCACGGGCCCAGCCACTCTGCAGCATGTGGGATCTTCCCGGACCGGGGCATGAACCTGTGTCCCCTGCATCGGCAGGCGGACTCTCAACCACTGTGCCACCAGGGAAGCCCATATCTTAATGCTTTTAAATCTAATGACAGGTAATCAGTTCCACAGGTACTGTTTTATTGACTTTCTTCCCAGCTGTTGGGAAATTCCATCACTATTGATTTCCTCCAATTCTTAAAAAATTGAAATAAAATTCACATATCATGAAATTTACCATTTTTGCTGGGTTTTGCTGATTTTTAATCTGTACAGTTTATTGCTTTTTAGTATTCACAAGGGTGTGCAGTCATCACCACTATCTAATTCCAGGACATTTTATTACTTCTACACTTCCATCCCCACAGCCCTTAGCAATCACTAATGTATTGATACTTTCTGTCTCGATAGATTTGCCTATATGTGACCTTTTGTGTCTAGCTTCTTTCACTTAGCATAATGTTTTCAAGGAAGAACCTGGATCATTTTATTCAAACTCTTAACGCTCTGAAGCAGTGATTGATTCTCTGGAATTATTAGAGTTACCTCACAAGAAGCTTGCCCAAGTATGTAGACATTTCTCTACTCCAGTTAAGAGTCACTGTCAAAGATAGCCCTGTTAATAATGGGGGAGGTATGTTGGGACAGAAAAAAGATTGTGAGCCATTTTTCTAGTTTTTTTTTTTTAAAAAGCATTATTAAAGAGGTATAATTTATATGTAGTTCACTGCCATTGCATATATAATATTTCATGTGTACAATTTGGCAAGTTTGAACTATCTGAGGGATATACCTATGAAACTGTCACCGCACTCAAGGTAACGAACATGTTCATCAACTCCCCCAAATTTCGTTCTGCCTGTTTATAATCTACTCCTAACTTTCTTTTGCCTCCCCACTCCTAACCCTCAGGCAGTGACAGATCTCATCTGCTTTCTGTCACCATAGATTAGTTTACATTTTCTTTAATTTTATATACAGTATATACTCTTTTTTTGGTCTGATTTCTTTCACTCAATATAATAATTGTAAGACTCATCCATGTTGTCGACTTTAACAGTAGTGTTTTTCTTTTTATTGCTGAGTAGCATTCCATTGTATGGGTATATCACAATTTGTTTATCCATTCACTTGTTGATGGACATTTGGATTGTTGACATTTCTGGTGTCTGGCTATTATAAATAAAGTTGTTATGAACATATGTTTGCAAGTCTTTGGACATATATTTTCATTTTTCTTATAAACACCTAGGAGTGGAATGGCTGCGTTTTATGATTATGTGTATGTTTAAGTTTCTAAGAAATTACCAAACTCTTCCAAGGTGATTATACTGCTTACATTCTCACTAAGAGTGTATGAGAGTTTCAGTTGCGTCATATTCTTGCCAACATTTGGTGTGGTTATTTTTCCAAGTTAATTTTAATACATATTTATTATAGTTTTAATTTACATTTCCCTAATTACTAATGATGTTGAGCATATTTTTATGTGCTGATTTGCCAACATTATCTCTGGTGAAGTATTCAAATCTCTTGCCCATGTTTTCAGTTAAGCTGTTTGTTTTTTTATTATTGAAGTTTTGAGAGTTCCTTATGTACTTCAGGTATCAGTCCTTGTGATTTGTAAATAGTTTCTCAGTCTGTAGCTTTAAAAAAAAATTCTCTTAATAGTGTCTTTCAAAGAGAAGAATTTGTAATTTTGATGAATTTCAGTTTATGAAAAAATTTATTATTTTTTTTGCGGTATGTGGGCCTCTCACTGCTGTGGCCTCTCCTGTTGCGGAGCACAGGCTCCAGACGCGCAGGTTCAACGGCCATGGCTCATGGGCTCAGCCGCTCCGTGGCATGTGGGATTCTCCCGGACCGGGGCACGAACCCGCGTCCCCTGTATCGGCAGGCGGACTCTCAACCACTGCGCCACCAGGGAAGCCCGAAAAAATTTATTTTTTATAAATTTATTTATTTATTTATTTTTGGCTGCTTTGGGTCTTCGTTGCTGTGCACAGGCTTTCTCTAGTTAGCTGCGGAGAGTGGGGGCTACTCTTCTTTGCGGTGTGTGGGCTTCTCATTGCGGTGGCTTCTCTTGTTGCAGAGCATGGGCTCTAGGCACCTGGGCTTCAGTAGTTGTGGCACATGGGCTCAGTAGTTGTGGCTCACGGGCTGTAGAGTGAAGCCTCAGTAGTTGTGGCACACAGGCTTAGTTGCTCCAAGCCATGTGGGATCTTCCCAGACCAGGGATTGAACCCGTGTTCCCTGCATTGGCAGGCGGGTTCTTAACCACTGTGCCACCAGGGAAGTTGCTCTCAAAAATTTTTTAATGGGTTGTGCTTTGGTGATGTGTCAAAGAGATCTTTGTTTAACCCAAAGTCACAAAGATTTAGCTTAACATTCTTTTTTAGAATGTTTATTTGAAACTTACAGTATTTACCACAAAGTTTTAATTTTTGTTGTGCTTCTTCTAGGCAGCATTTAGAACTTGAAGACATATGACTGGCTTCTGTTCAGAAAGTTAACAGAACTAATTTCTTCTTCTTTAATACATCAATTTATCAATTTATTATCAGTTATTTCTATGTTCTTTTTTTTTTCTTTTTTTCTTTCAGTACCAGCTCATCAAAAAAAGAGGGAAAATACGCTCTTTGATATTCACAGATCTCCAGCAAGAAGGAGTCATATCAGGTATGTTTTGTTAGTTTTTTTTTTTCTTTTCCGTACGCGGGCCTCTCACTGTTGTGGCCTCTCCCGTTGCGGAGCACAGGCTCCGGACGTGCAGGCTCAGTGGCCATGGCTCACGGGCCCAGCCGCTCCGTGGCATGTGGGATCTTCCCGGACCGGGGCATGAACCCGTGTCCCCTGCATCGGCAGGCGGACTCTCAACCACTGCGCCACCAGGGAAGCCCTCCTCTGTGGATTTTATTACTACCTCTGGCCACTCAATGGGAAATGCTCCTGGAATTAAGTTTATTCTTTCATTCAACAAGTCTATGTTGTGTATCTTCTGTACGCACCAAATATCATTCAAGGCATTGGATATTCAGAAGTTAAAAATGTAAAAATCTCTCTTCTCTCGGAGCTTACATTCTACTAGAGGGAGATAAACTAATGGATACATAAACATAGTGTGTCAGATCGTGACAAATGCTTGGAAAATGATAGTGGGGTGAAGGGGAACATAGAGTTCAAAGGGATAGGAATGGGGGCAATTGTATCACCTTCTGCACAGCCTACATATTCCTTCAGGGACAGGAATGTGTGGGGCTTCTTGAAGTGATTCATGTAAATGGAGAAAAAGGACCCAATGAGATCACCTGATAGTCTCAGTAAAGGTGATGATTTCAAGAGTTCTCCTTTTTAAAAAATAAATAAATAAATAAATAAATAAATAATTTATTTATTTAGCTGCTCTGGGTCTTAATTGAGGCATGTGGGATCTTTAGTTGCAGCATGTGGGATCGTAGTTGCGGCATGTAGGATCTAGTTCCCTGACCAGAATTCCGGCCCTCTGCATTGGGAATTCAGAGTCTTAACCAGTGGACCACCAGGGAAGTCCCAAGAATTCTCCTTTTTAACATTCAAGTAGTATCAAGTTTTCCCAGCTTCTGAACATACCAAAGCATTCATATTTTTTTGTCAGATGACATCTCTCCTAATGTCATCTTTCTGTTCCACTTTGGGGGGATACGTTTTTAGACCTGCAGCAAAGTGACTGCTGTAGGACTTAAGATTGCTTTCATGGTTTGGATCCACCACTTACTGGATCTGATGTCTTTCTCCTTTTTGCTTTACTGTATCATTTTGCAGGAATATAATCTCAAGTAATTTACTCGGAAAGAATTTGTGGAAGTCAACTTTGCATCTTTGAAAATGTCTTCTATTTTCATAGTTCCCAGTAGTTTTGTGAGTTAAGAGAATTGTAGATCCAAATAGGTTTCCTCTAAACCTTTAAAGTTCTTGCTTCACCGTGCTCCATGACATATTGTTGCTGTTGAGAATTCAGTCTGGTTTAATATCTTGTTTCTTTGTAGATGAACATAAATATATATATATGTGTGTGTGTATATATATATTCGTTCGTTCAGTTTTTTGAGCCTCTTGCTCGAGGCCCTATTGGTTTGGAGATTTTTTTTTTCAACTCTGGGATATTTTCTTGTATTATTTTTTGTTAGGTTTCTTCTCTTCATTTTTTTCCTCTTCTGCTTAGTAACTACTGTTATGTTAGTCCAACATTGGACATTGGTCCTCTGTGGCACTTGCCTTTTCTCTCATTTTTCTTTGTCGTTTTTGCGCTCCCCTTTTTTTTCCTGAGAGATTTTATTCTTTTTATCTTCCATCCTTGCAATTCTATTCAGGCAAACATTAAAAAAAATTTTTTTTTGCGGTACACGGGCCTCTCACTGTTGTGGCCTCTCCTGTTGCGGAGCACAGGCTCCGGACGCACAGGCTCAGCAGCCGTGGCTCACGGGCCCAGCCGCTCCGCGGCATGTGGGATCTTCCCGTTCTGGGGCATGAACCCACGTCCCCTGCATTGGCAGGCGGACTCTCAATGACTGCGCCACCAGGGAAGCCCTCACGTAGCTTTTTTATAAAAAAAGCTTTATTAAGATCCACATCATATAATTCAGCTTTTTTTTTTTTTGGTATATTCACAGATAACTGGAACTGTTGCCACAGACAATTTTAAATACTGTTTCATCTGCTTAGCAAGAAACCTGTTCTCTTTAACTCTAACCTTCCTACCACTACCCCTATGCCCTAAGTCCTAAGCAACCAGTAATCTGCTTTCTTTCCTCATAGGTTTGCCTATTCTGGGCATTTTGTAAAAATGAGAATATAATATGTGGTCTTTGTGACTGGCTTCTTTCAGTTTACATGTTTTCTAGGTTCATACATGTTGAAGCATTTATCAGTACTTCCTTCCTTTTTATTGTCAAATGATGTTCCAAGGTAGGACTATGTCACATTTTGTCCATCTCCTCATTGGTTGATGGTCATTTGAGTTGTTTCCAGCTTTTGGCTATTATGAATAACGGTGCTATAAAAATTCATGTACAAGTTTTTATGTGGATATATGTGTTTTGTTTTTTTTTTTTGGCCATGCTGTGTGGCTTGTGGGATCTTAGTTCCCCAACCAGAGATCGAACCTGCCTGCATCCTTGGCAGTGAAAGCATGGAGTCTTAACCACTCTACTGCCAGGGAATTCCCGGATATATTTTTGTATTTCTCTTGACAATATACCTCAGGGTAGAATTATTGGGTCATGTGATTACTTTATGCTTAATCATTTAAGAACTGCTTGAATGTTTTCCAAAGTGACTACACCATTTGACATTCTCTCCAGCAGTGTATGGGACTTCCAGTTTTTCACATCCTCCCCAGCGCTTAATATTGTCTGACTTTTTGATTCTAGCTGTCCTAACAAGTATGAAATGTATCTCATTGTGGTTTTTGAATAGCACTTCCCTGATTACTAATGATATGAGGCATCTTTTCATGTGCTTATTAGCCATTTTAAAAGTTTCCTTTGAGAACTGTCTCTTTGTGTCCAGTGCCTATGTAAAAATTGTGTTGTGGTTTTTGTTTTGTTTTTTTTTTTTTTGCGGTACGCAGGCCTCTCACTGTCGTGGCCTCTCCCGCCGCGGAGCACAGGCTCCAGACGCACAGGCTCAGCAGCCATGGCTCACGGGCCCAGCTGCTCCGCGGCATGTGGGACCCTCCCGGACTGGGGCACAAACCCGTGTCCCCTGCATCGGCAGGCGGACTCCCAACCACTGCGCCACCAGGGAAGCCCTGTGTTGTCTTTTTATCATTGGCTTGTAAGAGCTCTTTATATATTCTAGATTCAAATTCCTTATCAGATATATGATTTGCAAATATTGTATCCTATTTTGTAAGTTGTTACTTTCTTGATGGTATTCTTTGAAGCACAAAAGACTTTAATTTTGATGAGGTTCAGTTTATCTTTTTTGTTGTTGTTCATGTTTTCATGTCATATCTAAGAATCCATCGCCATATCTACTGTCATGAAGATTTACTTCTGTGGTTTTTCCTAAGAGTTTATAGTTTTAGCTCTGTGTTTAGATCTTTGATCCATTTTGACTTACTTTTGTATATGGTGTGGCCCCTTCCCTTTTAAGGTCCACTCAGCTTTTTGTGGTATTGTTATACATGTTACGTTTATACATTTTACAAACCTAGCAATACATTATTAAAGTTACTTATATAATTCTCTGTTATTTAAAAAAGTTGAGAGAAGAAAGTCAATCAAGTGCATGCTTATAGCTTTTGGATAGTAACCTTTTATTTTATTATTCTGGTTCTCTTCATTTGTTCTTGTGCATTTGAGTTATCATCTGGAATCATTTCTTTAGCCCAATACTTACACTGTTGCTTCTGCCTACCTCATTTGTGCTATTTTCAGATATATTACATTTTTATATATTAGGCTTACCCCCCCCCCCACACACACATACAGACATACACACACACACAGGGTAAATAAGAAACTTGGAAACAGGCATTTTCCTGATGGAGAGAAAGAAGTAGGAAAGAGGTTTTATATCAGAATTGCAAAGATTGAGTAGGTAGTTATTGCAACAGTCTTCTTGAAGTTTTGGGAGAAATTAAAAACTGATGTAGGATGAAATGAAGGGACTTCTATTAATCAGGAGAAAGAATATTAGACAGGTTAAAGATCTTAATGAGAGTTGGGGAAAATCTGGCTTTGCTATTGTGGTTGGTGGGAATTGCAGTAAAATAGGGATGCACAGGCTGTGGACCATCCTTGAAAGCCAGTTTGAGTTTGAAGTAAATTAATTTACAATGATTCCATTTTGTATGATTTCCATAGGTATCATAGAGATGTCATCAAGTATATTAATAATGAAGCATCTATTGTTATTTTTCCTCGAGGATGATTTTAGCTTGATACATTATCTACTCATTCCATAGTAGTTCTGATTGTAAACTATTTCTTTGCTTATTTCATCAAAAATACTTTATACATTTTATAAGAAATTCAAACAGGATATAAGTATTTTTTTTTTCAGGATATAAGTCTTAAGTGGAAAGCGGAAATGCTTGTCTCTCTGTAAACCAATATATTATTTTCTTTAGTGTCTGGACTGTTTTCTGATTATTTGGGAAAGGGGAAATAAGAAGAGAAAAAGATAAACTTTCTTTTCTAATAAGAGTTCAATGTTATTTATCAATCAGTGATAGACATTCCCTAAATTTGGATGCAAATTCAATTTGTTTCTTGATGCCTTTATGAACTACCCTATTTAAAAAATTATAGCCTCCCCCTCCTCCTCCTCCTGTTTTTCTTTTTTATCTGTAGAACTTACCATGTTTTTACTTCATCAGATGTAAATGGCATGAGTATAGGGATCTTAATAAATATTTGCCAAATGAATGAGTGACTGTGTATATTTTCTACTGAGCTAATAGTAGATATGATGCTCAGAATGTGTTTTTAAAAGCCCTTTGCTGCTGTAATGATTTTAAGGATTTTACTCTTTAAATAGGAGAAAGAAGCATGCTATTCATAGTAGTGACACAACTTCTTCTGATGAAGAACGCTTTGAAAGAAGGAAATCAAAGAGCATGGCAAGAGCAAGAAATAGGTTAGTAAAGTTTTACTTGTTATTTCCATGATAGAAAAAAGGAATAACAGTTTAAACTTTTTGGATGTGATTCTTACCTGTACTAGCATTTTGCTAACAGTGATACTTAACACATATTTTAGTCTAGAGTAATACACCGACTTGGTATTTACTTAGTAATTTTTAGAGTAGAAATCTAACCTTGGGAAACTTCCCACAAATTACTTGCTTTGTAAGTACTCAATAAAATAGTGTGTGGGAAGGTAAAGAAAGAGCCAGTGGAAGAGGCCAGCCTCTTGGACAGTCTTTTTCAGTACCTCTCCTCTAATCCAAATCCACTTAATGAGGTTGATTTCAGATGCTTATAATGATTATAGCACTCAAGAGTAAGTAGAATTATTTCAGGAGCCCTTGGGTTTTGTTGGAAAACTTGTTTTAGCTCTGGTGACCTTTGCTTAACTAGAGTAAATGACTCATTGCTACATGGCTCACTAAAATCTTGAGAATTTTCAGTGGATGAGAGAATCAGTATTTTGTCTAGTAAGTTACTAAAGCATCAAATTATAATTTATTCTTTAAAATTTAAGTTAATTTTCTAGCTTATATTTATAATACTAAAGGTACATTTTATTTAGAAATTTTACGTTTAGGAAAGCATTTCTATAATTTGGCATTATATATCTATTGTAGAAATACCAAGTTTTCAGTTAGCTGGTCTTGGAAACAAGTTTGGGTTGGTGTAGATTGTATGCTAAAAAGAGTTCCACATGTGGATGATGGAAAGAAAATGTAAGAGAAAAATCTAAGTTTAAATAAAAGAATTTAATGCCTCTTTAATCTGAACTATTCTGTTACCTGCTTTGGAAATAGATTTTTAAAGTAAGTTAGGATTCAGAAATGTCAGTGAAAGTACATTCATTGTAGAAGCTATAATTTTTTTAGGCTATTTATGTCATCTTTTGGTGTTTATGCAATGTTAAAACAGGAAGTAGATTATATTTTCTTAGGGGTAATTACATTAATATCATATAGGATTTTAAGTAGCTAAAAATGTATTTTAAGGTAGTCACACAAACGATAATGCTTAGTTTTCAAAATAGAGTCTAAAATTGGTTTCCCTTGAATAAAACAGAGGGAAATTTATTTCTTCAATCATGTAAACTGAGTAGACATACCCACATAATATCTGAGGATAAATTTAAATGTTATAATAAAGCTTGAGTTCATTTAATGCCATATATTATAGTATTTATAGTAGGTCTTTTTATTTTATGCTTATATAATGTGGAATATCAGATTTGTTAAGTTTTCTAATTTAGACTAGATTAGGCTTTTTGGACAAAGAGATTCATGATCTTATTTGCTTTCTCTAGTGAATAAATTTATTTCTGGCCTGTTGAAAAGAATTTAGGAAAAGTAGTTTAAAAATATGAAATCTCTTGTCATTTTCTGGGTTATGAGAAAAGGGAGGAAGATGAAAATGTGTCAACAAAGATTTAAACTTGCTTATGACATTAAGAATATGAAACTTTAATGCTATCTACTTGAATGTTTATGAATTTCAGATGTTTGCCTATGAACTTAAGAGCAGAAGATTTAGCTAGTGGTATTCTCCGAGAACGTGTCAAAGTGGGTGCAAGCTTGGCTGATGTTGATCCAATGAACATTGATAAATCAGTAAGTTTTGTAAATGTTTTTCTATAAATAGTTTTTTTTTTTAAAGATCATTACTTGTTTCTAACACAACACACAATAAAAGTAGAAGATCACCATTGTTAGTGGGGTTTTTTTTGGTGGTGGTTCTTTTGTCGCGCGGCATGCGAGATCTTAGTTCCCCAACCAGGGATTGAACCTGTGCCTCCTGCAGTGGAAGCACAGAGTCCTAACCACTGGACCTGCAGGGAATTCCCCAAAGTATAGTTTTTTGAACTCTGTTTAACTTTATATATGAACTTTATGTTTAAACTTCAGTTCCTGCTGAAGGCATATATTTTGGAATCGTAAGATTATCTCATAAATTAAAAAGAAATCTATAAACGGTTACAATTATTTTGTAATAAACTTTTCCACTTCTTTCCAAGGTGCGATTTGATAGCATAGGTGGATTGAGCCATCATATTCATGCACTAAAGGAAATGGTAGTATTCCCACTTCTATATCCAGAAATTTTTGAAAAATTTAAAATTCAGCCTCCAAGGTGAGTAATGTCCTAGATGTTTATTATTTTTATTACTGTTAATTTATCAAATTTCAATTAGTAGGTGATTATAAATCTAAATATTATTTATAAATATTTCATATGTATTTATTTGATGTGTTCTAGCAATGAGAAATAGGAATGAAATTTTATTATTTAGGGCTCAAAAGCTGTGGTACTAAGTGTGTTCTTGAAGTTTATATTTCAGCATTTAAGAGTCAGACACAGGATGAGATTCTTTACACAGGCCTTGAATTTACAAGTGGATCGCCTAAGTGGATTTTCCTTAATTTGGTCTCCTAATAGCATTCAGTTTGATATGGTATACTGGTTAGTCTTTGAAAGCACAGTTTCAGCGAAGTGTTGCTTTGACTCATTGATGTGGTATTTTTGAAATGGTAAGCTTGATAGTTTATTTTTATGATCAGATTAATTGTGTTTGATCATGAGGTGGTTAGCTAGTTAACTATTAGTAAAGGCTGAGAAATTATGTCGAAGGAAATTGGGCAGAATAAAATATTTTGAAGATGTGCATACAGACTTAAACTGTGAAATATCCCTTTTTATTTCTAATTTATTATTCATGTGTTTCTAATTTATTATTCATGTGTTTAAGGATGCAGAAAATCTTGTTAAAGAGTCATCTTCTGTTTGAGTGGGTTAAGAGTTGGCCTGTAATTCTGCAGTGGCTTTTAGAAATCATAGTAGCAATTTATTTACTTCTTATATGATATAACTTGAATTTTAAAAATAATTGTTATTTTTTTCAAAGCCATTAAAGTAGTATAGCCTTGGGAGAAACTTTAAAAAATGGAGTTATAAACAAAAAGTATTATAAGCAGAAAGTAATCCTACTCCTTAGGGATGGACAGCTTTCTTTTATATATGTATGCATATAATAAGTTTATATTTTGCCTGTATTATGCACATTTAAACATTTAATATAAATGAGATTATTCAATAATACCCTTATGTAACTTTATTTTTCACTTTACACCTTTCCATATCCATAAATAATGTGTGTATGATTCTTTTTGACATCATACTCGTGTTTAAATTACAGATGTAGTGATGTATTTATCTGTCCCTTGTTAATAGATAGCATTTAGGTTTTTAAAAAAATCTATCTTTTTCACTTTCTTTTGATTATTTCTACATGATATAATCTAAAATGTGAAATTTCTGGGTCACAGGGAAAGTACCTTTAAAATTTTGATGTAGCTTGCCAAATTACTCTCTACTCTGATTGAACTATTTCTTGTGTACCAAAGCTTGGTTCTTTGAGAACATCCTTGAGGACTTTCAACAAAGTGAAACTTTTGTCTGTATATTACAAAAAGCTATATCAGTGTCTAATAATAATAAAATATACATTAGTACAAAATTATATGGGAGGTGCATGCTTTTGTATTGGTTATTAGTGCTGGTGGTAACATTTATCTACTTTTATTGATTCTTTATTCCTCTAGGGGCTGTTTGTTTTATGGCCCTCCTGGCACAGGTAAAACCTTGGTTGCCAGAGCGTTAGCTAATGAGTGCAGTCAAGGAGACAAAAAGGTGGCTTTTTTTATGCGAAAAGGAGCAGACTGTCTAAGTAAGTGGGTTGGCGAATCTGAGCGGCAACTTAGGCTTCTTTTTGATCAGGTAAGTGAAGTCAGGTAATATGAGAATATCTTCTTTAGAATACTTAACACGTTTGGTCTATAAATACAAACTGTTCATGACGAGTCATATTTTCCAATCAATTCCAGTCAATTTCCAATGTTAAATTTAGGATCAGTAATCTGAATTTGTATGCCTTAGAGGTATTTAATAGCAATTTCACTAGTACTAATTTAAGATGATTCACAAAATATTTACTGAGGTGGCTACTAGGCATATAATACCATGTTAAGTGCTTTTGAGAACCCTGGATATAACATATATATCACTAGATTATAATCTAACTGAGGAAGTAGAACAAGCATAAAAAGTTAAATATCTGTGCAAGAAATCTCAGGAAGCACTATATTCTTTATTTTTATAAGTTGTAAATATGGTATTAGAAGAACTCAGTATTAAGTGAATGCTTTTAAAAGGCAGAGTAAGGTAAGTGAATAATATGTAGGCTGTCTTTACTATTTATATATAACAGTAACTTTAAAAATATCATTTCCTAATACTTACAAAAATTAGTCCTGATATAAATTTACTTTTAATTGTTTGAGCTACTGAAGGAAGTCATTCATACTTGGTAATGCAACTTATATTTTGTTATGTCTAAGGAAATTCACATGACATTTAAAAAAATGCTTTCAGCAAGCATTTGTTGAAGACCCATTACTGAGTTGATGTGTATCAAAGTCCTTTGTAATTGGTAAAGCACTTCAAATATTTTTAGTTATATTAGTATTAAAAACTGCTGTGTTCTAGGTAACGGGGGCTCTAGAAAGAGGAATAAAATAAAATTCCTAGCCTCAAGGTGCTCAATGTCCATTGGGAAGTCAAACATATGCAGTCTTCATGTTTAAAGAGAATTTAATAATAATTGGAAAATAATATAAAATAACATTGGTGGATTCCACCGTTTGCTCTAGTCTCAGTGCCCATGTCATAGACATGTGGTAAAGCAGTCAAAAGCAGTTTTGAGTAATCGGAAGTTTTCTGCCAGATTGTCTAAGGTCAATTTGTTTTCTGGCACTGCTTCTTCTACATCTTCTTTCTCATTGCCTGACACTAGTTCGGAAGCACTCATATCCATCTTCTGGATATTTCATCTTCTGTCAGTGCCTCTGGTGTTATGTCTGTTAGCTCTTGAGTTTCTCCAAGATTCATATCTTGAGGCCCTTCATGCCCCACCTTTTTTTTTGGCCATATCTACAATCTCTTTTGTGATTTACTTAATTGGCTCTATCATAAATCCTGTAAAGTCACCCACAGCATCGGGACACAGTTTTCTCCAGCAGGAATTTATTGTTTTGGGCTTGGTGACTTTCATGGCTTTTTCTAACAATAATGGAGAGAAATGGTGTAACCCTTCCAGACATTCATGATGTTCTCTCTATTGGGGCTCTCTTCCATAGTGTTGACAATCCTTTCCATAGTGTCCTGTCTATAATGAGGCTTAAAAGTCCTTATGAACCCCTGATCTAGAGGCTGAATTAGAGTTGTTATGTTTGGGGACAAGTAGACCACTTCAGCATCTTTGGTATTGAACTCATCGAGTTCTGGGTGGCCAGGGGCATTGTCCAATATCAAAAGAACTTTAAAAGTGGTTCTCTTACTGGAAAGGTGCTTCCTCACTTCAGGGATGAAGCATAGATGGAAACAATCCAGAAAAAGAGTTCTCATTGTCCAGGCTTGCTTGTACAACCAAAAGATTGGCAGCTGGTGTTTATCTTTTCCCTTCAAGACTCGAGAGTTAGCAGCTTTATAGATAAAGGCAGTCCTGATCGTAAACCCGATTGCATTTGCCCAAAACAGTAGAGTTAGCTTATCCCTTCCAGCCTTAAATCCTGGTGCTCATTTCTCTTCTTTACTAATAAATGTGAATAGGGCACTATTGTCTGCATTAAAAACCTGTTCAGGCAGATACCCTTTCTCATCAACGGTTTTCTTAATTGTGTCTGGGAACTTGTTTGCTACCTCTTGGTCAGCAGACGGTGCTTCTGTTACCTTGACATTTTTTTTTTTTTAATTTTTAAAAAAAATGTTTTTTTTTTCCAAAGAAAAATAGCAATAGCCAACTGGAAACCTGCTTATTCTTCAACTCCAATTTTGTTTTCTTTAAATTTAGAAGTGACTTAACTGATTTACTATTTTAAACAAACCCCAGCACTTCCCTGGTGGTCCAGTGGTAAAGAATCTGCCTTACAGTTCAGGGGACACGGGTTTGATCCCTGGTCAGGGAACTAAGATCCCACATGCCGTGGCCACTAAGCCCCTGCCAGAGCCAGTGTGCCTCAGCTAGAGAGCCTGCGTGCCGCAAACTACAGAACCCACGCGCTTTGGAACCTGCACGCCACAACTACAGAGCCTATGAGCCCTGGAGCCTATGTGCCACAGCTAGAGAGAGAAAAACCCGCACGCCGCAACTATAGAGAAGTCCGTGTGCTGCAATGAAGAGCCCCCGTGCTGCAACAAAAGGTCCCACGTGCCTCAGCGAAGATCTCCCGCGTGCCGCAACTAAGACCCAGACGGAGCCAAAAATAAAATAAATAAATTAATAAATGTTTAAAAACAAACAAACCCTCCCTTTCCCCTTTACATGTTTACCATCTACTTATGCTGAATCCTTCCAAGGAGATTGCTCCAGCATATATCTCCAGGTCCTTGCTTTGCTTATTTTACCAAAAAATGCAAAACACAGTTCCGTCCTGCATCTGAAGGGCTCCAATCGTCAAAAATAGGAAAAAAAACCACTTTGGAATAGCCAGTTAACTTGAATAAAAAAAAATCCACACGAATGCCTTTTGGTTGGGGCAGGAATTCACTCCTATGTTCCCGGTAATATGATCCAGCTCCATAAATCCTTGTAATTCATCCTCCCTAGCCTATGCACATACCTCTATCTAAAATTATTTGCTGGCATTAATTTCTACAGGTTTAGATTTTTCATCTTCCTTTTGCTTTAAGTTTTCATAGAATGACCTTGCTTTTTCTTGAATTATATTAGAGTCTACAGGAATACTTTTCTTATATCCTGCATCCACATAAAAGCTGCATTTTCAATATGAGATAAAAAGGTATTTTGCAAAAAGTTCAAGGTTTCACACCTGTTGGTGTAGCTGCAACAAGAGCTTCAGGGATTTCCTTTTCTTCTTTTTTTTAAAATACCCCTTACGCTGGATTCATTTATCTTGAAATGGCTGCAACTGCAGCTGCAGACCTAAATCTACGATACATATCAAGCAATTCAGCTTTTTCTTGTAATGTCATGCCTTTTCTTTGCTTCTTAGGGGCACTTCCAGCATCAACAGTGGCACTTTGTGTAGGTCCCATGGTGTTATTTAAAGTTTACTGTATTGCAGTAAACACAAAGAAAAATATGCAACATCACTTTAAGTAAAAAAAGATCACTTTTTACTGTGATGTGTAATTTACTGGAGAGAGGAACTGTTCACGAGGAGAAGATTAGCATCACACGGCATTTTAAGCGGATATTTGCAACACTTGAGTTCAGCGCAATAGCAACAGGAGGTGGCTATGAAATTATTACAGTAGTACAGTATGTACCACAGTTAATTTTATGCAGTTATGATTTAATACTGCATCTTTGTTTACATTTCTCTCGACTGTAAATGGAGCAGGTACAGTGTTTATTCATGTAAGTTTTGATAAATTTTAACTTTTTATGATAGATTTGTGTATATTTTATGGTAGTAAATGATAAAATAGACTAGTATCTACGTATATTTTATACACCCATGACATACTGTGTTCTTAATTTCTTCACTATTTCTAGGCTACCCAGTTCATCTGTGAGTTTTTTCAAATTGACATAAATCTCCCCCAAAATATTTTCAATATATTTATTGAAAGAAATCCACGTATACAAAGGTCAGCTGTAAAGTGCTTATCACATTAACTGGTGTTAAATACACTGTACTTCCTTTTTGCAATTGTGTGAGGCCATAGTTCTAAAAAAGAGCTGTGTTTCATGTATGTAAAAGTAATGATTAAATCTTTACTCTTCTTCTCTTATTATGTAACTCTAGCCTTATAAAGTTTTTTTTTTCAAAAGGGGCAAAGTTTTGTGGTTGAATTGTCTTTCATTTAAAGTTATTAGAGGGACTTCCCTGGTGGTGCGGTGGCTAAGAATCCACCTGCCAATGCAGGGGACATGGGTTTGAGCCGTGGTCCGGGAAGATCCCACATGCTGCGGAGCAACGGAGCCCGTGAGCCACAACTACTGAGCCTGTGTGCCACAACTGCTGAGCCCGTGTGCCACAACTACTGAGCCCGTGTGCCGCAACTACTGAAGCCTGCTTGCCTAGAGCCCATGCTCTGTCCACAACAAGAGAAGCCACCACAGTGAGAAGCCCGTGCACCACAGTGAAGAATAGCCCCTGCTCGCCACAACTAGAGAAAGCCCGTGCGCAGCAACAAAGACCCAATGCAGCCAAAAATAAATAAATAAATTAAAAAAAATAAAATTATTAGAGAACACTGGAAGTTTAATGAACATTGTTATCAGTAAGGGAGAAATGAAAAATTGTATCCATTCTTTAATAAGCTGACCTTCCTGTGAACTAAGAATTAGCTTTAAGTAATTTTGAAATGAAAATAAACTCTATTAATTTGAGTAAATTATATAACAGTTTTCATTTGTAATTAAAATTTATTTACCTTAAATCAAGTTCCTACATAGATCTGTGATTTATTGAGAAAAATGACACTGTGAAAGTACCGGAAGAAAACTCAGGAGAATTTTGTTTCTAATCTCAGAGTAGGGAAAGTCTAACTATGGAAGAAAAGAATCCACTATATAAAATCTTTTTTTTACATTCTGCGTGGCAACAATATGGTAAGCAAAACCAAAAGATGATACCCTTTGAAGAAAAATATTTTCATTTCCTTTCATAGAGAGAGTCTAATTTTTAAGTAAATATAGCTCCTAGAAATCAGTAAGCAGAAGACCAATGATCCAATAGAAAAATTGGCAAAGGATATGAACAGAACTTGTGTAGAAAAAGCAATATTAATGGCTCTTTTAAGATATGAAAAATGCTCATCTTCCTTGATAATAGAAATAAAAATTAGAATGAAAATGAGGTAACATCCTTTATCTTAAAACGTTAGTCAAGAACAAGAAGTTTGATAATAAATTGTTGGTGAGCAGTCTTAAATATTTCTGGTGAGAAGTGTAAATTGATACATCAATGGAAGATAATTTGCAAGTATCTAAATTAGGAATGACACATGCCTTTTGAACCATAAGTTCCACTTTTATAATTTTTTATATTGATATGTTTATATTCATGTGAAATGTTAAATGTACACAGATGTTTGTTCAAGCATTATTGATAATAGGAAAAGATTGAAAACAGCTTAAATGTCCATGAGTAGGGGACTCGTTTAATTACGGCACATCCATGTAGTGCGGCATTTTGTAGCTGTTAAAAAAGTATGAAGCAGATCTTTATGTACTTACATGTAAGCTAATTAAAATATATCAATAACATAAAATAGGCTGTGTTATACAATAAAAGCAATATGTATAGTGTGTTTAAATGTGTTTAAAAATACATGTTTGTTTATGTGTATAAATGACATGTATGGAAGAGTAAACAAACTGAAAACAGTAGTTGTCTACTGGGTGGAGACCTTGTGGTTAGAGTCTGGGGTGATAAGGAGCTTTCCGTTTTCCTGTATAATCTTTCTTACCTGCTGTATGTTGTACCATTTGCTTATATTACCTATTAAGAAAATACAGTAATTAAATTAAAAATGAAAACTAATACAATAAATAATGTTTGTTTTCTTTTTATACTAGGCATATTTGATGAGACCGTCTATAATATTTTTTGATGAAATAGATGGATTAGCTCCAGTTCGCTCTAGCAGGCAAGATCAGATCCACAGGTAATTTTTCCTAATCTGATTATGTTGAATTCTTTTCATTTGTTGACATAGTATTTAGATTTAGCCCTTGGATAAGTGCTATGAGGCTTATAAGATGTGACCTCTGTCCTTGAGGAAGACTTCTTTCATTAGCACAGGGGTCAGCAAACCAGGACCCATGAGCCAAATCTTCTCCCTGTTTTTGTAAATGAGGTTTCATTGGAACACAGCCATATTCATTGCTTTTTGCGTTATATATATCTCCTTTTGCACTACAAGAGCAGAGATGAGGGAGGGGTTGTGAGAGGAAGATCATATGACTTGCAAAGCCTTAACACATTTACTTTCTGGCCCTTTACAGAAAAAGATGCCTAATCCTGATATAGCATAATGTTTTTGAAATTTATCCACGTCACATACACTAATATTTTGTTCTTTTTAATTTCTGAGTAGTAGTCCTTGGGCAGCTGTGTGTCTCTGTGTGTATGTGTATGTCTGTATGTGTACCACAATTTGTTTAATTCCTCTGATAGAGATTTGGTTTGCTTCTATACTTGGCTATTATGATAATGCTGCTGTGAACATTTGCATACACATTTTCATGGGACCATATGTTTTCATTTCTGTTGGGTAAATACCTTAGAGAGAAATGGCTGAATCCTATGTTAAATGTTTGTTTAAATTGATACTACTTTCCAAAGTCGTTTACCATTTTATGTTTTTAACTGTAATGTATCAGGATTTGGGATGCTTCTCATTCTTGCCAGCATTTCGTATTTTTAGTCTCTAACTGTTGCTATTCTAATGAGTGTGTAGTAGTGGATTAATTTTCATTTTTCTGATGACTAATAATATTGAGCATCTTTGCATGCACTTATTGCTCATTTACATATTTTCTTTTGTGAAATGTCTGTTATATTATTTTACCCTTTAAAAATAAAGAAATCATATTGTATGTCTCATTGTAGTGTAAGATTTTTTTTATGTGCTCTTAAAACAAGCCCTTTGTCAGATCTATGTTTTGAAAAGTTTTCTACTAGTCTGGCTTGCCTTTTTCTTAAATATGACTTTTTGAAAATCAAAAAGTTTTAGTCTTGATGAAGCCCATTATGTAAATTTTTTTGGTATATATTTTTGTGTCTTGAGAATAATTTCCTAAACCAATTTGTCAACTATTCTATATTTTCTTCTAAAATATTAGTAGTGTTAGCCCTTAAATTTTGGTCAGTGATTCATTTTAAAGTTAACATTCATATGTCAGCATAAGGTAAGGGTTTGAGTTAATTTTTATAGCTAGTGCAAGGTATGGACTGAAATTTACTTTTTCCATATTTTTTTTTCCAATTGTTCCAGGACCATTTATTGAAAAGGTTACCTGTCTCCATTGAATTACTTGGCATCTTTGTCAGAAATTGACCATTAAGTTGTCTATTCCTAGACTTGTTAGTTGGTTCCATTGATCTTTAGGTTTATCCTTATATCATTGACTTAATTACTTGAGAAATTTATACAGTCTTATTAGTATAAGTCCCCAACCTTGTTCTTTGTAATTTTAAAAAAAATCTTTTTTAAAGAGCAGTTTTAGGTTTACAGCATAATTGAGAGGAAGGTACAGAGATTATTCCATTTACTCTGTGCCCACACTGATACACAGCCTCCCTTATTATCAACATCTTTCATCAGAGAGGGTACATTTGTTACAATTGAGGAACCTGCATTGACACATGATAATCACACTAAGTGTGTAGTCACTCTGGGTGTTTTGCATTTTGTGAGTTTGGACAAATGTATAATAACATGCATATGTCATTATAGTATCACGCAGAGTATTTTCATTGTCCTAAAAATCCTCTGTGCTCTACCAACTCATCCCTCCTTTCCCTCCCCACTCCACCCCCTCAGTCCCTGGCACTAATGATTTTTTACTATCTACCCTCGCCCTTTCCGTAATGCTATGTATTTGTAATCATCCAGCATGTAATCTTTCAGGTTAGCTTCTTTCATTTAGCAATATGCATTTAGCAATATGCATTGTGACTTTTCTTGGCTTTTTGTTTGTTTGTTTCTTCTGTTTCCTTTAGGTTTAGTTTTCTCTTTTTCTAAATTATTCAGATGGAATTTTAGACTTTGACTGAAACTTTTTTCTTTTCTAATATAGGCATTGAAAGCTATAAATTTCTTTTTAAGCACTGCTTTAGCTGCATCCCAGTTTTTGACCTCTTATATAATCAGTGTCCTACAGTTCAAACTAATTTCCAATTCATCTTGTCATTTCTTCTTTGACACAATGAATATTTAGAAGTGTGTTGTTTAGTTTACAAGTTGTGTTTTTTATCTTATTGTTTCTAATTTAATTTTTTAATTGAGGTATAATTAACATAAAACACTGTATTAGTTTCTCTAATTTAATTTTATTGTGGTCAGAAACGATAACTCTTAAAGTCATTTTAAATTCACTGCAGTTTTCTTTATGTCCCAGGTATTGTCTGTGTTGTGAATTTGTATTCTGCTGTTTGTGGTATAATATTCTCTATATATATCAAGTAAGACAGGGTTATAATAATGTTATGCAGGACGTTTTGTGTTTTTACTGATTTTTTTTGTCTAGTTATTTTATGAACATTAGAGAGATGTGGTAAAATGTCCAACTATGATTGTAGAATTGTCTCTTTAATTCTGCCAGTTTTTGTTTCATTTATTTTGAAGTTTTGTTTTGGGTGCAAACACATTTATTATTTTGGATGTCTTTATTTTGAAGTTGCCTTCTAATTATGAAATGCCCCTCTTTATCTTTGTTAATACTTTTTGTTTTGAAACCTATTTTCATTAGAATCTAATGAAATGATTATCTAATGATTAGATAATGATTAAGCTAATCTAGACTTCTGACGTTTTTTGCTTGGTACATTTTTTTTCCATTAACTTACTACCTACCTTTCAGTGTCTTAATATTTAGAGTATTACTTTTGTGGATAATACATAGTTGGGTCTTGTTTTCCTAACTGGACAATCTCTTCATTTTAATTTGAAAGTTTAATCCATTAATGTTTATGTAATCATTGACACAAATGAATTGGAGAATACCATTTCATGTTTGTTTTCTATTTATGTGTGTTTTCTTTTTGTTTTTCATTTCTTGCTTTTCTAAAGAGAATATTTGGAGATATTTTAGAATCTTTTTATTTTACTACTGATTTTTTTAAAAATTAATTAATTTATTTTTATTTTTGGCTGCGTTGGGTCTTCGTTGCTGCGCGCAGGCTTTCTCTAGTTAGGGCAAGGGGGGCTACTCTTCATTGCGGTGCACGGGCTTCTCGTTGCGGTGGCTTCTCTTGTTGCGGAGGATGGGCTCTAGGCGTGCGGTCTTCAGTAGTTGTGGCTTGCGGGCTCTAGAGTGCAGGCTCAGTAGTTGTGGTGCATGGGCTTAGCCGCTCCATGGCATGTGGGATCTTCCCAGACCAGGGATCGAACCTGTGTTCCCTTCATTGGTAGGCAGATTCTTATCCACTGCACCACCAGGGAAGCCCTACTACTGATTTTTTTTTTCTTTTGCGGTATGCGGGCCTCTCACTGTTGTGGCCTCTCCCGTTGTGGAGCACAGGCTCTGGACACGCAGGCTCAGCGGCCATGGCTCATGGGCCCAGCCGCTCCACAGCATGTGGGATCTTCCCAGACCGGGGCACAAACCCGTGTCTCCTGCATCGGCAGGCGGACTCTCAACCACTGTGCCACCAGGGAAGCCCCCTACTACTGATTTTTTTAAAGCTCTTTTATTGAGGTATAATTGATACAGAATACTATATATACTCATTGATATACTTAAAGAGTACACTTGGTAATTTTAACATATGTATTTACTTGTGAAACTGTAACTATCAATACATATAAGGATACATATAAGAGAGGTTCCAAATGGTGGGAAAAAGGGATGCAAAAGCTTAGTAACAAATATTCACAGCAGTGTTATTCATAATAGTCGTAACATGGAAATAACCCAGATGTCCATTAGCTGATGAATGGTTAAATAAAATGTGGTATATCCACATGGTAGAATATCATTCAGCCTCAAAAAGGAATGAGATTCTGACACATGCTACATGTGTTTATCTTATACATGTAACATTGGTGAACCTCACATACGTTATGCTAGTTGAAACAAAGCCAGACACAAAAGATCACATATTGTACTGTTTCATTTATGTAAAATGTCCAAAATAGTCAAATTCAGAAAATGGTATAAAAGTGTATCAAGTAAATACTAACAGAAAGCTACTATTGCTATATTAGACAAAAGAGACTCTTAAGACAGAAAGCATTATTATACATAAAAAGAGGATCAATTTACAATGATAAAAATCTTCAATTTATTAAAAGATGTAATAATTTAAAATTTATAATTCCCTAATTACTACATTTCAAACTGTATGAAACAAAAATTGGCAGAACTGCAAAGAGTCAAATTGATAATCATTGTGAGAGATATCATGTACCTCTCAGTAATTAATAGACCAAATGAGCATAAAATAAATTCTCTACAGATTATTTGAACAACTTTATTATATTAATCTGATCTTGTGGGCATACTTATCTAAGGCAATTATAGAATGAACACTGTTTTCAAACAAACACAGCATTTATAAAAATTGACCATATATTGTGCCTTAAATCACAACTAATTTCCAAAGTTTAGTAATATACAAAATATAAGAAACAAATGACAAAAAGATAAGCAGAGAATTTTATGTTTTTATCAAGAACTATTGTCCTAACTCTAAGCAATCTCTGGTATTAGTAAAATAAAAAATTATAGCTAACTATGTATGAACTGTAAACAGAGATATGCAGAAATCAGGAAAGTAGAAAGTCACTTCTTTGAAAAAAATAAAATTGACCAACCTGTTGCACAATTGGCCATGGTAAAAAAAGACAGTGATAAAGCAATATTTAGGAATACAAAATATGATGTTATTTTAGATTCTGTAAACATTAAAGGTTAAGAGGATGAAGGCCTAAGCTTAAGAGGTAAAAGTATAAAACTTTTAGGAAAAAACCTGTGGGAACATCTTCATGACCTGTATGAATGTTCACAGCTTTTTTGGTAATAGCCAAAAACTGGAAACAGTCTAAATGTCCATCAACATGTGAATCAACAAATTGGGATCCATCCATAAAATGGAATATTGCTTAGCAATGAAAAGGGATAAACTATTGTTAAACCAACAATGTGGTGAATTTCAAAATAATCATGCTGAGGGAAAGAATCCAGAAAAAAAAAGTATTTACTGTGTGATCCCAGGTATATAAATTTTTAGGTAATGCAAGGTAATCTATAGTGACAGAACTCAGATCAGTGGTTGCCAGGGGATTGGGTCAAAGAAGAGCAGTAGGGAATGGATTTTGAAGGGCATGAAGAAGAGCATGATGGATATTACTTTTTTTCATTATGGTGATAGTTTCACATACTTCAAAACTTAGCAATTTGTATACTTTAAATATATTCAGTGTATTGTATGTCAGTTATATCTGCAGAAGACTTAAACCTGTTTAGAGTGATATGAGAAAGTTAAATGGAACTTAGTTTTACTTGTGAACATGGATATAAAAATCCATTTTTTTAGTCTTTAAGACTGATAAAAGTTAGTATAAGCAGCAATTTTTGCAACTTTTTCTTTCTTCCCTTTTTAAAATTTTGTCTGAAAATTTTGTTACAGCTCTATAGTATCAACCCTCCTTGCTCTTATGGATGGATTAGACAATAGGGGCGAAATTGTTGTTATTGGTGCTACAAATAGACTTGATTCTATAGATCCTGCTCTCAGGAGACCTGGTCGTTTTGACAGAGAATTTCTTTTCAACCTTCCTGATCAAAAGGTAAGAGTTTTTGATATATTAAGATTTATTTGTGACTCAATTATGAAATATATATATATGTATACATATACTTTGAAAGTGGTATTTTATGAGTTGTCATTTTCAAAATTTTGTGCTTGTTGGATATGTTACTCCGTAAAAAATTCTTGTCATTATTGAATAATTTAATCTTTTTTGTTAACAATTATCAGAAAGTTTATGATTTTTAGGAAGTAAGGGTATGATTTTTAGGTTACTGTAGATGCTTACTTACTCTTTTCTTTAGTTCTCCACATTGTATTAATTATCTTGTATGACAGGTTATATGTCTCTTGTTCACCAAAGTACCTTTGTTCCCATAAAAATAACGTTTTTAGAGTAATGGTGGCTTTATGAATAAGAGCCCAATATGCAAATTCTCATAGAAATGGCTGTAACATCTTAATTAAAAGCAGCAAATGCCATTCATTATAGTGTAGTTTTAAAAAGAACATAATAAAAAAAATAAGAACATAATTAAAACAGGGCAATGTGTAGTCATTGACTATGTAAAATGTTATTTAATATGTTATACAGAGTTCTCTTGTCCTATTTTTACTTCGCAATATTTTGGTTAGTCTTTGACCAGTTTAATCATTGACTGTCATCTTCACTGCACATTTATATTTGAGAGGGAGGGACATATTCAGAGAAGATTCTGTATTTGACAATGCTTTGCATGTATTAAACATATCAAGCCTAATTAGAACCTTTATAACACATACCTATATAAATATAACCAAAAGAGAGCAGAGAAGGTACTACATATGAATATATATATTTATATACACACACACACACACACATGCACACACGAGCACTTGCTGTTCTATGGCTTTGATTTTGGATCTCTGTAAAATGCCTTGTTTATGTACATAGATGTGAGAAGCTTAGTGATTAGTACAGTACAGTAGACTCTAGGGAAATGAAGGCAGTGGCTCTGCTGTATAGAGCAGTCTGTGTAGAGCAGTCTCTACCTCAGTTCGACAGTCTGAACAGCCACTATATCTGTCTCAGTTTTGGATTGACGATCCAACTTATAGGCTTTTTTTTGGCACCAAGTTTATTTAGCTTTGTCAGGATGGGAAACATAGTGTATACAGCATCATTTTTGTTACCCGAGTGAGCTTCTAGGGCTGTACCAGTGCATAGAGGTACGCTTAGTTATAGGAGACAAGACTGAAGTAGTCTACTTCAGCATGGGGAAGCATCAGCTATCTTATTTGGAACATCTTACAACAGTTCAAGCACATCTTTTAGGCTCTACCAGTAGGTGGGGAATATGCTTATTAGCTCTAAGAGACACAGCCAGTGTTCATTTCGGCACAGGAAAGCCATTACCTTGATTTTCCAATTATCTTCTCTAGCGTCCTAGTCATGTAGGCCTCATAGTCCATATGCCAACCATAGTCCTCACAATTCAGGTATAGTCCACACAAATCAGAGATTTAACAGTAAACGAGGTCTAGAACAGTACTGTCCAGTTGAATTTTCTGTGATGATGGAAATGTTCTGTGGCTTACTATATTGTATAAGTATGGATCTTGAACATAGTTTTCCATGTTAATTTTAACTTTCGAAGTTTCAAGAAAACAGTGCTTAAGACCTAAACCTAAGATCATTTTTCTTGGCCTGGGTCTGTGGAAAAAACCTAGACTGGCTGTTCACCTTTTTTTCCTTAGGTAATATTTAAGGTCATGAGACTAGATGATACAATTCCTCTGTCTTAAGAAGCAGTAAGGTAAGAGGAAAACTAGGAGAGTGGGATTCTGGAAGCCAAGTGAAGAAACTATATCAATGGGGAAGGTATAATTAACTGTGTCGGATGTTGCTAAATTAAATCACATGACAGAAGATTGGCGATTGTATTTAGCATTATGTAGGTCATTGGTGAAACCTGATGGGAACAATTTCAATTAGTGGTGGGTGCAAAAAACTTGACTCGAATATGGTTAGTTTAAGAGAATGGGAGGGGAGGAATTGGAGACAGTGAATGGAGATAAATTTTTCAAAGTGTTTTGTTGTAATAAGAAGCAAAGGATTGAGGTGAGATGTTGAGCAAATTGGGGACAAGAGAATGTGTTTTGTTATTTTTAAGATGGGAGAAATATCCCGTAGGGAAGGAAGTTTTGGTGATGAAATTGAGAAAGGAGAATTATCTTCTTGCCTTGATAGGCGAGAAGGGGGATTGGATTTAATGTATGAGTGATGAGAGTGACTTTATTTTTAATTTAAAAAAATTTTATTTATTTATTTGTCTGTGCTGGGTCTTAGTTGCAGCATGTGGGATCTAGTTCCCTGACCAGGGATCAAACCTGGGCCCCCTGCCCTGGGAGCGTGGAGTCTTAGACACTGGACCACCAGGGAAGTCCCGAGAATGACTCTAGATAGGAATTTGATAGTTCATCTGTTATAATAGGGAGAAGACAGAATATTGTGGGTACACATGCTAACAGGTGGACAGAGTTGGTATGGGGTACCTTTGGAAGTTTCCTTCTGATTGCTTCAGTTTTCTCAGTGGATTAGGAAGCAAGTTCTGAACGAGAGGCTGAGCGTGAAGACAGAGAAGCTATGAACTAGTCTGCTGGAAGATAGCCTCATGAATAGAATACAGAAGGGTTAAGGGCAGTCATAAGGCTCCATTTGGTTATTAATTTAAATTGATACCAGTCAGTGTCTAATATTAGCATGCAGTTTGGGAAGTGGAATATCATGACTCTTGCTATTTGAGCAAGTGACAGTAAAAAACAAACAACAAAAAAAGTAAGTCTTCGTGCCAAATTTTAATAATTTTGTTAACTCTTTATTACCATAAAATAGCATGTACCTTCTTTATGCAGTAATGCTTAATTTCTTTTGTTTATCATCAGCAGCAGTATGATTATTGTTATAAATGTTATGTGTATATTCATGAATCCTAAAGAATGAGTGACCTGAGTTTGCCTTTGACTGTTAATAATAGAGGAAGCTACTTTCTATTAGGAGAAACCATATGATTTACTATTCTGTATGCCATATAGAGTAAATTGTAATGAAACATTTCTTGATTTAAATAATTTCTTCTATTTCTTGTTTTTATGATAAAGAAAGGAGACTCTTTATATAGAAAAAGAGAAAGGCACTTAAATGTCTCAGAGACCTGACAGTAACTTTTGACTTTAGGTAATTAATTTCATTTCCTCTAAATCTTTACTTATTTTGTAAAATGAAGGGATACAGATAGATTTTTTTTTTTTTTTTTTTTTTTTGCGGCATGTGGGATATTCCCGGACCAGGGCACGAACCCGCGTCCCCTGCATCGGCAGGCGGACTCCCAACCACTGCGCCACCAGGGAAGCCCCGATAGATCTTTTTTGAGATATCTTCCAGCTTAGATTTTTTTTGCCGTGTTTCTGATTCTCTAAGGGTCTTGAATGAGTGGCGCCCCTTCTGCTAATGAAGTCTATATAGATTCTTAATGTCATCTTCTAGACTATGTAAGCTCTGAGAATTATATTTTTTGGGGGCCTTGGTTTTATATTCTTTTAATATCTGTTCAGGCAGATATTTCAAGTTGAAAGAAAATATTTCTTACATCATTGATTTATTTTTGGTAGCTGAACACCTAACTTAGAACTTGGAATTGAAGCAATAGCTATTGATTCCAGATTTTGTCAACTTTTTGAGCAAAGTTTATCTTGAAAACTTTCAAGTTCTTTTTGTTTTTGTGCTAGACTCCAGATTCCTCACCAAGGCAATAATATTATCATCTTGGTTATAATTTGCTTTTTCATAGTCTCAAGAAACTCAAGTAGCAGTGTTGAGGAAACAAGTATACTCAATTTTTTTTTTTTTTTTTTTTGCTGTACGCGGGCCTCTCACTGCTGTGGCCTCTCCCGTTGCGGAGCACAGGCTCCTGACGCGCAGGCTCAGCGGCCACGGCTCACGGGCCCAGCCGTTCCGTGGCATGTGGGATTCTCCCGGACCGGGGCACGAACCCGTGTCCCCTGTATCGGCAGGTGGACTCTCAACCACTGCGCCACCAGGGAAGCCCAAGTATACTCAATTTTAGAAAGCATTGTCTTTCCCCTGAAAGAAGGCAAATGTGAAAAAAAAATTCTGATGTGACTTTTCAGGTGATTATGGACTCATACTTCAGTGTTTATTTTTTACTGTGGGAGAAAAAGAAATTTCATTTAATTTGGAACCAAGATGTTAAAATTTTGATTGTGCTATACAGTTAGATTTAAGGTAAAGAATGCTCTTTTGAAAGAAAAAAATCAAGGTAAAATTGTTTAAACCTTTCTTTTACAGTGAATTCAATTAATATTTATGGAGATTACCTTGTTATATATTAAATGTGAAAGCATTAACTAACCTACAAGATGATGTTTATTATATTTATTTACTTAATTGAAAACTTCTTCAACTTAAAACTTTAATGATACTTTATGCATATTAGAACCAAAAGGCCTGTGAAATCTAAATATAAGGTTTGTTTAAAAGATGATTATTATAACTCATTAAAGTTTTTTTGTTTACATGTTTTCAAATGGTTAAAATGACTTGGAGGAAAGTGAAATTTAGTTTTGAGTTCTAGTCCTATATCAGTCACGTTGTCATATGTGCCGCTAGTCAAGTTCCTTTACCTCTCAGGATGTTAAGTATCTTAGTTTGTGAAACAAAGATCTCTGCTACATAGCTCATGGGGTTATTATGGGAATCAGAGTTGATGCGGATGCCAAGCTGTTTATGTTTCTTTTAAAATAAACAGTTGCTTTTCTGGGATATGGTTAGTTGATAAATTTGTTCCATCTAATACATTTTGGGGTTGAGGATATTTTATTTATTTGTACTTTTTTCCTTAGGCAAGATTTTATTTATCTGTGCTTTTCTTCTTAGGCAAGAAAACACATTTTACAGATCCATACCAGGGACTGGAATCCAAAATTGTCAGATGCTTTTTTAGGTGAATTGGCTGAAACATGTGTTGGTAAGTGCTACTGTTTGAATTTTTTGATTGTCATTGTTTGTTCTGATCAGCCTCCCTTTCCCCTTATGTTTGGAATGTGAATGAGTATAGTTGTGTTTTTGTGCAATAGATGGCTTTGCCTTTAAATGTAAACATTTCACTTGACGTTTGAACACTTCTAAATTAGAATTTTAGCTGCCATTAGGTGTTTTGATTATCAAAGCTCAGTGGTCATATGCCTTTCATTGAGTGCTGGATTTCCAGTATTACTACAGTGTCTCCTTTTAGGAATTGTTCCCTTTCAGAAGTTTTACTAAGAAAAATAAGCTTAAACCAGAGGTGAAGGTCCAGGGATAGGGCAGGATTGTAGTCTTTTACTTCACAGATTACATGATGGACTCATCCTCATGCTGGTGGTTTAGAAAGAAGTTGAGTGAGAGGAGTCTTCAAAGAAAATACTTAATGACATCTGCTAGTATTTCCCCAAATGTAAAACTCTCCAAGTTAATAAGTTATTCACAAAGTAGAAGATCTCCTACAGAGTGAACGAACACTACTGTCCTAAAAGGATATGGTGAGAGTGTTTTATGTACATACATGACCATACATAGGAGACGGAATTCAGAGGTTTTAGAATTCAGGGTTTTGGCTCTAATTAGGTCTGAAATAAAAATGAATGTGGTATTAAGCAACTGAATATACACACAGGTATTTTTCCTTCATTCTTTTTCTGTCTTTTGTCTGTTTTCCTCTCATTCTCTCAAAAATATAAATTAAAAAATCTCTCCATGAACTTTTTTTAAGCATTATGAAGAAGTCCCCCTAATAAGTCCACTAACAGTCAGCAGTCTACTTGGGAAAATTTTAAAGTTACCAAAACCAAAAAGAACAACTTAGTTAAAAAATCATTGTGGTCCACCATCAAATAATTAAAACTTAAATAGAACATTAGTCCATTCAGTTAGCTACATCCGAATTATCCTCTTCATCCACAGGGACCTCCATCTCCGAAGCAGCATACCTCAGCTTTTGAACCACAAAGACCTCGACATCTTCTGGTGAGGAGAAAACGTAAATCTCTCCAGCACTACTCCAGTTTAAGCTTTGCCTGGTATAAGAGAGCATGCGCCAAACCCATTTCATGTAAATTTGGCTTGACCTTTGCAAAGCCTTGTGCTGCTTTATGGGAGAGGGTGGTATTTGGTACAAAATCCAGTCTTTGCCCTTTTTGAAATTTGACCCCTTTTATTTCCTGTTACTTTTATGATATTATTGTGTTACAGTATAGATCAGAATGGGAAATATTTGTAGATTCATCTGTGAATTTGTCACAGAATGATCCTTAACTGAAATAAGCAGAAGTCTTCAAATAATTTTGGAAATTCCCTAAGAGTAATTTTAAAATTACTTTTTTACCCTATCTACCATCTGAAATATTATATACTCTAATTCTTCATCTCAAATATTAGACTCTCAGTTTCCTTTTTCATTTCGAAAGGCCACTCCTTCTCATTTTACCAAGTTATTTATTTTAGCTTTTAGTCTGTTTCTTAAGTTAAAAAAATTTTAAGACATACTTCTTTATAGGACTGAAAAAGTTCTCTTGCCTTTTTTGGGGGTGGCGTTGCTGGTTTAGAATCTGCTTATATATACTCTATTTTCTTACTGGAGAGTGACATAAAAATCCATTATAATTAACTGACTTCTGATTTTGATTATGACATTTATTTCATTTAAGTTCACTTTAAAAAAAAAAAGAAAAAAGTAAATACAGGTCTTCCAACAGGAACGGAATAGCAATAAATTTTTAATTCATTATGAGCTTAGCACTTAGGTATCCCAAAGATGTTTTAACATGTATGGGTTCAGCTGAATGAAATTTATGCCTAACAAAAGAGTATGCAGTCTTAATGAACGACTGCAAAGATAGTTGACCTCTTGTTAGAGGTTATGGATTTGGTAACTTTTACCTTGAAATGAATTCCCAAGTACTTGGAGGTTTGCATGCATAATAGGTGTGATTTTTAGTAGTCTTCAAATAATTTGGTATCCAGAACATGTGCACAAATAGTAGGAACTTAAGGTTAATGAAGAACTTTAATCTAATCATATTTCTCTATTCATTTTCACTAAGAGGGCCAAAACAATGAAAGGGTATCTCTCAGTGTGGCATCTTAGCTTGTGGACCTTCATTGTTTGGTATTTTACTTAAAAAGTAACTTCATAAAATTTTATTACCTTTCTCTAGTTTATAACCTCTTTGAATAGCTTATATTTTCATTCTTTCAGACAAATTTCCATCTTAATAGCAGTATTTAGGAATGCGTTTTCTTTGGTATCTAGCTATGTGTGTTCATCAGACTATTAGAGTTGTAATGGTAGAACTAGTATAGTTATGGAATTCTTATGGAAGGGATATTGATATTTAACATCAACTTTTAACTCTCAAAAGGCTGTATTTCAGTATTTCTAGAATAGTCATATCATCTATTTTTCTAAACCAGGACCCTTTTGAGAGTGAAAAAATACGCTGTTAATTATGACAAGGCAAATGGCCAAAACCAGGACATGTGGTCACCCTTAATATAGCCTATTTAGCCATGGTTATGATGTACCTTTAATTCTGTTTTAGAGTCTAGTAAGGAAAGTGTATTATTAATTCAGTAGTTCTCAATTTTTTTGTATATCAGTATCACTTGTAAAGTTTTCTCAAAATACACATTTATGATATTAAACCACCACTTAGTGATTCTGATTCATTAAGTTTGTCGGGAATCTATTTTTGACTCATTTTCATTGTTTATTCAGATGACTAGTCAAGGTTGACAACCACAGATAGTAATTCTCATTCACAAACAAATGTAAAGAAGATAAATCCTATCATTTATAGTCTGTTGGTTATGATAATCCATGAGAAAATTTACTTCTTTATTTTTTTTCAAGGATTAGTTTATAACTAATGATGAAATTCAAACTTCCAAGCAAAAATTAGGATTTTTTAAAAAACAAAAAAGGGATTATAAGCTACACAGCAGTTCTCAAAGGGCATTCTATAACTTATATTTGTCATTGTGAGCTGACAGCTTGCCAGCACTTAAAAGACTTTAGCGATGAGATTGGTGATGATATTAACAAATGTGATTTTTTTGATATGGTTAATAAAATGTGTCAATATACAAAACATCTATTTAACTCAGTGAAGAAAATTTACTTCTTTAAGTGGAATCTATTATTGTTGATAAGCTTTAAAATTATCTTTAATAAATTAAGAAAAAATGAACAAACATTGCTATTTATATTATTATGTCAAACATAAATGTTATGGGCAACATTTACTACATAAAATACCTTTTAGTGGCTTTTTTCTGTTCTGCATTGTTTTTGAACGTTTTCTCTTTTTTAATTAGGTTTTTGCACTTAAAAATAGGGTCATGTAGTATGTTCACTAAGTATATATACTTTTAAAGAAGAAAAAGAAATGTGGTTTATATTTTTTTGAAGACGGTAGTTTATTCTTTACTTCCTCTGAAATGGATTATTTAGTTAACTGTTTATAACTGAGCTGGTGTTCTACAGTTATTTTGTTGAACTAATGTAACAGATGTGTATGGAACAGGAAAAGATACTTTTTGTCAGGTTCATTCATTGAGAAATAGAAAATAAAATGAGAGACGTGGTAAACTTGGTTATTCTGAAGAATTATTTGGGAGATTGATTGCTGTCATGGGGCAGTGTTAATGCTTAATCTGCTTATAGTTTTCTGAATTAAATTCTCATAGGTCATATTAAGTTTTCCCCTACCTCTGAATAAATGTTTATGAATATAGTACTTGATAGTTTTCATTGAAATTTTTAGTTACAGTGAGTAAGTTGGTTTAATAGTAAAAGAATTTAGATTTCTTAGAAAAAGAAAAGCCTAATAGATATGATTCATCCCCTTCTTTCTTGTAATACATGGTAACCTAATAGTTATACGTTTCCAAACTATAACCTTGGAGTTACTCTTTTCTTTTTTCATTCATTCTTTCACTCAAGAAATATTTTTTGGATATCTACTGAATGCCAGGCCAGGCATCGTTCTTGGTAGTTGAGATACATTTAGCGAACAAAACAAACAAATACCCCTATTCTTACAGAGGTCACATTCTAGTTGGGGAAGGCAGACAGTAAACATAATAGGTAGATGATAAGGTTGTAAGTGCTGTGGAAAAAGGAGAGCAGGGTGAGGAGTTTTCTGTTATGTGTAGAACTTGTTTAACGTGATCATTTGCCCTACTGAGGGATATAGGGATAGAATTTATTATAGATGTGTGAGTCAGTTTGATTTATATGGTTTTGTTCCTTAATGTTCTTTTTCTGCCAGTTAGTCTGGTACTATTTCTTTTCTGCTCGTAGTTTTCCTATCTAATCACCATTTTAATTTCAGTATTTAAGTGTTCTACAAGGTCATTGTGAGATATAAAAAGATAAATAAACCTGATACCACTCTTTGAAGAGCTTAGGGACTAATGTTCTGTAATTAGTTCGGGTGGTTCCCACTGCTGGCATAACTGATAAAGGTGGCCAAATGCAGGTTTCATTGTCGATATAAAAAAACACCATGACTAGTTTGAGGTTTTCTTCCCATTTGTGGTAAAAACCTAAGAGTTCATATGTTTTTCTATGTATTTGTCGCTCAAATGAATGAAATGATTTCAGAGCACTGGTGGCTTGATCTGTTGTTTAACTACATGATCAGTTAAATATGGGTAATGGATGATACCTCATATCTTTGTAGCCCTTTGAACTAGATTATCAATCATTTTAAACTAAATATATATATATAAAGGAAGATAATGTAGAAATTTAATGGATTCTCATTCCCTGTAATACCTTTGGAACTATCAGAGATGATCATAACTTTAAAGTATAGTTTTGGGGGTAATAAGATATTAACCTGCTTGTGGGTTGCACTCAGAGTTAGTAGTAGAATAGCTCTGATTTTGAAGTTTCCGCTTATGTATACTACTGTGTACTGCTCCATTATATGTGTTTGGAAATTAGTAATATTAGAAAAATTTATAGAAAACTGTAATGTCATGAGGACTAAACTAATAATTGGAAATATTGATGAAAGATTGATATAAAACTATTTTTTTAAAACCTTTCCTGAAGAAAGATGTACATTGTAATTGGTTTTGGCACAAAATATATGACTTGTTTTCTTTTAATATCATTAGTTCATGTGTTTGTTAATTAAAATATTCAAAACATTTTTAGTTTTAATGAGTAAACAGTTTTATTAGGTGACTTTAAATGGTCAGTTTTCATTTTGCTAGTGAAATTGCACATGATTGATTTAGTATTTTATTTTAGATAAAGATGTGCATATTTGCAAAATAGAGTTGATACTTGGAAAAATGGACTTACCTTTGTTATCCTTTTCCTTTTGTGCATTAGGCTATTGCGGAGCTGATATCAAGGCCCTGTGCACTGAAGCTGCCCTGATTGCCCTGCGGAGGCGTTACCCCCAGATCTATGCTAGCAGTCATAAACTGCAGCTAGATGTTTCCTCAATAGTGCTCAACGCCCAAGATTTTTACCACGCAATGCAGAATATCGTGCCTGCTTCCCAGCGTGCTGTCATGTCTTCGGGACATGCACTATCCCCCATCATAAGACCACTGCTGGAAAGAAGCTTCAACAACATCCTAGCAGTCTTGCAAAAAGTGTTTCCTCATGCCGAAATTAGCCAGAGTGACAAGAAAGAAGGTAGTATAAATTACCTTTTCATATTGTTAAAATGAAACAAGTACAGGCATAAGTAAATAAATTCTGAGTTTTCTTATAAGGGTATTTATGTGTTACTCTTTTGTATTTGCCATGAATATAGGAAATGTATCCATTTCACTGGCCACTGTTTATTCTAGGCCTAGCATATTCTGGCATACAGTAGTTGCCTAGTCAGTGTCCATAAAAAGAATGAATGGATGTTTGTTCTGTTTGTTCACTCTTGGAACATTCTGACTATCTTAATGTAGGAGTGTTACCACCTTTAGAAAAGTTGGCTATGATAGTATTGGCTTACATTTCTTTTATTATCATAAAGCCCTTACATAAATTGTCATTTGTTAATCCTCGTAACAATCCTGGGGGTAGGTACTCTTACTCTATCAAAAATGAAGATGTTCACTTATATAGGGTCACTCAGTAAGTTCTAGGTCTTGCTCAAGCTCAGGGAGCCTGACTCCAGAGCCCATGCACTTAACCATGTTGCTATAATGTCCCTCTGGATTCAACTCATCATACTGTTTTATTGGCACAGCACTCTGCAGTGTGCTGCGCTAATGGAGTGTAAATTACTAGTAGGGCAGTAAATTAGAACCTGATGATAGAAGGTCTTGACTTCTGGCCTCAAGATTGTAGTTTGGTTGGATTTGAGATAAAAACAGAAAGCTACTTTTAAAAATGTTACTCATATACAGGAAAACTCTAGGTTCCTGTGCTAATCAAAGTAAAAGCCCATCAACTTAGAAGAGACAGTAATTAAAAAAAATTGTCCTCATTTTCTTTGTTTAACATGTAGTCTGCACTGTATAAAAAATTGTCCAATGAATTATGTTAATGGTAAAACGGTTATATATAGTAAAAATCATCGATATTCAATGAATTTTGCTTGTCATAGATGTATTTTCTCATGAAATATCACATGAAATATCTCATGAAATATCACATCGATTACTTGATTTCTTAAATTTGTCAAATGAGGAGGAGAACAAATATTATGTATGAGCCAGCTACTCTGCCATGAATTGTACATTTCTTATCTCTGATTTTCAAAACTGAGGATATGTATCTTCTCCCAATTCTTTTTAATTTTTAAAAGACTATGTCACCTTTAGAAGGTCATAAAAATCTTACCTTCTCTTCTGAGAGATTGTAACTTCCTTACTTGCATTTGAGAATTTTTTTATGGCATTATTATCTGTGTTTTCTTATCATTTTATCCCCATAAGTATAAAGTATGCTTTAGTTTCATTTTTTTTTGTCACATACCAGTGGAGGAAAGAAACCAAATTTTCTTTGATTATTAATCATTGTTTTTTAGTTATTTAGATATATTATTCTGGATTGTTTTGGTCTTTAATATTTTTCTTAGACAAGTATCCTTTCCTTATATATGAAATTATCAATCACATGGTACTCAATTATTTTCTGATTAACCTTTACAATATTAGTTGTATTAAATACTTGGCTTTTAAAAGCCATTGAAATCTGTGTCTGCCAGCACAATTCAGTATCTCATTTTAGAAAGCATGCCTATTTTTTTTCTTTGTTTTTTTGGGGGAAGGGTATGATTTCTGTCAATCTTAATTTCCTCCCATTTCTCCTACCCATGTAGCATTGCTTTTTATTGAATGAATTGACGCTTTTGTTAGGTGTGTATGAATTACGGCTATTAATACTTTAGGTTGTATTCCAGATAAATTTTTAAGTATGGCACTTTCAATAGGAATTTTAGTTCCCGTTAGTCCATCGAACAACTTAAGACCCAGTGTTCCTTGAATGAGTACATTTTTTAAGATTGGTTTTTTTCCCACTGAATTCCTGAGTCCCTTCTTAACTAAGACTAGATTTTCCTTGAAATATGTGTGTGTGTGCCATGTGAAAAAATAAAGGTCAATTTGTTCCTTGTTGCTTTTGTAAGAACTGGGCCATACTTCAATTACTCTATTAATTAAACCATTTATATTAAATGTACTGGTTTTGGTCAAAATTAACTTAGAAATTTTTAGTAAGTAGGTGAGTATTTTATGAGAGTGCCATTTCTTTTCCAGAGTTCTTGTAGTCTCCCAAAATGCATCTCATAACACTTAACTAGTCTGTAAAGGTGAAAGAATTACATTGGTTCCATTTATAAATTATTCAGAATACTGTAGTTTGTCAATTTCCTTGGACAATCTGTGTTATTTGATGGATAACTTATTAGTTTTTGCCACTTGATTTTTAAAACAGTTTTTCTTAGCTTTGGTAGGGCACTAATATTAAAGGACTTTTTAAGCCTCATAATCTTTGTGATTTTTTTTTTAAACAGATATAGAAACTCTGATTTTAGATGATAGTGAAGATGAGAATGCTTTATCAATTTTCGAGACCAGTTGTCACTCAGGATCACCAAAGAAACAGTCATCAGCTGCTGCTGTACATAAACCTTACCTTCATTTTACAATGTAAGCAATTTATATCATTGATTTCAATTTATATTGAAATTTCTTTCAATTTAGAGTGATTTTTACTACTTTATAGTTAGAATTACAGTATATTTTTACTTATGGTTGTAACCTGGAGGACTTTGTTTTTCTGTTGTTTGGACACAATTCTGGAAAACTTTACTGTGTCTATGTTTTTGTGTGGTAATAAATTGGTTTATTGGTCAACTCAAGATATTTTTTCCTAAAATGATTGTGGGATTTTTTTTTTTTTTTTTTTTAAGTAGAGTAGAAGGAAGGGTTGCCTTCAGAAAGTAAACCCATGTCCCCAATTTTATTGCTTTTTATTTGAACTAAAGTGGACAGAAATAAAATATTTACCATGATCTAGAATATTTTGATTGTAATAAGTTTCATATGATAATTTAGGATTCTAAGGGTACTAAAGAGGTTTTGAATTAGAAATTGCTCAGTAACTAAACAAATAACTTTCTGATTCTCCAAAACCTCATTAGTTTACACTTTCCTAATTTAGATTTTATGTTTTTTCTGTTTACATTTACCTTTGTCTATATTAAAGCAGCTTTTGCTGTGCACTTCAATGGGTAAACAATTTTAGTGCTAATGTAATTTTAAATTAAGAGACTAAATAGTTTTCAAATACTAACAGCGTCATCACTTGCATTTACATAATTATCATGATAGTTAAAGAACCATAATGCTCCAGTCAAGTAGGTCTAATAGGACTTTTATTAGAAGACACTGGATTGTGTATACTTTTAAGTAATTTTTCTTTAGAGATATTTTGAACACATTTAAGTGTTTAATCAAAGTTTTTCCCATGTAGATTTTGGTGAAATGTTAATTTGATTATTTGCATTGATAACCCTTCCTTGTTTTTTGGTTTTTGAAATGAGACTAAATTACTTTAATTTACTCTTTAACAGCAAGCTCTTCTATTAGAAACTTTTTTCTTCACTCCAGAGCCTTTCTTTTATGCCCTCTGGGAAGTTTTCTTAAACTGTTTCAGTGATTTTACAGATCTGTTTATTAATGGCTAAGGGAAAACCAAATAATCATTTTTTTCTGACTTTCACCTGGCTAGCCTGTGTGCCATGTGTGTGCTGTTTGTTTTGACAATTTTAGTTATTTGAATTGAAATACATAGTAGGAGCTAAGAAACTATCAATTTTTCAATAAGAACATTCTGTTACTGATTTAATGTATATCAGTGGTATGGCTTATTTTGGTTGGCTTAGCCTTTTTCAAGGAATTGGTTTAATTTTAACCTCTTTTACATACGCTTTTCTAGTTCATTGCTTTGACTTTAATAGTGAGACAGCTATATCCTAGAATGAGCTGTTTTTTAAAGATGTTTTGATAAATTATTTATTTATTCACTCATTCTGCCATTTTTTTTTTTTTTTTACCCTGTGCCAGGCATTGTACTAGGTGCTCGAAGCATGAATAAGATATAACATAGTTCTTACTCTGGAAGAGTTCTTGTTCTTGGGGGTGACAAACATTGTGATATGGCTAAAGTGTTATGAAAGCAGAACTAAGAAGCTTCCACAGGGAAGTCCAGGAATGCTTCACAGAAAAAATGGTGACATTTGCTGTCCTTTTGAGTATGAAGGTATAGGAGTTAGCATTTGTTGCTCATTACAAACTAGACATGTGGTAGGTATATAAAGCTGGGGCTTCGTATATAGTAATACATATAGGCCTCTCAACAGTCATTAGCATTTGTGGTATCATCATTTTATAGATGAGGAAACTGAGATACAAAGAAGTTAAGTAAATTGCCCATGATCATGCTGCTAGTAGGGGGCAGACTTGGTACTGTTTGTTTCCTGGGATCATATTCTTTCTCTTGTACTATGTGGTTTCCAAATTGATTTCTGAGCTTAATAGGTAGATAGGGTTTTTTAGGGTAGGTTGGATGATACGATTTTTCACACTTTCCAAAGAAGCATTTACTTTAGAACATAAGCCTTTAATGAGGACTACACATGTATTTTGTTGTTGTTGATTTGGTTTGGTTTGGCTTTTTTGTTCAAGCAACATGTGTTAGCATGCCAGATTAATACATAAAAGATTCTAGACAAGTAGAAAGCATGACTTTAATGCTGGTGTCAGTAACACTAGTTTGGGCATTGATGGTAGGTTTCTTTTTCTGGGAATAGTTTCCTAAAACAGTGTTGCAACCTTTTCTTTAGATTTAAGATGAAATAGAAGTCAAGCTATTTAAGGCCTGTCAATCTGGTAGAGAACCCTTATGCTGGAAGATAAGTTTTCTTTCTTATTGTATATTACCATAAGGGGATTAGAAACAGAACTTTTTAAGGTTTTCCAAATGAAAGTAGCTTTGTTTTTTCTGATTAGAAAGATGATATACTCTGTAGAAAATTCAAATAAAAAAGAAGAGCATAAAGAAGAAAGTAAAAATTAAAGCCCAAGCACCTGAAGGTAATATGTGTTAACATTTTGGTGACCACACTTCCATATTCTCTGTATCCATATAGACAGACCCATATATTATCTTATACAAATTATATTCTCCTGTAAGGTTGTTAATGTAACTTGCTTTCCCCCCCACTATGTTGGGAATATTATTTCATGTCAGTATATGTTTAATGTCATTCTTTTAAAATAGCTGCATAGTATATTTTTTGGATGTTTCATAATTTATATAACCTTATTGATAAAAATTGAAATTTCCAGTTTTCCTCTTTTATAAACAGTGCTGTGATAGACATCTTTCTAAGTATACATCTTTATAACATTTTCTGATTCAGACCTTAAGATAGATTTTAAAAACTGATTGCTGTGTCAAAGTGTGTATACATTTCAAAACCTGATAGAGATTGTTAAATTACCTTCCAGAAAGGTTGTACCAATTTACATTTCATCACTAATATATGAGAGGGTTATTTTTTCTATTCCCTTGTAATTTCTGAGCACTGTTCGTCTTTTAAAATCTTTGCCAACTAGATAGATGAAAATAATATTTTCTTATTTATTTGAATCATTTGCACTTTCATATATTCATTCACTCATATAGATATTTTGTCAAAGTGCCCATCATGTGCCAGATGTTGTCCTAGGTAATTGGAATATGTCAGTGAACCAAATATACTAGGATCCCTGCCCTTACTCAGCTTACATTTTAGATGGAGACGGACAATAAAACAATCAGTATGATAGATAAAATGTTAGAAGATAAGTACTATGGGAAAAAATGTAGAGAACACTAAGAAGTAAGGGAATCTTTGGGAGTGGGATGAATTGCAGAATATCCTTGGATATACATTTTGGCATATATTTGGCATACTTGCCAAATTTAATTTCAGAAAATTGTACTTTTTTCCATTCTCACTATTCATGAGAATACCAATTTTCCCATCATCTATTTGCTAATAACAGTATTCTAATATTTATCAATCTAACAGATAAATGATGTTTCTCAATATTTTCATTATTTTTCATCTTTGTTAGTAACTACCAAATCTTTCTCAAGCCTAGATCACTCTTGAGCTTTAAACTTTGTCCAGTTGCCTGTCACCCTTTGTTGTCACAGATCTTTCGGTATATGCTGGCTTGTGTCTTTCCTTCTCTTCCCATGAGTCCTATGAGCTACCATCCATTCAGTTGTCCCAGCTAGAATTCGACATCATTCTCAACTCTTTCCTCTTTCTTCCCTTCTATATCTAGTAAATGACCAAGTCCTATGGATTTTTCTTACTAAGTAAGTCTAATTCCAGGCTCTTCCTTCTACCTCCTCTGACACTTCTTGTCTATACTGTTATTAACATCTCATGCCTGGGTTATTATAGCAAACTCCTAACTGGTCACCTTTCCTATTGTTTCGCCTTCTTTCAAAACCCTTTCCTATACTGACATGCTGAGTTAGAGTTGTCATCAAAAGACATGTGTATGCTTATGTCACTTCCCCTGCTTAAGCATCTTAATGCTTCCTCATTGTCTTCAGTGTACATTCCAACTTTTAACGTGGTTTACAGAACCCTTCATAGCCCTTCACAGTCTGATTCTCCTTCCCCCTTCCCCTCCCTTACCCCGGTATCTTTACCCTTACATTACCCTAAAACCTTAAAAGAAGCTGGCTGTAATGAACTATATCCTCTACCCCAAAGGGCCAAGAGGTTTTTTTAGCCTCTGGTCCTTTGTACATCCTGTTTTTATTTCTTGAAATTCATCCTTTCTGCCTTCGATCTGTTGGGTTTGTGCTTTCATAACACTTTTTCAGGAAAGCCATTTATGAGTCTCTGATAGCACCCTGTACTTAAAGACTGCTGCTTATTAATCACACTGAATTATAGTAATTTACTTCCTTTTTCCAATAAATGCACTGAGTTATGAGCTCTATGATAACAGTGGTATTGTTGGATACCATGGGCCAAGGCATTCAACATAGGAAGCATTCTAAAATTGTTGAATGAACATTTTTTAAGAAGTTATTTATTTCTATTTTCTTTTTGAATTGTCTACATTCTTTGTATAAGAAGGTATTTTTTGTTAAAATACTGTCATATAAGCTCTTTATGCATTAAGAACCAATCCTATTAATGGCAAATTTAATTGTCTCATTTGAGTGTTTGCCATTTGGTTCAGATTGTAATTTTTGAGTAACAAAAGCTTTTAGATTTTTATGAATTAAAAATACATGAGGGCTTTCCTGGTGGCGCAGTGGTTGAGAGTCCACCTGCCGATGCAGGGGACACGGGTTCGTGCCCCGGTCCGGGAAGATCCCACATGCCGCGGAGCGGCTGGTCCCGTGAGCCATGGCCGCTGAGCCTGCGCGTCCGGAACCTGTGCTCCGCAACGGGAGAGGCCACAACAGTGAGAGGCCCGCGTACCCCCCCCAAAAAAGAAAAAAAAACAAAAAACATGAATCTTTTGTTTTTTTTTGTTTCTGTGTTAGAATTCATTTTGTTTTTTGAAATGAGGATCTGAATCCTCCCTATTTTTTTAATAGATTTATTTATTTAATTAAGTAATTTAGTTTTTGGCTGCATTGGGTTGCTGTGCGCGGGCTTTCTCTAGTTGCGGCAAGTGGGGGCTACTCTTCGTTTTGGTGCGAGGGCATCTCATTGTGATGGCTTCTCTTTTTGTGGAGTACAGGCTCTAGGCACGCAGGCTTCAGGAGATCTGGCATGTGGGCTTCAGTAGTTGTGGCTTGCAGGCTCTAGAGCGCAGGCTCAGTAGTTGTGGCACACGGGCTTAGTTGCTCTGCGGCATGTGGGATCTTCCTGGACCAGGGATCGAACCCGTGTCCCCTGCATTGGCAGGCGGATTCTTAACCACTGCGCCACCAGGGAAACCCCCTCCCTATTTTAAAACAATACTTGTGTTATAATTCATCTCTGTTCCATTTATTTTTATGCTTATTATCTTATATAAAATTCTTTCAATTACTATGATTTGTTTCCTGGGCTGCTATGTACCACTGATCTGTGTTTCTTTTCTTTGGTGTATTCTTCATTCTATTATTCTGTTCTGTAATATGTATCAGTATAAAGTAGGGCGCATCTTAACTTTGTGTTTTAGAACCTGGACTTGGCAGTTATATGGACACCCAGTTGTATAATCTTATACCTAACCCCTCTTAGCCTTGGGTTCTTTATCTATTCAGTAAGAGGAAACTTATGTATTTCATAGAATTGTTAAGAAAATTAAACAAGAAGTGTGTATGAAGTGCTAATTACTAAAACAGGTTTAAATGTTCTGAAATTGGAGCTAGCACACTTATCTAAAATTTTCTTGATGTTAGCACACTTATCCAAAATTTTCTTGATGTTCTTTTTCTTTAATTTAAAAAAAAATTTATTTATTTGGCTGCGTTGGGTCTTAGTTGAGGCATGCAGGATCTTTAGTTGCGGCATGCGGGATCTTTTAGTTGTGGCATGCAAACTCTTAGTTGCGGCATGTGGGATCTAGTTTCTGACCAGGGATGGAACCTAGCCCTCCTGCATTGGGAGTGTAGAGTCTTAGCCACTGGACCACCAGGGAAGTCCCCTTGATGTTCTTACTTGATTATTTTTTCAGATAATGTTGCAAATAAGTTTAAATCTACCCCCCCCGCCCCCCCCGCTCAAATCTTTTTTAAGATTTTGATTTGCATTTTTAAAATCTATAAAATAAAATACTATAAACCAACCATATGTATATAGTTAACTATAGCTAGGTATAAATGCATAGGAAGAATTGACATCTATATTCAGGCTCATGATGTATTCTATATAGTTTCATACCTCTCTCCTTAAGATTATTTAATATTGTTTATCATTTGTATTTTTGCAGTTGTGAATAGAATCTTCCTTCCTTTTTTATATTGGTTATTGATGGTGTTTAGGAAAATCTTTTGGTTTTTCTATTTCCATCTTCAGTCTTGTTATTTTGCTGGTAGACTATGGCAGTCATCAGTTGATTCTCTTGGATTTTCTAGTGTATAATCATGTTCTTTACAAGTAACAGTGTTTGTTCAATTTCTTTCCGTTAGTTCCATTTTTAAATTTGCTTTATTCTTATTGCATTGCTTAGAATTTACTGCATTATCTATAGTGATATTAGATAAACTTTTTTCATTTATCTTTTTTTTTTTTTTTTTTTTTGTGCTACGCGGGCCTCCCACTGCTGTGGCCTCTCCCGTTGCGGAGCACAGGCTCCGGACGCGCAGGCTCAGCGGCCATGGCTCACAGGCCCAGCCGCTCCGCAGCACGTGGGATCCTCCCGGACCGGGGCACGAACCCATGTCCCCTGCATCGGCAGGCGGACTCTCAACCACTGTGCCACCAGGGAAGCCCCTCGTTTATCTTTTTAATGGTGCTGTAGAATCTTGAAAATACTGATTGAGTTTGTTTTAATATGTTATCCTAAATTTGCCTTCTCTGGTGTAGGGCTTTAGATATCGTATATTAGGATAAGAACAGTTAAGTTTTTTTGGCCTAGAAACAAAATTGCTGCCAGTGAAGGAGTCCTACTTTTTTTTTTTCCTATTTTAAAAACTGTGGTAAAATGTACAATAGATAGCTAGTGGGAAGCAGCCGCATAGCACAGGGGGAGATCAGCTCGGTGCTTTGTGACCACCTAGAGGGGTGGGATAGGGAGGGTGGGAGGGAGGGAGATGCAAGGGGGAAGAGATATGGGGATATATGTATATGTATAACTGATTCATTTTGTTATAAAGCAGAAACTAACACAGCATTGTAAAGCAATTATACTCCAATAAAGATGTTAAAAAAAACTGTGATAAAATATTTATAAAATTTACCATTTTAACCATTAAAAAAAAGAAGTCCTACTTTTTTTTTTTTTTTTTTTTTTTTGCGGCACGCGGCCCTCTCACTGTTGTGGCCTCTCCCGTTGCGGAGCACAGGCTCCGGATGCGCAGGCTCGGCGGCCGTGGCTCACGGGCCCAGCCGCTCCACGGCATGTGGGATCCTCCCGAACCGGGGCACGAACCCGTGTCCCCTGCATCGGCAGGCAGACTCTCAACCACTGCGCCACCAGGGAAGCCCAGAAGTCCTACATTTTGAGTAATCTTTAGATGTACCTCTTTGTTGGAGAAGTGGAATTCTTAACATTTGACCTGGGTTAATTAATAACTAAATCATACTTACTGTCTGAAGCATTTTCCATGTTAATATATGTGGTATGATAGGATGAACTTTCTTTTAGGATGGATTTTTATACTTTTATGTCTTGGTATTAATATGGCCAGAGAGATCAGTATTTTAAAACTGTAATTATTTAAAAAATGCTTTGCTGTACTTAAAAAAATGAGAGAGGTTAAAAAAAAGTTCTGTTAATTTGGCATTACATTCTTTTATGTAAATATTTTCCTAATATTTTATTTTGGTCTTTAGAGTGTATGGTTTTGAAATAATTATTATGTCTTACGTTTATTGCAGGTCACCATATCATCAGCCAACCTCTTACAGGCCAAGACTATTGCTGTCTGGAGAACGAGGCTCAGGTCAAACTTCTCACCTTGCTCCAGCACTTTTGCACACTCTAGAAAAATTCTCTGTGCACAGACTAGATCTCCCAGCACTTTATTCAGTTAGTGCCAAAACACCTGAAGAATCATGTGCACAGGTAGGTTTGTACTGTATCAAAGTACTTCCTACTTTCTTATTGTTTATATCTCGGTAGTGATTATAGATAAAATTTTTTCAAAGAACAGTAATATGAATATTAACTTTTTGTTGGTTATTCATTAACATTCTAATATTAAGGCAGAGGATTCTGTTGATATTTTAAAGTGAGCTCATTGTTTTTCCCATGATACTTCATTCTTCTCTGAAATTTTAATAATCCAATTTCTTGTATTAAAGGTTCATTTCATTGAACAGTGTAGAAAGGGAGCTTCTTTTTGCCTTTTACTGACCCTTTTTTCAGGGCCTCTTTAGACTTCTATCTGTACTTACAGCCTTATCGTAGTAAGGGAAATGATATCCACTTTGAGAATGCCAGGATTTAAAATTAATATAGAAAAGTGATAGCAGTTTTAAAATTATATACATTTGTATCAATAATGAAGTGTGTTTGATATTTGATTTTCAACTACTTTATATTTGCTAGCTTGTGAAGCAAAATTATAGTGGGGCTGTTTATATTTCTTGACGTTTTAATATATAACTGTGAATTTATTATAAGTGTGTCATGTTGGAACTAGAGGCTAAGGGAATAAGTTTTTTGAATCAAGAGACCATGTCTTCACCATTTCTGTGTCTCTGACACAGTGCCCAGCTCATAGTAAGTACTCATTAAGTGTTTGAATGTCACTTTCTACTTTGATATTTAGCCTACTTTTAGAGATTAGATGGCTGGAGTAGTAACACTTAAGAGCACTGCACACAGTTTTGTTTTTTCAGTTATAGTTTATAAATATTTAATACATAAACTATCTAATTGAAAACCGTTCTGTACCTTGTAGCATGAAATAGAGTTTTTTAAACAGTTCATAGTGTCAGTTTTATTTCTCTTTTATTTACAATTCTTTGGGTATGAACATCCTAGCAGTACTTCACTACTTCTAAAGCCCTATTTAAAGTTTTTTTTTCCAAAACCCATGGCCTGCCTAAAAAACTATATACCTGTAATTTTCTCCAAGTTTTATACATTTAATTTAGCCTGGCTGTGAGTGTTTTACAATAGTGTTGATTTATATGTTTGCTTGTATTTTTCCTTTTTAGTGAGACAAAATTATTGCAGTTTTTATGCAAGTAAGAGAATTACTTGGTACCATTTAAAATAAATCCTGGTGATTTACTAGGAAAATATAAATTAACAAGGTTGACTTCAGAGGAGAGAGGATCTAAATAGACAGTAGTTGTGGAAGAAGAAATTGAGTGTCAAAAAGCACTAAATCCAAACAGTTTCACAGGTGAATTCTTTTAATCTTAAAGGATAAGATTATTTTGATGCCAGTTAAACTTTTCCAAAGCATAGAAAAAGAAGGAAAGATGTGAAATCAAAAAAAAGAGTGATGCTAAACCTTTGAAAGAAATACAAAGAAAATTGTAGTCTAATCTCACTTAGACAGTGGTCATAAAGTAAATATTACAAATGGAATCTAGTAGCACATTGAAAGAGTAATATACCATCACTAAGGCATGCAAAATTGATTCACTTACATGTGAGATATATAAATATTGGAATGAACACACTGAAGTTGTAAATATTTGCCTATGATATGATTGTAGTATTAACTGAAAAACGGTTAGGGCCAATAAGAGAATTCTGTAAGGCAGACAATTTCAAAGTTAATGTTATAAAATCAATAGTTCCCTTTTATACAAACGATAACAAGTTAGAAATATGGTTGACCCTTGAACAATGCGGGTTTGAACTGCACGGGTCCACTTATACATGGATATTCTTAAGCAGTAAATACAGTACTACAAGGTCCATGGTTGGTTGAACCTGTGGATGCAGAGAACCTGCAAATCTAGAGGGCCTGACTATAAATTATACACAGATTAACCCCTGCCTTGTTCAAGGGTCAACTGTGTAATGGAAGAAGAGGTCCCATTTAAAATAGCCACTAAGTTTACCTAGGAATTAACTTAAACAATTAATTTGCATGGCCTAAAAGAAGAAAGCTAAAAAGTCACTTGAGGACAGTTGAATAAGTGAAAGACACACCTTGTTTTGTTTTGTTTTTGTTTTTGTTTTAATTTTTGTGGTACGTGGGCCTCTCACTGTTGTGGCCTCTCCCGTTGTGGAGCACAGGCTCTGGATGCGCAGGCTCAGCAGCCATGGCTCACGGGCCCAGCCGCTCCGCGGCATGTGGGATCTTCGCGGACTGGGGCACGAACCCGTGTCCCCTGCATCGGCAGGCAGACTCTCAACCACTGAGCCACCAGGGAAGCCCCCACACCTTGTTTTTAATTACTGTAATTCAGAGTGTAGACTCAAGTCATATTGCACAGATTAAAATCTCAGCTACTTGTGTATTGGTCGTGGCCTTGGACAAGTTGCTTAACCTGTTTGAGCCTTAATTTTCTCGTCTATGAAATGAAGATAATGATACCACATAAGATTACTGTGATTATTAAAACAAGCTCATCCAATAGTCTTGGCATACAGTACTCAACAATGACAGCTATCATCATGTTTATCACTACTGCTGCAGCTCCTTTCACAACTAATGGCTGGTAAGACTCAACATTGGATAGCTATGAGTTCTTTTCTAAATTAATCTATAAATTAAGTGCAATTATAATTATAATCCCTCCAAATTTAAGAGGAGATGTTAAAAAAAGGCTCTTTGTTTCCTCTAGAAAATAAATAAGAGCATAGCAAGGAGAATTCTAGAGAAAAAAGTGTAATGAGGATTCCCTACCAGATGTTTACACATGTAATAGACCTGTGGTAATAAAGTATTTGTACCCATGCAGGGATAGACAAAACAATAGAACAAAAGTGAGAAATCATGCTTAGGCCTGTGTAGAAATAGAATTTAGTATCTGATGATGTTGAGTATATGATGATGATGATGACATTTGATATCATGTAATAGATGGATTATTTAATAAATAGTCTTAGAAAACTGGCTGGCTCTATGAAGGGAATAAGAAAAAACAAAACTGGATTTCCTACCTTTTTCTTTAGCCCCAAAATAAATTCTAGATTGTCAGTGGAACTATAAAAGTGTTAGGATAATTCACAAGGTCAGTATATTATCTTGGACATGAGAAAGTATTTAATTTCAAGGCAATGAACGGAAGCCAGGAAACATAAAGATAAGAACAAATTCGACTTTATAAAATTTTAAATTACACATGACAAGAAACTTTCTTTAAGTAAGATTAATAGACATAACCTGGTAAAAATTTGTATTTGCAACACATGTCAAGGACAAGTTCCTTACTATACAAAGAAATATTAAAATCAGGAAGAAAAAAGAATAACAACCTAATAAAAGAATTGGCAAAATAGGAGCATGACATTTATAGGGAGAAAAAAGTAGCAAAAGCAACCAATAAAAATTTGAAAAGATTCTTTACCTTACTTATAAGTGAAAAAAAAAGAGAAGCATATTAAAGCAGGAAGATGCTATTTTAAAACAACTATCAGGCTTGTAAAAATGAAAAGCTTGATAAACCTAATATTGGAGATATGGGTGCTCATACTTGGTTAGTGGAAATGTAAATTTATTTATTGATTTTGGAGTGTAGTTTGGAACTATCTTTTAAACTTTCAAGTATCTTTTGACCCAGGAATTTTACATTAAAAAACATTTCCTAAGGGAAAAAAAATGTCATGAAGAACCTAGGGGTAAGACAGGAACAAAGACACAGACCTACTAGAGAATGGACTTGAGGATATGGGGAGGGGGAAGGGTAAGCTGTGACAAAGTGAGAGAGTGGCATGGACATATATACACTACCAAACGTAAAATAGATGGCTAGTGGGAAGCAGCCGCATAGCACAGGGAGATCAGCTCGGTGCTTTGTGACCACCTAGAGGGGTGGGATAGGGAGGGTGGGAGGGATGGAGACGCAAGAGGGAAGACATATGGGAACATATGTATATGTATAACTGATTCACTTTGTTATACAGCAGAAACTAACACACCATTGTAAAGCAATTATACTCCAATAAAGATGTAAAAAAAAAAAAACGCTTGTTGTTCAAAAAACAAAAAAAATTTCCTAAAGATATATTAGCTATAAGTATTCACTGCTGAATGTACAAGGTTATTCATCAAAACATTGTGTGTAGAATTACCAAACAAAATAAGACGAAAAGAAACAAACTAAATGTCCATTTTATGGTGGACTGGCTAAAATATAGTAACAAAGGAATACTAGGAAGTCATTAACAAGAATGAGGTAGATTTATGTAGGCTGATATGGAAAGGTGAAGGAGATACTAGTGAAAAAGCAAGTTGTAAATCTAAGTATGATCTTCATGTAAAAAAAAAACTTAAAAATATATGTTCATGTTTATATATAAGTAGAAATATTATCCAAGAATACTCCCCAAAAACTGTTAATAATCTTTGTTTTGGCTTGGGGGAAGGAATTTGGAGGATTTGGGGAATGGATAAACTTTGTGATTTTAGTTTATACTCTGCTCTATGGTTTAGAATTTTTTGTTTCCTTTTACATGTATACTTGACAGTATCAAACAAACTGAAAGATAAAATCACTTTGAAAGAGGAACATTCTGTCTATAGTTGTTCCTTATGGCTAATGTGTGTGTATATTCACAAACACAATACTGGCTTAATGTTAGGTAAGGAAATATGAAGCACTGTAGTAAACTATGTTGATCTTATTGGAATCCTGGGATTTTTTTTTTCTCTGAATCCTACTTGGCATCATTGGGCTAAATTTGAATTCTGACTGCATGTTCTTTGGTCTCTTTCACATATCTTGGCTTTTACTACTTTTCTGTTATGTTGGTGAGGAGGTTGGAGAGAAGTGTCGCTTGGTGGTGGGAAGCAACAAAAACCCTCCATTTATTGTTTTGGTTGTGTTACATTGCATCTAGTATGTCAAGACATCTCATCTTCTCTGCTTCCACCTGTGAGCTTCTGGGTTGGAAGTAGGGCTTATTCTTAAGTGACCACCACCTGGATGTCTAATCTAACAAGGCACTGAGACAGAATTTTGTAGTCATGGAAGCTGAAGCTCAGACTTTCTCTGAACACTGACCAGAGACCATGTAAACTGTCACGGTTAATCCCTGATTGTTTGTATTTTAAGTGCATATTAAAAATTATTTATTATAACATAATACTGTCTTTTCTGGAAAATTCTTCAAAAAGAGGCTATTATATAATGAAACTGAGGAATTTTTTCTTAATTTGTAGAGATTGGTAAGCCTGGGTATAACTAGGTATAAAAGTCCTAGGGAGGAGAGCACATAAGTCAGGTGCTGAAATGCTGGAAAGATAAAAAAAAAACCCTTCTTTCTATCCTTCTGTTCTGTATTCCCTTTCTTTTCTTCCCTTTTGCTTTACTTCTCTTTGTAGCTAATCCTTCTATAGGTAGAATCCTCTCTAAATAGATGTGGAATATAAGGGTTTGGTCTGTGGCAAGTTATTCTTCTGTGATTTTCTTTTCCCCTGCCTCTAAGATATGTGATATAAATTAAGTTGGGTTATTTAATAGTGTAACATGAACACGAAAGGTAGTTTTAAAGGAAAGAAGTCTTAAATCACCTTTAAAGATCTGTATTTATGTGTGTGATAAGATGAAAAGGGGGGAAGGGCCCTACTTCATATTTCTTTATGCCATGGGGACCGTGTTTAATTCTATGCCATTCTTTAAAACATCCACACACAAGCAGATATATGACAAAGAACTGTTTCTTCTTCTGAATGCCCCAGCTATTGAGTAATATTATCAGTTGCATGAAAAATGGTAGAGGAGTTAGTGACTGCTGTAGGGTTTTCTCATTGTTTCTTTCTTACTTTCTTTTTTTTTAAAATCTTTATTTAGTTATTTGACTGCGCCGGGTCTTTAGTTGTGGCATGCAGGATCTTTGTTGATGTGTGTGGGATCTTTTAGTTGTGGCATGCGAACTCTAAGTTGCAGCATGTGGGATCTAGTTCCCTGACCAGGGGTTGAACGCAGGCCCCCTGCATTGGGAGCGCGGAGTCTTAGCCACTGGACCACCAGGGAAGTCCCTCATTGTTTCTTAAAATTTAATGAGCATGAGAATCTCCTGGGGGTGCTTATTAAAATTTCTGATTCCCTGGCACCACACCCAGAGATTCTGATTCATGAAATTTGGGATAAGCCCAGAAATCTGCACTTCAAACATGCATCCCAGTTGTAACTATTCTAGGTTTTCAGTAAACCACACTTTGAAATATAGTACTTTAGCTGATCACTGGACAGTAGTTCGACATTTATAACTGAAACAATTGCCAGAGTTCATAAAGTAACTCTGTGTGTGCGCATGTGTGTATGTATGTTACTGAGCATTTCATAGTCTTCCAAATGCTCTGGAAGGAGAATGGAAACTGATGTAGCCTGGAAGATTTATGGTTGTCCCAGTAAGTTCACAAGTAATTATTGAACCCTACAACAAAGTCAGAGATGTTAGTATCTGTAGTAAAAGACTTACTGTATTAAAACTCTTAAAAAAAAAAAAAAAGCAACAACTATGAGTCCCCTTACTGACATTTTCATATGTATTTTTTTCCCTCTTGTATTATTTCCACTGCTGATTTAGGAAAAAAGGGATTGATGAGTGTGTTATAGTTAATCTTTTTCATTAATACAGAGTTATGATCGAATTGATAAATTTAAATATGGTCTGTTCAAAGCTTTGGAGTTTGGGTACTATATGGTGTTATGAGTAATTTCACATGGTCAGTAAGGTATTTTTGGGGGTGAAAATTTTAGTATTTTTTGTTCCCTAGAAAGAAATTGTATCTGGAAATTCTCAGGGGAAATCTGTTTTGGTTATGTGGCATTAAGGAATTAATATACTTACCTATGTGTATACTTTGGATGCTCTTGCTTATGAAAAAGGATTTCTGGGTTTCTCCATAACAGTCTGTGTATACTTTGGATACTCTTGTGTTTGTGCATGTGGGTACACATCTGTGTTTTACCATAGCACATTTTTTTTTGAATTGTAAACAAATTAAATTATCCTGGCCCAAATTGTATCACATTTACTGAAATTATTGATGTTTTTAGCAACGAAAATATCAGAAAAGGATTTTGGGTGTTTTTAATTTTCAAGAAATGTTGATTTGTATTAAATCCATTGTTCAGAAACTCTAGTATAGTTGTGTTTTATAACAGGCTGATTTTATATGCTTGTAAAGAAATTGAGCTTTTTATTTCTTGAATCCTGAATCTTCAGATCCCAGACAGTGCCTTCTTTTCACAGAGATGCTCAGTAAATCTTAGGTCAATAGAACATAAATGGAGTAAGTGACAAATATAATAAAGTTATCAGTAATGGAGACATATTATTTATTTTAACAGTTTTGATAGCATGGTTTAAGGAATTAAACTTATTTAAATAGTGCTTTTTAGTTTTTATAAAAATTGAGGACAAATTTAGCCCCCAAGATTTTTCTTTTACCTGTGTTTTATAATTTTAGTACTGTAACATGACCAAGACAAATTCTGGAAATTCATTGATGACAAAAAGTTGTTTTTCTCATATAGCCCCTTTTAGGAAAGTGAAAGCTGTACTGGCTTGGAGGTTTCTGCTTCATGTACCTCTGTATTTAAAATTATTCCAGTTTTCAGTTTTTAATGAAAATGGCTTGTTATAGGCTGTATATTCTTCATTTTTTAAAGATACGGTGAATTTTCACACACTGAACATTTTAATTTGGCATCTAACGTACTGATTTGAAATTTAGCTTTTGAGGTAAGGACCCTTATAAATATAGGTGCAGTTTATATTGTTAGTGCCTCCTTGCATGGATACTTCTAATTTCAGTGGCCTGATTTTTGCCTTTCATATCATTAATATTCAGAGAAAGTAGTTTTTGATATTTTTTAAATAAAGAAACTTAAAAAAAGTTGTATAAGGGACTATGATGTCTGGGACAAGAAGAGGCCAGAAATATATTGTTTAAAGAATCAAAATGAACATTCACATACACTGGTGTACGTTCATTTTATTTGTGCAAGAGTGCTGGTCATGTCAGAGGTATTTTGAAACGGTTGGTTCAGTAATTTGGCCTACTGTCTTTTTTTCTCTATAACAGTTTTTCTGTTTTCTACTACACCTTGCACATCCACCAATCCAAGACACCCTGTAGGTGAGTATTTTTCTAGTTATCAAATGGCATCACTTGTTCCCAAGACAGTTGCCGCTTCACTAAAACTAGGCTTTATTTTTCTACTATAAGATATCTGGTTAATTGATTTCACAGAGTGTAACTTATTCCATAACTTCAAAAATTACCAGCAAACTGCTGAGGAGCCGATTTTACATTATAGAAAAATCACAATAGGTTTAAACTTTTTTCTGAATTTTTAAATACTATTCTCAGACTCTATTCTTTTTTGAAATTTCATTTCAAAAACAGGAGAATTAGGACGGCTTGGCTATTTAAAGAAAATATGAAAGTTTATTTTAATATTCTGAGATAACATGGGGTAAGGAATTAAAAAAGGAAACTTGTTTTAGTAGTATTTTTAAATTTTTCTGGAAATTAAGGATGTTTTTCCTTTAAAGGCTTCAGAGAAAATTTTGAAAATATTCCCTGGCTATTGGTATTGCATATAGTTAGATTAATTCTCAGTCCATGTAATTATATATTCATGGACCAGAAAGGCAGAGCCTTTTTATTTTTCTATATTTGTCTTAGACTTTTTTCCTGATTTTTTTTCCCCCTCTAGGTTTTCAAATATAATTTCAAAAGGTTTACTTATAAAGATACTTTCCTAAAGTCTTTGAAAATAAAAAGGTTACTAGAGTATCATTATCATGTTCAGTTTGCTAATTTTGAGAGGTTTGGATGAGAAAAGGAAAGAAATAGAAAAAAACCCCTTATGTATCTAGTTCAGCCTTGCAGATAAGTTTAAAACACCTACAGTATTGCATTGTTTAACTTCTGGCTCTGTAAAGTTTTTTATTTATTATCACTTAACCTTCTGTTGCTTTGCCCATACTGTGATATTTGCTAGCAGCTAGATGTTCTCAACACGTATAGAAAACCTAACCTACAAATACTAGACTGCAAGGCAGTATTTCATTTTTTAAAAAAGGCATGTTGTCTCATCTCTCCCTGGGCATGTGGTAACTTGCATGGCTGAATTAGGGTAGGTAGTTTTGTGAGGTTTCTCAGTAAGCTGTGTAGTTTGTTACTCTTTTTCATATAATCACCTTTCTCTCCCTGCTGACTTTCCCTAGTTTTATCAGCAACAGGTGTTGGTCAGTGTCTTCCACATACCATGCCTGATTTGGGTGGCATGTAATAAAAACTTTTTTTTTTTTTTGGAATCAAATGCCTCTCTTGCCTTTGTGCTCCTGTGTGGTTCCTTCCTTTTGCCAATATTTATGCTTGTTTTTCTCTTATGAATCTTCTACATGAACTTTGGAAAACAGTAATCCTTGGATTTTCAAGATCCAGGATAAGAGGGTGCGTGTTTGCAGAAAAGGTCAAAATTTGAGAGTCCTGAAGGAGTTGTACTGTACAACTGTTCTGGATTGGTGGATATGCAAATATTAAAGGAAGGGAAGGAGCAAATGTTACTTTTGATGTGAGTGATCATAACATCTACATTTCCGATTTGGGGGAAAATTTTATTTGAGTATCTTTCATCTGGCTTATTATTAAATTGGCAGTACATTTTATTTTACACAGGAGATTTAAAGCTATATAAAATATAGTATTTAAAAAATTCATGCAAGTGGTAGGCTTACTCTTTAAAGAAAAACAATCCTTTTGAATTTTAGGAATGTTTCTGATAATCCTAATCATTTAAATTATTTGATTCTTATTTCTGTATCTTGTACATTATATAGGTTAATTGAAATGTTTAAGAGAAAATAGTAGAGAATTTTGGAAGTAGAGTTCTCAAATTAAATTGAAGAAAGATAGTCATTTTTAACTTATTCTTACGCTCGTTAAAAGTATTTAAGAGATGTCATAATAATCTGTGAGAATTTGTTGATGGGCTGTTGAGCTGTTGTTGACTCTTCTGTAAAGGTCAGTAGTTCTGTTTGACAACTTATTAATAGCCAACCTGGTCTTTATTGGCATGTGTTGGCAGATTGTGACTGAAGCTATGGTTAAGACTCTTTTTAACACCTGAGGGAACTTTATTTTCTATTTTCTGAAGTGGGAGTATCTCATAGCTTTTAGCTAATGTATTTATTGTTCTTTAGACATTAAGGGTATTTTGTGACTATTTTATAGAAGATTGAATTAAGATAATGGGAGGTAAACAAGTGGTTCAGCAGGTAGTTCATTAATTTTAAGCTCTAGGGTGGTACATCTTGGTTAAAATATTTATTTAATTCATATGTTGAGTGATTTTAGCCAATGTGCACGAACATGTAAGCTATGTCTCTTTTTCTTCTTTGTGCTTCCTGATAATCACTCTTAAGTGGGTGACATATAGGTACATGCTTATCTCTTTATTTGCAGCATATTTTATAGTGGTATTTTGCTTTATTTATATGATAGATAAGTGGAACAATTTGATGCCTTTATACTATTAGTATATACTGAATAGGAATAATAAAATAACAAAAAAATACTCCTTTTCTTAGGTGGGGTAAGGGTAGATAGAAGCTGTATGTATGGCTTTTGCATATCTTGAACAGCTTAAATACTGGGGCTGAAAGTAATTATAGTAACAGGCCTGACACATTTAGTGTATTTGGGGGTTACTGTATAGACTTTAGAATAATATCTATTTGAATTTTTGATGCCAGTTCTTTCCTTAATTAGATTTTTCGTGAAGCTCGAAGAACAGTACCTAGTATTGTTTACATGCCTCACATTGGTGATTGGTGGGAAGCTGTCAGTGAAACTGTGAGAGCAACTTTTCTGACTTTGCTACAAGATATACCGTCATTTTCACCCATATTTTTATTGTCTACCTCTGAAACCATGTACAGTGAACTGCCTGAAGAGGTAAGAATTCATTAAATATTTATCTTTTCTTATTATATGGTTTTAAAATAGTTGATGTAAATTTGGCACATTTTAGTTACTATAAAATCAGTACTGTCAAGGTTCATGCCTTGGTTGTACCATTTATTAGCCATGTGAGTTAAGTTAGTTAACATTTTAAGTTTCAGTTTCTTTTTTTTGGTATGTATTTTGATATATTTCTCAGTGTTGTTGTGAATTTTGAGATAATTCATGCTTAGACCAGACCTCGACATATATAGTACCTACTAAGAAGATCTTAGCTGTATCATCATCAATGCCATTATAATTATCCTTCTCATTCTTATCATCTGTTAGATTATTTGGTGAGATTCGACCTTTCATCACGTTAAGCTGAAGATTATTATGACTGTGCATATTTTTCAAATCTGATATTTAGCGTTTGAATTCAAATCCAACTCAATAGTAAAGATAAAAATCACAGTTTCAGAAAAAAATTAGTAGATCACTCATGTGAATGAAAAAATTAGTAGATCAACTCATGTGAATGAAATTGATTTTTAAGAAATTATTTTAACATTCTGAGCTTACTAGGCTTTGAAATAATCTCCTTTCAAAATGCTTAGAAATATTTTGCCCAGGCAACACAGTTCTTATAAAAAATTTACATGTTTCAAATGCTATAATATAAATCTTGATTACGTAGAATTTTATGATTCAGATTTTTTTTTTACCAAGTTCTTTTGTTGTTTTAGCTCTTATTATCTATCTTATTGCTAAACTGGATTTGTACAACTTACTACTCTTGTTAAGAAAATTATATTAAATGTAGACTAGTTCATTTTTTGCTATTCAGAATCTGATATTATTTGGAGACCATTCAAAATATTTTTTATCACAGGGAGCAATAAAGTTTAGTGGAAAGATGTATGTAGTAAGAGTCAGAAAAACCTTGGTATTGACTTACTTGTCTTTTGATTTTGGGTAAATATTTGAACCTAGAGTAGCTTCAGTTTCCTCACCTATAAAACGTGGATAATAACAGACAGGCTTGTTGGTGTGAGACTATATATGTGAGTTTATTTTGGAAGCTACAGAGCTATAATATGTTTGGTATTATATTAGTATTATAAAGTAAGAATGCACTCGAAATTGATTTAGGAGAGTGGACTGAACCTGGACATAACCTAGGAGCCACTTTAAAAAATTAGATCCTCACTGTCAACTAGTTTTATTATAATTTTATAAAAAATAAAGAAAATTGGGATAATTAAGGGCTCTAGTTAGGAATATATACTTACCTGAAGTTTCCTTATATTGTTTGAAAAATTTGTAAATAAAAGTCTTACTGAACCTGTCTTGATACACAGCAATTTTAATTTTGCCTATTCTTGTTGTCTATTTGCATATGTGATTTTATTGTTTAGTTTTTTAAAAAACTAACATTGCATCTATATATTTTCAATGTTGCTATGTTGTTATAATTTTTAGTGGATCCAAAAAGCCTACTGGTGAGTAGGCTTTTTTCATTATTTGTTTACCAATAACCTTAATTAATAGCTAAAATATTAAAAATTTACAAGCATTGAATCCTGAAATTTCAGCCCCCCCCCCTTTGTCTTCTGTAGTCTTTGCCCTTCTTATAGCAAATAGCTACTAAAGCTATCATGGATATTCACATTTGTGGGTGAAGATTATGGGGTTTTTCTTAGACTACTGATTACATAACATTTTATACTAATTGTCCTTAGGAAAGCCTCCTCTGCCCCCAAGGCTTTCATTTTAATTTCAGCTTTGCCATTAGTATATTGCTTTGTTTAGGTCACAGACTGAAATCGTAGTGAATAATACTTAGCACCTACTGATAAATATTTGGTAAGTGAATGAAAAGCATGGAGAGTTGCAGACTGAGTAACTAGGTTAGCAAGGTGCCAGATCTATGGAAGAAGACATGAAGTAGACAGTGGGTATCAAAAACTAAGTGATTCTAAAAGAAAGAGAGAAATATCCAGTTACTATAGTGTATTTAAGAAAATACAATGGTAAGTTAAAATAACAGTAAGATACAGATTTTAACCTATGAAATAGGCCAAAAAAAAAAGTTGGATAAACTCTCTCCAGGACAGTTCATCGTAATAGATTTAAATATGTCTATTCATTTTAGGTCAGCAATACCATTTATAGGTAAGTAGTTTTTCATAGATAAAAAAGATACAACACAGACAACACAGAAAGTATCATAGCCTTTCTTCATGGACAAACACAAAGATACAGCACAGGCAACACAAAAAGTACAAGAGTATTTATCATAGCCTTTCTTCATCAATTGGAAACTAAATGTCCTAGAGTAGAGGATTGATTATAGTGGATTCCTTCCATGAAATACAATGAGACCATTAAAAATATTGATGTAGAAGACATTTAATGTCATGAAAAGATGTTTGAATGTATTGCTAAAAATTGCAGATATTAAATCAATATATATGGCATTATCTGGGTTTATATAGAAATAATTATATATTAGGTATATAGTCATATATAAAAAACTATATGTAACTATTAATAGAAATGTTAATAGTAATTATCTCTGGGTCTTAAGATTATAGTTATTTTTGTTACCTGTTTTCTAAATCTTCTGTAATAAGTGCTGCTGTTCTCATCAGAAAATAAACTCATTCAGAGATGAAAAGGTTCTCTACTCAATTTTTAAAAACAACACCAAACAAAAAAAATTAGTCATCATGGGACTAATATTAGGGATACAAAAATGTTTTCTTTTTGTGGGACAGAGTGACAACCTCATCTTTTGGAGCCCTTTTAAAATTCTCTTGTAAATGTGTCTTTGTATAGCTCTCCCTTTTTAATCCCAAAGTAAGGCAATGCATTGGGATATTGAGAAAAACATTAGAACTTCTATTCATTTTTATTTTTCATATTATCTTAAAAACGTGTGTGTATGTTTCATAATAGAAATAGTAATATTAGTAGAATAGTACATTTAAGTAAGTATGTATATATACTGGAGGGAGTATTTTTTTAAATTAATTCATTAATTTATTTTTGGCTGCATTGGGTCTTCATTGCTGCGTGCCAGCTTTTCTCTAGTTGCAGAGAACGGGGGCTACTTTTCTTTGCGGTGCACGGTCTTCTCATTGCGGTGGCTTCTCTTGTTGCGGAGCATGGGCTGTAGGGGCGTGGGCTTCAATAGTTGTGATGCACAGGCTTAGTTGCTCTGCGGCATGTGGAATCTTCCTGGAGCAGGGCTCAAACCCGTGTCCCCTGCATTGGCAGGCGGATTCTTAACCACTGCGCTACCAGGGAAGTTCTTTTTTTTTTTTTTTTTTTAAAGTATCATTTATTGAGTTTGATATGCACAAGTGTCAAGTCTGGAGGTAGTATTTTCAAATTTTTTTACTGATGAGGTGTTTCATAACAAAACAAAACAAAACAAAACATTGGAAATCATTGTTCTAGACCAGCTGTTATCAAAGTGTGATCCAAGGACCCTTGTGGGCCCCACAAGACTTTCAGAGGTTTGTCACATTCGTCTTTTTTGTATTTTGCAACTATGTATCTTCTTGAATATGGGTTTTTTTCATGTATACCAATCAGAGCAACATTACTGTAACAGATTGAATGCAGAGGCAGAAAATGAGAATCCAGTTGTCTTTTTTTTCTTTTTATAAATTTATTATTTATTTTTGGCTGCATCGGGTCTTTGTTTCTTTGCCCCTTGGAGGGAGGGGGTGCTGGGGGGACTACTTTACATTGCGGTTGCGCGGGCTTCTCGTTGCAGTGGCTTCTCTTGCTTAGGAGCACGGGCTCTAGGCGCGCGAGCTTCAGAAGTTGTGGCTCCCGGGCTTAGTTGCTCCTCTGCATGTGGGATCTTCCCTGATCAGGGCTTGAACCTGTGTCCCCTGCACTGGCAGGCGGATTCTTAACCACTGCGCCACCAGGGAAGCCCCAGTTGTCTTTTATTAAGCCAGACATAAGAGAGATTTGAAGAAATGTAAAACAGTGCCACTTTTCTCACTAAATTTTTTTAATATATATAATGTTTTATATTTTGGAAAAATATGTCTTTCAAAAGAATATATATATGTTTTACATTTATTTTATTGAAGTATAGTTGATTTACAGTATTGTGTTAATTTCTGCTGTACAGCAAAGTGATTCAGTTATACATATATACATTCTTTTTCATATTCTTTTCCATTATGCTTTATCACAGGATATTGAATATAGTTCCCTGTGCTATACAGTAGGACCTTGTTGTTTATACATTCTTTTTTAAAAAATAAATTTATTTTATTTATTTATTTTTGGCTGCATCGGGTCTTCATTGCTGCACGTGGGCCCTCTCTGGTTGCGGCAAGCAGGGGTCACTCTTCGCCGCAGTGCGCAGGCTTCTCATTGCAGTGGCCTCTCCTGTTGCAGAGCACGGGCTCCTGGCGTGTGGGCTTCAGTAGTTGTGGCATGCGGGCTCAGCAGTTGTGGCTCGCGTGCTCTAGAGCGCAGGCTCAGCAGTTGTGGTGCATGGGCTTAGTTGCTCCGCAGCGTGTGGGATCTTCCCGGACCAGGGCTCGAACCCATGTCCCCTGCATTGGCAGGTGGACTCTCAATCACTGTGCCACCAGGGAAGCCCTATACATTCTATATGTAATAGTTTGCATCTACTAATCCCAAACTCCCAATCCAACTCTCTCCCTTGGTAATCACAAGTCTGTTCTCTATGTCTGTGATTCTGTGTCTGTTTAGTAGATTAAGTTCATTAAAAGAATATATTTTTTAATGTTAACATGTAATAGGTTTTAAATGAATACATAATTTGGAAGGTTCTTAGTTTTAATTTTTAGTACATAAATATTGACAGATATAATCCAGATAAGCAGAAGCTCTTTTGGGTTCTTGAATAATTTTTAAGAGTTTAATAAAGTGTGGAGACCAAAATATTTGAGACTCTCTGACCTAGACCACAAGCTCTTTGAGAGGAGGGGACTGTCTTACTGCCCTTCACTTCCTGACACAGTGGAATTGCTTAGTAAATGTTTGTTGCATGAAAGAAGAAAATGTTGAATCATCACAAAGGCTTTAAGTAACTCCAGCCTAGCCTCCTGCATCTTTTTTTTTTTGCAAAATTCTAGTGTAAGTAAATTTACTTCTGTGGACCCTGAAGAACTTTTCTGAGAATAGTAGGAGAATTTTAGTTGCTGTATATGAGAATTGCAAGTTATTTCTCTTCAGGAGAATTAGAAAAAAGAATCAAAGGTTGAGCATAGTAAAGAGACTTTTAAACAAGGAAGCAGATAAAAGTAGAAATATTTGCAGGAAGGAAAGCAGACTTTGGAATTGCACTTAAATTTCTGAAGAGATTCACGGTATGTACTTTGGCATTAAAGTATGGGCAGGCTCAGAATGGTATAATTCAATATATTAGAAGTGAATTTTAAAGAAATATCTCCTCAGCTACACTGATGAAAGTAAAGATTACATACAGTATTTTGTCTTCTCTGTATTTCATGTCATTTTGTATCTCTCAGTTTATGGTGGGACCTGGGAGGTAAAAATCAGTAACTTAAGTAGAAACATCAAGTAGGGACATTGAAAACTCAGATAAATGATAATGTATACAAGAGAAATATCTTAGTATTAACTTTTTGGTTGTAAAACAATTTTATGATTTCTTAAAATTTAAGAGGAAGGTGATCCTCCCAAGTTTTTCTTTTCTTTAAATTAAAAACGGTATAGTAAATGAACATGAATTATTACTATTTTAAGGTATGTTAAATACTAATATTTATTTTTACTTGATGGATTGTTTACCTGTTTTGTTTTAAGGAAAGCAAACTTTATTTATGAAAACTATTGTAGATTCATTTCTGACCTCATTTTCCACACCTTTTCTCTTTGAGATTTTGAGGGGTTTTTTTTGTTTTGTTTTTTGATTTCGAGGTTTTAAACCATTAATTTTGCCCATTACAGAGGTCACATGGACACTACCTTCAAAACTGGGGGCTAACAATTCTAACATTTTAATAAATGAGGTAAAACAAAAATATTTGCTAATGAAAGAATTACTGCTATTTATGCATCTATGTGCCAGGCACTGTAGGTTAATCATATATATTATCTAACATATGTTCTTAAACTGTTCCGTGAGAAAAGTATTACTTTCCCATTTGACAGATGAAGAAACTGAGGCCAACAGGGGTAAAGTAACTTGCCTAGGGTTTTACAGCTAGTGGCAGAGCAAGGATTTGAACCCAGGTTTGTCTGATTCCAAAGGCTATGCACTTATAATGCCCTGTACTCTCTAAAACTACAGAGACAGTTTTTGCATATTGTGATGATTAGGCTGATGAGTGGTTAGGGAAATGGCGGGGGGTTTTTTTGTTTGTTTTGTTTTGTTTTGCGGTACGCGGACCTCTCACTGTTGTGGCCTGTCCCGTTGCGGAGCACAGGCTCCGGACGCGCAGGCTCAGTGGCCATGGCTCACGGGCCTAGCCACTCTGCGGCATGTGGGATCTTCCCGGACCGGGGCACGAACCTGTGTCCCCTGCATCGGCAGGCGGACTCTTAACCACTGCGCCACCAGGGAAGACCGGGAATGGAGTTTTGTATTCATCAAGTTAAGATCATTGTTCATTCATCAAAAATGTATTGCCTATTCTGTGCAATGTAATGTAATTTATTTAAGACAGTGTCTGTTTTCTTCACTCTTCCATTCACAGTGTCTAACTGCCTAACACAGTTTCTACACACACACACACATACACACACACACACACACACACACTACTCACACATAGATGCATGTATACACGTACATATTTCTAGTACGGTATCTTCATTGAATGAAATAAAATAGGCGAAAATTCAGATAGCCACTGTTCTCCAAGAATTTAAAGTTTAGAGGGAGGGGAGATCTGGAAAAAATAATACAGTAGGAGAAGTGCTATAATAGTAGAATATATAAAAGCATGATCCATAAAAGAAAAAAATTGATATGGTAAACTTTATCACAATTAAAATCTTTTATTCTTTAAAAGACACCATGAAGAAAATGAAAAAAAAACCCAACAAATCACGGACTGGGAGAAAATATTTCAAATATATCAAACCACATATCTGGTAACATATCCAGAATGTATTAAAAACTCTTTCAGCATAATAATAAGACTAAGTCAAATGATTTTCGATAAGTGTGAATACCATTCATCAGGAAAAAAGATGGTCCTTTCAACAAATGGTGCTGGAAAACTGGATGTTCACATACAAAAGAAATGAAATTCGACTTTTTTCTTATACTGTATGCAAAAATTAACTCCAAGTGGATTGAAGAGCTAAACATAAGACCTAAAACTATAGGAACTTCCCTGGTGGCGCTGTGGTTAAGAATCTGCCTGCTGGGCTTCCCTGGTGGCGCAGTGGTTGAGAGTCCGCCTGCCGATGCAGGGGACACGGGTTCGTGCCCCGGTCTGGGAAGATCCCGCATGCCGGCAGTGGCTGGGCCCGTGAGCCATGGCTGCTGAGCCTGCGCGTCCGAAGCCTGTGCTCCGCAACGGGAGAGGCCACAACAGTGAGAGGCCCGTGTACCACAAAAAAAACAAGAATCCGCCTGCCAATGCAGGGGACACGGGTTTGAGCCCAGATCTGGGAAGATCCCACATGCCACGGCACAACTAAGCCCACAAGCCACAACTACAGAGCCCGTGTGCCACAGCTACTGGAGCCCATGTGCCTAGAGCCCGTGCTCCGCAACAAGAGAAGCCACTGCAATGAGAAGCCTGCGCACCACAACAAAGAGTAGCCTTCGCTCGCTGCAACTGGAGAAAACCCACGCACAGCAATGAAGACCCAGCACAGCCAAAAATAAATAAATGAAATATCTCCTCAGTTACACTGATGAAAGTAAAGATTACAGTGTTGTAATTTTTTTTAAAAAAAAACAAAAATCCTAAAACTATAAAACCCTTAGGAAAAAACATAGGGGAAAAGCTCCATGACATTGGATTTGGCAGTGATTTCTTGGATGAGACACCAAAAGTACAGGTTAACAGAAAAAATAGATAAATTGGACTTCATCAAAAATAAAACTATTAATAGATTGAAAAGACAATACATTGAATGGGAGAAAATATTTGCAAATCATATATCTGATAAGGGGTTGATACCCGGCGCGTATAAAGAACTCCTACAACTCAGCAACAGAGAAAACCCCAAACAGCTAGTTCAAAAATGGGCAAAGTACTTAAATAGATTTTCTCCAAAGATGATACTCAAATGGCAATAAAGCACATGAAAAGATGCTGAACATCACTAATCATTATGGAAATACAAATCAAAGCCACAATGAGATATCACTTTATACCCAATAGGATGGCTACTGACATAAAAACAGAAAATAACAAGTGTTGGTTAGGATGTGAGGGAATTGGATCCCTTCTGCATTGCTGATGGAAATATAAAATTGTGCAGCCTCTGTTGAAAATAAATGGTTTGGTGTGGTGATTTCTTAAAGAATTAAAATTACGATATGATCCAGCAATTGTATTTCTGGGTATATACCCAAAAGAAGTGAAAGCAGGGATTCAAACAGATGTTTGTATACCCATGTTCTTAGCAGCATTACTCACAGTAGCCAAAAGCTGGAAATCAGCAGATGAATGGATAAACATAATGTGGCATATACATACAGTGTAACACTATTTAGCTTTTAAAAAGAAGGAAATTTTGACACATTCTACAACAAGAGTAACTACAGCATGGGTAAACCTTAGGACATTATACTAAGTGAAATAAGCCAGTCACAAAAGGACAAATATTGTATGATTCCTCTTATACAGGGTTCCTAGAGTAGTCAGATTCGTAGAGATAGAAAGTAGAATGGTGGTTGACAGGACCTGGGGAAAGGGAGAGTGTAGGGAGTTAATGTTTAATGGGTAGAGTTTCAGTTGGGGAGGATGGAAAAGGTTTGAAGGTAGATAGGTAGTGATGACTGCACAACCATGTGAATACACTTAATGCAACAGGCTGTACAATTTAAAAATATTAAAATGGCAAATTTTTTAATGACCGTTTTACCACAAATTTCAAAAGAAAACCACAATTTAAAAATGGGCTAAAGAGTTGAATAGGCATTTTACCAAAGAGTATATATATTCTTAGGGTAATAAGAATGAGAAAAGATTCTCAATATCATTAGTCATTCAGGAATGAGATACCACTGCACACCCAACTAGGTTAGCTATAATCACAAAGACAGACAACACCAAGTGTTGACAAGAATGTAGGAAACTTGAATCCTTGTGTATTGCTGGTGGAATTGTAAAATGGTATAGCCACTTTGGAAAAGTTGGCAGTTCTTAAGGTGTTAGACATAAACTTATGATACGACTCAGCATTTCCACTCCTAGGTAACTACTCCAGAGAAATATAAACATACGTTCACACAAAAACTTGTACGCCAGTGTTCCTTCTAGTATTGTTAATCATGGTGGAAATAACCCAAGTATTTATTAATTGGTGATTGGCAAAACAAAATGTCGTGTATATACATAGAGTGAAATGTTATTCAGGAATAAGTGGAGTGAACTACTGATACATTCTCCAGTGTGGGTGAGCCTCAATATATTATGCTAAAAGTGAGAGAAACTAGACACAAAAGACTACCAAGGCTATGATACGCAATTTCTAGAAGAGACAAATTTCTGGACACAGAAACCAAATCATTGGTTGTCAGCTGGGAGTGTAAGTGTGGATGGACTGCAAATGGGCACAAGGGAACTTTTTGGAGGTAATGGAAATATTCTAAAACTGACCTGCGATGCTTGCACAGCTGAATTAACTGACTAAAAATTATTGAACTTAAAAAAAGTTTAATGAGAGATAGTGGAAGGTATGTCTAAGTTTATCTGGGAAAGTCAGAGAAAGCATCACCCAGAAAGCACTGGCTTGAGTGGAGAGTTAAAAAAAAAACAGTTTAGGAAAGAGTGAATAGCATCTATAAAGACTGTTGTGAACCAGTGTGAAAGAGAACATGATTCGTTCAGGGAATTATATGAGGTTTGTCTTGTTGCAGTATGAAGTTTGAGGCTGGGAATGTTAGAAGATAGGAGTGAATTTAAAGAAAAACAAGCTGTTGGTAATTATCAGGAAGGCTGATATCAGGGGGATTATTGTAGACTTGCTCTTGGTATGCTTTTACATTTACCAGGTTCAACACAATGTTGAAAAATGATCAGAAGGAGGAATATTTAAAACTGAAATTAAATGTTTTACTGCCCTTAAACAAAATCCTGGTACTTCTAGGGTATTGTGTTCTGTTTATTTTTCAAGACCCAGTTAATGTTAGCATTTTCTGCTATATCTTATCTAATGCCTCTTCACCCATGCCCCTTGCAGGGTCTCCTCTGTTTCACTACCTCTGTTATAACACTTCTGACATGGTATCATAATGCTTTCTTATGAGACTGAAGAGACTTGACAGCAGGAAGTAAGCCTGTTTTCTTCAAGTTTTTAACTGCAGTGTTTGGCATGATCTTTGACACGTGATGGATGTTCAGTGGTAAATTTGCTTGCCAGAACTTTCAAGGGAAGGCCAGCAAAATATAGATCAAAGAATTGGAGGGGTTTTTACATAAAGGTAGTCTTCAAAGAAAATATCGGAAGGTCACAAGGTGAAATTTTATGTAAACTCTTTAAGGATTTGGCTTTGGGTTGACGTAAATAGTTTCCCATCTACATATTGAATTCTGATGGCTACTTTTCATTGTCTCTTCTCTGTCTTAGGATTTTAGAGTTAGAAAAGACCTTTAGAGCTTATATAATCTAGTCTTCTCTATTTATTCACTTTGTGACCTCAAGCCAGTTACTTAAACCTTTCCAAGCCTAGGTTTTTTCATCTGTAAAATGAGGGACTCCCTATGTACCTACCTCATTGTTACAAAGATTAAAATAATATTTAAGTAATTCTTCATTTCACAGTCTGCAATTCAGTAAGTGGCTAGACATAACAAATTGAATGGACTGTCCAAAGTTTACCAGAAATATGTACCTATATTTGGGCTAGAATCTGATGTTTTAAATTTTAATCCAGTATTTCCACACTGTCATGGTTGGTACTTATTTCCATATTAGTGACCTTTACCCTTTTTTTATTTGCAGTTTCCAATTTGATGTGGGCTGGGTAACAAAATGACAAGCTTTATTCATTCAGTATATGCTTATTAAGCATTGCTAGGTACCAGGCATGGTGGTAGGTATAGGAAAACAGATGAGTTCTGTTCTCAGGGAGTTCAGTATCTTGAAGTAGGAAACAGACCTTCTAGGAAAACATATGAATTAAATAAAGTGTATCGACAAATGTGGATGATGTAAAGAGGATTTAAACAGCATATCTTGCAAGGGGGACATCTGGGGTCAAAGTCTTTATAGAGCAGGTGAACAAAGGAGAGGTGGCAATCACTAACTGGAAGGAGTTGAGGGATATGAGCGTGACTGGCTTAATTTTGCTTGGGAGTTTTGCATGGAAGGTGGTGTCATTGTGGAGCATTCTTTGGTGAGATCGAAGGTATAGTTTTTCTGCAATGAAATCAGGATTCCAGAGGATACAGTGGAATAGACTTAGTAGGGAAAGAGCCCAGGAAGGGAAGTTAGTGGATAGGAAGCACACAGAAACCGCTTAAAATAAGGCAATGTTGTTAGCATCCTCCCAGCTCTCTATTGTAAATAGGTTGTAGATAATTACTTTTCAGCTCTTATGCAACAGCTCTTTGAGATTGTTGCCATCTGACTATTACAATCAACTATCCTTTTTTATATTATAGTATAATTTATTAATGACTTGAGCAACTGGATCATTCTTTCATTCTTGTTTATTCCATGAGGTTGAACCTCTCAACAGCATAGGCTAAGACTAGGTTAACCTTAACCGCGCATGAATGTTCAATGAACATTTAAAAATGGTACCGAAGTTGAAGAAATTATAATTTGGTATAATATGTAAGCTTTTAATTCTCTAAATATTTAATGTCTTTGTGTGTGTGTGTATGTGTGTAGGTTAAATGTATCTTTAGAATACAGTACGAAGAGGTCTTGTATATTCAAAGGCCTATTGAAGAGGACAGAAGAAAGTTTTTCCAAGAACTGATTCTCAATCAGGCCTCAATGGCTCCACCACGAAGGAAACACACTGGTAAAGTTCCTAAAGCCTTTAGGAAAATGGGTGGGTTGGAGTTAAGAGATACCCTATCTTGGAGTCATCTTTTTAAAAAACCCATTTCTTTGTGGAAATGGAGACAGTTTTTCAGGTTTTGTTTAACTTTAGATGAACACATGTGGAAGTGGCCATTGTGTTTACCTGACTTGAGGAGATTGGGAAGTACAGCCTCATTGTTAAAGCTTTACTAATGAGTGACTGTTTATGTAGTCTCCTTATCACTTCAGTCCAGATGCTCTAGTAGATTTCACATTCTGAGGCTCAAAAAGTCATAGAAAGTCTTTGGTTCTGCTGTGTTTTGGTCACTTTAAGTACTAAGGACTCGAACTATCAGGTTGTGAATAACAGGTGTTGTGCTTATTGCTTTCTGGGCCAGGGTAGTTTTGTTGGGCCAAGAACTGGTGGGAACATTTGCCTTTTCTGGTTTATCTTATTTATTGATTGATTTTTCAAATATTTATTGAGCACCTATTATGTTAGATATATTATGCTAGGCACATGGAAATCTATCATGGCTTTCTTTAAGCATTAGAGTTTTCTTGGATTTGGGCCTAATAGCATTAAGAGGGGCCTCAAAATTAGATTTTCAGTCCCCTGACTTAAGTAAGGACTGCATGCTAAGTCATTCAAAAGAGAGTTTCTTTTCCTAATACTAAAGGTGCAAAAAGATAAGATCCCCTTGCTTAATCTTTCATCCTCTTCTAGAAAATAGCAGTCCTGTTGGTTAAAAAAAAATTTAAGCCTCTTTCTTTTTGTTCTGCTTTTTATGTTTCTCGTAGCTGTTCTTATAGGATATTAAATACATTTCCCATCCCTGCCCACTCCTTGCTTTTTCATACTTCTTTGTTTTCCAGTGGTTATATTATCCAATACTTTGTTTTTCAGTGGCAATATTATCCAATACTTTAATAATTTTATTGTCCTTTAGTGGCTCCTTTTCACATTTTCTCAGTGCTTTTAAGATGAACATCTATCAAATGACTATAGCTGTGGGATTTTCCCCACAGAAACTTTGGAATATTCAACATGGAAGTTATACCTTCTGATTATTGGTTGTTGCCTTCTGTTAATCTAAATAACAGCGTTTAAAATATTTCATTATTAAAATGATTCATTTTAATAAAGTATCTTGCATGTTCCTAGTCATATTTTAGTCCCGTAGATCTGAATTTTCTATGTTAAGGCTGAACATAATTCTTTTTCTTTTTGAGTTGCTCCTGTTGACTTTCATTTTTCATCTTAGGGGCTATTTAGAAATTGGCAAGAATACTTAGGATTTTAATCCTGAGCGTCAGTGTGATACCAGGAAAATCTTTTAAGGAATTAGAGAGCATTATGGTTAGGCAAGTTAATACTTTACCTTCTAAGAAGATGTTTTGTTTGTTTTATAGTAGATAGTGAATACCATAGATTTCATATATCACACTTAAGCCTGGGTTTTCCATCTTCTTCATGTCTTTGGGATTCTTTTTTTAGTTACTACTTTTTTTTTTTCACTCCCTGCAGGTGCCATTTACTATCCCAACTGTGTTGTAGTAAGAATATGAGGGTAGGAGACTTGTCTAAAATTAGAAGTCTTTGGGAATGGGAAGGATCAAAGAATTATTCTTTGCCCGTTTAAATTTCATGCATATAAGGCAACCTCATTTTGAGAAACAGTCTTTAAACAAGGTTGACTTCAGCAAATCAGTATACAAGTACTTCACCTGAAGATATTTATGTTGATTTGAAACCTTTTTCTTAAAGTTGTATGTAAATCATATCTCAGAATCAAATTAGTTAAAATCATATCATTTGTGCTTTAAAGACGTCCTGTTGTAAGTTATTTTATAAAAGTAAAGCTATTCCCTAATGTACTTCTGGTTTCCATTCAAATTTTTACCTGCTGAATTCACATGGTTCACATGTATTTGGAATTCTCCTTTTCTTAAAAGAACATTTTGAGAGAGTGTCAGAAAAGTAATTGAGGTCCTGACCCTGCCATGTTGGAATCTTCACATTTTCTTCTACTTTCTTTAGGCCTTTGTGCTATGGAAGTTCTTCCACTTGCACTACCTTCTCCACCTCGTCAATTATCAGAATCAGAAAAAATTCGGATGGAGGACCAGGAGGAAAATACTTTAAGAGAGTTGCGGTTGTTTCTCAGGGATGTAACCAAGAGGCTGGCCACAGATAAACGCTTTAACATCTTCAGCAAACCGGTGGATATTGAAGAGGTCTTGTTTCAGTAGTGTGCAAACAGTGAAGTTGAACTGGCTAAAAGAAAAAAATGTTGACATCTTTTTTTGGAAGGAAAAAAGCAAAGGCATGGATGAATATTACCCCTAGCCTGTAAAATTTTAATCCATGTGATAACTACCAATGTCATCAGCAAACATCTGGTGACTTTTGGATGAAATTAATGACAATTTGTATATGTCCTCTTGATTAGTATTGATCTTTGTGATCTCCTACTCTTCATTTAAGAAGAGGATTAAAAGTTACTTTAGTGAAATGTCCATACTAGACTATTTTTATTCCAGGATAAATCCTGCTCTCCAAAAGAATATTGGTATTAACCAATCAATACCAATTAAAATTGGCATTTCCCAAATTGTGTATACCTTACTGAAGGAGGTAGCTAAGAAACCTGAAATTTGTCTTTCATATTTTGGAAATGTCTGTGACTAAGATGCTGTATGAGGTTATAAGCACAGCCTGTTATTTTTCTCTCCAAGAATTTTCTCTGCTCTGAGTGGAAAATTTCTCACTTTCTATGTGTATTGTTTTGTGTCCTTGTGGGAGCATGGTTTGTGATGATGAGAAAAGAAATTTTCCATTTGGAATCTACTATAATACTGTAGAATAAATTTTATTTTGTTTTGTTTTATCCTGGGATAATATAGTGTGTGGATGCACATAATGCAGTCTTTACTGGCATTCTTCTTATAGTTCAGACTCCATGTTTGAACAGCTTTGGTGTTTTTAGTTTTAATTTTTTTCTCCATCTTTTTTTACATTTGAATTATGAAGTGATGCAGAGTTTAATGTTGTGTCCTCGTTGTGAAATCTGTACTCTTGGATCAGAGCAGATTCCTTTGGAATCATTACCTCATCTATGCCTGTGAGCTAGCATTATGTTTTTTCCCCTTGGAAAACCTGAAAATATCTATTCCCCCCACCTCCCCTTTTTGGGAATAAAGGGACTGTGTTTAATTTTATTTGTATGTTTATCCACAATACACAGTTTTAGCCATTTGATCCTTTCAGCAGCCCCACAAGGTCATTATTATGTTGCAGTTGAAGAAACTGAGGCTTATTGGCAAGTGACGCAGCCAGCACTCAATGTTTCTTAAAATTCGAAGTCCACATTCTTTATATCACAGCTGTCAATCTTTTTCTACTGGAATAACAGGACTTGCCTATTTGCTCTTGCAATTAATACATATTTTATATTCGTGAAGCATATTTTTTCCCTCGTGGTATTTTCAGAAAGTCTTAAAACTATCAGCCCACCTTAAAGATTGTTATAAATGTTTATTTTTATTTCAAATTGGGTATGGGAACTCTGACACTTAATTGATAAGGACTTGTCCCCAAGTCAGCCTCCTATGCTGGGAGTGAACCAGTTTTGCCTTTGTCCAGGAAAACTTTTTCTGTCTAACCAGAAGAGATTGTCAGATTTCAAATGCCATCTGTGATAGACTGAAAGTTTTATAAATGATGGTAAGGCAGTGGGAGGGGATAGAAGATGTTGGTCAGTTAAAACTTTAATTTTAGGGTGATGTTTTCTCTTTTTCCTTTTTTTCTTTTCTTTTTCAGGTTCATTTTGCTACTGCTTCTTTGTTTACTTTTAAGGCTGAAAACTTAGGGGTCTCTGGGACAGATAGAGAGGGGAAACTAAGATAACATTTTGATAACCTAAAACACAAAAACTTTTATTAAAATAATGAATTTGAAATGTCTAAAAACTTTATCAAATTCCAAAGCAAATTGCAGAGGAAACAAAAGTTTAGAAAATAAGTGTTGAATTTAAATAAGCATAGGTGCTAAAATTTTATGGTCTTTAGTAATATAAATTTTTATAGTGCAAAAGTTTATAAAATGTTTTCTACGTGTACACAATACATGTCAATTGTCAGAGCCAAGGATCCAACTAATACCTTCTGAAATGTTCCTTGTTGAGTATAGCTCCACTGTCTCCCCTATAAGGAGATTGGCTGGCTTTTTAGCTCCTAGAGAATGAAAAATAAATTAAAACATGCACACACATCTACCTAAAAATTTAAAAACATATAAATAATATGTATGTATATATATGCATATGTTTTTGTATATGCATATATGTGTATTTATTCATATGAATATATATTCAGTATGTAAATTTTTAAAAAGGCATCAGTGGACTGCACTGGTGGTCCAGTGGTTAAGGCTCCATGCTCCCAATGCAGGGGGCATGAGTTTGATCCCTGGCTGGGCAAGATCCCACATGCCGAGGCCAAAAAAAAAAAAAAAAAATCCCCAAAAAGCATCAGTGCCATCTGCAATGGAGAAAACTAGCCTTTAGCTTCATAGAACAGAAATTACCCTATTCCCAGAATTTGGTCCCGGACTAATTAGACATTTCTAAGACTGTGTTTATGTCAGACCTAATTACTTGATTTGAGATTTGCATTAAGGAAGACAATACAGTCATACACACCTTGGAGATATTGTGGGTTCAGTTCTAGACAACTGCAGTAAAGTGAATATTGCAATAAAGTGAGTCACACGAATTCTTTGGTTTCCCAGTGTATATAAAAGTTATGTGTACACTATACTGTAGTCTTCTTTAAGTATGCAATGGTATTACGTCTACAAAAAATGTGCATACCTTAATTTAAAAATACTTTATTGCTAAAAAATGCTAACCATGATCTGATAACACAGGGTTGCCACAAACCTTCAATTTCTAAAAAAGTGCAATATCTGCAAAGCGCAGTAAAGGCAAGTGCAAATAAAACAAGGTATACCTGTGGATATATAGGTTGGAAGAGCTTTCTTATTGGTCAAATGATACAAAACATACAATTTATTGGGCAGTCATGACCAATATCTCTATTTTGGGTTATCTCCCAGAAAATCACACTGAGCAAAATGTATTTTTTGCTTGTAGATTTGTTTATATTTAGGGACAAAGCCAGTAAATTTTTTCTAGTCATGAAAGCAATACTTACTTTTGTTATACAGTTGACTCAGAATGTTTGTAATGAATCCAAAGGAGCAGAAAACTCTTTCCATGAAACGATTCATCCTGGAAAACTGAAAAAGACAGATAATTTTTTTGTTTAGAGATTTTAAAGAGATTTACCCGAGAACATCTCTAATAATAAGAAAAAAAAATCTGTGTTTCTTTTTATTTTCCTTAAAAAATTCTTTTCTTGAGGTAACATTTATTGATGCTTATTGGGTATTTTTACCAATACATTTTCTTCTCAGGTGTATCCAAAGGATTTAAAAAAAAAAAAGCTGACACAGTTTGTTTCATATTTCAAGATGAGAAACTTTTCAGAGTTGATTTAGATGTGACTTGAAACTGAAGCTTTTCATGGAAAGTATGACATAGTATCTTTAGTGGCATAAATTGCTCTGTAATTTTATCCTTATCTGTAATTATTTCCTAGATATCTAGATTTAATTTTAAAACAACTGTATGGTTTTGTTTTATGTTTTTATGAGATTATATGAAATATCAGAAGTAATTTTCATTAAAATATCCTGTTTTAGGTTTCAGATTATCTTGAAGTAATCAAGGAACCAATGGATTTATCAACAGTAATCACTAAAATTGATAAGCATAATTACCTGACTGCTAAGGATTTCCTGAAAGATATTGACCTCATCTGTAGCAATGCTTTAGAGTACAATCCAGATAAGGACCCAGGAGGTAAGGATGCACTGGGCAAGGTTGACTTTGGTGATCAATGAGAAGATAGTTTAAAATTTAAATAAAGCTTGCCTATATTTCAGATAGATAAATTAATCTTAATGACATATTACTGTATTTAGAAACTTCTTGATGAGGAACTAATAATATACTTAAATATTTAATTATTAAATTCATTTGTTAAATTACTAAATAATATATTTAAATTAGAGGATTTTATTCTTTTTAAAAAGATTTGATTGATGTATAGTTGATTTACAATGTTGTGTTTAATTTCTGCTGTACAGCAAAATGACTCAGTTATACATATATTCTTTTTCATATTCTTTTCCATTATGGTTTATCACAAGATGTTGAGTGTAGTTCCCTGTGCTATACAGTAGGATCTTGTCATTTATCCATCCTATATATAATATTTGCTAATTCATTTATTATTAGATAATATATTTAGATTAGAGGATTTTATTATTCTAAGTACTGTGTTCAGGGTTTAATTTCTTGATTTACCTTTCACTTTTTATACTTAGATTCTTATTTTTTTCAGGTAAAATGGAAAACTGAATAGTTAAAAATTTAAGATTTATTTATTTAGTCAACATCACCAGTGCTGATAAACACTGGTAATTTTGAATTTGTGGAAACTTATTGTGGATAAGTTTACTTATCAAAAGACCCCCTTTAGGTAGATAGACGTTATCTGTTCTATAGACTGCATGTATTTTTATATAATTTTATTATTTTACTCTTAATCCCACCCTGTACTCAAATCTGTAGTCCCAACTCTGTTAATGCCCTCCAGGGGAGACTTCCAGGAATAATCTGTAGTTAAACAAGATGAATTTATTGATACATTGTAATAAAGGAGAATGTGTATCATGGGGAGCCATATAGGATTTGAGCTAGCATTAAGTGATTTTGGGGAGGGTTTAAGGAAGTAGGGCTTTGCAGTGGATTAGATGCTCTTAGGAAGTGGGAATAATTTGGGCACTAGGTATTTTAAGAACCTGGAAGGCAAGAAGAATGGAGCAAGGCTAAAGTTGTGATTGGTGAAGAAGCGGCAGTCATTCATCTTACCCAGGATAGGATTATATTTGGTTATTTTTGTGGTTAGGACAGTGTTCATACTTTTGTCTGTGTTCAGACATGATTATGGAGTGGTCTTGTTTTTATCTTGATCCATCATGGTCACAGAGTGGTGTTCTGTAAAATTGTTTATGTTTTTTTTTTTCTTTTCATTTTTAAAAATTATTTATTTTGCTGTGTCGCGTCTTAATTGCAGCACACAGGATCTTCGTTGCGTTGTGCGGGCTTCTCTCTAGTTGTGGCACATGGGCTTCAGAGCATGCGGGCTCAGTAGTTGCGGCACGTGGGATTAGTTGCCCTAAGGCATCTCAGTACCCCGACCAGGGATGGAACCTGCGTCCCCTGCATTGGAAGGCAGATTCTTAACCCCTGGACCACCAGGGAAGTCCCTAAAATTGTTTTTATGTTTCATATGAATACACCAAGGCCTAGCTGATAGTGCCAGGCCCTTTCCCAATTGGCAGGGGTCATTACTCTGTTTCTCACTCTGTTGAGAATTCTGTTTCTTCAACAGATGATATACAAGTAAGATGCTTTTTTTTTTTTTTTTTTCTTTTTTTTTCTTTGGTACGTGGGCCTCTCACCATTGCGGCCTCTCCCGTTGCGGAGCACAGGCTCCGAACGCGCAGGCTCAGTGGCAGTGGCTCACGGGCCTAGCCGCTCCGCGGCATGTGGGATCTTCCCGGACCAGGGCACGAACCACGTCCCCTGCATCGGCAGGCAGACTCTCAACCACTGCGCCACCAGGGAAGCCCAAGATGCTTTTTATTCTTAAAAAATTAATGCAGACTTTCAGTTATCTAAAGATATTCAGAATTCAGTTTCTGCTTTATGTCTGTATTTATGGGCAGTGGTTCTTAACTCAGGCCACCTGTTAGAATGACTTGGATTTCTCATTTCTACATGAAGTTAAGTATTTCTTGTCTTAGTTTAGACCACAGTAAATTGCATACTTTAATTCCAAGTTAAGAGGCAGAATGAACTTTTATATAGCTACTCTTGGTATCTAACAGTTTTTAAGCTTTGTATCAGGACATTTATATCTTGTTGTTTAGGTTTTTTTTTTTTTTTTTACTTTTCACTGTATATCATATAGAAAAATTTATGAGTATAAAAACAAAGAAAATTAAAGCAACCTATAATCCTGTTACCTAGTGTTTTCTCTCTTTTTCTTTCCCTCTCTCCCTCCCTCCCTCTCTCTCTGCCACACACACATGCACAGATATTATATATGAAATACATGTATGAATAATACTTTTACTAAAATGAAAATATAACTCTTGTAAACATTTTCATTCATGTAATATTTTGTGAAAAGGTGATGAGTTAATGTATTTTTACCACATAATTTTTATCATATGGACGCATTATAGTAGCGACTACTCTGTTGTTGGACATATTAGATTTTTTAGCTTTTTTCTCTATTATAACACTGATGAATATGGCATAAATTTTATGTATATCCTTAATTATTTCCTGAAGATAAATTCCTTAAAGTGAAATTTCTGGATCAAAGATTGTATAATAATCTCTTTTAAGGCTTTTAAACTGTGTTGTTAAAATTTTCTCACAATTTAAAAAATCTTCTAGCAGCATCAGGGTCACTTGTTAACCAATATAGCAGTTTTGTGGGACTGAGAGAATCTCCTTTTCAGGGTAGATGGCATCAGCAACAGGGCCACAGTTTGGCTAGTAAAGAATGGGCTGGATGTCAGTCTCCTTTGATTCCCTTGCTGCGTTCTTGGTGAAGGTACAGTTGCACAAGTGTCTATATAGTGGCCTTGAGCAGTGTGTGAGAGTACTTGAGTGCCTACACTTTCACCCTGTTAGTTTTTCAAGACGTAGAGGTTACTGAAACTGTGCAGTAGGTAAGGAGAGCCTGGGCTTTGGATGTACACCTGGGCTTCAGTCCCAGTTTTATTTCCTAGTTCTTTAACTTGATCAAGTTAAGTCCTCTAAATTTTACTTCCCTTATCTGCAAATGGGGATAATTATAGTACTCTTGTCACTGGGTAGTTGTAAGGATTAGATGAGAAAATGTATTAGGTTAAACCTTATGAAATTGCCATTTTCATGTGGTTCAACTTGAATATGGTAGGCCCTTAGCATAGTGCCTGAGATGTGAGAAGTATTCTGCAAAGATTAGTCATTCATATATTTATTCTTGTTATCATTATTATTTAAATTATGCTTTAATTTTTTATAAATTGTTTCCTTAGTGGGTACCTACATATTTGCTTTAGAATGACCCTTTGTACTTATTAGTATATTCCCTGGACCACATTTAAAATTTAATCCTATTTTGGAACAAATCTAGGGACTGATAGTGAAAAATGAATTTGAGCGGTTAGAAAAAGCCAGTAGAAAGGATCAATCCAGATTCTCCCCCCACCCCGCCACTTGTAACTTAATTATAACCACATTGAAATAATATTGCTTTTATGAAAGAAGCAATGATTTCTGGTGCATAATAACCTTTTACTACAGAATGCAGTTGTATAATCAAAGAATATGGCTCTATCTCACAGTTAGAGTTGACATGATACACTTGTAACTTCATTTCTTCACTGTTTTACATGCAAAAAGTGTCATATAATTCAAAAGCATGATTTCGGCTCTGTTCAGATTTTTTCATATCTTCAGTCAAGAGCCCTTTTTTTCTTCTTAGCAACAGAACAACTTGTTATGTATTAGGAAAATAACCTCAGGGTCTGTTGTGTAGCAAGTGGAAATTACATGAATGTTGTATTACTTTTATAAGCTCCCATGAGTATTTGAAAGCTTACAGTGTTCTGTTTTGCAGAACACTTGGCCATTTGGGGAAAAAAACTAGCATGTACATAGAAGACAAAAGCCAACATTCTGGAAGCTGTACATGTTGCCTAAGTGTTTACCCAGATTCTCCCTTGAGGATAAAGTGGACAAAAATTAAATATGTTAGCCAGAAGAATTTTAGTTTGTAGGTTCTAAATATGACTAGTATCAGATATTTGATCTAATTACTATCTTATAAATATGTGATATATTTTATGTTTTAACTGTTCCCCATTCTTTGTCTTGTACCACATGCCCCCCCTAGCCCTCAAGTGCATTCGCATACATACCCTCATTTAGCTAATTTTGGTGAAATTTCAGCCCTAGTCTTGTAGTATTCTCAAAATCTTCTGTTTTGCACCAGTTGTTTAGGAATAAAGCTCACAGATTCAGCTTTTGGAGCCCTCTATGGGCTATGCTTCAGTCAAACTCATTCATATTTTCTATTAGTATTTGTAAGTATCATGTGCTGTTACTGAGCTGAGTGCTTAGAGTACTGTGACAGTCCTTGCCTCTTGAGATGGAGATATTCAAATCAGTAATACATATTGAATAATTACTATGTGACAGACCTTATGCTATATGTTATAGTATTAATTTGCTAGGACTTCCTTAACAAAATACCACAGACTGCGTGGCTTAAACAACAGAAATTGATTTACCCATAGTTCTGGAGGCTAAAAGTCCAAAATCAAGGTGTCGGCAGATTTGGTTTCTTCTGAAGCCTCTTTCCTTTGTTTTCGGAGGCTACCTTCTTGCTGTGTCCTCAATGGTCTTTTCTTTGTGTCCATGCACCCCTGGTGTCTCTTGTGTGTGTCCAAATTTCCTCTCCTTATAAGTACACAAGTCAGATTAGATTAGGGCCTACTCTTATGACCTTCTTTTACCTTGATGACTTCTTTAAATTCTACTCCAAATACAGTAACATTCTGAGATATTAGGGGTTATAGTCTCAACATATGAATTTTGGGGAAGAACACAGTTCAGCCCATAACAGTTAATAAATAAGCCACAGTCCTTCCTATCAAGAAACTCACTGTTTTATAGGAATGACAAATATCTAACTATTGGTAATTGTAATAGATTATTAAGGTGTAGAGATAGCATAGAGGTGGCGATTTTGAATTTTGTCTTGAGGCAGCAGCAGACGATTGTAATGCAGTTTCATAAGGTGTGTATTAGATATATGTACAGTGTGAGTAGAGCACAGAGGTGAAGACACTGGAGATGAACAAGATTAAAAAGGGCATTCATTTTAGGCTGAGAAAAGTAGTGTACAAAAGTATAAAAAAAAAAAATATGGCTGGAAAGTAGAGTGTCTGTGGAGGAGTAGCGAGAAATTCCCTCACTTCTCCACTCACTGAATCTCCGTTTACTGAGCATCCATTTATGAAATATTTTCTGTGTGTAAATTGTGTTCAGTGCTGGAGATAGGCAGCTCTGGCCTGAGAGATGCCTAACGGCTTCTTAGCGGGGAGTCCTGCAGATAGATAAATGTCATACTAAGTTCCCTATCTTCATTTGATCCTGTGTAAGGATTTCAGAGTTAATTCTCTAGATGATAAGGGGCCACTGGGTGGTTTTGAGACAGAAAGTGATTTGATTTGATTTGCATTTAAGAGTATAGTATTATAGGCAGTATCAAAGGTCAAGGGAATGATGAGATGGAGGTTGGAAGACCAATTAAGATTTTCACTTGTGGGGAATTCCCTGGCAGTCCAGTGGTTAGGACTCAGCATGTTCACTGCTGGGGCCCAGGTTCAATCCCTGGTCAGGGAACTAAGATCCCACAAACTGCGTGGCGTGGCCAAAAAAAAAAAAAGATTCACTTGATATGGCAGCATAGATTGAACATAGGGGGCTTAGTGACCAACCAATTATGTATGACCGACAGAAATCTAGAATGACATCTGAGTTTTTGTGGTCTCGGTGTTAGGAATCTGACAAGTAAACCAATGGAGGAACAGGTTTATGGGCAGTATGCTAAGTTTAATTTTGGATGTGTTAATGTAAGTTACCTCTGGTACACCCAGATAAAATGCAGACATTGTATAGCAGTTGTATATGGGGGTTCAGAGATAGAAGTTTGAGTAAGAGACCTGGTTGGAGTCATAAGTGTATAGGGGTGAATGAGATCACATAGGCAGTATACAGAATGAAAAGAGAGGGGAGCCTAGAAGGAGCCCTCCTCAAGGGAATATGGGTCCCAATTCTCAATTTAAGTCTCAGTCTTACTGTTGGTACTTCCAGTACCTTTGTTAAATGTGTTGCCTCTGCTGAGAGTGTGTACATTCGTTCTTTCTTTCTTTTTTTCATTCTTTCTTTCTAAATCAATTTTGTTGAGAAGTAAGTTATATACAAGAAAACCTAGTGCATCACTTTTAAAACCATGCTTATCTTCTAAAATCCCACTTATCCTTCAAGGAATATTAAATGCTATGCTCATGAAAGTTTTTTCCGATTTCCTTCCAGTTACAAGTAATCCCTTTGTCTTGGAATCATAACACTATGTAACTTTTCTGAGACATTTATTCCTTTCTTTTATTTCCTGGAGTGATTACTTATTTACATATCCTTATCCTGTATTTTAGACTCTAAGCTGATTGAGAACAGGATCTGTATAGACATCTTGTATGGAGCATATTCTTAATAAATGTGACCAGTGAGTAAATTTTATGAATGTCCTCTTCTTAGATACTAACTGAAGGAGTCTCAGAGTACATAGAAATTATAAAATGGAGACATAATAACATAATGCAGATATGAACCAGTAAATACAGTAAAATTTCTTATTTATGAAATGATTTAGGATGAAAAATCATCCCATAAAAATCAGTTTTTAAAAAAATATTATTTGGCTTCCCTGGTGGCGCAGTGGTTGAAAGTCTGCCTGCCGATGCAGGGAACACGGGTTCGTGCCCTGGTCCGGGAGGATCCCACATGCCGCGGAGCGGCTGGGCCCGTGAGCCATGGCTGCTGAGCCTGCGCGTCCGGAGCCTGTGCTCCGCAACAGGAGAGGCCACAGCAGTGAGAGGCCCGCGTACCGCAAAAAAAAAAAATAATAATAATAAACATATATAAATATATTATTAATTTTTCTTAATAATTTTGTTGAAAAAAACCCAGCTAATATACTTCTGTTCACCTACAAAAGAAACATAGACACATTGAAATACCTTCATAAAAGTAGTGATTGTATTAATTTTATTAATACTTATCAATTTATTCTAATAGCCATTACTTTTTATTGAAGGCAAAACTAGGTGGTAATATCTTTATTTTATAGATATAAGGAGATTGGGTCTCAGAGAGGTTATGTAATTTGTGTACAGACCCACAAATATTACATGGCACAGCTGAATGGATTGTGATCTGTCTTAACTTCAAAGCGAGTATGTATGGGGTCTTTCTGCTATGCTTATGTTACTTTTAAATTTCGTGGATTTGGAGAATCTTAAGATTTTAACGTATGAGACAAAATAAAAGAACTGGTGGTAAATATGTAGCTATTATTCATGTATAATTTTAAAGCAAGGCATTTAAGTCTGGTGGCCATGAGAGGGTCTCTGAACAACTACATACAAAATTGTATGTAGACTTTTCCACCTTTATCACAAGCTTATAAGATCCAGGATGACTCCCCTACCCCTCAAAAAAGATGAAGATCCAAGATATGGACATATCTTTTAATTTTAATCTGTGAGCTTATAGTTCTATTCTATGTATAAACTTAGACACTGTTCGAAGCTAAGAATGATTAAAAAGAATTGTAATGATAGGCATATTTAAAAAGCATTACCTTGTCAGATGCAGATGCTATTTATTTATTTATTTATTTATTTAGGCTGCTCTGTGTGGCTTGTGGGATCTCATTTCCCTGACCAGGGGTTGAACCTGGGCCCTAAGCAGTGAAAGCATGGAGTCCTAACCACTGGACCGCCAGGGAATTCCCACAGATGTTCTTTACTGTTTATTTATTTAGTTTTTAAAAAACTTCTTGTTATTAATTTTTTTTTTTTTGGCTGTATCGGGTGTTTGTTGCTGAGCATGGACTTTGTCTAGTTGTGGTGAGCGGGGGCTACTCTTCGTTGCAGTGCACGGGCTTCTCATTGGCAGGCGGATTCTTAACCACTTTGCCACCAGGGAAGTCCCCACAGATGCTCTTTAGAATAAATTCCTTGTCCTTCAGATCAGTGGGAAATTTTTATGGAATTCTTTTCTTAATTAATTCATTCATTCATTCTTCTCCCCCCTTTAATTGGGGATGGAATGTGGGTGGGAAGCATGTGTTTAAAAAAAAACATAAAGAAAGATCACTGAGTTATTTTAGAGTATAATGTGCTGGATACGTGACCTTTATATTTAATTTTACCTCTTTTTTTAGCTTTTTTTCAAGCTGAAATGGAAAGCCAGTGGCAGAAAGCTGCTTGGGCTACAAATATCAGCTTGAAAGCATAGCTCCTTCTAAGGATGTTCATTATAGTTTTTTGTTCGTAGTGGTTAAAATCTGAAGGAACTTTCAACTTCCAACAATAGAGCAATAATTTTGAAAAATTAAGGTTCATCTTTCTTTGGATTGTTAACATAACCATTAAAATTTGGTTTTCAAAGAATGTTTTAAAATATCAGGAGACTTCTGATTCTGGCCAAGATGGAGTAAAAGGGACTGAATTTCCCCTTCTGCCTGAAACAATGGAGAAAAAAAACTGAACAAAGTATTTGAAAAAACAATTTTGAAGACGTTGGATATCAGGAAACGATGGAAATGATCTGTGAAGGATGGGAAACTAACAAGTTGAGCACTATAGTTGCCTGGATAGCTTCCAGACTGTGGTACGGGAAGGAAGAAGCCAGGCAGAGCCTGGAAGTCTCCCTGAATTGCTAGGAATGTAAGGAGGCCAAGGTGGATCAAGTTCTCAGGGCAGAGTACCAGGAAGGAGAAAGCTGCACAGAGAGAGCAGTCTGGAGATCTGCAGAAGAGCCTCCTCCAGTCTTTAGCTGAATACTGATCAGCACATATGTGTGAGGAAACTACCTGAGGCCGGAGAAAGAGAGGGAATATTCCTTGATGTTTATATAGGGCTAGCAGTAGTGTAGCAAATAGTTAGAGGTGATAAACCAACAAGGAGAAAAACTGAATCATAAAACTGTACACAATCCAAAAGAAGTGAGAAAAAAAGAGGAAAAAGGGAACAAAGAGCATGTGGGACAAGTAGAAAGTAAATAGCAAGCATATTAATAATCACATAAATTATATTAAAAGCAAATGATCCCCTAAACCAGGGATCAACAAACTACAGTCAAACTGACTGCCCGGTTTTGTAAATGAAGTTTTTATAGTTGGAACACAGGCATGCCCATTTGTTTACATGTTGTCTAGGGCTGCTTTTATGCTACAGGGGCGGCTTTGAATACTTGCCAGAGACCTTATGGCTTGAGAAGCCTAAGATACTTACTTTCTGGCCTTATACAGAAACACTTGCTGATACCTGGCTTGAACATCACAAATAAAGGCAGAGAGTGTCTTTTGGATAAAAATGTAAGACCCAACCATATCCTCCCTACAGGAAGCCCACTTGATGAGACTGACACTCTACCTACTGCACTAATGAGGTTCCTTTACAAGAAACCCACTTTCTTGTTTGTTTAAGGTTATTTTAAAAAAATAACTTATTCATTCATTTTCCTCCCATATACTTTTTTAAAAATTGAGGCATAGCTGATTTATAGTATTATACAAGTAATGATTCAAAATTCTTATAGATTATACTCCATTTAAAGTTATATAAAATATTGGCTATATCCCCTTTGCTGTACATTATATCCTGTAGCATACTTATTTTATACATAGTAGTTTGTACCTCTTAATCCCCTACCTTATCTTGTCTCTCCCCCTTCCCTCTTTTCACTGGTAACCACTAGTTCTCTATATCTGTGAGTCTGTTTCTGGTTTGTTATATTCATTTGTTTGTTTTATTTTTTAGATTCGACATATAACTGATAACATACAGTATTTGTCTTTCTCTGACTCATTTCACTAAACATAATACCCTACAGGTCTATCCATATTGTCATAAATTGCAAAATTTCATTTTTTTAATGGCTGAGTAGTGTATATATATATATATATATATATATATATATATTCCATGTGTGTGTGTGTGTGTGTGTGTGTATATATGTATGTATATATATATATAATCTTCCTTATCCATTCATCTGTTGATGAACACTTATGTTGCTTCTGTATCTTGGCTATTGTAAATAATGCTGCTATTAACATTGGGGTGCATATATCTTTTTGAATTAGTTGTTTTTTTTTTTTTTTACAAGAAACCCACTTTAAATATAAAGCTACAAATAGATTAAAAGCATGAAATACCATAATCATACCAAGTTGGAGTGATTATATAAATATCAAAGTTGATTTCAGGCTAAAGATACCTGGGTTAAAGAAGATTATTTCGTAGTTACCAAGTACACATATAATTCTAAATATTTATTGCTTCTGATAACAGAGCTTTAAAATTCATGAAGCAAAAATTGATAGAACTACAAGGAAAAATAGTGAAATTTGTAATTTCTTGGAGACTTCAATATCCCTCTCTTAAAACTAGATAAGGCTAGTACACAGAAAGTCAGTAAAGATATAGAAGACTTGAACAACCCTATCCATCAACTTTATCTAAGTGATATTTATAGAACACTTTTCCCAGTGGCAACATATATACACATTATTTTCAAGTGCACTGGAATGTTCACCAAGATAGAACATATTCTGGGCCACAGAATGAGTCTTATTAAATATAAAAGGATTCAAGTCATACAACGTATGTTCTTTGACCACAGTGGAATTAAATTAGAAATCAATAAAAAAGGTTATTTGGAAAAGATATTTGGAAACTAAATACCACGCTTCTAAATAACTCCGTGGATCAAGGAAGAAATCAGAAGAGAAGTTTAAAAATTATTAAAGTGGATAAAATGAAAATATAAAAACTTAAAAGGTGCAGCTAATGCATTACTTAGGCGGAAATTTATAGCACTAAATACTTAAATTAGAAAAGAAGAAAAGTCTCAAATCACTGACCTGAGCTCCCAACTTGAGAAACTAGGAAACAGAGAGCAAATGAAACCCAAAGTAAGCAAAAGAAAGGAAATAATAAAGATCTGAGCAGATCAATAAAATAGTAAACAGGAAAAAAAATTGAGAAAACCAAGGAAACCCAAAGCTGGTTCTTTTAGAAGATTGGTAATTGATAAATCTCTAGTGGAGCTGGTCAGGATAATGAGAAGTCACAAATTACCATTAACAAGAATGAAGGGGTAACATTACTACATATTCTACATATATTAAGAGAACAGTAAGGGAACATTATGAACGGCTTTATGCCAATACATTTGACAACTTCGGTAAATTGGATAAATTTGTTGAAAGACAAAAAAAAAGCTCATGAAAGAAGAAATGTATAATGTGAATAGGTAATTCTTTTTCTATTAAAGAAATTGAACTAACAGTTAAAAACATTCCCATTAAGAACACTTCAGGCCTGGATGCCTTCACTGGTTAATTTTACTGAACATTTAGGGAAAAAAATAATACCAGTTCTACACAAACTTTTCCAGAAAATTGAAGTGGAGAGAATTCTTTCCAACCTAGTCTATAAAGTTAGCATTACTCTGAAAAAGATATTACAAGGAGAAAAAAGAAAAAAGACCAAATAAACTATAGACCCGTATCCCTCATGAACATAAACAAAATTTTGGCAAGTTATATCCAATAGGTTAAAAAGATAATACCTTGCGATTAAGTAGGGTTTATTCCTGCTTGAATATGCAAGGAATGCAAGATAGGTTTAAAATTTGAAAACCAATCGATGTAAGTCACTGTATTAACAGACTAAGAAATGATTATCTCAGTCAGTGCACAAAAGTATTTGACAAATCCAATAGGTATTCCTGAGTACAAAGTGTAAGCAAACGAGGAGTAGAAAGGACCATCCTCAGTCTGATTAAGGACATCTACAAAAAGCCTACAGTTCACATCATACGTAATGACAGAAGACTAAATGCTTCCCCTTAAGGTCAAGAACGTGGCAAAGATGTCCACTTTTACCACTTTTACCCAACATTATACTGAAGGTTCCAGCAAGTGCAGTAAGGTAAGAAAAAGAAATAAGAGGCATCTAGTTTGGGAATGAAGAAGTAAAACTATCTTCATCTGTAAACAACATGATATCTACATAGAAAATCCTATGGAATTTGCAAAGACACTGTTAGAACTAGCAAGTGTGTTTAGTGAGGTTGCAGGATACAAGATCAATATACAAAACTCAGTTGTATTTATGGAAATACAATACTAGCCCCAAGCAATAGCAAGTTGAAATTTTAAATTACTATTTTCATTAACATGAAGAAACATGAGATGTTGATAAATCTGACAAAAGATAGGCAAGACCTATACATTGAAAACTACAAAACATTGCTGAGAAAAATTAAAGAGAACCTAAATAGACTGAGAGATATATTGTGTTCATGGATTGGGAGACTCAACATTGTGAAGATGTCAGTTCTCAAATTGAACCACCTCATTCGGAATTCCAGAAGACATTTTATAGAAATGGACAAGGTGATTCTAAAATTCATATGAAAATGGAAAGGATCTAAAATAGTCAAAACGGCTTTGTAAAGTAAAAACAGAGTTGGAGGACTTAATACCACCTTATTTCAAGACATAAAGTTAGGGTAATCTTGACAGTGTAATATTGGCATAAAGAATGACAAATAGAGCAATGGAATAATATGGAGTCCTGAAAGGGACCCACACATATAGAGTCAGTGGCATTTTGACAAAGGTACAAAGTCAGTACAGTGGAGAAAGTAGTCTTTTCAACAAACAGTGCTAGAACAATTGGATATAAGTATGCCAAAAAAAAGACCTCTTATCTATATAAAGAATCTCAATGGATAATATACCTTAAATATAAAAGCTATCTTGTATCCAGACTATTAAAAGAATTCTCAGAATTTAATAATAAGGGACTTCCCTGGTGGCACAGTGGTTAAGAATCTGCCTGCCAATGCAGGGCATATGGGTTCGAGCCCTGGTCTGGGAACATCCCATATGCAGTGGAGCAACTAAGCCCAAGCACCACAACTACTGAGCCTGCACTCCAGAGCCTGTGAGCCGCAACTACGGAGCCCGCATGCCACAACTACTGAAGGCTGCATGCCTAGAGCCCATGCTCTGCAACGAGAGAAGCCACCACAATGCGAAGCCCGCGCATCGCAATGAAGAGTAGCCCGTGCTTGCCGCAACTAGAGAAAGCTGACATGAAGCAACGAAGACCCAATGCAGCCAAAAATAAATAAATAAGTTTATTTAAAAATTTAATAATAAGAAAACCCAATTAAAATAATAGGTATAAGATTTGAAGACACTTCACCGAAGATGATGTACAAAGGGAAAATAAGAACATGAAGGTATACTCAGCTTCATTAATCCTTAACAAAATGCAAATCAAAAGCATAAGGAGATACCACTAAACACCTATAAGAATGTCTAAAATTAAAAAGACTGATCATACCAAGTGTTGACACTTGGAACTGGAATATAGGAATATAAAATGGTACAACTTTGAAAAAGCTTGGCAGTTTTAAGATTGTTAAACATACATACACCCATTGTTGAGCTAGCCATTCCACTCTTAAATATTAACTCAAGGGAAATGAAAGCATATGTCCATATAAAGACTTGTTCATGAATATTTATGTAACATTGTTTATAATTGCCAAAACCCAGAACCATCCCTAATGTCCATCAACATGTGAATGGATAAATTGTATTATATCCAATAGTGGAATACTACTCAGCAATAAAAAGGAATGGAGTGTTGATCATACAATAGGTATTTTTATTATTATTATTATTATTATTTTTTTTTTTTTTTTGCGGTATGCGGGCCTCTCACTGTTGTGGCCTACTCCCGTTGTGGAGCACAGGCTCCAGACGCGCAGGCTCAGCGGCCATGGCTCACAGGCCCAGCCGCTCCGCGGCATGTGGGATCCTCCCAGACCGGGGCATGAACCCGTGTCCCCTGCATCGGCAGGCGGACTCTCAACCACTGCGCCACCAGGGAAGCCCTATTATTTTTTAAAAAAATTAATTTTTAATTGAAGTGTAGTTGCTATACAGTATTATATAAAACAATAGGTATTAATGTCAAAATAATTATGACAAGTAAAAGAAGCCAGACAAAAAAAGAATATATACTTTATAACCTCATTTATATATGTATTTATAAATATGTTAGAATTATATATACATTAATATATAGAGATATATATGCAATTCATATCTATTATAATGTACATAATTCTAGAAAATATGAAGTAATCTATGGTAACAGTAAACAGACCTGTGGTTCCCTGGGAATGTGGGGTTGTGTAAAGAGTGAAAGGAAGGATGACAGAGGGGCACAAGGAGACTTTTGGTGATGGTGGATATATTCATTATCTTGATATAATGATGATGTTATGGATTTGTACTTAGGTCAAAGCATATCACAATATATACTTTAAATATGTGCAGTTTATTATATGTCTCTTATGCCATAATCTTTTTTCTTTCTTTTAAGGCTTAGGGAAGTACAAAATTTTAAATAATAAATACAGATTACACATTGTGGCTTTTGGTCATAAATTGTCGAGATCTATATTCATTTGCCTACATATCTCCACTTGGATTTTTTTTTAAATTATATTTTATTTTTTTATACAGCAAGTTCTTATTAGTCATCAATTTAATATACATCAGTGTATACATGTCAATCCCAATCTCCCAATCACACCACCACCCCCACCCGCTGCTGCTTTACCCCTTAGTGTCCCTACGTTTGTTTTCTACATCTGTGTCTCAGTTTCTGTCCTGCAGACTGGTTCATCTGTACCATTTTTCTAGGTTCCACATATATGCGTTAATATACGATATTTGTTTTTCTCTTTCTGACTTACTTCACTCTGTATGACAGTTTCTAGATCCATCCACGTCTCAACAAATGACCCAATTTCGTTCCTTTTTATGGCTGAGTAATATTCCATTGTATATATGTACCACATCATCTTTATCCATTCGTCTGTCAGTGGGCATTTAGGTTGCTTCCATGACCTGGGTATTGTAAATAGTGCTGCAATGAACATTGGGGTGCATGTGTCTTTTTGAATCATGGTTTTCTCTGGGTGTATGCCCAGTAGTGGGATTGCTGGATCATATGGTAATTCTATTTTTTAGTTTTTTAAGGAACCTCCATACTGTTCTCCATAGTGGCTGTATCAATTTACATTCCCACCAGCAGTGCAAGAGGGTTCCCATTTCTCCACACCCTCTCCAGCATTTGTTGTTTGTAGATTTTCTGATGATGCCCATTCTGACTGGTGTGAGGTGATACCTCATTGTAGTTTTGATTTGCATTTCTCTAATAATTAGTGATGTTGAGCAGCTTTTCATGTGCTTGTTGGCCATCTGTATGTCTTCTTTGGAGAAATGTCTATTAAGGTATTCTGCCCATTTTTGGATTGGGTTGTTTGTTTTCTTAATATTGAGCTGCATGAGCTGTTTATATATTTTGGAGATTAAGCCTTTGTCCATTGAGATTCGTTTGCAAATATTTTCTCTCATTCTGAGGGTTGTCTTTTTGTCTTGTTTATGGTTTCCTTTGCTGTGCAAAAGCTTTGAAGTTTCATTAGGTCCCATTTGTTTATTTTTGTTTTTATTTCCATTACTCTAGGAGGTGGATCAAAAAAGATCTTGCTGTGATTTATGTTAAAGAGTGTTCTGCCTATGTTTTCCTCTAAGAGTTTTATAGTGTCCAGTCTTACATTTAGGTCTCTAATCCATTTTGAGTTTATTTTTGTGTATGATGTTAGGGAGTGTTCTAATTTCATTCTTTTACATGTAGCTGTCCAGTTTTCCCAGCACCACTTATTGAAGAGACTGTCTTTTCTCTATTTTATATCCTTGCCTCCTTTGTCATAGATTAGTTGACCATAGGTGTCTGGGTTTATCTCTGGGCTTTCCATCTTGTTCCTATGATCTCTGTTTCTGTGCCAGTACCGTATTGTCTTGATTACTGTAGCTTTGTAGTATAGTCTGAAGTCAGAGAGTCTGATTCCTCCAGCTCTCTTTTTTTCCCTCAAGACTGCTTTGGCTATTTGGGGTCTTTTGTGTCTCCATACAAATTTTAAGATTTTTTGTTCTATTTCTGTAAAAAATGCCATTGGTAATTTGATAGGGGTTGCATTGAATCTGTAGGTTGCTTTGGGTAGTATACTCATTTTCACAACATTGATTCTTCCAGTCCAGGAACATGGTATATCGCTCCATCTGTTTGTATCATCTTTAATTTCTTTCATCAGTGTCTTACAGTTTTCTGCATACAGGTCTTTTGTCTCCCTAGGTAGGTTTATTCCTAGGTATTTTATTCTTTTCGTTGCAATGGTAAATGGGAGTGTTTCCTTAATTTCTCTTTCAGATTTTTCATAATTAGTGTATAGGAATGCAAGAGACTTCTGTGAATTAATTGTGTATCCTGCAACTTTACCAAATTCATTGATTAGCTCTAGTAGTTTTCTGGTGGCATCTTTAGGATTCTCTATGTATAGTACAATGTCATCTGCAAACAGTGACAGTTTTACTTCTTCTTTTCCAATTTGTATTCCTTTTATTTCTTTTTCTTCTCTGATTGCAGTGGCTAGGACTTCCAAAACTATGTTGAATAATAGTGGTGAGAGTGGACATCCTTGTCTTTTTCCTGATCTTAGAGGAAATGCTTTCAGTTTTTCACCGTTGAGAATGATGTTTGCTGTGGGTTTGTCATATATGGCCTTTATTATGTTGAGGTAGTTTCCCTCTATGCCCACTTCCTGGAGAGTTTTTATCATAAATGGGTGTTGAATTTTGTCAAAAGATTTTTCTGCATCTATTGAGATGATCATATGGTTTTTATTCTTCAAGTTGTTAATATGGTGTATCAGATTGATTGAATTGTATATATTGAAGAATCCTTGCATCTCTGGGATAAATCCCACTTGATCATGGTATGATCCTTTTAATGTGTTTTTGGATTCTGTTTACTAGTATTTTGTTGAGGATTTTTACATCTATATTCATGAGTGATATTGGTCTGTAATTTTCTTTTTTTGTAGTATCTTTGTCTGGTTTTGGTATCAGGGGGATGGTGGCCTCATAGAATGAGTTTGAGAGTGTTCCTTCCTCTGCAGTTTTTTGGAAGAGTTTGAGAAGGATGGGTGTTAGCTCTTCTCTAAATGTTTGATAGAATTCACCTGTGAAGCCATCTGGTCCTGGACATTTGTTTGTTGGAAGATTTTTAATCACAGTTTCAATTTCATTACTCCTGATTGGTCTGTTCATATTTTCTATTTTTTCCTGGTTCAGTCTTGGAAGGTTATACCTTTCTAAAAATTTGGGCATTTCTTCCAGGTTGTCCATTTTATTGGCATAGAGTTGCTTGTAGTAGTCTCTTAGGATGCTTTGTATTTCTGCTGTGTCTGTTGTAACTTCTCCTTTTTCATTTCTAATTTTATTGATTTGAGTCCTCTCCCTCTTTTTCCCGATGATTCTGGCTAATGGTTTATCAATTTTGTTTATCTTCTCAAAGAACCAGCTTTTAGTTTTCTTGATCTTTGCTGTTGTTTTCTTTGTTTTGTTTATTTCTGCTCTGATCTTTATGATTTCTTTCCTTCTGCTAACTTTGGGTTTTGTTTGTTCTTCTTTCCCTAGTTCCTTTAGGTTTAAGGTTAGATTGTTTATTTGAGATTTTTCTTGTTTCTTGAGGTAGGCTTGTATAGCTATAACCTTCCCTCTTAGAACTGCTTTTGCTGCATCCCATAGGTTTTGGATCGTCATGCTTTCATTGTAATTTGTCTCCAGGTTTTTTTGTTTGTTTTTTTTTGCGGTACGCGGGCCTCTCACTGTTGTGGCCTCTCCCGTTGCGGAGCATGGGCTCCGGACACGCAGGCTCAGCGGCCATGGCCCACGGGCCCAGCCACTCCGCGGCACGTGGGATCCTCCCGGACCGGGGCACAAACCCGTGTCTCCTGCATCGGCAGGCAGACTCTCAACCACTGCGCCACCAGGGAAGCCCATCTAGGTATTTTTTGATTTCTTCAGTGATCTCTTGGTTATTTAATAACGTATTGTTTAGCCTCCATGTGTTTGTGTTTTTTACGTTTTTTTCCCTGTAATTAATTTCTAATCTCATAGCATTGTGGTCAGAAAAGACACTTGATATGATTTCAGTTTTCTTAAGTTTACTGAGGCTTGTTTTGAGACCCAAGATATGAACTATCCTGGAGAATGTTCCGTGCACACTTGAGAAGAAAGTGTAATCTGTTTGGGGATGGAATGTCCTATAAATATCAATTAAATCTATCTGGTCTGTTGTCATTTAAAGCTTCTGTTTCCTTATTTATTTTCATTTTGGATGATCTGTCCATTGGTGTAAGTGAGGTGTTAAAGTCCCCCACTATTACTGTGTTACTGTCGATTTCCTCTTTATAGCTGTTAGCAGTTGCCTTATGTATTGAGGTGCTCCTATATTGGGTGCTAATATATTTATAATTGTTATATCTTCTTCTTGGATTGATCCCTTGATCATTATGTAGTGTCCTTCCTTGTCTCTTGTAACATTCTTTATTTTAAAGTCTATTTTATCTGATATGAGGATTGCTACTCCAGCTTTCTTTTGATTTCCATTTGCATGGAATATCTTTTTCCATCCCTTCACTTTCGGTCTGTATGTGTCCCTAGGTCTGAAGTGGGTCTCTTATAATATATATGGGTCTTGTTTTTGTATCCATTCAGCAAGCCTGTGTCTTTTGGCTGGAACATTAAATCATTCACGTTTAAGGTAATTATCGATATGTATGTTCCTATGATCATTTTCTTAACTGTTTCGGGTTTGGTTTTGTAGGTCCTTTTCTTCTCTTGTGTTTCCCACTTAGAGAAGTGCCTTTAGCATTTGTTGTAGAGCTGGTTTGGTGGTGCTGAATTCTCTTAGCTTTTGCTTGTCTATAAAGCTGTTGATTTCTCCATGGAATTTGCATGAGATCCTTGCTGGGTAGAGTAATCTTGGTTGTAGGTTCTTCCCTTTCATCACTAAGTATATCATGCCACTCCCTTCTGGCTTGTAGAGTTTCTGCTGAGAAATCAGCTGTTAACCTTATGGGAGTTCCCTTGTATGTTATTTGTCATTTGTCCCTTGCTGCTTGCAATAATTTTACTTTGTCTTTAATTTTTGCCAGTTTGATTACTATGTGTCTCGGCATGTTTCTCCTGGGTTTATCCTGCCTGGGACTCTCTGTGCTTCCTGGACTTGGGTGGCTATTTCCTTTCCCATGTGAGGGAAGTTTTCGACTCTAATCTCTGCAGATGTTTTCTCGGGTCCTTTCTCTGTCTTTTCTCTTTCTGGGACCCCTATAATGTGAATGTTGTTGCATTTAATGTTATCCCAGAAGTGTCTTAGGCTGTCTTCATTTCTTTTCATTCTTTTTTTCTTTATTCTGTTCTGTGGCAGTGAATTCCACCATTCTGTCTTCCAGACCACTTATCCATTCTTCTGCCTCAGTTATTCTGCTATTGATTCCTTCTAGTATATTTTTCATTTCAGTTATTGTATTCATCTCTGTTTGTTCTTTAATTCTTCTAGTTCTTTGTTAAACATTTCTTGCATCTTCTCGATCTTTGCCTCCATTCTTTTTCCGAGGTCCTGGATCATCTTCACTATCATTATTCTGAATTCTTTTTCTGGAGGGTTGCCTATCTCCACTTCATTTAGTTGTTTTTCTGAGGTTTTATCTTGTTCCTTCATCTGGTACATAGCCCTCTCCCTTTTCATCTTGTCTATCTTTCTGTGAATGTGATATTTGTTCCACAGGCTGCAGGATTGTAGTTCTTCTTGCTTCTGCTGTCTGCCCTCTGGTGGATGAGGCTATCTAAGAGGCTTGTGCAAGTTTCCTGATGGGAGGGACTGGTGGTGGGTAGAGCTGACTGTTGCTCTGGTGGGCAGAGCTCAGTAAAACTTTAATCCACTTGACTGCTGATGGGTGGGGCTGGGTTCCCTCCCTGTTGGTTGTTTGGCCTGAGGCGACCCAACACTGGAGCCTACCTGGCTCTTCGGTGGGGCTAATGGTGGACTCTGGGAGGTCTCACGCCAAGGCATACTTCCCAGAACTTCTGCTGCCAGTGTCCTTGTCCCCATGGTGAGCCACAGCCACCCCCGCCTCTGCAGGAGACCCTCCACCACTAGCCGGTAGGTGTGGTTCAGCCTCCCCTGGGGTCACTCTTCCTTCCCCTGGGTCCCGATGCGCACACTACTTTGTGTGTGCCCTCCAAGAGTGGAGTCTCTGTTTCTCCCAGTCCTGTCGAAGTCCTGCAATCAAATCCCACTAGCCTTCAAAGTCTGATTCTCTAGGAATTCCTCCTCCTGTTGCCGGATCCCAGTTTGGGAACCTGACGTGGGGCTCAGAACCTTCACTCCAGTGGGTGGACTTCTGTGGTATAAGTGTTCTCCAGTCTGTGAGTCACCCACCCAGCAGTTACGGGATTTTTTTTTTTTTTTTTTACTGTGATTGCACCCCTCCTACCGTTCTCATTGTGGCTTCTCCCTTATCTTTGGATGTGGGGTATCTTTTTTGGTTAGTTCCAGTGTCTTCCTGTCAATGATTGACCAGCAGCTAGTTGTGATTCTGGTGTTTTCGCAAGAGGGAGTGAGAGCACGTCCTTCTACTTTGCGATCTTGGCTCAGGCTCTATTAGATATTTTTTAGTCATGTCAAAACTAAACTCTTTAAACTAGCGCAAATCTCTAACTTCTTTTCCTGCTTCCTTTCTAATTATACTGTAGGATTTTTTTTTCCTTTTTTTTTTAAATTTTTATTTTTGTAAGCGGTACTTCCATCCTCCCATTTTTCATGCAGGAAGCTAGGGAATCTTCCTTGATGCTTATCTCATCCCCTGCTTTACTACCAAGTTGTGTCATTGAGAACACATTTCAAAGCTGTAGTCTTCCTTTTCTTCACTACCACCTGGTTCAGTTCTCTCTTCTCTTTTCACTAAAAATTGCCTTCCGATTATACTCCCTGGTTTTATGCCTGACCCTCTCAATCCAGTCTCTAGGGAACAGCCAGAGAGATCTTTCGAAGATGAGCATTTAAATCATGTAATTTCTCTGCTTGGATCTTTTCAATGACTTTTCATTGCTCTTGGGATAAGATCTAAAATCCTTTGAATATGGTCAGATTCCCGTTTGCCTCTTGCTTATTGTGTTGTAATCACTTAGGCTACCTTTCAGTTTCTTAAAATCTCCAAGATCTTTTAACTCCAGAACTTTCTCACATGGTATTTTCTGAACCTGCACTGGTTTTTCCCTTTGTCAGTGGCTACCCCCATGCATGCTTTAAGTCTCAGCTTAAATGCCACTAATTCCGAGAAGTCTTTCCTGACTTGCCCATTCAAAATTGGTATCCACACCAGTATCTATCCTGTAGATTTTCATCATAGCTGTTACAGGTTTTTGGGGGGGTGAGGGAGGGGTAGGAGAAGGTGTTTATATGTGTATATGAGATTATTTGGTAAAATACCTCTTTTCTATACTATTCTGAAAAGCTCCTTGAAAGTGGACACCTGTCTATTTTGTTCACTACTGTGTAGCCATCACCTGACTTACTTCCTGGTACAGTTGACAATATTTATTGAGTGTTTAGAGAAAGTTTAGAGAAAATACATTGGAAGGAAATATACCAGTGGGTTGCTTTTTGAGTGCTGCATGCTTGTTTTTATAAGATTTCTACAGTGAACTATTAGACTTTCTAATAAGAAAAGTTATAAATAAAATACATCTTTATACTTTTTGTCTTTACTAGAGGTGAAAAAGCAGATGTTATTTTGTGACTTAGATGCTAGTGCTAAATTCTGTTACAAATTAAGTGACCTTGGTATATTAACTTGACTTTTAATATCTTGGAGTTGCACAGCTCTAGGGAGCACTGTTTATGCATATTGTTAGTTAATGAGGACTCCTCTGTTAGTGTAAAGCAGAGACTCTTCTTTTAGTAGCAATTTTAGGTATATAGTTTATCTAGAACAGAGTATGCACTTCTCTCCTAGATCTACCTGCAATTTATGTCATCTTGCATTCTTATCTTAGGTGCCTTATTGTATTTGTCTGTTCCTGTCACAATTTTTTAATCAGTCACCCTTAATTTAGCATAGTTTTGATCAGTTTTGTCTCGTGGAGAAAATTATGTAAGGTTTTCTGAAATCTCGGTACCTATCCATGGTAGCTCTGGTGCTGGACATATGGTGAATATCCTGTAAATCTTTTTAAAATCTTTATTGAATGTCATACATTTTTGAAAAATATAAAATTAAGCCATATCTTTGAGGTAATGATTTGTTAAGTAGGCTTAGTACTTTGAAGTTCTAAAAGTATAGTTCTCAGAGGATTATCAACTTGATTGAGTAGCTTATTATATTTATTTTTTTGCTCATCATTTAAATGAGCTTGCTTCTTAGCTAGAAATGCTTTTCAGTTTTTTAAATTAATTAATTATTTTGATAAAGCCTTTTAAAAAATTTTTTTGTTGGCTGTGTTGAGTCTGTTGCTGTGCGTGGGCTTTTTCTAGTTGTGGCGAGCAGGGGGCTGCTCTTCGTTGAGGTGCCCAGGCTTCTCATTGCAGTCACAGTTTTATTTAAATGTTTGTGTTCCTTTTCTTTTTAAGATGCCCTTTGTTCATGTTATTTCACTTGTATTTATAATAAATGTATACCAACTTTTTAACAGATAAAATAATTAGGCACAGGGCTTGTACCCTGAAGGACACTGCGCATGCCATCATTGCAGCTGAATTGGATCCAGAATTTAATAAACTCTGTGAAGAAATTAAGGAAGCAAGAATAAAAAGAGGTAAGTTATAGAAATGAACTTGCTACTGAAGAGTAAGAGGTCATTGAATGGTGTTTCTTTACGGTTGCTGGTATTATGAAAATGTATTTTGAGGCCCATCCTTAATTTCTGATATGAAAATGTCATGTAAATTCTCAAAGATGTTTTAAAATTTTACTTTCTATAACAGTTTTAGTGCAAATGACAGAAATAAAGTACTTCTTAGTGAAATTTCTTTTGCAGGCATATATCTTTAATTATGGATTTCTGTTCTTAAGGGATTTAGATAGGCTTTCATATTTGAAGAGGGTTTATTTTCATCAGTTTATATCTAATACCGATACTTAAAAATGGTTTTTAGGAATACTTTTTTTTTAAACCTGTTGGAATTTATGTGCAATTTTGTTAATATAAACACAGAATTAGCAGATGCGTTTTGTTCGTTCTATATATAATCCTGTCCTTGAGGAACTCACACTTTAGTAGGAGAGAGTAAGTGTAAAACAAATCGAGTATAGTGTGGCATATGCACTGATTGAAGCATGTTCCTAGCACAGAGGAGGGACCTCCTGGTAGGAAACCCAGCATGTTGATCAGAGTTCGGGGAATGAATATAGAAGTGTTGTCTCTAGTGAAGTAGAGGAAGGGAGGCAGTGACGGAGAAGGAGGAGGTATTGTAAGCACAGCACACTACGTGTACAGGCGCAGAGACGTGAAATAACGTGGTGTATTGGAAGAACTGCAAACTGGTATTGCTAAAGATGTACAGAATGGTGGGAAACAGAGCTCAGAAGGTGAGCTGGGTCCAGGACATTGAAGTTGTGAAGACGCTTTTCTTCTACTGCCTTAGAGAGGCCTTCCCTGGCCACCTAATCTTATTAGGCTCTGGTCACCATAGCACTTGGCATTTTGTTACTGTTGTTGTCTCTCTCCTCCTTATTTAGAATATAAGTGCTGTGAATGTCTTATTCATAGCTCTACTGCAGTCCCTAGAACTATCTCTGGTACACAACAGGCTTTTTATAAATATTTGCATGAATCAATGTCTTGCTAAGGAGCTTGGACTTTATCCTGTAGATCTATGTTTTTTAAAATGTGTTTGCGTTTGTTACCCACATCAGCTTAGAACTACCGAATTAGATTCTCTGGCCGAGAATCTGAAGGCCGAGAAATCTGCACTTCAGCAAACTCAAGTGCTTTTTATGTACACTAAAGTTTGAGAACAATTGCCATAGTCAGTAGGATTCATAGAAGTATTTGAAACAGTGGAATGGATTGGTAAATTGCTTCGGCAGCAGGAAATAGCAAGGTCTCAATGTGGCTCAGTAGGAGGATGAGAGACCAGTTAAAAAGCTGTTGGAGCCAGTTTTGAAAACATTTTGGCAGTTTCTAAAAAGTTAAGCATAATATTTACATATGACCCAGCGATTCTACTCCTAGGGATCTACCCAAGAGAGATGAAAACATATGTCCATATAAAGACTTGTACGTGAATGTTCATAGCAGTATTATTCACAACAATTAAAAACCGGAAACAACCCAAATGTCCGTCAACTGATGAATGGGTAAACAAAACAGGGTATAAGGGCTTCCCTGGTGGCGCAGTGGTTGAGAGTCCGCCTGCCGATGCAGGGGACGCGGGTTCGTGTCCCGGTCCGGGAAGATCCCACATTCCGCAGAGCAGCTGGGCCCGTGAGCCATGGCCGCTGAGCCTCCGCGTCTGGAGCCTGTGCTCCGCAATGGGAGAGGCCACAACAGTGAGAGGCCCATGTACCGCAAAAAAAAAACACCAAAAAATAACAGGGTATATTGTACAGTGACATACTGCTCAGCTATAAAAAGGAATAAGGTACTGATACATGGTACAGCATGGATGGACTTTATAAATGTTATGCTAAGTGAAAGAAGGCAGTCACAAAAGAGCACATATTGCATGATTCTATTTATATGAAATGCTCACAAAAGGCAAGTCTATAGAGACAAAAAGTGGACTAGTGGTTGCCTGGAACCGTTACCTAAATTGGATTGCTGTGGTGATTGCACAGCTCTGTAAATTCACTAAAAATCACTGAATCGTATGCTTAAAATGAGTGATTTTTATGTTGTGTAAATTGTACCTCAATAAAGCTTTTGGTGGGGGGAGGGCTGTTGGAGTAGTCCAGAGTTTTAATTAGTGAAGTGGGAATGAAGGTAGGATTAACATGAGAGAGATGCAGCTGCAGGGGTGGAGGGCATTGTGAAGGAAAGGAAGAGGCAAAATTGGCTGCCATGTTACTGGTTTAATGACTTAAGTAGATGCTAATACCACCAGTAGAGAGAGGGAATATATAAGGACAGGTTTTTTTTGGTGGGGAAAGAGAAACCAGTTATCTTTAATTTGACCTATCTCTAGGATATCCAGTTGGTGATATCAAGTAGGCAACTGATATGAATCAGAAGCTCAAGAGAGTTTTGGACTAAAGATGTAATTTGGGACTAATTATATAATGCCAGTAGGAGCTGAAGGCATGAATATTTGTGGTGGAAGGTGTAGATTAAAGTGAGAAGAAAAGGGATTCCAGAGACAGCCCTTAGAAACGTTTAAGGAAGGCAACATTTAAGGATGGCATAGAAGAAAGAAATCTAGTAAAGAGAATTGAGATGGAATGGTTATTTTTATGAAGATCAGCGCACGAAAACCAAACTTATGCAGTGTGGTGTGACAGCCAGCTAATGTCAGATGGAAACAGTTCATATGAATGGGGTTCAGTGGCCAAATATATGCTTATACTTTCTAAGATGGCAGAAATCATGACTTTTAGACTATATATAATCTTACTGTCTCACAGTCATAAAAATGTGAAATGTATCCCTCTGCAAAGTAAAATGAATAAACACAGGGCCCTTTGGGGATTAAGTGTAAATAAGCATGGCCTGCCATTTTATTTTTATGATTTTATATCTAGTTTCTTTCCCATCTTAAATCAATAGATACTATTTCATCCGAATTACAGACTGTCCAAGTATAATTAATGACTTTAAAATTCAGTTTTGTATTTCAGACTTTTTTTTAACCTTGTTGGTTTATGTAGCTGGAAATATTTAAATAGGTATCGCTTATCTTCTGCTTGCAGGCTTATCGGTAACAGCAGAACAAATAAATCCTCATGGTACTGGAGCTCGAAAGATGGAAACTAGAGTTGAAGAGGCATTTCGGCACAAACAAAGAAATCCAATGGATATCTGGCACAGCTCTGCAAATAAATGTGCATGTGAGTATTTGAGATCATGTTATCCAGTAGTGGGAACAACTGCAAATGAGGCAGATGTGTTAGGAATTGGGCACATATACCAAAGGGCTGCTAAGAGCTTGTGGGGTAAAATGCTGAATCAGAATACATTTCTTTAACCTTATTTGCTTTTCTCCTATCTCCATTCAATGCTTGCTGTTGTAATTGAACTAGATTTGAATATCTTCAGTTTTAAACTTTGGTTTTTAGATAGAGATGTGGAGCCAGTAGATTTTTTTTTTTTTTTTTTTTTGCGGTACGCGGGCCTCTAACTGTTGTGGCCTCTCCCATTGTGGAGCACAGGCTCCGGACGCACAGGCGCAGCGGCCATGGCTCACGGGCCCAGCCGCTCCGCGGCATGTGGGATCTTCCCAGACTGGGGCACGAACCCGTGTGCCCTGCATCGGCAGGCGGACTCTCAACCACTGCGCCACCAGGGAAGCCCACCAATAGATTTTTTTATCCACCCCGCCTCCAACCCCTTGCTGTATGTTATGCAGAATGTTCTTGTTATGGTGGGAAATGGAAATTCCAGCTTAGGAGAGTGACTGAATTGACAGCAGGAAGTTGATTTTTCTGAGAAAAATCTGTGTAGCCTTCTTTAACTGGCTTTGTTTAAGTCAGATGTATTTAGGGGAAAATTCAGTGTTCTGGGTTCTCCTCACTTTTCCTCATTCATGGTGATCTGTAAAATTTCTAAAAGACAAATGTTAATAAACACAGCATCTTCCTAATGTAATCTTTTTTTTAACATGTTTATTGGGGTATAATCCTAATGTAATCTTTATGTTTCACTAAAGATAGCCATCTTTGGAAGATATACGCTGTTCTTCTGATATAAAGGTGGTAATTCTGCTCCAACTGTCAGTAAAGATGGCCATAATAAGTTCTTTAACCAGTGGCATTGAATTTGAATGAATGAACCAGACTCAGTTTTTTTTATCTTGTTCTCTTTGTGATAAGTGGCATTCATGTGTGAGAACATTTGAAGGACTTAATGGTGCATTTAGTTCCATAAAACTGATTAAGCTATTTATCCTAGTTGTACCTTGGATCGTGACCTGGATTCTGTGACACAGCACTCTAAGTTAAACCTTGAAATCCCTACATTCTCTGCAACTGGTAAAAATATTTACTAACTAAAACACATTGAATATTGGCTTCAAGCAGTTTTAATTTCCTTTAAGTATTAAAATATTGTAATCTACAAATGTGAGTCCTGTTTTCTCTTACCAGTAGATGGCATATGTGACTCATCATTTGTCTGTTTTACATTAAGTTACTTAAATCATATGTCTAAATCTCCCTTTGGAAGAGTTGCTTTTCTAAGGTCTTAGTTTTGGAAACAAACTCAGAGATGTTATAAAACTTGATTTTAAAGATTGTGCCTCTAAATGGGCTTTTCACACAAAGCACCCTTGAAAAAGGAAGTGGGTATATTAAAGATTAGTTCTGTAAATATATACTACCACATGCCAGGTGCTGTGGGGATAGAGCAGTGACTAAAACAAAAATCCCTATTCTTGTGGCACGTATATAACCAATTCCTCTTATTTTACCAAAATCATACTAAGCATTAGAAGTGATTATAAAAGGACGGGGAAAATATCTCTAGCTTGACCTCTCCCCAAATAAGAACATTTTCTTTTTCTTAGCTGGGATGAAAGCATTAGAAATAAACTTACTTCAGAAGGGCGCCTAACCTTTGCTTAGGGTATGAGTACATTTTAAGGAGTTGCGCTGGCTCCTAATCAAGCAGGTCCAGCCTCTTGCTCTAGTGCTCCATGGCTTAGTGAGGAAAGAAAAAGGGAACCTCTTGTACCTTTGGTTATTGGAGAATAAGCAAGGACACAATGTCAGGAGTGACTTGTCAGGTAGTAAAACCTAACAGTTCTACATTTTAGAGAAAGAGCAAGCTGAATACTTTTCTTACACTTTTAATGTGGACTGGATTAGTTTTTCATATAAGTAATGGAATGCTTATGAATGCCTATCACTTATAGCCTGTGCTTTTAAAAGTAGACTAATATAGAAATTTCATCTCCAATTACCCTATAACTGTAAATTGTAAAAATAGAAATTAATAGGGGATAAAGGAATGGAGAGATGGTAATGATAGTACAGTTTTGAAGGCAAAGTAAATTTTGAGCCAAGTGACTAAATAACTTGAATTTTGCAGATGATTTTAGAAACCTTTAGTAGATTTATTCTTAGATGAGAAAGAAGAGTGATAGTTATGACAAAATTTGTCAACACTTGTGAATACCTTGGTGTCTTTACAGAGACTCAGTAAGGATTAAAGATGAAAGGATGGGAAAAGTAGGTAAACACACTATATACTGTTGATAGATCACAAGTTCATATTAAGTGCTAGAGTAAAGAAGTGAGGGTTGTCTTAAGACCACATTCCCCTCTATTTGTCTTTCAAAAGCAGTTTTTAAACTGTGGATTAAACAATCTACACTTAGTGGTCTCATATTTGTATTTTCTTTTTAAAATGTCTTTGCCCAGGAAGCTTTCAACATTGACATATTAAAAATACATATTATCTCTTTTAAAATTAGGCCAGATTTGACATTACATTTATAGCCTTGGAAAAATATGAATTATTTTTACTCTGATGGCTTTCAACAAACTAATATTTAGAATTTGGTGTTTGACACCAGAAGTGATAGGTCTGTAGCTTAACTAGTTTGCTTTAATAACTTTGTATTTAAATTTCTTTGCGAAAATGTCCCACATTGCAAAATAAAAGTTAACTTTTTATTTAAGGGACAATGGGATCGACTTGTATAACCAGCTACCTTTGATACATACATGGGAAATTAAAGATTCCTGGGTCCATCATTACCTGGAAGTACCAGCTATCTACTCATAAAAGCTCATGATAGTTTCTAACATCTAGGAGTATAGTCCCTACAACTTTTGTAGGTCTCCCGTTTCACATAACTGACCAAATATTTATTTTCATTGTTTGTTAATGTTGTTGCTGCCTTGATAGCAGAGGGCTTAATTTTTCTACATATTTTCAAATAACAACTTTGCAAGAAATTGATCCTGATAGGTGAACCATTTGTGGTAGATGGCTAACAGCTGGCTAACCACATTGTCTATATAACCTTCATAGGGCTTATGTTTCTTCTGGAAGGAGAGGCAGTAGAGATTGCTTTGTCGGGATACCTGTAACTATTCTCTCTTCATATACTGGATCATACTTTAATTTCCTTTCATGGTTTAGAAGCTCTTGGGTGATCTTGCTGACAAAGCACTCATCTTCCTGGTGGAAGTCCAGGGCTATAGCCCCAAACCTTCCAGGCAGCTTGGTAATGTGGTCATTCCCTAAATGTGTGTATAGTACGCTTGGCCCCTGCATGTTAGGAATTAGGAACAGCTATAACGTAGAATCCAGGGCAGTGGTAAAAAGTGAGTGCTGAGTAAACTCATACAGGAAATAAATGTAAATTCCTTTCATTCTTCAGAGTTCATCCCTGACTTCATATCCATTTTACTTGTAGTTTGTGAGGATTAGTCAGCATGGATGTCAAGAGCTAAGTAGTTTTTGTCTGTGTGTTACGCTAGTATGGGTTTACTTTTGTTTGGGTCTATTTAATAAACATTTGTAAAACAAGCATTGCATTCCAGGTTCTACATATCTTTTTCCCTTCTTTGTAAAATAGTTCGAGTTCGGAGAAAATCAAGGCGGCGATCACAGTGGGGTAAAGGAATTATTAAGAAAAGGAAAGTCAATAATTTAAAAAAAGATGAAGAGGACACCAAATTTGCTGACTATGAGAATCATATGGAGGACAGGAAATTGCTAGAAAATGGAGAGTTTGAGGTAAGCACTGACTGCCATGAAGAAAATGGAGAAGAGACTGGAGACTTATCTATGACCAATGATGAATCATCGTGTGACATCATGGACATGGACCAGGGGCGGAGGCTTAACAACGGAGCGGGCACAAAAGAGAACTTTGCATCTACTGAAGAGGAAAGTTCAAATGAGTCTCTACTGGTCAACAGCAGCAGTTCTCTAAATCCAGAACAGACATCTAGGAAAGAGTCTTTCCTTAAAGGAAGCTGTCTAAACGGTGAGGCCTCCACTGACAGTTTTGAAGGAATACCACTTCTGGAGTGTCAGAATGGCAAAGCTGAAGTAGTTTCTTTCTGTGGTAGTGGAGACAAATGTAGTTCTGAACAAAAGAATCTTCTGGAGGACCAGTCAAAAGAAAAACCAGAAGCTTCAAATGAAAATCACGGAGATGATGCTGAGAAACTAGAGGCAGTGGAATGTAGCAATAATGAGAAGTTCGAACCTGGCCCTGATGTGGAGGTTAAAGATGCAGAACTGGATAAAGAAGGTAGAGCTAATGTTTTAAAATTTTTCCTGAAGGTTTTAACTCCAGAGTTAATTAAGTGCATATTTTATCTGGTCCCCAGTAGCAATAGTTGATAAATAATTATACCCCTTTGAGAATCTGCTGCAGTTTTCACCCCTTTGCCTAGAAAAGTGTACACATACATAATAAATTTTGGTGAATGTTTCAGAGGGTTTGTGGTCCAGAATGCATTGCTTACCTGGCTGCTTCCTCTTCTGCTTCCCACCTGATTGCCATCCCTGTCCTAATGGATTTATGACTAAAAGCTGAGTAGATCCACAAGTGTTAGGAAGATGGATTTCTAACAGAAGGATTGTTGGGGTGGGGTGGGGGTGGGTGAGAAGACTTGGATACTGTAGCAGTATGGTATAGTAAAGTTATATAAACCCACATTAAATTACCACTCCTGTTCATTATAATCATGTGACTCTGAGCTAGTTGCTTATATTCTCCAACCCTGTGTCTTTTATCTTCTAAATTAAACTTCAGAGTGGTGCCACTGCAGGGATTATATAAGTCATGTATATTAATCGCCTCTCCTGGTAATGTACTAAGGTATATTCATGCCAGGCAGTCACTGTTAGTTGAATCTGAGGGATGTTTAGTCTAGGAGACTCTATCTATACGAGCAGTGGCGGAAGAAAGCAGCAGAATCCTCACTGTCAAAGTTACTTTATTCTCGCAGAGTCAGAGCACTCTGCCCACTCCTGACTTGCTTTGGATATATGATTCTTCTAAGAAGCAGCAGAAAGGGGACGTTGAGGGTTTCTGGCCCCACTTTGTTGTTTATCGTTATTCTTTAGCCCATAGTGAGATGGGGTGATTTAGAGATCTACTCTGCTCGGTGTACTGAATTTCCTTCCCGAATAAGCACTCTTCTTATACCAGGTTATCTTGAAATTGTATCATGCTCTCTAAATTGTGTGGAGTATATAGTGTTAGCCTGGGATTTGGGCTATGTGAGAAAGGTTTTTTAATGCCAGTTTTTTGAGCCCTCCAGTAGAATTAGAGAGTAGGATGCTATTCAAAGTCTTAGAATTCTTTTAATGGATAAAGAGAGAGGTACGATTCTTGAATGCTGCCTGTTGAGAATTTTTCTTTTTCTCCAATATTTAATAATAGAAAGCAATTTTAAGAGCATTATTTATCCTGGGCTATCATATAGACAGAACTTAAAAAAATGTGTTGAAGCTAGAATTAAGTAATGAATGGGACAGAGTGGGAAAAAGGGAGAGATTCCTGTTATGAGGCAGAATGGATGGGGAGGAGAAGTTCTTTTTAATGCTAGTTCACTATGAGATTTTAGTAAGCTTGCAGAAAAGGTTTAAATGAATATTATGTTCAACTGGTGATCTAAAAGCTTTAAAGATATTTGTTGTGTAAACGCTTTACCTGAAGCTTTCATTTGTAACTGTCAGGGCAATGTAACCTCGTGTAGTGGTTCCTAATTCAGGTTTTTGGGCCTCTAGAAGTCCATGGATGTAATAATGAGGATCCGTATGGTCTTAACAAAACTCCTAGCATATATTAATTGAACTGTAAATAAAGGCTTTCACTCTAAAGGCTTTCTGAAATATAAAATTTCTCTGGGTATATGTTTTTGAAGGCAGCATTTTGGTTCATTTGTTATTTATCTATATAGCAGGCATTGAGGAAGAGGAATTGTTTAAAGACTTGCGACTAAGAGAACTAATGCAGGAGGGAGGAGGAAGGGTCTCCTTAGTGGCCCTGAGCATGGGCCAGGTCCTGTATAAAGTTCTGAAACAGTCCAAGTTTGTCCTTGTGTTCCTCCTGCCTCGGCCTCCTCTAAGAGTGCTGCTGCTTAGGGAGCGTAAGGCTTGATGGTTTACCTGCCCTCCCTACCCATCAGGGTGCCTGACGCTGTCAAGCTACACTCAGCGACCTCACAGTTTCTGTTTTTTCAGTGTGGCTGGTCTCAGCAAGATGTTGGGAGGAAAGTAATTAGATTATACTAATTCACTCTAAGGTAGGAGGACAGGACACTAGACCTTTTGCATTTTTAATGGGTTTATATTTTTAAGAGAAAATTTTGTGTAACACAGGCAGTATAATAGAGAAAAGTAAGACGTTTCAGGCAATGTTGAAGCAAATGTTTTGCATTGGGAGGCAAATATGAGGCAGGTTGGCCTCACTTTGTGTTAGTATCTGCTCTTTTAGGGTGCTTCCTTTCTTCTAGTTCTGAGAGCTCCGAATTTTAAAATGGTTATCATACAGAGAATGAAGACAGTTTATAAGTTACTGCTTAGAGCTGAAGATCGCTCTTATCTTCCTTTTAGGGGATATGTTTGTTAAGGTGATATTCTGGTATGACTTGGCTTTCATAGTTGTGGTCTAGTTCTCTTTAATCTGGGTTGCTTAGTCTTACACCCCTCAAAAAAATCATTTATTATTTAAAGAATTACACGCTTATTCCAAAAGGATTTGTGCTGGGTAAAAGAATGTATAATTGTTTGTCTGATTTTTCTTAACTTTTATTTGCTGCAGTGCTTTTTTTTTTTTTTTCCCAATTGTAGGTGCTTCTAAAGTAAAGAAATATCGTAAGTTAATTTTAGAGCAGGCAAAAACAACAAGCCTGGAACTGGTTCCAGAAGAGCCATCTGAGCCTGTGCCACCTCTTATAGTTGATCATGAGAGATTGAAGGTAAGCTTAGCTCTTCCCAGGCAGTTTTAAATGAATGGAAATAAAGCTAGATTTGATAATCTTCTGCTTTAACCTAGGAGTATAGGTACTTCAGGGCTTCTAATGAAAAAGAGTTGTGTGTGTTTTGAGGGGTTTAGAAATATGAGAATGTTCTTGGTAATAAATTAAGCCCTGGAATCTTCTAAACTCAGGTGTCACTATTACACCATAGCATGTGGTGTCTGTTGCCTAGCATTTGAGTGGAACCATTTCAGTTTGAACAATGAAATCAAATTTCATTTTATTCTTTTTTCTTTTAATTTTTCTTAGAAATTGCTTGATTTGTTGGTAGATAAAAGCAACAATCTGGCAGTTGATCAACTTGAGAGATTATATTCTCTTCTTAGTCAGTGCATCTACCGTCACCGTAAAGATTATGACAAATCACAGCTTGTAGAGGTGAGTGCTTATTACTTCATCTGTGGAATAAACAAATATGTGCTTTTACTTGTCCCAAAGAAAAGAGGGAAAAAAAAAGTTATTTTAGTCTAAATCTTTCACCAAGTAACTGAAGAGTGGTTTGAAGCTTTAAGATTAGAAGAATCATTAAGAGTTACAAAAATATACTCTTGGTACCATTTTGTCTCAGAACAGAAGTAATCTGGGATTCTTTGTTTATCAAAACACAGAGATTCATGGTTGGCAAATACACAGATTAGCATTCACAGTTCTCCCCTCCCTTACTTATCACTGACTTGACTGATTAAGCGTATATCACTTTGGCCTATTGAATGTGAGCATGGCCTCACAGTCCATGTTACCACTGCTCCCGAGGTGGCCACTACTGGTTAAAAGGAGTTGGCGTGGGCCATGAGACTTACTGGCCACCCTATTAATGATTGGAAGAGAACTTAAAAGTCATCTCATTTAATCAAATCTAGTCCTGTGAAATAACCACATGAAGGAGTTGTTGTCCTTGTGCTTAGACACTTTAGAGGTGAACCGTTCGCTTTCTGGACAACTCTGGGCCATAAGAAAGTTTTTTATAAATATAAGCTTATATCTCTATTCATATAATTTACATGATTAAGTCACACTTCTTTTTGCGGTCATCTGAGCAAATAAAATGAATAAGACAAAAGTCTCTGCTCTCAAGAAGTATTTCTAGTATGTTAAAGATTTATGTATAGAGGATGTGATTATTTTGCATGTGTAATAAAGAATATAAGCATACCTTGCTTTATTGCACTGTGCAGATATTGCGTTCTTTGCAAATTGAAGGTTTGTGGCAACATCGCCATTTTCCAGCATAATTTGCTCACTTCGTGCTTCTGTGTTAATAACATTTTGGTAATTCTTGCAATATTTCAAGCATTTTCATTATTGTACTTGTTATGGTGATCTGTGATTAGTGATCTTTTTTTTAAAAAAATTTATTTATTTATTTACTTATTTATGGCTGTGTTGTTTCTTTGTTGCTGTACGCGGGCTTTCTGTAGTTGCGGTGAGCGGGGGCTACTCTTCGTTGCGGTGTGCGGGCTTCTCATTGCGGTGGCTTCTCTTGTTGCAGGGCACGGGCTCTAGGCACGCGGGCTTCAGTAGTTGTGGCCCACGAGCTCTAGAGCGCAGGCTCAGTAGTTGTGGCGCATGGGCTTAGTTGCTCTGCGGCATGTGGGATCTTCCCGGACCAGGGCTTGAACCCATGTCCCCTGCATTGGCAGGTGGATTCCTAACCACTGTGCCACCAGGGAAGTCCCTGTGATTAGTGATCTTTGATGTTATTGCAAAAAGATTATGACTTGCTGAAGGCCCAGACGATGGTTAGCATTTTTTTAAGAAAATTTTTAAAGCATTTAAAAAATTAAGGTGTGTACATTGTTCTTTAGACATAATGCCATTACACAGTATAGTGTAAACATAACTTTTATATGCACCGGGAAACTAAATAATTTGTATGATTTACTTTATTTGCTTTCGTCTGGAACGTAACATCTCCAGGGTATGCCTGTATTGGACTTGAATCAAAGCAAGAGAGCACTTAAAAGTTACTTTGTAATCACATTTTTATGAGTCACATTTTTATGAATCTATTCTGACCTTATACAATATATAGAAATAACAGAAATAAAAACATCACCCATATCCCACCATCTAGAGGAAACTAATCAGCATTAATCTTTTAGAATATCTTCCATCCTTTAAAAATGTCTAGATGTACATTATGTGTATAAAAGTGTGAATATATATTTAAAAATTGGGATAGTATTGGATATTGTATTTTATAACAGAACTTTTCTCCTACTCAGTAACATGATGAAACATTTAGCAGAAGTAATTTTTTTTTTTTAATTTATTTATTTATTTTTGCTGTGTTGGGTCTTCTTTTATGTGCGTGGGCTTTCTCTAATTGCGGCAAGCGGGGGCCACTCCTCATCACGGTGCGCGGGCCTCTCACTATCGCGGCCTCTCCCGTCGCGGAGCACAGGCTCCAGACGCGCAGGCTCAGTAATTGTGGCTCACGGGGCTAGCCGCTCCGCAGCACGCGGGATCCTCCCAGACCAGGGCCCGAACCCGCGTCCCCTGCATCGGCAGGCAGACTCCCAACCACTGCGCCACCCGGGAAGCCCAGCAGAAGTAATTTTGATTGGTCATTTATAAGAACTTTTTGATCAGATGATAATCTGTTAGTATGGCCTGTTAGTTCTGTAGAGAGGTAGGATATAATTTCTTTGGAGGTGTTTAAAGATGGAAGGGAAAACCAGATGTCTTAGATGTATTTGACATTTGCCCATCTGAATGTAGTGTGTGGGGTAGAGTTCTTTACTTTTTAAAAATTCTAGAACTTCTTTGTTCACGTGCTTGACATTTGATTAGTGTGAATGGATTGAATACTCTTCAGCAGTTGAAACACCTTGCAGTATGGGTCTTGGAACCCTGTAATCTAGGGGTCTCATTTAGGAGAGAAGGAATCTATAGCAGAATCACCAGTGAGTGGCATTCCTGGCGTTGATGGCATCGACTCTTTCTGGCTTTTTTTTTTTTTAATTTCAGCTCTGATTGAAGTGAGTAGCACTGGGAGCAGGGTACGTTCTACTTTGGGTACAAGTTTTATTATACTGAATACATTCATTGTGCTTTGGGAGTCAGTCGAATATAATGAGTCAGGAAGGGTGCAGGCTCTGGAGTGAGGCTACCTGTATTCAAATCCTGACTGCTGTTTTTAGCGGCAGATTACTTATACATGTAAATTTCTTAGTACAGTATCTGGCACAATAAGTACTCATTGTTGCTAGCATCATCCTCATTAGCCTAAATGTAAAGTAGGAGGCATCTGGACGTGTCTAGGGCAGATAGGCTTACACAGTAGCTATGGTACTGTAATCAGGAATATATTTAAAGCTTAACTTTGTATCTAAAATTCTTTATCTAGAAAGTTAATTTAAAGTGAATTTTTCTGTAATGCTTTTGTCTTTCCTTTAATAGATAACGTGTACTTTTTTCCCCCCTTATAGGAGATGGAAAGAACAGTTCATACGTTTGAGACATTCCTATGAACCTTTCAAGAAGAGTGGTTTATCCTCTCCCATCTGCTCCTGCCAGAGCAGTCTTCTGAGCCATTCAATTTCAAATTGCACCAATTATGTGCAGAGCCTTGGTGTAAAGTGCTCTCTCACTCATTCTTTCTCTCTGTTGAATTTGGTGCTATTGTCTCAGGTACCTGAAACCAACCAGCCTACAAGAACCAAACAGAACTTCAGAAACATGTTGTATTTTCCACAAATAAAAAATACAACCCCACAGATTGGAGATTTTGGTGCTACAGAAACTGCTCTCACTTCTGCTTCTCTTTTTGTGCACTCTCTTTTGGAGACCTCTCTTAGGGAGCAGACCAGCAAACACGAGGAAACTGGATGGGGCAGTTCTAAGTGTGTTGAATTGTTTAAACAGTGGGCAACCTTTCCCCCCCCACCCCCCTTTTATCATATTTGTTTTTATTTTTTCTTCTGGGTAACGGACTGAAGCCTGTTTTAAAGTTGGCTATGGTATATTCTGGTGGGAAACTGAAGAAACTGGATAAAATTAGATTAGGCTCTTTAGAACTGCCTTTAATGTGCCTTTTTATTCGAGAAAGATAAGGCTAAACACAAGGATGGGCTTACTTGTAGCAAATGGATTAGAATGTTTTCTTCGGTCACAACCCTGAAAATAAGTTTTGATACTCTGTATCATTAAGAGGCAACCAGTGTTGTGGTATAAAATGCCTATCTTGTTTTCAAAACTCGATCAAGACAGTGGTTAAGCCACATAATATACTAAAATGGTAAGTTTTCCTGTATGGTCCGTTTCTGTTTAAGAAACATAATAAAACAACAACAACAAAAAATTCACAGTCCATCAAAAAACACACACCCTTTTTGGTATGGATGACAATGATGGTCAGAAAATAGAGTGACACTCTATTTTCTTCTGTCAATGGCAGTTTAATAGTTATTCATGTTTGAGTTCCCCGAGAAGAACGATTTTCATGTATAATAAATTGTTACAGTTTTGGTTTAAAGCCCGGACTTGCCAAATGGACAGAAAAGAGAGGAATTTGTCAGAAGCTCCATAAAATTCATTTTCTATATGCATAGTTGCAAGTGAGCTCTGGTATGGTCCTTGAATAACAGTATTAATGTTTAAATCCCTTATCATAAGCTTACCTTCACAACTATTCGTTTTGATTGGAACCTGTTTTGGATCTTGTTAAGCGATTTCTGTGACTTGTACTTATCTAAAATTACTTATGGTTACTAGTTTTACAAAAACTTTCTACAAATTCAGAGACACAGTCTAGGCAGTTGCAAAGAGACAAAGGGAGTGCAGTGACATTTTTTATCAGATGATTTTTAAACAAAAAAGTAGAAAATTTTGACAAGTTTTCTTGATATCTTCATTCATTATAGCTGTTAGCTGCAGGTGTGTCTTTACAATATATGCAACACATGTAGTTTGGGTTTCAATTAGAGCAAACGGTCTTGGACTACTGCAGAGATAATGAGCTACCTCAGCTTTTTGTATTTTAGTTACCAACAGTGTCTACAGAGTTCTGTATTCACTTTGCCACCGTTTACATGCTGAAGCTAAGGTACTTGTCTCCTCGTCTCTGGCTTTGTAGGGTGCTGGATGCCAGCGCAGAAAGCACACTTTGGCCAAGGCTACTGCAGTAATCTGAAGTGCTTCTTTGCATTTACATTAACATTTTATGCCTTCTAATTCTAGTTTAATTTTTAAATAATGCCACTTGTTTTCTTTATACCTAGGAAGTTTTCAAAATATTCAGTTAGTCATATATAATTCAAGATACTACCCACGTAGGCACACTGTATTTTAAGGTGGGCAAGTGCGATTAACGATGAACCAATTTTAAAGGGGAGGTTATTTGAAACCTCTAATTTGATTATTGGGAGGATTTTCATGCTTACTTTAGTAATTTATTACCATCATACCAGTTCAAGCTATTTTACAGTCTAATACATTAGCATTTTGTATTTTGATGGAAATTGTTACAGAATTTAAAGATTTGATGAAATAAGATGTAGCAGATTTTTTGTAGCAAGTTTCTGGTAAAAGGGTTTTTTGCAAGTCTCAGGTTCTTGCTGCACTATTTTTCTTTAAATATTTATTCCAGTTACTCTAATTCAGAAGCATTCTGTTCAAGTAACAGCAGCACTTGTGAATAGAAAAAAAAAATGCACATGTTCTTAGTAGTTTACTAAATTTGTACAAGTTAATTAAGATTTTAGCCATCAGTGAGTTTGACAAGGGAAATTTATTTCTGTTTAGCATTAAAATGCTTCCAAAAGATCAAGTTTTTTAATTTTAACCTTGATATAGATGGAGAAATAGGAGGCAACCTCAGTATGATAGGAACTGCCACTTTGAACAGTTTAGGTCTTAAAGAGAAAGCCAATCTAATGCCAAGGGGAGAAAAATGAGGTGAAATTGTACCAACTCCTCTGGCCCCTTCCCCCCCCCCCACTATACCAGTTTTTCTTATTTTACAGATATCTGGTGGTTCTATAGTTTAAAGCAGCTTGTGAAATTATCCAAGTGGACTCAATTTTGTTTACCTTTCTGTAAGTTCTTAATTTTTGCCGTATAGCATTGGCAAAAATATGTACAAATTGACCTCTGTTCTTATTTCCTATTGTGAGCATTATAAATGATACGCTCCTGTGTAGAACCTTGCTCTCAGATCACTAAAATATGTATCACGGCACAGCCCAACAATAATTAATGCTCAGCTGTGGGGACCATAGGAGCCTTTTGAAGATGATGGAACCGCACTAGGGTTGAAACTGATGGCTGTGGAGTTAATTGTGTTTTTGAGCTTGAATCTCACCTGTGATTATTTTTTTTTAATGTCCTTTCATGACTTGATTTTTCTCATATGCCAATAAATGTATTTGTAGGTTTACTGGATTTTATTTTTAGGGAGTGGGGTGGTAATATCTTCCCATTTTTTGATTAAGTTGGTTCAGCTATGGTGCTATTCAGTAGGTATCTTCAGTGTCAGGTCCCGTAGCTGAATGCCATTGTTATTATAATTATTATTTGTAATCACATTGTAAGCTTGAATTTGGACTTGTACCTACATCTTTTGTATTTTGTACATTTGGTTATTTAGACTTTGGGAGTCCTCTTTGGTTTCAGTCATGTATGTCTACTTTGCAGATTAAGTACACTTCATCAACTATGGTCTGTTTTGGGTTTGTAGTTTAATTTAGAATTGTGTTAAGTTGGTATTTTGCATTTGACTTCATTTTACATTAGTTTGAAATAAATTATTTAATTTTTGAATTCTGGAATTTTGAACATTTACTGTAATTTGTAATATAACTGCTGTGAAATACTTGAATAAAGATGACAAGAAAAACATGTCTTTCTTTAGCTTAATTATGATTACTGTTGGCTGCAAGTGCAATGCTACTTTTCTAGCTGAACTCATTATTTTGTAGCTAGGACGTATTGATGTTTATTAATTAAGCATGCCAAAAATCTTGTTATATGATTCTTTTAGATTTTAGTAGCCCTCAGTATTTTTTATCTAAAAGTTTTTCTGTTGAGAAAGTGTGGTTTTAACTTCAATTGAAGATTGTCTAAAAGTCGTTGTGTAACAGCAAATGGATTACTTCTGAAATTTGTTTTTCTCATTGGAAGACTATGCTACAATAGACGATCAGGTAGTATGGTTCACTTAATCTATAGTGTTTTCTCTTAAATCAAGTAGTTGTCAGTGTATTTTGAACAATACGTAGAATTTAAATGTGGAGAGAGATTTCATACCAGAATTTTGAGAGGCTTATTGCTTTAAGTGAATAGAATGTTCTTGGCTTTAGATTGCCCATGTTTCTGCTGTCTGCCACGAGACACCTTTTCATGTCCCAAGATTAGTATACTAAACTTCCTCTATATAAATCTTTAATTTTCTTTTTTTCCTTTTTTTTTCACAGTAAAAAGGAACTGTTTGAATTTGAGTAAGACCTTGTTTTTCTTGGTTTTGCAGATTGTATAATTTTTACTTTTTTTTTTTTTAAATATTCATTAATTTACCTATCTATATTTGGCTGCATTGAGTCCCAGCAGCAGCACACAGGATCCCTTGTTGCAGCGTGCGGGCTTCTCTCTGGTTGTGGTACATGGGCTCCAGAGCACGTAGGCTCTGTAATTGTGGCGTGTGGGCTCAGTAGTTGTGGCGCATGGGCCTAGCTGCCCCGCGGCATGTGGGATCCCAGTTCCCCGACCAGAGATCAAACCCACGTCCCCCGCATTGGAAGGCGGACTGTCAACCACTGGACCACCAGGGAAGTCCCTAATTTTTACTTTTGATTGTCTGTATCAAAAGACTGGTAATGATAAACGTGGGAAACAGATTTTTTTAAACCTTTATCTGGGGCTTCCCTCGTGGCGCAGTGGTTAAGAATCCGCCTGCCATTGCAGGGGACATGGGTTTGAGCCCTGGTCCGGGAAGATCCCACATGCCACAGAGCAACTAAGCCCTTGCAACACAACTACTGAGCCTGTGCTCTAGAGCCCGTGAGCCACAACTACTGAGCCTGCATGCCACAACTACCGAAGCCCGTGCACCTACAGCTCGTGCTCCGCAACAAGAGAAGCCACCGCAATGAGAAGCCCCTGCTCGCTGCAACTAGAGAAAGCCTGTGTGCAGCAACGAAGACCCAACGCAGCCAAAAATACATACATAAATAAATAAATTTATTAAAAAAAATAAAGCTTTATCTGAATCCTTAGAGAGTTTATAACTGCATTTGAGTCTCAGTCAAGTTTTGAGGGCTCCAAGGATGAAGCTGGGTTTATGTATCCAGTTTTAGTTTCCATCAGACTCAAAACTACAGTAAAGTGAGAGACTAATATTTAAGTACCTACTTCATTTTATCCCTATGCCCAAACACCTGAAAAGTTACCTCTTGGCTGTTTTTTAAAATATAAATTCCCTCTCTTACCCGCACAGTCATATGTCTGTTATGTCCTAGGCACTATGCTAGACATATGTGATACACAGGTGAGATATTCTCTATCCTTAAGGAGCTTATAGTCTGCTAGGGGCGGTTGGTACAAATACTAGTAGTAATTATTCAGTGGGTTAAGGGCTGTAATAGAAGGAACACAGTGTTGTTCAGAGTTCTAAGAAGGGAACAGTTGATTCTGTTTAGGGATGGAGGCAATGAGGGAAGCCTTCCGAGGGAGCTGGCATTTTATTTGCCCTTTGCCTCTACCTGGCTTTTCTATAGTCTAGTCCCACTTTACCAAAACTTCTTCTTAGTTTCTTGTGACCCTTCATATTATATCGTATCACTTTCACCACCTGGAGTATCTTAATCTGTTGAAATCTTGCTCATATTTCAGGAGTGGGCCTAGATTCTACACCAATAAATCTCCTGTACGCTATCATTCATCCTCAGAACTTAGCTGTATTTTGTACTGTGTAACATAGTAAATTACTAGTGTTATGTAAATCTTAGTAATTTATTCACGTGGGAAAGGGGATACAAAAGAAGTATTATATTTTATATTCCTTGTAGGAACTTAAAACAATGCTGGACATATAGAAAATGTGTAATTCTTTCTGGTTTAATTGACATAGAAAGCTGAAACTTATCTAAAGCATCCTTTCATAGGTTCAACAAATACACGGTAAGTGTCTACTGTATGCCAGGCACTGTTGCGGAAGTTGGAAATAAAGCAGCAAAAAAAAAAAAAACAGAAAAAGTCCCTGGCTTCATGGAGCTTAAGTTCTTTTAGATGTAATGTGCCAGATTTCTGTCATGGTTGATCAGGGTTCAAACTATTTTTTTAAAGCGTTCTTTCTTTAAGCATTGCATGAAGCATTTTGTTAAAAATTTGCCAAGAACCCTCCTTTTTCCTTTTTGCTTTTCTTATATTTTCCATCTTATGAATAAGACCATGTCCATCAAGTATCCAAATCTTGTCATCCTAAATTTTATCCTCTTATGGTACATCTCATTCTAATCATGCAGCATGTTCTGTTGATTTTTTTTCTCCCTTTAAACTTGTCAAATATCCATCACCGCTTCTCCATCTTCGTTGCAGCTGACTTAGTTTGGGCACTAATCCTTTAGTTTGAACTAGTGTAAAAGTCATCAGTTTGAGGGAAAGTAAACATGGGCAAGGCATTGTGTCTATCTTCAATGAGGTTGTTATATCACATTTACTAGGTGGCAGGGACTGTTCTGAGTATTTCACAAATACAGATAGAAACTCTTTAATCCTATGAGAACCTTATGAGATAAGTTATTATTATCCTCATTTTACAGGCCAGGAAACTGAGACATAAAGTAATTCGCCCAAGGGCACACAGCCAGGATTCAAATGCAGGCAGTCTGGCTCCAGAGTTGATGCCCTTAATCACTCTGCTTGACTTCTTGTATGGGTAGACGAACACACAAACATCATTTCAGTATAACATGGCATGTGTTACAGTTGAGTTCTGCATAAGGCACTATAGGTGTACAGAGGAGGAGCACGTAGCCCAACCTCAGAGAAGCCTTCCTGAGAAACCTGATGCCTGAGCTGAGGCATCAGGATAGGAAAGGCCTTCCAGGCAGAAGGAGCAACAGAAGCACAGATTGAGAAGTGAAATAGCATGACAGCTGCAGGGGAAAGTACAAGCAGTTCCGTGTCACTACAGGTCAAAATTTATTTAACAAATTAATTTGAGCAACTGCCACTTGCCAAGCACAGTTCTTGGCATTAGAGTTACAGCTGAGGACAGGACAGCAAGGTCCTGCTTCTCTTGGAGCTTACAGTTCAGTGGGCAAAGAGTAAACAAGATGTTATCTAGTAGTGGCCAATGCCTGGGTGACAGTATGTCTACTGGCATCACCCTGTAGTAGTAATAGCAAACATCTTCGTGTTAGGTACTATTTTAAGAATTAACCATTTAATTATCACAGCAATTACATGAGGTAAGAACTGTCATTGGTTCCGCTTACTAGAAGGGGAAACTGAAATGAGTTGGTTAAGCAACTTGCCCGAGGTTACACAACTAATGAGTGTTAGCTGGGGTTCTGTCTTGTGTTGCTTCAGAGCTTGGATTCTTATCTATCATTAAGGTGAAAGAGAAATTCACTTGCCCTTATTCAAGTTTTTCTCCCCTATTAATAAACATTGTTTAAACTACAGAATACTACAGAGAATAATATAGTGTGCATATTCCCACCATCCAGAATTAAATGCTAACAGTTTGTCATAATTGATTTTGTTCTTTTTTTAAAGAAAAACAAATTCTGGATAAGGTTGAAGTTCCCTTTCTACTCCTCCCCAGTCCCATTCCTTTACTTTCTTCCCCAGAGGGAGCCACTTTGATGCCTTTGATGAATATCTTTCTTGTCTGTGTTTTTAATTTATTATTTGAGAAGGTAATAGTGTGGGTGCTGAAGCCAGACTGAGTTTGAATCCTAGGTATGTCCATTCTTGGCTATGTGACATTCTGCAAGTTACGTCACCTGTCTGCACATCAGTCTATTTGGAACATGGAGGATAATGATAGCACTAAGCCCACGATGGTTATTGTGGGGATTATGTATTTGAGTCAACATATGTAAAGCACTTGGAACAGTACCAGGCACATAGTAAATGTTCAAGAATTCTTAGTCATTACTGCGCTGATTATACAAATATTATATTTGTATGTACCCATAAAAATGGTTTCTTTTTTTTTTTTTTTTTTTTTTCGGTACACGGGCCTCTCACTGTTGTGGCCTCTCCCGTTGCGGAGCACAGGCTCTTGGACGCACAGGCTCAGCGGCCATGGCTCACGGGCCCAGCCACTCTGCGGCATGTGGGATCCTCCCGGGCCGGGGCACAAACCCGCGTCCCCTGCATCGGTAGGTGGACTCTCAACCACTGCGCTACCAGGGAAGCCCTCGGGTCAGTGTTTTGATTAACAGAAGAAACCTAGCCTCAGGGAAAGAAGTTCCATATTAGCTAACCCTCTCCGCCTCATCCCTGATGAGTTTCAAGCCAAGAAAGATGAAAGAAGCCTGGACTGGAGAAAAGAGGGTGAGTAAAGCAGAGAAACGTTTAGTGTTTTTCTTACATATGTGATGTCTTTTACAAGTTAAACAAAATGTTATCTTGGCCTTTCCCCCACTAGCCATTTACTGGAGATAAGGAAGTTAGAATGTGATGATCCCATCCAGGTATCCATTACAGCAGTGTGTTTAATATCACACAGCATTGTGGATTAATCACTAGTGAGTTGCTAACAAAGTTTTGAATTTAATAGGCCAACATTTTTTGGGGTTGTAATGGTTTTGGGAGGTAAGGGTCAAAAAGTCAGTTTGGAAGACTGAGTAGACTTGTTTAGAATTAAAGCTATATATATATATATATATATATATATATATATATATATATATATATATGTATATGGAAGTATAGTGGAAGATAAAGCTGTGTGTGTAGTTTGGGGTCTTGTTATGGAGGACTAGGCTTAAGATATTTTTACTTTATCATGTGACAATCCTTGAACATTTTTGAACAACACCATGGCATATTGAAAATGGAACTTTAGAAATATTAATTTGACAGATACATACAAAATAGAAAATTTCTTTCTTCAAGATATGTTGACTGCCTGTCATATGCCAAGTAAGTGCTAGACATGGGAGTTAAAAAGCTAGGTAAAACAGTCCCTGCCCTTGGAAATAAATATTCAGTAGAAGATGACATAGTAAGAGAAAAAAAATGTTTTAAATTAGGTAAGTGCAATGATAATGGTTTAGCTTAGGTGCCATTGGAGCACAGAGGAAGGGAACTCAACTCACCTAGGAATTCATAGGAGGTTCTTCAGGTGGATATGATATTTTAACAGCATCTCAAAAAGTGAAGGAATATATGCAGTAAAAAACTGGGGGAGAACATTCCAGGAAGAGGGAACAGTATAACAAAGGTATAGAGACAGAGGCAAACATGTTAAGTTCAGGCAACTATGGGCACTTCTAGTTTGCTCTTTCTAAAGCAAAGCAAAGAAAAAAATAGTATTAGAGGTTTAACAAGGACTTTATTTGCCTTTCTCGTATTCCAGGTAGGGGATGCTGCAGGCCTGAACTTGGGAAGTTGAGAAAGGGACAGTTTGCAGAAAATATAGAGTATTTTGGGGATGAGGATAAAAGAGGAGCCTGGAATTGCTCTTAGGTTTTGGCCTCGGTAAGCAGATAGATAAGTAATGCCATTAGCTGAGAATGAACAGAAGAGAATAGCAAATCTGGGGTGAATGCAGTATTGGACATTTTGACATTCAGGTCCAGCAGACATTTAGATAAATACATCTGAAGCTTGGGAGAGTTCAGAGCTGGACACTTTTGGGGTTAGCTGCCATAAGTGTTATTCAAACTGTGAATGTGAATCAGACCACTTAGGTAGTGCTTCAAAGCAGAATGAAAATGGTACATAGAGGAACAAAAATGTATAAACAGCACTAGAGGATGTCTCTTACAAAGGGGACTGATCCTACTTTCTCAAAAGCAGCACTACCAAAAGAGTGGTGTCACCAAACTCAAGGAGAAAATGTTATATTTAAAATGGACAACAGTATCAAATGCTCCAGTGGAGACCAATGAAATATATACTAAAACATTGCCAGTAGATATGACAGTTTGGTAATCTTTGTTGTTTTCAGGAAAAAGGGAAGGAGTGAGAGCATAACTAGAGAGGTACACAGGGTTGAGGAAAGGATTTTGATAAAAGTGAAAAAGACTGAGCATGTTATACACTGAAGGAATGGAGATGATGGTAGCAGTGGTGGAGGTAGCTAACATTTATTGAAAAGGTGCTGGATTCCGGGTCCTCTTCTGAGGGCTTTACACCTGTTAACTCATTTACTCTTCACATCAACCCTATGAAATAGATACTGTTTTCCTCATTTCACTGATGAGGAGAGGTAATCACAGAGATTGTTACTGGTACATGACTGACAGCTAGTAAAGAGCAGAAGGAGAATTTGAACCCTGGGATTCTGACACAATAGTCCAGTTACTTACCATTATCCTGTATTGCCTCAATAGAAAGGTGGAGGTCGAAGATTTGGAAGAGGTGATAATTAATGGATCAAGATTTCAGAAAAGATGGAGTGGGGGGATAAAATCAGGAACATAGGTGGCAGTGTTGGTCTTGAATAAGAGTAAGGATTTTTTATTCTTGAAGACCAGAAACTGTGGGTACAGATGGACGTGGTAAGTTTGGGGACTGGATAGGATATTGCGAAGCTTAGGAAATTAATACCTGCTGGTGTCAAACTTTTCCTATCAATATTTATGTATGTATTGAATTTATACCTTTTTATTATAAAACATAACAGATATGGAAAATTGCTTAAAACAAATGTGTAACTTATCATAAACTGTTATAAGATGTAACCACCATCCAGGTAAAGAAAATAACACTTTGTCAGCCAAGCCAGAAGCTTTCCATGTGCTCCATTCCAATTAAAACCCTCTTTTTCTCCCCAAATGTAACCACTATTCTAACATTTATGATAATGATGTTTTTGCCTTCCTTATAGTTTTATCACCTGTGTGTATTTCTAGACATTTAAGTTTTTCCTGCCTTTTTTTCCCCTTTTGTCTTTAAAATATCTTAATCTACAGATTCCTCCTTCTTCTCTTTTTTCCTTGTCATTAGTTTGTTGAAGAAACCAGTTTTGACCTGTTGAATTTCCCAGAGTCTGGATTTTGCTGATTGAATCCCTTTGGTGCAGCTAACATGTTTGTTTGTCCTCTGTATTTCCCATAAATTGGTGCTTGGATCTAGAGCTGTGCTGTCTGATATGGTAGCCACTAGCCACATGTGGCTGTTGGGCGCTTGAAATGTGGCTAGTCCAAACTGAGATATACTATAAGTGTAAAATGCACACCTATTTTAAATGCACACCTATTTTTCTATCTAGTTCTTTTTTCTCTTGTAATGTGGTTATTTGAAAACACATGTGTAGGACTTCCCTGGTGGTCCAGTGGTTGGGACTCCGCGCTTCCACTGCAGGAGGTGTGGGTTCAATCCCCGGCTGGGGAACTAGGATCCTGCATACCACATGACGCAGCCAAAACAAAGCATGTGGCTTGCATTGTGTTTCTATTGGATAGCACTAATCTAGAGGCCTAATCAGATTCGGGTTTTATTTTGTTATTTTGTGCGAGACTACTTTATAAGTGATAATGAGTGTGTTCTTCTGCTTGGAGGCACATAGTACCTGGTTGTCGTTCTTTTTGTGATGTTAGCAGTAATCGATACTCAATGCCTAGATACCTTAATTCATTAGAGTTTGCAAATGGTGAGTTCTAATGAAATCACTCCTTACTAATTTATTATTGCCTTGTCTATTATCCGGTTATTCAGTAGTGCAAATCATATATGTTTGATTCTTTTTTTTAAATTTTTATTTATTTGGTTTCACCGGGTCTTAGTTGCAGCAGGCGGGCTCCTTAGTTGCAGCTCACTGGCTCCTTAGTTGCGGCAGGTGGGCTCTTTAGTTGTGGCATGTGACCTAGTTGCGGCATGCATGTGGAATCTAAGTTCCCTGACCAGGGATTGAACCCGGTCCCCCTGCATTGGGAGCACGGATACTTATCCACTGCGCCACCAGGGAAGTCCCAAGTTTGATTCTTTACCTTTATTAACCAGTTTTAAAAATGAATGATGGGGGCTTCCCTGATGGTTCCGGGGTTAAGAATCCGCCCGCCAATGCAGGGGACAGAGGTTTGATCTCTGGTCTGGGAAGATCCCACATGCCACGGAGCAACTAAGCCCGTGTACCACAACTACTGAGCTTGCACTCTAGAGCCTGTGAGCCACAACTACTGAAGCCCGCACGCCTAGAGCCTGTGCTCTGCAACAAGAGAAGCCAGGGCAATGAGAAGCCTGCACACTGCAATGAAGAGTAGCCCCCACTCACTTCAACTAGAGAAAGCCCGCGCACAGTGATGAAGACCCAACACAGCCAAAAATGAAAACAAATAAATTAATTTAAAAAAATGAATGATGTCCCCATCCACAGGTGAAGAATTTGTTTTCTTGGTATCATTATGAATTCATAGATTTAAGCCTATGTAATATATTCCAATGCACTGCCATTATTATGCTTATTCCTGCTAAAATGGTCCAATCTCTGGCCTGTGGGAACCTTTTCAAGTTGGTTCCTGAGTCCTCTGGACACAACCCTATTATATTAGTCTTTGTTAGCTTTTGATCTCTGTTGTGTCTGTAGCGCTATCTCCTCTTTTGTTCCTGATATTGGCAATTCATGTCTTTTCTCTCTTGCTCTCTTTTTTTTTTCCCTTACTCAGTCTGTTTTTATTCATCTTTTCAAAAAACTAGTTTTAGGTTTCATGGATTTTTCCTATTTTTTCCATTTTCTCTTTCATTTTTCTGATTTCTGCTCTTAAGTTTATTTCCTTCCTTCTTCTTCTTTTGTGCTAAGTTTCTTAAACTGAAAGTTTAGATTATTGGTTTGAGACTTCTTTTCTTTTCTAATGTAATCACTTAATGTTAAAAATTTATAAGCACTTCTTTAGCTGCATCCCACACATTTTTGAAATGTTGTATTTTCCTTTTCATTCATTTCAAAATATTTTCTATTTTACCTTGAAATTTCCTCTTGACTCCTGGATTATTTAAACGTGTATTGTTTAGTTTGCAAATATTTGGAATTTCCCAGATTTTGTGCTAATGACTTCTCATTTAATTCTGGTAAAGTCAACATAGTCAGTATGATTTTAATTCTTTTAAATTTATTCTGCTTTGTTTAAAATTTGATCTGCCTTCATTAGTGTTTTATGTCAACCTGAAAAAGAAATGTGTATTCTGTCGTCGTTGGATGGAGGGTTCTATAAATTTTAGTTAGATAACATTGGTTGCTCACGTTGTTTAGATTTTCTGTATCCTTGTTGATTTTCTGTCTACTTGTATTAATTACTACGAGAGGAGTGTTGAACTCCCCAACCATAACTGTAGATTTGTCTATTTCTCCTTTCAGTTCTGTCAGTTTTTGCTTCTTATAGCTTGACCCTCTATTGTTAGTTGTATACACATTTAAAATTGTCATGCCGTCTTGGTGAATTGAACTGCTTATCATTATGTAATATTCTTCTTTATCCCTTGTAATTATCCTTGTTCAGAGTCTTCTTTTTCTGTTACTAATATGGCTACTTTAGTTTTTTTTTTTAATTAGTGTTTTTATGGTACGTCTTTTCCCATCATTTTACCTTCCTTTGCCCTGGCCTGTCATCTTTCCATATATGTAACTTCCTTCTCCAACAAGAAAGATAGCTCCTTTATCCTGAATATATGTATTTATTTTCTGAATTCTTTTTTTTTTTTTTTTGCGGTATGCGGGCCTCTCACTGTTGTGGCCTCTCCCGTTGCAGAGCACAGGCTCCGGATGCGCAGGCTCAGCAACCATGGCTCACGGGCCCAGCTGCTCCGCGGCATGTGGGATCCTCCCGGACCGGGGCACGAACCCATGTCCCCTGCATCGGCAGGCGGACTCTCAACCACTGCGCCACCAGGGAAGCCCCTTCTAGATTCTTAATTACATAAAAGGTAGTTAGATAAGTTAGCCCATACTACCAAAAAAACCTCAAACCTACTAAGTAGAGTTCAAATTCTGTTTATAGTGCTTTTTGTCTTTAGTCTGAGGGCATATAGTCTAAATACTGTGTTCAAAAGTTACTTCGGTTAATCTTCTTTATGCCCATCTACTCTGGTTGTGTTATTCTTTGAAATATAGTTAGGTTCTTTTGTTTTTGTTCAGTTTTAATGTCCCTCTTATTCTTGTTGTTTATGTGTTTTAATATGTAAAACATTAACATACTTACAAAAGTCATGACTGTGCAAAATAGTTAGATCCAGAGAAGTATCACTGCTCCTATCCCTTCCACTATGGAAGGTAAACAACCTCATTTGTTTCTCTTTATCTGTCTGCTGTTTCTTTTGCTAAAATAAAGTTACATGTATATTTTCTTATTTTCCCCCTTTATTCTTACACAGAAGGGAGTTGTTCTAGATATTCCTTTGCACACTGCTTTTTAAAAAAAGCAATAGACTTTTGTGTGTGTGCAGTTTTAGGTTTAGAGAAAAATTGAGTGTAAAGTACAGAGTTCCCTTATATCCCCTTACCTATACCCCCCCATTTAACCATTATTAACATCTTGCATTACTGGGGTACATTTGTTACAATTTATGAGCAAATATAGATACATTATTATTAACTAAAGCCCATAGGTTACATTAGGGCTCACTCTTTGTATTGTACTTTCTATGAGTTTTGACAGATGTATAACGACATGTATCCATCATTGCAGTATCATTAAGACTAACTTCACTGCCCTAAAAGTCTCTTGTGCTCCACCTGTTCATTCCCTGCTCTCTGCCCAGACAACCACTGATATTTGGAGTGATTTGCTTTGAAGATGGAGGAAGGAGCCCTGAGCCAAGGAATGCAGGCAGCCTCTAGAAGCTGAAAAAGGGAAGGAAAAAAGATTCTTTTCTAGAGCTCCAGGAAGTAACACAGATCTGTTGACACCTTAATTTTGGCTCATAAGACCCATATAGACTTCTGACCTCCAGAACCATAAAATAATAGATTTGTGTTGTCCTAAGCCACTAACCTGTAGTAATTTTTTATAGCAGCAATAGGAAACTAATATAGCTCCCTATGTGCACCATGCAGGGGCCGCTGGACTAGCAGGAAGTGGGGGTGGTCTCTGCTGTAGTTCGGATCTCACAGCCTTTGCTCCACTGATCCTGGTCAGTTCTATGCATGTGCAACTCAGAATCTCATACAGTAATTTAAAGGGCCTCATTCTCCATTCCCTACTCTTTGTGATCTTCTCCCTCACTGTCAGGTTCCCCAAAGCCCCCTTTTCTGCTTATCTGGGTAGAAAGAGAAAAAATATCACTGTCACTGCTGCCATGAGGAGGCTGATGGATTACTGAGGCTCACCTGGGTTTGGGTCTGGAGAGAGAGACCATTTTTCTTCTGAGATTCTGGCTTCCCTAGTGTAAGCTGGGGGATATAGGTGATAAAAGGCAAACCAGGGAACTCACTACTATGTGGGTCATTTTTTGAGTTTTGAATTTCCCACTGAGTTCACATGCTTTGTTTATCTTTCACGGAGCCCTTAGCAATTAATTATATTGTTTTATGTGGACTTTTAGTTGTAAACACTGGGAGAGATACAGTGGAGTATGCTTACTCAGTCTTAACCAGAACCAGGAATGTCTTCATTTCTTTGTTACTTAAAAAAAAATTTCCTGGGCTTCCCTGGTGGTGGAGTGGGTTGAGAATCTGCCTTCTAATTCAGGGGACACAGGTTCGATCCCTGGTCTGGGAAGATCCCACATCTGCGGAGCAACCAAGCCCGTGAGCCACAACTACTGAAGCCTGTGTGCCTAGAGCCCGTGTTCTGCAACAAGAGAAGCCACTGCAATGAGAAGCCTGCGCACCGCCACGAAGAGTAGCCTCTGTTCACCACAACTAGAGAAAAGCCCGCATGCAACAACAAAGACCCAAAGCACCAAAAATAAATAAATTTATTTTAAAAAAAATTTCCTGCCTTTTCTTCCCTTCTGTTTGTCTTAAGGCATTATCTATTTTTTTTTAAATTGACTCTTATGTTCTTTCTACTTTAGTGTACATTTCTAACATGATATTTTTTTCTTTCTGAGTTATTTCACATCCTTTGTAAGTTTTTCTAATTTTGGTTTACATTGTTCTTTCATTCTTCTATTATTTTTTTTGTCCTTTTGCTTGTTTTGAAATAGTAGGTTATAGTTTTCATGTATTTTGTAGGAGGGCCTTTATTGCCTGTAGGGTAGCTTTCTCCTTTTAAAGTTTTTTCTTGTAATATATTTATGTGGGATTTTTCCCTCAATCCACACAAAAGTTCCTCATTTTTTATATGAAATTACTTTCCTTGAACTTTTACAAGGAAGCCTGAATTTTATGGCTCTAGAGCTCTCTCTTCTGTTATTTCTGTGAAATCTGCTTACTTTGTTCCCCTCCCCTATTTTATCTGGATTTCTCTTTTGTCCCTGTGCTGTTCAATTTAGATTCTGTCCCTGGTAGTTTTGTCTTAGTATGGGGCTTGGGCCTGAAACGGGGCTTTGGCTGATTTGTTTTGAGAATTTTCGCAAGGCTAGTAGTTCCCACAGAACACTTACTCTCACCTGAGAACTAGAGGGTGCAAACTCCTCTCAATATCAGGTGCTCTCGTCAGTGGCCCACCCTCACTCCTGGCCTGAGTACCTGTGCGGGTTCTTACTTTCCTTAGTTGCCGGTGCCTCTCCTCTGCTTTCGTCCTCACACATGTACCACAGTCTCGTAAGTGTCAGCGGTTTGACCCCACTCACTTGGGATTTGGAGCTCTGGAGATTCCTTGTTACTTAGTTTTGTTTTAGATGCTATCCAGGAGTCTTTGAATGTTTCACCCTGGTTTCTCTGTTTGTTTATTTATTTATTTTTGACTGCGTTGAGTCTTTGTTGCCGCACATGGGCTTTCTCTAGTTGCTGTGAGCAGGGGCTACTCTTCGTTGTGGTGTACGGTCTTCTCATTGTGGTGGCTTCTCTTGCTGCGGGGCACGTGCTCTAGGTGCAGTGGCTTCAGTAGCTGTGGCTCGAAGGCTCTAGAGCACAGGCTCAGTAGTTGTGGCTCACGGGCTTAGTTGCTCCACGGCATGTGGGATCTTCCTGGATCAGGGATCGAACCCGTGTCCCCTGCATTGGCAGGTGGATTCTCAACCACTGCGCCACCAGGGAAGCCCCAGTTTCTCTGTTTTTAATGGTCAATTCAGGACGATTTAAAAAACTGTATTGTCACTTGCCATCATCCTCCGCATTAGTTTTTTCGATGTAAAGTTGTGCTCTTCTGATAAGAGTGAGGGGTTCTAAGTAAGAAATTTAAGGGGGAGAAGTGAAGGTTTAGAAGTCACTGATGGAAAGAGGAAAGGGAGCTCTCCAGGAATAGATGAGAATAAGTTGAGGGCACAGGTGAGTGTGGGCGCCATATATTAGTAGTGGTGCCAGCCTATGTGAATGTGGGTTTTTCCCCCTTGTAGGTGTCACCCCGAATGAAGCCTCAGAGGAGGCTGATAGTTAGATTAGGACTATAATTAGGCTTGTTGGTCCAACTGAAGGACCAGAATGTTAGGGGAATGAGGTAACTTTTGGGAGAGGAATTCCATTCCTGGGTAAGAATGGAAATGAAACCAAAGTGGGGTTACTAAATTGGGAGACAATGGAAAGGATCTAAGGACTGAATGTCTGAAATGAAACTAAAGAGCAAATACAGTGGGAGGAGTCGTGAATGTATTGGATGGAGACTTTTGTCAGAGCACAGAGTTTAAGATTTCTTAGGTAGAACAGGTTTTTTTTTTTTTTAGAGTTTCTCAACAAATGGTAAATCAGTAAGCATTACTCCAAAATCGTATGTTGTCACAGTAGCTGAAGAGCCATCAGTAAAACCACAGGTTTAAGAAACTTTGGTGCTATTAATTCAAAAAACACATGAACAGCCTGAGTCATATGTCTATGGCTATCTATGTAGAGCACAGAGCTTTTCTAATGTCTCATTGTGGCAAAAAAGCAAAATTAATTTTGAAACATTGTGTAGAGTTGCTTTGCTTATAGCTTAAATTTCCTTGGGAAAGTGTTGGACATAATTACAAATGTCTATTTTAGCATTTTAATAGGTGCAAAGTATTTTAACAAGCCTCTGCAAACAGAATGTCCTTTTAAAAAGAAATGTGACAATCCACAAGTAACATTATACTTAAAATGTTACTGAAATAAAAGTTATTTGTTGTGGGAAGTCTCAAATTACTTCACATATTTAAAGGAAACATCAGTAAGCTGTCAGTTGTGCAGTTTACCATGGTTTAATAAAGAAATTTCTTTAATAAGATTGTTTTAAATGGAGTTTGTAGCAAAGGAAGGAGTAATTGCCTATCACACTGTAAAAAATCAGTTTCACATCTTTGGAATTTTTTTTTACACTTAATTTCCACATTGTTTGAACTTAAACATATATCCACAGAAACAAAAAAGCAAAAGATTGTCAAAAAGCTCTTTGTTTCTGAGACATGCTCAAGGTTTTATAGCTGGAATTGGATGAAACTTTGTCTCACTATTAACACAAATGTTAATCTAAAGAGATATTAGATAGAAAATTTTTATGTTTTAATATATTTTATTGAGAATATTGGAATTAATGTGAAAGTTTTGAATTTTAAATATTGTTGGGACAAATGATGGATGTCTTTGTTCTCCTCTGCAGCTGACTTGTTGAGAAGATTGTCATGTTGTTCAAGATTAATAAAATACAAAATGCCCAAGAGTCTTTTCCAGAAATTGTCAGGTCACACTTTTGCAACTATCATTAGATGTGTGGGTTGGGTATTTTAGTTGTGTAGAATGGTTATTGTGTGATTATTTCCATTTTTTCAGTGTTTTTACATTGCAGTGTAAGAGATGCTAAAGTCTTTTTGGAACTTAGAAAATTGCGGTGAAACATATTTTGCTGTATTCAGGAAAAGTATTTTGTTCATATCAAAGAATACTGATCTCATTTCTTCTGCTACCATATAAAAATGTATCAATTTTTCTTAAGAAATATTTTGACAATTTTAAACTAGAATTTGCTTCAGAATATTTCACAATATTACCTTTACTTTCTGATGTGCTTCTTTTGAAGACGAAAGACAGAATGTATTGACCCCAGAATCCCATGTAACTATTTGAGCTTGTGTCATAATTGAGTAAAGAAAACAAGTTTTCTAGATTTGGGAGGTGGGGGGGCAATTTGTGGCTAAATAAGCTTGGAAAACCCTGCCTTGTGTATCCACTTCAGTAAAATTGTAATGACTGTTACTGTGTTTGTTTCTTTTTTATATCGGAGTATGGCCGATTAACAATGTTGTGATAGTTTCAGGTGCGCAGCAAAGTGACTCAGCCATACATATACATGTATCTATTCTCCCCCAATGTTACTGTGTTCTTGACACAGAAGCTCTGTCATAAAGAAACCTGTTTAACTTTGTTAAACCCAGCATTTCCCAAATTTATTTAATCTCAAACCCTTGTACACGATTGTTTGTGGCTGCATTATTAATGGTTAAAATGAGGAGGGAACCCAAATGCCGATCAACTGGTGAATGGTTAAACAAAATGTATCCATTTATATACCCCTTCAATGGAATATTATTTGGCCATAAAAAAGGAATGTAGTACTAGTACCTACTACAACATGGGTGAATCTTGAGAACACGATGGTAAGTGAAAGAAGCCAGAAATAAAAGAACACATATTGTGTGATTCAGTTTATATGAAATGTCCGTAATAGGCAAATCCATAGAAACAGAAAGTAGATTGGTGGTTGCCATGTGCTGGGGGTGGGGAAGTAGAGAGTGATTGCTAATGGATACAGGTTTCTCTTTTTTTGGAACAGAGAAAAGTTTATTGCAGGGCCATGCAAGGAGGCGGGTGGCTTGTGCCACCAAAACCCTGAACTCCCAGGTTTCTTTTTGAGATGATAAAAATGTTCTGCAATTAAATAGTGGTGATGGTTACTCAACTCTGTGAATATTCTAAAAACCACTGAATTATGTACATTAAAACAGTGCATTTTATCATATGTGAATTATATGTTAATAAAGCTCTTATTTAAAAAACATCCATAAAAAGAAAATATAATAGCAACAACTAAGGAGAAATAAGGGCTTAAAATAGGGCAGTAGTAACAGAGAGGTACCAGAGAATGTAGGGAGTGAACTGAAGATCTTCAAGGACTGATTTTTACCACCAGGGATGCAAAGTCAACAGGGCTGATGGGTCCGGTGGTGCCTAGGTTTGCGCTAGTGGTGGCTAGCTTCTCCGAGAATGACGGAAATCTATACACACAGTAAATTGAAACCCGTTAACAAAAACTATTGTTTCTTTAGTCATCTGTAGATAACAGGGGTGGCTAAAGCAGTGCACAAACTTGTGGCCTTGCCTTTATATTTTTCATAACTCAAAACATTTTTCATGCTGCCAATAGAATCTGGCTGTCACTACTCATCAGGGTGAGGTGCCCTGTGGGGGAAGATAAGAGGACATGACCCCTGCCTGCAGAGAATGTAGTCTTACTGACCTAGTTTGATCCATTCAAAGGCTGTGCTCACCTTTCATGAGGAAAGACACCCAGGTGACTTGCCAAGTGTTACATAGAGGGCAGCAGAGCACATGGATTATAAATTTGGGAAGATAAACACAGATTTTTGGATTGTCTAATTTTTGCCATCATGTGGAAAAGGCAGACTTCTTGGAGTTGGGTCCTCATTTTAGTCAGCTCTTTGACCTTCTACCTCCTTGGGTGGCAAGGTCATGGTATGCCCTTTGGGACTGAGGATGGTGCAGCCAGTGTTAATGATGTTCTCCCCTTTCCTTTACTCTCCCTGACCAGGTTTGTGGTCAGCAAGAAGGTAAGGAACTCCTTAAGACTTCACAGCAGAGTGAAGGCTCACAGGAGGAGTTTCAAATGAGGCAGAAATGATATCTTAGTCAGAGGCCTCTTTCTTTCCCCCAAACCCAAGTTTCCTGTGTAAAGCCAAGCCTTCAATGGAGGAAGCCAGTGTGTTATTGAGACTCTAACCAGATATTTCAAGAATTGCTTCTAAAGAGGACTGTATCTAACACAGAGCTGAATGTCTCTTATAGTCACAGAATTCTCTGTTTTCTTAATACAGGTTTCTGAGGTAGCTTGGGGAGGAGGAAGGAGCCTTAGTCTTGGAGCCATAAGAGCTACACAGTTCCAGGCAGCCTTGAACAGACCATATGATGTAGTGCAGCCTCTCTGGAGGCCCACTGAGCAGGGTTTTGAATACTGACGTGCCTTAGACGGACTCTGCTTCACGTCTGGAACCTGTGGCCTCATCTGTGCAGCAGGCTTAACCATCCTCTGCAAGACTGTGATGAGCATCAAATGCGATAGTGCATGGAGAACACCTGGGGCATAACTATTGCCGCACAAATCACTTAACTTTCTTGATATTGTTTCCTCTTAAAGAGTGAAGATGATGCCCTATGCCTTTTAGGGTAGCTGAGAGGATAAAATGGGATAATATATGCAATTATGTTATATATTATTGAGGTTTAATTAGAAAAGGACTTCACAAGGATCTTGGTAACCTATTGCAGAGTTTTGCACTAATACATTATCCTTTTGTTGAACTAGAATTTTTTCTTCTTTATTATTGTCTTTTTCATCTTTCTTGACCTTCCAAGAACACAGAGAAGTGGTGGTATTCATTTGTTTCATGCAAATCTTCACGCACTGAAAGATATAATCCATTCACCCCTAGCCTTTAGGTTTTAAAAAAAAAGTCTTGATTATGACTGGAAATCTGTTTTCTTATTCAAAATTCTTTGTTACATTATTCTGAACCCTTTTAACTTCTCCATTGATTATGGTGTCCAAGATAGGAATTGATCTTTGAGAATTTCTCAGACTAAAATATAGGAGAAAGATTACTTTCTGTCCTTCATTCCCCATTAAAAATATATATATGTATATCGATGTCTTTATTATAAAAGTAATGTCATCATTTTATATACATTTTGGAGAAGAGAGAAAGAAAATTGCCCACAATTCCATCAGTTCAATTAATAGTAGTTTTATGACTGTACATCTGGTCATTTTAATATACATATTTTACATATCTTTGTGTGTGTATATATATAGCTTATATATCATTATATACATATCTTACATAACCACAATCATATACAAATATGAATCTTCCTTTTCCCCCCCCTTCTAATGTTTTCTATATTGCTGCATGTCTTTAGTACCTGTCTAGTAGAATTATGAGGATTCAGTGCTTTAAGTGCTTAGCATGGTGTCTGGCAATAGTTAGTGTCAGTAAGTGGAAGCTGGTTGTTATATAACTTTTTCCATAGTTTGCATTATTTCCTGATGGACGCCCAGAAGTGGATTTACTGGGTCAGGTACTCTTTAGGCTCTTGATACATGGCACCTGCCACATTGCTTTCTGAGACCCATTTCAGTTTACAGAGCCCTTGGTGCTACTCAGGAGTTTCACTGCTCTTCATCAGCGCCCCTCACCCCTCACCCCTCTCTTTATTTTTAGGTTTGGGAAGCTCATTTAGTTAGGTAAAGATGTTACCTAATTATTTAAGTTTCATTATTTAATAATTATAAATGTTGAACTTTTTGTTGTATGTTTCCTCTTTGCAGTGTCTGTTCATGACCTATTTAACAGTTGGAATCTCTTAACAGTTTCTAATTGAATTACGTGGCCTCTATAATAAAGATATTAATCTTTTGTCATATGGACCGCAAATAGTTTTCCTGTTTTCTTCTTATTTTAGGGTTGAGTTTTTTTTTTTTTTAAAGTTCTCACACAGACACACACAATGTGATCTGTCTCCTGTTCGTGGCTGTCACAATGAATTTCATCACCATCCATGCCAGGTCTGATGGTAGTGCCTTGAGTCCAACAAGAGAGACTCTCCCCATGGTTACATGGGTGCCTAATAACAGCGAACACAGATGCCTTCTACGGTAAGTACACAGACTCTTCATAGAGCCAGAGAACATATTTCCTTTGATTTAGGCAAATAGAGTAGAGAAAGAAGGAGGTAACGAAACTATTGCTTGGTGTTTTTTTGTTGTTTTTTTTCCCGAATTTATTTATTTATTTTTGGCTGCGTTGGGTCTTCGTTGCTGCGTGCGGGCTTTTCTCTAGTTGCGTCGAGCAGGGGCTACTTTTTGTTGAGGTGCACAGGCCTCTCATTGTGGTGGCTTCTCTTTGTTGTGGAACACAGGCTCTAGGCGCGCGGGCTTCAGTAGTTGTGGCACGCAGGCTCAGTAGTTGTGGCTCACGGACTCTAGAGAGCAGGCTCAGTAGTTGTGGCACACGGGCTTAGTTGCTCCGTGGCATTTGGGATCTTCCTGGACCAGGGCTTGGACCCGTGTGCCCTGCATTGGCAGGTGGATTTTTAACCACTGCACCACCAGGAAGTACAATTGCTTGGTGTTTATAATTTTAGCTTATAATTTAGCTTATAATTTTAGCTCTTCATGATTGGAATCTTCTAGACATTCTCCATCCTTTCCTCTAGGACTGGTGTTGTGAAGGTACCAGTGCAGATATTTTTGGCAAGTGTGTGGTCCACTCATCATAAGGCCTCAGCTGAGTTCTCTGAGAACTCCCAGTCCCACCCACCCCAACCTACCTTCTTCTGATTTTTTTCTTGCAAGGAGATACTAGGTCTTGGTGAGATTTGCGGATTAAGGCTCTTCCCTTGGGTAAAATGCTGGTAAATCTACCTTCTCCCACTAATCCGTTAAATCTAAAGTCCTTGCATGCAAGAGAGGGAGCAATCCCATCTGGTGTTCTCTGCTTTTGCCCTGGGCTTTGCGTGGGTATCCTTAGGAGAGCAAAGCCGGTCTATTACAACTGGTTAGAGAACAGCCTCAGGCGGGACTGAATGAAGGCAGGGAGGCCCCCGACAGGATTTTAGAATGGCAGTCACAACTTGTTCTTCCTGAAGGAAGGGTGTTGCGTCTCTTCTCAGGCCGATGGCGTGGAGTTGCCATGTGGATTTGTCACAGTTCTCCAGGACAGCCTCTGGCACAGGAAGCAGACCAGGGGGAAGCTAACTTTTTGAAGCTTTCGGTTGCACAAGTGTAATAAGAGCACTTAAACTGAAGGGAGACCCTCAGAGTCGATGCCAGAGTGTTTGCAAGCCCCTTTCAGCTTTGACCTTTAATTGCCCTTTATTCTTGCCTTTCAGCCCTGTACATTCATTCCCTTGCTGAGGAGTCCTATCCTTTATGATCACCAAGATGTGCATTCAAGTCTGTAACAGAGCCCGGACAGCTGACCGGAGAGGTGCAGGCCTGCACTGGGGTTTCTCATCTCGGTGGCAAGGACAGTGGCACACAGAGGCATTACATTGGCTTCTGAGTCTAGATCTATAAATATATTTATTATAACAAGAACTTAACAATAAACATATACTATGTACAATACCGTTACAGAGAACCCTGTTTTATATCATTCACAGAAATAGCCAGTTTTGCTCCAGTGTGATAACTGAGGAGAGAACAGGATTTCAGTGTCGTCTGTGTTGAGTCCCGCTGACCACTAGCACCTCCTTTGGAGGTAGACGCCCACCAACGCTGACATCGCCCTGCCCCAGGCAGTTAGACACTTGTGCTCCAGTCCTTGGGTTCACACTTGCACCCTGTTTGACATAAATACTTTAAATGACATACAACGTATGTAGTTTTGTGCTTATTACTTTTTAAAAGAATAAATAATATTAAAAACTGCATAACGAAGCTCGGTATCTTGTCCAAGTGGGAGCCACACTTGTAGTGCTAGAAGTTGATGCCCGACACTGGGACTTTGTGTCATCAAATACTGAAAGATGGAGAGCGTGTCCTGTCCTTTTCTCCTTATAAGTGGTTTTTATGATGAAATGATGGCAAGTCGACTTACCAGGTATAAAAATGGTAAATGTGTATTTGGTACCAACTTCAGCTAAACAGCACAGCAGTGGCGGCTGCCTCCTTCGTGCCCTGGAATGGAAACTGGTCACCACGTGAGGTTTGAGGGTCTGAGGACTAGAGGGAAGGCCTTTCTCTGTGAGCCACGGGGTGGCCTCCCTCCTGGCTCCCCTTGCTTGGGTTAAGATGCTACTAGAAGAATGATTCAGGCCTTGGCTGTCACGGCTCGTCTGAGAAGGCTGTCCCCATCCTGAGAGCTCTTTGTGGCAGGTGCCTTAATATATAGCTATAAATATCAAAAATAGTCTCCTGTGCTTTGTAGACATGTATTCTCCCTCCTTCCCTTCCAGCCTGGCCTGGGTCCTCAGCTTTACCTCATGGAGGGAGCTGAACTGGTGTCACGAGCCAGAACTGGTTTCCTTCAGGAACAGAGTTGTCTCTCTGTGACAGTGCTTCCATGAGGCATGGCTTTTACGGGGCTGTCTGGGAGTTACTTTTTCTAAAAATAAAATGGGGGCATTCACCCCCACCCAGGAGAGATCCTCTATTCTGAACATAGAAAAATTAGAGCAAATGCCCCACTCTGGCACTACCTACAAAGAGCTTTGGGAATTCCCGCGTTATCCCTCTCGTGGCTGCCTCTTTCTCTCAGTACTTAAAAATAGCCTTTTGTTTATCAAGAAAATGCCTTGGAAATCTAAATAATTCATATGGGATAAGAGAAAGCTAGCACAATCACCTTGTCCTTCTCCAGCAAAAACATGGTAGAAAACCCTGTGAAGGGACAGACGGTTCTCCCTAGCTGTCCCCACGGCTGCCGCCGCTCCAGTCACGTCTGGCTCTGCAGAGAACCTGGACTTATCTTCGCCCTAGTGGGGACCAGCAGCCTCCTAGGCCTCAGGCCCCATACATAGTATTGTCCCTTGTTTCCCCTCGGCCACTGAAATCGTAGATTGGTTTAAAACAAAAGTAGGAATCAAAGTGATAAGGACACTTTGATCTTATTTCAAGAGAGCCTGACGCCTAATATTGTCATAGGATAACTGATCTATGGTTGGTTGGGGATCAAGCTTGCCCTGCAGGAAGGAAAAACGGCTTCTCTCTCCCAGTTGAAAAATATGTGAAACTATTGCACCGGGCAGAGTGAGTGCCTCCGGTCAGAGCAAGTGCCTCTGCAGGAGCCCCAAGGCCCAGCTCGCTCGCTCGGTCGCGGTTCCTGCAGCTCGGAGGCTACTCCCTCATTTTCCCCAAAGGCGAGGATGATTTCCTACATTCAATGTAGACAGTATTCAAAATGTGTAGCGTAGTGAGTTCCTTGATTGTGTTGGTCGGCCTCTTATTGGTGTTGCTGAAAGTTGATCTTTGTGAGTAGCATTTGCCTCACCAGACGTGTCTGTCCACAGTCTCGGCGTGGGCTTTCTGCTGATGTCAGCCGCTTTGAATGTATTTCTTTATCACGACGCAGCCGTGTCTGAACACGGGGCAGGGCATGTGGGGGAGGAGGGCCCATGTGTTGGTTGCAGGCTCATAGGCTTCCATGTTGCCCAGGGCAGGCCCCTCACTGCTAACAATGCCTCCAGTTGCATAAATCTTGCCGTCGAGTACCACAGCACTGTCAGAGAAAACGAGGAGAGACTTAGCCACTGGATTTCCACCTGGGACCTGGAGATAGATTCCCGGCACCCTGTCCTGTCGCAGGCTGCCTCTCCCCTTTTGCAAAAGTAATGTGGGGTCTTGCTGCTTTTCTTTTCCCTCTGACCTCAGCGGGGATAAGAAAAACACCTTCCCTCCAGGACCAATCAGGACGTCATGCTATATTACCCTCCAAGCTGTGGGCGACACTGATGCGTACTGGGTGTCCCAGGACCTGCCCATCTGACTCAAGTCAGCTGGGAGATGAGCAGCCTCTGTGTACAGGTGCTCGGCTCAGTTCACTGGGTCTCTATGGAGCATCTTTTTGGTGTTGCTGGGACAGAGCCTTCCTACCACTCAAATCTAGTTGGGAACATGATGCGCCAGAATGATAGCAGACAGGATAATACGGAACTGAGTTGTAACTGAGCATCAGTCACTCGACTGGGAATTTCACCCTTGCCCAGGTGCTCAGTCAGAACTTCCTGCTGTGACTCCTTCACATGTGTGACCTGATACTGCCGCCCGCCCGTGGCTGCAAGGGCCCTTCCCTGTGCCACACTCATGGGCTTGGTCAAGCTGTCTCGGGCAGCTCTCTGCTTCTCTGCGCTTACTATCTCACTGCATCCCAGCTACCCCTTCACACGGATGCCAGATCTATGCTTCCAGCCCCGGGTTCTCTCTCATTTCCGCTAATGACCATTTCTTCTTGGCTGTCCCCTGAAATTGAACAGAAACCCTTCTAAAGTCTCCACCCATTTCTGAAAATCTGAGCCTGGACAGAACATGTGTATCTAGACGTCCTCCCAGACACTGAAGCCCCCAGCTGTCTCTCTCGCAGCCCCACGCCGTCTGGGCCCCTCACACGCCTCCCCTTGTGGCATATCCTTTCCCTGCTTCTCTTGCAAGACCCAGCTTAAATATCCCCTCAGGCATCATCTCTCTGCGCCTACACTCCGGCTGTCTTGATCACTGGACAGTATTCTCAGAGTTGCCCTGCACACGGCCACCATGTAGGATATGTCACATGAAAGTAGGGCTCGAGAACTGTAGCATCTTCATACTAATAGGAACTTAGCACTCATCTAGTCCAAGGGCGTGTTTCATAGGTAGAGCTTCCCCAGAGAGGGGAAGTTATTTGCCCAAGGTCACGTAAGATGTCAGTGGTAGACTGTAGCTTTCCTAGCTGTGCCACACAAACAGCAGGCACTCGATAAATGCCTCATGCTCTTGCCACACCGAGGATTCAGGGATCACCTCTGCACAGGTACAAGATGTCTTCAGGACGGCTCTGTTATGGAAATGCTGCAAATGGGGTCTCTGTGGTTCCCATTTTTCCCCTAGTTCCTCTTAGTCCAGGAAAGGGTCAGGCTTTTGGAGCACTTCACACTCTGAACGAACGCCCCCCCCCCCACCCCCGCGGCTGGCGGAGGCTGGTGCTGTTCTGGGCCCAGGCACCACCTCGGTCATCGGATGGTGGTCAGTCATCATGAACCAACCCGTCCCTCTGTCCCTTCCCCGGCCCTCCTCCTCCCCGGCCCAGCCTCCTCACCTGCAGAACTGGCGAGAGTGATTCATGTTGGGACCCGCCTTAATGTTCCCTTTGTCAGGGTCATAGATGGTGGTGGCTCTGGCATAAGCCCCACCCAGGATGAAAACGAAGCCATTGAGGGTGACGGCAGGAGCGTACTTGTTGTCTGCAAGGAGAGCGGAGCAGGCAGGCAGGTCAGGGCCCTCTGCCGGGCCCCCTCCCCTCCTCCATCCCAGCAGGCCCTGCAGGGGACAGGAGCTGCAAAGACCTCCAACATCACTGGTTGGCCCGAGAACAAGGCTGGGGCCAGGAGACACCTGGCACGGACCAGCTTGCCCTTTGTCCAGGTAGTGGGAGCTTCAGCTGCACCTGAGCTGGGGCCTCCCCTCCCCTCCCACCCCCCTGGACTTGGGTGTGCAGAACCCTTGGGCTCAGCCCGCCCCCTGGGTTTGGGAATATTGACACTGACTAAAGCGATGAGGTGGGGCCACTGCCCTGATCCTGGGCCGAGGAGACAGCTAGTTCTCACCAATCATCGGGGACTCGATGAAGCTCCATGTGTTGCTCTGTGGAACATAAGACTGGAGGACGCCTGCAGCTCGGCCCGCCTCGTTCACGCCCCCAAACACGTAGATCTTGCCTCCACACACTGTGGCTGCTGCCGAGTGCACTGCCTTGGGCAGAGGGGCCACCGCCTCCCATTGGTTGGTGATGGTGTCATACCTGTTGAGAGAGGAGAAGAAGAGCCAGAATCAGATGGGCCTCATGCAGGGCAGGGGCCTCAAGCAAGACAGCAGACACGGGGGAGCCCCACCACCCACTTCCTGCCCTCGGTGTAGCCTGATATCACACAGTGGAGGGCACTTGGGATGAATCACTCAAGGCCACCCAGGATCTAGCCCAAGCCGGCCCTCTCAGCCTCCCTCTTGAACCTCAGGGGGGCTCTTGTCTGTCTGTGGAAACCTCTCTCAGCTCCCCAGCTTCCGGGCCTCTTCAGCCCTCTCTGTGCAGCTCAGTCCTGCTCTTTCATTCAGCAGCCCGGCACTGGGCATCTCCTACATACCCAGCCCATGGGCTGGAAACTGGGGAAATAGTGGCCTGGACCAAGGAAGGAGCTGGGAACAGAAGGAGAGGTAAACTGATAAGGTTTAGCATGAATTGATGTCTCATTTCAGGGAGTCGCTGAGGATGCCTCAGGGTCTCTGGCTTGGGAAACTGGACAGAGGGGGCACTACTCATGGGACAGGGAATCGAGGTTGGGAGAGTTTTGGGGAGGAGGATGAGTTTGGTTTTATTCATGGGAAGTTTAAAGTATCTGTGGGTAACAAATTGGGGATGTGCAGGGGCAGTTGGTATTTAGGTCTGGATTAAATATTCAGCTATGGGATCATGGGCACATAGATGGAAACTGAAGACGAGGTAGTTCACAGGGAGCGTGTGGGGTGAGGATGGGCTGAGGACGCTGGGGAGATGCCAGCCTGTATGAGGGGAGCTGAGAGGAGTCCAAGAGTGATGTGACAGAAGGCAAAGCTGCAGCACGGAGGATGTGACAGGAGGTCAGGAAGTCCCCAACAGGTCACTGGTGGTCATGTCAAGGGCATCATATGTGGAACGGGAGGTGCAGGGCTATTTGTGTATGGGAGAGGGAGCAGAGAAGGTGGGACTTAGAAAGGACTATAGAGCTAAGAGGGGGTTTTGCTGATAAATGTTTAACAACCAGCTCTCCAGGGAAGAAAGTCCTGGTGTGTAGCATTTGCTGATTTCTGTAATGTAAATCCTCTCATCATGGCTGATTTCAAGCTACCAATGGGACATCACTGAACGTGGGGTTGGGAAGAGATGCCCAGTAGTGCCCCAGGATACAGAATCTCCCCCACGTACAGATGCAGTGGACACATACAACCTCCAGAACATAGGCAGTAGTAAAATGTAAAAAAAAATTAGACAGTGATGAGTTTTGAGTATGGATTACCTTTGTTTTTAAATAATTTAATTCTAAGTTTATATGACTTAATTTTTAATAATCTCTGTAGCTAACAACTGACTTGCAGAGTTCCTGAAGATTTAACAGTGGGCTCTAATGAACCAGTATGAACCAGCTCCAGCACAGCATGGGTTTTATTTTAATTTGCAGGGGGGGGGAGTTTTAATTGTGTTTACATGCTGATGGGAAGGAGCCCAAGTGGATAAGGAACGATGAACTATATATGAAAGAGAGGGGAGAGCTGATGATGGGTGGCTCCTGGTAGCTGGATGCAAATTGGATCCAGAGTAGACAGGGAAGTGGTGGCCATTTAGGCATGAGAGAGGAAGGCAAGGATGTCATGAGCATAAGGACATATGCAGGAGTGATGGCAGGAAAAAGAGAGAGTTCTTGATTGATGGCTCCATTTTCTCTGTGAAGCAGGAGTCAAGTATTGGAGGAGTCTGTGGGGTGAGAGCCTTGAGGAGAGAGGTGAAGATGGGAGACGCACGCTCTTGAGAGTGGGAGAAACGGCTGACAAGGGAAACACAAAAAATGCCCTGCACCATGAGGATCCAGTAGAGGTTGGAGGACTTCAATACACATGAGGCCAATCTACAAGACTGAAGGATTTTCTCCACCAGCAATCAGCCCCCAGAGGGCAGGCGTGGAGATGGTAAAGGGGAGGATTGAACAGGTTTGCCCAGGTCTCTAGGATCTGTGGTGTAGGACAAAGTGGCAAAGTCAGAGGATGGAGAAGTGATGGAACATGAGTTCCAGGCAGGGCAGGGAAAACGTGAGAAGAGACACAGCGGATGGCAAGAGTAGACTTGGCATTAAGCAAATGGGCCACTGAACCGGGATCTTTGAGGTCTTTCCTAGTGGGGCAGCTGTGTTTCTCAGTTGTTCCCTGAGGGCCACCCTCACAAGCATTCACTCTGGATCTTCCATCTACGGCTCACCACGCTGTTCACTGCTCTTTCGTGGGTTCTGGACCCAAGGCGGGGCCTCCATCGTGGGCTTGCTGCACCACAACACTTGGGATTCTCCCAGCACACCTTTCCCGGGAAGCACACGGGGCCCACTTTTCCTCGTGAGCCTCCTTGAGGCATTAGTCATTGCATGGTCACAGCTCAGTGACCCAGGAAGATGGTCTCTCCTAGCAGGTGCCCCTGGCTGTGAGACGTCCAGCTCTGTGCTTGCACAGACTCAGGATTTGAGAAGAAGCTCAAGTACCTGAAAGGGGAGCAGGGGCTGATTCAATTAAGGCCCAGACGAATGATACATGGCTAATAGGCAATGGAATAAGTGCCTTTTGGGACAGTATGAGAAGTTCAGATATCTGTTTTTTAAGCCGATGTGGCAGAGATCCAAAGAGCTGCAGAAGGAGCTGGGAGACAGTGGAAGATTATGTGGCTGTTAGTCTTCAGGCTTTCGGTATAATGGCACATTCTGCCAAACGTGAATTTCTTGTTATTCCAGGTGGCTGATTGCCAAGCCACAAGCCCTCCCGTCAGCTCAATCTGTCAGCTTCCTGCTTGAGAAGGATATGCTAATGACATGCAAATGACCCCGCGGAGTGCGGCGCTCTGCTATCATTTATCCAGTAACCACAGCTACTGCAATATATTGCTATAAAGTATTAGACCCAGTTATTTATATAATGATATAATACAGGTTTGTCTATTACACTGTTGTTTTAAACTATAATTATATAATCTTGCTCTAGTCCTACAATACAGTAAGGTAATTATAATGCACCATACATCTCATTCATTATCAATATAAGAACAATTTGTACCCTTAGTGCTTCCTGGGGAACAAAGTGTCCTCGTGTCTGTCCCCATTCCCCCGACCTTCCTGTCACCCTGAATTCTCATCATTGTCACTGTGTGGCACAGAAATTGACTTGACCAAAGGGGGTCTAGCTATGCTCCTTGGGAAGCAGTGGGCACCCCTTCCATGTACCCTCCACCCAAGAGCCTTCAGGTCTGTGTCCTGTCCATACAAGGACGGCTGACAGATCCCAGTGGACTAGGGGAGGCCTCAGGGCACCGTGTCCTGGACTGCTCCTCCATCTCCTGGGGCTCCCAGGGTGGTCTTGCCCATTCTGTGCCCCAGCTGATTTTGCAGCGGAACAAAGGCCTAGCCAGCTGCCAGGGCGAACTGCTCCTGGGCCCAACAGGAGTGGAGTTTGTTCCCCTTCTTTGTGCATTTGATCCTTGAACAAATCCCTGTATTTATCAACAAGTTTGCAAAATGAGTAATCAGCATCTTAGGAGATTAAAAATAGCTGATAAGAGCAAGACAGGATGACAGATCCAGCTCAGTTTACTCCTACATAGAAAATGTCTCATTTTCATGTGTTTATAGTGGATCACAAACGAGTGGAACCTGGTGCTTCTGGAAAGCTTGGAGAGTGATGGGTGTGCAGTGGGTCCCACAGAAGGCTGTCGGCGTCAGGGCTGAACCAGGTTCAACAGCAGTATTAATATCTTCATAATCACACGGGGATTCCCCATTATCTTCAAATCAATATGACAATTAAACGTTGTTACTGAGCCATCTCTGAGCTCCACTTGGGGGAGTTAAAAGCCCACAGTGAAAATCCAGAGCCTGTCTCACTCTGAAACCATCTTTGCCGTAACATTTATCAAGTGTCCAATTAGCCGTCGAGGGAAGAATACAAACGGAGGGGTTTGTGCGGCTCTGCAGGCGAGAAGCTATCACACGGGAAGCTGATGATGGGGGCCAGGGTGGGGGGGCCAGGGTGCGGGAAGAACGTGGGAAAAGGGCTCCGGTGACCTAGCCGTGACCCCCTGGGTTGGAATTTGGGGCCAGTTCAGCCTAACTTGTCACTCTCTGGGGCACTAGATTCTCCAAAAGCAGGACTGCCCTGCAGTTTCCCCCATCCTGCTGCTGACTCACAAAGCTATCTGAGCTCGTTCTGCAGTTTCTCTCCAAGGTGTCCGTTCTCTGCATGATCCATTTCCCCGTCTCAAAGGAAAAGACTGTTTCCACCCAGAGAAGCGCCCGCCTCCAGCCTATTCCCCTCCTGCCTGCACAGGATCCCTCCGCCAGGTGCGGCCAGCTTCGAAGGGCCGAGGTGAGGAAGCCAGCCTGGAGCTTCCAGCAGAGGGCAGGCTTTATACACATGACTCACATCCTCTTCTAGAGAATTCTAGAGGGTTGGCCAGGCCTGTGTGCAGCGACCCTTCTCTGGGTTACATGCAGATTTCCTTGGAGGTGTGGGAGGCAGGGAGGAAGGGAGCTCCCCCGTGTGTCACCTCCACTTGGCAGGAACACGAAGGCACAGCCACTGGCGCGGTGCACATTTGGACCATTGGTTCCAGCTTAGCCCTACATCCCAGCCAGTCTCTGGGCTGCTACTTCCGGTCCCAGTAAGTTCCCTAACTGCCTGGTCAGGGCATCCAAGCCCATCCTGTGTTTTTGCACCATTGGCTCTCATGCCTCCAGCTTGTCAGGCCCCCTGAATGGGACAAGAGTGTCCCGTCTCGGTGGCTGGGCAGTTGTTACCCTTCTTGCTTCTACTCCACCATCAGGACTTGCCTGGTGGCGCAGTCGTTAAGAATCCGCCTGCCAATGCAGGGGACCATGGGTTCGATCCCTGGCTTGAGAAGATCCCACATGCCGCAGAGCAACTAAGCCTGTGCGCCACAACTACTGAGCCTGCGCTCTAGAGCCTGCGAGCCACAACTACTGAGCCCATGAGCCACAGCTACTGAAGCCCCCGTGCCTAGAGCTTGTGCTCCACAACAAAAGAAGCCACCGCAATGAGAAGCCCGCGCACCGCAACAAAGAGTAGCCCACGCTCGCCTCAACTAGAGAAAGCCTGCGCACAGCAACGAAGACCCAACACAGCCATAAATAAACAAATAAATAAATAAAAGTCCAGTCTCCAGTGGGTCTTAATTGGGTGGGGTTTGGGGAGGAGGAGTGATGTGCTTTTAGCTCTCGGGGGATGTCAGAGGATGCCCCTGTCGTGACTGTGACCTCCTTACCTCTCCACGTGGTCCACGTTGCCTGCCACGCCAAGTCCCCCGAGGGTATAAATCTTCCCATCATAGACAAGGCTATTGTGCCGACAGCGGGGGACCGTCATCCTGGAGACGAGGTTCCAGTTATCGAGCAGGGACATGTAGCACCAGACATCGGCCAGCGTCACCCCTGATTCCATCCCACCTGTGGGCAGTATGGGAGGTCCAGAGAGTGGGCAGGGAGTGAGGAAGGGTCTCAGGCTGGGCGGGCGCAGCCCCGGGGGCAGGAGGAGAAGGCTTCCCCTGCAAAGTAGACACTTGTGGCCTTGGCCTTCCTTAACCCTGGTGTGGGGAGAGGCCCCCTGGGGAAGTCTGTGCCCGGTCCCCAGCCCAGCCCTGAGGGGCCTCACCTGAAAGGTAGATGTTGTCCCCTGCACTCACTACGCTGAAGAACTCGCGGTCATAGAAAGGCAGTGAGGCCAGGGGGTACCACTTGTTGTTCTGCGGGTTCCAGCAGGTGACAGCCACCAGCGAGCGCTGGGTCATCCCCACCATCTGACGGCCCCCAACCAAAACGATGACCTCGGCCACACCTGCGGGGACACGGATGGGCACCCTTGGGATAGCCTGACACTGTGTCAGCATCTGTGCCTGGTGCCTCCTTGGGGGACCACCCAGAGTTGGGCTGACGGCGTGGCGCCTGCCTTTGGGGGCTCGGGGCATATCCCGCCATACCTGCTGAGAGGCGGGGCCGCGTTCGGGGCGTCTGCATCTCCTGGCGGGCGTGTGGCAGCATGTGGTAGCGTTTGGCCTCGTTGACCAGGTCCCGACACGCTTCCGATGACTTGATCAGCTCCTCGTTGTCAACCACGTTGAGCAGGTAGCTGGGGTGGATGAAGGGGAGGCGGACCACGGCCAGGAGCTCCGCCGAGTACTGCGGGGTCAAGGGGGCATGGGGTCTTCTTAGATCAGAAGGTGGCGTCACCTCTTGTGAGGTGTGTTGAGAAGGAAGAAGCGAGAGGTGTGGGACTGGGCAAAAGGGGTAATTCGAGTGTGCGTTTGGCTTGGGAGTGTCGACACTGCTCACCCCAGCCTAGGCAGAGCTGATGGGCGCTCCCGGCGGCAGGAGGTGAGGAGGGAAGGAAGGGGGAGGTCTGGCGTGCTGTGGCTGACCCTGGGGTGGGCCATCCATCAATCTCTTGAGCACCTTCTCCCTGCCTCCACCCAGGTCGCGGGCCTCTGCTTCACACCAGGCTGCCGGGGACTGAAATGAGGATCCTGATCCTTGACGAGGTGGGGCAGGAGCTCAGGAAGGGGTGGGAGGGCCCAGGACAGCTGACGGTGGTGGGAGGGCCCAGGACAGCTGACGGTGATCATCGAGCTTGCAAGTCAGAACCGTCAGAACCTGTGCCTCCCCATCGCCGGCAAGCCCCTTTTGTGGCACGCACTGGACTCCCTCACCTGCATCAAAGGCTTTTCATGGACTGATGTGAATCTCCCTCTTGTCTGGCAAACTCTTTGTTTATCACTGTATTTTAGTTTCATCCAACAACTAATCGGTGACCACTCTTTGCCGTGCATTGAGTGTGCTATTGGGGGTGCAAAGACTAATAAGACCTGGTCCCTGACCTCCAGGTATACAGAGTTTAAGGGTGGGGAAGGGATCCATCACATAAAAGGACTCTTCCCACAGCAAGAGTCTAGTTAGGGGTTGTGGGAGTGCAGGAGAGGAGGCTCCCCAGAGTGGGTACCATCTGAGCCGGGTGTGGAAGGATTGCCAACTTTTCCAGGCCTAAGGCGGACTGGGGGTGGGGGAGGGGGAGGGATTCAAAGCACACCCAGAGGCATCGGAGTGTGAAAGAGAGTGTTGCATTTGGGGGACTCTATGGATTTGGATGCAGGAGGCTTCTGCTGGGCATTGGGCAGCAGACAGGGGGAAATGAGACTGGAGAGGTCAGCTAGGCACTGGCCTCCGCTGACCTCCTGCCTTGTCTGCCAAGGGCTGTGTGGTGTTTCCTGCAGAGTGGATGGGAGCACTCATGAGGGGTTTTACTTTACTTATTTTTATTTTTTAAAGTTTTATTAAAAATTTTTTGGGGAGCCGTGCCACGTGGCATGTGGGATCTTAGGTCCTGGACCGGGGATCGAACCCGTGCCCTCTGCCGTGAAAGCGCCGAGTCTTAACTGCTGGACTGCCAGGGAAGTCCCTCATGAGGGGCTTTAAACAGAGAAATTACAGGACCAAACATGCTCCTAGGAAGACCACGAGGCTGCAGGGTGGGAATGAATTTGGAAGGAGGAGACTGAAGGCGGGGAAACCTCTCAGGAGACGACTGCAGTCATCCTGGTGAGATGAGGGGCCTTGAATGGGGAGAGAGAGAAGCTGGCTCTCGTAAGAGGAGGCACAAGTGGCAGTGGTGTGTGGCCAGGTGGAGGTGGAAGGCGTGGGAGGACTCTCAACTTCTGCCATGGGTAATGGGCAGAACTGGAATAAGGAACACAACAAGATGTGTAGGTCTGGGGGTTTATGAATTAGAGGGGCTTGGGGGACATGGGCTGGAGGTGTCCAGTAGACAATCAAAGGCAGAGGTCTGGGCTGGAGACAGATTTGGGCATTGTGGTGGACGGTGGTGGTCATTACTACAGCCACCCAACCTGACTTCCTTCCTCTGAAAATGAATCTTGCCCCGACCCCGCCTGATCAGTCAGAGGACCGCCTTCTCCTGGGCCCAGTGGCTGGGGCAGGGGTGGAGAGCCATGTCTGCGTCCTGTATCCACTCAAGGCTGTGAATGCCCCCGCCCGCCCCATCCCTCCCTCCCTCATGCCTCTTCTTGTTCTGCACGCAACGAAGTAGCCCCTGTCACGTTTCACTCAGCTGCCTCAGCTCGTTCTGGGCTCCCGCCTCCCTGACTCTGTCCTCCCATTTGCTGCTCTCTGGGGGGGCCTCTGAGCTCTCCTGAGAGCTACCTGTGTGTCTGCACTAACAGCCGGGAGCTCCTCACATGTTAGAACCAAGGTAATTCCGTTCTAAGCAAGGCCGTTGGCCGGAGATCCTTCCGGGCTGTGCTCGATTTCCTGTAACTCAGGGGCCCTCCTGCGGACCCTGCTCTCTTTTCCTTCCGCCCCGGGCTCCGGCTCTGATTTCTTCAGCTGTCCCCCCTGAGGGACTCGCCCTCCCTCCCATCAGGCGGGCAGTGGTTTCTGCTCGGTCCAGGTGCTCTCCACCCTCTCAACAGCCCGAGCGTGGGTGGGGCTCCTGCTGCTGGGTCCGAGCTCACGGGAGCCCAGGGCGCCCTGGCTCAGGCACACACTTCTCTCCCTGCAGGGTCCTGGTGCTGCGCACCTGGCCCTGCGGCCTCTCGGTTGGCTTGGGTCTCCTTCAGGTGTAATGCCAGCCCTAGAGAACCCTCTAGTGCCTGATTTCTCATCTCTCATCCCCCTTCACCGCTCTGCACCCACGGGAGCTGGTCCCGCCTCCCTACCCGGGCCTGCTGGCTCTCAGATGCTCCCACTGCTGGTCAGACCAGGCAGCCCTGCCTCCTCTAATTTCCTGGCCCCTTGCTCCAGACACCATCCCTGTACTGTGAGGGAGAAGGGGCAAGCCGGGTGGGGGTGGGGCAGGCCCTACCTGCGCACGGGACACGGGGTCTTTCTTGATCCACTTGATGACGGTCTCGTACACTAGCTCCTCGGCCTTGGTGTTGAGGCTGTCATTGGCGATGTAGGCAATGAAGTCATCCTTGGAGATGTTTAGGATCTCCTCCTGGGTCGCCACCTCGGGGAAGATCTGCAGCGCAAAGGCCTTGGCCATGTGGTAGAGCTCGCTGCACTGCATGGCCTCGGCCATGGCCAGCACCCCCAGGCAGTTGCTGGCCGTCAGCTGCTTCTCTGGGGGCAAGAGCACAGGACGGGACCACTGACTGCAGGGCCCTGGAAGGGGTCACCACCCGTCCCCATCGCCTGTCACTCTGGATCCCTCTCTGAGCTCATGTCTTTGTGACCCGCCTTCAGCATTCCCACAAGCCCATTTCCTGTGTTCCTGGATCTCAGATCCATTTTCTGGCTTTTTCTCTGCCCCGTCTCATGCTGACTTCCCCAGGGCCTCCCTCTGCTGCTGCAGGTCCTGGCAGAAGGGCCGAGACTGAGGTATGGAGTGTCAGTGCCGGGCTCGGACCTTCCTCAGTGCCTGTGAGTGGAAGAGGCCTGGACTTGGGGGGTCACACTGAGGCTTAGGGTGTCTGCCATAATTGTGACAGGCATGTCTGGGGTCACAGCCTTCTACTTTAGAGTCATGGTAGCAGTAACACCCCTTATAAGCCCACCCACCACCTCCCATGGGTCTCGGCCTCACCCAACCTGACCTCCAGACCTGGGGTCAGTCTGGCCAGAGCTCCTGAGATCCGACTAATGGTTATTCTAGTCTAGACATGTCTGGGTCCCAGGAGGCCCATCACTTTTGTGGGCCCAACTCAGGAGCTGTGGTTCCTGACTCTTCTAGATGGCTCATTCCCCCAAGGTCACGTCTCAGGCCCCTGGCCATCCCCACCTGGCCTGTTCCCATCCCTGCCTCTCTCACTCCACATTCAGGCCGGTTCTGGTGACTCCTGTCTCTGCCCCTCCCTCTCCCTGCTCTCACCGAACTGGGCAGCTCCAAACTGTAAAGTGAGTGTGTTCTCTGGGTTGGGTCTAATAGAAGCAAGTTTGTTCAGTGTTTAGAGAGCAGGGCTGTGAGGCCAGGGCACAGGCTCCCCATGAACAGACCATTCACACAGGCTTCTCGGTCCATTTGTCCTCACAAGGCTGCCCGGGGTCCCGGTGTGGCCTTTCTGGCCCTCAGAGGAGCAAAGCAGAGAACATCTCTGTCCGCCGGTGAGCAGAGGCCTTTGTGCACAGTTACCCGAATTATCACCTTAAAACTGCTGTGGAATCCAGCTACACCCTGAGGCGGTCTGGCTGGGCACGCACAGCCCTTTCCTCTCAATCCTTGCTGGTTTTGAACTGTTTGCACATCAGCACTGTTCCCTGTGGCTCACCGAGAAAGGACACGCAGACTTTGCAGAAGGTGTGGAACTGGAACTTGCTGGCTGCCTCTAGCAGGGTCTTGGCGTTGGCCGAGTCGATGACCAGGGAGCCCGTGTAGACAAACTCCAGCAGCAGCTCAAGGACGTCGGCCTGCAGGTTGGACAGGACGAGCTCCAGCTTCTCCCGGCCGCACTGGCTGCCGTCTTGCACCGACCTAGGCACAGAGACCAGGGTGTCCTTACCTGCCGCCCTGCGGCCACGGCGCCGCCTCCTCACAGGGCTAGGTCTCCCTGCACACCTCGGTCACGCCCTTCCTTTTAGGACTCAAGGGACACAGCAATGACACACCTGAACCTAGCGACCTTACACGGGATCTGAAAGAGAAGAGTCTGACCAGAGACGCCCAGAAGAACAGAAAACCCTGCTTATCACTACTCGGCATGTCCATGCAAAAAAAGATGCAAATCAAAAAGCATGAGCTGTGGATGGGGACGAGGACCAAGACTGGCCTCAAAGGGAAACAATACGGTTCGGCTCCACTGCTGGCCCCGGCGTCTCCGCCAAACAAAACGTGGCCGGCAGGTCCCGGGCCGCGGGGCCCGTCTGCCTCCAGTGGGAGAATCTCCAGCGTGACTGAGGCTCCCAAACGCCTGCGATCGCAGCCAATCCCTTGATTGCCCTGAAGACTGAGGGCCCCAAGCCGTCCCGGAACCCTGACTCCAACCCCACCTCTTTCCAAAAACATATTGTTTCCTTTTAGGCATGGAAAGGAAGCCCTTCATGACATTGCTTGGAAACTGAGGACGAGACGAGATAGACGGACAGAATGGTTAGAGCCAGGAGGAGGGGAGGGAGAACAACCAAGGACTTCCGCCACAGACAGCCAGCAGCCATGACCTAGGACCTGGCCCGGGGCGGGGCCTCCTGCCACATGGAACACGGGGTCAGAGGTCAGAGTGGCCTGCGTGTAGAGTGTGCATCGGGCTTGTGAACTGGGGGGAGCAGGGGAGGGACACAGATATATAAATATGTTTATATCTGGTGTCTACAGAAATACAAAACCATTGCAAAGGCTCCTAAGGCCTGGCAGCCGCACCCTAAAGCTGGACCTGGAAGGAAACAGATAAGATGAAGCAAAGGTAACACCAGTCGAGAAGTGACCAAGAGGAGAAACACCCAGAGAGTTAGGAGGGAGGCAGGGTTCTCAGAGGCCATCGGCTTGGCACGCGGTCTCGGCCGCTCTGACCTGTCCTGCTACCCGCACTGAGCCTGGTCCTGCCCGGGGGGGCTGGGTTCAGCCACGTGCGGGAAATGACCTCTGCGTTCCTGGCCCTGCCTCCCCACCCTGTCCTGAGGAGGCCAGGGGCCGAGACTCTTGTGACTGGTCCCTTGGGTGCACCTGTGGCCGGCGGTGGGGGTGTGCAGGTGTCCGGGGGGTGAACAGGCTGGCCCCAGAGAGAGGCCGACTCCCGTGTAAGCAGGGAGTTAGGGGACCTGGGTGCCCCAGCTCTGCCACCGACAGGCGGGCAGCCTTGGTCTCTCTGGCCCTCAGGCTCCTCATCTGCAAAACAGAGGACTGAACTGGATGAGGTCCAAAGTCCCATAGAGTTCAAGTGACAGAGGCTGGAAGATACCTTCCCGGGAGACTCTGCTCTACACGACAGAACCTGAAATGCCACCGTTTGAGCAACATTCTCTCCGGTTAGGCACTGGCCTCCCATGGCCTTTACAATACAAATATGACCTGGCAGGGAACAGGTGAAGCAGTGAGCCTGCGTCCAGGTCCCCCTCCCAGGGGTGCCACTCTGCACCTCCACGTAGGATGGCTCATCTGACCAGGGCCCTGAAGGCTTCATTCTGCCTCGAGCCCTGGGCAGGGCCAGAAAGCTGAGCGGAAAGGTACAGGCTAAACAGAGGGTCTGAGCAGAGCCCCTTCTCAAACCCATAGATGTACACAGTGTGTGTGAGTTTTAAAGTGTCTTAACACACCTAGTGTTCTCCTGTTAGGATGGAGTCCCATGCTTGGGTGACTTTGTTAAGTATAAAAATGGTTTATTATGTGATCACTTAAAACCACAGATATTCTCCACACCCCAGGCCTCTGGGGCCATCTGGTCAACCTCTTACTCTGCCTTCCTTCCAACCTGCCACTCTCTGGCCTCCACACCCTCACCCCCACGCCCTTCATGCTCTGCAGAGGTCACGTTGGGCCACAGCCAGGGCAGGGCTGATGAGGCCAAAGTAAGGCTGCTCCCCTTCTCCCAAGGCTCACAGCCACTGCTGCCTCCCCCTCTGGCCAGCCCTCCAGTCTCCCCACGAGTCCTCAGCACAAAATCAGTGAAGAGCTGAGGTGGGACTTTAGGATGTGCACACACACGTGCACACGCACGCACTGAAATGCATGTGACATGTGACCCCGAGAACCAAGGAACAACCCTGTGAGGACGGGTGTTGGGTAGATGGAAGGCCAGCGGAGCCCCTGCCCTTGAGTTATAGTCTGATGGGACCTGCGTGGCTGCACTTGTGGGGAGATGTTGTCTTGCCCAGAATCTGAGCCAGGGAGAGGGTCCTGGGGACAAGGTGATGCTCGCATGGCTAGGAGCCAAGGGGTTGCTTGGGGAGGCTCATGGGATGTCAACCATTGCAGGTTCTGTCCAGGGTTGAAGAGGACCGCTGTTCCTGTGATGCTCAGCTGAGGCTCTGCTCCTCCAGACCCCCCACTTCCCATGGGGGCAACCTGTGGGGAGTGGCTGGAGGCCCCTGGGGCCAGATGCCAGACACTGTGAGCTGACTGACCATTCCTCTCGGAATGAGGAACTCTTGGGGACGGGATGGAGACTTTGTCACGTGACTGAGTTCAAGATCTGGAGGAAGAGAGGCCCTCGACGGTGAGGCCTCGTGCAGCTCCCCTGCACAGGCATGTTTATGGTCCACACAGGCATTCTTGTGTGGCTGGACAGCTGTGGGGGCAGAGGTAGGCCAGTGGCCACTCTCCAACCCTGACCATCAGACTGTCTTGGGACAGGACCTCTGTGCTCCTTAGACCTCTTCCCTCTGAGCAAGGACTCCCTGGGAGGTATCGCCCTTGATGGGTGGCCCTGGTCACCAGTGGGGAGCTGTGTCCTCCCCAGATAACCATTCTGTCCCTTTCCTGAGCTGGGTCTGGGGGTCTGAACATCCCATTTCTCTCAGCCCCATGGAGTATCTGGGGAGCTGCTGGGCCATCGGGGTCATGATATGACCTTGGAGAAGGGGGAGCAGGGCAGGATCGGGCAGCCTTAGCCTTATCAGGGTGGGGCTATGGACCCGACAATTGGGGGTCGGAGCATGGGAGTGAGGGTCAGGCTGGAGCTGCCCAGTCCACACAGGGCCTCCAAGTTCTATCAGAAAACTAAAACTTCCTGGGGTCACCTTCTCCCAAGATGGGCTGTGTCTCTAAGGTGTGGGACACAGCCTCTGCTTGGCAGGCCTAAGTCTGTGGATGTGCTGGGAATGCCTCAGCCCCAATATCAGGATGTTTGCGACCCTACCATTAACACTTCACTCACGTGGGATAAGAGCTGCCTTCTCCAGAATTCAGGACAGAGTGCCTCATCTACCCCTCACACACCTCAGTGATCAGATGCCTTCATTTTGCAAGCTGGACCTGGAACTGTTGGGGCAGTGGTGGGTGGGGACAGTCACGGAGCAGGGATGAACGTGGATGGTACCCTGCTCTGCTCAGGAGGGTGACCTCACCCTCCTGACATGATGCCCACCCTGCCCCACGGAGAGGCACTCAAGTGTGTCATCAGCTCCAGGGCACAAACACAAGCACACACCAGACTCATTGGCTCTGAGGACTTTCCTGGCAATAAGTCTGGCTCATGTCATTCTGCCAGCATTAGGGATGTGTGACTATCTGCTCTTCTAGTCACACTGCTCTGTTCTCCCAGAAAAGGGGGCAGACTGCCACCCACAAATGCCCAGCGTCTCAGGGCAGGAGGGCAAAGGCATATGGCTTGACTCCTGCGTTAACGTCTGTTGGGCTCCCCTACATCCCGGGTCTGTGCCACTCAATTAGAGAGATCCTTTTAGCTTCCTCTGGAGAGGGAGCTGGAGCGAGAAGCCCAGAGTCTACACATGGGGCTCGTGAAAATCAACCTGCACAAAATCAGTTTGTCCATCTGTTTTCATTTACTATGAAAAGAGAATATAGTTCAAACACGTCGGTGGCTCCCACAGGCTTAGCGAGATGAGGGTTTCCGCTGGAAGGTAGAACGCCAGGTCTCTGTCCCATCTGGTGGGACCAGGGGGCAGTGCTCCTCTGGGGCTGAACATTTCCTCCCACATTCTTGGAAGGGAGGGCAGTGTCCCTGCTGTCTCTAAAGAACAGTCCCGTCCCCTCTGATGGGGCCTGCAGCCCACGCAGCCAGTGAGGGCAGCCAGTGCCCCTGGTGGCACCAAGCATCCCCCAGAGCTCCTTGGCTCCTGGGGGACAAGTGAAGGGACTTCTCCTCTATGATCCCAAAGAGAAAGTCCAGGGCAGACCTAGGTCCTGCTTGCTGGGGTTGAGAAGTGACTCTTGTGACTTGGGGGCTGCATCCCCAGGACCCCACTAGGTCTAGTCTGCTCAAACCTATCCTCCTTCTTTCCTGAAACCTGGAAGGAGGCTCAGCCCACAGTCTTCTCCTCCACTCAGTCCTCCTGGGGTTCCCCCTCCAGCCGGGATGCAGGTGAGGCCTGGTTGTTACGCAGCACTAGCCTTCACATTATCCAAAGACAGAGTTGCAGCTCCTTTTCCTGCTGGGTTTTCACCTGGTTCATAGGGACACAGATGGGGCAACAGATGGATGATGGGGCAGCCCAGTTGTCTCGGCCTGGGCTTTGCTTTGAGCTTCCCCATGGCCTCGTGCGCTCTTCTCCTGGCCTCTTCGAGCCCCTTCCAGCCCTCACTCCAGGGGACCCGGCCCCTCCTGGGTGTGAGGGAGAGGTCCTGCCACTTAGGTACCTGTCTCAGGGGGGGATTGTGTCTTCTCTTGGGCAGATCCTGTGGCCAGTTTACAAGTGTTTCTAATAGATACACACGTGTGCACGAGTACACACACACACTCTGCGTCCCTTTTCCTTGCATATCTGTCTACACTGTCAACACTGAGATTTTATTTCCCTTCCTTACAAATTGTGCACAAACAAAAAGTGCGGTTTTGTTCTTCCCTGGGCTAGCAGATGGATGATGGTAAGAGCATGAGCTTTGGAGTCAGACCTCAGTTCAAATCCCAGATCTACTGTTTACCTAAAATTCTCTTGCCTCCATCCCTTCACCTGTAGAATGGGGGTACTAATGGCACCTGCCCCTCAGGGTCAGTGGGAGGGTTTGCAGGATGACATTAGACATCTCAGCAAGGCTCCCTGTGGGCTGGATCTTGCCCTTGTCAGAGGAAGAAGACTAGAGTTTGAAACTAGATAAGGGAAGACGAAGGGCAAGAAGCTGTTGCAGCCTCGGCAAAAGCATGAGCCCAGGTGAAGGAGGAACAGGTGGACACAGTGGGGGTCGGCCCGGAGCCTGGAGAATGGGGCTCTGGGCAGGAAGTCTGCACGGCCACGGGGCTGGTGGGGTGGGGGGGCTGATGGGGGGCTGATGGGCCGAAGGGGAATCAGAGGCCGGTCCAGAGGGCACTCCGAGACCCGGCTCTCCCACTCACGGTCCAAGTGTCACCTTTATGAATTGCAAGTCTGACCATGACACCCCAGGCTTAAAACAGAGCCCCATGACCCGGCTCCCTCCTCCTGCGCCACCTCATTCCCTCCGTCTTCACCTCGCACTTGGCGTTGCAGGGATACCAGGTCACTCGAGCTGCCTTCACCCCCTGCTGTCCCGAGGCCCTGCCCTCACCTGCCTGGCCAATTCCCCCTCTGGGTTCAAAACCCAAGCCAGATGCCACCTCTTCCCAGGGACTGTGCCCGAATGCCCCTCCCCCTGTGGAGTCAGGCACTTGGCCTGGGAGCTCCAAACCTCCACTGCTACCCTCATCCTGCTCTTCCAGCCACACTTCTTTACACTTTCTCCCCCCCCCCCCGGACCGTGGGCCCCCCGAGGGCAGAGACCCACCCCATCCAGTGATTCTCACAAGACCTGTACCTGGGAGGGGCTCCAGGTGAGGGCATCCACACTGGGGCTGGGGCTGGGGCTGGGACAGGGTCCTCAATGGGGCCAAAGCGGTGAATGTATCACCCGCCCCAGGCTAGAGGTGGGAGGGAGTCCAGTCCGAGCCTCGAGGCCTGGGGGTTCCAGGACGGCAGAGGTTGGGCCCCCCCACCTGTGACGGTGCTCACCTAGGCCCTCACGAAGGTAAGGACCAGCGTGTCATGTCCCACAGATCGTCCCCACACCCTCTGCTTGTGTTAGTGCAGCTGCCTGAGAGGGAAGACCCTGCCTGGGGTTCGGCGGGCAGGGCCCCATCTCCCCTGCTGTGCCATTTGGGCCACTGCACATTAAGTCTCCAGGGTCACAGGTTTGGAGGCTCCACAGTCTCGAGGAGACTGAAATGATGTGCAACATCAGCTGCTCCGCGATCACTAAGAATGTGAAATTCTTGAGGATTTTCCACGGCCGGAAGGGAAATCACCTTCCGGAAGAGAGTCTGCTATCCTCCCCATGGATCTGTTTGCAGCTATCGGCAGAGATGGTGACGTGTGCTCATGGTTAGGACGAGAGGAGTCAAATTTAAATTGGCTGCAAATTAAGCTTGTGATTTTGAACTGAAGGGGCACCTTGGGGCTCTGCTGTGGCCACCTCTCCCGCTGAGTGACCCTCCTGTACGCTGAAGACACAGCCCTGTCTCCGCAGACCTCAGACCTCTCTGGGTTCAGATCCATCCGTCTGGCTGCCTACCAGCTGTCTCTACTTGGGTATGTTCAGGCTGCTAAAACTCGACATGCCGAATGCTCAGTGCATCACCTCCCCCTAGCTCTCCCCTGCCCTTGGCCCATGGACCTGCCTGCCTGTGACTTTGTCCTTCTCATGTCCCCGTGCTTGCACTGGGGAAGCCCTGCCCAGCCCCCCACTGTCACCCTGGGATGTCAGAGCAGGACGGAAACCTGGACATCATTTGAACCAACCTCCTCTATTACAGATGAGAAAACCCGAGGCCTGAGGGAGAGGACGTGACTTGCCTGAGGTCATAGGATGAGTGGCAGAGTCAGATGTAGAACCCAGGTGTCCCAGCTCCCAAGAGGCTGCCCTCTCTCCTCCAGCGACTGCCTCTCAGCCCCTGCACCCATCTTTTCCCGTTAGGGTTACTGAGGCACATCCTGCAGTTCTCCTGCCTGAAGGTAGGCATCCCCACTCCACTTACCCTGACGGCCTCCACACCCTCAGACTGAGCCCGGGGCCCTAGCCTGGAGGTCAGGGCCTGTCTGCCCATCCCAACCTAGCTCAACCTATCTCTGAGAAGGCCACCTCCCCATCTCCACTGCTCATGACTGTCTCTGTCCTCAAATTTTTATTCCAGGCAACCCATCCCTTGCCTGGAATATTCTAAAACATTCCAGAATATTTCTTGCATTCCAGAACATTCCCCACAACCCATGCTTTGCCTGGAATGTTCTTCCTCCTTCTTTTTGGTCTGTCCAAGAAGCGTTCACTACTTTGGGTTCCCAGCCAGTGGTATCTCTTCTCTGTTGTGTGCAAGGTTTTGGTTTACATGTTAGGTCTCTGAAGACAGTCAAAGAGCTCCTGTGCTCCCTTGCCCACATCTTTCTAGCCCAGGGCTGGGCCATCGCTCAGTACCAACCTGTCCCTGCATCCTGCCACCTCTGTGCTCTCCAACTGATCTGGATCAGGGACCAAGGCCTAAGGTGCCACACCTGCGATCCAGTGGCCAGTTGCTGGTCACTGTCGGTTGAGAATTTGCCAAGAGTGGCAGCACAAAGCCCTCCCTTGGCCTGAAGAGGCCACTGGCCGTGCCCCTTCACCCCAGAGCTCATGGCCCTGACCCCTGTGCTCGGACAGAGAGAACCCAAGCACTGGGGGTGGGAGACCCGAGCTGTCCGTGAGACTGGAAGTCACAAAGAGCCTGCCCCTTCCTGCGTAGCTGGGGCCATCGCGGCTCGGCGGGGCTCGCACGCCGGGCAGCTCAGCTCTAAGTGAAAGGACACAGCAGATTGGAAAGGAGATGCCAGCCAGTGTGCCATCCTGAAACAAAACACAGTCACTCTGGGGTTAGTTGGCAAGTCCAAACACAGCATTGGGAAGCAAGCAGAGGTCCTGTCCTCCCACTCTGAGCACAGTCCCGGCTCAGCGTCTGCCCCGGAGAGGCTGCAAGGCAAAATGAGCAGCGGCATTAATCTGCTGATGGGTGAGAGAAACAGGAGCGTTACCCTGGGCCGGCCCCCTCGGCTGCTCTCCCTCACTAAGGCGCTAGAAGGTGGCCCCTAACGTCTTTGCAAGGGTATGAAGCAGACAAATTAAAAAATCAACATAATGGAAAAAAAATGCTCATGCACCATTAAGACTCATTCAGGTAGAAATAGCCAGGGCAGAGGGCAGAAGGGGAGGGGAGCGAAGGCTGAGAGAGACCGTGTTTAGGACACACCTGGTCTGTGCTCAGATAGCGCCGGTTTTAGGCTCCGAGTACAAGTATCAAGACATGCAGCGTGAATGAGGCTTTAGCTACAAGTCAATTCTCCCCGACTCTGGCTGGGGACAAGCGACCCCTTGGGTGCCTCGTGCTCCTCGGTGGGGGATGGTCTGGTCGAAGTGCTTTCCTAGCGTTAAGTTCACTATCGACAGCAGTGACGATGGTGCTGGGGACACGTGCTGGCCCAGTGGGGGCAGCGTGCAAGTGGTCCCTTAAAGTGGAGTCTGCAGTCCTCCTAATCTCAGGGAGGGCTTGTGAGCCACTGAGAAAGCAGGATCCTCGGCGGGTGGGGCAGGGTGTTGTCTACTGCTGGCAGAGGCCCCTGGAGACCAGCAAAGCTGTGTGGGCAGGGCTGGGGACAGTGGCTGCTCTGAGGCTGTGTGTGAGAGGGCACTGGGGGGGGAGGAGGGGGCGGAGGAGAGATGGCTACTGGCTCTGTGACAGGGAGTCACGCTTCAGGAACCTGCAAGAGAGGGGAGGAGAAAAGCGACACAAAAGCGTCCTACAAAGGAACAGACCCGACCACAGCTGGAAGGAAGGCAAACCTTTGAATCAGGTCCTTGAAATACAAGCTGCAGGAAGCTAGAACATTTTGGTGGACTTCAAACTCTCTGCCTTCAACAACAATTTTCAGGTCTGTAAACGCTTTCGCTCTGCGCTGCTGGTTCAATTCCTTCAACATTTCTGCAGAACAGAGAAGACAGACAGGGCCAGGTTCCCATTAAGAGTTTTTTTTTTTTTTAATTAAATTTTTTTTTCAAGAAGTAGAGAAATAGGAGAATACTTGACACTGTTTCTTGGCAAGACTGGCTCAACACTGACAGTCAAAAGAGGTCACAAACATAATGCGTAAACAAGCAGCAACTGGGAGGGGCTACGTAACCAAAGGAATAACGACTTTCAAAAGCAAAAAAACAAATACAGAAAAACGAAACAAACGAAACCCCCCCCACAAAAAAAAAAAAAAAACCAAACCCAGAAATTGAAAGTCTGGGAGAAAAGATTCCCGTACTGACAACCGGAAACAGAGAGAATACATCATCACAAACAACTAAAAACTGTAATTTAACTACGCAACAAGTTCTCCAAATGCCAATGAGTGCTGATGTATTTGATACCAAGTAAAGCATGGCGTTGTGATGTAAGATGGGCTGGATATGGTTCAAAGGAATAAAAACCACAAAACCTGCAAAAACAGCATCCCTTATGTTAGACACTCACAGCCATGGCTGGGGCGAGCTTCTTGGGGAGGGGCCCCCGAGAAAGGACGGGTGGAGTGGGGACCTGACGAGCACTTCCCTTTCACACTTCCGGGACAGATGCAGGGATGGGGGGGTAGGAGGGGAAGCAAGCAAGGGGCAGGGATAGTCTGCACCTCCTCCCACTTCCTGGGTCATCTCAGGAGCCCCACCCTTCACCTGGGTCTTCAGCACAGGGGAGCCTGGCTTGCAGCCCCAGGAAGTCCCAGGAAGTGGCCTCAGGGGACTTCCCACCCTGATACACACCTACCTTTGCCTGGTGGCTTGGCTACCTGGGGCCAGCACAGAGAGTGCCCCAGGTCCATGGGCTCCGAAACTGGGGATGTCAGAAGCTTCTCCCAGACCCACATCAAGGCTCAGAATGGGGAAGGAGGAGAGCCTGACAGCTGTCCTGCTCAGTTTATATAAACTCTTTCACTTGCAAAGTTAAGGCCTTCAGATGAGTAATGCTCCCAACAGTCTCGCCCTGCCGGCCTGTCCCCGCACCCCACGGGCCCATGGACAGAGCCTGCCCTTCGCAGTGCTGGTTGCCGGACATCAGAGGTCCAGATTCTTGGGCCAGAATGACCTAGACTGTTCAGCAGGTGAATGGGAGAGGGTGGTCTGCAGAACTGATCCCCACCCTCTAAGTCCCCCACCAGCACCTCAAGCCCTCCGCGTGGGTGTTTGCTGCACCCTGGCTGGTGTTCCGGAATTATCCTCCAGTGTGCCCTGCTCCAGCCTGACCGGTCATCTCTGTCCTCTTGGGCCAGCATTGGGTGCCTGCCAAGATGCCCTGCTGAGCCCAGCTCCTCCCCGGACACTGTGACTGTGAACAAGCCCTGGTACTTCCCGAGCCTCTGTTTCTATGTCTGTAAAATGGGGATGGAGGCCCCCATTCTACTCCCAGAGCTGGGTGAAGCTCAGATGCTCAGGCCCGGGGGTGGCCAAGGGCTTGTGGGCTTTGAGGTCAGCCAGGCCCTTCTTTGAGAGGACATACTGGGCTCCATCTCTGCTGAAGACCAGGGAAGATGGTGGGAAGGGGGGGCCCTGGAGCACACCCTACGTGGGGGACTGAGGTGGTCAGGCAATGCTGAATCACTGTCCCCACCAACCCCACATCAGGCTGAGCTGGAGTCGCTGCAGGGCACATGCAGGGGTGTGTGTCCTGCGAGGGCATTGGCTGGGGTCTCTAAAGGCTCCCCATGGAGCCTGGAGTAAGGGAAACCAGCAGGACCCAAAGCAACAGCTGGGGGCGTGGAGGGCACCTGTGGGGTAGATACGGGGGAAGAGACTCAAGGGCTGGGGGAGAGACAGAGATGTGATGGGTGGACAGGAGGGGTCAGATCCCAAGAGCCCTGTGAGGGGGCTCGAGCTTAATGCTATGGGCACCAGGGAATCAGCAGGGATTCTGTGCAGAGGGGTGACAAGGGTAGACTCCGAATGGGGGGCAGGAAAGCACCCTGTGGAGAGCTGGGCCTCAGAGCCAGACCTGAGGGAGAACCTGAACTCTGCCTCCTATCAGCTGTGTGACCTTGGGAAAGTTACGCAGCATCCCCAAAGCCTCAGTTTCCCGCTCTGGTGGAGGTTAAAGGAGCTAGCCCGCGGTAAGCTGCGAGCCGTGGGCCCGGCACATAGTCAACACTCAACGGTGGTAATTTTCATGTTTTTGTTGATGGTGGTGATCACTCTGCAATCCAAGTGAGAAGTGACAAAGGCCTGAACTACAGCGGTGACGGAGGGACAGAGAAAGACAAGTATTTAGGCTGTGGATGCCACGGCCATCCATCCTGGAGGGACCATGGCGGGTGGGGGGTGTGTGAGGACCATGTCCGGGCTTCTGGGGGGGACATCGGGAAGGGAGGGGGTGATGAGTTGAGTTGTGGGCCTAGGGTTAGGGCCGTGGGATGCCTGGGGAGAGGTGGCAGTGGGGACGTGTAGCACATTGCCGGGGTGGATCCTGCACAGGAAGGGCCTACAGGGTCAGGCTGGGTTAAGGCTGAACTGCTGCGCTCACACATCAGCTCCAAAAAGAGCCACCAACTGAATTCATTCCCAAACCATGAGCCAGATGGATGATGTCATGTTTTTGAGTGAAATCCCTTGGGGGGGGAAGAGCTCTGGGCTGGAATTCCTGATTCTGGCTCCAGCTTTGCCACTAATTGGCTGGGTGACCCTGGGCAACTTGCTCTGGCTTTTGGTGCTCAATTCCCTCAAGCACCCACGGGCACCTGCCCTGGTGGCCCCAGTTGTCACGCTGCACTGAGGGATGGATGCAGCCCCACATGCCTCTTGAGTTAACCGTGCTCAGGGGGCCGGGAGAACACAGCGCTACACAGAACGCCACTCCTTCTGGGCCCAGAGCATTCTGATTGTTTTGGAAGATTTTATTTCAAACCAAGGTTCCGGCAACGATTACATCTGCAGCCCCAGACCCAGCCTCAACGCCTGCTGCCTTGGGACTCCCGGGCCGGATCTGAGAGGTGGTGCTTGGAGATCCAGGTCATCATAACTGTAGGCTCTTTCTACTCTCATTTTGTGGAAATCTGGATTTAGTAACTGGGCAAGATTACTCAGTTTCAGAAGAATTTTTCAGTTTATGAAAGGGCTCACCAGGGGATTCCTTTTCACAGCAGGGCCCCAAGTACATTCAAAGTATTGATCAGTTGGTACGTGCTTACTGTTGCCCCCTGAGTGCCCAGCTGGAGAGCTGGCATTTAGGGACATTACGACCGAGGGTCCACGGGAGGAAACCAGTATTGGCTCCGGGCACAAACTACCCTCCTGCCCGCCCCATATTGGCAAGGACAACTCCTTAATGTCTGAGGGGCTTGGAGGCCTGTGGGTTCCTGGGGAAGCCTTTGGACAAGCCATGCCGGTGCCCAGGTTGGACAGTCTGCAGGCCTCAGGGCAGAGCCTGGCAGGGGCTGCGTCCTCAGAGTTGACTCCAGCCGCACGCATCCCAGCGCCCTGCAGAATTTGGCTGCCTTGGGCTTGTGAAGGAGGAGAAGTCTTGACCTCAAGGTCCCTCCCTGTTGGCTGGCATCAGGGAATTGTTTTCTGGTCTTCCCTGCTTTGAGTGGGACCCCACACCCTTGCCTTGCCCACCCAAGTGGCTGCCCTGTGCCTTTTGCCTTGCCCCTCCTTGGGGAACTCCCCTGACTCAGACCATCTGGTAGAAAGCTCACACCCACCAGTTTACTAGGCTTCTCCCTGACCCCTCCCCACCCGGTTCTGCCTCTTTTACCACCTAGAAATCTCTGCATGGATTCTCCACCAGCGCCGCCATCCCTCACCTGAGTCATTGCAGCAGCCTCTAAGGCCGTCTCCCTGTTTCTGGCCTGTTCCCCTCCAAGCTCTCTCCATACATCAGCCTGACCATCAACCTCTGCATTTTTAAAAAAATATTTATTTATCTGGCTGCGCCTGGTCTTAGTTGTGGCATGCGGGATTTAGCTCCCTGACCAGGGATCGAACCCGGACCCCCTGCACTGGGAGTGCAGAGTCTTAACCGCTGGACCACCAGGGAAGTTCCCATCAGCCCCTGCTTAAATAAACTTTGCAAGGCTGGGTAGTGGGAACAAGGCCCTCTGTGATGCCTCCTCCAACAACGCCCAGCCCCTCCCCTCCCCGGTGGGCCCTTCACTCCCCACCGAAGCCTCACTGCACCCCAGGCATGTCCCCCTCCATCCTTCACTCATCTCTCTGCCCCTCTGCCCAGATCTTTCTTCCTCCCTGCTTCTTCTGGCTAATTACCATTTTATCTTGCAACACCAGTTAAAGTATTATTTTGTCCCAGGCCTCTTTGCCTCTTTCCCCTATTCCTGCCAGATCTCCTTGCCCTCCGCCCACCTCGGTGTCCTGTGCTTACTTATTTAGAGAGCATACTATGTAATTATTTATTTATATGGATGTCTCCTGCACTAGATTGTATTTTCTTTTTATTTTTATCTTCAACAATTAGCACAGGTCCTGGAGTATATATATAGTCGTTATGGTAAATTGCAAAAATTCTTTGCAGCCCCTCCCATCATCAAAGGGTGGATAACTCCACCCTTTTTACCCCACCCTTTGGATCTTGATTGGTCTTATGACTTGTTTTGGACCCTAAAACATGGTTGAAAGGACACTGTGACTCTGAGCCACAGCCTCAAGAAGCTTTACTTGCTTTTGCTCACTTTCTCAGGACCCCTGACACCACCACCATATAATCATGCCTGGGCTAGTCTGTTGGAGGATGAGAGACCACGTGGAGCAGAGGTGAGCCCTCACAGATGAGCCGCTTACACCAGCTAGACCCCCATCAATATTGGCTGAGCCTGACCCAGATCAGCCGAGCCCAACCCAGATCAGCTGAGCCCAACCCAAACTGCATAATCTAAATAAGTGGTTGTCGTTTTAAGCCACTAAACCTTAGAACTGTGTGTTATGCTGCAAGAGCTAACTGATATCAAAGGCATGAACAGATGATGAACTCAAGTGCTCAGAGAACTTCCTCTGTGTCATTCTCTCCCTTGCTGGTGCAGTTTGAAGTTAATTCTTTTTGCTGTTGCTGTAAAATTACCATCCTAACCATTTTTAAGTTCCGTAGTGTTAAATACATTTACACTGCTGGGCAATCAATCTCTAGAACTCTTCATCTTGCAAAATTGAAACTCTGTACCCATTAAAGAACAGCTTCCCATTCCCCTCTTTCCCCACCACCTGGCAATGACCATTCTACTTTCTGTCTCTAAACTCGACTACCCTAGGCATCCCATATAAATGGAATCATACAGTATTTGCCTTTTTGTGACTGCCTTATTTCACTTAGCATAATGTCCTCAGGGTTCATCGATGTTGTAGCATATGTGAAAATTTCCATCCTTTTAAAAGCTGAATACTATTCCATTGTATGTATTGATCACATTTTGCGTATCCGGTCAGTGGGCACCTGGGTTGCTTCCCCCTTTGAGCTCTTGTGAAGAGTGCTGCTATGGGGCTAATTCTTAACCCCACACGGACATCTCTAAACACCCTGTCTCAAACTCCGTTATCTGTGGTTAGGGTAAACCTGCTCTGTGGATCCAGCAGCAAGTGGCATCAGAGGGAAAGGAGACACTAGGAAGGGTCTGCCCGGGGCTGGATGCTTTGCTTAGAGGAGAGTGAGGCCGCAAACAGAACCAACACTGGAGATGAGGTTGCAGCCAAACTTCTGCATATTTTTCACCAAACGACACAAGTTATTTGTCAGAGACTAATGGGCTCGTTCCAGCTGGACTAGAAGGGCTGTCTGAGGTGGTAATAAAGAGGAAGAGATGTCAAATATTAAAAGGCAACGAATTTCAGTGGCTTTGCAGCGGAGTCCATTAAATCAGAGCCCCGAGAAAGGTTGTGCGGCCAAATAATTTTTTCCAGAGCTCAAGTAAGAACCCAGCTAGGTGATAAATGCACCTGACTCCACTGGTATTTATGACACCTATTTGATAAAGGACCCGAAAAAATTATAAACTCAGAGCAGTTGTGAAATATACTGAGAGAGCACAGCGAAGGCTCTCATGCACACCCAGAGGATAATTCATTCGGGACCAGGAACCTGACATGTGCCGACACCGCGGGGACGAATGATGGCTTTACACAAACAGAGCCTCCTGCTGCTTCTGCCATAGCCGGTCAGGGAGCGGCCGGGCTGCCAAGCCGGATGCTGCCCTTCCTCCTTTTCCCTCTCCCACCCATCAGATATACACACCACCCCTTTCTCCGCTTCCAAAGAAGTACTGGGCTCAGAATCAGCCTTGAGAGCCAGCTGGGCTCCAGCTTCCTGGTAAGATGGAATAAAACCCCCCGTGGGCTGCACAACCAGCCTGAGTCGGAGGGATGGGCCTTCTACGGGGAAGTCACCCAGTCCCAGTCCCACCAACGTGCGGGCAAACCCTCCCAGGAAACGGGGTTCTCTGGAGCAGGGAAGCGTGAAAGACTCAGGCTTCTTGCCTGACTTAGCATTTTAGTAAGGAGACCTTCTGGTTGTCCTGCTGTCCGAATGGAAATTTCTGCCATCTCTCTGAAAGGGAACAAAAGCCCTAAGAACAGTTGCCACCTCTCACCAGCCTGGCTTTTCCATGTCGTCCAATGCTGGGTGACAGACCTATTTCTCGAGCACCAAAGGTCCTTTCTCTTCCTACAGTCCCCGCCCCAGGGCTGCCTACCAGCGGGTGCTCACTGAGCATTTGCTCGGCAGAACGAAGTTGACATTTCAGCTGGAACATTCTTATGCCCTCCAAGATGATATAAAAATCATTAAAATTTTTCCCCTTCAGTTTTTTTGAAACCCACCTAAAACTAGCAGAAACATCCCCCTCTCTTCCCCTGTCTCTTAGCGTCAAGGACTGACCAGAGGCAGCTGCCAGCCTGGGCACGGGGGCAGCAGGACCCAGAGACCTAGATCAAGCCACAGGATCACCATGACTGCCTCATCTACAGGCCCACCCAGGCAAGGAATGCCTGATCCCTCATTCCTAAACTCCTACCCGGTGGCTCCCAGAGCCTTCTAGGACCGTTTGTAACCTTTGTTTATAGCCTCACTTCTATTCATGTCCCCACACACGCCTCAGCCCTTTCTCGAAGTTCATGCCCGCTGTATCCTGTTCCTTCACTTTGGCTGTTTCTCTCTGCCCCTTTGGCCAACTTTCCCCCAATGCTTGTTTCTTAGGGTCTCATCCATCCCCTAAGCCTCAGCTTAAATGCCATCCTATAAGAATTCTTACCGAGTTCCTGGATCACAGACCTCTCCTGTGGTCCCATGAGACTTTGCTGGTGTCTCAATTGCAGTAGAGATCCCTGGCTGCCTAATTTCAGAGGAATGTCTATCTGTCTGTCTCCTTTCTAGGCTGTGATCTCCTGGAGGGCTTGCTTCTCTGCCCCCCCGCCCTGCCCTCCTCCCCACTGGACACCTGACACCATGTTTTTCACAAAAAGTTCCTTTCTGATTGGAATTCAGGGTGTGTTACAGACCGGATGCAGACATGGTCTGGGTGGTAAGAATAACTTCTCCAAAACATGATCCAAAAGAACCATTTGAAATGTCACACTTGTGTGGAATCAGACGGAAAGAATGCAAAAATCAAGCCCCTTTTAACTTCAGGAGACACCAGTGTTAATAATAACAATGATAACCCCACACTTCGTATGGCATCTATGGCTGCTAAAGCATGGTTACATTGATTAGATCCTCCTTGGGGAGGGATTTATCTATTCTGTTCAGTGCCAATGGCTTTGAAGAGCCTAAAAAGCCCTCCTGGGAAAGACTGACCACCCCACCAGCTCTGCTGAGCACAGGTGCAGCCTGGAGCTCTCAAGGCAACTCTTCAGAACAGGGGTCTAGTCCCTGTAGCCAAGAACACTTCACACGCAGTGGTCAGAGAGAGGTGGTCTTCTCAGCTTTCCAGGTTCCCAGCTGCCTGGATGGTAAGACCTGCCCACATGTAGGCCAATAACTGGCCACCTTCACTGACAGCTCTTGCCTTGTGACCTTGGGGTAGGAGGCAAAGGGAATGGTATTTTGTTGGGGGAGGGATGGGGGAGGCTGGGGGCAGAGTGTTAGGACCCCAGCACCAGCCTTGAGGAGCCTGGCCACAGGGTGGTCACTGCAGAAGTGGGGGCAGACCTTTGGCTGAGCAGGAAGGTCACTGAGCAAACCCTGAGGCTGTAGTTGGAGGGAAGTGCCTGGTTAGGTCAACACTGGCAGCTGTTCGTCCTTCCTGCCCCAGTAAAGAAGGTTCTGCCTGGCTCCTTCTCCTGCTCTGAGGTTGGAAGCCGAGGGGTTGATGGGAATACTCTGAGCAGGAGAGGGTGAAAATGTCATGGTTGGAGGCGGTCAGAGAGATCTCAGGAAAAGGCCAGGGCTTAGGACGCTTGGGTGAGAAATGAGGTCAAGACCAGTGTGCAGAGAGCTCTGCAAGGAGCTGGGACTCCAGGGTGACACGCTGGAGTGGGGAGGGCTGACGTGCAGTGAATTAAGCATCCAGGTGATTCAGGTCAGGATGCTGAAGGTGGGGCTCACAAGGGCCTGGTGGGAGGCCGAGGCAGATGAGCTGGGAGCAGCCCAGAGGTCAAGGATTTTGGAGGGAAGGTGGCCCCCTTCAGGGGCTAGAACTTGGTTAGAACTCCCTCAGGGAGGCGGGTGCCCGCAGGGGCCTTGGTCCTCAGGATCAGGGGAGGATGAGACTGGGTCTGGCAGCAGGGACAGAGTTGAAATTGGTGTATGGGGTTGGGGTGGGGAGCACCCCCTCCCTCTGTGCTCTCATAATGCTCTGTGCCTCTGTGAACTGTGTTCTGCCTATAGTATATTTAGAGACACTGTTTCTTCTCCACCAGCGTGTAGATTCTTGGAAGCCGGGGCTGGTTCTTGGCTACAGGGACTAGAGTCAAGAGGCCAGGACAGATAGTTGGGGCCGAGTGAGAGAACAAGGTTCAGCACCTTGGAGAGCTCTAAGTGTCCAGGGGTCAGGGCAGAAAGCAGGGAGGGATTGAGCGGTTAGGGGTGCCCTGGAGGAGGAGACTAAGTCCACAGCTGAATGAGGCTGAGGCGCGGACATCCCCTTTCAGAGGCAGACTCTGGGAACTTCAGATACCTTGTGTCTGTCCCACTCATTTATCCATCAAATGGGTGTTGTCTCCTGTGTGCTGGTCACTGGGTGGGGTCCCAGGGACACACATGAAGGCACATGTTCAGAGACCTGGGGAGCTCACTGTTTAGCGGGGGACACACTAAGTAACTGTGATGCTGGGTGAGAAGTTTTAGTGGGGCGAACATTGGGCAGAAGAGGGGCAGAGGAGGGGGCTGGCTCTGCTCCATGGAGAGCAGGGAGGCTTCCACGGGGCTGGCGATGGTTAAGGGCACACTGGAAAGATAAGTAGGAGCTGACCAGGTGGGCTGGAGGGGCAAGGTGTGAACCACACGTATGTACGTGTGTGTTTGAGTGAGTGGTGTGTAAGTATGTGGGCAGGAACATATGGCGTGTGTAGCACGTGATATGTGTATGAGCATGTATGTACGCATGCATGTATGTGTACGAGCATATGTGTGTGTGAATATGTGTGTTTGAGCATGCGGTGTGAGAGGCAAGCCCATATCAGGCTGTGAAAAAACAAACCCTCCCGAGGTCTTTATCCCACAGGAGACTGGGTGCCATGGGTGAATTTTATGAGAGGGAGCGAGAGTCAGTTTTGTCTCCTACACTCAAAAAGGCTGCTCAGAATCAACTGTGAGTGGTCTCACACCCCACACCGGGGCCCACATCCTCACCCTGCACCCGCCTGCGTCGGCCCCCGCCTTTCGCACACCATCAGGCCCTCCCTTTTTCCCGATGGTCACTCTGCTCTTCCAACCCATTCTGATGCCCTCCTCTGAATTTCCCAGGTACACAGTCAACCAGCTGAAGCACATTTGTCAGGTACCTTCAAGGTGCAGGGCACAGGGCTGCGAGCTGGGGTCGGGGGTGGGAGTTGCAGAGGAGCCGGGGCAGTAGATGAGCCAGACCATCCCCGTCCTAGGGGAGAGTGAAGCTCAGTGGGGACACAAGGCGCCCGTGGTGAAGAGCCGGATAAGAGCTCCATGGCAGTCAGCGGGGGCGCTGAAGTCCCCCTGAGGAGGGAGAGATGGGTGGCCTGGGGATGACCAGGAAGAGCAGGGGGTGTCGGGGGATGGCTAGCTATGTCACCATGGAGAGCCAAAGGCACACGAGGAGAGGTATTATTCCTAATTTAGCTCGCAGTCTAACACAGGTTTACTGAGGACCTACTATGTACCAGGCCCTGGACTAAGAAGATGAAAGCAGTTTCCATCCTCAAGGAGCTCACGGTCTGATGGCGGAGGTAGACGCTGCAGTGAACACAGGTGAGTTTGGTTGCTTGACGTTGGAACCCCCTTTCTACTGGGGAGAACCCCAAGATGCCTGGGGAACTGGGCCTTGTCCCTGAGGGAGTGGAGTGGAGGCGGCTCCCTGGCAGCTGGCATGTAGCCAGGAGACCTGGGCTCAGCTGGTCTGATGCTCGTGCCCTGGACTTGGAGGTTCCAGGGAGGCGTGCAGGGCAGGGCCAGCCGGGGATGGTGACCGTGGTGACTGGCAGAGTCAGTGGCTCAGTGGCACTTGAGTACCGGCGGGGGAGATGTTGCCAGTGCAGAGTCCCAAGCAGACAGGTCCTGCTGGGGACCGCTCTGTGCTGCCTCTGTTCCTGCCCCATTTCCCAGCCCAACTGCTTAGCCTCAAATAAAGATCTGCCCGGCTGAACTCTGTCAGAGCTGTGGACTGTGGTTGGCGTCCCAGGACCCGAGTGGGACAGACATGCATGCACCCATGTTACCCTGTGTCGTACGCGGTGTGATGAATGCCCCTTTAGCAGAGCTGCCGAGGGTGTGGGGGGAGCACAGTGTACAAGTGGGTGAGGGGAGGTCTGTTTGTGCAGAGGCCTGGAGCCCCATGACAGGCTGGATAAGCTGTGCTTAGAACCTATAGACTGTAGGCCTGGGAGGGAAACTTAGAAAAGCTGTCCCAGTTCCCTGGGGCACAGAGGGGTGGGCTGGATGGGGGGCAAATGACTGGAGGTGGTGAGACCCTGCCCCTAGGGGCTGCTGCTGTTGGGCAGGTGAGCGGTGAGGGTGAAGCCTGGTCTAGAGCCTGGAGGACGGTGGAGGGGGCTCTGGGGTCTAGGGGGAAGCAGAACCACAGGGCTTTGAGAGTCCATGTAGGGCTGGGGCCGAGGGGAGGATTTCTGACCACTGTCCCTGACTTTGGAGCTCCAGGGTCCCCACCTCCGGGTAAGGCCTGGAGCACGGCATTCAGAAACCAGGTGCTGGTTCTGTTCCTTCTGCATCGGTGGATGGTCTCCAGGCCTTGCCTCCGGGGCTGCGAGGACAGAGGCCCTCCTCTGACGCGGAGCCATCAGCCCTTGTGCTGTCCTGGGCTCTGCTACTACGAGTTTACAGCTTTCTGTTTTACCTTTCATTATCTTAGGGGCAAGACGTCAGACTTCTGAATACATGTGAGAATCTGTAGCTGGGACCCACCAGAGAATTTGAATAAAGAGGTGTCAGTCCTGCGTGTACCCCCAGAGAGGTATGAACTCAGAGCTCAGCTAAGCAATCGGGGAGCTGACGGCGGCGGCTACCACACCCTCCAGCACAGCCCAGTCCCCAGCAGAGAAGATGCGACTCCAGGTGCCCAGTCTACAAAATGCGCCACCTGGTTTTTTCACCTGGGGCAAACGTGGAGAGGGCTGCCTACCCTCCATTCCTGGCCAGCAGGCAGCCCAGGGCAGGGGGAGCCCACAGGGGTCCCTGCTTCCCTCCTTCACTGCCCTGGATTCCCAGAGGGGCCTGGGCTCTTCACCTGCACTGACCACCATTATGGCCCCATCGTCTTTCACCCAGAGGCCCTGCTGACCAGCCTTCCATCAGGCTCCTGGGAAGCCTGGGTGAGACAGCTGTCTTGTGTGGGTGAGCAAAGGGGCTGGGTAGGGGAGAGGCGAGTGAGGAGCCCCAGAGCTTCTGCACCCAACACTGCAGACCCCAGAGGAGGGCCTGCTTTGGAAACAGAAGAGCAACAAGCCTAAATTGTCATGGGCTATATCCCGTGGAACCTTGCTCTGTTGGAAGCTTCCTGAAGGGAGTCCCTCAAAGGCTCCGGCCACCTTGGCTTTGGGACGGTCAGCCCCCTGCCCGAGGAAGGGGCAGGACGGCACAGAGAGGGGGCGGGACGAGGTTCTGGGGAGGATGGGGGACCACACAGGAGAGAGACACAAGGAGCGGGGGACTCATGGCCCTCCCCCACGGTTCCAGCAAATCAATCGTTTAAAAGGATTGTGAGAATTAGTGAACCGGAGCTGGGAGTACAATCAGCTCAGTTACCCAGGTAAAGAAGGAAGTGAAACGGAGACCCCAGATGCCACCAGGGCCTGATGGCAGCGCAGAGCTGTGTGAATCACATCGCAGGAGAAGAGGATTCACAGGCCGAGAGGACTTGGGGTGAGGAGCCAGGGCAGGAGCGTGCGTGCGTGCGTTTGGGGGGATGGGGACCCCTCTGTACTGCACTTGTCCCTCTATATTCGTCTCGGAGGGGATGTCTCTCCGTGGCCGTCTGCCCCTGGGTCTCCATCCGTGCTCACCCCTCCTGAGGGCCTGGGCAGGGTCAGGTCTGTGGCAACACGTCGCCTCAGGTCATTTCAGGGGAGGTGAAAGCCTAGGCGATATTTCAATTTTCCTATTGCCGACGGTCTTTAATCGCCACCATCATTCTAGGAAAATTAGAAAATTAGCATAAATGAAGAAAGTGGGGCTGTGCCCCCCAGGAGATCAGGGGCCAGCTGCAGGGCCAGAGGGCCAGGTCTGCCTTAGCGTGCCCGGGCCAGCGCCGGTGTCACACCTGAGAGACACCATGGCCACCGGGGAGGAGTCAGCCCCGGCCCTGCCTCGGGTGGGCCCACTCTCGGTGCCCCGTCTACCAGCCAGGTGTCCTGCATTCCTGCCTGTCACACCGGCCGTGGGGTCCTGGGTGCACGCAGCCCGTGGACGAGGTACCCCAGGCCTGGTCCCCAGAAAGGTCGCCAGGTGGGCTCTCTTGACAGCCCCTTCGACCCCACCTCCTGCCTGCAGCTCAGGCTTCTCCCCTGCCAGGCCCTCCCTCTTTGGTATGTGATCTTCGCCTGATGAATTCTGTCTCTGGTTAGACTGTGAGCTCTGGTGCCTTTCATTCCCCGCATTCCCAGAGCCCAGTGCAGCCTCTGGAACCCACAGGACTGGGTCCCGGGGTGGCTCACACGTGCTGGGCTCCCAGTGACGACATACGCGGCCACGACCCTGATGCCGGAAGACAGTCCTGTCTGGGCACACGTGCAGGCCGTGCTCCTGCACCTTCTGGGTTAACTTCCCTGACACAGGACCTTTCACACTGTTCTCATGATTTCAGCTGAGCTGTTGGCTTTAATGATACCCCTCTCTGCCTGGTCACTTCCCCAGAGGTATTTAGCCTGACAGTCTATTTTTCTTGAGAAGCTGAACCTATTAGACTCTATAATAAAGCCAGAGTACTGTTTTCACAAACTCTCATTGGAAGTAATTACCCAAGAGAAGCCGTCCTGTGCAGACAGGGCCGGGCCTGTGTCTCAGCTGCAGTCCTGGGTTCTGGTGTACCTCTGCTCCGGGTGGGCTGGACACAGGGGGCGGGCACCCTGGGCACCTGCCACTGTGCTCAGAGGCTGACTGAAGGTGGGCATGAGGGGCGGCTCCACCCCCTGCATGGCACAAAGGCTAAGAAGCCCAGCCTAGCCCAGTCTCCCGCATGGGCCGTGTCCAGCGGGAATCAACCTACGGGAGTGGAGTGTCTCTGTGTGCAGGTGGGGAGGAGACCAAGGCGACCCCGCTGTCCCACTTTCCGCCCCCGAGAGCCTTCTTGGCACGAGGTGCAACTGTGCACTCACTGGGGGGATGACGGCAGTGACGGGTAGTGAAGGGCGTGGATTGGACTTGAAGGGGCAGCTGTCAGCTGCTGTTTGGACAGGCTGTTCCCTTCCCTTCATCGGGTCCTCTTCCTCTGCAGGACCTGTCTACCCATCCCGCGAGACCAGGTTCAGATGCCGCCTTCTGTCCCACCACACTGGGCTCACTACAGAGCCAAGGTTATTTCCTCATCTCTCAAGCCCTTGGACTGTGGGTGCCCACAGATGGGACCCCAGTGGGGGGACTGGGAGGGGCGGGGAGGGTGTTTGCTGATGGAGTGAATGGCTTTGACCAGAAGGGAAAGAAAGCAGAGTCCTGCGGGATTCGAGGGTTTGAGACCTTGCAGCCTGGCCACGTGGAGGGCTCCTGACCAGCTGGGTCTGCAGTTCCCAGGGATGACACAGAACCTGATGGAGAATCCTCCTAGGCTCCAGCAGTAGCCTCCCGTTCGGGTCCAGGGATGGGGAAGGTGATGCTGGTCCTGACCTGGGAGTTGTCTCTGCCACCTGTGGGCCTGGAGCTTCTACAACTCTCCGGTGGGGGTCTGGGCTGGCTCCTTCTTGGGGTGAACTTTACCTTGGGTGGGTGGAGGTGAGGGGGAATCCATGGGGTAGGAGGGTCTGGGTGGGTACCTACAACCCCGGGCCCAGGGAGAAACATCCAGGCCCTGGGGCAGGCTGGAAAGAAGGCTCTCCCCAGCACAGCTGACCTGGACTTGGGCAGGTCTGCAAATCAAGCTGTAGAGCTCCCTGGGGCCTTGGGAATGACTGCATGTGTCCTAGCAAAGGTGGATCCAGGGCTGGCTGGAGTGGGCTGGCTGCCCCCAGAAGCTGCTCCCTCAGCTCCCATCTTCTCCCCGCTACGTCCTGGAGGTTTTGAAACCAGCACTTCTCTCCTTCCTCAGGCTCTGCAGGCCAAGGTATGGCTGTGCCTGTCCGCTGTTAGGAGGACCTGTGTTGTCTACCCTGAGCAGCTCTCTTAACGGGGTGCGTCTGCACAGACAGGAGCTTTCTGTTTCTCTGGCAGCTGCTGCGGAGGAGAACGTAATAGATTTTGATCCCTGCTCCGAAAAGCTCCCACTGCTAAGAAAAGCTCTCAAAAGCAGAGCCTGGATCTGACTAGCCTCTGTACCCCAGTGCCTGGCATAGCTTCTGGCTCCGAACAGGTTTCAGGTAAGGTCTGAATAAGTGATTGAGGGAATGAATGAATAGTTGCTGGATCAGACCAGGTGTCACGGAATAGGATGCCCTGAGCTGGGTCTTGAATGGATAGGATTCGAGCCAACAAATCCTGAGTCCTTCCATGGAGGAAGCGTGGCCCCCAGAGTGCACAGCACAAGCAAAGGCACAGAAGCAGGAAAGCCCATGGAGGGACCACGGACTCTACGGAGTGTGGGGCAGTGGGCTGGTGGACGGGCAGAGCGATGGCCTCAAGCAGGGAGAGCGAGAAGCCGCAGAGCCCTGGGAACAACCGCGCCGAGTACGGTAGGCATTTCCACATCTCCAGCATCTTTCTTCCCCGGCAGCACCCACCAGGGAAAGAAAACCCTGCAACCCCCAGCACTTGGCTCTCTCCCAGCCTGGAGAGAGGGCGGAGGGAGGCGAGCAGGGCCACGCGGGCACGCTCTCGAGCGCACTCTCTCCCTTGCCAGCACCCACTCCCCAGGCATCTGAGCAGTGACGGACCATCTGCCTGGAAGTCATCTAGAAGAAGAAAGGACCGTGCACGTCAGCCAGAACAGACCCAGGCCCACCCTGGAGCACTCGCTATTCCTAGGGGTGGATCGGAGGCCCGGGCGGTCCAGGGTGACTTGGGTGGCAGGGCCAGAAGGAGCGGGCAGGTCACCAGGTGCTCTGGTTCTGCATGGTGACACTGTACAGAGATGGTGATGATGATGAAGGGCATGGCGACCTTTCACTGAGAGCCCGTGTGTGCTGAGATGGCCCTTCACGCACGTCGCTGCTCTTAAGTTTCGAGTGTCTTTTACATATGAGGGAGGCGAGGTGAGGTGCCCGGTGTCTCCCGCTGGAAGCTGAGGTGGGTTTGATCTGACAGGAGCCTGCCCTGCCTAAGGCATCAGTTCTCAACCTTGGCCTGTGCATCGAAGAACTCATCTGGAAGCTTCAAAAAACAAATACTGATGCCTGGGCCCCACAACCCGCAGTGGGTTGGGGGTGATCTAGGCACCAGGATTTTTAAAAAGCTCCCCAGGAAATTTTAATGTGTAGCGAAGTTGAGAACTTCTGGTCTCCTGCCCCAGCGCTGTTGTTTCTGCTTTTCTGTTCTCATTACTGAAATCTCCAGAGCTCAACGAAATTTAGTGAAAAAAATAAAATAAAAATAAGGAACGACAGTTCGAAGAGCCAGGAATTTATGCAAATGAATGCAAATAAACACACACTTCCCTATATATGTTTATGCAAATATTCTTGTGGTCCTTGCAAATCACTCACCCGCCTGCAAGCAGCTGTCTGTGATTTCTTGGTGAGAACCCCGGGCAGGGTGCTCCGGTTAGTGACAGGTTGTAACACGACCTCCCAGAACAGATATCTCTATTAGCAAACTCATCCTAGAAGTCCTCCACTCACAGAGCCCAGCTTTGTGCACCAAAACCCCGTCCCCCAACTCGCTCAGGCCTCAGGGCTCACTGAAGGTCACAGACCAGGAGGGCTCAGGAGCAGTTGCCTGGTGGGGACCTCAAGGCCACAAGCACTGTGGGCAGAGAGAGTGGGGGCCTGATAGCTGCTGGAAGACAGCTCTGATCGCCGAGGGCCGGGCCGGTCTAGGTGCACTGTGCCAGTCTAGGTGGGCTGGCCTGTGGCTGGGCACTCCACTCCGCCCTGTCAGTGGGTGCCCCATGTATGCTGTCTGCCCAACTGGTCCTACAGCTCATTCTCATAAAGCCGGTGGGAGACATTGGACTTCAGAAGACAACTTGCCCGGTCAAGATGAGAGACTGGCACCGTTCCCCCACATCCCCTCAACAGACGCTGACTGTGCCTCCAGCTCTGGTTTGCAACCCCTTCTCCCAGGCCTTGTCACACAGTTATGGCCTCTGTAACTTCAGTCTCCCTTGTTTTGCTGCCTCAAGGATGAGGCAGCTCTGCCCCCCGCTGGCCTCTGGCTCTGTTCCCTGAGGACTAAGAGGCACTGAAACCTCAGTGCCTCCTTCCTGCAGGCTCAGCGCTCGTCAGGGTGTCCTCCCTAAGCTGGGCACACTCCGCCAGTGGCTGCCTGGGGTAGATCCTCCTTCCTGCAGGCTCAGCACTCGTCAGGGCGTCCTCCCTAAGCTGGGCACGCTCCGCCAGTGGCTGCCTGGGGTAGAGGGAGTTCCCCAAGGGGGCCTGGGATGTAAGCCTGAAGACCCCCCAGAGAACCAGGCCCCGGCGCTTTGGGTTCCCAGCTCAGCCTGCTGCGCACGGCTCTGGAAAGGTCACATCCAATTTCTAACTTCTCTCGCTGCTGAATCCAGGGGGTGGAGGCCATGGCCATTTGGGAGGCTTTGGGAGGCAGAATGTGAGCTCTGTGAGGGCAGAGCGTTCTGTTTGCGATGCATGGTAGGCACTCACTACATTTTTGTTGGCTGAGGGCACAAATGAGCCTTTCCCCTACAGCACCCCTGCCTGACCATCTTCCCAGTCGTCCTTGTGACTTGTGCCTGACTTGGGATGGGGGAGGTGTGGCCTGTCCCCAGGAGGGTGCCCACCTCTGGGAGGGCAGCTGTAGACAGTGCCCCTCATGGACCCAGTGCACAGCCCGGGTCAGGAAAAGCCTCCCGAGCTGAAAGGCCAGTTCACCTGAGCACAGGTCTCACTTCGGGTGGTGCTGGTGGTAGGGAGGTGGCAGAGGGGTGTCAATCCTTCCAGGCCGTGACGGAAACCCAGTGACTGGTGTTCCAGTGGGGTGCCAGAAGTCCATTCAGGTATGATTCTGTCTAACACAGAGCTCTTACGACGACCTCCCCAGCGAGGACAAAAGCCTCTGAGCCTCTGGTGACAACCTACCCACCAAGCTCTTATGTGCCCTGGGAGGTCAGTCCAGCGAAGAGAAGTCTGCCAGGCCGTGTTGGGAGACAGAGCTCAGCCTTCCTGCTCATCCACCCTCCACTTGCTGCCCTCAGGGGCCACTCTTAGTTCTTGGTGGTCCAACTATCCAAGAGAAAAAAGAGCTTTCACACTCGGAAAATCTCTGCTAGAGTACCAGCTGGCTTCAGCTCAGCTCCCAGCCTCCGCAGAGTTGCTGCCTGGGCACCTGAGAGACCCCCCATGCCGCCGCCGCCCCCATCGGAGAGCACTGTCTCCCTGCTGCCTGCTTCACTCTTGCTGGCTGGAACTGAGCTTGTAAAGGGCGATTTTGTTCTTTAATTATTTCGGGCTAATCCTTCACCTCCTCAGCTTTTCTGGGCTGTTAGGGAGATTCCCTGTGGTTCCAGTCACTCAGTGACTGTGTGATAAGGGACAAAGGAGATAAAGCCATCTCCTTTGGAGGAAATGGGGAGAGATTAGCTCCGGAGCCTCCGTGGCTGGTTGGCTGTGGGCCTGGCCAATGAGACTGGGTCTGTTCCATGGCAGGCTGTTGTCTTGAGGGACCAGCCTTCACCCATACGCTGACCCTAGGGCAGGCCAGCCATGGCTTCCCTCCTCTCTGTTGAAAACTGGCTGGAATGGTCAGAGGTGAAAGGAGGGCAAACAGCACAAATTTCTGTGGACAACCTGATCCACCAAGCTGACAGCCAACTAAACCAGGACTGTTAGGAAGCATCCGTTCCCTTCTCTTGGCTCTCTCAGTACAGATGTGCTGTGGGATCACCTCACTCAGGTCCCGGGGACCCAGCGTGGGTCATCCAGGGTCTAGAGTTAAGAAGGTAGAACCGGTCCAGAGCCCAGGACCTAGAGCAAACTGAGAATTTACATCTAGAGCCCAGAGCTTAAATTCTAGAACTTCAAGCCCCAGCCAGAGCCCAGCTTAACACAGAGGCTAGATTATCAATTTAAACACCTGAAGTTCAGACAACTGGACCCACTTCTGAGAACCCTCCCAGCACCAGTGTGCTAGAAAGTTCCCTTCGCTGTCTCCAGCCCTCTGATTGGCACCTGACAGTGTGTGGAGAATTAATTATGGTCAGAGCTTTTCAACATGCAATAAAAAGCCTTTTAAACCATTCCGATGGGAGGTGATTAACTCTATTAAGTGGCATTATGGATCTCCTATCTGTTGCTTTCATAAACATAGTTGTAGGTGGAATGTTTTATTATGGGCATAAAAATGTCCCACATTACAATGTATAAGCACATATTGATGTTATATTTCTTTACTGTGCTGCACGCCCCAATCCCCAACCACTCCGAAAAGAAACTACAGGTCTTAATAATTTATGCTCCCAGTTTTAACCAGGATTATCAATGGCAGCTTTTGAGCTTTCTCTTTTGGCAACACTATAGATCATAGTAAAAATGCACCGACAAGCGATGTGTCCGTTTGATTTTTTCCACCTGAATCAGCAGCCCAAACTCCAGACACAGCAGTTTAGGGCAAGCAGCACACTGAAGAATTTAAGTCTAAGCATTTAATCTGTTCTTTCCATAAATTTCTGCTGCTTGTGCTTTATAATGATTCTACCAGAGGAAGTTTATTTATATCGCAGATTTTCAGCATCAGCACATTGAGAACACAACGGCGATCGCTCAGTCAATAGCTTACAGCCATGTATAATATCACTCCGGAAATCAAAAGCCCATTTGAAGAAAAGAAGCCTCCGATTAAAGTCACTTGAAGACATCAATAATTTGGAACTAGCTAAAGAGAAGTTATAAATATCCAGCCTGCGCATATGCAAATAGGCGTTTGCAGACGCGCGACCGCCCCGCGAGCCCGGGAACCTCCCGTGGTCCCTCCCTCCCCGGAGGCACGTGCGGGGGGCGGGCCCGGCTACGTCACTGGGGGTGGGTCCTCCCCTCTCCCGGAGGCGGCGCGCCCAAGTCCGCGCGCGGGCGCCTGTACCCCAGTCAGAGCGACCGGCTAGGTCTGGGTGTTGTGCTGGGCTTCACGGCCGGCGAGGAGTAGGAACCCAACCTTAAAACCCAAAGCTAGCGCCCTTCTGGGTTGTTTACCACGTGTCAGTTACTGGGTCTAGAGGCACTTTACATCTGCCGCCCTCAGCCATCTTGCTGATTCCTTAAGTCATATATACCCAATGGCCACCCCGCCCCCATCGGCTTCATCTCGTTGAGGCGAGGGGAGGAAGCACCCGCGCTTTGAAAAGCCCCCAGCGTGCATGCTTCCTGCTACCCCGCTGAGATGCACGGATTACATTATCGCTTTTTATTCTCCCAGCAACTCTATGGCTGAAGGTCCCCATTTCACAGATGAGAAAAATAGGGTTCAGAGAGAGTCCCTGGCCACTGGGTGGCAGAAGCAAGATTTGAATCAAACTCTGCTTAATTCGCAGCCCCGCATTTATAATTTTCAGTTGCTATAGTTTGTTGTTTCCTGCTTGCCCCAGCTGCTTTCTCGGGGCAGGGCAGGGCCTGCCCAGGGGCCTAGAGAGATTTAGGGGTCATTTGGGAAGGTGAGGCTCAGGGTCCAAGGAGCACCATGAACGGTCGTGCTGTAGCCAAAGGGGGGGAATGTGGATGATGGAGGCTGGGTAGAGCTGGCTGGGGAGGCAAGCTGGAGGGCTGGCTGGCGGGCCTGCTGGGCAAGATCCTTGCTAGGGGCCCCTGGGGTGGGATGGGAGGGGCCAAGGCGAAGCCCAGGCCTTGGATCTGGAGTCAGCTGGGGGCCTGGGCTCTGGACTTGAGGTGGTGAGGGGACCTCAGACCTTCAGGAAGGGAAGGAAGGCAGAATGGACCCATTGGGAGGGGCCGGGGCCCCAGGTGGTGCTGGTGAACTCAATGGCCACAGACCAGAAGCTGCACTACCCCCAGGTAACCCTAGAAATGGCCAAGGCCTACACGGCCAAAGCCCCTGAGAGCACAACCACCCCTCAGGAGAAACTCTGCTCGTTGCCCAGAAGCGTGACGTGGTCCTGCACGAGGCAAGGTTCCCTCAGAGAGTGAGTTACCTATGGGCAGTGGGCCATAATAAGGTAATAAGGTTAAACCCTGCCGAAGTGGACAAGAGAAAATGTGACAAAGGGCAGAACATTTGAATTAAGTTATATAAAATCATAGAAGGTGACTGAAAAAGGACAACTTTCTTCAGGATGACTTCTGCCTTAAAAGACACCCTGACTGGAGCCACCTCAATGCCTTTACTCAAGCTGTCCCGTCCCCCCAGATTCCCACCCTGTGTCCACAGCACTGCGGTAAGGTTTATGCTTCAGTACTGTGAGCATAATCGATCACTTTCAGCTACAGTCGTTCATTCCTTCACTCATTCTATTCACTCGTACATTCAACCAATATTTATTGAGCACCTACCATGTTCCAGGCACTGGGGATACAGCAATGAAGGAAACAGACCCATAGCCCTGCCCCCACGGAGCACAGATCCTAGAGGATTTTGCTGACCTCTCTGTCCCTCCTTCTCAAGGGCTGGTGTGGTCCAGCGGGCTCTCGAGGGCTGGGCAGCGCAGCCCGGCCGACAGGCATCCTCACTCATGCATTTGGCTGCAGTTGGTCCCAGAGCTCCCAGCAAATGGCTTTTCTGAGCCTCAAGCTGCAGTGACTCATCGTCTCTCTGCCCTTCTTCCTAGCCTGCTGGGGAGGTTGTTTCTTCGGAGATCCTTCCAGGCCAAAGGTCAGTGTGTGTGTGGGGTCTCTACTCCCAGATGGGGAAGACCACATCCTTCCAGATAAATGACCTAGTCCTGGGATGGGGATTATACACCCATGTTCCCCTCTCCCCCTGCTCCAGTGCCAGGAGGACTCCAAGCCCAGCCACAATTAGAGCCTGGCAGGGTGGAGGACTGGCCCTCTGATGAACGCGGTCGGAGGCCTTGCACACGTGTGCAGGTGCATCCGTACAGGTGAAGACTTCTCAGGGGCGTCTCCTGGATGTATAGGACATTCGGAGCTTGGGCTTCTCTCCTTCCTATTGACGGACCAGGGCAGAGGCTGGCTGGATGCCCCGATCAACCAGCAGCTCTCATTCCAGCCCTAGTGCTACCTGTCCCCGGGGGAGGAGCTGGATTCCCAGGGGGCTGGAGCCTCAAGGGTTGAGGGCTGGGGGACAGTAACTTGAGATCCTCTCCCCTTTTCCGCTGCAGGAACCAGCTCTTGTTGGGACGGAATGCTCCACTTTCCTGGAATCCTCTGCCCTCCTGGGAACTCTCGGGCAGGCACATACATACTGTTTTCTACAGTTCCTCAGGAGGGCCCTCTGGTTTCTGTTTGGCAGCCACAGGGGTTCTGGGGATGGTTGCTGGGAAACCCTGCTGAGATCACACCTGACTTTCCCCAAGGAGGATGAGCTGCCTCAGCTGGGGTGGAGGCCCCAGCATGAATCCGGAGAGATGGGGCCAGTGCTGCCTGAGGCAGCAGGTGGCAGGAGCTGGGGCTGACCAGAGCCACACCTGGGGTGGCTGGAGGGCAGCAGCCTCCAGTGACGGGGGAGGGAGCTTAGTGAGAAGTGAGGACCACCGAAGGGTTTTGACTAGGGCAGGGCCTGCTCAGACGGGCACTTTAGAGATGCTCTAACTGTGGAGTGGAGAGTAGCAGTGAGGGGGCAGGCCTGGGGCCAGGGGGAGAGGAGGAGGCCACATGGCCACCCAGGGAGCCCTGACCGATGGGTGACAGAGCAGAGCCGGGGAGGTAAACAGACCACACTGAGGCTGATGGGGTGGGCAGGAGGGCCTGGGTGTGGAGGGTCGGGTGGGCTGAGGTTGAAAGGCCCTGGTGAAGAACGGCCGACAGGCCTGAAGTCCTCCTGGAGGTTTTGGGCTCCCCAGCCCTGAGCACAGCTTGGGCCCACGTCTGGGCACCTCCTTGGGCCTGGCTGCGTGGCAACCTGCCTCAGCTACCGTCGGGTCTCCGTGTCCCTGAACCTCTGAGACTCTGCATCCAGCTCCTCATTTCTCACATGGGGAGGCAGAGATTCAGTGCAGGGGTCGGGGGAGGGCGGGGGAGGCTGGACTAGGCTGGAAGCCAGGCCCCCTCTGTGTTGTTCCAGAAAACACACGCTGGGCATCCTCGTGGCCAGATCCAGAATTAGGTGCCGAGGATATAACAGTGCATATGGGGCAAAGGGCAAGGCTCTGGGGCCAGACAGTCTGGGTTTCCATCCCAGCTCTGTCCCTGAGCAGTTGGGTAAACATGGGGAAGTTACTTCATGTTTCTGAGCCCAGCTTTCCTCATCTGTAAATAAGTCATAATAGCACCCACTTCAGAGGTTGCTGTAAGAGTTAAACGCGTCAACAGGAGTAATATGCCCAGAAGAGCACCTTCTAAGGGTGACGGGAGGTAATACCATCTATAAGTTCCTAACAGGCTGCTCACGTTGCACACGGCACACCTCCAGGGGGCGCCATTCACCTAGCATCATCATAGATGTCTTTAGTTATTGTGACAGTTTTCTGGTAGGTGGCAGGCAAGGGTCTTGAGAAAAGGGTATCTTTAAACATTTCACATAAAGTTGCTAAATCTAAAGTCACTCACAGTCGAGTGGGGAAGACAGACATGAAAATAGACCATCAAGATGCTCGCTGGTGAGCCGGGCGAGTGAAGTCTGCGCGTGCCGGGGTTAACTGAGGAGAGGATCTGATGGTCCTGAGCTCCTCTGTTTCTGGCTGAGGCTGGTGCCTCAGAGTTCTGACTTGAAGGCTCGGGGGTTGTAGGAACCCCAGCCTCATGGGAGGCCTGAGGCTGAGGACAGCCTTGCTCCCAGGCCCTCCGACCGTCCTGTCCAGACTTTACTGCCACAGGTGAGGCCATGAGGCTCTGGCTCCAGCTCTGAGAGGCCCAACTCCCTATCCTCGGCCTCAGATTGTAAATGTTCCTCTCCGCCCGCGTTCAGTTCTGCTGTGGGAAAGGCAGGCGAACACAAAATAAATAACCAGAAGACCTCTGCACACCAGGCTCCCCTGGCTCCGCGGTGATTCCTGACTAGCTCATAATTCACCTCCTACATCCCACAGCAAGGCTGGCCCACAGTTCCTGAGGTGGGCCTCCCACCTGGCCCACCTCCCCTGCTGTCAGCCCAGGCAAAGCCAAGTCCCTAGCCTCTATCTGTAGAGAGGACATGTGGCCTGGGCTGAGGACACCCCCCTCCCCCACATCTGCTGCCACCCCTCTAATCAGCCGTCAGTAGAGGTCAGACCCTGTCACCCCCAGACTTAGCAACTTGTGCTGATGGGGCATCTTCCCTGGTGACCAGGAGTGAGGGGTGATTTCTGAAAGGGAGGGGCCTTCCTCACAGACCCTCGAAGCTGAGGCTGGGGTTCGGCTCCGGTGGCACAGGCTGTTGAGCCCTGGAAGACAGAGACCCTTATCCCCGTGCTGGCCTTTGTCGGGGATTGTGGGACCCTCGTGGGAGTGAGCAGGGGAGGGGAGGGAGGAGGGGTGAGGGGAGGAGAGGCCAAGTGTGAAGGCCAGAGGAAGGGAGACCTGTGGGCCCTGGTTCCAATGGTGATGCCACCTCTACAACCTCCCCAGGCTCCTCCTGGGCCTTTTACCTCAGAGGCCTGGTGATCCCTGAGGGCTTTTGTCTGGCAGCTGCGAGGCCAGGGAAAAAAATGCATCTTCAGCCTCTTGGCTTCTGCACCTGCCAGAGCCTGGAAGCCTCCAGAAGCAGGACACCCAGGTGACCAAGCAGCTCAGGTGAGCTGATCCAGCCAGTATGGAGCCCGTCCCCTCCTCAGTGCTCCAGGGGAGCCTGGGCTCTGGGGAAAAGGAGCTGCAGCCAGGCCTGCAGCAGTGTCCTCGAGACCCCACAGAGTCCCCAGCTCGCTCCCAGAGAGGGCCAGTGCATTTTTCCGGCTCTGCTGAGCTCCTTCAAAGATATCAGCACATGGTTAATCTTCCTTCTGTTCAGAAATTCAGGGTAATTTGCTCGAGTGGGGATTTCTGCATATTTATACTAATGTCTGTGTTTAAAGCTTATGAGACAGAGAATTGCTGAGAGATGTCCATTAGCAATATATACAGACTGCAATTATTTCTTTATGGTGTGTGGTTTGACTGCAGAATATTTTATTTCAATGGAAGTAGCAGGCTTTGCCTACTGTGTTTTCTTATGTGCCCAAAGAAATCAGTAAGAACAAAAAAGAAAAGAAAAGAGGCAAGAATAAAAGGAGTGTGACCTTTTAGGATTCTGGGAGCCTTGAATATGCTATTCCAGGAGCCGCCTTCGTCCTTGGAATCTAAATGCCTGCACCCAAGTGCGGGGAATTCAGTGCATTTAAGAACTTGCATGAGAACCTTCCCCAGGACGGAGGCGGAAGCTCTCAATTCATTCACCCTGGATGAGCTGGCGGGGGCGGGGGTGCCCTGTCAGAGACAAGCAGGAAGGGAACAAGGGGTGTCCTCAGAGGACCCCACTTCTGACCTCCAGCTCCTTTCCCCCATGTCCACCCCATGGACAGAAGCTAAGAAGGAAAGCAGGTTTTGATTTGAAACAAAATAAGCCTCAAGCTGGAGGTTCACAGACCAAGGCTTTCTGGAATCTGCTTGGAATCTGGTAGAAACCAACTTTTTCCTGGGGTGGGGAGGAGGGAGGAAGAAGGAGCACGACTGTTTCAGAACCAATGAGCTGAAATTTCCAGCATGTAGACCAGGAGGGAAGAGCCTCGTTGGGGAGTTTCGGTTAGTGGGGGCCCAGCCTGGTAGAGTGTGGCCGGGAGGCCGGGGAACCCCTCCTCTGCAGCCCCACCTGGTGCTCACCCAGCTCCACCGCAGCGCCCACCCGGCCTCTCCTGGCCTCTCCTGTGACTTTTCCATGTGGGTGCCCAAGAGCTTAAGGCAGACAAACGCCCAGCAGGCCTCACAGACAGATCGGACCCCCGTGCGCCCTGTAAGAACGCCTCAATTACCATCCACTGGGAGGGAATCATTGAGCCTAAGGTGGTCCCCAAGATGCAGAAACGGATGCTGTCCTAAAGGGCTTTTTGGATAAGAAAGGCTGGACAAGCCGGGGTGGATGGATGCAGACGGATGACTTCTGGTTTTGCGCAGCAGCAAACCGGTGTTGACTTTTTCTTGCCTCCTCCTGGGGCCCCAGGGTCTCTCGGCCCTTCCCCTTCTGCCCTCACACCTCTCTGTCCTCCCAGCCGGCCCTCGGCACAGCCAGAGCCTCTGGGCAGCCCCGGCGGGGCCGCTGCCCGCCTCCTTCCCGTGGCGCCCTCCATCTCCTGGCCTCCACAAAGCCAGCTTTCATCTGCCGCCTCGACTTACCCTCGGAGGGGAGGCACCATTCTTTCCTGGCCTCAAAATAGTTCCCTGAAGTCAGTGTTGACTTCTCACTGCCTTCTTGCATAGAAATCTTTTCCAAGAGGCGCCGGGGTCCAGGAGAGGGACAGATGGTCCCTTTCTTTTTATAACACGGCCAGTCTTTTGAAGTGAAGAGCTATAAACACAAGTTTTGCCTTCAGCAGATGTTCTGTGGGCACAACAAGTATCACTTTGTGCTCTGCAGCAACTGTGAGCGGTGCTAGCTGGGGAGGAGACTGAAATCAGGCAGAGCGCCGGTAAGTATTCAGGGGCCCAGGGGCCATGGCGTGACGGGCCCCGTTCGGTCTGAGCCAGAACTTGTCTTTCTGCTCAGCCAGTTACAGGTCTGTACTTCCTGGGAATGGTGTCTGCTCACCTCCCCTGAGCCCAAGGACCACCCAGCCCAAGACGCACCTGTGCAGTGGCTGTTTCTGAAGGGGTGGCCCTCTACCTGTGCTCTGTGCAGCTCTCCACACTAATCCTGGGCTGGGTCTAAAGGGTCTAAAAGCTGTGGGCCAGGGCGGATGCTCTTCCAGAGACCCACGGTTCAGTTTGATCACTTTCTCCCTTGAGCTATTTACCATACGTTGTCCAGTCCCGGTGGCTGTATTGGGGTGATTCAGGCAAGAATGGTCAGTCAGACGTATCTGTTGAGCTCCCAAGGAGGGGAAGGCTGTGCTAGATGTCAGTGGGAAACCAATTCCCAGAGCTCTACCCTGGTGGCTCCTCGTCCACTGGTGACCGACATATGAGGCGTCAGTAACTACTTCTAAATGGATGTGCTGCTATTTGGTGGACTTCAAAACTTTCGTTCATTTAAAAGGGCATAAGCTCAATGAATAGACCTCATTAACTTCAAGGATGTATCATCTTTGTACGGAATTGGCTCTTTCGTAGGATGACGGGCTCCATTAACTTTATTGTGCTGGTAATACTTTGTATAACGTGTGGGAGATGTAGCGACAGGAAGGGATCTGCTTGACTGTCAAGCTCCAGCGGCTTCTGTGGTGGCCAGTGAATGCCCTGTCTTCGGCTTCCTGAAAGGGCCCGATGTGCCCCGTAATTAACTTTGGGAATTAGGTCCAGCCATCCAGTCACCCATCCATCCACATGACACTTTTGGGGATGAGGAAAGAACCCAAGAATCATCAATTTATATTGAGAAATACCAGATGCATGGCTCTCGGGGACGTAAGACAGCCACTGTGGGACTTGCCCATCCTTAGCCCAAACATGCCTAGTGACAATATAGGCTGCAACCGGAGGCTTCAAGCTGTGGTGCGGTGGAAAGGGGTGGGCATCAGAGGCACACAGTTTTGATATGACTCCCTTCCCGTTCTACCACTTATACTTGGGCCTTGATTATATACCCAGGCCTTGACTTTCCACCTATGAATCTGCCTCATAGGACAGCTGCAAGGATTACGTAAATACAGAGTGAATAGATGATGAAAATGAAACATCCACTCCCCACTCTGTGCCCTTCTGGAAGGCTGCATCTACCAGCGTTGCCCACCAGCCCCCCTGGAATGGCTGAGACCACACAGCAGGGCCGGCCTTACAGCCCGGGTTGGTGTCATTACTGCAAACACCCAGGGGGAGGCCACAAGTCTACTCATCCCCTGCCTTCCGGGACGAATGACATTAAGTTAGGAATTCTGGAGTCACTGCCCACACCAAAAAAACCTTGCCTCATAAATAACTGTTGGTTAGTCTAAGAAGGTAATGAATGTCTCCATATAGAAGAAAGACCGAAAATATAGGAATTATTTTTGGATCAATGAGAATTTCTGAAAGCTGCCTGTTCAAATGGCCAGATGGTCCAGGTGCCTTCAGAATCACCACATGGCGGTTCCTCAACTTAGGGACCTGTGAGGTCCTTGGCAACAGGTTCTGGGGTTTGAGCAAGTGCAAGGCATCCTGGGCATGTGAACTGGGCCACTGTGTTGGTCCTCGAAGGTGCTCTGGCCCCTAATGGACAAGCGTGGCTGACCGCTAAAGGCGTTCATGCTTCTAGGAAGGAGCTGGGCTCTTTAAATGGGTCTCAACTTACTGAAATAACCACAGTGTATCAGCAGTTTTGAAAGCCCCCAAGTTCAAAAACAAAAACCAAAACCACCTAATATTTGTAGAGACCTGGAGGGTGGGACTCTGCTCAGGGGAGCACTAAGCAGGCATTTCCAGGACAAGCCCCCAGCCAAGGGGGTGATGGGGTGAGGGCCCAGAGCCCGAGTTACAGAGTTGCCCCCTGTCATCCTTGCCCCTCCTTGCTGGACAGCGTCTCCTCCCCATCACTCCCAGGGCCAACATGGGCCTCGCCCCTGTGGTGCTATTATGACGTGGCCCCCCTTTAAGTGTGTGGGTGTCTTGTTCCTTCTCTTCCTCCCATTCAGGCCTGGTGGAGCTGCCAGTGAGCACAGCATTCCTGTGGCCCGTGCCGCTTTGATCACAGTGGCCTGGCAGTGTGTGTCCCCTGGGCAGGGCCTGGAGAGGCATGGTGATCAGGCCAAGTGCAGCCAAGTGTGTCCCCCATGCCCAAATTGCTATGTTGAAAGCCTCATCCTCAATGTGACTGTATTTAGAGATAGGGCCTTTAAGGAGGTAATTAAGGTTAAATGAGGGCATAGGGATGGGACAGTGCTCACTGGGCCTGTCTCTATGTGGTGTTCAGTCTGCAGGGAGAGAGAAGCTTCTAGGAAGAAGAACTCCTAGCAGCAGATGATCCTAGGGGATGGGGGAGGTTTCACAGGGAATTTGCTAGAGGCGGTTTCTTGCGATATCTCAGTGACACCTCTGAACCTCAGTTTCCCCACTTGTAACCTGAGGGGGCCCAGTCTCTAAATGAGCTTTAAGGTAATGGCCTACTCTGAAATTCACTATCGTGGTGGAGGAGGGAGGGGACGGGTGGAAGGGAGGGTATGGAGTTGTTGGGAGAGCACAGCTGGGAGGTGGGGCTGCGGTGGACTGGGCTGAGATACATTTAACACCTAGGCACCAAAGGAAGTAAGTCTGAAAACTCGGTGGAAAGGTAAACTTGCTGCTATGGACAAGACTGGGGGCAAAAGGGTGCAGGAATGAAGGGGGTTCAGAGGAATGACCAACAATCCCAAGCCTGATGAGAAAGAGGAGGGAGGAGACCCCAAAGGACCAGTGGAGTGGACAGTAGGACTTTTGTGAGATTGTTTTCTTTTCTCTTAATTTGGAAGTTGGAGTGTGTGTGTGCCTGTGTGTGTATGAGTGTGTGTTTTATACAAATAAGTCATGATCGTTACAGAAAGGTTAGACTCTCTGCAGTGTGATGCTCAGGACCAAGGGGGTGACTGTCCCGTGTCGCCTGGTGTCCCTTTAAGAGGCCCTTTGACAAACTGGAGCATGACCAGGGAGGACGCCAGCGTGGTAAAGGACCGAAGGACCCGTAGGATGAACTGTTGAGGTCACTGGAGATATTTGTAGAAAAGGAAATTCTGCCACCATCACAAATCTGAAGGGCTGTCATGTAGAACAGGGGCCAGCTTTGCTCTGAGGGCCCCAGAGGGCAGGACCATGGAAGTTACAGGAAGACAGCTCTTGATCATTTAACAGGATAAACCGTCTAGCTGTGGGTGGCCGCCGCTTAGTCCCCAGTGGTGGAGGGCGGATTCCTGCTTCCACTAGATGGCTCTGAGATCCCTCCCAGCATGAAGGTTCTATGGAATTAAAAAGTTAACCCCAAATGTGGATGATTCTAATAATGGAAAATAGAGACAGTGCTCACTTAACAGGGAATAGGTGAGCAGCTTGAAGTTAAACTGGTAAAAATGATGATAGTAAGTTTATGAAAAGGTTCAGATAACTATAAACCATTGAAAATATCCATAGTTACATTGTAACTATCTAGTAACTGTGCTGTGGTAAGGGGCTACCATTTCCATTTGCCAACAAGACTGAGCACAGCCTGTTACAGAATGAATTGTGTCCCCCATGCCCAAATTGCTATGTTGAAAGCCTCATCCTCAATGTGACTGTATTTAGAGATAGGGCCTTTAAGGAGGTAATTAAGGTTAAATGAGGGCATAGGGATGGGACTCATCCATTACGACCTTATAAGGAGAGATTCCAGGAGCCCACGCACACAGGAAAGGCCACATGTGTACACAGTGAGAAGATGGCCATCTACAAGCCAAGGAGAGAGGCCTCACCAGAAACTAACCTGCTGGCGCCCTGATCTTGGACTTTCACCGTTCAGAACTGTGAGAAAATTAATTTCTGTTGTTTAAGCCACCCAGTCTGCAGGATTCTGTTACGGCAGCCTGAACTGAGTAATATATAGCCCATGAAATTGGTCCTGCAGAAGGTGGTAAAAAACGAATATGTATTTGCTTGGGACGTGTGTAGACCTGGGTCTGAGACACTGAGCCAATGCAACATTGAGAGGTCTCTTGGGAGAAGGGACAAAAAGGCATTGAGAGGCCAGTGGGCAAAACCAGACAGTTCACGGCGCTGTGCTTGGTCATCCAAAAGGCTGCAGGGAGACCTAGAAAGTGAAGAACGTTTTCTTGGTGCTGCACCGGAAACGCTTGGGCTTCCCTCTAAGATGTATATTTTTAAAGAGAGGTACACTAAGAAAAAAGGCAATGACAACAATTTCGGTAGATGGCAACCTTTTGGCCATTGTTTTCGTCAAGCAATTTACACAATGCTCTGTGTTCCTTACCTACTGTGCTTGTATTATTTTTACCTTTTACATTTTTAGAATAGTAAGTGTGCTCCTGAATGGAATGCACTTTCAACCGAATGGTCTGAGTCAGGTTTGTGCCACGGTGTCATGGTTTGGTGTACTGTTACCTCCCCATCACTCAGGGACGGGAGCAGATGCGTCACACCTGCCCAGCTCTCCTCCTCTTGAAACTCATCCCCAGCCTCGAAAACTGAAAAGCCCTAGGGGTCAGCCCAACGGGACATGACTTTCCTAGCAAGAAGGCACATGCTGGCTCTTTGAATAGTGATCAGGCAACAGGAAACTCGCCATTAATGTCTGTTACGATAGGAGGGAGAAAGGTTTACCAAGACTTCCTGGACCCTGGGTGTGCACCGATTCCCCAGTTGGGGGTTAATGGCCCCCAAGCGCTTCCTTCCCAGATGAAGGCCCCTGAAGACCAAGGGGTCTCCACCTTGTAAGACCAGAATGGCCTTGGGCACTGAGGAAATGGACTCTCGCCCAAGATCCCGGGTCCTTATAGCGCCATCACTGACGGGGATGTGGGGGGCTAAAGAGACGAGCCAGGCAGCCCGAGGAAAGCCCAGGCTGTCTCGACTTTATGTGTCAAGGGTTCAGAGAATGGACTTCACAGGCATAAATCAGTATAAACCACAAGCTGAACCTGTCTCCGATCAGGACGAGCCCTGAGAACCATTTGAGTAGAAGCGTGTGCGTGTAACTCTGTGGTAGAGAAGTCACAAGTCTGGGTCCCTGGCACTTATCGCAAACATCCTTCCTAAGATGTGGCATTTGCAGTACTACCTGCCTTCTGCTTGTCTCCTCTGCATCATTCTAACTGCCTCTAGAGGCCCAGTCCACACTGGCCTCTGTTTTCCAGCCCCTTAGCTCTTATTACTGCCCCCACCCCCAATGGCCCCCTCAAGTGGAGTTCGGGCTCCTCCAGGGAGACCTCCATCCCTCCCAGCGCTCAGCGTGGTGTCTGGAACACCGTGGGCGTCACCACAGGGCCTCACCTTCAGTAGGAGCTGAGACCTGTACGGGGCATGCAGCTGGCACACTGCCTCACATCTTTTTTTTTTTTTTTTTTTTTTTTGTGGTACGCAGGCCTCTCACTGTTGTGGCCTCTCCCGTTCCGGAGCACAGGCTCCGGACGCGCAGGCTCAGCGGCCATGGCTCACGGGCCCAGCTGCTCCGCGGCATGTGGGATCTTCCCGGACCAGGGCACGAACCCGCGTCCCCTGCATCGGCAGGCGGACTCTCAACCACTGCGCCACCAAGGAGGCCCTGCCTCACATCTTTTGCCTGGGAGAAGCCAAGTGTGGACTCTGCACACAGTAGGTGCCTAATACTACACATCACTTGCTCAATAAATGCCTGGTGGTGCAGCACGGAGGGCGCTAACATGGCCCAAGCCTGTCAGGGGCTTCTGACTGTCAGTGGTCTAGAACCTGGTGGTCATCCCTGCTGGTGTCTGCCTGGGCCACCACTCCTGAGAGAAGACAGGGCTTGGGACCAGGGCAACTGGCTTCCTACTGTGGGTCAGCACCATTTCCTGAAACCTCTGGAAAGGAACTGCTCCCTCCCTTTGCTCCCATTTGAAGAGCCCCCTCATTGCCGTCGGCATCTGGACTCCTCTGGCCCTGCCTGTCAGATAGTTAGGGCCGGAGTGGGATTTCTGACCTGGAAGTTGCTCAGCGGAGCTTTGGGGCTGAAAGCCCATGTGCCACTCTCCCAGCTCAGTGAGGAGAGGGCCCAGGGAGCCTCGCTCTGCCTGTGCCCTGCTGAGCAGTGGGGTCCGGAGAGGGACATACACAGGCTGGGGCTCACGGGCCACTTCCTGCTCCAGGCATGACACGATCTCTGGGTGGTCTAGCCGCTTTGCTGCATCTTTCCGCTTGCCTGGTTCATTCACTGTCAAATGATCTGTTAACAAAACTGTTAAGCCCTGGACAACCCTCCAATTAATGATTAACAAACCCCTCGAGGACAGAGCCCTGTGAAGGGAAGGAGGGCCTTCCAAGGCAGGCTGGGGGCAGGTACCATCCACGCGAGGAGGGGAGACCTCGTGTAGACGGACTTTCAAATTCCATAGGCTCCGAGACACCTACTTCCTGGGGGAGAGCGTGTGTGTTGGCTTGGGGGCTGGAAAGGGGAAAGTTAGGGTGATGGTGGGACTGGGGGTTTGGTTCCAGATCTGTGTTGAGTGTTATGTCAACCAGATCTGGGAGATTATTTTGAACAATGCTGCTTTAAAAATAACAGAGATTCCGAGCCAAAGGGGCTTCAGACAGTATCCCCCACCCCCCAAACCCCAGGATCCAGGATTCTTTAGAATTTACAGGAATGGTAGTAATAACAACAGCTAACATCATTGTGAGCACACTGTGTGTCAGGCACTGTGTTAAGACTTTACATACATTATGAAATCCTTACAGCACATCTAAGAAGACGGCGCTATTATTATCTCTATGTTACAGATAACTTAGAGGCTTAGCGATACCAGGTTTCTAGCCAAGTTCACTGGGTTAGTGGGTAGTGGAGTTTCCATTCTACCCAAGCATTCTGGTGCAGAACCCGGGCTCCTGGCCACTTTCCATGCTTCCAGCCACATGCTCCTAACCCCCTCTTCACCTGCAGCCTTGGTTGGTTGGTCTGCATGAGTGACATAATTCTATTTGTCCCATCTATTGATATGGCCATGGAGGGGGACCCCTGCAATATCCTTGGCACCCCAATATCAAACTGAAGGTCAAAGGATGCTGAGAGCCCCTGTGGGTAGTTAGGAGGAGCCCTCCCAAGACAAATAGCTCCTGGAATTAGGGGGAAGTTCCCAGCAATGGGCTGGTTCCTTCTGCTTGTGATTGTGATGGTGGAGGATTGTAAAATGATGTGATGAGAGGAGGCAATTTTCTTTTGTACAAAGTGGACCTCCGGGAACTAGGTACTTCGAACATCATGATGTTAGCGCAACATCCTAAGACTCTGGAAGGCAAAGTGGTTTTTGGCTTTTTCACATTACCCTGGGCCCCTAAAGGGCCATGGACACTGAAAGATGGTTCTGGTACCAGGAATGAAAATAATCATAGCAAATACCTTTATAGTAAGTACAAAGTACTAGGCATTCTTCTAAGGGCTTTATGTCAAATAACTCGCTTAATCCTCACAACAGTAAGAAGCAGATTCTATTGTTATCCCCTTGAAATAGATGAGGAAACTGAAGCAGAGATTTAGATCCCATGTGCTCAGGGGTAAGTATTTTGGTGGAGGTGCTTGGCTACAGGAGGAACTTTGAAATAGATGGACTTCTGTTCCCAGAAGCGTGGGACAGGTATGGGGGGAGTGACCATGAAGCTGCAGAAGGAAGTCTCCCACGGACTTTCCTATATGCCCAGACCCTCAAGTACTAACTTGCTTTCACCACACAAAGGGAGGGGTGGCTGGAGAGAAGTCAGGGAACCTCGCTGGATAATTCCCAGCCCAGTGCTCTGTGCCTTCATTCCCGAACTCTTCTGGAGCATCCTTTAGTGCCAGGCACTGGCTTGGATACTGGGGGTGGAATGGGATGGAGTCTGTGCCTGCCCGCAACCCAGGGGCTCGCAGTCTAGTTGGGAGAATGGGCCAGGCAAACTGTATTGCAGACGCTCGGCCAGAGCACAGCTGCACAGGAGAGAACCCAGGCCGTGGAGTGGCTACAGGGCAGCCTGCAAGCAGAAGGGTGAGAGCCGAAGCGGGGGGGCAGGCAGGAGCCGGATCCTGAAGCACCATGTCAGGGGCTGGGTTCTGTCCTGAGAGCAGTGGGGCTGTTGCAGTCATTCACTAGGGAGTGACAGGACCAAAGCTGTGTTTTGGAAAGACCACTCTGGCTGCAGCATGGACTCTGGATGGGAGGGGCTGTACTGTGGGTCTGGTGATGCAGGCTTGGAGCAATGGCGGCCTGAAAGGAGGCGTGGGGTGGGCGTGGAAGGGAGAGGACCGTCCAGAGGAGGCAGAAGCAAAGGCGTTTCCAGACTCCCTGCATACGGGCACGAGGACAACCACAGGCTTTGACTCCGGACTCCTGCCTGGATTCATGGTGTCATTTCTGAGACAGAGACACAGGGAGAGCAGCTCTGTGGCAAGATGATTTCGGTTTGGACATTTTGTGTCTCTGGGCTAACCGCGTGTGGGCAAACAGCGCTATCATGCATCCCCAGCTTCTTCTAGAATGTTTACTGAGGGAGCAGTGTGCCCTGGCACCCCAGAGGCTGGTGCAGGGAGAGGTGAGGTCTGTGCTGGTTGCCGGGGCTGGGGGAGCAGTCCTGCACCCCCAGCCAGGAAGGTGACTCATCCCACTCCCTTTTAGGGACAGGGACCTGGCATTCCCATTAAGCAGCTTGACCAGTGGCTGCCAGCCCTGTGAACAAACTTGGGCTTCTTCTGTCTCCTCTGCACTGGGGAGAGGCCCCTGCTTTCTGCCCCTTCACCAGCTTCTCTCTCTGCTGAGCTCCCCGGACCTGGGGCTTGTGTCGGCGGGAGTAACTGTTTTGATGTCAAGTGGGTATAGTGTCATGTACGGTCAAGCCCACGATCTCATTCAATCCTCCTCGAGGCCCGATGATGGTGGTACTGTCATCACATTTTCAAGATGATGAAAGGAAGGCTCAGAGAGGTCAGAAGACTTGCCCCAGTCACACAGCTGTTCACTCTGTCTCAAAGTATCTTTACCAGATCTTGTCTTTGCCACTCGTGGAGGCCAGGGCAGCTGCTGTCCAAGCAGAAGGTGGCATGAGGACAGACAGAGTTCCGCAGGGTGGAGGTCCAGGGGCAAGGGTGGGATAGGAGGAAATGCAAAACCCACTGGGAGGGGCTACACACACCCTACCACATGACTCCCCAGCCCTGAGAATCCTCGTGGTCCCTCACCCTGGGCCTGTGAAATCTAAAGTCAAAAGAGACAAGCCTCTTCACTTCTGGTCAACTTGGACTTTGCTTTTCGGTCCAGAAGCAAGAGGGAGCAGGTGCATCCTGGCTTCTCTCTCCCTGACATGCAGGTGAAAATATAATAGCCTTTCTGCAGCTCACCACTAGGCCTAGTGTCTGGGGCTTTAGAGGGTCTCTGGCCACCCTCCTGGCCACCAAAAATCCTTTGTGGAAGAAGGTAGGGGCTAGAAAGAATGACATCAACAGCCTGCACCTCTGCTGTGACACACAGCTGGGCTCATGTGGTACCAGTGCAGTGACACTGGACTTCGACGGCTCACGAGGTCTGATGCTGGCCACCAGCTCCGCCCGTGGATTAGCTCAGGGGTTCCGACGCAACAAGACCAACGGCTCAGGTATTTTGTAACAGGATTCAAGTGGAACTAAATCTTTGTTCCCCTCTTATCACTTTGTACACATAAAATATATTTTTATCAGCTTTCAATATATAATCTAAAAAAAAAAAAAAAAGAAAAGAAATCCTACAGATTTCTCCCACCCCCAAACTGTTCTTGGAGAAAGAAAGGTTTATCTTGTAAGTTTCTTAAGAAAAATCTGTGTGTGCTCATTGCATTGAAATAACACTCATTACAGTGAGCTGCATGCAAGCCCGGCTTCTCTAGTCAAAGGTGAGAGACAATTGCTTGACCTATTGCAAATCAAAAAGCATTCCCACATCACCTTTATTTTTCAACTGGTTAAGTTTTAAATGAAAGCCCCAGCGCTCTTTCTTGGTAAGGCAGACTAACAGAGCCCCAACTGAAATTTCAGCTCAGTCGATGGGAAGATAATTACAAGAAACAAAATGTGAAGTTTAAAATCAGGGCACTAATGAAGTCTAAAAATACCAGTGGCCCCATCCTTCTGGCTGGCTAGACCTTTTCTTCATGGAGGGGATCTCTTCATAATTACTCAGCCCCGCGAGAGGCCAGGTTGTCATGTCAAACAATAGTACGAAAAATCACGGGACTTTAATGAGCTAGATCTCAAGGAGTTCTATGGTGGATCTTATTATAATGCTGGGCAAGCTTTCAAACAGAGAACAGGAGAAAAGGAAAGTTCTTTTTTTTTTTTTCCTTAAGTAGATTTCTGACTAGTGTTGATGCTGTCACGCAGGGCCTCCAGGTTCCCCCTCGGAGCCAGCTGCCTGTCATTTCCGAGTGTGAAATCAATTGGGCTTCGGAGATGTAAAATCCCTAGGGGCAAAATTAAAAGTGACCCAAATCCAAACCCACGTGGTCTTGTCAGGAAGATGAGTCTCACATAGCAAGTTTCAAAGGTTTGGTTTCAAAATTCAGGTTTCTTATTTAAAAAAATATGCAGTTGTTTGACATTAGATCTGACAGACAAATTATAGCTTTAGCAATAAAGGCTTTTAAGATTAGAAATGAAAGGAGAAATTACCTAAAAAAAAAAAAAAAGACAAAACCCACCCAGGCTTGAGTTGGGAGGCATTTGTGTGTGCATGCTTCATTGTCTTTCTTCACCGCAAATATAAGGGGATAAATCAGCCGATGAGGGCCATAAGTAGAGAAGCAAGTTCAATGTAATTTCTGGGGAAACAACCAGCTCACTGGAAACCTATGAAAATCATCATGATGGGTGGGTCACTGGGTCACCGGCTGGAGCTGGGGGAATCTAGCTAGGTCACCGGAAGGCGGGGCTGTGAACACTTTCTAGGCCCACACCATCCCTGGCCCTCACCTGGTGCTGAATATACACCATAGGGGCTGGAAGAGCACACCCCACCAGGGGCCCCCTCTCTACTCCCCTCCTGTGTGTGGGCTCAGGCCCGCGATAGAGGATGGTTCACGCCGTCTGATGATGTTACAGGTGTGGCTCTGTAAGGGCCTGCAGGCCCAGCACCAACAGGGGCGCAGCAGGGACCTGCCTCTACCACCTACATCTTCTTGATCATAGGGACTCAGATGCTTAACAGCGATCAGATGTGCCGACGCCTGGCAGCTTCCAGGAGGTGGATCCCAGCTCCGTGCTAAGCCCTAAACCAGGGAGCAGCCCCGGCTGGGCCAGTTACCTTTTTACACAGAACAACACCTTTTCCTAGGTGCATGCCTGACATTGACAAGTAAGCAAGACCTTTGCTCAGTCCCAGGAGGCCCCCTGGGATGCGGCAGTGGGATGGGGTGGGGAGAGGGAAGCCCACCCAGTGCCTCAGGCTTTGGCACAGCCTTAGGAGCAGCCGGGACACCTAGTGCCCAGTGTGTCAGAGTTGGCGGCATATAAACTGGGAGTGAGTTTTTGTTTAAAGGGGGAGGGAGCTTAACCAAAACAATTCAAACAAACAAACAAAAATCAATTTAGTCAATTTTTTTTTAAAAAAAGATCTTAAAGCAAGAGTTTACCAAAATGTAGATGTAATTTTCTATAATTTTGTCATTTAAAACTAGTGTTGATTTCCCAAACAAAGGCAGTCAGGGGCACAATCAGATTGGGAATTAAACCCATCAGAGATCTAGACATGGCTTTGGTGGTGTTGGGACGCTTGACAAGGCCTGGAAGTTGCTCGAAGGGATAAACATAGAGAGCAGGCTGGACGAGCATGGCCGGTTGGAGTCCTTGCTCTGCTAAGACTCTGCTTTGCAGGTGTCCCCACCCCCCAACTCTGCCATCTCAAGTGGTTGTAAGTAGGGAGGCTGAGAAGTCATGCCCGAGATCCACACCTCCTAGACCATCTACTCCCCTTTCAAAGGAGGCCTGGATGCCCAGCAGGGTAGACCACCTGTTGAGTATCCTCTTGCCCGCACCCAGATCCAGGGCTCGCTGGCCCCCCTCTCCATTCAGCGGGAGGAGAGGCCCGGCTGACTGGACCTGGAGGGGATAGACAAGCCTGGGGCAGATAGCCCCACCAGCCTCAGCTTCCCACTCCCTTTCTCATCCCAGCTGGCCAGATCCCTCAGACAGTTGTCAGGAGTGAGGCTGGTGTGCTGGAGCCCTTTGCACTGACCCTCCGGCTGGCGCCCAACCTAAAACCACATCCTGGTGTCCTCCTTCCCCTGGCTCTGTTCTCGAGGATCTGCCTTGGAGCTCCCCTGAATGAAAACTGCCCTGGGCTCGGGGAAGGGGGGTTAAACGAAGGCCAAGGCCAGAGGTGCTCTTTCTTGGGGCCTCATAGAGCCACCCATGGGACCTCACAGAACCAACGTTCAGCTGGCTCAGGATGGTCTGGGCGTGGCTCCTGGGCCTTACCTCATGCCCCTGAGCTGCTCTCACCCCACGGCATGGCAGTAGATGTTTTCCGGAGTGGGGACGGGGAACACAGACAGCTCATGTTCTGACTGTCCTCGTTAGTGGAAATGAGGAAGGCCCCCTCATTCCTCAAATGAGGAAGGGACTGTTCTAAGGGAGCCCTAAGAGGAGCAGAGGATGCCTGCTCATTCTGCACGTGGCCTGGCCTTGGGTCGGAGGGGAGAATGGCCCAGGGCTCGGGCTGAAGGCGGAAGGCTCTGGACTTTGCAGGCTCTCCCCTCCCCTCCGCTTCCTACGCACTCACATTCCCCCGCCTTCCTTGTCCTGCCCTCCACCTTCCCCTCTGCCTCCTTGGGCTGAGGCCAGGCTGCCTTTGGCAGGGAGCCTAGATTGAAACCAGTGAGAGACTGCTGGGGAGCACGGAAGCCAGGAACCAGACTCCTGTCCGCGCTGTGGTAGTGACCGTACAGGGAAGCACAGATGCGGGCACGCAGGAGCGTGTGGGCAGCAGGACTTACCTTTGGGGTGCCCGGGATCGGTGAACTCATACTTCCCCACACCAATGGTCCGTAGCATCTGCAGCCCGTGGGCCGAGTCTGACGTGGGGGGCCCATTGGTGGTAGGGGCACCGCTGGGGAGAGTGGCAGACGGCTGGGCCGGCGGCGGTGGAGGCAGCAGGGGCCCTGCCATGTGGCCATTGCCCACAGTGGTGGGTCCTGGGCGGGCCACCTGCCCGATGCCGGGCAGCGTGGAAACTGCCAGGGGCTGCGGGCTGGCGTACAGGGCCTGGGCGGGCATGTTGACCACCACGCTGCTCAGCGGCTGAGAGGGTGGCTGTGGGAGTGAGTAGTGGCCTGGCATCAGCGGGAGCTGGGGCCCCACGTGGGGAGGCAGTGAAGGGGTCACCCCAATGACCGGTGCCTGGACGTTCACAGCCGGGCTGAAGGTGGGAGGCTGGGCCACTCCGTAGGAGTGTGCGATCAGGGCAGACTGGCTTCCGGCGGCCACTGTGGTCACCCACGGCCCTGTGCCTGCAAGGGAGATGGAAGAAATGTCACCCGCCAGTTACATCTTCACTCAACAAACACCGACTGCCCCCGGCCCTGGGCCGAGTGCTGGCGTCACAGAGGTGAACAAGAGGCCTGTGTCCGGGAGCTCACGGACTAAGAATCCGTGGTTACAGTGGCACAAAATAAGTGCTTTAGGAGTAGATAAACGTGGCTTTGGGGTCTCAGAAGGGGGACCATAACCTGCCAGGGAGAGGCTGAGAAGCAGCAAAGTAGAGAGGAGAAAGTAGAGACCTTCCACGAGGCCTGGATTCGCATCTCAGCTCTGCCGCTTACTGCCTAAGAGCCCGAGGCAGCTCGCTTACCATCTCTGAGACTCATTCTTTCTTTCTGTCAAATGGAACTAGCAACACCCACCTCATAGGTCTCCCGGGAAGAACTGAATGATGAAGACGTATTTGACAAAAACGCCCCAAATTAGCAGAATGTCTGGCATGCGTTACATGTTCCATAGATGTGGGTGTTGTTCCTTCCTTTCTGGAGAATCACTGTCTGAGAAAGGTGGGGAGAAATCTGGATTGTGAAGATAGTAGGTGTTTGCTGGGCAAGAGGAGAGGGCCAGAGCCTGGAGCCCTGCAGAGGTTCTGTGGCGCAGCAAGGGAGAGCCAGGGGTGGGGGCAGTGGGGGCGGCTGGCAGGAGCTGCTCTCACGGCCTTGCTGGGGGGCCAGGGTTTGTCCTAAGCAACCGCTGCATGGCTAGCCCCGGGGCAAACAAGAGAAGTCCATTTTGGCTGAACAAAGGGGTCAGTCACACCTCCTGAGGCCCCAGTTTCAGATGCAAAGCCAGCTGTGCCCAGATGAGGCAGAGCAGGGCCCTCTGAGCTCAGCTGCCATGGAGGTGACCCACGTGGGCTTGTGAGTGAAGCTGGAAGATGCTGTGACCGGGAAGGTCAATCTGGGTCACCTCTGATGAATAAGTCTGGGTCTAGGACTCTGTCTTCTGAAGGCCACCTTGGTTGTCATGACGCCTGGAGTGGCGGCATAGTCCGAGGAAGGAGAGTGGGAAGCAAGGGGTACTCAGGGCCACCAGCTCCAGAGGCTAGAAGGTGGGGCTTGGCGCTCTCTCACAGAAGTACAATTTCGAGGCAGGGCAGGAGCCAGGATGGTGGGGTGACTCCCTAACCACCAGTGGGTACTGTCTCTGAGGAGTTGTCCAAAGGGGGAGCCACTCGGCATGGGGGTGGAGAGCCAGGCTTGGCTTGGCATGTTAGTCCCGGGTCTGCCCTCACTAGCTGAGTGAACTTAGGGCAGAGCCTTCCCCGAGTAGTTTCCTCATCTGCAGTGGGACAATAATGCCAACTTCGTAGTGTTGCTGTGAGCAGTGAGATGACACACAGAACAAGGCACATAATAGATGTGCAACAAATAGTTTTGATTTCGATTATGAGAGAGGCTGGAGCAAACTAGAGGCCTACAAACGTCAGTGAAGCAGTGCCAGGAAAATTATAGAACTGGCTGCTAAGGGGGATGGTCCCCAAGCCTGAAGAATAGGAGGCGGCGTCAGTGTGAGCTAGCCTGGAGTCTTAAGCACAAGGCATGCGGCCATCTGAAGCTCAGTCCTCGGCAGGACTGGCCAGGGAGCCTGGAAAAATGCATTAGAACTTCAGAGTACAGCTGGCGAGCTCTCATATAGAGAGCTAGGGCCACAGAGGTGATTGCTTCGTGAGCCAGGGAATGGCCCAGGGGATAAAGGAGACATAAAGGGAGGTCTCTAGTGATATGCTCACCATTTTTTATCAATGATTTGGATGACAATATGGAAGACGTATGACCAAGTCTGCAGGAGACATCATATTGGGAAGGTTGGGTAAAGGTCAGTAATAAAAGCAGGCATCTGAAAGATGCTGAGTCATACAGGAAGATATTGACAAGGTCTTGCCCTTGGATCCCCACACCCAGCTGCTTAAGCCAGATTGTGAGGAGATGGACAAGGGTCAGAGTAGCCACCTTGACAGTCTTGGGGTCTTACTGTTGAGACAGCATGCGATGTGGCTGCCAGCAGAGCAGAAGTGATGTGAGGCTGCAATGATCAAGGTAGAGGGGCTGAATGAAGGAGGTGCTACAGACCACTCGTGGGTTCTTTGTTTTGGATTCTGGGCACTGAAGGATGCAGAAAGAGGAACAATTCCCAAGAAGGTAAAGGGACTGGAAGCCATGGGCTTGAGGGTATGGCTGAAGTCTTGGGGTGTTTGTCCTGCAGAAGACTTGGAGAGGGGTTGAGCAGGGCTCTTCAGATATCTGTAGGGCTGTGGTGTGGATGGCCAAGCCCACGTGTTCTGTGTATCCCAAGGGGAGGTCTGGGATCCAAGGGAGATAGCAGGGAAGGTTTTTGTTATGGTCAGAGCCGTGTAAGAAGGCCTCCGGTGCTGTAGAAGGTGGTAAACCCCCAGTCCCCGGGGCGGGGGAGCTTCTCAGTTCTCATGTAACTGTTGGCAAGGCAAGACCTCCCTGGAATGGGTGATTTTGGAAATTTATGAATCAGGGTACTGAGGTTTAGGAATGACTATTCAAAATAACTCGAAGCAGATTCAGAGTGACTCCTATAATGTCACTCTCACTCCCTTGTCCTTCCCAATATTTTCTTGAGAAAGGGGTAGAGACACAGCTACTGCCCAGGGAATTACACACAGTCACGCCCCACTGCCCCACCCCCGTCCCCTTGCCCCCAGTGCAGCCTGAGTTCTGGGCTGCTGCAGACTGTGGGTCAGGACCTGCTGAGGAGCTGGGGCACCCAGGAGGTCTCAGACACTCTCGCCCTCTCCTCCAGCTCCCGGTGCGGGTGGCTCTGTCTGCCCTGGAGTACACACCTGGATTGTCACTCTCCCTCATCTGTTTGGAGGGCGGCTCATCGGTGTCCCAAGGCGTGGACTGATTGATGGGCGTCTGCCCCCACCGGATGCTGGTCGTGAGTCCCTGGGACTGACTGTCTGCTTTGGAGATGCCGGGGGCCTGGGGAGAAGCAGAGCAGGAGTGTGAGCACAGCCTGGCAACGGTCCTGCCCTGGCACCCATCCCCCGCAGTACTCCTGCTGCCTGAGCCACGGGGCCAGAGGCAGAGATCTGGCCCTGCACCCAGTACCACGGGATAATCGCAGGGCGTTTTGATGCAGTAGCAGCAGCCGTGGCCTCGGCTAGACTCCCGCCTCCAGGGACACACAACCTAACCCAGTGCCTCCTCCACCACCCACTCTACCTGAGCCATCAAAACGGAACGAGCGCTCTGTGCTATGAAAAGTGACATCACCCCAGTCCTTGGGTCATTAATAAGCTACAACAATATGTGCGGGCATGTGCTGAGCACCAACTGTATACTCAGCCCAGGCCCAGTACCACCATGTGCCCAGCCCTTTGACCAGCGAAACGATGGCTCTCCAAAGCATTACCGTCAGGCCCCATCCTGCTTCCACACCAGCCTCCGAGGCCCCAGACTTCCCACTCCACAGAGGAGATGTGGGAGGGGGTGGACTGGGGCCCCTGGGAGGACAGCACAGGTCCTGATGCAGGGCTGGGAGGTAGGGAGCATCTTCACTGGGACCTTTGGCTCCGCCCTGCAGGAAGAAGGCAGGCTCTCTGCTCCAGGATCTCACTTGTTAGTTTAGGTACTCAATGAGAAAACAAACCTCAGGGCGAAAACAAACATTAGGACAGCACTGGTCTCCCTGAGCTACCACTTTACCGTGGAATATTATATAGGCAATAAAAATCATGTTTACTGGGCTTCCCTGGTGGCACAGTGGTTAAGAATCCACCTGCCAATGCAGGCGACACGGGTTCGAGCCCTGGTCTGGGAATATCCCACATCATGCGGAGCAGCTAAGCCCGTGCGCCACAACTACTGAGCCTGTGCGCCTAGAGCCCGTGAGCCACAACTACCGAGCCTGTGCGCCTAGAGCCCGTGAGCCACAACTACCGAGCCTGTGCGCCTAGAGCCCGTGAGCCACAACTACCGAGCCTGTGCACCTAGAGCCCGTGAGCCACAACTACTGAGCCTGTGCGCCTAGAGCCCATGAGCCACAACTACTGAGCCTGTGCGCCTAGAGCCCATGCTCCGCAACAAGGGAAGCCACCGCAATGAGAAGCCCGCGCACCGCAAAGAAGAGTAACCCCCGCTCACCGCAACTAGAGAAAAACCTGCGCGCAGCAACGAAGACCCAATGCAGCCAAAAGTAAAATAAATGAAAAAAAAAAGTCTTTGGAGATTAAGACTTGTTTAAAGAAAAAAATCATGTTTACTAAGAATTCCTGACGAGGTGGCAAAATGCTTACGCTGTAATGTTAAACGAGAAGAGCGGGACACAAGATGACACGCATAGAAACTGACCACGAGAAGAGCGGGACACAAAATGACACGCATAGAAACTGACCACGAGAAGAGCGGGACACAAGATGACACGCATAGAAACTGACCACGAGAAGAGCGGGACACAAGATGACACGCATAGAAACTGACCACGAGAAGAGCGGGACACAAGATGACACGCATAGAAACTGACCACGAGAAGAGCGGGACACAAGATGACACGCATAGAAACTGACCATGCAAAACGGTATGTGTGGAAAGGAAAAATCCCAAAATAGTAGCAGGAATGTCATTCTTGGGTGAAGGGATTAAGGGAAACTTTTATTCTTTTTGTCTATACTTCTCTGTATTTGCCTAATTTTCTACTGTGGCCATTACCATTATTTATAACATTATAATATTTATAATAAGCAAAAAAAAAAAAAATCCCCAAAACACATTGGAGGGCCTGGTACTGGGATAACTGGGTTGTGAGGGGGTGAGAGTCTCAAGAGAGATGGTTCCAGGAGCAGTGACCCCAGCTTGCAGGAGTGTAGCCAGAGCCCAGCCAGGTTTGGGGACAGTCACAGAAGGGCAAAGGAGCCTCCAGGGTCATCTGCAGGCCTCTCTCAAGTGAGGCCGCTGTGCTCTTGCCTCCTATTGGAAGCTAAGTCAGTGACCCAGCTGGTGGGGGGCAGCGCCCCTTTCTGGGCATCTCTGAGCAGCGGGACTCTCCTTTCCAGGCTGGCTGAAGAGTACTGGCAGGTGGGAAGGGGTTTGGGCTTACAGGGGCTTTGATGCCTTACGCAGATGACAAACAGTGCCTGCATCAGGGCCTGCTGGGAGAAGCGGGAGCGCATCCTACTAGCACCATAAGCTGTGCTGAGCTAATTGCATTAGGCTGTACTTTATCTCCGGCCTGCATTTCAGATGCTTCACTTCTGTGAACAGTGCAGGAAACAAAGGAAAAGAGTGAATCTCCTGAGGAAAGAACAATTCTGCGGACAAGCTTCCTTATCAGAGGCCTCTGCCCCACTTCTGTCTGTGGGACAGATGAGACAGGGTAGGCGGGGAGGTTGGGGATCTAGCCACACTCACCAATAGTCTTAGGGAACTTAGGAAACAGAAGCGTGGCTTGTACGGCGTTCTCTAAACAGACAGCTTTCCAGGGTGCCCTGCCTGCAGCCCCCTCTGTATTCCCAGGCTTTTGGGGAGCTGGTGGGTCAGAGGTGCAGAGGTTGCTTTTCCCACAATAAGAGGCATCCAGGGGGAAAGAAGCCAGTGTGATGTCCCATTCGGGGCCCTGTTTTGGGGTGAAGTTTGAATGGGGAGACCCCGGTCTCCTTACCCCTTCTGCCAGTAGGGGGTGCTGCAGCCCCCTCTCTGCAGCCTGGAATTCCCGGAGGCCTCCCAGGCCAGAGGCAGGTTTGGTTTTCCGGGTCCTCCTGCATTTGCCCTTTGTCCTGGCTGAATCAGCACCCAGGCCTGGTAACCTGACAGGGTGGGGAAGGGCTCCGGGAACTTGGAAGCCCCGGGCCTGGTCCTTAGAGCAGCCGCTGCCGCCAGAAGGGGTGGTCGGGGTCTCCTGCTTGAGAGCAGGTAATCAGACTCTAAAACTTCAGGCGTTCGGGGTTTTGCCCTAAAATTGGGGGAGTTTCTGAACTTGAAAAACTGCACACTTTTCCTCAGGCCCTTGATTCTAAAACACTCCTGCCAGCTCGCTCACTTGCGCCTTTGCTGGTCAGGGGGTTTGCTCTTCAGTAAACTGGGCCCCTGCTCTGTGGCCGGCGCTGCCCCAACTGGGCCCCCTGGGCTGGGGACGGGCAGTCACTGAGACTCAGCCCTGCCCCCGAGGGGCTGCTCCCAGCTATGAGTCACACTCCAGAAGGAAGCTGGGGGTGCAGGGGGTCCAGGGGGTACTGGGGCGGGCCCAGGGCTCTGGGGTGATTGAGCTGTGGCTACAACAGGCCTGCTGTCTGCCTGTGTCTTTCATGACTATGACAAGCGAGTTCTTATGTACAAGAAAGAGGTTCTGCTGTGAGAAGGAAAGCAGCCTATTTTTTTTTTTTCTTTAGGAAAGGTAAATAAGGACACTCATTCTATTTGGCACTAGCAACTTCTGAAGCTATGAGCAACTTGCAGTTCAGGACTTTTTATTCATTTTATTGAAAAAAAGAAATGAACATTCCTTCCTTCACTCCCTCCAGAAAAAACATGGACACGGGTTGCACGCTTCGCCAAGGCGCCTGGATGCCCAGGTGGTGAGGAATGTTGCAGCTGGTGACGTGAGTCAGCTCGGCCTGTCCAGAGCCCTGTCCTCCTGCAAACGGGTTCCAGGCCCAAGGTAAACTCGAGGTTCCCAGGTTCTGGAGGCTTCTAGGGGACCGTGTGTGGGTGTGCGCCTCCAGCTTCGAACTTGGCTCCTACTAAGACTTTCCGCCTTGGTTCAGAGTCCCCAGAGGTCCACAATTCCACCAAAGGCTCTCCAGGACACCCCCCTTTCAGGGGGCTGCCAACTCAAGAATGTACAGACACCAACCAGGAGGACAGCCTGGTCCGGCGGGGAGGAGGGCGGGGCTGAGGGAGCCTCCCCTCGCCCCTCCCACTGCCATCACAGAGGACATCACCAAAGCCACGAAGACATCTGGCCTTTCCCCAGTGTTCCTGGCCTTGCTTCTGCTCCAGTGACATGATGGCGCTCGGCACAGAGAGGCAGCCGAAGAGAGCCCTCTTCCTGCCCGGCGCCTCCGAGTGGCCCTATCTGCCCATCATCGGCCCAAGCAGGCTTCTCTCTGCTTCCCTTTAATGAGATGCTAATGGGATGCATCAGCAGCAGCTTTTAAACCCCAAGCTCTTGTACATTTTCAAAGGTCACATTTTTATGGCGGCTGACAGCATGCTGCTTCTTTCAACGGCTGGAGAACACTAAGGACCCCAATCCTTTATGGATGAAGCTCTCTGTGAGGGGCGCCATGGGCTGAGGCGCCTGCTGGTCAGGGGGCTGGGAAGCTCCACCTGCGACAAGCCCCCCGAGGCCCCTGGGTTGTGCTCTATCAGCGTGGGGAGAGCCAGTTACACGTCGCCTACAGAGCGGCACTGGGGACCCTGCTCCACTTAGGGGTTGGCGTGCGGGGCCGCAGGTGGTGCACGGTGCAAAGATGCCTGTGCACCCGTGGAGCTGTGACAGCCCGGAAGGGCCGCTTTTGCTAATTTGTCCATCCAAAGGGAGCCCTTTTTTCTACTTTGCACAAGGGTGCCGTATAGACCAGCAGCATCCCAGGTGGTCAGGGAAATTTTGAAAGATGATGGGATGGGACTCCCCGGGGCCTTTCCACGCCTCGCTTGTTCTCACCCCTCGCCCTGCACACATGAGGATCACAGCCTCGGAACACTGCCTTTCAGGGCCGGTACTGACCTGTACTGGTGGGTGGGCTCCATGATGGCAGGGACCCGCATGGCAGGACCTGACCCAGCTCCTGCCGGCCTGGTGTAGGTGCCCAGGGAAGGCAAGGTCTCTGAGTTACAGTGTTGGCCAACAGTAGGAGTGTTCATCACTGTTGGTTCACGAGTGCATGAACGCATGGCCTACACTTCAGGAGAGGGAATGATGGGAGTAACAGAACAGAGATGTGGCATCGCGTAGTGCACCTGGGAAGCCTGATACAATGTGTTCCTCTCACTGGGGAGATGACGTTTCCAGACCGTGGAGGCCTCGTGTGCCGGGACCCCCAACATCATTGCCCTGAATGCTGCTGGAGGCTGCCTGGAGGCCTAATGCCCCAATCCACTGACCCCTTGCCCAGTGCCTGAGCATAGTCAGAGAGGTGGGATGCTGAGGTTGACTCCTGCCTCGATGGGGCTGGTGGAAAAACCAGAACTCAACTTCTTCCACTGTTCACCCAAGGACGTCAGAAGAGACTGAATCAATGGAGCCTGGAAGTTAGGGAGAGCTGACGTTGGACCACAAAAGCTGGGCAGGGTTCAACAGGCAGATGATTCTGGCCAAGGTCGCCACCAAAGGACCCCACAGCAGCTGGTGCATTTGTAGCCTAGATACAGTGGACGGAGCCAGGCTCCAGAGTCCACTTCCGGGGCTCACGTGGGCCTCTCCCAGGGGAATGACAGTGCCAGCGTCCGAGTCCTTCTCCTGCCCATGAACCTGCCTCCACAGATTAGAACCTGCAAGTCTTGACACTCTTGTCACTCATGTGGTGTGACAGTGTTAGCGGGGACTGCCATCTGCTGAGCATTCCTGAGTACAGCTGCCCCATCCCTCACAGCAGTGAGCCCCTTCTCCCAAGGGAGCCCAGAGTCCCCCCCCCCCAGCCCTCACCTCGCTTTAATCGATCAGACAATACTCCCATGCTCACTCTGGGCCAGAAGTACCACTGGACACCAAGGCACACCCTAGCCGGGTGGGGGTTGGGAAATGGCCTGTGATGAAAAGAGAAGCAGCAGCGAGGACAGTAGTGGGAAGCCCGGAGCTGACTACACTCTGAGCTTCACCTGCAGCCTCATTTTATGTCACCGCTTCCCGTGATCCCCACCTAATTTGGGAAAGACAAGCTTTGGTGAGATATCCCCACAACCCCTGGCCCTGGATTCTGAGAGCCCCTTCTGCCGAGGGACTGCTGGTGTGGCCTGAGCCCTGCAGTGGACCTTTGGAAATGTTTTTCCTAACGGTCTGGCACCTTTTTTTTTTTTTTTTGCAGTATGCGGGCCTCTCACTGCTGTGGCCTCTCCCGCTGCGGAGCACAGGCTCCGGACGCACAGGCTCAGCGGCCATGGCTCACGGGCCCAGCCGCTCCGTGGCACATGGGATCCTCCCGGACCGGGGCACGAACCTGTGTCCTCTGCATCGGCAGGCGGACTCTCAACCACTGCGCCACCAGGGAAGCCCTGCCTGGCACCTTATGAACACCCCCATCTTGCCCCCATCTTGAGGTGGAAGCCAGAACATGTGCTCTGCCAGCTTGCTTCCCTCACGGCTCAGACACACAGGGGTGAGGTTTTGGTCTGGGGGTTGGGCAGTGTGGGGAAGCCAGCAGAGCTCTGAGTCCACGCTCCGCAGAGGCTGGTAGCAGAGGCACACGGATTTGGGAGCACAAGGATGATGCAGGTTCTGGTGTCCTGGGCCCAGCATCAGTGGTGAATGCTCTCATTTCCTTTTTCTTCTTACTCTGAAGCATTCTCAGGGCTCCTCTTGCAGGTTCCCACAGGGCTCCTAGCAGACATGAATGCCCAGGCATCTCTGACCACCAAACCCTGCGTTGCCCTGGGAATTAGCTCCTGGAGGCTGCCAGCTCCAGGACTGAGCATAACTGGGCAGCCTGCTCCCTGAAAAGAGTGGATGTTTCACCTCCTTTTCAGCATCCCTCTTCCTGCAAGGCACTTAGGGGCTTCATGGTGCTCAGGTCCAACTGTGGGGACTGACAGAGGCCAGCTTTTGGTAAACCTATTCAGACTGCGGTGTTGGGAACCTCCCAGGGGCCCTCACACTGCAAAGGTGAAAGCCCAGGAAAGCAATTCTTACTTAAAGCAATGGTGTTGTAATGGTGGAAATTCAGGCTGGGAGTGAGGGAGAGAGATTTTGGTGTCTGAGTTTTTTAGATTACAGCTCCGGGGTCTATACCCAGATGTCTGGCTTTCTAGGACTTGCAGGTTATCCATGAGAGCATGGCCTCCAAGATCACACAGGTAGAGCACTGACCACCTCTATGGCAGGGGCCCCCTGACTTGTGTGAGTGCACATAAGAAGATTCCGGGGGGCAGGGTGTTAAGAATTCAGGCTTCAGGACCCCACCTTCAGAGCTTCTGATTCAGTAGGTCTGGGGGGGACCCCAAAATGTGGCTCCTTAACAGGCCTACCAGGTGATGCAGTCTATGGACCTCACTCTGGTGGAGGTAAGGACAGTCTTGACATTCAAGTTCTCAGACCCCTGTGCCCAGTGTGGGGAGCCTAGGGGCTGAGGCTGCTGGGCAGGTCCCGATCGGGACAGACTTTTTGGTCCTGCTCATGTGGCTCATGGGAGCCAGACAGGTGACACCGTCTTCATGGACTCCTGTTCCCAGCGTAGGTTCTAGGGGTCAGTAAAACGTGTTGACAGACACCAAAGCTGTAAGTCTGTGACTGCTGGGAAGAGCAAATGACATTTATGGGTCTCTCAGTTCTCATTTCATGATTGCTACTGAACTACAAACAAGAAAATAATTGCAGTTAAATCCCCACTTGGGGCCGGAGGAGGCTCTCCTGAGCCCCTTCTGCCCTCATTAAACAGGCTGCCCTCTCTGGCCCCCTGAACCCAGGCCGCGCCCCCAGCACCCCCTTCGGAGCAGCGCCATAATGCGCTCTGGAGCCCAATGAAATTTCTAATAATACTAACCAATGATGTGTTAAATTGAGACACTTCTGGCTTGCATTCTGGAAACTGCACGATGGTTTAAAGGACCAGTGCTTACCTTTCTCTTTCAATTTGCTGCTAAATTACTGCTTTCGGAGCAACTTACAGAAAAGTAATTCTTTATTTAAATTTTAATTTCAAACTTGTCATTTTAAATATATATTCAGATTCCAATCATATTATGGAATATGATGATGTCTCTGGAGGGCAAGTGTTCCTGCCAGGAGCTGGGTGGGGGCAGAGGATGTGATGGGAGGAGGGGTAAGGGAGCAGAGAAAGCAGGTCTCCACCCCAGGGAGCAGTGTGGCGAGGGCCACCATGTGCTGGGGCGGGAGACAGCACTGCAGAGGCCAGTGGTCAGCCTCTAACCTGGCCCTGCGATTCCAGGCAAATACTTTAAGTTGAAACCACCAAGCACTTCCTGTGCCTCTTTCTCTTACTGAATCACCACGAGGACCCAGCAAAGCCCAGCCATAAATGGATTCAGGCACAGATGAGGCGGGGCTGCCCAGCTTGCCCCCATCCTAATGGCTCACCTTCATTGAGCGCCCTCTACATGCCAGGCATGGCCAGGATGGGATTTCTTTCCCTGAGGAAATCCGTGTTCTCACCTTCATTTTACAGGCGAGAGTAAGAAGGCCCAGAGAACTTCAATGACAGCTAGAGCCTGCCAGGCTTGGGGTGCTAACCGAGGCCTGTTCTATCCTAAGACCCTCAGAAATGCTCTGTGATGGCTGGAATGTTCCCAGGCCCCCCCCCCCCCCCGTCGTGGTTGGCAACTCCATAAATGGGCGTAGTCCTATCAAGCCCCTGCCCACACTACCCTTTTGGGGTTACACTTAGAATCCCTGGCCACAGGAGTACCAGCCACGGCCTCTCCTCCTCCCACCGTGTCCAGCCCAAGTGGGCCTCCTGCTCTGACCGCGACAGCACGCTGGGGTTGGGGAGCCAGATCCACTGGTCCTTCCATCATCTCTCCCACTCCCTTAGACCCCCAGACTCTAACCCACCACTGACATGTTCCACCAACCCCTGCCAGTGAGGTCTTGGCCCTCTCCAATGGGGCCAGTTCTTCAGTCTCAGACCAGGGCAGCACAGACTGACATCTCCACCCTTCTCCAAAGCCAGCAATGCACTCCCACCCTTCACGTCCCCTCTCCCTCCCTCTGATCAGCCCCTCCCCCTTGGCTTTCCATCACTGGCACTGAAAAATCCTTGTTCGACCACTTTACCTGCCATTCCAGCATCCATCTACCTTCCCTGTCCCCCCTCCACCTTTTGCGGTCACCCCCTCCATGGGATTCAGAACACTTGGTACCCACTCCTGTTACCCCTCAGCTTTCACTGTTTAACTCTTCCCACCCCTGCTCTTCAGTGAAACCACCCCCTTTAAATGGACAGTCATCTCCTATTGCCAAACCCAGTAGCATTTCCCCAGGCTCTCATCCCTGACACCAGCTTCCTCCTCCTTCCTGCTTGAAGCTCTTCCCTTCAGTTTCTGTACCAATGCTTTTTCTGGTTGCTGTGTTGTTCACTGGCCTCTTCTCTTGCTGGTTCTCCAGCATGGATATGCTCCAGGGCTCACGCCAGTGTCGCTCTGGCTCTGGCCTCTTCTCTCAGGTCCATCTGGGCCCTATCTTCTTTAAAAATTATTTTTCTGATATGAAACATCTGTGTGGTAGCCATCATCTCTGGTAGAGCCTAGCTTCCTATAGTATTCTGGAAGTATGTTTGCTGTTCCCTGTTCCAACATCAAAGTCTATACCTTGGAAACATTTTTGCGGAAAGATCAGCTCAGATGGCCTCCCTTGCAAATGTAAGGCAACTGCGGCTGGGGCTGGCTTTTGCGCCGTGCTCCCTCGCGTGCCCTGTCCAGGCCCCCAGCCCCTTCCCCCAGACCACCTCCCAGTGGATGGGCCTCACGGACAAAAGAAATGATAAATCTGGTGGAACCTTACAACTCAAAGCTTTCAACTTTCCTCTAACGACGTCGAACGGAAAACTTCTTAGTCCCATTTCCAAGTAACTTTTCATCCATTACAAAACCCCACAAAATTTTCAAAGGGGCTTTGAAATAAGATCTCCTAGAAAAAAAAAAGCCCATCACAGACGAAAGTCTTTGAAAAGAAAGAGGCCTTCCCTGTGCTTCAGCTCCCCTCTGATATCAGTTTCCCTTTCATTCTGCTGAAAGGTTCAGGGCAGGCCTGGCCCTCAGCAGACGCCTGTGATGTGAGGGAGCCAGTGGCCCAGACAGATGGGTGGGCACGGGGAGGAGAGTGAGGGGCACCTGTTCGCAGCGCTGGGCCAGGCCTTTCATCGCCCCCTTCAATTGGCCCTCGCGGCCCCCCTGACAGCTGTGTTCCTTGGAACCTGCCCGGTCTGCCCAGAGGCCCAGCCGCCCTGCTTGTTCCTGCCCAGCTCCACACCGGTGACAGCGCAGCTCCCTCCGGAGCACAGCGACCCATCTTCATTCTTGTCGCCAGAGTGGGCGGGAAGGTAGGTGAGGCAGGGGCGGCCCTGCTCTGATCTGTGATGGACGTTTCCCAGATGCTGGCCCTGCAGGCGATGACTCTGGGGCCACCCCTCGACCTCCCAGCCTCAGAGCCTGTGACCTGCTCGTCCTCCCCGGGGGTTGGCTCCAGACTCACAGACGCACATCACACAGCAGCCACGTCAGGAGCCTCTGTTGTCTTCAGATCTGAAATCCTCAGTGAGTCTGGCGAGGAAAAGTCCTCTGCACAGGGCAGCTGAGCTGAGAGCGGGTGCGGGGATACGCGCAGGTCTGTTGCTGACCCGGCCTGGCCCTCAGATGCCTGTACTCTGATCGCCTGATATTCATTTGGGACCAGGCCTTCCTGGAGTTGGCTCTGAACCACCTGAGGCCGGGGAAGCAGCGGGCTCTCAAGAACGGCTTGGCCAGGGGCTAGCCTGGCCCCTCTGCACCCCAGGCCCTCCCAGCCCCTCCCCAGAGAGCATTCTAGGACAAACTGTGCTCTCCTTGTATGGAGGACCCACTGGAGCCAGAAAGGACCCCAAGAATGAGCAGTAGCCGACTGTCTGCGGCTCCCCCGGGGTCCTTTCTTCAACAAACACCTGACACTCCTATTCAAATCCACCGTCCACCTTCTGAGTCGTGGGTCTGGATGGAGCACCCCTTGTTTGTCGTTACAGACAAAGGCTCGCCGGCGAGAGGGAACAGTCCTGACCTCTGAGCGCTCTGCCTTGTGACTCTCTGGGCAGAAGTCGACCGAGAGCTCGACTCTCACGCCTGGTAAGACGGTCCTGACACAGGCATCTTCGGCGACCTTGTTAGAAGCCTAATCAGAGAGAGGATTGTGGCAGGGCCACCCCGAGGCCAGGCAGGACGAAGAAACAAACAACATAGCACGAATGTCGCCACAAGGCGGCTCCTCCGACGGGGTGGCACAGCTGAAGGAGCTGTTTCACGGCCAGTCAGTGCCCGAGTGTGCGTCTCCGCACTGGAGCCTAGAATCCGACGCAGCATAGGAGCCCGGGGGGTGGGCCAGCTCTGCAGTGGAATCTTCCAGAACGCTTGAAGAGGCACTCAGTTGACATCTTCCCGCTGCCTGGTGCTTTCTCTTCGCTGTCTCCTGCCCAGGCTCTCTGTGAGAGCAGTGTGCGTCAGGCAGTGCCCTGAGGGAGGGGTGTGCCCTCTGGCCGTGGTCCGGCTCAGCTACGGTAGTTCAGGACTGAGGCTGTTCAAGTGATTTTTTTTTTTTTTTTTAAGGGAAATGGCATCATTCGGTGCTACCCCATCTCTTCAGGCTTCAGAAAGCTTGCTGGGGCAGACAGATTCTATCTAAGCTCATTGGAGGTCCAGGTGCGAAAGGGAAAGCGGTGAAATCCTTAAGAGGTGGTGGAAGGGCGGGAGAGAGAGGGAAGCAGCCCCTCTTGGCGCAGACAGACAGATAGGCTTCTCCAGGGGGGTGACATGGGAGGAGGAGTGGGCTTCCGGGTGACCAGAGCAGGGTGACGCTCTGGCCCTGCCCTGCAAGAGGATGCGGCAGGCACTGTACCAACCCCTGGGGTCACTGGGTTGGACCCACCATGGAGACGGCCTGAGAGGCTTTCTACCTGGGGCTGCTCGCTGTGGATCCTGGGTCCCAGAGAGGGTCCCAGACAAACCCCATCCACGGGCACCCCTTCCCCAGCAGACTACCTGGGCCAATGCTCCCTTCCTTTCACCTCCTTGCAGGGCTGCCTGGATACCACACCTCCATCCATTTGGTGCTGGGGCCCATTGACTCAGATGCATCATTCATTCACTCATTCATTCACCCACACTTACTGAGAAGCTATCGATAGATAGCCTCTGGCTTAGGGGAGTGCACAGGCTATAGGAGAAATCATAATTATAACAGCTAATATCTGTCAAACCTTTAGATGTGCCAGTTTACAACACTCAAGTCCCAAGAGTTCTCTGAGTCCCAGAAGAGTGTGTCCACCTCCATTCTTCACTGTATCAGCTTGGGTCGCCGTAACGAAATACCATAGATTGGGTGACGTAACAACAGAAATTCTCACAGTTCTGGAGGCTGGAAGTCCGAGATCAGGGAGCCAGCATGACGAGGTTCTGCTGAGGGCTCTCTTCCTGCCTTGTGGTCGGCCACCTTCTTGCTCTGTCCTCACACGGCAGAGAGAAAGTTCTAGTCTCTTCCTGTTCTTATAAGGACAATAGTCTCATTATGGGGGCCCCCATCCTCATGATTTCATCTAAACCAAATAATCTCCCAAAGGCCCCATCTTTAAAGACCACCTCAGTGGGGGTTAGGAACTCCACCCTATGAATTTGGGGAGAACACAGTTCAGTCCCTTGTACCCACGTAGCATGCACGCCATGGATGCTGAGAAAATGCTTGCCTAGTTGAGTTGAGCTCTATCTGCCCGTTGCTCCTCTGCCCCACTCTGTCCACCGGACTCCAGGGGTGCTTAATGGAGGGCCACCCACAGGCCTGACCAGCGTTCGCGTGGTCCTCCCGCCAGCCTGAGCTCTAATTTTCCGGTGGTTTGATTTTTCCTCTCACAACATAATCTCCCTGATCTCTAGTCCTTCCCGAATGCTGTTGAAAGCCTTGTTGTATTTATCTCGGGAGAATCCGCCATGCCCCTATGCAATTTTCCATTGTCATGGTTCATTTTAATTTCCTCTAAGGCTGTTGGCCACTCTCGTGTTCAGAAATAGCTTGTTCCACTTAATAAAAGCGCTTAAATACGCAGACATGAGAAGATTCCTTTGCTCGCCCCTAAACATCATGGTAAGTGGAGTGAGATGCATGCCCTGCCTCGTGCAGTGAGGCATGCCAGGTGGCTGCCCAGGAAGAAGGAGCTCGGAATCAAAGGTACAAGGGCAGAAGCAGGATCCGAAAACTTCTGCTGGAAACCCAGCCAGCCTGGGTGGCAACCCACGGAATCATCCAGCTGACAGCACAGGGTTTCCTGAAGTGCCTCCCATCTCCATAATGATCAGAGCTCTGGCCCCGCAGGTGGGAGCTGGCACCCACCTCAAACTTGCCTTGTGACCTTGCACAAGTCAATTTATGTCTCCGAGCCCCTACCTCTTCATCTAGAAAACTGGCCTGGTAATCCTCCTTCCAAAGACGGATTTCAGTGAGGAGTAGACATCTCCCACTTCCAGGGCTTATCACAGAACCTGGGGCAGAGCAGGGGGCTCAGCAATAGCAGCTATTATTGCTATTGGGGGAACCCAAGAATGCAAGAAGGATACCGTGCTTAAGACCTCTGTCTTCCGTATCCATTTTCTCTGGGTTGCTGGAGCCAGAGAAGCCCCCCAGGCTGTGAATTATCAAGAAAGGACAAAGGAGAGGAAAGCAGGTGGGATTGTGAGTCACATGCCACATCTACTGAAGCCTAGCCATTTGGCCATAAGACCAAAGCCAGGGTATTACAAGCTCTGGTGGCAGCTGGTCTGACTTGCAGGTCAAGGTCTCAGAGCTGGGCTGGGCTTGTAGACCCAGATAGCCAGGGCCAGGGTCCCAGGGCACCTTTCTTTGGCTTAAATAACAGCAATGGGGAACCAAGAGTCTAGGGTGACGGGTGGATGAGAACAGGAAGGGAGAGGCACAGGCACTGACTTAAAATCCCCGATAGAACGGCAGCTGGACGTTCACGTGGGTGCACAAGTGTGCACACACACACACTTGCCTACCTACACACATGCCTTCCACATTCCCCCACAGACACCCTCCCCCACCCCCGCCCCCAAGCCCCAGCCTGCTTGGGCAGCCGGGAGACTCCAGCCCCCCACAGGGCAGGTGATGCTGGCAGACACCCCCGGCCTGCCCCACGGAATCTTTTTTCTCTGCCGGCTCTGAAGCAGAGTCCCCCATGGCCACTTTGAGCTTCCCTCCCAGACACTTTTTCCTAAATCAGTTTCCAATCTGACTCATTTCAGTTTTAAAACAAGAAAACATCAACAAACACGAGGAAGGGAAACAGATGGTAACAATTACAGGAGGGAGAAAACAGCCCGTTCCCTCTACGAGGGGCAGGCAAACAGATTGGTCTCAGACAGTGCATCATCCCCAGGCCACAGCTGGGTAAACCTGGGCGCAGGGCTACAGGGCCCATCCCCACTGCAGGGCACAGGCCAGCACTGGAGGGGCCGCAAAGGCCTCCAGGCACCACAGAGCAGGCCCACCGGAACCTGGCAACGGCCAGTTCTCCAGGGAGGGAGGGATAGACGTTCCAGCACATTCCAGGCAGCCTCACTACCTCTGACGCCCTGTCTGAGGCCTGAGGTCTGTGTGGGATGGCTTTCTCCCCTGTACACTGGGCCCACTGGGACAGCAGAAGTCTGTCTTACCTTCCAGACTGTGAGCTCCTCAGGGAAGCCTGGGGTTTCTCATGGTTGGGGGTAGTTAGAGCTGGGTGGCCTCGTTCAAATGCAAGTCCTGCCACTTACAAGTGCGGTGAGCTGGGGGCAAGCTAATGGACCTCTCCATGCCCTCCTTTCCTCACCCCTAAAACTGAGGTAAGTCTAAACCTACACCATAGGATTATGAATTAATAAGTGCAGAGGATTTAGACCCATGCCTAGCACACAAGGGCGCTGTGTGTGGGTGCTGTCTCGTTGGTATCACCCATGTGGACAGCCGGCTTCTTGTCTGGTACTCAGATAGCATCGGAAAGGCCTGCAGGGCAGAGGGATGAGGGGGCGGGCCTGAAGCTGGGCCTGAAAGGTGGGGGCTTTCCAGGCAGGGGAAGCCAACACTGCAGTTAGGGCTGAGAGGATCAGCCCACACTGGAGTGCGGTTTGCAAGGCTCTGGGAGCAGATGGCTAGGTCCAGGGTCCAGAGCTGGAGTTCGCCATCCTCCCTCTTCTGGGACCACCATTTGTCCACCCTTTATGGTTCGGGTAGGACGAGGACTCTGACCTCCAGCAGATCAGACTGGCAGAGAGACAGGCAAGGAAATGGGTCCAACCTGGAGATCAAGTGCTGTGACAGAGGGGGGCACCTACCCCAGCCGTGTGTGTCCAGGAAAGCTGCCTGGAGGAGGGGGTGAGTCCTGAGCCAGAGGAGGAGGGGCGTGTTGGGGGTGAAAGCAGGGGGTGATGTGCTGTTCTGGGCACAGGGAACACGATGCCTTTGGGGTCAGAACATAAGGTCGTCCAGAGTGGGGAGTTTGGATCCCTGTTCTTTCATTTCCGAAGTCCCCCAGGCAAGGATGGAATGTTTCTGAGCCTCAGTTTCTCCAACTGCACAAGGAGAATGATAGAGTCCCCTCCTCCCCAGGCCTGAGGAAGGGTCTGTGTAAGGATGTACAGCGGAAGTGCCCGGTTGACTCCTGGCACAGTGAGGTGCTCACCGCAAGGGGCCACTGTTTTGGCCTTATTTGCACACACAAGCTTGCACGCGGCATAAACACTCCTGAGCGCAGCAGTAATTGCACTCCTCACACGCGGCTGTGGACTGAATGTGTGTGTCCCCCCAGAGTTCAGATCCTAACCCCCACGTGACAGCATTAGGAGGTGGGCCTTTGGGAGGAGATTAGGTCATGAAGGTGGAGCCCTCTTGAGAGGGACCGGTGCCCTTAGAAGACGATGAGAGAGCCTGCTTCTTCCCCGCGCTCTCCACTGTGTGAGGACACATGGGGCAGTCGGACCCCTGAAGAGGGTCCTCGCCAGAACCTGATGGTGTTGGCATCCTGATCTCAGCCTCCAGAACTGCGGGAAATAAACGTCTGTTGTTTATAAGCCACCCAGGTTGGTATTTCGTGACAGCAGCCTGAGCTAAGACACACGTGAACCACCCACCGTTCACACACAAGGGTACAGAGAGACAGCAGCTGGCGCGCACTGACGCCCCGTATCTCCCCCTTTGTCCTGACACGTGCTCCCACCTCCCCCAGCCCGCTGGGCTCTGCTGAGCCTCTAGCCCTTGGGGATGTACGGTGGCCGCCCCTATGCCAGGGCCCTGGATACCAAGAGCTGCATTTAACCATCACAGAGTGACTTCATTCTGAGCTCATTTTGAGTGTTAAGCAGGAGGAGCTGCGGAAGTTTCAGGATGAAGGGGGGAGGGGGGGACTTTACCCCTTTCCCGTCCCCTCCCAGGGCGTGTCACTCACAAATGGGCATCAGGCAGCTTGTCTGGTGAGCAGTCCCCACATGCACGGGGGCAACTTTCTGCTGCACGTTGTTTTGGCGGCGCCTTCTGTTTTAAGATGTATGAATGCTCCCCTTGTTGTCCTGGGGGCTCAGCATTTCCACATTCTTTCCAGGCTGCCCATTTCCCAGCCTGGAGGAGTCGCTTCCGTCAGCACCGGGGCCCAGCACGCTCCTCTCCTCCCAGATGCTCCAGACATGCACGGCCTTTCCCGAGCTTCCCCAGGAGGGCAGCAGCCTGGGAGTCGGGGTGGCCTGGGGTCTGGGTAACCTGGCCTAGACCCTTCTCCGCTCTGGGTCTCACTGGGGAAATGGGCAGTCGGAAAAGGGCAGCGTCTGAGCCTGGAGGCCTCTTCCATTCTCTCCCCTGGGCCGCCTCACTCAGGTGGGCTGAGGGGGCGCCTGGGGCTCTGGGTTGCAGAGCCAGTGCCTCAGCTGCTGCTGCTCTTGTTGGGAGAGGTCTGAGACCACCGACCCGGCTGCTTGGCAGGACCAGCTTCCTTCACAGGCAAACGCTCGCTCTTCCCCGCCAGGGGACTGGGACTTGGAGCGCTCTGGTCCCTCCTCCAAGGCTGTCCCCGCAGTGGACAGGCTGAGCACCACATAAGACAGCATCCCAGTAGTCCCCCGAATGCGGGTGCCACGATCAGGGCCAGGCTTGCCCGTGGGGTGGTTCTCATGCATGGCGTACGTCGGCCTCTAGGTCCATCTCGGGGGACTTGGCCTTCTCTCTTTAACTGCTGGTGTTTCTTGGGGTTCTTTAACGTTCTTCTCATTATCGCCTGGTTGCCAAATCTTTGCCACCTTTAAGTTCCAGACCCCACATATTCAAATGCCTCCTGCACACCTCCACTGGGTGTTCCACCTGTACCTCCAACGCAGCGCGTCCCCTTGGATTCCCATCTCTGCTTCCCCAGCCCAGACCTGCTGTCTCTGCTGTGGGCTCGGTCCCAGAGCTGGTTCCCCCATGCGCTGTGGTCAAGGCGGGAACAGGGACTCAGCTTTCACAGCCCCGTCCCTGTCCCTGCACTCTCCACCCGCCAGCAGCTTTGCCAAAGCTCGCCTCAATATTTCTGTAGCAGCCCTGTCCCCCTGCCCCCCGCTTCTGCCTTCCACCTGGCCTTCCTGTCACTGTGGGGTCTGCCCTACCCTGATCCTTGTGTTGCAGGTATTTTTCTAAAATGTAAATATGACCACATCACCCCTCCCTCTAAAACCCCGAAGTCTTGAAGTCTAAGTGGTCAAGTCCAAACTCCCCGGTGTAGTTCCCAAAGCCCCCCTGGTGTCCTGGGTGCCATCTCTCGCCACTCCTACCCTGGCACTTTGCTGCTTCCTGTCTCCATGCCTTGGCTCAAACCCTCCCCTCTGTGTGTCCAGTGGGCTCCCCTTCATCGAGGCTCACTCCATCTCACCCTCGAAGACTCAGCTTGGGCATCCTCTCCTTGGAGAAGCCTCCGCTGAACAGCCTCCTTCCCCAGCCAGGCCACATGCATCACCTGGGGTCTTCTAACACGCTCTCTACCCCTCCCCCTCACGGGGATGGAGTCCCCATGTGCTCCCGGATTGTAATTCCTATTTGCTCATCTGTTCCCCAATAGACCATGAATTCTTGGAAGTCAAGACTCTGCCTTATCGCCAGGATAGGGTCCAGCACATAGTAGGTCCTCAGTAAAGATCTGAGGGGTCAATGAAGGCTTAATAAGGAAGCTTCTCCATGATGTTTGAGAAGGTGGGGTGGGGATGGTCTGCATTTAATGCAGTTGCTGGCTTCACCAAGGCCCCAGAAATGCCTCCATCTGTCTCTTCCTGGTATGATTCCAGGGCAGAGTGAGTTTCGAGTCCTTCCTAATCAAGCTGTCAACAGGGAGTCCTGACACCAGGCATTGATTTTTTGCCAAAGGGGAGGCAGCTTCCCCTCTGCATTCTGCGTCCCGGCAGTCAGTTCATATTTGTAGATCGTAATCTCTTCCGTCATCGCGGACCATGGCCCACTCCTGGGCCCCTGGGACCAAGTTTTCTAAAATCAGTGTTAGGGTTCCTGTCCCTGGGATGCTTGGATTTCAAGAGGAGCCGCAGCCAAGGCCTGCAGGAGTGGACCCATTTCCCAGATCCATTCCTCCCATGCCCCAGTCACGTCGAGGCCCCAGACCCCCTTAGTGCACCCACTACCCTCAAAATATCCCACTGGCCCAGGCGGGGGCCGGGCACTTATACTGCAGGAGGAGTGAGCCCCAGCTCTCAGCTCAGCCCTGGAGATGCCCCTAGGTGTGACATATTAGACTCAGAGCCTCACCTGTGGTGAGGACAATCACAGACCCATTATTTTAAAGCACGCCATTCACATTTTCCTTTCCCTTCTAGCCGGGCGTGAGCAGAGGGGCAGTCACTGAGTCTAGGGGGCCAAGGACCAGGGGCTCTGGTTGGAACTGGCCTCCTGCAATAGAGAGGCCATGGAGCTGCAGCTGCTGCAGGTGTGTCTGAACAGCCTCACGTCTGGTCCAGGGCCAGTGGGGTAGCAGGCAAGAGGTCAGAGCGGAGACCTGCGAGCACATGGGGTGTGGCCGAGCTACTGCATGTATGTGGCTGTGCAGTGCCCTTCTCTGCCCACTGAGCCATGTGCCTGGGGCAAAGGGTCGCATCCGCCTGGAAGGGTGTCTGGGATGGTTAATTTTATGTGTCAGCCTGGTTGGGCCATGGTGCCCATATATGTGGTCATACATTATTCTGGCTGTTCCCATGAGGGTGTTTTTAGATGAGATTAACATTTATCATTTTTTTCATAGCGTGTCAAGGAAGTAATTAACATGGTATAGTTCATGAGGTAGCAAGTAAATTCTTAACACAGTTGGCCCAGGGTTTCATTTGTTAAGTCTATGTCCTGACCTTATGGCTATGAAATTCCAAGTTTGTGCTTGAATAGATGACTAAAAGAATAAGAATGAAATGAACAACAGTATGTACCATTTAAACTTTTATTCATAAAGCAGAAAACTAAACTGACACCCCCTCCAAAAAAAAAAATCATTTAAATCAGCAGACTTTGAGTAAGCAGATTGTCCCTCTCTAATGTAGGTGGGCCTCTTCCAATCAGCTGAAGGAACAAAAGACTGCCCTCCCTGAACAAAAGGGAATTCTGCCAGCAGACAGACAGCCTTTGGACTTGAACTGCAACATCGACTTTTCCCTGGGTCTCCAGCCTGATGGCCCTCCCTGCAGATTTTGGACTTTCAGCCTCTATAATCTCATGAGCCAGTTCCTTAACATAAATATTCACTATATATATACACAGCCTATTGGTTTCTCTAGAGAACTCTGACTAGTAAAGCACCTTTATCGAAATTACACAAAGACACCACAAGGACTAGTGGGCACTGTGCGAGGGAGATCTGCCATTTGTACAGGGCACTCACTGCATCTCCAGTGAAGGCCTGGCCACGCCCTGGCCTGAAGGGTCCTTCTGGTGGGAGGGGCCCCTGTGATGTTCTTATAGGGAAGAATCACTGCTGCATCCCAGGCTGTGACTTTCCAAGGCAGGCAGCCCAGCAGGCCTCCCTAAGCTTTCAAAAGATGCAAACCTGGCCATACCACTCCTGCTTCAAAATCCTCAGGGCCCTTCCACTGTCCTCAGGTCAGAGTTTGAGCCGGCCATACAGCTGACGAGTCTTTCCAGGACCAGGCCCCAGTCTGGTCTCCAGCCTCATGCCTCACCATGCTCCTCACACCTCACCATGCTCCTCACACACTCTGGCATCCTCTCTCTTGGTCCCCAGTCTTTCTCTTTCTTGTCTCTCTGGCTTTGCATTTACAGTCCTCCCTGGAGTTCTCTGCCACCACCTCTTTGCTCGCCCAAGTGGAACTTAAACTTCAGCACAGGCATTACCTCCTCCAGGAAGCCTTCCCTGACCACTCTGTGTGCCAGACTGTCTCTTCCTCCAATGAGCTGTGATGGGGCTCAGGACAGTTGACCTTGGGATTCATCACAGAGTATTGCCTGCTTCCTCCTCCGGGCCGTGAGTTCCTTGACGGCCTGAGCTGGCATAATAAATGTTTGTTGAATGAATGAATGAGGGTACAAATGAAATAGTTACTTCATAGGGCTGCTCTTGGATTTTTCCCAGTTAGCACGTTTCAGTGGATCACTCAGACTTACTTTTTGCACCATTTTCATGGACGGGATGATGTTATTTGCTGAGACTCCAAATCTTGTGGGTCTTAATATAACTAGTGAGAAATGCTGATGGTCTAAATAGGAAAATGATAACAAAATTTCGTTGAGCACTAACTTTATTAAGTACAGAACCAAATTCTTTGCTTCATAATCTAATCTACTCCTCATAACCAGGTTCACAGGTGAGCCTCAGAGAGGTTACTTAACTTGCTCAAAGTTACACAGCTAACGAAGTAGAGTTGAGACGTGAAGCTGGGCCTGATTAGAAAACCTGTGTGCTTAACTGTTGAGCTATAAAGCCCGGCAGTATTTTCATTCTTGGTAATAGTGCCTGGGTGGGCAGTAGAATCTGGACCAACTGGGGCCCCCACCCCATATGGACCCCATAAACGAACCCCCAGACCACAACTGACCATTGGGTGTGGGTGCCAGGAGATACCCAGTCTCTCAGGCAGGACTCTTAGTTCCTCTCAGTTTCCAGTCCAGGGTCTGAGCCCTGTGGCCTCTCCCTGCCCCTCCCACCAGCCCCAGGGCCCTGTCACCTGGGCAAAAACAGAGGCTGTGCAGGTAGAAAAGAGTCAGGACCTCTCTGTGGCCGAGGGCCACCTGGGGAGATGCAGTTAGAGAGAGGACAGCTGCCTGAGGGTGCTAGAGGGTTTTCTGTTTTCCTACCAAAGCAGTTCTGAGGAGGTGGGAGGGACTCTTCCATGGACCTGGGTCTCAATCACAGTAAAAGAGTGTCAACAGCATGTGGATAATGTTAGCTTTCATTTCCCAGAGTTTAGCAGGACCATACCCACCCCTGGGAGGCCAGGCCGGCTGGGAGTGGGGGACGTGAAGCTGGGCTTGGGTATCAGGCCAACTCTGCTTGAGTCCTTTGCTCTTCCAAGGGGCATTCTGGGTGGGAGGAGCCGGGAGGTGCCAGGTGAGACAGGCAGGTGAGGCCGTTTCCCTCCCCCTCGTGTTGCTTTCTCCCTATTTCCATTCATGGCCTCTGATAGTCTCAGCAGAGAGGTGTGGCCAGAGAGCTTTCTGGGGCCACTGGCCACATACTGAACACTTTGGGGATTCAATGACCCTTTTCTCTCATAGTGGACACAACTGATATGGTCAGGTTATGAATTCAGGAAAGATTGTAATATTTCAGTCCCTGCTTTATTAATGCCATGTGTATTAGTCAATCAACGTTGTCCAGAGAAACAGAGCCAATAGGAGATTGATCAATTAATAGGGAATTGGCTCATGGGGTTTTGGAGGCCTAGAAGTCCCGAGATCTGCAGTTGGCAAGCTGGAGACCCAGGGGAACCAAGGCTATAAGTTCTGGTCCAAAAGCTGGCAGGCTCGAGGCCTAAGAAGAGCTGATGTTTCAGTTTGAGTCTGGAAGAAAACCTATGTCCCAGCTCAAGTGGTCAGTCAGGAGGAGTTCCCTCTTATTTGTGGGAAGGTCAGCCTTTCAGTCCTATTCAGACATTCAACTGATTAGATGAGGCCCACTCACATTAGGAAGGGTCATCTGCTTTACTCACCCCACTGATTCAAATGTTAATCAGACACAGCTAGAATAACATTTGGCTAAATATCTTGCCCCCCAATCCCTCCCCGGCCAAGTCAAGCTGACACACAAAATTTACCCTCTACTACAACTTCCACAGTGATATCACTTCTTGTTGCAATTTTTATATGAATCTGTTCTCTGGGTTGGGAAAGTTCAGGCAGCAAAAAAAGCCAAAACAATAAGAATGCGGAGCAGGGCTTGAGAATTCCTTCCATGATTACGGAACTTTTCCTCCGGCTCTCCCTTCCCAATAAATACTGCCCATTCCCAGGAGAGGCAGGGTCTGTCTGCCTCTTCTCCATCCCCCTGCAAATAAAAGGAATACTGCCACTTCCCAGCCACATCTACTCCCACATCTCAGCATATGCCCCACCTTGCTTGCTTCCAAACTGTTCAAACTATAATGGGCAGTGTCTTTTGTGCTTCCAACACCCTTGGTACCTCTCCCCGCCCAGCCTTCCCAAGCTGCTGCTTTATGCATTACCCACGACATCAAAAATGTTCCACTGGTGGTTTCAAGATTCCTAAAAAATAGATTCAAAACATCTTTAATACTCTCTGAAGAAGCAATATGTCACAGAAAAAGCTGTAACCTTTAGTACTGCAGACATTATCCAGACTGAAGGCTGATTAGGAAGGTAAATGCTGCCTATTCTTATTCTGCATGGCTGCTGCTAGAGGCGCACTGTAGCCCTTTCCCCCACCACGTGCGCTCCCAAGAAAGGAAGCTGCTGAATATCCGAGTGTTTGCCTGATGCCCTTTTATATAACCTGGAAAAGAGTCACAGGACTTGAAGGTGATATTTTCCGAGAAACAGCCTTCCCCTATTAAGACAACATGCCCGAAAATAAGACTGACCCAACGCAAAACAAGTCCTGCATGGAATGCATTTTCCCTCCTTTTTTCCCCCATTACAGAGCCACAAGCCTGGAGCTGCGGCGGAGCCTTGCCAAGACCAGCTGGACCGAGGGAAAGCTAAATGAATCGATACGTATGCGAGCTTCACGATGACCAAATTCCAGCAAGGAACTCCCTTACCCCGAGAGCACGAGGGGCAGGCGTGGGGTGGACGTGAGGCCCAAGGAGGCCTCCCTGCCGGGTAACTCCCGAGAGGGTCTGTGGCAGGTGCCACCGCCGTGCCTGAGAAGGATGCAGCCGGGAAATCAGATACTTGGATTTGCCAGCTTGTTTACTTTCGTTTCTTTCTGAAGGTTAATGTTATGGGCAATCAAAGCGAGCGGAGGGGAGGAGAAACACGGAAACCCTTCAGACCAGTGAAAGGTTTCGTTTACCTTTGGTAAATAAAAGTGTGCTCCTATTTTCACAAGGATATTTCTGTTTCACCAGCTTAGGATTCAAACTGGGCTGGGCAAACATACGGTGATATGGTCACAGCCCTAATCCAGAGAGGAAGCTCTGAAATGGGAAGCAGAAACCAAACGTGGGGATCCCCCTGCGGTGCTCTCTTAGCTTTGGGAGTCGCAACAGCTTCCGGCCACGGAAGCTCTGGTGTGGCCTCTGGCCACCTGCCTTTGTCTGAGTGGGGCTCCACCGTGAGGGACAGTGAAGACAGTGCCAGAGCCGCCCATACTTGGCGCCAACCTCAGACCCAGCTCTCACGCGCACTGTGTCCTGGACGGGTCGCCAGGCTTCTCCAGGCCTGTTTCCTGATCTGTAAAAAGGGGATGGTATCAACCCTTCAATTCATGGGGTGGGTGAGAATGATAGATGGCCAAACCCACAGCCCAGGGCCTGGCATGGATTCAGCCCCTCCAAAATGATAACTTTTATTATTCTCATGATTCCAGAAAATGTCTTTGTGAATTGTTTGCTTGGTGATTGAAACTACGTCTCTTTTTAATAAAATCTTGATTTAAAAAAGGCCCGGAGGCACCTCTATTTTCTTTATTGAGCGGAACAGGGAGTGTGGGGAGGACAAAGTTCAGATGCTTGGCAAATCTCTCACTCTGGCGTTCATTGCTATGTCTTGTTTCTCCTATCATCTTTCCTTCTTTCTCCCAATTTAAGAAAGACTAGTTTAGGTAATTTGAGAGTGGCGAGGCTCTACCAAACCCCGTAGCCTTCCTGACACAGAATTAAAGAAGATGATGAAGCTAGGCTGGGTGTGAGTTTTCTGCAGGGCTCAGCAGAGGAAGACAAGCTGGGTCAGAGAAAGGCCCCACAGGGCTGCCTGGGGAGGAGGGTCCGTGGGGGAGCCTGGTGGGACGGCAGGGTGGGAGGTGTAACCCCCGGATGTGCTACCAGTGGGGAGGTGTGGACAGGAGCACAGAGGTCCACTCTCCCTACTGGGACCCACAAGCCCATCGAGGTCATTCTCATGAGCCCTGAGGGGACTGACCTTGGGATCCCTCATGAGGAAGAATCAAGGTCACCAGTCCTGGCAGACCAGAGGCCACAGTGAAGCGGTTCCCGAATAGAAGCAGAGGCGGGTCCTGCGGTACCCGGAGCAGGGGCGGGAATGTTTGCTGACAGGGGACAGAAATGACCTTGTGCTGAACGAGGGGGATGGTGATGTCACTCTGCTGAAGGCCAGTGCAGCTGAACCAGACTGACTCGGCCACTTCATTTCAACACAAAACCCTCAGTGCCAGCTGCGTCCATGCAGTGACCCCAAAAGCATGTAATCATCCAGCTGTAAATGAGAGCGTGCCGGTGCCCGTGGGTGTGAAGCCACCAAGACAGGAATAATGGGTTTTCTCCCAGGAGGAGCCGGAGCCGGGGTGGAGGCCACGCAAGGTGCAGCCTCAGCAACATTCCTTCCCGCCACGCCTGCTGCAGTTGTGCAGATGCACTCAGGCTGCCCGGGCACTCAGCCCACACCCGCCCGCCGATAGAGGAAGCTTGGTCCCACAGAGCCTGGGACCGCCTCCCTGGAACGACGCCCCTTTCAGAAAGGTAGGCCTCAGAGCAGAACGCAGTAGACAGAGGCCCCTGGGCACGTGGGCTCCCAGGCTTGGGGCACGAGTGTGAACTTCCCTGAAAGCTCCCAATGGCTCTGAAATCAAAGGCAGGGGTGGGGAAGGGGTAGGTATCAGGATGCTGAAAACATACCAGCTGCAAGCATGAAGCATCACTTGGACTTTTCTGCTAATTTTATTAAGGCATAAAGGATTTCAAACCATGCTCAACTTTTGTGCAAAGCCCAAAGGTGTGGGAAGAGCCAGGACTGATGCTCTGGTGGCCACCTGGACCCGCAGTGGTTTCCAAAGCACCGGAGAACCCTCTGAGCAGTTGTAACTCTGCTCTGGGGTGTGGTGAAGGGACCATGCCCTGGGGGTCAGAAGACCCAGGCAGCTTCCCCCAGGGACCTCGACTGATTATGTTTTCGGAGGCTTGGTCTTTCCAACTATAAAATGGGATGATAATACCAGCCTCATTCAGTCATTCATTCGCCAAATATTTATTCAACTCCTGCCACAGGCCAGCATTGTTCTAGGTACCTGGGAGACGTAAATGGAAAACAAACAAAACTCGACAAGGACCCCATTCCCACCCTCATGGGTCTAGAGACAAAAATAAAGCAAAACGATTAAATACACAATACTTCACCAGGGAGTGATGAGTGTTCTTAAGAAAAATGAAGCAGGGCAGAGCTTCAGAGTAACGAATGCTGTGTTGGGTGAGCTCAGTTCTGCTCCATCCGGGTCCACCCCCACTTCTCTGCCTTGCTGTGTGTTGGGGAGGATGGCCTCTGAGGAGTGCATCCCTGGGCTGCCTTGCCCTCTGGCTCCCAGGTGGGTTTGGCTGCTGGAAGTATCCGCAGGAGATGGGAGGGCAGGGCGAGGTCGGGGTATGTACTCTGGCTCGCTCCTCTGGGCTGAGGTTGGTGGTGGCTGCATTCTTCTACTAAAGGCCGCGGCTCCGGGCATGGCCCCCTCCCGCAGCTATGCTCCCCTCTGTGTCCTGATACCACACTCTCCTTCCTAGCCTCTTCAGGCCTAAGGACGGTACCAGCTTCCTGCTGTGCTCACACCGGGGATGCTTCACCGTCCCTAACCTGAAGCATACCTCTGTAAGTAGCCCATCATTAAGCAGTCTCCAACTGCCCTCTTGGAGTTTGCCATCTGTTTCTTGTCCAGAGCCTGCCAGCACAGGTGCGACTTCAGATAGACTGGTCGCGGGAGGCCTTCCTGATGAAAGGCCTTTTGGGCTGAGCACTGGGCCTTCATCTGCAGACACCTGGACTCAGGGCCGTGTTCAAGTGGGTGCACCCTCAGTGTGTGAGAAGGTCAGGAAAGAACCCAGGGAGGCTGAGGCACAATGAGCGAGACTGAGGGGTGGGAGATGAGAGCGGAGGAGCGGGCAGGGGCCAAGTCTTATCATCGAGGGGAGGAGTCTGGGCTTTTCTTCCGAGTGAGGTAGGGAACCATTGGAAGCTTTTGAGCAGGGTAATGACATGATCAGATTTATGTTTTAAAAGAATCTCCCTGAGCCCTCCTACACTGTTGATAGAAATGTAAGTGGGTGCAGCCACTATGGAGAACAGTATGGAGGTACCTCGAAAAACTAAAAATAGAGTCGTCATATGATCCAGCAATCCCACTCCTGGCCATATATCCGGAAAAATCTATAATTCAAAAAGATACATGCACTCCTATGTTCATAGCAGCACTATTTACAATAGCCAAGACATGGAAGCAACCTAAATGTCCATCAATAGATGAATGAATAAAGAAGATGTGGTACATACATACAGTGGAATACTACTCAGCCATAAAAAAGAATGAAATACACTACAATGTGTAAAATAGATAGCTAGTGGGAACCTACAGTATAGCACAGGGAGTTCAACTCGGTGCTCTGTGATGACCTAGATGGGTGGGATGGGGGTGGGCGGGTGGGAGGGAGGTAAAAGAAGGAGGAGATATATGTATACATATAGCTGATTCACTTCGTTGCACAGCAGAAACTAACACAACGTTGTAAAGCAATTATACTTCAAAAAAAAAAAAGAATGAAATAATACCATTTACATGAATGGACCTAAGGATTACCATACTAAGTGAAGTAAGTCAGAAAGAGGAATGACAAATACCATATGATATCACTTATATGTGGAATCCAGAATATGACACAAATGAACTTATCTACAAAACAGAAACAGACTCACAGACACAGAGAACAGACTTGCGGTTGCCAAGGGGGAGGAGGGTGGAGGAGGGATGGATTGGGAGTTTGGGATTAGTAGATGCAAACTATGATATATAGAATGGATAAACAACAAGGTCCTATTGTATAGCACAGGGTACTATATTCAATATCCTGTAATAAACCATGATGGAAAAGAATTTAAAAAAAGAATCTCCCTGGCTGTTACGTGCAGAACTGACTGTGGGTGGTAAGAGTGGAATCAGGAGGACCACTTAGGAGGGAGCACCAGCAGCCCAGCTAGAAAGAAGGTGGACGAGGTGGTGCAGGGAGGGAGTGGGATGTAGTTGGATTTGGGATCACTGCTGAAAGTCGAACCAAACAGGTTTCCTGGGCTGCGGGGCTTGACCAGGACTCTGTGGTTTCTGACTTGAGCGACAGGGATGGAGGGTTCTTGTGGTGCACAGACTGGGGAGTGTCAGTGATCACATTGTGAACTGTAGAAGCCTTGCCAGTGCTCAGGGGCTAGAACCTCATCCAACCTCAGACCCCTGAGCAGTGCTCTTCTCTTCTTCCTTGGGGCAAAGACTGGCCTTGGGAGATGGGAACAAAGGCCACCAGAGAGCCTCAGCCTGGTTAGAAAGATGAGACTCACATGCAGCAAGAGCAGAGGTCAGTAGGAGACCTTGAGTGACATGTGAGAAACTGAACAGGGTGGACCACACGTCCCTGAGGGCTGGAGCCTGCAGAGGAGGCCCAGTGGGGAGGGGAAATCTGAACTGGGCCTGGGAGGCTGGATGGGGAAGGAAGAGAGAGCTTCTCCTCTGCCTTCCCTGGACTGGAGGCTGGGGCTGGACACTGGTCCCCTTGGCATGACCAGGATGATGGGAAGATTTGCAGAGGAGGATGGTGGGGTTCTGAGTCTGCCCTGGAAAGGGCTACAGGACTGCCACCGGCGGCAATGGGAAGTGCCTGAGGGAAGTGCTGAGGGTCCTCGCTTGTCCTCTGGGCCCAGAGATACGGACAGGGTGGGAGGAAGAGCGGGGACCCCTGGAGGTGGCTGCCCTGGAAGCTGGGTCACCAGCAGAGCCTGGTTCCAATTCAATCAGAGGGTCAAGTGAGCATCTGTGAAAAGATTGAGTTTACAAAGGAGCAAAATGTCATAAGAGTTTTCCCATCTGTCAAATGGTATAATAACACCTACCCCCGCCCCCCACCCCCCGGCCCTCTCGCCAAGGCTTGCTAGGATGAGATAAAGCAGCGGTCCCCAACTTTTTGGCACCAGGGACTGGTTTTGTGGAAGACTATTTTTCCACGGACGGTGCGGGGTGGGGGGGGATGTTTCAGGCGGTAACGCGAGTGACGGGGAGCGATGGGGAGCGGCCAGTGAAGCTTCTGTCGCTTGCCCACTGCTCACCTCCTGCTGTGTGGCCCAGTTCCTAACAGGCCTCCGTGGCCTGGGGGTTGGGGACCCCTGAGATAAAGTACCTGAGAAGGCCCGGCGCATTGCAGATCCCCAGTGCATGTTCCATAGACACTGGGTTTAGTGCCTTCCCTGAAAAGATGGCTGACAAGACACAGAGGAAGGCTGAGCTGTGAAAGGGGGTCAAGACCCAGAGACGAAGGGAGACTGGAGGGGCTAAGCAGACACGGACAGGAAGAAGTAACTTGAGGCCTTGAACAGAATTTTGGAAGACATTGGCTCCATGTTGTTGACGGAGCCAGCTGGTCTGGCTCTGTAAGGAGCAGCAGCCCCTGATTCCCGTCAGTCCATGGCCGGCCCCGCGCTCCCCCGTGGGGACAGTACAGCCCACATCTTCTCCCCGCTCCCAGCTCCCTCTGCTCCTGCCCTGCGGGGCCGGGCTGCTTCCCGACCAGACAGCATGTGCATCCTCAGGCCCCGAGCCTCTTCCTCCCTCCGGCGTCTGAGTCACACTCTTAGGTCTTTCTAGTCTCTGTTCAAACGCCACTTCAGTGAGGTCTTTCCTGACCCCCTTATTTAAAATGGCATATGCACAACACTGCATACTTATTCTTCTCCATGGTGCTTACACATATTGTTTGTGGTTCAAAAGAGTGTGTATTCCCTAGTTTTTGTGCACGATATTCTATACCTGTCCATTAAGACATGCTTACTAATTGCATCCTCAAATTTTCTATACCCTCACTTTTGTTTTGTTTAGAGAATGTGTTTAGAGAATGTATTAAAAAATCTCCCAGTGTGGTTGTGGATTCTTCTACTTTTTTCCTTGTAGTTCTATCAATTTTTGCCTCATACATTTTGAGGCTATATTCTTATGTGCATGCAATTATTGTATCTTCCTGGTGAACAGAGGTTTGTTTTTTTAAAAAAATATAATTATGAGATGTCCTTTAACTCTATTCTTAGCTCTGAATGTACTGCTTTTTGTCTAAAAGTCTACTTAGTTTGATATTGACGTAGCTACACTTGCTTTTCACATGGAATCTTTTTTTCCCGTCTTTTTACTTTTAATCTTTCTATATCTTTTATCCTTGAATGTGTTTTTTATAAACAGCATAGAGTCAATTTTCAAAAATCAGTTTGAAAATCTTTCTCTTTGAGTTGAAACATGTATATTTGATGAACTTACTGATGTATTTAGGTATAAATTTATCACTTTATGAAGTGCTTTCTGTTGGTCTCACTTGTTCTACATTCCCCTTTCTTTTTTTCCTTTGCTTTCTTTCAGATTAAATATTTTGCATTGTTTCATTGCAATATCCATAGACGTTACTACCTGTATCCTTCATTTATTGACGTCTAAAGTTAATTGATATTTATACTCTTTTCCTTGTCAATTCAAGGGCCTTAAAATAATTTAACTCCATTTACCATCCCCTCTCCCTTCCCTATGCCATTTTTGCATCTATTTATTTCTCTCTGTGTGTTAAGCTCCATATGAGAGTATTTTATTGTTTTATAAGCTAATATTCATTTAGACATACATTTTTACATTTTTTATTGCTTTTCATTCCTTCCTGAAACGCCAACCTTTCATCTTGAATTAATTTCCTTCTGCCTGAAGAATATACTTCAGTATTTCCTTTAGTGTGGGTTTTCTGGAGTTGAATTATCTCAGCTTTGGTCTGTCTGCACATTAAAAAAATCTCATTTTTGTTCTTGAAGGGTATTGTCACTGGGTATAAAATTCTAAGCTGACAGTTTCTTTCAGCACTTAAAGGATATTTCCATTGTCTTTTGACTTCCAAAATTATGTGTTTAATTATTGAACCTTTGAAAGTAATCTTTTCCCCCTGCTTTTTGGATTTGTCTTTAGTTTTCAGCAGTTTCACTATGAATGCCTCAGTGTGAACTTTTTATTTATCCTGCTTGGAGTCTGTAGTGCTTCTCGAATCTGTGACTTGATGTCTTTTGAAAGTTTAGGAATGTTCTCTGCCATTATCTCTTGAAATACTGCTTCTGACCCATTTTCTCTGAACTTTCTTTGGAATTCCAATCATACATATCTTAGACATTTTCACTGAAACTTCAATGTCCTTACCTTATTACTTTTTTGGGGGTATTTTTTTTCTCTTGTCTCTCTCTACTTAATGCTGGTTATCTTTTCTAACCAATCTTTCAGTTCATATTCCTCCCTTTGGTTGCATCTGTTAAACTCATTATTGAGTTCTTAATTTTGGGTATTATGCATTTATGTACATTTGGTTCTTTTAAAAAATACAGTTTCTCATTCTCTGCTGAAAACTCCAATTTTGTCTTTTAACACCTTGATCATGATAAGGTATAATTATTTTAAAGTTTGTGTCTGTTTCTGTAAACTCTAATATAACTGAAGCCCCTGTGAGTCTCAGTTTCTATTTTTTGTTGTTTCTACTGATGTTTGTTCATATTGTCTTCTTTTTTTTTTTTTTTGCGATTCGCAGGCCTCTCACTGCTGTGGCCTCTCCCGTTGCAGAGCACAGGCTCTGGACGCACAGGCTCAGCGGCCATGGCACATGGACCTAGCTGCTCTGCAGCATGTGGGATCTTCCCGGACCGGGTCACGAACCCGTGTCCCCTGCATCGGCAGGCAGACTCTCAACCACTGTGCCACCAGGGAAGCCCCATATTGTCTTCTTGTGTCTCCTTGTCCAGGGGATGAGGGCTCTCCACTGCTTCTGGCACCAAGTGAGCCCCAAGGGACTGTCTGATATATTTGTCACACCAACATTCATCCGCTTACCCCATCCTCCCTACCTGAGTAACATACTTCCCATTGCCAAGTCACTGAATATAGTAGTAGGGACCATGGGCTCTGAAATCAAACCGGGGTCTGGGTTCAAGTCCAAACAGGAGTCTGGTTCACAGTTGCCACTCAGATTAGTGGTGTGCACAATCTTGGGCCAATTATTTAACTTCTTTGTGTTTCAGTTTCTTCACCTATAAAATGGTGATAATAAACTCTGCTTCATAAGTTCTGTTTAAAGTTTATATCAAATAAACACGTAAAGCACTTACTATGGGGTCTGATGAATAGTAAGAACTAATTAAATATTTATCATTGTTATTTTTATCACCTGTCCCCACTGTTATTACCGATATCCAGGCCACCATCATCATGAATTTCTGCATCTGGTGGTCCTGCTTCCTGTCTCATCACCCCACAGTGCAGCCAGCGTGGACATTCTGAAGCGCACACCTGATCACTATTCCGATAAACCCTTCAGTGGCTCCCCACTGCCCTCAAGATATGGTCCAAACTGACCTCTCCAACTCAGGTCTGATTGCCACCCCTGTCCAAAATTCAGTCCTCTGAGTTACCAAGCACCTTTTTTTTTTTTTGTCACTGGGGCTCTCCAGGGAGCTCTCTCTTCTCCAGGGGCCAACTTTCCCCTGGATATCTCCAACTCATTCCATAGGTCTCAGTTTAGACAAAATACCCACAGGGAAAGCTCCCCCATAGCGCAAAGTACCTACAACTGCCATGGCCAGCCATACCACACTTAACTGTAATAGACACACACCTGTCTGCAGCCACCCCAGACCACAAGAGTGGGGGCTATTCTAGTTACCATTGCACTCCCAGCATCTAGCACTCTGCCTGGCATACACTTCATACATATTTGTCAGATGAATGAGTGACTAACTGATCACCACCAGGGGAACAGGTTAACAGAATCACAGACAAAATAGAACCCTGTGACCAACCTCAACTCCCAGTTGAAGAATCTTCTGAAACCAGCTCTCATACAAACCTCCTTGTAATTATTCTATTCCTGTTCCTAGTGCAAGGCTTCCTAAAAGCCCATAAATATGTTGTTTTCTAATTGCTTATCTGCACCTTAATCACATAGTAGTTTTATTGTTATTTTTATGATCGTTATTATTAATGGTGACAAATAAAACAGAGCATAAAAGTACTTCCAGAAAAAAACAATGGTGTGATTTAGAATTTTTAATTAATATGAGTTGGGGTTTGTATTGAGTGCTCTGTGCGAGAACGGATAATCCTCAGTACCTCCCCCAACGGGTTTGGTATCTCAATGCTCCATATTGTAACTTACAGGCTGAGGGGCCCACGCCACTTAGAAAACCATCAGTTCTCCAGTTACCTTGTTCCTATCAGCATCGCTTTCTCAAATGAATGCATTTCAGTTAAAGGGAGCATTTACCAGAGGACATGTGAGGTGTGTATTTTGTGAATTATAGCTCTAACTTTGAATAAACACAAAACAACAAACATATTCTGAGCTCCTATGATATCCCAGGGATTGAAGATAAGACAAAGAGAAAGAAAGCTGGGCTCTACCTCCGAAGAGACTGCAGTCTTGTTGGGGAAGAAGGATGTATACAGAACCAAAATGTTCAATGTGATTCAGGGCAGTAGGGGAGCGACCATCACAGGGTGTATGGGAGTTCCTGGTACAGACAATGAGCTATAGATATGTTCAGGAGAAAACGAAATAAAAGACTAAAACTTCACTAAAGCAGATACTGCCATTTTCACGTTTACAGACACAGTTTTACTCCCTTCTGTATGTGGTAACACCTTCCAAATTATTTCTGGGCATCGCCTTTTTGTCTCTCATCATACCAGGAACAGAAATGGATATTACTATCTGTGGACACCAAAAGGTGACATTTTTGGCCAGTTACTGATAAGCTCTAGGCTGGAGCCTCACTGCCCCTCCCTCCCCATTCTGGGTCAGTTCAAGGGCCCTGAGAAACAGGGGTGTGTGAGAATCTAAATTGACTAAATGATAAACCGGAGAATGGAAGGTTCACATTACGACAGAGCCTTGCTCATAGAAGAAACAAAGTTAAGAGAGAAGTACCAAGTCTCTAGACCTTCGGCTATAATTCTATTTCCGATATTCAATGAAAAACAACATTCCCATTAGGTCCAAGACTAAAAAACCAAAGTGCATTGCTGGTAGTCTTCCACCTCCTTTTCCGCATTCCCCGGTGTTTCACAATCATTTTGCCATCCCGCCTCATCCCTCTAGGCATCCCCAGTGTGCGGCAGGGGGAAGAGATTCTTCTCTGAGGTCAGAGGACTCCCTTACAAGTCCCCCACTGATCTCTGTCTCCTGTGTGCTCTGGGCAATTGGCCAGCCCGCTCTGAGTCACCATCTCCTGCCTGCAGGACGTGATGGACCACCCTAACTACTCCTTGGGCAGCTGAGGTCCCAGGACAGCGTCTGCCATTTAGTGGGGGCTCAGCAAGTCTCTGGCTTCCTCCTTCCTTCCCTGACGTGTCCACAAGCACCCACTCCCTGGGTGCCCAGACCCTCCATGGGAGACTCTCCTCTTCCCCTCTCCTCTTACTTCCGTTTAGCTTTGGGAGAAAAACTCTGATAAAACGTACTCACTCCAAGCAGTGAATGATTCGTTCTCGCAGCAGGTTAAAACGGCTAATTGCATTTCATAAGAAGAGGAATTTCATAAAGTGAACATTTCTTTGTTAAATTGGTCAGGCTGAACCCAGAATTTTGGGTAGATCCCTTTAGGACCTGTCAGGCATTGCCTAACACGGTGCATTAGATCTAGCAGCTGGATGTAATCGAAAATCAGCTAATGACAGAGCAAGTGACAGGATGGGCAGCCCCACAAGGGGATCCTAAACAGATGAGGTCACAGGGACCCCTGCACCTTGCAGCAGAGCCTGCCGGGGTTGGGGGGGGAAAGGCCGCCTCGCCTTCCTGAGCACCCACTGTGCACAAGGCCCGGTTTTGAAGCTGAAGCGTGGTTTCTGCCTACACCACCTTCATAAGTGTCTAAAGAATGTTCTGAAATCCGCCCGGACCCTCCCCCCACCATGCACGCACTCACACATACACTCAAAGTTTGACCCTGATCTTGACCCCCGTATACTGTAACTTGTCTTTCAAGGAGTTTTCCCTGAAGTTCCTGAAGATTTGGTAGAATTTCACAGTGCTGAAGAAGAAGGAGGGTTTTGGATAACTTTCCTGCTTTTATTAGAATCCCTCTTTCTTTCAGGCCCAGAGGCTAGGACATGTGTCAATTTGCATGGGCACTTTAATCAGTAAGGATTTACATGTTCTGAAACATGACCAGAATTTACTTTATATCTCAGCAAAACAGAGGGAAGATGCAGGGTGAGGGCTTCTTCCATGCCCCTCGCAGGCAGTGGTTTCTTGGGAGCCAGGGACCATGTTCTGTGCAGGGCCTGCTTGGACCCCGCGGGGCCTCTCCAGCAGGGACACAGTGCTGCATGGGAGTCACCCAGCAAGAAACAGGGTCATGCTGCCCTCCAAGGGGTTGAGGACTTACTCCAGGGCCTTACAGAGTAAGGAGGTCAGGTCAGGCTGGATCAGGCCGCACTCCAGCACGTAGGTCAGAACCCTTGGCTGACCGTCCATAGGACCTTCCTGTTTTACCATCAGAGAGGCCTGGCCCTGGGTTCTGCAAATGGCCGAGATGACAACTGCTTCCGGGCCTTGGCTGCCGCCGTGGGTGAGGGCAGGGAGCTGGGTCAGGATGGGACCTGTGTCCACAGCCAGCCAAGGAACAGAGAAAAAGTGTGGAAGGGTGGAATGCGGCAGCTTCAAGGAAGGAATCCTCTCTAATTTCAGAGGGTGGCGTGGAATCCACGTGTGTTTTAAAGTCCTTCTTTCTGTTCTTATGCTTGTTCTTACTCCTCTCTCTCACGCTCTCTGATGAAATCAAATGACCCAAAGTGACGTGGTCTTTCCATTTTGCAGATGTCCAGGGGCCTGAGTCCTCAGGGCACGTTCAGCGTTAGAACCAGAAGGAAAAGCTCTCAGTGTCCACCTCCAGGGCTCCAGCTGCTGCCTGGAAAGGATACTGTTTCCCAGGAAATCTGCCACTTTCATCACTGTCAATTCTTTCCTCTGGTGACACCCATGTCCCAGTGGGACCACTTGTCAGCAGGCCTTGTAACCAGTGGCAACTGCCTCAGTTACAGAGGGGGAAATGCTCTTCCAGCCGTCCAGTGGTCCTAAGTCCAGATGCCTCATGCTGGGTAGCAACAGGGGTCTGCTGGACCTACCCCAGACCCTGGGCACTGAGGACCTGGCCTGCAATAGGTCTGTCCACCAGACACCCAAGCCTGAGCCCGCAGAACTGACCTCCTGGCACTATGGCCACCTCACCACAGATCCAGGCACATCCTCTGGGTAGAGCCCCCTCGGAGGACATGGGTACAGTGCTGAACGACCAGGGGGCCCCCCTGGTCGTGAAGCTCAGACCCTTTCCTGCCCTGAGCTCCATGATGAGCTGAGTGCAGACTCCTTTTCCTTCTGACCCTGAATGCAGCTGCATCAGAGCCTCTGACAATGAGCCCACAGGCCTCCACAGCTGGGCGCTGCTCCCCAGGGTGGATGGGGTGGGGACTCAAATGTGTCCATACGCTTTCCTGGACCCCAGCACCAGAGAGAGGACATGGTCACACATCCTCCAATAGCCTCTTTCAGAAAACCAACCAGGGACACTCTTCTTCCATATACCCCAGGGCTTTTTTTTTTTTTTGCTGTGCCACACAGCATGAGGGATCTTCGTTCCCCGACCAGGGATCAAACCTGTGCCCCCTGCAGTGGAAGCTCAGAGTCCTAACCACTGGACCTCCAGGGAATTCCCCCCAGGGTCTTTGACAAGCCTGGTCCTTGGAGTCCACCTGTAAAATGAGTGGCTGGGTGGGAGACCTTGAGGCTCCTTCAGCTCTGGAATCCCAGATTTTTAACCTGAGACATAGAGTTCAGGGCCAGCTCAAGGTCTCCAGAGACTCCAAAAGTCCAGGACCAGGCTGGGGGCACACACCCTTGTCCTGACCCCCTCCACCCAGCCACAAGTCCCGGCCAGGGAAGATCCTTGACTGCTGGCTGGAGTGGGGGTCCAGCCAACTGTGAGGGGTGAACAGGGGCTTGTGGGGCTGCCTTTTCTGGCCCAAATCACCCCGAGGTGTGTACAGCAGACCTGCAGGTACCGAACTCCCATGGGCTGAGCATTCCCCACTGTTCTAGGTCCTGAGAATTCCACCCAACTTTATCTCTGACCTCAGACCTGCTTTCCTAAAACCTCACTTTCTCTCTGGGGGCAGGGATCACTGTCCTGACTTATGACCTCACCCCAGATTGCCCACTACCAAGAGGGGCACAGAGGGCCACTCACTCCACAGTCAGTGTCTCATTTGCCAATTGGCAAGAGTTGTGATGTTGTTTCCTGAGAAATCAGGGGGTCAGTGAGTTGCAGAAACGCTGGCTAATCCAAGCTGGCCTGGGATGGCAGACCCTCCCGTGTCCTGATGTCTCTGAGCCAATGGGGTGCCGTCCAATGGGGCCCAGGTTCACGTAGCACCCGAGATCCAGCCTCACACCCCTCCAGGAATCAGACCCTCTGGAGAGAGGACCTGCGTTTACACCAGCATTTTCTCTTAGAACAGTTGCCTGGCGCTGTCCCTTGGCTGGGAGGGACAGTCACTTGCTTATATGCCATGGCCACAGCTTTCCTGACCTCCTAGTGGCTTCCCAAAGGTGCTCCACTGACCTCACCCAGGACCCTGGGCAGGTGGGGTGGACATATGGACTCAGGGTCAGCCTTGGGACTGACCAGGACAGAATGTCTCCAGGAGGCCTCTGCGTGGCTGCTGTAGCCAGCACTGTTACTAAGAAAAGCCCAGGGAGAGACGGTAACACAACACGCCGGCCTGGGACAGACCTGAGGTGGGAGGAGGGGCAGATGACTCAGGGGACGCTCCGGAAGGCACAGGGATGGCGTCATGTCTAACCGACCGGCATGCTATCCCTTTGCTTGTTAGGGTGAGGAGGCCCTGCGCTCTGGTTGTCTCCAAATCCTGCAGAAACCAGGCATTCTCCAGGGGGTCCCTAGAGAGTAGACACCCTGTGCTTGTCAAAGGTGCTGAGGACCAGCGACACACCCGGGATCCCTTGCTGCTGTCCCCTGCCCCTGGGTGAGTGGGTTTCTCCAGGGCTGTGATTGCCATGGCCACTGGACTCTGCTCTGTTCCCCCTGCCTCAGCCTGGCCATTTTTCCTCCTCTGAACCCAGAGCCCCACGGGCTTCCTTCTCTGGGTAACATTGAAGCAGCAGCTCTTAACTGAGCCCCACGTGTGCCCAACGCCAGGGAGGCTAGGTTGTGTATCTGGCGTGGCCCATGAGAAGTTGGGACATAAGCAAATGACACGCTAGGATATAGGGTAGAAATCCCTGAAGACAACATAAAAAAGTCATCAGGCAAGACCAGTTTGGGCAGTGCAGTGGGCTAGCCTGAGAACCTAAAAGGCAAAAATGCACTATGTAGTGGGGAGGCTGTTATGGACTGAATGTTTTTGTCCCCCCCTTAATTCATATGTTGAAATCCTAACCCCCAATGTGATGGTATTAGGAGGTGGGGAGTTTGGGAGATAATTAGGTCATGAGGGGAAACCCTCATGAATGGGGTTAATGCCCTCATAAAAGAGACCCCAGAGAGCCCTCTTCCTGCCATGTGAAGATACAATAAGAAGTTGGAGTCTGTAAGCTGGAAGACAGCCCTCGTCAGAACCCGACCAAGTTGGCATCCTGATCTTGGACTTTCAGTTCCCAGAACTATGAGAAATAAACTTCCCTTGTTTATAAGCCACCCCGGCTATGGTGGATTTGTTATAGCAACTAGAACTGAGTAAGACAGAGGTGCACTCTTGTTTTTCACTGGCCATCTCGGAGCTAAGAGTACATCCTCTCCCACTCCGGTGGTTTTGCCTAAAGGAATTTGCTCTTACTCCAGGACTGTAGAAGCTGGAAGGAAATCACAATGAAAAAGGGAACTGATAGCTCTCACAGAGCCTGGCTCCGTCCTGAATTCCCACCCTGAGGACTGAGGTGGTCCCTAAAGGGTCTGCCCTTATCTGAGGGCATCATTCACAAGCACAACATGGTTTAATAAGATCCTAGACCTGCCAGTGCTTTCCTGTGGCAAACCACTGAGAGCGGAGTCCTGAAAATATATGCCTCTTCCAGTGTGGAATTCTGCTTCCTTATAGCCACAGAAATTACTTCACCTCATTTAACTGCTATTAGCAAATTATTAATCTAAATTCACACACCTAGAGTGAAATCACTGAACTCAAACATTTTACTCTAAAGGATGCTTTCCTCCCAACCAAAGCCCATTTAAAAAGTATGAGAATTTTAGCAGCCCAGCAAATCTTGCTTCCCCTCTTGCTGAGCCTCTCCATAGCTCTTGCAGGCATTTATAAGCCCTTCTCCCTTTTTTAATGATGCTTTTTGTCTAGTTTTCAAGCATGTGACTATTTATGGGTTAGTACAGTACAGTGGAGTGGTCAGGAGCCTGGACCTGTGGGTCAGACAGATCCAGATTTAAATTCCAAACAGTTTGAACATTAGCTAACTGCAGATTAACTTCCCTAAGCCTCAGTTTTATTATCTGTAAAATGGGAATAATGGTACTTATGTTATAGGGTTGTTTGAGATTTCAGTGAGATGATGCAGAGTGTTCAGTGCAGCGTCAGATACACTGCAGGCAAGCAGTGATGGTGGCTATCATTGTGGCTGTTGTTATTCTTAGCTAAACACAGGTGGACAGCGCCAAAGGTGGCCTCTTCTGTTCTCTGACTCAGGGACAAGAACTTGATCAGTGGCCCAGAGCAGACTCTGGCAGGGAGGGTTCTGTGTGAGCCAGGTCTTTTCCCATCTCCCAGCCTGACGGATCCCACTTCTTCCTTGAGCTCCATTCTTTCTGACTGGAATCTCCCATCCAGAGAACATTCCATTTAAGAAGGTCTCATCCAGGAGTCAGTGGAGGCAATGTAATCAAAGGGGCAAAACCGTAACAGCTGAGCTGGTGGAGGAACAATGCTCCCTACACAGGAAGGCCCGGGAGCCCTGCCAGGTAAGCGTGGATGTCCGCTTGGGATCCTGGGACAAAGATACTCATTAGACAAGAGATCGGAGCCACAAACACCCAGTGCCCAGGTTGGAAGACCAAGGACTTTCCGCCTCGGTAGCTGAGTCTTTAAGCTTCTAACCCTTTCACTCGTTCTCCACTCCATGTTTTAACAATAATGCTATTTAATATGGGCCAGTCTGAATAACTTTATTCTTCCCTTAGATCTATGCCTATAAAAGGATGCTGTGTTGTCCAGACTGCCCATAATTCATTATGCTGAATTCCCTTCCATCTGGAGACACATACAGTTGTTGAAAAGCTGTCACTATAACCTATTGTCACTGCAACCTTTTATGAACCAGCCTATATTTTTATGTCAAAAATTTATCTTAATGGCCTCACAGCTCTTACCTCCAATTATTTCGGTGTCACCAACCTCCAGCCTGGGCTGTGTTCCCGCTAATATGTGGGAACTAATTTCCTCTTTGCTCCCACCCTGGTCCCACACTGGAAACCTTGTGGATAATGTGGCTTATCCCTTCAAGTGGCATATATATCTGTTCACTGCAGAATGTGAGGGAGGGCCAGGACCTCTGGGGGACACCTTAAGGAAGGCAGTGGAAGGCTGTGGCTGAACCCAGAGGAGCTCTATGTAACCAACATGCGGAAGGAAGCACAGAGGAAGGACCTGGCACCGGTGGCACCTTGCAAAGAGGCTGGGCTCATTTTTCTCCTTTGTTTTAAAATTACAAACAATAATACACACATTCTCTGTTCACACAACAGAAAACGCTAGAGGAAAAAAAAATCATGGGTACTATTAAGGGTGAGTACCAGTAGCCTCATTTAGATTGCTTCTTGTTCTTACTTTTCCAAAAGACATGTGTATATGTACATGTATACATGTGTAGATATATGAATATTTCTATATGTAAATATAAAAATATATTTTCTATATTAAATGTATATAAGATATTATATATGTTATATATATTAAAATATTTACAGCTATTTCACTACTGTAGGAGTCAATGATGGTTGAAAAGGTAGCTAAAGAAACCAACATTTCCTTCCCTGTCTTCTAATGATTACTGATGGGAAAAGCCCTGGCTTCCTCATTCGGAGAGCTCCTTGACATTTTCTACAACTACCTGTGGCATATTCAGGGGTACTGTCCCCACTTAATAGGTGAGGAAACAGGGACCAAGACACACTAAGAGACTTAGGTGAGGCGGGGGGCACACCTGGGCCTCGAACCCAGGGCTTGAGGCTCAGCCAATGTCCTCACCACCAGCTTCACACGATCCTGCATGATGCTCCTTTCTCCTCACTCTTGTCTGACATCGAGAAACCGACACATTCTCTCCTTCTCTTGCCCCTGCCTGCCCCAGTGTAGCTGCTTAAGTCATAAACGCTTCTTCAGTAGGAAAGAATGTTGGGATAGGAATGTGGGGCTTCCTGTGACCCTTCCCCAGGCAAGCTGGCCTGAGCGCTGGCGGCTCCTAAAGGGCTACAGTCCAGGCCCGGCTCTCCCATGCCCCCCCCTCTCCCCCAGCCTTCTCAGTCTGAAGAAGGTCACCCCTGGGATCTGCAGGGCACAAGCCCTGCAGTTCTGTACCCTCAAGACTAATTTCAATATGGCCATTTTGAGCTATCAGGCTCCCCGTGGCACTACTGGAAGGAGGACAGCCCAGGGACCCAGCATGATGAAGACTCCCCATCACGGGCAAAGCGCACTGCAGCCCAGGCCTCTGCCAAAGCCTTCCCCTGGGCCGCCGTGGGGTTGCAGGCAGGCACTCTGGGAATTTTCTCTGTTGCAGACCCTGCTGTGCTTGTGAGTTTTTGATCTGCCCTTGGAGAGGGGTGATCAGTTCTTTCTGTGACCGTGTAGTGATAGTTCCCACGCACCATCCGTGGTTGCAGGGGGAGCTGGCATCAGGGAACGTGGGTGCAACCAGGACCGGACTGTGTGTGCCCGTGCGCAGCCCACGTGCGAGTGTGCACGTGTGTATGCAAACAGTACAATGAACGCCGCCACAATTTTCATTTTTGCTTGAGGCAAACACAGGGATGTTAAACTCTTACACACTGTCTCAAAGTCAGGTGAGCCTGAGTTCAAAATCTTGGAAGTTTACTAACTTTGCAAATAACCTTGGCAAAGGAGATTCTCACAGCTCAGTGTCTTCATCTTAAAGTGCGGATGATAATACCTGCCTTACAGGATACGATGCAAAATATGTGCAAGGCACTTACTGATGCCTGGTAGGCAGTAAAATTCAATAAATGCCAACCGCCATCACCACTGTTTTCATTACCAAACTCCCATGCACTCAGCCTGGTTATTATTGTCCTTGTGATGTGAGGCCATGTCCCCCACACCCTGCAGAGCTGCCCAGCTGCCTTTCTGACGCCTCCAAGTCCTGTAGTGTTCCCCAGGTTGCAAAGGAGCCTTACTTCTGGCACCAGGCCCAGAGGAAGATGGGGCCCATCCCTTGACACCCAGGGGAGGAGAAACCCTCCCAGCACGAGGGCCCAGGGCTCTGGGGCAGGGTGGGGAGAGGACCTGGAGGATGCACCTCCATGGAAGCCCCCGTCTCTTTTCTTTAGGCGAACCCGCAAGGGTTCCCTGTGTCCTGCCCTGGATTGGTGACATGTCAGGGCCAGAGAAGGCCTTACAGATGCTGGTTTTAGAGATGGGTGAAGGGGCTTACATCAAGTCTGCAGCACAGCCTGGAGGAGGTCCAGGGCTTTGAATCTCAATTCTAGGACTGTTTCCCTCCTCCAGATCAAGCCCAACTCTCGTCCAGGCATTTGTGGCCCTGCTCCTTCGCCCTTTCCCTTATGCAGCCTCCACCGGGTAGTGTCTGCTCCTGCCAGGCTGGTTTCTTCTGAGCCATCCTGCTGCCCCTTGGTCTGTCCGTCCCAGTGTCTGCCACCCAAACCCATCGGGCCCAGCCTCCTTCAGGACGGCCGCCGTGTCTGCTGCAGCCAGGAGCTAATTACAAGTGGCCCTTATCTTGTTCCCTGACCACCTCTTTGCCTAGCTCTCCCTGTGCAGCCAGAATGAGGGCAAGCGCTGAGCTGAGCTGAGCAGACCAAGCAATATCCCCCTGAGGCCGTGTGACCTCAGGCAGTCTCCTCAGTCTCCACGCTTCAATCTCCTCCTCTATAAAATAGGGGAAATGCTAAACAAACGCCTAATTGCACACTTTTAAAAAGGAAGAGTCCCCCCAAATGTCTTTTTTAAAAATTTTTTTACATCTTTATTGGAATATAATTGCTTTACAATGGTGTGTTAGTTTCTGCTTTATAACAAAGTGAATCAGTTATACATATACATATGTTCCATATCTCTTCCCTCTTGCGTCTCCCTCCTTCCCACCCTCCCTATCCCACCCCTCCAGGCGGTCACAAAGCACGGAGCTGATCTCCCTGTGCTATGCGGCTGCTTCCCGCTAGCTATCTACCTTACATTTGGTAGTGTATATATGTCCATGTCACTCTCTCGCTTTGCCCCCAAATGTCTTTTTAATGTGCGGGCCTGGATTTCAGGGGAAGCCCATCTAACAAAAACGGACTCCACACCCTCGCCCCGGTATAATGCGGCAAGCAATCCGGCTTTGAAAGCTATTTTATTTCCCTTTTCAGGGGGGAGAGGCTTCGCCATTAGCTCTATTTGATTCTAAATGCAGCCCTGAGACTTTCTGAGTCCCCAGGCACCTATCTGGCTGGTACCAATCCAGAAGTACCACTTACGTTAGTGCCATGAGTAAGAGGGAAGAAAATCTGAAAAAATGGATAAAGTTTGCACCGGGCATTTCCTCTTTATTTACGTCCTCCTGGGTCTGAGACGGAGGAAAGAATTTCACCATTCTAGGTAAGAGATGGCTTTGTCCTGGTATCGAAGTCTTCCTATGTCCCTCATTTAGAGGGAGATGCTCACAGGGGAGGGATTAAAGATGAGCTAAAGAGGTATATTCCTGCTCCGGCAGGGGACTTCCCCCAGCACGCTGACTCCCATCTTCTGTTATGGAGAAGTATGACTCATTGTGAGCTCCATTTTCTGCTTAAATTTAAGCCAGGTTGTGTGCAAGGACAGTGTGGCATGGCCCCTGATTAATCACACCGCACGTACCAGTGACTCTGTTCTGGGCTGACATGAATACGGTTACTAAGTGGGCTCCCTCCTCTCCCCGGGGACGTAGCCACCAGGGCACGAAGACCTCTGCCTGGAGACTGAGTCTTGCAGGGGCTGCTTTGTAGCTGGAGCCTGGATGAGAACTCAAGAAACCCCCTGCAGAATGAAGCTGGCGTCATTTAAATTTAATCTGTTTTTAACCTGCTAATAACCCTAAGGGATGGGGATGCGGCTGGCTGGCTGGGTCAGAGCAGAGGGCACTGACCGCCCAGGGAGGGCACCAGGGTGGGAGGCGGCTGCCCCTGCCCTGCTCCGGCTGTTGGGCGAGGGCCTCTTATTGCATGTAGCACAGCTCAAACCACCAAAGGGCCCAGGTTCTCCATGGCAACCCCAAACAACCTATTCATTCCAGAGGCTACGCTGGCAGCAAAAATGGACCTGGTGCCATGGAATGGTGTCCTTTTGACAGATAATGTGAAAATCGTTCCTGATTGACCATCGGCTGCCTTCTGGGAAGGCTTCCGAGAAAGAAGCCAGCCGAGGGACAGCCAGGGATGGCCTTGGAGAGGCAAGGGAGAGTGATTTACACACAAGGCATCATGGGTTATGGATGGGAGATGCTTCCCGCATTGGGGAACTCATAATTTACTGACGCGGCCGCCTCCCTGAAAGAGAGAGGGTCTAGGTGGAAAGAAAAGGTGGCGGGGATGGGAGAGACGCTGGGGAGGGGTTTCCACAAGATTCAGCGACTCCAGGGTATCCAGAGGGATAATCCTGGCTGTGTGTTGGGGACACGGCCTCTAGGCAAGACTGGGGGCCTCTGCCCGCTAGACAATCTGGATGCTTCTCCCGTTCCGCTAGGACGCACACATTCACTCCCGCGGCCCGGCCAGCGGCCACTGTCCCCCATCCTGCCTGCTTCCTCCTTCTCTGCGTTCCTGCTCCCACCATGCTGGCCACAGCCTCCGTCCACCTCTGCCTGGGGCTGGGTCCTGATGCCTGTCCTTGTAGGAGGGAGGGAGAGGGGTTCAGCCTTGGGTCAGACACATGTGGATCTGAACCTGTGGCCTGGATTTGAGTGGCCGCGGGTAAGTTAGCTAATGTGCAGGCACCTCAGTTTCTTCATCTGTATAGTAGACACATAACGCTGGCTTGGGAAGGGTTTTATGGGGCCCAAATGGGTAAAACATGTAAACGCAAGTGATACCGTGTGAGAGAAGGGGTTCACTTCCCCTCCTCCCATTCCTCCCTCTCCACGCCCCACTGCTCTCTTCCCTCCCGGACCGGTGGCAGCAGGTCCCTCTTTCTGGGCACCTGCACAAGATGACCAAACCTGGGAAAAGTGATCACCAAAGGAGACGCTGCCGAGAAAGTCCGTCAGGGTGTTCCGAATGTTCTGTCTCTGTTGTGGTAAACGATGACTTTAATTTACAAAGCAGACGAATACTAAATCTTCATGAAATTAAAAACTATATTATTTATGTGAGCGGAAACTGTTCTATAGCTAGCAGCGATCCGGCTTGGTAGGAGGAACACTAAAATAATTAAAACCACTCGTGCTTCAGTAATAAATAATGATAATAAATAAATGTCCTGACCTTAAGCGAAAATATAAAATTAAAACCCATTTGGTATGTAAATTCATTCAGGACGCTAGCGAGTCTCTCAGCCTAAGACGGTGTGGGATGGAAGAAGCGTTCACTACATGAATTTTGAAAGGAAAATCAAAGAACAACAGAGTTGTGTGTGTATCGACTCATTATTCTCCTTTAATTCCATCTAATGCTGTGTGGAGCCTTGAGGCTGGGACATTAATTTCCTGCTTTTTCTGTTTCACCAATTCCTCATGGAGACCAGGAGAAAGAATTTCAATCCTCAAGGCTGAACTCAGGGGAGGCCAGAAAATTGCAGGAGGGGTGGAAAACTGAATCTCGGAAAGGCAATTTTTAACGTGTTTACAGAAAGGCGATGAAAAGGGTCGGCACAGAATGGCACCAGGGCTGCCTGGGGGTGCATGCCCGAGTGTTTGGGGCACACAGCTTCCGGGGGGGAATGAAACGCCCCTGCTCCTGGGTCCAGGTGGGAACCTTTCCAAGGCCTGGAGGAGCTGGGCAGGAAGACTGTGGACGGCCTCTGACTTAGGAAAATGCCGATCAGTTCCAGATTGTGCACCTACCCCCCTTGACAGCCCAGCGCCTGGCTTTACCATGAAACTGCTGCTCTATCCATGAAGCCTGCAGCTCCCTGGGCTCCCAAGTGAGGCCAGCCCAGGACGCTGCAGGGCAATGTGCTGGGCAGGAACTTTCAACCACTGCTGTATAACAAACCGAGAGACACCTTTGCATTTTTGTCCCGCCTCCAAGGCCTGTCACACCCAGCCTCTCATTTTAGGCTCCTAACTACCGAGCGAGGGAGGCAGCGCAGGGCTGGTTATTCACAGCGACAGGCAGGGCAGGTGAGGCATAAAGCCCGCAGGAAGTGGCAGCAGAAGCCTGCTCCAGGCTGGTGTTCTTGTGTAGCTGGGGACCTCTCAGCGGGGAGGGAGGAGATGGAAAGGAAGGTTCACTGGACCTGCCTGGTAAACAGGACTCTGGTCCTGACTCCACGCCCCTTGAGGGGTCACTGCTGCCCCAAAGGAGGGGCGGAGAAGCCGTCCCATGGGAAAGAGGGACCCGCACACCCTGCTATCCAAGGGGACCCAGAATCACCAGCATCCTGCGGAGATGGGGCCTCAGAGAGAGTGAAAGCCCTGTGGAACTATTCAAAGAGACAGCCCTGTTCACTCTTCTGATATGACACACTGTTCCTGGTGGAAAAGAAGGGGAAAATCCAACCCAAGTCCTTCAGTGTCTGAATGGCTCCAAACCACCCAGGCTTTGTAAACAAAACACTGGGATAAATGACAGATTTTTCTCTACTTTTTTTTTTTTTTCTTTTTGCTGTACGCAGGCCTCTCACTGCCGTGGCCCCTCCCGTTGCGGAGCACAGACTCCGGACGCACAGGCTCAGCGGCCGTGGCTCACGGGCCCAGCCGCTCCGCGGCATGTGGGATCATCCCGGACTGGGGCACGAACCCGTGTCCCCTACATCGGCAGGCGGACTCTCAACCACTGCGCCACCAGGGAAGCCCTTTCTCTACTTTTGAATTTCATTAGAAATCACCGAACTGTCAACAAGCCACCAGACCAGGTACCCTGATAACTGAGAGGTTCTCCATCCCTGCCAAGTACACCTGGGGGCCTGGGGGAGACCCTCCCTCCCACGGGACGTGTGTGGCCCACTCCAATTCAACCAGGGCATTCAAGATCCCCTCCAGATCCTGCTTGCTAACTTCTGTGTGACTCCACGATGTGCACAAAGACAAAGAAAGCCACAGCCCTCGAGCAGAGAAGGCCCCTGAGAGAAGCAGTGGGGTAGTGGGGAAAATAGCCTTTTAAAAAAACTTACAAAAACCAAATGGTGAAAATTTCCTTAATGAAAGCTTCCTGGTCAGGTATAAAGTCCTGGACCGGCGTGCTAGCAGGGCAGGGCCGCTGGCTTACTTGCAGACGGTCAGGGAGGCTCCCACACAAAGCCCTTTGGGGCCAGAAGATGGTCCTTTTCTCCCAAAAGATTTCTGCAGAATCTGTGTTCTTGGCTGTCCCCGAGAAACAGGTCACCTCGAGCTCTCTGTTCTTCCTTCTTTTCTGGGCAGATAAGCTACATCCCTGGCATGTCCACTCTGGAAAGGGGATTGATTATTCCTGCTAAAACGTCTATTTTAGCAAAGCAAAGGCTGACCTTAGGGCACACCCGGGCTGCAGCCAGCCTGGCAGGGCCCGGAACGGATCTCCGTGCTCCTTAAGAGGAGGGGCCTGTCGCCACGTGGAACCTGAGCCGCTTCTTGGGGGGCTTACCTACCAGCCCCTGCCCTGCTCCCCCAGGTCAGAACGTGCCTGTGCACCTGCCCTAGAGCACCCATGACAGCTCCCAGGGGCTGAGTTCAGAGACACTGGGCTCAGCTTCCAGGACTTCTGGGTCTTTGGGTCAAAGTGACCTGGAGCTTCGGGTGGGCAGCATGGGGCTCGGTGTGGGAATCAATTCCCTGGGACTAAAGAACCCCACCTCTCCATTCCTGCTCCCCTCTGTCCCTAGAGCTGCCATCATGCAGCCTAATGCCTCGGGCTCCCAACACCCTCCCGAGCTCCTGGCCATGTCTCTTTGCGAAGCCATGGCTGCCACACGCCAGGTGGGATCACTGTCCCTGACGAGGATGGGACCCTCTCCCCAGGGGCCACTCTAACGCCTCTCCTTCCGCAGCAGTGAGCGAGCACCGGCTGCCTCAAGAGGTGCTCAAGAAAGGCCCACTCACCAGCCCAACGGTTCCTGCACACCTGCAGTGCGCCCAGCCCTGTGGGCCCAGGACAGCTCTGAGGCTAGAGTGGCCAGGTGCTGAAAGAGGAAGTTGGGGAACAGTGAAGGGTCCTCATTTCTCCATTTGACCCTTACCAAGGACCTCTCAGGAGACAGAGAGGAGGGGAAGGTCAGTCCCACTTTCAGGGGTGGCAGAGGTTGGCCAGGAAGACTCAGGGGAGGAACGATAGGGCCGGGTTTTGGGAGATGAGGGAACGCTCCCCAGGTGGGAGGGGTGATGGGCGCGCTTCAGGCAGAGGAAGGCGCGAGGGCAAAGGCTGGGATGAACCTGCACTGAGAACCCGCTGCTCGCCTCGCAGGTGGCCACCCAGCAGGTGGGGTGGAGGGTGCGGATCGGCAGGTGGGGCTGGAGCCCAACGAGGAGGCGGTTTTACCCCGGGAGAGGGTGAGGGTGAAGGGACATGCTGGGGGGCAGGGGTGGGATGCTGGGAGGCCACTTGGAGGCCTGTGACCCAGGGGAGTCTGGGTTAGGGGCTTGGCTGGCACCATGGCCTTGGGGATGGAGAGGAGGGGACGGATAACAGGGATAGTTTAACAAGGAGGTTGGTGATGATTAGTCGTGGGCTGTCGGGAGAAGGGTGAGGAAGGAGTCAGGGATGATACTGGGCTGGACGTGGGGGTCTGAGTCCGGAAGCCCAGCCGGGGGCTGAGAGCTGGAGGGCTGCAGGAAGTGAGGCTGAGGTGTCCACGGGCGCCCAAGGCTTGGTCCAGAAAGCAGCTGGCTGTTTGGACAGCGACCCCAGAGAGAGGGCTGGCCTGGAGGTGGGAGGGCATGTGGGACCTTCGGAGCTGTGTCCTGGCTCTGCCCTAGTCCTTTCAGTCCACTCCCTCACGAGGTGGCCAGAGGGGTCTGGTCCAAATGCCCCGTGAGTGGTGGTCTCTCACACGTTCCCTGCACAGGTCAGGTGCACCTCCACTTTTTCATCCCTCTGCCTGGAACGTTCTTGCCACACCCTCCCGCCGTGGCTCCCCACCCACCTTCTTCAGGTCTTCGCTCAAAGGTCACCTAAACAGGATTTTCAAATGGCAGCACACCTCCCCCTCCACCCTGGCACTCTCTGACTTACTTCTCTGTTTTATTTCTCTGGAGCACTTTTCACCATCTGACATTTACTTATTCATTTGATGATCTGTCTCCATCCATTAGCACGTAAGCTCCATGAAGGCGGGGATGTTTGTTTTGCTTAGGCACACAATAGGTGCTAAATAAATATTTGTTTATTAGTGAGTGAATGAATAAGTTAGTCTCCACAGGTTGGCCTCACTCCCAACACCACTGAATCAAGGATGCCTTGATTTGCCACTAACTCAGGGTTGTACCCTCCTAGCCTAGCTCCGGGTCTAGGTCCTAGGAGGGCTACTTGGGACCCTCTTTCTAGGCAGCCTGGACCTCGGATGCTGCCCTGCAGTGTAGGGATGGAAAGTGGTCTCCCTGTGGGTGGTGATCTTAGCACGCTCTTGGCCACCCCTTGGGCCTCACATAAGTCTGGAGAGGAACGCTGAGCTTGGGCAGGATGCCTGGAGTTGGATGGAATTTATTGCTCCAAAGGCTCCCTGAGTTTTAAGATCTTGAACATCAACCCACATATTTTGGCGGTGGCAGATGCAAAAAATAAAACCCAAAACCTACAGGAAACAATCTGGGGAGAGCTGGAGGGGGAGCGTGAAATGGACAAAACATATGGGCCAAAGCCTGAACAGAGAAGGCAGAAGGGCCAGCCCAGCCTAGGGCCTTCGAGAAAATGTAGAACGCTGCTTGGGAAGGCAGAAAACTCCGGAAGGTGATCTTCCTTCAAGGCTGCATCCTTCTCTGGTACCAAGGAAGGTAAATTATAAGAGGAATCAAACAGAAAAGGTGATGAGAGGCAGGAGGGGCCTGGGGGCCAGGAGGCCCAGCCACACAGTTAGCTCTGCCGTAGATGATGTGCCACCTTGGTCAAGTCCCTTCCCTCCCCAGGCCTCTATTTTTGTTTGTAAAGTGAGAGGTTGGAACACTGGGCCTTCTGGCTCTGCTAGCTGCTCCATTTCTTGGTATTCTAACAGCCTCCTTCAAAACAGCCAGCTGGGCTATTCCACAATGCCAGCTGTGTTCCCTTGCAAGTTCTCACAATATGGCAGGACCCAGAATGGAAGTCCACAGTTGTTCAGTGCACAGCTTGTGCAGCTGTACATGGCAGCCTCATCTGTCCTGAACTGCCGACACTAGCACCCATTTTAAAGTTCATCGAGCCCCAGTGTTTGGGAAGGCTCCTCTGAGGACTTCTCTGGGAAATGAGAGTACTGGATTTGGCTTCTGGGCTGTGTAGCATCCAGATGGCTGCTGGGCTGGCCTGCTTTCCTTAAGTCAAATTTTCCTCTGAAGCAAAAAAGAAAAGCTTGTTTCCCTGTAAGTCTCAGATGTGCCTTCTGTCTGCTGACCCTTGAGCTGTGTCCAGGCGGGGTTTTAGGAGTCCTTCACTGGAGTCCTGCACCAAGGCTGCTCAGAACTGGGCTCCCGCTTCAAGTGAACTGGGTCGCCGCTGCCGCGTTCCCCAGCTCTGTCTGCAGCAGCGCAGAGAGGAGCCGAGCTGAGGGTGGTGGGTGGGTGGGATTTCAGAGTAACCCTGCAAGGCCCACAGCTCCAGGGCCGCCCCACTGGCACGGGGCCTCACCTCTGCCACGCCACGCCCGGGCCGCCCTGTTAATAGACCAGCTGCAAGCGCGCTGCCCCCTTCCGAGTTTCCATCTCACTTGTACCAGGTCTGGCTGTCCCAGTGGAGACAGCTTCCTTGCAAAGCAAACAGCAGAATCAATATTTCCTTCACTAGGGGAGGTGTAGGGTCTTCAGACGGCAGGTCAGGCCCTCTCTCCATTCTTGCTGCTTGGGTCCAAAGAGAGGAGCACACAGGCCGCCCACCAGGCCCTTTTCTGCCTCAATTCAGCGATTTGATTACATTCAATTAACAGACATTTATGGAGCACCTTCAACGTGTCAAACCCACTGGGTGTGAGGGCGATAATGATGAATGAGAGGGCCCTGGGCCGGGAGGAGCATGCATGTCGCAGGAGACAGACCCCTGCACGGAGGGTTAGGGTGGGTGCGTAAGTGGGGAGGACAGTTTGAGGCCGGGAGGGCCAGCATCTGAACTTATCCATCCTGGGGCACAGTCAGTGTCCTGACCCCAAGATGGGCTCCACTGTGGGCAGGGTCCAAGTCGGACGCATCCCCGAGGTGCCCAGTGCGGAGCCCCACTGAGGACTGGGCTCTGGCTGGCACCTAGTGGGCCCTCAGCAGACATCTCTGCTGACTGGTCGCCAGGCGTCAGGCTGCCCCCCGCCGGCAGGCACCGAGCATGGTGACTGGTCTCACAGACAGTGTGTGCCTGCCGTGGATGCAGGGGGGAGCCTCTTGGACGGAGGCCTTTCAGGAATTTGGGAGTCAGAGTGCTCCTGCATTTCAGGGGCGTGGAGACACGCGGCATACGTGGTATCATTTTGTTCACAGGTGGGAGTCTGTGTGACCACTAGCAAAGGACAGAGGCCGTGGCTCCTTCTCTCCGAAAAACAGCTCCATGACGACAGCCTCTATCACCAGAGAACCCCAGCAGGACTGGTCACGAATATCACCCAGAGGTACCACTGTCACTGTGTGCAGGAAGAAACCACCTAGACGGGGAACCAGACCTGCCTATGGCAGGAGCATGTGTCTCCAGGGCCCAGGTGGAGAGGCAGGTGTGGGTCGGGAGCACCCCGTGGTGCTCCGGCCTGGCAGCTGGCGGGAGGCGGGTGGTTGAAGCTGGTGAGCGGTGCTGAGACCCCGTGACTCTGCCTCCTTGGTCTGCTCCCCGGTGGGCGGGTGTGCTTTCCCACCCGGCGAAGGCAGAGGCCCGGGCCTCTTGCGGCCTCTTACCAACTCAGCCTCCCTCCCAAGACCCGCTTGGCATCCCGCTCTGTGCCAGGCTAGGAGGAGGGGAGGCCAGAAGGAGGGGCAGGCCCGGCCACTGGGTCCCCACAGAGGGGACAGGACAAGCCGGAAGTGCGTGCTGGAGACCAGGACATCCAGCACCACCTGAGGTCTCTGGGGAGAGTGGCCGGAGGGGGGGGGGCCCAGGTGGGGTTGGAGGACGGGGGAGGGCTGGGATGAGGGGCTTTGCAGAAACAAACCACCACAGAAGGACAGTCTGGAAGACACCAGAAGAATGTTACAACGGCGCCAGCACATGGGCTGTTCCTTCTCTAGTCCCTAAATTTTCGGTCAAGAAAAACGAAACCGCTCTCCCTGCCCTCGTGTCTGGATTCAGAACGAGAAAGACCACTCGGACTTCAGACCCGGGACGCGGAACCGCTTAGCCGGCATGTTTCAGGATAATAAAGGCGACGAGTGGAGAAGCGGCGCTTCCTTCCCCCAAAGCCCCGATTCGAGCTGGAATGTGGGTGACACGTACGTGGAGGAGGACACGGCGCAGTCAGAATTCTGCCAGCAAACATTCTAAAATATTCATGAAACACAGGACCAGGCCTGACTGTTAACACTGCCACTGGTTCCCTCCGTCCGATGGAGTGACAAATGGGTGCCGAGCACTGTCATCTGTTCCTCTGATCTCTCCAGGTCCCACCAGAGAGCGGAGGGGGGCTCGGCGGTGGCCCGGGGAGGCTGCGGAGGAGGGGCCGGAGCCGTGCTCTACCGGTGGCTTACTTTTCCATGTAAGAGGGCGAGAGAACCGCGCATTCCTTTGGACTGTGAGGCAAAATAATAGATTCTCCAAGTCTTACTCCATCACAAGTGATTAGCGGGGGGCCCTGGGATTCCACTACACCACACTGACCTCCTCTGTGAAAGGAGCATTGTTCTATACACAAATCTCAACGCGTGGCACAGGCAAAAAGCAAAATGTCTAAAAAAAGTAATTGGTCTTCGAAAGAAAATAAGGAAAAAAAGAACAAAATGAACTCCTGGCTTCCTTGGTTAAGAGCTTCTTCAGAGCTTCTAGACACGCTGAGCAGGAACCACAGTGCAAAACTGCCGCAATTTAACAGGGCATCTAATTAAAAGGAGTGACATGAAGGGCCTTTTCTTCCTACTCTGGGTTTTGCTTCTTTCTGTGCTGGGTTCAAAAGTCTGACAAGTGGAGGACAAAGAGTTATGTCCCCAAACAATAAAAAGCGGCGTATCGGCTACCGAATTACCGGTTTTTATATCCTTCTGTCCGACAAATGTTGCCGAGGCTTGCTATGTGCTAGCTGCTATGCCAGACGCCGAGGTCACAGAGAGCAGCTAGACGCTGGCAGCGCCCGAGGGGGCAGGAGAGAGTTTAGACCACTGAAATGCGCTCCGGGGTGTGCTAAGGCAGTGCAGCACGCGGCCTCCGGGAGGGGAGGGGCACCCAGGCACAAGGCCCTTCTTCCCCCCACCGTGTCGGCAGGGCGGACATTCTGTGAGGCCATCCTATTATCTTACCCTTACTTAAAAAAAGTAGTGCGTTCAGGGAGCGGGGGGATGGGGAGTGCCTGCCGAATGGGCCTGGGTTTCCTTCTGGGGTGATGCAAATGTTCTGGAGCTGGATAATTATGATGGCTGCAAAACCCCGCGACTGTACTGAATGCTGCTGAATTGTGTGCGCTTGAAAATGGTGAATTTTATGTTGGCGTATATTTGAGCACAATTTTTGAGAAGTAACGTTTTCTGAGGTCGAATTCAATTTAAGCTCTGTTTACAACTTCAAGGGTGACTGGGCAATCCGTGAGATGGGGCAGGGCGGGGTGTGGGCACCCCTAGACAACTTGCATCCTGCACAGTCCTGGCTCCCGGCTGGGCTTTAACATCCGAGACGGGAGGACCCATCAGGCCACATCACAGCCGCCCTCCGAAAGGCCACCGAGAAACTGCTCCCAACAGCATATTCTCCGGAGCTTTGCCAGGTCTAACTGTAATCTCTCTCCTGTGGAGACAGATTGTCAGACTTTTGAACCCTGCACAGAAAGAAGCAAAACCCAGAGTAGGAAGAAAAGGCCCTTCATGTCACTCCTTTTAATTAGATGCCCTGTTAAATTGCAGCAGTTTTGCACTGTGGTTCCTGCTCAGCGTGTCTAGAAGCTCTGAAGAAGCTCTTAACCAAGGAAGCCAAGTAAAGCGTGCCTCAACCTCCTGAGAAGAGTCGGTCAGTGCGTAAAAGTCCCCTTCTGGGAGGGTGGCTGGTGGCCTGGGCACAGCCTCTTTCCTGTCACCCCTCGCTGCCTCCCGACTCCGCCCTCCTGTCTCCAGTTAGGCGTGGTCCCCTCCTCTCGGTGAGGGCATTCACCGAGCCATAGGTCTGGGGAGGCCACCAGGTGTGTGGGTGGTGCGGGGGGTGGGGGGGGAGAAGAGAGGGAGGACGTGGAAATGGAGCTTCCTCAGGTTGGACAGAGACCCCAAACCAGATCCTTCCCTTGGACTTGAACTAACCACCCAGCATTAAACTTGTACCTGAGTCTCCCCTCTTCTTGTGACTGTGCAAATATCTATTTCACCTTTGTGCAGCCGGCAGTCTATCTGTTAACATGCTGGCCAGACCGGAGCCTGGTGGCATGCAACTGCCCCAGAAATAGGTATAATCCTCTCTTCTAAATGTGCTTAATACCACTGATAATCCTGTCACATAAGTCTCCCGGTTAGCAGTGAGCTGCAGCCATTGCCAGAGTCCAAGAATCTTTCAGTAACGGATTCCACCTCCTGGAATCTATCTCCTTTATTATACTGATTTCAGCTGCCATGTTGCTGAGAGCTTGGGAGAAACGTCCTGATCTTTTTTTTTTTTTTTTTTTTTGCAGTACGCGGGCCTCTCACCGCTGTGGCCTCTCCCGTTGCGGAGCACAGGCTCCGGACGCGCAGGCTCAGCGGCCATGGCTCACGGGCCCAGGCCGCTCTGCGGCATATGGGATCCTCCCGGACCGGGGCACGAACCCGTGTCCCCTGCATCGGCAGGCGGACTCTCAACCACTGCGCCACCAGGGAGGCCCGAAACGTCCTGATCTTTAACAGCCCCGTTTTTCGGAGCAGTCTCTGGCAGACGAGGCAAACGGAGCCTATCCATTCATTTGTTTGGCCTTCCTGAGGAACCCTGTCCTCCCTCTGCGCATCTGTGCCCACTGACGGCCATTTCCTACAGTGGGGTCTGGCACCACCGTCTGCATCTTCCACTTAATCTCTTTGTTTGAGGCCAAGTATAACTTTCCACACCAAGTGGTATCACCCTTGACTTCCTCTGTCCCCCACGGTCATCCCCCAGCCTCCGTGCCTCCAGCACTGCCCGTCTGGAATTGCAGTGTCACCAAAGGCTTGGAGGGACGTGATTAGCCGAAATGGTTCAGATGTTCCTCCAAAGAAATTAAACCTGAGTCCGTTAAATCACTTCCCAGACATAAGATACCAGTGTGAACACCCCTGGGCAGAGCCAATGCTTCCCAAACGTAGGTTCTCTACTCCCAGAGTTCCTGCCACCCTAACCTCCAGAGAGCAAAGCTCTGCTTCCGATCCCCGAGGGGTTGAAGAATAAATATCCTTGGAGCAGCAGTGACGCCTGCCCCACTACGGGCTTTAGGCTGCCAGCGACAGCTGGGTTGCAATCTCATTTTATACCCAGATTCACGGGAACAGCTGGAGAAAAGACACAGAACATGCCCGCTAGGCTGATGACCTGAGGATCTCTTGCCTTCTGAAACAGGCCCATAAGCCACAGCTTGCATTTGGGTCTAAGCAGGTAAATGGGTTTGGAGAGGTCTTCTGCCCAAGGAGGTCCCACCTTGGATTACTTGGATTATAGCACCGTCCTGTAGTTGTGTAAAATGATCTGCCAGAAATAACACGGTCCAAGTGCCACCTTTGAAGATGAGGAGTGGCCGAGACCACGGCTCCGGCAAATTCTTCTCCTTTCAATTACAATGAGATAAGGAGGAGCAGAGACGGCAGCAAAGAGAATTTTCTTCTGAACTAAAGTTGGTAACAAGAGGGGAGCGGTTAGCGCTTGGAGCTTTTATTTGACTGGTGTCGTTTTTTGATTTAAAGAATCTCCTTGATGGCTCTCTGAGCTTGATCTTCCAGAGGAATAACCAGCAGAGCCTGTCCATTCCCATTTTCTCACTCCAGCTAAACAAGAGACCCGACGCAGGCTCACATTACATGCAGGCCACAGTGAAAGTCTCGCCCCGCACTCACACATCCGTACCTATTTTGTAGACACCAACACACGTCAATGTGCCCCGTTGCCTGCAGATTCCGAGGGGACACTGCCGTAGGTTGTGAGGGGGAGGAGGGCCCGAGCGGCTCACTTTAACTGCCCTTTGAAAGTTTTCCAAATTGGAGCCCATATGTTACAGGCAGCAGGCGGGTGGTAAGTAGAAAGCTTATCGAAACATTTTTTGACATCGAGGAAAAAGGTGTGATGGTGTTTCATTTCAACTTGGCGGAGAGGAGGTCAGTAGGCCATCCTGCTCCAGGATTAAACTCTGAGCATCAAGGGCAGACTACGCAAAGAACCCAGCCCCCGCTTGGGTGGGCTTTCTTTAAGGAGATCTGGGGAAGAGGGACTTGCATGCAGTGTAGTAGTTTCCTAGGGCGGCCGCAACAAATTACCACAAGCTGAGTGGTTTAAATGACAGAAATGCATTCTTTCTCGGTTCTGGAGGCCGGAAGTCTGAAAGCACGGTTTCGGCAGGCCGCTCTCTTTCTGAAGGCGCTAAGGGAGAAGGCTTTTTCATCTCTTCCAGCTTCTGCTGGCCACGGGCATTCCTTGGGTTGTGGCAGCATCACTCCAGTCTCCGCCTGTCTTCACACGGCCATCCCCTCCGAGTGTCAAAGCTCCCTTTCCTTTCTCTCAAAATGATACTCATTGCTAAATTTAGAGCCCACCCCGATCCAGGATGATCTTGTCTTGAGAACTTGACCTTAACTACATCTATAAAGACTCTGTTTCCAAATAAGCCCACGTTCGGAGGTTCTGGGTGGACGTACAATTTGGGGGGCTACTATTCAACCCACTTCACAGACAGGGCCCTGAAATTAAAGTCCTGTCTTTCTAACTCTGCTTTCTCATTGATTCGAATGTTGTACAGATGAGACGGGTCTTTTTCGGAGGAGGCCTGTTCTTAACAGATAGCTCAAATCCCTGCCTGGCGGGGCTGGGAAATCTCGGAAGGTTCACAAGTGAGCATAGCACAGGTTTGGGGCAGCAAGCCCAGATCCCCCAGCTGTGTTCTCAGATCACAAAACAGATGGCTGACTGGCATCCCGAGAAGCTCCCTGTGGGGCAGGGCCGGCTCAGGCAGCGGTGAAAGCCACTGCCAGTCCCCAGGAAGCCCCCGAGTCACCACCCTGAGATGGAGGCAACATCGGGCCTTCTCGCCCTCCACTCTCCACCACCACTCCTGGCTCAGGGCGGGTGCTTAGAAACGTTAAATAACAGCAATAATAAGAACACATCTGAGTGTGACGCTTTAACAGCCAACCTGTCACTTTCCTATTTTATTCCTGAGATTTTTAAGAACCGCGCCCTTCCTGTGCAAAACATCAGGGTGCGTTTATATTAAAAAATGAAACTAATTAAAATGTTTGAAAACCGTAAACCACACCACCATAAAACAGCAGCAGCCCTATTCTTCCAGTCCAAAAAGAGTTTTCTTCCTCGTTTTGTGGCCGCCCCGGTGAGCAGACTGCAGGAGATGGGAGCCTGGAGGCGGTGGTGCTACTTCTGAGTGAGGACTCTGGTTCCCTGACTCTGGCTGGGCGTCTGAGGGAAGCGAGGCCGGGGCAGCGGCCCGAGGGCTGGACTCGGACAGGAGGGGCTGCGGGACAAGCTACCCTTTAGGTCATCAGAACTCAACCCGCTTAATGAGTGCGCTTGTGTCTTGGGAGGGTTTTTCAAAGGCGAACACCAGTGCTTAAACGCACGGTGATGCTGTTGGCCCCTCAGCGCTGAGCTAGACAGGGGTGGCTGCAGGGGGACGCTGATGGGCTGTCACTGCCTGTGACTGGTGTGTCCTTCACCACAAATGGGATACCCCGACGGGAGGGACACTGCCTTCACAAAAGTCCATACCAAACGGCTGGGCCACAGAACCATCTCAGTAAACAAAGTGGGCACATTTGCTGAATGACTGCAGGAGGGAGAATTCCAGCAATGTCCCGCATGTGGGAAGGCAGACAGGCCGGATGCTGGGGGCCAGGAGAGGACCAAGCACATACACTAAAAGGCCAGAGTTTCACTCAAGCTGCCCCACGAGGCAAGAGGTGTCTGGCTCCCTCTGAAGAACATGGGAGAAACCAGCAAGACGTCAGGGTTTAAATGCTCACACTTTGTATTTTCTCAGATGAGAGTCCATTTCTCTAAAAAAATTAGCCCCCAGGAATTTCTCTGTAAAACTAGACTCGTATTTTCCACACTGTCACTACCACCTCCAGCATTTACTGAGCACTTCCTGTTTGCCCAGTGATGGGCAAGGGTTTTCTTACCTGTAATTTCCCAAATTCATACACAACTCCTGTAAGGTAGTACTGTTGTTGTCCCCATTTTACAGATGAGGAAAATGAGGCTATAGATTGGTTAAGCAACTTACCCATGATATGAGCCCAAGGCTGCCTATCTTTAAGTTTAAGGCTTGTGTTCTTTCCAGTTTGTGTTTTTCCTCACTTGGTCCCACAGGCCCACATGCGTGCCCTGGCCGAGCTCACCTGCATCAGAGTTGGCGCTTGTAGGTGACGCTGGGTTGAAATGTGGGACACGAGGCAGGTGGAGGTGCAGACGTGAGAGACGAGGCTTGGTGAGGTGAGTGGAGGTAGGGTCACCAAGGGCCTTAAGCCACTTTATCTTCAGGGCCAGTTTGGGGTAACTACACTGTTATTTGTTTATTTATTTATGCTGTGCCTCGTGGCTCGCGGGATCTTAGTTCCCCGAACAGGGCCAGGCACGGGCAGTGAAAGCACCGGGTCCTAACCACTGGACTGCCAGGGAATTCCTGGTAATTGCACTTTTTTTTTTTTTTTTTTGCAGTACGCGGGCCTCTCACTGTTGTGGCCTCTCCCGTTGCGGAGCACAGGCTCCGGACGCGCAGGCTCAGCGGCCATGGCTCACGGGCCCAGCCGCTCCGCGGCATTGTGGGATCTTCCCGGACCGGGGCACGAACCCGTGTGCCCTGCATCGGCAGGCAGACTCTCAACCACTGCGCCACCAGGGAAGACCTAATTGCACTTTTAAAAGCAGAGGTGTGACAAGATCAGATGTGCAGTGGTTGCGCGAATGGATGAGAGGGAGTGGGCGGACTGGAGGCAGGTACATGGGCAGGGAGGCTGTCTCTGTTCCCCAGGTGAGATTTGATGTGGCCTGGACTATGGCAGTGGAAGTGGAAACTGAGGGAAATGAGTGGACTTGAGAAACATCTGAAGGTGGGCCTGATGGGCAGTGATTGATGGGGATGGTGAGGAGAGGTGATGGGATGCAGATGGCAGGGGAGAGACACGGTGGCTTACACAGCTGCGTAGGTGGTGGACCAGAGGTAGGAACCAGTTTGAGGCTGAGGAGGTGGGGTTTAATTTTGGGCATTTTATATTTAAGGCTCCTGGCAGATATCTAAGGGCAGACATCCAGGGAAAAGGATTGGGAGTCAGAGGCATGAGCTTTGAAGTAAGAAAGGTCTGAGTTCAAATCCCATTTCTAGCACTTATGAGCAAGTTGCCCAGGCTCTGAAACTCTGTCTCCTCGTGTGTAAGATGGGGATAATGGTGGGCCCACGTGGAGTTGTTGTAAGAACGGAGGCAAAACATGTTAAGCTCTTGGCATGGTGCCTGGACCTCCATAAATGGTTTAAAAAACAAAAGAACAATCACCACCACAACAAAAATGCAACTGTCGCCACAACCACCCACAAACAGAAAGTGGGTTGGAGCCCAGGACCATTCAGGGCACAGGGTTCTGGATTTGAGATCATCAAATGCAGGAGATGATTTTTCATTTCATGGAAGCACAGTAATTGCTTTGTAAAATGCCCTGCTTTGGGACCCCTTGAGTCAGTGAGGAGCTAGTGTATTTCAAAACGCATTGATTTATTTGTAGCTATTGGCTACAATCATGGAGATGCCACATGAAGAACTAGAGGCAGTCATGGCCCTTCTCTGAAATGAGAATATATGACCGTGGAAAGGTGGAAGACGATTTTCAAAAGTGCACAACTATTTTTTTTGTAAAACGAGCGAATTTCCACGACTACACCTTCTTCGAACAATTCAACTTAATAATTCAACACATATTTACTGAGCACATAGCAGGCCAGTGTGAGGTGCTAGCAATGTAAAACCTAAGAAGACAGGATCTTTCGTCTCAAGGACCCGCATTCTAGAGGGAGAGAAACAGAGAAGGGAGGCCACACAATGAAGACCGTGGTCATAATAACAGATCATGCCTACAGGGTGTGTAATAGACACCAGACATTTGCATTACTAATTCAGCTAATCTCCTCCATAACCCAATGAAGTAGATTGTATTATTATCCCTTTTAATAGAAGGGGAAACCAGGCTCTGAGAGGGTAAGTAACTTGCTAAAAATCACACAGCTAGAAAGCAGAAGAGTCGGGATTCGAGCTCAGGCAGTGTGAAACTGGAGTCTGGGCTCCTTATCCCATCACTGTGCTCGCACAGAGGTGTGTCAAGTACTTCTATATCTGGTGCGCTTATACGTCGGGTGTCCCGACTAGGAATGATTAATGTGGTTGGCTAACCAACTGACCATTTCATGCTCCATGTGAAAAACCATCTGGCCCTGACCGCCTCTTTCATTGCACATCCACCTCCTTTCTCTAGTCGCCCCCAGGCACTCCATCCAACAGACATCAAACTTGAAATCCTGAAACAACACCACTAATGATAAAGGGGGGTCGCTCATTTACCAGTGACCAGCTGCTTCAGAACTGCCCACAAACTTAGCAGTGGTCACAGGAGAATTTCTTCAGCCCCCAGAGTCCCTATATGGGGCAGGGTCAGCTATGGAGGGACTTCTGAACAAAGCCAGAGACACGGGATGAATGTCCACCAGCTCCGCCCAGCTCTGCACTTGGGGCAAGTGCTCGGGGCTTCCTCCCCTGCTCTCCTTTCAGATTTTTCTTGGGGGCAGCCACTCCACTGCTCCAAGCCACGTTCTTGGTTTTGATAGCAAATGATCGAACTTGGCATTAGCCAGGAAGCCCCATTTATCCCTCACAGGGCCATGCGGAGACACCAGGGGTGGTACAGCCAGCAGGTGACGGATCTTTCGGGATGGCGGAGCAGGACTGAGAGGCCCACGGGAGACGGGTGCTGCTGGCCAGGGCTCACTCCACCAGGGCTGAAGTGGCCGGTGCTCGACTGGCTGCCTGACCCTGGAGGTATGGGTGTTCAGATCTCTGCCACTAAGACAGCTAGAGGCGGGCATGAGATCGGGTAGGAAGGCTGCTGCTGACTCAGTGATGCCACCAGAGCCCACCTGGGCCCCGGCTGCCAAGCCAGAGTTCCAGGGACTGGAGGAAAGGGACAGAGAATATCTAGACTCTGGAAGATTTTGCTAGAAAAACCGTGTCTAGTGTTGGATGTGGCAGTTACGGATTTCTGCTGGGAGGAAGAGTCTTTTCAGAAGTTTAATTCTCCTTTCGTGGCGCCTTCGGACCAGCCACATGCAGACTTTCCCCATAGCTGTGTGAGCTGTCAGATTAAGGCGGCCCCATCAGCCTGTGGAGGGAACGGCTGGGATCTCAAAAATGGTTAAACCCAAATTCTGAGCACCAGTTTCTTCCTCAGTTATTTACAAGGAACACGATGTGGTGGAATGGAATCTAATTCATAACGCCTCATTAATGCCTTTATAACACAATATTCACAGTATTCCCTTCTAATCTCAGCAGATAACAAGTTGCTACTATCGAATTCCTGTTAATATGAATTATGGGTACAATATATTTTGCCCAATATCCTCTCCTCAGCCTAATATTGTGAGCGAACAAAAAATCACACCCTCAGCATGTTCCTGACTCATGAGGCGATGGCAGCGGGGCGTCTGTCTGCTCGTGGCTGCAGTGGAGGTGCCCATGCAGAGCAGTTGGCGGGCCAGGCCCCAGCACTTGGCCGGGTGCTCGAGGCTCCCCCACTCCTCTGCTCCCTTTCCAGGATCGCACTCACCATCGGAACCGGGCTGTTCCCGCCCCACGACAGGCCTGGTCTCCACATCACGGCAGCATCACGAGGAGGCAGGAAGCTGGACGGCAGTGGGCTTGCAGTGTAAGCCTGAACACTGCCCACCTTGCTGAGTTATATAATGAAGATGATCACGGCGCCCGCCTTGTACAATCGCTGTGGGATGCAGTGGGTTAACGTGGGCGAATACACTTAGAACCCTGGCTGGCCCACAGAGAGCGCTCTATAAACATTAGCGACTCCAAGGACATGTCTAGGGCCCTGGCTGGCCAGCAGTCCTGCGTTGCCTCCTAGGATGGCTTCTGAGTGTACGAGGGAAGGTGCACGCTTGTGCCAGGGAGGTCTGTGTGTCTGGCGTGGAGAGCACCCTCGCTGCCGGCGAGATTTATAACCGCTGCTGAACACAGCACAGCTGAGTCTTCACCTGGAGCCCCAGCTCTTCCAGTGCTGGAGAAAATGACCACAAATACACCCTCCATGGCTCCAGCATCCCCCAGGACCTTCCTTCTCCAGGGCCTGGCCTTTCTGCTGTGGTTGGCAGTCACCTGCTGCAGCTGGGGGCCAGCATCTTCCCAAGGCTGCCGTGTGAGGCAGGACAGGGCTCCTCCATGACACCAGCCCCGACGTCACCCAGGCCGCCCTCCCGCCCTTTCCTCAGGGGTTCTTCCCTACATTTTAATCAAGCCCATGTCGGTCTGTTTTGAGTGCCATCATTTGATTGGTCTCCATTCTAGCCACCATGATTGGCAACTCCCATTTCTCTTAATAAGGGAAGTTCCATGATGAGTCAGCTCTGCCTGGATTTACACAGGTACTTCCTCTCTCTCTTTTGACCGCGGGGCATTTATTTATTTTTACTTTTTTTCACTGTGGTCCAATACATATGACATAAAATTGGCCATTTTTGCCATTTTTAAGTATACAATTCAGTGGCATTCATGACATTCAAAATGCTGTGCAACCGTCACCACTAATCCAATACTTTCTCGTGACCCCAGACAGAAACTGTACCCATTAAAGAATAACTCTCCATCCTCCACTCAGCCCCTGGTAACTTCCAATCTACTTTCTGTCTCTGTGAATTAGAGCATTTATGTTTATAAAGCACTCTTGCTTTGCTATTTCATGTGGACCTCACAACAGTCCAGTGAAGTGGACCCTGTTGTGTCCAGATTATAGGTAAGGAAGCTGAGTCTTGGAGAGCTTAAGAGTCCGGTATTGAATGCCATCTCCTGACCCCAGCCTGGGGCTTTTCCCCCCATTCCCGGGAGAAATGCCTCCCAGAAAGAGGACGGTAACAAACAGTGACCTCTTCCTGCTTCTTTCTGTTCCCCAAAGCAGTGCTGAGCTTACAGGGGAGGCAGCCACAAGTCATGGCTGCTTCAATCCTGCCTGATATTAAGGGTCAGCCCATGATTCTGTGGCATCTCCAGTGCTTAGCCTAGGTTTAAATCCAGGGGAACGCCTGAGGCACCCACAAGACAGAGAGCCCCCTTGAGTGTAGGTATTGCTCCAAGCCCATCCAGCAATACCTGAGGGCAGTTGTGATGATCTAGACTGGCCTTCTGGGATGGAACAAACCAAAGCAGTCTGAACGTAGCCACAAACGTGGACACCAGCCATGCACTGTGTTGTGGACCAAAACAAGAAACCCTGAGAAAGAGAGAGAAGTTGTGGCCTTGTGGCTCAGTGGTCCCCAAGATCCTGCATCTGAGCAGTGTCTACACCTCCCACATGGCCTGGCTGTTAAGGGAAGGAGGTCGGGCCGTCACATCTGGGAGGTGTGGGGCAGGACGATGGAATCCTACATTCGCTTTGGGCCTGATATCTGCAGTTGTTTCAAACGCTGATGAGCTCAGCTGCTTCAGTGGGGAGCCCGTACTATCTCTTTAAAAGATGCCGCTAACACCTGGGGAAGATGTTAATGGGAAGATGTTCAGCCAGTTGCTCGTTCAACAGATTTCACTGAGGACTGTCTGGGTGGGGCCTGTCCAAGCTAGATGCCTGGACTCTGGAGCTGGACTGCCCAGGGGTGAGTCCCAGCCCTGCTGAGTGATTGTGGGTAAGTCACCTGGTCTTTTTCATTCTAAGCAGTGGTTGTCATAACGACCTCAGAGGGCTGTGATGAGGATTTAAAAAGTTAATGTTGAGCAGTGTCTGGAACAAAGTAATGACTACACAAGTGCCTTAAATGAAATAAACAAATGTGAAGGGTGCAGAGAATTACAGGCAAATGGGAGAAAAATCCCAAGGAGGTACTAATAGCTGAGAGATGATGTTGTGATCCCATGACTCCAGATGCTTTGGGAGAGATGGGAAGAGGCGCAGGACCTAGGGCAAAGGCCTCGATGTGGAAAATCTGTGCTGCCAGTGTAGCTTTGTTAGCTGCACACAGGTCCCGAGAGTGAGCCCATGAGGGCTTCAGTCTGGCTCACATGCAGGCCCCAACTTCATCCTCATCATAGGCACCCACAGAAATTACTCTTTTTTGAAGACTCATCGACCACATAGATAAGGCGTAGGTAAAGATGACGTCAAAGGCATTCATCCTCCCTACCCCAACAGTAGGTGCTAAATAAATGAATAAATATCCATATGCATAAATTTATTCATTCTGTCCTCAAACACTTACTGAGAAACTTTATATGCTTGGTATCACATGTGCCTTATTCCTATGGAGTTCACAGCCTAGAAGGAGATATATTAATAAATGGATAAGTACCATATGTTATAGTTATTTACAGGGACATAAAGAAATGTGTCATGGGAGAGAAAGAAATAATAGCATTTTTTTTCACCACAGAGGTGTTAACATTTAGGGTGTTGGTTGTAGGATGAGCAGGAATATTTCTGGGCAGGCAAGAGAGGGAATGAAAATTCTGGTAAGAGGCAGTGGCAAGTGCAGAGGCCCTGGGGTATGAGAGCACCTCTCATGTTTGGCGATTGTGGCTGAAGTGGGTGATGGGGGTGAAGCTCTCAAATGACCCATGGCTCAGGCACTCCAGGGTGTTGGTGGATTTCCCTTGGACAGAAACCTGGTCCCGTGAAGTGTGAGGGTCATAAGCTACGCCAATGGGGTTGGCATTCAGGGAAGCAATAGAGAACAGAATCCTGGTACACAGCAGTGAGCTGAAATAAACGAATAATAGGTACAGGGTACTCACAAAGGCTGCTGCAGCCATTTTTAGCAAGTCAGTGTGCCGGGTGATGTCCGGGAGATGGAAGAAGGCATCCAGCTTGGGAGCTGTCTGTGCAGTGGAGGCAGTTTTAAAAATCATTTTTTTTATACAACCAGTAAATGCATTATCTCAGGTAACAGAAGCCCAGAGGAAGGTAGGGATGCAGCACAGGGCTCTAGTTCCATATTTCTGGAATCCTCTTGTTTTTTCTATTCCTTGTGTGTTGGCTTCATCCTGAGGCTTGTAGCATGATGATTATAGCAGTTCAAGGCATCAAGTCCAGACACGACAGCGTCCAGAGGAAGGATTTCTTCTTTCTTGTGACGCTTCCTTAGAAGCAAGAAAACCTTTCCCAAAGCCCCCAGACAGGATTATCCTCATGTTGCACTGGCCAGAATTGGGGACCCTTCCTAAACCAATGATGCGGAAGGGGAAGGGGATTACCATGTCTGGTTTTTTTTTTTTTTTTTTTAACATCTTTATTGGAGTATAATTGCTTTACAATGGTGTGTTAGTTTCTGCTTTATAACAGTGAGTCAGCTATACATATGCATACATATATCCCCATATCTCCTCCGTCTTGCGTCTCCCTCCCACCCTCCTTATCCCACCCCTCTAGGTGGTCACAAAGCACCAAGCTGATCTCCCTGTGCTATGTGGCTGCTTCTCACTAGCTATCTATTTTACATTTGGTAGTGTATATATGTCCATGCCACTCTCTCACTTCGTCCCAGCTTACCCTTCCCCCTCCCTGTGTCCTCAAGTCCATTCTCTACATCTCCACGCCTGGTTTTGAATCATCATAATCCCAGTGGGTACTAGGGTTCACTTCCCCAAAGCATGGGAGGTGATGGACACCTGAACAGAACTGAGACTGGGTAGACAGCCAGCAACGCCCAGGACAGACCTCGAAGGTTGTTTTGTCAAGCCTGGAGTGGTTCTCCAGCTTCTGCACGCCCCCAGTGAGGGCTACCTGACTCACTTGCAGGCTTGGCCATTCTACCTCCCTACTCCTACCTCCTATCCCCTAGCCTGATGGCTTTACGGACACTTCTCACCTGGTGAAGGAATTCTTTAAGGAGTAGGTCAAGAGTCTGGATCATATTCAATGCCAGAGTCTGGGGCTGAGTTGAGCAGGGCAAGAAGCACTGTACTTGCTGGCAGCCCAGGGAGGGGCCATGGGGAAACCCTTGTGGCCTTCCGGGAGCAAGAGAGGACAGCAAGCTTGATTGAGCTGTCTGGGCCTCCGGAGCAGGTCTGGCAAGAAAAGGCTCATGTGGTGACAGAAGAGTGTTTTTCTTAAGGGACCATGGCAGGCATCAGCCAGCAGTTTAAGTCAAGAGAGGGACGTGCTGAATACTGGCCTTCTGTGATTGGAGTGGGCACCTTGCTTCTCTCCCAGCTCCCAGGACTCCTGTCATGGCTCCAGAGGGTACAAAGTATTCACCCATCTTCTCCATGAAGCATCAGGAGAGGGGAGACTGGGAAGGCAGGACCCCTACCCTGATCAAAAGGAAAGGCATGTGGAAGGCGTCTCTGAATGCATACTGATGCTCTGCTGAGTTCTCACGGCTCTTTACTTGCCAGAGGAAAATGAGGTTTCCTGCCTACGGGTTCTAAAGATGCAGATTCCCGATGCAAATGAATACGCCTGGACCAGTGGACACGGCAGCAGAGCTGCACAGAGAGTTCTCCTAAGCCTTCATTTTAGGGCAGTGAATGTGGTGTTGAAACATTGATAATCTGCTACTTTCCAACAGTGTACCTCTGCAGGGACTCCACCATGACTCTTCTCAGTGGCATGACATTTTGGGAGGACTAAAGCCAGTGTGGCCGCCTGTGTCATGACAGTGAATAAAATAGGGATAGAGTCTGTCTGGGTTTGGAGGAAATTCTCGCTGAAACGAAACTAAATCTGTAGATGCTGATGGCAAACAAATGATACCGAGGGGCGAGGGGCATTCAACTCTCCTTTTTATGTTTGTTTCCCTGAGTTATTTTTAGTATTACAGACAGTTTCCAGTTAAAAATGGGTTGGGTTCTGAAAGTTCATTTGTAATTTGGCTGTTTAGATTTTGGAACATACTTTCCCTATAAAAAAACAATGTTATAAATGGTGATGAGATTCCCAGGCTAGTTCTCCAAAGCCTATTTAACCCATAATGTAGCTGAAATACTGTCCTTCTGCAATGAAAAAAAAATTGTTTGATTGCAACATGAGTAATTAAATGAAACAGGGAAAACCATTAAAACTGAATAAGAAGTAGATTTATGTTCATCTTGAATGATGCTGTTTGCAGAAAACCTAATTTAATTTAAGAAGAGGCCTTTCCAAGGGCTTTTTGGGGAATGGCACAGGATTTATCCTCTTAAGGAGAAAGAGCCAGGACTCTGTCTGATCTGCAGCTACTGAATATGTGCATCCTATAACTGGCTCCCTTTCTTGATTTCAGGCTCATCAGGAAGTCTTCCCGTCTAAATTTCTTTTCTTGTGTGGACTCTCACAGGGAGAGAGTCACTGAGCAAAGTCCATGAAAGTGGTCTCCTTGGGTTGGATTTTTGATTCTGAATCAGTAGGTTAGCATCTGTCCTTGTGAATGTCCCGGGAACAGCAGTGTCCCAGTCCCACCAACTCTGGGGCAGTGACAGGATCAAGTGTTGGAGCCTTTAGGACTAAGGTCCAAGTCCGGGCTAGTACCCTACAAGGTTCCCTGGGGGCCAGCTGCACTGCCTTCTCCCTGGCAGCACAATCCTCGCCAGGTGTCTCCTTTCAGACCTCCCTGGGCAGCTCTGGGTGTGGATGGCATGTGTGTCACCCAGGTGTGTGTAAGTCACAACTGTCCCCTGTTGATTCTGTCTACCAGGCCATGTAGATTGATTGACTGATTGATCAGATTGATCCTATTCCTTCTGTTTGCGGCATGCGAGCCTTGGCCGGAAGCTAGAGGGTGAATAACTGTTTAAACAAGTGTGCTGGCAACACTGGGGGGCATATGGCAAAAATGACCACAAGTGCTTCCCATCCTTGCATGTCTGCCCCTTCGCAACGTGGTGTGGCACCTTCTAGCCAGAGGCAGGGTTTTTTGTTTTGCCCACTTCTTGAATCTGGCTTGGGCATGTGACTGCTTTGGCCAATAGGATTTTAGCAAATGTGCCTCAAGCAGAGGCTAGAAAGGCACCTGTGCACCAAGCCTTGCCCGCTTGCTGCTCCCGGAGGCCTGAGACCCTCATGCGAACACGCCTGCGACAGCTGTGTGGAGGATGACAGGCCACACAAAGAACGGAGACATCTTGGCTGACGGTCCACTAAGCACAGATGTGTGAGTGAGGCCATCCTAGATCATCCACCAGCCACTAGCCACCGTTCAGCTGACCACAGACAAAGGAGAGAGCCCAGCAGGGATCAGCCCAGCCCAGAACTGGCAACCAGCCCACAGAACTGGGATGGTTTTAAGCCACTAAATTTGGGGGTGCTTGTTATGCAGCAAAAGCTAACTTATATACCCTACTGGCTCCAATCAAGCACATCTTTTCACAACCTTCCTTTGGAATTCACAGCTACCTTTCATCCAGACTATGGCTCATCCCTTACAAACATGGGAATTTATATAACCTTCTCCCCTCTTTTTGCCCCCTGAATCAGAAACCTAAGAATTCAAGCCACTCAGGTTTACCCTCCCCAAACTGTAGGCTTTGACATGGATGCTTGGTCAATCATGACATTTTTCAATTTTGCATATACTTGGTGACCAATGGATAGGCTTTAAGTCAATGAGATACAACCCAAACTGTGGCTGCCACTTAAAGTGTAGGTCAAACCCATTAGCTGGGGCTTCCCTGCTGGCGCAGTGGTTGAGAGTCCGCCTGCCGATGCAGGGGACACGGGTTCGTGCCCCGGTCCAGGAAGATCCCATATGCTGCGGAGCGGCTAGGCCCGTGAGCCGTGGCCGCTGAGCCTGCGCGTCCGGAGCCTGTGCTCCGCAACTGGAGAGGCTGCAACAGTGAGAGGCCCGCGTACGTGAAAAAACAAACAAAAACAACCCATTCGCTGGGTACGAACATGCACAAGTTGTCTTACGATGCATTATCAGTGCCTGATAATGTATCACAAGGGAGACCACAAGTTCTCATTCATGGGGCAAGAAAGAGCCTTCTAGAGAGAAGCACGCACAGTCTGGAAATGCGCTACAAAAGGGGCTTCAGTGATTTTCCCAACTGAGCCCACTCAGTAGCCTTTGGTTTTCAATGTGAATACAAGAGGAAAGAGAGGTCTGCTTCTCACTTTGTGCAAAAGCCGCCTTTATCCATTCTTGGACCCCCCGGAATCACAGGAGAGGGGGGGACCCCGCTGCATGGGGCCTTGTGGTCATTCACATGATTCTCCATAGAAACCCCAGATCATCTCCCCCAAGAGGAACAATTCTCCAAAGAATTTAGGGTGCACGAGGAAGACGTTGTCTCCAGGGTCATTGCTATGATGACAGACATTCCCCTCGAAAGGCCCAAATGCCCATAAATGTCAAAAATCTGGGTGTTTGGTGCTCTGAGGATGGAGCCTGCAGATTCCATGGCCCCTTTCGGTTTTCCCTGGGCCTGTGACATGGGCTAAGTTTCTCTCTTCCCGGCCCAGATTTATTTTCAAGGGCTTAGCTTCAGGGAACGATGGGAATGTTTCAGCTCCCATCAGGCAATGAATGCTCCTGACCACAAGGAGAAAAAGCCCCCAATACATTTCACAGACATCGGCGAGGATTCTGCAAAGTCCATTCTTTTGAGAACAAAATTGCATTTTATGAAGCCATCCCTTTTCTGTTTCATCTGTCAAGCAGGTTTGCTGAGAATAATTTAAATTTCATGCAGCAGCAATTGCAGGGCAGTGGTGCTTCCTTTCCATCCCATAAACAGGCCTGGCTGCCGAGTCTCATCTCTGCTTCTCAGCAGCACCCTCCCCATGAAGCCATGACCGCCTGGAGCCCAGAGTGCCAGGGTCAGGAGTGGGGGTGGGAATATCCAATGAGCTTCCCTTTAGCCTACTGGCTCCACCCAACAGGCGGACTGGTCTCCCCCAAATGTATGGATATTTGGTCGGACCCAGTGTCTGATTTACCTTTTTAAAATTAACTTTTATTGAGTGTTTAACAAGTGAGGTACTGTTCTATGCTTTTCTACACATATTAATTTAACCAATCCTCACAACATTTCCATGAGAAACATACTATTATCATTCCCATCTTATAGACAAAGAAACAGGCTTAGAGACTTACTCAGCTCCTACGTGGCAGAGGTAAGATTCAAACACAGTTCTGTTTGACTCAAGGGCTTGAAGCTCTCACCAGCTGTGCCGTGTTGAATTGACATAATCTTTGGCCTAAATTTTTCTGCGTAAAACACAAGATGTATATATATATATACCCATTTTCTTGCCGAAATTCAGTGTTTGCTGCCAGCTAGGTGGATGAGAGGATGGGAAAAGTCACTATAACAGTGCTGCAGTATTGGTTACCACGCTGAATGCACTATACCAGGCAGCCTGGTGGGGGGGAAGGAGCCAGTCCAGCCTGGCTCTTTCTCACTCCCTGGGTGGCCTCTGCAAGTCTTTCTTTCTCCAGGTCTCACCCTTCTTTTTTTAAATATTAGGTTCTGTTTTTTTTCTTTTTTAAAAATAATAAATTAATTAATTATATTTTTGGCTGCGTTGGGTCTTCGTTGTTGCACGGGCTTTCTCTAGTTGCGGCGAGCGTGGGCTACTCTTCGTTGCGGTGCGCGGGCTTCTCATGGTGGTGGCTTCTCTCGTTGCGGAGCACGGGCTCTAGGCACGTGGGTTTCAGTAGTTGTGGCACGTGGGCTCAGGAGCTGTGGCTCGCGGGCTCTAGAGCGCAGGCTCAGTAGTTGTGGCACACGGGCTTAGTTGCCCCGCAGCACGTGGGAATCTTCCCGGACCAGGGCTCAAACCCGTGTCCCCTGCCTTGGCAGGCAGATTCTTAACCACTGCACCACCAGGGAAGTCCCAAGTCTCACTCTTCTGATCTATAGAATAGAGGGGCTGTGTGGCACGGTTATTCTACTCCTCCTGGGCTCTGGGAATTTGTGTCCTAGAGGATCAAGAGCTGATCTAGGCCCCAGGGAAGCAGTTTATTGGTCTGAGCAATGACAGAGTGTGTGGTGTGTGTGTGTGTGTGTGTGTGTGTGTGTGTGTGTGTGTGCATCTGGCCAGGCCCTCCTCATGCCTCAGTGGCCCAGGAGTCTGTGCTCGTCCAATTGGCCTTTTGGCCTTTCATCTAAAACATGCAAGAAATCCTCAGGGCCCGGAAAAAGGAAGAAGCCAAAAGATCAACTCAGGCCTGAAGGCAGCAGTGACAGAAAGACTTGTCATCACTTGCCTAACTAGCTGCTGGGAGCATAGCCAGCCCCCCGCCCTGGAGACGCCCGCAACTAGCTGCTGGGAGCATAGCCAGCCCCCCGCCCTGGAGACGCCCGCAGCCCCCAGAGCATGTGACACTCAGCCTGCTCCACGCCCAGCCCACTGGGGATGCTAAGGCCTGACAGTGTTGACACTTGTTACCTTGTTGCGGACCTTTCCCTGAGTCCTCAGGGGTGGCTCGGGCTCACATGGGGCACTAGACTCTTCAGTGAGGAAGCCAGGCCAGTACATTCAAGCAGCCTTTACTAGACGCGGGGCAGCAGGAACACACAAAAGGAAGAGGAACACACAGCCCTGCTCCTGGCTTCCAGGCAGCTTGCTGTCTCCCCAAGTCTTCCACCAGAGGGGGGCCTTGACCCTGTGTAGATACTGGGCTTTCTTGGAGGAAAGGGCCCAAGGCTGACAAAGGCTTTAACACACCTCCCCTCCGTCATCTATCACCAGGTGGTGCTGACTCAGTTTCAGTTTGAGGCCCGCTAGATGCCCTCTTCCCTCCAGCCCATCTTGCTGTCGTGTCACCTTGGTCATGTCACGAGGTCAGCTTGAGGCCTAACCACTCACAAACCCAATTCCTCTCCCCGCCTGCTTGGGGCCTAGCTCCTGTTTCTTATCTGAAGACTTACCTTTTCCTCTTGGTGAGGCCAGCAATGATCACCTTTCCTTACAGGGGCATGGCCTTGTCCCATAGGCCTCCTCTGGGTGACTGTGACAATGGTGACGACGATAGCACCTTATAGGACTGTTTGCCGGGCTTGGCTCTGTTCTGAGCACTTTACACGAGTTTTAACTCACACAATCCTCACAACAGCTCTGACGGCAGGTACTACCACCTACTCCCGTGTTACAGAAGTGAGGCCCAGAGAGGTTCGGTAAGTCATCCAGGGTCACTCAGCAAGCACGAGATAGAATAGAATTCAAATCTAGGCCGTCTGGCTCCAAAGTCTGTCTTTATCCACTCCATGAAGCTGCCTCTGTCCACAACCTCAATGGGAGAGACATTCTCAAGTCATTTGTCCGGGCCACAGATTCATTATATTCTGGCCCGTGAGCTCCCTGAGGGCAAGAGCCTGCCCTGGGCTGCTCAAAAGACGCAACTTGTTGACCAGGGAAACCGCAGATACCTCTGTGTGGCCTGCCTGTCGCTTGATGCGGTCCTCGTGTAGGGTTAGACAAATAGGCTGGGGACAGGCGTCTGGGGGGTCGGCAGCTAGGCCAGAAGGGAAGAAAGGCACCAGGGCCCAAGTTCAACCACAGCGCCCTGGACGGAAGACACTGCTGCCTGCTGTCCTCCCTGCCTCCACACACCCAGCCCTCCTGAGCATCCCGAAGAATCCAAGGCGCAAGCAGCACCTCTGCTTGACGGGACAAGGCCCTGCAGGTGTGAAACTGGGCTGGAGGTGGCTTTGGGGGCAGGTGTGCTGAGGAGCTGGCTGTCCTCACAGGCATGAACTTTCAGCCCCTGTCCCCTCCCAGCCGCTCAGCTCAGTCCTTGCCCAGCTGTTGTTTTCTGTCTGACGCTGGGTTCCTTTCCTCCCATGTGCTGTGGTTTGGAGCCCAGCCAGTTAGAGCTGCTTGGGAGCAAAGCAGGAGCTGCGCGGGCAGGGCGGGCCCTCGCCGAGAGGCCTTGCCACTTCCCTCGCCTGGCGGGCCCCAAAGCCCTGAGGCACAGCCTGACACCGTCCCTAAAAAGGCCTGCATCCTTGAGAGGGCAGAAACCATCAAGTGGGCTCCCAGGTCCATCTCCTCTCTCTCCACCTGGAGCCCCCAGCAGTCAGCTCCAGAGGCTGCCATCCTCCAGATGGCCAACAGCTGGCCTAGCTGAGCGGCTGCCGGATGTGGCCGGCGGGGCAGCCGTCTGGGTCCGCTGGGCAGCGGTCAACGCCTCGGAGAAGTGCTGGGGGCTGGCGCCTGGGAAGGAGTGTGTTTGGCTGGTCTGGGGGTATCATGCCCAAATCACCCTCCATCTCCTCTCCCCTTCCCTCCCCACCTCAGTGGGGCGGCGTATTCATAACAGGAAAATAAAATCAATAAGGCACTGCAGAAGATGTCAGTGCACTCCGAGCTGGCCTCCAATAGCTCCATTGTCTCGGGTCTCCGCCGGCAGCACTCGCAGTTATTAATGGGAAGCGGGGCTGAAAGGGAGTTTTGAAAATCACCGAGACAAAGGCGCGGCACACCTGGAGCACGACTTTCCAATACCACGGCCGCCTCACAATGGCTGGGGCCGGGGCTCCCCGACCTTTAACTTCTCCCGCAACTTTTATGAAAGCAGAAAAGAAAAGACTAGACACACACACACACACACACACACACACACACACACACACACACACACACACACACATGCGCGCGCGCACACTGGCCCTGAGATGCTGAGATTCCCCCCTAGGAGGCGGCTCTGAATGGCTGGCGGAGGCAAAGGGGCCTGCAGAGCCCCTGCTGGCCCAGAAGACAGGACGGCAATGAAAGGGCCTCCTGCCACCGGCCTGGGTCCCCCTGTCCCTTCAGGGGCTCTGAGCGGTGTGAGGGGGCCCAGCTCGTCCGGAAGCTAAGCAGGAGCCTGGGTGACATTTTCATTTTGATATCGCGGTTGGTAAAACAAACTGCTTTCTGCTGTCGTTCCCCAGGCTTAGCCGCCTCCAGAAGAGGGGGAATGACCTGGAACTAACACCCCCGAGGCCTGGGTCCCCGAGGAGGGCCCACCTTGGACCTGCTCCGGAGACTCGGTGTGCCTCCATACTCAACTGCAAGGCGGTGACAAAAGTACTGATGTCATGGGGTTGTCCGAGGCTTGGAGGAGACAGTGATGTGAGTGTTCCCAGTACTAATACTGGTGAATAAGTAGCAGATTTATGACCATTTAGGACTGACTGCTGCTCAGGATCTTCTTCCAAACCCAAGTAACCGGTGCCCCAGGGGGCTTGCCTGGCTTACAGGCGCCTAGTTAGGAAACCCGTATTGCCAACCGGGAGTTTCATGGTCATTTCACTGGCTAAGCACCCTTCATCAACATGGCAGAGGACGACGCGGGGCCTCAGCCACCTGCTCGTCTTCCCATGTTAGTCAGAGAGAGAGGCTTCATGGAAAATAAAACCACGCGCACTTTAACTTAAACAGGTGCCCGGCGCAGCTCCAGGGCTGCCCATGCTCTGGAGAAGGCAGCGTCCAGGGAACGGGCTGCGGGGGAAGCAGGCCCCTCTGCCCGGCTGCTGCTCACAGCGGACGCCAGGCAGGTCTTACCTTGGTGGTGACGGCAGAGGCAGAGCTGGCCACGAGGCTGGGGATGGCCTCGCTGCTGCCGGTGGTGCAGGGCGCGGGGGCCGTGGCGGGTGTGGGCAGCCGGGAGGGCACCCCGGGTAGTGGCAGGAGGCCGGGCCGGGCGCTGAGGCTGCTGGCTGTGCCGCCCCCCGCCCCGGTGGTGGCACTGCAGATGCTGGTGGTCCCATGCGTCCCGTTGGCACTCCACTCGCGGCGGTCCCAGCCCACCCGGTAATCTCTTTCGAAGCGGCTGTGGTGCCGGGACATCTCGGTGGGCCGCGGCTGCTCCTTAAGTGGAAACAGAGGCCGGACCTGCTGGCACAGAGTGGAGAGGAGGGCGATTTAGACCAACGGCAGCCCTGCCAGGACCCGAGGAGGACAGCACTGGCTTTCAGCATCCATTAAGCGCCTTCTCTATGCTCAGAGAAAGGGCTCTCGAACGTTAGCTCATTTCATATTCACCGCAGCCCACAAAGCATGGATCATTAGCCCCATCACAGACGAGGAATAAATGACACGTCCGGGATCACGTGGCAAAAGTACAGTCAATGAGCTTTGAACCCAGGCGCAGTTTAAAGTAATCCTTTCTGGTCGGAGCATCACGTTGCCCTGCACGATGCAGATGTGCGCCTGCTAATTATGACTTGGGATTTCATCCCTCCGTCCCCACTGTGAAAACAAGACCCTGTGGACCCCCCAGGCTGCGTTTTCCTCAACCCTGTGATGGGGTGAGAGCGGCCACGTCTGTAGACTCACTCTGTGGTGAACAAGGCCCTTGACATAGATCTCATTTGATCCTTGGAGTGGCCTGTGACGTGGCAGGGTCGTCCCCACGTTACGGACCAGGGAGTTCATTCAGAATAAGTGATTCCCTCGAGGTCAGAAAACTAGAAGGTGAGAAGGTGGCCAGGATCTCCAGCCTCCAGACCGCGGCTCAGCATACGACTCAAGTCTGAGAAGGTGTTAAGCCTCCGGGATTTGAGAGTTTTCTTTCATAACCTACAAATCCCTTGCTGGCATCAGAGCCCCCCGTGCTCCCTGGCCTCTGTCAACCAGACGATCTCCCACACAACTTTCCTGAATATCCGAACATAAGGCCCTCGGTGTTGTCATGGAGACCTAGACACACCAGATACTCCAAGGGCCTCCTGCATCGTCGGGGATCGTATTTTGCTCAGCACGATGGTGACTTGCCTGGCTCCCTGCCAGCCACCCTCAGTCAGGAAGGATGTAAAGATATAGGAGACGCTGTCTCAGTCAGAGGGGCCTCAGCAAGGCAGAAGCAGAGGCAGATGGGAGAACATAGGCAGTGCCGGGGCACCGATGAGGGTGAGTGTGGGGCCTGCCTGCACATCACATCCCCAGCCCTGCCCCGGCCCAGGCACAAGGGATGTGGTCATCTGTGACTCTTTTCCATTCTCCACCCACTTCCTGTCTGGGGTGTGAGCTCCTGGAGGTCAGGGACAGCTCCTGGATCACTTTCCTATTGCACCAGTCCAGCCTAGCCTGGGGACTCCGGAATTGTTGGCTAGTAAACTGACCAGTTTATTTTTAAAACTTCTGTTAAGTCTGATCCTAGTCTGGTCTTGGTACATCCAGAACTAGTGGCCAACTTCTAGCGCCACAGAGCCAGAGCCAGGCTCAGCCCAACCTGGGTTGTGGCTGGCGGGGCCCTGGCAGCCACTGTCCCTTCCCTCAGCACTGTCCCCTCTTGCTGGGCACATGACCCCGAGGCCTGGGTTCAGCCTGCAGGCCTACCTGACGCAGAGCTGACCGTAACCGCTTACGTTGGATGGTGGGTTCACTGTTTATTTCATCACTATGCTTCACGGCTTACACAATGCCACAAAAATTGTTTTTTCATCTGTTCCATATTAATATCATAAAAATAAAAATAAATATCCCTTTGATCACCCGCACAAATTTTCCGAGCCAGGTTCTCGGGAGAGATGTCTACACTTGGCTCTGGTCACCTTCCCTCCTCCAGGTCACACTGCAACCTGCTCCCATGTGGCTCTCGCTCTGGCCACTCCTTGGGGGGTTGTTCTCATCGAGGTCAAGAAGGACCTGCTCGTTCCATTCAATGGGACATTGATGGCCGTGTCTTCCTTGAACCCCCCCCTCCACTTGGCGTGGTAGATGTCCTTCTGGAAAGCTCCTCTCTGTGGTTTCTGTGACGTCGTGCTCTGTCACTTTTTCTCCTTCCTCTGCTACTCCTTCTCTGTCTGCATTGCAGGCTCCTCTTTCTCAGCGCTTCCTGGAGGGCCCCTGCTTCCTCCCCTTTGCTCACCCTACACGCTCTCCCGCTCTCCCTGGACGACCTCATTCAGCTCTCACCTCTTTACTGACGACTCCCAAGGCCACGTTTCCAGCTCCCTCCCTCTCCTTGCACCATGCCCACTATCCTACTGCCTGAAGGTACCTAAGACTTGTAGTCCCTAAATAAACTCATTGTTCTTTGCCCAAACACGCATTCTCAGGAATTCCCTCTCTCTGAGAAAGCCGCATGTCCCCATGTCCATCCCATATTTCACAGTGGGGCCTTTGCGTCTGTTGCTCTGGTTGTTTTTCAGATCTGCCCCCCTCCATCTGCACATCCATCCCAAATCGTGTCTCCCACATCGATTATCCCAATCGGTCCTCTGCCCCAAGCTTCACCCTTCTTGTCCATCCTCCACCAACTGCCCTTATGGCTTTTTTTTTTTTTTAACATCTTTATTGGAGTATAATTGCTTTACAATGGTGTGTTAGTTTCTGCTGTATAACAAAGTGAATTAGTTATACATATACATATGTCCCCATATCTCTTGCGTCTCCCTCCCTATCCCACCCCTCTAGGTGGTCACAAAGCACCGAGCTGATCTCCCTGTGCTATGCAGCTGCTTCCCACTAGCTATCTGTTTTACGTTTGGTAGTGTATATATGTCCATGCCACTCTCTCACTTTGTCCCAGCTTCCCCTTGCCCTTATGGCTTTTTAAAGCACAGGTCTGGTCACCATCCTCTCCTCTCCTGCTTTAAACCCTATCCTTCAGAATACAATCCAGACTCCTCGGGGTGGCCCAGAGGACACTTGAGCATCTGGGATGGCTCAGTTTTCTAGCATCACTGTCCACTCTTCCCACCCCAGAGACGATGCCCGGCCATTCCAAATGCTGCACAATTTCTGAGGGCGTCACACCCTCTCTCACCTCGGGGACAAGTCCCCCCGGCTCCTCTGCCAGAACTGGCTTCCCCCTCCCCCTGGCTAAGTTGTGTGTGTCAGTTATGACACGACTCAGGCACTGACTCTTCTCAGAGGTTGCACTGACCCTCACCCCCACCCCAGGTCTGTCCCCCTGAACGTCTGTACCCACCATCATCCCAGCATCCGTGGATGGCTGTCGTACGTTTACTCCCTTGAGAGTAAACTCCAGGCTTATTGTCTCTGTAATCTTAGCACCTAGCAGACTCTGGCATAGAAGGGTGTTCACGTAATGTTTGCTGAATGAACAAACACATGTTATTCCTTCTTAATTGCTCAATGTTTCAGGAAGGGAGAAATACATTTGTGTAAAGGGAGAACCTCAGACACAAACACCTTGAGTCTTCCAGCTGGAAATTCTGTGTAGGCACTGGAGTTAGCAAATGTCCTGCCTTTTTAGGCAATCAGAACTGAAGTCTCTAAAGACAGCTCTGAAAGGAGAATCGACGTGTCCAGGGTCAGCTGGACCGCAGAGCTTAGACTCTGGTCTCCTGAGACTCACCTGCCTAGGCAGGGCTCTGGTTAATTACCAGCCCCCCGGGGGCGACTGCTTCCCTAGGCTGGATCCTAAGTGGGGCCGAGATGATGCTCAGAGTTCAAAGCACTGTGTCCTCTTTCTGCTCACCCAGAAGACCCGTCCAGCCTCCCCTGTAGTTAGGTTGCGATCATGCATCTGAATTCAGGCAGACAGAATAAGTGGGGAGGGGCCCTTTATAAACATCCTGTATGATCCTGTGGTTCTCTCTGCTTGCCTTGGTGACCTCAGACGCCACATCTCCCAGCTGGTGCAGCAATCTGACGGGAGAGGGTTGTTCCCTCAGTGCGGGACTTGGCATGATTGGGACATAAATCTTCATCGTGTTAAGGCACTGAGATTGGCAGTTTGTTACCTAAAAGTCTAGTCTAGCCTGGCTAGATACACGAAATCAGCCCCTACGTTCCTACAAAACAACACAACCTCACATATTGTCAAGGAACCATCTGCTTCCAGCTGGTGGGGATGGAGATGAGGAGGGCTGGCATTCAGGTGGCCCCTGAGACGTGCCCAGAGGTGGCAGAGTGTGCTTGGCTCCAAGGACACCACTGATGGCGGTCATACCTCGCAGCTCGCTGCCTTGGGCTGGGCCGCCTGCTGGACCACACTGTGGTTCCCTCTTCCTCACAGCCCCGGTGCGTGGCAGGAAACCTGGCCCAGCAGCTGCACCTCCGGGGGTCCCCACCCCGCTGCTCATCCCTTCAAGTCTCCTGAAAACGCCTGAGAGGAGATGGAAACTCAGGCAGCTGGAAGCCACACAATCTGGTCTCAGCCTCATGAAGTGTATCCAAAAAAAAGGTCAACTATTTGCAGGTTTGGGTTCAACTTCATTCCTCAGTTTAACTTCCCCTTTCAAACAGAACGAAAGGAGAGTGCTGCCTGGTGTACCCTGGTGAGATGGCAGAGTGCCAGCAACAGAGGTGGCCATGTCAGTACTTCCTGCTGGGCTGTGGCCCCTGTGCCCACACGTGCATCCCGGGCGGTGGGGGGAGAGGCGTCACTGGGGCGGGAGGAGGCTCCCAGCGCACGAGGCATCTCAGGCGAGACTGGTCAAGCAATTACAGACAGAACATGTAGAAATGCTTCCTTGTCACGGCGCGCACCTGGTAGGCGGCCTATGAACTGGCAGAGCCTGGCTCGGGGGCCGGCACCGAGAGAGGAGGGAGCCTGGCCGCAGCCATTCCCGAGCGTGTGGGGCTGTTTACCAGGAGCCAGCGCTCGCACCTGGGTGGGGTTAGTGTGTGGCCAGCACCTTTTCAATCCATGCACATGCGTGAAGAAAGAGCTCTAGGGTCTAGAAAATTCTATATTCATGGGTGGAGGCAGGTCAGGCCGAGGTCCAGGGTACAGATGTTTCGGGGCAGGTCCGGGGTTAAATCTGAAAAGTCGCCCAGAGGTGGGAGTTTTGCGTGTGAGACTTGGCTCTTGTCTCTGGGATCCTGAGCGGCAAAACTGTTTCTCCACCACGAGTGCTGTCTTCTGCACCGTCCCAGGGATGCTGGGCTGACAGAGAGGAGGGGACACCCCTGGGGCGGGGGGAACCCCATTTTTCCCTGCCTGAAGCCACATGCCTCCCAGTTCCTAAAAGGCACGCACCTCCACCATCTCACTTGGTGGCCCCCTGTGCAGACACCTGGGTTTCCACTTTTCAGAGCCCGACCCGGATCCAGAGAGGCTGAGCCTGGGCCCAGTGCACCGCTCGGGAAGCCGGTCCCAGCCCCCGGTTCCCAGTCCCTTCTCTCTGTATACACCTCTCTTCCCCCCGGGGAGAGGAAGGGGAGCAGAGGCCCTGCCTACAGAATCACAGCAAATGTGAAGAACGGGGTGAACGTCACTCTGAGATGCTCCTGATGGGCCAAAGTGCTGCTGTGAACGCACAACCAATGTTCCTGCACCGCCCGTCCCCCACCCCCCGCCCTGCCCCCGTCTCCCCGTTCAGAGCCTCAACACACACGGGCACGCCCTGAGCCTAAGGACAGAGTCCCCTCAGCACCCCAGAAATGCAGCAGGGCCACATAGACCAGCTCCAGGGAGAATCACGACCGTCAAGCCCAACTACCTCAAAGCTGAGATGACCCCTTGGAAGCGTTATAGAAGCCACCCTGGTGTGCCTGGTAGCATCTCTGTGCCCCGTGAGGAAGGCCTTTTTTGTCCAGGGCTCCTTTCCAGGAGAGAGTGGAGGGTCTGTTCTTGCCACCTCCAACCCTGCGGGATGAGGTACCAGCTCCCGTGATGGCTCACCTGCTCACCAGAAAGCGTGTGTGCTCCCCTGGGAGGGGCCTTGGCCTGGGACCTCCACACACAAGCTCCACCCTTGGGCTTCCCTTCCATCCGGAGTGAATGGAAGTTGGAAGTCGGCTTCCCTGCCTACTGGGCACTGGGGACAATTCCTCAATGTGGCCAGCACCACTAGAGCACCAGGTGTGTAGGGACACAGGAGGGACCACCCGGTCCCCAGGCTCTTTCGATTCCCTTGGAGGAGTCGGCCGGGTTGCTAACTGGGATGAAAACCAAATGACAAAACTGCCCCAGCCCCTGACTTCCAGCTCTTACCCCAAACCTCTGCCCACTGCCTGTCCCTGGAACCCTTATCTCCGTGCCTCTCTCCTTCTCCGTGCTCCTGATGCCCAGATAGAAAGCATGTCCGGGGCCTCCACTCTGCACCCACCCTCCCTTGTCTTAGTTTCGCTGCAGCTGCTGAAAAGGAGTAATTCCACCCGTCTGGAATTTGATCCAAAGTTTTAGGTGTTGCTTATTTTATTTTTACATTTTCTATGCTGTGGTTAGGTTACCTCTATAATGATAGAAAAGTTAACGTCTCTACTTCTGAATTGTATAGGAAATAGTCTGGTACTGTGGAGCCTACCCTGTGCGTCCTTCCCCGCGGGGAAATATGGGCTCCACCCCAGTCGGTGCCTAGTTTAAGGTCCAGTTCAGACTTTGGAAAACATGCATAGAGTTGAACCCTTCCATGCTCAATGCTCCTGTCCGACCCCGAGAGCTGGGCAGGCCCCTGGTGTTCGGCACCTCTCTGGCCCTGTGCACAGGCTGGCCATCGAGCTGTTGCGTTCCGAGGCCTCTCTGCAAAGGGGCCCACACTCCTTGTTCTGTTCGGGGAAGCCATACCTAACTACCTGCCTGAGTCCAAGTGCTGGGCCAAGCCCCTCTGCTCTGTCAGCTCAGCCCTCAGTGACCACTCCAGGACTCAACCCGGGGCCCCTGGGCAGTGGAAAGAGAGCCGGGTAGAGAGTCAAGAGGGTTAAGTTTGGCCCCCAGCACCACCCCTTACTAGCCCCAGGAACTCGGGGGCTGCAGGTTACTCATCTGGAAAGCGGGGATGGGCAGCTCTACCCGCCCCCAGGGCCTCTGTGAGGACCACACTGTAAATCCTGTGAGCCCTCTGCACCTGGGGAAAAGCCCCAGCACTGGGTAACGAGCAGATCCGAGTTACAGGGCAGAAAAGGACAGGCCTGCGACTCCAAGGCCAAAGCAACCTGGCAAGTTTCTGGGATGAGGACAAAGGAGGCTGTGAACTACGAAGCTGTGTGGGTCTGTGTCTCACAGACTCCCTGAGACCCCCTGTGCTGAGGGGACAGCCAGGACCTTGCAGGGTGCTCTGTCACCCGGGGCCACTGGGAGACAACACACTGGGCTGGAAGGAAGGTCATCCTCAGCTGAACATCTGTGACCTAGGGGATTTCCTACTGCAAACCCTACAGCCTACATTGATGGATGGGCGTCTGCCTGACGCTCAGGGGTGCCATGATGGATGCCAAGTCCGGGCCCGAGGATGGCCTGGAGGAGGGCAACCAGCAGACACCAGGCTCAGCCCTGCTGCCCGGGCTGTATCTCTGTAATTCAGTCTCATGTACACTTGCTGGATACCAGGTCAGCATCCTGCCCCACAGACTTGCCTCTACATGAATAATGCATGAATAAATAATTAAGTACTGTGACTGTCACAGTCCTTTCCTCTGTATTGTCCATGTGGGGCTGGGGCCCAGGGGCCATGGTCCAGGAGCCCAGGACACTCCTGAGGCCCCGTGCTCGAGGACCAGCACGCTGTGCAGCCTTGAACTCGCTGCAGGATGCGCTCCGTTCCCCCCACTATTGACATGCCCCGTGTGCACACGCTGTACCGGGGATCACAGGTGACCAATGACCCTTCCCTCCTTCCTATCGTTAAGGCACGCGGAGGAGTGGGCGCTGGCTGTAAGGACCTGAAGGCGTGATTAATCCACAGGCCAGTGGGGAGCCCGCACTGCCTCCGGACAGGAGGCTGAGGGATGAGCCATGGCCCGTCCAGCCCCGTAGGAAAACGTGTGATTGCCTCATCTGGGGGAGACACTGCCCGGTTGGCTGGAACAGTCGGTGCCCATCTCTCTTATTTTCGTTTCCCTCTCTGCATCTTTTAGCCTTTCTTCTGGAGCAAAATAAGCAACAGCAGCCGGAACACCGTCTTGGCAAATGCAATACAAAGGAATTCTACAGGTGCTTCTGGAGAAGCCGGCTTGGCCCTGACCTGGCATAGATGTCAGCAGGAGCTGGGGGCACCCCTCGGAAATGCCTCCTGGCTTCCTGGGGCTGCCTCGGCTCCCACCGACCCCCCTCCCCACCGAGACCCCACTGACTTAGAGGACTTGATTCTGGCTGAGGCCCGGGGGTGGGCCTGCCCCAGCCCCTCCTGTAGAAGGCGTCCTCTGAGCAGCCCTTTCTTCTCTGAGCTCCACAGGCGGGCCAACGACCCAGCGATGGGCTGGCACGTTCCACCGCCCAAGTGAGTGCCACTCCTCAAGGGTGTGCTCCCTGAAGACTGGACCCCCCTCTGTTTTCTCCATGGAGCTGATCGGACACAGGCTGGGCACCCGGGCACGGGACACAGGAAATGCTCCCAGATCAAAGTGGCAAGCCCTTTCCAGCTCGGAACACACTCTGAGGCAAGAGAGGCGCCCAGGGTGAAAAAAGCAAGGAGGCCACCCTCTCAGGTCTGGCCCTGAAAGCGCGGGCTCCTTACAGATTTCCTCATCTGTCTCATCCAGTCCAGTTCCCGCTCCTGGGGGAGGTATTCCTCAGCGGGGAGCAGGTGTTCAGCACCTCCAAGTGGATATAAAATGTTCGGGTAGTGGGGGCCACGTGTAGGTGCCAGACTGGACCCAGGGCCCTGTTCCAAATCCTTTGGACCAGCTCAGAAGCCAAGGAAGCTCTGGAACAGTCACAGGCTGACACCAGCCTCTTCCTGTTCTCAGCCAGAAGAGCGACCTAGGTGTGGTTTTATCGTTAGCTCCTTTCCTTAAATACCAAGGCCCCAGTGGACTGAACACAGCCACTGCTGTCGTATTTCACCCCTGCTCTGAAAGGGCCTTTCCCTTCCACCTGTTTTGGGCATCCAGGAGGGACTATTGTCCTCCTGTGAATACCACCTGCCCCCGCCCCCCGCCCAGCCGTCACTGGTCACTCACTCAGCAGGGTAAGTGTGAAGCCTTCCCAGTCCAGGTGTCAGGCTGCGGTGGCTCATCCCAGCCCCGCTGCTTAGCTGCTGGCAGGTTCCAACAAGACCTGCTGCAGCTCCAGGGTCTGGACCCAACCAAGCAGCTTCTACCAGGCCCTCCAGGCTTGGGGGGAGAAGGGAGTCAGGGATGCGATAGCTCAGATTAGAAACCAGGGCAGTGACACCTGACCTCCGCTTCCCTTCCCCAGGCGGCATCAATCTCTGTTACAGAGGGCTTGAGAGTGTCATCTTTACCTTTAAAGGAAGACAGGGAACCTGCTTTCTCCACCACCAGCTAAACCTGCGTGTATTTCCTAGGTCTTGGCTCATCCAAAGCTTTGGGGGAGACACAGCCCAGCAGACCCCAGACCAGTGAATGGACTGGCTCAGGGGAGGGCAGGGAGGGAGCCCCTCCATTAAAGGTCCAGTGGTGGTCATGGCAACAACACCATGACCTTGTAGGGCCACAGTGCTTACCCTTCGCAAGGGTCTTCAAAAGCACCACATCATTTCCTTCTCACAACATCCCAATGGTGTAGGCAGGGATGCGTTGACAATGGCTTTTGTAAGTGGGGGAGATGAAGAGGAGAGGATGAAGATCAGGGCCTGGATAGTGGCCTCAGCACCCCTGACCCAGTGCAGTCTGTGGACCTGCAGCACTGGCACCACCTGGGGACTTGTTAGACTTTAGAATCCCAGGCCCAGCCTCAGCACTACTGAGCTGAAATCTGCGGTTTTCACAAGATCCTCCAGGAGGACCTGAATGCAGGTAGAGCCTGAGACACACCAGCCTAAGATCCGCCCATTAGCAGGACCAGAGTCGGCCCTAGGACCCCGGCACTCTGATGCTCCTACTGTGCTCGCCACTGCACTGTGGTCCTTGGAAGGCCCTGGCGGGCAGAGGTATTTTGGAGAAAATCCACATTCCATAATTACAGGGCTTAATACATGACCTAAAAAGACACATGTCTCAAAATGCTTTTCTGATGATAGGTTTCCAGAAAAATGCCACCAATTCCTTTTCTGGGCCCAATTTCTAACGCAAAAAGCAATCTCCCTGCCTCGGAAAGGTGGTATCCAGTGCCCGTGTTAGAGGAACAATATTAAAAGAACAAGCCTCCCACTTCTGTCCCTTCCCGTGTGCACCTTTACTTTGAGACATTCTGGCTGTGGGTTTTGATGCAGTAATTTTTTTTTTTCAAAAAGGCACACATGATTCAGAGCCTCTTCTCATGGGACAGATTGACTAGGCATTTGTGCTATCGCTACTGGTGTAAATCCTTATAATGGTGATAATGAAAAATAAAAAAGATATTGGAAATGACAGTTGGCCGCATAATACCAGCATAAACTGAGGGAAGAAGGGAGGTGCGTATAAATTAGGGGCTCGTAAACACCGGGATCGATGAGGCAGCTATGGCGGGCGGGTATGGTTTGACGGCATAGAGGACAACCACCCAGAGTCATCATGACGAGGAACCATCTTTGCTCCTTCTGACTCCCTGTTCTTGGTGGCTTCACAGAGTATGGAAACACCAGAGCCTGGAGCCTGCTTTCCCCCGGTCCTGCAAACACGCGATTGCAGAATCGGGAGCTAGACTTTGCAGTTACTTCCCTTCTCTAAGCAGGCCTCCCGCTCTCTCACAGGCTGCCTCTGGCACGCCTGATTATTCCGAATCTTGCAGAATTGACTAATTCAACGAGATGTCTCTTCACAGCAAATGGTGTTCATCAGTGACCCAAGCTGATGGATGAATCCTACTCGGTGCCTGGAGCCAGACCTAGCAGCAAGAGTTGTGAAGAAGAAAGACTAATACTCGCTCTCTATTTGGCTGCCAAAAATGCTCTTGCAATTTGCTCTCTTCTAGACAAGGGTCTATTCAAAAGTCTATTTGGAAACATTAGGGAACAGCCGTCACATGGCTGGCAGATCATACTGCCTGTGACAGGATATTATCATCCTTGGGAGAGACTCGGCTGCTTTTTTAGTTCACTGAGTAAGTAGTGTCTGGGCTGATGGCTGCAGAATTGCCCCAAGGGCTGGGGACATTAAAATCCCTGTCCAGAGTGAATGCAGAACCAGCAACCACTTCAGCAGCAAGATTTGTAGCACCTTCACCGGCACTGGCGTGAGCACGCTGCCCTCTCTTCTCCATCTCTGGGGGCTCCTGCTTACCCAGAACCCCTTCCTGGGAAATTAAGAGGTAGCCTGCTTCCTCTTCCGGGGCTCCACGTGCACGAGTCAGGACTCTGCCCCCTTTTCCCTCCCAAGCAGCCTCTTAGGCATGCTCTTGATTAATACACGTTCTGCCCTTTCCTTGTCAAGTCGTATCAAATTTACTGACCACCTCCTGCCTTCATTATGCCTGGCTCTGCGCAAGATCCTGAAAGCAGGCAGGGGTGGGGCAAGGTTCTGGCTTCCGTGGAGAGTAGCCCTGTCAAGAGGAGAGCACACAGTAAGGACGCAGAAAAGCATGAGCGCCCGTGGGCTCGGGGGAGGGAGTGGCTGGTCTGGGCTGGAGCCAGGGAAGCTCAGCTTTCTGGGGCTTCATTCATTTCGGAGAACAGACTGTATTTGAGCTAGGACAGTGTGAGGGTGAGCATGTGGGAGAGGAAGTAAATGCCAAGGATGGAAGTCTCAGCTTTGCCCGCCGTGCATCCGGCCCACTGAGCTCATCCCAGACGTGGGCTATAACACCCTCTCCCCGAGAGAGGGAGGTCCCTAAAAAGCCTTTGCTTCGGCTTTCGAGCTGAGGGCCCACACTGTTCACGGGGCTTCCTCCATGATCAACAGGGGAGGGGAGGAGTGTTTTGGGCCACTTGGGAGAGACTTTTGTCCCCTGCTGCGGCCACTCTCCTGCTCACCTCTCTCTCAAGGGCCTGGCTTATCTCAGACCTCAGAGCCTCCTCTACCTTCATTTTGGGAGCTGCTGCCCTGTCTTGTTGTACTTGCTTCAGCTTTTCACTGTCTTTATTCTATGTCTGTATTTTTAATTAAATTAAATTAGAAACAAACAAACAAAAAACCCCAAACAGCTACCCAGACCAGAGGGCAGCCTGTTTCGAGGTCGTGTGTTTTATCACCACCCAAGCATGCAAACGAGGCAGCCTCTGTTGACAAGTTCACATCTCCAGTGCAGAGCTGGCTGTTTGAACAGCTTGTGTGCAGTAATTGAGACATAGCTTTTTGTTGCTTTTCTGTTTATTTTTAGATTAACCAAGCAGGGACACTTGGCTTCTAGGCTGCCACTTCCACCCTGTCGGGCACCCTGGGACTGCTGGCCCCATGCCCACCAGCAGCAAGGACCACCATGTTCCCTCTGGGTTCCCCCTGCCCTGGGTTTGTTCTGCTTCTGACTCTGTGTTTGACCTTCACCGTGACCCTCAGGGCTCAAGGCAGGGAAGCTGATGAATGCAGGCTGACCGCTGGCTGTTCCCTAACCCCCAAGTCCCCGAAGACCGTATCCCCACAGTGCTGGACTCTCACAGCCTCTCTGTGGTCAGAAACCCCCTTGGACAACAGTGTTACCTGAGGCACAGAGCGTTAGGGCAGAGATGGAACTGGGATCCAGACCTGCCGTTCCCAGGGCAAGGGGGCTCCAACGAAGGAAAGGCCACAGGGCTCAGAGAAGATTCTCCCAGGGTTAGTTTTCTATTTGGGCCACTTAAAAAATTTATGTTTGCATTCACCTGGATAAGTGAGTTAGGCTATGAGGATAACCAGCCAATCTCAGCGGCTTAACTCCAACTGTGTGCTCTTCACTCATGCTACCCGTTCACCACTGGTCACCTGGGGTCATCCTTCTTCAGGACCCAGGCTGAGAGAGCGCCCCTCACCTGGGCCCTGCTGGCCACGGTGGCAGAGGAAAAGAGGGTTTGGGGAATCACACACACTGGCTCTTAAAGCTGTCCCTTGAAAGGGACATGCGTCCTTCCTGCTCTCATGTCATTGGCCAAAGCAAGCCACGTGGTCATGTCTAACTTCAAGCAGGTGGAGGAGTGCAACCCTACCATCTGCCCAGAAGAAGAAACAGTTATGGGGAAAAGACAGAGATGAAAGTGTGTGTGTGTGTGTGTGTGTGTGTGTGTGTATAGAGTGCCCATCCTGGGCTAAGTTCTCCTCCTCTGAACCCTACAGCATCCTTGAATCCCTCTATCTCACCAGGAGCCACATTCGCTTGACACGCTACGATTTTCTTTTCTTTTTTTTGCGGTACACGGGCCTCTCACTGCTGTGGCCTCTCCCACTGCGGAGCACAGGCTCCGGACGCGCAGGCTCAGCGGCCATGGCTCACGGGCCTAGCCACTCCGCGCATGTGGGATCCTCCCAGACTGGGGCACGAACACGTGTCCCCTGCATCGGCAGGCGGACTCTCAACCACTGCACCACCAGGGAAGCCCGACATGCTACGATTTTTGTCTTCTCATCCCACAAGGCTGGCAGCTCCCTGAGCGCAGAGCCTGTGTCCTCATCTCACTGTCCCAGTGCCCCCCACCCCAGGCTGGGCATAACGGAGGGGCTCACTGATGTTTACTGGGCTGAACTGTCCCCAGGGCTGCAGCATGAGCAAAAAGGACAAGACATGTACAAGGGTCCTGAGACCACTTTCTTCTCCCAGTGGTGTTATCTCCACCTCTGCATGGCTTGAGGCCTTATTCTGTGCCACCTCTTCCCAGAAGCCTTCCTGGACCATTCAGGCAGCAGGGATAGCTGCTCCAGGTCTCCCCCCACACACCCCTGTACTCAGCACTGCTCTTTTTATTACAGATCCTGTGAAATGATAATCGTGTAACGCGCTTATTAAACAGGTTGAACTCAGTGGGATATCAATCAGTAGCAAACAGATTTCTTTTTCTCCTACTACTTCCCTTCAAATCTACCCTGTTGGACCCACACTGCTTTTTTTGTTGGTCCCTTTTGGGTGCTACTTCTATTGTTATTACTGTTGCTGCTGCTACTTCTACTACTGAGAGCTGATGCTTCCTGAGCACTTACCGTGTGCCTGGCATCGTACTGAGGGCTGTCCCCGCATCAGCCTTTCTAGTCCTCAGAACAAACCTATGAGGGGGGTGCTTAGAATGTTTAACTGAAGCACGCAGGGGTTCAAGTAGCCTATGTGGTCACACGCCTAGTCATTGGCAAGGTCAACTCTAAAAACAATCTCATCCTCAGCTTCTCCTTAGCTAAGTCCAATCTTTTATCAGAACTCTGATCTCATAGCCAGTTCAAAGTTTCTCCCCTCGGCCCAGCCCCCGATGACCCAGGCTCAGCATCCTGTAATGGGGGTGGGGTGGGTGGGATGTGACACTCTCCGGGTGCTGCCTCTTTGTCACTCACTAACAGCTGCTTCTGGCTTCCCCAGAGTGCCCAGGAGGAGAGGCTGAGAGGACAGAGGCAACGTGTGACCAGAGCACTGCAAGCCTGCAGAGATGGCCTCTGGGTGGCGGAGACCCAGTGGGCACTGTTGTGAGTTCTTTTGCTGGAGCTGCCCGGATGGGCTGGCTGTGTTCAGTGTGCTCCCTGAAGGGCTCTGACAGCTCACCCCCTGCTGGGTGGGCTCTCCCAAGACAGCTCAAATCTGACTCCCTTGTGCATTGGCTACTCTGGAAACATGACCGGGACGTTACCTTGACCGGCCACCTCTGGTCTTGCAGAGTCAGGCACAGTGCTGGTGTCTGGTTACATCCTCCCAAATGCTCCAGTCTCAGGGCAGCACCAGGTCCCGCGGAGGAAAGGCTTGGGTTGATGGCTGGGGGTGGGGTGGGGGGTACGTCCCCAGGAGGGGAGGGAAAAGCCTCAGCACCCTTCCCTAGGATAACGCTCTTCTCAGGAAGTACATTTCCTGTAGTCATCACAAGCTTTTTTTAATTTTGGGGCTGGGGGAGGTTGGGGGTGTCCTGGGGCTACCTAGCTCCCCTTTTAACGTGGGGTTCCTGAGCACATTTCACGCTCAACCTTGTGCCCCATCTGAGACTCCAGGACAACAGGAATGGTCACATCAAACATCCTGCAAGAGCTGACTCAGTCCTCCTCCAGCTCAGTTCTGGTCTCCACAAGGAAGCCTTCCTGACGACGCCAGGTTACTCTGCTGCTTTACACTTTGGCCCCGCTCTCTGCCGCCCTTGTTCTGCAGGGTCCCATGTGCCTGGTCACGTGCTAAGCTCTGAAAACACTCAGCATCGGGCACTCCCCATCGGCTGCCCGGGTGGAAGCCCTACTTACCCCCATCCTACTTTACCCCCAGTCACATTTGTGCAGAGCCCAGCTCTACGGGGGCTCAGTCCCAGGGTCTACTGAGGGCAAAGGAGTGGGCATCCCGAGGACAAATGGGGATGACAGGGTCCGGGCCACTGAACGGGTGCTGCAGAGCTCAGCTGTCTGTGGGCCAGATCTCAGCTACAGAGGCCCCTGGAGAGGGAGTGAGATGATCATCTGTTCCCGGCTCCGCCCAGCCCAGTCTGCAGGCACAAGCGGTCCATTAACAGAGGGCTGGCCTGTAGCGGCACCAGAGCAGGGCTGATACCCCACTGTCTGGGGTTCAACAAAGAATGCTGCAGAGGTCTGGGCTTGGATGGGGAGGAAGTGGGGGGGGTCCCTGCCTGAGGCTGGGGGGACTCTGGTGTCAGATACCAGCCTGGCACCACCAGGATGGACTTCTGCGGCCAGAATAAAAGGAGCTCAGTATAGCTCAAGCCAGAGAAAGGGCCTGACCTGGCACGCACTCCCTGGCTGCCCAGAAAATGACCTGTCCCCAGGAGCAGCGCGCTCACCCCACAGCCTCCAGGGCTGCCCACCCACGGGAGGTACCTGGTGACTCTCACCGTGAAGCAGAGACACAGGTGCCAACACCCCCTGTGCCTGCATGGGCATCACTTTCTACACCCCTGAGCCTTTGCTGGCCTCAGCCTCCTGATCAGGGGACCCCCTCTGTTGTGCTGACCCTTCCTCACCCAGCTGCAAGGAGGCAGCGGGGAGGAGAGGCAAGGAGCCTTTATCGAGCACCTGCAGCATGCCTTCACTCTTCAAGCCACGTAAGTGAGTCCTAGCCCTGCGTCTGTTTTACAGAGGGGGAACCATCTCCGAGACTAGGCGGCTTGTTCAGGGCCACAAACGGAGGAAGTGGTGGTGCCACGAGGAGAGCTCTTGTATTTGTGCTCTTTCCACATCCCCTCCGGGCCTCACTTCTGGACTCAAGCTCCCTGCCAGCCTGGCCCTGCAGATCCGTTGCCTCCAACTCACAATGCTTCTTATATGTTGATGGCTTTGAGTTACCTCCTGACCCCATCACTTCTCCCCATCTCCATCCTGGCCACCCTGGTCTGAGCCGCCATCGTCTCTCACCTGGGTTTCTGCCAGAGCCTCTCAGCTCAGCTGCCTCCTTCATCTCCTACCCTCACTCAGCGTATTCTCCACACAGCAGCTTGAGTGATCCTGATAAAACCTGAGTCAGACCATCTTTCTCTTCCGCTCAAGTCCCTGCAACGGCCTGCATCTCACCCTGAGAAAAAGCCAAACCCTTACGAGGTCTGTGAAGCCTGGGGCCCACTTCCCTCTCTTACTTTATCTCCCCCACCCCAACCACCGACAGCTCTGCTCTAGCACACTGGCCTCCTTGCTGCTCTTCCAGCACCTTAGGCCCCTCCTGCCCCAGGATCTTTGCACATGCTACTCCTCCTCCACCTGCCCCGCTCTTCCCCAGTTAGCCCCAGGGCTAGGGCTTTGCTTTCCTTTAGGTCTCTTCTTAAATGTTACCTTCTCAGTGAGACTTTCTCTAACCAGCTTATTTTAAAATGCCAAGTTCTTTTCCTGTTTCATTTTTCGGTAGCTCTTATTGCCTTCTTTTAGACTACATAATTTACTTAGATTTCTCTGTCTCCTTCACACTGAATGTAAGTTCTATAAAGGCAGTGCTTACAGATATTGATTCATTTAATCCACATAACAATCAGCTATTACGATGGCCATCTCCCTTTTCCAGATGAGGAAGTAGGGGCACAGACAGGCCAAGCACCTTGCCCAAGGTCACCCAGCTAGGAAGTGGCAGAGCCAGGATTCAAACCCAGGCAGTGTGGCTCTCAGCCACCATGCCCCCCCACCACCAGTTCTATGCACTGCTGGATCATGGCTCAGACTGCCTGGGCCCTTGCAGGCACTCAGTAAAGAATGAATGAATGAGTGAATGAATGAGTGAATGCTGCAACTGCATGTCAGCGTGGCTCCCATAGGCAGAGACATCCCGGATGGGGGACTTCCATTGTCCCCTCCTATGCTTCCCCACCCACCAGGCCGCCCACACCTGTTGGTGGGCTATGTCAGTCAAGGTCAGTGAAGAAATGAATCTGCCCTGATCTTAAAGTGGGAACCACTTCTGCCCGTGGCCGCCGGGAAGGGACAGGTCAGGCTGGTTGGACAAATCCTCTTCCTTAGAACTGTGGTCAAGACCCATATATCCCACTCCTCTCCCCTGTCCAGTGCCCTCCACAGGGTCCTGGAGAGCTCGCTGGGGTCACATCATGAGTGCAGGGTAGGTAGACTGGATGGGCTCCTGGCCCCAAGCATCTTCTCATAACGCACCGGCTCCAGGAGCACTGAAAGGGAACAGCCAGTGCGCCCTTGGGGGCAGGCACATCCAAGAAGCAATTCCTTCGAGGAAAATTACTCAGGCGGCCATTTATTAAAACACAACTGCTCCTTTCGGCAGTGGAAATGCCAAATAGCTTTGAAGCTCCAGCCGTCCCCGAAACCCATGGAAGCAGGCTTCTAGGCACTATCCGACTTCTAATCTGCCTGCTCTTCCGCATCTGGAAGGTCTAATGAAATGTTACACTGCGAGGAAACAAGGAAATAAGCAGCTTCAGAGGTGACAGACATGCACTTAATTCCTTGCCTTGGGCTGCCATTTGCATAAACCTCAAGGGAATAACTGGTAGGGGAAACAGAAGAAAAATAACAGTATCTCCACGTCTCCGGGGCCAGGCCCTGTGCTGGGAGAGCCACAGCATCTTACATTTAACCCTCACGGGCAGCCCGGGGAGGAACGTCTCATTGTTGTCTCTCTGGCAGAGGCCGCTGGTACTTCCCATGTCTGTGTCCCCCTCTTTCTTGGGGTCCACAGTGGGACAACACACCCCAGTCCCGCATGACTCTAGCTGGGGCCGTGGGAGTGATTCGGGTCCCCCACAGCCCTACGTGATTGTGAGCAGGGCTGCCTTCTTCTCCCTCTCGTCCCCTGTCCTTGGCAGGGCAGGACGAGGACCATGTGCCAGAGACACACCGTGGAAGGAGCCTTGGTTCCTGTCGGGGTCACGGAGCAGAGCTCCTTCCTGGAGGCCCACCCCCACGGTGGCCAAGAGAGAAAGAAGCTTCTACTGGATTACGGCACTACGATTTTGGGGTTGTTTCGGCAATCAGCCTGCCCCAGTGCACTTAACTTTACAGGTGAGGAAACAGAGGCTCAGAGAGTTGAAAGTGACTTTCCCGAGGTCCCCCAGAGCCTGGACCCAGCCAAGCAGGAGCTGTAAACTAGGAGCGTTAAATAGACCTGGTTCCTCCCCGAGGTGTCCCCAGTGAGAGGCCCAGGCAGCTACTCTGAGCCCATCTTCCAAGTTCAACTCCCAGTTTCGACGCTGAATCCCTGAGGATCCAGGTGGGAGACTGTCCCTGTGGGATGGTCCCTACTCTGCCTCATCCTGGGGAGAGAAGGCAGGAAGGAAAGAGGCTGTACCCTGGCTTCCTGAGGACTCTCTTCTTCCAAATGCCTGGGCAGCCCTGTGCACGACACATGCTTTGTAGGAAAGGTCAACTCCAGAAAGCAAGACTCAGCAAATCTTGCAATAGCCAAACCCTGAGAGCAGGCCGCCCCATCAGAGCGCAAGTGCCTCATGGAAACAGAAGGAGATCAGGTTGGCAGAGGCGGGGCGGGGTGGGGGGGGCACCTCCCCTGCAGACCTGGTTACAGCCGTTGGGCCCTGCCGTCTGCAGGAGCGTCTCTGGGTGTGCACGCCTCCAGGCGGGTGACTCTATTGAGGCTAAAATACGTCCTCTAGAAGCCTAGCGAATTTTTGTTCCTTAATGAACATGTGCACAGAAAAAGATGCGATTGAAGGATGGAAAAAGAACGAACAAACCAGGGAAGAAATATGACTGTTGACTTCAGAGAGGCTATTTTAAACCAGAGGTTAAAGGGATGGAAATTAAAACAGAGCAAAACAAAACACTGCTCGGCCCTGGTCGCCTGACTGAGCCGTTTAGGCTTCTTAGTGCTGCTGCCCAAGGCCACCAGCATGGCGACATTGTTGACAACACACGGCCCACACCCCAGCCACTCCCAGCAGTGCTAATTACTTCCCAGGATTAATTCTTCAGTTTACTAGACAGTGCCTGCAGCCGTGCCAGAAACAAGAGCTTCTGGATGGAAGACACACCTACTGTTTCCCGGGAGCTGGACTTTGGGCCAAAACCCACACATCCTTTTGCACAAGAAGAAGGCACCCGCGCTGCTGCTGTCTGCCGGGAGCATCAATTATGTGGATTTTTTTGGCTTGGACTTTCTTAAAAGAACATGTTGTATAGGAAAAACTCTTTTTCCCAGGTAGGGGAAAACTCAGTTCTTCCCTCCTGTGGGTCTTTATCCTGTGGGTCTCCTGTTCTTTTACATAGAACACTTATTTCTGACACTTCCGGTCACCAAATGTGTGGGGATTTTCTCCCCACCTAACAAGCAAGTCTCCAACAGCAGCCAGGTGTCCTACAATTCAACTCACTTCTGACACTATCAACCTGGAGACAGCCTCAGTTCCCACAGGTCAAGGGCTCCATCCTATAAGACTGAACTCCCACCCCCGGTTCGGATGCCAATTGCAAGTCCAGGTTGTCACCTGTGCTTCTGACTGAACAACAATGGATGGAGTTTCCCATGACTTCCTCCCCGGGTTTGATTAATTTTTTAGAGCAGCCCACAGAACTCAGGGAAACACTCACTTATACTCACCACTTTATTAAAGGATATGATAAAGGCTGTAGATGAACAGCCAAATGAAGAGACACACAGGACGAGGTCTGCGAGGGTCCGGAGGGCAGGAGCTTCTATCCCCATGGAGATGGGGTGCATCCTCCTCCCAGTGTGGGTGTGTTCACCCACCTGGAAGCTCCCCAAACTCTGTATTATTGGGATTTTATGGAAGCTTCATCATGTAAGCATGGCCAATTATCAAGTCCATCTTCAGCTTCTCTCCCTTCACAAGAGAATGAAGGGTGGGACTAAAAATTCCAAGCTTCTAATCATGGCTCGGTCTTTCCAGTGACCAGCCTTCATCCAGGGGCCATCTGGGAGCCCACCCAGAGTTGCCCCTCTAGAACAAAAGACACTCCTATCACCCAGGAAATTACACGGGTTTCAGGAGCCCTGTGTCAGGAACAGAGGTCAACGACCAGTATTAGAACAAGAGATGCTCCAAGTGTTCTTATCTCTTGGGAAATTACAAGGGTTTCAGGAGCCCTGTGTCAGAAATTGGGGACAGAGACCAATATATAGTTTATATCATCTCATACATGTTTTCAATTGTGAGGGGCTTGCATAAGGATGGTGAATGCATAGTGTCTTTGACCAGGAATCCTGGGAGAGTTGCTGCCTCAGACACAGGAATAACACTGCATGACTGGCCAGCTCCTGTCTTACTGTCCCTCTAAAACAAAAGACGCACAGAGCCGCTGCCAGACATGTAGCCCACTAGCCAGCCCTGGTCGGTACTCAGTACTCTGCCAGGGACTGTGAGGGGTGCAGAGATGCTCTCAAGAGCCCCCGTCTGGCAGGGCTGGACCAATCCTCAAGGGGATCCTAGACCAGCAGCCAGGAAGTGGTGCTTCCGCTGGGCATGAGTGTGAGCCCCTTGAGCTCTGGGACCTGGTTCTCCCCTCTTGCCTTCTCCACAGTGTTAGCTAAGCATGTGTGTATCCATCCTTCCATCCATTCAGTCATCCCTGCACTCACCCACCCATCCACCCCTTGATTTATTTATCTATCCATTAATGTATCAACTCTTTGTTGAGCATCTGTTTAGATGCTTCTCCAGGCATCAGGAAGATGACTGTTAAATGGAGACCGTGAGAAAGGTTCTGAGCAGAATTGAGTAGTGAAATCTGTTGTTGTCTGATATCCAGTCCTTGTCTTCATGTGGTAATAGAAGATTTTCCATGTGGAGCCCATTAAATATGGCTTGGGTGTTCTGACCCACCACGGGGGTCAGCGCGTGACCAGGCCAGGCAAATCAGTGTATTCTATCCTCCTGGCCATAATTGCTGATTCAGGGTCCATGGCCCATACAGACCCAGATATTTTAGATCTGTTATGTGAACTCAGAAATCAAGGGTCTCTCTTCCCTTGGGATCATGAACAGTGTGGACATTGTGAGCTGGAACAGCTCCTGGCCATCTTCCCTGGGCGTGGGGAGGAAGAAATGCGCACAGAAGAGAAAGAAGCCAGCCACACGGAGCAGCAGAGATTAGAGCCTGAAAAGAGTTCTGAGATTACATGAACTCCTGGGTGTAGCTATGACGGGAGCTGTTGCTGAAATTTTCAGTTACAAGAGCTGACACGTTCCCTTTTTTGTTTAAATTAGTTGGAGTTGTGTGCCTGTCTGCTGCGGTCAAAGGAGTTCTAATGTGTTCTTATACATTCTCAGAAGGACTAGGCACTGTGCTGCTTAAGACGAGGTTTGGGCTGTAAGGAAACTTCTTTGTGACTCTTTGGGAGGATTCAGAGAGAAGGAGAGGGAAAGAAAGATGCTAAAAATGAAAGAACAGTGTGGACTGGCACTGTCCAACAGAATTTTCTGCAACGATGGAAATATTCTACAATCTGTGTTATCCAATATGGTAGCCACTAGCCACATGTGGCTACTGAGTACTCAAAAATTGGCTAATATGATTGAGGAGCTGAGTTTTAAATTTTATTTAACTTTAATTTAAATAGTGCATCTGGCTAGTGGCTACTGTATTGAATAGTGCGGGTGTGGACAGAGGCCTCGGAGGAGAAAGCGTGAGGAAGAGGAGGCACCTCCGAAGGACTGGGGGCAGATATGAGGGGGACAGATTGGAGGTGGAAAACTGGAAACAGGGATACACATAGCCCAGGGGGGGATAGATGAGGGTCTGAGCTGCCGCAGAGGAGACAGGGAGGAGCCAGAAGTGAGAAGTTACAAAGGGGGAAGACGCCAAAGCCAACTCCCAGGACTAGGTGATGGTGAGAGCGTTCACTGAAATGAGGAACGCAGAAGAGGACGGAGGTTTGCCAGGGAAGTGAGGATTTGGGTTTGGGGTGTGTGGACTCTAAGGTGGGAGGACATCAGGCTGAAGGTCGTTTAATCCGAAGTTGGAGGCTGGAGACACAAGCTTTTGGAGTCATTAGGGCTTAGGGAGTAATTGGTCAGATTGTAGAAAGATTAAACATATAGCAAGGTTAGAATTGTGCAGAATACGCCCATTAAGAGGTCAGAAAAAGAGAGAAAAAGGAAAAGAGACCTGGGACGTGACCAGAAGGAGGTAGAATAAGGGTAGTGTAGCACCATCCACATTCACCAGGATTATTAGTGAAAAGTCTTATTTTTCTTACACGCAGACATATTTTTGAGCTAAATGAAATCGAGTCCTTTAAATCCTGAATAAGAACAAAATATTTTAGCCATTGTAGAGACAAAATATTCTGAAATACACTGCATACTTCCCAATATGCTGAACAGAATTGAACGTAACAGGGACACTGGGCTGTTAAACCGCATCATGCTTAGTTAGAACTGAAGGACCCTCGTAGGACCCAGTGTCCCCACACTGACTGGTCCAGACTGTGGTGTTTCCTAACTGTTCATGTCGAATTCCAGAGTTTTGCAGCTGCTTCCTCTCCGATTAGCTTCTAGCAAACGTTTCTTGCTTCTGTTATCTTTCCAACCCCTCTTCCTTACTCTTGCCAGACTGGGAATTTGCAACATTTGCTTTGAATTTTGAATCTAGGTTATCAATCTTATAGTCAATTTGTGTTTTTTTTAAGAATAGTTCTGAATTAAACCCCAATGGGTGGATGATGAAAGAAAAAGAATAAGATTTGGGTACACAAGCTTGGTGATCTCTACTTGTTCTGTTAGCCTTTCAGAGCTGCTTTCTGGCCTTTTCTCAATCTAGGCCCTGGGTAGGAGGTTTCCAGATAAGAGAATTGGTGGAAAAAGCAGAGGCCCTGACAAACTCCACTGAGAACCTCTTATTCTGATGGAGACCCACGGCACACACGGTCACATCATCCGTAAATGTGGAGGCAGACACTACACAGGAGAGTTAGTCAAGCTGCAGCCCAGGCAACTCACAAAGTGATATATCTCGCAGTGTCCCTGCCCACGACCAGAGACCATTTTTCACGCTTTACTCACACAAAGCCACAGGCACACACCTCCCAGTGTCTGGCATGTACTTTTTAGGCGTGATTCCAGCTTCCTACAGGCCAGAGAGCGCCAGGGCTCTGGGAGCAAGGAGCTGACAGAGGGTGACCCACAACCTACTTGTTGGGGGTCTAGGCCAAAAGCTTTTAGACCTTGTGGTAAAAAATAATAAATCAGAACAGGAATGGCGCCAAGCAGGTAGGATGGAGAATTAGGAATTCCAGCTTTGCACCCAAACCACTGGCCTCCCTGCCAGTGAAGCTGGCCGCAAGCATCTCTGTTCCCCCCAGTGTGGTCCCCCAGTGCCCGCATCACTTGAGAACATGTTAGAAATGCAGAATCCTCACCCCAGCCTACTGAGTCAGAATCTGCATTTTAACAAATCCTCAGGAGTGCTGGGTGCTCACTGAGAGTGCTGCCTTCCCCAGCTGAGAATACGTTTAGGTGATCAAAGAACTGTATAAGGAATCAGGAGAAACCTGGGTCCCAGCCTTCGTTCTGCCACTTACTGGTGGTGTGAATTTGCATAAGCCCTTTCTCCTTGCTGGCCTGTTTTCCCAAATGCTAACTGGGGTCCAGTCCGATGGGCTCAGCCTTGCACCTGTTTTCTAACCAGCAAGGTGAGGTCTGTAGGTACCCGTGGGGCCAACAGAGCCACTTTGCTTTACAGACAAGAGTAGCCTTCTTCCTCATGGATAATTCTCATGGGATTTCAGAAGTGTTTCTCACTGTCATGAAGCCTATGGCATAAATCCTGACATCCTCTGGACACGTTGCAAAGCTTCCAGCAGCCCCAAATACCAAACCAAAGTAGCACCATTAGAATTCAGCCCTGGGGACGTCCCCGGTGGTTCAGTGTTTAAGACTCTGCACTTCTAGTGCAGGGGGCACGGGTTTGAAACCTGGTCGGGGAACTAAAATCCCGCATGCCAAGAAAAAAAAAAAAAAGAATTTGGCCCTTCCACCCTGATCAGGAGCGTATGAAGGTGCTGGGCTGGCCAGAGGTCTTCCTCTCCAGCTCCCCTTCAACATGCAGCTTCCTGGAGGTAGCCAAGCCCTAAATGCCTAGAATCCCAGCAAAAAGGCGATGGACCATCCCTTCCCAAATACCCAGATGGGGCGTCCTGCTTCCCTTAGTCCCTGTAGTTCTGCTCTAAATTCTGCCAACAAATGAATCCCAGTATATTTTATAGTTAAAACAACTCTGCGTTCCAAGCACTAATGCAGCTGACATAATACTGGTCATGAGTGCTTAAACAGATGCCTCCTCTTGATCTGCTATAGGTGTGTGTGTGTGTGTGTGTGTGTGTGTGCATGCGTGCACGTGTGTGTTCAATTGTGTTACACCTAAAGTATCATGGAGTCCATGTTTCTGCCCACTGCAGGAATCTATAGCTCAAAGCCAACTGAGAAGTTACTCTTTCTTCCTAAAGGACTTGAAATGCCCTTCTCTTCACAGAGGCATGATGGAGGGGACAACGAGGGGAAAGCAGACCCCTCCCCCCAAATCCACAGAGTGTCCAGTGAGGCTGCAGGCTGCCCATGGGTCCAGGTGCCCATGGACGGCACCCACAGGGAACGCGGAACAAATGCAGAAGCAGATTACAGGAAGGTGATCACTGGAGGGGGCTGGTGTGAAGTGGGAGCAACACACACTCATCCAGGCTCTGCAGAGAACAGGAACTTAACAGACGAAAGGGGGTGCCAGGTAGGTTCAGAACAGTCCTTTCCACCATCCCTGGTGTGTGTGCACGTGTGTGTGTGTGTATAGTGTGTGTGTGTGTGTGTGTATAGTGTGTGTGTGTGTGTGTGTGTGTGTGTGTGTGTGGAGTGTTTTGGTTTCCACCAAATCATCAGGCAGGAGGAGAGACTCGAAGTTTGTCTCAATGCCGCTGTCCTTGTTTACCACGTGTGGTACGTATTTATTCACATCCATACAAGGGTAGACAGTATATGGTTTCTTTTCACCGAATGGTCTCAGGCATTTTTGATGGATCCTCCCTTTGTTCCCTTCAAGGCCTGAACACAACATACGCTTATGGAGAGAGATCAGGACTCAACATTCCGGGTTTGTTTGGCAAACAGAAAGGTCAGCAGCCCTTGTCGAATGCTGCTGGGCCCAGACGGTCTCTCCTCTAAGCGCACAGTGGCAGCACTGAGCTTGAGGTGCTGACGGGTGCAGCGTTATGACATTCAAGGGACAAATCCAATCTGGTCCCCCAGGCAGAGGTGGGACAGTCAGCCTCCTTAAGTCCTCGGCCATGTGGCTGTTTGAGGGCCCAGCTCCCTGCTGTGACAAGTGCTGAGTGTCACTCCGCATTACAGGCCAAGAACGAACCCACCCTGACAGCCAGGCTCCTTGCACAGAGTGTGCTCTAATTTCTGCAGCTTGGGGTCCCCGGGTCTTGAGGACCGGGTCACCCCAATTATAATGCTTGGAGTTTCCGGAGTGATGGAGGAAAATTCACCCCTCAGCTGTCAGGTTGAGGCCAAGCATTGCTTGAGAGAGTCAACAAGAGGAAATCAAGTTAATCCAGTGGTGTGAGTGTGTCTGTCTCGACAAAAAGGACCCCAGCATTCAGGAAGGACGTTTGTTACTCTGAAAGGGCGTGCACTTGGATTTTAAGAAAGGGGTAGGCATCAGATGGCCTCTGTTTTCTTCTGCTTTGTAGAAACCCTTAGCTAAGCATCGCCTCTGGAATATGAGATGTCAAAATTTATGGCGGTCAGAAGGCAGGCATAGGCCTTGGATTGTTGCTGTTCTTTTTCTTGAAAGATTTTTTTTTTATTGTACCGGATATAAAATTGACCATTTTTTAAAACATTTTACTTTTATTTATTTATTTATTTAGGCTGCGCTGGGTCTTAGTTGTGGCACACGGGGTCTTTTAGTTGCAGCATGCAGACTTCTTAGTTGCGACATGCATGCAGGATCCAGTTCCCCGACCAGGGACGGAACGCGGGTCCCCTGCATTGGGAGCGCGGAGTCTTACTCACTGGACCACCAGGGAAGTCCCTAAAATTGACCATTTTAAGCATATACCTCAATGGCATTAAGTACATTCACAGTGTTGTACAGCCATCACCACTGTCCATCGCTAGAACTTTTTCACCTAGTCCAGCTAAAACTCTGTACCCACTAAACTCTTAACTCCCCATTCTCCCCTCTCTCCAGCCTCTAATAACTTCCTGTCTCTATGAATTTAGCTACTCTAGGTCCTTCTTATAAGTGGAATCCTGCAATATTTGTCCTCTGGGGTCTGGCTTATTTCATTTAGCACAATGCCTTCAAGGTTCATCTGTGTTGCAGCATATGCCCATGGATGTCGTAGCTCCTTCCCTTTAAAGGCTGAATACTATTCCTCTGTGTGTATACACCACATTGTTTATCCATTCATCCATCCATGGACACTTAGGTTGCTTCCACCTTTTGGTATTGTGAACAACACAGCTACAAAACATGGGTGTGAAATATCCGTTGGAGGGGCCTTCGGGGTTTACAATAATGTTAACTCCTCTCGCATCTGATGAGAGGTGGACTCTAGCTCAGGGTTGAGCGAGGCTGCAAAGCTGAGAGCTAGCGCTTGGCTGTTCTTTAGCGGCAGGCTGGGGTGAGGTCCAGGGGGGAGGGTGGGGAGGTACCCCTGCACCGAGGCTGAGCTCAGGACTGAAGGGATTACAATCCCACAGACGCAGAGGCTGCTCTGTCCCTCTCTTCCTTTCCTCCCAGAGCAATCCTGGGACATCCTAGCTTTAGCCACACGTCTCAATGCCACCTCATCCACAGTGGGAGGGGAAAACACAAAGACCAGAACAGGGCCCTCCACCTGGCCTGTCTGGCTGGGTTGCATTTTTTTAAAAAACGAACTAATCTGATGGAGGTAACATTTCCATAAAGTAACTGCTCCGATGTTAAGTGTACAGTTTGAGAAGCTCTGACAAACGTATGCATCGTCACAATCACCAGCCCAATCAACATACAGACTGTTCCATCAGCCCAGAAAGTTCCTTCGTGCCCAACTGCAAGTTAGCTGCTTCTTTTAGAGCCAAATTGCTGCAGCATCAAAAGGGGTTAGGGGACTTAGAAGCCTGTGTGGGGGGTGGTTCTAGGCTGTGAAACCCCCGGTGTCCCTGGCAAGGGATTTTTTGAACCACTGGAGCCCAAAGCAGACTGTGGGACCTCAGTTTCACTTAACAATTCAAAACCCATTCACTCTACAAGCATGTCCTGAGCACCCCCTCTTTGCCCTGCCTGGGTTGAGTGTGACTGTGGCAGGCCAGGCGTAGGAATGGCCCCAACGTGCAGGAGGGGAGACACTGAGCAGAATGGAAAGAATGACATCTGGGCGGGAATACACGTTTGCATCTTGAGATGCCGCAAAGGCATCCAGTATTCTGGCTGAAGCCAACGAGGAAGGCTTTTTGGAATCAGAGGCATGCAGGCCAGCCTTTTCAAGGATGCATGGCTTTTGAACAGAAGGCAAGAAAGAGAAGACGATTCCAGCCTGGGAAGACATTGCGTGTCAACAAGGGCACTGACCCATAAGAACTGTCATTTACGATGTAATTTATTATTATGTACTAAGCATGGGGCTCAGTGTTTCACATTCATGATTTTGCTTCACAAAAATTAAAGAATAATGATGAAGAGTACCTTACGAGGAAAGTTCTATCAGGTGCAATGTGGCTGAGTGACTGCCCAGGTTCACAAAGCATTGCACCTGGATTCAACCCCGGGGCTGGATGTTTCCGAAGCCCTTGTTCTGCTCTTTACCGTTACACGAAATACACAAAAACCGAAGCACTGCCTGCCGCATGCGCAGAGGGGAAACAGGAGAGGAACCAGCGCTGCTTTGAAGGGCATTCCAAAGACCGGGGACTTGGGTGGCTCCTCACCTGGTTCGAATTTCAATTGAAATGGTGGGAGCAATATTACAGCCACAAAAAGAGCTCTGTAAATTATGCACACACATACCTCTGGGTTTTTAATGCCATAGGAAACTCTCATTTACTTAAAACAGTGGGGGCTAATTAGCAATATTATTTTTTCCTAAGAGCAGTCTCATTGATACAAAATGGCCCAAAGCAGGCTCCCAAAAGTTGCAAGCACAGCTGGCCTGTAAGTAGCACTGGCTGTCCAGGAACGGGCCTTCTAGAGAGTGTGATGGCAGGAGGAAATTCTGTTCTCTTCATTACTGTGGATGCCCCCGTTCTTGTTATACTGTTAGTCCCTGGGAGCGGGGGTGGTGGTCCTCAAAGTATTACAAACATCATCTCTCTTCCCTTTACTCTGAATGCCCCACCCCATCTGGAGCTGCCACCGGGGGAGTTTTCTGGGAGATCCCGGGTCTACCTGGCTTTTCTCCGTGGGCTGGGTCAAGGCTCCCGAGAGGCCACACAGAAGCTGTGGCCACGACCTGGAGCTCTTTGCATTGTATCCAAAGCTGAGCTCCCAGGAGAGGCTCGTGAATTCTCTGACACCAAATGCTGCCAGTCCTGAGTCCTGCCGGGCAGGAGCTGCAAGTCTCCTCAGCGCCCAAGCCCAGCGTAGCCTCCCAGTGGGTGCGACAGCAGCCTCGAGGGTGGGGGAGGTTCAGGCTGCTGAAGTGCATCTCATTTCTCAAGTGTTTTGAAGGATGCTCCCAGAAACGCACGGTCCCTGGATGCACAGTCCGCATTAAACCCGCAGCCCCGGGGCAGCCAGGTCACGAGGCACAGCTTACTTGTGCACACACAGATCTTCGTGTACGTGCACACACACACACACAACCTACACATGTACACACATGGTTTCTTCACTGCCTCTGGACAGCCAGGGCTGCCATATGTGCACACCACGCCTCATCCTCCCCAAGAATCTCCAAACCACTTTACGTGCACGGAGGGACCAAGAGCCACCGTCAAAAGGAGGAGCCCCCGGTTGGCAGAAAGCCTCTTGAGCTCCCCAAAGACCAGATCACTCTGCCCCTCGTCCTCCTCTCTGAGCTTGGGGTCTCTGAGTTGCAGAAACAGGGAGGGAGCTCTCCCCTGGGTCCCCGGGGCTCCTCCCTGCTGGCCGAGCTCCTCCTCTCTGCCCACGTGCACACACAGCTGCAGGGCTGCATCCTTTCTCGACAAAAGTCCATCTCTCTCCAGTTGGTAGCCTGCAGCCAGGCCAGTACCCGCCTTCTCCCAGAAATGCTCCTGGATTTGCAGAGGCCCGCAGTGACCAATGAACAACCTCCCTGCCCTGCCTCTTTCCCTGGTGCAGAGGGTGACCCTGGGGACACACCCCCTCCTGCCCGACACACATTCTGATCCCCAAACCACAGGCTGTTCCCCGAGGCTGTACCACACCTTGTAAGCTCATCACTCTCATGGCTCAGTCTTGAAAGAAGTGTTTTAGCCTCGAAAGCAAGCACGGTTTAGGTTTTGACATAAGAGCCAGCCAAAGTCTAATCTGGGCCGTGCGGATCCCGTGACGGTCTACTCGAAGGGGCCTCGCTCTTGACCCAGGAGCAGGAAGCCGGGCACGGGGCAGAGGGTGTGTGGCCCCCGCACGCTCCACCAGCTCCCACCAGCCTCCATCCTGCTGTAAGCAAAGCACATTGCCAACGAGAGTATTTTTTCTCCTTGCCAGTGAGCTGTTGTCTGTGTATTCCAAGAGGAGGCCATTACAGGGAGTTAATAGAGTTTAAAAAAAATTTTTTTTTAAATTTTATAATGCAATTCATCAAATTCAGCAACTGAGCACAGCACTCATGTTCAGACCAGGCTGCATATGTCAAACTGGCCCCAGCCTTCCCCTACCCTTCCCCTAACCCCTTAACTCTTTAGGGTAACTGCGAAGCACGGCCCCAAATGGGGTGGGAAGAAAGGCAGCAGAGTGGGCTCTAGTCTGCGAGGGTCATTGGCCCGTGGAAAGGCTAGTGACTTACTTGAGGTGCTCTGGGCACCTTTCATGGTCAAGCGTGCTCGAGGCTGCCCGCGGCCTTGGCCGCCTGGCTGAGGTGGCCACCTGGGGTCACCGTGACTTGCTTCTTTCAGACACGCGTCTGTTACAGGGCCAGGTGTCAGTGAGAATGGGGCAACACTCAGGGCACGGACATGGGAAGCAAACGGTGAAGCCTGCTGGTCAAGACAAATGGGAGCTCATTTCTGCTAGTTTTCACCCTGAAGGGTTTCCTTTAGGGGTGTGTTCGGCTCAACTTAGGATCATTATTGTAACTAGGGACCTGTTGCTGCTGAATTGGAACTAAGTGAGATTTAAGGGACCAAGGTTTTGCAAAGAACGTATCGGATTTCAGGACTTGCAGCAGATCTGTATCATGAACGGCAGTCAGTCTTGTCCTTTCTTAAGCGTTAATAAGTGACTTCGGTCCTAGGGAAAATTCCAGAAGAGACGTTGCCAGCAAGTGAAATCCTGTTGGTCCCAGAGCTGACCACAATAAAACAGCTTCCTCCTGCGGTCCTGACAGCAGGACCTTCAGCTTGTGGAGGCCACAGAGCCCCACAAGGGAGTGGAGGGTCCCCTTGCCCAGCACAGCCTGGCAGTGGGTGGGAGGTGGGGGCATAACTATCAGAGCCCAGCACAGGCCTGGTCCTGGCGCTGGTCGGCTTCTGAAACCTGCCTGGTCTCAGTTAACAGAACCCACAGGGTGGCTGTACCCTGGTCCCAGCTCTCTGGGCACAGGTCAGCAGTGGCCACCAGGTGGCAACAACTTGCGGTCACTACTGATTGGTGGCCCTGCCTGTGCTGGTGCCAAGGACGAGGCTCCAGGCCGGCTTCTGCTGAGCCCCCGAAACCACCCTCCTCCAGCTCTCTGAGCATCCAGGTACCAACCTGAGCTTTGCACCTCTTGAAAGGAACAGACTGCAAGTAGAAAGCTAACCCTTCTTGGAAGCCACACCCAAACATCCTATACTTACTTCTCAACTCTTGGGTGACTTTTGCCCAATGTTTTGTGCCCTTCCAGCTGGAGCCTCCGTGCTCCCATTCTACATAGCTTCAGACATCCTGCTTCTGATTTCACACGAATCGAGATGCCAAGGTGGGGTGGTGCCAGAACCCTGCATGGCCTTGGCTCTCCTGAGCAGATTCGGAAGCAGATGCTGAGGACTGAGCACAGATGGGATACGGGGCTGGGGTGGAGCTGGGCTTGGCAGCCGGCGGGGGCAGGGGGTGGGCTGGGATGGGGCAAGAGCATCTTGAGGTGAGGGAAGTCTTTTTGCATTCAAGGGCTTGCCGGCTTCCAACTTGCTACTTATTGCATTGACAAATATTCCACACGATTGAAGAACTATTTTCCAAAACAAAATGCTGGTATTCATCAGAAGGCGCGGGTTGTGCAGTGTGAACAATTCACTTTCGTTAAGTACCATATGGCCGCTGCTAGGAAAACGCTAACATGTTTCAACAGTACAGCTGGGGTAGGGTTCCTTTATTCACCGTGCAGATGGCTCTAATTGACATCTCTCCTAAAACAGGTCTCCAGCATTTCTGCAGGATCATTAGAGTAATTAGTTATTAAATACCATCACCACTTTTAGAGAGAGGGTCTGATCCCTGGCAACATTCCACCGTGATGGAACTGACAGGTCCCGGCGGAGGACCAGCCGTGGGAGGGCCAATGGGAAGGGCATGAAGGGCATGCTAGCTCTTCCTCCTCAGTGGCAAGGCCAGGGAAGGACAAAGACGTCGTTAATTCCGGAACAGCCCCTGGAGACAATTCGGGCAACCAAAGCGTTCTGGACCAGTGTTCTAGAGCCAGGCTCATCTCTCCTTTAGCTGTGTGACCACACAGCGTCAATCACTCAGCCTCAGTTGTTCTTCCCTTAAGTGGGGCACTGCCCTGGGGATCACACCGGGTCTGGGGGAAAGAGAGGGGTCCCAGGAATGCATGTGCGCCTAGGAGTTGTTCCAAAAAGTAAATACATGTATCTAGAGGGCAATATGGATGGAGGAAATAGCCTTCACTCTGAGCTCTTTCGAGGGTTAACAGTATGACATTATTAGTTTAATTTCACAGTCTAATCAGCTTCCTGCATTACTGATCAAAGGACTTGGAGCGATTGTAGTTTTGTAAAACTCTCGGCTAAGGGAATAAGGCTAGGAGGCTCTCAAGCTCAGGGGCCATGAGAGGGAGTGCTGGCCTGGGCACACAGTTCACCTAAGAGGGACCATTCAATCCACAGGTAAACTGTCCTCTCACTGCTGAACCACTTGGAGGGTCAGAGTGTCCACACTCCACACGGGCTGCTACCCAGCATCAGAAATGGAGAGCAGCCTCGGAAAAGCCCTTCCCCCACGCAATGCTGGAGCCCAAATCCACCTCGAATGCCATTCGGAGCCCCCGCCAGCCTGGGGCTTCATTGTTAAACACCCTCCGTCAGCAGGGCCCCATCTGTGTGATGGAATTTTTTTATTTTTTTGTCACTTTTTCAAATCAGAATAGAAACAATTTTTAGTCTATAATTATCATTTCTTTTCTCAACAGACAAATGTTTCCTTTTAAATTGTAGGGCAGAAAAAGCAAAGAACAACATTTTAAACCAAAAAGAAAGACTAAAATTAATTTCCTCTTTACAGAAAAATAAAATACAACAGCTCTAAGAAGCCAGGTTTTTCTTTTCCCAAAAGAGCAAAAAAAAAAGCAACAGTGTATTCAACTGCCACCACTAATGCCCATTTTTAAGAGGCAAGTCCTTGAGAGACGGTGGTGATGGGGTCTGCAGACCTGTCTCTGGGGTCAGTCCTTGGATCTGATCTCCTGGGAGAGGCTGGACTGCTCCTGACATCTGAGCTCACCTGGGATGAACCATCTGAAGCCCCCAGTTCAGGGAGCCAGCTCGAGATGGAGGGTCCCAGGAGTCAGGGTCAAGGCTTGGGGTCTACCAGTTGGCCCTCAGTTTCCTCATCTCTGAAATGGGATTTTACATTTTACAGTTACATCTTACAAGCTTGTTGGAAGGATCCTTTGGGCCAAGTGCTTTGTGACTCTGAAGCATTGAACAAATCCTGCTGCTTTCACCGTGTAGTGAAGACTAACCAGAATCACCGTTAAGAAAGCAACCCCGCTCAGATGCTTTCTCTGCTGGCGAGCTCCTCTGCCCACCTGGAAAAGCCAGTGCCCCCCATCCCGGCTCTCACGCTTGGCCAGCGTGTGGTAAGAGAGCTACGGGCAGGTGTGCGTTCACTGAGTGCACCCTCAGTGCCAGGTTCGGATGGAGGAGAAGCAGGCTGCGTTTCAGATGCTGAAAGCAGTTCAGTGTGGCCGGGACAGAGCCTGCTCAGGCAAGGCAGTGTGAGTTTCCTCCGGGTGAGGAGGGTCAAAGTTTGCCTAGACCACGTTAAGGAGTTTGGTCCTCAGAATCGGCCAACAGATGGGGAAGACGGCTCAACGCTCTCGGCCCAGGGCCACTCCCACGCCCACCCTCCAGCCTCCTCAACAGGGAAGGAGGCACGACCCACGTCCACAAATACTCTCTCCCAGTTCAGTGTGGTCACGGCTGACCCCAATCTCACTCCCCAGCGTAAACCCTTCAGGGGCTCGCCATCACCCAGGGCTGTGCTGGTGAAGGTTTAACAGCCGTCTGTGATGGCGATGAGGGATAAAACAAACAAACCAAACCAGCTAGACCCTGACTCCTAGCGTTTGCCAGTCTCTGTTGTATACACATTCCCACTTCGATTTCAAGCTACCAACAGAGTGTCACCGAGGACAGAGCTGGGAAGAGCTGTCAACGTTGGGCTCTTAGGAGCCACCAAGCCAGCCCCAGCTTACCGCAGCCTCGGGACTTGTGAACGGGGTGTGGAGGGCGGGGCCACAAAGATGTTGCCCCAAGAATGCTGCTGCTCTGTGAACGGGAAGACGCCACGTCCTCCTGGCAGCAGGGATCAAAGCTAGCCAGCACCCTGCCACACTCCCCTGACTCTCCCCGCTCTGACCCCCAGCGGCATTGATCCCTCAGAAAACGTCCAGACACCTCACCTGGTATCCAAGGCTTTTCACACCGGGCTCCACCTCATGGGCTTTCCAGGCTGTGTCCTTCTGTCCCTGCAGAGCCCCCTGCTCCAGCCTCACTGTCTCCTCGAGGTTCCCATCACAACCTGGGTGATCCTGCCCACAAGTTTTCCTCTGCTTGGCACACCTGCCCTCCTGTATTCCCTGATCAAACCTTGCCCATCCTTCAAGGCTGAGCTCCTCTTCTGAACGCCCCCAGCTCCCTGCCTCTGTTGGCAATGAACCCCAGGGTGCACACAGCCTGCCCTTGCCTGACAGCACGCGCTGTGCGGCCGCTCGCGGGATCCACACTCCTCATGATGGGCTCCCGAGTCAAGTTCTTCCTGACCTGACGTTACTTTCTGACCTTTGAAAACTCCCTCTCAAGGAAGCAGAGGAGGCCAAGCATTAGCGCCCAATGTCCATGCTTCCAACGACAAAACGACTATGGGTCCAAAGACTCACTTGCCATGGCCGGGCGAGGCGGGAGAGATGACTGGGTTAATCGGGAAGGAGCTTAGTGGCTGCCCTGGCCACAGTGAGACTCTCATGGCAGAATAGGCAGGGCCTGTGGCAGCGACACAGGATCCCTATAATGACCCCAAACAGGTGGAAAAAGCAACTGGGTGTCCTGCACACCTGATAGCTTTCTAAAAATAGCCGGTGGGCCCTGGCTCTGCAGGCTCGCCTCTGGGCAGGGGCAGGGGCTGGGTCTGGTGGCTATTTGATCACTAAGTTTCAGAGGAGAGAGGCAAGTCCTGGCTGGTTCTATACCTTACCCTCCCCGGCCAGGCTGAAGCAGAGCCTCAGCCAGACACGCAAGCTCGGGACTGGGGTCCTGGGCCTGGCCCATCACCTCCCCCTTAGCTCTGCCCCACTGCCCGGGGGAAGGAACTGTTTCTTGTCTGAGGATCATGTGGGAGAGGAAGGGAGACAGGCCGGAGCAGATGCCAGCAGGCTCCGGGCACCATTTCTTCTTGGCCAAGGGACCCGGGTACAGAGAGATTCTCCTCAAACCAAGGCACTGACAGCATCGAACAGAAATGTCATGGTCTGAAGCCACGTGGCGTAGGAGGAAGTAAGAAAAGAAGACAGGAATTCTCCAGGCTGAGCCCCAGAGGTCTCCTCTGCCCTTCTGTGGGGTCAGGCTCAGGGACAAGCAGTGGGCAGTGGAACAAAGGGAGAGCTCTTTTCTTTGGGGCGCAGGCCTTTTGCAGCTCCCAGGACCCCGTCTCCTCTGGTCCTCTCCTCCCTCCTCCGTGTCTAGACGGAATACTTAGCTCCTGGCAACCTGATGTCGTGCATTTAGCCTCAGGTCCCCAAGGCCAGCCCTGTGGCTGCACCTGGGCGCTCCGCTGGCTCAGGGAAACCTTTTAAAAACAAATCTCACAAAAGCATCTAAAAAAGAGTGGATACATGTATATGTATAACTGATTCACTTTGCTGTACAGCAGAATCTAACACAACATTGTAAATCAACTCTACTCCAATAAAAAATAATTGAAAAAATCCCAGCCATTAAAAGTAACAGTACGTATTCTTAGGGGCCCGAATGCCAGCACGTTTTGGAGATCACGAAGCCACCCAGCTGAGCACCAGTCTGAGAAGGTTTAAGTAAAAAATTACAGGGAGTGAAATTACTTCCAAGTAAGATCTCTAGCGAATATAAATTGTGTCCCCCCCAGCCCCTCCCACACTTGGAATATGCCGTTCTAATTCTTTTGCTGAGAGGCAAGGAAACTGGGAGGCTTGCATCTTCCTGGAACATTTTCATTCCAAGGGTGCTCCTCTCCTTGCGAAGTCCTTCAGATACTCTTGACTCTTAAGCACGGTTTTCTTACGGGGTCTTGGGAGGGACACACGGCATCGCTTATTCTGAAAAAGCTGGCAAGGCCAGCAGAGGAATGGAACACACAGAACCAGAGAGACTCCCGACACTGCCCGTCCCCCTGCCGGCCCCCAGCCCCTCTCCCGGCTGAAGACCGCCAACGCCGGGCGGGCACACGTTTCCCCTCACTCTCCAGGCCGAGATCATGTTGCTGAAATGTGATGCTTGGCCCTCTGACCTGCCAGCTGCGCGGCCACCCTGGCACCAGGGCCCCGTGAGCTCCCACCTGTGAGCCGCGAACGTCTATCACCGTGACTCGGCAGCTGCGGCCCCACCGTGCCCCGCGGCACCTCTTACGCATCTAGGGCGGCGCAGCCTCTCCTGCTTCCTCGGCCCCTCTGAGCACCAGCTTCTGAAGGGAGCCCAGGTGGACCTGGCGGGCGCCTGTGCCACTGTGGTGTCATCTGCCCTCCCAGCTGGCCTGGGGCTCGGTGGAGTGGAAAGAGATGCAGATGAGATGCTGGGCACTTGGTTTGGGGGGGGGGGCGCTGCCACTTCCTCGCATGGCACATGGGCTGGGGAGCAGGTCACAAGTCACCTCCCCTCTCTGGCATGTGCTTCCTTCCCTGTGAAACGCGAAGACTCGGGGCAACTCTACCTCCCTCACGGAAGCGTCACCGGGAAGAAAAGAATGCCAGCTAGGGAAGGACTTTGGAAGAGTGCTAGTAAAAAAGCTCATTATCATTCCAGAGTAGGGCTGAAGGTGTCCAGGCAAACTCCCAGGCAAGCCTTCCTCTGCGAATCGTCTCTTCACGAGATGAGTACTGACTTCAAGGTTCCTGTTCCCTCTTTGCTAATAGGAATTGCAGAATCGTTGCCACGTCCAAGCGGTACAAACAGCAAATAATCACTTGGACGAGAAGCCTGTTGAAACGGGTCTTTGCTGGGGAAGAGGTCAGCTGGCAGCTTGGCCCATAAATCAGGGCTCCCCGCTCAGCTCACTGGCTCTCGCAAGGAGATGGACTCAGCTACACTCTGACGTTTCACAGCTCTCACTAGGCACCCTGCACACAGTAGGGATTTTGACGATGTTCGTTGAACTGATTACTGCAGAGGCAGCCGGAAGTGTGAGAGGGCAAAGCCCTGTCCACTCAAATTGGAGACCCACTGCATCACGCGAGGCAAGGGGACAAATCCTAGTCAGACAGGACTTGAGGCTGTAACGGGCAGGGCAGTTCATTCTGCAGCCTTCGCTGAGAGGCATTTCAGGCGGCAGGGGGGCTGAGGGAGGTTGGAGTGAACATACTTACTGTATTATGTTGCAGCAGTGATAAGACTAAAATTTTAGGATTTTCTTAATGAGACTCCTGTATTCCCTGGTTTTCCTTATCAGCCCTGGCAAGAACCACAGTGTAGCATTTATGTCCTCTGCTTTCGAATGGAAGAAGGATCACAGGAGGGATTCGAAAACTCACTCTGGAGAATAACTATATGCATCCTTTTTGCTCCCCCAGCGGAATGCGGGTTCTCTGGCCCCAGCCCTGCCCCAGATGCGCTGTGCTGTTACCCACCGGATCCAGGCGGCAAGCTTTTCCAGTTTGGAGCTTGCTGAACGGAACGCAAATTGGGGCTGGGGAGGGAACCAGTGGAAGTTAGAATGCCAAGCAGCTCGAAGTGCCTCTGCCCGCCCTCTCCTGCCCCAGGCTTGGGAAGCCATCCCCCTTCCCACTGAGTGTCCGTAACACCCCCGAGGGGCAGGTGCACAGGTTCTAACACTCTGCAGAGACACTTCTAACACCTGCCATGGGATCAGCTCTTTGAAGGCTGCAGTCAGGGCATTGGCAAAGTCAAGGCCGTACCACAAGTCCTCACACCGACGTGGCAGCTGCTGCCTCTGTGGGGTGGTGCAGGCACCGTAGCACACCCATTTCACAGATGTGCAGCCTGGTCCTTAGCGATGGGAGATGCCTTGGCACCGCCTAGAGAGAGCTAACACTGGAGTCAGGAATAGAAGCGGGGGGTCCGGACTCAGGGCTGGGGGTTAGAGGAGACCAAACCCCCTTCCCAGGGCCTGAGCCTCGGTTCCTCCTCTTGCACCCCAGGACCTTGGATCCCCTGGGGGCAACCAGCCCACTCTGTAGGGAAACCTGAAAGGCTTGCCTCACCTTCCCGTCCCACCCACTTGGATGACTATCCAACCCTGCAAAAAAGCTTTTTTTTTTTTTTTTTTCTGGTCAGATTTCAAAAAGGTGAAAGTTCTCCAGTCTGCCCAGAAATCAGGAAGAGCCATCCTTCCTTTACCCTAAACATAGCCACAAGTCAAGAAGCAATTGGAGCCTCAGAACAAGCCAACCAGATGGCATCGTACTGCAGAAGCTCCCTGTTCACGGGCAGGTCCCAGCATCCTTGTTTGTAGCCTATGAATGCCTCCTTTGCACATAACTCTAACAAGCAGATCCACATCAGATGAGCGGGTGCTACTGCCTCAGGCAAGACAAGGACCAGAGCGAGTTTAAAAGCTGAGAATGAGAGGAGAGGCAGAAAGACTGTGGTGAGCAGGGGCACAACTTCAGCAAGGGCAGCAGCCTTGAGCCATTTAGTTCAGGGACAAACCTCCTAACTGCCTGCACGGGCCCGGACCCTGGCGCATCATGGCATCACTGCATAATAAGCGATACTCCTAAGGCGGCAGGCTTTGGAATCCAGCAGAGCCTTGTGTCCTGGCTCTGACGTCTGTCATCTGCGTGTCCTTGAGCACTTGGCTCAAACTCCTGGAGCCTCTGCTTTCTCCTAGGCAATGGGGACACAGGGAGCTCCCACTCTCAGCTGTGGGGAGGCGGCTACTGTCAGCTGCTTAGGGGACAGTGCCTGGGGCACGCAGAGAATGTGCCCTGACATCCAACATGCTGTAGGAGACGGGAGCATGTGAGCCATCCCTTTGGAAGGATTTACCCAACATGGTTAAGATAAAAGAAAGTGAGGGCTTTACTAGGGGTACAAGTGGCAGGGAGAAGACCCAGAGGAGAGCGGGAGGGAGCGTGGGTGGGCATGAAGGCAGGCCCCGCCCCCGCTGCTCCCGCCCCATCACCTACAGAACACCTAGGGGCGCCAGGCCCTGGATAAGGTGCTTGACGGGTTACTTGATTCCATCCTCCCAACTGGCTGTACCTCTTACAAAACTCCATTTTACAGATGAAGGAGCTTACACAGGTGTGAGGACACGTTCCTAGGGTGACATAGCTTGTCAGTGGGATTCAAATACAGGTTTATCTGAGTCCAAAGCCAGTTTCTTTCTCAAGCCCTACACGGCACAGGGAGGAAGCATAGGCTTCGCAGAAAGTCCACGGGGGGAGGCATTTGCAAGCGCCAGGGAACAGGCGGAGGGAGAGAGGGGCAACCGCTGGGCCTGAGCCGACTGCCCAGCTGGCCCTGATGCCAGCAAACGGGCCACAAGGGCAGGCGGCACGGACAGCTTCAGTGCACCAGGGAGAAGGCCTGACCCTGAACCCCCCCGAGAAGTCTGAGTGTCAGTCCTGCCTGAGGGGAAGCGAGTCCACCTGGAAACTTCCAACACACCAACATCTCACCTCCAAGGCTGCCCTATAAGAGCCCCTTCTCTTCCTCCTGAAGGTAGGGCCAGCCAGGAGGCCTTGGGACCACAGCCTTCTCCAGGAGTCCCTCTGGATTGCCAAAAAGAGGGTCCTCTGGGGGAGCCCCCTGCATCAGCCACCTCCCTCACTACCCCCCATACACACCCCCGCCCCAGGCTCCTTGCCCCAGATGGCCGGCAGGGAAGAGGACGGAGGACACAGGAGCCCTCCGTCATAAACCCGCCTAATTCTCATCACCTGAATTGTGCATTCAGAAAAGAAACATACCTACAAAGAAAACGCTGGCATGAGGGAGAGGGGTCTTCGTAAAATGCGGGCAGTAATCAGACTTTGTATCCAGAGAGAAACGACAATTGTGAAAACCCTGTATGCGGCCTGAGCTCTGGTTTATGATAATGTAACATTTCCAGCAATAATATTTGGGGAAGAAAGAGAGATGAAAATGAACTGAACTCTATTTGGGGATCTCATTACTATGGGCATGGTTCCTTTCACTAAAATACAGTAATATCTATAATGAGGATTCATGTTGTCCTAAGGAAAAAATGTGTGAAAAAGTGACCTTAAAGCATGGGAAAACGTTTATATGCTGTAATACAGAAGCTTGCTTCCCCCTAAAGGGTGGGGGTTTGTAAACAGCTCCCTGAAAGAAAAGACTTGTGTAATTAATCACCAGCATCTACCCTTTCCAGGGCATTCTGGCGGTCTCATGGTCTCCGTCTCGGGACCGGGAAATAGGAGTCAGGGTAGTGGCCTGGCCTTGACCTCCAGCAAGGGTTGCGGGGTATGCCAGTGAGTGCACTCCTTGGATTCCAGCACAAGCAAACAGGCGTGCTTTGTCCTCCCTCTTCCCATCACCCACATCCAAGGCTTTGTTTTGGTTTTAAGTGTTCAATGAATGAGAGAAGGGTGGACTGAAAGGGTCCGGCAGCCTCTTCTCCCTCTAGCCCTCCCATTGCACAGATTAGGAAACTGAGGTCTTGGGAGGCACAGGCATTTGCCCTGCATCCCAGGAAACTGCAGAGGACAAGCTTGAGAAAATTACCACAGTGGGCATCCTCACCCAGTACCCCATTTCCAGGGGGATTTGGCCCTGCCTGGGCTGGCATGTGTTTGACCAAGGGCTTCACCCTCCCCTGGAGTGGCCGCTGATCCCCTTCAATGAGATGCAGAGGCCTTCAGCTCTATCCTGCTCTTCCTGGGTCTCCCTTACCTGGCTACTGTCCCAGGTGGGTAATACTGAGAGGTACCATTATGCTGACAGCCCTCAGGCTGGGTGACACCCTGGTCCTGTCATGGGGCTGGCCTGGTGCTAAGCAGCTGTGCAGAGGCCCTGGCACATTGGCCATCAGGGAGTTAACAGAAACCACAGAAGGTGTATTCTGGGGCTAAGCTAGCAGGTGGGAATGCCCTGGGTTGGGGGGGGGAGGAGAGAAGTGGGGTGAAGGTGGGGGGTAGTGGTCAGGGGCTCTGGGGATCTCAAAGACTGAGGAGGTGAGAGCAGGAGCTGGCTGCAAAAAGTGTCCTGGATGGAGGGCTGGAGTGGATGGACCAGGCCTGACAGCAGAGGAAGAGCAGAACACAAGGTCTGCTGACCCAGGGGAAGAGGCACACCCCCCAGCCTTCCCCCCACCCCCTACCCCCAACCCCACTGCCTGGCGACTGCAGCTCCTCCCATAACCTCTGAGCACAGGCGGCCATGGAGCCTCTAAACAACCCTGGGCCCTGAAAGTGCATCCAGGGCACTGCGTGCAGGACCTCTGAGATGAGCTCCCTGTCCACACGCTGCCTGGTGGCCGTGTCCCTCGCTAGGCTCACAGACCAGGCCTTTCCCTGCACCCAGGAGTCACTAATTAAAAGAAAACATTGCTCTGGGAGCTCAACGGGGGTGGGGCACTTTGACTGCTTCCTGACCTGCCCTTAGAGTTTCAGCTCCACACCCCATCCAGAGTCAGTCTCTGGGGGGACCGTCACTGGATTCACGATCTGGGGGCAGAAGAAGGGAGGGGAACAGCTGTGGGTGGGTGGGCCAGAGCTGGGAGTGACTGCGCAGGGCAGGCTGTGCCCAGGGCCCAGGACCAAGGACATGGCTTGGGTGGGCAGCTCTGGCTGGGAGTGACAGCTGGTCGGGGGCTAGGGGGTGTCCCGGGTCCTGGCGCAGGCCAGAGGGTGCCAAGGTGTGGGACACAGCACTCCAGGAGGGCTGCACTGGGGGCTGGGTTTGAGGGAGCCCACTCTGGGATGGAGTAGACGCAGAGGCAGTGGAATCCCATTAGGAGAGAAACGGAAACCCGGAGAGTCCGGTACCCACTCTGTGTCTGCATGTGGAAAAGATGCGACAAGAACTTGGAAAGGCTGATTCTTTCACATTTTATGTATATTGAGTTTTTAAAACAATTTCTGCCAATCTGCTCATATTGCTAAGTTTAAAGAAAAAAGAAGTCTGCAGATGGCAGGCCCCTGGGCCAGAGGAGAGAGACTAAGAAAGGGTCCTACTCATGCTGGCCCTTGAACATAGGGGCATGCGAAGCACACCCAGCACACTGTGCATGCCTCCTCCCTGTGGGCCATATAGCCTCAGCTCCACGAGGCAGCTGAGACGGGACGGGCAGAGGCACAGCGGTCACCAGCCCGCCCCAGCCCACTCTGCCTCTGGTTCCCTAAGCCCTACCGTCCACTGTCCTAAGAGCCATAGGTTTGGATGCCCATGGGTCAGGAGGACCTGGTTCCAGACCAAACCTCGGGGGTATTGGAACCAGGGGTTCTGTGCTTTAATTCCTCCTCAGACTCCCCAGGGCCCAGCCCAGGCCCGGACCAGGGTCCCTGTGAATTTGGTGATTGGCCAGCTGGCCTCAGGGTCCACTTCTCAGGCCCCGGCTTGTAAGCAGTTCGGATTCCAAAAAGTCTGCTGGGGAGTCAGCTGTTCGCAACTCAGATCGTATCAGTACTTCCCTGCAGAGTCACAGCCATCAGTGGTCATGGGCCCATCTGGCTCCACCACAGAGGCCAGTATCATAATCTAGCTTGCTGAGCAGTGGCACCAGAGCCCAAATCTGTCCCTGGGGGGTGTGCAGGGTGGGTGGGAGGAGGATCCCCTTTGTTTCTTGGTGCTGGCAGTGAGTTTGGCCAATTTAGCATTCGTGTGTGTGTGTGTGTGTGTGTGTGTGTGTGTGTGTGTGTAAGTGAACTAAGGGGAGACGTGTTGAAATCATCAAATCCGGAACCTGTGACACTTGATAAGCGCGATTGCCGGGCTGCACGCAGGGTGCCGTGTGAACAGCTGCTCCCACCTGGCTGCTCCCACGGCCCCAGAAGCGAGGGTCTCCCGGACCCTCCCAAGCCAAGCCCTGCCTTGGCTTCTCTTCCCACTTCCTGTACGGCTCTGCTGGCCAGGGCAGGAGGGATCCACATGTTACCCTGAAGCTCGGGTCCTGGAGCCTCAGAGTTATGCTAAGTGAAATAAGTCAGACAGAGAAAGACAAATGCTTTATGTTATCACCTATATGTGGAGTCTAAAGAATGCAACAAACTAGTGAATATAACAAAAAAGAAGCAGACTTGTAGATACAGAGAACTAGTGGTTGCCAGTGGGGAGTGGGAGGGGGCGGGGCAATCAAGGGGTAGAGGATTAAGAGGTACAAACTATTACGTGTAAGATCAGCTACAAGAGCATATTGTACAACATGGGGGATATAGCCAACATTTTATAATTACTATGAATGGAGTAGAACCGTTAAAAATTGCGAATCACTATATTGTACACCTGTAACTTATATAATATCGTACAGCAGCTATACTTCATTAATAATTTAAAAATTATTAATTAAAATCATTAAGGGTGATGGGGGTCCCTGCTGTCCAGCTCCGTGTTTATCGAGGCCAGGGCTTGGGCCATCAGAGCAGAGCTCATGGCCTGAGAATTGAGCTGATCATTTACCTCTTCAAGAAAGCACGCTTGACTAGCCGCATCCTTTGTGGGGCATAAATATCAATCCCTCTGTGAGGCCAGGCCTCTTCCGAGCTGGCTCACGGCCGGAGCCTCCCTGAGGGACACCTGCTCTGTGCTCAGATACCGCTGGGGCTGGAACTCCTCAGGCTGAGTCCTTGCACACAGTGAGTGCTCAGGCCCTCAGCGGGACAGGCCGGCCTGGCGCCTGACCCACGGGCTGTGTGCAAGGACCTGGTCCCCGCCTGTGCAGGGGTGTGGTTTTGTGGGAGAGCCGTGTATGAACTTGCTGCAGCGTGTAGTCGTGCACCATCAGGGCTTAAATGAGCTCTCTGCCCTCCACGTGCTCTTTGAGCTTCCGTGCAAGTTCCATGTAGAACCACGTTTCTGGAACCCCCTTCTATGCGCTGGACGCTGGGGATGTTAAGACAGGCAACAGAGTGTTTCTGCGGTTGTAAGAGTTATCACAGGGGAAAACACCCCAAGGCCCACAGGTATGGCTGGAAAAGGCTTCCTAGAGGAGATGGTGCCCGAGCCATCTCCGAAGGGGAGAAACCAGGTGAGGAATTGGAGGTGGACGTTTTAGGCAGAGAAAACTGCCTTAGCAATGAGAACAGAGGCAGGAAGCTGCGTGGTGTGTTGAGAATTGAGAGGGGCTCGAGGAGCAGATAGGTGACGGGAAGGGAGGGGGTGAGGCAGGGGGCAGAGACCAAGGCACAGCCCCAAACGCCAACCACGTCCTAGAGTGCTGGGGGACTGATGGGGGCTGCCGCTGAGAACAGCTAAGGGCCCACCCGAGGGCCGTGATAGTCGGTATGGGGAAGAGGGACGATGTGGAGAAATAGTCAGGGGGCGATTCTGGTAACTGCCTTGGCAACGGACTGGCTGTTGAGTTCATTCATGAGAGCCCTCTGGGTGCTGAGCTAGCGCTGGGGTGGAAGGGAGGAGAGGTGTCTGGGATGAACCCCAGTTTTTAGGTTTGAAAGACTGGAGGCTGGTGGTGAAATTCTACTGCGATTGAGAATACTGGAGGAGGAACCAGTTCAGGGAAGACTTCGATGGAAGTGGAGGAACGTGAAGGCTGGGCGGGTTCTACCCAGGTGCAGTGAGCAGAATGGAGCCTTCCAGGTGGGGGAGCCAACAGATCAAACACAGTGCGGACAGATGGAGCGTGGTCCATTTCAACAGGGAAGAAACTCGACCCTCTTCCCAGATGTCTGAGTTATGAGGAAGAAAGCATCCCCACCGCGCCCCAGACACCACCTCTCTTCCCAACAGTGCCTCAAAGAAATCAAGAGACATCAGCGATTCACAGATCCGCTGCGTACCTTGTGTGTCAAGATCTGGGCTCCGTGACCAAGTAGATTCTTTTCCAATTTTGCAGACAGAGGCACCAAGAATTCTGCCAGTGTCTGTCTTTGGAACCCTGCTGTCGGCCCTCACTGACGAAGTTGAGTGGGCACTTGTCAGGATGGGCGAGACTGAGTGAAGAAACCTGCAGGGACGTCTGAGGCAATTTCCAGAGAAAACCATCTGCCCAGCTTCCTGCAGGGCTGTGGCTGCCTGCCCACCCCCTGCTCCGCTGCCGGTGGCCACTTGAGAGCTCTGTGATCCGGGGCACCATGGCTTCGAGGCCCCTGCTGCTGTCCCCCTCCACTCAGGTCTCTGAAGGAGCCTGGAGGTTTCCAGGAACGGGAAAGTGGGAAGCCAGGTGCACCCACAGCTCCTCAGGTGAAAAACAGGTGATTGCATTTCACGTTCCTCCGAGGCTCCCCAAACCCACTCCCTAGCAGCATAATTACAGATGTTTCCCTCCTTACAAACCCTTCCTACGCAGTGCATAAAGGAATACAATATCTGGCTGTCCAAATTACAAGAGACCATAATGCACAAAAGCAATAAACACAGGTTCTAACGGCAATCAGATACCACTTATCGTAAACAATGGTTTTTGTGATTTATTGCATTGGAAGCAGGTTCAGCATCACTCCTTAGAAGATTTGGTTATTCTTGTTTTCAAGCAGATTTGCCGGCAGCCAGCTGACGTCAGAAAAAATTGCTCAAGCGCAGCAGATTTTAAAAATAGGGCCAGTGTGGTGTTAAAATAATAATAATAGAAGAATTGGGGTGGCTGTAGGCTAATGCAAAATTCTGAAGCCAGGGCCATTTGGGCTTTGCAGGCTCCCTTGCCAAAGCCCATGCATCCTCAGTGGGTCCTGCCTTCTTACTTCCTGGGGCCCAGCACTTCCGATTCCTCCCACTGTGCTATCCCCTGAGAGACGTGGGAGGGAGGAGGAGACTAGTAACCAGAGTGGGACAAAGGACAGTCTGGATGGACACTTCAAGGTGTTCAACTTCCCCGCTCAGGCCTCAGTTAGCGCTGGTAGTCGGATGCTGGGGAGTGCAGAAAGGTCAAGTTCCAGCAGCACAGTTGAGCCAAGAGGTCTGCAGTGATGATCCAAAAGGACACTGGCCCCGTGCTGGCAGGAGCGGTCCCTCCTCTCCTGGACACTGTCCTGTTTGCGCTGCAGGGGAGGGGCTGTGGACACTGTCAGGGACAGAGGCCAGCAGCAGGGGACGAGCTAAGAAAGCAAGGAGGATGCCCAGACTGCAGCAGGAGTTTTCCACCTGGGTTCAGAGACATCTTAGCATTCTGTGTGGGATTTTCAGGGGCTCCAGAAGGAGGGCACCCCACTTTAACCAGGGAGCTTTGCTTTTATGGGTCGTCTCTAGTGCATTTCCAAAAGATGGTTTGCACCCAAAAAAACTGGATTAGAGAATTAATCCACAAGCAGGAGTCAGTGAGTCCTGATACTTTGACCTTTTCCCCTTCTCCTCAAATTCAACATTTCACCGTGATTTTAAAGTACAGGCACGGGGAAGAACTCTCTGACAGTGTCCCAGGGAGGCCCTTGCAGAACTATTGTGCTCGCAGTCGGGAGCGGCGGCGTTGCCCTCCGCCCTCATGGGGACCATCACAGGTGGAGCCCGCTAAGGGTGAGTGACGGCGGACTGCAGCGGGCCACCTTGGCCACATCACAGCCCGTGCATGGGGACTGGGTTCTAGGGGAACCCGGGGCAGAGTGAATAGTGTGCATCGGGGCCACTGCCTCACAGGAAGCAGAGCCCCCAGTGCACGAACAGAAAAGTCCTCTGAACAGGCTGCTCGTTCCCAGAATCTCCAGGAACTGAAAGATTAACCAACACACAGCTACTTTGGGACTGAAGGCGTATGTGCCCACATGTGTATACACACACGTGCACACACGGCCCACGGCCCTGCCCCTTGTAGGAAGCCAAGACCTGCACGAATGGCTGAGGCTTCCCTTCAGTCTGGGGGGGCGAAGCTCTCTTGCCTCAGCTTGGAGCAGAGAGCAGAAAAAAATCACTGAGCTATAGAGATCATGATAAGGAAATGGATTTGTTAGTGACTAGCCAGTCCCTAGAGAACAACCATGATATCTTGTTTGAAGTAAATCTCAGAACATTGCTCGCCCAGGTGGAAAAAAATATATTGATTGCTAACGTTTATTGCATACTTACATTCCAGGCGCTCTTCAAAACTCCTTTCATAATTAACCTACTTAATGCTCACCACAGAACTGTGCCAGAGGTATTATTATTCTCCCTGTCATGCAGATGAGGAACCCGAGGCACAGAGGAGGAGGGTGGCCTGCCAGGTGACCCACCCAGTGAGTGTGAACACTGTTCCAGGTCCACAGGACTCACTGTGCTTCCTGTCATTTCCAGGCCTGACATAGTTCTTTCCATGTGGTCTCCTGTCACGTGTTCGCTGGCCGGGATAAGTATACATACGGGAAGATGGGTGGGGGTGAATGTCACTTAAAGCAATGATATTAACACCCGCCCGCTGGAGTCAGAAGCACCAAACCATCCCGTCTGTTGTTCACCGGCTGAGTGACGCCACCAGCCACAAACCTCCATCCAGAGAGATGAAGCCATCCCAGCCACAAACCACACAGAACGCCCCACACCTTGAAGTCAGCAGCCCTCTGCTGAGCACTGATGTGTCAGGCACAGCCATCACAATCCAAGACGGCAAACAGGAGTTCCAGGAAAAAACCCAGATTTGCTTTTTGATAAAGCCAAAAGTGATACACAGCTCAAAATCTCGAGGGGTTGAGAAGGCACCCGTCACCAGCCCCGTGCCTGCCCGGCCTTGGGATTCAACCACAGCACCTCTCCCAGAAGACAGCTGCTCTCGTCACTGTCATACCAGACACTCACTACGCTCTGCTCTCCAGGGCCAGATGCCACCCAGCTCACGCCACTTTCTCCGAGAGGGTGTGACTGTCCTCCCCGCCGCCCAGAAAAGCCCGGCATTATCACCTGAAAGGCCTGGCTGGTGACAGACCGGGGCCGTGTGGGCAGACCCTCAGGAAGGTGATGTGTCTGCTTGTGCAGGCCTCTGTCTGGGAGATGGGAAGACTGGCAGCAAGGCCCGTGGAAGCTCTGCTCACGAGGACAGCTCACTGTCACGCCCCCACCATGCCTGGGGTGGCCCCAGACAGCAGCCCATATAAAGCTCAGGTGCTAACAGCCGGGCCTGAGCTAAGGGAGGGGCTCCTGGGACACCAGCCCCAGGAACTACAGTGAACTCTGTGCGCCGGACGAGGGGGTGGTCTGCACCCAAACCTCAGCAGCCACGGTGGACACCAGTCATGCTTCTTGGTAAAAACTCCTCTCCCTTCTGGACATCTTGTGTGTTTCTCAATTCATCCTTTGCCACGACGACTAGAAATAAGCCTTTTTGCAGGCAAGATTTAAACGAGCTCTCCTCTCACGGGGCACATGGCCTCACACTGAATAAAGGGTCTTTAGAATGAGCTCAGATCCACCCTCTGCTCATTTCCTTCTCTCCTTGATCCTGTTTTCTCCCTGGGGTAGTGGGTATGCAGCCGGTGTGATTAACTCAGCTGGGACTATAATCTTGGGAAGGAATGGAATGAAAATCATTTTTGGAATATAAATCAAATAGGATTTCAGTTGAAGTTATTTAAAAGAAATTAATTGACTTGTACTCGCCACAATACACTGATAAGAGTTCATTGCCAGGCCCATCAGGAGTAATGAGAAAACAGTTAATAAAATTCAGCTGTCAAAAGCAGCCCGCGCTGGGCTTTCCAGGGACGGCCCACAGGCCCCAGGTCGCAGTGGGTGAAGCCCACCGGTTTGCCGGGGCCCAGCGCAGGCTTTGCTGTATTTTTCTCTCATGTGGGATAATTCGAGTTTTAATACTATAAGATCCTCAGGGCTGAGACTTTTTTCTCCAAGCTGCTTTGTATTTCTATACAGCCCTGTGCATATTCTAAATCACAACCCAAGGAAGGATGTGGGCTAGATAAGAATATTTTTTGCATTCAGTCATTCATTTTTTTTTCTCCATTTGCAAGGCCTTCTAAAGAGCTCTTTCTCCTTCCCCTTATTGACTGTACATGACCTTAAGAAGGAAGGAGGGGCAATGTTTAATTAAAGACAACTTCGGCTCCTCTCTGCCACTCTCTCCCAAAACCATGGATGAGAATAAGTTATGAACTTAAAAAAAACCCCACACGCACGCCAAGATGAAGAAAGGTGAAATCTCCACATTGCAGCTCAGTGCGAGACCTTGGACTTGGTGGCCGGCCCATCGCCCCACACTGCACTTCCCTGCCCACGTGGGTGTGATTTGCCGTTCTCATCAAAGACGTGAGTCCTTGCAATGCAGCGACAGAAACTGCCTGTGTCCCCAGGACTCCACAAACCACAGTCATCCCGGACACCCAGAGCTGCTGCTTCCTGCCCTGGGCTCCTCTCCCAATTATTTTCATTGTATTTTATAGTGGTTACCACAGGCCAAGCACCATTCTAGACATGTCCCAAACAGCGATTCCTTTAATCCTCATGGAAGCCATACAAGGAGGTGCTTTCCGTGCACTGAACTGGGTTTCCCTCAAATTCATGAGTTGAAGCCCTAACCCCCAATGTGACATGTTTGGAGGTGGGGCCTTTGGGAGGTGATTATGTTTAGATGAGGTCATGAGGTTAGAGACTCATGGAGTGAGCCGATGGGATTAGTGTCCTTATAAGAGACACCACACAGCCATGTGAGGCTGCCATGTGAGGACAAAGTGAAAAGGCTGCCATCTTTGAGCCAAGAAGAGAGATCTCATCATGCTGGCACCTTGATCTTGGACCTCCAGCCTCCAGAACTGTGAGAAAGTAAATTGCTCTTGCTTAACCATTCAGTCTGTGGTATTTTGTTTTGGAAGCCTGAGCTAACACAGGAGGTACCGTTTTTATCATCCCTATTTTATAGATAAGGGAACAAAGGCACAGAGACCTTAAGTAATTTGCCCAAGGTCACACAGTAAGTGACAGAGCCAGCCCTGGAACCAGCAGTCTAGCTGGTGTCTCTGCTTTTACCACTACATGGAAGCTGCCTTCTGCTGTGCTAGGCTGTGATTTATGTGAAATGGTCCCACAAAAAAGTCATTGTCACTGGGAACTGGCTTGCAGAGTTGCTTGTATTAAACCACGGGCCACGGGAGCCCAGGGTGGGAATCCCAAGTGTGGTTAGGCTCGAGGACTCTGCTCAGAACAGACCCATGAGCACCGTATCAAGGCTGTGGGTTTTTATCTGCAAAATAGAGAGGCCTGCAGCAGGGATGCTGTGGCAGACTGTAATCTCATGCCCTTCTAGAACCTGGAGCCTCCTCCATCAGGAACCTCCCGCATTCCCTCCTCTGGAGTCCAGGTGGACTTGTGATTCCCTTGTAACCGACAGAATGGAGCAGAAGTGACAAGGCGACCCTTCTGAGGCTGAGTCATCAAGGGATACACCCCTTTCCCCCAGCCCTGACCCTCCATGTAAAAAATCCACCCTCCTGGGCCACCACACTGTGAGAGGAGAGGTCATACACAGACGCTCCGGAGGACAGCCCCAGCAGAGACCCATGGGTAGCCAGCCTCCACACTAGCCACGTGAAAGAAGATGTCTCCGGATGAGTCCAGGGCCCGCAGTGGAATCGCCCAGCCTGTGAGTGTTCCCAGCCAAGGTCACACTCTCCCTGCCATGCCCCGTCTGAAGTCCTGACCCACAGACTCTGTGAGCATGACAAAACGCTCGTTTACACCTCGAGGTCTGGGGGTGGTTACACAGCAACAGTGGCCTGAACAGATGCCAGGTCACACCGCCTCTCTGCTTCCTGCCATTCCCCGCTCCCGCCCTGTGCTCAGCATCAGGCCATAGGGGCTCAGTCCAGACCCCTGCTGGGGAGCTGAGAGTAGGGGCCTGACAGACCAGTGGACAGATGGACAGACAGCACCACAGGAGCAAACCTGCTGCACTGGGTGGAGAGCCTGAGAGAGGTGGCTTCTCAGAACTGCTCACGGCAATGCGCAGTTTGGGTCCTCAGTCTGGGCTTTTCGAATTAAGAGATGGGCGATGTCACAGGCAGAGCAAATGCTGAAAACTTAGGCTTAAAAGTGCAACCTCTTCCCAGAGGCTCCACAAAGTCAGAAAGCTGAGTCCCTGGTGATATCAGATCCCCAAAGTGAGTTGTTCCTGTGGCTGTTCTTAAGGGTGGGGAACAGGAAAGGAAGGACGCATGTCCTGCCGTCACACTGCTCCGGACCCGGGCCGGCACCGAGCCCAGTCATGGGGGAGATGAGGAACGTGCGATCCCACTATCCAGCAGGTCAGAGCATATAAACGGGCCTCGGAAAGACACGCCTCTCCCTCGCGGGTTATTTCTTCCCCACGGTAAGCGTTCCACAAGCCTCGGCTATTTCCCCGCCCCTTATGTTGTAGGTTCCTGACACCTGTGGTGCTCACAGGCCTGGATCCTGAACCAAGAAGTCTGGGACCACGTGCACGGGAGCGCTTGTGTGTGCAGACAGCTGGCCCACCTGTGCAGCCACACCCAGAAGGGTCACCTTCACAACTTGGCTCAGAACCCCAGGGTCGGCCCCATGCTGGCTCCAGTCACGGCTTGTATAAAAAGAATCTAAAGGATTTGAGTGTGGAAGCTTCTCTGACATAAACTCAGCAACCTCCCTGCCCTGAACCCCATCTGGGGCTCCCATGCGGCTCTTGAAGAGACAGACTCTGCCCCCTCCCCGCAGGTGTGGGAGGTACAGTACACATCGGGGCCAGGGGCAGAGAGTGGGCCTCGAGGGAGCTCTGCCTCCGGCTCGCCTGCCCCTGAGGGTCCTTTGAAGAGCCGGATGCTCAGGTCTGAGCTCTGGGTGCGATGAGGGCGTCCGCTCTTTGGCTGAACCCAGGAGAGGAGTTGCTGGTGGTTCCTGGAGGAGACGCAGTTGCTGGGGGGCCAGATGGTCCAGTGAAGTGGTACTCTTTGTCTCGCTTCCCTGTTGCTCTCCCACGGCCCTTGGTGAAGCCCCTTTACATGTTCTAGTACGATCGCAGTGGCCACAGAGAAGGGAATGGCCCCGAACACCCACACTTAGGCCAGGGTGGCATAAAGGGAGTAGGTAGCTGGAGTCCTTGTCCGACAAGGGGGTGGAGCAAAAAACACTGATCAGAGCCGCCTGCAGGACAGGTGACTCAGGGGATGAGGGTGGGGCTGAAGGACCCTGTCGTGCCCCTTCCACCTGGACGATCTCCAGCATCACGTTGGAGGCTCTGCGGGTCATTTTACTAAGAGAGGCAGCACTGTGACAAAGGCACCCAGGGGGATGCGGCTACGCTGAATGTGCGGCCGGAAGGTCAGGACGTGTGCCTTCCCAGTCCTTCCAGTGCGCGACGAGAAGCAGCTCCGTCTTCTAACAAACGACCTGTTAACAAGGGCAGCTGCCCAGACTGTTGGAAAATGAAGCACCAGAGGCAGGAGAAGACTGCAAATCATGCCCACCTGGAATACGTCTGGACAATGCCCGCCACTCCCAGGGAAATCTGCCTGTTTTCTCATCACTGTCTCGAAAGAGGAGATGAAAGGATGGCGGGCATTCGCCGTGCACCGTGCTCCCGCGGCTTTAGATGGCAGGGCCAGGCTGAGTCATGATGCCCTTCCTCCTCGCTGAGCCGGCCCCGTGGTCGCCGCCTGGCTGGGCTGCATGAGGAGGGGAAGCCGACCTAATTAGCTTGGCCGGGAGCTGCCTGGCCTAGGCAGTGACAGACGGAACGGCCTCTTCAGAGATCCCAGGCTGAGAGTCTGTTCCCAAACTGGGTCAGGAGTCCTTGGCTGCCCACCCCCAGGGAAAGGCTGGGAGGTGCTCGTCATGCAGATGCAGCAGCAGATACCAGCCCCAGCGCCCTGGCCTCTCTTCCGGCGCGTGCACTCACAAGTCTGCAGCCGTCTAGGGGGGCGTGTGTGCTGCCCTTGAAAAGGCTCCTTCCCCATCACCCAGGGTGCCTGTTCTCTGGATCTGTCTGTAGGAGGTTCTTGGGGGTGTTTGGTGGAAATTCCTTTCTGGATGATGGGGCCCAGGGTAACAGACCCAAGCTGGGGTTTTGAGAGCCTGTTTGGGGTGCAGGGTGAGGCAGGACACGCAGAGTGGCACCAAAGCCAGCGTCTGCCATCTTGAGAGTCACCCAGGCAACCCGACTGAACGTCCTCAGGAAGAGGCAGAGGGACGAAACTGAGTGTGGACAAGGATGGCCAGGAGAGTGGGTTCTGAATGGGGGGGAGAATCCACCCCGGGCCTCACGCTTCTTCTCATCCATCCAGGAGGGAGCATCCCCTGCACACAGCATGCACCCACGTGTGGGCAAAGCAGTCACTGGGGTGGGGGGACCCTCAGGGACCGACCTGCCAGGACAAGGCTAGTGTCCTGATACCCTGAATCCTGGCTCTGAACTCCAGTTCTCCCCTCGGTGCCTGGGACTCAGTGTCTCCAGTTGCAAACAATGGTGAACAGCGCTTACACCTTGAAGGGTGAGAAATTTTCAAGTGTAGTGTATGAAAGCCCAGCGGGGCAGAAGACTAAGCATTCTAGCCGAGGGGAGGAGCTCCATGAAGGGTGTTTGTTCCCTGCGGGAAGATTAAAGGCAGAAGGACCTTCAGGAAATGACTGCCTCTTGGGGGCAGGTTGGCAGATCAAAGCCACCCTGTGCCCCTGGAGGTTTGAGTTAGCCACCTGGGTGGAGACAAGGTCACCGAGACCATCAGGGAAGCTGGGGGTTTGGGGCGAGGGATGGGGGCATACCCACTGGCCAGGGCTTCAGACCACAGGCCGGGATGCTCAGGGACACTGCTGCCCAGCTGGCCCAAGGGCACGTGTTGACCCAAGGGCAGGCCCTCCCCCAGGGAGCGCCAGGACTACAGGCTGAATCCCAGCCCAGCCTGCACTAGAACCAGATGAAATTCAGAGTCCAGCCCCTTACGACCCAACTAAGGCCTGTCCCTCCTCTAGTTCCAGCTGCAACAGGAGCTGTGATCCCCTTTCAAGGAAGTCCCTGAACCAGGCTCAGGGAAAGCTGGGCCTCTGCCCCCAGCCCTCTCCTCCCCGGCCCCGGCCCCCAGATGGAAACCCTAGGAACTGCCCCTGGGGCTCCAGAGGGCATGGCTAGCCAAGCTCGCCTTTGCCGCCCACTGGAACACAGAGCTGAGTCCCTGCCTGTGGCCACAGGCCTTTCACAGCTGGGGCTGGAGAGGACTGAAGCAGCCCCCGCTCCTCAGAGAACAGGGTAAGCACGAGTGTAGACACCCCACGCCTGCGGTTTCACTTGCCCGCAGCTCCCGTCGGTGCTGCAGAGGCCCCTGATTAGGCTGGTGGGCTATCAAAGCATCACTCTCTGTTTGAACTTCTTCCAAATGAGTGAATTTTCCAGGGAAATGACATTTGTCACTTTAAGCACCGAATATTAATTTTTAAAAAAGATTTTTTTTTTTAACAAAAACACTTGTGACATGTATTATGAACTTTTTTGGCCCTGAGTAGAGTATATGGAACGTGATATTCTCTTCCCTCCATTCCATGACCTGGAACTGTTCTCAAGAAAACGCATTACCAGCCTGAGCTGTCACGGGGCAAAGCCCCCAGGGTCTCCTGACATGACCTCTGGCCTTAAGGACCGAAGGGATGATCCAGAAGAATGGGGCTTGGCCCTGCTCTCGGGGCCTCCCTGGCTGGTTCAGAGAGTGGTTTTCTGAGATGCTCCCAGCCCAGTGGACTCTCTTGGGCTGGTAGGAGGCTACCAGTGGAGGAGGGGGAAGGGTGCAGGCACACAGAAGCATTTTATAATTTACACAGCCTCGAAGGCTAGCTCCATTTTTTAAACAAAGAAAGCAACATGTGCAAGACCAAGGCTGCAGTGCTGCGCTCCGAGATCTCCTGTCTGCTTCCTCGTCCTCCTTCACTGGCAGCTGCTGCCTCCTGGGGTCGGAGCCCTCACTTCTCACCTGCGGCCTTGCATGGATGGGGGAGGCTCCTACAAAACAAAGGGAAGGGGCTTTGTGGCCACGGGCCTCCGAAGCCCCTTTGGCTGCCTCCGTTGTGGATAACTAAGGCCGCACCATTTGAGCATGGCTGGCGGAGCTGCTGGGTGCTGGTGATGATGCAAAGAGTTTGCAAAAACCATAGCCACCGGTGGGACAGCACTAACTTCTATAACATCTTCTGTATTTTCTGGGCTGAGTCTCTAGAACCTGCTAGATATTCACCAGTGTCATTGGCAGTGATCATGGCAAATATGTAAGTTACCAGTGATATCAAAGAAGTTACAGACCCACAGAGCGTCAGGCTGGAAGTGACCTTTTAGTCCAACCCTCACTCGAATGGGGCAGCTGAGGCACAGGCCAGAAAATGATTTGTCAACAGTCAGAGTGACAACAGAGGCAGAGTGAGGACCAGGCTAGAGCCCCTATATCCCAGTCCAGGGCTGTGCCCTGCGTTCCCCCTCAAGGGAGCACCTCCAGTTCTGCTCCGCCTTCACCTACCGCAGTCCCATGCATCTTAATTATTCACATCTTTAATTCTCATGCCTTGGGGTAATTTTGCAAAGGGCACCACCGAGACATTCAAACAAAGCACATACGTTCATTCTCTGGCTAGTTTTCCTGATTTAAATCCTTATGATTAAAGAGGAAAACACAATTATAGGTAAGAGAAGAAAAAAAAAAAGAAAAAGAATTTTTCTAAGCTTGGTCACCCCCCAAACACCTGAATCCTGATGGGGTTTTAATCATCAAACCAAAGAGGTCCAGCGCAGAGGGCCGCAGGGGAGAGACCTGACCTCGAAGGGGCATGAACCACGCCGCAGCCTGGGTATTTGTTCACTTTTGTCTTGCAAGCCGGCATCCTGGCTGATTCTATCTAGAAGTGTTCACGGTGCCTAGCAGAGCCTGATGATGACTCACCGGAAGAGCAAGGGTGGGGGGTGGTTGGGAACCCAGCAGAGTCTCCATAAGAATGTGGAGTGGCCACCAGCATCACGGGAATAAGCCTCACGTTGCATCTGGGAATTCCCTGGCGGTCCAGTGGTTAGGACTCTGCGCTTTCAACTGCCAAGGGCGCGGGTTCAATTCCTGGTCGGGGAACTAAGATCCCGCATGCCACATGGCGGGGCCAAAAAAAAAAAAAAAAAAAAAAAGACACACACTGCATCTAAAGAGGCAGCAAAGTGGCCAGAATGGTGGCCTGACCACCTGAGGCTAGTGACAAGAGCTGGAAGGGCTGAACACAGATGGGGAACCCACCTGGCAGACAGGTGGGTTTGCAGGAATTTTATTTCGTGAGGGTCAGAGGGAGGAAGGGGCACAGAAGCCAGAGCCACCTCTATCCTCTGCCAGGTCCCATGGGAGTCACCCCCTGCTCAGGAGCCAGAAAGTCTGGGCCAAAAAAAAGGAGTAGTGGGCGTGGGGGAAGCTACTGAAATACCCGTCTCCTTCCCCGAGGAGCCGCCCACCAGCGAGCCTCCCAGCTACACAGCAATGTCTCAGGAACACACTGTTCTCTTTGTTGGGGCAGAAATCTGTGTGCTGCTGATTCTGCAGCCCGGTGAGTAGGCCTCTCCCTCTCTCCATCTAATCTGGAGTCTTCCTGCACAGCAGGCACAATTGCATGCAAGCGATCCCGGAAAAAGCACAGAATGAATTTTCCTGCCATCCACATTGTTCTGCAGGTATTGCGAATGTCTGAGATTCCAGGTATGGAGTCGTGCAGAGACACCCTCCAATTTTGAGCCAGGGGCACTGCAACCTCTGAAGAATGTCTCCCTGGGCTGGTTACGGTAGGCACACGGTAGGGCACACCGTGTGCCCAGGAGCCAGCAACCGACATTCCTCCGAGAAAGCAGCCCTTTTCAGTTTCAACATCAAATGAAAATACTTGCTAAAAACAAACCCTTCAGTGGCTGCTTCTGGAGTAGGGAGGTTGACTGGGAAGGGGCACAAAGAACTTTCTGATGGAAGTGTTCCTTTTGTGGATGAAGATGTGGGTTACTTGGACGTCTGCATTTGTCAGTCAGTGCATAGCCGATTGAACTGTACACCCAAGATCTAGGCATTTCCTCCTTTAGAGTTACACTAAGCCATTATTTAGAGAGGAACTTCGGGCCAGGGTGATAGTGGTAAGGAACTCCAGATCAATGAGTTTTCCAGAGAAAAATGTTAACAGTTTAAAAATCAAAAATATTTTTAGCTTTGCAATTTTGAAAGAAAAGGAACACGCTGCAAAGTTCTAAAACTTAGAAAACAAAGAACACCAAGTTATTTAAACTCTTGCTGACACAAGCTCTTCAACCTGAACACCAGCGATCGGGCTGAAGGAAAATGGAACGCAGGGTGTGGCCCCAAAGCTGCCCTCTGTCCACTCCGCAGTGCCGTCTCCACGGCATCTGAAATCCACCTCCCGTGCCTGTGACCTCTTTCCCCGCCGCCAGCAGTCGCTACGGTGCCTCTCAATTAGGTTCAGTTCAACTTGTACCAGCTCCTAGCCCTCCCTGGAGAAGCTCATGGTCTAGCAGAGAATGGACCCAAGATCCCAACCTGCGCCAGAAGGGAAGCTGGCTACGCGTCCACGCTGGGCAGAGCTGGAGATCTGGGACTTCACTCTGGTCCGTCAGCCACTCCTGAGTCTCAGAGCTGGGCCTGCATCCCGCATCCCTGAGATGACCCAGTTCATCACAACACTGACACCCCCAAACTACTGCAGGAAGCAATTTCAGCTAATCAAGGCGCTCATCAGCTCTCCAGACTGGGCCACTACTTTTCCAGACAGCACACACAGGCCGGGAGGCGCTCCGCGGCAGACAAGCAGATGCTATTTCCACTTTTGTTCTCATTAAACAGTAGCACAATCATGATTTATAAAAATATTCAAATCTTGAAAAGCATGTCAAAGTGCAGCCTCGTCAACTGAACTCGAAAAAGTGACTCATTCCATGCGCATGATTTGAAATCTGATATTTTAAACTAGCCTCAAAGAGAGGTGGCGATGGGGAGAGTAATCAGGTTCTAAAACTCTTTTCTAGGAAATAGTTAATTATGTTTCCAAGCTCAGAATAGATTAGCTATTCTATAAACCTAGAAATCAACTTCCAAAGCTCCAAACAGGTTTATACATCGGAGGAAATGTGTTAAAAGTGGCTTCAGAGTCGCAGTTGATTGGGCATCACATAAAAATCATGTCACCGCTATCAGAATCCTGTCTGTTTCTACACCTTTCTGCCCTGGGAGGAGATGGGGAAGGTCAGGGGGCATTTCTAGGTAGTAAGGGCGGGTTTTTCCCTAACACTGGTCCCGATTGCTTGAGGCACAAACCAGGATCTAATAAAAGGACACCTGGTGGTTTGTAAATTCAAAGGTTTAATCATAGCAAGTATATACCCAAAGGATTGCAAATTATAATAATAAAATTTTCTCTGTGGCTTCCCATTTACCTATTTCTTTTCCCACCACCACATCTTTGTTCCAGCTGTTGAAGACCCCCTGCACTCTTTCCAGACATCTGAAGTCCGCTACTCATTTCAAGCCTCAGCTTAAGTTTCTCCTGGACTCCCTGTGTTCTGCACACCAGTGTCTGGCATGACCACACCACCCTGTGTCCTTCTGTACACTGAACATCTTGCTCCTTTCCATCCCGAACTGTGCCGGAAAGAGTCTCTGCTTTAGGGCAGAGACGATCTCACTCACTGTTCCCTTGCTGGGGGACAGCACAGGGCCTGCCATACAGTTGGCATCAATGCATATTTGTGGGTTAAAGGAGAGTCCTGTATAAATTAATTACTCTCACAATACTAAACCCAAAGCAAATGCACTTCAACTATGTAGGCTTCTACCCTAGGAAAAGTAATCATCTGTTCCCACCCTTCTCAGCCAGTGGACAAGGCTCTATTTCTAGCAATTGAGCCTCAAAGAGTAAGGTTTTAGAATCCTAAGCGGTGATGTGTCATAAACACGATGAGATTGTTGAGCTATTTCCCTCGCCCCTCCATTATTTCCTGAGACCACACCAGGAATCTGGGGAATTCTGGATCTCCAAGTCCTGTTCCACTCGACCTCCTCCTCCCCCCAAACTTGCTTCCTCTGGGCGGGGTGCATGTAGGCACAGACCAGGGTCTGTGGCTCCACGTCCCCCAGCTTTGACTTGCTCCAGCTGTCCCCCTTTCTCCTCAGCATCTTGTACAACCCTGGGAAGTGAGATTGCTGAAATCAGGTGGGGATTCTGATGCCTCCATCAGCTACCCCAGAGCCAGGGCACTTCACCAAATCATCGAAAATCCAGCTGCTGCTTGGGCCTGACAATCGTGGAGCAAGAAAATAAATATCTATCCGGGCATTCCTAACTTACACCCAAAGAAGGCAGGCATTTTCAGTGGAATGTTGATCAAATTGCTCCCATCTGCCCATTTTCCGTATGCGGTGGCCGCCAGCCCCTTGATTCCCTCTCCAATCTCCCCCCGGAAAAGTGAGAGATGTGGGCAACTCTAACTGGTCCCCACCACCCTGGGCAGGAGGGAATGCCCAGCAGTCAGAAATCAAATGGTAAGTGGGAACCCGGGTACGACTTCAGTGAGTTTGCTGAAAATCCCAAAATAATGAAGCCTTGCAAACCCATTTCCTTTGACAGAAGAAACTTCATGCAGCAAGGAAGAAAGGGCTTTGGGAAAACCTACAGGATCTTCTCCTGTGCCTAAGACAATTTTAACCACGAAAGGAAACCTCAGCCACAGGGACCTCTGTTAAGTGTTCAGCCCGTTCAGATTTTCAGAGTAATTTCTCTCTGACAGCTCTGTTTGCTCTGCCACTTTGAGGCACAGAAAGGGACAAAATCAAAGATCTTCTGGAGTCTTGGGAGGCACGGGGCAGCCTCACTCAGGCTCTGCCTTGGGTCTTCTAGGGTCGTGCTGCTAACACTGTGGCCGCTGGTCAATGTGGTTATTTCAATTCAAATTAATTTTATTTGAAGAGATTAAAAAATTCAGCCCCCCAGTCACATGAACCACATTCTAAATACTCGACAGTACTAGACAGCACAGTATAGACTATCTCTATGACTGCAGAAGGTTCTGGGCAGTGGGCAGTACCGTTCCAGGGAGTCCCTGCCCCAATCTTTCTGAATTTCCTAATGCAGGCGCCAAGCAAGAGAGCAGTGGCATGGCTGGGTGATGGCTACAGCAGGATCAAGTTCACTTCTAGTCGGCTTGCTCTCCTTCCCTCCAGCCCCTCCCGACCCTGCCCAGAGGGGCCTCTCCCCACCCAGAGGCCTGCAGCTCCCGGCTCTGCAGAGCACGCTGAGGCCCCAGGCAGCAGGCTCCTGCCTGGCTGGGCATTTGCTCCGATTTGCCGTATCCACCTGGATGTCAGAGCACCTCACTGGCACTCTAGCCCCCGGCCCACCTGGCCAAGTGAGGGACGGAAGAACGGAGTCTACATGGGCGTCTCACTACTGCCTCTCAAACCCCAGACTCCCAGATTGTCAGGGGGATCCTTGCCTGCTTTCCAGATGACGACGAACAACAACAGCAACAAACACTATCATGCCCCGCATTTGAGTCTGAGAACTCACGGGACCTTGCTTTCACGGCCAGTGTATAAAATCCTAGGATCCTGGCCTGAAATCCGGAGTCAACCATTCCCACAGTCCGTCTTTGTCCCCCTGGACATTCTCTGCTCAGTGCTCACGTAACACAGGATTCTTTTTCAGAATGGTATCCACAAGGCTGGTTTCCTTTGACCTCAGTGCCGAGGAAACGGTCCCTGGCCCGCACCTCTGACCACAGTCAAGCTCAGGTCACACGCACATGCGTACCAGCCTCAGCCCAGGCTTCTCTCTCCACCCAGCTGGCATTCGCTCTTCTCCCTAGACCTCAAGATTGTATTGTTTTAGGATCCAGCGGAAGATGCTCGGGGCTAACAAACCTTCCCCGACTCCTCCAGCTGTCCGCTTCCCTTCTCTGAGATCCCTACAGTACCTTCCCGCCTGGCCCTATCTCTCCGGGCAGAGGTGAGCTCTGGTCTCTTTCTGCCACCTCTGCTCATCCTGCCTGAGTCATTGCTGCACCGTCCCCGACACAGGCCTGTGTAACTAAAATGTTTCTGGGGCGGTTAGGATAGGGGGAGCATGTGCACACGTGCACTGCCTGAGGTGCTGAGCATGGCTCTACCCTAGGAAACAATCGGAAGGAGTAATGGAGAGACAAGAGGAAGGAGAGAGATGTAAATGGACAGCAGACGCTGGAGAGGCAAAACCATGGAGAGATTGCCAGGGAGGAAAAAAAGAGAGATTTACTTTAATCCTGTTTTCAAAGTAAATTTTAGTTGCCAAGAAAAAAAACCAACCTGCCCAAAATATGTGAGGACCGAAGGGAGTCAGTAATTTCATACCAAGAGAAAGAGCAAGGCCGGGTCGAGGTGGCTGTGAGTGGACGTTAAGTCATTCTCAGAGGGCTCAGGGTTTGGTTTTGTTTTGTTTCCTACCCTATGGAAAACTCGTGGTTCTTATACGGCGGCAGAACAAGGAGAACCGTGACTTATGGTTCTCAATTTACAGAGCTGATTTCATGGGCTTTCGACAGGAATATGATATTTCTGACAATCACAATTCTTCTTGACGCTGGCGTGTTTGGAGGGCAGATGTCCCATATGCCACGCTCTCTGATTTGTTTTTAGGGCCTTCCAGGTATGTGAGAAACTCTCACAGAAATGCAAATTGATGGCGTCTGTGGATGCAGAAGTCTGAGCTCCTGTGTCTGCCTGCTGTAAATAACCTTCCCCCTGCACGGCCATGGAAGCCATCAGAAGAAGGGGAGATGCCAGAGGAATCAGCAAAGGAGAGCGAGCTCCTGCCTTGTCACCCTCCCTGGATTCCGCAGGACAGTGGAACCTCTGGCCACTCCTGCTGGGCTGGAAGCCACTGAGTTCTTGCTTCCTGGCCAGGTCTCCGCTGAACGATGGAGATGCTGCTGCCACAAACTGGGGGACCCCTGGGGAGAGGTCCTTGTCCTCTGGATGGTGACAAGGCAGTGGTGGGAGGAGAGAGGTGTTCTCCTTGCAGATACCTTTCCAAATTTAAGGGGTGTTGGAAAGAACTGTGGAGAAAACAGGTCATGTCAGTAGTCTGGTACTATCCTAGTTCTTAAGTTCAGAGGTGGGATCATGTGTGTTCATTTTACTGTCAGGTCACAAAAGTTATCTAAATGTTGCATGTACTATTTTGAATCTATCTTATCACATCAAAACTTGTATGTGGTACTCAGGGATGTCCAATATCTCTGGATGCAAAGTGAAATCTCTAAGACAAGCCTGGCTCTGAGAACTGCTGCTATCAAACCATCTTAGCAGGTAAGCAAAGCCCTCTCTGGGACCGAGAGTGGCCCTCACTGGCCCTCTGAGACCTGGCAGTGCCACCCAGGCTGTGGGAAGGACACAGGCGGCCACGCAGAAAGGTAACACACCTGAGGTCATGCCGCAGGTGACCGGCTGCAGCTTGGGCTGGGGGAGGAGTGGGGGCCAGCCGATGCAGCAGCGGCTCCAGGATTCGGTTTATAAGTAAAAACAAGCAGCGGGGGAAGAACAGCTGGTATTGAGTCTGGCGCTAGGATTAGTCTGTAACGCTAATCACAAGAAGTGGAAAAAATTAGGAGGTCCTGCCTGCCAAGGAGGTTTTCAAACACATGCATGTGCTGCAGTTGCGGTGGGATTAGATTCTCCCAGCGCCAGAGAGCCCAGCGCCCGCAGCCAGGACCAGAGCCCGTTCCTGGGCACCACACCCCAGAGCCTGGCTCTGAAAGGACTCGAGAAGAGCCAGTCCCCTCTCTGGGGCTGTGAGTACAGAGGGGATACTTTGGCGAAGGCAAGCCCTCTAAGCTCCTCTGTGATGTCCTGGAGAGAAGCTGGGACCAATGGGCAGAGAGAGAGACGGAAGGTCCCTGATCCCAGTGGATGCAGCAGAGTTGACCATTATACTCGCTGCCACTAAGAAGATTATGAGCCCTACAGGCTGAAGTGGGGTGATGTTCAGGACATACACAAAACCCGGGGGAAAACCCAGACATCAGAAATTGCTTCAAACACCTGCGGAGCAAGATTATCATGTGCCCTGGGCCAGGTGGTGCAATGATCTGGACGCAACTCACCAACAAGCATGGTAAGGGGGTAGGGGGAGGGACAATATAGGGGTACGGGGTTAAGAGGTACAAACTCTTAGGTAAACAATAAGCTACAAGGATATATTCTACAACATGGGGAATATGGCCAATATTTTATAATAACTATAAATGGAGTGTAACCTTTAAAAATTGTGAACCACTATATTGTACACCTAGCTTATATAATATTATTGTATATCAACAACAAAAAAGCATGGTGAGGGGGTGACTGGGGGGCACCCTGTGACCTCCTACCACCTCTTCCATTGCCCTCAGGGCTCCCTACCACCCCCTAGAATGCCACTACAGGGAGGCTTCCAGTAGCCCCTCACATCTTGGTACAGTTTCCTTTAAAAATGGGCTTTCCTTCACACAGAGAACAGAGGCAGTATTGAAGCGCCAGGTACTTGGGGCTGAGGGTGAGAAGAGAAGAAGAGATTAGCCCAGCAAGATGCAACAAAGACTTCAGAACTGCTATGGACTGAACTGTGTCCCTCCCAAATCCATATGTTAAAGCTCTAACCTCCAATGTGACTATATTTGGAAATAGAGGCTTTATGGAATTAAAGTTAAATGAGGTCCTGATGCATTAAGATTAGTGTCCTTACAAGAAGAGACACCAGGGAAGGCTTAAGTTCTCTACCCCCCTCTCTCTCTGCCATGTGAGGACACAGCAGAACGGTGGCCATCTGCAAGCCAGGAAGCGAGCCCTCACCAGACCCCGACTATGCTGGCGCTCTGATCTTGGACATCCAGCCTCCAGAACTGTGAGACACAAAGTTTCTGTTGTTTAAGGCACTCACTCAGTCTTTGGTATTTTGTTGCCGGCAGCCGGAGCTAATACAGAAACTAAATTCATGCAAAGCAAGGCCCATATGAGATGCAGGAGAGACACCCTGATGGCAATGAGTAGTGGACACAGGACCAAAAGTGGAAGAGAAGAGTAGGTGACAGGTCACTAGAATCCACCCTGGACTAGATGGGAACTGAGGGAGTCTTTAGTGGTCTTCAGCTTCAGGGTCATGATGAGGGGTCACTCACACCATCTCCAGCCCAGTATGAGGGGTCACTCACACCATTGCCAGCACAGGATCAGGGGTCACTCATATTATGGCTGGCCCAGGGTGAGGGGTCACTCACACCAATGCCAGGCCCTTAGGCTGAAACAAACCCTGTTCTCAGAACTCTCTGGAGAAGACTCAGCAGCCTTCTGCCCCTCCAGTCCTGTATCTTGGAAGTGTGCCCCATGACAAAGCACGTGTCTTTGTAGCAGCGTGGATTGCTTTTGTTTCAATTTGGACCGCACAGAGCTGAAAAAGATGCTCGGGCCAGTGGTGTGCCTGTTCCTGAGAAACTTCTTGTGACGATAACAGGAAAGCATTTCTGGAGAAGCTGCCGGTACAGATTCTCCCCGATATCCTTCCCACCTCCCCCAGCAACCCCAAACCCTCACTTTGGTGTTGCTATTTGTTTCTACAAAATGTGGAGCTTTTCAAAAGACATTCAATTTTCTTTGTTGCTATTCAGTTGCCATAGTCAATTAAAATCTATCAATGCCCCTGAATAAATTTGTGCTAGGTGAAGAAAGAGCCTCAGTGCAATCTCCCGACATGATCTCTATTACCTTATGTTACTTTAATAGCTAGAGTAATAGTTTGTTATTAATGGAATTAAGCAATTTAGTACAAGCTTCCCAGAGGTCTTATAAGACAACTATTATAATTTGTATTCTCAGATTTTCCATTGAGTAGATGCCATGTGTTTTACATTACTTGCTAATGTTTCGAGAGATAGCAGTAGTATATTTAATATCTGGCTTTGTTTAATGGTTTCTAAGCCTCTTTCAATGTAGGTAAGTGCTGCTGGAATTTTGAGCAGTTTAAAAGTCTACATTGTACAAATAATTATCTCGAATATTATTCAGCCCCATTTCAATTTGTACTTTGACTTTGTCACCCATCCATCCTAAATAAAGATTTGATCCAAATGTGTTTTTCCATTTTTCTCAGTGAAAACAGTCTCCTGTCCCTATGGAGAAAACCAGGAAACAAGCTTCTAATGAGCACATGTCTCCGACACACACGTACGTGCAAACACACATATACATACAGCACTCACACCAGTTTAGCATATTTATTCATATAAATATGAATAGTCATATTTAATCAAAGATTAAAAAAAATTTTTTTGATGGTTGCAAAACCTGTTTTTAGAAGGAATAAATGTATTCACTGCATTATGAAACAGCGTGAGAAAACAAGATCTTACAATGTATACCATCTCTGTGTTTAAATAGTTTCATTTCTATTCATGAGCTCCCTGATTAGATACATGGAAAATATCATCAGTAGAATATGAATAATTCTGACAAATTAATAGCCGATTTTTTTTTAAAGAATGAAAATACGTGTAAGCACCTCATCTTCATTAGATAAAGCTGCTATCAGGGGTGCACGAAAATCGTGGCCCGCCTGACTGCGGCACAAATCCCTGGCAAACAGCAAGCAATGAAAGAAAGGGCGAGGGGCCTCCAGGGAATTGAGCAGAAAAGGGCAGCGCTAGTTGCAGGAACAGGTTGGGGCAAACACCCAGCTGGCCAGGAGCGTGGAGTGTTCTACTTTATGTCATTCCTCTGAGGTAGGCAGGGCAGAGATGACACAGCCATGGGATTTTAGAGCAGGAAAAGACCTCAGAAATTGTCCAGAATCATCCACTGCCCGTTACAGGAATACCTCGGAGATATTTCGGGTTTGGTTCCAGACCACCGCAATAAAGTGAGTATCTCAATAAAGCGAGTCACACAGGTTTTTTGGTTTCCCAGTGCACATAAAAATTATGTTTATGCTATACTGTAGTCTAGTAAGTGTGCAATAGCAGTACGTCTAAGAAAACAGGTGTATACCTTAATTCCAAAATGCTTTACTGCTAAAACATGCTATCATCTGAGCCTTCAGTGGGTCGTAATCTTTTTGCAACAGTCATGTCAAAGATCACGATGACAGATCACCGTAACAAAAATCATAATCATGACAAAGTTTGAAACATTGAGAGAATGACCAAAACGTGACTCAGAGACACGAAGTGAGCAGTGCTGTGGGAAAAATGGTGCCGATAGACTTGCTCGACGCAGGGCTGCCACAAACCTTCAGTTTGTAAAAAACAGAGTATCTGTGAAGCTCCATAAAGCAAAGTGCAATAACATGAGGTCTGCCTGAACACCTTAGACTGTTTCCGTTGTTGCAGGACATGGAGGGAGGAAAGTGATCCACCCAAGATAACACAACCATCATGCAGAGAGGCAGGACCTGAATTCTGGCTTTTGGGCTCAGAGCCCAGGGCTTTTTCTGCTAGGCTGTGTGGAAATTAAATCATACCCATCAGACACTTGATGCCTGCATGGTGCTGGAGCCCGTGGTGGGCAGTGAGGGCACTGCGGTGAGTGAACATAGCTCCTGTCTTCCAGGAGCTGACAGCCCCAAGTGGGAGACTAGGGAAGAGTGAACACAGTGCGAGGACGCAGCCAATGCTGAGGAAGGGGTGCTGCTGTATGTAAGACTGGCCCACATTTCGGCTCTCTCGCTTCCTCGCCCTTGACCTTGAGCACGTTACCTAATGGGTTTGAGCCTCAATAGACTCATCTGTGAAAATGGCAATAATAATAATACCCGCTTGACAGGATTACTGCAAGGCACTCAAAAGCAGACATTCTAGGACCAAAGAGAATGCACCCACACCAGCTCATGTGAAAGGGAGGACTCTTGCGAGACCACGGTGAGGTTTCAGAGGGAGCCAGCAGGTGGGTAGAAACAGGAGGAGCTTCAGGGACCAGCCACGATGAGCTCCATCTCTTGTTCAAGGTTCTGCTTCTCCTACGCCATCATCTTCCTTTTCCTTTCCTTCCCTATCACTGCCTTTGAGACTGAACCTGGACAGGCACAGAGCTCCAGAATAATTGCTCTTGTGTTGCATCTGTATTACCATTCGGCTGAAGTGCCCAGCCCCAAATGGAACTCTCTCTGGTTCTCTGGAGAGAGATCCTATTGGTCTAGCGAATTTTTAAAAGTCAGGAGCCATCAGTCCTACGTTGCGGGCCAGCCGATGGAAGGGCACCCTTGAAATCAGGACTCTGCCCCTCATCCAGTAAACTGGAGGGGTGGGGCTGCATGACCTGCTATCAGCAGCAGGGGTTTTGGGTGGGTGCAGATGTTTCCAGAAGCTGGAGTGGGCAAGGCAGGCAGCCCCAAACTTGTCTGATACAGAAGGCCCTCAAAGGTTTGTTTCTTTTCCTGCACTCAAAGTACAAACAGCATGTCATGATAAAGAGAGAATGGCTGGTTCTGCCTTGGGAAGAGGCCTAGGTGGGCAAGTCCAGACAGGGTGACGGGAATGGCATTCCAGGTAGAGGAAAAGGCATGGAAAAGGCACCGTGGTATAAAGTACAGAGTGTGATCATGGGTCATGCTGTCAGCACAGGGATGGGGGGTTCCAAAGGCAGATGTCTGGATCTTGTCCTACATGGACGGGGGGAACTGGCAGTGTGGTTTGCACCCTGGAGGATCACTCTGGAGGCCAGTGCGCAGAAACCGGAAGGGGGCAAAGAGGGGGAGGGGGAGAAATGAGGCGGGAGACCACGGTGGTCCTGCAGGTTACAAGTGGTGAGCACCTGCTGAACCAAGTCAAGAGCACAGGGATGGAGGAGAGGGATGGGTGGGGAGAGGTTAGGAGACAGAGCTTAGCTCCAGGGCTTGGGGATGAGGAGGGACGGCGGAGAGGGCTGGCGGCACGCCCACACTTCTGACTTGGGGACTGGGTAGATGGCGTGGCCATTCCCAGAGGTGGGGAGCACGGGAAGGGGAGTGGGCTGGAAAAACGATGACGAGTCCTGTGAGGTCTTGTGGCACCTGGGGATCATCCTGGGGAGAGCAGGGGGGACATGTTATACAGACCCTGGGGATGGGTCTGGGAGATGCTGGTGTATAGCTGAGGGACAGGAGATCAACAGTACCTAGAAGGCTGGAGGACAGTGATAAGGGCTTCACACTGCTTGGATGGGGATGAAAGAGGCAGAGTGAGAGGGTCAGGAGTGGAGTTGAAGGCCCAGCTGGGTGGGACGCTGGCACGAGTGGGAGCCACCAGCCCTGGGATGTGATCGACATCCCCCATCACCTTCAATCACCGGCCCTTCCTAGTCCACGCAGGGCCCTGCCACCACTTTCCCAGAGGACCTGGGCCTCACCTCCACCTTCTCCTGGGCAGGAGTAAAGAGTCACTGGAGAAACTCCTTCTGAAACCCCAAGCCCACATGTCCCTGCGCTGAAGGTCTTGAGCTCTGGGCCCAAGAACAGCAGCACTAGAGGCTGCGGTGGTCCACACACCCACCCACCTGCAGAAGGGTGGGAGCTCTTAGCGGGTGCAGGGAGAGAGAGGGACTTTTCTGGCCCATCAGAGGGTCCTCGGTCCTATTAGGAGCAGTGAACGTTTGCAGAGTATCAGGGAGAGCTGCTGGTCTCCCCCACAGCCTCCTGACAAAAAAGGGCAGTGATCTTCACCTTAGAATCGAATGCGAAGGAAGGCGGGGAAGGGCGCAGCCTGGCTTCCTAGACCAGCACAGCTGGTAACTGGACTGGGCCCAGGATGCCTTCGCCACCCTCCAGAGGCCCCTGTAACCCAGCTGCTGGCATGGGGGGTTTTGGCCGAGAGCCCATCCATTTAACCAGCCCTCGGGGTGGGTGATGCATTAATATTGAACGAGTACCACTCTGTTTACTTTTACAAGCCCTAACTTCCCATAAATCCAAGTCAGAATCAATCTTCTTCTATGGAAGATATTAATGGCAATTCCATTATTTAAATCCAATCAATGTTTTTTTTTTTTTGGTCCCTTTGTACTGAGCAGAGTAGTTTGGAGGGGGCTTCTGACCAGGCAATGGAAAAAAAAAAAGTCAAATGACCTTGCTCACATCTCAGGATTGCCGTTAGATAACTGCTTAGGAAAAAAGGATTCAGTTTCTCTCCATCTATCCGACAGAATCGGAAGGTTTTAATTCCACTGGCCTAGGAAAAATAAAAATTCTTCTCTCGCGTTCACTGCACCCTGCCTGAGTGCTGTCAGGGACACTCAGCGTCCCTGCTTTTTAAACTCAGAACTTAGCTGCGATCTACTGCTTTCCAATCAAATTTAATTTCTTTTTTAACTATGAACCCATCTCTTCTAGGAACTGTCTTCAGTGGACTACAAAATAGCTGAAACAAGTGGGGGTTATTTGTTCCCAGAAGTAAAAAGGCACAAAAACGAGAGAGAAACCTAGAGGTCTAGGAGATCACAAGGCCAACAGACCCCCCTCCAGGATGCTCTTAGCCCATGGGGGCTTCTGCCACTTGTACGCTCGCTGAAAAGTGAAGGACCGTGTGAGGGTGTGCAACTCCAGACTCACCACCAGCAGAGGCAGGCAGGAAAAAAATCTGCTTAATATAGAACTGTAACTAAGATTAATATAAATAATATAATAATATAAATATAACTAAGAGAACAATGTTTTCAAAGCCAAATCAGGGACCTGGAGGGGAGGAGACCCCTCCTGGGATCCGTCCGAAGGCCTGTCCTTTTCCTCCTGGCTGACTCCCTCCCTCCTGTGGGATTTAAGGTGGGTGGGTGTCACCTCCTTCTGGAGGCTCCCCCAGCTCCCTGGCCAGATTCCATCCTTGCACTTTTCACCGTGATCCATTCGCACGCCCACCCCGCCCCTGCTCCTCCCCTGGTTCACTCGGCAGCCTCAGGGGCCACGTCAGTGTTGTGCCCGAAGCAGGGGCTCTGCCCCCACCAGGCCCCCTGCCTCCAGGGATGGAGCCTCGCCTCATGCCTCAGTGTGCAAGCTGTCCTCTCAGAGCCTCCTCTCGGGAGGGATTCGACAGGGCAGGCTTCTGAGAACGCGTCCTTGTGGCAGGAGGTACGAAGGGCTTCGGGCCCACCCTGCTTTAGCAGGCAGCTGCGGACTAGCTGTTCTCCATTTCCATTCAAAACAAAACAAAGGAATATGGGCTTAAATTGCAGCAAGGGAGATTTAGGTCAGATAGAAGAAAAGCCTGTAGGAGCCACCTCAGTGGGGACTGTGGGAGCTGATGGAATTTCCTGCCCTGGAGACCTGTGGCAGAGGCTCTAGTGTCAGGGCTGAGCCAGCCCCAGGGCTCGCTGGAGAAGGACCGGGGCAGGCCTAGCAGGTCCCCCTCCGCGTGCAGCCCCGCAGCACGCCCTCACTGAGAACACAAGGACGAATTACATGGGAGCACACACGTAATAGAGCATCGTTTCTGGGGGCTGTCGGAGGTTGTACCTGCTATCTGTCAGAGCCCATGGAGATGCATGCTCTCTGCCTCCCCCTCCCTAAATGACAGTTTTGCTTTCTGTCAATGCGTCCGCAATGGCACGGGGCACGGGAAGTCTCGTGCTGATGGGCTGGAGGAGCCAGCCTGGAAGAGGGAGCTGCTGGGACCCCCGTGGAGCTGCGCAGCAGGTCTCAGCTTGGAGCTGCCAGCGGGAGAGGAAGTACCAGCCCCACGGAACAAGGCCCTGAACAACAGGGGATGCGCCCCTCCTTTCGGGATAAGCAAGAGGTAGATGTCTCACATTAGTCACCGGGATCCCCAGGTAATTCCCAGTAGGAGGCCAAGGTCAAGGGCACGGCCAAGCCTGGAGGCCAATCTGTGACCCACCTGTGACACACGTTTGAGACCTCCTAGGGGTGTTTTCATGGAGACAGCGTGCCCTGCACACTTGTTTGTCTCCCTCCTGCTTTTGACTTGCATTGTCTCACAGTCTCCTTTTAAGTCACCTTCAATCCTTTCTGAACTCAGTGAGGTGAAAACAGGCAGAACCGAAAGCTTCCTGCTTTTCTCTGGCTGGGCCCTGGGCAGCCAGCTCCCACCCCGTCAGGCCTCCCGGGAGAGAGGGTTGCAGACCCCCTTCCCTACCCGCAGGTGCCAGGCCAGAGCCGTCGATTCTGGCGACCCCACCGTGGGGAACTGCAGCCAGTCTGCCAAGAGCCCTCCAAGGCCCGTGAGAGAGGCTCGGTCAGTTCACAGCACCTGTGTGCTGACACGGGACTGGGGCAAAGAGGGGGCCGACAGGGTGGTCTGTCAGAGCATCACTGTGCCCGGGACGGTGGCTGTGCCACCCTCGTCTGCCCTCCTTGGCCTGTGAGACTCGGCCCCATGCTGAGACCATCAGCCTAAGGCAGGCGATGCCCCGCGGTGATCTTCCCCCACTTCTGGATGCAAATTGTACAGGAAGGGGCCTGGGGACGTAGGTCAGTGTGGGAGCCTGACAGGCAGGACGTGAGCGGTGTCTCCTCAGGGAAGCCTCCTCAAAGGAGAGGGGAAGTTGCCGTCTGATTCAAGCTGTTCTGGAACGCAGCAAGGGACCACTTCTCCTGGCCTTTGTGTCCTCCAGTCCTGACCACCCCGCTGTCCACAGTAGGAGAGGTGAGAAGGCTACAGGGGGCCTCTCCCAGGGCTGGTTACCACAGTTATTGAGAAATGAGCACGCATGGGACTTCCCCCACTACACGGCCTGGCCCAGAGGTCTGTGCAACATTCCAGATGTGTGACATTTCCAGGGCCCAGCATCCAGCAACTCCACCCTGTTCCTCACAGCTCCCAACTCAGGGTGGCTCTGGTGGCCTGAGAAGTGTAACCGAGACCGTTCATGACTGCAGGCCCTGGGGACGCTGGTTGTGGGGGTGCTGATGTGTCCTCTGTGCCCTGACCCAGGAGAAGCCAAGAATGGGCAGCGGGAGAGATTTCACCTCTTCTTCTTTGGGGTCTCTCCCTGACTGGGGGTCCCTGGGCAGGACTCTGAGGTAGTCCTGCAGATGTAGGGCGAGCAGCTGGCCTTGCTGGTAGGGCGACAGTATGGGCAGGAGAGGAACAGCTCTCGGCAGGGCTCACCCAATCCTAAAGACCAGCCCGTACAGTCGGGTTCACACCATCTGGGCCTCCCCCAGGATGGGGACGCGTGGCCCGAAGGCTGTGCTCCTGATAGGGAGAAGTGTACCAGGCCGGTGAGAAGATGGGACGTTCAGATGAAGACATGCCCTCCTACTCCCGGCTCCAATGGCTTTGGTTTGGCCTCTAAACACCCCTCACGAGTCTAATGATACCACTAACTAGTCAGCCGGCGAGTGAGGCTGGGTTCTGCCGTCTCTATGAAACACCTCCCGGGCCCCCCGCTTGGTGAGGGAGACCAGTGGGGGAACACAGGCTTCCAGGGCTCCCAGGTTAGCTGGGAGGGCACAGGTCACACAGACATCAAGGCCAGACAAGGGATGAGAAGTTAAAACTCACAGTAGGACGGGGTGGGACGGGCGGGCTCAGAGCCAGAGCTGACCTGAGTCCCAGACCGCGCGTGCTCTGACCCTGGGTAAGTTATTTAGCCTCTGGGAGCCTCAGTTTACTTCTCTGTAAAGGGGGACAATAATAGTACCCATGTCCGTCCATAGGGTTGCTGGGAGGATTCCAGGAGAAAGTACATGGAAAGCGTTCAGCATAGCCTTTGGCCCTTGGTCAGCACTCAATACTCGTCCTTATTATTCCAGAGACTAGACCCTGCTGAGCCAGGGGAGGGGGTGGGGAGGGAGGGCTTCAGAAGGGCCAGGCCCGAGGCCGGCTCATCAGCAGGACACCGGAGGCGGGGAGGGAGCTGCGTCCCCACGGCTGCACGGCCCCTGGAAGCCTCGTTCTAAATGGATTATTGTTTATTGGCGGCTAATCCCGTCTCTGGGGCTATGAATTATTTACCAGATGACGACCTCCTAATTGTTAATGACAGATGCCCCAAGGACAAGCTGACGTACCTTCTGAAGCCACAGTGCTAACTGCGGAGTCCCCGAAGCCCCCATGTGGCCACATCCAGAGTGTCACTCCTAGGGACGTTGCCTGACTGGCCCCTGGGGATCAACCACGAATCCAACCCCCTCATGACACAGACAAAGAACCTGAGATCCAGAGAGGAGCAGGGACACGCTTCCCGGTCCCGAAGCCGGCCAGTGGCAGCCCTTGATGGGGCAGGCCCCAGCGCTCTGAGGGGCATTTGTCCGCTGTTCGGGTTTAGGCTCCGGGGGCAGCTGCGGGCTGAGCAGAAGCTCAAGTCCTCTGTGATGGGTGCTGGGAGATCCCCCAGCAGAAGCGAGGCGGAGGGGCCCCAGGACCCTCTGCCGTTGTCCCTGGAGAATCAGTTTGCAGCCCAGCGGCTGTTTGGGATCCCTGTGGTCTGAGGAGGGCCACCTCCCTGGGAGCAGAGGTCCCCTGGTGACTGGATGTATTTAGCAAGCAAAGGCCACAGGGTGACTGGCCTGACTGGCCAATCACAGGGTGATTGGTCCTGAAGAAAGTATGAATTACGTCCATGAGTCGGCTGGGGTCCCAGCCCTTAGGATAATAACAGCAAACCCTTGTATTAAGCTATGTTTCATGCACTATTCTAGGTGTTGTATTATATGAACTATTTAATCCTTTCAACCACCCCATGAGGTAGGTATATTTATAATCTCTATTTTGCAGGTGAAGAAACTGAGGCACGAGGAGGTTCAATAACGTGTCGGAAGTCACACAGCTGGTGGGGGCAGGGCTGGGATTAGGACCCAGGCAGTCTTGTTTCATCATCTGTGCCCTTGACCACTACACTACGCTGCTTACTACAAATGTTCCCCAAATGAATGAATGAACGAGTGAATGAATGCTGGGAGGTCCCTTTGAATATGGGACCTCTTTTCCAAAAGTGTTTTAAATGTTAAATTGAGCATACTGAGACCCTGGGTTCCAGCAGGGCCTGGGAGCCTGTCTTCCTCTTGGACTGGGGACCGAGCTTGGAACAGCAGAAAGGAGAGCTCTGGCCTGGGGTGCTGGTGCCCCAGGGGCAGTGGCCTTGGAAGGGCTGGGTCAGTGCATTGCCCTCACTGCCCTGAGGTGGGCAGCTGTGAGCTGCTCTCATGGGCGTGGCAGGACCCTGAGTACACGCAGGTGAGACAGGTTAAATGAGATGCTTCTGAGTGAGGCACACATGCCACTCACTCATTCCATAACTGTGCCAGAACCTTCTTTGTGTCAGGCTGTGGGGAGTGACCCAGTGACCAAGACACTGTCCCTGCCCTCAGGGGACTCCCAGCTGTCTCCCAAGGCAGACAAGAAAACAGCCAGGTGCCAGGTGAGAGGGTTCTGTGACAGAAGGGAAGCAGAGGGGCTGAGGGACCCAGGAGCACTGCCAGAGGCCGTGTGAGTTGACCTCCTATGATCAGTTCCTTTACAGTGTTACATGTGCTCAGCTCTGAGCTCACAGTGGTCCGGGGATGAGCCTTGAGCACACTGGCCAGTGAAAGGACTGCACTTGACCCCAAAAGAACCAAATGGGTTCCGGGGAGAGTAACCGTATCAGGAAATCAGAGGAGAAGAGAGAAAATTCCCAGCGTGGGTGGCCTGGGAGCGCTTTGCCAGGAGATGGGTAGGGATGGGAGAGGCACTCCTGGGAGATGCAGGCTTAGCAGGACAGGTGCTCAGGGGTTCGAGGCACACAAGCAGGGTCAGTTAGAAGCACAGGGTCTGTCTGGAGGGGAACAGAGGCCGTGTGTGAGTGCGTGGGGCATGCACGGGTGCTGGGGTGGAAGTCAGGGGAGGTGGGTTTGGCTAGCTGGTATGGGGTCAGATTTACTTTATCTGATTCACAGAGCCAGTAGTGCAGCTCTGTGCTCACCTGTGCAAGATGCAGAGCACTCTGATTGCATTTTAGAAAGCCCTGAACTGCTGCTAAGTAAGTAATCGCACTGTTTATTCTGGGTTGGAGAAGCAGGATGCCTCCTGTCCGTGCTAATGGGAGGGCGAGGCTCTCTGGCTGGCTGCTGGGGGCTGCCTTGTGCACATCCGTGAGCATGGCACTGATCTGAGAAGGGATGCTGGATAGAGCCTCTCCGTGTCCGGACTTTCATTTCCCACTTTCGGCACCTGCCTGTGTACCTGGAGGAGGGGGGATAGGTTAATTGTTACCTCCTGTGCTGTTACTAGGTCACTTTGTAAAAGCAGAAATATGCTTTTAATGATTTTTTGTTGTTGTTGCTACCTCACAAACCAGATGCTTTTATCTAAATGAGTTGCTACAAATCAAAAGAAGGGCTCATGAGGGTTGCTAGGCTGCATCTGTCTTACACAGGGAAGCTCTAGCTCTGTGAATGAGAATTAAGTCTCCCCCATCCTTTTAGCATCCAGCTCTCTTACAAGTAAGAGTGAGAACATGCGCTGGCAGCTGTAATGAATGTGCCTCCGAGTGGCCTGGATGAGAGGATGCAGTGAGTGAGTGGTCTGCAGCCTGCAGTGGTAATTCCATTCGCTGTTCAACTTGGTGTAGGTGGGTGATGCCTGGGCCTGGCTGACTGTGGTCTTTGGGCCTCTTGGGTCACTGTGGGTGGGAGGAAGGAAGGAAGATGTGATTCTTCCAGTTTTTTTCCTGGGTGGGGGTGGGACTACACTGAGGCCCAGAGGATGGTCATTCAATGCTGGGCTTGACACATAGTAGGTGCTCAACTAATGTTTGTGGAAGGCAGGCAGGCGCAGACTGACACTCGCTCAGAGGTCTTAGGCTTCAATCTAAGGAGTAGCAGTTGATGTGGAGGCAGGAGGGGCTCTGGATTAGGAACCAGGAGACAAGGACTCTAGTTCCCACTCTGCTTTGATTGGCTGTGTGACCTTGGGCAAGACACTGGCCCTCTCTGGGCCTCAGCTTGTTTTGCTCAGTATAATCAATGGCAACAATAATCCCTCTCTATCTACCTCCTAGGGTCTCCCTTATGACCAAGGAGATGAAGTTATGTGAAAACACTTTGCAAACTGAAAGCACTGGGTCATGGGAAGAGGTAAAGTAAGTCCTACGGTCTTAGTCTTGGATGTTCTAACAAAGTGAGGTTGGGGCAGTGGCTGCCCTGAGCACGAGGCTGCCAAAGTCTCTGGGGCTCAGGGAGTGCACGGGGACCTTGGCTGTGAGAGTGCTCTCTGGCCAGTGCTCTGTGAGCCTTCAGCTCTGCTTCCATTATCTGAGAGCGTGGCTTCTGGAGGCTTAGCATGGCATTCAATGCCCATCACAGCCGAGACCCAATTACCTTTCCAGCCACATCTCCCAACTCTTAGGTCTCCCTTAGCACTTATGCTCTGGGCTCTCCTGTCCTTTTACATATTCAGGCCTTTGCACAAGCTGTTTCTATTGCCTGAAACACTGCCTATGTGCGTGTGTGCACTGACACACACACACACACACATTTCCAGCTTGAAGTTACCTCTTCTTGGAAGCCTGTGGTTTTGATCAAACTAGCTGCTGAATACTCTCATGGCCTCAAATGTGTGCTCTGGGTCAGGGATTTTGTCTCATATAGTCACTGCTGTACCCCCCGTGCCCAGAATACAGCCTGGCATAGAGCAGGTGCTTAAGAAATATTTGTTGACTGAATGAGTTCTTCCATAGCACATTGTATAAATTCCTACTGTTGTATTTATCACATCTTATTGTCAGAATGTATTTACTTGCTGGTCTCTCCACTGGACTGCCAGCTCCTTGAGGACAGGCTTTTGTCTGACCTCTCTGGATCCTGGACCTAGAACAATATACAGTGTGGTTGCCAGTAAGTGCTTGAGTGGATGAATGAATGAGTTTTACCGTGTGCTGGGTATTCTTCTTACAGCCCCAATGCTTCTGGCTCTATCTGTCACGTTGCAAGAGAGAGAGAGAGAATTTATGATTAGCAGATAAAAGCTTAAAAGTTCTGAGTGACCTGTGAAAATATGAAACTATCAATAAGAGCCGGAAGCTCACAACTTCGGGAGCGTCCTTACACAGTCACTGGAGCAGGACTCTGGCAGGGCCACTACCAGCCTTTTCAGCATTTTTGTGCAACTTAGAAAGAGGTGTCCCTCCCTCTGAGCCCTCATAGGCACAGCCAAGCTTGCAGAGCACAGGCTGGGTGTCAACTCCCACGCCCCCCCCGGGCCAGGTGCCCTGCTGTAGGGCACAAACCCACAACTGTTCCCATCAGCCCTGGTCTCTGGGGCAGGTGCGAAGGAAGGAAGGAGACAGGTCACTTGGAAATCAAACTTGGCCACAAAAATAAACTCTGAGGTTTGCAGATAAGCTATTTCTAGCCCAGGTGCCAAACAAGGTTTTGCAGCTAGAGTGAACGGACTGCTGTGTGCGCCCTGCCCCCAGTAGCCAAGGGGAAGCGCCCTCCCTGTGCCTATGCTGCTTCCAACAACTCAACTCCAGAAACGGGGGATCCACCCCTGGGGCATTGCCTGCCTTAGGCTGATGGTCTCAGCATGCTGCTCAGAGTCTCACAGGCCAAGGAGGGCAGACGAGGGTGGCACAGCCACCGTCCCGGGCACAGTGATGCTCTGACAGACCACCCTGTCGGCCCCCTCTTTGCCCCAGTCCCGTGTCAGCACACAGGTGCTGTGAACTGACCGAGCCTCTCTCACGGGCCTTGGAGGGCTCTTGGCAGACCGGCTGCAGTTCCCCACGGTGGGGTCGCCAGAATCGACGGCTCTGGCCTGGCACCTACGGGTAGGGAAGGGGGTCTGCAACCCTCTCTCCCGGGAGGCCTGACGGGGTGGGAGCTGGCTGCCCAGGGCCCAGCCAGAGAAAAGCAGGAAGCTTTCGGTTCTGCCTGTTTTCACCTCACTGAGTTCAGAAAGGATTGAAGGTGACTTAAAAGGAGACTGTGAGACAATGCAAGTCAAAAGCAGGAGGGAGACAAACAAGTGTGCAGGGCATGCTGTCTCCATGAAAACACCCCTAGGAGGTCTCAAACGTGTGTCACAGGTGGGTCACAGATTGGCCTCCAGGCTTGGCCATGCCCCTGACCTTGGCCTCCTACTGGGAATTACCTGGGGAGTGTCACAGAAATACTAATGCCTGGGTTCCAGCCGTAGAGATTTTCATCTACCTGATCTGGTGTGTAGCCTGGATATCAGAATTTTAAAAATTTCCCTAGGTGATCTTAATATGCAGCCAGGGTTGAGAGCCACTGTTTAGACTTAGAAGAGGCAAACAAGGAGCTTATCTGCTACGACATGATCCAACATGAAACACTGTGATGATGGCTCGGGAGGAGATGCCTATGCTGAAGTCAGAGGCACTGATTTCAGGTCCCAGCAAAGGAGTCACAGTGACAGGATGGACACTGACTGCCGCAAAGTCCTAAATGTGAGCATATCTACATGCTCCATAGGAAAATAAGATCTCCTCACAGCCTGTAGGGTTCATGGAAAATCATTTCGGGGTGGGGCGAGATGAGCAGGGTTGACAGATTGCTATCGCCATGGTACCCAGCTTTCAGAAGCCTTAACCCAGGGGGTAGATTTTTTTTTTTTTTTTTTGCGGTACGCGGGCCTCTCACCGCTGGGGCCCCTCCCGACGCGGAGCATAGGTTCCGGACGCGCAGTCCCAGCGGCCATGGCCCACGGGCCCAGCCGCTCCGCGGCATGCGGGATCCTCCCGGACCGGGGCACGAACCCTCGCCCCCTGCATCGGCAGGCGGACTCTCAACCACTGCGCCACCAGGGGAGCCCCGGGGGGTAGATTTGAGAATAGCTGAAAGAGTAGATAAATTACATATCAGCCAGCAGTTCTGTTTTGCCAAATCTCCACAACCTCCATCCCAAATCCTCAGGGCTTAGAATCCAGGAATTTGGTTAACACCTTTGAGTTGAGAGTACTGGCTGAAGCTTTAAGATACACAGATGCCCATCCTCATGAGAACAATGAAATTAGAAGGTCTGGGGTAAGAACCCAGGCATCTGTATTTTTTAAATCTCTCCAGGTGACTGCAGTGTTCACTGAGGCCTGAGCACTGCTGGCCCAGGTAATGTCATTTTGCCTCTGAACCTGTCTACCTTCTCCTGGGAGCTAGGAAGGTGGGTGGGTGGGTGGTTATCCTACATTTGAAGCAGAGGAGATGGAGGCTCAGAAAGCTGTACGGGGCTTGCCTGGCATTAGTGGTGGATTTGGGATGAGAGCCCAGCGGCCTGTCTCTCAGTCCAGTGTCCCTTCTAACACACTGCCTGTGAGGTCATCTGTCCTGCAGTCCTGTGACCTCTGAACTGAATAAGATCATCTGATCTCATGATGGGGAGATAAAAGAATGGTCCCAGGGCTTCTCTGGTGGCGCAGTGGTTGAGAGTCTGCCTGCCGATGCAGGGGACACGGGTTCATGCCCCGGTCCGGGAGGATGTCACATGCCGCGGAGCAGCTGGGCCCGTGAGCCACAGCCGCTGAGCCTGTGCGTCCGGAGCCTGTGCTCCGCAACGGGAGAGACCACAACAGTGAGAGGCCCGTGTACCACAAAAAAAAAAAAAAGAATGGTCCTTGTCCTCCAGAAGCTCATGGTCCAGGAAAGAGGATGAGAGGCTCAAGACACAGAGGACAGAGGTTCACAGCCTAGGGAGAGGCGAGGGTTGAGGCATCCCTAAGGCTTCACAGCAATGAGGTGGCTCCTTTTGTCCAGGTCAAGTCTGAGATGCAATCAGACCGGTGGGTAATGGATTCTCAGAACTATGGAGAAGTGGTCAGGACCTTAGGACAGAGGTGCTTCCTGAGAATCAAGCCCTGGGGACCGCTGAAGCAGAGGGAGTAAGGGGCTACTGAGAGACAGTAAAGCTGAGGGAAACCCGGTAGCACAAACACCTTCATTTACAGGCAGAAGCAGGAAGAGGGGCTGGAGTGGCCAGAAAGACAGAGAGATGCAGCCCACCCAAGCCGAGGGTGGGAGGCTCCATGTCTACGTGAAACGAGTAGGGAGGTCTTTTGCTGATCCTGAGGAGGACAGGGTTGGCTTGAGGTCTTGAGGACAATGGGGGAGGCAGGGAACAGTTGCAAGGACCGGAAAGGGAATGGACAAGTGATGCATGAAGGACGCCTGGGCAGCACTGAGGGTTTGGCTAAGGCTGTGCTAAAAGATCTGTGCCCAAGCCCCTCAGCGTGATTACATGGCCCCCTCAGACACCTGAGGGCCCAGAGGCCCAGGGAAGGTAGGGGCTGCAGAAGTTTCCAGGGCGGGCCAGGACAGGCAGCAAGAACAAAGGACAAGTGGGTGACAGCTTGGATATGCTGGCGAAAGCAGCACTAAAATGCCAGCCCACAGGTCCATCCTCAGGGTGGAAGCCAAAGGGGGATCAGAAAGAGAAGGAGGGAGGAGGGGCCAGGGGTCCAGTGAAGCAAGGCTGTGAAGAGCGAGGGAGTGCAGAAAGGCACAGGATGTGTGCGGTCAGCAAGGGCACCTTTGGGATGGCTTTGCCGGGTGAAGCTGCTGTGAGGGCAGAAGTCCGGGGCACAGCACAAGGTGTCCTCTGATGGCACACCTCCAGGTCCCATTAGCTCTGGAGACATCTGTAATGTCCTCCCAGGATGCAGGGCGCCCAGGGGGACTAGGGGCCTGGATAGGCAGCACTGTGACAGTCCCAGGATGAAGGTTGGGGAGGCTGCACAGGGGCGTCCCCCGCACCGATGGGGATGGGCACTGGCCCTTCATCACCTCGGAGCCTGGGTGTCTGCTAATGCCATTCTTGGCTCAGTCTTCAGTTCTGCATGAACCAGGTCCTCAGCTTTACCCCTTAACTCTTCAGCCCCACCCTGGCCACGGTCGCACGCTGCAGTGCTGGCATCAGATTTCCCTCCTGCTGGCTGGTCCCGGTACCACGCTCTTGGTTACACAGAGGATGCTCATCAGGCCACGGACAAGCAGAGAGCGGCCCTCTGCGCCCTGCCTCTGAGCAGATCCCGCTTTGTAGCAGGATTCATGGAGCCCAGTGACCTGGCCCAATTTCCACAGGAAAGTGATAGCTCTTCCACTGGTTACCAGGGGTCAATGCAGGCCGTGGAAGCTGCCTATCTTCTTGGGAATCTGTGGGAGTCCTGCACGTGAGGGGAACATATGACCCAGCTCCAGGCCATATGCTGTGGTGGGGCTCCCAGGAAAGGCTGTGGGGGTGTGTGTGCGGTGAGTATTTACTGAAAGCCTCGGCGGGCGCTGGGCGGGGTGGTGGAAGGGAGCACAGAGAGAAGCAATGATTCTCCTCCAGGGACTGGCCAGGAGGTAGGGAAGACTGCCATGGGTTCACAGTGAGAAGACCAGTCTGGTGGGCACAGAGATTTAAGACCCACAAGGGGGGTGTCCTATCAGATATGCCTGGTGAGATAACCTTCAAGTCCCTCCCGATCCTAAAATACATGCTCCTCAAAGGTTGGGATGAACAAGAGCCATGTGTCACCCTGCATCAGAGGCAGGGAATAGAAGACCCCAAAATAAAGGCCGTTAAACCCGTTGCCCTGGGTTGCCCTACCCCCTTCACCTCAGCCACACTCACACTCACACTCTAAAACTTGAAGGCGTATTCTTGGAAAGCTGACTTCTGTGAAGAGCATCTCCTGAATCTTTTCTCAGACACTTAACTCCACCTTTGCCCCCTCCAAGAGCTGAGAATGCCACGGTCACCAAATCCAAGCTTAACTGTCTAGTTTTCCAACTCCCCTCCTCTGGCCCGACAGTCACAGAAGCAAAGCATTCCCTTGTGTCCAGGATGAGTAGCTGGACAGCTGGCCAGCCAGTCAGTGACGTCCTTAGGAGTGTGCCAACAGCCTAACAACTCTCAAGGTCAGGCGCCCATCTGTCCCCACTGGCCACCCCTGCTGGACTGCTGGGTGGCAGCAGGCTGGGTGCACGTGGATGTTTCTTCTATTTCGGTAGCTGATTCAGGCCTGGAGCCTCCTCTTGCTTCCTGCTGACAACCCAGTCTGCCTGCAACTCAGGATCCCTTCTCATTGTGCGAGGGCTCTGGGAGTGCAGCGCATCCCCAACTCCACTGTCTCTGAGTCCAAAGAGAAAGCTCTCTGACCAGCAGACCATCAGGGCATGGCAGGAACCTTGTTGGTCAGCTGCTGAGACCCCTGCTGTGGAAGGAAGCTGGAGTCCTGGCTACAGGCTGGTCCCAGGCAGAGCCCCTGAGGCTCCTGGTCAGAGGGCACCAGGGCATGGGCCTGCTGAGAACGCAGCATCTGAGCTCGCCCAGCACCAGCCCTAGGAGTGATGCCGAGGTGGCTTCAGCCCATGGACTTCTAAAGGCTCGAGTGTCATCAAGACATGCTAGCCTAGGTCAGCTCAGCTTCAAGCGTCCTGAATCCCGGCGCCTACACCCCCAACGCCCACCTTCATTCCAGGCCCAGCTCGCTGATTAGTTTCATCAGACGCTGCCGTCACAAGGTTAGGCCATGTTCCCCCTACCTCTCCTGGCTGCCTGGTCTTCCTGATCTAGCTTGGAGATTCCTGAATCAAAATCTGAAGGCTGACCTCTATAAATTTAATCCAAGGAAATAATCAAATGACTATGCAAAGACATATATGCAAAAATGTTTGTTATAGTATTGTTCGTAAGAGTACAATATTAAAAATACACTAGATCCCCATTATTAAGGCACTGGTTAAGTAAACTGTGTGGCTTATTATAACCATACAATATGAAGCCTTTAAAAATGCTATAGAATTGTATTTACTGACATAAAAAGGTACCTGCAACATATTGTGAAGTCAAAATAATGGATTACCAACTAGTACCTACAGTGTGACCTCATCTGTGTCGTGCATGTGTGCGTGTACACTTTATGTATATGCTTAGGAAAATAGCCTGGAAAAGGACCCTAAAATGCTTATTTCTCGGGATTATAATTATAAGTAATTTATATAATTTTAGGTGCTATCTTTTAAAATATTTTTACACTGAACAAATAATATATTATTATTTGTTTTAATATTAATAACATCAATAATATTTTCATGATATTTAATAATACTATTTTAATAACAAGAAAAGTTAAATTACAAAAGAAGAATTGCAGTTTTTAAGGAGCTAAGTAGTCACCTAGCTGCTGGCCACCCCCAGATCCAACCTCCTGGAGGACCAGAGCCCCAGGTGAGTGAATAAGAGTGACAGCCTTGCTCGTGTGTTGATGCCAGAAGGGTGGGGCCCAGGTGGCTTAGCTTGGCTCTGGTTACCAGTTAATCCCATGTCTACGGTAAAAATCTCACTGACCAAAAGGGTGAGAGGACCAGCTACATTTACCTTACTTCCCCGAGGAAATCAGTGGTAGAGAAGATGACTTTCTGATTTCCAGGTGAGCTGACCTACCTTGCACCGTCCGTCTCTGGCAAGCTCAGGATTCGTCCCCAGGATGCAAAATCCTCGATGGCCACCAGCACTTAGCACAGCGTGAACATCACCAGGAGGCCAGGCCGTCTAAAAAGAGACAGAAGAGTGGGGGTGGGGTGGGGAAAAGGTATCATCTTTTGCAAAAAGATCTCTTTGGAATTCCAGCATCTTAGATGGTCCCCAACTTAAGTGGAAGCTTGTCCCTATCTTGGATTTCCCGGTGTGGATGATCTCACACAGGCCATGCCCAAACTCTGCCCCAGCACACCAAGATAAGGGGATCCGAGTGGGCAGCAGAGAACCCCAAGGGGCAGACACTAGATCTCACCCCTCCATCCCCCAAACACAGAAAGCCCTAATCCCCATGGTAGACCCATTAACACGCAATAAGAGAGAGAATAATGGCATTCCCTTCCATCTAATCCAAACCAAGAAATTCCAGAGACGGGGAAAAATAAGAAATGTAAGTCTTCTTTAATGCTGAAAAGAGCACAGGACACAAACTCTAGAACTACAAAAGCACATCATTACTTTTAGACAATGGACAAAGAGACCTTGAGGAGGCAAAGGATGGGTTCCCTGGAGAGAAGGGTTTTAAAAAAATATATGGATTTACTACCTCGTAGAGAGAGGCTATCGAATATGGGGAGGCAGGGCTATCCCTAGTTCCCTAGTTCAAATATAATATATGTGAAAGCCATCTTCACGACAGGAAATGGCATCCTCCACTGCAAAAAACGCATGATTGTCGTTACCTGGGAATCGATATCTTTTTCTAAACTGAATATATCATTACCAACTGATTTTCCCTTTTCCTCTTAGCACTCCAGAGCCCCGGATAGCAGGGAGAAAGCTTTAATGCGATATGAAGGATGTGGACAGGTAAATAAGTTATTGTAAACTAATTCCACCTTATGACGAGCTTCTCTCCGACGATGCAACGGGTCTTTCTCGGAGCCTCTCAACTCAAGCTTTTTCAGATGCTGCTGACAGACACACACGGGCCATATCAAAGAGCCATTTTAAAGCTGAAGGCGGCAAAAATACTATTTTTCCCAAGGATAGCGTGTTCCCTTTATGATTAAGAAATAACCTCAGTGGGGAAGCAAAGTAAGCCAAGGTCACCATTTAATTTTGATACAGAACCAAAGTCATGAGTACATTTCCTCTACCGAGCTTATGTGAAGCAGACAGTTAAATCGATCTCTTTGGCCACAAAATACTGACAGTACTGGTGATAATAAACGATCGATGTATTTCTGGGAAAGAGCCTTGGCAGTGATGTGTCGGTGAAGTGAGAGGTCCAGGGGACAGTCGTCAGTCCGTTTTTAGATTCTTGAGGATGTCATTCATTTAATTACCCATTCATTCATTCAATACATATTAAGGGCATCCCCCTTAGGTGTCAGGCAGTGTCTAGGCTCTGGGAATACAAGTGAACAAAACAGGAAGAAAAATTCCTGCCCTCATAGAGCTCATCTTCTAGTGGATGGAAACACAGAACGAACAATAACCTTAAGAAATAAGTACAAATTGTACAATATATTAGAAGGTCGTCAGAACTATTTATCAGAGAAGACGTAGAGCAGAAGATGACTGTGGGAGATTGTGGTGCAGTTTAGAGAGGGTGGTCGGGGTAATAAGCCTCACAAGAGGATGGCATTCAAGCACGCTGGAAGATGATACGGGCCTGGGCTGTGCAGGTGTCCGGGGAGAGCATTCAGGGCAGAGGGAAGAGCCAGTGCAAATGCCCCGGGAGGAGCGTGACTGTTGTGTTCCTGGATCCGCAGTTGTGGCTGGACATGGGAGACTATAGGACATTAAGCTGGAGAGGTGAGAATTCAGTTAGCGTAGGGCCTTGCAGGCCACTGTAAAGGCTACTAACTAATTGAGAGCCCAAGACCCTGGCCAGCAAGCCTTAGAAAGAGCTCTCCCTCTCTTGAGACAAACCTCTTGGTTGCCAACGTCAGGGTAATCCACTTCCCTTTTCTGCAACCCAGATGGCTCGACTCTCTGGGTCGTGCCAGACAAATACAGCACAGTCCAGACAGGAGGGGGGGTGGGCAGTGCAGGGGGGTGGGCCACCAGTGCTGTCTAAACTGTTCTGATGACAGTGGCCTCGTCCTTCCTCCTTTGTGGTCTCCACAGGCCACTTCTAGAGGAGATAACCGAAACAAAGTTCCGAACAAAAATAAACCACATGCAAAGCTGAGTTCTCTGGGACTGTTCCCTAATGTGCTTATGAAAAGATCCTAACGTGAGCTGACGTGTGAGACATCACAGGCTGTGCTGGGTATCTTCTGTTCGCTCCTCCAGGTCGGCTTTCCATCCGGTTCTGTGTCCTGGGAGGCTCACCCGGTTGGCAGAGAGGGTGTCACTCCAGCTCTGAGACCCTGCAACTTCCAGTTACGTTCAGCCAATGCAGACACCAGCAGGAGACCAGGGATTGGGGTGGGGCTGGGTGTTTATTCCCAATTTCCTGCCTCCTTGCTTGTCTTCATGGGATGGCTGTGACTCTCTACTGAAGGTCGCGGCTCTGGTTGGTGATGGGTTCCATACAGTTCTCTCTCCGCCACCTTTGTGAATAGTCCTTTCATTTAACTCTCTTCAAATTACACATTTGAATGTGTCTGTTTCCTGTCAAGACCCTAATGAATACATTCTCAGAGATGGTTAGAAGCAGGACTTTGGAATCAGACATCCGAATTAGAATTCTAACATGGCCCTTAGTTTTGTGACACCGGCTAAATTATTTAATTTCTATGAACTCTTGTTTCCCGTTATTAATGCATCAGAGAAACTGGTACATAATTATCATCCTCAGCAAAAGCATCAGCATCGGCATCTCACTACTGCCATCATCCACTCATAGTCCCAGGGCAAGTCACACCTCCTTCACGACATCTCTGCCCACCTCAACCAGATGCTCCTCCCTCGAGGGGTTTCTAGCTATTCTCCGCTACTATTTGCTATTAGTTTATGCCTCAGTAATTTCATCTCTTTCCTCCTCTTGCTCTGTTTTCTCCCACCCAACATCTACTCCTTGTATTCAAATCCTGAGCGTCCTGAGAACAGACATTATCTTAATATTTGAATCTCTGGCCCATAACACCCATCACATGGGGGTGTACACAGACCCTTCATTCAGTACCTTTTCTTCTTGGGAGGCCTGGATAAGCTACATCCATCAACCGAAACACATTCTACTCTAATGAGATGCATGGTATTTAAAGTGATTTTAAAATAAATGACTAGAAACTGATTTCTAGTAATAATTTCCTTCCCATGATAACACTGTAAAACCTTGAGGTTCCAAAGATCATGGCCTGGGAAAACGAATCTCAGGAAAGAACCCTGGAAATCACAGGGAGGTAGGTGTGGTTTTCCAACCCCAGGGGAGATGAAGGTACTACCTCTGGAGCTGACCTTTGACATCTCTGGTCAAACTGACCCTTTCTCTTCCACTAATCTCATCATCAAAAGGCAGCTTCTAGGCTTAAGGAAAATAAAATTTAAAAAGCCAAAGGCTGAGGGACTTTTTTTACTTTAGTTTAAAAAATACGGTAGGTAATGTGTCAATGCCTGTGAAATTGGTCTTAAGTCCTTGACCTTCTCAAGGCCCTTAAGAGATGCTAATTGAATTGGACAGCATAAAGGCCCATATGAAAGCAGGACCCGTGAATAGGCTGTCTGGGTCACATAACTGCCTAAATGCTGGGAGAGCCTCAGAATTAAACTCAAAGAAATTTCTGAGACCCATTCTAACTCTAGATCTACAAATAAAGATGGTGCCTGACATGAACCAAATTGATAGCGAAGAGAATAATAAACAAGGGCCCCAGGAATTTTTTTACTTCCCTAGAAAAGATATCAATTTTTTGGAGAGAAACTGCTGTAAGAGAGGAAAAACCAATTAGGGAGTCTCCCGTTTGATGCAGGATCAGAGAGCAGCCCTGCCTGGGTCTTGACCATGCTACCCAATTACGATTCCAGCGCCCGGGTAGCTCACTACCCCTCAGCCAGCTAGGAAACAAGGATTCTTCCTTCCTTGGAAGGAAGAAAAAAAGCAAAGGAACCGGAGGCTGTAAACTACAGTGAGAAAACCCGCTCCCACACCCACCCTCCTGCCAGCCCAGGTGCAGGACCCTCTGGCACAGGCTTGGATGTCTGCTCTGAACGTATCCTGCAAGGGGAACTCTCATTCACATTCTCTTTAAGAAGAGAGAAAACCAGGCCATCCATTAATAACATCAACCATGGGTTCACCAAAGCTTGTAGGCATGTTGCCAACCCCAAAATAAACACTCTCTCTGAGTGGTTATCCATCAGGTTCTCGACAGTTCATGGACCAAGGGGCCCGGAAGGCACTGCTTTTAAAAGGGGAGAATTAAGATGCAGAGATGGAGCACAAGCCGGTTACGAGAGCCCACCCGGCACAACGCTCAGCCTTCTTCTTTCCATTAAGGAGCCAGAACTGGCCACTGATGAGATCCATTACATATTCTCCACGATAGGGAGGCGCCACCCGGCGAGCTTTTCCACGGGCACGTGTTCTTCAAAGAAAGATAGGATCTTCAGAGGTCATGGCTGCGATCGAGGGAACAATAATATTTTCATAACGTCTGATGTTGACAAAGCCTAGCCGTTCACAGTTTCTCATTTACCTTTTCTAACAAGCTTGTGAATACTTTACAATTAGTATTCCCATTTTATAGACGAGGAAACTGAGGCTCATGGACAATAAGATTTACCTAAAGGCACAGAGCAAGTGAAAGTGGGAGGGAGCTGGAAGTGGAGCTCTGGATTTGTGCCTGCGTCCCACGTCTCTGTTCTGGATTTCGGCCCCCTCGTTCCCGGGATCCCAATCAGTGAGGAGTTTAGCACTGTTCTGTGTTTTCTCTGCAGTCACCACCCTGGGCTGAATAAAAGCACAGGTGTCGGTGGACGTCCGCATTCCAGTCAGGTCCTGGTGAGCCCAACCTAACCCTACAACCCGATTGGCTGTCCTCCCCACCACCACTGCCCACTTCTCGGCAGCTTGCAGATGCCCCGGAGGTGGTCAGGCTCCCAAGTGACCCCCTGACCCTGAGCAGAGCCTCTCACAGCAGAGAAGCCCAGACGGGCCCAGCCCCTACCGCAGACCTCTGTCAGCAGGACCGCAGCTCACCCGGGTTCTTCGTTACTGTTAACTCGATGTTTCCCAACACTGTTTTCATCATCACCCCCCACCCCAAGAGAAAAATGATGTGAAATTCTTTCCCGTGAGAGAAATTCAATTCTAAGGAGTAGGATTCTGATGGGTAGGGTGGAGCTTTGGTGGGTCAAAACCACGGCACTGAGGTTTTCTTGCAGCTTCCCTGCTCCACCAATCCATGTCACCCCCGCCTGCCGGAGACTGCGTGCGTTCGGGACTGACCTTCCTCCACAGCTGCTACTGCCGGACCCTCATCGCGGGGCCCTGCACTGCCGCCTCCCACGGCACTGCTCAGAACGGTTCTCTCCAATCTCTGCTATGGCTGCCTGGGGCGAGGCCTCCCCAACTCTCACCTGGCTCACAGCCCGGCTACTGCTAAGGGGTGGTGCTCAACCCCAGAATGGGTCAAGTCACTCCCTGGCCAGAGTCCCTCCATGTCAGGGGCCGCAAGAACCCAGGCCAGTCTGGACTCTTCCCGGTGTCCTGCCACATCCAGCCTCCTGCCCGGACAGCCCCAGCTCTCCTCCACTTCTGTGATCAGACACACACCTGCTCTTGCTTCCCGGACCTCCTCCCCCTGCCTTCACCCCTTCTCCTCCTGAAAACTCCTCTCCAGAAGTTTTTCTGCACTCTCTGGAGTACAGACACTCCTGGGCGAATCCCTGGAGAATATCAAGATAAGCACACAGTGTCACCAAAGGAGGCTTCGCAATGGCCTATCTCCTGGTTCCTCGGCTGGCTTGGGCGAGGAGAATGGGGAGATAAGGACGACGGGGTGCCCGTGGCCTGACTGGATCCTAAGTTTTGTCACGACAGGGCTCTGCCAGAAACCTAGGCTGAAATGTTTCAGAAAAAAAAGGTTGCAAATCAGCTCCCCCCGACACAAACTCTTTTCTTGTTGCAAGGCAGACCCACTTCAATTAACTAGGAATCCACCAACTCAGCCTCACCACTCAGAGCCCCCCACAAATTTATAGAGGCTTTCCTGTCACTGGATCCAGGACTGGGAAGACCTTGCATTTCCTGAGGGCTGCAGGCTGGAGAGAAGGGCAGAGGCTCCAGCAAATCTGTTACACCCACTCGCCCATGGCGGCAGGAAGATGTGGGCAGGGCATGCAGCACCTGGCACGTAGTAGATGCTCAGTAAGGCTCTGCTGAAGGAAGGAAACTGCCTCCAAGACTCAACTCACTTTCTACAATTTTGCTTCGAACATTTGGACATTCACACCACAGCCGCATGATTGGAATACAAACCAGTTAAAAAAAAAAAAGAATCAGACATTGCTTCCAGATTTCACTCTTATAAACAAGCCTGCATCCTCCCTTTAAATTGTAATAATTCCTTCCCAGATGTTGCTTCTCCTTCAGACCCGTAAATTTAAGCTTTTAATGATGATGCTTCACATTTGCCTGGTGCCATGGGCTCTCTGGAGTGTTTCTGCATCTTCTTTCCCTCATTAGATGGCCACGTGTACCCCAGGAGAGGCAGGGCAGGGGCCGGCATCCCTAATTCACCGACAGGAAGGCCAGCTGCTGATGTGCGGAGCTGGATTGCGGTGGGTATGGGTGTCGCTCTCCTTCCTGGTGCCGAGAGCCACAGTACCTTCCTCTTCAGTGCTGTCCAGGTGGCCATGTGGGTGGGGCATCTGTGGAGTCTCCACCCGCAAGACCATGCTGCCCACTTAAAACTCTGACTCAGATGTGAACAAGTCTCTTCCCTTGGTTCTCCCTGCACTCCTGGGGCCAGGCTGTAACATTTGATTAAGACTTATCTAGAGTCTTGGGGAGTAAAACAGAACAATACGCCAGGAGGGGTGAGAGCAGTGGAAAGAGGAAGTAGAACGTGGCCTGATAAGCTGGTGCCCCGGCTGGTCTCCAGGAGGTTCCATCCTGGCTCCATGGGACAGCCCCCATCTTAGCATTGAGCACACTGGAATTCCCAGCCAGGCAAGAGCCCACCTCAAGTCTGGACCCACACGTAGAGCCCAGAGAGACTAGGACTTCCCTCTTCCCTCCCACTTTCCCTGTTCCAATTTCTTCTCAGAGGCTGTCCCTTTCCTGGTGACAGACCCTGGGGCTGTTTGCCTCGATTCTTTTTATTTATTTATTTATTATTTATTTTAATTTTTATTTTTATTTTTGCGGTACGCGGGCCTCTCCCGTTGCGGAGCACAGGCTTCGGACGTGCAGGCCCAGCGGCCATGGCTCACGGGCCCAGCTGCTCCGCGGCATGTGGGATCTTCCCGGACCGGGGCACGAACCCGTGTCCCCTGCATCGGCAGGCGGACTCCCAACCACTGCGCCACCAGGGAAGCCCTGCCTTGATTCTTAAGGGGAGCCTTTGACCTGTGTCCCGGGCACTCACTTAGCTACCACATCAGTCCTCTATGGGGCCCACAGCTGTACACGGCAGGGGGTGGGAGACAGCTGTGGGGACAGGAGACACAGCTACCAAACAAGTTCATGGATCCAGCGTCTGCTCACTGTCAGGGTCTGGACCGAGCCAGGTCCGGCTGATACCTCAGCTGCCAGGGCTCAGGGTTGCTCGGCATCTCATGCCCCTTTGGTCCTTGGCCTCTTGACAGCTTTATAGAGAAGTGATGGGGAAAATGCGGCTTCACAGAGTAAAACAAGGTGGGCTTTGAGACTCGGTGGGTTTGTGGCCTCCCCAGGGAGTTGCAGAGAGGTTTGGGAACCCCTTCTCCCAAGTCTGAACCTTGCAGCCTCGCTCCATGGCACAATCGGAGCTTCACCTTGGATTTTCATCTTAGTCCCTGACACACCTGGGTGGTCAAGAGCGTGGAAGGTGGATAATCTTAGAGACCTGGGTCTAAATCTCTAAGTTTAATGGCAGACCCTCCATGCCACTCCCACCCCTGCCTCAGTCTCCTCCTCTGTACAATGGGGATGCTATTTCTGAACATCCATGTTTGTTCTGAGAGTTAAATGTTCGGTTGTAATAAAGGCACTTGGCATGGCCCATGGCACATATCAACTGGTGGCTGTAACGTTATTATTATAGCCTGCCAGCTGAAGCACAGAATAGGTATCCCTGCAGTACCTACAGCGCCACGGGGAAGGTGGGGGCCTTCCTTCCCACCACCTCTCCACAGAAGTGAGCACGCAGAGGACAAATGAATGGGGAGGGATCTTCCTTGGGGGCTAGTTGACCAATGGGCTCACCGTGTGTGTAGTTGTCCTGGGTCTATCTGACACTGGTCAGTTACCACTTCCTGCTCTCTGCAGCTAATCTCCCTGAATTTCCCTCAAGAGGACACTTTCAGCCTTTAACTTTCAGCCTTTTAGCCCCTCCTCTCCTCCTCCCCAGCAACTGCTAAACTCCAGGCCTGAGGGCAGATGCTTTCATGGCTTCTACCCCTCTCCTCCGAATCCAAGCCATAGAGCCAGCGGCTGAAAACCCCTTCCCAGCCCCAAGTGGGTCTGAGAGGCATTACTTCCTCACCCAGTAGAAAACTAGTTTATTTGAATAGATCTGAGGCTGTTTCTCAGAGAGAAAAAAAAAAATGTGAAAGAAAAGTCTTTGGAGATTACAGTACTTTTTACCCAGATATGATGAGTTATCCATTTAAAAATAAACCATAGACAGGCAAGTTTCTCCATACCCAGGCAGAAAGTAGTCATTACCAGGAATTTCTGTAAGTTCTCTGCTTTTCTTGGCCAATACAGAAACAGCCTAGGAACTGAAAATAGAATGAGAAGCTAATTCTGTTTTCCTGGTCTCTACCAAAGTATGCAGGCAAGTGGCTTGATCACATCAGAGCTTCACGTTCCATCTGAAAAAACATGCAACCACGGCTCACCAACCTCACGGCAATTCTGCAAACTAACCCAGCACCCAAGGAGTCCGGTCAGAGCCCAAAGCAGTCAATACGAATGCACCCAATCACTGGGCCACAGCCTGGCATGGCTTGATGTCCAGATACGGGCAAGAAACCAAAGGCAAGACCAGTGAGTGACAAGCTCAAGGTCACACAGCTGATCAGCAGGAGAGCTGGGACCACAAAGCCGGCTTCCAAACTCTCTGGCCGCTGCCCTTTCCCACCCACTCATCTCTCTACAGTTTAACTGTAACTGAAGATTCCAGCAAAGTCCCCTAGAAAGGTTAAGCAACTCACCCCAACCCAGTTTTCCTTCCTGCAGAAAGTCCCCCTCTCTTCGCTCTCCTTTCCAGTGAGCAGTAAATCAAATATTCCCTGCTGCATTACTTTTCAAGCTCGATGTTTCTAAATCCAAAGACATCTATAAATAATACATACTCATTTATATGTACATTTAAAAGATTAAAAAAAAGCCATAACAAAGATACCTGTAGATTCTCCTGAATACTAATGGGCTACTTAGAACACAGTGGAAGCAAATGGCTAATGAACACAGGTACCCTCATACGTGAACTTCCCTCCGCTCCACCTCAGGCCCATACCCAGCGGGGGAGCCTCTGTTCTGAACCCACTCATTCACTGCTTCTCTCCCACGGTCACATTTAGCCATCTGCTGCTTCTTTTATATGTGGGACTGTGGTTTTTTTTTTTCCTCTTCAGTTTTGTATGAAACATTTAGCAATGAAGTAGCAAATAAAAATACTACATATCATCTAGAATTCATATAAAATTGTGGTTGGCTTTAACGCTTCTAAAGGTTGACAAAAAGAAACACATAGATGTTTCTTAACGGCTTGTTTATATTTTATTACACATGATACACATCTCACTCCATTGAGAAAATTTAGAACTTGATGTGGTTCTCTCTGTCACAAGCAGGCATGGCAAAGATTACCACATCCAGAGAACATTTTTCCCTTGGAACACAAGGTACTCGCCTTGCAATTACCCCAGCAGACAGAAATGGCGCAAATAATCCAATAGCACCCGCATCAATCTTTGGAAGGAGGGGTTTTTCCCCCACAGTGTTGTCTGGCTACCCCATCCTCCACCCTGCTGGGCATCTCTGCTCTTCACTCCAAACCGAGGATGTGGCTGGAGCACCATCATCTCTCAGACAGACGTGCAGGTCAGCTAGGAGCTGGCAAAGTTGGTGTCGACTCCATCACACACCCACATGCAGAAACAGGGGAGGTCCCAAGGCTGTAGACAGCGAGGGCTGAGTTAACTATGCTGGTGGAGCTGAAGGTGGTCAGAGGAAGCAGAGCTCCTGGGTGCAGGAAGCTCCATGCCAGGCCCTAATTTAGGTCCTGGAGGATGAGCACATCTGAAAGATCAGCCTGAAGACATTCAGAAGGACAGGCGTCTTAGTGTGAGTTCCCCTCCAAAGTGGCCCCTGAAACACTGATTTTGATGTAAGTGGGGTTTTTTTTTTTCTTGTTTTAAGAGTAGACCCAAGGAAGCACATGAGGAAGCAGAGATGTGAGAAAGGAGACAGGGAAAATTAGTCGAGAAAGCATTAACCAGTGGGTTCCCGCCTGCGCAACTGGGGGCTTATTCCTACTGGGGATGCTCTGAGAGGCTGGGTAGAGCATATCTTAAAGTTGTCCCACCAAGAGATGAGGAAGGAAGCTGGGGTATTTATTCATGACCTCCCACCTCTCACCGGCTGCCAAGTGCTTTGGGGTATCAATCCCCCCAGCACTTCCAGCCTGCCCCATGAATGGGCTGCGCACTCCCACACAGAGAAAGGCAGGAAGCAAGAACTGTCAGCAGGCCATCCCCAGGCTGGGGAATGGGTGTGGCGTCAACAACCTCTGATAGCGCAGGTAAGCTGGAGCACCCATCAGCTGCTGCGTACTACCGGGGACTGCAGCCTCAGCACCTGTTCAGGTGCCTTGGTCTCTGGGACCCTCCCCTTCTGAGTGAGAGGGAGACACACACTGCTTGCCACAGCAGAGGACCTTGAGGGTGCTCATCCCCACAGCCCATGCTGTGTCAAATGTGTTCATAATGGGATCATCTGCTGTCAGCCATGGAGCAACCACGTATGAAAAAGAACATTGGGGAGCAAATTAAGTGATCTGTCTGCAAGCAGCCTGTTTAGATGAGGAAGGGTTGCCATTGACAAATCTATTAAGATCATACATAAATTTCTAAGAGCACATAGATTCATGCTCTGAGGACATCAATTATGGGCATTTAAAATACAACCTGGATTAAATCATCTTGTCTCACTTGAATGGGGTAAAAATAATCAAGAGAAGAGGGAGAAATAAATTATACCTATCACCTTCCTGACCAAAAAAAAAGTTCAGAGTTTTCATCTGTCAGGACAATGATGCCTTAAAACTCTAAGACTTCTGTGTGCTGCCAGGTTAAAGGACAGAGGGATCCAAAGAGGCCTCTGGGTGCTCTCCAGGTGGGAAGGGAGAGCTGGGGCGCCAGGTGTACCTCTGTTGGGAAGCAGAACCCACCCAGACAAGGATTGAGGCAAGTGGTTTATCTGAAGAGTGATGCCAGAAAGCTCAGGCAGGTGAGTGGGGAGGTGAGACCGGTGAGTGAAGGAAGCCGACAGAGATTGCCCTAAATATGCAGGTCTCCACTGTGGGCACCTGGGCCAATGTCCCTGGGGACCTCTGGGGGACAGAGAGGGACATGTCTCAGTGTTGTCCCACCTGAGACGTGAGGAAGCTGGAGTATCTGCCGCCAATTCCCATTTCTCATCGGCTGAGAGCTCCTGTCAGCGAATTAACTCGTAGGCACTTCAGGTCTGTCCCTAGAGGCCAGCAAAGGCTCAGGGGTTACCGGGCTGGGGAGGACTCTGGGAAAATGAGCCTCCAGCATGTGCAAACATACTGTGCTGGAAACTCGTAACCTCTGATTACTTGGATGGAATTCCATTTTCCACTTTCAAAACTCTAACAAAAACAGACCCACCCCCACCCCCATGTAATCACTGAATAATATTATAATCATTCTGCATGGAAATTGCATTCTTTCCCTGACGTAAGCACAGGCTTTGAACCTCTCAGGGCTTCACCCACTACATTATTTTTCAGAGTATGAAGTAGCAGGTTCCAATTATCTGAAAAAAATGTGGAACAGTCACAGCACAATACATAGTATGGTCCAGATAGAATACACATTCTCCAGGACAGGCACCTTGATTAGTGCCTGTGACTGTTAAACACATTGCAGGGAATACAGTGATAATGGACATTAATAGCAGCAATAGTGCTGAAGTGCTAGAATACAATGATTTCTGATTACATTACTATTTCCTTTTGTGGAGCACAGCGCATATTTCCAAACGACTCCATGATCATTAAACTACACAAAAGCCCAGTGACGGGTCGGCAGAAAGGTGGCCAGGAGGGGCTTGCAGTTACGTACTGGTGTTTGGGAAGCGGGGAAAGATGGCGGCCAGAGTTCTTGGTGGGGCCGCAGACCCAGAACCATTTCCTGTGACCTGGATCCATCCGACATGTCTGCCTACATTGACAGACATCAACTACCGAACAGCCAGCAAAGAGATGCTCCTATGTGCAACGTCATAAGCTGACGGGTGTTAAAGGAGAATGTGATAAATTATAATTTTTTGACTAGGCCCAAATACATGACCATCTTTCCCCTGCATCTCCTGTTATCCCTCAGAAAAAAGGGTGTTCCATAATGGAAAAGAATATAAAAAAGAATGTATATATATGTACAGTCACTTTGCTGTACAGCAGAAATTAATACAACATTGTAAATCAACTACACTACAATAAAAAGGGCGTTGCCTTAAATTCAATATATCCCATATCCAATTTGACGGATTCGACATCAATAAAAAGTCTTGTCTTGCAGTGCACTCTCCCACCTGATTTAGTTAACACAGATGCGGTAATTACTCTTGGGATTATGACTTCATTATTTCGGTGTTTGGATGTCATTGTAAACAAGACTTTTAAAAGTCACTTTAAAAAGAAACCCAACAATGGTTAATTGCTGCAAGAGATCATGAATAGCCACCTATAAAGCAAGTGAAAAAACAAAACATAACTGCCTCCATTTATGGGAATTGGGACCTGTGGCTTGGGATACAATTTTAAAGGAAGACATAATCCATGGATTCAAAAAGTGCTGTCTCTGCCGTCTCTTGAAAATGCAGATGGAAGTGAGGCTCACAGCTCTGGAAAACTGTCAGAGGACTCAGAAAGCTGCTCTAGGGATAAAAAAATACACTGGGAACAAAACACACTCTGGAGTTGAAACTGCACCTGACAGGTTTGGATAGAGACTCATGAAATGTAAGTGGGAGAAAGCACTATTTAAAAATTGACGGTTTAGATATTTTGTAATTTTAAAGATGTGTAACTAAAGTAATTAATTACATATTTTAAGTAACAGTTTGTTGTTTCATTTATACTGTATTCCAAAAATATTCATATATTCACATATTGGCTAAAAAATTTCTCAGAGCACTTTTATTTGGGAACGTGGGCAACTGCCTTATATTTGGGTGTAAAGTTAGTTTTCTTAGCACTGTAGGTGTACAGTTGCCGTCCTGGCAAAGGCTAAATTTAGTCTACAAATCAAACCCACTTAGGGACATGAGAAGGTCTTTAGTGCAACAGTCCCTTCATTGGGCAGATGGGAAAACTGAAGCCCGGAGAATTTTCTGACCTATCACAGAATCCTTAAAGGAAGAAGTAAAACGAGAAGAAAACCTGAAAATAAGAACATGACTTTTAAAAAATTGCACTGTAGTTGATTTACGATATTGTGTTAGTTTCAGGTGTACAGCAAACTGATTGTTTTATATATATATATATTTCAGATTTTTAATTATAGGTTATTACAAGATATTGAATATACTTCCCTGTGCTCTATAGTAAATCTTTGTTGCTTATCTGTTTTATATATAATAGTGTATATCTGTTAATTCCATACTCCTAATTTATCCCTCTTCCCCCTCCCCTTTGGTACAGTAACAGTTTGTTTTCTATGTCTGTGAGTCTGTTTCTGTTTTGTAAATAGCATTTTTTATTTGTAGTAATTTTTAGATTCCACATATAAGTGACACTACATAACATTTGTCTTTCTCTGTCTGACTTACTTTACCCAGTATGATACTCTTAGGTATGAAAATCTCTAGGTCCATCCATGTTGCTGCAAATGGCAATATTTCATTCTTTTTAATGGCTGAGTAGTATTCCATTATATATATCTATATCTATATCTATATCTATATATAGATATAGATATATATATATGCCACATCTTCTTTATCCATTCATCTGTCAATGGACACTTAGGTTGCTTCCATGTCTTGGCTATTGTAAATAGTGCTGCTATGAACATTGGGGTGCATGTATCTTTTCGAATTAGAGTTTTTGTCTTTTCCAGGTACGTGTCCAGGAGTGGGATTGCTGGATCATATGGTAGCTCTATTTTTAGTTTCTAAGGAAACTCCATACTGTTTCCCATAGTGACTGCACAAATTTACATTCCCACCATCAGTGCAAGAGGAGAACATGGCTTCTTGCACGGACACCGCATGTGACAGCAGCTGGGCCTAGGCTCTGCATCTATCAGCTGGGGATACTTTGGGGCTGTGAACTCACTGGTCATAAGCCAACCTCAAAGAATCCCCTGGTAGCGGGTTATTTGCTGCACTGACACCTGCCTTCTCTTCTGGATCCCAGACCAGTTTGCATTTCCTCTGCCTTGTCAGAATGTTGCCACTGCTTTAAAAAAATGAAGTCACATTTATTTAAAAGCATATGTAAATATGAAAACGCATCTCCAGGCTTCTTTCTAAATGGGAGGAGCCCTGCTAAAAAGTGCCAGGCGGGAGTCCTCTGGTCCCACCTCTGTCCACACCCTTGACCTCCGTGAGCAGCAAAATCCTCTCCTCCCCTCTATCTGGGGTGCAGTCTCTTCCACCTGCAAGCCCAGCCTCCAGCTCTTTCTGTCTGTCAGTCATGGGCCAGGGGCTGTCACACTCAACCATCCCTCCTAACTGGAGGAGGAACCACTGTAATTAAAACCCAGGAAAGCAGGATCTGTGCTGGCTAATGATGTAGCTTTGGGCCCTGAGACCTACTTTAAATTTTATTAGTCATGCAAATCCACCTACCCCCCACACCCAGCAAAAATAGAGGCGAAAAGGTGCATTTGACAGTGAGGTGGGGTGTCCTGATAGGGGAGTTCCATGAGGTTACTGGGGTCCACTTAATGGTCTCAAGCAGCAAAGAGTGGATTTGATTTCCCAGAAGCATGTGTTTCGCTTTCCATGGGGGCATTTCAGCTACAAAGTCTCTGAAAAATTAAGAGCTACGTGAGAACTCCTAATCAGGAAGAATTAAACTGGCTACCTTAAGGCCACACTTTTCAAAGCTGCAGGCATGGAATTTTTCGAGCAGCTGCAGGGAGAGCTGGAACATATGAATTATGAATTGACACCCTGTGGACTCTGCAGTCGGGTTCCAGAGCCCAGACCCAACTTGGGAGACCGGAAGAACCACAGGCTATCTCACGCTTGTGCATGAGCCCAGTGTCAGTCAAGGGCTGGCTCCCCCATTCACAAGCTTCTTGACCCCTCTGCCTCAGTCTCCTAAGCTGTATACTGGGAAGAAGAGCACTTCCGCATAGGGCTGCCAGGAGATTAAATGAGGTAATTCAAGAAAGTACTCGGAAACCTACTGATACAGAGTAGGTTCTTAATAAATGTTAACGGTTATTGTTTGCTCTTGTCTGCCACCAGAATGATCTTCCTAAGACACAGATCTGGTTTCCTCTCTTTAGTGGCTTCCCACTGAATAGACAAAATCCAAAATACTTGGTATCAGTGGCCTCAGCCCTACTCTAGCGACTTCAGCCTTACTGGCCATGGGGCCCCCACCCTGCACTACTGGAAGCTTCTGAGTGGCCATCTTGCCCCCTCATTTCTGTCCCTCATGTCCTGCCTGGCCAGCTCCACAGTGGTGCCTAAGTGGTCAACCTCAGAACTCCTGCAGTTACCATTTACTGAGGCACTTTTCACTCTATTCACGTTTTGGACCAATACTCTTTGTTGGGGGGCTGCCCTGTGCTCTGCAGGGCGTTTAGCAGCATCCCTGGCCTCCACCCACTAGATGCCAGTAGCATCCCTAGTTTCCCCCTCACACCCCCTGCCCCCAAGTTATGACAACAAAATATATCTCCACACATTGCCTGGTGTCCCCCAGGAAAGGGAAGGGGATAAAATTACCCCTGGTTGATAAGCACTGCACTAAACTATAAGTCCCTTGAACACATAGGCTATAACTTATTCATTTCTCTATCAGTGGGACCTAGTCCAGTACTTGACAAACAGTAAGTGCTCAATAAATGCCCGTTGAAAAGGAAAGAAGGAAGTAAAATGAATTCAGTGCTCGTAACATAGTAAATATCTCTGCCAAGGATGAGATAAACATGTTGGATCAAATAATGAATAAATGAATGAGATAGATACAAGTTTGGTAATTGACTATATACAGAGAAGGCATGTTGAACAAATAAGTCATTCTCATCATTTAACATCTTATAGAAAAATTTCAGTTACCCCCATTCCCATCCCCTTCCGGCTTCCCCTCTACCTGTCCTACTCAGCTCCTCTGCATCCCAACGAAACTTCTTCAATGGTTGCCTGGGTCTCCTGTCTACTAACTCACCTCCCATTCCTTCCTCAGCTCACTCCTCAGCCCGTCACTCCACCTCAAGTTCTCTTGCTAAGGTCACCAACGATATACTTGTGGGTAAATCCAATGGAAGGTTTCCATTCTTCATCCTGTTTGCCATCCCACACTGATGATTGTTCCTTGAAAGCAGGGATGATAATCATGATATAAACAACTGGCATGGCATGGGCACCAACCAATCATAGGGGATGCACTGATCAGTCAGAATGGTCACTGGGCATCATCAGTCAGTCCCATTGTGCTGTGTGTACAAGCTGAACACGAGCCTTGCTTAAACACTTCCTTCCCAATCTCGTACTTTTTTTTTTTTTTTTGCGGTACGCGGGCCTCTCACTGTTGTGGCCTCTCCCGTTGAGGAGCACAGGCTCCGGACGCGCAGGCTCAGCGGCCATGGCTCACAGGCCCAGCCACTCCGCGGCATGTGGGATCTTCCCGGACCGGGGCACGAACCCGTGTCCCCTGCAGCGGCAGGCGGACTCTCAACCACTGCGCCCCCCAGGGAAGCCCGCAATCTCATACTTTTTTCCCTACTCCCTTGGTTGCTATTTCAGTCTATTTTGCAGGAACACCCCTCTCTCTCTGGCTATTAAATATCAGAGTTCCTTGAGGATTTTCTCTAATCTCTCTTCCCTTTGCCCTACTCTCTTCTCTTGCCCCAGCTTGTCTAATCCATGCTCAGGGTGTCGATTACCCTCCATATGCTGATGATTCCATAAAACATATGATTTCCAGCCCCTACCTTTCTTCTGAGCTCCAGATCTGTACATCTCACCTGCTTATCCGACATCTCTAATTTGATGTCTCAATGGCAACTCAACCTGCCAGGCCCCTTCCTCTGACCCAAACAAAACAAAGCATGAGGGACTTTCCCAGTGCTCTGGTCTCAGTAGACAGACAGCACCGCTAACCATCCGACTGTACAAACCTGACACCTAGGAGCCTCTCCCTCCATCCCCACACCATCAACACCCCTTCTGAACTCTTTATCTTCGTCTGCTTCTCTTTACCCCCATTGCCACTTCTCTCTCTCGCAACAGTCCTTTCACTCGGTTCCCCTGAAGCTTCACTTGCTTTTCTCCGATCTGTTCTCATGTTGCAGCCAAAGAGGTTTTTCTCAAAATGCAAATCTGATCCTGTTACTCCTCTGCTTTAAGCCGCCCCCCAAGGCTGTGCATGGACTGATTACTACTTCCCATCCTGCCTCATCTTACTCCTCCTCTCTGTCCTCTTCTACACTCCTCCACACTGGCCTTTTTTCAGTTTCCAGAATGTTCCATACTCCTGTCACAGGGCCCTTCCATGCACTGTTTCCTCTCTCTCTTCACCTGGTTAATGCTGATTCAGAGCCCAACTCAGGCATCAACTCTTGAGGGAAGCCTGACCTGACCTGAGACTATATCACACCCCCATTTCTAGAGCTATGAGAGCTTCTCTCTCCTTCAAGCACCCGTGTTCTAATTATAATTTATGTTTGCGATTATATGATTAATTCCTGTCTTCCTTGCCTAGAGTGTAAGCTCCATAGAGACAGAGACCATGTCTACTTTTGTTTAACTCTGTGTTTCCAGTCTGAGGGCGGGGGGCAGCTATCTGTGGCCTCTGGGCCAATCTAGCCCAATGCCTGTCAATAAAGTTGTACTGGAACAAAGCTACACCCATGGGCTTATGTATTGCTTGCGGTTGCTTTGGCCTTACAAGAGTTGGGTAGCTGCAACAGAGACAACATGGCCCTCAAAGCCTAAAATATTTACTCTACAGAAAAAGTCTGCCATCCCCTGCTCTAGGCTGGAGCACTAGGGCCTAGCAGAAAGCAGACATTCGATACAAATTCAACAGATGAAGAGTAAACAGGCAAGGAATAAATAAGTTTCTAACAGATGTCTTGTTATCTGCTGAGTGACTGAAGTAAGCCCTCTCTAGGGCAATGCTGGCCACTGCAGGCCTGCATTAGAATAATGAGGGCAATTATTAATGAGCTGACCCCCCCTCTTTTCCCCAGGGGTGGGGATCCTTGAATTTTCTTTGGATTCCCAGCCAACTGGTCACCACAGGGAAGGAGGGGGCCGTTCATCTGACTATGGGGCCCTTGTTTCCGGTGCTTCAGAGACAGGGGAACTCTTACTGGCTACCCCATGCCCGCGGGATCCTGTCAAAATCCTGTGACAGCCCTAAAGGAAGAACAGGCAATTTCCGAGCCACCCTACTTCAGGGACACTGGGGGGACTCCATGGGCCCAAAGAAGTCCCAACCACACAGCGGGGGTCCTGGGCGGGGAAGGAGCCCAGAACACAGCAAAACCCCTAAAGGGACAGACCCAAGGACAGAACTAGTAACCCCTGGCTGTCCCTCCCTCCTGTTTGCCAAACCTGCGGAAGCCTGCAGCTCAATGCAACCACCACCCAGAGTAAAAGACCGCCTTCACTACCTCAGCCCCCAAAGACCTCGCCATTCCTTGTTCAGAGCTCATTCTGAGTTCGGCCTTTTGTCAAACATCCTCCTATAATGGTCGCTGCATCCCTTTCTCTCTACCCTGCACTATGGCAGAGCAGGGCCTGCTTTACCCTCCTCCTGCCTCTGTCATCACCCCTGCCAGCTCCGACCCCTGGATCAGGAAGCGCAAAACACACAGGTGGGTCTCAGCAAACACCTGGGAAAGGCCAACAGGCCTTGGAACACGCTGGATCCCAGCTGCACTGCCCCCCACCCCTGAGATGCTGATGGCCACCACTCAGCTCCCTTCCGCCCAGGCCCGCTTCTTCCGTGGCAAGTGTGACCTGCAGTGACCTTGCCTCCCGCCTCCCTGAGTCCAGTGCTGGCTAAGCTGGGCCCCGTTAGCACATTTCAAACCAGCCTGGGTACATCCAGCGGCCAGCCCTGGAGGTTCCTGGACTACCATGCAGGCTTCTTCTGGAGCTGCCATCCTGGTGGGGGAAGACTCCAGAATTTTAATACTCATAAATAAGTTGCAGAAAATCCCCAAAGCAGTGATAAAGCTGCATCCGGGCTGAAGTGTTAAACGTGGCAGGAACAGAAAACGCAATGTGAACATTACATCCGAGCACAAGTAGCCAGAAGCCCGCAGGGCTGGCGTGGGAGAGCGCTTCCGGCTCTTCCCTCGCGGGTGCTAGACGCAGGCACCGCGCGGCCTCGCTAGAGAAAGAGTTTCAGATTTAGCGCTCAGACGCCTTGTTAGGATCCGTGGAAAAGAGAAGGAACACTGCTGCGGGGATTCTAGAACGCCCTCCTGCCTGCATCTTCCCACTGCATCTTCCCGGGTCCCCGGCACAGCCCTAGGAGCACTGGGCCACCAGGGGGACCCTGCTGGGGGGTCCCGCCTCAGCCCCTGCCCCACTGCGTCAGGAGCCTGGGGTCTCCTCTGCCTTGGCTTCTCCACTTACAGAAATGGAGGGGATGCTGGCTCTTGTCATCACACTGGAATCTGCTCAGAAGCGGAATCCTTTGAAATAGGCTTGGTGGCTGTCTCTGTCAGCTACGGCTGCCATGACAAAATACCACAGATGGGGTGGCTTAAACAGCAGAAATTAGTTTTCTCACAGTTCTGGAGGCTGGAAGTCCAAGGTCAAGGTGCAGCAGCTCTGGGTTTTCCTGAGGCCTATCGTCCTGGCTTGCAGATGGCAGCCTTCTCGCTGTGTCCTCACACAGTCTTTCCTCTGTGTGTGCACACATCCCTGGTGTGTCTCTATGAGTCTAAAGTTCCTCTTTTTCTAAGGACACCAGTCAGATTGGATTAGGGTCCAACCATATGACTCCCTTAACTTTTTTTTTTTTTTGCGGTACGCGGGCCCCTCACTGTTGTGGCCTCTCCCGTTGCGGAGCACAGGCTCCGGATGCGCAGGCCCAGTGGCCATGGCTCATGGGCACAGCCGCTCCACGGCACGTGGGATCCTCCCGGACCGGGGCACGAACCCGCGTCCCCTGCATCGGCAGGCAGACTCCCAACCACTGCGCCACCAGGGAAGCCCTGATTCCCTTAACTTTAATTGCATCTTTAAAGGTGCTATCTTCAAACACAGTCACATTCGGAGGTCCTGGGGGTTAGGGCTTTGACATATCAATTTTGACATATCATATACAATTCATTGTATAACAGGGGCTAACAAATGAGCCTAAGAGCATGCTTGACCATGTCATGGTAGAATTAAGGGAAGCAGGAGACCATCCCTCCACGGACGCTTCGCCCAATGACGCACCCAATGGCAAACCTGTCTGCCCTCAGAGGAAGTTCTTGAGCAGAAAGATGAGTACAATTCATAACCCAAATTACCTTACATTCACTGGATTTCTATTTATTTATTTGGTTTTAACAAAAACCTTCCCTGAAAACAGATGGGCAAATCAGTGATGATGGCAATGATGATAGTAACAGTAGACCAACCAACAACTAATCAAACTAAACAAAGCTACAAACACTTTTAAGTTAAAATAGGTTAAGTTGACAAGCCTTGTTTTCGACCTGAAGTGTAACTCTGAATTACACGGCACTTATAAAATATATATTTAGTTAACTCCTTTACACACTGTTGTAAATCGGTCATGAAAGGCCAGACTTCGTAGAAGTGGTCTAACTTTAGGGGTGAAACAAAACGTTGTTGCTGATTATTTAAGGGACTAAAGGCAACAACTTTACCAAAAGCAACAGACACGAGAAGCGTTCTGTTCTGGAGGCATCAAAGGGAGGTCTTAATAAATTCACAGTAAGTTTATCTCCAGAGACTACAAACTGATTGCACATGGGGTGTGGACTTGCGAAAAAATCTAAATGGGCCCCCACCTTCTGCTTCTATAAGTTGTCAAACTCAGCATAAAACCCTTAGTTCTTTATAAGTGCCGGGCTCTGTGGAATGTGATACCGAGAGAAAGGCTGTTTCTTCCACCCCCTACACCTGGCACTTGGCATACAGTCTGGTGGGAGGCAGGCACCAAGAAACAGTGGTCGTATGGAATTGACAAAGCACACTCGTTGTGGAAGAGATCTGGGCAAGAGGGAGGATTGTAGAAAAATGCAAGAATAGAGGGACAGCAAAAATCAGAGAAACTATGAGCTGAGCATCCTGACAATCATAAGAGACTGTGCAAATGAAATAAGTAAATGATTATTCAGTTGTCTGATATGATTCGAAAAGGGAACAGAAAAAGCGGAATAAATAACTGCTTTAAAATGTATAATCTGCATCTTTTCAAAAATAAGCCCAGGATTTTGTAAAGAATGTTTATCAAAGTTATACAAAACCTCAAGACTGTACATTTTACAGACCAATTGAAAATCTGGGGGTTTAAATAAAATCCATCCCACTAAGCACAAAAATAAAGTTATTTTTAAAACAATTACTATATGAAATAAAGAATAAACATACTAGGTTACTCTTTTACAAAGCTCACTGTACACTATAATCCAGTGAGTCTCCACCACTGTGTGAATGGGAGGGGAGGGGAGGGGAGGAGGGAGAGTCTGATACATGAGACCGCAGTCAGAGCATAAAGGGCCTGGCCGTAAGGTTAAGGGTTTTGTACTTTCTCCTCTGGCAAGGGGGAGCCAACGGAGGTTTTAGAAGAACTGGCTCCATCAAATTTGTATTTTCAAAAGATGACTCACCGGTTAAAAGCCCCTAATGAAAAGAGTAGCCATCAGCTGAAACAAATACAAAACAATTAGGCACTGAACAGGCCCTTCAAAGCAGACGTGTTCTCCTAATTTGCCATCTCCATTGGCCAGTACCTGGCAAGTGGGCCTTTGGTCCCATGTTTAGGGCTCACTGCCCTGGTTTCAAGTGCTGTAAAATCCCCGTGACATACATCTTCTCCCCAAATGCCGTTCTAAGACATCTTTCTTCTTAAAGAGTAAATGCAGGTCAAGTGAAGAGTACAGGAGTTTGCCCATTGTAAGAGCGAGACTGAATTTTCTTCGTCAAAAAAAAAAAAACCAAAACCCAAATACCAAGTCCCTCTTATTTTATGATCTTCTTTTTCTAAACATTCATATAAGCTGACCTTTTCAAGGCATCGCCTGGAACTGAAAACATGCTGGTAATAAATCATGTTTCTCTGGCTTAAACGAAGCAGTGTCTTTGCCATGAGTCAGGAGTGGTTTCCATTCCTCGAGATGCTCAGAGAACTGGGCTGCTAGGACGTGGCAGGGGCTCTGGTTCTAGGGAAAATGCCCCCACCACTCTCAGTGAGGTGTGTGTGTGTGTGTGTGTGTGTGTGTGTGTGTGTGTGTGTGTGTGTGTGTGTGTGTGTGTGTGTGTGTGTGTGTGTGTGTGTGTGTGTGTGTGTGTGTGTGTGTACACCTTTGGCAGCCTGGTGAAAGCCTGTGGATCCCTTTTCAGAATAACGCTTCTGAATACATAAAGCACATAGGATGATAAAAGAAACCAGTTACGTTTAAGTATAGTTATCAAAATATTAAAAAACAAAATGTTCATGTAGTAAATGCCCTTCTTTATTAAAGCATTAAATAATGAAGTCTAGCATCATCTTTAAAACTACCGTAATTTCAAAGTAGTGACGAATGTAAATGGTATTTTGAGGCCTGTGCAATAAGGAGGAATATATTAATATCTGTGATTCTTACGGGTGACAAATCCACATACTACTGTAGTTTGTCACCTACATTTGTGAATCGAGGGAGTGCCAGCTTTCACTGGGAAAATAAAGCCACATATTCCCCCTATTTACACTCACAGACGTCCTGCCCTAGACCAAGTGTGGAAAACAACTGGCCCACAAACGTGCCCTGCAATGCTCTAAGGTGGGGACGCTACTTCCCAGCCCGATTTAATCTAGAGCATCTCTTTTTTTTTTTTTTTTTTTGCAGTACGCGGGCCTCTCACTGCTGTGGCCTCTCCCGTTGCGGAGCACAGGCTCCGGACGCGCAGGCTCAGCGGCCATGGCTCACGGGCCCAGCCGCTCCACGGCATGTGGGATCTTCCCGGACTGGGGCACGAACCCGTATCCCCTGCATTGGCAGGCGGACTCTCAACCACTGCACCACCAGGGAAGCCCTAGAGCATCTCTTTTTTTTTTTTTTAAAGACGATGTTGGGGTAGTAGTTTATTAATTAATTTATTTATTTTTGCTGTGTTGGGTCTTCGTTTCTGTGCGAGGGCTTTCTCTAGTTGTGGCAAGCGGGGGCCACTCTTCATCGCGGTGCGCGGGCCTCTCACTATCGCGGCCTCTCTTGTTGCGGAGCACAGGCTCCAGACGCGCAGGCTCAGTAGTTGTGGCTCACGGGCCTAGTTGCTCCACGGCATGTGGGATCCTCCCAGACCAGGGCTCGAACCCGTGTCCCCTGCATTAGCAGGCAGATTCTCAACCACTGCGCCACCAGGGAAGCCCTAGAGCATCTCTTGACCTCTGTGGGGATGCTAATGCTTGAACTCCGTGGGACTGCTGTGCAGATTTAATAAGTTCCTTCCCTTATTTTTGAATGTTAAGAAAGAAGCAACCAATGCGAGAGATTAGGAGTGAGTGCACCCAAGGCCTGGACCTATACCCCCTGGAGACTTGGGCCCCTGTGACATGCTCCTGACCTCAAAAGGATGCTTATGAGACCCTGGTGGGAAAATGGGGCCACATGCTTTGCCCACCACGAAGGATGGTTCAAAACAGAAAGAAGAAAGACTGAACTTTGAAAATGATGTTGTTATTCTGTGTTTTCAGATGTGGCCAGTATGGCAGGAGTCCTGGTTCTACTGCTACTAGCTGTGGGACATTTGAGGTTGTGTTTCTTTTCTGTGCCCCCATTTCCTTATTGGCAAATGAGCATCTCTTCTTCATAGAGTTTTGTTAAGGTGAGATGAAATAATGCTACGATGTTTAGAGCAGGGCCTGGCACACAGTAGGCACTCAGTAAACGCTAGCCACTATATTATTTATTACAGCCCCATCTCAGGCCATGACGATGCCTTGGTTACGACACCAAATGCTTTCTCCTTCATCCTCTGAGTGAATGAAATAAAGCAAAGGCCTAGAATAGAGGGTGGGTTCTTTTCCCAGAGTTCCCACATGGCAGGGAGGAAACTTTTATTTTCAATAGTATTTCTGAAAAGTCTCAATATGGGAGATGCCATATAAGCAAACAAAATCCTCAAGCTTCAGAGAAATCCTGCCTCTCAGCCCTACGCTGGCCACTGCCGCATTTTCCTGTCATCTTATACAGCACAGGTGGTTCTGGGGTCAAAAGACACTGCTGGATAGACATGAGGACTAAGCCATGGGGGTGGGCAAGTGTTTGCAAGACAATTTCCAGAGACACCGGATGGTCACGTCAATAAGAGAACGTTGTGCACACAGATAAGAAACATTTAAAAAGTTTTACTTTTACTTATTTTATGAAACACAGACTCCTATAAAAGGAGACAACACAGTTCTTGTTCTTTAGAAGTTTACAGGCTCTCAGGGGAGACATGGAAAAGACATAAAAACTCACAAAGAAACCACAGTCCCAGTGTAAATGGGGTGGTGACACAGAAATGCTGCTTTAGCATTCTGGGGTGGGGGAATCTGTCTTCTCAGAGCCTCCTCAACAGAGTTCACTTGGTCTCATAAAATTCTACCCACCTGGAGATGGAAAGATGAATACTCCAGAAGGAAGTCAGTAAGTATCTCAGGCTTGAGGAATAGATTTCCCTTTATTTTATCCTGTGATCTTTCTAAGGGTGTTTGTGTCATTTTATGGTTAATAATATTAACATTAATGTATTACTGCACATCAGCAAGTAGGAGCAAAGGCAGAGCGGTCCCTTTCAACCAGGGCTGTGATTATGCTTACACTCTTCCAACTGCAGAGTAGAAATACTGAGGATACAAAGGGGAGACCTTCCAGCTGACATTCCCAGAACTATTCTGAACCTCAGAGCCTGAAGAGGGGCCATCAGACTGCCTTGGGAAGAGGTGGTGGTGAGCAGGAGGCTCAACACATGGGTGAGGACTTGCAAGGCACACACAGGGTTGCCCAGTTCCTGGGACACAGGTGCAGCCCCTGTGGGGAGAGCTGTGCAGACTGCAGTAAATGTTTGCTGAGGGAATGCAAACAGAGAGGCAAGCCCCCCAGACAGAGCTAGAAAGGTCTTCAGGGACAATCAGGACAAGAAAGATGGTAAGAACTCACATTTACTGAAGCTTGTGTCCCAGGCACAGCTCAAAGCTTTTATGTGTGTTAACACTGGAGCACTCTGCATATTAAGATGGGGAAACCGAAGCTCAGAGAGGTCAAGCAATTTGCCTAAACCCACACAGCCTAAGGGCTGTGGAGTCAGGATTCAAACCTACTCATCTGCCTTCATAGGCAAAACTTGAAAAAATTTACCTTGTTTAAACTAAGCGAAAGAATCCAGTGACAAAACACTACATATTCTATGACTCCATTCATTTGATAAGTCCAGAATAAGGAAATCTATAGAGACAGAAAGTAGATTCGTGGTTGCCAGGGTTTGGGGGGAGAACGGGGAATGACTGCTAAAGGGTGTGGGTTTCTCTCTGTGGTGATGAACGTATTGATTGTGGTGATGGTTACACCTATCTGTGAATATATACTAAAAAACATTGAATTGTACACCTTAAATGGGTGAATTGCATGGGATGTGAGTTATATCTCAATAAAGCTGTTAAATTTTTTTTTTTTTTTTACTTAGTTAAAATTAATTTCTTGAGAAGCAAACCAAGGAATATACAACTCTGCTTTCAACTGGGGGTCTGGGGAGACAACTAAGGGAAATGGATCCAGATGAAAAACTGGAAGGAATGCCTGTGTTCCTTAGAGTCTTCCAATATCAGAGCTGCTCCCTGATCCTCAGGCCCGGGCAGCCCCTCCTGCTCTGCAGGGAAAGGGGGACCGAAGGGTCCGGCTGCATAGGGACCTTGGTCTCTGCTCTGTCCTCACAGCACAGCCACCGGGCAGCACTGTCAGGCTATTAAATATGGATTAAGAAAACGTAAGATCTGCCTGCCGAAATCTAAGCTACAGAAAAACAACCCTGACCCTTCACATGACCCTGCTGCGCGGGCAGAGCGGCCAGCGTGACCCGGGAAACCTTGGGAGAGATGTGCTGTCTCACTGAGAAGCCAGATGAAAGCCGAGGAAAAGGCCGGCGCTTGGTTCATGATTACCTCGCTCGTATTCTCCCCACCTGTGTTCTGAATCGCAGAATTGTTTTCCCTGGTATTTGTCACGTTGAGGACATGAAGCTTTTTTTTTTTTTTTTTTTGCAGTACGCGGGCCTCTCACTGCTGCGGCCTCTCCCGCTGCGGAGCACAGGCTCCGGATGACAGGCTCAGCAGCCATGGCCCACGGGCCCAGCCGCTCTGCGGCATGTGGGACCCTCCCGGACCAGGGCACGAACCCGTGTCCCCTGCATCGGCAGGTGGACCCTCAACCACTGCGCCACCAGGGAAGCCCCATGAGCCTTTTAATTGGCGAGCGAGTGGACATGCCGCTTTAGATGCCGAGACTGTTTTTGTTGAGCAGCGGCTCGGTTAGGTGGAGGCCCTGAGTTAAGGGCTGTGTCTCCGAGTCAGCCGGTCAGTCTGGCCTGAGCACAGAACTGAACCAGCCGAAAGAACAGGCGATTTAGTTTATGCAGGCCATTGCCGGACAGCCCCCGGGGGCTGAATTCTGCATTAGATTGGATGCTGTGGGCTTCCAGAAGGCTTGGCCCTCCATGCCTCCCTTGGAAAGCCTCTAAGCAGTGCTTTCTATGGTACCAGGTGCATGGGCTTGTCTGAGAGGTTAAATATTATGCCTGAGGTTGATGGCCCCAACTGATAGCCTCCCTGAATCCATACCCTTTGCCCTGGAACTCTGTAGTACCCTTTCTGCCATGACCCTGAGCATGGCCATGGGACTTAGTTTGGAAAAGTTCACGTGCATTCCCACTTTCTCACTTCTCAAGAACTGCTATAAGAACACGCTGGAAGATGAGAGACCAGCCTACCCAGCTAGAGATCTGTCAGCTAAACCCAAGTCTGAGGGAGGCCAGCCAGGATAACAGAGCCACCTAGGTGACCTACAGCTGACCACAGAGATATGACGGAACCTGGCTAAGCCCAGAAGAACCAGTTATCCTACAGACTAGATGAGCAACACTAGATATTTATTGTCTTCAGTCACTGAGATTTTGGGTGGCTTGTTGCATAGTACTGTTGGGTCAATAGGTAACTGATTCACCCAGCCAGTACAGGACAGACAGAGAGAGTCCAGGGCAGATGAAGATCATCAATCTCAGCCCCCCCAAATTCAGGGTTCAGTGCTAGAGGCCCACTTTGAACCATACAGACACATGGACCAGTTGTAGACCTGCGGAAGGAAGAGAGCACAGAGAGGACACGTCATGGTGGGCCAGCCAGGCCAGGCATGAGCTCATGGAGAGGCAGTGGAATTTCCAGAGCTTAGACTCTGGAGCCAGACAGTTGGGCTTCAAATCCTGGTTGTACCACCTCCTACGCCATCTTTGAGAAGTTAGTTAATGCATGAAACCATAGGTTGGCTCAGCCAACATCCATTCAAGCTTCCTCCTGTATTTCAAAGTCAAGAAAGCTAAAATGGCCTACTCCCTTGCACCTCCAGGGATCGAGATGTGTTTTAGGTTCTACCCAGCAGATGTGCTTGTATATGATCTGAGAGGCCAAGGAAATGAGGTGGGGGCCATATGGCCATAGCTTCTGCTGTTCTCCTGCCAAACAGGGGCGAGGAGACCAGTCACTGTCTTTGTGGGTGTGTTGGAAGGCAGAATACCCACGGAGCAGATACAACTCTGAAGCCAGTGGTCTCGGTGAAGCCTCCTGGTCCCTGGATGGCAGTGAAGGTGGGTGTTTCTGAGGTCCATAGTTCCCATAGTGGGGTCCTGATTCCCAACCTTCCCACCTGTGGAAGCAGCAGCCCTGGTGGTCCAGTCTGCACTGAGTTGGCAATCATTCCTAGAGGCTGAGCCTAGATCCTGTCCTCCCAATGAGTTTGGAAACTCCCAATCCCCTCTGGTAATCTCTGCTTAAATAGCCAGAGAGGTTCTGTTTTCTGGCTTCTGAACTGCAGTAGATACACTTAATCTCTCTGGGCCTCAGTTTCCTCATCTGTAAAGGGATAGGGATGTTTTATGCCTCAAAGAGTTGTCACAAGGATTTGGCTAGATAATCCACATTAGGCAATTAGAACAGGGCCTGGCATGTGGAAAGCATTTAGCATACGTGCTGCCGAAGCGAGCACGAAAAGCATTTTAAACGTTAATATCATTAGATTTCTAGAAACTTGCTGGAATCAGGGCACCCAGCAATGACAAATTATGGGGACTGTGAGACATCCAGTTACATTCTGATTTGAGGACATTTTTCTAGACTTCATGCATGTCTGTGGCTCTTCCAGGGATGAGGAAGCTCTTAGTATACTGATCGGGTTTGGATATTTTCAAAGTCTTGGGTATCATGCACTTTCACTCTTCCTGGAGTGGGTCACTTGTCTCCATGAATTACCTTGTCAGTCACATGGAGTGAAATTACAGGCATCTCCAGACTCTGGGTGTATACAGGTCACAAGCCCTTATCCCAAGTCCTTGGGATCAGATCTGCTTTGGAATTCAGAAGATGAATGCCACATATCATGGTACTTCCAGGAGGTTCTGGAATAGCACCCAGAATCAGACATATTAATATTCTATAGTAAAAGGTATGGATATTTACATTTACTGGGATAAATAAGGACTCTAAGTGGCCTCATGTCAGTTTAGGCCAGGTTTTGCTGTCAAATGACTTCTTGCTTCCAGAGCTTTTCCTATTTCAGATTTTCAGATAAGGGAAAATGGGTCTTCGCATAAGGAATAATGACATGACAATGGCCTAAGCACTGAGACTGAGGGGCACGTGGCCAGCCACAAAGGGTCAGCTGGGTCTGAGCCAAGGCAGTCGTCAGTGTTCAGAAGACACGACAGGCTGATGTGCGACTTTTTATATTTGCAAGGATGCTTGACTGAATGCAACAAATGCAGGCACCTCCCAAGCAATGACTCCAGCAAAGCTTTTCAAACATTTAAAAGAACAGGGAAGACAAGACACCACAGGAAGACACGTCTGGAGGGGCAGAGGGCAGTGTCATCACTTTGGGAAGATGATGAGTGTAGGAGAACACAGGAGGAAGTTGCATGCTTTGACCTAGCAGTTTCCAGTGTCCAGAAACCACTTCGGTGGCAGGAGTTTAATTCTGAGGTTTATTTTACCTATAGCTCTGGGCCTCCCCACGGAGCAGTCTTGGGACCACGGCTCCCCTCTCACTGTGTCCTCTGCAGAGGCTGCACCATGAGTGCAACCATCTTTCTCAGCACCACTGAAGGGCAAGGTCATGTTCTACCCACAGGACTGATGTCACAGGACACTGTGATAAATAAGATAAAACCAGAAGGGAGAGAATGGTATAGTGAATACTCAACAATATCCTTGAATTTCACAGGGTTTTTTTCTGAGCGTGTCCCTCAATATAGGACCATGATGAGTCGCTAAAGCGTTGTTCACCAAAAACAATTCCAGAGGGAGTCCTCACTCTGGGTTTCTGACAAACCTGAGAGAAAGGTGAATGAATTTATGAAGCAGGAAAGCAAGGTCGATTTCATCACCTAAGGTGCAAGCAGAGCCCAGGGCTGGGGAGACTGGAGCAAGGGAATTTAAAGGGAATGAGGCAGCCGAGACTTCCTAGCTGTGGTGTGGTCTCCACACAGGTTCAAAGGGCTGCTGGACCAAAGGAGGAAGATCAGGAAGTGAGGGAGATAGAGACCACATGGTAACAAATGCCAGCAGAAAGGTCTGCGTTTGGTCCACCAGGCAATGCAGCTCTCACTCCAGTGCAGGCCCACGATGGCAAAGGTGAGTCAGGGTGCAGATGTGTTCAATAAAGTCAAACACGAATGCCTCAAGCTGACTTTAGTCACTAAAAACACTTTTCTGAACCTGTATCAGCCTTTAAAATCCTTCTGCATTTATTCCTCTCTGATCTAAACTGGTAAGATTTACAGGATGAAAGCTGCTTGACCCGGAAGCAAAGGTGTTTTTCTGCATTAGGTAAACCTGTCAAAGAGAAGTTCCTTTGAAAAGTACAGTAAATCTAGCCTGAAATCAAGGACGGTGCGTTGTTTACATATTTCAGCAGTGCAAAACCATCCTTCCTGTGATTCCCTTCCTTCCCTTTTCCTTCGAAAATATATCTCTCTGCTTCAAAACATTTTGCAAAAATGCATTTAAAAAATATACAAGTAAAATAATGTCAGGAGATCAGGATAAATACAGGGAAAATAAGATAAAACCAGAAGGGAGAGAATGGTATAGTGAATGCTCAACAATACCCTTGAGTTTCACAGGGTTTTTTTTATTAGCACATCCCTCAATATAGAACCACGACCAGTCGCTAAAGGGTTGTTCACCAAAAGCAATTCCACAGGGACTTCCCTGATGGCACAGTAGTTGAGGATCTGCCTGCCAATGCAGGGGACACGGGTTCGATCTCTGGTCTGGGAAGATCCTACATGCCACGGAGCAACTAAGCCCGTGCGCCACAACTACTGAGCCTGCGCTCTAGAGCCCGCAAGCTATGACTACTGAGCCCATGTGCTGCAACTACTGAAGTCCACGTGCTCTGCAGCCCACGTGCTGCAACTACTGAGCCCACGCGCTGCAACTACTGAAGCCCGCACGCCTAGAGCCCATGCTCCGCAAAAAGAGAAGCCACTGCAGTGAGAACCCCGTGCACCACAATGAAGAGTAGCCCCTGCTCACCGCAACTAGAGAAAGCCCGCGTGCAGCAATGAAGACCCAATGCAGCCAAAAATAAAAGAAAAAAAATGAGCAATTCCACAGGGAGTCGACATAGTATAGACTGGTACACGGTACCTAAGTGTCCAGCATGACCAGGGAAGAGCTCTCAGAGCATCCACCCCTGAGGATTAGATGCACTGGCTGTTCCCTACACTCTCTCTGTAAGTACTGTTGCCCTTACCAAAGCTGTTGGTACAATTTGGGTTGCTGAGAGTCTGCTGTGATGTTTATCACAGTCTGATCCTACGGACCGCAGCTACTCCATGCTGAGATTAAGCGGTTAGTCAGGAGCTTTCATCCTCTGGGGTTGGGCGGACCCTGGACAATGGAAGGACGTGACAGAGACACACCGTCTCTCCACCCAGAGGCGGGTCAAGGTGATCTTCACGAACCTCAGGTCTGACAGATCCGTGAACAGAATAGAAAACTGGCAAGTAGACCCAAGTATGTGTGGAAATTTGGCATATGATGAAGGTGGCATCTCAACCCTTTGGGGGAAAGATGCATGGCCTTTTGGAAAAACCTAAATTTGAATCCATATCTCGTACTATTCATCGGAATAAATGCTGAATGGATTAAATGATCTAAACGGACAATGGAATTACATGTGAACTAAAAGAAGACACGGGTGAATTCCTCGATAACCTGGGAGAGGAAAAGCCTTTCTAATTTATGACTCAAAATCCAGAGGTAATGCAAGCTTGATACCTCTGTCTATGCAAAAATAAGACAAATGCATGGCAAAATACAACAAGCAGAGTCAAATGACAAAACTCAGAAAGGAAAACACTTGCAACTTTTATCAGACAAAGGTCTAATCTCTCTAATATGAAAAGAAAAGTCTCTGAAAATTGAGAATATAAAGACCAAACGTCTGACAGAAAAATAAAGGATGTGTACAGTTTACAGAGAGAAAGGGAAATGGCCCTTAGACCTGAAAAAATGCTCAACCTTACTCATAATAAGATAAATATAAATGAAAACTAAATTGGAATTCCATCTCTTACTCATCATATTGGCAAAAATCCAAAAGTGTGACAAACATTTTGTGGTTAAGGCTGTGGAGACCCAGGCCTTCTCACATATCACTGGGGGAGTGCCAAATGGCCCAACCCCCAGAGAGCAGAATTTAGTGATACCTGGCGAGAAACTGCATGTGATTTTATCTTTTGGCCCATTAATCCCACTTGAAGATATACCTTCTCCTGCGTGAGAAAGCACATGCTAGAGGTTACTTATTACGGCATTGCTGGTAAAAGAAAAGATCAGAAACAACCCAGCAGCCCAGGGGTAGGGACTGGCTGAATCCACTGAAATGAGGAGGCGCATCACACACAGCGAGAAGCAGCACAGCCCCAATGGGCTGAGTGGCGTGGCTTCCAGGCGGTACGAAAAGTGGACACGACAAGGTGAGGGAGGGCACAGACACTGTGCTACTGGTGTCTACGAAAGAAGGGGAAATGAGAGTGAATACAAAAAAGACAAGCCAGAAGCTAACAAAAGGGTTCCCTATGTCGGGGGATGTGATGAAAAAGACAGGTGTGGAATCAAGATTTCTGTGAGGTTACCTTATTACACAGTTTTGACCTCTCCCATTGCGGAGCACAGGCTCCGGACTGCGCAGGCTCAGCGGCATGTGGGATCCTCCCGGACCGGGGCACGAACCCGCGTCCCCTGCATCGGCAGGCGGAGTCTCAACCACTGCGCCACCAGGGAAGCCCCCAGTTTTGACTTTTAAACCATGTAAATGTTTTACATTTTCCCAAAAAATTTAATTTAAGAGGATTAATTTAATTTAAAACTTATAATCCAAATGTCAACAAATGAAGCTGTTTATCAAATTGATAACATAATCACACAAAGAATGACTTCGGAACACAGTACTCTGACCGTGCTTTCATAATAGGATCTATTCTAAGGTCAAAACAAATATAAAGAGAAACGTCACTCAGCAGTTCTATCGTTAGTAATAATATTGGTCTTACAAGATGAAAACTATTTCACCTGTGTATGTGTATTAGGTACAAAAAAGTAAATATGTTAACGTATAGGATTCAAAAGTTCAGTTTGAGGAGGTACAAATATAAATAAAACAAAGAAGAAAAAAAGGCTTGAGTGTTAAATTTGAATTGGAAATATCAATTTGAACCACACAGCTTGTTAAATAAATATATTTCCTGGCTCTATGCACTAAATGGACTTAGAATGAGCATCCCTAGGGCCTAAGATGGTGGTTTTAAATTCTGCACTAAAAAGAACCAGGGTTCTTCAGGAAAATGGCTGATTCTAGGTCTGGAACAGTGAAAATACAAGGTCTGTCTGGGACATATTGTGCCTAAAATCAGGGAGGGGTTAATTTCAGCTAATAAATGTAGAAAGAATGATAGAATTAGAAAAAATCACCATTCTACACCTGAAATAACTGGCTTGGGTAAGGGTCCTTGAGGGATGCAAAAGCCATTAGGCAAAAAGTTACTGGAAACAGTATATTTTCCCAGTGCCAAAATATCACCCCAAAGATTACTTGCAATTACAGAGGGAAAAACCTACCTCTGCAACGATGTGATCTGATGGCCACCACTTTTAACCCAGTGATTAAACGTTAACTTTACCAGTAGGGGATGCCTGACATTTATGTGCCTCTAGGTGTGAGGCCCATGCGGAAGGACACAGCATCATCTGTGAAGTTTTCTTGACAAAAGAGTCAACAAACCTGAATCCAGTCAAGCCTTGAAACCCAATTTCCAATTGACAGGAAATACAGTGGCTAGAGGAACAAGTCAGACACCACTGGGAGGAAATAACTGGGCAACACTAGGAAGTGGGACGTTCCCAAGACAACTAGCCTGGTCTCTTCAAAAAGTCAATGTCCTGAAAGGAGGAAAAAGGTGCGGGGTTGTTTTAGAGTAAGAGATTAGAGATGTCCACATCTCTAATGTATTAGAGATACATAAATGCTACGTATGAAAGGATTTTTAAAAAGCTATAAAAGACATACGTTTTGGCCACTGGGGAAATTTGAACATAGACCAAATGTTGGGTAATAGTGGGGAATTATTAATTTTCTTAGCTGTTGATAATAGCCATGTGGTAATGTAGGAGAATGTCCCTATAGTTAGGACACATATGCTAAAGTATTTAGGGATGAAGGGTTGTGATGTCTGAAACTTTCAAATGATTCCACAAAAAAACCCCACCTCTCTCCCTATGTATGTATGTGTGTATATACGTATATATGTATCTATCAATCTATCTATCATCTATCTAATCAATCTATCTGTAGATAGATAAATATTCACACACATATAAATTAAGCAAATATGGCAGAATATTAACAATGATCGAATCTACGTGGTAGGTATCCAGAAATTCATTGTACTAGTCTTTTAACTTTTCTCTATGTTTAAATTTTTCATAATAAAAATTGGGGAAAGGAAAAAGAATATTAGATTAATTCCAACACAAGGTCCTAAAGTTCTGTCCCATTCAGCATGCCAGTAATAATTTTAGCTTGAAATAACTATAGAACATAGATAACTAAATGCTCATCTTGACCAAGGAAAATTATGATAAGGCACCATACAATATTTAACTTTGAGCAAGATAACTTCCTGATGAAAACCCCAGGATATTCTGGTTTGTAAAATGCATCCTGATTTGAAGGGTAAGCTTTTACCCTGGTGAACCCCCAATGAACCAGGGCTCCCATATTCACTCTGGGTACATCCCTCCCACACTGACTCTGGGCTTGGCCATGCGCATTAGTTACTTATTGCAGTTGTAACAAATTGCCACAAACTTAGTGGCTTAGAAAAACACAAATTTATTACCTTATGGTTCTGGAAGTCAGAAGTCTGAAATGAGTCTCACTGGGCTAAAATCAAGGTATAAGCAGGGGCTTCTGGAGGCTCTAGGTAAGAATCCATTTCCTTGCCTTTTCAGCTTTGAGTAGGCTGCCTGCACTCCTTTGCTCGTGGCCACTTCATCTTCAAAGCCGACCTCTGTGTTACTCCAAACTCTGATTCTGTCCTCACATCTTTTTCTCTGACACTAGCTCTCCTGCCTCCCTCTTTCATCTACAAGGCCCTTGTGATTAGATTGGGATACCCATATAATCCAGGATAACCTCTCCATCTCAAGATCCCTAACTTTTAATCGTATCTGCAAAACCCCATTGCCATGTAAAAGATGACATATCCACAGTTTTGGGGGACTAGGATGTGCGCATCTTGGGGAGGGATGGTTATGCTGCCTGCCATGCCATGTAACTGGTTTTAGCCAATGAGATATGAGCAAGCATGACACAAGCAGAAGTTTGTTATGTCCTTGCGCTGTGGGGTTGTCCTCTGGGAACTTTTACTTTTAAGATACTTCCTCTCAGAACCCAACCACCATGCTATGAAAAACCCACACTAGCCACATGGGGAGACCACAACTGAGGCTCTGGCCGACAGCCCCAGTTGAGCTCCCATCCATCAGCCATCTCCATGAGCCATCTTGGAAACGCACCTTTCAGCCTCGGTCCAGGCATCCTAGCTGCCATCATTAAGAGCAGAGATGAACTGTCCTGGCTGAGGCCTGCCGAACTGCAGGATCCTGGGCAAATAAGTGACTGTTGTTCTTTTAAGCTAAGTTTTGGGGTGGATTTTTGCCCAGCAATATACTGAATATAAACTGAGACAGGATGTTTGCTATAAGCCAGTGAAATACTGGAGAACATATAGCAAAAGTGTTGACTTTGGGTTCAGAATAATTATTCAGCAGCCGTCTTCATGATAATAATTAGCAGAGCCTGTCCTTTATTAGGTCCTTTCTGGATCTGTGAAAACAAAACCATGTCACCCATATAAACGATGGCGCCTTTCATCCTAGTCTCTCTAGTAAAAGGGATGCCTCCAACTCATCCAGAAGTGGGATTAAATCCTTAAGGAGCACATCAAAATGAGGGAGGGCCAGAATACCAAAATGCTGCAGGATTTTTGCAATTGCAATCTGATGTGGCAAGAAAACAATCTTAATCTCATGGCATTAAATGAGATTCTGAGATAAACCGCTGCTCCCAGATGAACTAGACTAGGATGACTGTTGATGTCACCCCAACCTGTTGTTTCAGATGCTGGTTCCCATAGACTTGGCCTACTTACTACACCTTGCCCACACATTCTGCTGAACCAGGGCTTTCAATCAAGCTGGCGACCCAGCTAAACCACAGTGCGGGGGATTGATTTTTCAGAGTCTTGATCTTGTGATGAGATTTTGCTACACCAGGTGGAAAGCGGTTACTGTCCGGATTGTGGGAATTTGTGTTTGCAGTTTTATTCCTCTTGGAAGATATGCTTAAAATCATTCATCCTCTGTCCTCTTCCTTCTAGTCTACAATGTTCCTAGCAGCTGCAAGAGAATAAACACACCCGGCTTCTCGTCAGAGAGATGGTACCCAAGTCTAAGGTTTTAATTTATAGCTCTGGGCATGAAAACGTTGACCTAGCAAGACATGGGCTTCAATGGTGGCCCCCCACAGCAAAGAGCAGAAATCATTCTCATTTGCTCCATGGCTGTGGAAGCCTGGCTGCATCTCCACAGCATTTTCAAGTCTACACGTAATGAACTTGACCGGAGACCCTGAAAATCGTCAAGGCTCCTCTCCCTGCTTCCCAGCGCTGAACGCACACCTGTGGCTTGTCTCGCTAACGACAAGAGCCACCCAGCAGATCCACACCTGTGACTCACCTGCTTTTCTCTGTGCAGCACTCGGTGCCCTAGATCCACAGACAATGAGGAAAGGCAGAGAGATTCTGCTCCAGGAGCACAGGCGTCCACAGGGCCGCCGGCAATCCCCAAACAAGTAACACCACATAGAAGGGAGGAGGAACTGGCTCTGCAGCGTGGCTTTGGAACGCCAGCCTACCAGAGACTGAAAGGTAAACTCCTTTGACAACGGAAAAATAGACAGAAGCCTATCTACCTCTCTTAAATCCACTGGTGTTTACTGAGTACGGACAACGTGCTCAGCGCAGTGCCAGGCACTGAAGTTACACCAAAGGACTGCAAAAACGTCCCCGTGTACTCGGCTCACCATCTGCAGTAAAGCTATGGAGGTGGAAGGAACAGGAAGGAACCAGCCAGTTAACAAGAGAAACAGCCATCAAAATGGCCATATATTTTATTTTAGGAAGAGTTGTAGATTTGAAAAGCTTGGGGCAGATTAGAAATAGGAGCACGAGAGTGCTAAAAGCTCTACAACTGAGAAATGACAGCTGGAAGCAAAGAAGGGAAGCAAGAATGGGGAGGAAGTAATAGATTTTTTTTTTCTTTTTAAGAGAAGACCCCCAGATCTAGCTAAGGACAATAGCCTGGGGCCATTCAGTGCTGGGGCAAAGGGTCCCAAACACCTCAACAGGCCTTGAGGCCTGTGACAACGAGGACAGTTACAACTACTCATAGCAACTGTCCCATCCAACTGTGGTTAAGTTAGGTTCTACTTCTTTGCTGAAAAAGGCAGAGGGTGATGTTCACTGCTCACGGTTTAGAGAGCCTTCTTCCAAAAAGAGTTAATGTAAGTCTGGGCGCTTAAATGAAGAAACTTAGTGGAGTAGAAAGTTGATTTACATGTGGCAGCAGCTCATTCCCCAAACTTGGGAGTTGCGCTGACTTCTCCTTGACCTTGTCACCCAAGCTGATTCCCAAGGCCTGCCGATTCTGTGCCAAGGCCACTAGCACTGTCCTGGTCAGGACCGTCCTGTCCCCCTGGGCGGTGTGGCTCCCAGTGGCCTGGAGCTTCTTTCCCATCCAGCCTAGCTTCAGCCTCCACTCGACAGACCCATTTTTCTGGTGATGCCATCAGTCACGTGCACGGGAGACAGACCGCAGGACGGCCTGCAGGAGCACTGACCAGCCTACCTCCCAAGGCCTCACTTTGTGCCCTCGACGTGCACCAAGTGTTTTCACGTCTACGCCTTTGGTCCTGCGGTTCCCGCACCTCAGAACGCACCTCGCCATTCCGCCAAAGATGCCGACAGGCCTCATTCCAAAGGCCACGCTCAAAGGCTGCCCCCTTTTAGGGTGGGTCCCCAGTGAATTAATCATCCCCCTCCTCACCCCTCCATCACACCCAGTTTCCCCCTCACACTAGCCTCCAGTACGTCGCACTACGGCGTGATGTTTCCATTAGCTCTGTGAAGTCTTATTTATGGCAACACCTCAGCCAGCCCCAGCCCGGCCCTGTCCCCACTTCCCAGATCCTCCCTCAGGCAGGTGGGAAGACAGCCCATGTCCACGGAGACTCACTCCTCCCACCCTCTCTCCAGGCCTTGAAAGGCACAGCCCGCCCAGACCATACAATGGCGGGATGCTTGTGTTCCGCTCACAGCTGGACCCACAGCCAATGGGCCCCCGAGGAAGACGATTTAATCACGGTAATGGCTCAGTGCAGCCAGTCTTGCCCCATTAAGGACAACCATTTCCAGCATGTCAAAACCCAGCCCCCTGCAAAGCCACTTCATCTGTCCCACATATTTGTCCTTTTGTGAAGATGTGTATAAAACCCCAGTAACTGGTTCACCAGAAATAGCCTGGGGGAAGGAATCTTAAGCTCTTCCGTTTCTTTCTTCCTTCCTTCCTTTCTAAAAGGCCCGAGCCTGAAATCAGGAGAGCGTCAGTCCACTCGAACTGTAATTTACTGACTACTTGGTTTTAATTAGGATTGCATTCTTGACTGGTACCTTCACCCGATGAGGGGTTTGGGCAAGCCCTTCCTCTCCCACAGAGAAAACAAAACCATGGTTCTGCACTTTGTCAAAGCACGGAGTTCCTGACTTGGGACCATGCCCCACGGGCCTGGCTCTTTTAAAAGACCACACGCTCGCACACACCCCACTATACGCGCACCCTCAAAGAGGAAGAAAAGTTACTGCACTTCAAAGGTAACATTTTTTATCTTTTAAAAAGATATCACCGCTGCTCTGTAAAATCTGACTGGCAATCTGTTCGCCTTTGTGATGTGCCTCCTATAGGACCCTTCTCCTCCCGGTTACTGCAGGGGATGCAATTTCTTCCCAGTCCCACACCCCACAGGCGCCAGGACACCTGAACAGCACTGCATGGCGACGCGTGAGCCTGTGGCCACCCACCTAACCCCATACTCCCTCCTGGGGACAGTCAGGCAGCAAAGTCTTAGGAAAACAGGATCTGGGCAGCATCCTAACAGGTCTCTGGCCTCCATAATTTAGGCGTCCTGGTAACTCTGTAAAGAGATTTCAGTATATGCTTTGTGGGCTTTCTAACCCTTCTTCTGGTGGAAACAGACTCAGGCCCGGCACACACGTCCATCCTGCAGGGGGCAAGAGAGACCAGCGGGAGGGCAAACGCTGGTGGGCCTGAGGGTGCTCTGAACCCCACAGAGGGAGCTGGCCAGTTCAGGAGGCCTTCCCTTGGCATCGTCTGGACAGCTCAGGGCACTGACTCTGGAAATCACAGGGGAGGCTGCACCAGGCTCCTTGTGCATGAACCAAGACGTCTCCTTTGATTCCTCTCTTTCCCTGCTCCTCCTCCAGGCCCCATCATCACGTCCTGTAGGTTCCAACTCCAAAATAAATCTCAAATCCTTTCCTGTCTCTCCATCCCCCTGCCACTGCCCTGTCACATTGTTCCCAGAAGGAAATCTACAAACTGACTTTAGCCTTTGGGTCCCAAGCGCTCCGGCCCCGCCAACTTCTCCGGCGTCTTCTTAGACCAGTTGTCCCCTGCTCCCTCCGCTCTGCCGCCTTCCCCCTCATCAGCCCCTGCAGCCCCTCCTGCCTCAGCCCCTGTTCATCTTGCTCAGCCCTGGCTTCTTCTCTTGCAGGTTTTGGCTCAAACACACCTCGTCAGAGAGGTCCCCTCTGACCTGCCAGGTCCACACCAGCTCCCACACCTGCTCCTTCCATCTCTCCATCACATCACACTGTTGATTTCATAGGGCACTTCTCACAATCTGCAGTGGTTTTGTGAATTTACTTATTTTTAATGAACCATGACACTTTTCTAGAAGTGCTAGGATAGGGATCTTGTGTACCACTGCAGTCCTCACGTGTGACACAATGCTGGCATATACCAGGAGCTTGGTAAATATCTGTTGGAATGAATGAATAAATAAGCTTCACCGTTTAAAAAATACCCAGTGAATTAACTGGAGGTAACTGGGCAGTACACAAAGATGTGCGTGATGTTCATAGGGCGAAGTCAGAAAATAAATAGCCAACAAAAGAGGGCTGTGGGGCTTCCCCAGTGGCGCAGTGGTTGAGAGTCCACCTGCCGATGCAGGGGACACGGGTTCGTGTCCCGGTCCGGGAAGATCCCACATGCCGCGGAGCTGCTGGTCCTGTGAGCCATGGCCGCTGGGCCTGCGCGTCCGGAGCTTGTGCTCCGCAACGGGAGAGGCCACAACAGTGAGAAGCCCGCGTATCGCAAAAAAAAAAAAAAAAAAAAAAAGAGCGTTGTGTAAATCAATGTTTTGGCATTATTAATTATTGAATGCTATTTAACAAGGATGAATTAGATCTTCAAGCACCGACATGCAAAGGTGCCCAAGAAACTCTAAGTGAAGAAAGCACGTTATAATACACATAAGCATGATTTTATTTATGGTAAAAAAAAAAGCCCTATAACACCAGATAGCATGTTTATAGGTACATAAAAATCTTAAATGAGAGCATGAAGAACGAGAAAGGAAGGATGATCTGGAATTGGTACCTGCAGATTTATATGTGGTTATCTTTGGGGTGGCTGGTATTATGAGGTATTTTCATTCATTTCTTTTTGGTTCATATTTTCTGATTTTTAAATACCGAGCATATATATTGCTTCTGTAACAAGAAAAACATAAGGGCAAATTTGAAATGAAGAATAGTCTTCCACCATCCCTATTCACAGCAGCCACTGAGGAGCAGCTGCAGGTGGAGGGGCCGAGGGAGCAGGGCCAGCCGAGGGCCTGTCACACAGTCTGCCGAGAGGAGAAGGTGGAGGTGGGGCTGCAGGGAATAATCATCCTTGCCCCATTTTGAGCCTGCTTCAGAGAAAATACACTTGCTAGATAATAAAAACATAAGCCTCCAGGCATATTTCCTTCCCACAGAGAAAGACCAGCTGTGGCTTCCTTCCACATTATTCACTCCATCCTGAGCTCTGCACACAGGTCACAGCTGTAGATGAAGGGCCCATCTGCAAACTCGGGGCACCCGTAAACTCAGCTCTAGCCCCTGGGGAGTCAGAAGAGCCGAGGGTGCCTGGGCTCCAGTGGACCCCTTGTAAATTTCTGGAATAGGATCCAGGATCCGGCGCCTTCTCCAGTGGCTACCCACACGGGTGCTAGAGGGCCCTTGGGCGAGATGGTGGCAGTGTCTCCAGGGGCAGTCCCCAGGCTGCTTGGCAGGGTGGGGGGATAGCTGCCATACCCCATCTATCTCAAGTCTGTGTGCTGTGGTGTAGGGATATCTGGGAGGTCATTTTAAACAGTGAATGTAAATCAACTAGAAGGTCAGAAAACAAATCTATAGTTGTCATGAATTAATTCAAAATGGAGTTGATAGGGACACGTGTGTCCCAAGGCTCTGTGTGGCCTGGGACAAGTCTCTTCACCTCTGAGCCTCCGTTTCATCATCTATAGAGTGAGGGGGCTGGACCAAGTGTCCACCCAGGGCCTTCCGGGGCTGCCAGTCTGTGCTCCGGTAGCCGAGGATCAACTTCCAGAAGAGACAGAATTCATTCCTAGGTTCTAAAAGAGGCCACCAACCACAGTAACATCCATGTTACTGTGCTCAGCAAGGAAGAGATCCCAAAGGGCTGGTGCAGGCAGGGTGGGCTTCCTGGTGGAGATGAAAGCTGAATGGTGCCTTAAAGAATGGGACAGATTTAGGTAACTGGAAACAGTATTGGGACTGATGTAATGATCCAAGGTACTGTCACTTTGGGACCAGATGGAGGACCCAGAGAGCCCTTCTCAGGGAGGGATGTAACTGTGGTGGTTTTCCCGGGCTCTCAGCTGAAGACATAGTTTGTGAATGCCAGGGCATCAAATAATCAATAGATTTCTTTTAAAGAACATGCACCACACCACGCAGCTGCTAAAACTGATGTCTGTGAAGCCGAAGAGCAACACAGGGCAATGCTTTCAGCATGAGTAGGGGAATCCGGACGCAGAAATAGGTCTGCGCAGGGAAGCTGTATCGACCAGCACGGTGGTTCTCAAAGTGTGGTTCCTAGGCCAGCAGCGTCAGCATCACCTGGGTGTTTCTTACGAACGCAGAATCTCAGGCCCAGACCTACTGAATCAGAAACTCTGGAGGTGGGCCCAGCAACCTGGTGATTTTTAAACAGGCAACACTGGAGAACCACTGTGCTAGAGGAAGGCGGGGAGGTTCTGGGGTCACAAGGCAGGGGTTCAAATTCCAGCCCTAGCAGCTACATATCCTCCGCAACCCACTCAACCTCCAGTCAGTTTTCTCTGCTATAAAATGGGACCCATTAACACCTAATCCAGCCGGAGTGTTGTGAAGATTCAAGTAGTTAATATATGTAAAGTGCCTAGTTCGGTGCCATGCGTGAAAAAAATGTCAAATACACGTTTGAAAAGTCACTAGAAGGAAACTTACAAAATGATAGTGGCAGCTGCTGGGGAAGTGGTGTTAGAGGTGATTTCCCTTCCCTGCATCTCCAGTTTCTAAACTTTTGGTGGGGCAGTGATATTAGTTATAAAGCAAGAGAGAAACATTTATACAGTGCGGTGAGAACCCACAATGGGAGCGCTGCTCTATCCTTTGGGGCTGAATGGCGGTTTACATGGCGAGGAGCACAGGGCAGCTTCTCCCAGGATGTGTGGCTGCCCAGCCCCACTGCCAGCAACCACGGTTCCCTGGGCTGCACAGAAGGGACTCACATGGAGAGGACAGACATTGAGCTCGTTGGTGACGGATCAGGATCCAGCTGAGCACATATGCACACGTGTGTGTTTGTGTGTACATATGTGTCCAAGGGCAGGCTTGTGTTGGTGAGAAGCAAACATTCACAATCAGAACTCAGAGTGGGTCATTCATTCCAAGCTCCCTCCTTGTGCACGTGGGGAAGCTGAGGCCCAGAGAGGAGAAGGCATTTGCCCAGCCAAGGTTACACTCTGAGTTAGCAGGAGTCAGGAAGAGAGCCCAGAGCCCAGCCTCACTCCAGCCTGGGCTGAGAGAGGGAGCCCAGAACTTTCCAGGGATTGTCTAGAGAGGTGCCTTAAAGAGAAAGAGTGAGGCATTCGGAAAGCGAATACAAGAAGTATTTGGGGGCTTCCCTGGTGGCACAGTGGTTGAGAGTCCGCCTGCCGATGCAGGGGACACAGGTTCGTGTCCCAGTCCGGGAGGATCCCACATGCCGCGGAGCGGCTGGGCCCGTGAGCCATGGCCACTGAGCCTGCGTGTCTGGAGCCTGTGCTGTGCAACGGGAGAGGCCACAACGGTGAGAGGCCCGTGTACCGCAAAAAAAAAAAAAAAAAAAAAAAGAAGTATTTGGGGGCCCTGCTGGTTCTGTTGGGGGAGCTAAAGCCCTCAGATCACTCCTTCCATCTTGTGAAATCTTGTGAAATTTCAGGGTGTGCTGAGCTGTGATTAGGCTCTGGGGCATGAGAGGAGGGTCCTTCCTCACAACTCAGCCCTACTCTCCTGTTTGACTCGTTTTCAGCCACTTACACTGAGGACTGATCCCAAGTCAGTCCAGGGAACGTGACATGATACGTGTGAGGGGCATGGGGGGCAGAATGGGCTGCCCTTCTTGACCCCCAGATAATATAACCCAGATGCACCCTGGCAATGGTGGTTGCACACAGAGGATGTGCAGTCATTGTTGTTATGGGCAGGTAAGAGACGAGACACGGACACCCACATAACATAAGACAGGTTAAAGTGGTTACAGAACACAAGGAAGGAGGGATGCAAGTTAGGTAAAACTAGTAAAATCCTATGACCATGTCAGACCCTAAGCATCTCAAAGACATTTCTAGGGGAACGTGGGCCTCAAACTCCCAAACCCCACATGCAGGGGACAGAGAGACACGGCAATGTGTCCCAGAGTCACTGCTACCCTCCACTTCTGCCCACGCAGAGTCCTAGAGGCTGCCCAGGGTGGCACTGCAAGGCTTCCTGCAGACACAGCCCTGAACTCTGTTCCCTCTGCATGGCTTGTCGTGGGTGAGGTCATGAGGCAGGTGCTCTGTCATTAATCCAGCCTGCAACGCTCCGTCTGGGTGTGACATATTTCAACACCGATCAAGAAACAAGCTTGCGAGCATGCTGATGACACATCAGGGCTCCAAGCGGGGACACAGTCTGGTACGCTTGTTAATGGCATTCTCCATTAAACCGGAGCCACCCAGGTATGAAACAGCTGCCCAGGTAGGAATCTCCATGAGCACAGGAAGATGCGCAGACAGACAGCTGACGGGCTCCCAACACCGTTTTACTTAACCACAACATGCCAGAATATTCCTTCCGAACAGCTTCCTGTGTTTAAAAATATGTCACAGAACTGACATCAAGGACCTCGCTCATGAACCAACAGGATTTTACATTTTTATCTTTAAATATTTCCCAGTCAGTGAATTACCCAAATTTGTCAATAATAGAACACAAAATGACTATGTTTAGCCAATTGAGTGTGACACCAAAATGCCTGACGGCATGAGCCATCTCTCCTCAAAGCCATTGTAACGTGACTGTACGCAGGTGCGGAACGTCTGCAATTTTGCTGATGGTGGAACGCCGCGGCTGAAGGTTGCAAACTCATAGACATGCGTGTGGACATGCAGAAACTGCTACCCTCTGCGTCTCATGCAGAACTCAAAGTTACTGTTAATACCTAGAATGTTTAAAAATGTTATTTCCACCAATATCAATTTTTCATCAGGACACATCATTCAGAGCGTGACTTCCTACTGTGATAGACTTTGCTGGTAACTCAGGTTAAAGAAGTCATTCAGTAAAGAGTGATTTCTGACAGATTAATTCATTGCCTGTGATAACGGCCATATTGTGAAGTTCATCTCCATTTCGGTGTAAACACAGAACGCTATAAAAGTATTCAGCCTAGAATCAACTGGATGTACTGTCCTTAGAAGAGGCTCTTGCTGTGTAATTAGCTGGCGCTTTCTTGTCAAATTTCAGGGGACCCTGAGCTCCGATGAGGTCCTCGGGAAAGAGAGAAGGGATTTCCAGAGGTGCCTCGTGGTGGCCAACTGGTCCGTGAAAAGCCAGTCCAGAGGCCTGGGTGTCGTTAAGTAAGTCACAGAATGTCTCAAGTCCATATCACTCTGCAAAAGAGTGATGGTACTTTTCTGTAGGACAGAAAAAGGCCTTGGACAGAAACGTTCTTTCTGAACGACACATGTGGTCCTTTTACAGGTGAAATTCCACCACCCCTCCTGCGTGCCTCACCCCCATGCCAAACTGCACAGCCCCACTAGAACGTAGAAGCTTCCAGAAGAGCTGTCAGCTGTAACTGGGCCCAGCTGCTCAAAGAGATCTTGGCACAAAGAGCTGGCAACCCCACCCTCTGCTGCCTGGTCATCGCTCCAAGCGCTGCATTTGGTTCTCGGGCCGCGCCTTCCATGGGATGTGGACAAACTGCAGCCCATTTAGAGATGCGTGACCGAGATGTTAAGAGGATGTGAAACGTCTGTGTGAAGAGCAGGGGAAGGAGACACTATTGCTGCTTTGGCGTTTATCTGCGGCCACGGGGAGGGTGTGGTCACCATCTGTACCTGTCCTGCAGCAGGCAGGCCAGGTGTGCTCTGGGTGACTCCAAGGGGGAGAAGGAACTGGAGGTGGAGGGAAAGAGCTAGTGGAGCAGGGCCTTCCCTCCGACAGGCCGTGCCTGGAGGGATGGACAGCCATGGGGGCAGCGCGCTCCTGACCCTGGAGGGGACCAGCGGCAGCCGAGAAGTCACTTGGCAGGGGAGCCCTTGGGGAGCTCATGAGTCAATGTTTCTATAAATAATAGTACCTGGGATTGATACATTTGAAGATGGGCTATGGCAGGTCAACCAACTGGAATAGATACAAATAAATGTTCCCGCAGGATGGGTCACAAAGTACCCATGGAGCCCCGAACACAGTAGATGGCTTCTGCTGTTGCAGAGGTAATCCTCTGCCCTGAACATATGCCTTCTCCCCAGCCGGGGCTGCCTCCCCGAGACCAAGCTGTCCTCCCGCAAGAGAGCCTTTCCCCGTGACCCTGAAGCCATCTCCCAGGGCGTGGCAAGGGCACAATCATCCTGTGATCAGTACCTTTTAAATAACATGTACTTTTGAACTAGACCACTTTTGAAGATTCCCTGGAAGAATGCACACAAGGGATCCTCTTGGGCCACCAGGAGGCTGTGTGCAAGCCTCTTCCCATCTCTGGGCCTCCCTGTGGCCCCCATACCGAAAGAGAACTGGCCTGGGTGACCAGTGCCCTGTGGTCCTTCCAGCTCTCACAAATGGTGCAGAGGATGAAATTCTGCCTCCCTGCTATCCTCCTGCCAAGCCACCTGACAGCCAGTTCTCAGAAATGATGTCACCTGCACCCTGTCCACCCAGTCTAAGCTAAGGCAGGCCGGCAAAGCAGCTTAGCTGGGGATTAGCCTCGGCTGCCATCTGGGGAGACACACACTTCACACACTTCATCGGTGGCTGCAGGAACAGCGTTGGGTCCTGCTGCCCACCTGGGGTTTTGATCTTTGAAGGATGTACTTTTCATTGTGACTTAGTTTCAGGGAACAAGAGGTAAAGGTAACACTGATAAGTGCCCTCCCCTCTGACTAGCTTTTGGCATTTGCCGTAGGGACGGTCTCTGGAGGGTGAGAGTGAGAGGGGTATGTCCCAGAGCCCGAGCAGAAGCTGCACACTGTTCCGGGCGGGGCCCGCCTCTCCCTATTCTCACCACCACAGCTCGCCTCTCTTCCCTCTTCCTGCTCATTCGCTACTGGGAGTTCCTGGGTTTTGTCTCTTTAGATTGGCATTTCTAACCCCATTTTTGACTAATGAACTCTATTCACAGTAATCTATAATTTCACCAACCCCCTACAATTAGAAAAAATCACTTTATCATTTTTGCATGGCTTACAGTAAAAGAGGATTTTTAGTTAAATATTTTATATGAGTATATTATTCAAAGATTATATTAAATGAGCATTAAAAGACAATTTTTAACAATGTTCGTTATATTTAAGGACACGTTTCAACATTTCACAAGTTATGCACAACATTTCACTTCTTTTAAATTAGTTGTGCAAGGAAAGACTGATTTGTTGACAAATAAAAAAACAACATTTTGGCTCTGAGACCAACATATATTTAAAACATAACTGAAACTTAATTATATGCATCAGCTTCAAAAATAGACAAAAATTGTATTTTGTGACCTGATCTTTAGAATTCTCACGTTTTGAGCTTAAGAAAAATCAGCACTATTTTTGTAATGTTCACATGTTATCTAAATGATAAGATAAAGCAGGATTCAGAGAGAGATTTATAAGTTCTTCAAAATAACACATTGCTGGTAATATTTTTTCCAGTCAATAAAAAGACAAGCTAACTAATTTTTCTCTGTATTTTCTGTGGACCCTACCCCATCCTTTTTTGTCACCTCATTTGACATACTAAAGACATTTAGAAGATCTATATAAGAACTTGGATCAGATGATCACCACTTATGAATCTGGAAGAAATGACTGAGGCAAATTTGCAGAACTATCATTCTGAGGTTCCTCATTAACTTGGGGTGGTTTAATATAAATGTTCTTTATGTTTTCTGTATTTGTCCCTTTTTTTTTTTTTTTTAATTGCGGTACGCGGGCCTCTCACTGTTGTGGCCTCTCTCGTTGCGGAGCACAGGTTCCGGACGTGCAGGCTCAGCGGCCATGGCTCACGGGCCCAGCCGCTCCGCGGCATGTGGGATCTTCCCGGACCGGGGCACGAACCCGTGTCCCCTGCATCGGCAGGCGGACTCTCAACGACTACGCCACCAGGGAAGCCCCTGTCACTTTTTATAGCCATACTTTGGCTGTACATGAAACCATATATGACAAATAATAAAAACAATATAAAAGTATATAGCAGTCAAGTTGATCCAAAGCGATAAAGCTTTTGGTTACTGAGAAATGAGCACAATTGTCCGATCTTTGCTAGCCATGCATTCTTCCATGATACACACATAGGCACACACGCATGTACACGCATGCACACGCTCAGAGGTCCCCAAAGTTCCATTTCAGGGAAAATTACATAAGTAGTCACTTACAGATTTAAAAAATATATGATTTGAAACAAATGCATTTACCACTTTTAGCAACAGTAAGCTCCAAGCACTTGTTCTAGGAGTATTGGTTCTACCCATCCTTAGTTAGAGAAGGAGAAGGGGTGGTGCTTTTATCACAAGAAAAGCAGTGGGAGTGACACAGACTGTCCTTCAGGGAGCTCTGCATGGAGGGGACAGCAAGTCGGGGCCGTGGGGGTGAAGGTGGATGGCTGGGAAGGAGGTGAGTGAGGAGAGAGGGCTGAGTCAGGAGAGGCACTAGGCGTGGGGAGTGAGAGAGGAGAGTCTGAGCAGTGGTCTTTTGGGGAAACTTCCAGGAGGTCAGAGGCTCCAAATAGGATTTGGAGAATGCACCTTGGGGATGTGACACGTGGCATCCCACACAGCCCTTTTGAGGAAACCTGTAACAAAGCTCTGCCTTATTTTTCAGGGAGAAAGATGCTCTGCTGTTATTTCATACACATCACTGCTGGAGCCACGGGGGGACGTAGCTATGCTTGGGCTACCTGCCTGGGACACTCCAAGATGGAAAAGGAGCTCAGAGGGAGTCCTCGAGCACAAGCCACGGCCCAGGAGAATGAGAAGCTCCAACAGCCCTGCTAGTGGAGATCTGGATGACATTCCCCTGAGAGCCCCCTCCTCCCACTGAGGCTAGGCCTCTCCTGATGGACCCTACCACCAGCCACAGACCCGCCAAGCCAAAGGGGAATCAAACACTCCAGAAATCACCAAGGGAAACACAAGGGAAACACGAGTCCAGAGTTCTTCTTCAGGTCGTTGGGGAATTTCAGGGGCAAAAGCATCGACTCTGCAACTGCTTGAGAAATTTTCAGAGGTTTGAATGCAAGGGCCAACAGACCCCTGGAGAGCCCCGAGGAGGGCAGAAGGAGCCCCTCCTGTGAAGGGAGGCGACCCTGGACTCGAGTAGCTGTACACAGGGGGGTCCATCGGTGAGGTGACCACGTAGGGGCAATACCACCTGGGCAGCAGGCCCTAGAAGAGGCCCACCCACTGCAGCCCACACGGCAGTTTAGGAGGCTCACACGGGCTTTTTAAACATTCGCAGAGAGAAGAGAAACAAGAAGCAGGTGGGTGAAAACCACTTCCCAGGACATAAGCAGCTTCTCTGGGGACCACCTGTGGACCCAGCCAAAGCCACTAGCTCAGCCAGGGCCAGTGGCTCCAGGCCGAGGCAGTGATGGAGCCCAGCCCTGCCCAGCCCTCTGCACCCAGCCTGAGGCCCCGACTCTGGACGATGCCAGAAGAGTGTGTCCGTATTACCTACAGAAGGGCCCCTCACGACCCCCAAACACACCTCCAAGGGACGTTCTCACCGGCCTCTTGCACGTCTTTCCAGCAGCAGGACTAGCCCAGCCCAGGGTGGAGCTTTCTCACATCCTCCCCGGGTCCCCGCCTGCCCCTCGGCACAGGCACCACCGGCCAGGCACCGGGAAGAGCGACGCTCAACAGAGGTCTGTGCTAGCTCCCGGGTGAGCCTGCGGGACCACTGGGAACCCGGACTCCGGCAGGGGCTCTGGGTCTCAGAAGCCAGCCCCCGGGTTCCGAGAGGCAAATCTGCCAGACCCATTCATAGGCTGCTTCGGTTGAATGACTCGAGTTTTTCATTTTCTAAGAAACAGGGACAAAAATGGCTTGTTGGCATTTTACCGACAGAGGTGTGGGCGAGCGACTGGATCCCTCACAGGCTTGGCGCTGGACGGGAAATTGGAGGCTCCGAGACGGAGCACAGCGTCACCTGTCAGGACCTAAGGCAGCGCCCCTGCCTGCTGACGGCCTACCTGTGTGTGCACGTGCACACACTCTCACATCCAGACACACACACTCACACATGCAGATGCAGTCACATCCAGACACAGACACACTCACATACAGACAGACATAGTCCTACACACAGACACACACTCATACATACATAGAGACACACATACACACTCACATACAGACACAGACACACATAGTCCTACACACAGAGACACACACTCACATATACAGACACGCATACATAGAGACGCACGCACTCACACAGAGACACATCCAGACACACTCACAGAGACACCCAGACACACACGCTCACACACACACACACTCACACACTCATCTAAAACTTTCTTCCTAACATTCAGGACAAGCAGAAGAGACTTTGCACCAGAAATCCTGTGCTTCCTCCCTCAAGGAGAAGACATCTAGGCAGAGGACAAAGGAGAGGCAGAGACTGCCAGGAACCTGAGCTCCATTCAGCCCCATTCCACAGGTGAGCCCTGAGGGTGCCCTGTCCCGCCCTCCGGGTGCCGACCTGACCGTTTAACCTGGCGGGGATCAGACACACCGTGGGCAATGGACAAACCAGAGATTGTCACAAGACTGCCTCCAAGCGCTGTCTAGTGTTGTTTAAGGGAAAACAAGGGCTCAGGGGCGCTGTATCAGGATGGAAAGAACATGGATGGGAGTCATGGGGCGGAGTCGAGCCTGGCTGCACCACTGAGCGAATCATAGGACCTTTCTGGGCCTCAGTTTCCCTCCTGTGAAGAGCGAATACAGCTCCCAGAAGGCTGTTGTGAGGACTGAGCCGAGGGAGAAAACGTGGCTGAAAGCACTGGGATGGGGCCTGGCCCCCACCTCCACACGGGCTCTGTCGAGTGGAGAAGACAAGGAGGAGCCCAAAGGGGCTTCTTGCAGGGCCTGCAGTCTATGCTGGGACGTGAAGGTTCAGTAGGGTTTAGGTGGTAGGATGGGTTCTGTACACGCCCTCATGCACCCGGGGTGCTCTTCTGACACTTTCTTGCCCAGAGCCCCGCTGAGGGATGTGGCCTCAGCAGGGCCACTCCTGGCAGGACGGTGGACACAGATGGGACTAGAGACGGGCCCTTGACCCACAGGCAGTCAACACTCCGTCCAGCAGGCGCTCTGCGGAGGTTCCCTGGCACAAAGAGCTCTGCCCAGTGGGGCAGCGCCAACTCGCTGAGCCTGCTGGACTCCGTTCCTTTGGAATTTGCACCGGAAAACCCACATGATGCATCAGCTGATCGCAGAAGGAAAAGAAGAAACACAGGAAAGGAAAGGCTGGGCCTGAGCGGGCAGCAGTCGCTCAGGGAACAGAGTCTAAGATGAAGACGTGTGGACACCCACGCTGGTGAGGAGGACACAGTGGGATGATCCGGTCCTTGGAGCCAGCGGTCTTCAGCCCCCGTGGGGTTCTGACGCCCTTCAGGGAGCCTCCGACCCTTGTAGCCGGAGAGGCGAGAGGCAGCAATAACACGGTCAGTTTGCGGGCAGCAAAGAAGGCGAGGAGACTGGGGGTGGAGGGGCAACCAAAATGCCAGGGGAGCTCCAGCTGGGGACAGCTTCGATGGCTGAGGAGGTGGTATTTGTGTGCTAGAGTGTGGGGAGCCCACGAGGGTCAACGGGCAGGGTGGACGGGGGGACACGGTCAGAGCTGAGGGGCCTCCTCGAGGTCGGCTGGCCCAGGGTGTCCCAATGGTGGGCCACTGAGACTGGCCCAATGGAGGCGATGGCTACCATGTGCTGTCATGCGGGCCCTCGTCCCTGGCGGGTCACCACTAGTGGCCTGAATCTCTTGTTCTGCCCACGTTCCATGGGTGAACAAACGGGGAAGTGCTGATCTAGCCTCTGTGATGTGTTATGTGTGAGGCCCCCGAGGCTCAGAGAGGAGAAGTCAGCTGTGGGGAGTCACCCAGGCACTGGGAGAGCCGGCTGGGACAGGAGCCCAGTCATGGGATAACAGACTGGCCCCAAGTCCTTTCCGCGGAGCCACCGCGACCCTGATCGAAGGTACCGCCTCGGGCACTGAGTGGAAACTGGACTCCTCATTAAGGCCACTGGTGTCCCAAAGACTAATTCTGCTCATCATTTTCAAGGGAAAGGGCAATTAAAAATCTATTCTGAACAGAACAAAGACACATTTTTAGGATGAAACTGAGACGATGCCCTGAAAATAACATAAACCATTGGAGTCCAGAGTGATTAAAAGGAAATAAATTAGCTGTCCCGCTCTAAGGAGTCCCCGCCATGGGCCGTTTCCCGGAGCCGCAGGAAGGATGGCCCCGGGGCTGCCTGGGACACTGCCAACCTCTTCACAGTCATGCCCAGAGCTGGCACAGGAAGCGAGGGTCAGGGGAGGGGGAGGTCACACTGCCATAGTCACACGGTCACACTGGTGGTAAAGATCCAGCCACAGCCCAGGCCAGGGTCCCCCAGAAAGTGTGGGTGAGCAGACCACCCAGCAGATCATGCTGTGGCCGTCCCCACCCGAACCAGGACCCATCAGGCCAAAGGGAGCACCTAGAAGGACAGGGCTCTTCACCCAGCCTCCACCTTCACTGACTCCAGACACAGCAAAAGTGATGGAAGAGAAATCGAGAAGAAAAAGAGTGACACAGTTCTGAGTTGGTTCCAGGGTAGAGTCCGTATCTGCAGGGTTCAAAATTTCAAGCCACAAATCTGACTTCATGGAATCTCTTCTTTTTGCATGAATAATACTGGCCTGGGACTCTAGAAGCCTGGTTTCTTCCAACTCTACCCATTTAAATTTAGTCAGTAGGACAGTTTACTAGTAGTAGTCTACAACCCTGGACTCTAAAAAATACTGATGGGGAATGTGACAGGGCAGGAGGCAAAGGCAGAAATGCCTTATTAGGAGAAAAGAAAGCCCATTCATGACACATCTATTCCGTTACACTGAAAAGTACCATCAGGCACCTGCAGTTACCATGTTACAACAAGCCAGACTTCACACGGGTACTAAGGGACAATCAAAAGGGGATAAATATTTATTAAAGGCAAATTATGCATCAAGCACAGTGTGTTACATTCTTTCTCTTTTGATCCTCACAACAACCCTGAAGGGGAAGGTATGGTTATCCCAGTTCACAGCTGGAATAGCAGAGATGCAGAGGGTGAAGTTGCTAACCAAGTTAGTGAGTGACAGTGAAGGTGTCCCTGATGCGACGGGAGCCGCCAAAGTCCAGCTTTGCCTGCCACCCCACACTGCTTACTGTTTAGCACAGGCTGAAGTCTAATCAACAAAGAAAGTTCCTGTGTCAGCAACAGTCCGTGGAGGAGAAAGTGAACATTAACAAATGCCTGATTACTGTAAACTAGCTCAGAAATGCCAGGGCACTAAATCATGTTGAAGGCTAACATTTCCAAACCACAGCACTTCATCTGCTTCCTGCCTTGTCCCCCTACAGGTCACAGTTTGGCGGGAAGGGGCAGGAGGGAGACGGGATCTGCCCTCACACCCAACAGGGGAGTGCCAGCCTCAGGACACGTCCTCCCAAGAGGGTTCCTAAGAGAGCCTGTGCCCACACCATCCCATACAGGGTGGACGGCCACGGAGACCCAGGGGGAAGAGATTTGGGGGTGGGGCTGGGGAGAGAGGCTGGGTCCATTACAGAAGGTGCCTGTGGGATGTCTAGGGGAGATGATCCTCAGCGAGCTGCTTTTATGGACCTTATGGTCAGCCGTGGGGTCTGTGCTGAAGATGTGGATTTGGGAACCACTGTCTTTGGCAGTTTAGAACATGACTCAAGGAGAACATGTAGAGTGAGGAAAAGAACAAAGATGGAGCCCGGGAGGGTGGGAAGTGAACCTGGCAGGGAGGGTCACTGCGTGCATGGCTGGCAATGTACGGAGACACTGGTGACTCCTGAGAGGTCACAGTGGATGAAATAGCAGCTTCTCCATATTCAGTAAATGCATGGACAGTGGCTGTCTGCGGCATTACTGATGGAGACTTGGGAATATCCCAAAGGACAGGGTGCCATGAACCTCACAGGCAGCAGAGGACTGCGGTCCCTCAGCCCAGGACTGCAACGCTATGGAGCATCTCTTACATTTGCAAGAATAGAGCCTGGACTTCATTCTGGGCTCTGCCACCAACTCACCGGCCAGGTGACCTTGGTCAGTCATCTGCCTTTTGCCAAATGAGGAAACGGAGGTTATGTAGCTGTTGAGGACAACACAACCTGTCCTGTCCATCCGACAAGGGCTAGAGAAGGAGAGAGAGGGAGAAAGAGGAGGAAAATGCTCACAGCCCCAAGATACCAAATCCCTGAGTCAGGTGGGGCTTGGGTTGCTCTGGCTGTGTTGCCAGTAGCGGAGCTCTTGGGGGGTTAGGGTTTCTGAACCTGGGCTCCGTCAGTGTCTGGAACACAGCTTCCTTCCAGCCTACAAGTGTTAGCAGAGAAGAAATAAATGAGGCTACCCAGGGGGTAGGCATGTCCCCAGGCATCTGGTACCGTGACGGTGTACCTCCTATAGGCACGTGAACAGATTCTCAGGTGTCCTGGATTATTCTGGATCTGCCTCTGGAAAGCTGTTCTGGTCAATTTCAACCCAACAGAATTACCAATTCCTTACCGGCTGCCAATTATGCACTTTTCCATATTTTCTTATTCACTGCTTGCTACAACTCTTAGACGTGAGGATTATGACCTTTATTGTACATGTAAGAAAATGAGGCCTGAGAAATCTGACACCACTCACATGAGCCCTGGGATTTGGACCTAGGCTGTCTGGCGCCCAAGTGTATCATTTAAACCCGTGGTTCCCAGTCTTTTGGGTTTCATGGACTACTAAGCTTCCAAAACATTTGGGGACAAATAATAGGCTGTCAGCTTCACATTTTGCCAATTAACAACGTTTTAAATAGCAAACAAACGAATCGCCTTCGCCTCACAAAAGAAAGAACAATTTTTTACCAAGTACATGCACAAGGAGACGGGCATGTACACTCAAGGAGGGAAGAGACACAGGAGAGACTCCCGTCATTCTGTTTGGCTCTCAGCTCCTGAACCCCTTCCGAAGGAGACAAAACCCACCTTCCAAGGAAGACGGTGAAAATGGCAAACACACCAACCTCTCTTTGTCCACTAATCACACTCATCGACATCCACTTTTAATCAGAAGCCAGTGAGGCACAGAAGTGGGGATGGTGCAGAATCACTGCAGTAGCAGCACCCACCCTTTGGAGCTGGCGGTGTTGGTGGCATAAGCTGGAGGTCTGACCCAGCAGGGCAGCTGTGGGATCCTCACTGGGTCAGACCTAGGCACGGCTGGTTGTCATTCCTGGCTGTGTGGCCTCTGAACCTGCTTCCCCACCCTCCTGGAGACTCTGAGCTGCCTAATATCCTTTTAATAAATCCATTTTCTTCTTCAATTAGCCAGAATTGGCTTCTGTTGCTTGCTACTTAGACTTTTGTTTTTTTTTGAAATTAAGAATTTTATTCAGCACATTTTTGAAATATTGTTTTCAAAGTTTTAATTAAAAATACCACAAAAATAACTAGTCACATACAAGATGTCAAAGAGCATATTGCCTATGTTTTCTTCTAGGAGTTTTGTGGTTTCATGTTTCACATTTAAGTCTTTAATCCTTTAAAAAAAGGTTTTTTTATTGAAGTATAGTTGATTTACAAAGTTGTATTAGTTTCAGGTGTACAGCAAAGTGATTCAGTTATATATATATATATTTTTCCTTCTCAGACTCTTTTCCCTTATAGGTTATTATAAAATATTGAGTATAGTTCCTGTGCTATACAGTAGGTCCTTGTTGGTTATCTCCTTTATATATAGCAGTGTATATATGTTAATCTCAACCTCCTAATTTATCCCTCTACTTAGACGCTTGACTGATAGAACATAATCTTAGAATAAAGGACAGCACTTTGAAAGGACAGCACTTTGAATAAATGGACAGCACTTTGAGCTCTATTAAAGGCTCACTATACTGTCTGTGTTCTTCTCGTTCTATGGCAGACCAGTCTGTGACGGGCAGGAGGGGACCTGTAGACAGGAGTTTGGGACTACACTCTTCTGCCGGCCCACCCTTCCTCATAGGGTTATACACGAGAACCAGGAACCCCATAATGGTCACTCCCTTGCTGAAGCATCACCAGTGTGTCCCCACTGCCCACAGGTAAAGGTTAAAACGCCAGCCAGCCCCATCTCCCCACCTCCTGCTTTCCCTCCAGAGATACTTCAGCTGAGATGGTTCCTGCCCAGCCTGCAGGATACAGTCAGCATATCCCCAGTTCTCATCTCTATTCATACTGCTATCCACTCCCGCCCCTTGCTTTCTGCTTTTAAAAGTTCTGCTCATCTTTCCAGCCCTCCTGCAGCCCAGCTTCCCAGCCCTTGGAGAGCTCTCCTCCTCCCACAGTCTTACAGTCTTACCGTTTCTGTTAATTTCTTGCTTTTTAAAATTTTCTTTCAAGGAGAGGGCTGGGATATTGCTTTCTCCCACAGCGTCCCCTCCAGAGCCGCCCACCCTCCAGCCGAGTCTCCCTGCACCCTCCAGGCGGGGAGCTCACCGGCAACTTTGCTCGCGCCTTTGGGATCCACTTTGTCTTCTCTCTCTTGGTGAGATGGAGAACAGCTCATCTTCGTGCTCCTCAGGAGCATCCTTCAAAGACAATTAAGTCCCTCCTCAGCCTCTTTCTTCTGAAATGAAATTATCCCTAATCCCTTACCCTGTCTTCAAGAGCCCTGTTTTCCGGTGCTTTCATGGAGTGGACTCCATCTGAGGAACACCACAGCTGGGAGGGCTGAGGAGCTCAGAGGTGGGGTTCGCAGGCATCTATGAGAGCAGCAGCCTCTTTTCGGATCATTCGAAAAGTGAAATCACCTGTTTACAGCCTTGGTTCCTTATCTCTTTGGCCGATGCCATCTCACCCCACAGCAGGGCACCCACTCCTCACCTGGAATGCATGAGGAAGGGTGGGAAACCATACAAAGGGAGGGAGGGTAGCTAGGACAAACCCAGGGCCTTGAATGCCAAGTTCAGAGCACTGGATTTCAGTGGAGAGCAACAGACAATTTAAATAGGGAACTAACGGGAAAATTAGCAAGCATCTAGGGATGAGCAGTTGCACATGACCATGAATCTGTGCCTTTCCCTGGTAGATCAATGGTTTCCTTCAAGGTGGGGACCAGGTTATTCTGAATTCTGCCTCCTGCAGTGGTATAAACTCAGTTTTGGCATTGGAAAGGGGGTGGTTTATTTTGGGGGGGAGGGAGGTGGATCTTAATAAGTGAGTGGGTAATTACATGAAATCCAATTAGCAACCTCTCCCCAGTAATGGCAGTTCTGGCTCAGTGGAGTGGAAAGACAATACTGCAACAACCATGTCCATGGGTCTGGAGTGATTGGCCCTTGGCCACAGAGGAAAAGATCACACAGCGTGTGGGCATTGCTAGGACAGAAGCAGGTAGGCTAGGTGCCACCCAAGTGCCTTCCCTGGCCACGGGCTGGTCCCATGGTTGGCTTCTGCATAGGGATGACCTCTATGGCCAACTCAGGGGGAATGTGATTCTGCAGATGAATAATTTTTACTCACAAATGATCCCTAACACAGGGTTGAGGAGTTGCCTTGATCTGTTTAGGAGCAAAAGCCTTATAACTCAGCCACACCCTCCAAGTTCATCAGACCCAACACCTGGCAGTTCAGCCACTTCATTACCTGCATCCTGGGTCTCACCTTTCCCCAAATGAAATAGAGAACTGCAGGCATTTCCTTGAAGGCAAACAAGAAAATTGCCCAAAGAACCAAGTAATCTTCAAATGTCAAAAACATCCAGTGCATGAATCACCCTTAAGTGAGAGCAAAGTAATTTGGCAAAGCGACAAGCCGTGGTTTACAGCATTAAAGGTGACTTGGAAACAAACAGTCAGAGGCAGAGGGAGAAGGACGTCTGGGCCAGCCCGAACCAGCCATCTCCCCCAACAGGCCCAATACCTGCCCATTTTCCCATTTGTGAAAGGGCACTCGAGCTCCGAGTTTCTTGAGGAGACAAGTCATCCTTGGAGCGTCATGTGGACCCCAGACAGCCTCAAAGACCTGGTAGAAGAGTTCTGCAGCATTGCTTTTGGCTCCCGAGCAGAAGAGACCTGGGCAGGTGCTCGTGCAGTGGCCCGAGACTGGTATGCACCACCTTCTCCCTCTACCAAGTGCAGGATGATAATCTTCTGAAAGAAGCTGTGAAATCCTTTCATTCAGTCCCAGCTGCTCAAAAGAGCTTCAGAAATACTTCTAGTCCACAATAATCTCCACTTCCTCTCATTCTCACAGTGTTGTCCCCAGCTCTAGGGGTTGCAGGCCCTCTCTCCCTCAAGACGACGGTCTTCAGGTCCTACAGCCTCGGAGGGCAATTCGGATTCAGTGCGCGCAGGTGCATTTCTATATGCCGGTCAAACTTTGAGTCTGCAGTCCACGGCCTGTGATGCTGACCCCATCTGCCTTATCTCCAAACAGCTTCTTGACTCCTCACCTTCCTCTGCCCCCTGGTGCTCACAACCAACTGGGCTGGGTGTTTAATAAAGGTCAGATGAGAGCCTGGCCCAGGAATCATAAACACTGCCTGGGACCTCAGTCAGAGCAACGGCAGGGAATCGTTTCTATCCCTTCTGTGAAATTCCTCGACCGCTGACCAGCTCTGAGCAGATCCATGTATGAGCTGGATACTCCGTGACTCCACTGCACCCCGATCCCTGGGTCTGTTTAGAGGTGCTGGAGGAAGCCCAGCCCGAGCTGCCTTAGGTCAGAGCCCTCTGACATTTCCTAAGGAGCCTGGAAGTAAGACACACCTAAAGGGAACTAAAGGGCATTCCAGGGAGAACATGAGTCAGAAAACATGCCTGCCTTACATTTTGGTGCCTCTGGAAGGTTATTCGTTATTAGATTGGGCCCAAGCACACAGCCTAAGTGACTCAGATAGGAACTTACCGGTCTCAATTCTGCCAAAAAAAGCCCAAGAGCCTCAGAACAAACCACTCAATGGTGGGGATCTTGGGAGCTGCCATTTTCATCTGGGAAGTAGAGGAGGCAGCACCGGCAGTACCTGTTAAGACTCCAGTGCAGCCTTTCATTTCCCAGCGCGAGAAGAAGGATATTTTTGTCTCATCTCCTGACAGCAGGAACGGAGAAGGCTGAGAAAACTCTTCTGGCGCACACAACGAAAGGAAATCCGGCCGAACTGCCACTCTCTTCCCCAGGGCCTGCATTAGCTGGATGCCGCTCACCTGGGCAGCTGAGTCATCACACACCCCCATCTCCCTGGATCTACCCCCATTCCCTGGGCCCGTCCACCCCAATCACATGCACACCTTTCCAACACACATATGGTATATTCCAGTCATGGAAACCATTTCACATTTCCCAGATACCTCCTCTGACCATAAATGCCCTCACTGCCCCACCCCTGCCCTTGGCTACATGTCACACTCACCCTAGCCCTTTCCTGACTCCAGGGAATAGGCTCGTCCCTCTCTTGGCCTCATATGAGATTTGGGACATCCTTCTATTTTAGCATTTGTCACACCAACATGATAACCCATCTCTTCTGTCTTTTGTCTCCTCCCCTAGACTAAAAGCTCCCTGGGAGGGGTATGACTATGTCTCGTCACCATTTTTTTTTTTTTTTTTTTGCGGTACGTGGGCCTCTCACTGTTGTGGCCTCTCCCGCTGCGGAGCACAGGCTCTGGACGCGCAGGCTCAGCGGCCATGGCTCACGGGCACAGCTGCTCCGCGGCATGTGGGATCCTCCCGGACCGGGGCACGAACCCGTGTCCCCTGCATCGGCAGGTGGACTCTCAACCACTGCGCCACCAGGGAAGCCCTCGTCACCATTTTTATTCATGCTACAGTGTCTGGCACACACAGGCATACCCCATTTTACTGTGTTTTGCTTTACTGCGCTTCACAGATACTGCGTTTTTAACAAATTGAAGGTGTGGCAACCCTGAGTCCAGCAAGTCTATCAGCATCATTTTCCCAACATTGTTTGCTTACTTCTAGTCTCTTTGTCACATTTTGGTAATTCTTGCAATATTTCAAAGGTTTTCCTTATTATATTTGTTATGATGATCTGTGATCAGTGATCTTTGATGTTGCTATTATAATTGTTTTGGCATTTTTTAACAATCAAGTATTTTGTAATGAAGGTATGTACATTTTTTTTTAGACATAATGCTATTGCACACTTAACAGACTACAGTATAGTGTGACATAGCTCTTACACGCACTGGAAAACCAAAGAATTCGTGTTGATTCGCTTTATTGATGTTTCTCTTTATTGCGATGGTCTGAATTGAACCCACAGTGTCTCTGATGATGCCTGGAGTAGGTGTTTCATAAATATTTATTGAACGTACGATTGCATAAGTGATCTTAAATTGAAACAAACAATGTTCTTGTTGGCTCATGTAACAAAATGATCGGGCAAGGTATTTTAAGGCTCATCATTCAGAAACAAGGGACTTCGGGGAGGAAAGGAAGGCTCAGGACAAAAAAGGGAGGGGGCAGGAGAGACCCTGGTTCTATCTTGTTACTCAGAGACTCACCCTGAAGGGCGGGACCTATGAGTCTGGAAGGCAAGCAAGTTCACAGATTGCCGAGATGTGTGGTTTCTCTGTGTCTATGCCCTTTTTATTAAATCCAGTGTTGACTCAGGCACATGGTGGACGATACACAGGAAATCCCCCCCATAACTGGGAAAGCACCGTCTCTGGACGCCAGCACATGGTAGGAGCAGGGGGGCCCAAGTGGACTAGGTCTGGCTGGCTGGCTTGTCCCTTAGGTCCAAGTTTTTTCTTCCTGAATCTAATTCGGATGGTGCCTCCAAATGTATGTCTCTGGCCCCGATCTGTCCTCTGACCAAGAGCCAGACCCACATGTTTAACTGGTACCACTGCCATGTCTCACGAGGCCTCACACCTGGCCCTAAAAAAACCTCAATCTTCTCCAACACACCTGACCCCCTCCCAGTGTTCCCAATACCATCAATACGACCACCATCCATCTGTTCCTCAGACCAGAAGTTTTGGTGTCATCCTTGAGGCAACCCTCTCCTTTATTTCCCCACATCCCACCCACCACCGACGCCTCCCACCTCCACCTTTTAAGTGTCTCAGACTCATTTACCTCTGCCCACCTGCACCATCACCTACGCCCCAGCTGCTGTCATCAATTCTCACCTGGACTCTGGCAACCATCCCCTAACCGAACCCCATATTCTTCCTCAGCACTCTTCAGCAGGTTCCTGCACGGCAGCCAGGGCCATCGTTTAAAAAATGCCGTTCCTGGGACTTCCCTGGTGGTCCAGACTCCGTGCTTCCAATGCAGGGTGTGTGTGTGTGTGTGTGTGTGTGTGTGTGTGTGTGTGTGTGTGTGTGTGTGTGTGTGTGTGTGTGTGTGTGTGTGTGTGTGTGTGTGTTTTTGAGGTACGCGGGCTTCTCACTGTTGTGGCCTCTCCCGTTGCGGAGCACAGGCTCCGGACGCGCAGGCTCAGCAGCCATGGCTCACGGGCCCAGCCGCTCCGCGGCACGTGGGATCCTCCCGGACCGGGGCACGAACCCATGTCCCCTGCATCGGCAGGCGGACTCTCAACCACTGCGCCACCAGGGAAGCCTCAGGGGGTGTGTGTTTGATCCCTGGTTGGGGAACTAAGATCCCACATGCTACATGGCACAGCCAAAAACAAACAAACAAACAAACAAATAATAGTTCCCACCTCTTAAAGACATAGATATGTCAAGTGTTGTAGGCTGTAAAGTGTTTACCACAGTGCCTGGCAGAAGGAAACACCCAATAAATGCAGAGATATAAATAAATAAACAAACAAATAAATAAATAAAAATAGACAAATATTTATTAACAAAATGCTATTCCTTTGCTTAAGAACCATCGAAGTCAGGCAGTATTCTTGCAATAAAGACAAAGATCCCATATACGGCCAACAAGATCCAGCCTGCTCTCTCCCTACCTAATTCTCTGGGTTCTTCCTGGACCATACTTGCTCTTGCTTTCTCAGCTCCAGGCTCTCTGGCTTTCCCTCTTCCTGAAAAGTGTCATACTCTCTCCTCTATTGGTTGCAGTCCCTTTGTCTCCTCTGCCTGCAATGCATTATCCCCTCCCCAGCTTGACCGCCCTTTAAATCCTGAGGTCGACCATTCCTTTAAATCTCAGCTCAGTCATCACCAGCTCCCTGAACCCAACATGCAGTGAGGCTCCCGGTAACAGCCCAGTGTGCCTTCTGTCTGAACTCCCTGGTAAATGTCTGTCTCCCCAACTAGACTAGAAGCTCTTGGGGGGAAAGACTCAGGCATGTTTCTGCTCACTGTTGAGTTCCAACGCCAAGCACAAAGGCTGGCACACAGAAGGTACGCAGATACTTGCTGAAGCACGAATAATGGGTTTGGATTTTACTGAGGGAAGATGCATTGCCTTGCAGTCTGGCTTCATAGGAGATAGTTACAACATAGAGGGCTTGGGGATGGCAACATATTCCTTCAGAAGGAGATTTTCAAGTGGGAGAAAAACAACCTTCTCAAACTGGCATAAAAATCAAAGAGTAAAAGAAGAGTTGTCCAATGGAGGAAACGCACACCATCGGTACATTCACAAGCCGTCTGTGCGGGGATGTGGGGAGATTCCGCCCACACCCCCAGCCATATGCTAGGGAGAAGCCGGGGAGGAGAAACCTTTTCCTTCCCCACAACCGATAGAAAGCCTTAATTTGGAGAAGACAACAATGTAATGAGAGTTCTGCAGACCTGCCGAGAATCAAGTGCCTAGACACTACAGTTACATCTCTGGCCAGACTTCTTTCTGCTCACTTGGAGGGGTTGTCTGTGTGCTGTGAATGGAGATCTTGAGTGTCCTTCAGGGCTCAACAATGGGACAAGTAGTGTCTGACTGTTTCTTTACACTCCAGTTTGTCTGGCTGTGAGTGTACATCTGGGTGAAATTAAACCTAACATCAGTAACAACAGACTCTACCCAATTGTTCTGAGACATAGGCCCAAGGCTAACTCCTGCGATGTTCTTTATGACAGGTCCCTCCCACCTCCTCCACAAGGCAGGGCTGTGAACCCCAGACTCCTAGCTGAACATTGAGCCCTTCAGCACATCAGAGTCACTATAGCTGCCCATCCTTCAGGAGAGGCCTACAAGCATTGCATGCTGAGATGGTACGCACCAAATAAATTCTGTTATGGACTCAGGCTTAATGTCAGAAATAAATTTCATAGAAATGGTAGATAGGACACAACGAGATGCCATTTTCCTCCAAATTAATACAGATTCTTAAATATGATAATATAAGCTCTTCCAGATACTACTGTTTGTAGATACAATCTTTTGGTAAAATGATCAGCATGTTTGGAAAGCCTCACAAAAGTCCATTAAAAAGCTCAATAACCTGGCAAGATACAAAATAAATACATAAAAATTAACGGCTTTCTCAGTAATAAATAACTCACAAAAATACAGAAAGATCTCAATCTGTATGTAGCATCTAAGAATGAAATTTCTAAGAACAGTGCAGAGCTCATATGAAAAACACCACAAATATTTACAGAGAGATATGAAAGTAAACTTAAATAAACAGAATACGAGAGAGTAAATGGAATAGCATGTTTTTGAATGAGCAGACTCAATATTGTAGTCAGGATGTCAATTCTTTATAAATCAATTTATAGACATCATCTAATTCATATGATATCATGTAAGAAAACGTCAACAAGAGATTTTTTAGTATGTTAAAAATGATTCTAAAGTTCACCTGGGCTATTAGATGTGTTGGAGATAGTAGCTAAAAATATTTTGGAAAATAATAATAATGTAGTTGATTTGTATACCAGATTTTAAAACACAATATAAAAGCATCTGTAATTATAATAGTGTGGTATAGCACTAGGTCAGAGAGAGAACGGAACAGAATAAAGAAGCTGGAAACATGCCCTAGCTAAAATAAGGATTGCGTGTTTAAGAGAAGTAGCATTTCAAACTGGGAGAAAAGAAAGATCATTCAATAAACAGAACTGGAAGGATTACATAACCATTAAGAAAAAAGTTAAATTCCTACCTTACATCTTACAACAAAATGAGATAACTTAGAACAGGATAAAAATTTGAATCTATAAAGTGAAATCATGACACACGTAGAAGAAAATGTAAATGAACAGATATCTGAAGCCAGGATAGGAAAGGACTTTCCAAGCATAAAAAACCGAGAGGAAACATCAAAGTGAAAAAGGCTGACCAACAGGACAACAAACAAATTGAAGGGTTCTATACAATCAAGAAACCATAAATGCATTTAAAAGACAAATGACAAACTGGGAAAAATATTTCTAACATGACACCAAAAGGTTAATGTTCTCTTATGCATAAAGAGCTCTTACAAATCAATAAGAAAAGATGAATGTAAATAGAAGAATAGGCAAAGGACAGGAATGTCAATAAACACAGAAACAAATGCTCTAGCCCACAGGTAATCAAGGGTGTGCAAACTGAGACCACGAAGAGATTGAGATAGTTTTAAAAATTGTAATAGGTAAGCGTTGGGTAAAATAGGTGTTCACGTGCTATTTATGGAAGAGTAAATAGGCGACGTGGAGGTACAGATCAATGTCTTCTGTATGTTCCTACCTCTGATCTGGTAACACCTCTTCTAGGAATTAATTTTAAGGAAATAATCCAAAACGTCTGCCGATATTTATTTTCAACAACACCTGATTTCAATGTTATTAATAATAGCAAATCATTATCTAAATATCCAACAATTAGAAGTTAAATAAAACATGGCACATTAATATAATGGAATATAATGAAATGCAGCCTTTTAAGATGTTTTTGAATGTATAATGACAATGAGAAATCAATACAAGGTTAAGACGGAAAAAGCAGGAGATAAAATGATATATATTATACTACAGTCCCAATTCTACTCAAAGTGACAAAAAATGGATTCTGAAATGTTAACTGTTTTTATCTCTTAGTGATGAGATTAGGCATGGTTTTTCTTTCTGCTAAAATTTTCCATAAAGAACATTATTCTTATAATTAGAAAGTTATATAATTTTAAAAGATCAAACCTTGGTAATTCTATTTCTAGAACTCTAGCCAAAACATTCTCTCATGTAACTCTCACAACCGCCCCATAATGCTGGTACTAGTATTTCCACGTGACATGTGAGAGACAGAGGCCTGGGTGAATAACGTGATGAGCCTGATGTTAGCCTGGGCCTTGTCAGATCTGTCTGACACCAAAATTATGAACCAAAATGATCCACAAGAGGGTTATAATAGGAGAAAAAATGTATACCTCCTGGGTGGAATGGCTGAGTAAACCAGTATGCAGGCATGACGAAATACCATGTAGGCGTTAAGAATTGATGTTTAGGAATCACTTTTAATGACGCGGGAAACTGTTCTAAAGTTTAAAAAAGCAAGATGCAAAATTTCATTTGCAACATGGCCCCATCTATTGTAAAAATGCAAAACAAAAGGAAGACTAGAAGAAAATATGATAAAATAGTAAGAAAAGCCATCTGTAGACAATAGGGTTTTAGAGGTTAATACCTACTTCATTTTGCCCGAAAATACTACACAATGGGTGTTACTTTTATTACCAAAAATGTTCCACATTAACTGAAAAAAAATGAACATGCCACCCATTATGATCCTCTTCCTCATACCTATCTGTACTTTAAGGCCAAGTTGAAGGCTCACCTCCCCCATGAAGCCCTCCTTGATTTGCCCAGCCCATTCTGCTCTGACCTTTCAAAACATGTCTTTAAAGTTGAGTTTTGACTCCTGGCTTCAGGAACTGTCACATGGGTCTCTAAGGGCATCATAGCTCTTGTGCTGAATTCTCTACCAAGTATCCTAGAATCTCTGGGGTAGGAAGCACACCACCACCTTCTGCTTTTGTGTCTTAGGCGTGGCTGTGAGTGGGGCAGGCTTGTGGAACTGATGTCAACAGAGCTGCCATTACTGTACCTTCTGTAGCTTGGGCCTGTCTGGGGACAGGGTAGATGATTACCATGAGCCAGACTAGTCCATGGAAAATGAGAAAACTCAAGAGTATGTAGTGAATTTTCTAAAACACTAAGTTCATTCAACTCTTCCATATTCTGGGATTATATCCTTCCTACGCTTTGGTGTTAAAACATTCAGTGTTCTTTGAAATGATGGGGTGGAGTAGATGGTAATTTTAAAATGTTATTTAACAAACTAGTAACTGGCAACTTCATGTTTCTTCCCCCATTTTCATCATGTTTCATGGTCCATAAAATACTAAACATTGCAACTAACTTTTCTGAAGAAGGGAGTTTAAAGAATTTATTACATTTGTAATCTAAATAGTACTGGTGCCCATTGAACAAAAGTAGAATATTATTTGTTACCATTCAGAGAAGTATTCTTAACTATCCAGTCCCATATAGCTACCCCTTTCCTTTTCCCAAATATTGTCCCTCATAGCATTTACAATTATCTACATTATATTCCAGTATTTGTTTGTTTTCTTTTTTAATGCTAAGTCTCCCTATGGAGAATGTATGTTCCACGAAGACAAGGTCTTAGCTTGGCTCATTGTTGACACACACAGTAGGTGCTGAATTAGTATCTGTTAAATAAATAAAGGAAGGAACTTGGAGCGGGAAAGGGTGGAAGCCTTTGGTTGGAGTCTTAGAATACTAGAAAATCAAATTTAGTGTTAAAGTCATTGATGGGTAACATACCTGTTCGGGACCTAATTCTAGCTGGGTACCAGCTATACTAGCATGTGGTATCTTGTATCTGGAGAAAACTCTTGTAAAGGTTTCCTTTAGTGCCCAGTCATTCTGGGAATAAGATATTAAAAACAGAGTAAACACACTGAGCAGAATTCCTGGCCAGTAGCACTGGCTCATGCACTGGCAGGACATATTCAGTGGGAACATACATACAACTCAATTGCAAGCAGCTCTCCATCTCCAGTTACTGATTAACACTCTCCTTCCCCAAGGCCTCTCAGCTAGCTTCTCTTTAAAAACAAATCGTTTTTTTACAGTAGTTGATGAGAAAATGCCCTCTTGTGGGCGTGACAGTGGACCTCCTCGATAGTATCAAAGATTTCTGAAAATGTGGTTATTGAAGAGAACTCCTTCATTAAAGATTTTTTTAAAAAAATTCAAACATCAACCCTTTGTTAAAGTGAAAATGCATTTTCTAAAAGGCCATTAAACACTCCATTCACTTCTGCATGTCTACCTTAGCAATGCAAGTTCCGATTATCTTGAACCACGTCGTCACAAAGATAATTATTCTCCTTTCTAAACTTCTGTATGATCTGCTAATGACTGGGTGGCTTTTTTTTTTTTTTTATCATCGCCCAGAATCTGCCTCCTTTCTGCTCCCAGGAACATCACCTGAGACTGACAGGCAGCAATTGAAAATAATAAAATTATGTAAGAGTAGCTTGTAATCACCAGCATTTCACAAGCAGCAAAATGCATTTTGCTCTGGCTGAGGAGAAGAAAGTTTCTTCCTCATTTTAAATCTGTATCAGAGGTAAAGCCTTCTATTAAAACACAATTCTTGGTACACTTAGAGCCTCTGGCAGACTGCCAAAGAGACGATCAGGGAACTATTGCTGCAGAGAAGCAGGCCGTCAAAGGCATGGAGGAGCATCCTGAGAAAGGGGCAGAGTCTCCAGAATTCTCGGAGGGTTCTGCTCAGTCGCCCTCACCCCTCTGGCCAGGCTCCTCTGCCAGTGGAAACACATGCATGCACACACACACACACCCCTTTCTGGAGGGGTATGGGTAGGTAAACATTCAGAAAATCCTTCCCTGTCTTTTGCTCTACACTTACACACACACACACACACACACACACATTTTGGGTTTCTTCTTTCCTTTCTCACTCCTTTTTGTCCTATGTAACTGACATCATCATTATTATTAAATTATAAACCCTGTGACTCGGGATCTGGTTAATTGCAACCTTTTTGCTGGATGTAATTTACAGGGACAAGTGACCACTTGGGGGCACAGTTATTTGAGAAGGCTGGCACTCAGCTAGCATGCAGCAAGGCAGGCTTTTCAGGTTTGGCATCTGCTTTAGCTTGGTTGTCTCTAAGAAGACAGCCCCCAATTTTGGATCCTGCTGGAGCCCCAGGATGGAACAGAACTCTGAGAGAATTGTTCATTTAAGGTGAGTCTGAGATTCACTGTGAAGAATATTATATATGGGATTATATGAAATTATTTTGTTCCTTCCTCCCTTTAAAAAACTGGTTGTTTAAAAATCTCTTCCACATTGTGGCCTGTCCTTTTCATGTTTTCATCAGTATTTGTGTGGGCGTGTACACAAACACAGTGCTCACTATGAAGGTGGCAGGTGGCGAAAATTCACCTTATTAGTATAGTTAAATTTCTTTCCCCTGTTAAATGTTTTTATTCCTTTCCATTATGAAAAATATGCTGATTGTTTTTTAAAAAACCTATTTTTTAAATAGACAAATTTTAAGTAGAATTTTAAAAGGAGAATAATGACTACTGTTAACATTACGGCACATTTTCAGTCTTTCGTTCTATGCTCTTCATTTTTTTTTACATACTTGACGTCATTGTATATATATATATATAATATGTCCCTGATTTCTTTTCATTAACCAAGTTTCCTTTTAAAAAACGATTCTCATGATAAACAAACTCATGATAAAGTCACTAAAAATTTTGCTCTCAATGCGCAAAGAAGTGTTTTGTATTTTTCCTTGTAGTCTCCTGATCAGAAGAAAGGCAAGGAATGCTCTTCACGCCACCTCTTTGCCAACTCCACCCCAGTACCCAAACACGTACTCTGAGGACAGATTTTCCCCTGAGACAAACCAGGCTGTGTCAGTGCATCACTGGGCAGACGGGACAAACCCGAGTCGGGGGAGAAGACAGTAAAGTGGGGGGTGCGCACGGGCAACACCCGGGAGCCATTCCAGGCTGCACTTTCACCAGTGACCCCAAGCCCCGCGGCCTCCAGACGAGCACACGGGTTAGTGTCCTGGGAAGATTCGTGTGTGGTGCACAGGAAAAATGGAGCAAAGATCATCTTTCATGGCTCAGATTTGAATGCACAGTCATTTCACATCCTGGTGAAGGGATCCCTTATCTAGTCACACATTTTAGGAAATCATCCCTGCTTGCATGTGACAATAACCAAGGCAGAGAGAGAAAATTCCCCGGCGTTTGCACTCTTTCACCCAGAACAGCTTGAAACAGCACAGGATTCACAGGAGAGGATCCCTCACCCAGACCTGCCACTCCCACCCCTCCTTGCACACTCGGGATGCTGTTTCCATGTTCTAGGATTTGGGGTTCCGGTCCCAGCTCTGCCTCTCACTGGCACGTCTCAGATGGCATTCCCCTGCTCTGCGGCTCACTCGATCAAACTGTGACATGTGCCCAGCACTGGCCTAGGCTCTTAGAGGAAAATCAACAAAGGAATATAAACGCAAGGTGAGGCGATCAATCCTCCAGGAGCACACGGTCAGCTGGGGACCCCTAAGAAGCGTTTACCTGGAGAACCTGGGTCACGGGCTCATCCCAGAGGAAGCCATGAAGGATGGGCAGAGAGATGGACAAGCCTTCTAGAGATGGAAGAGGGGAGGGGGGAGTCAAGGGTGGCCTCAGCCTGGCCAGAGCGGCTCCTCGGCCAGCTGACAGTCCCTCTGTCCCCAGTGCATCTTCCTCCTCTCCAGCCACATCAGGGGCTCAGTTCCCTGTGCCCATGGGTGGGCGGGCACGACTCATCAGGCCCTGGCTTGCTGAGATGGGCTCCATGCCCCATTCCCCTGTCCCAGGAGCATCAGCACCACGGGCTCTGGCCAGGGAGCCGACCACACAGTCGTGGGGCTCACACGACTCCCAGCTGTGCCACCAACACTTCTCAGAGGTGAATTCAGAGCAATGCATCCTTTAGAAATCACAGTGCAAACCCAAGCTGGCCTTCCCAGCTTACCTCTCACAGGGGAGAGTAGATTTGTTAGCTGTATTGAGCTTGTGAGCTGGTGGACTGGGGACGGGGGTCCGGGGCGTGCAAAGGGAGGCACCCGAATGGAGGGAGGGCGACCATCACCAGCACACCTGCCCTGGGAGGTCCTCCCACTGCCCTGCTCCAGGGGGCTTCCCAGCGACCACCACACCCTCATCGGCCCGTGTTCCCACAGCTCTCCACTGGAGGCAACAGTTCCAGTTAGCACCCCGCACTCTCCAAGTCATGCGATGATGCATGGCCCAGGAATGTGGACCCAGGGGAGACAAGTGAACTCAGCTTTCACGCAGATGTACCTTGTGTGCATTCCTGGAAGGCGAGAATTACCTCGCCCCCCACCTTACAGTCCTGTTACGGGCAGTACATAGGGCAGCAAAGCTATTATTAGTGTCATTATATGAGGTGGCTATGTTCCAAGAGATGAGGTAAACTGCCTAGGATTTCGCCATTTCTAGGCGGCCCTGCTAGGATGCTGAGGCCTGACCTCCCTGGCAGCAAAGGCCATGGCTCGTGGGCACAAGGCCTCACTGCTACTTCAGGAGCTGAGATGCTGCCCAGAAATGTGGAAGTGGGGGACGCTGACCTCAGAGTCAGACAGCAGACTCACTGGAGAATGGGTCACAACAGAGAGGGCAAGGTCACTGGAAGAACAGCTCTTGCAAGAATAGCTCTTGCGCTACAGTCTCAGACTAAAGGCATTCACGCGGCTGCAGAAAGAACGTGTCAACCAGCTCTGAGGCTGCAAACCAGAGAGGAAGGGGCCGAACTGGGGAGCGGTCACCCTAGTCCCTACCCCGTGGGATCCAGTCAGTTCTGCAGGTGGCCGCCTGAGCTGGGGAGGTGCAGTCACTGCTCAAGGACACTGACCTTTAAGACCACATCCACCACCTTCCTGTCCCCAGGGCAGAGTCACCAAGCAGCCTCCCGATAAGAGACTCAGGTTCCTGTGTGATGCACCTTCAAGGGACAAATCTGTCCAGTAGCAACATGAGCATCTGGTCTAGCGGGTGCCATACTTTTAGCGTGAATCACCCGAATGCCAGGACCTGGAGACTGTTCAACTCCGGGTAAGCTGCCAGTCTCGTAGGAAACCCCCCTGCATGGAGAGCTTATATTACAACGCCAATCTGTGGGGACACTCCCAGATGGCCAGCTATCATCCTCACTCGCTGGCAACTCTCCCCAAACACTGCAACACTCAATGTCCATCCACAGGAGAGTGGACACACCAACTCTGGGACACACCACGGAACGCTACTTAGCAATAAGGAACAAACTACTGGGGTAAGTGTCAAGATGGATAAGTGGCGCCCGGGGTAGGCTGAGTGAAGCCAGAGGGCACCAGAGTACACACCACATGCTTTGGTTCATACAAAGTCACACAGCAGGCAAAGCTCATCTCTGATGACAGACATCAGAAAATGGTCAGGAGAAGAAGGGGGACTGGTTGGAGGCGGCATGTGGGAACTTTCTGGGGTGACGAAAACGTTTTACATCTTGTTTTGGATGGTGGCTACACAGGTACATACAGTTATCAAAACTCAGTGAACTCAACACTTTAGATCTGTGGATTTTATTGTATTGCTTCAACTATGATATCTCAAATAAAACACATACATACATACAATGCCCAGCGAAGGGCAAGGTACACAGCAGGTGCTCAAACTGATGAACTGTTGAAGTAAATGCCTTTTTTCCCCCTAAGCAAATTGTTTAAAGAATTTATTAGGAGAGCCAATTTGGAATATGTTTAGAAGTCTTATTTTTTTTAATTGTGGTAAAAATATATAACATAAATTTTACCATTTTAACCAGTTAAGTGTACAGTTCAGCAGCATTAGATACAGTCACACTGTTGTGCAAACATGACCACCATCCATTTCCAGAACTTTTTCATCTTCCCAAATTAAAACTGTACCCACTAAACAACAGTGGGTTGTTTAGTGGGTACAGTTTTAATTCCCCTCTCCCCCAGCCCTTGGCAACCACCATTCTATGTTCTGTCTCTATGAATCTGACAACTCTAGGTGCCTCACAGATGGGGAATCATACAATATTTGTCTTTTTATGGCTGGTTTATTTCACTTGGCATAACGCCTTCCAGGTTCATCCATGTTGCAGCATGTGTCAGAATTCCCTTCCTCTTTGTGAGGCTGAGTAATATTCCAGTGTGTGACTATATCACATTTTACACACCCATTCACCCACTGATGAACACTTGGGTTGCTTCCACCTTTTGGCTATTGTGAATAATGCTGCTATGAACATGGGTGTGTAAACATCTATTTGAGTCCTTGCTTTCACTTCTTTTGGGTATATACCCAGAAGCAGAATTACAGGATTGTATAATTGTATATTTAATTTTTTGAGGAATCTCTATACTGTTTTCCTTAGTGATCACACCATTTTATATTGCTATGAGCAGCACATAAGGGTTCCACTTTATCCACATCCTCACCAACACTTCTTATTTTCTATTTTTTAAAAATAATAGTCATCCTAATGGGTGTGAAATGATATCTCATCATGGTTTTGATTTGCATTTTCCTAATGATTAGTGGTGTTGAGCATCTTTTCATGTGCTTCTCGGTGATGGGTATATCTTCTTTGGAGAAATGTCCGTTCAAGTCCTTTGCCCATTTTTCACATCGAGCTGTTTGTTTGTTTGTTGTTGAGTTGAAAGTAAATAAGTTTTATCTGTAACTTTGTGCAGGACTGAGAACCCAGTCTCGCCCTTCCCACCGTCACATGCTCAGTCCCTAGATGTCAATCTCATGTCCCCGTCCCTACCCCCAATGGTCCCTTGGTCACACAGAGCACAGGAGCCAAGAGTCAGACAGGCAACTGCCTGACCCTTTCCCTAGGACCAAGGAGATTATACCTGGCCTTGGTGTCTAGTCCAGATATCAAAAAAATGTTTCTGAAGACCAGACGTTCTGGGAGGCATACCTGGAATAAAAACAGCTGACAGTTACAGCTCTCGAGTTGTGACTTCACAGTTCAGTGAGTACCCACCCCACCTCTGTGACCTCCCAAGGAGTCCTCACTAACAAAGAGGGCTTTTTGTGCTTTCTGCAGAATCTGGGAGAGAAATTTTAAATTCCTAGGTGGGAACCTGAGCAGGGTGGTGGCTCTGGAATGCCCTTTTCACTGGGGGGTGTGAGGGAGAGAGCATGGGAGAGGCAGGGGCTGTCCCCACAGCCCATCTGGAAATGCAGGGCTGGAGCCCTTGCCACAGGATAATGGTTTGTGTGGCTTTACCTTAGCCCGAGCTGCTTTCCTATTAGTCTCCCCACTGCTGCCTGTGACCTTCCCCTCACGTCCCAGTCCCCAGTCGCTGGTGTCTTCCAGGTCACACAACACACATCCCCTCCCTCCAGAAAGCCCTGTGGGCTTCTACACTGTCAGACCTCTCCCCCAGGGGTGCCAGGGCAGACCCTGTTGGAGACCTGGGGCCAGTGAAAAAAAATGTCCCTTCAGTTACAAGAGAGGTGGTGAGTTCATGGAGAGGAAAAAAAGTGACTTCCATGAAGCATGGTTTCCATGAAAATCATTCTTCTCCTTGGGGGCAAAGGAGGAAATTTTAGATCTTAGTGCCATTTAATTGTGGAAAAAGGCAGTTTTCCCACAGGGCGTGAGGCAACCCAGGTACTCCTCTTTTTTTTTTTTTCCCCTGCAATGTGTTGCCATAGATCAGTAGATTGAGAAGCTTCCGAGCTTCTACTTGGCACACCTAGGTTTCAGCAAGAAAAAGGTTCCTTTCACAGTTTGAATATTGTTCAAGTTTCGATGATTAAAGCTGGTTGGAACAGCATGAAACGAATAGATTACAGCACTCCACTTACAGCAGGCTCTTCGCTAGCAAGATCAGCCCCACTTGCTGCACGCGGCCTCCGTGTCTCACTAATCCGGCTTCCGAATGCGGCACTGACACTTCCCAAATTCAGTGGCCCTGGCTTTTGGTTTGGAAAGCCAGAATCAGAGTATGGTCATCTTATAGTTCTTCAGATCAAGCAAACAGGCTAGTTCAATGCCAAAATAGCCTACCCCGAACAAATAAGCTGATTCAACGGCAGAAATAACCTATGCATGGCTCAAGAAGTCAAAACAGTGCAGAATTGCAACAAAATGGCCTCATACGAATGTGGGTATGAGGTTCCTGAGCTAAGATCCTGAAGCTCTCACTCAGCATCAGGGAAACGACTGGGGATGCACATGAACACAGAGCAGACACCCCTCTTCACAGCCCACCCAACATGGCCATCATTTTCTGGACAGAACAGATCAGGCAGCTCCCCCCGCTACAGTGAGCACTGACGGACTGGCCAAAATTCAGTCTGCTTGTTGTCCCAAAGGTGGCAAGGTTGGCCTCACTGATGAGGGATTCTAGATCAGAGCTTTAGAAAATCACTGCACGTGCTTTGGCAAGACAACTGCATCTAGGCTCCCAGGCTGCCCTCTACCCCTATCTGTGGTGAAAGACCAGGTTTGGGGGTTTTATTTGTATCTCCAATCTGTTAAGAACCAAAATGTGGTCTTAGCATGCACGACTAGACCACAGCTCACACCACATACTGCTCTCTTGGCAACGCACACGGGAGTGTGACGTGGCCCCAGACTGGTCCACACCTTCAATGAGAGAAGCCCAAGGATCATGCTCTTGGCTGTCAAGGCAGTGGCAAATGCAACAGAAGTTTCTAAATGCTTACTCCCGTTTTATCTTGTCTCAGACTGGTAACTGATTTGAGGTCTGGCAGCATGAGGACCAGGGCTAGAGTGGCATCATTTTCTACTGGCCTGGATAGCCTGGCCAGCAGCAGCAGTGTCCAACCTAGGTGCCGGGTGGAACTGCGTGGATGCCTGTGGTAGCATTCAGGATCAGGTTCTTCCCCTGTGGTCTGTCTTTCAGAACTTCACAGGAAACTGCTGGACTAGATCCTCATTGATCTTCTTCCGCCTGCTCTCCACATGCCATGGGCTTCTGAGTTGGCTGGGAGCTCATGGTCGGGGCCACATCTCAGGGCATCTGAACAGTGAGTACCCACCATGTGTAAAGTCCAAGGCCAAAAGACAAAGCTGGTGCCTGCCTTCAAGGAGGTCATGATTCCCAAAATGAATCCAGAAATAACCACTTGTTCACATGATTTGGAGCAGAGACCAACCCACCCATACACATAGACAGCAGTTATGATATGCCTGGTGTTGTTCTAAGCGCTGTAAACAGGAAGCCATCTAATCCTCGAATATTTGATTCTCATCCATGTAAGTCAGGGCACCCTAAGAAGCCTTCTGACCACAAGGATACATAGTCAGTTAGACCTAAGCCTTCAAGATAAACTCAGAAGCGAACTTTTGTTCAGTTTACAAACGATGATGGCAGTGAGTTTAAGTGTGAAGGAATTTGAAATCATGTTGACGGGTCTCACTTTCAGGTTTATTTCAAGCCTTAAAATAAAATTAGCTGGACCTCAACTTATTATGTCAACTGTGGTAATCAGTGAGCAATGTGGCTAAGTGTGTATATACTGTTATTTAAATAAGCAATTTATATTCTGTATGAAAGGGAAGACTGGCTCTCTCCCTTCTTTAGAGGTGGGCAGTCGTCTGGAGGCCAGGCCTGTGCATTCCTTTAACCCATCCAGCCACCTGTGTTTGTTGATCTGACCTCAGGCAAATGCTCTGTCTCTCTAGAACTCATCTGCAAAATGGGAATAATGCCACCCACGTCACAAGGTGAGCAACAAAAGAGATGCTGCATGAAAGGAACCGTTCTCTCCATTGTACCTGCTCAGTAAACAGTTACTGAGTCTCTACTCGTTCAGAAGCTCCAGGAGACGAATATATCATTAAAGTTCCTTAGGAGGCTAAGCTCAGCTGCAGTTTTGATCCGAAAGCAAATGCTTAAAGCTGGAAATTTGAAACAAGAAGATAAAAGAGAAAGGTAAGTTTTTGGTTTGTTTTTTTAAATGCACATTTCACCTTTCCCCACTACTGCTCAATGTTGCTAAATATCCAAAAGGAAAACAGGGACGATCTGGCGGCTGTTAGGTCTCTAATTTGGCCTAAGCTTTTGCTTTTCACAAGACAGAGAGTCCTCTTGTCTGTTCGTGCTTCATCATCCCCACCACTGACCCTGCTTCTAAGAGCTTTGCAGGGAGGCCTGAAGAAACAGAAAGCCTCCTCCTGCCTGATTTTACCTTGAGGGGAGAGACAAGCCCAGGAGTAAGGAAGCGGGAGGTGGTGGGGCGGAACCTCACCCTCACCCAGCATCATTTCCTGTGGGATCACTCAGTTACAAGTTCAATCAAAGGCACTGTAGCCATGCCTTTCTCCCAGTGAATCTCAAACTGGAGAAGTCATTCCTTGCCTGAGTGAGGGTTAGAAGAGTTAAAACAGGGAGCAAACACATCTTTGTGTGTCCGCCCCAGGTTCTGTTCGCATCCTCTCATCCATCTCCAGAAGCAACCAACCAACCCGCCCCCACCCCTGCACCAAAGAATTCAAATAGGACAGAACTTGGAAAATACAGCGTTATTGCCCTTTCATGGTGGTCTCTATGATTGCAAGGTGTTTTATTTTCCATTAAAACAATGCTTTTATGAAATGCCACAAATTAAAAAATCTAAGTGGGGACAACACCTCACGAGTAAGTGTAATATGAAGGACGGACTAGGACGGACTTTGCGTCGACTCTCACAAGTGCCAAATAGATTCGAGTTATCACTGGAATGAAGAAGCTCCAAGAAAATTAGTCTTCAAGTCTCAAGTCATAAATCCTAAAAGATTCCATTTAGATTAGTTAGAATTCATCAACAAGCATATTTAATAGATGTATGCCCAAATATAGCATCTAAAATTCCACACAATGAAAAACCACGAAGATACAGCTACACAGCTAACTGAGTGAAAAGGAACTCCAAAAAGTAGCCTTTGATGTCTTTGATGTCTGACACCTTCTCTGGGCATAAATTTATCCAGGCAAATAGTTTTACTATCAAGTTTTGTGCCAGGCACTGTGTTAGGCACTGGGATTGAAAAGTGAACACACCCAGATCAGTCTTCAGCGGTCCTGGATGTATCCTTAATCCTCTCTACACTGTTTCTACTCCTTACTTCGATATTTAGTTATTACACTGGCTCAATGTGGAAACAGCTGCCATTCAAACATCTGAAAGTTTTTCTCCTTAGCGTTCCAGGAGACAGAGGAAATGGAAGCAGGTAAGCAAATCCCAAAGTACTGTGAATGTTGGACCTGGTCAATATTCTTATTAAAGTTCACGTTCCCTCTAGTAGAATTATTTTACTTAAAATGTTAATTAGCACAGACAGTGCGGTACCTGGTGCATAGCGGGCAGCGTGTAGTGGTGCAAATGCATCGAGACCCAGTCTGGAGTCTCACACCCGCCCCACCATACACACACCGAAAAGACAAGACAGACTGGTAGTTGACGGATGTGGGTTCAAACCCAGATGTACAATTCATGGCCTTGGGCCAGTTGATTATGTTTCTGAGCCTCATCTTCATTTGCAAAATGTGGATAATCCCTACCTCTCAGCGTTGATATGAGGATTAGAGGTAATCTATGTAAAGCACTAAAATATAGTGGTCACCCATAACTGGAAGCTATTATTATTATATTATTGGGGCTTGATACAGGTTTGGTGATTGAATAATAGATTAGCTGACCTCTAAAATCCACATCAACTCTAAAATTATGATACTAACAATGGAATTAAAAGTTCATATATCAAATCACTCAAGGATATTTTTAACTTTTGTAATTGTGATGCAAATCTCGTTTCAGAATAAGTCCTGCTAATGAGACTCACAGAATACAATGTATTTATATACACCATGGCATATTATGAAAACCTGTATGATCAAATTTAACAGGATAGGTGTCTATGGTTTCTGAGATCTCCAGGGCTTGCTGCTGCCTTTTCTATCACAACTACTTGACCGAAGTTCTCCTTTCTAGAGCACTTCTCTAGGCCAGACAGACACTGTGATGCAGGTTTTACCGGAGTTATCTTGACCACGATTATTCCTTCCATTTTCATAAAAGAAAATGGAGGCATACTGAGATTAAGGATCTTTCCAAGGTCACACAGCTAGTAGGCACCAGGCACTGGACTTCAACTATGACACTAAACCCATGCCTTTACCCACTGTGCCATATCGCTGCAACTCAGGCAAGCCCTAAACGCAAAACATAAGCGATTGGAGAGACTTGTGAGGAAATGTACCCACAGAAAAGGAAGAACAAATGTCAGTCACATCTATTGCATTCTTCCTCTGACTGTATTCTGTTGACTACATTTTCACCATGTCTCTTAAACAGAGGATCAGTGTAACATATCCATGTAAAAAGTGGGAGAATCCAGCAATCCCTCTTCTGGGTATATATGGAAAAGAATTGAAAGCTGGATCTTGAAGAGATATCTGCACACCCATGTTCATAGACATGTACTGTAAGATTTCCCCTTACATGAGATATCTAAAGTAGTCAAATGTATAGAAGCAGAAAGTAGAATGGTGGTTGCCAGGGAATGGGGAAGGGGGAAATGGGCAGCTGCTGCTTAATCGGCATAGAGTTTCAGTTTTGCATGATGAGAAAGTTCTGGATATCCATTGCACATCAATATAAATATCAGCACTCCTGAACTGTACACTTAAAAATGGTAAAGATGATACATTTTATGTTACGTGTTTCTTTTTACCACAATTAAAAAAATAAAGTGGCAGAATACATATCTGTATATATGTGTGTATATAGACATATTTTATGTATAATGTATTTGTATATATGTATGCGTATGTATATACATAACACACGCATATATCCTTAAAAGAGTCAATGATTTAAAAATTTCAAAACTCTAGAAAATAATTACAAAAAATTGACACCTGTGGGGCCAATGACAGCCATCAAATGTTTGGGGAGCTGACCTCTTGGCCCAAACCAGATCACTTTCACAATGCTCAACCATCCCTGTTCTAGTTTCTGAATCATCACCACCTGCTGCAGAGTCAAGAGTCCGAACCATGTGAATTTCATGCAGATATCCTCTCTCAGGCAAAATGAGAAATCTTCCCTTTCCCTCCCTAAAGGTGGAGATCCCCCAAGACAATAAAGTTTATTTCACAAATAATTGTGTTGCTATTTTCAATGATCAACCTACCTCATCTTTTTTTTTTTTTTTTTTTTTTTTTGCAGCTTCAATTTCCCTGTTTTCAAGTGATTTCCTTAAAGAAAGCAGAGACTACCTTTCTGACCTAGGACTTCAGGAAAGTAAGCGGGTAGCTGTTGTAGGAAGAACCAGAGTTTGCTTTCAGAGTGATCTTGATCTCAGCAGGCAGGTAAAAAATTCGGACACACTTTTCCTTCTTAACCAAAATTATTCAGACTATTTTTTTTTTAGCATGTTAGGAGATGAATCCAGATTTCCTGAGTAATAACAAACGACCATCTTCTGCATAAACTACATTCTTCCAGTTTCTAAACATTTGGGTTTACATGTGATTTATCTGTTTGCAAAGAGATTTCTTTTCTTTCTTTCTTTCTTTCATTTTTTTGCCACGCTGCTTGTGGGACCTTAATTCCCCCACCAGGGATTGAACCCCGGGCCCTGGCAGTGAGAACACTGAGTCCTCACCACTGGACCACCAGGGAATTCCCTGCAAAGAGATCTCTTATTCTCCAGTCATCCTACATGGTTTCTGCTTTGGTTTAGCCTCACCCACCACAACCAAAGGCTGGACTTCTTATTCATGGTGTTTATTCCTCCCCCTACCCCCAAGTAAGCACTTAGCTGACCGATTACAGAATCACAAGATTGGTTATAATTCCGTTTCTCCATCTGACTTTGAACTTAAGTGCTCCAATTATTTTGCCTGATCCTAATAAGTCAGTAGTGTGCTAATGCTTGCCTTGATATTTCTAAAATATACAGGGTGTGATTAGCATAGGACTGCATCATTAGAAAGCAAAGTTGAAAGCGGGTGAGCAAAATCATCACTCGCATTTAAGCAAAGCTTCCTGTTCAGTGAACTTAACAATGTTACAATGATCCTAGAGACACTATATGCTGTGACTAAACGTATATCGTATTCAGAAAAAGCCTCAGATGCTCCAGAACCTTCTGTCTTTGGCTACTACTGGATGAGAAAAGATCCTAGGAGGACAGGCTTGTTCCAGCACACAAAGTCCAGAAGTCTGTTTAAGCCAGATACAGCTGAAGACATAAAGAATCCTTGAACCATAACAGGGTAGGAGGGGAAAAAAGGAAGGAAGGAAGGAAGGAAGGAAAGAAGGAAAGAAGGAAGGAGGGAAGGAAAGAAGGGAGAGAGGGAAACCTTTAGTCAATTCCGCTGGGTTGGATTGACATCTCCAGGCCATAAAGTGAGAAAGCTTTAGGGTAAGCCTGCTGGAAGAAAAAAGAAAAACAAACAAAAAAACCCCATGCACACACACATATCAAATGAGATGCTAAAAAACTACATTAGCATCAGTGGTGTTATTTGAGTCGATTAAAAAAATTTAACCCTTTTATATCTGTGTGCAACCAGGAATAGTGTAAACTTTTGGGAACTAGCAGATAGAGAGAAAAAAAAAAGAAAATGCTTTAAACTGGGAATGATTTGCAGTCAAATCAATTGATAAATGAAAGAAAAAAAGATGGTACAACGGAAATTGATGCCAAAGATTTATAAGGTTGACTAAGTAAACAAAAATGGAACGGATCACCATGGAAATGCATGAATATTGAAATAGGCAAGATCTGAATACACTAATGATATGCCTCACTGAGATTGACAGGTGTTGATAACAACTGTGACAATCCACACCAACATCCACACTTCGAACATGTTTATTCCTAGAAAACACAGGCTGCATTTAAAGGTTCCTTCTCTTTTACAAAATAAATTTTCTATTCTTCAAGGGACTAACTCAATTCTCATCTACTTGAAAAACAAAAAAGGTTTTATCATTTGCTTTTTGGATATGAGGAGCTGCAGTTAGCAGAAGTCATTCTCTTGGGCTCTACTAGTCTTTGTTCCAATAAACCTCTCACAAAACTGAATTCTCAGTCTTGTTTATCTCCCGCATTGAGTACTTGAAGTATGACCACCACTCATTAGAAGCATAATTAAAAAGACACAACCTAGATTCCTCACTTCCTTCACATACACATGAAAACCAGTAACCCTTAATCTATTTGTTACCATGGCTACCATAGGATATTTTATTTCAGTACAACTCTAGGTATTTCGTTTGGATTGTTGCTTGCAAATGAAAGTTGGAGACCTATAAATTTCTGTTAACTGCTAGAAATGGAGAGACTGAACAGAAGAAAATGTTTTTTCTTAATCACGGACAAATACGGTTTATAAGATGTTTGTGCAGAAAAGTTATTAAAATTGGTTAAATACATCAGCCCATAAACTAATTTAAATGCCATTAAATTCATATAGAGTTTAAGGGCACATATGCTAGTAATTCCCTGATTTATAGCAGGATGATAAATCAAGTGCACTCAGAACAATGTACCGGACGGAGACTGTATTCACCAGTGGCACACAGCTCCATACTAGTATAAATGCCTAGAATATGTGACTACTCAAATACATGCATGCCAACCAGCCTTTAAAGTATTCACCTGTGAATTATCCGACGTTTTGGCCAAGAGTCGGGATGAACAATCAATAAAGTTGTTCATCATGCCCTCCCCCCCCAAAAGTGAAAAAGTAGCTCTGCACTCTCCATTGTAATTTTCAAAAAAATCACGAATGAGGTGGGCTAATTAAATCTGCTGTCATTCATCCTAAACCGAAATAATTCCTTAAATCTGCCCTCCCAGGGCTGAGTTGGAGATAAGACCGCATGGCAAGAAAAGGTAGTCTGTAGTGAGTAGACAGATGACTTTAAAGCGACTGAAATTAGGGTAAATACAGCTGTAACCAGGACAGATCTGTCACTGCAAGAGGAGTCCGAATCCCAGCATAGCTCGGCTAGTGAGAGGCTGGAGCCTGCAGCAGTGGAGCCTGACTTTCCCTGAGCTGACGAAGTGGAAGTTTCGCGGGCAGCAGCAGATCGGCGTCCTCAGCGGTCCCGTCCCTCCAGCGCCGAGGTCTCGTCTAATGCTGCATAAATACCTGCGCCCACGATTCGCCCCGGGCGCGCCGCGGCGCAAGCACCGTAGAGACAGAGGAGAGCGTTTGCAGAGCGGCAGGGATGGCAAAGGCGGCGGCTCCCTAGGGACCCCCGGGGGGACCCACCAACTGATCACGTGTCTACCATTGGGTTCCAGAGCTCAGGAACGACAACTGGCTTCTCAGCTAGCGGACCCAGGCATCCAAAACTCGCGCTTTGGCCCCATCACCGTTGGCTGCAGGCAGCCAGCGCGTCTCCGCCTTCCCCAGCCAACGCAGACCCGACCTGCCCGGGAGCTGCCTCGGACCTATCCGGGCTCTCGACTCTGCTCTCCCGACCCCGGGCGAGCTCTCCCCTCCCTCGGGGCCCAGAGCCCGCACTGCCCAGCGTCCGCAACCGCGCCGCGACCGCATATAACCCTCGCGCTCTCGGCTCGCTCCAGGCCACAGAGACCCGGACATGAGCCCTCTGCCACCTGGCACCTCCCGCGGCAGTCTGGGCGCGCGTCCACACTCCCACATTACACATCTCCCCGTCCACACTATCCCGCACATAAACAACCTCTCCCCACCCAACACACATCCTAGCCGCTTCACCAGCCCCGTACGCTCTCCTTTCCGCGCCCCCGCCCAAAGACGCTGGCACCCACAAGGCGTTAAGGGAAGGCGGGTCACAACAAGGTCTGTATGGGCTTCCTCCCTGTGGTTTTCTCGCTCCTCTACCTCGAAAGTTACTTGGGATTGAGTGAAGAGACCAGGTCCCCAAATGCGGGTCTGAGGACGGGAGGGATCAGAAACCCCAGCTTGGCTTTCCGCTGCACAGAGGCGCGCACCTCCCCAAAGGCCAGACGCGTGGCCGCCCCCAGCGTCCAGCCCTCCGGTGCCTCTTCCTGGCCCCCAGCCCGGCTCGGGCCCGGGGCCGCTCAGGGGAGGTGGCTTGGAGAGGGACGCATGCTGTCGGGCCCAGCCGAAGAGCTGCCTCGGCTGGGGGTGGGGGGTCACACTCGCTTCCAGCGCCCCCTACCACAGCGACATTGGCCTCGGGCAGCCCCTGTGCATACACACCCGGGGGCAGGAAGTTTCCCCCCCCTCCGCCTTTTTTCCCCCCTGGAGCAGCGCAGGCGCAAGGGCTCCTGCAGCCTTGCGAGTCCAGACGCGGGAGGCTCCTGCCGCCGCCGCCGCCGCGGGAGCCGAGCCCAGCGTTCCGGGTACTCGGGCCCCGCTCCCAAGCCCGGCCCGGCCCCACGCAGCCTCCAGGACCCTGGGTCCCCGGCGCCGCATCCTTGTTGCCCTAGCCTGGCTCTTACCTCCAGCCGCGCGGCTCTGGCCCCGGTCCGACGCGCAGAGAGCCTGGGGTCGCGAGTGGGCGCAGGAGGGCTGATGGATAGGGGACGGTGCCTGCGGGTAGCTGTAGCTGGGGCCGCTCGGGTCCTGGCCGGGAGAAACGGATCCAGGTCCACCTCCTCGCGTTCCTGCTCTCCGCCTTCTCCCCCTTTTCCTTCTCCTCCTCCTCCGCCGCCGCCTCCCGGCAGCCCAGTAAGGATGCCCGAGAGAGGGAAGTCAGTCCTTCTGCCTGTCAGCCTGTGCGGCTACGCGCGGCGCGGCGCGGCTCTCACCGAGGCGGCGGCGGCGGCGGCGGCGGCTCCGGCAGCATCGCCCCCCCACTCTCCCCGCAGCCGCGGCGGCCGCGGGGCTAGGGTTGGCTCCGGGCTCCGGGCTCGGGCTTCGGGCGGGGGCTGCACTCAGGCGTGGCGGCCGCCGGGACTGCGGGCGGGCCCTGCGGAGCCGGGGCCGGGGCTGGAGCTGCAGCTAGATCCGCGGCGGCGGGGACGGCGGCTGCGCGGGGGCTGGCGCGGCCGCGGCACGGGGACCATGCTCCCTTCTGGCTCGCTCCGCTCCGGGTACCGTCTGCTTTAGCTGCGAGGGAGGCGGGCTGCGGCGTGCAGCCAGGGGCGGGCGGAGCCAATCACGGGCGCCCGAGTGGGCGGGGGCGGAGGGTGGGGGAGGCGGGGCGCCCCCGGCCGGGCGCCCAGCGCTGTTCCCGGGGCCCGAGGGATACCCAGCAGCCGCGCGCCGGGCCCGGGAGGAGTGCTCGCGGGTGTGTCCGTCCGTCCGTCCGTCCGCCGCCCCCGCCCCCCTGCGGTGGCTCCCGGCTCGGCCCGCTCGGCGGCCGCGCCCGGCAGATGCACGGCGCGTGGCACCGGCTCCTGGGCCCCAGCCTCCCGGCCCCGCCCGCCCAGGGTTGGCTGACGGGACCGAGGCGAGCTCGCCGTCCTCTCTCAACACCTGAGGAAACTGGCGGAAAAGTTTGAGAACGAAAAGTCCAATCGTCTTTCAGCTTCCGCCCTCCCTATGACACTCCAGCCACGGTAAGGAGCAGGAATTGTCCAAATCTCTGAAGAACCACGGCAAGCCCTGTAAATCCTGGCCGCCGACCCTCGACTCTCCTCGGTGTACACGGACTTTCCTGTCTACACTGACCCTCTTGAATCCACAGGACCTCTCTGTTTAGACAGCCCCTACTCAGGCCACCCCAGCCTTCCATGTCTACACTGACTCCCACCCTGTCTACACTGACTTTCTTAGTTCCACCACTTCCCCGTCTCCACACGCTGTCTACACAGACCCTAACTTCAACCTTGTTGGGAAAGGTTTGGCCGGAAGCCCGTGGCAGCCCCAGTGCGGGCTTTCCATTGTGCCAGAACATTTCATTTCAGCACCAGTCTTCCCTTCTTTGGTAGATCTAGATCTGGCTTTTATTCCCTGCCCTCTCCCTCCTCCCCTACCTCCCCCTCATTTGGTTTTGAATTTCAGAGGAAATATATCTTTTTCCCCCATCCCCCATCTCTGGGCTTCAACAACCCTCCCCCCCATGCCCGCCCCGCCCCCCCCCCCCCCCCCCCCCCCCCGCTTCCCCGGCGAAGCCGCTGAGGCCCGAGGCCTGGGTAGAAACTGGGGAGGTGGGTGTGGAAAGGTAGGGAGCTGCTTGCTATCTGGCTTGAACTGGGCGGAGCCAGCCCGGGGCGGGCTCTGCCAGGCCCCGCCCCCCATCTGCCAGGGCATGGGGAGGGTTCGTTGGTAAATCTCTTTCAGCTTATTCCTGTGATATCTGAATCCAGGCCTCTTCTCTCCTTGGCTGTAAACTCGGTGCAAGGATTGTGCCTTCTTTAATATCTTGTGGGAAGCAGAGTACAGTGTGGTGGCTGATAAATAATAAATACTAATCATCTACTGAGAGTAGCAGGAGGACCATCAGTGAAAGGGAATGAGAACACCAGGGAAAGGACCCATTGGTATTAGAGTAACTGCATTTTCTGAAAAAAGAAAAAAAATCGAATGAAGTTTTGGTGTGTGAAGCCTGGCGGTGGGGAGAGGACAGAGTAAAGCACTGCAGCGAGGAATCCCCCGTTGATGGTGGGGTCAGCCAGGAGAAGTGGTGTGTCTTTAAGCAAGGGTGATCGAGGGTGCCTTGAAGGGGGAACAGGTGGGAGTGGGGGCACAAAAGCTCCTCCAACAACCTGAAGAGGAACGCGAGATGTGGTTTGAATGCCACGGTCTGAACGTGGTATATGAAAAGTGATTGAAGGGTAATGTAGATGGGAGAAAGGAGAAAGAAGGATTACTTGGGGTTTTAAAAAAGGACGCAGGTAACATTTCAAGCACTGAATGCAAAGAGAACAAAGGCACAGGTGAGTCAATGTTCATTCATGTTGTAGGAAGCTGTCCTCTGAAATGATCTGCATGGGCCCACCAGCTGTGAGCTTGTGGGATCCACCAGGCTACATCCTGGAGCAGTGGCACATAGGACAGGTGTAGACATTATGGAAATGTGGCTAAGGTTTGCAGGGTTAAGGGATAGGTTAAAATCTGGCAATCTGAGGCACTCATAATGTCTGACGTGATTTTGAATGATCCTCAAATGAAAGCAGGAAATACGCACTCCAGGAATCCTTCCTCAGCTGCATCTCCAGGTGAAGCTGTAAGGATTCTCCCAGTTTCCCTGCTGGCATTATCAGAGAAGAGAGACTGTGCTGAATCTGCATCCAGCCGGGTGATGCCAGGGGTGCTGGTTCTAGAGTGCTGCAACGCCTTCAGGGTTGGATCTTGATAACGGCTCACCGGGGGGGTGCCAGCCTGTCAGGAGAATGAGAAAAGCTGTGTGAAGTAGAATCACAGTGGGCTAGTCTACCCCCTCCTCACCCCACCCTTCTTTCATCCCCAGAGCCTGAATGCAAATAAGGATTTCCAGAGTCTGAAGCTGAGATCTTCCTCTGCAGTGGGGCTCCGCCTAGCTAGGAACTGTTGGGTTCGGACTTAGGAAGAGTCGGCTCTGGTCTAGACATGAGCTCCATTTCACCTGAAGTGCTGTTGTTCATGTCATCTGCCCCTGTTCCCCCAGGCTCTTGGTGACATACAGTGGATCTGCTCTGTGTTGTGTAAGAGATCTGTCTGTGTAGACCTTGCCCGTAGCTGGGATCTGTCCTGGGTTTTTCACTGCCCTGCTTTGTGGTATTTGGGATAAGCCCCATGGTTAGCATGGATCTCTCTCTGTGGTAAATGTGATTTGTTCCATGTTACACGTGAGAGCTTCTTCAGCCCCGGTCAAAGATTTCTCCATGAAGCACGGGATCAAGCTCTGTAGAGTGAGCTCAAAACCCAGCCCTCCCTGTCCTGACAAAGATGCCCCAAGCTGGGCTCTGAGATCAGGACTAATGTGTCTGCTCCAAGCAGATGGGTTGTGAAGGAGTGGACTTGTGAGGCCCAGGGAGGTAGACTGGAATGCTGCAGAACATGCATTCCCCACTCAGAGCATAGACCATTATTTGCGCAGTCCATCAGACAAGGACTTTGTTCTGGAAAGGCTACCGCCGTCACCTGGAGAGGCACCAGAGGAAGCCCCAGCGTTACTGTCTGGGAGTGCCCACTGTGGCTGAGACGGACTTCCCTCCCTGTTTGTATTTATAAATAGTAATCACAACAAAACGATCATTTACTCAGTGGCTGCAATGTGCCAACCATTGTACCAGGTATTCTACCCACAATACCTGGTCAATGGTCATAGCAACCTGTGGAGTTAGTGTTAGCAGCCCCAAGCGCTGAGTCATAGAGAGGGTAAGTGACCTCCTGAAATCACACAGCCAGTAAATGGCAGAGCTGGTATTTGAGTCTGGTCGCCTGGTTCCAAAGCCTTTGTTCTTTTCACCATCCTCAACACACAAATGCAGTTTCTTTTGTCATTAACCCAGTGCTTTTCCCTTGGAGAAGACACAGTGGATGCTGATTTTGCCTCTATCAGCAGCCAGTCCTGGAGTCAGGACTGGGAATCAGTCTTAGGACACAGAGGGCTGATGTAGAAGAGGGAAAAGCATCTCTTTGTTTACTGAATGCACAGGTCACTTGGAAGAGTGGACGCCTCATCAGAAACCCTCAGGTCTGAGAGGACATCTGTTTCCAGGAGCGAAGTGGGTATAAATAGAGCAGGAGCCAGCCTCTCTGCTGGTCTGGTTTTGTGTTTGCTGTTTTGTTTTTCTAACATTCTGCTCCACTAAAACCACCCCCATTTGGCATCAAAAGCATGAATAAATCCTACATAAGTCACTGTCCCTCCAGTGGCTAATCAATCCATAAAAATCTATTTAGCACCTACTGTGTGTCCTGCATTTCAACCCCATGGTGTTGATTAAAGCAGGAAGTAAGAAGTCACAGCTGCTGTATTTTCACTGTGGCCACCCTGCTCTGTGGATGCGTGGAAAAGGCACATGCTAATCATGCAATCAGCCATTTGCAGAGGACCTCCCGCACGCTCAGCCTTGTGCTGGGTGCTCTCAGGAGTATAGGGAAGGTACAAGGTGCGCTTCTCACTCTGCTCATTTTTACCCTGCCTGTGCCCCAGAAGGGGCTGAGGCATCCAAATACAATACAGGATTTTCCCCCTCCCCCTTATCTGTGGTTTCAGTTACTTGTGGTCAACCCCGGTTTGAAAATATTAAATGGAAAATTCTAGAAAGAAACAATTCATAGGTTTTCAATTGCATGCCATTCTGAGTAGTGTGATGAAATCTCATGCCATGCTGCCCGCGATGTGAATCATCCCTTTGTCCAGCGTATCCACGCTGTGTACGCTACCTGCCCATTGGTATAGGATAAAAGTCAGTGCTTATAGGGTTTGGTACTGTCTGCGGTTTCATGCATCCACCGGGGCTCTTGGGACAGATTCCCTGCAGATAAGGTGGGACTACTGTACTTGGTTCTTGTTCTTGACAGAGGCTAAGGTAACAACAGTTGTTATCAAGAAGCATAACTGAGTGCTCAGATGTGGGGAAAAGACTCCAAGTGTTGTGGGATGCAGGGGATGATCTGTAAGAGTGGGGCTGGTCAGGATGGGTGGGTGGGTGTCAGACTGGACCTGAGGAATGAGGAGGTTTTTCCTGGGGGGCAGAGGGAACCCAGAGCCGCCAGAGTGGAAGGCAGGGGCCAGGAGGGTAGAGGAGTAGGATTCCTGGACTGGGGGACCCATCCCAGTGTGAGAGTTTCTGAAACACTGCTTGCTGGTAATAGTCATTTCCTTTGGGTGAAAATGAAAATGTGTTTTCCTTCTTTGCCCAAATCAGTGAACTATTAGATTCTAAGATTCAGAGTGAAACTGGTGGTGTCTTTTTTGGCATTTTCAATGGTGGGAATGCAGAAGCTTTTTTTAGTACCAGTTGTTTGCAGGCGGCAGGAGTGCTAATTAGACAGAGCCACTAGCAAATTTCCTGGATGGTTCTGACTCCCAAACCGACAGCAAACCAGCTCGGGGGATTTACGAGAGCAGTTTCTACTCTCCCCATTGATAAAGTGATTCTTCAAACACTTTGGTCAAAGGAATGGGTTTCATAGTTGCTCAATACATATTTATTGGGTGTTGAATTGTTCACAGTGACCAAAATTCCACTTTACTTTTTCGACGTTTAAGAAGGGCCTCATGTTTCTCTATTAGAGAGTGTAAAAAGAAGACCCAAATGATTGAGAGGATAGTTGAAAGGAACATTTTATTTGAGTGTTAGAGGAGTCTTTCGATCACTGAAACAGGTTTTCACTAAAGGGAAAACGCAGGAGACTTCTGAGAGAAGGTTGAATCCTCATAGTTCTTTGCATGCATATTTTTTAAGCTGTTTTTAAGAGTAAAGAGGTTCCAGCCTGCTGGTTCCCTGTTTGACTCCAGAATCCACTGGTGCCAATGTCTTTTATCTCCCCGGGAGATTTCAGTAGAACTTGGGGCCAGGACCATGTCATTAGTGTGGTCATTTTGAAGCCCTGGATTGGGCCAGAAGCAGAACAATGCCCATCCAGGGCAGGTGCTCTGCTCTGTCTCTAGGACAGAGACCCTTGTGCTCTCTGCTCTCTGTCTGGACTCAGGCTGCCCGAGAGAGTGTCACAGTCCCCACAGGCTGTTGGGGGGAACACAGCGGGAGGCAGAGAGACCACCACGCAGAGCCTTTGGCCACAAATCTCATCTTAATCAGCTGTTTCATGAACATGGCCAAGTCCAGGACACTGTCTCAGGAGTTATTGTTTATTTCCGTATCCCCAAAGCTAGAGGCTGCCTGTCATGTTCATAAGCAAAAGGCAGCCCATCCTCCAGGGAACAAGTTCACTATTCTCCCCAAAGATGGGGGTGTTGGGAGTCAAGCTGCAGGCACTCTTGGAGTGTGAGATAAATCTCGGTTTGCAGGGTGAAGTATCTAATGGTTTCAGCAATTTGGGGTCTTTTGGAATACGTGTCCCCGTATTTTATCTTCATGTTTACCCCTACTCGAATTTGTGAAGCTGCGTACATTTTATGTGCAGTGTGTCTGGAAGGAGGAATTTGTGAGGTCATGCCCGATGGAAACATGATTGTCAACACATTGGCCCCGGAGGCTCTGTCCCTGAGAAATCAGAGGTGACAAGGAAGAGAAAAGCAATAGGGCCTGAACTCAGGGTACTCTCTGAATATTTACTAAGCGTCGTAAAAATAGCCCAAGTCAGGGCTTCCCTGGTGGCGCAGTGGTTGTGAGTCTGCCTGCCGGTGCAGGGGACGCGGGTTTGTGCCCCGGTCCGGAGGGATCCCGCGTGCCGCGGAGCAGCTGGGCCCGTGGGCCGTGGCCGCTGGGCCTGTGTGTCCGGAGCCGGTGCTCCATGGCGGGAGGGGCCCCAGCGGTGAGAGGCCCGCGTATCGCAAAAAAAAAAAAAAAAAAAGCCTAAGTCTGTGATAAAAATCACCATCTGGTCCAGGTGCATCTTGATATAAGAAAATATGATATATGAAAATTCAAAATGATAAAACAGAAGGATTTGCTAGTTTACATTACAAAAGGATGCATGAGCTGCCCGTAAGTGAAGCTTTCCCCTTTGATATTTAATGTGTGGCGGATTTAGTAGACATTCCGTTCATATACAACTGGTTAGAAACACATTAATTTATTTTTATTTATTTAAGGCTTGTGACCTACCTACTTTCAAGACGTCTTGAGCAATTTATAGGTTAAAACATGGGGCAAAAGGAGACATTTGGGAATGAAATAGAACAGATAGAACCCAAAGGGAGGACCGTGGGGTCAGAGGCATTAGGCATACAAGATGAATGGGTTCTACAATTAGGATCTCTAAGGGGAAAAGGGGCAAATGCACCAGGTTACCTGGTTGTATAAAGAAAGGCACATTTGTATCAGGTCATAAAAGATGTCTTGAATAGAAAGTGTTTTAAAAAATCAGAGACCTGCTGTAAATGGAAGAATGTAGTATTATTGAGGTAAAAGTTTTCTCCTTTAGACTCTGGAGACAAATGCTAATCATGCAAAAGTGTAACACTACAGATCTTTGTGGTAACTTTTTTTTTACTACTTCTAAACCTTTGAAAAATATTTACCGGATGATTTCATTAAAAAAAAATTTCAATTCTTTATAGGTTTACTTTTTGCCAATTCAGGAAAAGCGTTGCAAATTGGACATATTTCATTTAGGTGGTTGTGAATTTTCCTAGAAAGCAACAGGTAGGTATCTTCTAGCTTAATACTAAACCCTTGATAATTTCAGTGTAGCTTCAGGTCAGTTTCAAAATTAGCCAGAGAGTTTTGGCTAATGTAAAATTTCATTAGCAATAACCAGAAATTAGCATTAGAATAGCAGGTTTAGAAAAACCTAGGGCTTGGAAAGAGTCAGAGCAATATTTGGAATCTGAGATGGTTATATACCGATCTGCAGATAAATTCTATTAATGTACTTAAGATTTTAAAAGGGTTGCAGATATAAACTCATCATCATAGTCAGGACTGTTTTTCCTGGGAGTCAAGATTGACATGTGGCAGTAGATGTGTATGTATTGTTCAAAAACAACAGAGATGTTAGCTGGGGTGACAGTATATAAAATAATGATGTACTGATGATGAAAATATCAATAAGAGCTGATATTAGTCTAGTACTATGTGCCAGACACTGTTCTAAGCCTTTAATTTTCTTTAAATTTTTTTTCTTATATTCCTTACAACAAAGGATGTGGGAATTGATGAATCCTGAGTCTAAAAATTTTAATGCAAACACATAGAGGAGCAGATGTTCTTTCATCAGTAGGGAGTGTGATACAATCCATTGGCTGGAGGGGGGATGTGGCTGGCTCATTCTGGATGCACGTCTCAGAATCAGAATGGAAGTCTGATGTCGTGTTGTGCCTTTTCACTACGTAAGCGTGTACCAGGTGCCTCACACTGGTAAGCTCTGGGCATCCCCAGCCTTTGGTCATACCACTCATGCCACTGAAATCTGACCTAAAGGACACTGGAAGTTAAGATTAGAATAAGAGAGAAGCCCCCAATTGTATTAGTAATTTCCCCAAACCTCAGTAGCTTATGCAACATTTATTATCTCACCCAATGCCTGAGGGTTAGGAATCCAAGAACAGCGTTGCTGGGTGGCTCTGGCTCAGGATTTCCCATGAGGCTGTAGTCAGATGTTAGCTGGGGCTACAATTATCTCAAGATTCCACTGGGACTGGAGGATTTGCGTCCAAGCTCACTTACATGGCTGCGGGCTAGAGGCCTCAGTTCTTTGCCATGTGGGTCTCTCTACAGGGCTGCCTCAAGACATGGTAGCTGGCTTCTCCCCGAGCAGCAAGTGATCTGAGAGAGAGAGGCCAAGACAGAAGCTGTAATGTCTTTTATAACTTAATCTTGGACAAACAACATAGACCAACAGAGGTTTAACGTGAGAAGGGACGCAAAGCTGTGGATACCGGGAGGTGGGCTCATTGGGAGCCATCTTGGAGGCTGACTACTACAACAACTGTCTTAGATTCCATGGGTTCAGGGAGGGGAAGAGTGGGCATGGTAGGAGGTGTTCACTGGGTTTCAGGTTTTCAGGCTTCTGAAGGTCCCCAAGAGATCAGGAGACATTACAAGAGATTCCGAAAGGGAAGATGGCTCAAGAACTCTTGTTGATAGAATTCTTAATGTGTAGTTGCCAATGCTCTTGAAGAGAAATAGTCAGGTGGGAATGGGTGTTGATGAAACCAGAGTGACTGTGGGAAAGTTCACCTTTGAGTGCAGCTGGAGAAAGGACAGAAGGGTGTCGAGTTACACACACCTAATGAGCTATAATTAATGAAGGCAGTAAAATGGTCAGGATTACAAAACAGCTTTTCTTATTTGACATGAGCAGAAAATCAAGAAAGGATCTGATTGGTGATTGTGGTAAGATGTCTAATACTGCGGGTTTCTGTGGCGCAAACTCTTACTGAGTGCCACTGTGTACCAGGCAGAGTGCCAAGGGCTAAGGATAGAAAGATAATCAAAAAAAGGTCACTGCCCTCGAGGATCTTCCAGTCTAATGCGAAGACACATATAAACGAGGCCATGATCAATACCATAATGAGATTCAGTACAGGTAGCACTGGGACATTGGGAAGGGCACTGCCAGTGCTACTTGGGAGCAGGCAGGTCGGGGAAGCCTGTACAGAAGAGATTACACTTGAGCTGAGTCCTTAAGGATGAGCAGGATTTCGCCAAATGAACAATAGGAGGAAGGGCAGGGAGAACAAGAATGGCCAAGCACAGGACAGGCAGGGGAAGCTGCTGGCGCTTCATACGATTAGAGCAGGGTGGAGAGTGCAGACAGGGCTTGAAAAGAAAGAGGAGGCCATTTTACATGGGGCCTCGGAGACTCTACACTGGGGCTTAACGGGGCAGTGTTGCTTTAAGTGGGGTCCTACATCAGGATCGCATGGGAGGCTGATTCCTAAGCCTAACCCTACATCCACACCAGCAAATAGTTCACCATAAACATGTTCTCTTCTTCCTGAGCTAGACTACATCTCCCAGCATCCTTTGCAGTTGGACTACATCTCCCAGCGTCCTTTGCAGTTAGGCTATATTGCCTAGTCTCCTTTTTAGTTAGGTGCACTCATGTCAATGACATATGAATAGAAGTAATATGTGCCATTGCCAGACCTGATCCATTAAAATCTGCCCTGCATGCTTTCCATGCTCTTTTCCCTCTCTCCATGTTAATGCAGGCAAACACAGGAATCTTGGAAGCCGCATGTTAAAGACGGCAGGGCAACAAAACCCAGGAAGCTCTGGGTCTCTGAATGATTGTTTGGAGAGGGCCAACCAGTGATCTGGAACACCCATTTTGGGGTTTCAAGAAAACAAAAAATAAAATTCTATTGTGTTTGAGCTGTTTTATTATTTTGGGTTTGTTTGTTTTCGCAGCTAGTGTTACCCTAACTAATACAGCAATTGAGAGGGGAATTCTCTGGAGGATTTGCATTTTTAACAAGCACTTTAGAGGAGTTTGAGAATCCCTGTTGGAGGCGAAGGGGAACCAGCCACTCATGGGTTTAGAGTAGACCAAGTAACGCGATGCTATTTGCCTTTTAGAATGGCAGCAAAAAAACGGGATTTTACCTCCTTTTTCTTTGCCGAGGAGAACAATCTACTGACTAAAAAGAAATAGAAAACTGTGGTAAGAGAAAATTGAAGTTCAAGATGAGTAGAGAGATTGTAACAAGCTCCAACCTGCTGTAAATGATCTCAAGTCTCTTGGCCAGAACAAATTACACCCCAGGGAGTAGGGAGAACTCACCACCGGAGCTGTAGAGCCTCTGCTGATAATCTTTAAGGAACATGGAGAGTGGGAAAGAAAATGGAACACTAGAGATGGGAAAATATAGCTTTTATTGGTAAAGAGGAGAAAAGATTATGTAGACTTCAAAAGTGGGGATAGTCTATTCACCCTCATTAAGTTGATTATTTAAGGCTGATTTGTGAGCATATGAAAAATGGAGAATTTTCTAAAAGCCTGTGTGGCTTCTTTAAGAGCAAGCCACAACCAGGAAACTGTGTTCCCAGTTTTGTGATAGGCTTGCTAGATTATTATGTCAGGGAATTGTGTTGGCTATGGTAGACGCAAAGCATACCTCAGATTGGTATTTGTCAAGGAATCTCATGATAAATTTGTGTGTAAGATAATTTCAACTGCAGACTAGTATTTGGGTAATACATACCCAAAGATGCTAATCACTATCAGTATGAAAGTACATTTCTAGTGAACGGCCACAGCCATGGTTCCATCTGATGTTTTTATTAGTGATGCAGACATATATGACTTAGTTAATCCTGAAATTTTGAGATGATGTGTAGGGAATACATTGGTTGGCATAACAAGGCCCGAAGAATAGGCTCAAATATTAAGCTAAATGTAATGATATGAGATAAAACAGACAAATGATAGGATTGAGCATGTGGGTCCAAACAGTCCCCTGCACAAGTCCAGGGCTAAGAGGCAGCAGCTGCAGTTTGAGAGGCACCAAAGATGTTGTTCAGCTGCCCAAAGCCCTGTACGGACTCAGAGGTTAGCTGTGAAGCCCATGGGGTTAGCTGAGACCTGTATGCAGTTATCTGAAGGGGTGTCAGGAGCAGAGGGACCCAGGCAGACTTCAAAGGCCAGATGGGAAGATTTCAGGTCCACGTGAGAATGAACCCTCTCCAGCCATCTCACAGCTGCCCCAAACAACAGGCTGCTCAGAGATAGGAACACCTGTCAATGGACATGACCAAGTGGAGAGAGAAAATCCCTTGTTGGGACTTCAAGGAAGGGATGAAGGCATCCCTTGGGTGTTTGGCCACAAAGAAACCATTAGAGTCCCTCCAAATATTAGTAGCTACTATTACTGGCTACCATTTAGTGATAACTTAACATGTGCCAGGCACAGTGCTAAAGTAGGCTCCAAAATCCTGTACCAGTTTTTTTTGTTGTTGTTGTTTTGTTGTCTTTTGTTTCTTTTGCTGCTGTAACAAATAACTACAAAATTCGTGGCATAAATCAATACAGTTCCAGGGGTCAGAAGTCCAAAATCAAGGTGTCTGTAAGGCTCTGTTCCTTCTGGAAGCTTTAGGGGAAGATCCTTTCCTTGCCTTTTCCAGCTTCAAGAGGCTGCCTGCATTTCTTGGCTTTTGGCCCCTTCCTCTGTCTTCAAGGTTAGCAATGTAGCATCTTAAATCTGTCTGTCTTCTCTCTTTCTCTCTGCTTCTGTTATCATATCTGCTCCAACCCTGATCCTGTTACTTCCCTCTCAGAAGGGCTCTTTTGATTATATTGGGTTTGCCCATCTAGATTCATCTCCCCATCTCAAGGTACTTAGTTTAATCACATCTGCAAAGTTCCTTTTGCCATATAACGTACCATATTCACAGGTTTTGGGGACTAGGATGGTGAGATTTTTGGGAGGGTTGTTATTCTGTCTACTACAAGCCATTTATATATTATCTCATTTAATTTGATCCCTCACTGTCTTGAAGAGTTGGACATTATTTCCACTTAACAAATGGAGAATTGGAGCTGTGGAACAGTTAAATAACACACTACACCTCCATGAACACAGGGAGGCTGGGATTCAAACTGGGTTCTGACTCTAAGAGCTGGGGATCTCACCACTCTGACACTATACTACGCATGTTTTTATTATTCTCAGAGCCCTTAATTCTAAGCACTAATAATTGCTTTTCTTTAGTGATGTTAATTTAGCAGTGTCATTATTGCAGCTTGTTTTTCTGAAACGTTACTTAAGTCAGACATTTCTGTCTACCTATGAAATTTAAGTGGCCTCCCCTGCTATATCTCCTTAGCATCCTTAGCGCACAGCTTTTGCCCCTCCTGGATTTTGTCACCTTGGGCCTTCTCAGCAACAGGAGTTTGGAACAGTGTTATTTTCTGAATTCAGATCTGACAATCTTTGTAGACTAAAGGCTATACAGCTGTAAAAGTTTGTTTTTAACCCAAAGTAACAGAGTTGTCAAGTAGAGTGTAAAAAGATCCCAGAAATGCAGGCTAAAAACATAGTGATTGGGCTTCCCTGGTGGCGCAGTGGTTGAGAGTCCGCCTGCCGATGCAGGGGACACGGGTTCGTGCCCCGGTCCGGGAAGATCCCACATGCCGCGGAGCGGCTGGGCCCATGAGCCCTGGCCGCTGAGCCTGCGCGTCCGGAGCCTGTGCTCCGCAACGGGAGAGGCCACAACAGTGAGAGGCCCGCGTACCGCAAAAAAAAAAAACAAAAAAAACATAGTGATTCAGTGAGGCAACAGGAACAGAATGATGCCAATGGCATTTAGGCCCCAGGGCAGATATAAAAGTGGTGGCATCTGGTTGAAGCCCACTTCCCCTGAAACTAGAGCTCAGGCCCTGCTGAGGTAGGCAGTGGAGGAGTCTCCTGCCCCTCTGGACTGGAACATTTCTTCCAGCATCTGCAAAGCTGAGGGAGAAAGCCAATGCCCCACTTTACGGATGGGGACCCTGAGGCTTAGAGCTGTGCTCAAGGTCACATGACCACCTCATGGTGGAGACTGGGTCCAAAGTCAAGGGCCCTGGGTTCTAGTCCTGGCTCTGCCACTCACTGCTGCTCCGGGACAATGGGCATGCCAATGAACATGCATGTCTTTTCTCTGGTCATCCTTCCAGTGTGCTGCACCTTGACCATTTGGAACCACAGTGTGTCAGCCTTGCCCACAATCCATCTGCCGCCAGTTCTCATTGTGCTTAGCTGTGCAGGGCTGGACTCTGGGTCAAAACTGAGCTGGATGTGGGTTGAGCACAGCTTGGCTGGAGAGAGGCCTGAGGCACATGTTGGGGGGATGATCACTGATGACACCAGGCTGTATTTGCCAGCAAGAGATTCCAGAGGGTGCAGGAAGTGGGGTAGAGGCTGTTATCTGACTGTGACGTTGAGCAGTGGCTGGATGGTGGGAGAGGAGGGGAAGGGCCTTGGGTCCACTGGGTTCAGGTCCTGTTCACTTGTTGGGACCCAGCTCACCCTCCTGGCAGGTGGTTTCTAGATGGTTCACACGGCATGCCATGACATGCAAATGCCATGGCAGCTTTCATCAAGCCTGTGTTATAAGGTTGGTATTGATTGAACACCTGAGAGTCTAGAAGGGAAGGAAACATTTTGAACACTTTGTTTATGCCAGGTACTCAGCTAAAAAGATAGGAACTGCCTTTACTAAGCACCTATTTTGTGCTAGGCACTGGGGTTTTCACTGACTCTGGGTACAAAGAAAATACAACGTAATTCCTGCCCTTGGAGAGATCAGAGTCCACACGTCTGTGGATACTAACCTTTACTAGACAACATAAGGACTAAACAAGGTGGTAATTAATGAAGATAAAAGGAAGTAGCAGGAGCCGCGACTGAGGAAGTGCTGGGTTTGGGAGTTACCCAGGGTCTGTTTTCCTGCCGGAACTCTGGTGTTAAGGCATGAGAGGTGCTGCTTTTAGAACGTTTCCTAATACAGGACTTGATTTCTTAAAAATAACATTCCACAGCCAACTTGTGTCCATTGTTCAGTTTGTGGTCTGCTAGGACTCTTGGATCTTCTTTTCCCCAGGCTTGCATCTCACTTTTGTGTAGTTGCCACCTTTCCCTGGAACACTCCCTTCTCAACACTCAACATTTCTGTGACAAGATTGGGGAAACAGAAAATTATTTTTTAAATGTTCAATTGATTTTATTTTTTCCCTTTTTTCCCCAAAACAGCTTTATTGAGTTATAATTCACAGACCGAAACATTTACCCATGTTAACTGTGCAATTTTAGTAAATTTACAGAGATGTGCAAACATCACCACTACCAATTTTAGAACATTTCTCTCACCAGAGGGAATAATTTAAGGGCACAATACAAGAAATATGGGTTACTTCATACTACTTGAACATGCATTTCTGAAATTATTGTATGTAAAATTTGTCAGCAAATTTTGAGTTACTTCACAGTATACTTTTGCAAAAAAAGCAAAATGAAGTGGAAGGAAGAATCCCTGTGCTTTAAATCTAGAGAAACCATTATCCATTTTGCAGATCACTTCATTAATAAGCAGATTATTATAAAAGTAATTATTTTAGAGACGGCAGCTGCCGTTAGCTAATACTATATTGTTGTCTACTGGGACTTATAAAAAGTCTTTTTAATTTGCTCTTCAAAAATCACTTATACCCACACAACCACTTCAGTCAACGAAATAAATCTAGGTATGGGCAGACCTTAGTTACCATGGCAAAAACAGCTTTACCTCTTTAATTTGTTTCCAGTTGAATTTTCTTTCTTCTCCAGAACTCCCTGATTTGTGGAAGGACTCGTCTAGGGAATCCCACCCCTTTGCAAAAGTGGCCACTCTCTGGCAACAAAGGCACCATTCAGTATCCAACCCTTCAAGGGTGAAGAGTGTGCTGAATAATGGATGCTCCAGTGGTTTCCCTTGTAAATCCCCATTTGGGAACAGCCAATAGAAAGTTCAGAAGGTGTTGCTGGCTCCTCTGTTAGGTACACCATTGCTTATGTGGGCTGGTCCCTTATTGGTGGAATCAAAGCCCCTTCCTTCTCATCTCACATTCCATCCTCCTTATGCTGTAGATCCATCAGATACAGAGAATTGTTTATTCCCAAGCAGAAGGGGAATCATTTCTCCCCAAAAAAGTATAGGAAAAGCATGATCCTAGGTTGGAAGCCCGTAAAATGCTCTCAAGTTCTGTTTGTAAGAGTATAAAGGGGTTAACTATTGTATTGCTGTCTACTATTTATGAGAAAGAGACAGATGCCCAGGAACAAACTTTCATCAGAGACTTATTTAGTATTTATTTGTAAGTTAAAAAAATTAAGTTATCGTACATTCAGTGAAGTGCACAATCTCAAGAATCCTGATAAATTTTTATATAGTGAGCATCCTCTGACCAGGGTAGAGAACATTGCCCACACTTCCAAGGCCTCCTGGTACACCCCTCCCAGTCATTACCTTCACAAAGTAATCCACATCTGTCTTTGATGCCACATGAACTGAATCACACAGTATGGATTTTTTTTGTATATGACTTTTTTCACACAACATTAGTGTCTGTGAAATTCATCCATATTGTTGCCTGTAGCAGGGGTTCAGCTTTTACATTGTTGTATGTAGTATTCCATTGTATGACTACCATGATATGGTCATCTTTCCTACTACTGATGGACACTTGGGTAGCTTCTAGTTTTTAACTGTTTGGAATAGTGTCTTTCTTTTTTTTTAAATAAATTTATTTATTTATTTTTGGCTGTGTTGGGTCTTCATTTCTGTGCGAGGGCTTTCTCTAGTTGCGGCAAGTGGAGGCCCCTCTTCATCGCGGTGTGCAGCCCTTTCACTGTCGTGGCCTCTCTCGTTGCGGGGCACAGGCTCCAGACGCGCAGGCTCAGTAGTTGTGGCTCACGGGCCTAGTTGCTCCGCGGCATGTGGGATCCTCCCGGACCGGGGCACGAACCCGTGTCCCCTGCGCTGGCAGGCGGACTCTCAACCACCGCGCCACCAGGGAAGCCCAGGAATAGTGTCTTTATAAACATTCCTTACACATCTTTCTGTGCACCTAGGTAGGCATTTCTATTGGAGTAGAATTGCCAGATCATGGGCATGCAGTGTTCAGCTTTAGTAGATAGGATAATTAAGACTTTCTAATTCTTCCTGTGTCAGTATTTTCAGCTTGTGATTTTTAAGAAAAGAATTATTAATCTAATTAATCTAAATTGTCAAATTTATTGTCATAACATCTTCTCATTGCCCCTTTGATGTTTGTATGAATTCTCGTGATGGCACATTTTTTTAAAAAAGAAAATCACTGAGATTAGTAGTTTGTTCCTTCTTTTTTTCTTGAGCAATCTTTATAGGGATTTGTAAATTTTATTAGTCTTTTCAAAGAACCAGTTTTTGGCTTAGTTGTTATTTCTCTATTCTATTTTATTTTTTCTTATATTTTTATTATTTATTTCCTTTGCCTTAAATATGATGTTCTTTTCTAACTCCTTGAGATAGTCATTAGATCACTGATTTTCTGTTATTCTTTTTTTTTCTAAAATATACATTTAAGGCTATACATTTTCCCCTTAAGTCTAGTTTAAGCTCTGTGTTACAAGTTTTTAACATGTTGGCTTTTCATTATTATTCAGTTGAGAATATTTTCTAATTCCCATGCAGATTTCTAAGTTCTGATTCGTTTTTTGAATCACAGGTTATTTAGAAGTGTTACTTAGTAATTTTCAAACATTTGAGGATTTTTAAAGTATTTCATATTGATTTCTAGGATTTTTCAGCTCTAGTAAGAGGACATACTCTGTTTAATTTCAACCCCTTGCACTTTACTGAAATCTGCCGTGTGACTCAGAATACGGTTTATTTTGTCAAATGTCCCCTGAACGCTTGAAAATAACGTAATACTGCTGCTGTTGGGTTCAGTGTTCCGTATATGCCAACAAGGTCAATTTTGTTTATCATGTTGTTCAAATCTTATCTTTACTGATTTATTTTCTGATTGCTCTATTAGTTGCTGAAAGATGTATTTGAAATATTCAACTATAATACTGGATTTATTTGTTTTTCCTTTTAGTTCTGTCAGTTTTTGCTTTGCATATTTTAGGTTTTGGTTTTGGGGGCATACAAGTTTCAGATTATTAAATATTCCTGCTGAATTGAATTTTTGCCATTGTGAGATGTTCCACTTTAGCTCTGGGAATACTTCTTGCCTTAAGTCTTGCTTTGTTTGATATCAATATGGCTAAGCCAATATTTTTTTGGTTAGTGTCTTCAGGGCACATTGTTTTATACTCTTTCATGTTTTATACCCTTTATGTGTCTGTCTTGTATTGTTTTTCCAGTCTGACAATGTTTTACTTTTGATTGGATTATCGAGTCAGCTTACATTTAACAAATTCCTGATTTTTTGGTGTTAATTCTATCATCAAATTATTTGTTTTATATTAGATCTACCTGATTTTTGTTCTCTTTTCCTCTTCTTCTTTATTTTAATAAAATGCTTTTTGTTATTGTTTCCTCCCTCTATTAGATTTTAGCTATAAATTCTTTTATTATTTGTTTAGTGTTACCCTAGGGCAGGAGTTGGCATCCTTTTTCTGTAAAAGGTCAGATAGTAAATATTTTAGGTGTTGAGGGACACTTACAGTCTCTGACTCCCCTCTCCCACCTCCTCTCCCTTCCCCTCTTCTTCCTGCTTTTCCTCCTTCTCCTCCTTCTTTTCTTCCTTCTCCAACTATTCTTTAAGAATGCAAAACCATTCTTAGCTCCTAAGCTGTACAGAATGGGCTATGGAACAGATCTGGACATGGGTGATACTTTGCCAAGCTCTGTTAGAGATTTACCACATGCCTTTACAGAATCTACTCTTTAATAATTTTACTCATTCGTGGACAATAAATGGACCTTACAACACTTTAATTCCATTTACCCAACTTTCTTCTTCCTTTTATGCTATTTCGATCATGCATTTTACTTCTTTTGAAGCATGCATTTGAAATCCCAGAAGACATCATCATTTTCACTGTTTTAAATAGCCAATACTCATTTAGATTTGCTCTTAAATTTACCATTTCTGGTGCCCTCTATTGCATTCTGCATTACTGTTCTTCCAACTGGGATCATTTTGTCTGAAAAACTTCCTTTAGTATTTCTTTTAGAGTATGTATCTGTTGACCGTACGTTTTCTTAATTTTTATTTGCTTGACATTTTTGTCTTAATCTTAAAGGATATTTCTACTGGATAGACTAAGAGTCTTAGACTAACACTTTTCCCTCTTCTCTCAGCATCTTAGCTTTGTCATTCTACTGTCTTCTGGCTCCTGTTGTTTGCGTTGAGTAGGTCTTGTTGTTGCTCCTAACGTATCCTTTCTCCTCCTCTGGCTATTTTATGATTTTTCTTTTTGTCTTTTGCTTTTTGAAGCTTTACTATGATGTGCCTTTGTGTCGGTTTCTTTGTTTTTATGTGTTTGATTTTGTTAGAGCTCCTTGAATGGGTATATTGATGTCATTCTCGGTCTTTAGTTCTTCAAATACTGAGTCTTCCCCCTTTCCTCTCTTGCCCTCCTCTGAGATTCAAATTCCACAGTGATTATTTTCACTGTGTTTCTTATGCTCTTTCCTCTCTTTGTGTAAGTATGTACGTATGTGTGTGTTTAATCTTTTATTTTCCTGCTTCAGTTTGGTTATTTTCTAATTTACTGATTCTCTTTTCTGCTGTGTCTAATCTGCTGTTAAACCTATCTATCACCTATTTATTGAATCCTTAATTTTTCTTATCATATTTTTCAATTCTAGAATTTCTATTTGTTTCTTTTAAAATAGATTGCAGTTTTCTATCTTTTCGTGTATTTGTTTGAACATATTAATACTAGGTTGATAAAGTCTTTGATAACTACAGTATCTTTGATAATTACAGTATCTTGTGTATTTCTAAAGTCTTTAGCTTTTTTTTTTAACTTGGCTTTATTTCCTGTCTCATGGAATGCTGGATAATTTTTGATTAAATACTGGATATTGTAAATGAAAATTTGTCAAGGCTCTGGATGATGTTACCTTCCCTTAGAGAAGATCTTTTTTCCCTAGCAGGCAGTTAAAGAGTGGGAAAATCACCTTGATCCTGTCAGAAATTGAGATATTTTAAGGCTGGATTTTGGGCTTTGTGAGGGCTAGTCTCTGTCTGGCTTGTCTTTTCTCTTGGTGTATAATCCTTTAGCTGTCTCAATGAAAATCTAGGTTATTTACCAAAACCTCTCCTCCTTGGTGGGCCCCAAATGTCAGTATTTTTTCTTTCTAACACTTTGAGATTGCTGAAACTCTGATGGGTTTCCCAGCCTTTTAGAAGCTGTTTACTGCTTAGTTTCTTGCCTATCACAAGGAAAGCTTATGAATGAGAAAATTCATTGAGGGGAATTCAAGTGTGGAGTACCTGGCTTGTTTCTATATATGGGACCTTTCTCCAGGATAAGGGTTCCCTATGTTCTGGCTTCCTTGGTAGCTTTGAATTCCAATTTTTGTCTTCGCAGACCAGCAAGGCTGCTGCGGTTCTAGACTTATATTTCTTCTTTCTCTGTCTTCATGATGCCCTTTGAGAACTGGCAAATGCCCTGAAGGGAAAACATGAGGGACATTTAGGGTTTACTCACTGCATTTCCCTTTTCTCCAGAATCTTGGCCCCTAAAGTCCTGGCTGCTTTTGTTACTCTCCTATGACTCCAAACAGCTGTTTTCTGCAATATATTTAGCTTTTATAGTTGCTCTTAGCAGGGTGGTTAACCTGATACAAGCTACTCTGTCAAACAGAAGCCAACATCTCCAGATATTTATTTTTAAAAGTGGTTTCCAGCACATGTCCTGAGGCCATTACACATTTAACTCTATCTCCTGCATTACTTTGAGGCATCCCCAACTGAGGGCTGGCAAGGTCTTTTGGCATATTCAACATCATTGATAATAAATTATTAAGTTCTGTTTAATATAATTTATAATTACTATTTTTTAAGTATTTTGAAATTGAGATTAATGTGCTAAGCGTGAATATTCTCAGTCAGATCACTCAGTGTACCGTAATGCTGATTCTCTATATAAATAAATAAAGTTTTCCATCTTTACTTTATAACCACCCTCTTCCCACCCCTTGGGGAACGCTGACCTGAGCTGATGTTCTGAGTCTCTGAGTCTGCTGTTACGTTGCCATATGACCATGGCCAAGCCTCTTTCAACCATGGTCCTCAGCTTCTTCATTTGGAATACAAGGTAGGCGTGGGGAGTGGGGTGGGACCAGGCAAGCTCACAGGGTCCTTCGGCTCTGATGGTCAGTCTGTCTTCTATGCCTTGGTTTGGGGAATCCTTGGTGGAACAATCAGACACTCAGCTCTAAGAGATGGATCGTCCCTTGGACCACAGAACTTACTCCCTTAGCCGGTCTCGTGACTGTGAGGCCAGTTCTCTCTGGGACACGGGGGCTGAATGGACCAGGCTGGGGCTATGTTCCTGGATGGGCAGGCGCCCTGGGCAGTGGGCCTCCTTGGGAGCTGCACTCCAGTATGAATGACAGAATGAGAGACAAATCTTACGCTGCACCCCAGCCCCCCAGCGCGGCATCATTCAGCCATCTCAGACAGGAATTTCAGATCTACAGGTGGTTTCCTCTCAAGCTTGTTCAAAATGTCCCCCTCCTTTTTTTTTCTGAATATGCAGTATTGTAAGAAATGTCTGAAAAAGACTGACCTCTCCTTTGCCTAGTAATAATTTAAGAATCTTCACTTTGGAATCAGTCCCTGAGCTGTACCTGAGCCTCCCTTCCCCTGCTCAGCTCATGGGACAGTGATGCTGGCTGCTCCTCCAGGCTCCCCTGTGAGCAGGCTCCTGGCTGGGTCTGGCCAGTGAGAAGCCCTGGAGGAGAACTGAGGGCAAGAAGAAGGGAGAAGCTGGCATATTTCTCTCCTTTTCTCTTTGCCTGGGGTTGATTAAGTCCTTGGCGGAAGCTGCAAGTTCCATGGCCCCAGCTCCTCATGGATGGGCTCACTGTGGTTTTCAGCATCTACTGGGTGACCGCAGCTCCCAGCTCAGTAACTCTGTGGCTTTTCTTTATCCCTCCACCTGAAGAGTGGCCGTAGTTTCCGCTGCATTCATCTCTAGGGTCCTTTACCATTCACTGTTGTCTTCTCAGCCTCTTTTCTCTCGTGGCATACCAATACGTGTTATTAAATCTCCTGTGTGTGAATACTAGGAGGGCTTGCGGCTTTCCTGTTTAGATCCCAACTAACTGAGTTGCTAAAAACTGTACCTCAAGCATCTTTTTCTTTCATGTGTATCTAATTTAAGTGCCACCGAAACACATTCGCCTCCATTTCCTTGATCACCTCCTAAGGTAGACAGAATTAATTCATTCATTTCTTCAATAAATATTTAGTGAGACACTACTCAGTACCCTAGCCTAGGACTGTGCTCAGGGACACAGCAGTGAACAAAATGGGCAATGTCTCTGGCCTTGCAGCGTTCACAGCTTTGTAGGCAAGATAACCTGAAATCCTTAGAACAGAGTGTGTTGAGAATGAGACCTTATTGTAACATGCAGACTTAGGAGGTGGACAGAATTGGGCTCAGACCTCAACTCTAGGCTCTATGATGTGGGCAAGGGACTCCCTACGCCTCAGTTTCCTCCTTTTTAAAAGAGCACTCACTTATTCGGTTCACAACCACTTTACATGTTCAGTGAGGATGCTGTGCTACTAACTTCATAGGATTGTTTGTGATTAAATGAGTTGCTATTAGAGAAAGGGACAGGCACCCAGGAAACAAACATCAAAGGTTTATTTTTAAAAGCAGCTTCTGGGGAGCACACATTCAGCACCGGTGAGAGTCAGGTCAGAAAGGTGAGGTGAGGATAGAAATGTGATGAGAAGGGTGAAGTCCGAAGCTTGGATGGAGACAGTTGCTGGGAGGAGCGCCGAGTCACAAGGTTGGAATTATGTCCTTGGCGATTTCTGCTGGCAGCCAATGCAGAGCCGCACTGGTCTGCGTACAAGTAGAAGTAGGTCCCTGGGTCTCCCTGTGCTTTTACTGTCATTGTTGTGATCACGAGCATCATCATCGTCTTCTTCTTCGTCACCATCATATCACCCCTGATGTTTGTTGAATGGAATACCCGTCGTGTTCCAGACATTGTGCTATGGCTTCTCGTGGCAGAGTCTTGGTCAATTCCAGTGCTTTTGTTATTTCTCCTTATCATTAAGACTGAAACTTCCAGTCGTTTCTAGAGGGGGAAAGAGAGGGGTGTGTGTGTGTGTGTGTGTGTGTGTGTGTGTGTGTGTGTGTGTGTAAATCTGCATGTGCCACAATAATTTAAATTTGAGGCAGGACGTTTCAAATCATCAAAGATTCAAAATTAAGCCATGCTGAATATGATTTCAAAATTAATTGTGTTGCAAGCTTTTGAAAATTTAGATGCCTCACAAGTTAGAGGTGCACAGGTGTTGGCGGTAGTCAGAGTTCAAAGGGCCTGGATTTGTTGCTTTTGCTCTTCGTTCTCATCCCCTAGGCTGCACGCGGCAAGTCTCACGGTGGGTCTCTGCAGCTCTGGACCCATTTTCCTGCTGCCTTCTTGGCTCCCCTGTTAGATGTTGGTCTCAGTCCTCCTTGTGGCTCTATCATCTCTTCAGATTCAGATTTAAATGAATCACTTGCTTACATTTTACCCACAATTTTTAATCATTCCACAAACAACATTCTCATAGCGTTAAATAATTGCAAAATCTAATAAAAACCAGTCTTAATCTCTGGAATCTCATTAAGAATAGGGCTGCTCTTTTTGCTAAATTGTTGATGATTATTTCGTCTGGTTCTGTTTTGTTTGTGCTGCCCAGGAGAGCAGAGGCATAGATGGGGTCACAGAATGTCGGTTCACACACTCAAAAAAATTTTAACCCCCCTTTCCTAAATTTACAGATGAAGAAACTGAAGTCCAAAGAAGGGAGGGGACTTTTCCAAAGTCACACATGAAACTGTGGCCCCTAAGAACCAGAACTCATGCCTCCTGCCTCTTAGTCTAGCACCTCCCCGGCAAGATCTGGGCTTTGGGCTCAGGCATTGATTTATGGATTTTGACGAGCATATCATCAGTTGAGCAGATCACTAGCTCATCAGGCGAGCACTCCTTCACCCAGCAAGCCTGCAGCCTCAGGATGGGCACTGTTGGGTTTGAGAGATGCAGAATAAACAGGCCCTGCCCTCTGGAAAACTGACAGGCCTCCAGGGATGAGGTTTACATGTAAATGATGAGATGCAGTCTCCTTAAGTGCTTGCTGTGGTCACACCGCTCACCCATCTTTTTCACATCAGCCCGAGGGTGGCATCTCTTCCAGTTCTGTTCGGTACAGGCAGGTGTTGACAAAGCCTTGCCACGGCCCTGGCACTGAGACAGCCATGAACTCCTCGTCCACTATAACGAACAACCTCTCCATCAAAAGGACTCCTTTGGTAGGCCTGGGAAGTTCACAAGCCAAAGAGAGACAAGGGAAGAAGGCTTAGGCGGGAAGCATTTTATGATTTATGAACGCACAAATGCTGGCATCTCTCTCCCGAAAAAAAAATTCGCCGCTGATATTAATAATTATGCCAGCTTTTGTACGGCACTTTGCAGTTGACGACGTGCTTTTGAATCCATTATCTCATCTTGGTGTGTCTGTGGAAGATTGGGAAGTGGGAGAGCACCGAGGGCTGGCATCTTTGGGGAATTAGCAACCTTTGTTTCCCTAGGAGTCTGGCCCGGCAGGTGGGTGGGCGCTATCGCAGTGGGTGGGTGGGTGCTACAGTTATTCTTGCTCTGAATGTCCAATCTAAGATGACCCCCTGAGTTGCTATCTCCCCAGGGAAACTTCAGTAAGTCTCTCCGGACCATAAGCTGGAGTCGGTCCGAGTTGTCCTGCCTGGAGCTTCATTTCTCCTTGAGCTGCATGCTTGGCTCGTGCTGGACATCCTTCCTGGCCCTTGCAGGCCACTCTGAGAATGGCTGGGCTCTGTCCTTGTGTTTGTAGCTGTGGATACAGTCCTCCTTCAACACAGCTGGACCCCCCCGGGACAAAGTTGCTGGCCCTGATTGCACTTTGCCAAATACCACAGTCCCGAGATTCCTGCTGCCTCATGTGTCCATGTGTGACAGGCCCTTTAGACACTGAAAGTGGTGAAGGGGCTGAAATGTAACTGGCAAGTATTAATATGTGCAGGAAAAGGTAGCTTTAAAATTGGGCAACAAAACACCAGGCTTCCCTGGTGATGCAGTGGTTGAGAATCTGTCTGCTAATGCAGGGGACACGGGTTCGAGCCCTGGTCTGGGAGGATCCCACATGCCGTGGAGCAGCTAGGCCCGTGAGCCACAACTACTGAGCCTGCGAGTCTGGAGCCTGTGCTCCGCAAGGAGAGAGGTGGTGATAGTGAGAGACCCGCGCGCCGCGATGAAGAGTGGCCTCCGCTTGCCACAACTAGAGAAAGCCCTCGCACAGAAACGAAGACCCAACACAGCAAAAATAAATTAATTAATTAATAAACTCCTACCCCCAACACCTAAAAAAAAGAAAAAAATTTTTTTCCAGAACTAGTTTCAGCTTGCTTTCTTGCTGATGGCAGGAAAGACAGCAATAATAAAAACACAAGTATCACCACCACCACCACCAAAAGCAGTCTTTAACCTTGACAAGGAAGATAGCATTATTTCTTCTAGTTGAAAGAGTGCCCCTCCCCCTGCCCCAGTAAATAAATCAATTAAAATACATGTTCTCCTTCAGGTCTGTGACTCCCCTCAAGCGGGCTCTTTTTCCCTTCCTCCTCCTGCCAACTTTTCTAGGAGGATGCCTGCGTTCAGGACATCTTCATATCTCCTGCTTTGATGGATTTGCCTGGTCCATGCACAGTCCTGCGGCTGACCTGCTTGACCACTTGTCCCTGGGGTGGCCTCTGGCCTCACCAGCTCCACCACTGAAGCATCCACTGCTGGGGGCGGGGGCTTATGGTCTGTGTTTTTGGCACAGGCAGAGCGTGGCAGTCGACTCTGGGGCTTGGTGGGAGGGAGCTTCTCGGGTCCTGATGCAACACTCCTAGGACAGCAGGAGACGAGGAAGGGGTGCCACCTTGGGCCAGCTGGACCACTCCTCAGGCGCTTCTAATTTCCCACCCTGTACTGCGGTGCCTAAGAGATGGTTTTTCTGCAGACACTCTGATTTCCTGAGACGTGCCCTGGGAAGTCAGAAGTAAGCTGTGCATGCTGGGATTTCCCTGCAAGCCTGTCTGGCGGCCCTACCAATTTCTCTTCTGCCTCCAGAGATTTCAACAGTTAGAGGGAGCCAGTGACCTCTTCCCTGTACTTTTCATCTCTCTGTGGGCTCCTCCACCAGCAATGAAGGATGTTCTACTTCACTTTTCAGGTCATCTTTATGTCACACCCTGCCTCTCTGCTCTATGACCTTCTTTGAAGCTTTTTTTCCACCTTCACTGGGCAACAAACTGTATAGTCTAGCCTGGCAGAAGGGATGCAGGGAAAACAAAAGAACCTGGACCCATGAAATTACACTGGGAGTCACTTCCAAGAAAATCACAGCATGTTTTAACATCAGTATTGCCGTGGATTGCCAAGCCCCTGGGACCTTGTAATTCAGTCACCTACTTTGGATCAAGTCCCTACAGCCCAGCCGTGCCCGGCCAGGCCCTTTCCTCTCTTCACGCGGCCTCAGTGTGAGCGACCCGCAGGCACTTTCCCACCCTCAGCTTTTCTTATGGGCCCAGCCTACTTAAAACAGAATTATTTGCCAAAAATTGGGCTGGTAAGTACTCTGAATGGACGCGCAGGCCCAGCGGCCATGGCTCACGGGCCCAGCCGCTCCGTGGCATGTGGGATCTTCCCAGACCGGGGCTTGAACCCGCGTCCCCTGCATCGGCAGGCGGACTCTCAACCACTGCGCCACCAGGGAAGCCCCCAGATATGTTTTTAAATAAAATAACATAACACGTTTTTGTTAATTCGGGGACTAACCTTTCACTAAACAGTTAGAGCCAGAGGTGGTCTTCACCCTGCAATTTGTGTATCGCTTGTGATCTTTTAAAATAAAGATGAGCAGTGGGCAGTAAATGCCACGGCTTCATGAGAATCAATTAACCTGGGGAACTGGAGCGGGGAGAGGGGTGCTTGTGCTTTATTTTGGGGTAGAACTGCATAATTTGTTAACCTGCTCTCTCTTACTCCCCACGTATCTATATGGTTGAAAGCTTGGCAAAGGAGGGCAAGGCATGTGTTCTGATAAATTGCATTACAGTGTTTAGCCAGTTTGTCTATGTGTTTGCAGTGAATGTGGAGTCAGGACAGAGTTCAGTGGGCCCGTTGCAGAGTTTCAGGTGGGGTCGCGGGAGGCAGATGTACCTACACAGCTCAGGTCAGGTGAAATCTTGCCTGAAGACAGAGCCTTTACTCCTGTCCCCTCTTGCTGGTGCTCACCCATTGCCCTGCCTGCTGGGTCCCCACCCTTGCCCTCTGCATCCTACCTACACTGGTCTCCCTGCTGCCCCCCAACCACATCCTCCCTTCCAGCTTTGGAGCTGTGCTTGGACCCTTTCCCTGAATCACAGGTCCTCTGTCTTCTGAATCCTCTGGGCCCCTCTGTCCTCTGAATCTGTCCTCTGGGCCCCTCCCCAGAGGGGAGGGCCCCTCTGTCCTCTGAATCTGTCCTCTGGGCCCCTCTGTCCTCTGAATCCTCTGGGCCCCTCCCAGCTTGAGGTCTCCTCCCCTCTGTGCTTGCCTGCACTGCCCCTGCACGGTGCTGTCTCCCCAAGAGCTCCCGAAGGGCTGAGTTCTGCCTTATTTAGCCTTTGGCACACGCAGACTGGCTTTGCTGTGAACTTTGCATGTGCTGTTGTCTTTGGTTTTCCTGAGACGAGGGCTGGGTTTTCCTCTCCTCCGTTCTGGCATCATTCACCTCGGGTCTTGACCCATCGTCACGATTGATAACTGACGACTGGGTTGACGACATCTTTCTTTTCCTCCTGACACTAGTTCATTTATATCTGAATCACCGTTATCATTCAGAAATGATTGGACAAAGCTACATCCGAGCCAATCCAGGCTAATTCCTCCTTCCCTAACTTAGACTCTGTCTGCCGCCCACGCTTCCCCCAGGGCTGGGGCCCTGGGGCCGGCAGAAGAGGCTGAGTCACCCTCCATTCATAAACAGTGAAAGTTGGAGTTGTCTTTGCTTCTGGAATGGGATTCTGGAGAAGCCTTTTATTTTCACCCAGGTTTTCCTATAAAATCATGAAAACCATGTGATCATGTCTCAGAAATACACCAGCGTTCCTCAATGAGCCCAGCGCAATTTTTTTATTAAAGGCTGATTTTTCAGAAAAATAAACCTTGGAATTTTTCTGTAGATTTTTACTGGACAAAACAACGTCTCTCCTATCAGCAGAGTGTTGACGATGATGGTGAAGATGATGAGTGTGCGTGGGCGGGGGTGGTATATGGATGGTCGAAACTGGCGGGGCTTCTTCCCTCCCGTTTGTACCTGAGTGCGGACACACAGAGCCTCCGTTTCTTGTTTTAAGCCCTCGGAGCATCATCCCAGTCTTGTTGCTCGTCAGTAATGGCTGTGCTGTAACATTTCTGCTGCAGCAGTGACCTACTGACGTGCAATCTCACTGCTTGATAGGAGCCTGTCTTCCCATTTTGGGGGCGAGCCCACTTGCTGTCCTGAGTCTGGCCGGCTGCCCCAGTCTCCTTTGTCCTCACGTGGTCAGGGGGATAGGCGCGGTTTGTGTATCTGCGCACACGCGATCAAACCTGTGATTGACTGCAAGAAAAGCTGCTCAATCAAACTTTCATCTACATGGGACCAAATGGCCAGCATCATCTGTGAGTTTTTTCCCCCCTCTGAACTGACAGAGTTGACTTATTGTTTTGGCACCCGGGAGGCAGATACAGAGAAAAGCTTCAAAAGCTTGAGAGATCTCCCCAGGTGATCTCATCCATACCCATGCCTCGAAATGCCACCTCCACTCTGACAGTCCCTAATTTGCATCTCTAGAAAAGCCTCGGCTCAGAGCTCCAGGCTCCTAGCCAGTTCACAGCTTGACCTCTCCAGGTGGGCGTTACACAAGCATCTTAAACCAACTGCGTCTCTAACAGAGCTCTTGATATTTCTCCTAAGCTATTTCTTCTCCACTCTTTTCCACCTCAGTAGATGGCACTGTCCTTTACCTATAGTTCCACAAACCAAAACCTAGGAGCCACCTGTGATGTATCCCTCTTCGTTATGTCTTCTCTGCAGCGTGACTCTCATCGCCTTGCCCGTGACAGGCATCCCCTCCTGGACCCTACGAGAGCCTCCCAACAGGGTTCCCTGCCTCTTCTCTGGCTCTGCAGTTCATCTTCCGCACAGCAGTCTTTTCAAAACTTAAATGGGATCCCATCACTCTCCTTTCCAAACCTTTTCACTGAATCCAATTGCACTGAAAATAAAAACCGAACTCCTTATCTTGGTTTGTAAGGCCCTTCCTGATCTGCCCTGGGTGTCTGTGCGGCCCTGTCTGTGCCTCTTCCCTGTTCCTACGTTCCAGCCACGGTGGCTTCCTCCTGTTCCTGGAACACAACAGGCTCTTTTCCTCCCCAGAGCCCCTGCTCATGCCATTCCCTCTGCAGGGAACAATCTCCCTCTGACCACATGGCTGGCTCCTTCTTAGGGTTGCAGCTGAAAACCCCATCTTTAGGGAGGATTCTCCTGACCACTCCTGGGAGTATGTTCTGCACGCACTTTGATATTCTCCACCACTACTCCCTCTTGGTTTTATCCCCAGCACTTTGGCTTTGGGGATTACTTAGTTGTCTGCTTGTTTAGTGTCTGGTTTCCTCTCTGGGCCGTGAGTTCTGGGAGGGCAATGCTGTATCTGTCTTGTTCACCTGGACTCATAGTATTTGACTTGTAACAGACATTGGTTGAAGAAACACTGAAGACCTGCAGGATAGGGCTAGTAATATGGCTCAGGCACTACCCCACTGGGTTAAAAGAGATCACGGGTATGAAAGTGCTGGGCAAACCAGTTAATGGTATTGGGGATGTCAGTGGTTAACTGGTACATGGTTAACAAGCATGGAGTGGGGCGGAATAAGGCTCCATGCTTGATGGAGAACCAAAGAGCAGCTCTGCTCTCCTAATTCTAGGAGAAGAGTGAATGATGGAGCTGTTTCCAATCCAACAGTGATACCAGTGGGACAGTAATATAATGTACATTTCCTTATACTTCCCTTTTTGCCTTGGCTGTTAAGAAGCTTACAGGTAAATTGAGACTCAATTGTCATGCAAGAATTAGCTCAAAATTTTCTCTCAAAAACAGATAATGTTTTGTGAAAGTCTCTAGCACCCTGTCTGAGACACGGAAGAAGTTCAAAATTAAACAGTAATATGCAAATAGTCTTGGATTTGATTGTAGCTTTGCCATTTTTAGGGTAAACTACCTCATATCCTCTTCGGAGGCAGGGGGAACATCAAACGGTTTTGGTTTTTATTACTAGAAAAATAATATTATTCGTAAGAGCCCAACGTGGAAACAACCCAACTGTCCATCAACTGATACATGGATAAACAAAATGTATATATCCATACCATGGACTATTATTAGGCAATAAAAAGAAATGAAGTTCTGACACATGCTACAACATCAGTGGTCCTCGAGAGCACTACGCTACATGAAAGAAGCCAGTCACTAAAGACCACAAATTGTATGATTCCATTTACATGAAATGTCCAGAATGGGCAAATTCGTGGAGACAGGAAGTAGACTGGTGGTTGCCTAGGGCTGGGGGCCTGGGTGGGGCTGAGGAGTGACTGTGAATGGGTGTGGAGTTTCTATTTGGGGTCATGAAAATGGTGGTGGTGGTGGATGTACAGCTCTTTGAATAGAGCAAAAATCATTGAATTGCACTTTAAGTGAGTGAATTGTATGGTATGTGAATTATACTTCAATAAAGCTACTAACATTGATTAATTAGAGTAAGAGCACCCCTGGCTCTCTGATGATGTCATGACTGGACAGGCCAATCAGAGTGGGTGTGAATCAAAAGCCAGCTTTGATTGGACATGAATAACAGGTCCTCCATCTCTCTCTCCCTTCTCTCTTCATCCCTTCCTCCCTCCCTTCTTCACTTAAGTCTTTTCTCAGCATTCTTCTGGAGACCCCCACCCAGAGATAAAGTAGACAGGGCCTTCCTCCTCAAGGAGTAGAGCAGGGTGGAGAGGAGGTGTGGAAAGGATGAGCACAGTCGAGACCGAAGTAACTTCCTCGGCTCAGATCGAGTCTCCTGTGGATTCTGGCAAAACAGATCGTCTTTGTGTAGAGGAACATCTTTTGTCACAGCAAATGCTGTTCTATTTCTTCATTCGTACATGAATTCAACAGACAGTTACTGTGCGTGGTGCTGAGGATACAGAGATGAATAAGAGAGTGCATCCCCAAGGGGTGGGTGGGGCACGTGACCCAACTGTGGTAGCTCAGCGGGGTAGGGGCTGGAAGGGGGCTGCTGGCGCAGGGGGGGCGATGGGGGGGTAGGGGTGGGGCAGGTGGGCCTGCGAAGCGTCTTGCGCCGTCAGCGCTGCTTGGCTTGGCAAAGCAGCCCAGAGACCTTGTAGAGGTCTCAGTTTGGGGCAGGCCACGCAGCTTTCCTGGCCCGTTCCTGGCCTCGCCGAGGCAGAGGGCAGCTTGGCGGCCTCACCCCGGGTCAGGGGATCTGCTGCGAACTCCTGGCTGGGAGCGGCTCAAGGCCGGAGGTGCTCCTCCGCTGGGGCACGGACCTTCCTCTGGCCCAGGTGAGACGGCCCTGCTCCTCAGAGCTGACCGGTTCACCGCTTGCACTCGGGAGACAGGACAGGAGCCCGGTCCCCGGGGAGCGTCTGCACGCGGGAAGGCTCGCCGGCAGACGGGAGGCGCTGTGCGGGAGGTTCGCCGCTAGAGGGAGCGCCGCGTCGTTCTCCGTCACCCGCGCTGGGCTCCCGGTTGAAGCCAGGCTGGGCGGCAGCCAGGGCTCGGGGAGCGGTTCCTGGGAAACTCATTCTTTGGCCCTTTCCCATTTAAAGATTTCTCAGGAGCAGCTGGGCTCAACCATCCTTAGTGTTGTTTGTCAGGAATTCGCAGAGCCCTTGAGTCCCGGATGCGGCCACAAGCCTGTTGCAAACCCTGGGGTGGCTGCGGCAGGGATTCTGGTAGCTCACAGAAGCTGTCCTTTGCTCCCCTCACCCGAGGACCTGGGAAAAGGCCTCTGTTTGTCCCCCGTGGGCAGTCTGGACTGGCCCTCAGAGCTGCAAAGGACGGGCCCCTGGGTTCTGGGCAGTGCCTCAGCTCCGTGCCACCTGGAAGAAAGTTTAATGCTTCATAGGAGGGCGAGATGGGGAGCAGGGCTTAGGAAGAAGTGAGGCCGGGCTGGTAGGACGTGTCCCTGGTATGAAGACCTGGGGACATGGTAAGCTGTCTCCCGATGTCTCAGACGTGGAGCAGGGCAGCTGATGGTCATGGTGGGCAGGATCAGAGGGGCAGCACCGAAATTTCGCAAGAATGGCTCAGCTGCGGCTCTTCTGGCATGGCCCTTAAGTCAAGGGCAGCAGAAGTTTACTTGTGGATGCCCCTAATTCCTGCCCTGAGGGGCACCCATAGGTTCAGGTCAGGCTGGCCTCCTGTGGTGACAGCTGATGGCTGCCATCTTTGAAGGCAGGGCTGGGACAGGACGGGGAGTGCAGGGAATAAGCCCTGGTCCTTGGGCACCACCATCATGGCCACTAAGATCTTGGGCCACATCCTCGACCTCTTCTGACCCAGGTCCTGCTGATGGTGCAGGAGGCTTAGGGCTGTTTTCTCTCTCCAGCGTTGACTCCTGGGCCTGGTAGGCAGACCATCCTTTGCAGCCCCTGGGTACAGGCAGCAGGGGTACGAACTGGGGACCGACGTGCTGCAGGAAGCCAGGGCACCATCTGCAGTGGGAGCAGGTCAGAGCTGGCTTGCTGAGGCTCCTGTCACTGCCGTGGTTAATGCTGGTGATTACCATGGTTACCCGAGGCTGGAAGCTCTGACAGGCAAAGGCAGAGCAGGAGAAGGATGTCCTTTCCCTTCTCAGAGCCACACGATTACCTCTGCCTCCCAGGCAGTATTCTCCTGGCAAATATGAGAGCCTGGACCAGGGAAGTCATTCCGCCACGGTTCAGCCGATCCATGCGTCATTGATCACCAAGCATCGGGGGCCTTTGGGGAGCCCTGTCCTGAGCACATTCAGCGTGAGGGAAGCAGAGGGAGTGTCTGGACCCTGCCCTCAGTCTGCTCAGTCTTGGGAGGACAGAGAAAGAGGAAGAAATGGTTTTCGGGTCCTCTGGGAGCTCAGAGTCAGAGGAGGGAAGCAGTTAGAGGAATAGGTGGAGAATTCAGCATAGACTCTTGAGGATACAGCCATGACCTTCTGGGCCTGTGCTTCCAGTACCAGCTTGAGGCTGTGACTGCACCCCCTCCAAATAGGGCAGTGGCCGGGGAGTCAGGACACCTGCTTTGCCAGTGGTTATGAGCTCCAGCTCCTGCTGGGTCCTGGTTTCTCCCTCTGCAAAATGGGGTTAATATTACTAATCCCCCATCTACTTCAAGCCTGTGGGGAGGAATTTTTAAATGAATAATTTTGTGCATTGAAATGAGCCAACAGATTTCAAGTCTTTGGAGAAAAGACCTTATTTATTATCATCATCAACTCACTGAGCAGAAATTCCATTTGTCTCCTTTGCCCCCTCTCCAGTGCTGCATGAACTGAGAGCCATATTACCTCGGTGAGATGACAGGGCGCTGCACAGCCACCCAAATCCTAGCCCCAGGGATTCCTGGGGGACTGGGGAGGCCGGCTAGGGCTTCCTGTGAGCTCCGACGGGATTCCAGGGCCAAGAGCAGAGCAGGAACTTCATGTCCAAACACTACAGCAGAAGTCTGAAGCTTCTCCACCAGGATGCCTAGCCTGGGGTGTGAGAGCTGGGAAAGGAGGAGGCCTGCTCTGAAACTCTTTTTCTTTGGTTCATTATCATTACATGTTGACTTGCAAAATGAGAAAACAGAGATAAGCAAGAAGAAAGAGAGAGAATGAAGAAAGAAAAGTAAATCACTTAAATTAATTAAATTCTGATACTCAATTCTGGTAAAATGTCTAACACAGAAGGTCCCATAAATATCCAAGGGAATGAATGAACTCAGAAGACTGTGATCTGTCTGATAAATATCTGCTGAAGTTTTAAAAATATAAAGATTATATTTTTAAAGAAAAAAACCTGATGTGAATTTGGGTGCACTGCTAAATTGTGAGGAGGGTATGGAGGGTTCCCACATACTCCCTGCCCTGCACCTGCACAGCCTCCGCCACGATCACCAGAGGGGACATTCGTTACAGCTGCTGAACTGACACTGACTCATCATTATTACCCAAAGCCCATGGCTCACATTAGGGTTCACTCTTGGTGTTGTACATTCTGTGGATTTGGAAACACGTATAATGACATGCACCCCCTCTTACAGTATCATACAGAGTTTCACTGCCCTAAAAATCCCCTGTGTTCTGTCAGACTTTTTTCACCTCTGTTTATATGCACATATAAATACTCTGCCCCTTATAGTAATAAATAATATATTTTTAAAGATAGGATTATACCGTACATATTGATTGAAAACCTGTTTTCTGTCTGAAAAATGTAATGAGGATAAGAAGTTTGAAACACCTCCTTCTCGATAATTTGGGTTTGACCCTTGAAGTCTTTGTGTTATTCAGACAAGACCAGGAGGCTGGAGTAAGGAAGAAGGATACAACGGGACAAAGGAGAGAGTACCCCTGAGGCTGGGCAGGGGAGGAAGCAGAGAAAAGCAAGGGGTGAGTTGGAGCATCCTTCAGTTGCACGGCGCTCTCTTTACCTCTGTCCCCCACAAAAGCTGTGCCCGCCTCCAGGTGTGGGTCTCAGTCATTACTTCCTTTTCCAGAGCTCCTGGCTCCTTGGGGGAGGTCACTCACTGAAAACAAGATGTGTTCTGGGGAAGATACATCTGTATCAATATCTCTATCTATCTATACATCTGTATCTATAGATATCTATATACCTATATGTATCTAAATATCTCTATTTCTGTCTCTTTTTTTTGGTCAGGTGAGCCTTGCCTGGCCTTCCTTGGCTCCTAGCAAATCAGCAGGTGTCTTCTGCATCTCTAAGAGCCTTTCTGCACATGGGCTCAGGAGAGAGTCCCAGGTAACTCTAAGCCTCTAATTGTCCACAGAATCTCCTCTGCCTGTTTCATCTATGCTGACAGCTTCTCCTTTATCCCCCCGGGTCAGATTCTTAAGTGTCCTTGCCCACTCAGCTGTGCTCGAAGGGCCCCCTACTTCCTCACTAGTCCTCTGGTCTCTGCCCATCCTGTCTGCATGGTCCAGACCCATGCAGTGACCCACGGGGATGGCTGGTGGAGAAGGTGGAAGCAGTGCTACCCCACTGGGCAGAGCACCAGCCCACCAAGCAGGGGTCACAGAGACACGTTGGTGAGTCTGGCAGAAGCAGGGCACAGAGACCTCTTCCTCCCAGTCAGACAAGACTCCAGGGGTTTCTGGCTGATTGCAGGCAGGCTCCAGCTCATCTGGTTAGGACAGTGCTTTGCATTTCTGTTTCCCAAGGGTGAAGTTTTATACCCCTGTTGCTCATCACCCAGGATCTGTTCCTCAACATTGGGCTGGGTGTTTAGGAAGATGAACCATTTGTTCCTGAAAATCATGGTTGCTGAAGGCTCTGCTTTTAAAGTTCTTCTGTCAGGTTTTTATACTTTTTCTATCTCAGTTGATGTGCCCAAGGGCTCTGCTGTTCACCCATTAGAGTCACATTTCCTCCTGGTCTGGCCTGTGCTGGTGGCACAGAGCTGCAAGGAAAATCTGGCTGTTGGCCGACAGGCTGGACCAAGGGGCCTAAATTTACAAAGAGAAACTCATTTGGAACAGACATCAAGTTATCCGGCTGGGCCTTCTCTCCACAAAGGACTGCACTGATCCACGTGCACGGATGCACACACTCAGGTGCGCACACTCGGATGCACACACTCAGGTGTGCACACTCGGATGTAAACACCCGGAATGCCAGGGATGCTGCGGAAGATGCACATCACGTCGTGCCCTTTGCTGCTTAAAGCACGTCAGTGTCTTCCTGCTGTGCTCAGAATACACTCCGCTCCCTTCACGGCCAAGCAGACCTGCTGACACTCTGCCTGCTCTTTGTGCCCCCTTCGCCACTCACCAGGCCTGGCCACCCGGACTACCTTCACATCTCCATCCTTCATCCTGCAGGCCCGCATCCTGCCCAGTCGGCTTCCAGGGCTCCTCCCTGCCGTCTTCCTGTCGGCCTTCTCCCCGGGCTTCAGGATTCACCTCTTTGGAGGGGCCTTCCCTGGCCACCGTATCTCATACAGCTTTCCCTTTTCCCTCCTCCCATTATCTATTCTTTATCTTCATAGTATGTATTTCCATTTTCTTAGTTTTTGGTCTGTTTACTTGTTTATTTTTTTTTTTTTTGCGGTACGCAGGCCTCTCACTATTGTGGCCTCTCCCGTTGCGGAGTACAGGCTCCGGACGCGCAGGCTCAGCGGCCATGGCTCACGGGCCCAGCCGCTCCGCGGCATGTGGGATCTTCCCGGACCGGGGCACGAACCCACGTCCCCTGCATCAGCAGGCAGACTCTCAACCACTGCGCCACCAGGGAAGCCCCCTCTTTACTTATTTCTTATCTGTCTCTCCAAGTAGCCTCCACGAGAGCCAGAACTACGTACGTCAACCTTGTTGACCACAGTGTCCCCAGCACCTCGCAGGATGCGGGCTATATCCTAAGCACTCCATGATTGGTTGACTGATGAATGGTTTAGCAACACATGTAAGACTGTTTCGACTTGAGATGACTTTAAGCTCAACCTGAGGAAGACATATGAGTGGTTCCTGTCGGGTGGATGCTGGCTCAGAATGGGGGAGAGGATCGCCTTGCTCCGCTTATACAAATGTTGTGGTTCTGGGGCTCTGGTTCCCAACATGAGAAGTGCATTAACACATAGCACATGCTTGGAGGAAACTGACTCAGAACCATGGGCTTTGAGGGAAAGACACCCAGGGCCTTTCACTTGGAGAAGAGAAGGCTTAGGGGATACCTAAGAGCTGGCCACTGACATCTGGGGCATTGCTATACTGGAGAAGGAGACTCATTTTGTGTGCTTGGAGTGGGTTGCCTTGAAGAAAGTGATCTCCCTGTCACTGGAGCTGTTACTAGAAACTTCTTGTGGTGAAGATGTAGGGCTAGATGGCATTTAAAGTTGCTTTCAGTCCCAGATCCAAAAATGTCTTTGTTGAACTGCTGCAAACAGCCAGGGGCAGGTAAGAAGAGCAGGCAATTCCTATTTTGCAGGACTGTTGCCTCCCTAAAAAGCAGTTCTCTTTGACCTTGTAAGTCTCTCTCTCTCTCTCTCCCTCTCTCTCTCTCTCTTTCTCCCTCTCTCTCTCTCTCTGTGTGTGTGTGTGTGTGTGTGTGTGTGTGGTAGAGAGGATTGTTGTTGAGCAAATATTCACTCAATATCCCCTCTCTCTTCCTCCTCAGGATGGTGTATGCTTATTTGCCTCACTCACTTCCAACATGACCATATAAGCAGTGCACAGAAGTGGGGGTGTGCCCAGGCCTCAAATGTTTGGGCTTGTCCTCTGGTGCTCCTGCCTTCACCATGAGATATGTATACCTTGTGTGAGTCACAGTTCCAAGATGGAGAGATACATGGAACAGACCTAACCCAAGCCTAGCTGAGTTCAGCCAACCTGCGGACCCAAGAGTGAAAAGAAAGAAATGTCTCTTGTAAGCCACTGAGATTTGGGGATTATTTGTTACACAGCAGTATCACAGCCAAGCCTAACTAATGAGTGTTCATGGTTTTTTTTATTGCATGGAACTGCTCCAGTACTCAAGTCTGAGATGCTCACTCTGAGGCATATCATCAAGGAATTGAGATTTAGTGAGCAGTTTTTCCCCCCTCCAGACTCCTTTCCATGACCTTCTCCTGGAGTGTGCATCTCCTACATTTATAGGACAATTAACCACATGGAAGAATTTTGCCTCCTCCCCAACAAGCCATTCCACAGGTGCTCAGACCTGCCTGTCCCTGACGAGGGCTGTTCTTGTTGTGGTCAGACCTCAGCTTCTTGGGGACAATGATGAGGCTGGAGCTCAGAGAGATGGAGGAGCCTCTGAAGCTGCAGCAGCCGGAGCAGAACGCACAGCTGCAGAGCCCTCTGGAAAGAACAGAGAAGAGAAGTGGACATCGCAGACCTGAACGAGGATGTTCTCTGTGATGTCAGGTAAGCTGCGTCTCTCCCTTCCACCTACGCAGCACAGACACACTGGAAAGTGGCTTTTCAAATGCCTTTGACTCTTATCTCTCTTACATCACCCTCTGAAATGAAATCTCAAACACTTTCGTGGGGTTTGATGTGGAGAACAGTAAGCAGATAGAGGTTCAGGCGGAAACAGAACAGGAGTCAAAAGCCCTGGAGTAAAGCATGAATGGGCTTGGAGAGGACATATAAAATAGCAGAGACATTTATAAGTGTCTCCCCTACCTCAGAACAAAACAATTAGGAGATAAGAGAGGCATGGATGGGAGGAAATTTTTTTGTTTTTCACATTGCAGGCTAGAGAGATCCAATAGCCTGTTTATGAAGAACAATAAAGAAGATACATGAACTCAGTAAAGAGGTTTTTACAGATATATCGGGTGGCTTTGAAAGGCCAGGGTTTTCTCCCCCCTTTTGGATAAAGCTGTCAGCTAAGTATTAAAAGATGTTTTTGCTTTTTTTTTTCTTTCAAAAAGCAATAACTGGCACCAGCAGTTTGTTACAATTGGCAGAAAGAGTTATCACTTTTATTTAGGATTTGGAAATGCAATCAAAGAGGGGCAGGTTGGAGCGTGTATTAAATGAAGCTTAAACAAGCAAAAAGAAAACTGCTGGTATTTTAAACAAACGAACACAAAAATTACAGCTCCTTGTTGTTGATTTGAAGCTATACAAATTTTGACACTCACACGTGATAAAATGGGGCCAAAGCAGAATGGTTGCTACTTCTGTGTGTGTGTTAAGTCCTGAAAGTTCTGATCATTTTTAAAAGTAAAAAACCCATTGTTTCTGGAAACTCTTTGGTAGGATCTGACTAGCTTATTGCCTGGGAAGTCACAGTGAAGATTCATTCTGTTGGCTTTGGAGGAAATTATTCTTCCTAGGATAATTTAAATAGACAAGAAAGCTAGGAGGATTGGTTCTGTTTAGCTGCCTGTTTTCACATTTGTTGTGTTTTGTGATTCCTGAATACCAAACTGACCCCTGAAGTTGTGAAAACATTTCTACCCATGACTTGCCCTCTATTGTGATTTCAACTTTTTTTTCTTTTGTGGTACGTGGGCCTCTCACTTTTGTGGCCTCTCCCGTTGCGGAGCACAGGCTCTGGGCGCGCAGGCTCAGTGGCCATGACTCACGGGCCCAGCCGCTCCGCGGCCTGTGGGATCTTCCCGGACCGGGGCATGAACCCGTGTCCCCTGCATCAGCAGGCGGACTCTCAACCACTGCGCCACCAGGGAAGCCCCTGTGATTTCAATTTTGTTTGACTCATCCTCATACAGAAAGTCTTCATGTTCTCTGGTAACTTGCCTTATCTAGCTCACAGCTCTAAGAATCAGAATAGATGCAAAAAAAAAAGTTCCCTGTGAGAAGATAAGAGAGATGTCACAAAATATTTGCTCTACATCTCAAGCATTTCACCTCCACGTCTGTGGATTCCTTCAAGTTTATTAAATTCCAACTAGAATAGCACTCTTGTTTTTCAAACCCAGATTGAATTAGAAGTGAGGAGAGGTCCTTCTGTGGGCAAGGGCAGTGACCGTCAGCAGTGACAGCAGACAGTCTGGTAATAAGAGACAGAAAAACTACAAAACAGATGAAAAATCAAAGAACTCAGCAGTCTGGTTCTACTTAGTAAAGGGGTAAATACTTGCCCAAGTGTGATGTTTAATTTTATGTGTCAACTTGATGGGTCTGGGATGCCTAGATATTTGGTCAAACACTAACCTGGGTGTGTTCTGGGTGTGTGAGGGTGTTTTGGATGAGATTAACATTTGAGCTGATAGACTGAGTAAAGCAGACTGCCCTCCCCAATGTGGGTGGGTCTCATCCAATCCGCTGAAGGCCTGAATAGAACAAAAAGGCTGACCCTCCTGTGATGAAGAAGGAATGCTTTTCTTCCTGACTGTCTTTGAACTGGGACATTGGCCTTCGCCTGCCTTTGGACTCAGACTCAGACTGGAACTTACACCATTGGCTCTTCTGGTTCTCAGGCCTTTGAACTTGGAGTGGAACTTTACCATTCACTCCCCTGGGTCTCCAGCTTGTAAATTTGCAGCTCTCGGGACTTCTCAGCCTCCATAATGTCATTAAGCAATTCCTTATAACCTCTTTCTCCATCTATCTATCTATCTATCTATCTATCTATCATCTATCTCATCCTATTGGTTCTGTTTTTCTGGAGAACCCAGACTAACAGATCAAGACTTACTTTGGTCTTGGGGCCGCACGTGATGGACTGACAGTGCTCACCTCTGTCATGAAGGGAAGGTACAGGGCTTCTCCTCTTGTCACTTGGGTCTTGGATCAGCTGTCCCCTCCCCTGGACTCTGCCCAGCACTGACACCTGTGTCTGTTCTGTCTGCTCAGGGATGTGCCTAACTGGCTGTTTCAGACTTTGAGCACCACTTTAGTTTCTAGAATGTGGGCTCTGAGGGACCATGAGTGTCTGGTTCTTTGCTGTCTCCTTGTACCTACACACAGTGACTTATCATATATAAACCCTTGTTGGATGAACGAATGTTCTCTATACCCCTTCACAATGGCATTGAGTAGAAATAGTTGAAGAGTTTTTTCAATAGTGAGAATTTTCTAAGAAGTGTTAGTGTTCAGAGAGAAAACTCTTGGGCTTTGTAAACACCCCTACCTTATCCCTCAGTGGCCCATTCCTCATCCCTCCCCCTCCCCCCATTAGTGTGAAATGGTGCACTTGGGCATGTCCAGTTGTAGTAAAAGACGTGGTTCAAGGGAACAATGCCAATTGGATCTTATTTCCTCAATGAAACAATGCTACAATAAGGGGTGCATTCCTTATTCATAACTTTTTATAGAAACACTTGGTATTTAAACCCCGAAGTACATGTTAGCTTGGAATCAGAGCTGCAGTTGAGTCCTGCTTCTTCCAGCTGATGCTTTGTAACTGTGGGCAAGTCCCTTAACCTCTATAGGTCTCAATTTCTTCATCTGCTAAGTAGGAAAAAATACCCACTTCACAGGGCAGTTGTGAGGATTAAACTCAGTAATGTATGTAAAGTACCTTGTGTATTACCTGGCACATAATAAGTGCTCAATAAATTTTAATTCCCTTTTTCCCTTCTCCTTTCTCCAATTCAGTCAAGGATTATGATAGATGTGTTTCCTGCACAGTGTAAAGCTTTTTAAAGTGCATATAAATCAATTAAATAGGCCAATGCAATAATTGAACATACAACATTTGTTTAAGAGATCCTGGGGAGAGGGACAGAAGATTAGGGGCTTGTGGAAACCTTGAGAGAGCTCCTAGGAGGGGGCTATTCACATGGGGGATCCTGTACTGTGGCATGTGCATCTCTGCTCTAAAATCTGTGAGAAAGGGCTGGTGGTGTCATGTGCTGTGACTTACTTATAATTCAGAAGAGTGACCCTGAGTGATCCCGGCTGCTGGGTGGGCCCCCATAGGTAAAGGTAAAATGATCTGAGGAGTCATTGAAATGGCCATCTGACCTGCCTTCTGAATGCAATGTTTGTGAATTAATCTTCTCAATGAGGGCAGAAGATAAGCCAGGTGACCCAGTTCTAAATTTCTCACCACTTGCCTGTTGTGAAGAGAAAGGCACATGTGCAGGCCCCCTTACCCCTCTGGCTGCTTCAGGGCGTGAACCTGGAGGGCAGGACCCTCCAGGCTGTATTTGGAGAACTCCGGGGACACCGTTACCGCGGGGTGGAATGCCATGTGCCACAGACAGAGTGGAAGGAGATTGGGAGCTGTAACGGGTGCTCATTCAGTGGCCAGAGAATGGCTTCGAATGTGATTCAGATTCTAGGCAATCTTAAAAAAACTCTAGAGCATCTTTTTCCCTGGAGGAGGGCAGGGCGAATTCTGTTTGCTCACACACGGTTCCTTGCCTCTCTGTACCCTGGCAGACCCATGTTTTAAAGTGGAATTATAGAAGAATAGAGGAGGAATAGTGAAATAGAGGAGGCATTCCTCAGGACGAGCCAACCATAGCGTAAGGTTGTCTCTGCCATCCCTCAAGATCAGGCGTGAGGACTTTCTCTTCCTGAAGCATCCCTGCCCGCTCTATCCTGTGCTCTTCCCAGGGACGAGATGGGCGCTGTCTTGGGAGGGTAGGAGTCTATCTCTCTGCAGTTTGTGAGTGTTGGGAGATAATTATCTGGGGGTTTCTTGCATTCATGCAAGTCTTGTGAGCAGAGGCACTGACGGCCTTTGTTCTAGATTCTGTCTTTGGGGATATTTGTATAGCACGCAGCCTTGGAAGAAGCAGACAGTGTCTCCCTCTGGGGTGAGGAACAGATGGCAGGTATTTTTACTCTCCAGTAAAGACAATATCTCCCTCAGGCAGGTTGATGCCCATTTTAAAAGGTTCAGGTTTCCTAAGCTTGTATTCCATCAGCTGTGGAGCAAACCCACTGTGTGTGCAGCATCCCTCTAGGCCCCTCCACGTTGTCCCCATGGGTGGACCAGAGGCACCAATGCAGACGCGATGCTCGTGCTACCTGCTGGACTGTGAGGAATAAAGAGCTTTGCTTCTGATTCAAGGGTCTCATGTTTTCTACCCACATCTGTAAAACTGTGGCTAACTTGTGAGCTTGCAAGAGGATACAATCTGGGACCTTCCACAGCTCTTGGTAGTGAACTCCTCACAGAACGAGACTAGTTTATTAAAAAAAAAAAAAAAAAAGGAGACTAGTGACTGTCCAGAGCTGGGGGCAAGGCTGGATCCACCCACAGGAGGCCAGTATCATGCCTGGTAACAACCTGGGCAGCAGCTTTCTCTCAGTGAACTCTGTCTCTCTGTCTCTCTGCCACCTTGTCTCCTGGCCTCCCCTGTACCTCCTCCTGTTAGGATTTTCTGCCATCTGTGGGCCTTGTGAGATGACCGGGGATTTTATCTCCCACGCCTCCCCACCCTTTACCTGGGAATGGATCTCTGGGCTCCAACAAGCTCTGATGTCCTCTGCTCTACAAGGAGCAGTTCCTGTCAAGGTTTCTGGACCTAACTCCTTCTCCCCTCCCACTCTGTCGCTTCCCTTTTTTCTCTCATGCATGTGTGGCCTGCTGCATCTTCTCTTCCTTCTAATCCAGTCCTTTTTTTTTTTTTTAACATCTTTATTGGGGTATAATTGCTTTACAACGGTGTGTTAGTTTCTGCTTTATAACAAAGTCAATCAATTATACATATACATATGTTCCCATATCTCTTCCCTCTTGCGTCTCCCTCCCTCCCTCCCACCCTCCCTATCCCACCCCTCCAGGCGGTCACAAAGCACTGAGCTGATCTCCCTGTGCTATGCGGCTGCTTCCCACTAGCTATATACCTTACGTTTGGTAGTGTATATATGTCCATGCCTCTCTCTCGCTTTGTCAAAGCTCACCCTTCCCCCTCCCCGTATCCTCAAGTCCGTTCTCTAGTAGGTCTGTGTCTTTATTCCTGTCTTACCCCTAGGTTCTTCATGACATTTTTTTTTCTTAAATTCCATATATATGTGTTAGCATATGGTATTTGTCTTTCTCTTTCTGACTTACTTCACTCTGTATGACAGACTCTACGTCTATCCACCTCATTACAAATAGCTCAATTTCGTTTCTTTTTATGGCTGAGTAATATACCATTGTATATATGTGCCACATCTTCTTTATCCATTCATCCGATGATGGACACTTAGATTGTTTCCATCTCCAGGCTATTGTAAATAGAGCTGCAATGAACATTTTGGTACATGATTCTTTTTGAATTATGGTTTTCTCAGGGTATATGCCCAGTAGTCGGATTGCTGGGTCATATGGTAGTTCTATTTGTAGTTTTTTAAGGAAGCTCCATACTGTTCTCCATAGTGGCTGTACCAATTCACATTCCTACCAGCAGTGCAAGAGGGTTCCCTTTTCTCCACACCCTCTCCAGCATTTATTGTTTGTAGATTTTTTGATGATGGCCATTCTGACTGGTGTGAGATGATATCTCATTGTAGTTTTGATTTGCATTTCTCTAATGATTAATGATGTTGAGCATTCTTTCATGTGTTTGTTGGCAGTCTGTATATCTTCTTTGGAGAAATGTCTATTTAGGTCTTCTGCTCATTTTTGGATTGGGTTGTTTGTTTTTTTGTTATTGAGCTGCATGAGCTGCTTGTAAATTTTGGAAATTAATCCTTTGTCAGCTGCTTCATTTGCAAATATTTTCTCCCATTCTGAGGGTACTCTTTTGGTCTTGTTTATGGTTTCCTTTGCTGTACAAAAGCTTTGAAGTTTCATTAGGTCCCATTTGTTTATTTTTGTTTTTCTTTCCATTTCTCTAGGAGGTGGGTCAAAAAGGATCTTGCTATGATTTATGTCATAGAGTGTTCTGCCTATGTTTTCCTCTAAGAGTTTGATAGTTTCTGGCCTTACATTTAGGTCTTTAATCCATTTTGAGCTTATTTTTGTGTATGGTGTTAGGGAGTGATCTAATCTCATACTTTTACATATAGCTGTCCAGTTTTCCCAGCACCACTTATTGAAGAGGCTGTCCTTTCTCCACTGTACATTCCTGACTCCTTTATCAAAGATAAGGTGACCATATGTGCGTGGGTTTATCTCTGGGCTTTCTATCCTGTTTCATTGATCTATCTTTCTGTTTTTGTGCCAGTACCATACTGTCTTGATTACTGTAGCTTTGTAGTATAGTCTGAAGTCAGGGAACCTGATTCCTCCAGCTCCGTTTTTCATTCTCAAGATCGCTTTGGCTATTCGGGGTCTTTTGTGTTTCCATACAAATTGTGAAATTTTTTGTTCCAGTTCTGTGAAAAATGCCAGTGGTAGTTTGATAGGGATTGCATTGAATCTGTAGATTGCTTTGGGTAGTAGAGTCATTTTCACAATGTTGATTCTTCCAATCCAAGAACATGGTATATATCTCCATCTGTTTGTATCATCTTTAATTTCTTTCATCAGTGTCTTATAATTTTCTGCATACAGGTCTTTTGTCTCCTTAGGTAGGTTTATTCCTAGATATTTTATTCTTTTTGTTGCAATGATAAATGGGAGTGTTTTCTTGATTTCACTTTCAGATTTTTCATCATTAGTATATAGGAATGCCAGAGATTTCTGTGCATTAATTTTGTATCCTGCTACTTTACCAAATTCATTGATTAGCTCTAGTAGTTTTCTGGTAGCATCTTTAGGATTCTCTATGTATAGTATCATGTCATCTGCAAACAGTGACAGCTTTACTTCTTCTTTTCCGATTTGGATTCCTTTTATTTCCTTTTCTTCTCTGATTGCTGTGGCTAAAACTTCCAAAACTATGTTGAATAAGAGTGGTGAGAGTGGGCAACCTTGTCTTGTTCCTGATCTTAGTGGAAATGCTTTCAGTTTTTCACCATTGAGGATGATGTTGGCTGTGGGTTTGTCATACATGGCCTTTATTATGTTGAGGAAAGTTCCCTCTATGCCTACTTTCTGCAGGGTTTTTATCATAAGTGGGTGTTGAATTTTGTCAAAAGCTTTCTCTGCATCTATTGAGATGAGCATATGGTTTTTCTCCTTCAATTTGTTACTATGGTTTATCACATTGATCTAATCCAGTCCTTGATGGCCCACTTGCCGGCATGCCTGACTACACCTTTTATTTATTTATTTTTTGCGGTACACGGGCCTCTCACTGTTGTGGCCTCTTCCGTTGCGGAGCACAGGCTCCGGACACGCAGGCTCAGCAGCCATGGCTCACGGGCCCAGCTGCCCCGCGGCACGTGGGATCCTCCCGGACTGGGGCACGAACCCGTGTCCCCTGCATCAGCAGGCGGACCCTCAACCACTGCGCCTGACTACACCGCTTGTTTAGTAATTTCCCACCCTTGGGGAGAGAAGAATGTTCCAGGGATGCCAGCCCTCCCTGGGCTCTTCCCAGCCTACCTCAGTTGCAGTAACATGATTTACTGGCCTTATAGTGCCCGCCAGTCCTGGGCCTGCTTATTCTGTGCATCCCCTGACCCAGCTCTCCCTTTCCACCAGCCAGTACCTATCACTGTGCCCGGCCCCTCTGGGATGCAGATGAACAAATAAATGGGACCAGATCCAAAGCGTCTGCAGCAGGCAGCACCGTCCCTCACTATTTCTTCTCTATTTGTACTCGCGTCTTTATTCTTCTATGTCGTGTGATAGTACCTTTGTTAATCTGCCCTCCTGTTGAAAAAAACTGTTCCTATAATCGTGATCAAACCAAAGACCAAGTAGCCTTGACTGAGGATGCCTGGCCATGGATCTGGTTCTGGTGATGCTGGCGAGAGCTGGGAGCTCACCTCTCAGGGGAGCGGGGAGGAATAGCAAGGGGACAGGCCCCTGCGGTGACACAGTGAGCGAAGGAGAGGGAGGCTTGAGCCAGGCCCACTGAGCCCTCAGCATCTGTCATTTGTCGGCAGCAGACTGGAAATCCTAGAATTTAGGGTGTCAAGGCTTGAAGTGGCCCCGCGTGGATCTGCTTGCACCCCTTCAGTGTCTGAAAAGGTACTTTTGGGTCCTCCCCTTCCCTGGGCCCTTCTTTGGTCAATCCAAAGGGCAGACGATTGCATTTGGTCATGGTTTTTTCCCCCACAAAGAGGCATGCATTTCACCCATTTTAGGTGATAAAAGATTCTCCCTCTCTAAGGATGAATGCAATGGATTAAGGAATGTGAAGAATTTTGGAGGCTTTCAGCCTAGCCGATCCTTGGGCCCCTCTTAAGTATTCATCCATCCATCCTTCATTCATTCATTTGACTCAGTGAGTATCGCTTAATGAATCTCTATTTTGTGCTGGACTCTGTGCCTGGCCTTGTGCTGGGCACTGTAAACAGAAGCAAACAGAAGAGGCATGTCCTCGCTCTCAGGGAACTTGCAAGCTAATAAGGGAGACAAATAAGCCATAAATGCAAACTGTTATCATGCTTTGCAGGAAAAGTGCAGGGCGCTCTGAGAGTGAATCGTAGAAGGGCTCTCTTAAATTGGGTGGCCAGAGACAGCCTGGCTGTGGAAGTGACGTTCTTGTAGAGCTCTAGAGGGTGAGTAGAATTAGCTGGGTGATGAGAGGGGGAAAAAGCATTCTGGGCAGAGTATAGCATGCTGGGCACTATGGTGCAGGGATACCGTCAGAGGAACATAGTGAGTGGAGGCTAGAAAACGAAAATGTCACACCAACTAACCAAACAGACAAAGAATTCCTTAGTCTCAGGAGGACCTGAGAAGTGATCTGGGTCTTCCTGTGTGATAGATGTACTGACTTTCTTGCCCCCTGCTTGTCCCCAAGCAGTGGCTCCCCTGGGGGAAGGCCAAGGAGGGCATCAGGGCTGTGAGACTGGACGATGAGAAATCACAGGTCGTTTGCCAGGCCCCCAATGACTATGGAGTTCTCATCCCGTCTTACCTATAGTACACCTCTTACCTCTTACCTGTAATATAGTTTTTGCAAATGCTTTGCCACAGTGGACTCCCTGGACTCAGTTGCTCCTGGCTGAGTGTTCGACTGAGATGCGCCCATCATGGAATCGAGTCTGAATTCCAGCTGCAGGGTTCAGAGGCCAGGACACCTATGGCAGAGGGCAGAGGGCAGAGGCACCTGTCATGAATATCAGTGGCCATGGCGCGTGATACATAGCAACTCTTTGTGCCACGGTTGGGAGAAGCTCATCTAACGTTTTTTTAACATCTTCCCAATTGAATGCATGGTCTGTGGGTGCCACGAGAACGCTCATCTGTCAGTTTTGACAATATAACAGAGTGTACAGTATTTATGCTAAAAATAGTCTCTACAAAAGACGAGGCTCCAATGGCAGCACCATTGAAGTCTTATGCTTCTGGCAGACCCCCTCCCTCAGAGGTGATTGACAAAGTAATTTCTGTTGTGCTTTCCTAGACCAGAGCACATCATTCACACCAGCAGCCTTTGCAGCCCAATGGCACCAGTCAGGCCTTGTCTCAAAGCCTCCTACACGGGGTGGTCCGCTGACGTATCCTGTCTCCGTAGAACATTTTGGGGCCGGTAGAGTCCAGAAACAATGGTGGCTCTTGGGTACTTGAGTCCGCTTTTCTACTCCCTCCATCAGGACCATGGTCATAATAGCTACCGTTTATTGAGGGCCTACTCTCTGCCAGCCCCATGCTGAGTACTTTACTTGAATGATCTTGTGGTTTTCGCATCAATCCTAAGCTGTGGGTACTAGTAACATCAGAGGAAACTGGTGCTTCTCCAGGACTCAGAGGGGAACTAGCCACTCCAGCATGCATCTCGGGGAAAGGGGCAGGGAGGTTTGATTCTGCGAACTGCGGGCTAGACGCTGATTTTTTTTTTTTCATGGTGTCAAATTTGGGAGCAACAGAAGGTGGAGAGGATGTTCTCCAGTGGGAGAGGGGCAAACTGAAGAGTTCCAGATGGTGGTCGCATGTTTTCTGAAAGGCTGTTGAAGGCACCTGCTTTTAAATTTGGCTGCATCACCCCCAAATCTATGCTGTGTGTTTCTGTGTGATGCAGAAAGTGGAACAGAGAAGCTTTGGTTTCAGTTTATGTGAGATGAGACCAGCTCAGGCAAGTTGCCTTGGCCCTGAAACTGCAAAGAGTGTAGAGTAGCACACAGTAGGTGCTTACTGGTTTGTGGAATTAATTTGAGTCACTGCTTAGGGATGCACCCCTGCCCCTGCACACGTGTTTCTGAGGACAGCGTGGCATTCCCATGGTCTCGGTCATGGCATGGCCTTCACAATCTCTCATGTGATGCTTTTAAATGGGTGTTTGTGGCCCAGGATCAGCAGGCACAGGGGAATAGATTCTGTCTTCAGAAGGGACCTGCCTGATTTACTCTGAGGCTGTGGTCACAGATCGGAAGCCAGGAGTTTGAGGCTGGCCTGCATTGGCTAAAGATTCACTGGTTCTCCAAGCATTTGCAGCTCAGGGTCTCAAGGGAACTGCAGTATCTTTTTTTTTTTTTTTTTGCGGTACGCGGGCCTCTCACTGTCGTGGCCTCTCCCATTGTGGAGCACAGGCTCCGGACGCGCAGGCTCAGCGGCCATGGCTCACGGGCCCAGCCGCTCCACGGCATGTGGGATCTTCCCGGACCGGGGCACGAACCCACGTCCCCTGCATCGGCAGGCGGACTCTCAACCACTGCGCCACCAGGGAAGCCCTGCAGTATCTTTTTAATGGTGTTCTTGGAGAAAAAGAGTAGAAGGGGGGCCTTGTTGCTGGCGGTGGGAAAGTCCAGTTTTCATTTTCCCCCTTCTCCACGCGTGAGCTTGTTTGAGAGAGGCGGAGGGCCAGGCTGGCTTCCTGCAGAGGCCACATCTCCTGCCTTCACCCTGCATTTGACTGCTGGCCACGGGTCGTGGCCTGATTGGAACTGACTTTCCCCCAGGCGATCGGCGCAGGCCTATTAGACTGACAGTCTGTAGTGTGTAGGGAGAGGCCCCGAGTTAGCGCTGCTCCCAGGTAAGCCTCTCTGTCCCTCGTGGGCTGAATCACAGTTGCCCCCTGACACCTGCATGTGCCTGGGTCTGTGCCAGGCTGAGTGGGGGCCTCTCAGAGGGCAGGCCTGAGACAGAGTACTGCCCAGGATGACCTGGGAATCCAGAGAGGAAGCCTGTCCGGTTCTCACCAGAACCCAGGGCGAGGTGGAGATGGGCAGGAGGTCAGATGATCTGTACTTGCATCCTGGCCCTGCTGTCAGCCAGCTGTTTGGTCTTGAACAAGTCTTTCTGGGCCTCAATGTCCCCATCTGTAAAACGATAGGATTGAACTATAACATTTCTAAGAGTTCTTCTCTCTTTGATATTCTAGTTCCTTCTTATCCCTCAGCCCCTCTTCTGTCCCTGCTCTCAGACCCAGAATGGAATTGATCATTGCATAGACTCTTGTTACTCAAAACAGCAGCATCACTTGATGCTGTTAGACGTGCAGGATCTCCGCCACACCCCAGGCCTGCTGAAGCGGAATCTGCATTTTAACAAGATCTCCAGGTGATTTGGATCCACAGTAAAGTTTGCGAAGCCCTGGCATGGACCATTCTCCACAGGTGTGCGGCTCCGGGCTCCCACGGCCCCTCCAGACCCCGTGGCCATTGTTAGCCTTTTAGTGATACACCTGTTCTTGCTCAGGCCTGCAGGGGAGAGTGCCAAGGCTGAGGGTTGACTCCCTCAGTGAGTGTCTTTGCTGAGAATGGCTCACATAGAACCAACCCCCCTTCTTTGGACCCTCACCCTCAGTTATTTGCAGAAAGACTTACAAAATTTCAAATCAAACAATTAAAAAAAATCCCTTAGACTATGCCTGAAGAAATGTAGCTCAACCTTTTCCTTATAAACAGACACACTCGGAGAGAGAGAGAAAGAGAGAGAGAGAGGGAGAGAGAAATAAGTAGGAGAGCCTTTAAAAAAGAGATTGCCTATATCATGCGTTCTTAACTAGGGTCTTTAGGGTCTGTGGTTGGAGCTTCCGGTGGAGTTTCTGAGCCCCTGAATTAATATATGGAATACGTGTTTATGTGCATTTTCCTGGTGAGAGAGAGGGTCTGTGCTTTTCCAGATTCTCAAATGAGTCTATGACCTAAAAAAGTCAAAGAACCCTTGGTCTTGGTCCAAGTCTGTTTCTTGGGATTTATTGAACGCCTCGCTGTTTGGAGACAAATCAGGGACTAACTGAAGGGTTCTTTATGAAAACAACTTCAGGGCTGCCTGTTAGGCATGACTTGTTTCCCTCTCTCTGATCCTCTGAATTTCTCTTTGTTCTTCCTATTATCTCTATCAAGGGCTGTTTTCAGGGCTGATTGGAAATGGAGAGTGGGTCTGGTGGCACAGCGACAGGAGAGCATGTTTGCCGGAAAAAGCATGGGCTCTAGTTGAGAGCAAAGGCAATTAGCCCTCGGAACTGGACCATAGTCCTTCCTTTCCTTTCCCTTTTTTTTTTTTTTTTTTAAACAAGTGAAACCAGTGAAGCCATTTCTAGAAAATGGCCAAGAGCAGATTCAGAGCTGCAGTTTGCTTGCCTCTGCCCAGATGGATGTTCTGGGACAGGCGCCGTGTCACCGTGCTCTGGACTGAATGGGCTGTTCTGGTCTCGGGCTGATTCTCTATTCATCCTCCGAGGGCTTTGCTGTACCATGGGTGGGGGGCACCTCGGGGGTAAGCCAGCCCCACTGGGTAGAAGTGGGTCTGCCACTCTCAACACTGTTTGCCCCCAGCCCCCTGCACCTTTAACCCATGCAGCTGCAGGAATACCACTTGTGACGTGGATGCTGCAGCCAGAAGCATTTCCAAGGACCCCCAGCCTGGCTCTTGCTTCCAGTGTCTGATCCCGTGGTGACCTGACCCCTCGCTTTTGGATGCAGATAGCTGGCTCCTGGCTCTTAAAGGCAGAAATTGAGTTTTCTCTCTTTGTGCCATGACTCTATTGAGAATGTGGCCCTCATTTCTCCCTACCTTTCCCACCTTTTCAAATCTTCCTGGCCACTTCTAATCACTGGTCCTCTTAACCCAACCCCATTGCCTTGCTAGACCTTGCCCATTGCAAGGGGAGATTTGACCAATACAGGGTCTTTGCTTCAGCCAATCAGTTTTCACTTACTACCCTCAGACACACCTGTGATCCCTACCTCTGCATCTTGGCTGACACATTTACCACCTTCCTGACCTTCCTCTTAAATTCTAGCTCTTCCAAATCCTACTTCCCTAACAGTTATGGCATCTCCCATCTGGAATGTATTTATCTAATCTCCTTTGAGGCTCAGATTCTTCTTTTACATACCAGGGGACCCTGCAGCCTATGAACCTCTCATGGGCCAGGGGCTCATTTACTCAGCCTGTCCCATCACTGGGCTAGTAGCAATGTCTTTATGTTGAGCTGAGCTCTGCCTTGGGGTCTTCTCTCCACTGGCATGTGTCCTCTGGGTAGAAGCACAGGCTTTTAGGAGTTTAAATTTCATCTCTCTCATTTACTGGCTGTGTGACCTCAGGAAAATCACTTAACCTCTCTAAGCATGAGTTTTCTCATTGCCAACCGGGGTGAATAATACCTATTTCAGTAAGTTGTTGTGAAGATTAAAGATTTTTGAGGCACAGCGGTGGGCGTGCGTTCCAAGAATAGCAGCTCTTGTTGTAATTTTACTTTCTGCCTCCCTTAAACAGTCTCATTTGGCCTTAAATTGCTCTTATTTCATCTCATTTTTCAGGTGTGTGTCTGGTTGACTCAACTAGATGGAGCTCTTGGAGGGCAGGGAGATGTCTTCACATCCATCCCCAGCCCACTGTGCTCAGCAGGGCTGGGGTGCCCCGTGGACTCATCAGTGGGTGGTTGATTGAGTCAAACCAATAAGAAAACACCTGCTCCATATGCATTTGCATTAAAGAAAATGTGCAGGTAGTTCCAATTCAACCTCGATTAACCAAGCTTGGTGGATTTGCACCGAATGGGACAGTGATTATTCCCCAGACTGCCTCTTCTTTCCCCACATGTCCCTGAAAAGGCAGAAAAGTAGGGCTCAGTCCCCTGAAGGAGGTGGGGGACATTCCCAGTGCTGTTCTGAAGAGCGTTGCATTCAAAGCTGTGGCCTTCATCCATGAGTAAGCCTGGCAGCAGGTGATGGCACTGCCAGTCTGCAGTCCAGGGGAGGACTTGGGGATGCAGCAGCTCCCTCCCTGGAATGGGATGGGAGGTACTGAGAGCCTGTCGAGGTAATGCAGGAGGCGGGGTCAGTGCGAGCAGCGCTCACAGCAGCATCTCTGGGCCACAGGGGCTCTCATAGGAAGCAGGTTCAGCGAGCCGAGGGCCCACTGATCAATTCCAGTGGTTAGAGGTGCCTGCCTACCGCTCCTTTTACAGGGCACCATTCTCACCGTGGAACATCTCGAAGGTGACTTCCTGGGCTGTCGAGACACACAGAAAACCAAACTCCAGGGGGAAGCTGCCTGGACCACCCCACCTGTTTTTCTCCAGGCCCCAGGGTGGCTCTAATGCTTGTGATGCCTGGTGCCTGTGAGATCCACTGGCACTGGGGTTTATTAGTGTCTGTCCCTCTGGGAATGAGCTCCCTGAGGGAGAGGAGGCTGTGGTTTTACTTCCGCATGATCAAGGCAGACTGTGGGGAAGAAGAAAGTGTGGAGATTAAGGACTGACTGCTTTGACGAAGAGCGAATCTTTCATAGTTTGCGCCACCCAGGCCCCTTGCAGTGAGTAGGTTTGTATTCAACGAAAACACTTTTATTTATTTATTTATTTATTTATCTATCGCAAAGGAAATTGGATCAGGGGAGCATTAAAGGTGGGGAAGCGAAATGCAGAAAGCAGAGCTCACAGCAAGGCACGACTTTGAGCCAGCAGCTCACAAACCAAGGAGGAAAGGGACTCATTAGAAGGTGTTTCTTCCTGGGTTCCTGGACGTGAATCTCCCCTCCTTCTCCCACAGGAGTGCCTAAGGGAAGCAAAACTCCAGTGGGGCAACAGTTCTGGGGAACCAGCCGAATTCATCGGCCTCACATGTTACGTGCCTGCCTGGGAAGGGGTCGCTCCCCTTCCCAGTGAAACTTCAGCCTGGCCTTGGTGGCCGGAGGCTCAGCTCACCACGTAAAGGAGCACCAGCCAAGACTAGAACCCCGGGCAGTTTCTCTCCCTGTAGCCTGGGGTCTTGTTTCAACCCCAGCAGCTCATCTCGTGTCAAAGGAAGCTTATTAAGATGGAGCGTGCAGGAGAAGCCCTCCTCAGAGTGGGCCTGAAGTCACGCGAGATCGTCCATAAGGACTCCAAGGAGATCAGGTATTGCAAGAGCCCATGCTAAACAGACCAGCGTGGGGGAAGGCCTGGAAGAAAGCATCCCTGGAGTCCTACCGAGGAGGAGAGGGCAGGAATGATGACAGGCTTTGGCAGGGGGTCCGCCATTTTCTTTCCTTATCCACTGCCAAGTAGAGAACACTCCAAGCAGCTTGCACGGAATAAGCTAGGATGCTAGAAGGAGGGGCTCTGGGTCTCCGAGTTGCTGCTTGAGAAGAGCCACCTGCAGAGCAGTGCTGTATGAGGGGGTCATGAGAAACGAATGTTTACTGTGTGAAGCCACTGGGATTTGGGGTTGTTTGTGACAATAGGTAGCGTATCCTGCCTGATACAATGGCTAGCTGCTTCTAACTTTGCATTAGCCCAGCCTGGGGACAGGATTTATTCAGTCAACAAACATTTTACAGTTGTGGGTTAAGCAGGCAGTGGGGGTGGCCTGACGAGCCTAAGCAGACGGGGACAGAGAGGATTTCAGAGGAAAAGGACAGGGGTGAAGCCCACCAAGCTGACTTAGCACACACCTGGCCCAGGTTCCAGGGTAGAGACCTTGCTTTGTTCAGCTCTGGGTCTGTACCTGTCAGCTCTGGTGGTAGGGGTGGGTGGTGTGATTAGTCTGGGCAATAGACTTGAGACTTTATACAGTGTCCTTGGAAGATGTCCCATCTCACACCCAGCAGGTCACCCTGGCACCTGGGGCCTGGATCACTTGGAAAGCCACTGGAGAGAAATGAGTGAGGCTTCCCCACGTTTTAATGATAAATACAGTTCTTTCACCTCCTGGCTTTTACATGGGCAAAGAGAAGTGTGGATAAGGAGAGAAATGACATCATACCCTCGGTGTACTTGGTGGGAAGTGGTGAGGACAGGCAAGGGGAGTGCTCGCAGTGGTTGACCACATGCCCCTCTGGAGGTAGCGCTGGCAGCAGGCCTGGGAGGCGCCGGCACATCTCCTCTTGAGCCGTCCACCGGCTTCTCCCAGGGCCACCCGGCCAGTGCAGCACATGCATCTTTAATTTTTTCAATTAACAACAATTAGAACAAATGGAGTGGAGTTTTAATTATTCATAATTCATTTAGGAATAAAATCTCTGTAAAGGAAAGGAAAGGAAGGGTCATATTACCTGTTCTTAAAAAAAATAAAAAATAAAAGAGCAGTGAAAGAGGAGGGAAAATCTACTTATATTGACCTGAGTTTTCTAAAGCTTTCCCTTTGGTCCGCGCAGTTAGAGACAAGAGAGATAAATGGGAGAAAAGCACCTTCTGTGCTGGCAGGTCAGAGGGCTGCCTTTACCCCCACTCTGGCCTGGTCACTGGTGCACTGTGTGACCTACAGCCTATTACTGTCCCTTCCTGTGTCCACCTGACCTGTCCTTGCCAAAAGGACTGAGATGAGTAGGGCCACTGGTGCAGAGTCAGTTTAGATCCTACATATTGACAAGTATCGACAAAGTACCTGCAGGGTGTGCACACGCCGTGGGTTCCAGTGGGACACCAACAGGACCCCTGCCCACCAAGAACTTACAGGAAGCCCTCCATAAACATGTGCCTCTGTACAAACATATATATCTATACATATGCATGGATGCACACGCACCCACATCCAGAATAGTTATGGAACCCTAGGTTGGGAAGGGAAACTAGGACATCTTTGGGGTCTGCATTTTACGGTCTAAGGGTCTGGGTTCAGAGAAGCGTGGCCAGGTCACCCTTCAGTCAGAAAAGGCTGCTTCTGAAGTCAGCCTTGAAAGATAGGGCTTAATAACGGCAGGAAAAAAGGGAGGGCATTACAGATGAGGGATGTGCAAGGGCAGAAGTGCAGAGGTGGGTGGGAATGAAACTGGTCCCAGAGGGCAGAACATCAGTCCATAAAGGGGGTGTGGCTCCACGTTGGGGTCTGGGTTCTGATTCCTCCCCTCAGCCTATCCTGCCACTGCTCAGGTTCAGACCAACGTCATCTTTTGCCTGGTCTCCCTGCTTCCATCATCATCCAAGCATCTCTTTGAAGCATCTATTCTGGGGCAACTCTTTTGCTTAACTCTTTAATGACTCCCCATAATCTCCAGAGTTGAGTCTAAGCATTTGCACAGGGTAGACCAGACCTTCTGTATGTCAGCTGTTCGTCCTCCTGCTTGTCATTACTACAGTCACCAGCCAAGCTGGACTCTCCAGTCCCAAATGTCCTATTCTTGTACCATTACACACGCTGCTTCCTCTGCTTGGAGGTACGTCCTGCTCATCCCTGTTTGCCAGAAGATCTCATCCATCCTGGAAGACTCATGTTAAATGCCCTTTGTCTGTAAGGACTTTCTTTTCCTTCCTCTCTGTGTTCAATATCCTATATGAATTTGATGCTTGGTAAAGGCTTGCTCACTTGAACTAATTTGAGATTGGCTTAAGAGGGGTGAAGAGTGTAGGTAGAGGGTAGCATGAGATTAGGTTGGATTAGGAGGATGACAAAATACATCAGGATTCTTCGTTATATGTGACAGAGCCCCAGATCAATTGCATAAGTAAAAGAGGGGATATAATGGTGCCTGTGATGAACTCACAGAATAGCTGGGGGTTGAGGCAGCCTCAGAACTCTCTCCTCCTTACCCTCTTCTTTCTTCCCTGCTTCTTCTGTGTGAGAGTTTTATTTTCTCAAGCTGGCTGTTCCCCTGAGGTGGAACCAAGGATACAGGTAACTCCAGCTTAGATCCTTCTAACCTCACAAGCAGAGAGAAGAGACTTTCTCCACTGAATCTACCTAGAAAAGCTTCTCAGAGAAGGCCTCTGACTGGTCCAGCTTGAGGCACATGCTGGGATATGGGAAGCTATGACTGCTCAGCTTGGGTCATCTGGCCACCCCTGTCATGAGAGGGAGAAGGTTGTTTTGCCAGAAGAAGCCTTTTTGGGTGGTGTAAAGTTTCCTATGGCTGCTGTAACAAATTACTGTATAGACACCTGGTGCCTAAAACAACAGAAATTTATTCTCTCACAAGTCTGGTGACTAAAAGTCTGAAATCAGATCACAGGCGTGAAATCAAGGTGTTGACCAAGACTTGCTCCCTCCAGAGGCTCTATGGGAGAATTGGTTCCTTGCCTCTTCCAGCTTCTGGTGGCTACCAGCATTCCTTGGCTTGTGGCTGCATCACTCTAAAGCCAGCATCTTTAAATCTCCCTCTGCTCCACCTCACATCACCTTTCCCTTTGTGCATGTCAAATCACATCCTCTTATGAGGACATTTGTGGTGGCATTTAGGGCCTACCTGGATAGTCCAGGATAATTTCCCCATCTCAAGATTCTTAGCTTAATCACATCTACAAAGACCATTTTTCTATAAAAGGTAACACATGTTCCAGGGACTAGGGCCTGGTATCTTTGGGGGTCATTATTCAGCCCACTATAGTCTGCTGGCTGGGCCCTAAATATTCATATCCATTCCTCATGTGAAATGCAGTCACCTCATCCCAGGATCCCCAAAGTCTCAACCCTTTATAGCATCAACTCAAGTCCTAAATATCATTTAAGTATCATCAGCTCAAAAGTCCCAAGTCTTATGATCTAAGTCAGGTATGGCTGACACACTGGATATGATACATCCTGGGGCAAAATTCTCTATCTGTGGACTTGTGAAATTAGGAGACCAGTTAGCTACTGCCAAGATACAATGGTGGGACAGGGAGAAGATGATAGTTATAGGCATTCTCATTCCAAAAAGGGAGTATATGGAAGGAAGAAAGGAGTCCCCAGGGCAAAGCAATTTGAAAATCCAGCAGGGTACATTCCATTAGGTTTCAAGACCTGGGAATTATCATTTGTGGCTCAATGCTCAGTCCTCAGGGTCCACAGCTCCACACTCTGGACTGTGGCTCTGACCTTGGAGTCATTCTTCCTTTTCTTGAAGGGTAACACGTGTTTGCAGCTGTGTGGTTTTATTAGCCTGCTTCCTGCCTGTAAAGTTGCGGGGGGGGGGAGTGTGTCTGACAGTCTTCCTTTATTTCATCTTGTCCCTGTCCCTTTCAATGCAATCTGGCAGTATTTCTAAGGGTAAGCCATTCTCAAAAATCTGGTGAGTCTCCTGTGTATGTCATCACATCATTAAACAAGGGAGTCCTCCACAAAGCTTTCCTAGATAATCCGACCTCTATTCCTGGCTTTGGCTGAGATGGTTAAGGGGATCCATGAATCATATGCCTAATCTCTTCAGTACTAGAAAAAGAAAATTGTCCAGTTATATGCTGAGCCTTTTCTCCAGAGCAGATGGGAACCTAGGAGGACCAAAACAGCAACAACAACAAAAAAACTAATATAGGCTAGATTGTGGGGCCCTTGAATGCCATGATATACGATGATGTTTCATGTATAGAAATATCCATACTGTCAGAAGCACCTCGGTTCACCCAGATTATGTAACAGGGCAGCATCCATCAGGATGAGGCAGGTGGGTTTCCCCCAAACCCTGTTTCTCCCAAAGGCAGCTCTATGGAGTGCAGGAATTAAGATTTATTAAGCACTTACGTACCAGGCACTGGGCCAATCTGCGTTACTGACCATGTCTTCCCTAGTCCTCACAACAATCCCACCAGGGTTTGTGATTTAGGAAGGTTAGTATAAATCAGGTTGCAAGTCAGCGTTTCTATCAGACCACACCTGCCTCCAGAGGAAGGCAGGGAGAGGGCTGTCCATGGGTTGGTGATGGGCAATCAAGGAGGCCTTTGAAAATTACCTGGGTCCTGCAAAGGACCATGTCCTTACTGTGGATCGTAATGAGTTTCTGACCAGTGTGTCCAGTTCTGATTTGACTGGTGGGTAGGGGAGATGGGATGGTAGAAGGGGCAGTAGAGATTGAAAAGGTAGCTGAGGACAGAGAAATGCCTTGGAACCCTAACCTTGGGGGAAATGGAGTCAGCCCTGCACAGACGCTCATGTGTACTATCTCCCACACTGTTCTACTGCAGCCCTTTCCCTCTAGAAAACCTCTCAGCCTCAGACGCTGGCCACTGCCACAGCACGGACAGACGACACAGCAGGGAAGACAGCTGAGAGTCTCAGCTGTCCAAGGTCAGACACAGGGACACTGTCTGTAAAGCACAAAATGTAGGCTCAGAGACTGAGTCACAGACCCAAGAAGGTGCCACAGAGGCAGAGTCCCCCGGTCAGGCTTGGTGCAGGCCTGGGCACAGAAATGCTGTCACAGAGACACGGTCACAGATACCCCATGGTGGGTGGGCCCTGAGCCATGGTTGCAGGCACAGAGAGAGTCCCTCATCCCACAGACAGACAGACATGGTCATAGACACGTGGTATGAAGACTGAGACAGAATCCCAGATGTGTGGCCACAGAGGGAGCAGCGACAGACAACAGACAGGAGTCTCAGAAATGGTCCAGGCAGAGGGACAAAGGCATTGGGAACTGGCTGGGAATGGAGTTGCCCCTGTTGCCCCTGAAATGTCAGCTCAGTCCAAAGTTGAGGAAGAGGGGCTGAGTACCCTGCATTCTAAAGATGGAGTTTGCCAACAGTAGGGACCAGACATCTATCCCTGAAACCCTGATGCTGGCAGTCAGCACTCTCACCTGCCCCTCTGCCTCCAGCCTCCGTTTCCATGAGAGAAGACCGGTCGGGAGAGAGGGGCCCTTGCTCAAGTTGACAGCAGTGCAGAGTTTGTGACAAGAAGGCTTCCCTTCTGCTGCCCACTCCCTCCCCCAGAACCATGTGAGTGTTCTCCATAGGGTGGCTTGGGGACACTGGTGTCTTGGTCATCAGGGGTCAGGACTGCAGAGGGAGTAGGAGAGGTCTTGGGAGAACTTGACCCTTCGAGTTTCAGGGTCTTCCTGACCATAGTGACTGATGCCTGCTTGCCCACTGGAGATTTTTTTTTTTTTTGGTGGTACGTGGGCCTCTCACTGTTGTGGCCTCTCCCGTTGCAGAGCACAGGCTCTGGATGCGCAGGCTCAGCGGCCATGGCTCACGGGCCCGGCCGCTCCGCGGCATGTGGGATCTTCCCGGACCGGGGGCACGAACCCGCGTCTCCTGCATCGGCAGGCAGACTCTCAACCACTGGGCCACCAGGGAAGCCCTCCCACTGGAGATTTTTGAAGTCAGCGGGTTCCAAGAAGGGATCTGGGGGGTGCGCATTTGAGGAAGAGGATGAGACGGGGGGCTGTTGCCTTCAGTTCTTCTGGGGACAGGAAAGGAGGCCTCAGTGGTTCCTGTGGCTCCAGGGAAGGAGCATGCGGATTCGGGTGTGGAGCCACAGGGCTCACTGATGCCCTTTGAAGGGCTGTTGGGTTGTGGACTGCTGACGAGGGGCCAAAGGAGCTGTCCTCCGTGATGGAGGGAGCTGTGGTGACACTGGTCACACACTCAAGGAAGCTCCGGCAAATCTACCTGACACATCTTACAGCCACAACCAGCGACCAGTGAGACCAGACGGAGCCAGGGCCAAGTCAGGGACCCCACAGCCCCATTGCCACAGGTGACTGATCCTGTGAGGGGACACCTACCATCCTTCCCATCTCCCCTCCCGACTTCTGTTTCCAGACAAGAGATGAGAGGAGGGGAGAGAGAGGCTGTGCTCTCTCTTCTCACAGTTCTGTAGCCTGTCTTCTCTGGGTTGAAATCAGATGTACCCTGAGGGCTGGACCAGACTTCCAATAACTGAGAGTGACCGGGGAGCGGTGGGATCCACTCAAGATGTCATTAAATGACAGGGAAGGGTTATGACAGCGCATGATTGAAGGCAGCGATGGAAAAAATAAAGCACTTTTGTGATTATACGTCACCGAATTGAGACTGCTCAATAAACTGTGTACGGTCTGGCTGAAATGCCTCAGCACAGCCATACCAGTTGTTCATGGAGGGCATCTGTTCCAACCAGTTGGTGTTGGACTAGTCAAATATTCTGAATGTCACCCACATAATCAGGTGTAATCGCAATGGTAGGAAACATTCACCAAGACAGTTACAATCAGAGTGACTACAGGTATAATCAAACAATGATAATTCTAGGAACAGACAATAATTATGCACAGACGTAGCTCGGAGCCTGGGAAGTCGCAGGAAGGATCACAGATACGGTCAATCTTGGACAGTCCTGGCTCAGAGGCACAGGCACAGTCCAGAGCATGGCTCGGGGCTTGGCCAGTTGTGCCCAGACAGGTCCCACAGTCACGGAAGAACTGCAGGAAGAACAAAGCCTCAGATGCAGACACCCACGGGTGCCGTCTCAGACACAGAAACCAAACTGCCCGCGACCTTCCCTGCCTGATGCTGTTGAGAGATGATATTTCAGAGGAATGAGTCTTTTTATATTCTGGGGAATAACAAAGGAAACCCAGCGCTTTCAGGTTCGCCTCTTGTTCCTGGCTCCCTGGCTTCATCCGATCCACGGGAGGCTGTCATGTTTACACCAGCAGGTACGGAGGCATGGATATTTCAGAGACAAGTGGTCATGGACGGTAGGCGCTCTACGGAGGGGCAGGGGCGCAGGTGAGACGTGGGGGAGGAGTTCTGTCTGTGGGTATCAGCGCTGTTGGCGCTCATGCGTGTGTGAGCAGGTTCCTGGTGAGTGGGTGATGGAGAGCTCTCAGACAGAAAGCCACTGTGCTCAAGTGGCTTCTCAAAGGAGGCCCTGTCCCTGGCTTTGCTCATTCTGGGAACAGTGTCCTCAAGTGATACCAGAGCTCACTCAAACCACACGTTTGTCAACAGCGTATGTGGAGGAGTCATCTCATTGAAGATATTAATAGGGATGAGTTGAGCAGAATGTAATGAGAAAGATCTAGACATGGTGACCAGACAGAGAATATAAGTACGCTTAGCACAGCAAATAATATCATATTGAGTTGTTACTAATTTGTAATTCCTTCTTACTTAGATAATAGCCTCTGCTCTGGTACAGTTAAGATTCTTCACTTCTCCTGTCTTTTGCCGTCTCCAATCAGCTCTGGATTTTAGAGTTTTGACCTGGAGAAATTCTCTGTTCCTACTTCTGCACTTGCTCAGAGGTCTTTAATGGACTGAATCTTTGTTATTACATCGCTGAGGAGCTGTGCATCCCTTGAGTCCCCTCCGCATGGGGCTGCGATCTGCTTTGTTCAGAACTGGACAACGGCTTCTTTGCCTGTTGGCTTGATATTGCCACTCTTCACACCTGAAGGCTCTGTGTTCACTGGATAAATGTCTCCACATGAATAAGCTATTGATGGAAGTTCAAGCTTACAAAACATTCCTCCTTTGGCAGACAGGGTCATTGTAGCAATTGTTGTGTACACCACTGAATGTCTTCACTAGCATCCAACACTCAGACGTTTGCAGTTCAGCCATTCCACTTCCAATATCATCTGGGCTGCACATCCACTGGGGTGTATCTGTGGATCTGTGGCCCCAACTTCTCTAGAACCTCTATTCCATACTCTTAGGTCGTGGCCATGACTTGCAGTGAAATCTAGGGGAATGTATGGATACTTCTGATTTTCTGGTACATTGGTCAGCTCCTTGATTTTCTAGGGATCCCACAAGGACACTTTTCTCTCTCCAAACTGGTTCTATAAGTCTAAACTGTGCTCTTTGAACCCAGAGTTCTTCTAGGGAACCAGAGAAACGTTTATCCAGGACAGATGTTTTTGCATGATTCTGAAGGCCCGTAAACTGGTAAATGCCCTTGGGGTTGAGGGTTGCCCCTGAAGGTGTGCCTGGGCTCTGTGAGGTTTTCTCAGGCATTTAAGGTTCTGCTGAGAGGGAAGAAAGCCTTTGTTTATGGCCGAGCTCACCAAAATCTCACCACTATTACCTGTGAACCATGTCTGTGAATTGGTGACATGACTGAGAGAAGCACCTTGGATAACAAAAACCAGGAACTACAAAACTTGAATGGAACACCTGGGTTACCTTGTCCGTCTTTGGCATCCTCCCTCCCTCCCCTTGCATCTGGCACAGAACTAGGCAAGGGAGGCAAGGGAGAAGCTTAGTGATACTCGGAGATCCTGCTTTCTCTCTGAATCTCTTATGATGATCTCAGTCTCTTTCTCCTCTTGGTTTCCAAGATGCTCCCTTGAGAAGTGCCCCAGACTATGCAATATTATTTATTATATTGATCACTGGTAACATCCCCCAAAGGCTCAATGTAGAGGGAAGTGACTGGTCCTAATGGCCCAATTAGGTTGATTATCTTCTGGCTCCAGATGTAATGTTTGTGCTGCAGACTCTGCAGCAAAGGAAAGGAGGCTAGCATGCGGGGGGAGCCAGGATGGGGCATCCAGAGGCCAGAGTGTGGTTCTAGCTCTGCCCCCAGCTCTCTGTGTGACCTTGGGTAGAATTTTCCTCTTCCTTGGTCTCCTAATTCTAAAAACAATAAAGAACGTTTATTGAGTCACGGGGCAGTGGGCTAAATGCATTATGTGAATCATCTCATTGAAATCTCCCAACAAACCTATGAAGTACATACTATTATCAGACCAAGGTAAGGAAAGTGAGGCTCAGAAAAACTATGTGACTTGCCTGCCTTCTTACCGCTGGGAAACCATGGGCTGGGTTTGAAGTTGAGACGTATGAGTTTAGAGCCAATCCTCTGAAGCCCCCACTCTCCACTCCTCAGCCGTCCTGAAGAGACCTGCTAACCTGGTAAGAGAGGTCGCACTTGTTGCAAATCTTGCTGCTGTTCCAGCGCCTCCTGCCCTCTGCGTCAGCTTCGCGAACATGACAGAGGTCCAGCCCATTGGGTCTAGTCCTTAGAATGTGTTGCTGAATTCAGAATCTGTTGACATTTCTGTTATACTTGTATTTATAGCCCTTTAATAAATATAATATTTATATGTATAAACATTTTTTTTTATCAGTACTGTTTGGTGAGACTAGTCCCTCCCCATCATGCCTCTTGCTTTTCTACCTTTTGTGCTCCTGCCTGCCAGGTGGGCGCTGCCACCTTGGACCAGCCCCCAGAGAGCCTCGCTGGAGCTGAAAATTGATCCTGTTTGCAGTGGTGGCCACTTGACATAAGGAAATGGGTGTTCATGGAGCAGCCCTGGAGGCAGTGCAGAAGAAGTTTGGAATAGGGAGGGTGAACATGGGAAGAAGGTGGGAGATGTATTTGAGATTCATTTTGGAGGTAGAATCTCAAAGATTTAATTTTAATTTAATTTTATTTTGTTTCCTCTGGTAGTTTTATGTATTCTATTTTTATTTTTTTGCATTTTTTATACAAGTTTAAAAGGTTACTTTCCGTTTATAGTTATTACAAAATATTGGCTCTATTCCCTGTGTTGTACAGTACATCCCTGAGCCTATCCTACACCCAGTAGTGTGTACCTCCCACTTCCCCACCCTTATGCTGCCCATCCCCCCCGCCACTGGTAACCACTAGTTTAGAACCTCAGAGGTTTTAGCCAGAAACTTAGTTGCTGTCAGGTGCTCAGCTCCGTGCGGGACCCTGCTTATTGAGGGTTCACTTGACTTTGGATTCTGGGTGCCTACATTGCCATCCTGACCCCCTCTTTCCTTCTCTCCCACCCCATTTGTTGGCTTGAACACCAATCCGGGTGCACCAGAAGCCCAATCCAGGTGCATCAGGCCTGGGACTGTGTTTGTGTTGGAATTTCTGGCACGCTTCATGTTTGCCTTTGCACTTTATCCTGCTATAGTATTATCGCCTCTTGAATTCAGCATGCACATTTATCCCAATAAGGGTGGCCTCTTAAACTGTAAGAGAATCCTGAGAGCCCCTGGCGACTGGTGACCACTGTGACAGTCCCAGATTTGGAGCCCAGGGCTGTGTGGGGGAGAGGGCGGGTGCTTTGTCCCGGTCCTGGAGCCTGGGGGGTCGGACCAAGGGCTGCCAGGTGCGTTCTAATGATTGTTTTCACTGAAGAATTTTGGACTCAGTGCTATACAATTTTCATCCTTTTTGTAAAATGGATGATAATTTGAGTCTGTCTTGACTGCCGGTTTTGCATTGCTAATATTGGTGGGAGGAGGATTTTTGCCCAAGTTCTCTTAAAATATGAGAATTTCAGTCCAAAATATGTGAATTTTTAATTGCAATCCTGGCAACCCTGGGTGGGTTTTGTGTGCAGCATCTGTTCCTTCCTCTGTGCTCCTCCTGTAGTCTCTGCCTCACATCCCTTTTCCTTTCAAGCTTTTCCTGGGCTGGGGCTGCCCCCCGCCCCGCTATGCACGCCCACCCTCAGCAGCCCTGACCCAGCTCTGCCTCCTGCCTGGGGCGGAATCAGCAGCCCAGCGTTACCACTGTTTCCATTACAAATGCTATTTTCCAGGGGCTCTTAAACAAGTTACACATATTTGTTTGGGCTTGGAACCTGGCGTCCTGGGCTGGGTCTCGGCCCTTGCACAGTCCTGTGGTTCTGTGTGAAATCTCATTACTGTCATTTCAGCCATTTTTCCTGGTTGAGAAGCTAGGCCGTGGATGCATTCAGATGCCATTTATTTGTAATGTGTGCACTGCAGGGGCAGCAACTGTTAGAGAAACACCCTCTTCTCTGATCCTGCCCACCCCACTAGTGATCAAACACAAAATGTGCTGGTGGCGTCAGGATGCCTGAAAACGTACGGTTTTCCCAAGCTCCTTAGCTTTACACAGCGACGTGGTCTGACGTTTAAAATTAATCTACGCGGTAAAGTTATTAACGTTTGACTGTTAGCCCTGGAATATCCACAGTGACCTCTCCTCCCACACTGGTGTTTGTTTGATAAGGATTCCCAGGCTGTGTCAGAGCCGAGAGTAACACAGTCATACTTGCTTTTTATTATTTTGGATACTGGGCCTCACCTTGGGACATCGCCAAGCGCTCTGCTCAGCTTTCTCTAGGCAGTAGCTGGGGGCGCCAGGAGCCAGCTATCGCAAATGCCAGATAGGCTTCTTCTACCCAGAGACACAACGAAGACCCAGAGAGAGGCCAGCTGGAGTTTTAATAGCGGCTGGGGGACCATTGTTCTGGGGCTGGAGGGAACAAACAGAGTCCCATGATCGTGGGGCGTGAGTTCACACCCACACATTTCTGTGTCCAGGTGGATGTGCTCCTGCACATTGTGGCTGCGGTCTGACTACCAGCTGGCCAATATCTACCCACAGCGATGAGAGGAAAGACGGGTCCATCTGGCTGTGCCTGTCCACAGCATGGCTTCATGTACACACGTGTTAGCTTCTGGGTGACTTCTCATTGATGGAGTCAGAAGACAGATTTAGGGAGCATGTTCACTGACTTCTCTGGCAGGCAAGATAGTCCAGGCAGGACAGGCATTCCAGAAGGTGGAACAGCATGAATAAAGACATGGTGGTAAAAAAAAAAGTAGGGGAAATAAATGGCGAGGAAGTGATTTAGCGAGTTCCAGGGTATCTCTATGGGAGCAATTACAAGATGAGGGTGGAGAGTTTTGCAAGAACTGGTTCACCAAGAACCTTAATACCAGTCTAAGATGGTAGAGTCTTTGGGGCATTCTGAGTAAGCAGAGGTCATGGTCACAAAGGCACTCACTGAGAATTAATGTGACGGTGGATTGGAGGATGGACGGATGGGGCACTGGAACCAGCTATGTCCAGGTGACATTCTTTTTTTTTTTTTTTTTTTTTTTTGTGGTACGCGGGCCTCTCACTGTTGTGGCCTCTCCCGTTGCGGAGCACAGGCTCCGGACGCGCAGGCTCAGTGGCCATGGTTCACGGGCCCAGCCGCTCCGCGGCATGTGGGATCTTCCCGGACCGGGGCACGAACCCGCGTCCCCTGCATCGGCAGGTGGACTCTCAACCACTGTGCCACCAGGGAAGCCCCCAGGTGACATTCCTGCCTTAAGCTTTCTCCTTCCTTAGTCTCCAAGCTCCTCCACCTGCTGTTTTTCCTGCTTGTCCTTCTTCACATGTTAGCCTTATAGACTAGTGTTCTCTATGATTCTGCCCTCACGTTAACAGCGTTCTTACGCTGCACACTCTCCCTGGTGACCTCACCCGCTCTCACAGCCATAGCGACCATCCATGTGCTGTTGACATGCAGCATCCCATCTCCTGCCCAGACTTTGCTCTGCGCACCAGTTCTTGGTACCCAACTGTGCATCTACCTGACCCACCTGCTTGTGGAGCCTCACTGACAGGGATGCAGGATCCATATCTATGAGCCACCCTGGAGGGTTCAGTATTTTTCTTTCTGACAAACCTACTCTGGTTTTAGAAGATGCCCCATCTTTTCTCCTCCTGTGATGTATCCAGCATGCATGAATTTCCCCCTTTTTTGTGGATCCTTGGACTTGATAACATCTCTTGCATTTCTACCACCATCCCTCTGTGCATACTCTTCATACCTCCCTTGCAGGCCACCCTTCCCTTGTATCTCTGCTTTTGCAGAGACATCTTTTTGAGACATCCTCTTTGAGTCTTTGCTGCTCTGGTGACACCCGTAGCTTCCAGGGGCTGGGTGGTGTGCATTCAGAGGGAGGCGTCCCAGAGGAAGGCAGAGGTGGCATGTGGTCCAGCCCTGTCACACTAGCCCCCCTCCCAAGATCCTTTCTGGGAGCAGAATTTGCAAAGTGCTAGGTGTTGTATTTTGAAGACGGCAACTCCCTTACAGCAGAATCGATGTGGGGCTCCTGAAGATCTGGAGCTGAGTCTTTGTCATCTTAACTGAGCCCAGAGCCCGAGCACTGATCCTCTCTCAGAGCAGACCCAATAATAAATACCGCTTATTTTCTTCCCATCTTTCCTTCCCCCTCTCCTTCTCCCACTACAGCACACAGATTTATTGTGGGATGAATATAATTTACCAGTTTCAAAATGAAGGTTCAGGGAGAAATGGAAGTCTCTGCACTTTTGCGGTTAATGACTGTGTGCATGTGTGTTGGTGTGTGTGTGTGTGTGTGTGTGTGTGTGTGTCCATCTGTGTGTATGTGAAGGAGAGAGAATAGAAAAGAGGAGCTTTAGGGGTGAGTTTAATGGCCGGGTGGGAGGAGGGAAGCCCGCCCTCCTGCCCTGGACCACAGCAGTCTTCACCATCCAGTTTGTCTCCATCCTTTATACGCGTTCCAGCCCTTGGCCCGGGTCTGCGTTTCTGGTCTGTGATCCTAATTCAGCTGTGGTGTTGCCGTTAGGAGGAAGCTTTGGGAGGGAGCAGGCATTTCCTCTCCCCGTTTCCACCAAGTCTTTCTTTCTTTACAAATGTGTTTTGCTTCTGTTCAGTGACAGGCTATAAGCGTTCTCCCAGTGAGGAAGAGTGATTTCCTTGACCCTCCTCCCTCCCTCAGTATTGAGCTATGTAAATGGCAAGGCCCACCCCCCTTAAAAAAAAAATTTGTATATGAGGAAACATTCCTATCTATTTTCATGCTGCTCTGAAAAATGTTCAATCAAAATAGCTTTTAGGCTTTAATACTTAAGGCTTAAGATTTCCCTTATAGGGCTGTGGCTGAAGAGTGAAAAATCTCCTTTTATATGAAGATAAAATGATTCAAGTTATTATATAAAATATATAACACTTAAGATATAGATTTATTTATGTACCTACACAGAAACACACGAAAAGGCAGCGAGATCCAAAATCTACATTTTCTCAGCCATCAGTGGGCTCCACGAGGTGTTCTAGCATGTGACTAGGAGAAAGCCTCAGTTTCCATTTTAGACCCTCTCATCAATCTGGTGAAGGGTTTAATTTTGAAGTTGCCTTTCAAAATGTGAGCTAGTTTTTATACCATGCTTGTTTATTTATTTAGGTGGTTATGGCGGGTTGGGGAGTATGGGAAGCCTTGTGAATCCATGCATTCGTAGCCTGGCATGGGGATGTGTTGATTAGTTATTTAATATGGCTACAGTTCTTTCCCAAGGAAAAAAAAATGCACAAACACAAGTAATTGCTATTAATCTTAATTATTATAATAACCTTCCTATAAACAATAACTCTCTGGCTACCCTGTCACGTGTTTATTTCATTACTGACAAGAGAGATCTTTAAACTCTCATGATAAATTAATACTTTTACCATTAGCTTCAATATGCTGCCATGGGGAAGAAAAATCATCGCTCAGTTTACAAACCTGTTGAAAAAGTTTTTCTGCTCCAGTTCTTATATTCTAGATTTCTCGTCTTAATACAATGCTTGTTTTTTAATTTCCTTTTCTCCAATCCTCTTCCCAATTTTGATTTTCTCTGTTTAAATGACTTTTGTTTCCTCCTTGCGCAGAGTGAATGCATGTGTCTGTTTTGTAACGATGTTTACAAGAATCCTCAAAGGATTTAGTGATTGGTCTCAATGATACAAGTACCTGTGTTGTTGATAGATTTTTTTTTTCTGCCTCAGGCCACAGTAGATCATGCTTAGCCTTGTCTAAAATAACTAGGCGGATGTGTTTATCTAGCATCTCCAGATTTATTGTCAGCAAACAGAGAGGTTAAGATACTTGCCCTGAGATACCCTGTGAATGAGTTATAGAAACAGGACCAGAATGTACCTTATAAGTGGGTTGCTGAATGCTGGATCCCAAAATATCACCATGACAACCTGTAGGTAAGCAAAGCGGAGTTTATTGCCTACCATGGTAAGAGAGCCCCAGCTTGACAGAGTCTAATGGCATCTCACTGGGGCACGAGCAAAGTTGGAGTATTTACTGAGAATTTCAAGTCTGGTTTAAGGTGGACCTTTCAATGCAGAGACTTGGTAAGGAGCAGGTAAGAATCATGATTTTATAGTTTAGGATTGGTGAACACAACAGGCGAGGAGTTTGAGAGATGGGTTCAAAGGGTCTTGGGGGATAAATGGCCATTTGATGCTTTCTATTCAAGAGTTGAGTCTTTCAGAAAGTTCCTGGTTTGAACAACTTTTACCTGCCTGAGCAAGATTCCCCTAGAAAAGTGAAGTCATGTTGATGTGGACAGAATCATGTGGATCGTTTGATTCTTAGCATGTGTGTATTTAGTTATTTATGCATTAGTTCGTTTTTATTCATCTTTAGATGTTTGTAGATTTTGTACTTGCATCACCGTAGGCTACAGTCTGTTTCATGTTAGCTGTCAGCATAGCGGTGAGCCACCCTCTGCCACCTGGAAGATACCAGACACTTTGAAATAGAAACAGAAATTTCAGCCCCTCTTGACCCTGAGCCATAAAGTCAAATTTGACTGTTGCAGAAATACTTCTCTGTGTGAATGAAAGCTAGAGTTACCCTAGCTGAAATTACTCCTTGAGACCCGTCTCTGTGGACTTAGAAAAACTCACTAGGGATTCTTGGGCTGAAGCATTTTGTGCTTGGGTATTTCTAACCTTTGAACCAGCGGTCCTCAACCAGTGTGCCCTGGTACCCTAGAAAGGGACTTGTGAACCATTATAGGCGAGTAGCCAGAATTTTGAGCAGTGCATAAAATGAGCTTCTGGAACCACCCACTCTGGTGGGGCTCGAAATGGAATGTTGAGCTGAATGAGATGGGTGACACAGTGTAGAGATGATAGAATGTATTGCAAGAATGATAGCATCACAACACATCTGAGCCACAGAGCAATCACATCTTCACTGCCAAAGCAAGTACTTTGCCTCCTTTTGCATGTAAAAGAGCAAGTAAATCGATCCACTTAGGCCGGGACATAGTGCTGAAGTGAGTAGAGTGACAATTTGCACAGACTGTAGTCCCTTCAAGTGCACTGACAAAAATACTAACATTTGAAAGTGTGCCATAAACAGAGAAATTCGGCGAACTGCTTCAAATAGTCTGCTAACGTATTAGTTAGGGTAACTCTACCTCTTGACAAGGCTTAACACGGTAAAGGTTTATTAACACAATAAAGGTTTATTTCCTCCCTCATGTAACAGTCTACTTTGGATGCTCCTGGTTGGCAGGTGATGGTTCTCCAAATGGTGCTTCAGAGATCCAGATAATTTCCATCTTTAGGCTCTACCACTGCCTAAGACCTCAAAGTCTTCTGCTTCCAGCTGCCAGAAAGGGAAAGAAGAGTGGAGATGAAAACCCCCAGCTTGAAAGTGATACACATTTCTTCCATGCACATTCTTTTGGGAGAGTGGGGACACATCTAAGTGCAAGGGAGGAGCTGGGAAATGCAGTCCCTGGCCTGACAGCAGCCTCTCAGCGACAGCTCCACACAACGGAAGAGGCAGTATCAGTTGGTAGACAGCTAGTCATCACTGCCACAGTCTGTCCCTGGATAATAAAAGCCTGTGCACACCCTAATTCTCACACTTCAACTGTCCTCACTGCTCCCAAAGTTAAATTCATGGATCCAGCTCAAATTCCTGGAATTTAAACCATCAGGTGTGGATATGACTCATTATAACCTAGTAACTGATGAACCAAAGACATGCAGTCTGCCCCCTCCTTCTACCCACCCGTGGCACGGTGGAGCAGCGCAATGACCTCTCCCATTCACAAGAGACAGGAATGCAAGACACAGCAGACACTGGTCCATCGTGAGAACTCCTGCCCAGCTGTGGGGAGGTCCCTTTATGAGCCCTGATTCTGTTTGAGTGAAGGAACTCTTGTTCGCTCTTCTCACGGTTGCCAGCTCCATTCTCTCGAAGGTATTTCCTTGTCCACCATCCTGTATCTGAACACATCTGAAGTGGGCGAGTGTCCCCTCCTTGCTTGCTTCTTCCTGGTGCAAGATGAAGGGGCTTGAGGATTATTTAATAAACACAGACTTGTTATAAAAGTCCAGGATTATAGTTTCTTTGGCAATAGAATTTTGTCAAAAACTTAACAGGCTTCTGATCAACCTGCTTTTTACAGTTGCAGGTGTCCATAACTTCACCCAGAGTTCTTTCCTAGATATAATTATTAAGCCAGCCTTATTTTTTTTCTTCATCCATCTCTTTCTCAGCATGATGGCAGCTATCTTGAGACCATCTCAATCAATAGGCTTGGGTGGGAATCCTTAATTTACTCTTTGCTACAGGATTGAGTCTTCCTTTTTAACCAAGAAATCTTAATGGACTTAGTTGCCTAAAGAATTTTGCAGTCTTATCTCTTACTGTTTGGAGGTGTAGCAGGTGGGCCCTATTACCTGGATTCTCTCTATTCCCTTTCATTTTCTGCTTGCAAACCAGCCAATATTTCTCTTGAGTGCATATCTTTTTGTTATGCCTTGTAAAATGCAGGGAGGAGCAACCAACACACAGTAACATTTTGGCTCTTTCCAACCATTTCCTCTAAGCCATACTCAGTACGCACTTGGTCTGCATCCCAAGTAATGACAGGTGACAGTTTTGAATGTTCTGCCGTTGCATATCGTGGGTCCCCATCTTTCCAGCCTCTGATCTACAGCTTTACCATCTGCTGCCCCGCCACTAGGGAGATGACACATACTTTATATTTTTTTGTTTTGCGGCATGCCACTCGTTCTGCTGTCTGACTCTGTGCCAGCTGAGTGGGCTTTCTCCATGACCACTCCTGACCACTCTGGACCACACTCGTCTCTCCCTCCCATGGTTCCTCTGTCTGAACACAAGTTTCTGGGTTCCCTGTGATCTTTCAAATGCTCTTGGCATTTTTGTGATGAGTTTCATTTGGTTATTAGCCACAAATTATAGCTGTTTTTTCAATTGATTTTTGCTGCTTACAAAGTGTGTTGTTAATTAACACAATAGCCAAGCTATTGCATTCTGAAAATGAGGGTGGAGAAAGACCCTGAATGTGAGCAGTTCCTGACGGCCCAGTTCCGACTGGTCGAATTTCCATGGAGATTGATTGATTTTAACATCGGTCCGGGAAACACATTCATAAGAGGACAGGTTGCAGCAGCCATTCTTATGGTGAAATCAAGGGGTGCACATTTTCCGTGTCATGTCGTACACAATAGCATTAATTTTTTTTCTAGGTAAATAATTGAGCATGTCCACTTCAACAGATAAAATGCCACTGAACATAAAATAAAACATTTACATTCTATGGTTGTAGTGGACCACCTTTTGGTAAATTGCATTTAATTAAGGTGTACGGCATGATGTTTTGATATCCATATACATTGTGAAATGATTAGCACAATCAAGCTTATTTTAATACACCCATCACCTCACATAGTTACACTTTTTGTGTGTATGTGGTGAGAAGACTTCAGATCTGTTCTCTTAGCAAACGTCAAATATACAATATTATTAAAGTAGTTACCAGGCTGTACATTAGCTCCCAAAACTTACTTCTCTTAGAACTGAAAGTTTGCACCCTTTGCCCAAATTTCTCCTTTTTCCCACCACACAGCCTCTGGCAACCAGGGCTCTACTTTGCTTCTATGAGTTCAACTCTCAGTGTTTATAGTTAGGCCAGGAGGGTGTTTAGTAAAGTCTAGCTTTATGGTAGAACTTCATATGCTCTTGGAGTCCTACTTGGTTTAACCAACCAATGTCCAGAGTTCGCTGAGAATTTTTGTTGGTGACTAGAGTTATGGAAAGATGGGAAGGTTTGTATCGGTCAGGATAGGCTATACTATGCTGTGGTGATGACCAACCCTCAACTCTAAATGACTTGACCTGAAAAAAGGTATATTTTTCTCTCATGTCACTATCTAATGTGGGTTGAGAGGCTCTTCTGGGAGCTCTGCCTCAAGTAATGACTAAGGCATCCAGACTTCTTCCATCTTGTCATGCTGCCATTTTCAATCCATGGCCTGCATGGTCGCTGTGGAAGGGGAAGAGAGAGTATGGGCAATTGTTTGGGAGTTTTATGGCCAAGACTGAAAATCTAATATACAATTTCTGCCCACAATCCACATCGCCTGGCCCTGATGTAATTACAAGGAAGTCTGGGAAATGTAGTCTTCCCATGGGTCTAGGAAGGAGAACTGAGAGTGGTGAACATGTGTAGCCAGTCTCTGCTTTGGAATCATAATGGTGTCCCTCTAAATGTGATGTAGGGAGAGGGGTCGAGGAGGAGGGAACAGAAAGGGGGCAGAGTGGTGTCGAAAGTGGAGTCCACTGGCTTGTGGGAGTAATTAGATGTTGAGTGTGATGAAGTATGAGGAAGTTTTTGTGCTGAGCTCCTGGGAGGAAGGGAGAGGACCACTTTTGCCTGGAGTGGAAAGGAGACCAAAAAGTCTCCAAAGTATACAAACCCTTGCTCACGTCTCTCCTCTGACCCCACCTGTATTTTTTTCACATTGTGAGAAATTGGCCTTTCGCGCACTGACATCATTTTAAGCCTGCGAAGCGGTGGTCTCAAGGCCGTAAGAACGTCGAGATAGGTTCGAACGGCTTGCTGGGCTTGTTTAGCCGGCAGCATATGTAGGGTTCAGATTTTCTGCTTCCTTTGGGTAAATTAGTACCCCTGTGCAATATTCAAACTCATTTCAGTTCTTAGAAGGTTCAGTAAAGAGGTCAGGCCATCTTTGCTGAGCTGAAGTTTTCTCATATAATTGAACTATTGAACCAGCATTCACTGATCAAATCCTCCTATGACTGAGAATGAAAAACGTTTTCTTCTTGATATTATGAATTAATGGTCAATAAAATACATCTTTGTTTATTTTCCAAAGTGAGTGCATTGTTGGTGCCTGCATAGATCACTCTGCAATGAAAATGGGGCTATTTGGTCGTTGCTTGGTAAATTTGAGTCTTCCTGGTAGCTAAAAGGATATTTGGCCAATAAGCACATGAAGAGATGCTCCACGTGGTTAATCATCAGGGAACTGCAAATCAAAACTGTAGTGAGATATCATGTCAGACTCATTAGGACAGCTATTATAAAAACAACAAGTGTTGGAGAGCCTGTGGAGAAATTGGTACCCTTGTGCACTGCTGGTGGGAACATAAATGGTATGGAAAATGGTATGGAAATTCCTCAAAAACTTAAAAATAGAATTACCATATAATCCAGCAATTCTACTTCTGGATATATACCCAAAAGGTTGAAAACAGGGACCTGAACAGATATTTGTACACCCATGTTCATGGTAGTATTATTCACAATAGCTAAAACGTGAAAACAACCCAAGTGTCCATTGAAGATGAATTGATAAACAAAATGTGGCACATACGTATGATGGACTATTATTCAGCCTTAAGAAAGAGGGATAGTCTGACACATGATTCACCATGGATGAACCTTGAAGACATTATGCTAAGCAAAATGAGCCAATCACAAAAGAAAAAATACGGTATGATTCCGCAAATATGAGGTACCTAGGGTTGTCAGATTAATAGAGGCAGAAAGTAGAATAGTGGTTGCCAGGGACTGGGGGAGGGGGAAGTGGGGAGTCAGTGTTAATTGGATACAGGGTTTCAGTTTGATAAGATGAAAACTATTCTGGAGATATAGATGGAGTAGATGGTGATGATTCCATAGCAATATGAATGTACTTAATGTCATTGAACATTAAAATACTTAAAAATAGTCAAAACTGTACATGTTGTGTTCTATGTACTTTACCACAGTTAAAAAATATTTGTACTTATTTTCCGTCATCTAACACTTGTGGAGCCAGAGAGGTGGGTTCTGGGTGACGGAGACCCCGAGTGAAGATACAGTGCAGCTGTAATCCTTTTACGGTTGGCACCCACATGTCAAGCTACCTATCTGTAAACAGGGCTCAGCTCTCTTCCACCTCTATCTGTAGCCATAGATGTGGGCCGACTGAGAGGTGCCAGTGCAATAGCAGTGGATGATAGGATTTGAGACATCTGCTCATGCAGCTTACTTGTGCCTTCTGGCTCTGGTTCTGCCCTGTGCGAATGTACCACTTTGATCTTATTATGGATTGCTGCTGGGCCCACCTGACCTTATGATTTGATGGGTCTGACAGAACCAGTCTGTGGTAGGTGGCTCTGCTCACATAGTCTTCTGATGCCTCAGGATCAGATTCTATCCCTGCCAGGGCCCAGTATCCCGCCAGAAGCTACTTTTTGAGTGGTGTGTAGTTCTCTGGGACAGATGGTGTGGCCTTGCTCCTGAACTCCAGGGCGCTATGCTGGGATTCCCCTGCTGGACTGGGCTGTGGACATCCCATGGTGTCTTTTCTCTCCACTCCTAACAATCAAGATATGTGAAGGTACCTATCAGAACAAAGAGGTAAAAGATACGGGAGTGTTGTCACTTGGGATCAGGACTGGCGGATGGACGGAGATGCGGAAGGAGATTTCTGTTCTCTCTTTTAAGTGTTAGTTCGATGTGAGTTTTATTTAGACTGTGTGCCTGTATTATTTTGATACAAACAAATAAATATTATGATCACTATTTCCCTGTGATCTAGACATTCATTTATTCATGCATTCAGGCCAGCCTTTATTCATTTGTTCAGTCTGGGGCTGGGGCTGAGGAATGGGGCTGGGGGGAGGCAAAGGATCATTGTCTCTTGACTTCATGTAGTTTGAGGCTTAATTGAAGAAGACACAACCCAGGATGCTCAGTGCTATAACAGCATGAGAATAGAGCAAGCAGCTCTGGGGAATTTTCTCCTGGTACCTTCTAGAAGAGTACCCTCACCCCCAGCCTTTGTTCAGGCCAACTTAAATATGTAAATCCTATGGTTGGAGGGTCAGGGTGTCTTCCTGGGTCGATGTCCTGGGAATGTGAGCTGGCAGAGCTGAGCTGGGAGCGACTCTGGGGCACTGTCTGGACCTGTCTTCAGATCAGAAGGTTGCAATCTCCTGCTCGCTGTCTGAGCCAGGTATGGGAAAAAGGCCCAGGTAGAAGAGAAAGAAGAAGGTGAGAGAGAAGGAAGGAGTGTGCTGAGAGGGAAAATGGGAGGGAGGCAGATGTCACCGAATAGAGGCCACCACTGAGAGGAAAAAAGGGGCTTTTGTTGAGACATTGTTTTCACATACCGTTGAAGTGGTTCCTTTGTTTTTATTTTCTGTCTCGATGAAAATTTTGTTATTTTTATACTGTCACAGAACAAATGGAACTGTGACTTAGAGATCACTATGTATATAGCTGTTTTGATGTGTTTTCGACAGTCCTAACACATTTCCGACAGGCAGTATTTTTTTCTCCCCTGGGATATCGGGAGTGGGGGACAGGCTCCCCGGATGTTCAGCTTTTGCTCAGGGCTGTGCCCTGGTGTGAAGGCCCCTTGCTGGGGCCTGCAGAAACTTCTGAGAAGCCGGCCCCAGACCTTATGTTAGTTGTGCCTGTTCGTGAACTTTGAGTAGATTGAATCATACACTAGGTAGTCTTTTGTGTTGTTTCCTTTTCCCAATATGTTTGTGAGACTCCTCCATATCGTTGTGTGTCATTGTACTTATTCATCCCCGTTTAATTTGGGGGAGATCTGGTACAGTAGTGCTGAGATTGTACATGTCTTTGGTGCACGTAGGCACACACTTCTGTACCTAGGAATGGAATGGCTGGACCATGAGGTGAATGTACATTCAGCATTGGTAGATCCTACTGAGCAGCTTTCCACAGTGGTTGTACAACCTGCAGTGACGGGGATTTTCAGCTGCCCCATGTCCATATCAACACTGGCGATTTTCACGGTAGCTCTGGTGGGTGCACAGTGGTGCTCACTGGGGGTACAATTTGCACATCGCAGCATGTCTGTTTGAATAATTAGATACATCGTCAATGTATGTAAGGCCCTTTGCGCCTGTGCAGAGTGAGCATGGGCCATCATGCACCCAGCTCATTAGGTGTCTTGAGGTCAGGGATGTCCCTGAGGAGTCATGGTACACATTTCCTGATTCCCCCTTCCAGCACGAGCTGCGGTGTCTGGAGCTTGAGGTTGTCAGTGATCACAGCTGGGATTCTCAGAATTGAGTGATTGAGGAATCTGATATCCCCAGTGACTGAGTGATGAGCTAGGCGCTTTACTTTCCAGAGTCTCTTAATGACTGGTGCCCCGAGGAGGGATTTCTTTCCTGACTACCCACCTGGGCAGGGGAGTGCCAGAGCGGGTGTAAGTTAGGATTTAAAGTTTTTTCCTACCAGGAAGCTCCAAGCTTGAGTCAACATGAAGCACTGGATGTTGAGGTTTATCTCATCAACATCCTACAACCTAAAGGTGTCCCCTGCCACACAGAGACCAGGGTTGAGAAAGGGCAGGGAGAGGACACTGGGTTTCTGTGGATAAGGTCACCCCTGGGAACTGAAATGGCAGCCTGTCTCCCTGGAATCCTTCTTCCTCAGATTTTATAGATATCCTTCATCCCTGCATGCAACTGGTGGCCAAGGCTGGTCTCTATTACCTTGTAATTCCTTACATCCATTCTCTTAGCCTCTGCCTTGGATCAGGCCAAGATGGCCTTGTGCTTGGACTCTTGGGACAGCCTCCAGCTGCTTCCAGAGAGCTCTTTCCAAGATAACCTGACTGCATCAGTCTGCTGGGGCTGCCATAACAGAGTACCACAGATTGGGGGCTTAACCAACAGAAATTTATTTTCTCACAGTTCTGGAGCCTGGGAGTCCACGATCAAGGTGTTGGCGGGGTGAGTTTCTTCTAAGGCCTCTAGTCTTGGCTTGCAGATGGCTGCCTCCTTTCTGTGTCCTCACGTGGTCCTCCTCCTGTGCCTGTCTGTGTCCTAATCTCCTCTTCCTATCGCGACATCAGTCCTATTGGCCCACTCATAAGACTTCACTTTACCCTAATCACCTCTTTAAAGGTTTTATTTCCAAATACAGTCACATTCTGAGGTCCTAGTGGTTAGGACTTCAACATACAAATTTTAGGGGCAGAGGGCACAGATCAGCCCAAAACACAGGCCATGTGACACATGCAGGTCACATCTCCCCAGACATGGTTGTTTTTTTTTTTTTTTTTTGCCATACGCGGGCCTCTCACTGTTGTAGCCTCTCCCGTTGCGGAGCACAGGCTCCAGACGCGCAGGCTCAGCGGCCATGGCTCACGGGCCCAGCTGCTCCGCGGCATGTGGGATCCTCCCGGACCAGGGCACGAACCCGTGTCCCCTGCATCGGCAGGCAGACTCTCAACCACTGCGCCACCAGGGAAGCCCCCAGACCTGGTTTTAATTTGGCTTTCTTGCCTTTGCTCATGCTGTTCTCCCAGCTTTAGTTTCTCCCCTTAATCTTCTCTTCTCCAAAGCCTCCAGCTCAGTCCTCACCTCCACCAGGAAGCTTTCCATCCTCACAGACCACTCTCCTTGCACTCCCAGCACACTTGCCATCTCATCCACTCGACTGAATGCTGAATCCCAATTTTCTCCTGTTCTCTGTTGTTTCACAGAATGTGATGTGTCTCTTGCACTTGACTATGTGCTCCTTGAGGATGAAACTCATGTCTTTCATTCACCTTTGCATCTGTTTCGTGCCAGCTGATGATAATGTTGTCGATTGATTAAAAACTGCCTTCCATAAGCCCTGTGAGGAGCTCCTGAAACACCAAACAAAATGCTTCTTCGGTGGGGATGGTCGAGATGCTGTCATAGGGAACAGCTTCCGGAGCCTGTGGCAAAGGCGCTTCCCCTTTAAGAGGCAATGACTCAGGAACCCGGGAAAGGTTTAAACACGAGTCTGAAATTATTTGCTCAGCTTTGATTTTTATTTTACAAGATTCTGGGACGGTGCTGGGAGCTATTTGCAGAAGGGGTGCATAAGAGAGATGAAGAGAGACTGGGAGTGGATTTACCTAGATGTTGCCTCATAGAAAAATATGTATGCACTGGGAGGGTCTTCTCTGATTCTGAGGCATGAGGAACTCCAGGTACTGCCCCGGGCTCACTGGAGGGAGATTTGATTTCTGGTTCCTGCGTTCTTATCCCTCGGCCGGGGATGCACTGAGCTAAGCCACCGTTGAGAATGGCCCCCTCCGAGGAGGCAAAGGAGGATCAGCTATTTATAGGCTGAAGTCAGACGCGACCCACCTTTTCAGCCTGTAATTTACAGCATATGGTGAGAAAATGAACTTTTATTGCCGCAAGAATGTGAAAGGACAGGAGACTGATTTTTCAGCAGCTCAGGGTTTGGCTTATGTACTTATGAAAAGTCTGTGAAAATGGCCACTTTGCTTTGCCAGAAGTCTCTTTCCCTGGTCCACAGTCATTGATACATAGGGTGCCCCTATCCTGTCTCTCTCAGGGACTGCTGGCAGATTCACAGCTGTGTGGGTGGTGGAGGGAGGGATGTTCTCTACCAGGGACGGGGGAAAAGAGGGACAGGAAGAAATGAGCAGGTGTGCGGCATCTTATGATCTAAGACAGTGCTCTGGTTTTTCAAAGCCGTACGTGCAACAGCCAAGAAGTGACCTCACTGGGGGTTGGCTTAGGTTGATCTCTTGACCGTGATCTTGGCTGTTGTTTGGGCAAGAGCTCCTGGCCTGAGTCAGAGCCCTTGAGGAAGCTCAGAGATTGATGATAACTTTCCATCCCTCAACAGACTGTATTTCTAGAGCTCTCTAGAGCACATGCAAAATTCAGTGTGTGCTCAACCAAGTAATACACTTTTATCAAATGTCTATTAGAGGCTAGGCACTGAGCTAGGTGTAGAAGTGAACAGGACACACGTGGTCCCTGCTCTGAATTTAGAGGGAGACTGTCCACCTTCCAGGCCTTCCAGCCTCCATCCACTGCCACGCCCTGGCATTCACCGGGGCACTCACCAAGGAGGCCTGTGGGCTGTACCCGCATCCATGCTGTCTCCTGCTCCAAACCCTTGCCTCCTAAACTTGCATTTCTGACATAAACCCATGGTGCGAAATAAGGTTGTCAGGGAGACTGTGTGGAATGGAATGAGAAGAGATGAGGACAGAACCTTGGGAAAACCAGCAGATGAAGTCAAACACATAAAGGAAACAGTGAATGAGCAGAAAGAGAAACAAGAATCTAGCATCACGGAAGGGTATTTATCAGACAGTTTCAAGGAGAGTGTAACCAACAGTTTTAAAAGCAGAACCGTAAGGATTTGGTAGTTGGGAGGTCGTAGGTTGCTCTTGGGGCCACTCTGTGAGAGGAGGGCTGGGAGTGGAGGCAGTTGGTTGGAGAGTGGCTGGGAAGTGAGGAAGTATAGACAGAGAATGTCTAGACAGCTCTCTCTATACATGTTCTTTAGATCAGGTTTTTAATTATGGTATTAAAATCTATACCTTTGTTAATTTTTGTTCTCCTTAATGCACTAATTATTGGGAGAGGTGCTAACATTTCCCATTGTGATTGCTGATTTGTCAATTTCACATGGCAATTCTGTCAGTCTTTGCTTTGTATATTTTGCAATTATATTCTTAGGTGTGACCAGTGTTAGAATTGATATATCTTCCTGGGGAATAATTTTTTTTATTAATGGGTAGTGAGCATCTTTGTCTCTAATAATGCTTTTCCCCTGAAACTCCATTTTATCAGGCTTCTTTTGGTTGGTATTTATCTGGTATGTCTTTTCTCTGCCTTTTAACATGCAATAGCTGTCTTTTGTTTTAAGCATGTTTCTTGTAAACAGCATGTAACTACATTTAGTTTTTCTATCCAGTCTGATAATCTGGGTTTTAATGGCTGAGCTTAATTCATTTAATTTCTTGTGATTACTGATATATTTGGATTTATTCTGTTCTCTTCCATTGCTATGATTTCTCCTCTCCTTTCCTATGTTCTTTGGATACACAGCATTTTCTTTATTTTTCCTTATCCCTTGTACTAATTTGAAAGTTGTATATCCTTTTCTCATTTTTTAATGGTCACTTTAAAAACAATTTTATGTATACCTTACCAAACGAAGTTAATCAGTAGCTCAATCATCCTCCTGAGAAATACAAAGAATTTAGGAAGTTTTAACTCTCATCACAACCTTCCATATTACAAGCTTCTTTTGTCCAGTATTTGTAGTTTTATCTTGATTTTTAGGATCCCCAAATTAATCATGATTTTTTATCATTTATATTGTTCTTGTTTAGGTTTATACACATGCTTACTTATTTCTTGCTCACCAGTTCTTTTTACATCTTGCTCCTCTGGTTTCCACTTCCACTTTCCTAATTTTCATCCTTTATATTTGGAGGAAGAAAATTGTTCTTTCAGCCAAAGGCTGTTAGTGGTAAATTCTTTCAGTCTTTACTCTTATTCTTCAGTGATAACTTAGCAGGGTACAGAATTCTAAGTGGACCATTACTTTTTTCTCAGGTCTTTGAAAATAATATTCTGTTGTCTCTTGTCTTCTGTTGGGACTGTTAAGATGTTTGCTGATATTCTTTGCAGGTAATGTAAACTTTTCATCCCCAAATGCTATTTTTCATTAACCTTCTAAGAACATTACTCTGAATTTTACATGATTGAAAAAATTTTTGACTCTACTTATTGAATTATGGCAGAGTTCTACTGAATTAGTAAAACATAATTTTACTTATATATTTTTAGATAAAATAAATAAAATTAAGATTCTAATATTTTATTCCTACTCCCTAGTAGATCATCTTGTGAATACTGTGTGGTTTTAAGAGTAGAGCATGGACAAAATCATCAATTTTAGAAGGCTTGCTATCATTTTAAGAAGCTTGGCTATAAAGAAAAGGGTGGGAGGGTGGAATTTATATAGATTTGATTTTCTTAATATAAGAGATAGACTTGACACTTTGTGATCTGTGAAGAAAGAACCAGAAGAGAGGAGAATCTGAATGTATAAATACAGAAGGGAACACTAGTGAACGGAGATTGTGGAGAGCTTGACAAGGAAGCAGAACTTCTTTTCCTCTGGGGTGGGGATTCTGTATTTTCTGCCTTGGATTCTTCAGCTTCCATATCTTTCTTCTGAAGGCAAAGTTCACGCTACTTCCAATCCCCCCAATCTGACCCTGGCCCTGATCATGCTCTTCAATAACTTCTTGTTGCCTAATGAAAAATATCTAAGCTTCCAAAATGGCATTCAAAGTCCTCCAAGACTTTGCCTTTTCTTAAATTAGAGCATTTCCTAAATGGTCTTATCTCTTACTTCTCCTTTTCACATACTCTGCCTAGTGAAATTCATCTACTTGCTGTTTTCTGAACCTGCCCTGCATTTTCTCATCTCTCCATTTTTGCTTCTGAGTCCTCTCACCCTGGCATAGTTCCTTTCCATTTTCACATATATCCAGACATCTCTCTTTCAAGGTCCAATACAAATTTTTTCTCTTCTATGGTTCATTTTTCTTGATTCCTCCAACTATGAGGAATCTCCTTCCTCTATGGCCCCATAGCGCCTTGGGCCCTCCTAGGGGATAATTCTCATGGCCTATCTTGTATTCTGCTATTGAATACAAGTTCCTTCTATTAGACTAAGAACTTCTGAAGGCAGAAAACATGTCTAATTCACCTCTGTGAACCTCATGCATTAGACATGAATGAATGTGAAAGGGATTTTCATCTACATTGGTATAAAAATTGTTGTCAGGAATTATGAGGACTCTCTGCTACCTGGTTGCCCTGCAGGTCTCATGTCTGTGAACTCTAGGGTCAGAATGGGCCTCGTGCTGGGCTCAGCCCTCTTCTATGGAGGGGCCACAGAACTTATTCTGCAAACTTAGGTAGCAGAGAAGGAGTGAGAGATTTAACTGGGAGAACAACCCTGTAGCTTCATTGCAAGAGAGAGGAGCTCCTGACTCTGGTTACTAAGACGACTTGGCCTAGGAGTAAAAACTGACCCAGCAGAGGCCCACTCCCACCTTGAGATTTCTGGGAGGATGAATTTGGCCACTGCCCTTTTCTGGGACATCTACAGACACTGGGAAAGAAGGAATGGACTAGAAGATCTCTAAGTGATGTTCTACTCCAGGAGTCTCTGGAGCCTCTCTAGACAGGACCCTTATCTCTCATCTCTCTTTCTTCCCATTGCTTGATTCCTTGACTATGTTTGGCACCTCTTGGATATTCAGAGAGGATCAGCCAATTAACCTGTCCACCTGGTCCCAATGAAGAAAGACCAAGAGGCTGGACATTCATGAGCCTATAATCAGTTTCTAAAGTTTCTCTAACTTCTCCAAATGAGTGACACAAAGGAGCGAGTGGAAGCCTGAGATTTTTCCAGAATCTGACAAAGGTAAGGAGGTATCTTTGCAATGAAGGCAAGAGCCTCTACTGTCTGGGGCATCACTAAACCCAAGGATACCTTGTCATCTACCTGTAATTCAAAGCTGACAGCCAGGCAGGAAATTTCTAGGAATTTTGTGAGATCTGATACAGAGTAAGAACTGCAAGAAGGTGTCACACACCCACAGTTTGCCCCGTTAAAAGAGAGCACAGTAACTTCTGCATTTTTCTTTCCAGTGCTCAGCATGCCTCAGCTATTCAAGGGGCCATCAAAGACACTTCCCCCTCTTGCCAACCCCATGGCATAGGGCAGGTCCTTGAGAAGAATTTGTGCCTTGGTTGGCTGATACCTCCAACCTTCCTGAATGCTCTCCTTCTCATGAGGAACAGCCAGGGAAGGGGGAGTGAATTTACCTGTATACGCCCACGACGTCCTAGGATCTGTGCTGAGGACTTGATGTGCCTGGTGTTCACTACAGGAAGGTTCATGCCAGCCCCCGTCCCCTGGGAGTTCATAATGAGAATGGCAGCATGAAATACACTAAGCTTCTTGCCACACAAATTAAAGGCTTTGTTCTAAGAACAGCAAAGGCCATCGCCTCCTAGAACAACTTCCAGCAGCTTCTCTGTGCCCGGAGTCTGTGTGCAGAGCAAACTGCCCACAGGGGGCAGCGGCCTTGGCTAGGGAAGCTTCATGTGATTGGTGGGATGGGGTCAGACGCTCAGCGGCTCGGCGCCCGGCCAGGCCTGCCGAGCAGCCAGCCCTTGGTTGAGAGCAAGGCTAGCCACAGTACTTGTTTTCTTCTCTTTTTTTCTGAATTGCAAAAATGTGGCTGAATCACGGCTGGGATGGGGAAGAGCAGTCTGGGACCTGAATTCTCGGCCGCTTCAGCACGTTGGGGGTTCTGGAGGGCAGGCATGGCTAGCCAGTAAGTTCTGGGGACCCATTCTGGCCATTAGGGAGACAGTCTCTTACTAACCCTCTCCTGTGTGCCCGAGCAGACCCTGAGCTGTTTGTTGTCCACGTACCAAGATGGTACCTTCCCCCTAGGATGCCCTGAGTCTAGTGGGGGAGCCGGAGTTACTCAGGGAACTGAGGCAGAATGTGAACAGTGTAGTGCAGTGTGTCTCAGCCTTTTCAACATATGTCTCCTGTGGAGAAACATAAATCTTGAAAATTTCTTTAAAGTTTGTGTTTCAAAAGCAATACAGTACATTTGTTTTTTGGGTTTTTTTTTGGTTTCCAAATATGGAATTATAATATTGAATATATTTTAAAAGCTACACATGTCCTCCATGAGATGTTTTTTAAACAAATTTTATTGTGGTATAACAAGCATATATAGTATATAGTATATAGTATATGAATTTTACATACATATGCATTGGTATGAATACCACCATGGATAGACATGGAGTATTTCCAGCACTCCAAGAAGCTCCCTCAGGCCTCTTCCCTACCCCACTCACCCAGAAGTCACCACTCCTCTAATTTCCATCGTGTAGATTAGCTTTGCCTGTTCTTGAACTTCATATAAACGAGTCATACAGTTGTGGTTCGTGTCTGGCTACTTTGCCTATATTACGTGTTGGTGCATGTGGCAGTAGTTTATTCTTTTTTATTGCTGGGTAGTATTCCATCACGTGACCCCCCCCCCCCCCCATGGTTTATGTCTCCATTCTCCTCATTTGAGAATCACTGGTATCATAGCACAAGGTCTATCTCTGGAGCCAGACAGACTTAGAAAGTCACATCTCCTTTTTGAACTCTCACGTGACCCAGAGCAAGTCAGTTCACCTGGAGCTTGGGTTTCCTTCCTTGTAGAATGGGGGTCGTTGTTCTTAGGAGCCAGTGTGGGAGAAGCCCCCTGGCACAGCACCAGGCTCATAGCAAGCGTTCGGTGGGTGGCGGCAATGATCACAAAGGGATGTGAGAGTCACCTGTTTGTTGCTGTGCGTGCACGGAAGCCAAAGAGCTCCCTTCCTGTTCAGGACTTCAAGGAAGGCTTTAGCCAGGCTCACAAAGTGGGTTGTGCTGTAGTCAGAGGTGCCCTGGGAGGCATCATGTGAGCAAAGACACGAAGGGCTGAAAATGCAGGGCATGTTGGAGGGACCACCCCGAAAAGAATACGAAGAGGTGATGCTGTGGGGCCTTCACGGCGGAGGGGGTTCCACGGGAGTGAGGAAGAGCATGGAGTCTCAGCACAAGATAGTGTTCAGGGCCAAATGAGAACCCTACTGGCCTGAACTGCTGGAGCCCCGAGGTGGAGAGACTCTGTGTGCTAGAGAGTTCTGGAAAACCATCTGGGAGAAAGTGGGGCTGGAGCTGGCCCTGGAGTGATGGGTGGAGAAGAGGTGGGAGGCATCGTGTGGCATGGACAGGAAGGCTGTGGAAGTGGGAAAGCTGACAGGATCCGACCCCTGATTCCCACCGCTGCTTCCACTGCCACTCTGACCAGAGTGTTTGGAGCACTCACTACGTGCCAGGCACTGTGTTAAAAAGAACACAAATATTCTCATTTAATCTTCATGTGGTTGAATGAAATAGATCCAGTTCTTTTCTCCATGTACAGATGAAGAGACTGAGGTTCAGGGAAGTTAACTAGCAAGGCTGAGGTTCCACAGCCATTTCCTCCGGGGTTATGACCATCCTTTTGGGAGCATGGAGATCTAACACATTGCTTCACATCCCTTGGATGTGTGGACACAGCTGAGCTAGCGTCTCTGGTGGTGGCCGTTTATCTCTTTTCAGTGTCTCGGAACTGGGGAGCCTCATATTTGGGTGGACAGTTGGTTCCAGTTCTGTTGCCCTAAAGGGCTGTGGCTGTGAGGTTGGGGTGATCCTGAGATATACGTGAGCAATTTCCACATTCTTAGGAGAGATTGAAGCTGGGTGTTTATTCTTCTGTTCTGGTTACTCTGGTCTGACTTGAGGAGAGAATCTGGGACAGGGTGTGTTATGGGCTGAATTGTATCCCCTCCACATTCATGTGTTCAAGTCCTGACCCCCAGAACCTCAGAATGTGACTGTACTTGGAGATAGAGAATTTCAAGAGGCAGTTAAATTAAAATGAGGTCATTAGGGTGGGTCCTAATCCAATGTGACTGGTGCCCTTATAAGACAAGACACACATAGTACAGAGGGAAGACCAGGTGCATATACAGGGAGAAAATGACCATCTACCTGCCAAGGAGAGAGGCCTCAGAAGAAACCAACCTTGCTGACACCTTAATCTCAGACGTTCAGACTTCATGACTGTGAGAAAAATAAATTTCTGTTGTTTAAGCCCCCTAGTCTGTGGGACATTGTTATGGCAGCCCTAGCAGAGTAATACAGGGTGTCATTCAAATCATCTGAAGCTCAGAGAGGAAAGCTTAAGGTTTTTAAAATAACAACGCAACCATAATGTTCATCATTGTCAATGTACTTTGCATGTGTAAATATTGAAAGGCCATTTTGTCAGGGATGTGACTTGGGTATAAACAGGACAATATGTTTCTTATCAATAAAGCTGAATTTCTTTTAAAAATCTCCACTGTGACAAAGTCCCAGGGAGTATTCAGTTGTGAGTGCTGCCTAGTGATACTAGTTCATCTATAGATCAGATAAACACAAAATAATTGACCTCAGTTAACCCACTTACGTTCTGAGGAAGGCTTGTGCCCATTTTCCCCAGCCGTGGGGATCAGGGCTGAGGAGTGCCGGAAGGGAGCCCCGTCAAGGCCTCAGTCTCCTTCTTGCAAACCTCCTTTGCTATGAGATGTGTCTAGACTCCGGGGCAGCCAGAGAGCTCATGGAGGAGCTCTATCACAGAGATAGATACCCCAGGATGGTCATAAATGTCTCAGCCTGTGATGCATCTGGGTGAGTTACGGAACCAATGGTTTTGATCGAGTGCCCAGCTCTACTCGATTAGCAGAAGGATAATGAGAATTGAATAGCGAAGGGGGGAAGGAGGGGAGAGAGCAGGGCAGCCTGGCGTGGTGCGGGGAGCCGGAGAGGCCACGCTCTGTGATTCCTGGATGGGGCCTGACCTCTGCAGGGGTGGGGTGTCCTGGAGGAGGCTTCTCAACACTCATAACCCCTCTCTCTGGTGAGCCTTCCCGCTTCCGAGGCACTGTCACCTGTATCCATCCTAGTTCCTCCTCCCAGCAGCCCGTGGACCGAGAGGCCGGAAAGTGAATGTTCATTTCTCAGGTGAAGCAGCTGGAGCTGGAAGTAGGGAGGGGAGGGGGACCGGAAGTCCCCTGATGTGGGTGGAAGACGGGCGAGGGGTCAGGAGTCAGGCAAGTCAAGCTCTGACTCCCAGTGGGCATTCTGGCTGCTGTGTGGAGGCCCCTGGCCTTGGTGCTTTATTTTTTCTCTCTTTCTATTTTCCCATCTCAACTCCCCCCTCTTTCCTTTTCTTCTGTCCTTCCTCTTTCATCGATGCTCTTGTTTCCTCCTTCTCTTCCTCTCTGGTCTCTTTCTTGTAAAACCCCTTCCCTTTCCTTTTTCTTCCCTCCCCTTTTCCTTTCCCCTTTTCTTCTCCTAATTTTCTCCATAACATGAATAATTAATTACTTCTTTAAATTAAACCCGTGTTTGGGTTTGGCATTCAACCCACACCAGGTACTGGGGACACACTGAAAAGGAAGAAGCAGTCCTCACAGAGCTGAGGTCCAGGGTAGAACACTGATGATTAAATAAGTCATTGTTATAAGGCAGAGGTCCAATGAAGAACTCTCCTCTTTCTCACCCAATTTCTGGGCCAAAGGAGAAATAAGATGAAAGGTTAAGGCAGCTGGCAAATCAAAATAGCACTGAAATCCACGGGGAAGCTGCTATTGGAGAATGTAACTCATCTCTTCAGGCCTGTGGGCTGCCTGACACTGAGGTACAGAGTTTGCCCAGCTTGGCCACCAGCCAGAGGCCGCCTGGGCCGGGGTGGAGCATCTGGGTGAAATCCAGATGTGGGAGGAGCGGCGGGCAGGGGGTGTGCTTGCTGCAGGGAACTCGCTTCCGAGAGGGCAGGAGAGGTGGAGGACTGGGCCCCCCAGACTCAGGCTCCCCTTCACCGTCCCCTTTATAGGAATCAGTATAAACTCAGCATAGTGAGTGAGGGGCAGAGACAGAGGCCAGGAGTGTGATGTTAGTGCAAGCACACCTCATGCGGAGGAAGACACCAGGAGTAGGGAAGAAGTTCCTCCCCCATCACCTCTGCTCTGCACCACCACTCACAGGAGGGTTGTGTGTGTATGTGTGTGAGACAGTGCCCACAGGAGGAACCTAACCCAGTAGAGGGGCAACGGCAGACCTCACGTGGGAAGTAACATTTAATCTGAGACTTAAAAGATTGCTACCTCCTTGGATGTGATGAAGTGCCAAACGTAATCCAGAACAAATTAAGCACATTTACTTCTCTCCTTCCTTCTCTAAGCTGCTTCTTTATAATATAAAACTCTGGGGAAGTGTCTCATTCAGTTATTCTGTCAACAAATATATATTTAATGCCTATTCAATGCAAGCCACTTTACCAGGCAGGAGCAATAGAAAGATTAATCGGATGTGGCTTCAGCCCTGCGGGAGGATTCATATTGGTTGCCAACTAAGACATCCTCATAGACAGCAGACATGCGCCATCGGGTCTGGGGTGCTTGTTGCTCCTTGTTGAAACCAAGAACTCTAAGTGAGCTACCTGAGGGGTTTTTTTTGGGGTTCAAGTGGAGAAGAAGAAACTTTCTGTTAAAGGGAGGAGGTGGTATTTAAGCCAAGCCTTGAATAGAGCATAGGATACAAACAGATAGTGCCTTGGCCTTCCAAGTAGAAGGAACAGCCATCGACAAAGGCACAGGGGCAGGTGATGAAAGGATGCATGTTTGCAGGGATCAGCAAGTAGTCCAGTGTGTCCTATATACTATCTGGGAAGAAAGAGGCTGGAAAAGTCAACTTGGAAGAAGATGTGGGGATCCAGACTCCTGAAAGTTAGTGTAAGGGTCTCTCCACACTTTGATCAACAGTGGTGCTGATGAAAGTTGCTGAGCAGATATTTAAAATAGATAACCAACAAGGACCTACTGTATAGCACAGGGAACACTGCTCAATACTCTGTAATAACCGAAATGGGAAAAGAATTTGAAAAACAGTAGATACATGTATATGTATAACTGAATCACTTTGCTGTACACCTGAAACTAACACAACATTGTTAGTCAACTATGCGCCAATCTAAAATAAAATTTAAGAAAAAGCAAAAAGAAAAGGTTGCCGAGCAGGAGGTGTGACCAGATTCGATGGGCATTTTGGAACAATTGCTCTCTGGATTGGAGGGCACAGAGCTTGGAGACAGTAGGGATGTTGGGTAGCTTTGGACTAGTCCAAGGTAGAAGTTCTGATTGTCAGCAGTGGAAGCGAGGGTGGAGAAGTGGTTAGATCGGAGGGGTTGCCCCATTCTGTGGCCTCCCCAGCAGTGTTCCAAGGCCTGTGAACACAGGAAGAGAAGAAACCAGGAAGGTGCTTACTCATGATGGGATCTGATCAAGGTAGATGAAGAGGAAGCTCATCGCTGTGGAATCCAGACCCCAGAGGGAGAAAGCTGTGAGATTCCCGCGGGGCAGGATCTCAGGCTAAGTCCTGTGTGACTGGGGAGTAGAAGGGATGGTAAGAGAAGAAGAGACTGGAGCGGGCAGGTTGGTGCTCGGTGAGGCCCGTGGGTCCTGTAGGAGCATAAGGGCTTGTGAGTCCTTATCTCATCATGTAAAAATTAGGTTCTACCAGAGGCAGAAACAGTAAGAAAAGCAAGACCCAGAGAGACAGACTTAAAGACAAACTCATGATCCTGAAGCAGCTGAATCAGAACAGTGTTCTGAGCCTCTGTGCGCAGGTCTCTCCTCCGGGATGTCCCCTCCCGAGGTGCCAGCATTCTGCCCTTACAGCCTGGATTTCATGACTTTCTTGTTCTCAGAAAGAGAAAGGAGCTTATTAAATGAAGTGGCTGCCAAGTGTATTTTAAGATGAACAAAGCCCAGATCATTTTTTTCTCACCACATACCATACATAATTGCCTGAAGGGCAGGATTTATTTGGTTTGCATTATGATTTTTTCCCCTAAGCTTAATTACAGGGTTAAAAAGGCAACTGCAACTTGAAAGGAACAAGCTCCATGGTCATGGAGACCAGCATGACCATTTTGGGTTTGAAACACACTTTCTTTGTGAAGGGAATTAATTGTAGGAGGAACTTTGGAGCTTATGTAAAACACATTTTTATGAAAATAAACTTGAACAGTCATTAAAATGAATAGTTGTTTTAAATAAGACTCAAACTGCATGGCGGTGCCAAGGAATTTTAGATGGCTTCTTTATTGGCTTTGTTTTGGGTTCAGCTCTGCATTTTCTAAGACAATATCAGGGCCCTGGAGGTAAGTCTTGGCTTATATTTGGGAATCAGATGTATAATTCTAATGAGAGATTATTAGGGGAAGTAAGGGAATGAAAAAGCTTGAATAGTATTTAGGTCTAAATAACTTCATGAATAAGTAATTCTATATTGGAGAATCCAACATATCAGCAGGAAGTGTTGTCTGATAGTTTGGCCTCAGACCAATGAACCAATTAATAGACCTCAGCCTTCCAGCTTTGGGACACTCCCTGGGCAACCTATAAATCAGAAATGGGAGAGATGATCCCCACTTTCTCATCTGCCAGCATTGACGAGGAATGTCTCTGGCTTAGAGATCTGTGTAATTCAGGGACAAGTCCAGAGCTGAGCTCTCAGCTGGGCTAATCTATTCTGAAACTTGAGTAGTTTAAACAATGCACTTCTCTGGGGGTTCATCAGAGGTGAGAAAAGTGGCCGTGGACTTGGGTGGCCTGCACAGCTGTGTCTAGAAAGGTCAGAGAGTGTCGGGCTTAGATACCTTTGTGCTTAGTATTCTCTCCTCTCTTCTTGGGAAGCTGGAGCTGGAACAGTACTGCTCAGCTGTGTGGGCTCCACTCCTGTTCCAGGGCAGATGGGAAAGTGACATCCTCTTTAATTGGTGGGAATTTGAGCTCATGGTCCCCAGTCCTTGGAAGAATGCCTCACTGCTTTCCACCCCCCAACCCACACACACATGGTCCCTACCCCACCAAATCACTAGCATCTCTCTTCTCTTTAAAGGCATATTTTCCTCCCTGCACTGAGATCCTTGTAGTTATTTAGACAAAAACGTGCATAAGGGGAGAGAAGGGAGGCTCTTGGAGTTGCAGTTAGGATGTATGAGAAGAGTGTCCTCCTCCGGTTTTGTATTGAGGTACATAATTCAAGTGCTGGACCACTGGCTTCAACTCCAGAGTAGGTCATGACGCCATTTTGTATTTCCCACGGGGATGTGGTGAGTTCTCAGCGATGCAGTGCCTCATCCTATAGAGCAGTACCCTTCCCTACCCCCTTCTCCGATTCCCTGTTTCTGGTTCTTACCGGGATTGAACAGGGAGACCCGGTGGCAATCAGAGGGCTCCAGAATGATGGCAATTCGTGTAGTAAAGTGAAAGAGCCCAGGTGGTAGCCACCAGGCAGCAGAAAGTTCTCAAGGTGATGATGATGTCTCTCCTGTAACCTCCAGGTGCCAGTCTGAGCTGCTGGAAGGAGGTCTTCACTTCTGCAGGGGGTACTGGAAGCACTATTACCACTGCTGGCCTCTGGGCACATTTCTCCACCAATTTGACTCCATCTTCCCACCATGGTGTAGACTGTGGTGTGATGGTCTCAGACACATTGGTCCCATGGCAACTACAACCCGGGCCCCTTGGAACAGTAAAGCTGCTTAGGTGGCTCTCCCCTATCCTTAGGTGTGGGGCTGACCCCACCACGTCCCCACAGTCAACTGAGAGTAAGGACCAGGGGGAGGGACCTAGGGAAATTCAGGGAACATGATAGGTTCTTGGGAAGACTTGTCCAATGATTTCTTTTTCTTGATGAAAACACATTCGAACCTAGAAGTTCTGAGGTGCCTTTTGGTCTGGCCCCCAAAAGCACGACTGAAAACATGAAAGCTTGACACTTCCCTTCTTTTTCAGCGGCACGGCTCAGTGAATCAATTCAAACCCATTAAGATTTTCAGAATGACAGGAGAAGAAAATCCTTCCAGTGAAAACTCTTAGGATACTGTGACCGAACACCATCTCCTTGGACCTGGACCATTTTCTCGTTTTGAAAATCCCATCAATTGCAATCCCTTCCTCGAGGCTGAGCATCTGGCTTTTAACTTTCCTATTTTTTGACACAAAAGCCTATAGCAAAGGCTTGTAGATATACGAATTACATACTTGTTAGTAACACTGTGTTGCCCCATGTTTAAGAGGCAACGTGGAAAGAGTTTTCAATTTTTCTGGGTTTGTAAATCTAAAGAGATAATTATCCTTCAAAAGAATGGGAGCGGCCACCAGGGTCAGGAAACTTGGCATGCAGACCTGGACTCTGCTCTTAACTAGTCTTGTGATCCTTGTTCATAGGATTCTGAAGTGAAATTGTGTGTGTGTGTGTGTGTGTGTGTGTGTGTGTGTGTGTGAAAGATGTCTTAAGCAAACTGTTTTTCTGTGGGAGCACAATTGAATTAAAAAAAAATCTAAATTAAGCACATCTCCAGGAGCACATCTGTTGCACAGAGTGAGGTCCATTCCATCAATACAGTTGCCTGCAGAGCAATGAAGTCATCCCCATCTAATTCCTGAAACCAGAAATGAGGATACAAGCCAGTATTAAATATTAAAGTTTTTCACATTTTGCTGTTCTCTTCCAGAGAACACAAAGAACACTGACATATTTTTCCAGAGCTCAGGTGGATAGCTAATGGACTGGAGAAGCTTTCAACTCAACCGGAGCGATACATAAAGAGAAAACTTAATTACAGTTAGGATTCAGTGGGTTAGCTGGATAAACAAGTAGCCTCTGTATTTCAAAGCATCTGAGACATTATCGATTTTAAGATGCACCATTATTTTATGTACCTCTGAGGATAAAAAGTACTGCAATTAAACTATGACCACATTGCTTTATAACTTAGAATTGTAATTTTGTGCTTATTGAAAGAGCTCTTTAAGGCTTAAGTAGACATTTGTGCATATAGTAAAATGAGAATATAAGCAGACTACACTGGCTGCAATATTCCTAAACTGTCTTCACAAGATGGGCTTTTCTGAATGTCTCTCTGATGTAGGGTTGCTGCTGTCTGTGGTTCTCTACGCCTCCCTCCCTGACATTAAGAGCAGTGATGATGAGCTTTTCTATCCCACAGCACTACACTATTGATCTGGTGTTTTCTTCCCTAACCCTGACACCCATTTACAAGTTCTAGATCTGGTGCTCCTTTGATCTTACCAGAAGGTAAGAACCCGGGACTCATTGTTTTTCTCAAATGGTCCTTAAGTAGTTTGTCAACTGAAAGACTAAGGTTTGCAATTATGTAACCTTGCCACCAGAACAACAGCCGAGTATGCTCATGTGTGGGCTATGACAACGCCATCACCTCCACCTTGTTCAGCAGTAATTGTAAGATGCCACCAGCAACACTATGAGGGCTGCCTGGTAGACTGCTTCCTACTTCCTTCCTCCCTAATCTCAGCCTTTATTTGTAGGATGGTCTCAGGTATACAACTCACCCAATGCAATGCATGAATGAGGATGCCTGATATCCTACATGGCCACGCCCTGTGAGTTTATGCCATGGAAATGAGAAGCAGAAGAGAGGGTGGAGCATAGATTCTTGCCCTTGTGGATCAGTGACTGCACCCACTGGTAATATGTAGTTCAAGGAAAGATCCAGTTTGAAAAGCTCCTGCTTCTAAAGCCTTAACCAGTACCCTTTCTGTCTTAACACAGTACCTTGTACTGGGCTCTGTCACAGCATGTCTCTGTTTCTGTGTCTATTGTGACCCCTTTGAGAGCAGCAACCATATCTATTCATCTTTGTAACCCAGTGCCTCATGCAACGCCCAGGCCTCAGTAGAATTTGGCTGAATATTTGTCGAAAGACTGAGGACGGAGAGGATGGGGCAGGCCAGGTCAGCCAGGTTTAGAGGTGATGGAGTTTTGCTGTTTGGGGAGGAGGGTGTGTGACAGGAAGCAGTGGAAAGTCAGAGCATGCGGGGAGGCTGGTGCCAGTCCATAGAGGGCCTGGGCTATCACCAGGAGGAAGCTTACTGGGATGCATAGATCCCAACAAAGACTATTTCAGAACACCTAAGTGTACTGGATGCTGAGTCACAGATGACAATTCATGTGGCAAAATGAATTGGTCAGTATTAACCATGGAGCAGGTGAGATTATCCAAATAGAGAACCTGACACACCTGAAACTTCAGTAAAGTAGGTTATTTTTCAATAGCAACATTCATTCATTCATTCATTCGAAGATTCTACTAAGATTAATACAGTGACCATGGGCCAGGCACTGAGGACATGTGGATGAATAATGCATAATTTGTCTTTGGGCATATAAATATGTAAGGCGTGTATAAGATAGAAGAATATTTGAGTTTCAGTGTACTTTATTCAGAGTACTGTGGGGGCACAAAGGAGTGTTCATCTTTCCATGGGTGGGTCAAAGAAAATTCCGTAGGGCCAAGATGATTCTTAAAATATTTATGACCAAGACAGAGATAATTATCCTCTACAGAGGTATTTCCTGCAGAAGACTGGTATCCCTTATAAAGGTGGTTAATTAAGTTTAGAAATGTTTCATACTCCGTTCCCTTCTTAGAATTCACAGTGTGCGTTAACATATTAAAGCTCCTTCAGGATCAGTAGTAAAAACAAATAAATAAACAACAAACAAAGTGCCAACGTATTTGATTTGGTTTCATCTACCATTTTCCCAGTGTTAGTTGGCCACTGAACCTTTCTATGGCAGAACACCTTTTCATATCTTAACACCTGTTAATTTCTCATACTTCTTAATATCTTCACATTATAGTTTAGAAAACTGATGCCTGGTTTGTGTGGGAGCTTATCTGAAAACAATGGACATTGGATATCCTTTATAATACCATGAATTTCTGCTCTTACAGTTCTCATGAACAACTGATATTTTTGTTATATGTGAGTGACTGCATGTGTTCATAAGCATGGTTTATGTCTTTCGGTATTCAAAATTCTCTTTACAAAGACCAAAAAACTGTATAGTGTCTGCCTCAAAAGCCATATAACTTTGAGTGGGAATAACTACTGTATTGACATCAACCATTGTGCTACGAAACACAAATGATATTTATGAAATAACTTAGAGACTGGAGAAATCCATACACTTTGGACACTGTCCTTAGTGAGTACTTCTGCTAAGTAGATTAAGGGCTTCTAAGACATTCTGGCTAGTTTCAATGCTTTCTTAGACTTTACTCTTGTATGTAATTTTGGTATCTATGCAGAAATCACTTGTCAAATTACCTGGAGATTTTTTTTCCATCTCTGTGGCTGAATATTGTAACCCTCAAGATAAAATGGACCCCTATTGTTATAATGCAAAAGTTCAGTTTGAACTGAGCAATAGAAATAAATGTTCACCAATAAACTCATTCTGAAGATTCTATTGTGCCCTGAAGGTCTGAAATGACTTTGGCTTTTTTTTTTTTTTTTTTTTTTTTTTGCGGTATGCGGGCCTCTCACCTCTGTGGCCTCTCTTGTTGCAGAGCACAGGCTCCGGACGCACAGGCTCAGCGGCCATGGCTCACGGGCCTAGCCGCTCTGCGGCATGTGGGATCTTCCCGGACAGGGGCACGAACCCGTGTCCCCTGCATCGGCAGGCGGACTCTCAACCACTGCGCCACCAGGGAAGCCCCGACTTTGGCTTTTTGATGACCAGTATTCTGCATTGGGACATACTCATCAAACTTGTCTATAAAGTAAAATCTCATATCCCAAACCCGTTTCCAGTTTAACCAGAAATATATTCTGATTAGTAGATCCATAGGCAATATTCAATTTCTATTGATTGACTGATTAGCTGAGAACACTAAAATATGGACTTGGTCATCTGTAGTCTTCCAAATGCCCATTTCCCCTTCTTTTACCCCAGGAAGCGATTATAGCAGAGTTTAGCAAAGCACTGCACCCCATGACCAGAAAAACATCACTAGTGGTTGCTCTGTGATTGTTTGAGATGTGGCTTTAGGACTGACACTATTTCCTTTGTGTGTATTTGGGTAAAGAGAAATTTTTCGAGAACTGTTTGGTAAATGAATTTGGCAAATGAACGAATGCACGCGTGCATGCCAGGTCACCGTAAATGACATTCAGACTTGAGCTTTTGACACATCAGAGGGTAGATCTGTGGATTTCTGTGGCAGGACAGCACCCTCCCCTTGACATACACACTCATCATAAACGTGACCAGATGATATTCAGCGAGTCCTCAGGATAGCCAGACTTGAAAAACATTTCCTTTCGCCTTCCTTCCAAAGTGTGTTCCCCTCGACAGCCCTCCAGCCAAGCCCCCTCTGCCTGGGAAAAGTGCCAGGAGGGAGGAGTTGGTGAGCAAGGCTTGAAAGGCATCTAAGGGTAATGAGAAAAACACGTCTCACTGCGCACACAGCTCCTTCTGCCTTGGCTTTGCCTGTGTCAGCTTGTGGGAGCAGATGAAAAGCACATTCCTTAAAATCCTGGCCCTTAAAAGGAATGCATCTTGGGCTGAAATGTCAGCTTGGCTCTGCCCGGACTGCAGGACAGTTCCTTTATTGCTGACTTTTTGCCATGGTAAAACCCAGACCCTTCCCTGCACCCTGGGGATGGTTCATAGAACTGATGAAATTTCAAGCCCTCGCTCAGTCCGACTGTATTGGATTTTTATCACAATACAAAGATTTTACAAATTGCATTTCTAGCCTTCCTCTTTGGCTTCCTCCCCCTCATCTCAAAACCATGTCTTATCCGGAACCAGTCGCATTAGATGTCCAAGTAAGCCTTTGCTCTGGACCCTGGGGTCAGCCGAGTCACATCCATTTCTCTCTACCTTTTAAAATCCCAGTCTGAGCCTGCACCTCGCTTGCCTGCAGCAGGTTGGGTCAGATTGTGGGTGGCCCGAGGATGAGCTCATCCCCTTGTCTCACTGCCCAGCTCACATCTCATCTTGCTGAACTGTCACTTGCTGAGTTAAATCTGAGTTCCTAAAACATCATTCTTCAGCTATTTTCATCTTGGGAGATTTTAAACATTGCTTCTTCAAATGTATTGCAACTTTGTTTGGAAATTTGGCTTTGCTGACTTCTGACCTTACACGAGGCACCCTGTGATTAATTGGCTGATGTTACTTTAGAATCGACCAGACATTACTGCTTCCCTTTCCTTGCATTTGGAAAGACAGACTGTGACTCTTACAGACAAGGGGCTTCTAACTGGCTTTGCTCATCCCTGCCCTGGATTTTCGTAGACAGACTATGTGCCTCTGAGCAAGGGAGAACATTGATCCATCTGGTGAGTTTCTCAAAGAAAGGGCTGATCCAACATTTCTAAAGACAGACGTTCGCTGGATAACTACCTTATGAAAGATACTCAAAGGTGGTCTGACAAGACCACTGCCCATAACGGGAGCAGTAGAACTTGTTGTTTATCCATTCTATATATAGTAGTTTGCAATCTGTTTATCCCAAACTCCCAATCCATCCCTCTCCTACCCCCTTCTCCCTTTGAATTTCTTTAGTTTTTCAATAGGAATAGCTTTGTGTCCCTGTCACAGAAGTGGGCTGTCACTTAGCTGTTGACACAGACCAGAGTTCAGGTCCTGCTGGGCCCAGGGTGGGAGTGGAAGTGGAAGTGTCAAGACGGTAGGTAAGTTGTCTCTTATAGGGGGTATTGGATTCAAAGTTGACAATTGAATCTAAATGTGTTGTCTGTCAGTTAGCTCCAAGGAAACCATGGGAGTCAAGGTGCAATGCCTCGTGGGGCTGGGGCACGGGAGAGGGACATCAAGGAAGCAGGGCCACTGTAGTGCTCATACCTGAAGGGGCTTTAATTATTTCTAGGCTCAATTTGCACAGGTGGGCTGATTTATTTAAGGAGACTAGGATGGAGTGAGTCCTGACCTTGCATAATCCTTGCTGGAAATGAGGAAATCCAACATTTTCCATTAATGAGCAGTATGTTTTCCTTCCTCAATGACATGCCAAGTGTTCCAGAATGAATCATTTAAAACACACTTAAACCAGATCCAGAAGATTTTCAAGTAGAGGTGGGAATGTAATACTTTCTCCATAGGATGTACTCAAGGGCCAGGGTTGCTCAGGGGTAGAGACAGTTGAGACTTACATTATAATCCATGAATCCCAGAAGAGTTAGACTCACTAAGAGCCCCAAAATGATGCAAATAAATCTGTATCAAGTTCAAGTGTCAAAATGGTCACCGAAACCAATAGCCTAATCATAATCACTGAAGAGATGCTGGCAAAGTTGTGATTTCTGGGAGGAAAACATGTCTTAGTCAGCCCATCTGTCCTCTGGTCCCATGATCCATGTAACTCTTCCTGGTAACTAATTTGGAGTTTGTGAAGGTTGGAAAATGTACCAGTGTAGCTCTTCTGTCCTAATCATGAGTTTTCCATTCATCCATCGTCCATCCACCCATCCATCCATCCATCCATCTATCTCACCCATCCAAATAGCAAACATTCCCTGAACACTTACTCTGTGCCATGTGCTAACCTTGGTGGTGGGGATAAGATCATACAATGGACACTTATTGGTTTCCTCCTCAGGATTTAGTCCCCTCATTACTTCTTTCAGAAGGAAGTTTGCTATGGATGTAGTTTAGAAGGGGTTGCATCTATCTCCAGCTGTAAATGTGTGCCTGATTAACTGGATCGGTGAACCCGATCAATACCACACCATCCTCCCAGCAGCTAGTCACAGTGATTAATTTGGTGAGGGTCCTGTGACCTAATTCAGGTCATCAAAGGTCATCAGGAGTCAACCCAAAGACTTTTGTTTTAGATATCAGGTTATGTGGACCTTTCCCTTCCTCTGGATTAGAACCTGGAAACACATCCAGGGAGCATGAGTAGCCATCTGGTAACGATCAGGGAGACCCTGCTGAGGATAGAGCCAAGACCAAAAAACTTCAGCTGAGAATTTGAGAGTTAGAACTCAGGTCCTGGTCACATCCCTTAAGCCTTTGAATCAAGTTTTGCCTGAAGCCACACTTAATTCTGTTATGGGGGCCAATAAATCCCGTTTAAAGTTTAAGCCAGTTTGAGATGAGTCCTATTACTTACAACTAAAAGCATCCCAACAGATGCCTAGGCAGCATTCATGTAGAGGTTAAGAGCTTAGATCCCAGGATAAAAAAAGATCTTGGACCAGCTGCTTGGGTTTGAATCTCAATTTCACCACCCACTAGCTTCAATGGCCTCTTCATGCCTCATTTTCTTTATCAGTAAAATGGAAATAATATTCCTGCTTCATAGGATTGTTATAAGGATCAAGTTAGAATTTAAAAGCACTCAAAATGGTGCTTGGCACATAGTAAATGCCACGTAATATCTAAAAAACAAAAAGAGTAAATAAAGTAGTGAAAAACACTCAGTGTCTATTCTAGAGAAGCATAGTTTCCCTTCTGGCTGCTATGTCTGTGGAGAGGTGGCACCAGATGATGGTAACACCAGTCATCACAGGGACTTCTAATTGGAGTAAAGAGTTCTCAGCATTTATTATAAGGACTGTTCGAGCAAAATGCAAAACTTCTCCATCGTTTAAAATCATCACTTAGCTTTATAACTATGTACATGTATAGTACCACTTTCATCATAGTGGAAGCTATCAAGCTCACTTACAACAATAGCACAGTAAATTTGTCACACCACTTTTATGTGTCTTCTAGTTACTAAGGTGTTGTTTGCATACAACAGCCTATTTCTCTCTCTCATGTTGATCCATTGTGTCTCTATGTGATGAAGACATGATAAATGTGTGCCATAGTCATGCCATGGTAGGTTGTCTATAAAGACAATGCAAAAGATGTCATATCTGTCACTATGACATGGTGTCCCTGACATAATAATTGGTATACTTGTGTGTCACCATGATAGATGGTACCTGTCTGTCACTATGACATGAAGTACCTGTCTGTCAAGGTGTTATTATAGTATTTTTCCATCATGATGACATTGTATGTCAGTTGTGATGACCTGGTATACCTTCCCCCTTCTTATTTCCTATAACCAATGAGTCACCAAGTCCCATGGCATCACTTCCTAAATATCCCCTAACCAGTTCCCTCCTTTCCATTCCCACTGCTTCTGTTAGAGCTATGGCTCTAGACTCCCTGATTCCAGAACTGCTCCTAGTGAATCCTTTCTCATCTCTACATCAGACTGATCACTCTAACACAGATGGTTAATGTCAGCCCTTTTCCTAAGATCTAAATAGGCAAAGGCACTTCATGTTTTCCAAATACAACAAATTCTCATTCTAGGTTCTCCAGGATTTAGTGTTCCCTAGCTTTATTGAGATATATTTGACATATAACATAGCATACATTTAAGATGTACAGTGTAATGATTTGATATATGCATATTTTGCAAAGTGATTATCACAAAAAGGTTTATTAACACATTTGTCACTTCACATAGTAACTGTTTTTATTTGTTTGTTTGTATTTTTGTGGTGAAAACATTGCTACTTAGCAACTTTCAAGTATATAATACAGAATTGTTATCTATAGTTATCATTCTGTACATTAGATTCCCACAACTTACTCATATTGTAATTGGAAATTTGTACCCTTTGACCAATATTTTCCCATTTTCCCCATCTCCCAGCCTCTGGCAACCACCAATCTATTTTCTGTTTTTACGGGTTTGGTTTTTTAAGATTCCACATATAAGTAAGATCATCCAGTATTTATCTTTCTTTGTCTGACTTACTTCACTTACCTTGATGCCCTCAAGGTCCATCCATGTTGTTGCAAATGGTAGAATTTCCTATTTTTTATGATTGAATAATATTCCATTTTGTGTACACACACACACAGACACACACACACATGTGCACGCACACTACATTTTCTTTATTCAGTCATGAATCAGTGGTCACTTACGTTGTCTGTATGTCTTGGCTATTGTGACTAATGCTACAGTGAACATGGGGTGCAGATATTTATTTGAGATAGTTATTTTATTTCCTTCAGCTATATACTCAGAAGTGGAATTGCTGGATCATATGGTAGATCTATTTGAAAATTTCTGAGCAATTTCCACACTCTTTTCTGTAGTGGTTGTAGCAATTTATATTCCCACCAACAATGCATGAGGGTTTCCTTTTCTCAACATCCTTGCCAGTACTTGTTATCTCTTATCTTTTTGAGAATAGTCATTTTAACAGGTGTGAGGTGATTGATATCTCATTGTGGTTTTGCTTTGCATTTCCCAGATGATTAGTGATGTTGAGTACCTTTTCATGTCTGTTGGCCATTTGTATGTCTTCTTTGGAAAAAATGTTTGTTCAGGTCCTTTGCCCATTTTTAAATTGGATTACTTTTTTTTTCCTATTGAATTGCATGAGTTTGCAAATATTTGATTTGCAGGTATTTTCTTAGGTATATGATTTGCAAATATTTTCTCCCATTTCATACGTTGCCTTTTCATTTTGTTGATTATTTCTTAGGCTGTGCAGAAGATTTTTAGTGTGATGTGGTTCCACTTGTTTAGTTTTGCTTTTGTTGCTTGTGCTTTGGTGTCATATCCCAAAAAAATCATTGCCAAGACCAATGCCAAGGAGCTTTCCCCCTATGTTTTCTTCCAGGAGTTTTACAGTTTTGAGTCTTACATTTAAATTTTTAATCTCTTTTGAGTTAATTTTTGAGTGATGTAAAATAGGGGTCCAGTTTTCTTCTTCTGCGTGTGAAAATCCAGTTTTCCCAGCATCATTTATTGAAGAGACTATCCTTTATGCATTGAGTATTCTTGGTTCCCTCATCAAATATTAGTTGACTGTATATGCGTGAATTTGCTTCTGAGCTCTTTATTTTGTTCCATCGCTCTGTGTGTCTGTTTTTATGCCAGTATCATACTGTTTTGATTAATATGGGTTTGTAGTATACATAGTTCGAAATTAGGAAGTGTGATGCCTCCAGCTTTGTTCTTCTTTCACAGGACTGCTTTGGATATTCAGGGTCTTTTGCAGCTCCATATGAGTTTTGGGATTGTTTTTTCTATTTCTGTAAAAAATGCCATTGGAATTTTTATAGGGATTGCATTGAATCTATAGATGGCTTTGGGTAGTATGGACATTTTAACTCTTACAATCCATGAGAACGGGCTATCTTTCCATTTATTTGTATTTTACTCAGCTTCTTTCATAAATGTTTTATAGTTTTCAATCTTTTGCCTCCTTGGGTGAACTTATTCCTAAGTATTTTATTGTTTTTGATGGTACTATTGTAAATGATATTATTTTCTTTAATTCTTTTTCGGATAGTTTGTTGTTAGTATGTAGAAACACAACTGATTTTTGTATGTTGATTTTATATTCTGCAACTTTACTGAATTTATTTTTTAGCTCTAACAGTTTTTTGGTAGAGTCTTTTAAGATTTTCTGTATATAGCATCATGTCATCTGCAAACAGAGACAATTTTAATCTTTCCTTTACTATTTGGATGCCTTTATTTCTTTTTCTTGCCTGATTGCACTAGCTAGGACTTCTGTTACTATTTTGAATAGTAGCGGTAAGAGTGGGCACACTTGTCTTGTTCCTGATCTTAGAGAAAAAGCTTTCAGCCTTTCACTGTTGAGTATGGTGTTAGCTTTGGACTCACCATATATGCCTTTATTATGTGGAAGTATGCTCCTTTTATACCCAGTTTGTTAGGAGTATTTTATCATGAAAGGATAATGAATTTTGTAAAATGCTTTTTCTGCATCTGTTGAGACGATCATGATTTTTATCTTTCATTCTGTTAATGTGGTGTATCACATTTATTGATTTGTATATGTTGAAGCATTCTTGCATGCTGGGGTTAAATCCCACTTGATCATGGTGTATGATCCTTTTAATGTGCTGTAGAATTTGGTTTGCTAGTATTTTGTTGTGAGTTTTCACATCTATATTCATCAGGGATTTGGCTTGTAGGTGTTTTTTCTTGTAATGTCCTTATCTAGCTTTGTTATCAGTGTAATGTTAGCCTTGTAAAATGAGTTTCTGGAGTGTTCCCTCCTCTTCAATATTTTGAAAGAGTTTGAGAAGGATTGGTATTAATGTTGTATTTTAATGTTGCTCTATTGTTCTCTACCACCTGCTTCTGGCACAGACCTGGTATATAACGGGGATAAGGGTGGTAAATAAATGTTTTGACATGTAAGCTTATAGCTTTCTTAATAGATTAGAGAAAACTTGGTGGATGTATTAGTTATTACCCACCTTCATATCCAAATTGGAGTCATAATCCGAACATTTATGAATAGATTAACTACTTGGAAATGGGCACATTTCTGCATATTTACCTTGATGTATATGTACTAATAGCAACAAGAACCATTAGTGAATTAATTATTTTTGAATCCAAGTTGCACTTCTACTGCTAAGGTTAATTATTGATTTGTTTTATTCTGTGATTAAAGCCATTAGCCATTATTAGCAAATGATGATATTTATGCATGTTTGAATATCAGCTGGGTTGCATTTCATAGCAGGAGCCAAGCCAAAATTAGTATTCTCTAAGACTGACATCTAGAATGGTGACGCATAGACTTGCTGAAGGTAACCAATGATTTTTTCTTGCGATAGAAGGATAAACAATGCCTGATTGTCTTTGCTAATTATTCTTCCTGAGTGCAGACACTGACCGGAATTTAGTTTTAGTTGAATTTGGCCTCTGTCCTTTCTGATTTTGAATAATCAGAGACTTCTGAGCAGGACTTTGAGGGAGGCTAAGTACCCTGGCTCTACTGCCTGAAGATTCTGCTTTTTAACTTTCCTTTATCCAGGAAGTGGAATGGACTCATTTTCTCCTTGAAATAGCTGGGAATGGAATGTGCAGATCAGCTTGACTTCACTTGGCCACTGCTTCTGCCAATGAGAGGGAGACACTGGCTAGAGTGCTGAGTGGGTCACATCACCCTAACTGGAGGAGAATTGGCCTGAATATACAGGCACCAGTGCAACCAAGTGGGCAGAACTCTCATACCTGCAACTGCAAGGGAGGGTGGGAAATGTAGCCCGGCAGCTCTGTCTGGCAAAGGAGAGAAAGAGTTTGGAAAATAACTAGCCAGTGTCTGCTGCAATCTCCTTTGCTTCTTTCTAGCAGGTGAAACTAACCCATGCTAAGAGGGTTTTCTCACCTGGGCCACTTTCTCAGCCCATGATCTCTTTCTTTTTGTTTTTAAACATCTTTTTTGGAGTATAACTGCTTTACAGTGGCGTGTTGGTTTCTGCTTTATAACAAAGTGAATCAGCTTTACATATACATATATCCCCATATCTCCTCCCTCTTGCATCTCCCTCCCACCCTCCCTATCCCACCCCTCTAGGTGGTCACAAAGCACCGAGCTGATATCCTTGTGCTATGTGGCTGCTTCCCACTAGCTATGTATTTTACGTTTACATGCCACTCTCTCACTTCGTCCCAGCATACCCTTCCCCCTCCCCGTGTCCTCAACTGCATTCTCTACATCTGCGTCTTTATTCCTGTCCTGCCCCTAGGTTCATCAGAACCTTTTTTTTTTTTTTTTTTTAGGTTCCATATATATGTGTTAACATAGGGTATTTGTTTTTCTCTTTCTGACTTACTTCACTCTATATGACAGTCTCTAGGTCCATCCACCTCACTACAAATAACTCAATTTCGTTTCTTTTTATGGCTGGGTAATATTCCATTGTATATATGTGCCACATCTTTATCCATTCATCTGTCGATGGACACTTAGGTTGCTTCCATGTCCTGGCTATTGTAAATAGTGCTGCAATGAACATTATGGTACATGACTCTTTTTGAATTATGGTTTTCTCAGGGTATATGCCCAGTAGTCGGATTGCTGGGTCGTATGGTAGTTCTATTTGTAGTTTTTTAAGGAACCTCCATACTGTTTTCCATAGTGGCTGTATCAATTTACATTCCCACCAACAGTGCAAGAGGGTTCCCTTTTCTCTACACCCTCTCCAGCATTTATTGTTTGTAGATTTTTTGGTGATGGCCATTCTGACTGGTGTGAGGTGATACCTCATTGTAGTTTTGATTTGCATTTCTCTAATGACTAGTGATGTTGAGCATTCTTTCATGTGATTGTTGGCAATCTGTTTATCTTCTTTGGAGAAATGTCTATTTAGGTCTTCTGCCCATTTTTAGATTGGGTTGTTTGTTTTTTTGATATTGAGCTGCTTGTAAATTTTGGAGAGTAATCCTTTGTCAGTTGCTTCATTTGCAAATATTTTCTCCCATTCTGAGGGTTGTCTTTTCGTCTTGTTTATGGTTTCCTTTGCTGTGCAAAAGCTTTTAAGTTTCATTAGGTCCCGTTTGTTTACTTTTGTTTTTATTTCCATTTCTCTAGGAGGTGGGTCAAAAAGGATTTTGCTATGATTTATGTGATAGAGTGTTCTGCCTATGTTTTCTTCTAAGAGTTTTATAGTGTCTGGCCTTACACTTAGGTCTTTAATCCATTTTGAGTTTATTTTTGTGTATGGTGTTAGGGAGTATTCTAATTTCATTGTTTTACATGTAGCTGTCCAGTTTTCCCAGCACCACTTATTGAAGAGGCTGCCTTTTCTCCACTGTATATTCTTGCCTCCCTTATCAAAAATAAGGTGACCATATGTGCATGGGTTTATCTCTGGGCTTTCTATCCTGTTCCATTGATCTATATTTGTGTTTTTGTGCCAAGACCATACTGTCTTGATTGCTGTACCTTTGTAGTATAGTCTGAAGTCAGGGGGCCTGATTACTCCGGCTCCATTTTTCATTCTCAAGATTGTTTTGGCTATTCGGGGTCTTTTGTGTTTCCATACAAATTGTGAAATTTTTTGTTCTAGTTCTGTGAAAAATGCCATTGGTAGTTTGATAGGGATTGCATTGAATCTGTAGATTGCTTTGGGTAGTAGAGTCATTTTCACAATGTTGACTCTTCCAATCCAAGAACATGGTATATATCTCCATCTGTTTGTATCATCTTTAATTTCTTTCATCAGTGTCTTATAGTTTTCTGCATACAGGTCTTTTGTCTCCTTTGGTAGGTTTATTCCTAGGTATTTTATTCTTTTGTTGCAATGGTAAATGGGGATGTTTCCTTAATTTCTCTTTCAGATTTTTCATCATTAGTTTATAGGAATGCAAAAGATTTCTGTGCACTAATTTTGTATCCTGCTACTTTACCAAATTCATTGATTAACTCTAGTAGTTTTCTGGTAGCATCTTTAGGATTCTCTATATATAGTATCATGTCATCTGCAAACAGTGACAGCTTTAAGCTTTACTTCTTCTTTTCCGATTTGGATTCCATTTGTTTCTTTTTCTTCTCTGATTACTGTGGCTAAAACTTCCAAAACTATGTTGAATAATTAGTGGTGAGAGTGGGCAACTTTGGCTTGTTTCTGATCTTAGTGGAAATGGTTCCAGTTTTTCACCATTGAGAATGATGTTTGCTGTGGGTTTGTTGTATATGGTCTTTATTATGTTGAGGTAGGTTCCCTGTATGCCCACTTTCTGGAGAGTTTTTATCATAAGTGGGTGTTGAATTTTGTCAAAAGCTTTTTCTGCATCTATTGAGATGATCATATGGGGTTTTTTTGTTTTTTTTTTTTGCGGTACGCAGGCCTCTCACTGTTGTGGCCTCTCCCATTGCAGAGCACAGGCTCCGGACGCGCAGGATCAGCAGCCATGGCTCACGGGCCCAGCCGCTCCGTGGCATGTGGAATCCTCCTGGACTGGGGCACGAACCTGTGTCCCCTGCATTGGCAGGCGGACTCTCAACCACTGCGCCACCAGGGAAGCCCCGATCATATGGTTTTTATCCTTCAATTTGTTAATATGGTGTATCACATTGATGGATTTGCATATATTGAAGAATACTTGCATTCCTGGAATAAACCCCACTTGATCATGATGTATGATCCTTTTAATGTGCTCTTGGATTCTGTTTGCTAGTATTTTGTTGAGGATTTTTGCATCTATGTTCATCAGTGATATTGGTCTGTAGTTTTCTTTCTTTGTGACATCTTTATCTGCTTTTGGTATCAGGGTGATGGTGGCCTCATAGAATGAGTTGGGGAGTGTTCCTCCCTCTGCTATATTTTGGAAGAGTTTGAAAAGGATAGGTGTTAGCTCTTCTCTAAATGTTTGATAGAATTCGCCTGTGAAGCCATCTGGTCCTGAGCTTTTGTTTGTTGGAAGATTTTTAATCACAGTCTCAATTTCAGTGCTTGTGATTGGTCTGTTTATATTTTATATTTCTTCCTGGTTCAGTCTCGGAAGGTTGTGCTTTTCTAAGAATGTGTCCATTTCTTCCAGGTTGTCCATTTTATTGGCATATAGTTGCTTACTTTAATCCCTCATGATCCTTTGTATTTCTGCAGTGTCAATTGTTACTTCTTTTTCATTTCTAATTCTATTGATTTGAGTCTTCTCCCTTTTTTTCTTGATGAGGCTGGCTAATGTTTTATCAATTTTGTTTATTTTCTCAAAAAACAGCTTTTAGTTTTATTGATCTTTGCTATTGTTTCCTTCATTTCTTTTTCATTTATTTCTGATCTGATCTTTATTATTTCTTTCCTTATGCTAACTTTGGGGTTTTTTTGTTCTTCTTTCTCTAATTGCTTTAGCTGTAAGGTTAGGTTGTTTATTTGAGATGTTTCTCGTTTCTTGAGGTAGGATTGTATTGCTATAAACTTCCCTCTTAGATCTGCTTTTGCTACATCCCATAGGTTTTTGGTCATCGTGTTTTCATTGTCACTTGTTTCTAGGTATTTTTTGATTTCCTCTTTGATTTCTTCAGTGATCTCTTGGTTATTAAGTAGTGTATTGTTTACACTCCATGTGTTTGTATTGTTTTACAATTGATTGTAATTGATACCTTGTCTCATAGCGTTGTGGTCGGAAAAGATGCTTGATACGATTTCAATTTTCTTAAATTTATCAAGCCTTGATTTGTGACCCAAGATATGAGCTATCCTGGAGAATGTTCTATGAGCAATTGAGAAGAAAGTGTATTCTGTTGTTTTTGGATGGAATGTCCTATAAATATCAATTAAGTCCATCTTGTTTAATGTATCATTTAAAGCTTGTGTTTCCTTACTTATTTTCATTTTGGATGATCTGTCCATTGGTGAAACTGGGGTGTTAAAGTCCCCTACTATGAATGTGCTACTGTTGATTTCCCCTTTTATGGCTGTTAGCATTTGGCTTATGTTTTGAGGTGCTCCTATGTTGGGTGCATAAATATTTACAATTGTTATATCTTCTTCTTGGATTGATCCCTTGATCATTATGTAGTGTCCTTCTTTGTCTCTTATAGTAGTCTTTGTTTTAAAGTCTATTTTTTCTGATATGAGAATTGCTACTCCAGCTTTCTTTTGATTTCCATTTGCATGGAATATCTTTTTCCATCCCCTCACTTTCAGTCTGTATGTGTCCCTAGGTCTGAAGTGGGTCTCTTGTAGACAGCATGTATATGGGTCTTGTTTTTGTATCCATTCAGCCAGTCTATGTCTTTTGGTTGGAACATTTAATCCATTACATTTAAGGTAGTTATATGTATGTTCCTATTACTATTTTCTTAACTGTTTTGGGTTTGTTATTGTAGGTCTTTTCCTTCCTTTGTATTTCCTGCTTAGAGAAGTTCCTTTAGCAGTTGTTGTAAAGCTGGTTTGGTGGTGCTGAATTCTTGTAGATTTGTCTTGTCTGGAAAGCTTTTGATTTCTCTGCTGAATCTGTATGAGATCCTTGCCGGGTAGAGTAATCTTGGTTGTAGGTTTTTCCCTTTAATCACTTTAAATATGTCCTGCCACTCCCTTCTGTCTTGCGGAGTTTCTGCTGAAAGATCAGCTGGTAACCTTATGGGGATTCCCTTGTATGTTATTTGTTGTTTTTCCCTTGCTGTGTTTAATATTTTTTCTTTGTATTTAATTTTTGATAGTTTGATTAATATGTGTGTTGGCATGTTTCTCCTTGGATTTATCCTGTATGGGACTCTCTGTGCTTCCATACTTGATAGACTATTTCCTTTCTCATATTAGGGAAGTTTTCAACTGTAATCTCTTCAAATATTTTCTCAGTACCTTCCTTTTTCTCTTCTTCTTTTGGGACCTCTATAATTCGAATGTTTGTGCATTTAATGTTGTCCCAGAGGTGTCTGAGACTGTCCTCAATTCTTTTCATTTTTTCTTTATTCTGCTCTGCAGTAGTTATTTCCACTATTTTATCTTCCAGGTTACTTATCTGTTCTTCTCCCTCAGTTATTCTGCTATTGATTCCTTCTAGAGCATTTTTAAACTTCATTTATTGTGTTGTTCATCATTGTTTGCTCTTTAGTTCTTCTAGGTCCTTGTTAAACCTTTCTTGTATTTTCTCCATTCTATTTCCAAGATTTTGGATCATCTTTACTATCATTACTGTGAATTCTTTTTCAGGTAGACTGCCTATTTCCTCTTCATTTATTTGGTCTGGTGGGTTTTTACCTTGCTCCTTCATCTGCTGTGTGTTTCTCTGTCTTCTCATTTTGCTTAACTTACTGTGTTTGGGGTCTCCTTTTTGCAGGCTGCAGGTTCATAGTTCCCATTGTTTTTGGTGTCTGCCCCCAGTGGCTAAGGTCGGTTCAGTGGGTTGTGTAGGCTTCTTGGTGGAGGGGAGTAGTGCCTGTGTTCTGGAGGTTGAGGCTGTATCTTGCCTTTCTTGTGGGCAGGTCCACGTCCAGTGGTGTGTTTTGGGGTGTCTGTGATGTTATTATGATTTTAGGCAGCCTCTCTGCTAATGGGTGGGGTTGTGTTCCTGTCTTTCTAGGTGTTTGGCATAGGATGTCCAGCAGTGTAGCTTGCTGCTCATTGAGTGGAGCTGGGTCTTAGCATTCAGATGGAGATCTCTGGGAGAGCTTTTGCTTTTGATGTTATGCGGAGCCGGGAGGTCTCTGGTGGACCAATGTCAAACTCGGCTCTCCCACCTCTGAGGCACAGGCCTGATACCCAGCTGGAGAACCAAGACCCTGTTCTTCAGCGACATGGCTCAGAAGAAAAGGGAGAAAAAGAGAAAGAAAGAAAGAAAAATTAAAATAAAATAAAGTTATTAAAATAAAAAATTTTAAAGTAATAAAAAAAAGAAAAAAAAAAGAAGAGAGCAACCAAACCAAAAAACAAATCCACCAGTGATAAGAAGCGCTAAAAACTGTACTACAAAACAACAACAGAAAAACGGACAGACAGAACCCTAGGACAAATGGTAAAAGCAAAGCTATACAGACAAAATCACACAAAGAAGCCTACACATACACCGTCACAAAAAGAGAAAAAGGAAATATATATATATATCGTTGCTCCCAAAGTCCACCCCCTCAAATTTGGGATGATTCGTTGTCTATTCAGGTATTCCAGAGATGCAGGGTACATCAGGTTGATTGTGAAGATTTAATCCGCTGCTCCTGAGGCTGCTGGGAGAGATTTCCCTTCCTCTTCTTTGTTCGCACAGCTCCTGGGGTTCAGCGCTGCATTTGGCCCTGCCTCTGTGTGTAGGTCGCCTGAGGGCGTCTGTTCCCCGCCCAGACAGGATGGGGTTAAAGGAGCAGCTGATTCGGGGGCTCTGGCTCACTCAGTCCGGCAGGGAGGGAGGGGTAGGGATGCAGGGCGAGCCTGCGGCGGCAGAGGCTGGCATGACTTTGCACCAGCCTGAGGCGTGCCGTGTGTTCTCCCGGTGAAGTTGTCCCTGGATCCCGGGACCCCGGCAGTGGCGGGCTGCACAGGCTCCCTGGAAGGGGGATGTGGATAGTGACCTGTGCTCGCACACAGGCTTCTTGGTGGCGGCAGCAGCAGCCTTAGCGTCTCATGCCCATCTCTGGGGTCCGCGCTGATCGCTGCGGCTCGCGCCATATCTGGAGCCCATTTAGGCGGTGCTCTGTATCCCTTCTCCTCATGCACCCCAACACAATGGTCTCTTGTCTCTTCGGCAGCTCCAGACATTTTCCTGGACTCCCTCCCGCTAGCCGTGGCGCACTAGCCCCCTTCAGGCTGTGTTCACGCAGCCAACCCCAGTCATCTCCCTGGTATCTGACCTCCGAAGCCTGAGCCTCAGCTCCCAGCCCCGCCCACCCCGGTGGGTGAGCAGACAAGCCTCTCGGGCTGGTGAGTGCCAGTCGGCACAGATCCTCTGTGCGGGAATCTCTCCGCTTTGCCCTCCGCACCCCTGTTACTGTGCTCTCCTCCGCGGCTCCGAAGCTTCCCCCCCCGCCACCCGCAGTCTCTGCCCGCGAACGGGCTTCCTAGTGTGTGGAAACCTTTCCTCCTTCACAGCTCCCTCCCACTGGTGCAGGTACAGTCCCTATTCTTTTGTCTCTGTTTTTTCTTTTTTCTTTTGCCCTACCCAAGTACGTGGGGAGTTTCTTGCCTTTTCGGAGGTCTGAGGTCTTCTGTCAGCATTCAGTAGATGTTCTGTAGGAGTTGTTCCACATGTAGATGTATTTTTATGTATTTGTGGGGAGGAAGGTGATCTCCGCGTCTCACTCTTCCGCCATCTTGAAGCTCCCATGGTCTCTTTCTTTGTTGTCACAGGAAGGATGTTCAAGCGCATCCCTTTCTGCATAGTCTTCAGCTGTCTTCAGGCAAAGGCAGAGAAATAGCTTGAGGGCAGAGCCAGCCACGATCCTGAATTCCTGGAGATCCCAGCAGGGTGTGGGGTGCATGGTAAACATCTGTTGAGTGATGACTAGCTGACTGAATGATTTTAGGTGAACCTAAGGTTCTTGTCATCTGACTTTGACATATATTCATTTCAGAAGACTCGCCCCTTTACCCTTTGCTCAAAGGCTTTCTGATTGTTATCTACAGTTCATCTTTCCCAGGGAGATGATTCAATTAAGACAACTCAAAATGAGTCCACGATTCAAAGGTACAGCTGATTGCACTCTGATTAATTTCCTATTCATCAGTCACAGAGATATATGATGGGAATTACCAGGGCAGGGAGAAAAGAGGGCAGGCAGGCTAGTGGGGAAGGGAGATAGAAGAGGCTGGAAGATCAGGGTTTTGGGGGGTACAAAGAAGATGAGAAAAGTGCCAAGAGGGGCATCCCCAAGAGGAGGAGAAGCCTGGAAGATAGCAAGAGATAGCACACAGTCTTCTAGGAAATATAATTTGATGTCTTAGCATTAGTATGTCTGACTCTAAAGTTAAATTGAAATTTCTTATGATGTGAAAGGGAAAATAAATTTTAGATGGTAGAAAAGGCTGATGACTCAGAGGCTCAACTGAAGGAATTTTTGGGGCCTTGCATTCCAGCCTCCCCTCGGCTACCTGATCCCAGTATTTGCTTGAAAGCATGAGTGATGGTGCTTCTTATCCAGAGAGGATGCTACTCCCCTTTTAGGGGTTAGAATTGTAGGAAAAACCTCACACGCGCTAATGGTTTCATTTCCAAAGATATGCTGAAAACAACCCCATACCCAAGCCCAGAATCCTTACCTGGCCTCAGATCCTTACATCCCAATGTCTACCAAACATCTCACCTGAATGACTAAGGAGCAGCTCCAGCAGAACATGGGAAGAACTGAGCTCTTCCTCTCCTCCCTTCCGCTGTTGCTCCTCCCCCTGTGGTTCCTAGCTCGGGGGACCACAATCTGCACTATCCACACAGTGTCCAGAAATGTGGGCATCCTCTGTGACCCCCTCCTCTCTCTCACCTATTACGTTCCATTGTCTGCCAGCTCTTACAATGTCACCCTCTTTTTTTTTTTTTTTTTTTGCGGTACGCGGGCCTCTCACTGTTTTGGCCTCTCCCGTTGCGGAGCACAGGCTCCGGACGCGCAGGCTCAGCGGCCATGGCTCATGGGCCCAGCCGGTCCACAGCACGTGGGATCTTCCCAGACCGGGGCACAAACCCGTGTCCCCTGCATCGGCAGGCGGACTCTCAACCAATGCGCCACCAGGGAAGCTCCTTGCTGTTCCTTATGCCGGAAGGTTCCTCTCCTCCACTTCCCCATTCCTCCTGCAGCTAATAACAGTTTATGCTCCAGTTCGACCTCACTTCCTCTGTTAAATCACCCCCTAAGTCCCAGGAGTATCCCACAGTTCCCTGCCCCATCACAGTGCGTGAGTGGGAATTGAATCTAATTCATTCTTGCATCACAGAGTCCAACACGGTGGCTGGCACCAGAGCCAGCTTCACGGGCTGAATTGTGACCAAGGCAGCTGCAAAAGGCAAAAGCCCTATGTTCAGAAGAGCTCTGCACTTGGGGTTAAATGCTCTGTGGTTGCCGACTTGCCAGTCTTAAATAACATTATCTTTGAGCTTGTGTTTTGTAAGTGAAGTCCAATGGAGCAATGGAGATACGCTGGGGGTCCTACACTCTCACCACATCCCCAGGACAGGTTCTTAGCTGCTCACTCCTTTGTCTTGACCCAGCAACTTCAGCCACCCTCTGCTCTCAGAAGGGACCTGAGCAAGGGTGTGGTACTGAGTCACAGAGCGGGACCTGTGGCAGACAGCCCTTGCCATGGGAGTATCTGTAAGGCAGACCCATGCCAGTAAGCTGTGGGTCTCCTCCCATACAAAACTTTGGCTTGAGGCCTTCCACTTGCCTTGCTGAGCCTCTGGAAGGATGCTACAGTCCAGAGAGATGGAGAGAGTAAGGAACAAGGGAACAGCTTTTCCTTCTTTCAGAACAAGTGGCCCTGCATTTCCTGTATTTTCATGTTGCAGCGAGCCGTGTAAACTGTAGTTTGCTGAAGACAAACTATACGCCTGGCTATGGTAGGTGCTCAGGGGTGGCTCGGTCTTACTCTTCTTAAATATCTCTCAAATCCACCCACCTCCCTTCCCTTCAGCTTCCAGGACCACGCTGTTTCTTTGGACAATTTCAACAGCCCCTTGTTGGTCCTTGTATCCCAGGTGCCTAGAAGAGGGTTTGCATGGAGCAGGACCTCAGTAGGTATGTGATGAATAAATGAAGGAATTAAATAAATCGGAAAAATAGTCTTTAAAATAGCATGCTGTCAATTCTGCAGGTTAGAGTGCTTTGGTAAAGTGCCTCCCAGGGGCACCATTGATAAATAGCCCTGGGAATTATTTAAGCAGTTCTGCACTCTGGCCTCTGCCAGGAGCTGGTCAGAGTCCTGGGCTGATCTATCTGTGTGGACAGGTACTGCCTCGCCCTACACCTTCAGAGAGCCCAGCTTCAGGGAGCAGATGCCCAGCTGGGGAATCACAGAGCCTGCAAACGTTGAAAGCTATTTCTGAGCTGTTTCTGTTTGAATGACCAAGGGGCAGTGTTTTTTGCCAGAAACAAAAGCCTATTAGGTCTTCAGTGAATATTGCAGGCCCTGCCTAGATAATAACAGCTCTGCTGAAAGACGAAGCCATATGGCCCAATAGCTTACACATGAAGGGGTGAGGGTGTTGAGAGTGTGGTGCTAGGTTTTGGTTTTACTCCTCTGCCTCAGTTTATCCAGTGTGGCATTTTGCCTGTGGGACTCTAGGAGGTTTGCTCTGGTGTGTGAGAAAATTGCTCCTGAAGAAGTTGTGCAAGGTCGCTCGTGTTCTGGCTGGTTTAGTCTCTGCCACTCTGGCTTTATTAATCCTTTAGTGCAGACTCGAAGGTCCATTGGGCTGAATCTGCTTTGCCTTTAAAGACACATCACCTAATCTAGGTTGCCACCAACACAGGCATAGAATTTATGCCCACCCATCATCCTCTAATGCTTCAGTGGCTCTTACCATTGGGCAACAGTCAGGAAATTCATCGCTAGGATGTGCATAACAGCACACACCACTGCTGGCACATTCTGCTGAAAAAGTGCCCAGAAGTACATTTAGTGGCCTTTATAATAACATTGGAGTGTTTTATTGGAGCAGGTATATTTTTCTGTGGTTAATGCAGTTCAGAACAAGGAAAGATATATCTGTCAAGTGTTGTTTTGACAGGTGTCCTTGTAATGGAGGGCAAGTATTGTCAGTGTGCGGAAGGCCTTTCAGTGGTGTGTGGTTCCATCGGTGACTCATGGTGAGAGGAGTGAGATCTGCTTCTTGATTAGTGCAGCAGCCCTAAGCCAACAAGGAATAAAGGCATCTGCTTTTCTCCATCCAGTTCCTTTATTAACAGGACATAGAATTCAGATGCTGTAGATAATTTGGAGATTCTTTCTGAGGTCTTTATGGGATCTACCACTGTATTCACAGTAAGGTCTTACTTCCTGAAGTCTGTTTCCAACCAATGACTAAGCAGAGCACGGGTGCTAAGACAGGCCCGTTTCAGCATAATGCAGGACTGCTCCAACAGGTGAATTTGGCTGGAGTATTTCCAGTGGCCTTGCAGAATCTTTCTTGAAACTGTGCTTCAGTCCAAGGGCCTTCCTCCTGAGTCCTCCTTCCTTCCCTCTTTCCTTTCAGAATTGTCAGATCTGCACCATAATCTGAAGATGCTCCCTTCATTCCCCTGCTCCCTTCTCCAACCAGTCTCTTGCATGTCTACTCCTGTTTAGATGTCCCCTTCTCAGGGACCCAAATGAATGCAGTCCCTTCCCCCATCTGTCCATCCTCAGGGATAAGTCAACTTGCAATCTTTGTGTTTCAGGATAATGTGAGCAGGGGGGTCATTGGTATGAGGGATCAAGCCATTCTATTCAAGAGGTGGAGGAGATATAATTGGAGAAGGGAGACTAGAAAGGGGTCTGGAGTTTGGGTGTCTTTGAAAATTTTAGAAACTGACACTGCCTCACATGCAAGGCCCAGAGAAAGGAGGGTAGAGAAGCTTCAATAGCAGTGGCGGAGGTTTCATGCCCAGCCTGCTTTCAGTTAGTAACGTTACGGTAAAGAGCCTACAGAGGTGGTGGTGATTAAGGAGAGTAAAGACCAGATTCATAGTCAACAACCAAAACATTCTCCATTTTCCAATAAAAATAAAAACATGACAAATCAAAATTTGTGGGATGCATCTAAAACAGTACTTGGAAATATATAGCACTAAGTGCCTATATTAGAAAGATGAAAGATCTCAAATGGATGATGGAAATTGGGAATTGTCCAATTACGGCAGATGGGCAAAATTGAACCTGCTGCCTGTTTTTACAAACAAAGTTTTATTGAAACACAGCCATGTTCATTCATTTATGTATTGTCCATGGCTTCTTTTAGCAATAACAATAGAGTTGATTAGTTGCAACAGAGATCATATGAACTCAAAGCCTAAAATAATTATTATCTGACTCCTTATAAAAATTTTTTGCTGACCCCTGATCTAAGCTTCCACATTAGAAACTAGAAAAAGAACAAATGAAACACAAAGTAAGCCTAAGAAAGAAAATAATAAAGATAAGATCAGAAAACGAAAACAATAAGAATAATCAATGAAACTAATATATGGTCCCTTGAGAAGATCAACAAAATTGATAACCCAAGCCATATAGAGCAGGAAAAAGAAAAAAAAAGAATACAAATTGCCAATGTCAGAAATAAGAGTGGGAACATCACTAAAGATTCTACAAACATGAAAGTATAATACAGGAATATTATGAACAATTTTATGACTGTGAGTTTGATAATAAATTATCAATAAAGTGGACAGGCTCTTCAAAAAATACAAACTACCGGGCTTCCCTGGTGGCACAGTGGTTGAGAGTTCACCTGCCGATGCAGGGGATACGGGTTCATGCCCCGGTCCAGGAAGATCCCACATGCCGTGGAGCGGCTGGGCCCGGGAGCCATGGACGCTGAGCCTGCGCGTCCGGAGCCTGTTGCTCCGCAACGGGAGAGGCCACAACAGTGAGAGGCCTGAGTACCGCAAAACAACAACAACAACAACAACAAAACACAAACTACCAAAGTTTATTCTAAAAGAAATAGATAACTTGAAAAGCCCTATGTCTATTAAAGAAATTGAATTTGTAGGTAAAAAAAATTCTCACAAATAAACTCTAGGTTCAAATGGCTTCACTGGTGAATTCTAGAAATACTTAAGAAAAAAAAAAATGGTACCAATTCTGCACACTATTCCAGAAAATCAGAGAATGAAATTTAAAAAACCAACTCATTCTATGAAGCCAGAATTACCCTGATACCAAAATGAGGGATAGATATTACAAGAAAAAGAATTGGTAGACCAGTGTCCATTATAAAAATAGATGAAAAATTTTGAGTTTTAGCTAATTATATTCAACACTACATAAAAAGAGTCATGACCAAGTGGGGTTAAACCCCAAAATGCAAGATTGGTTCAACATTTGAAAAATCAATCAGTGTAATTCACCATATTAACAGACTAAAAAAAAAACCCCTCTGTTCACCTCAATTGATGCAGCAAAAGCATATGACATTCATGATAAAAACTTACAGCAAACTAGAAACAGAAGCAGACTTTCTTAACCTCATAGAGTGCACCTATGAATAACCTATAACAAATAGTATACTAAATCCTGAAAGAATTAATGCTTTCCACCGAAGATCAGAAAGAAAGCAAGAACGTCTGCTTTCCCCAGTTCCACTCAACATTGTATGGGAGAAGCTAGCAACTGCATTAATGCAAGAAAAAGAAATAAAAACCATCCAAACTGGAAATAAATGTACTTTATCTGCAGATGACATGATCATCTATGTAAAAATTCTAAGGAATTTACAAAAAAAAAAATCTATAAGAACTAATAAGTGAATGTAGCAAATAGTTCACTATTCAGGATACAAGATTGATACAAAAAATCAATTGTATTTATTCTATACATTACTATATATGCAACGATAGCAATCAGAGAATGAAAAATTTAAAAACAACTGTATTAAAAATAGTGCAATATGTGTGAAATGCAAGGGACAAATTTGACAAAAATTGTGTAAGCTGTACTCTGAAAACTAAAGGGCTTTGTTGAGAGCATCAAGGAAAGCACAAATAACTGGAGATGTAAGCTATATTCATTGATGTAAAGATACAATAGAGTCAAGAAGTCAGTTCTCTCCAAATTGATGTATAGATTTCAATTAATTTCAATTAAATCCTAGCAGTCTTCTTTTTCTATAAATTTATAAACAGATACCAAAGTTTATATGGGAATGCATAGGATCTAGAATAACCAAAACAACTTCAAAAAAGAGGAACAGAGTTTGATTTTGAGACTTATAAAGTGACAATAATCAAGGAAATGTAATATTGACATACATACATGTGTGTAGATTAATGGAACAGAATAGAGACTGAAGATATAGATGCACATGTATTTGGCCAACTGATTTTCTATAAGGCTCAATGCAGTTTAATGTTAAAATGACTTTTTCAACCAATTGTGTTGGAACAATCACAATATGCAGAAACATGGATCTTGACCCTTAGCTCACACTGTACACAAAAATTAACTTGAAATAGATCATAGACCTAAATGCAAGAGCTAAACTACAAAACTTTTAGGGGAAAACATAGGAGAAAATCTTAGTGCATTTGGGCTCGGCAAAGATTTTATAAATATGTCGAAAAAAAGAACAAATTTTAAACATAAAAGTTCAATAATGAAAAATCACCAAAATTAAAAACTTTATTCTTCAAAATAAAAGGCAAGCCATAGACTGTAAGAAGATAGTTGCATAACATGTATCTTACAAAGGACTTTTATGAAGAAAGTATAAAAACTCCTCCCACTCAATTGTAAAAAGACAACCCAACTTAGAAAAGGGGCAAAAATTTGCACATAGTCTTCACCAAAGAAGATACATGGATGACAAATAAGTACATGAAAAGATGTTTAACATCATTGGTCATTAGGAAAATGCAAGTAGAACCACATGACAATCACAACACACACTACAATGGCTAAAAATAAAGACACTAACTACTAATTGTTGGCAAAGATGTGGAGCAACTGGAATTCTCATAAACTGCTGGTACAATCATTTTGGAAAAATTTGGTAGTTTTTTAGTAAGTTAAGTGTACACCTATTATGCAATCTAGTCATTCGACTCCTAGCTATTCACTCAAGGGAAATGAATGCATATATCCACACAAAGACTTAAAAGAAAAGTCTATAGAAGCTTTATGTGTTATAACTCAAACCTAGAAACAGGCTAAATGTCCATTGCCAGGTGAATAACTAAATTGTGGTATATCCACATAGTAGAATACTATCAGTAATAAAAAAGAATAAATTACTGGTGCATGCAACAATATCAATGAATCTCAAAATAATTTTCCAGAGTGGAAGAATCAAGACAGAATGGGTACATGCTATTTGTTCTCATGTATGTCAAATTCTAGAAAATGCAAACTAATTTATAGTGGTTGAAAGAAGATCAGTAGATAACTTGAGATGGGGAGAGGATGAGGCAAGCCTGGATTACAAAAGGACATGAAGAAACTTTTTGGGATGATAGCTATGTTCATTATATTGATTTTGGTAATGATTTCCCATGTATACACTTATGTCAAAAGTTATCAAATTGTACACTTTAAATATGTCCTGCTTATTGTACATTGATTATACCACAATAGAACTGTAAAGAAAGCAAGTTACTACTGTTGAACTGAAAACAAAAATATGTGAATCAAAATGGATAAAACTAAAGAGAGAAATAGACAAATCAACAGTCATAAATTATTTTAACATCCATAACTTAGTCATTGACAGAGCAAACAGACAAAAAGTCAGTAAGGAAATAGGATGCTTGAACAACATCATCCAAATTAGCCTATTTGATGGTCATAGAAAAATCCCTCCATATTATTTGAGTGCACATAGAATATTCACTAAGACAGATCAGGTTCTGGACCATAAGACAAGACTCATTAAATTTCAAAGGATTGAAATTAAATATATAGAAAATCCCCTATTTTTTCGAAATCAAACTGCACTTGTAAATAACCAAGGAATCGAAGGAGAAATCACAAGAAAAATAAGCAAATATTTCATACAAAATCACCAAGGAAATATAACCTAACAAAATGTGTGAGATATAGCTAAGCCAGTTCTTAAAGGAAAACTTGTACCTTTAAATCTTATATTAGAAATGAAGAAATGTTTGAAATCAGTTATTTAAGCTTCCATCTAAAGAAGCCAGAAAATGAAGACCACATTTAAATCAAACTAAGAAGAAAGAACATAAAAGAGATAAAAGCAAAATTCAACAAAATAAAAAACAAATAATAAAGACAATCCAAAGAGCTGCAACCTGACAAGAATATAAGAAGAGAAAATTGAAGTCCAATATCCTTATATACAAGGACACAAAAATCATCAATGAATCCAATCTAACAATATGTAAAAATGGCCAATTGTGGTTTATTCCAAGAATGCAAAGTTTCTTTACCAGTGTTGGTTACCATGTCATCAGAGTAAAAGAGCCTCACAGGATCACCTCAATAGATGCAGAAAATCAACACCCATTCGTGATAAGAACTATTGACAAACTAGAAATGAAAGGGAATTTTGTCAGTATGATAGAGGGAATCTATGAAAAACCTACAGCAAACATCCTACACAAAACATTAGACATCATATAGTGAAACATTAAATGCTTACTTTCCTCCAAGAAACAAGGCAAGGATATCTACCCTCAACGTTTCTAGTCTACATTATGCCAGAGGTCCTAGCCAGTGCAGTAAGGTAAGAAAACAGTAGAAAGATTGGAAAGGAAGAAGTAAAACTGTCTTTCTTTCTAGATGGCATGATAATATATGTTGAAAATCCTAAGAAATCTATGGGGAAAAAACCCCTACTAGAACAAATAAGTGAATTTAGTAATTCTGCAGATCAAAGTTTAATATGCAGAAATTAGTTGTTCTTGTGTATTTTAGCAACAAACAATGAAAAATGAAATGGAATAAAAATATAATTTATATAAGTTAAATTAAAAACATAAAATACATGGGAATAAATTTAACATCAGATGTGCTAGCTCTTTGACTACTATAAACTATGAAACAGAAATTAAGGAAGACCTAAGAAATGGAGAGATATGCCATATTAGTACATTGAAAGATTCAGTATTATTAAGATGTTCATGTTCCCTAAATTGGCCTGTAGATTCAACATAAACCCAATCAAAATCACACCAACCTCTTTTTTATTTTTTTAAGAAATTGAGAAGCTATTCTAAAAATTGTAAAGAAATGCTAAGGATAGGCAAAACTTTATGAAAAAAAAGAAGAAAGTTGGAAGACATATACCTGATATCAAGACTTATTATAAAGTTACAGTAATCAAAGCCATGTATTTTTTTTTTAAGGTAGACAGATGGATCAATGGTACAGATTTGAAAATCTCAAAATAAATCCACACAAATACAGTCTATTTTCAACAATAATGACAGTGTGATTTAATGGGGAGGGGAAGTAGTGTTAATAAACAATGTTGGGACAATTAGATATCTATATATTAAAAAAAAACTCTTAAACTTTAAACCCTAATTTATACTATGCACAAAAAATTATTCAGGATGTGTACACATTTGAACATACAAGGTTAAACGATAGGGTTTCTAGAAGAAAACATTGGAGAATATCTTCTTGACCAGTAAGCAAAATTCATTTAAAGGACATTAAAAAGCATTACCCCTAAGAGAGAAAAAATTGATAAATTGGACTTTATGAAAGTGAAAAACATTTGCTCTTCAGAAGACACTCTTCGGAAAGTTCAAAGGCAAACTGCAAGCTTGGTGAAAATATCTGCAAAAACACTTTTAAACAGACCCTCCCAAAGAAACATGTATGAAATGCTAATAACACATTAAAAAAAAGCTTAGCATCATCAGTAATTGGATAAGCATACATGAAAACCACAAAGAGACACCACCTTACACACACTTAGATGGTTAAAATTAGAAGTCTAACAATATTGGAGAGGACGTAGAACATCTGGCACTTGGTGGTAAAATGATATATCACTTTGAAAGCTATTAGGCAATTTATTATAGGGTTATATAGTCAACTACATTATATCCCAGCTAATCCATTACTAGGATTTTACCCAAGAGGAATGACAATATACTGTACAAGACTGTGTAGGGTGTCTTTGTTTGTGACAGGCAAAAACTGGAGACAACTCAAATATCCATCAACAGGAGAAAGTATAAGCACAGCATGGTATAGCCATGGAATATTACTCAACAATAAAACATAAACTACTCATATATGCAACACCATGGATGAATCTTAAAAACATGTGAGTGAAAGAAACCAAACACATATGACTCCACTTACATAATGTTCTAGAACAGACGATAGAAATCAGAACGATGGTTGCCTCTGGGGTCTGGAGAGTTGACTGAAAGAGGCATGAGGGAACTCTCTGGGGGTGGAGGAGATGTTAAATATTTTTTTGATTTGAGTAGTGATTATGTAGGTTTACACATTTGTCAAAATTTGTCAAACTGTATACTTAAAATTTATACATTTTATTACATGTAAATTATACCTCAATTAAAAACAGAGTATGGGAGAAAAAATTAAATAAAATTGCTTCTCCCTGTCTCCTCTGACTGCCTTTACTTTCAGAGATAACCACCATTAAACACATACCTCATATTATTTAGTTCCTTTATAGCGCTTCTCCAATTTGTTACATATGTATGCATGTGTATGTATAAGTATATGTATATATAAAATTGTTTAGCTTCCATTTAAATGTGTGGGTTCAGTGCTCATTATAGGTCTTTTTTCTTTTTCACCACAACTTCTCATTCATTCTTGTATGGCTAGATTTTGTCATTAATTTTTTTCTCCTAGGGGATTACTGGGTGCTGTATTTCCTGAGTTCTTGTGAATCTGTGAATGCCTGTCTGACACCTTTACACTTTTTTTTTTAACATCTTTATTTGAGTATAATTGCTTTACAATGGTGTGTTAGTTTCTGCTGTATAACAAAGTGAATCAACTATACATATGCATACATCCCCATATCTCCTCCCTCTTGCGTCTCCCTCCCACCCTCCCTATCCCACCCCTCTAGGTGGTCACAAAGCACCGAGCTGATCTCCCTGTGCTATGTGGCTGCATCCCACTAGCTATTTCACATTTGGTAGTGTATGTAAGTCCATGCCAGTCTCTCACTTCGTCCCAGCTTCCCCTTCCCCCTCCCCATGTCCTCAAGTCCATTCTCTATGTCTGCATCTTTATTCCTGACACCTTTACACCTGAACAAGATTTTGTTGGGCCTGCAATTTTTGGATCACACTTTTTTCCTTCAGAAACTCGCATATGCTGTTCCCTTCTTTCCCTGTATTTTAATGTTGCTATAAAGAAACAGGAGGCTAGCCTTATTTATCAGCCTTTTAAGTAAATTTTTTTTGTTTCCTCTTTTCAGATGCCTAAGGAATTCTCTCAATTTTTTTTTTTTTAATGTTCAGTAATTTACCAGGGTTGATCTTGGTAGTGTTCATTCTGTCTCAAATTTCCTACAACATGGTCTACTTGGAATGTGCTTTTAATTATGGAGATTTAGTTCTTCCTTCATTTAAGGGAGAGTTTTTTTTCCTATTATATCTTTCATTTATTTTATACCACTTGTTATATCTCTGCTTCAGGGATACCAGTTATCCTTTGTTTAGTGTCATCATTGGAAGGTATCTATTATCTTGCAGTTATTTTAATGCATTTATCCTAAGTACCCAGGTGCCAGCTCTCTGCCTGTCTCCCATATTTTGAGGCCTAGGGCCTCTGATAGGAGGCCTTGTAGACCATCCAGAATGATCGGATCCTGCCCAGGCATCACCATATCTGCAGCGGGACCTCTGCCCCCCGCCCTTGGGAACCAGCCCAAGCTCTAAGACCAGTTTTTCAGCAGCAGTGGCCTCACTGTGGGCTTGGCCAGGTTTTCCTTTGTCCCTCAGCCCTTCATTTCAGCTCCCCTTTCCTATAGGTTCTGTTCTCTTTCATGCCAACTCAGATCTCAGAAAAGGATCTGGGATTGACCACCAAGCCCCCTTCTCCTATGTTGCACTTCTAAGTTTTTAGGTCCCAAACTCTTCCCTGTGTTTGCAGACCTCAGACCAAGCTGTGGGGAGTTGAGGGATTTTCCCACTGACTGCACCCATGTTGGGTGGTCAAACTTACTCAGCTTGCCAGTTCCTTGCAGCATATTGGTCTCACATCTCCAGTCTCAACCCCTATGGCCCTGATTCCTGGGAAGCACCTGTCCTTGTCATCCAAGAGGGAGACCTCCAGGAGTGCTGCTGTGTTCCCTACCTGCCCACTCACTTCCCTACCTGCCTACTCTGAAGGGCACCTGGTTCCTCACTCATCAGGGTTTCTTCTCTCAGGCGGTTGGTGCTCTGCAGAAGAGTCCTCTCACTCTCAGATGAGCTGTAAGTTTCTAGTTTATTGGAAACATCTAATATTTGTATGAAACTTGATAAAGTGTTGCATTGTGGGGAGACATCCACAGAGAGCTTTTCTGTTAGGGTGTAGTTGCTTTTATCACCTGTATGGAAGAAGTGCTCGTTAGCCTAGCTACTTGAAATGCACTTTTCCCACTTCGATTTATTTTAAGGATCATTGAGATTTTAAAATACCTCTTGCAGTGGCTAAAACTTCCAAAACTATGTTGAATAACAGTGGTGAGAGTGGACAACCTTGTCTTGTTCCTGATCTTAGAGGAAATGGTTCCAGTTTTTCACCATTGAGAACGATGTTGGCTGTGGGTTTGTCATGTATGGCCTTTGTCATGTTGAGATAAGTTCCCTCTATGCCCACTTTCTGGAGGGTTTTTATCATAAATTGGTGTTGAATTTTGTCGAAAGCTTTTTCTGCATCTATTGAGATGATCATATGGTTTTTCTCCTTCAGTTTGTTAATGTGGTTTATCACATTGATTGATTTGAATATATTGAAGAATACTTGCATTCTTGGGATAAACCCCACTTGATCATGGTGTATGATCCTTTTAATGTGCTGTTGGATTCTGTTTGCTAGTATTTTGTTGAGGATTTTTGCATCTATGTTCATCAGTGATATTGGCCTCTAGTTTTCTTTCTTTGTGACACCTGTGTCTGCTTTTGGTATCAGGGTGATGGTGGCCTCATAGAATGAGTTTGGGAGTGTTTCTCCCTCTTCTATATTTTGGAAGAATTTCAAAAAGAGTCATGTACCACAATGTTCATTGAAGCTCTATTTATGGTAGCCAGGACATGGAAGCAACCTAAGTGTCCATTGACAGATGAATGGATAAAGAAGATGTGGCACATATATACAATGGAATATTACTCAGCCATAAAAAGAAACAAAATTGAGTTATTTGTAGTGAGGTGGATGGACCTAGAGACTGTCATACAGAGTGAAGGAAGTCAGAAAAAGAAAAATAAATACCGTATGCTAACACATATATATGGAATCTAAAAAAAAAAAAGGTTCTGATGAACCTAGGGGCAGGACAGGAATAAAGACACAGACGTAGAGAATGGACTTGAGGACATGGTGAGGGGGAAGGGTAAGCTGGGACGAAGTGAGAGAGTGGCACTGACATATATACACTACCAAACGTAAAATAGATAGCTAGTGGGAAGCAGCCGCATAGCACAGGGAGATCAGCTCAGTGCTTTGTGTCCACCCAGAAGGGTGGGATAGGGAGGGTGGAGGGAGACGCAAGAGGGAGGAGATATGGGGATATATGTGTATGTATAGCTGATTCACTTTGTCATAAAGCAGACACTAATATACCGTTGTAAAGCAATTATACTCCAAGAAAGATGTTAAAAAAAAATCTCTTGCAATAGTTACTTCCAGCGTTGGTTTTATGCACCCAAAGGTAGTAAGATGGGTGGGCTTGGAAAGTCGTATTTCCTTCTCTCCTCAGGCCGAAGTGCTGTCTATTTTAGGGAGCCTTCTGTCCTGCCAGCCTTAGTCACTGGTTTCTTATGCTCACAGCAAACTTTCTTCTTTCTGATTACACCCAACCCCATTGGCCTCATCAGAAAGTGAGCTGTTTACATGCCTATCTCTTCGTCCACTTAGCTGATGATATGCTTACTGGCACCCAGAATTACGTAGGGCCCAGGGAAGGCCCCAGTGTTTACTGAATGTTCAATGCCTTTCTAATCATCGGGGGGAGAAAGCCCTTTTGAAATGCCTAGGCTGCCACGGACTGGTTATTGCAACCCAATTCCTGGTTTTCTCCCTTCAAAAATAATGCTTTGTTTCTGACCAGTGCTTTTAAAACAAAAATCTCAGCCAGTCTGACCTTCAGACTGAATATTTCCTCATTTATATGGTTGACTTGTTTGAAACACAATACAAAAGTGAATGGAATGATGATTTTTAAGTAAGGTTCTACTGACCCCAGTTTGAATAATTCTTTCAACCCATTGGATGACAGAGCCTGGGATATTAAGTGTCACTCAAAGGTAACTTGTAAAGCAGATAGATTACTATTGCTGGTAAACCATAACTTTTCATTCTTAAGCTGTGTCACTTTTAAATTCTTAACCCCAATGTCATAGCAATGTGTTGCCTTGAATTAATTGTGTTTCTCATAGGACGTTACCAGTTTTTTTGCCTGACATTTAAGAGGAGTAGCTTTTTGATTTTAATCAAAGTATTTCCTTTTGAACTTTAAGGAAGAGCTTCTCTTAAGACTTTGACAAAGAGACATCTCTACTTGAGCCAAAGGTTGTTCACTATTTACTAGAGTGGACCTCGTCTTGGGTATTAATGAAGAGACTAATGGGAACAAATTGATCTCTTCATAATTTGTCAAGTGAAGTGCGGCTAGCTGAAAATTTCATTATCAGCACTGTTCTAAGGGAACTGTAGAAAAAGAAGTTAGCCAGAGTCAGTTTCATAAAGTTCCCTTTCAGGGTGAGGAGAATTCTTGGTTGTCATTCATCAAAGAACCTACTGCAGTTTCTATGAGGCTGTAACAAATAAAAAAGTGAGTTGTGAAGTTGCTCTCAACTCCCTTTGAAATGAGGGAGAGCCTCACTCCATTTTCTGAAACTGAAATACGATTTAAGGAGCAGCATTAAGAGTTGCTGCTCTAACCATTAAAACTACGATGTAGCCGCCCGTTTATCGACATTGAGAGATATTCATGTTATGTTAGTGTAGAAAGTGGGTTACAGAATAGGATATAAAGTATGATCCGATTTTTGTTTTAAAAAAGTATATGTATTTGGATGGGAAAAGTCTGGAAAGACATACTTGCATAATCACAATAAGAAATAAATAAGGAAAAGGATAAACACACCAGCAAAAATGAGCGAAACATATCAACATATAATTCATAGAAAAGAAATGCAAATACATACAAAACAGTAAGTATTTTATACTTTATTTGTAATCACAGGCACAATTTAAAATGATAATGAGATACCTTTATTTTTGTTGATCAGTTTGGCAAAACTGTTTAAAATAAAGGAATACCCAGTGTTCAGAAGGGAGAAGACAAAAGCCATGTCCATACATTCCTGGTGGTAGCTTATTTTAGCACAAATTAAAAAAAAGAGTTTTGTTTACAACTTTATTGAGGCATAATTAACACAGAAAACTGCACACGGCACACTGTGCATAGTTAGGCAAGGACTACTCTATTTAAAGTGCGTGATTTGATAACATTAGACATACGTATATGCTCATGAAACTACCACAGCCGTCAAAATAATGAATGTACCCATCACCCTCCACAGTTTCCTGCTGCCCCTCCATGTCCTACCCTATCCCAGGCATCCTCTGAGCTGCTCTCAGTCAATATAGATTGCATTTCCTAGAATTTTATACAAGTGGAACCATACCCTATGTACCCTCTTTTTTGTTCTGGCTTCTTTCATTCAGCATGATTATTTTGAGATCCATCCATGTATCTATAATTCCTTCCTTTTTATAGCTGAGTTGCCTTCCATTATGTGAATATTACCGCAATTTTTTTTAAAACTCTGAGTGTTAGGTTCTGTTTTTATCCCAATTTACAAGAATAGGAAACTGAGTTAGAGAGCTAAATTCACCCAAGGTAACTCAGATAATAAATGAGGGAGACAGAATTTGAACCCAGACACCCTTACTTGAGAATTCCACATTCCCAATCACAAACTTTGAAATATCGTTTATATTATTTGGAAATGTCTTAAAGGCTCATCAACAGGGGCATGAGTTAACCATTTTACATTTATGTAATAAAATGTATGCAAGCATTTAAAAATGATCTTGCAGAAGAAAATTTGAAAAAGACTTTAAGGACACATAATAAAATAACACTGGTTATCCCGAGTATTAGGAAACCGTGGGTAATCTTAATTTTCTTCTTTTTTTTCCCCTTCCTTAAAGTTCTCAGATTTCTTGGCTTTGCTCATAAAGAAAAATAAATAAGTGAAAAGGGTTGCAGCCCCCGGTGCTTGCCTGTACATTAGCCATGAATGAGCTCTAAAACTGGACCTTTGGCCTACATTTCTGATGTTTGTAGCTTTCTTTTTCTTTTCTATTCTCACCTTTTCCATCTTTCCAGATTTGACTGTATCCTTTGTGGTCCAGCTCATGTTCAAACTTCCCTGGGATATCTTTTCTGCTTATATCTACCACCATTTTTCTGCAGCACATAGCAGTCTGGATAGGAGCTTTTAACCAGTCTAACGATTGTCCTTGGGTGGTATGCCTCTCTTCCAAGTCTGATTATGAACTTCTTGAGGGCAGTGCCAGACTCTGCGTGATCCTAATCCCTCTTCTGTGGCCTGGGGCCATGGGGAGCACATTGTGATGATAACATACCTTCATTTGAGCATAGGACCGCACAGTGACAAACTGCTTCCTTGGTTGTTGGTTCAGTCATCCCTTTAGCAAACCCTCTGTGGTGCTAGTGGTAGGGACGGGAGGTCTGATAACCTGTGTTTTGCTGGGTAAGCGTCGCTGGGTAAGCAACTTCCTTGAATACCACAGGTAGCAAGTACCAGAGCAGGAATGAAAATACACATATCCCTAGATATGCCAGCCATGGTTCTTTCTACTCATACAAAGGCTGTTGGAATAGTCATGAAGCCTGGATTCCCAGCCTGAGCTCTCCGGTTCCACCCTTCTCTTGTCTGATTTCAGCCTCTTGTCCTAGCTGCCTCTGACTGCTTGTTTTCCAGCTTGGAGGTGCACACATGACCCTGGAGGCCATCAGTGCTTCCGTGACTTATCTCCCCAGTGGGTTGGAAGAATCTGCTTTTGAAAAATAAGCCTGGCCTCTATTATTGGTTCACTCTCTCCAGGCCCCAGGAAGTGAATTCTTAATTTCCCTCTGCTAACTTGAATGTCCTGGGCCTATTTATTTGGTTTCCAAGCCCAAAGGGATGTGCAGCTCAGGTCTGTGCTTCCCTGGGCAGCGTGAGGCATGCATTTCTCTCCTCAGTGAATAAAGAGCTTTTCCACTGGAAGTTCCTTCCTGAACTCCCCGCTGTTAACCCTACACATGTCCAGTGTGGTGCCATTGACCCTGGAGTTTATAGATCTTAGAGTCTAAGTGGATACTTTTCTGGATCCTGGGAGAAATTGGCCACTTGTTGGGAAAAGAGCTGCATGTCCCCAGTGGTGACCCTGGTAGATCGGGCAGGCTGACAGTAGACAGAATAAGACACTGGGGCCTCAGCCAAAGAGGTGGCTCTAGAAAGAGGCAATAGTTTTGGTTCCAGGCCTCGTTTTACTGGCTACTCACCCACTTTGCCTTTCGGAGCTCAGCAAGGAGGAGAGCCCACACTCATTCACCTCTTTCTCCTGGCACTTCGGCCTCCCTGCTTCATCCTCCCTGGTCTCTGTAACTGCCAACCCATGCTCAGAAACACCTACCTCCTTATTTTGACTCATCCTGCTTCTTTTTTGTTTCTTACCGCTCCTGACATGAGGTCTCCTCTCCTCTCTTTCTGTGTGGCCTACCTGGCTCTCAAGACTTTGCTCCACTGTTCCCTCAACTTCACAGATTCAAGTTCTGCTTTTGGTGGCTTACCTCAAGTTCCTACTTCCTTCAGGAAACCTTCCTGATAACCCCTACCCCATCAGTCTTTTCCCCTCCAGGGAACTCATCTGGTGGTCATTATATTTGGTTGTCACTTTATCATGACACTGCTTCCCTCCCTCATTTCCTTATGGTCAGGCAGCACATGTCTAAGGCCGCGAACGGCTCGAGGTCAGGGGTGTTTCTGTGATGCCCCTCACAGTACACCTGGTGACTGATCAATGGCTTGAATTTTTAAGGTGTTGTGGAATCTCTTTAATGATAGCATCTCCTGATACTATAGTTCAGATGAGAGGTACGAGAACTCTAATCATGGGGTAGAGAATAAGGTATTCAGGGATTAGTATAGATAGTGCTTTCAGTTCATGGCTATTGGGGAACAGAGGAGGGGAGATTTGAGAATTATCCAGGTTTTGGCTTAAGCAGCTGGGAGGTTAGTGAGGCCATTCGTTGGCTCAGAGAATATAGGAAGAGGAGTTGTGTGTGTTTAGCATAAGTGTGTGTGTGCTGTGTTGTGTGTGTGTGTGGAGGGGATTGTGGAGATGATGGTCCATTGTGGCCACGTTACACTGGAGGCACTTGCCGCCCCAAACCTCCCTTGGGCCAGGAGTCTTGGACAGAGAGTTGCTCCTCAGTGATTGCAGCTTCTTCTGTGAGTTAGCCAGGAGAAGAAAGAGCCAGAGCAAAAAGCAAGCCAAAGTCTTAGTAATGCTGAGAGTCACGTCAGGAAAACCGAGGCATTCTGTGTTCTCTGGCTTCTCTCCGAATCCCCATGCAAGTCACCTTTGACAGGCTGGTCATGGGCTGCTGACCTCTGATATATAAAAGAATGGCTTTTTCCTTGGGACAATCAGCCATATTAGTTTCAATATTATTAAAAGGTGACATATACATGGGGAAATTTGAATTCTTACGAGCACCATAAAAAACGTGCCCAAGGACTTTCTTGGTGGCGCAGTGATTAAGAATCTGCCCGCCAATGCAGAGGACACGGGTTCGAGCCCTGCTCCGGGAAGATCCCACATGCCACGGAGCAACTAAGCCCATGTGCCACAACTACTGAAGCCCACGTGCCTAGAGCCCATGCTCCGCAACGAGAGAAGCCACCGCAGTGAGAAGCCCGCGCACCGCAAAGAAGAGTAACCCCCGCTCACCGCAACTAGAGAAAAACCCGCGTGCAGCAATGGAGACCCAATGCAGCCAAAAATAAATAAATTAATTAATTAACTTAAAAAACCCAACAAACAAAACGTGTCCAAGAACCTGTATTCTGGTATGTTCTATCTTGGATGAAATATAGTACTTTTAATGAAGAGTTAGTTGAGTTACGATTTCTTTTTTCAGTCTCATGGTTAAAATTCAAACAACTCAGCAATCATTCCTGTTACCTCCATCTAATTTCATATTGCAGAAGACAATGTTATCTGGAGGGAAGGCAAATACATAATTCATGTTTAAATTTAATAGGGAATAGAGATTTGAAGATGAAGGGACATTGCCATAGTTTGTGTCTATAGCAATTCAAGCTTTCTTATGAGCTAGGGTCAGGCATGTCTGAGGACAGGAGGACAGGACACAGGGGTTCAGCTGGATGACGTTCTGCATGACATGATACCATAGGCACTGCCCATGGAACTCAAAGTTTGAGTCCCTGACCTGAAAATGAAACCTCTCTGCTCTCACTCTTGGATTCCTGTGGCGCTCCTAATCACCATTCTGGAATTTTTCAGCCCTGTGGGCAAAAAGCCCCCAAGGTGGGGAATATAATCTTCAGCCATCCTCACAATCCCTTAAAGACAAAAGCCAAAGGCACAAGGGTGTTTATGTCAATCTTCTCTAGACGAGCATAAAGCTATGAACAAGCAAGATAACCAGCCCCAGGGAACAGAAATCATATTCTGGTTAAGTTACTCCGTGGTGTGGTCCAACTGGTAGAGAGAGAAGGCCAAACCCTGGAAGGATGCCAACTCGCCCTTGGCTAGGGCCTTATTGGGATCATGCAACCTTATGTGGTCACTGGTTTTCAGTAATGTATGTCCAGAAACCGGAGCCAGGTGGCCAGGTCCTCAGAGGTGAAGACATGAACTATGTGAGCCTGTTGTGTAAGTGGAGACCAGATCATGCATTTACAGTGGAAACGCCTAGATGGTGACTAGAATGCTTCGGCTCATCACGCAGGGCATTTCCATCTCTGGATAGCATTTCTGGAAGGATATGACCCCAAACTTCTGTGTGACCAAGGAATTAGAGCCAAGGGGGAGGCTAAATCTGGGCCCTGGTGGAGTCTGATGAGCCATTTTCAGCTCACAGAGGAGGACACATCCCTGGTGGCTAGATGTCCAAGCCCCAGGTGCTGGGCCTCCCTCCCAGGCACTGCTGGACACACATCCTGATCTTTGAGCAGTCATTTCATAGCCCTGGCTCCCTGAGGCTACACCCAGTCATGTCAGTGACCTGTAGCATCTCAGCCTCCACCTAACAGATTGGATCCTGACTTCCTTCCGTGGCTGGCTTAGCTCTTCTCTGGCAAACTGACTTAGTTTTATTCCCAGAAATTCTCTTTATTTACAAATTTAGGGATAATCTGAACTTTGCCTTCTCTTAAATTATGATTATACAAACCAAGACCATTATGACATGGAAACTGTAGAAACTTGGAAAAAATACAAAACAGATAATAATACCATAAAAAAAGGATACACAGTTTTAAGTAACCTCCTCTTATGGCTGCAAAAAAATGTGTGTGTATGTGGATAAGAAGGACCAGGGATTATGGAGAAATGTAAACTTGATATGATTTGATAGTGGAATTTTATGTGTCATAAATTCTCCTGATATTATAAATATGTTTTCATCATCAATGACAAATAATACCTTGACTTTATATACATGAGCTCCAACCAGCCCTGAGGGAACAATCAGTCCATCTGGGTCAGAAGAGGCTGGAACTGGCTTCTGGAACCGGTTTCTGGCCTCTCCTTGGATTCCAGCCTCTGTGATCAGAATCTGCACTTTTTGCCTAAACACACACCCTGCCTCGCTCAGACCCCCCTGGGAGCGTTTCAGGGTTCTCGGGAACTTGGTTTGCAGACTCCAGCGCTGGGTATTCTGATGGGTCTGATGTCAGTACCTCACCCAGAGATCAGTTGACTTCTATTTCAGACAGATTCTCAGGCTTGAGCCCCTCAAATGAGAGATCATGATGGGGAAGTTGGCTTTCAGCTCCCAGCTCCGAAAAGGAAAAATATGTTTCACTGAGCCCCATCCATGTTTTTGAATCTCTTTTTCTGATGGGCCCTTCTGTTATTCAACACTCTTTGACTTTTCCATTCCTCTCTCCCTAAACAAAGAAACCTTTTGTTTATTTACAAGTGTTTTGTAAAAGTGTTTTGTAAAATGCGGAGTGATGCTCAATATAGAGGGTTACTCGTGGTTATTTTACCAGAACCTATTTTGAAGGATCTAACAGAGGCATTCAATTTATAAAACAGTTAGCACTAATATATGTCTGCTCATCAAGGGAGGTGGGAAGTCAGTTGGGCAAAGCAGAAAACAGACTCCGTGTTGGAAGATCACTTTGGAGCATTAGAGCTTTGAGCACGTTGTCGATCACGTGGGTGACTGGCGGTGGGGCGGGTGTGGAGACCTCCTGGGGAGGCGTCCGGAGAGAAGGACTGAAGCGTAAAGGTCTCTTAAAAACTCATGCTTATTGAATAGGCTGTCCTTTCTCCACTGTACATTTCTGCCTCCTTTGTCAAAGATAAGGTGACCATATGTGCGTGGGTTTATCTCTGGGCTTTCTATCCTGTTCCATTGATCTATCTTTCTGTTTTTGTGCCAGTACCATACCGTCTTGATAACTATAGCTTTGTAGTATAGTCTGAAGTCTGGGAGCCTGATTCCTCCAGTTCCTTCTTTCGTTCTCAAGATTGCTTTGGCTATTCGGGGTCTTTTGTGTCTCCATACAAATTGCAAAATTTTTTGTTCTAGTTCTGTGAAAAATGCCAGTGGTAGTTTGATAGGGATTGCATTGAATCTATAGATTGCTTTCGGTAGTAGAATCATTTTCACAATGTTGATTCTTCCAATCCAAGAACATGGTATATCTCTCCATCTATTTGTATCATCTTTAATTTCTTTCATCAGTGTCTTATAATTTTCTGCATACAGATCTTTTGTCTCCTTAGGTAGGTTTATTCCTAGATATTTTATTCTTTTTGTTGCAATGGTAAATGGGAGTGTTTTCTTGATTTCACTTTCAGATTTTTCATCATTAGTATATAGGAATGCCAGAGATTTCTGTGCATTAATTTTGTATCCTGCCACTTTACCAAATTCATTGATTAGCTCTAGTAGTTTTCTGGTAGCATCTTTAGGGTTCTCTATGTATAGGATCATGTCATCTGCAATAAGTGGTGCTGGGAAAACTGGACAGCTACATGTAAAAGTATGAAATTAGATCACTCCCTAACACCATACACAAAAATAAGCTCAAAATGGATTAAAGACCTAAATGTAAGGCCAGAAACTATCAAACTCTTAGAGGAAAACATAGGCAGAACACTCTATGACATAAATCACAGCAAGGTCCTTTTTGACCCACCTCCTAGAGAAATGGAAATAAAAACAAGAGTAAACAAATGGGACCTAATGAAACTTAAAAGCTTTTGCGCAGCAAAGGAAACCATAAAGAAGACCAAAAGACAACCCTCAGAATGGGAGAAAATATTTGCAAATGAAGCAACTGACAAAGGATTGATCTCCAAAATTTATAAGCAGCTCATGCAGCTTAATAACAAAAAAACAAACAACCCAATCCAAAAATGGGCAGAAGACCTAAATAGACATTTCTCCAAAGAAGATATACAGAGTGCCAACAAACACATGAAAGAATGCTCAACATCACTAATCATTAGAGAAATGCAAATCAAAACTACAATGAGATATCATCTCACACCAGTCAGAATGGCCATCATCAAAAAATCTAGAAACAATAAATGCTGGAGAGGGTGTGGAGAAAAGGGAACCCTCTTACACTGTTGGTGGGAATGTAAATTGATACAGCCACTGTGGAGAACAGTATGGAGGTTCCTTAAAAAGCTACAAATAGAACTACCATATGACCCAGCAATCCCACTACTGGGCATATACCCCGAGAAAACCATAATTCAAAAAGAGTCATGTTCCAAAATGTTCATTGCAGCTCTATTTACAATAGCCCAGAGATGGAAACAACCTAAGTGTCCATCATCGGATGAATGGATAAAGAAGATGTGGCACATATATACAATGGAATATTACTCAGCCATAAAAAGAGACGAAATTGAGCTATTTGTAATGAGGTGGATAGACCTAGAGTCTGTCATACAGAGTGAAGTAAGTCAGAAAGAGAGAGACAAATACCGTATGCTAACACATATATATGGAATTTAAAAAAAAAAAAAGTCATGAAAAACTTAGGGGTGAAACAGGAATAAAGACACAGACTTACTAGAGAATGGACTTGAGGCTATGGGGAGGGGGAAGGGTAAACGGTGACAAAGCGATAAAGAGGCATGGACATATATACACTACCAAACGTAAGGTAGATAGCTAGTGGGAAGCAGCCGCATAGCACAGGGAGATCAGCTCGGTGCTTTGTGACCGCCTGGAGGGGTGGGATAGGGAGGGTGGGAGGGAGGGAGACGCAAGCGGGAAGAGATATGGGAATATATGTATATATATAACTGATTCATTTTGTTGTGAAGCTGAAACTAACATACCATTGTAAAGCAATTATACTCCAATAAAGATGTTAAAAAAAAAAAAACAAAAAAACAAAAACAAAAACAAAAAAAACTCATGCTTTCGTGTCCTCCTATGTCAAATGAGGGGGTTGTCCGGGTGATCTCCGAAGGCACTCCTAGGCGTCATGTTTGTGCTCACAGAAGCTTAATTGAGGTATTTGGTTCCCCTGGTCTGACATTTCATCACAGTGAGACACAGTAAGTCACATGTTGCCTTTGTATAATAACCACAACTTAGAGTTGAAAATCAAAGGGAAGTATTGTGTGGTGAGGTGTCTGAGATTTGTGGTTTCTTCTTTATTGGGAGGTCTGGTTTGTAACAGGAAGGTACACTCTGGGGCCGGTGCCCCCGGCATACAGAGAATTTCGTATTCATGCCTGGTGGGCAGGCAGAGAGAAATTACAGCATGAGAGATGGAAGAGGTTGAAGACAAGAACCCGATGTGGTGAACACAGAGCTCAAGTTTCTGCCAGGAGAAAGTTTGGCCTCTCAGGATGCATCTGTTGCCTCAACCCATAAAATGATCACAGAAATCTAATTCTAGTACTTTTCATGGGTCTGAGCGTATAATGTCTCCTCACAAAAAGATGCCCTAGAGGAGAAAAACCAGGATGAGTTACTTTATTTTTATGCATTGTGGGTCCTCAGCCCAAGAAAGTTGCAGAAGTTATGGGGTTGGTTAAACTTAAATGGTGGTTAGGAATTACCCACAGATCAGAACGTTAACTGATGATTCAAATTCCCTTGTGTCCTGCTGAATGGGGCTTTCATGGATATGGCTGCAGAGTGGTATGTTTCATTGCATGTCGTTCTAAGGCCATATCTGGGCTTTATATTTAATGTTATGTAAATAAAATTATATACAAGCTGATTCCGTGTGTCTATAAAGTGTTAGGTAATATCAGTTGGCATGTATATATGTATACACAAATATATATGGTAAGTATAAATACAATAAAATTTGGGAGGAAAAAAAGTTCAGACATGAACAAGGTTTAAACTCTTATTTAAGCTTTATAGCAGGTTTACAAATTTCTTTATGCCCCTGTTAACAGCCGTCCTTGACTATTGGAGGGTTGGGTCATTGGCTGAAGCTCCGTATCCCCTGTGCCAGGCTCACGTCTGCATATGGCACTGTGGAAGGGCCAGCTGTGGCTGGAGCTGAGATGGTCTGGATAAGGCTCATCTTTCAGAAAGTAAGCTTGACTGCAGGCACCAACATAATGTCTAGACCCCAAATCTCAGCATTGTTACTGTCTGCTGACAGCATTGCAGTAACAAAAAAGATCAGTTCCATACAAAGATGATTAGTTGAGAACCAGCTATTGACAGCACCTGTAGACTATTTCAATGCCAGCCGTAGCCCTTAACCTAAGGAATTCACTGTTTCTGAATTCTGGAGGTTGCATAGTTTTAGTAAACAGAGTTAGTAGAGAGAAAAGTACAGATGATGGGTCACCGGAGGAGGAAGGGGAGAGAAAGATTAGGGAACAGATGACCAGGAAGCCCAGATCTGCTACTGGGGGGAGGCTGCAGGCATCCATCGTAATTTTGAGAATTTTCCTAAAGCGGAAGATTGAGAATCCAAAGTAGGGAAGGAAGCAAAAATGATGCACGAGTACAAGTACGTTTCTAGTAAAATAGTATAAATATGTTTGCAATTCAGTCCATTTCTAGGTTTTTAATCTGGTTATCCTCTGGGATAGAGCTGGACCATGGTGACCATGAAAGTTTGGTCTCAAGTCTCTGACGGGTGGGAGCCCCAGCCAAAAAGCCTCAAACCGATACCCAAGGCTTCTGATTCCTTTGAGTGGCTTTTGGGATAGAGCCACAACAGGAGATTTTATCATGTAAAAAGATCTTTCGATTTTGTTATTATTTATTTCTAAATAGCCTTGGAAACCCAAGAGTAAAGATCATAAGCATTAACAAAATGCCAGGGAAAAGTAAAAAGAAACATAAAATTCAAACACTTACCAAGCATGTACTGTGCCAGGTACCATGTGCAACGTGATTCACTCTTTATGATTATGTATGTGGCATGTATGAGGTATGTTTTATTATCCCCGTTTTATAGATTAGTCATTAATTAGGACAGCAGCCAAAATGGAAAGCACAGCTAAACAGGTTGAGAGCTGAACTGTCAAACATGACACGGTGGTTAATGGCAGGTTATTGACGGATGTTACCTCGCTGATGGGTCTTCAATAAACTCTTTTTTTGGCGAGGTCTTCGATAAACTTTGCATCGACTTTGGCTCAGAAAAAAGTCTTTGGTGAAAACAAATTTATCTGAAATAAACATCACGATATTATGTTTTAAATCTCATGTATAAAAATTCAAATACAGAGTACACATATAATTTCCCCCTTCTTTTTAGGTCTCTTTGATTTTAAAACTGCTGTAACAATCACAGTCAATTTTAAAGTGTTGATGATAACAATACCATCCTGAATTTTTATAGAGACTTTTTCTTGCAAGGACCTTGAGGTGCTAAAAATGTTGGCATCCATATAGGCAGACCTCGGGAATATCTAATTTAGCAAAAGTCAGTGATAAATTCTTCTGGTGCCATTCTCCATGTCTTTGAATATAGTAGAACACCCTGGAAATAAGAATGTTTATTCTCCAGCAACTGACTGCTGGTAATACGGTTAGTTGGTATAATTCCACTTGTATTTATCTTTTAAATAGTTGTTGGGATTAAAAGAATCCTTTCTGTTTTCTTCCTATTTCTAAAGTGGTAGGTATTACGCACATTTTAGGGCCTTCTCCAGGTGGGCAAAGGAAACACTGTCTTTAGCTAACTTCATCTTTATGCTGCTGAGCACCCTTTCACAAACAAAACGTGAATTAGAATAAAAATGGAATCTTAAAGGCTGAAACACACAGTTCCTGCACAAAGGAAAGCAGCAGAAACCGTGAGGTCACGTCCATGAGTGAAGGATGCCAGGAGCAGATACGGGCCTCCCTGGGCTCTGCGGAGCCCACTCACCCATTAATTGCCCAGCCTGGTCAGAAACTCCTGGGAGGAGACTGAGGATGTCCCATTGTTTTTTTTTTAAAGATTACAAAGTCATTCTGTTTCACTGGATGATTGTGAACAGTTCAGTCTGTGCGTTTTATTTTGATTTTCAATGACTTAATTAACGACACTGAACTTTGTCCACAATAGCAGCATTATGTTTAAGAGTCAATCAAAATGCCAGACAGTGTCATTAAGTGGAACGGCACAGATGGCAGGGTCTGTGGGAGCTGGAGAGCGGCTGTGAGATGGCCCGGGCTTCTCAGGGACGTGGTCAGGGTCTGACCTCGGATCCCCGTCCCCATGCCCTCTGCTGCCGGTTGCTGATGGCCCGTTCCTCACTCTTCCCTACATCAGTGCCGTCACGTCCCTGGGCCTTCTTCCCGTCCCTCCCACTGATCTAAAGCCTCCCTATCCTTTAAGTTCCAACTTAGATCACTTCCCTCACAAAACCGTCTCCTATTCCCTGCTCGTCGCTAGCCCCTGGTGGTGACAAGAACCCCAATTGTACTTTGGAAATAACTCTTTGTTTCTGATCTGTTAAGGCTCAGCCCAGGCAGGATCTAAAGGTAGAGACGTGTCTGGATTGCATTTGAGGATGAGGCTTAATTGCCAAGGTCCTGGGGAGCCTGAGGAGAGAGGGGGTGGGGCTCATCTCCAGGAAGCTGGCTAGGCTCTACCTTGAGGGGCAGGGTGGGGGGGGTGCTGGGAGGCCGGTGGACCCCCAGACCATGGAGACAATGGCAAATGTGCTCAGTATGCGTGACTGACTGCACAGCAACCTTGGGCTGAGTGATGTCCCACACCCGCGGTGATCTTCTCCTTGGCTCCTCTATTCCTAATTCCCAAAGGGAGGACCTGCTTGCACTGTGTAAAGGCCTCTGATCCGAGGTGTCTTTTCCAGGGGGAGCTTGGACCCATCAGGAGAGTCATGGCTGAAAGGCATGGAAGAGTGGGGATCTGGTCCTGTAAAATTCCAGAGAATTGGGATACCTGTTTAATTTAGTATTCAAACTGGGACACTTTAGATGTTAATGATTATGCTGGGAGCAGAGGTGTAAACCTGGACTGTCCTGGGCAAATTAGGTGGGTGACACCCTGACCCAGAAGCCACCTAGCATGATGACCGTTCACAGCCTCTCTCTGGCTCCTCTGTACTGGGTCAGCACAGGTTTAAATGTCACACTGTGCAGAGGAAGAAATGAAGAGAAAGGAACTTGCAAGAGGGTCCTAGAATGATTGATGGATGCAGATGCAGCCATGAGCTCACGCCAATGTCCCAGCTGAGTGATGAGGATCCCATTGGTGACACCCCGAAGCTTTCCTTCAAAGGAGCCTGTTTCAGTGCAGGGAACTCTACTCAATACTCTGTAATGGCCTATGTGGGAAAGAATCTAAAAAAATATATATATATATGATATATGTATATGTATAACTGATTCACTTTGCTGTACACCTGAAACGAATACAACATTGTAACTTAACTATACTCCAATAAAAGTAAAAAAAATAAAATAAACGTGGGGGGTCTGTTTCCTGGAGGTGCCTGAGCAATGCTGCCTGTCTTGGAGCTCGAGCCAAGGACACCTTCAAAGACACTGTCCCAAGACAAGGACTCAGAGCTCCTTGGAGCCCTGCTGATTTGTGGACCTGAAGACCTAAACTCATAAATGCGACAGAGGGTCTCTTCCGCTGTCCACTTGCTCGGCCCACAGAATTGTTCTCTGGTCTAAAAGCAGGGTGCTGTCTCTTCTTCTGGGGGGGCGGGGGCGGGGATCCCCATGCTGTTGCCCTGTTTCTCACTGAATTCCAACAACGTGTAGGGCCTTCATGTCATCAGAGTCATTTTCCAAGTGAGCAAATTGTGTTTTCTTCTTCGTTGAACCTGATATTTGAGCCAATCTGTGCAGGCAATTTCCTCCTCTTTGTTTTCCTGACCCCGAGCACTCCTGGCCCCACCGTAATTATTGGACTGCGCCCGCTGCTGGGAGCACAGCTCCTGTTCAACAGCAGTAACAATTTCGCTGAACGTGGAAAGAAAAAGGCCCCAATTCTGGGATTTTGTCTCCCTTTCAGATGTTGGTTATTTACAAAAGTCTTCATTTCAGTGTTGAGTTAGCATTTCTGGCATTGCTTAGGAAGCCACAGCCTGAGCTGTGTCCTCTGCTCTACCCTCAGAAGAGAGCCAGATGGCTACCCATGGGTGTGTGTGGGGACAGCAGCCCTCACTCCATGCATTTACGTGGGGACAACGTGGAGTCACTGTCCTGTGGCTGGGGAGGAAACAGAGGAATTCCCGTCTTGGAAAGCCCATCTCTTCCTGTGAGAAAGGGAAGGATGTGGTGGAGTAGAAAGGGCCCAGGACTAGGAAAGAATCTCCTGACCTGTTAATCCCACCTTTTGCTCAGGGCCAAATATCTATCTTTTCAGCAGCCTTTCTGTTTTCTATCCATCCATCTGTCCATTTGTCATCTCTCTCTTTTCCACCAAGCCTAAAACATTTATTAAGCACTTAGGCTATTAGTGGTTGTTTCGGGCTGAATTGTGTCCTCCATACAACTCATAGGTTGACATCTTCAACCCCTGTAGCTCGGAATCCGACTGTATTTGGAGATAGGGCCTTTAAAGAGGTAATTAAGGTAAAATGAGGTCGTATGGTGGACTTTAAGCCAATCTAACCGGGGTCCTTATAAGAAGAGGCGATTAGGACAGAGACACACACAGAGGGAGAAGCACGTGAAGACACAGCAGGAAGATGGCCACCTACGAGCCAAGGAGAGAGGCCTCAGAACGAAATCAAACCAAGTCAGACACCTTGATCTTGGACTTCCAGCCTCCGGAACTGTGAAAAAATAAACTTCTGTTGTGTAAGCTCCCCGGTCTGTGGTATTTTGTTCTGACAGCCCTAGCTGACTGTTGCTGTGTCACTTCCAGGTAACGGGGACCCAGTGATGAACAGAGATTCTTCAAGCTGCTCAGAGCCTAAAAGGGGACCTCGAACCCTAAAGAACACAGGCGGAAGGAGGTAGGTGGGCAACGCCCTGGCTTGCCCTTCCTTTGCATCATCCGTCAAACAACACACAGGGGAAAGAAGGGTCTTGTGTGAGCCATCCGAGTGGTGGCTGCGGGCTGGATCCTAGCAGGACAGTGTGGCCAATGACAGAACCACTATCCTGGTGGCTTCACAAGACAGAGTAGAGGAACGTAAGATGGGACATTCCCAAGGACATGCTTAGGGGCCTAAGTTAATGAAGCAAAGTTGATTATGGTTGTGTGACCCTAGTTTGTACTCATCGTTGCATGAAGCTGGGGCACATTGGATATATGAACACTGGTCCACATTTTTGACATTAATCACCAAGTGTTTATTAAGCAAAGAGCCTTATGCTTTGAATGGGCTGATTCTGCTGTGGGAGACAGAGGAGGAAGAAACTGAAAAGACCTGGTCCTGCCCTTGAGGACACTACCAGTCATGAGAGAGGAGACTCATCCATGAGAGGATGGGAAGAATGTTCTGGACAATGTGCAAATGCCCAAGTAAGCAGTTCAGAGCATGGCCACTGTATGAGGTCAGAGCCGAGGAAGATCAATGTGGGCTAGCACAGTTCATTTAAGTAGCAATTAGTTACAATTAATCAATTATGTGATTGAGTAGCACTTAATTATTTACTGCCTTGTTCGGTTTTCCAACTGCTCACAAGCGTCAGCTTTGTTTCCCCAGCCGGAGCCGAGCTCCCCGAGAACAGGGACAGGCTCCTTCGTTGGTATCAGATGGGGCCAGGGTCAGATTCTCACATCTAAAGACAGTGATCTGAGGAAACAGAAAGCATGAGACCATAACTTTGAGGTCAAAACTTCAAGATTATGCCAAGAAATGACTGTCGAGTGAGTCAGCCTTCAAAACAAACACAGAACAGTGAGGAGTAGATGCAGCTGAGGTGGGCGTGTGGTTCTTCAGCTGCACTTGGGCAGAAGGAGTGCCCCGGGAGGACAGGCCCTTCCAGAATGAATGGTGACAAGTAACGCTCCTGATAAGTCTCTGGCGTCTGAGGGGCGTTCTCCCAGCTTCTCTGGCATGAGGACGTGCATCCCGTTGATGCTTCCTGAAGGGTCCCAGGCTGGCCCTCTGAGCTGATACCCAGCAGGTCCCTCTGGTGCTCTGAGAGTTAGCACCAGGGGCTGGAGAAGGGTCATGCAAGCTCAGAGAGAGGACTTGAGCTGATTTCATCTCACAGGTTTTTGGTGCTCTAACTGTGTTATTCTTTGGGAGCTGCTTCTCGGAAGCCAGATAGAAAATCAAGAGTAATGCAATGAATGGCTTCTTCAAAATAAGTGTAGGGTGTCCCAGGAATTCGGGCTTATGGGAGGCGCTGCTAGCCCCAGCCATATGGCAGCCAAATGAGTCTGAAGCTCCTTAAAGGACAGATTCCTACAGTTAATGCTTAATGGGATCCTGAGCTCTGTGGGGAGTCCAAAGAGGGCGACCTCCTAAATTCCAGGGTTCCCTGGCTGGCTCAGGTCTGGCTCATTTGCAGACAAAGATGGCGCCTCCTCTCCCTCCACGAGGTCAGTGGGTGTTATTACCTGGATTCACAAATGGGGCAGAACACCCTGAGACTTGCAGACTGATTACTTTCATTAACTTTAATTGGATTCTTTCGCACTTGGAAAGAGAAGTGTAACCAGGGTTTAATTGGAAGAGCATCTCAGGCCCAGGGTGATGCAGGATTGTAAACATTAAAAGTGCTACAGCTGCGTTGGTAGGGAATGTTGAAGTCACTTATGCTGTTTGTAAGAATAGCTCACAGACCTGAGGATGTTAGGAAGCTCTGGGCATGTCAAATTCAGGGATTATTTTTGTGCTTGTCTAGAAAAAAAGAAATGTGAAATCAGAGGTGTGCAAGTGAAATTATAGAAGAGACCAAACACATTCCAACTGTGCCATGTGCCAAAAGAAATCCACAGACGCTAGGAGACCTTCAGTGTAGGTCCAGTCTCTGAGCAGGCCTGGGGCAGCCTATGAACTCTCTAAGGTTGGATTCAACCTTGCTAACCCTTCTCTCAGCTCTGTTGCTCTATGACTGTTATGTCCTCTGTGTGGGATGTTCCTGTCATTTTCTACATGACAAATTCTCACCCAACCTTTCAGTTCCGGCTCTTATGTCACAGTCCTGAAGTCTTGGCCAACAGCTCTACAGGATTTAGTTCCTCTGTGCTCTGTGCCTCCACAGAACTTTGTTCATATAAGGAACACTCAGCAACCCAGAGAATAGATAGAGAGCAAGGGAGGGAGAAAGGAGCAGAGAGAACACAGATTCAGGATTCCAAAACTGGTTAAAACACAATTAGTTGGGGGGAAGATTATCTTTTTTTAATTGAAACATAGTTGATTTACAATACTGTGTTAGTTTCTGGCATACAGCAAAGTGATTCAGTTATATGTATATATATTTTTTCAGATTATTTTCCATTATAGGTTATTACGAGATATTGAATATATTTCCCTGTGCTCTACAGTAGGTCCTTTCTGCTTATCTATTTTATGTATGATAGCTTTTAATCTGTTAATCCCATACTCCTAATTTATCCCTCCCACCCTCCCTTTCTCTTTTGGTAGCCATAAGTTTGTTTTCTATGTATGTGAGTCTGTTTTTGTTTTGTATATATATTCATTTGTATCATTTTTAAAGAGTCCACATATAAGTGATATCATATAATATTTGCCTTTCTCTGTGTGACTTCCTTCACTTAGTATGGTAATCTGTAGGTCCATCCATGTTGTTTCAAACGGCAATATTTCATTCTTTTTTATGACTGATATTCCATTGTGTGTGTGTGTATATGTGTGTATATATACATATATATATATATATATATGTATATATACCACATCTTCTTAAACCAATCATGTGTTGATGGGCACTCGGGTTGTTTGCATGTTGAGATGATCTTTTTAAGAAGCTAACTGGGACCTTGGTGTTTAATATGCATCTGTTGAACGTGAGAATACATAGCTTGATTGGTAGCCCTAGGACTTGCCCACCTCTCCATCAGCACCGTGTCACTTAACATCCACTGCTGGCCTTATGGAGGTGGGTGCTGGAGAGGTCAGGCCAACGTTTGGCTAGCAGCCTGCCCTGAGAGAGCCCAGAGAACCACAGAATGGGTTAGTGCCTGAGTTGCCACCTTAGCCCTTTGGGCCTTGTCCTGAGCACTGAGAGGGCATCAGCAGCATTTGCCCACCACACCCTGTCTGCCATTCTGTATTCGTTTCTGGACTTTCCTTTTTCAGGACCTGCATCCAGGTTCCTTCCTCACTCTGGGGTGACAATAACTGTCTCCTCCTGGGGTGTCTTAAGTGTCAGAAGTGCTAATGGTGGCATTGCTGAGCCCCACGAGGAGGTGATAGGGGCCACTAAATCATTTCACGCGTTATCTCATTACTGCCTCCTGGTCCAGGAGGTGCTGAGCCTCCTGCACACCCTGGATTAGATTTTCAGAGAAATGTCTCCAGCACGTGTTCCCACTTAGCCCTCCAGGAGCCTGCTTTCATCTCCTTGCTCTCCGGCCGGCTCCCGCACTGACCTGGGGATGGCTAGGTGGATGCAAGAGGGCTTGACATTCACCTTCCCTGGCGGTGATGAGCTTTGCTTCTGGAGGCCCGTGTTCCTTAAGGGTGAATTGCCCACACAGGTCACTGGTGAGGAAGGCATTTCCCCCTAAAGATCGTTCTTTGATTTTAAAAATAGCCTTTTCTAATTCACATGAAGAAATAAAACATCCTCTCAGAAATTTTATAAAGGGAGTTAACTGTTTCATCAGGACTCAGAACGGCCACTCAGAGAGCAGATCCTAGATAAGAAGCGAGGTCCGGCTCGCTGGGCTGCGGGGAGAGTTGGCACCTGCTGCCCAGCCACGTCCTGTGGGCACAGAGGCTGGCTCTCTTTGGCCCATTTCAGACTCGTAGGTGAGGAACACTGGCAAATACCACGGTGGGTACCAGCATCCAGGCCTGGTTCCTGGGCCTAATCTAGGACATCACAGCTGGGGATGGAGGACTTGGAACGAGGTCATTTAGTCTGCACTGTTCAAAAGGAAGACCAGGAGCCACACGTGGCTACTGAGCACATGACATGTGACTGGTCCAAACGGAGACTCGCTATGTGTAAGACATACAGAGCAGACTTCAAAGCCTTAGTCCAAAGAAAGAATGGGCGACGTCTGTTGAATAATATTTTATGTTGATTACATGTTGAGATGATCATATTTTGAATATATTGGGTTAAAGAAGACATCCTATTGAAATTACTTTCCCTGTTTCATTTTACTTTTTTTAAGTGTGGCTACTAAAAATTTAAAATGATATGTGGCTTGCATTCTTTTCCTATTGGTCAGTACTGGTCTATGTCCTCTAAGAACAGTGAGGGTGAGGGTACTTGGGATGACCTTGAGCTGGCATCAAATGTGAGAAACTGGATGGGGCCAGAGACCTTGAAGACATGGTGCATATTTTGGGGAGATAAGTATCTTTTGGTAACTTGTCCTAAAAACAACTGAGGTGAGGTTTCCCTTGGAATATCAATCCCCTTTTCAGATCTAGGGCTAGTATAATATGAAGCAGACATTTTCAGACAGAACTGGAACTTTTTAGACCCTGTTCTGGGAGAGAACCAAGTTGAGTTGATCTTCCTTATTTTGACTACAGTTGCCAAGGTGAGTTTCCCAGGTTGAGATAATCCATTCACAAAAATTCCCAAACCAATTCTTCAACTCTAGCTGGATAATAACCACAAAATGATTAATTGAGGACATGCACACTATGAAATAAGAGCTCAGTAGAGTTTACAAGCCAGTTAACCTAAACTTGAGCACATAGAAGTAAATCTATTCACTGTACATTTTTGGGTCTGATTTAGCTTCCAGTTTCTTTTTGGGGTGGAATCGATGAATCTCTTGGAAACATCTGACTACGACAAATCTCTCCCTCATGGCTCCCCCTTGTTCTTTATCTTTTATGGCCATGGTTTTTTTTTTTTTTTTTTTTTTTTTTTGGTGGTACGCGGGCTTCTCACTGCCGTGGCCTCTCCCGTTGCGGAGCACAGGCCTAGCGGCCATGGCTCACAGGCGCAGCTGCTCCGCGGCATGTGGGATCTTCCCGGACCGGGGCACGAACCCACGTCCCCTGCATCGGCAGGCGGACTCTCTACCACTGCGCCACCAGGGAAGCCCTATGGCCATGGTTTTATTTCTGTATCATGAGCACATCTTCTACTGTGTTCCATGTGTTCCATGCTCTGTGCTAGTCTGTGCCAGAAAAGTCATTTTAAACTTACTGATTTCAACGAATATGACTTCTCAGGGATATATGTATATTTAATTCAAACATTTGAATTAAATATTATTATATTATATATTTTGTTATATTTTATATAATATATTTTAATATACTTTATTATATTTGAATTAAATATTTTATTACATTGTTCACTCTATAAACTTAGTTGTAATCATATACATTGTATACAAATACATTGTTTTCTTTTTTTCTATTTCATTTATTTCTGCTCTGATCTTTATGATTTCTTTCCTTCTGCTAACTTTGGGTTTTGTTTGTTCTTCTTTCTCTCGTTCTGTTAGGTGTAAGGTTAGATTGTTTATTTGAGATTTTTCTTGTTTCTTGAGGTAGGCTTGTATTGCTATAAACTTCCCTCTTAGAACTGCTTTTGCTGCATCCCATAGGGTTCTGGATCATTGTGTTTTCATTGTCATTTGTTTCTAGGTATTTTTTGATTTCTTTAGTGATCTCTTGGTTATGTACTTATGTATTGTTTAGCTTCCATGTGTTTCTGTTTTTTTCCCTGTAATTGATTTCTAATCTCATAACATTGTGGTCAGAAAAGATGCTTGATATGATTTCAATTTTCTTAAATTTACTGAGTCTTGATTTATGACCCAAGATGTGATCTATCCTGGAGAATGTTCCGTGCGCACTTGAGAAGAAAGTGTAATCTGCTGTTTTTGGATGACATGTCCTATAAATATCAATTAAATCTTTCTGGCCTATTGTGACATTTAAAGCTTGTGTTTCCTTATTAATTTTCTGTTTGGATGATCTGTCCATTGGTGTAAGTGAAGTGTTAAAGTCCCCCACTATTATTGTTTTACTGTCTATTTCCTCTTTTATAGCTGTTAGCAGTTGCCTTATGTATTGAGGTGCTCCTATGTTGGGTGCATATTTATTTATAATTGTTATATCTTCTTGGATTGATCCCTTGATCATTATGTAGTGTCCTTCCTTGTCTCTTGTAACATTCTTTATTTTAAAGTCTATTTTATCTGATATGAGTATTGCTACTCCAGCGTTCTTTCGATTTCTATTTACATGGAATGTCTTTTTCCATCCCCTCACTTTCAGTCTGTATGTGGCCCTAGGTCTGAAGTGGGTCTCTTGTAGATAGCATATATATGGGTCTTGTTTTTGTATCCATTCAGCGAGCCTGTGTCTTTTGGTTGGAGCATTTAATCCATTCACATTTAAGGTAATTGTTGATATGTATGTTCCTGTTACCATTTTCTTAATTGTTATGGGTTTGTTTTTGTAGGTCCTTTTCTTCTCTTGTGTTACCCACTTAGAGAAGTGCCTTTAGCATTTGTTATAGAGCTGGTTTGGTGGTGCTGAATTCTCTTTTGCTTGTCTGTAAAGCTTTTGATTTCTCTGTCGAATCTGAATGAGATCCTTGCCGCGTAGAGTAATCTTGGCTGTACGTTCTTCCCTTTCATCACTTCAAATATATCATGCCACTCCCTTCTGGCTTGTAGAGTTTCTGCTGAGAAATCAGCTGTTAACCTTATGGGAGTTCCCTTGTATGTTATTTGTCATTTTTCCGTCGTTGCTTTCAATAATTTTTCTTTGTCTTTAATTTTTGTCAATTTGATTACCATGTGCCTCAGCGTGTTTCTCCTTGGGTTTATCCTGCCTGGGACTCTCTGCGCTTCCTGGACTTGGGTGGCTATTTCCTTCCCCATGTTACGGAAGTTTTCGACTATAATCTCTTCAAATATTTTCTCGGGTCCTTTCTCTCTCTCTTTTCCTTCTGGGACCCCTATAATGCGAATGTTGTTGTGTTTAATGTTGTCCCGGAGGTCTCTTAGGCTGTCTTCATTTCTTCTCATTCTTTTTTCTTTATTCTGTTCTGTAGCAGTGAATTCTACCATTCTGACTTCCAGGTCACTTATCCATTTTTCTGCCTCAGTTATTCTGCTATTGATTCCTTCTAGTGTATTTTTCATTTCAGTTATTGTATTGTTCATCTCTGTTTGTTTGTTCTTTAATTCTTCTAGGTCTTTGTTAAACATTTCTTGCATCTTCTTGATCTTTGCCTCCATTCTTTTTCCGAGGTCCTGGATCATCTTCACTATCATTATTCTGAATTCTTTTTCTGGAATCTTGCCTATCTCTACTTCATTTAGTTGTTTTTCTGGAGTTTTATCTTGTTGCTTCATCTGGTACAAAGTCCTCTGCCTTTTCATTTTGTCTATCTTTCTGTGGATGTGGTTTTCCTTACACAGGCTGCAGAATTGTAGTTCTTCTTACTTCTGCTGTCTGCCCTCTGAAATTTATTTTTTATTTTTAAAATTTTTTGGCTGCCCTACACAACTTGCAGGATCTCAGTTCCTCCACCAGGGATTGAACCCAGGCCACAGCAGTGAAAGCTCCAAGTCCTAACCACTGGACTGCCAGGGAACTCCCTACATTGGTTTTAATAAGGAATATTAGAAACAGTTTAAATGTTCATCAGTAAAGGAATGTTAAAAATGCATTACCAATCCTATGGAATACATCACATAACCATTAAAAACTAATTAAAAGGTACTGCATTTACATTGCATGTAATTACCAATAGACTTCATATTGTTTCAGTCAGCTTGCACTTTCTCCTCTTTTCACCTGTTTAATGTTTATAAATTTTTACTTGAAGTTTTTCTTTTTTTAATAAAAACTGTGTATATTCAAAGTATACAACATGATGTTTTCATATACATATACCTTGTGAAATAATTTCTATAGTCAAGCTAATTGACTTGTGAAATAATTTCTATAGTCAAGCTAATTGACATATTCATCACCTCACATAGTTACTTTTTTTGTGGGTATGGTGAGAACACTTAAGATCTACTCTCCTAGCAAATTTCAAGTATACAATACAATGTTATTAACTATATTCACAGTATTGTACGTTAGATCTCTAGAACTATTCATCCTACATAACTGAAACTTTGCATTGTTTGACCAATATCTCCACATTTCCCCCAATCCCCCTCCCCGCCCTGCCCCTGGTAACCACCATTCTACACTCTGCTTCTATGAATTCAACTTTTTTAGATTCCACACAGAAGTGAGATAATGCAGAATTTTTCTTTCTGTGTCTGGCTTTTTTCACTCAGCATAGTGTCCTCCAGGCTCACGTCCTATCACAAATGACAGGATTTTCTTCTTTTTTTAAGGCTGAATGTGTGTGTGTGTGTGTCTGTGTGTGCATCTGTACACATGTATAATATGTATACATGTGTATATATATGTATATATATAATGGATGCAATTTCTTTACTCATCTGTTGATGGGTTCTTGGGCTGTTCCATAGCTCGGGTATTGTGGATAATGCTGCAGTGAACATGGGGTGCAGGTGTCTCTTTGAGATTTCATTTCCTTTGGATATATAACCAGAAGTGGACTTACTGAATCATATAGTAGTTCTGTTTTTAATTTTTTTGAGGCACCTCCATATTTTCCATAATGACTATACCAATTTACATTCCCACCAACAGTGCACAATGGTTCTCTTTTCTCCACATCCTCGCCAACATTTGCTATTTTGTCCTTTTGATAATAGCCATCCTAACAGGTGTGAGGTGATTTCTCATTATGGTTTTGATTTGCATTTTCCTGATAATTGAGCATCTTTTCATGCATTTATTGTTCATTTGTAAGTCTTCTTTTGAGAAATGTCTATTCAGATCCTTTGCCCATTTTTTAATTGCGTTATAAATATATGAATTTGTATATTAACCCTGTGATATTGTGATTTATAAGAAATATATATTTGATCCTTTAGGTTACCAAAATATATTTTTTATATATACTTGATCTTCCTCCACTGTTCCTGTCTCAGAGCTCCCAAAGTCCTTGGAATTTCCTAAGTGTTGAGAGTGATAAAATGTATCTTTTGTTTTATTAATGAGGTGACTTTTGGAAAACACCTAAGGATGAGGGCTGGTTGCCAGTGGAGCCAACCTTGTGATTGGAGGGTTGGAGTTTTCAGCCCTCACCCCCTAACCTCCTGGGGGGGAAGAGGGCCTGGAGGTTGAATCAATTGCCAATGGCCAAAGATTTAATCAGTCATGACTATGTAATGAAGTGTCCATAAAAACCCAAGAGGAGTGGGTTCAGAGACCTTTCAGGTTAGTGAACGCATGGAGATTTGGGGAGAGTGGCTGATCCTTTCCCCATCACTTGCCCTTGGCATCTCTTCCATCTGGCAGCTCCTGAGTTATATCCTTTTATAATAAATAGGTAATCTGGTAAGTAAAATGTTTCTCTGAGTTCTGTGAGGTGCTCCAGCAAGTTAATGGAACCTGAGGAGGGGGTTTTGGGAACCTCTGATTTATAGCTAGTTGGTCAGAAGTACAGGTAACAACCTCAACTTTTGACTGGTGTCTGAAGTACAAGTGAGGCAATCCCACTTGTTTATTTTGCTTTTGTTGTTTGTGCTTTTGGTGTCATATCAAAAAAAATCATTGCCAAGGCTAATGTCAAGGAGTTTTTCCCTTTGTTTTCTTCTAGGAGTTTTACAGTTTCAGGTCATACATTTAAGTCTTTAATCCCTGTATATGGTATAAGATGGGTCCAATTTCCTTCCCTTGCCTGTGGACATACAGTCTTCTCCAAACTATTTATTAAAAAATCTATCCTTTTACCATTGTTTATTTTTGGTGCCCTTGTTGAAGATTCAATGACTGTATATGTGGGGGTTTATTTCTAGGCTATAGATTCTGTTTCATTGTTCTATGTATCTGTTTTTATGCTGGTACTATGCTATTTTGATTACTATGGTTAATTTGAAATCAGGAAGTGCGATGCAGCCTACTTTGTTCCTCTTTCTCAAGATTGCTTTGGCTATTCAGGGTCTTTTGTGGTCCCTTATGAATATTAGGATTGCTTTTTCTATTTCTGTGAAAATGTTGGAGTTTTGATAGGGATTGCATTGAAGCTGTAGATCATATTTGTCCTGGGCTTTTCATTTTGGGGAGGTTTTTAAATACTGATTAAATCTTGTTGTTTGTTATTGGTCTGTTCAGGTTTTCTACTTTTTCTTGATTTAGTTTGGTAGATTGCCTCCTTCTAGATATTTATCCCTCTCTTTTAGGTTATCCAGCTTGTTAATGTGTAATTGTTCTTAAAGTCTCTTATGATCCTTTTTACTTCTGAGGCATCTATTGTAAAGTTTCCTATTTCATTTATGATTTTCTTTGAGTCTTCTCTCTTTTTTTCTCAGTCTAGCTAAGTGTTTGTCATTTTGTTTTATTTTTTCAAAAAATGAATTCTTAGTTTTCTTGATTTTTTTCTACTGTTTCTCTATTTGATTTATTTCTGCTCTAATTTGTATTATTTCCTTCCTTCTTCTAACTTTGGGCCTAGTTTGTCTTCTTTTTCTAATTGTTTGAGGTGTAAATTTTGATTGTTTATTTGAGATCTTTTCTTTTTTGATGTATTTTTTTGCTAAAAAAACTACCTTAGTACTGCTTTTATGACATCCCATAAGTTTTGGTATGTTGTATTTTTGTCTTTGTTTATCTCAAGATACTTAAAAAATTCCCTTTGGTTTCCTCTTTGACTCAATTGTTATTCAAGAGTGTGTCATTTACTTTCCATGTACTTATGAATATTTTCATTTTCTTGCTGTTATTGATTTCTAGTTTTATTCTACTGTGGTCTGAAAACATACTTGGAATCATTCTGTCTTCTTAAATTTGTTGAGACTTGTTTTGTGACTTAACTTATGATTTAGCCTGGAGAATGTTTTGAGAGCACTTGAGAAGAATGTGCATTCTGCTATTGGGTGGAAAGTTCTTAATATATCTTTCAGGTCCATTTGGTCTATAGCATTGTTCACATCAACTGTTTCTTTACTGATTTTCTGTCTGGATGTTCTGTCCATTATTGAAAGTGGGATAGAGAAGTCTCCTGCTACTATTGTATTGCTGTCAATTTCTCCCTTTAGATCTGTCAATATTTGTTTTAATATTTAGGTGCTCTGATGCTGGGCGCATATATATTTGTAATTGTTAGATCTTCCTGGTGAATTGACCCTTTTATCATTAAATGATGACCATCTTCATCTCTAGGACAGCTTTTGACTTAAAGTCTATTTTTTTCTGACATAAGTATACCCACCCCTGCTTTCTTTTGGTTACCATTTGCACAGAGTAGCTTTTCCATCCCTTCACTTTCAGCCTGTGTATGTCCTTAAGTCTAAAGTGGGTTGTTTATAGACAGCAAATTGCTAGATCTTGCTCTTTTATCTATTCAGCCACTCTAAGCCTTTTGATTGGGGAATTTAATCCATTTATATTTAAAATAATTATTAATAGGTGAGGACTTAACTATTGCCATTTCATTAATAGTTTCCAGTCTGTTTTGTTCTTGTTTTATTCCATTTTTCTTCCCTTGCTATCTTCCTTTGTTATGTGATGATTCCAGGGTTATATTTAGGTTGTATCTTTATTGGCTACGTTTGGTTAGCTCTAGTGACACTGGTCCCTATTCAGGTGGCATTAACAGAGTCTCCTTTTTTCCAGTAAGTGATCAGCAAAATGCCTACCATAGTGTCTGCTGCAGAAGTTAGAAATGGCTTTTGACCCTCTTAATTTCTGAATCTCTTGTTTTGCTGCAGCAGGAACAGGAGTTGTGCAGTTGACCCTGGATTCTGTTGGGAGGAGAGTAACTTCCATGTTGAGTGGATTTGAAACATTTTCTTCCACTGTACAGAAATCACTGACCCAAATACCCTTCCTGCCTTCTGGGTGGATGAGATAGGCAATTGTCACCAAGGTATGGTTTGAGGGGAATTCTGAAAACCTTCTTATTAAGACTATCTTTGCCATGGGTCTTCTGCAAATATCCCAAAGTCTCACAATATAGGCATTATTTTCAGTAGAGTTGTACTTGACAAAGGTCTAAGCTAGAGGAAGTCATGAACACCTAATTGTGAGTTATGTTACTGTATTCTTTTCTCCTGCCAATGCAACCTTTAGGGGACCAAATGCTAAATAGATAAAAGAATGCTTGATATATAATTTTAAATAAAATAAACACTTAACCATGAAACAAGTATAAGAAGGTCCAAGAAAACTCTTATTTTCCCCCAAATGATTACTTGGATGATTTTTGAAGTATTTCAAAAATCACATGTGTTCAAACATATATTTTGGTGCTTCTGTTCTGTCAGTGCCTTGATTTCAGCTTATACTGGCTAATAGATGTTATATCAGGGCTGTGGGACATGATAACAGGAGGGGCAGTATGAGGGAGAAAAATGTCCAAAGGAGGCAGTGAGAACTTCACTCATGGCCCCTGGTGTGGGGTCTCTGGACTTGAAATTCAGAACTTTGGGGCTGGGCTCCAGTTCCTGCATAGCTAGGGGTCAGGGGAGGCAAATCCCTTGATCTGAGTTCTATTCCTATGTTGTGTTTAGTGACCTACATTAGAGTACCTGTTACTTATATAGTGCTCATAACGAGGGCAACTTCTCACAGTCTACCCTGAACAACACCTTTATTTTAGAGTAAGGAGAAAAATGCAATCTGCAGAGAGCTGGTGATAGGGTCCCCTCTGAAACCCAGGGGTCCTCCTCTGGAACCATTTCCCAGAGCCCCTCCCAATCTGTCCTGAGTACAGAGAAAGCGTATCCCAAGATGTTCCTTGCACAGTGCCTGTGGACACTCAGTAGATTTTTTGCTGATCAAATGAATGATTTTATCCATGATGGTTTCAAGCCACACGGCATCCTTCTCAATCACACACTGAGACTACCAAAGCTTTTAATATTAGGCTAAATCTCTTGAAATGATGGTAGAGACTAAATATTTACTTTTTTTTTTTTTTTTTTTTTTTTTGCGGTACGCGGGCCTCTCACTGCTGTGGCCTCTCCCGTTGCGGAGCACAGGCTCTGGACGCACAGGCCCAGCGGCCATGGCTTACGGGCCCAGCTGCTCCACGGCACGTGGGATCCTCCCAGACTGGGGCTCGAACCCGCGTCCCCCGCATCGGCAGGCGGACTCTCAACCACTGTGCCACCAGGGAAGCCCAATATTTACTTATCTATTAGATTTTTAGAGCAGCATTGTTCATTCTAAAACCTCAGGGTGCATTTGAATAAAATTACAAATAATTAAAATCTTTTAAAAAACCATAAAAACCTTAAAAGCAAAAATGATATTTTATGGTTAATAAAACTAGAATATAGACATGATTGTAATGCTATATAATCATGTACGTAATTATTACATAACTAATATATAATCATCCTAATAAACCATGTAATTTCAGCCATTCCTTCCTCTGAAGCTTCTCTATTTATAGGCCTGATGTGGTTGGCAGGGGGGAAAAGACAGATTTGGGGGAGGCTTGAGGATTAAGCACAGTGTGTAACTTGGAAGGGCCTGTGGTTTACTAATTTAAGAGAATCTGCATCTGAACTGAACAAGGAAAACCAGCTTCAGGCTCAGGGGACCCTTGAGGGAACCACCTGGACCGGGTGAGCTGGTCCTTCTCCATCCCCCTCCCAGCTACCCTGCTTCCTGCTTGGGTGCTCATCCTATGAACCCCTCTCCAACCACACGCAGGAGTGCCCTGCCTCATCTCTGCCTTTTCCCATCCAACTTAGGGCCCTGGAGACTCATTGCTTTCCTCCCCGTGCCCTCCCACCCCCAGCAGTGACAGTCACTGAGCCAGGCCAGACAGTCACACATTCTGGGCATCTGTGATCCTTTGCCGATAGTCTGTGGATGCTTTTCTTGCTCCCGTTTAACTTGAACTCCCCCCCAGGGCCAGGACAGGGGATGGGCCCTTCTCTTCTCTGTGTCTGACTCATCTCCTCGTCTGTCCCAGGCCGAAGAGGGCCTCCTGGTCTAAGCAAGGCAGTAGCTGTCATCTTGGGATGGAGACATACCAGACAAGTCACCAGTTCCTATGAGCAGTGGTTCTCACACTTGAGTGTGCACTAGAATCACCTGTGGGGCTGGTTAAACACCTCCTTCTCCACCCTCCTCCTCTCCCCTGACCGGGATTTCTAATTCAGTGAGTCTGGGTCTCGATCATTTGCAAGGTCAAATTCCTAGGTGATGCTGGTGAGGGGACTGCACTTTGAGAACTGCTTGTTTAAGGAAAGATCATATGGGCCTGTCATGGTTTCAAGACTCTGATGGCTTCTAACTTGAAAATGATAGTTATCTCCTATAGCTGTAAGTGCTCTACTGTTTACAGATGCTTTCTTTCACAACCTTCCCAGGCAAGGCACCGGATTGGTGTTGTTTCTTTTTTTTTTAACATCTTTATTGGAGTATAATTGCTTTACAATGGTGTGTTAGTTTCTGCTTTATAACAAAGTGAATCAGTTATACATATACATATGTTCCCATATCTCCTCCCTCTTGTGTCTCCCTCCCTCCTACCCTCCCTATCCCACCCATCCAGGTGGTCACAAAGCACCGAGCTGATCTCCCGGTGCTATGTGGCTGCTTCCCACTAGTTATCTATTTTATGTTTGGTAGTGTATATGTGTCCATGCCACTCTCTCGCTTTGTCACAGCTTACCCTTCTCCCTCCCCATATCCTCAAGTCCATTCTCTAGTAGGTCTGTGTCTTTATTCCCATCTTACCCTTAGGTTCTTCATGACGTTTTTTTTTTCCTTAGATTCCATATATATGTGTTAGCATACGGTATTTGTCTTTCTCTTTCTGACTTACTTCACTCTGTATGACAGACTCTAGGTCCATCCACCTCACTACAAATAACTCAATTTCGTTTCTTTTTATGGCTGAGTAATATTCCATTGTATATATGTGCCACGTCTTCTTTATCCATTCATCCGATGATGGGCACTTAGGTTGTTTCCATCTGCTGGCTATTGTTAATAGAGCTGCAATGAACATCTTGGTACATGACTCTTTTTGAATTATGGTTTTCTCAGGGTATATGCCCAGTAGTGGGATTGCTGGGTCATATGGTAGTTCTGTTTGTAGTTTTTTAAGGAACCTCCATACTATTCTCCATAGTGGCTGTACCAATTCACATTCCCACCAGCAGTGCAAGAGGGTTCCCTTTTCTCCACACCCTCTCCAGCATTTATTGTTTGTAGATTTTTTGATGATGGCCATTCTGACCGGTGTGAGATGATACCTCTTTGTAGTTTTGATTTGCATTTCTCTAATGATTAATGATGTTGAGCATTCTTTCATGTGTTTGTTGGCTATCTGTATATCTTCTTTGGAGAAATGTCTATTTAGGTGTTGATGTGCTCAAGGTCCTGGGCTGACAAGCAGGGGAGAGGGGAGCTGGGGTTTGAGCCCCATCCCCTTCCTCACATACTCCAGTGCTTCCCAGAACTTTCTCTTTGTATGGGACTTGTTCTGTTGGTTTGAATTTTCAGGGAACTCTTCATCCAGTGATTCAGGCAATGGAACAGAATGTTCACTAGCTTCCAGAAGGGCTGATTGCTCCACCAGTCCTGCAGAATCCCTCATCCCAGGCTCTTTTCTTTGATCAATAAAGCACACTCCTCTCATATGGGAAAGAAACCAGGCAATCACTTGCAAGATGAAACCTCCTGAAGTTTGGGCCCATCTCTGGGGTGGTTAGTAGCAGTTGTGATGTCAGGAGAGCAACTGAGTTTTGCTGTTGCTCTCTGCCCCTCATCCAGATGACCTTTCCAGTGATATCTCCCTGACCTCAGGTTCTGGAAGACCAAGGGCTGCCGCTCAAATCACTCACATGAGTCAAGCAACAGCAGGTTTGTCCTTTAAATCTATACAGCCTGTGCCCTCATCTAGGAAGGAGAAGTCACCCCAATCTCCAAGGGCCTTAGGTAATGGTAGGTACCTGGGAATAGATGCATTACCAACTCACTGTCCATTTCAATCCAAACTTCACATTCTGTCCTCAGATAAAACCTCTTCCTTTCTAACTACCGTTCGTAAAATCTGGATCCATTTTAGTAGAGACATAATGTATTTATGACAGATTTCTCTTTTCTGTTAGGACAGAAATGCCATATCTTGGCAGATTATTGCCTAGGGATTCCTTCTTATAGCTTTTCCATCGTATCCTCCTCCAATTTTCCATTCTGAGGTGCTCAGGAAGCTTCTAGGTCACGGTCAGCTGGCTAAGTCTTCAGCTCCTGGAGCAACACTCAGAAGGAATAGCTGAGGTCGGTGTTTTATTTTATGGTTCTACTTCATCTTATTTGGAAAACAGCAGTAGTGAAAAGAAGAATGTCTCAGAGACATCTGTATTTTCAACGATTCTCATAGCACAGAAAAATCGAATCAGCAGCTTCTGTGTGAAGAGAGCTTGGATTGAAAATAATTTGAAATGTGGGAGCCCAGTCTGAGACCTCTGCTTTGGAGGGGACTTATACATTGTTTCCTGGGCATTGATCATTTTGAGGACTCAGTGGTTTTAATTGTTGCAATCACTCTGTCCCTTCTTGCCTTTCATGGTGCAGTGGATGCTGAGCTGTGCTGGCTTCGATGACGTCTTTTTTAGGGCTTGTTTATCCTTGGGGCTCTGCGGGGAGCTGATGATCCTTTCCCGGGATGCACATGCCTCCAGGACCATGGCACAGGATGGACAATCGATGACCTTGTGGTCACTGCTGTCCTGCAGAGGGCGAGACTGGGGTTATTCACAGCTTGGTAATTGGCCCCGATGCTGAGATCTTCATCCTGAGCAAATGCAGGCATCAGGGGGGTAGTTACAGATCAATGCAGGGGCGCTGAATACACAGGCCCCAGAAAAAATACCAAAATCAAAAATGGATTTGTGTTTAGCGTGTATTGTATATCCTGGTCTGGTTATGAATAATTTAGCCTTCCCCAGGCTGAATAGACTATATTTAGCAAGGCTATTTTGCTTATAATATGTCCTATCCTTTTATGAAGAAGCATAAAGCATAAGAGAAGTGCTCAGAATTAGGGGGACTTAATTTGGTAGGACCAGGAATGTGGAGGCATCCTCACCTGTAGCCCCAGGCTTACCACGCACACCTAGGCTTGCCAAGGGCAGAGGGCTCCGGGCACGTGCAGCTGGAAATGGCCTCAGGAGTGTATCTCCCTGATTGGGCAGGGGACAGGGCTACTCTGCCTGTGTCATTGGTGGCTCCTAGCTGGGCCACCTGTCCAAGAGAGGGGAAGTGGCAAGAGTTGAGGGGTGCCGAGAGGTTTTACTTTCCTTTTGTACTATTACTTTCCCAGAGGGAATAGGATGGCACACTCAAATTAGGCAATTTGATGGGACTATAATAGACTCTGTACAGAGGTGGAGGCAGGATGAAAGGAACCCACAGGGAATAATGCAGATTCCTGGGGCAGGAACAGCAGGGCTCCTTACCTCTCTTGGGCCTGAACAAGCAAGGGTGGGGAGCAGCTCCTCACCCCAAGACAGGGAGGACTGTGTGGACTGGCCGTCTAGTGGGAGTTCAGGATTTGGTTGCTGGTGACTCCAGCCCGTAGTGACTCCACAGGAAGGGCGCCAGAAGGATAAACACCGGAACTGCATTGTCCTCCCTTCTCTCATCTCCTGTGAGTGTCCCCTCATTGATCAAACTCAGTAGAAAGCTAGAAGCGAGGGAGCCCCTCATGTAATCCTAGTAGGTCAGCCTCCCAGGGAGAGAAGAATGGAGAGTGGATTTGGAGGTGCCAGTGGAGGATCCCAGTGCCCTCATAACACCTCTTGTAATGACACTCCTGCTGTGGGTCACACCGCACTGTCTCTAGAAGGTCCCTATTCACTTGCAAATATCTAACCTTGGGACAGTGTTGGCTTAGCCATTAATAAAAAGTCTGGATGTCTATCAAATTGGTTGGCTACCGGCCGTCTCAGGGATGGAACACAGGACAGGTACATTTCATGGGTAAGGTGGAGGCTAATGGTGCAGGATCGGGTGGCTCAGGGAGAAGCAGTCCAGGCAAGCTCTCCAGTGGGGGCCTTTGTCTGTGTAACTTCCCTGGACACCTGAACACCTGAGTGGTGGTGGGAAAAGGGGCATGAGGGGCTATCGATATGGAAAATGGAAGTCACTGGCATTGTTTTAGGGTCTGCCAGACTCTGAGATCCGTGGGAGGCAGATACTCAGTCCCACTGCTGACTGCCAGGGTATCCCAGGAATTCATCCCCAAGTCACTTTTTTTCAGAATGTGAAACATATTTTCCTGTAAATAGTAATTCTATGAAAACTGATTAAGATTCTTGACTGCTCCTCAAAAGTCTATTTAAATGCTAGGTGGTAAGTACAAGGGCGTTTGTTAAATTATTTTCTGTTTTTTTTTTTTTTTTTTTCTGTATGTTTGAAGTATTTCGTATGTAAAAATAAAATAAATTAAAAATTCAATTTAATACATATTATTCTGACCTCTGTGCATCCTGGGAAGAGGGTCAATGGAGGTGAGGGGGGAGAAGTTAAAGAAGGAAGAGAATCCTCTTTCCTTTAATTTTTTTGGGCAAAATTTTGAAACAGGGGAGATATGTCCTTGGCTTCCTCCCATGTTCCCTTCTGCAAACTCACCCAGCTGTCACCTCATTCAGTGTGACAAACCCACACCCCCAGGGCAACCCTTGAACACAGGGCTTTCCTGTTCTCCCCCTTCAAAACTATGGTGTGGCTAGTCTTGGGAAGGGGTTAGAAAGTGCTTCAGTTATCTATTGATGCTCAATAAACTATCTTAAAACTCAGGGGCTTAAAACAACAACTGTTTTATTTGGTCACACTTGTGCGGGTCAAGAATTTGAATAGGGCATGTGGGGATATATCATTGACGGTTTGTGTGTGATCCGTGATGTCTGGTTTTGACTGGAAAGGCTCACATGGCCAGGAGCTGGATGGAGCAGCTCAGCTGGGCCCTATGTTTGGGGCTCCGCTTCTGGCTGCCAGCTGGGTTCTCTGGTTTTCCTCCACGTGGCTGCTTCGTGAGGCCAGCTTGGGCTTCCTCACAGCATGGTCGTCTCAGAGAGGTTTGACTTCCTACATGGTGTTCAACTTCCCCCAGAGGAAGTGGAAGCTGCTGGTCCTTTGAAAGGCCAGGCGAGTTACTGCAGAGTCACTCTACCTCATGCTGTATTGATAAAGTCAGCCCAGATCCGAGGGGAGGGGAAATTAGATGCCACCTTTGATGAGTGAAATGACACCTCTGCAACAGTGGAGGTAGGGAAGGGATCAATAGTGATCATCCTTGCAGGCTGACCTTCCCATAAAGAAATCAGCCTGACTTAAATTTATTCCTTGAGTTCCTGCGAGGTAACTCCAAGAAATCATCTAGCACATTGCCTGCCTTATAAGTGTGCAGCAATTTACAGAACATGAATCTGAGAACATGCTCATTCAGCAGACATTTATTGAACAGCTAGTTTGTGAAACCTTATGTTAGGTGCCAGGATTCAGAGAATCCTTGGGAGCAGAGAATGTCCGTACAGGTGTATCTCTTGATTAGTTTATATCCAGTTTCTATACATACAAGGTCTCTTCCGATTTGAGGCTGAGAAAGAGGGTAAACAGTCATGGCTTGGAGGAGAAAATTTCATTCCTGAATTGAAGCTTCATCTGACCTCTCACTGCAAGGAGCACAGGACACAGAAAGGCCCAGGGGTTGGTTCTATGTCAGGAAAAGTTTAACACTGAACATAGCAACTAGGAACATGGGGATGTGGGGTCAGATTGCTGGGGCCCAAATCCAAGATCTTCCACATATTAGCTAATGAAATAATGATCATAATAGCCACTAAACTCATGTGATTATTGTGAGCCTTCACGCTGAGTGTCAGGCACATTCTAGTATTTAGTCTAGACTGCTCAGCTCTGCTGATAATGATGATATTGTTATATTATCATTGTCATTACACTTAACCTTGAAAACTCAGCCTAGACATATACAGGCAAGTTCTGGGGCTAGGCTGTTAATGTCTTAAATGGGAGGCATAGGCATTTTGTCCTATAGAAAGGGGAATTTCCAGCTGGGGAATGACAGGGTCAAGCCCCTTCTCCCTCCCTCTCTCCTGCTTCCTCTGCCCTTGCTTTCTCATTTCTTCTTCTCTCCCCTCCTTTAAAATGATGACAGTATGTTCAAGTTGTGCAAATCAAAGGAATAGATTAGAAACAGGAGAATAAATGTGCTTAGCAGACCCAGGACATCTCCAGGGGATTGGAATTGATTACCCAGTGCATAATATACAAAACCATCATTTTTCTGCATGTGGTGAACAATGGCAGTGAAGTAACCCCCCACTCCAATCCCCCAATCTGATGCGGTTTTCTCAGTGATGTTATGGAGTCACAGGGGTGAGCAGGCATGAACTGGGCCACCTCCCAGTGGCCTTTTTTTCTGGAAAGGTTGGTGGAAGAGGAAGATTAGAAGCCTTTCCAGTGCACTTATTTATCTGGTTTAATTTGGAGAGGACTTTGCTTGTCTTGGGAGATGCTTGGACCTTGGGAAGTTGTGTGGATGAAAAGATTGATGCTTTATGTCACAGGCTTATAAAATATATCCTGTTGCCTTTCCCCACGTGAGGAAGGACCTCTTTATGTGGGCTCTGTCTGAACTCCGCATGGCCCCATTGTCGTCTGGGGTGGTCCTGGTACTGGACTTAGCTGGATTCAATAGGACCAAATTTACTTCAGTATTTGGAGAACCTTGATTGTAGGATGGGTGCAGGTTAGAGAATGTCATGCAGGCTGTGAGTTTCAGAGTTTTGTTTTGCGATTCATTTTAGTTTCAGTTGAGGTTGGCCATGAGAACTGGGCTTTCGTGAGTTCAAGTCGCTATGGGAATGAAGTCACCATTTTGGTTAAACTGCTCATCCATCTATCTGGAAGAGTAAGATGCTGATTTTCACTTGCTGCTCATCTTTTTTTCATCCTGAAGGTTGGGATTTATTTGAATAAAGGGATGAAGGTAACATGAGCTGCCAGCCTATATGATGTCTTTGCATGTATTAGAAAACACCTTTCATGGCATATGTAGCATATTAAACTCATGGCTCAGGAGCAAGCAAAGCCTATATTTTGGCCCCCTAATTATCTCCTGATCAGGCAGAATTTGTGTAGTGCCCAACTTGCACATCCAGATGTGGCAGCCCTCAATAAAGGAAAAATGTATAATCATAGGCTGACCCAGTGCTTCAGAAGAATGCCTGAACCTGGGCATCCTTTCTGATTTAGTAATTTCTGGCTAGCGGTTTAGAGTTGCTGATTTAGTAGGTCTGAGGTAGGACCCAAGAATTTGGATTTCTGAGAAGTTCCTAAGTGATACTGATGCCCTTGGTCTGGGCACCGTATTGTGAGAGCCACTTCTCTGGGGTGTAATTCCCTGACACAGATTTTCCTACTTCCAGGCACTAATTACCTGATTTGCTCATCCAAACCAAAGATGCTTTCTTATTTAGCGGTATAGGTTGGTGCCAAATAAATGGCTTCACTGGAACATTCTGGAAGAGGCTCTTACTAGCTCTTTTCTCAGCAGTTCTCTGTCTTCTAGGAGCCCATTGATAAGTTTGGTGGGTCTGCAGCACCTCGACCAGCTCAGCCATCAGCATCAGAGTGGAGCTGAACCGGTTCTTCTTTTCCAAACCCCGTACAGCCTTCATAATTCTCTCCTCGAATACTGTTTCTTGGACTCACATGTTGCCTGCTTGATTTTAGTCTAGAGATCTATTTTTTATAGTCTGTAGAAAATATGCTTTGTTAGTTTTTTGTTAGCCAAGTGAGAAAAACAAAACAAAACTTAGTGTGCTAGGAAATTATGCAGATAGAGTTTAATGCTTACACAACTTAAAACACGTGTGCACATACACACACATGCACGAGTGATGATACAGGCTTTTTCCGAGACATCAGTGAGTGAATAATGGGCTGTCTGGGCCCTTACCGCAGAGCCAGTGAAATGTAGTCTTGCTGGAGTTTGGTTATTAGGGTTAACGACGCTCCCTCTGGGCCATAAAGGAGTGAGACTGGGACGCTCGTTTTTGGAGGTGTTGGAGTGTCAAGCTCTTTTGCGGTCTTGGCAATGGGCTTTGAGTGCTTTCATGTGTGGATGGCTTTCCCACTGGCGTCTTGTAGGACCACGGGACAGTTTTAAAAGGTTGAGCACCAAGTCACCATATCTTGTGAGTGGCAGCAGTTGCTTTATTTGTGAGAATAACTGTTCTTCTTAGCGTCTCAATTTGTCACCTGTGCAGTGATTTATTACCTTCCAAAGCTGCAGTAATTGTATAATGATGCAAAAATAATGACAAGCCATTCTGATAAACTTTATTAACTGTAACATCTTATATTTAAACTGTATTCCAGCATACTCCGTAGGATTACAGAACACACCCGCGGGGTGACAGGTAGAAGGGAGGGCGGCTTCTCAGGCCTGAAAGGAAAAGAGAAAAAGAAACAGGACTCAAACTTCCTGAACAGAGGCTGAGCAGAGTTGGGCTGGGGTGAGTTGATTCCATTTGGGGCACATGTCAAATGGAGCTACCTTCATTTTTATCCCAAGAATGCAGTATTCACTTACTATTTTAAATTGGGAATAGGCTCTTAAAAAATCTTTAATGAAACATATAGTTAAAAGAATGTATATAAATGGTGTGCCGTTGAACTCCTGTTTTTATCTTTAACGCCCACATTTGGAGCTTCTCCTTTTTATCAAATGACTAAGTTTTCAGCTTTTGCACAGGCTCAGACGTATCTTCACTTGAGCTGGGTTGTAAGGCACTGTACAGTGTTCTAGTGCTAAGGGTATAAAGGACTCAAGAAGGCTGTCTTATGAAGTAACTTTCAGATTTGCTTCTCATTTTGCAAAAATATCTGAGGTTAAAAAATCTTTCATGTGGAATTGAGAACTGAGGTACAAAATCGTAATCGCGTGTGGCTGATAAGAGAGTTCTTTTAGAAAGTGGAACTTACTTAATTTGGGTCTATAGTTGGAGGGTCAGTTCTTTAATTTTTTTCCTGAACCAAAGAGTAATGAGGCCCCTTGTATAGCTGACTGTAGAGGCAAAGATAATGGATAAGGCTCCTGTGCTGTCTTCCATCTCCTTCCTGAGGACCCGCCAGTGACCTCAGGCAATGCCTGTTTCTCTTATGATGGATTCTGTTGGGATTGTACCAGTGGACTTGGGCCAGGCCCGTGTCCTGAATGTGGGGCCTTGAAAGTGAGGAAGAGTAGGGACTGTATCAGAGTACAGATTTTGCCACTGCTACCAACACCCACTTTTCTCATCTTTACAGGCTCATGGTTGGATTACATTCCCAGCCTCTTTTGCAGTTAGATGGGAGCATGTGACTTGTTCTGGCTAATAGAATGTAGGTATTTCCAGGACTGGCCATAAAATCTCCCCTGTGTGACCCTCCCTTCTCTTTTTCCACCCCCTGCCACCAGAGAAGGCCAAGGCCAGACAGAAGAACTGTAAATGGAAGTGGTCTTTGAAGGTTGGGTTACTTCTTGAAGGAGAGACTCCTAGGCTTCCCCTGGACTGTGATGTGAATGAGAAATAAATCTTTTTTGTGTTAAAACATTGAAATTTCAGAGTTAACTTGTTGGCATAGCATAATTTACCCAATTCTGACTTCTTGGCTGTGAGAATCCATGGAAGAGGTTAGTCCTATGCCCACAGCTATGCCTGGGCCTCCTGGAATCTGGCCAAGGTCTTTCTGATTGGCCAGGCCTGTATTTTCTTCTTCTGAGTTCTCAAAATTGGGAAGTGTCTCAGTGTGAGAGTCAAACTGGTGATTCCAACTCTGGAGAGGCCAGATCTGTAGATGCTTCAAGGGGAGGCAGTGGTTTCAAGGTGAGGGCTAGGCAGGGCTTCTCAATGTTGGCACAACTGACAGTTGGGACTGGATATTTCTTTGTTGTGGGGTTGACCTGTGCACTGTAGGATGTTTAAGCAGCATCCGTGGCCTCTGCCTGCTAGATACCAATAGTGCATCCCACTCCCCCACCAATTGTGACAATCAAAATATAATCTCTCAAGACATTGTTTAATGGCCCTGGGGCAGGGGGGAAAAATCACCCCTAGTTGAGAACCACTGGGCTAGAGAAAGGCAGATTCCCAGCTTGAGATATCAGGAGCATGAGTTTTCCTCTCTCTGTGGCCAGAGGAATGCTTTCCTGTTTCTTTTCCCTACTTCATGTCACGGGTTGAAAGATTCTTTGCTTCCTCATAAAATGTGAAGACCAGAGCTGGATTTTTGCCATTCAAAGCTCTCCATGAGTGGAGCATGTTGCCTCCACTGGCTTCCTTTCTTCTCCCATGTTAGTTATCAATAGCTGCAAAATAAATTACTCCAAAACTTAGCGGCTTAAGGAAGCAATAATTTATTATGTTACAGTACCTGTGGATCAGGAATTTAGGAGTGGCTTTACTGGGTGGTTCTGGCTGAGGGTGTCTCATTTGGTTGCAGAAAGAATGTTAGCAGGGGTGTAGTCATCTGAAAACTGGACTGGGAGGATTTGTTTCCAAGATGGCTCCCCCGACATGGTTGTGGGCAGGAGGCCTCAGTTCCTCGCCATGTAGGCTTCTTCAAAGGCTGCTTGGGCATCCTTACAACATGGCAGCTGACTTCCTAAGAGCAAGTGGTTCAAGAGAGAATGAGAGAAAACAAGGAAGAGGCCTCAGTGTCCTTTATGATCTGAGGTCATATGCCATCACTTCTGCTTTGCTCCATTCATTAAAAGTAAGTCACTAAGTTTGGTCCCTATTCAAGAGAAGGAGAACTGGCCTCCACCTCTTGAAGGGAGGAATAACAAAGGATCTGTGGACATATTTTTGAAACCATCACATTCCTGCACAAAGCTTTCTTTGCTTAGATACCCTGGGCTACTCACCAACCCCTGCCACTTTATTAACTGTAACATCTTATATTTAAACAGTATTCCAGCATACTCTGTAGGATTACAGAACACACCCACAGGGTGTGTTCCTAGATTTTGAACTTCCCCCCCCGCCCTTCCATAGTACTTTCACCCCATCTTCCAGACTTCCAATTCCCACTGGACTGTAAACTCACCCAGGGGTCCCCTTTGGAAAAGATCTGATAAACTCATTCAGGGAAGTTGTAAAATAAAAAAAGATCTGGAGTGGCCATTCCCAGAGATATCTGCCACTTTGTAGGAACACCTAATATTCCTGAGCCCATGACCCAGAGACTCATCATGTTAATGGTGGGATTTCAGACCCTATGACAGGGGTGTGGAGGAGATTCTTGAGAAAGGCTGTTTAGTGATGGGCACTTGAGAGATGACTGCTACCTCCTTTCCAATCTTAGCCCAGCTCCACCAGTGACCACCTCACCAGCAGCTCTTGACCCTGATCAGGTAGCATGATGATAAAGAGGACAGACTCTGGAGCCAGGCTACTTGGGTTTGGATCCCAGCTCCAAAACCATGGCAGCAGTGGCTTGCTGACCACCCTAGGTTTGTGTTTCCCTCTCACAGTGTAGAATGGTGATTGGAAGTGTTTGCCCCGCCAGGGTCAACATTTCTCAGCCTTTACTTGCCTCCAGGCAGGTCCGTGTGACTGAACTTGGGTCCTAGAAGGTGGATGGAAGTGATATATGCCCCTCTGGGCATGGCCCATAAACACCCCCCATATGACTCTCCATGTCCACCCTCCCCCATCTGCTGGCTGGAGGTAGATGCCCAGAGCAACACTGGATGTCACATGGTGAGGATGACAGGTGTCACCTCTGTCAGTAGGGTCCTGAGTGACACTGTGGGGCTCACCATCCACTCCTCCCACCAATGAGACTTTCCATGAGTGAGATACAAGTTTCTAATGTATCAGGCCTGTAAGATTTCAAGGTTTATTTACCACAGCAGCTAGCATTACTTAATGAAGATAGTCACTTTTTAACTGTATAGTGTTGGGAAAAATCACTTAACCATTCTCGCCTCAGTTTCTTCATCTGTAAATTGGGGATAATAAAAGTTATTATCTCCTAAGGTTGTAATAATGGATAAATGAGCTCAATCCACATAAAGCACTTAGAACAGTGTCTGGCCCATAGAACATTCTTACTAAGCTTATCTATTCTTACTGTTAATTAGAATAAATAATTACCATCTCCCTGAGCTCTGTTATGAGGGAAAGCCTTTTTGCTCCAAAACGGTTTTCCCTCCTGATTTATGGAGACTTGCTGGCATCCAGCTGGGACACAGATACAAGGTAAAGCTCTTGTGTAGCCTGGCTCAGGAAATCCAGGTGGGCAGAGGAACCGGGACTACGTAATTGTTCTCTGCAGTCCTAGCTGTCCACAGGCTTGGGAGTTGCTCTGGCCGTGGGCACAGGAGGCATCCTTACTATGCAAACAACTAAGGCACTGGGGGGACAAGTGGCCTCAGTGGGGCAGGAGCTGGGCAGTATCCGCAGAGCCTATGCAACAGCTTCCCTGGATTCTTCACCTTCCAGCATGGAGACAGCAGGGTTTTGGTCCTTGCTAAGCTCATTCCTAAAATCAAAGGAGTAAAGCATCCTGCCTTCCCTTAAACAACCCTCGTTCCTGCTTAGCTCAACCATTTCCCTACTTGCAAGACCATCCAGTGGCCATCTTTGTTTTAGTGGCTGAGCCGGGGTGGGAGGACTTCCCTTTGACTTTGCATCATGTCTCAGTTTTACTCACTACCGTGTTTCTATTGGGGTGTGTCAGGCACGCTAGGGGTATTTGTAGTAGTCCTCACGGTATTACTGAGCAGAGATGCACTTGGGGAAGCCTCCTCTACCTCATCATTTCGGATCCATCTGTACGTGCTGAGGATTTACTGAGGTCAGCAATGGTCAGAGGACCAATAAAGCATTTCCGATAAAACTGCATTTTGCCTCCAGCAAATTCCCAGCGTTACTTTGCCTTTGTAAACAACATCTTAAGCAATGCTGATTGTGAATCATCTCCAAGGAAGCTTTACATCCCCCATGCCATTTGTTCTCCCTAATAACTTTTTTTGCTGGAGGCAAGAAGGGATCTTTGTGCGGAAGAAGAAACCGAAGCCCAGAGGATTCAGGTGACTTGCCTGAGGTCACCGTGGGTTGGGTGGGTGCAGATGAATCCTAGTTTCTTAGCTCTGGCCAGGGGCATTTGCCCCTGCTTGGCTTGGTCTTAGCGCCTCAGTTAACTTGGGGCTTGGAGGTGTTCTTGACCTGGCTCCAGGCCCCCTGGGCCGCTGACGAGTGCTAAACAGTGAGTGGGCTGCAGGCAGCCACAAGTTCTTTAACCTTGTCAGAGCTGAAGGATTACCTCACCCGCTGTCTGGGCAGGCTGGCAGGTGATCACATGTTCCTCTGGACCTAATTACCTGAGAAGAAAAGAAGATATCCTGTAAATTCCTTGAACTCCCCTCTAAGCAGCCTTCAGGCAGATGTAAACTGAGGCTCCGTCTTGCCCCAGGAGGGAAAAATCCAAGTGTGTGCGGATGGTCCGATGTAGCACCACCTGATGCTGGCACGTGGGTCCAGATTATGGGCTCCGTAAGTTTCTCATCAATCCGGAGAGAAGTTCCTTCCAATCTGTAGTTAGTGTGGTGATGTCAGTGCACCTCTGGACAGGGTGATGAACGAGGGCGGCTGGAGGACAGTGCCCCATTCCTGGGCCAAACAATGGTGTGAGAGTGAACTAAAGTGCACATCGCATCCTCAGAACTGGCCTGAAGGATGCAGGAGGTGGGGCTGAAGCTCCCTCGGGGTCCTTTTACTAACCCTACAGACGTCTCAGGGAGCCAGCACGTTCCTGCATCCAGCAAGGCTTCCCCTGAGGTGGCAAGTACTGGGACACACTTTCGTACCTGAAATGGCTCTGTCCCTTATCCCAAGCTACCAAGTCCCCGTCTGGAGTAGACAGAGGGGAGTTGTCTAGCAGCACATACAGGTGCCAGAGCAGGTCCCAAGCGAGCAGAGGAGAAAACCTGCTGCGGCTGAGAGGGCAGGCATATAAGGCAGCCAGTGAGCACCGTCTTGATTTACCCTGATCTAGGGTTAAGGGTCTGCCCTGATGTCACTAAGGGCTCAGTGTGCCACAGCCAGCTTCTGGGCACTCCTAGTCATCTCAGGTGCTTTTCACATCGGCCCCGTGAAGCAGGCAGTGCTGCTAGCTTCAGGCCACCAGCAAGGAAGGGCGGCCAGCTGTGCCCCAGTGCCGCAGCTTGTAAGTGGCAGAGAGGGGTCCAAAGGCAGATCGGCTTGGTTTCAAAGCCCAGGCTCATAACAGCTCTGTTGCACTGTCCTTCTGTCACAGGGACAGGCAAGGAAATGCCACGGTGGCCAGGAGTGAGGCACCTGCAGGGTTCGGAAACCTTCAGTAATGCGTGTAGCAGTAGCCCCGGCACAGAGCTTTTGAGGTGACTCACGGTGTATGCAACGGACACTGAGTAGGAAAAATAATATTTTCTACATATATTGCTTGCTTTTTGTATTAGTTTGCTAGAGCTGCTATAACAAAGCACTACAAACTGGGTGGCTTAAACAACAGAAATGTATTGTCTCACAGTTACAGAGGCTAGAAGTTCAAGACTGAGGGTCAGTGGGGTTGGATCCTTCCCAGGGACGTGAGGCAGAGTCTGTTCCAGGCTTCTCTACTAGCCTCTCGTGGCTTGCTGGACATCTTTGGGCTTCCTGGGCTTATAAAAGTATCACTGAGATCTCGCCTTCACCTTTCTATGGCATTCTCCCTGTGGACATTTGTTGGTGTCCAACTTTCTCTTTTTTATAAGGGCGCCAGTCATATTGGATTAGGGCCCACCTTAATTACCTCAGCTCAGCTAATTATAACTTCATGACCCTGTTTCCAAATAAGGTCACATTTTGCTGCAGTAAGGCACTAGGGGTTAGAACTTCAGCATTTGAATTCGGGGGGACAATTCAATCCATAGCAAGTGTGTTCCTATTAGCTTTCAAACTGAGAAAAACTGTTTAAGGGAAATCTTTGCATTTCTCCTTATAAAACTTTTTCTGTACTACAACTTCTGATCAAAATGAAGTGGACACGTGCTCATTCTTCTGAATTGATTCCTGTCTCCTAAACATCATTTAAAGCAACTCCCTGTGTCATCTGGGTACATCTTCGTCTGATTCCTAAGGGCTTCTCCAGGACTTGTTTTTTGGATGGGGTGAAACCACAGACAGGCCCAGTGCTTTTCCTTCCCCAGTGATCTGAGCTGTTTCCCTGTTAGACCCCAGAGTTTTCTTCTCTAGGGGGCTTTATTTTGATTCGAATGTTCTAAATATTCTGTGCTCTGCAGGTGGAACACGCAGCACAGATGAAATGCTTTGACTAGTTCTGGCCACACTGGTGCTGCTGCTAATTGGGCTGTTAGAAGCTTTGCCTGAAGTAGTGTCGTCCGCTGAATGGAATAAATGCTCTTCCCGGACTCAGGCGGGATGTGGCTGCTGAGAGGAAGGAAGATAAGCTTTGTCTGAGAAGTGATGCTGCCTGTTCCTAAGGTGGATGGGCTACAAGAGGGGTGGGAGGGGAAAAGATACGGGGGAAGGTGCTTAGCCTTGGTGCTACTCCCCTTGAGTGTGTCCTCACCATGTTCTGTCTCAGGCACACACCCTTTAGGTCCTGGAGGACCCTCTGGAGTCTCCCCTACCCAGCAGCAAATGCTGCTCTTTCAATCATGGTCTAAAAGTCTTAGGGGACACATGGTGATTCCCCAAACTCAGTCTGAAACCCAAATATTTCTCCTGAACTCCAAGACCAGACATTTCCATTTGATCTCATCATTTATTCACCCATTTCTTCATTTCACCAAGGACAAGATTGGCTGAAAAAGGGGGTAGAGTGGGGGAGGGGAGAGTGCTCTGGGCATGGAGACAAAAGGCCAAAAGTTCAAAGGCGATAGAGAATGTGGCCTGTGCCTAAAAGGAAAGAAGGTGGATCTGGCTGGAGGGGAGGGTGAAGGGGAGTGAGTACAAGAGAGCAAGTGGAGAAATAGTTGGCACTCATGTCGGGAAAGTTCACATGTAGAAGACTGGATTATCCTGAGGGCTTTGAATGAGAGTGTGAAAATTAATAAATAGAGACCTCAATTAAAATAGAGTCAGGAGACCAGAAGGGGGAACTCATATGCCCTGCAAGGATGGCAGAGCCCAACAGGAAGAAGAAAGGCTTCCTCTTCTTGCCTGGCAAGAGCTCAGCCAACGAGAGACTGTCACAAGGCAGCCAATGAAAAGCCACTATACTTCAAATTCTTGATTCCTCCAATGGACTCTTTGTTTACTGCAGGCCTCCCAACTTCCTTTTCCCTTCTGTAAAAGAGTTCTCCTCTTCTTGTTGCGTGAGACTTGCACGTGGCTCACCGTGTGGTTGCAGTCCCCAAATTGCAATTTTTGCTGATCCTGGGTAAACCCATTTTTGCTGGAGAAATAACTGGCACCGTATTTGTTTAAGGCCAACAAGAGTGACATGAAAGATTACTCTGGAAGCATGTGGAGAATGATTTGGATAGAGGTGAGATTAGACTCCAAAGACAATTTAAGGGGCTATTACAATAATGCAAATATTCACGCACTCACTCACTCACAAGTTCCTAAGTGTCCTCCCTGGGTTTGTGGGAAGTAGGTGGAGTGAGCAAGGGGTGTGGTGTCTTCATAACTCCTACTTACGGCCAGTGGAGGCTGCTGCTCTCTCTTCCCTTCACTGGGATGAAGCAGCTACTGGGCTGGCGTGCTGCAGACTGAGCTCTGTGCTTTTTTCCTCATTCTGAAAAAATGCTGGGAGAGCAAGAGGCTGTCGGCTGTGTTTCCTGCTTCACAAGGAGAGCTTTGTTTGGAGAAGTTTCAGAGTGCAAAAGTCAGATTGAATACAATGGAGACACAAAATGAAATTGCTCTTTACAAGAAATACAGGTGCAATAAAATGGAGATACACTTGTTTTAATGCTGCAAATGTCCTGAGGATTTCTAAAGGCTACTGAGTAGGTTAAGCAAAAGTGCAGTTAGGAAAGGAAAGGGGTCAGAGAAGTTGGTGGGGGGAGTGTGTGTGCACATGTGTGGGAAGCATGGATTGCACAGACTTGGTGGAAGTGCTTTGAGCACCAATTAAAAACCCAGCATGGCACAGAGGCTACATTGTAGCGAGAACCACAGTCTCTTCCCTGCTCAATTCTCTCATCCCACCAGCAGTTCTCTCCTCTGAACCCCTTTTTTGGGCATTGCCTCCATACAGAGAGTGTAAGCCTCTTCCCAATGACCAGTGGGTTCACAGATGCCTCACATATGCTCTGGGTCAGAGACCATGGGAGAGAGGGGTGAGAAACAGAACACTCCATATACTACATCTGCAAAAGGGCAGAATCACTCCCTGCAACAAGACTTTCTAATCCTCTTTTGGGTTACTTTCTATGACTCAGTGCTTGGTACTTTGTAGCCAACAGCTATTTATTAAGTGCCGACTACGTTGCTGCGCTGATACAGGGGCTAACCTTGCAATCGAGACTTGAACTGCAAACTGTCAGTTTGCAGATCTGAAGTGTTTTGTTTGCCTTGACCGGTGCTGGCTGTGTAGTTATTATTCATTCATTCATGTCTGAATGCCTTTAGATGGAGCAAGCACTTGCCAGTGAGTTCTACTTTTCTTATACCCAGTTGTTGTTTTACTTGCCATTCCTGTGAAGAGAAGAGACCCCCACGCACGTGGAACGTTGTATCCCTTCAGTTCAAGGTGTGAATCAAGTGTTTGGTTGAAGAGAGTCTGAGACCACAGGTAGCTAAGAGAGCCGAGCCGCAGGGAGCATCTGGGAGGCTTTGAGGTAGCACCCTCGCTCTCTGAAGTCAAAATGGTTAAAGTGCCATTGAACCTTTTTTGTGCTTAACACAACTTCTATTTGCAAGAGCTTTGGACTTTGGTCCCCAGACAAGTTGGAGTTTAGAGGAAACAAATGATTGGAATGACTAAAGGGGATGCTTTCAAAATGTGTTTCCTATGTTGGGTCCAAATTGAGATGAGGCAAGGGTGGAGCCCACTTACGCAGTCTGGGCGCCTCTTCTAAGCTGACTTCATCCTTCCTCTGATTCATTCTCAGCATCACCCTACGCTGAGTAGTTAACTGGGTCTTACACTTCCTGCTTGTGAGTACACATGTTCTTTTATTCATTTAGTCATTCATCCAGTAGATTATTGAGCACCTAATATGTGCCAGGCACTGTCCCAGATGCTGGGATACGGCAGTGAACAACGCAGACACTAATTCTTGCATTCATGATACTTACATTCTGGTGTGTTTGGGGAGGGAAGGGGAAACAGACAATAATATAAATAGGTAAATTACATGGTATGTCAGGAGATAAAATGCTATGGGGAGCGGGATAGGACAGCCATTGGGGCAGATGTGGGAATGATGCAATGTTAAACAGAGTGGTCAGGGTAGACCACCAATAAGGTGACATTTGATGCAGGACCTGAAAGAAGTAAGGGGTAGTAATGTGGCTATCAGAAAGAAGCACATTCCAAGCAGAAGGACTGTTCAGTGCAAAGACCCTGAGACAGAAACAGGCCTGCTGTGTTGGAGGAACAGGGAGTAGGCCAGTGGGATGGAGACAGGACAGGAGAGCAACTGGAGGTGGAATGTGTAGGGCCTTGTAGGTGACTGTGGGGACCTTGGCATTCACTCTGATGAGGACAGGAGTCATTGTGGGGTTTTACATGGTATCATGATCTGCTTACCTTTTATTAGGGTCATTCTGATAGACTGTAGGGGGCCAGGGTGGAAGCAGGGCTTCACTTTGGAGGCTGCTGCAGGGGCCAAGGTAAGAGGTGATACTGGTTTGGACCAGAGTGGGGCAGTGACCATGGTGAGAAGTAGCTGAATTATGGATGGATCTGAAGGCGGAGGGACCATTTATCTCCTGGTCACTGTGGTCTCACTGCCCGGTGGGTAGATTGGGAATTTATTCTGCCTTTTATGTGCTAAGCACTGTCATATATACTTCACATACAGCATGATCTCATTTAATCCTCTGGCATCCCGTTGAGGTAGATTGGTTTTCCCTATTTTATGGAAAACGCCAAAGCCTGAAGATATGACTAACTGACCCACAATGCCTATAAAGGGTAGAAGTGGGTGTCCCCTTGGCACTGCACTCCCCTCTCTCCCACAGATTGAAGAAGGCTTGGTTCCAGGGAAAGGCGCTGGTGCTCTGCCTGAATGAGATCAGCTGTGACTCAGCCAGGAGTGTCTGAACGGTAGAGCCTTCGCGGAGCCCTGGAGGTCTCCCGCTGTGTCCACGTGTTAGGTGGTTCCGCAGATGGGGGGGCGGGGGCTCCTCTGGAGCTTCCTTCACTCCCCGCCCAACCAGGGCTGGGCCCACCCTCTGCAGCTGTGCCCTGAGCAGCTTTCTCTCGCCTGCTTGTAGTTTCGGCTGGCTCTTGAACTTCACTCTTTAACCAAAGCTTGGACCAAGTAAAACCAAATTCTACCCTTTTCTAAAATTGTGAGCTAAGCTCCAAAGAAATAGAAGGCCAATTTGGACCCAAATCTAAACTTGCACACATAACAGGCAGTTGAATGCATTTTTCTGTTGACCCAGAATTGGTGACTGAGGCTGAAACCAAGGACAAAGAGTTGCTAAGTTCTGTACATGCTGGAGACAATCAACAACATCTGGGGTCAACACTAGTCCTGCCGCCATCAGTTCTGGGGTGAAGCCCTTCCTCAGTTTGAGAGGAGAGGAAACCATGGCTGAAGTCATGGTCACACATGGTTCCCTGGGAGCGGTCAATCCCTCAGCTTCCACCCTGACCCCCCAAGTCAAATGAGGGGGAATCAAGAGAATTAGGGGTTCTTCAACAAGAATATGAAGCTCATATGCTAACTCCAGATTACATGTCTGCTTAGTTTGCTAACTTTCGGATCTGACCTGATACCTGGAAGAGCAGGAGAAGAGAAGACAAAGGAGAGAGGGCCTCATGACCACAAAGCCAAACAGGGAGGAACCTCTGTGTGTGCTTTGGTGTTTCAAGGGGGCATGAGTTTTCCATGGGTCCAGCCGACAGTGCCGAGAGGGCGGGGCTGGCAATGCCCCGGCTATCGTGCCTGTTGCCTGATGGGTGGTGGTGGCCAGCAGCAGAGACTGAGATGTGTGGTGGCACAGTGTCTTAGTCTGTAAGTGCTACTATCACAAAATCACCACAGACTGGGCAGCGAAAATGACAAACATTTGTTCCTCACAGTTCTGGAGGCTGGGAAATCCAAGATCAAGTCCCCTGGCAGGTTAGGCATCTGAGGAAGACCCATAGATGCTGTCTTCTTGCATGACCTCACGTGGTGGAAGGGATGAAGGAGATTTTGAGGGAGGGCTCTCTTATAAGGCACTCGTCCTATTCATGAGGGCTCCATCCTCATGAACTAATCACCTCCCAAAGGCCCCACCTCCTAATACCTTCCCATTAGGGGTTAGGATTTCAACATATGAAATTTAGTTTGTGGGAGTAGCGGGGGACACAGACATTCCATCCTTAGCACACAATGAAAGATAAGAGCTGGAATTGGATTTCTCATCTCAGGGAAGTGTGCAGGGGACGGGGTGGCCCCAAAGAAGTCCAGGTATAGAGAGCTGGGACCACCAGCAGAGTTAAACAGTGATGATTGCATTCTTGTTCTACTCTTTTCCCAGCCCAGCACCAGAGTAGCCAGACCTTGAAGGGCTGGGAGGACTAAGGGGCTAGAGGCCCCCACTGCAAGCAGTCAAGGTTACTGTCAGCCTTCCTTGGAAGGAGAGGAGCAGATGAGGTTAAGTTTGACACAGAAGTTTTAAACGTATCTGACTTTTAATAACCAAAAGTGATCAGAAGGTCATGAAACTTGAGGAGGGTGTTGTTAAGGGATGGGAATGGGGGGCTTCCCTGGCGGCGCAGTGGTTGAGAGTCCGCCTGCCGATGCAGGGGACACGGGTTCGTGCCCCGGTCCGGGAAGATCCCACATGCCGCGGAGCGGCTAGGCCTGTGAGCTATGGCCACTGAGCCTGCACGTTCCGAGCCTGCGCGTCCGGAGCCTGTGCTCCACAACGGGAGACGCCACAACAGTGAGAGGCCCACATACCACGGAAAAAAAAAAAAAAGGGATGGGAATGGGAGAGATTAGATGAGGTTTGATTAAAGGCAGTGAATGAAGAAAACTCATGTTTATATCCCATCGTGCTGAGATTGCTCAATAAACAAGTTGCACACACTTAAAAACATCATCAGAGCAGAACTAATATCAGAAAACCATCAGTTATTCAGATCCACCCCTGCGACGACCTAGATGGCGGCACTTCCTGGACTCCCTCCTCTGACTGGGCTACGTGGAGCCCTTGGAGTTCCTCTGGCCAAAGTGCAGAACTGAACGTCACCAGAGTCACAGAAACAAGAGGAAAAGCTCTTTAAAACATTTAGTGAACACCAATTGATTGCATGAATAATTAAAGTATACACACCAAGGAGGAAACAAAAGGAAGTCTCTCCTAAGCATCTTGCAATTGGGAAAACCCCAGAGAGGCAGCAGGCAGCCACCATCTGACATGAGCCTCATCTACACCGAGAATGTTCTTGGCCAACTCTTTCCGATTGTGAATTTTAAGGACTATTTGGAACAATGACAGCCATCGGGGCTGCCTGAATTCTTTTTTTTTTTTTTTTTTGGTGCTCTTTTTTTTTACATCTTTATTGGAGTATAATTGCTTTACAATGGTGTGTTAGTTTCTGCTTTATAACAAAGTGAATCAGTTATACATATACATATGTTCCCATATCTCTTCCCTCTTGTGTCTCCCTCCCTCCCACCCTCCCTATGCCACCCCTCTAGGTGGTCACAAAGCACCGAGCTGATCTCCCTGTGCTATGTGGCTGCCTGAATTCCTTTTTTTTTTTTTTTTTTTTTTTTGCGGTACGCGGGCCTCTCACTGTTGTGGCCTCTCGCATTGTGGAGCACAGGCTCCGGACGCGCAGGCTCAGCGGCCATGGCTCACGGGCCCAGCCGCTCCGCGGCATGTGGGATCCTCCCAGACCGGGGCACGAACCCGTGTCCCCTGTAGCGGCGGGCTCTCAACCACTGTGCCACCAGGGAAGCCCTTGCCTGAATTCTTAATCCTCTGGAGTCAGGGAGCGTTCCCAACAGCTGGGAACTTGCTAATGTAGGGCATTCTCTTATAGAAACCTTCTTATAAAAGCACAGAGGACTTTTTTTTAATGTAAATGGAGCCCATTCCTAATTCCCCCCAATTCCTTCCTTCCTAACAAAATATCTGTCTTCTTCTTGGCATATGTTGTGTTTTGGCCACAGCATATATATTTTTACACAGCTGTAATGATAGTGCAGATGGAACTTGGGTCTCTTCTTTAACTGTAAGCATAGACTTCCAACTACTCCTTTTCAAAGCTATAGAATATTTTATTGTCAATGCGTGGGCACATTGGACTGTTTTCATAAGTTAATTAGTATTTTTAAGATCTTATATGCTATTGCATCTTCATACAGATAGAGTTCTGTCCTCTCGAATCATGTTCTGAAGATATTTTCCCAGAGGTGGGATTTCAGAGTCAGATTGAGTAGCTGTTGTAGCCCATGGTGATGTTTTCCTGTGGATGGTCCTGACTTACACACTGTGCACCATGTAACAGGGGTGTTCCCTGGAGATGTGAGTAGGTTGCCCCATGAGTATACCTCACAAGCAGAGCCATACTGCACAGGAAAAGGAATTGCTGGAATATTTGCGGGCAGTCTGTGGACCAGGATTAAAAGCTTTGCAGGGGAGCTTCCCTGGTGGCGCAGTGGTTGAGAGTCCGCCGCTACAGGGGACACGGGTTCGTGCCCCGGTCCGGGAAGATCCCACATGCTGCGGAGCGGCTGGGCCCGTGAGCCATGGCCACTGAGCCTGTGCATCCGGAGCCTGTGCTCCGCAACGGGAGAGGCCACAACAGTGAGAGGCCCACGTACCTCAAAAAAAAAGGAAAAAAAAAAGCTTTGCAGGGACTAGGTGGACTTTTCATGTCTTATATTTATTTATCTCTTCTACCTACCTACCCATTATCATTATGGTTAAACTCTTGAGAGCCTACTTACTATTTGTCACTATAAACCCTAATGGGTCCCAGGTTAGATGGAGCCCAAGTCATTTATTCACCTTAAATCTAGTTTAAGAAGTGATCCCCGTGCCTAGACCTGGGTGCCTGGGTCTCATGGGGGAGGGAAAAGGTGGAGAACACATAACCATGGCTTAGATGAAGCTTCCTTTCCTCCTCTGGACATTCTCTGGGCGCTGCTGTATTGTCATCCACCCCCTCCCCCTCCTCAGTCACATATGGACCCTGAGCAAACCACTGTCTATATTTCTCCATCTCATTTCACTTTCCCATCAATCCTATGTGACTGTCCCTATTTACAGAGACAGAAACTAAGGCACAGAGGGCACATAGCTAGTAAGTGGTTGTATTGGGCCACGAAGGCGGAAAGCTAAGCCAGAGTTTCCAGCACTAACGGGCTTGCTGTGTGTGTGTGTGTGTGAGTGTGTGTGTGTGTGTATTTGTGCATGTGAGTGTGAGTGTGTGTGTGAGTGAGTGTTTGTGCCTGTGAGTGTGTGTGTGTGTGAGAGAGTGTTTGTGCATGTGAGTGTGAGTGTGAGTGTGTGATATAATGGTACATAGTCAGGACAAACCTTGTAGTGGTACTGACAGCTCAGAAGGGGACACCTACCCCATGCTTGATGTGTCAGGTGGTCAAAGAATGTTTCCCAGAGGAGGAGATGACAGCTAGATACTTAAGCAGAAATAGGAGAAGGTAATTCTGTGGTTAAAGAAAGACAAGGTTTACTCAGAAAAGATTAAATTACAATATAAGACTCATTAGGGGGACTTCCCTGATGTTCCACTGGTAAATAATGCACCTTCCAATGCAGGGGACAAGGGTTCGATCCCTGGTAAGGGAACAAAGCTCCCACATGTTGAGGGGCAACTAAGCCCGCCTGTGCACCACAATTACTGAGCTCGTGCGCCTCAACTAGAGAGCCCGTGTGTGCAGACTACAGAGCCCATGTGCCCTGGAGCCTGTGTGCCACAACTAGAGAGAGAAAACCCTCACGCTGCAACAAAAGATCCCACATGCCGCTACTAAGACCCGATGCAGCCAAAAAAAAAAAAAAAAAAAGACTCATTAGGGTCGGGGCAAAATGCGAGCCTAGGGCGCTGTGTTGGAGTCCTCGGCCACAGGGGCCAAAATATCCGTTGAGACAGTCGAGAACACGGCAGGAGTCATTCCTGACCTGGGCAGGGTGGCGGGGACTTGGGGGGAGAGGGATGCTGGGTTTGTCGTCCCCCTGTTGGTGGAGCCCAGGCCTCTGAGGTGGTCAGCAATGGGTCAGACAGGCTGCCAGAACATTCCATCTGTCAGAGAAGGTATGGTGATGTCTCTTGTTTTCTTCAATAAACACTCATTTCTTGTTTATTGATTATGAAGGTTATGCTGTATTTCCTTGATCCTAAGACACCATTGATGTTGGGGACTAAATGGTGTGCCTCCCAAATTCATATGTTGAAGCCCTAACCTCAGTGTGACTGTCTTTGGAGATGAGACATTTGAAGAGGTAACGAAGGTTAAATGAGGTCATGAGGGTGGGCCCTAATCCAACATGACTGGTTTTATAAGAAGAGTCACCAAGGATGTGAGGGTGCAAGAGGAAAGGCCATGTGAGGACGCGGTGAGAAGGCGCCACCTACAAGCCAGGGAGAGAGGCCTCAGAAGAAACCAGACCTGCTCACACCTGGATCTTGGACTCTCACTTCCAGAGCTATGAGAAAATAAATTTCTGTTGTTTAAGCCGCTGTGTCTGTGGTATTTTGTTATGGCAGCCGAGCACATGAATACAATTGACTTAAGACACACCATCAATTTAATAGCACTTTGGCGGGGGCGGGGGGTGGGGGAGAAACACTTCATTACATGCATATGTCAAATACAAGTGTGCATCCAAATTTCAAACATGTCAGAATGTGAGAAACTGCACAGAATCCCCAGATTTGTAACTAGTGGAGTAAAGGATGTAAACATGTTGAACATTTTCATGATTCTTGAGACATAGTGTGAAAAATTTGGGGTAATGCTGTTATTATTCCCTTTCCTAACCTGGACATTCAATTCAGATCTGATGTGACCAGCAGATGTAAAACAAAACTATGATTTCTCTCTCCTGGATACAATAGACAAGTTAATGCGGTAGAAACACAGGGATATTTTTTATCATTTCGCGTTTGTTTTGATTTTAAGCTAGAAAGTAACAGCTACCCTTCAGAAACAGAAGTGTTATAATGTGTAAGACACAGTTCCATTTTCCCAGAATTTGTGATGGCATTGCTGTGCAGGTCTGGGTGAGGTGTGGGTTTGGACTGTATCATTCAGACCATTATACAGGAGCCCCACGGTCCCTGCCAGCTCAGGACCCCATGGGGACAGAGGGCCTCTCATCTTCAGCCCTCACTGGGGCTGGCTTGAGTAATGCAAGACTCCAACATTTATGACCAAAGACCTTGTGATCTGAACATCTCGGCCACACCTATGTCATTGCTTACACTGCCCCCAGCTCCAGGAAATCAGGTAGAAGAGTGTGCAAAAGTCTCACTTAGGAAAGGCCTTCCTCACTGTGGGTGGGGCAGCCATGCCCTTTGCTTCTCCTTAAGGGGTCCTTCGTGTTACATTTCACTCCCCCACCCAGGACAACATAATGTTTTTTAAAGAATTATCATATGATGAATTTCTGGAGCCATCGCGGTTTTAAGACAATGAGCCGAAAGGTAGGGCTTGGTGTTTTATTTGGACTGTGCTTTGCTCTAACCTCATTCTTGGTGCAATATCTTTAATATAGATCCATATGTCACATACATTGATGTTACATTGTTTTCGTATAACCATATTTGACACCCCACTTGACAGGGTCAGCATTCACAGTGGTTCCTCAATGCATTTGACAGTATGAGCCCTTAAAATGTTTTCACAATACTTACATGTAAGCACATCTGACAGGATCAGCAGTTGAAATGTTCCACAAAACTATGTATTCATGGTTTCGAATACCAGCAGCTACTGCGTTCACAATAGCTCTGCATAGTGACTGTTCATTCAGCACACTTTTTCCTCTTTTTTGAGAATTTATGAAACACCAGGCTCTGAGACAGGCTTTTTTGACATTGGGCCCAAAGATGATTAAGATTTAACTGACACTTTCATAAAAAACTTTTTTTGGTAAACTTTTAGTTTACCAAAAATCAAATAACTAGTAACCAGCATTTACTGAGCACTTACTAGGTGTCATGCATTGATCCAGCGGCTTTCATACAGCAACTCACTTCATCCTTCCAACTACCACGTTCACATAAGGTAGTCACATCAACCCCATTTTACAGATGAGGAAACTGAGGTACTAAATGGATAAGCAGTTTGTCTGAGATCCCTCAGCTAGGAAGAGACAGGACTGGGATTTGAATCCAAGCAGTTTTCCCCTAGTGCTCTTATGCTGTCTCTCCTCACTCTGTACTATATGTTACATCATAATTATTGCAATAGTGTGTAACAAATAGTGTGGGCACAGTGTTTTGGGAGCAAGGCAAAGGGCCATCCACTGCCTGGTGATGTTGAAAGAAGGCTTCAGGAGAAGAAATTATTTGAAGAGACTTCAAAGTTTTAATAGGAGTTGGGTCAAATGGAGAAGCTGGGAGAATGCGAGAGTGTGTAAATTTTAGGAGGCACTTAAAAGTTAACAGTGGTTTGAGAACCAGGCCAAGTTTAGCGGGGGAGCTGGAAAGTGTGTGATAGAGGCAAGATTGGGAAGGACTTTGAATGTGTTGGGGAGGAAAAACTTTTCCTCTACCCTCTTAGGTTCAGTTCCTGGGGGGTGGTATTAAACTAACAAAAGACAGATTAATAGAGGAAAAGGCATATCATTTTTATTAATATTTGTATGCATGGGAGTTCACAGAAAGAAGCTAAACTCAAAGAAGTGGTTAGACTTGGATGCTTATATACCATTTTAACAACAGAAAAAGGGTTTGGGCTTGAAGGAACAATAAACTGTGGGGAAGTAACTAGGAAATACATGAGGCGACTCATGGAAGATAAGGGTTATTATAGTGAGGTCTGTTTATGCAAACTCATCTCAGTGTTGACTTTTCATCTTCAGTGATAAGAGCTTCTCTTCCCTTCCTGGTACAGGGGTAAGCACCTTCACAAAGGGAAATTATGCCCTGTTTTTAGGCAGATAAGGGGAGGGCCGAGAACGATTCTCAGTGGCCTTACATTCAAAATAATCCTTATTCCAAAGTGGCATATTTGGGGGTAGCATATTCTGATCTCCTTCAAAAGCCACACTTGAGAATTTGGGCTTTATTTTATAAGATGAGGGGTTTAAAGCCTTAAGTGACATGGTCAGATCTGTGTGTTTGAGAGCTCCTTCTGGCTGCAGTGTGAGGAAAGGTTTAGAAGAGGAGACGTTGGAGGCGTGGAGACCTGTCCCAGTCTGGGTTCCATCCCTGTGGGGAAGAGAGAGAGAAAGAGAGAGAAGGCTGCACTGGGATTCCCTCCCGTCTTTACGTCTCCCTGAAGGAAAGCTGGGATTTCAGTCTTTATCCTCCTGTGCGGCTGCTCTTTGGAGGTGCTGCATCTGTGCAGGGCTTATCGCTGCTGTGGCTTTCCACGACGCAGAACCCCAGGGAGCCTCTTGAGTTCTACAAAGCCCACCTGGGGAGCGAGTGTGCATCCGTCGCCCCAAACCTCTTGAAGGATCTCAGCAGAGGCTGCACAGGAGAAGCTGCCTCTGCCTCGTGCACCGTGACCTGGTCCTCGGGGGGTCTGTGTTGTTCAGCGCTGGCTGCTACCAACGTCCTTCATCCGTTTCTCTGCAAACATTTCACTTCAGAGATCAGCTGCTCCTAGGTGACAAGCAATGGGAGCTTCGTCTTTCTAGTTCATTTTACAGCCTGGGAAAGCACCCACAGACACGTGAACCAGGGAAGGCATAAGGAGGGGATCCCCTTATCTTCCTCTCTCAGCACAGACAGGGAACACCTCCCTGCTCACACCTGTGCAGCCCCGGGAAGCCAGCCAGCCCTTCCTCACCCCCGCTTCCTGCTCAGTGCCTTTCCTCCCCCTCCCCAGGTTCCTGGGAGGATAACAGCCCTTTTCAGATCTCCTTGGGCCAGCGGCTCCTTTCCCGAAGAGCATTTCTCTCCAGAGCTCCTATCGTAGCTTAAGGATGTTCCTCCAATAAGGGGAAGGTAATTGATTGTTAAGTTAAAGTATAAATTGTAATTGAATCCGTCACATTTCAGTTTGTCATTATCATGTGACAAGTCTCTTAGAGCATTTGCAAGGACTGCAGGGATGGGGGAGGGGTGGAGAGTGAGAAGAGAACAATTGTCCTGCGTTCCCATATCCAGTGTGGCAGGTGTGCCTCACTGAGACTCCTGCACACACAAGAGTGTGTGTGGGTGCACACACACCTGCGCACAGGGCCCAGTGAAGCTGCTTTAAATGAGGTGAAATGCTTCCAGGCCCTTGGCTGGATACGTAGGTCTGGTTCAAGCTTCAGATTTGTATTTGTAGCTTCCTATCGGACATTCAGATTCGAATAAGCTAATACTGTCACAGGCATCATGCCTGGCATGTTCACTGTTTTGGTCTCATTTACTATGAAAGAGGAAGTATAGCATGGTGGTTAAGAACTGGGCTTGCAAACCAGGCTGCTTGCATTTGTCTAGTTGTTCTGCCACTTACTGTGTAGCCTTGGGTGAGTTACTAACCTGTGTCTCTGTTTTCTCATCTGTAAAATAAGGATCATAATAAACATTTACTGCTTAGGGCTACTGCTTAGACAGGGTTAATTTAGGTAAAGCAGTTAAAAAAACACATGATATGGAAAATAATTTTAAAAAGAATATATATATAATATATATATGTTTAACTGAATCACTTTGCTGTGCACGTGAAACTAACTCAATATTGTAAATCAAGTGGACTTTAAAAAGAAGAGAAAAAAATACACGGTAAAAACTCAATAATTATTAAAAATTACTAGGATTATTCTTTTTCTGAAATAAGTTTTGTGTTTGTATGAGCCTGGGTGCTTAGCAAACAGAGGCTGAGACCAAGCTCCTGTGCTCCTGTTTTATTGGGAAGGGAGGAGGGTTAATCCCCAGGTCAGCAGTGAGGGGTAAAGCGGAGTGAGGCAGGGAAGGAAGGGGAGCAAACGCCAGGGGGGCTTTTGTAGGGATTCCAGTTGGCCCCGTCTTCACTTTGTTATACAGCAGAAACTAAGACACCAAGGTAAAGCAATGGTACTCCAATAAAGATGTTAACCCCCGCCCTACACACACACAGATTTCTCCAGGGGGCCATGTGGAATGACTCCTCCTGAGAATAGTCCAGTGGGGTGCGGAGGCGGGGGAGGGGGGAGGGGGGCTGGGAGGCGAGGAAGCTTATTTATCGATTCTTCCTAGCTCCTGTCTCTTGGCCCAGGTTCAGGTTCACTCCACGGGGCACTGTGTCCCTGCGATTTCTGGACAGTGTTACGCAGCCCCTTCTGGCAGTTGCAGGGTAAGTCAGAGCCTGTGTGCCTTTCCTCAGGACAGACCCGGGCACCGGAGCTCCGGAGGCTTCTGTCCTGGGCAATGAACAGGAAGCTTTACCCCTCTACCCCCTCCCGCCCCCCTCTGCCCCCCCAGGTGTTTCGGATGTCAGGGTGTAGGGCGGGGTCGAAATGGTGGCCGAGGTTCTCCACCGACCACAGAGCTGAGGCCTGGGGGATGCGTAGGGCCCAGTACGGTTTCCCTGTGTCACTCAGATCAACTCATACGCTCTGAGGACCTTGTTTTGTTTTTTTAACATGTCACATGAGGAAACAATGCCCTGACTTTTTTCCGTGAAAGGGAAGGGGCTGTCTCAGTCCTTCAGGGGCTGTAAGCCCTGTAAAGGCAACAGCTGCACTGTGAACCTCGTCCTCTCATTCCTGGCTCGTGGTAAAGTATCTGCCACATACAGAGGCTCAATAAATACGTTGAATAATATCCTTCCATGTTTTCATCCATTCATACTTTATGGCTATTTACATAAAGTAAAATGCATAGATCCCAAGGGTTCAATTTGATGGGTTTTGACAGTTGTATACACTTGTGTAATTGACACTGAAACAACATGTAAAACATCTCCATGATTCCAGAAACTTCCCTCATTCAAAGTAATTCCTATTGTCCTGTTTTTAAGCTCACTAATCCTCTTTGCTTCTTTGTCCAGTTTGTTTTAACCCTGTCAAATGAATTAGTCACTTCTGATATTGTTTTTCTTATTTATAGCACTTCCATTTTGTTCCCTTTTGTAATTTCCAACTCTCGAATAAAATCCCTCATCTTTTCACACATAACTGTCCATGATATCTTTTAGATCCTTTAACATATTTATCATAGACTTTTTTTTTTTTGCAAATTCTCTGTATGATAAATCCAGTATTTGGAACTTCCCTTATTCTGATTCCAGTTCTCTTTTTTTTCCTTTTGACCATGGGCCACGTTCTCTTGCTTCCTTGTTGGTTTCCTAATTCTTTTCTGTTGTGTGCCACATCATACGTATAAAACAGGACTGAAGTGGTAGAGGGAAATAAACTTTACCTCTAGAAAAGAAAAAGACCCATCTTCTGTCAGGCTGGTAGTTTGGAAGGATGAGTTAATCTGATATGTTGAGCTGGGCCTGGGCTTTGTGGCGGCTTTGGTTAGATTCAGTTCACTTCTGGCTTTAAATATTCCGAGTATGTGCTCAAGACTGTCCCTTCAGCAGGGCCTGGGATCTGAACAGAGGGGAGAGTCAAGAGATCTTTAAGCTTTACAGTTTCCTGAACAATGGAAGGCTCTGTTCTGAGAGCCCACCTGACAACTTTTGTCTGGAGACTTCTCTGTTTTCTTCAGTCCTGCTGCTGGTTTTCTGTTTCTTGGGAAGTTTCTTTCCATCCTGTTCGCCTGCTCCCAGCCTTTGGAGGGCTACGCCAGTGCACTCAGCAAAGACCTTCAGAGCCTCGAAGGGATGGTTCCCGGCTCCCCTGCCCTGCGCCTGTCCTAGCCTTCAGTGGCTGTGCCTGGGCATCTAGTGAGTCCATGGGGTCTCGGGGAGATTTTCTCAGCTCTCTTGCCCTGCGTGCACCCGGCAGTGGGTCCGTCTTGCACTTTGGGGAGGTCTCGTATGCTGTGGGAAGGACATCTCTTTCAGGTCTCTGCCCTGCCCCCAGCCTTTAATATACTATGCGCATATGCTTGGTGAAGGCCTATGGGAAAGATAGGGGGCATGGATGCTGAGTTGTTCTGTGGAAGGGATACCATGGGCTTCCTATCTCACCAGCTCACACAGGCCATGGGAGATTTATGAAATGTTTGTCTGGTTTTTCTGTGCCTTTGTCTCTATTGTCTCTGAATTCCTCCTTTCCCACCACTCCACCAATGATGCCAGTAGCTCTGAGTCTCTACTTTTCAAGGAAGGGCTCATTGCTTTCTGGAATTTAATTCATTTAGGCTTATTGATATCCTCAGCTCTCTGATGAGTTTAAAAACTATAATTTTACAGCTTATCAGGCTTCTTCTAATGGTAGCATGGAAGCGACACTCCCTTGTGACTTTCTGCATTCTAAAGCAAACATCCATGTTTTATAGCTCTGCTCCCTGGAAGTCTTCAGTGGGGGCAACAGCAAGTTTCATATCTGGACGGCCAAAGATTATTAAACTCCAACCAATGGCTGTTTTGTTCTTCTGACATCCAAAGACCCATCCATTTAGATGCAGACATCAACACTCTTAAATAAAGCTTTTCACTTTTCCAGGTCATTGCCCCTAACGTTTGGAAAGCAATCTCAGGAAGCAATATTAATCTGACTAGGCTGATTTTGCTTAGGGGGGTTTAATAAAGTAAATATTTTCTCTCTGACTTCGAGCAGTGGTTCAAACCTTCCGCAGCATGGTAGAGATCAGAGCCTTCCCCTGTGCTCTGCTAGATCTAGGCCTGCTGTCTGGGGGCCGAGGAGAAGTTTCACAAAGTAGAGGAGCCGTCTGGCTCCTCCGCTACTTTCATTTTTTTCTGTGATCAGGGATGACTGCTCTGAATGATCCCTAGTATTCACCACCCACTTGACATAACACCTTCTACCCTGTCTGGGGTCTGATTTCTTCTGGAGGCTCAGTCTGCCTTTGCTTTGGGTTCAGGGCTCCACTCCCTCCTCCTGGTACCTTGACATCCCACAGCGTCCTTTGCGAGGAGTGCTGAGAAATCACCAGACATTGACAAGGTACCTTGGAGGGCAAAAGGGCTCAGTAAATTAGGAGGAGGTGGTGAGTGTGCACTTTGTCAAAAATCACAGCTACTGCATAGAGTACTGCAGTTGCTGTAAATCCCTGGGCTCCATTAGGTAGAAACACTGTAGGCATGGTTACAGTGCCAGAGCTAATGAGTCATTTTTCCAAGCATGGCAACAATAAGTTTAATTAATGAAGATGGCTCTTCACGCTCACAGGCGACCACACACCCTGATGCACTCGGGAGCATGTGCCTCTAGGGGCAGGCAGGCTGGAGAGGCCCCTCTTCGCACTTTCCTGTTCTGTGGTTCATGGTGTCAAGGTCACTCTCTGTGATTTGGGTTTGGCCTGTGACGATGAAGCAGGGAAAGCTAACTCCAAGGCGGATTTCTAGTGACGGATAGAAACACTTTCTTTAGTAAGATATCTAAACAGATCTATAAAAGCTTAAAGTGGCACATTTCCCATAACTTTATCATAAGATTGTAAAAAATAATTGTTCTGGAACTGTTAGTACAATATGATTAAGATCCTGGTGATATACGGTGTGGACCCTGACTCCTAGGTCAGTATTGCCACTAGATATGGTGGTGGTCAGTGTTATTATAAGCAGCTTTGTAGATTTCGATCTACTTCCATTGACTTTTTGGGGTTCTTGAGGAAACCATCAAGGAAGTCTCTATTTTCATAGGTATCGTCTGTAGCGTCATACATGATATTGCCACTGGGTGTCTAATACACAATTCAGATTTGACAACTTCAGTTATAGAACTCTTGATTTTTCTGTAAACCTCATGCCTCAATCTTCCTCATCCACCTGTTTTATGAAAGAGGAAGTATAGCATGGTGGTTAAGAACTGGGCTTGCAAACCAGGCTGCTTGCATTTGTCTAGTCGTTCTGCCACTTACTGTGTAGCCTTGGGTGAGTTACTAACCTATCTGTGTCTCTGTTTTCTCATCTGTAAAATACAGCTCATAATAGATATTTACTGCTTAGGGCTACTGCTTAGACAGGGTTAATTTAGGTAAAGCAGTTAAAAAAACACATCATATGGAAAAGAATTAAAAAAGAATTTTTATATATATATATATATATGTTTAACTGAATCACTTTGCTGTGCACCTGAAACTAACTCAATATTGTAAATCAAGTGGACTTAAAAAAGAAGAGAAAAAAATACACGGTAAAAACTCAATAATTATTAAAAATTACTAGGATTATTCAAAGCACCCTCTTTGCTTTTTTTTTCTAATTTTTCATATCCAAACCATTTGCAAATCCTATTGCCTTTACCTACAACACATATCCCAATCTATCCATAGTATGAATGCATACGTGTATCTCTGCATGTGTGTGTGCATGCACATATATGTATATGCATTTAGGTATGTATACATGTACGTAGCCTCTCTTCCCACCTTCCCAACTAGCATGTGAGCTGCATGAGAGCAAGTACCTTGACTATCACCTTTGTATTCTTAGTGCTTAGGACACTGAATACCAGAATGAACCCTGAAAGAAAACATCTAGAATTGCAATTGGGAATTAAATATCTTCCACACAGAGGGTACCAAGCTCCAGAGAGGCAGAATTATTTACTGAATTTCACTGGAGAAACAAGTTCTTGGTCCAAATAGATACTGGGGAGATGCCTGGTAATGATAAAAATGCTGGATTCAATGTTCTTAGGAACAAGGTTGCCCACTGATGGCCTGACGTCCATCCAGATCTGGCCTGCATAATATTTAAAAATTTTTGAATTACTTGACAACATAAAATGAAATCGATTTTCTACATCTCTTGAAAGTCTGGGTTGTCTGGCAACGTAGGACTTGCATTCCTCTCCAGCAACACACTGATGAGATTGGAATTGAGAAGTGGCTGCCCTCGAGCCAGGATGCATGCTTTCCAGTTGGCCACAGAAGGTTCTGTCTCAGCCTATTTCCCTCATTTGCATCTCCTACCTGGTCTCCTTAGGCCTCTGAGTTTGAGACCTTGTCCAGTGTAGATTTCTACAGACCATCCTTCTGAGAAGGCATGTGGCGAGGACACTTCCCCGGCACCCTTCACTTATCACCAGCCTGGGATCGGTCTCCAGTGGACACGTGGAGATTAGAGGGCCAGTGCCCGGTCCCCAGTTGGGCCTGGTCACGTCATACCACAACCTAGCATCTTGCTTGTTCTCTGGCTATTTCCCAGACATTTTCATAAACGCACGGTAAAGACAGGGTGAACGCTCGTGTTAACCAGAGCTTCCACTCCTGAGGAAATGACTCAAAATTCAAGTCCTGCTGACTTGGTGTGTAGGGTCATCTGCCTAAAGACCATCTGTTGACTGGAAGAAGTCATGACCCGAGCATCATGCCCTTCTTTGTCACCCATGGTGGGAACATTTTCTCTTCCACTTCCCTTTGAACAACCCAACACTCCTGTTAGTCAGAAGGTTCTTTGGAGTCCAATCCTTCAGCTTTCTCACACTTGTGCTCTGGAAGCTGCGGCCCTTCCAGGAAAAGAAAAAGCCTTCCTGGGTGAGAATTGGGGTATCACTCATCCTGTATTCTTGTTCCCTCGTATATGTGGCCAATTTCCTGGAGATTTTTATATTTTTCAAGGGCAGCAGGAGGTCAGGCTTCTGTGAGAGTTACTCCTTTAGAGGAAGTTGTGCATCAGAATTTCTCTTAATGTTTACACAACCAGCATAAGTGGGGAGTCCAGGAGATTTCCCCTGGCTTAGAAATGCCTATTCATTTTGTTATGTTGGAGGGTTATTTTTAAGTCACAGAAGGAATATCAGTAGACAACACCAAACTAGCACACGCGTGGCGTAAAACTCGGGCTCGGGCCTCTGTATTCCACATGGTGGTCACATCCCAGTTGCCTTCTCACTTATCCAATTGTTATTTTAGGACATTCCGACGATCAATAGGTTTGACTCCTGTCTGAGAGGCTCCAGTAAAGAACAAAAGGTATTGGCCACAGAAGATTCCACTTTCTATGATTACAAGCAATTTGCTAGTTTTCTCAGAGCTTAAGAGGGTTTCATGAAATGTCTGCTTTCAGAATCATTAACCATTGATTAAACTCTGCATCCTACTTTGGGCAAATTTTGTTAAAAACAAATAGCAGGGTGAATAAGTCCACTGGGCAGTCACAACATGGTACAGCCTGAGTCCACCTGTGATGTGCTCATTCCAGGCTCTCTGGAAGGCAGAGCTGACCAGGAAGCTTTCGCCTGTCCTGGGCATCTGGTTTCTGTGACAGCTGTGTTTCACTGCTGAGGTTCATCCTTTATGTTGATTTCTATTAGTGAATTCATAAATACATTCTGAAGAACGCTACCTGTCCCTTAGCTCTTGAACCATCATTACCATCCAGAGTGGTAAATCCTTTGTAGAAGTCACCTTGGTTCAGCAGAGAAAAAAAATTACTGGTGTGCTTTCAAAAGGTAGAAAGGTAGAGAGAGTTAGAGGTTTTTTTTTTTTCTTTTCTTTTAAATATAGCTGAATAGGATTTTAAGAAAGCAGAATTATAATGTAGAGTGAAAAGAGAGTGAGAGGTTGGGTCAGAAACTGGGTTATCAGTACAATGCAGAAAGGGAAAATAAATGCTAATAGACTGCACACAAGCCCTTTCTGCTAGATTAGAGACCAGGAGGGCACTTGCTGAAAGCTGCCCATTGTGTGGCCGAACAGAACACAGGGTCTGGGCTATTATCCCCTCCACAACCCCTTGTGCCACAGATGGTGGCTCTCCCTTCTCTTATCGGGGCCGTGCATTCAGTCTCTGTAGCCTGATCTCTTCCTCACTCTTCTGCTCTTACAAAATGGATTGATCTGCTGAAAGAGAGGGGCTAGAAGAGGAGCCGGCTCGGGAGGAAAGGGGAGCATGGGAAGACAGCCCAGGAGGCCAGGTGCGAGGGAGGGCAGGCCGCGAGGGGGAGCGGGCCCCCGGGTGCCGCGCAGGATCAGTAGCCTGGCTTTCCCTCCACCCTGGATGGAGCCGCCTGGAAAATGGCCTCGTGCCCTGGTGCTCCAGAGCGCCCAAGCTCTCAGCTGTTGAACAAGCAGCCTGACTCCCTCTGCCGGGGATGTTGGGCCTCCAGGGCTGGCCACGCTGCCCGCCTTCACCGCTCCGTTCCCCGGAGACCCAGAGCTCTGCCTTGGAGCTGGCCGACCGGAGCTGCAAATTCAGCAGAGGTGAGCAAGGGCTGAGGATGGAGGGCTGCCGGGAGTGCCTCCTCCCAAAGCTCCCGCCTGGGAGGATGATGGGGTCAGCCTCAGGGCTGAAGCCAGGGCCCAGGTGGCGCCTGGCTACAGCCTCCCCTCCGGACCCACATGAAGCCCTGTGACGGCGTTCACGCCCTGGTTCTCCAGCCTACCAGCTGGGGGACCTTGAGAACTCAACTCAGTTTCTCTGGGCTGTGGTTTTCTCATCTACAAAATGGCACATAATTGAGAGTGTTACTGAGAGGATGAAATGAGCTAATTTGTGGAAAGGGCTTGGAACGATGAGTGGTTTAGAACAGCACCTGAGACAGTGAGCTATTATTATTACCACTATCATTGCTACTACACATCTTTATTACCATTATCTCTACTAACATTACATATTATTAGTCTAGCATATGTATGTTATATTTTATAATATGTGTATATATATTTATATATGGCATCATCTGTGTGACTTTTGGTGAGTTACTTAGTCTCTCTGAGCTTCATTTTCTGTTCTGTGAAGTGAGGTTAACAAGTGGGATTGTTGGGAGGATAATGAGGTAATGAATATAAATTACCCAGTACAGAGGCTGGCACATTGAAGAAGCTCATTAAATGGGAACTAGTGCTATTTTGACTTGCCCGTGTGAACATGTATTGCCTTGGTGCCTGTGTGCTGTTTGCATCCGGGTGTTTGGGTGGTTAGGCTTCGGTCTGTGTGTGTTTTATACATGCGTTTGTAGGATGGCCCTTGTGTCTGTGGGCAGGTGCCTGAGGGCTGGAAGCCTGAGGCTTAATTGGTCAGGTCCTGTTCGTGGCTCTCATGAACCTTTGAGCACAGCCTCTGTCTCCCTTGGAACTGAGCTGCCTGGTATACCTTGAAGCCTGGAAATGCAGCGTTGGTCAGGGAGCTAAGAGGCTTAAGTTAACCCTGGCTCCCTGGCTGGGCTAGATGAAGCCAAATCCCTCCCAGCTCTGCTACAGATTAGTTCCATGATTTCTAAGTTCTTTTGCATCTCTGGTCTCTCCTTTCCGTATTTTCCTTACCCGTGAGGCTTCCAAAGAGTCCTTCTTCTCCATTCCTCTAGAAGAGCAGGATATGCCCTCCCAGGAAAGAATGAATGAGTGGTGTGTGCCCAGGGGAATCTTACATCAGTGAAGTGTCCTGTCCTCGGAGCATCTCTGTGCTCTACCTTTGCGATGGAAACTGTGAATATCAGTGTGAACCTAAAGGCAAGTGTCTGATACAGCAGACCAGGCTGGAGAGGGGAAGAGCTTGGCAAGAACCAAGGAAAGCAGGAGAGAAGGACCTCAGGATTCCCTTCTTTGTTGTGGGTCACATGTCTTTATCTGAGTGAGCACTGGAGGAAAACAGACGGGGAGGCTGAACTTCTCCAGGTCCCAGGTGCTGTGCCCCTAATTATTAACACAGCCCTGCCTTGCCTCTGCCCGGCACAGAGGTGAAGCGTCCACTCTTGGTTGTGCATGTGCCTGTACAACCCCAGGGAGCACCATTCACATTCCTAGTCATCCTAAGTTTACAGCACCAGTATGACAATTTTCCAGCAGATGGCCATAAAGTGTTTTGAGAAAGGAAGGTCTAGTTCTTCTATAGTGTGTGCAAGGTCACCATGTTGGCTAGTAAGGGGTCTGTGATTGTGAATCTCCTCTGCTGCCTCCATCTGTTCTCAAATCCCCCAAGTATCCCCCTTCCAGGTCCCCTTCCTGTATCCTTCCTCCTCCCTCATCCCCCACTCTTGGTTTACCCCTCAGATTTTCACTTCCTAATTGCAGGAATCAGGTAAAAATTAACAGCCATGGGGAAGGTACACAGCTCGAAGAAGCTATAAGGCGTGTGCATCTCAGTTCTCCTCCTGAGTTAGGTGGGCCGAGCCCCTTCCTTGATAGCTTTCACTTCTGACCTCTCCTCTTTTTGGTTTCTTGAGCCAACACTCCTTCCTGCCTGTCCAGTCGTGATTGTCACACATTCCTGGAGTTGAAGGACCTTAGTCTCCTCTCCCCATCCTTGTTGTGCAGTACAGTAGCTCTTGCCTCTGACTGCACAGGAGAGGGTGGCTCTCTTAATGTGTAAGCCCTATTGCTGGGCCTGGGAATCCAGATGTCATGGAGGAGGTTTGCTGATGGCAAGAGGAGGCGCCAGCTTCTCTCCTTAGGACTTTGCTACTTCATCTAGGCTCTACCTAGGTGATCCCGGGTAGTTCTTAGAAACAAAGCCATGCTAACAACAGGAAATATTTTTAGAATGGGCATCTTGAGTGCTGAGGGCAGAGGCTCCTGGGTTTTAGTAGGTGCTAGTATATAGTTCCTTTAGCCTTCGTGAAGAAGGTCATCTTTTGGAAGCATCTTGGACTTGGAAGTAGACAGAGTTTGAGTCCCAGTTCTGCTGCTTTCTACTCTGCCAACTTGGGTAGTGATATAAATTTTGAACCTCAACTTTTTTTATCTGTAAAATGGGATAATAGTAGGTACCTTGCTTATAGAACTGGATTTTTTGACACTAAAGCTGGGTTAAAGCATGAGAAAGACTCTTGAGGGCTGTGAAAATATTAGGTGAAAGATGCCTATATCCATGGCAGGAGTTCTTAAACTATCCCTTCCCCTCATCTCAGGCATATCACAATTTTGAGGTCCAGCAGTTTGGGACCAACTGTCTCCACCAAGAATAGATCAACGTTAGTTATGTTTGAGGATTTATTTTAATGCCCTTCTTTATTTCTCCAACATTTGGTGTTAAGCCCCTGCTAAACATCAAGCTTGTCATGAAGAAATGTGGTCAGCACACAAAGACGATGCCCACTGGGGAAACCCACCTACCCCGTTGGGACTAACTGGACCAGTGCTTGACCAGTGAAAAGATAAATCCAGTCTAAGGTGTAAGCACCTGGGCTTAATGTTGTACCATTGAATCCCGATAACTATGCCTTTTAAGTCCTCCCTTCCCAGAACCAGCTAATTCTCACATGCCAGGGCTCTGATGGAGGGGTAAGATTTGTGTGTTGCAGCCTCTGGCCATCCTTCTCAGCTTTCCGCTCCAGTTAGGTTCCCAGGACATGAATCTACAGATGCTCCTTTTCCCAGGTCCGGAGCCCAGCCCTGATGAAGCTGGACATCTCATCTTGCTAGCTGGGGCTCTGCATGGAGGCTGCCTCCAAAGGATGGAGCCCCTTCCCTTCCCTTCCCTACCCTGCTGAGAAGAGCCCGGGGCCAGAACCCTTCAAATGATGGCCTCAGTTGGCGGCAATTCATGGATCTGCCTGAATCATTTTTTTCTTTGATTTTCCACAGGGTCAACTGCCAAAACAAAACTGACTCTGAGAAAAGAAATTCCTCAGCATTTTGAATACAATGATACAAAGGTGAAACAAATCAGTTTGAATTTTCCCTACACTTTCAACACTTTGTTTCTGAGTTATAATAAGTAAGTCCCTGAAGCAAATACTATTTTGAGACTAATTTCTGGAGGCTCCTACCAGGAAAATCCCTCTTTTTCTTGCTGTGATGTTCCTTTTAGTCTTAAAAAGAAAAGACGGAGGAGAAGATGATAGCCTTTATTTTTCAAACACCGAGCAGGTGTCTTGAGGAGGAAGCCCTGAAAGCTTTTTTTGTTTGCGGTATGCGGGCCTCTCACTGTTGTGGCCTCTCCCGTTGTGGAGCACAGGCTCCGGACGCGCAGACTCAGCGGCCATGGCTCACGGGCCTAGTTGTCCCGCGGTATGTGGGATCTTCCCGGACCGGGGCACGAACCCGTGTCCCCTGCATCGGCAGGCGGACTCTCAACCATTGTGCCACCAGGGAAGCCCGGGAAGGTTTTTTTAAACAACCGTTTGGGAAGGTTTTTTTAAAGAACCAGTCCCCACAGCCCTCCCTAGGTAATTTTGATTTAGCTTGTCCAGTATAGGGTCTGGGAATCATGTTTAAAGCCCTTTCTATACCTAGAGATCAGAATTACCATAGGAGAAATGGGGAAATATTAGTTTTAAAAACTGCCCACAGTGATTCAGAGGCGGGCACGTCCCAGTACCCAGACATTTTCAAAAACAATTGGCCATTTCAAGGTGCTCCATCAAGTTCGGGGGGGCTCCCTGGGATAGAGCACCCTGACGCTCACTACGGGGCCTCCCACAGGCCCGTGCACAGGTGTGGCAGGGAGCTTCTTGCTAGAGTGTGGGGCAGGGCTGACTGTGTGATTTTAAAGCCCACCTCTGACTTTGCATCAGCCACTGTGTCCCTCAGAGCTGTCTGCCTGATGCACAGCCATGTTCAGATTCATGTCCAATGTGAATGGAAGACATGGTTGGAAAGAAAGAGGCCATAGCAGAGGTAGTGGTGGTGGTGGGGCTTCTTCAACCCATGAGAGCCCCACTTGTGTCCATCTCTATAGACTCTGGGAGTAAACTATAGACCTCTCTGCTTTGGCGATTTTGTTTTACAAAATCTTCCTGCATCAAACACTTTGCACATTCCTCTCTGTCTATCCACTTGAGCATCCATGAAGACTCATCTCATGTTCTATTGTCTATGAAGCCTCCTTTTGCAGCCACATCAGGTGTGGCAGAAAGAGTCAGAGGGAAAGTAACAGGCACCTCTGCACAGCTGAGCCTGAGGACGGTACTGGCCCCATGAGATGGGAGTCAGGTCTTAGCTTGGGGTCTTGGATTTAGGCCAGGAGCTGGTGGTACCTGGGCCTCTGCAAACCCCGACATGAAGCCCCGCCACAGCAGGCCTTGGTAGTGTTCAGCGCTGATGATGGCTGGCATGTCCCTGGGAGACACTAAGGCTCCACCCACATTAGGAGGCAGGGGTTAATTTATCCTCAAGGTTTGTATGTCGTGAAAACAAACAACAAAACGAAACAAACCTTAAATCCAAAGACCTAAGCTTGGGTCAAAGTTCTGTGCATTTTCAGTCATACGCCAGAGATCTTGGACAAGTCAATGTGTTTTTTTGTTTTTTTTCAAGTCAATGTTTTTAATCATTGGCTTTCTCAGCTGTAATATTTGAGTACTAATGCATAACTGGGTTGTCAAAAATGACTGAGATTATATTCAGTGCTGTGTAAATTATAAATGTTATAGAAATGTGAAGAGCTGTTATTGTTATCTAAAACTGTAGTCTTGTGACAATTACAGAAAGCTTGCATTTGAGTCAAAGGGATTTTATAAAATTTTTTAGACCTTCTTTTTTTTTTTTTTCATTTTAACATCTTTATTGGAGTATAATTGCTTTACAATGGTATGTTAGTTTCAGCTTCACAACAAAATGAATCAGTTATATATATACATATGTTCCCATACTCTTCCCGCTTGCGTCTCCCTCCCTCCCACCCTCCCTATCCCACCCCTCCAGGCGGTCACAAAGCATCGAGCTGATCTCCCTGTGCTATGCGGCTGCTTCCCACTAGCTATCTACCTTACGTTTGGTAGTGTATATATGTCCATGCCTCTTTCTCGCTTTGTCACCGTTTACCCTTCCCCCTCCCCATAGCCTCAAGTCCATTCTCTAGTAAGTCTGTGTCTTTATTACTGTTTCACCCCTAGGTTTTTCATGACATTTTTTTTTTCTTAAATTCCATATATATGTGTTAGCACGCGGTATTTGTCTCTCTCTTTCTGACTTACTTCACTCTGTATGACAGACTCTAGGTCTATCCACCTCATTACAAATAGCTCAATTTCGTCTCTTTTTATGGCTGAGTAATATTCCATTGTATATATGTGCCACATCTTCTTTATCCATTCATCTGATGATGGACACTCAGGTTGTTTCCATCTCTGGGCTATTGTAAATAGAGCTGCAGTGAACATTTTGGTACATGACTCTTTTTGAATTGTGGTTTTCTCAGGGTATAGGCCCAGTAGTGGGATTGCTGGGTCATATGGTAGTTCTATTTGTAGCTTTTTAAGGAACCTCCAAACTGTTCTCCACAGTGGCTGTATCAATTTACATTCCCACCAACAGTGCAAGAGGGTTCCCTTTTCTCCACACCCTCTCCAGCATTTATTGTTTCTAGATTTTTTGATGATGGCCATTCTGACTGGTGTGAGATGATATCTCATTGTAGTTTTGATTTGCATTTCTCTAATGATTAGTGATGTTGAGCATTCTTTCATGTGTTTGTTGGCACTCTGTATATCTTCTTTTGAGAAATGTCTATTTAGGTCTTCTGCCCATTTTTGGATTGGGTTGTTTGTTTTTTTGTTATTAAGCTGCATGAGCTGCTTATAAATTTTGGAGATTAATCCTTTGTCAGTTGCTTCATTTGCAAATATTTTCTCCCATTCTGAGGGTTGTCTTTTGGTCTTCTTTATGGTTTCCTTTGCTGCACAAAAGCTTTTAAGTTTCATTAGGTCCCATTTGTTTACTTTTGTTTTTATTTCCATTTCTCTAGGAGGTGGGTCAAAAAGGACCTTGCTGTGGTTTATGTCATAGAGTGTTCTGCCTATGTTTTCCTCTAAGAGTTTGATAGTTTCTGGCCTTACATTTAGGTCTTTAATCCATTTTGAGCTTATTTTTGTGTATGGTGTTAGGGAGTGATCTAATCTCATACTTTTACATGTAGCTGTCCAGTTTTCCCAGCACCACTTATTGAAGAGGCTGTCCTTTCTCCACTGTACATTCCTGCCTCCTTTGTCAAAGATAAGGTGACCATATGTGCGTGGGTTTATCTCTGGGCTTTCTATCCTGTTCCATTGATCTATATTTCTGTTTTTGTGCCAGTACCATACTGTCTTGATTACTGTAGCTTTGTAGTATAGTCTGAAGTCAGGAAGCCTGATTCCTCCAGCTCCATTTTTCGTTCTCAAGATTGCTTTGGCTATTTGGGGTCTTTTGTGTTTCCATACAAATTGTGAAATTTTTTGTTCTAGTTCTGTGAAAAATGCCAGTGGTAGTTTGATAGGGATTGCATTGAATCTGTAGATTGCTTTGGGTAGTAGAGTCATTTTCACAATGTTGATTCTTCCAATCCAAGAACAGGGTATATGTCTCCATCTATTTGTATCATCTTTAATTTCTTTCATCAGTGTCTTATAATTTTCTGCATACAGGTCTTTTGTCTCCTTAGGTAGGTTTATTCCTAGGTATTTTATTCTTTTTGTTGCAATGGTAAATGGGAGTGTTTTCTTGATTTCACTTTCAGATTTTTTATCCTTAGTGTATAGGAATGCCAGAGATTTCTGTGCATTAATTTTGTATCCTGCTACTTTACCAAATTCATTGATTAGCTCTAGTAGTTTTCTGGTAGCAACTTTAGGATTCTCTATGTATAGTATCATGTCATCTGCAAACAGTGACAGCTTTACTTCTTCTTTTCCGATTTGGATTCCTTTTATTTCCTTTTCTTCTCTGATTGCTGTGGCTAAAACTTCCAAAACTATGTTGAATAAGAGTGGTGACAGTGGGCAACCTTGTCTTATTCCTGATCTTAGTGGAAATGCTTTCAGTTTTTCACCATTGAGGACGATGTTGGCTGTGGGTTTGTCATATATGGCCTTTATTATGTTGAGGAAAGTTCCCTCTATGCCTACTTTCTGCAGGGTTTTTATCATAAATGGGTGTTGAATTTTGTCAAAAGCTTTCTCTGCATCTATTGAGATGATCATATGGTTTTTCTCCTTCAATTTGTTAATATGGTGTATCACGTTGATTGATTTGCGTATATTGAAGAATCCTTGCATTCCTGGAATAAACCCCACTTGATCATGGTGTATGATCCGTTTAATGTGCTGTTGGATTCTGTTTGCTAGTATTTTGTTGAGGATCTTTGCATCTATGTTCATCAGTGATATTGGCCTGTAGTTTTCTTTCTTTGTGACATCCTTGTCTGGTTTTGGTATCAGGGTGATGGTGGCCTCGTAGAATGAGTTGGGGAGTGTTCCTCCCTCTGCTATATTTTGGAAGAGTCTGAGAAGGATAGGTGATAGCTCTTCTCTAAGTGTTTGATAGAATTCGCCTGTGAAGCCATCTGGTCCTGGGCTTTTGCTTGTTGGAAGATTTTTAATCACAGTTTCAATTTCAGTGCTTGTGATTGGTCTGTTCATATTTTCTATTTCTTCCTGATTCAGTCTTGGCAGGTTGTGCCTTTCTAAGAATTTGTCCATTTCTTTCAGGTTGTCCATTTTATTGGCATAGAGTTGCTTGTAGTAATCTCTCATGATCTTTTGTATTTCTGCAGTGTCAGTTGTTACTTCTCCTTTTTCATTTCTAATTCTACTGATTTGAGTCTTCTCCCTTTTTTTCTTGATGAGTCTGGCTAATGGTTTATCAATTTTGTTTATCCTTTCAAAGAACCAGCTTTTAGTTTTATTGATCTTTGCTATCGTTTCCTTCATTTCTTTTTCATTTATTTCTGATCTGATTTTTATGATTTCTTTCCTCCTGCTAACTTTGGGGTTTTTTTGTTCTTCTTTCTCTAATTGCTTTAGGTGCAAGGTTAGGTTGTTTATTCGAGATGTTTCCTGTTTCTTAAGGTAAGATTGTATTGCTATAAACTTCCCTCTTAGAACTGCTTTTGCTGCATCCCATAGATTTTGAGTCATCATGTCTCCATTGTCATTTGTTTCTAGGTATTTTTTGATTTCCTCTTTGATTTCTTCAGTGATCACTTCGTTATTAAGTAGTGTATTGTTTAGCCTCCATGTGTTTGTATTTTTTACAGATCTTCTCCTGTAATTGATATCGAGTCTCATAGCGTTGTGGTCGGAAAAGATACTTGATACAATTTCAATTTTCTTAAATTTACCAAGGCTTGATTTGTGACCCAAGATATGATCTATCCTGGAGAATGTTCCATGAGCACTTGAGAAAAATGTGTATTCTGTTGTTTTTGGATGGAATGTCCTATAAATATCAATTAACTCCATCTCGTTTAATGTATCATTTAAAGCTTGTGTTTCCTTATTTATTTTCATTTTGGATGATCTGTCCATTGGTGAAAGTGGGGTGTTAAAGTCCCCTACTATGAATGTGTTACTGTTGATTTCCCCTTTTATGGCTGTCAGTATTTGCCTTATGTATGTATTTTTTTTTTTTTTTTTTTTTTTTTGCGGTATGTGGGCCTCTCACTGTTGTGGCCTCTCCCGTTGCGGAGCACAGGCTCTGGATGCACAGGCTCAGCAGCCATGGCCCATGGGCCCAGCCGCTCCGCGGCATGTGGGATCTTCCCGGACTGGGACATGAACCCGCGTCCCCTGCATCGGCAGGCGGACTCTCAACCACTGCGCCACCAGGGAAGCCCCTTGCCTTATGTATTGAGGTGCACCTATGTTGGGTGCATAAATATTTACAATTGTTATATCTTCCTCTTGGATCGATCCCTTGATCATTATGTAGTGTCCTTCTTTGTCTCTTCTAATAGTCTTTGTTTTAAAGTCTATTTTGTCTGATATGAGAATTGCTACTCCAGCTTTCTTTTGGTTTCCATTTGCATGAAATACCTTTTTCCATCCCCTTACTTTCAGTCTGTATGTGTCTCTAGGTCTGAAGTGGGTCTCTTGTAGACAGCAAATATATGCGTCTTGTTTTTGTATCCATTCAGCCAATCTGTGTCTTTTGGTGGGAGCATTTAGTCCATTTACATTTAAGGTAATTATCGATATGTGTGTTCCCATTCCCATTTTCTTAATTGTTTTGGGTTCGTTATTGTAGGTCTTTTCCTTCTTTTGTGTTTCTTGCCTAGAGAAGTTCCTTTAGCAGTTGTTGTAGAGCTGGTTTGGTGGTGCTGAACTCTCTCAGCTTTTGCTTGTCTGTAAAGGTTTTAATTTCTCCATCAAATCTGAATGAGATCCTTGCTGGGTAGAGTAATCTTGGTTGCAGATTTTTCTCCTTCAACACTTTCAATATGTCCTGCCACTCCCTTCTGGCTTGCAGAGTTTCTGCTGAAAGATCAGCTGTTAGTCTTATGGGGATTCCCTTGTGTGTTATTTGTTGTTTTTCCCTTGCTGCTTTTAATATGTTTTCTTTGTATTTAATTTTTGACAGTTTGATTAATATGTGTCTTGGCGTATTTCTCCGTGGATTTATCCTGTATGGGACTCTCTGTTCTTCCTGAACTTGATTAACTACTTCCTTTCCCATATTAGGGAAGTTTTCAACTATAATCTCTTCAAATATTTTCTCAGTCCCTTTCTTTTTCTCTTCTTCTTCTGGAACCCCTATAATTCGAATGTTGGTGCGTTTAATGTTGTCCCAGAGCTCTCTGAGACTGTCCTCAGTTCTTTTCATTCTTTTTTCTTTATTCTGCTCTGCAGTAGTTATTTCCACTATTTTATCTTCCAGGTCACTTATCCGTTCTTCTGCCTCAGTTATTCTGCTATTGATCCCATCTAGAGTATTTTTCATTTCATTTATTGTGTTGTTCATCATTGTTTGTTTCATCTTTAGTTCTTCTAGGTCCTTCTTAACTGATTCTTGCATTTTGTCTATTCTATTTCCAAGATTTTGGATCATCTTTACTATCATTATTCTGAATTCTTTTTCAGGTAGACTGCCTATTTCCTCTTCATTTCTTAGGTCTGGTGGGTTTTTATCTTGCTCCTTCATCTGCTGTGTGTTTTTCTGTCTTTTCATTTTGCTTATCTTACTGTGTTTGGGGTCTCCTTTTTTGCAGGCTGAAGGTTCGTAGTTCCTGTTGTTTTTTGTGTCTGTCCCCAGTGGCTAAGGTTGGTTCAGTGGGTTGTGTAGGCTTCCTGGTGGAGGGGACTAGTGCCTGTGTTCTGGTGGATGAGGCTGGATCTTGTCTTTCTGGTGGGCAGGTCCACGTCTGGTGGTGTGTTTTGGGGTGTCTGTAGACTTATTATGATTTTGGGCAGCCTCTCTGCTAATGGGTGGGGTTGTGTTCCTGTCTTGCTAGTTGTTTGGCATAGGATGTCCAGCACTGTAGCTTGCTGGTCGTTGAGTAAAGCTGGGTGCTGGCGTTGAGATGGAGATCTCTCGGAGATTTTCGCTGTTTGATATTATGTGCAGCTGGGAGGCCTCTTGTGGACCAGTGTCCTGAAGTTGGCTCTCCCACCTCAGAGGCACAGCACTGACTCCTGGCTGCAGCACCAAGAGCCTTTCATCCACAGGGCTCCTTAATTTGGGATGATTCGTTGTCTATTCAGGTATTCCACAGATGCAGGGTATATCAAGTTGATTGTGGAGCTTTAATCCGCTGCTTCTCAGGCGCTGGGAGAGATTTCCCTTTCTCTTCTTTGTTCTCACAGTTCCAAGGGGCTCAGCTTTGGATTTGGCCCCGCCTGTGCGTGTAGGTCGCCGGAGGGCGTCTGTTCTTTGCTCAGACAGGACGGGGTTAAAGGAGCCGCTGATTCGGAGGCTCTGGCTCACTCAGGCCGGGGGGTAGGGAGGGTCTCGGAGCGTGGGGTGGGCCCGCAGCGGCAGAGGCCGGTGTGACGCTGCAGCCTGAGGCGCGCCGTGCGTTCTCCCGGGGGAGCCGTCCCTGGATCCCGGGACCCTGGCAGTGGCGGGCTGCACAGGCTCCCGGGAAGGGCGTGTGGCTAGTGACCTGTGTTCGCACACAGGCCTCCTGGTGGCGGCAGCAGCGGCCTTAGCGTCTCATGTCTGTCTCTGGGCTCCGCACTTTTAGCCGCGGCTCGCACCCGTCCCTGGAGCTCTCTCAAGCAGCGTTCTTAATCCCCTCTCCTCGTGCACCAGGAAACAAAGAGGGAAGTAAAAGTCTCTTGCCTCTTCGGCAGGTCCAGACCTCTCCCCGGACTCTCTCCCGGCCAGCCGCGGTGCACCAACGCCCCGCAGGCTGTGCTCACGCCGCCAACCTCAGTCCTCTCCCGGCGCTCCGACAGAAGCCGGAGCCTCAGCTCCCAGTCCCGCCCGCCCCGGCGGGCAAGCAGACAAGCCTCTCAGCTGGTGAGTGCCGGTCGGCCCGATCCTCTGCGCTGGAATCTGTCCGCTTTGCCCTCCGCACCCCTCTTGCTGTGCTCTCCTCCGCGGCTCCCAAGCTCCCCCACTCCGCCTCCCGAAGTCTCCACCCGCGAAGGGGCTTCCTAGTGTGTGGACACTTTTCCTCCTTCACAGCTCCCTCCCGCTGGTGCAGGACCCGTCCCTATCCTTTTGTCTCTGTTTAGTTTTTTCTTTTGCCCTAACCAGGTACGTGGGGGGTTCCTTGCCTTTTGGGAGGTCTGAGGTCTTCTGCCAGCGTTCAGTAGGTGTTCTGTAGGAGCTGTTGCACGTGTATATGTATTTCTGGTGTATCTGTGGGGAGGAAGGTGATCTCCGCGTCTTACTCTTCCGCCATCTTCCCGGAAGTCTAGACCTTCTTTTAATTAATTTTTTTTATTGGAGTATAGTTGATTTACAATGTTGTGTTAGTTTCTGCTGTACAGCATAGTGAGTCACTTAGACATATACGTATATCCACTCTTTTCTAGATTCTATTCCCATATAGGTCATTACAGAGTATTGAGTAGAGTTCCCTGTGCTATATAGTAGGTTCTTATTAGTTATCTATTTTATATATATTAGTGTGTATATGTCAATCCCAATCTCCCAATTTATCCCTCTCCCCCCCGCCAGACCTTTAATTTTCAGAAAAAAAAATATTTTTCTTTCCTCTCCATCCCCACCACCCCCTGCAAGGTACATTTTTTGGATCCTTACTATGGGTCCTGGCACTGGGGAGACCAAGAGGAACTAGATCAGGTTTATGCCTTCATACAGCTCATAGTGTAATGAGGGAGGTTCATTAAAAAAAGAACTAAAATTTCCTAAATTGTGGTGCATATTATGACAGGAGTGCCCTGGGTTCAGAGATTGGGCAGAGGAGGGGGTGATTAGGATGGAGGCAAGAAGAGCTTCTTAAGAAAACTGATATTTACACTGGGTCTTGAAGGAATTCTCCAGGAAGATGTGCAGGAGTGAAGTGTTCAGTCATTCAAAATGTGTCTGGCATGTTCTCAATGATACATTGTAGACACTCTGGATTATTCAGTTATATTCCTCGGAAAAGTGTTGGCTAGACTAAAACTCTAAGCTCTGTCTTCCTTACTGTGGGCAGCAGCAAGGTTCTCTGCTCTGTTCTCTCAGTCTCAGCTGGGCTGCTTTGTGTCTGTCCCACACCTGTGTTGTTCAGGGGACAGCCAGAGATTGGGGCAGAATTTATAAGCAGAATGTAGGGCTCCCCATCCTGGGCTCATTCCCTTTTGGGTCACGTCCTCCTCTTCCCAGCAGCTATGGGCGCCGTGAATTCTGTCCTCTGGTTCTGCAAGCTAGTAAGACTGTGGGATTTGCACCAAATTTTAGTTGTTCCACTTGCTGCTGACTGAAGTCTGCCTTCAGGTAAAAATGGACAATCAACCCAGCACCATTCCCTTCTTCCAATTGTGGTCTCCTCTCTAGTTTCGTCTTGTTTTTGACAGTTTCATGTAGCCGTTTTAAAAATATTCTCCACCGTTTATAGTTATCTGCAGGCGGGCTGCTCTAATAGGAGATACCTGGTCATCACACTTAAGAAGCAAACTGTTTAATTAGAGAGACAGGAATCCAACACAGGGAGAAGCCAGAGAATGACTCCAGAAACATGATATGGACAAGTGCATCATTCACTCACATATTTATTCATCCAACAAACCATTTTTGAGCATCCATCGTGGGCAGAGCTCTTCTCCTGGCACAAGATAACATAATGTTGGCTGTAGATACACACTCCATAGTCGTTCAAGCTAAGAGATTATTTAGAATAAGTTGATTTAAGAAGAGATCTGAAAACAACCACCACCACGCAGGGTTGGGCTTTGCAAAGGGGAGATAAAAATGGTCTACATTTTTGCTTTCCTGTATGGTCTCCACTAGCCCAGATAGCTATTGATCACTTGAATTGTGATTAGTCTGAAATGAGATGTGCTGTAAATATAAAATACACATCAAATCTTATAGACTCGATACGAAAAAAGAATGTAAAATATCTCATCAATACTTTTTCATAATGTACCCTTTTGGATATATTTAAGTAGATATATTATTATAATTTATTTCGCCTGTTTCTTTTTACTTTATGATGTGTACAGTTCTGACACCAGCTCAGTTCTCCACAAATTCAACTCAGTTCTGACACTTACCTGGTTATTGGCAGAACCCACAGGCCAAGGGCTCCGTGCCACAAGACTGACCCCACTTCAGATGCCAATCACAACTCCATGTTGTCACCCGTGCTTCTGACCCACTGGCTATAGATTGGAGGTTCCCATCACCCTCCTCTTTGGGTTCAATTAATTTGCTAGAGTGGCTCACAGAACAAATAAACATTTTACTTAATAGATTACCAGTTTATTATAGAAAGTTATAACTCAGGAGTAGCCAAGTGGAAGAGATTCACAGGGCAAAGTATGCTGGAAGTGGTGCAGAGCTTCCATGTTCTTCCAGAATCTCCACGTGTTCACCAACCTGGACACTCTCTAAACCCTGTCCTTTTGCTTTTTTGTGGATGCTTCATTATATAGGCATGATTGATTAAATCATTGGCCACTGGCCATAAATTCCATCTCCAAGCCCTCTCCCCTCCCCAGAGGTCAGGGGGATGGGAAGGAAAGTCTCAACCCTCCAATCACACAACTGGTTCCTGTGGCAACCAGCCATCATCTGTAGGTGTTTTCCAAAGGTCACCTTATTAACATAAACTCAGGTGTGGTTGAAAGGAGATTGTTATGAAAATCAAGTCACCTTTATTGCTCTCATCACTTAGGAAATTCCAAGGGTTTTAGGAGCTAGGAGCTAGCTAGTTAGAAATGAGAGGAAGACCGAATACATATTTCTTATTATAAATCACAATATTACAATGTTCCTATTAGAAAATGTAAAATTATATATATAGCTCACATTATTTTTCTATCAGATTAAAGGTCAATAAACTTTTTCTTTAAAGGGTCAGTTAGTGCATGTTGTAGGCTGTGCAGGCCACAGGGTCTCTGTTGCAACTACTCTGTTATTTTAGTGCAAACACAGCATGATAATACATAAATGAATGTGTGTGGATATGTTACAATAAAACTTTATAGACACTGATTTTGAAGGTCATATAATTTTAATGTGTCCAAAAACATTATTATTCTTTTGACTGTTTTTCCCCCATCATTTAAATACATAAAAAACCTTTTTAGTTTGCAGGACCTACAAAAACAGGTGGCAGGCTGAATTTGGCCTGTGAGCCATTGTTTGTCAAACCATGGTCTAGAACATCATTTTGAAGGACCTGAGAAACAATTGGCTTTGAAAAGTATCATGTTTAATAAAACCCTTTCCCATAATCATACCCTTTCCCATATGACTTTGCAGTATCAGTTAGTAGGGTGGATGGAGTGTATTTTCTCATCCCATTGACCATGGGCTTGACCATGGGACTTGTACTGGCTGGTGGGGTGTAGGTAGGAGTAGCCAGTTCCAGGCTGAGGCTTTAGAGGAATTGTGAGTTTACACCTACCTTCTTGAAATTACCTTCTTGTCATTACCATGAAACAAGCTTCCTCTGAGTAGCTGTTGCCATTTTAGCCTGGTTCCCACACTAAGTACCGTGAAATACACCAGAACACAAAGAAGTTGAGATACACCAATCCCAGCCTAAATTTCAGCATGAAACAGAGCCACCTAGACAAGCCCCATACAGATCAGCAAATTCACAATGGACCCACAAATCTGAGATAGGTAAATGTTCACTGTGTGTTACAAAGTTTCTGTAAATGCTCATTACACAGCATTTGCTGACCACTACAAATTCTATTTTCATTTCACCTCACTTTATATATACACATTTTGTCCTAATCAGCAAAATCCGGGCATTTTCCTGCCCATCAAAAGAGGCACCATGGCCACTGCATTAGAATTGCACTTGCTTCTAGGATTTCTCAGTGTAAAGTATTGTTTATTTCATGCTGACAATGGGAGAAAGACAGCCAGTTAATCTAGCTGCAATTGAATTTAGAAATAACTCAAATCTAATTTTACTCACTTCTTCATTCCCAAGTTACTCTTTCTGCTTCCTTTGGTTGTTTGTGTTTCAAATCATTTTCCACTGTTTATTTTTAATTTCTACTTTATTTTAATTATTTAATAGGTGGCATCTGTGCAGTGCCTGCCATTCATCAAGCAGTTTGTTTTCTGCTTCTGGAATCACAAAAATATTTAATTTGCTGTTTCAGTGGTGTCACCACCACTCAGACTTTAGACCATAGGATACCATAGGATTCCTCCTTCTCTGGAAGAACAAAATTCTCTGAGGTGACCAGAGTTCTCTGAAAAGCTAGCACCCAAACTGTACCTGAGCCCAGGGAATAGCAAGTAAGGAGGTTTCCCCTCTTTCTCTGCTGCTTTTGAGAAAAATGTATGTTTTCTTAAATCTTCCCAGGTAACGTGACATGGATGACACGTTGCATTAAGATTGCAGTGGCCGTTTGCACCTCAATGAGAACCAGCGTGTGAGGTTAGGTGGCTCATCCCTAGCACCATCTGAACAGAATTTGATCCTGGATGTGGGTGGATTGAGCATGTAGGGGAAGGGTATGATGCCTGGGAAACAGTGGTATGAGCATATTTAGTTGGGTTGCAAAGGAAAGGAAAACACATTGAGGGGAAAGTAGGGAGCGGTTTGGGGCTCTAGAAGGTTCCCTGGAGCCAAGCAGTAGGGTTTCGAGACAGACCAGAACAGTCTGCCCTAGAACAGATTGCAACTGGGCTGGGAAAATGATACACAGGAAGCAGCAGGAACAAACAAGAGCGACTCCTGCCTGGGTTCCCAGCCTCCACTCTGGGCCCTGAGCCATCTGTTCTGTTCTCCGCAGAGCAGCCGGTGTGAATGCTGTAAGTCTTACATCAGACTATGACTTTCCTCAAAACCCTTCCAGAGCTTTCTATCACGGCAAGAGTAGCACCAACATGGTTACCACCCTTGCTGAAACCCTGTCTCATCCCTGACCTCATCTCCCCCCTGCCTGCTGCTTGCTCATGGTTCCAGCGCACAGGCCTTGGTTTTGTTCATCTAAGGCACCTCTTGCCTCAGTCTTGGCACTAGGCGTTCCCTCCCCATGGAAACCTCTGCTTTCAGTCATTAGCATAGCTCATTTCTTCACTTTTTTTCAGTCTCTGCCCAAATGTCATCTCCTTAGTCTTTCTTTTATCACCTGAAATAACATCCTCAGTCATCATCTGTCCCTTGATACCACCTTATTTTCCTCCATAGCACTTATTACTACATTACCTTATATATATAGTTATAATTTCTTGTTAGTTTATTTCCCTCATTAGAACATAGATTCTTTGAAAGGGCAGGAAGTTTGCTTGTTTTGTTCTCTGCTGTACACCCAGTTTTGAGAACAGTGCCTGGTGTCTTGTAGACATTCCCAAATGGAGTGTTGAGTGAGTGAATGAATAGCCTCAGTGTCTGACTGTAAGGCTACATGCAATGTGATTGGGAGTGCTTGGCTTCTTGAAATTTCATCCAGCTGGTGTACTAAGTAGGTGCTAAATGGATATGTGGAGAGATAGATAAACAACTGATAGACTCCTGTGCCCCTGTACTGATATTGGACAGAGATAGATTGTGAGAAAGAATGAATGGAAGAGTCCATCTTAATAATATCTTTCCATTATCACACAAGGAAATAGACCATAACCAACCTAAGGAATTGATCTCAACCTTCAGAGATGTTGCCAGAGTGAGTTGGGGAGATGAAATGCATTCTCTGCCTCTTCAAGGATTCAAGTAGGACCAGTGTGGAGGGCTTCTAAGGCTTATTGGAAATATTTTTATTTTTTTTTTAGGAAGAACTTGTTCATCAGAGTCAGAGCTAGATGAACCCTGATGTTCCTCCATAATTTTTAGCCATTTCTAGTCTCTCGTTTTCATCTGAAAGCACCATAGTTTGAACCCATGTTGCTCCTTGTTCTTTTTCTTCCCTTATTTTATTTTTTCTACACTTTATCTTGTTTTATTTGTGTCAATACACAACAGTGTCTTCAAACAGCCAATGCTGGCATTACCTATAGGGCTGACCTGGTGGTAGGTGCTTCTTGGCTGGATTGGACTTTATTCCAGTGGGTATAGTCAGGGAGGACTTCTTGGAGGAGACAAGGCTTAAACTGGACATTGACATAAACTTGGAAAGAAAGAAAAGAAATTTAAGTACAGTAGTGCCAGCAAAAGGATCTGGCAATAACAAAAGGATCTGGAAGTGGCAGTAACTCCCTCCTACCTTTCCTGCTCTGTGAAAGAAATCCTCTCTCCAAGGTCTCATTATGTGTAGAAAGAGAGAAATAGGACAGTAGGTCCCCCTCTACTTAGCACTGAGTGTTTCGTGAACTTTCTCCCTTCACAGGGACAGTCACTCACGTTCCGGCCCCATCCTTCTGGGAACACACTTCTAGTAAACACTAACTCCTGCCCAAATTTCAATCTCCTGCCAAAACCTGGCCTCTGTTGACCCCCTACCCTCCTGCCCCAAGGGGTAGAAGAGGAGAGAAGGACATGAAACTGACAAATTGGCATAAATTTTAACCACAGTGGAGCTTATTTAGATGTGTAACCAAAGTGGGCTAATAGCGTGGAGTCTTGGAAATGTAATTGGGGTAAATGGAGAGCAAATTACTGAACCACATGTTAAAAGTAGAAATTATAAAAAAACAAAAACCTCACAAAACCCTAAAATTTGAATTTCTGTTTTCTCTATCACATCACTTAACTATATTTTGGGCTAAATGTGTATACTTATTACACATCTTCCATAGGGCAGAGAATGATCTAAGAGTCTTGGGTAAAAGGAGATGGTATTGATAAAGGAGCTTATGACCCAGAGGACATATTTCCTGGAACAAGCGGGTAGCTGCAGCTTCTAGATGATCGAGTTCAACCTAGTCTAAGATTTAATCCCAAGACCTGTAAAAAATAGAGAATGAATATTGGCTCTGGCTCCCTAAAAGGTACAGACTTTAGACTTGCTGAAGGAACTAGAATTACAAAATTATCTCATCTCAGAAAAAAAGAAATGATCCTTCATACCATCTTTGCCTTTTAAAGGTAAGCTGTGTAATCAGCTGGCTTGTCAGGCTGTTTAACAAGGTAAAGAATATTAAAATATTTGTCTTGGCTTCTGCACTTTGTCAGTGCTATAAAAATCGCAGAATAGAGCCTGCCAATCATTTATTTGACTGTTTGAATGAAGGAGTTTGATGGAGGCAACAGTCTGTAACTAAACAAGACGCCTGCAAAATTTGGGCGCCGGAAATACCATCTGGTGGCCGGATGGTATTTCCCAGAGTGGGTTCCAGAGCTGAATCAGAGGCAGCTTCCTCCACTGGGCAGGTGGGTGGAGAAATTAAGCTTCTGTGCTCCTTTGGAAAGTCCTCAGTGATCTCTTCCTTTGCAAGGCTATTGAGGGGTGAAAACCCACCCTGGGGTTGCCATTATCACGGGGCTTATGCCGAGAATCTCCTTGTTTTCTTGCTCCAATAATGTTGTCAACTGTTGGGGTCTCTGAGCAATCTCCCTATGAGTAGTACTCCTCTTATCTTTCCTGGCGCTGAAGAAGTTATGAACTGAATGAAGAGTAAGAGTGTGTTCGAAACGTATCACTGAGGACAGCTGAGTCGGAGGTCATGCTTACGGTTCTGTAGCCAAGCGGGCTTGTTGATTCTCAGCCCCAGAATGAAGCAGGCTCACCCACTCAACCCTGGCAGCACTGAACAGAACAGGGCTTTCTACAGGGAAAGGGCTACCCAGGCAAGAGTTTTGGGGGAACTCCTGTTCCCCCTGGACTGGCTGGTTCCCAGAAGTAATGAAGCTAGAGCTCAAGTGAGCATCCTTAGTTATTTTTCTCAAATTCACCAGTCAAATGAATGATGTGTTGGGAGATGGGGAGAGATCAAAGTCTGTCAACAATAGAGTTCTCTCCACTGGGAAGGAAACTTCAGGAATGGAGAGAAAGCTTCCTCTACCTTTAAAATCAATTCATGTAGGCATGCTCCCCTTGCTGGCAGGCCAAGTTCTCAGCCATGTCTGCTCAGGTGTCCTCCATCCTGTCTGCTCTGCAGCCTCCCTAATTCTTAATGCAGACACAGTTGTTCCAACTTTAATCTGCTGTGTTAAAGATTAGTGCCCATGCACCAAACACAAACAGAGGGATGCATGGCAGTAAGGTGACTCTTAGACCCCCTCTCTGCTGTGTTTCCCAAGGCTTCTCCCAGGCTGTGGACTGGTATTATCTCCCATTTATGGGAAGGCATCCGTGTTCTCCAGGACCTCTCCCGCACTGTAATTCACGCTGCATGCTATCACTGGACTAATTTTCTGAAAACACTACTCTTACTGAGTCACTCAAACTCTATGTGTCTCCATTTCCTCATTGGTAAAATGGATATGTTTATGTTTTCCCTGCTTGCCTATCTCTATTGTTGTTGAAAGGACAAACAAGACCATGGATGGAAAAATGCCCTGTAACTTGAAAACTGTCATGTGTATGTGGATGTACCAGCCCACCTTAGGGACCCTCATTTCTTTCTATTGTCTATCAGATCGAGTTTGCACTATTGAGCTTGGTGTTCAAAGCCTTCATAATCAGACATGTTCCAGACCTCCTCTCCCCTTGTTACCCTACAGTCCTGGTTCTTTTTTCCTTCCCTACCTATCCCTCTGGGAAGCTTTCCTGATTGCTCCTACCCTCAGGATTCTTCCTCTCATCTGAGCTCTTACAGATTCTGTAATTGGAATAAATGCATGTCAACCACGGCTGTACATTAGAAACACCCAGAGAGCTGTTAGATGATATTGTCGTCTGCATCTCACCCCAGAACAATTGAATTAGAATCTTTTGGGGTGAGGCCAGGATAACTGTTTTCTAAAAGCTCTCCAATGACTCTAATGTGCAGCCAGGGTAAAGAACCCCTATTGTATACCATACACTCAGCATTGAATTGCTTTGGTCTCATGAGTACATCTTCTCCCCCTAATTGCTCTTTGAATTTCCCATAGGACAGAGTCCCTGCCCCGTCTCCTCCTCCCCTCCTTCCTTCTGTTGTCCCTTTTGTCTCTCCTGGACACATCTGGCTTCTGTGGGTTATCCTTACCAAATTTACCTTAGGACACATTCATCTGCCCCTCTTCTTGTCCCCCAAATTTGAGCTCAGCAAGCTTTAGTAAATACTGTGTGGTGGGCCATAGACTGTGTCCAGTCTGAGCTCACCCATGGAGTTCAAGTTTATCATGTATGCTTGAGTATGCGTGGTGGACTGGTGAGGCGCATTAACAGGAAGTCTATTTGTATAAGGGACCCATCAGCTCTTGGGAGAGGATTCATTTTTTGAGGTGGGGGAGTCAGGAATCAACAGAAGTGAACATTTAGAACCAGATGCCCAGAACCAACCTTAGGAGGCAGGGGGAGGTATATTCATGGAAAAAAATTCTCTGGTGGATATATGTGTTCAGGGCTTGGGTGCTTAAGATAAATGTCATTTAGCGGTGATACTGTAGTTCACACTTCATTAAATAGTACACACTGGAATTCCTTCATGTTCTGGCCTCACTATTTCCCCTCTTTGCCAACAGAAAGCTATGTGGGAGTTTGTCAAAACCTTCTGGGGATTTGGTGGTTCTAATTGTGGAAAAGAGCATCACTTAGAGCTCAAGGATGGAATTCCTGTTTTCAACAGATGCATTCCCTATTACATTTGTCTCTCATTCATGCATGAGATGAATTCATTCTCATTCATGTAGAGAGACCCTGCACATCCGTGATTATACACCCACTCAAGTACAACCCTTCCTGCATTGGGCTTGTTCTAGTTATGGTCATTCTTGCAGCTTGGTCAACTCCGGGCAACTTCCAGGTTGGTTGCAGTTTTAAGGAAATGCTCCTGTTTCATTTCTGTTGCTCTTTTATACGATGTCGGAGTTTGATACAAATTCCAATCTTTATTCACCAGGTCTTCTGCTTCCCAGGGTCTTTTTGAATCTCTCCCATGCTTAGTTGCTCTTCAGTGCACATCTGACCTCTATGGACTGTACTGAGTAATTTTGCTTCAGGACACATCTGTTCTTTGGCACCTGTTTCCTAAGACGCCTTGCTCTGGTTTGTGGGAAAAAAAAAAAAAAAGAAAAACACAAAGCTTGATTGTATTGTTCTGTTGGTGCTGAATACTGAGTATCTTCTCACAGATACAGAAACTTCAGGCTGCCCATCGTACTTCATTTCCAGCGTTAGCTAGTACCCTTTAAATCTCTCTCCTAATCAGTCATTCGTCATAAACTCAAGAGTTGGCTTGACTTGCAGGCTCATTGTTAACAGTGACTAAGGCATCTTATAATGCCAATCACACCTGTTACAAATGTCTTAGCTTAATTCATACTGGATGATTTTGTATCTACGGAACGCCTGATATTTGAGGACTACGGATCAGTGCCCAATAGCGAATATTGCACTATGGTATGTGGTGGGATTATAGTCAAGTCCAGTCTGTGTTCACCAATGGAATTCAAACCTGTGGTGTGTGTGTGGTGGACTGGGAGGGTGGGTCAAACAAAAGCCCTTCCTGGTATATTGGCTGGCTCTCTGATGGCTGACTGGCTCGAATCCTTCTTGACTTGCCTTCTTCCCTAGATTTGTTCATCTCTTTCTGTTGTTTCTGATTCTTGGAAGTCATGCCCCTCTCTTGGGACCTCTGCACACTTAGAGCTCCAAGAACTTCCCTCCTCACGGTCAAAAAAGAAAGTGTTGGTGAACTGAGAACTGGGAGAGTAGTGCCTACGAGTGTTGCCAGGGCTTTGGTCTGATGGTGAGCCAGCCAGGAGGTGCCCTCCCTGATGGGAAGTTTAATACTAAGTAACCCATAGATGTATCTCCTTCACAACAGATTCTTCTGAAACAGTCCACAACTGTTAAGATTACTTCCCAGTCCTAGCTAATAGGTTTAGTAAGACATATCCCAGATACAGTTTCCCAGTCTCTTTGTGACTCAAAGGTTTTGGACTGATGTGGCCATAGCATCAAGGATCATTATTTGTCCTGGCATTACACATGTGTGTGTGTGTGTGTGTGTGTGTGTGTGCGCGTGTGTGTGTGTGTGTTTATGGTCTGCAGTGATAACAGTGTATGCCACCTGCTATATCCTACAAGCCTGCTGGGTAGCATAAGAGTATTTTTGCATTTGCGGGATGCTTTTCAAAGTTGGCATTTATTTCAATAATTTCTCCTCCTTCTCTCAGGGTCAGTGGGCACATCTGTGGAGACTGCACCCCTTGTTTCCTGGCACTGGAGGAGATTAGTGAGGACACCTGGTTTCTTCTCATTTTGCACAAAGAGAGAGAGATGCTCAAGGGTTGTGGGCTCAGCGGTGAGTATCTGAATCTCATGGAGACATTTCAGCAAGTGTGCTGGGTGGACATATGCTTGCAGTTATTTTTTCAGTGTTGGGAATAGAGCCAGAAGTACTTTATTTCATTCATTCCTTTGTTCAACATGATTTAGGTTGCTAATGTGTGTCATTCCTTGTTTTGAGAGCTATGGTGGTAGGGAAGACAGATTTTTATAAAACATCTCTGCCCTTAGGTCTGGGGAGGCAACACACACACACACACACACACACACACACACACACACACACACACACACACACCAGGGTTAACATAGTGACACGAGTGAGAAGAACACAGCCCGAGATGCTCATTAGGCTGGGCGCAGGGGGCTGTCAGTCTGAAGAGCTGACCCCCTGGCTGCTGCCATGATCGAGTCTTCCGCTCCCTATTCATTCACAGGGCTAACTGATCTAGCTGAGAGCAGAAATCAGCACAAAGAAGGAAAAGAACTACTCCTGGTTTATGCTGAATGGAATGGAGAAAACGGGGGTCCATCTGTTTTGTGTCAGTGTTACAAGATTCAGACGTGCCTTTGTTGAATGGCTTTCCTAGAGTTTCTGGGGCGTCTAGTTCCAAAAGAGATGCAGTTGCTGAAAATAAACATTCTTTCCTGAAATAAAAGCAATAGATCTGTGTACTCAGTGTCCAGTGACTCCAGCCCTTGGAGGGATCTGGAAGAGACCCCAGCTCCACCCAAAATTGTGCCTGGCAGGGATACTAACAGGTGGAGATGTGAGGAAGGAGAGATTTACTCAGAGGACTGAATTGAGATCAGTTATTGATTCATGAAGACATTTCTATTTGGTGTGAGGGGCAAAGGTCTCTCACTGAACTTCCGCTGAGGGTGAGCTACACTAGGCGGTCAGGCAAAAGAAGCTTCAGTCAGGGGCCTTTTCCACTGGCCCTCATGCTCCCCCACAGGTAGGAGGATATTTGAAAAATAGGAAAGAGGAGAGACCAAATGTACAGACTGCATTTTTGATGGATCCAAGTGTTGTGGAAAAGAAAGAGGAGAGTCTCCCCTTCTCCATCTGGAGGTGGATCTCCAAGGGGTATCTGGTTTGTGATCTTTTATTCATGCTCATAATCCGTTTGGCTCTATCTTTGGGAAATTACTTCTATTCAGTGCACTTAATTGCTTAAATTGCTTTGGGTTTGCTGCATTTAAAATATTTGGTAAAAGACACGTGGAAAGATTGACAGTAAAATGTGTATCAGGTGAAAATAAACTTCACAGATTCCCAGACCTAGTTTCATCTTGCAAATACTGAATTTGGAGTCCCAGGAAATAGCTGAGAGGCTATTAATTTTTTGCTTGTCCACGAACAGAAAATAAAAGAAATAACAATCATAGTTATGAATTTTTGAACACCTATAAGATGTTAGGCACTCAGGATTTTACATCAAATTCAAAAAACAAAGATGAACGAATCTGTGGTTCTGCTCCTGCCGACTCTGTGATCCTAGGGGCCTGGTCTCTGTGACCACTTACGGTGCTCAGTGAAGCCCATCCAGCCAAGTTGGGGGAAAGTTCCGGAAAGATCTCCCCTCACCCGCCTTTCTGCTTTGAGGAGAACCCTGTAATACCTTTTAGCTTTTATGTGTGGCTTGGGGACCTCTTTCCAGCAAGCCAGCAGAATTGGCACTGACCCTCAAACCTGAGAAAGTTGGAGCTGCCTAATAGCAGAGAAGTGACCGCAGCAGCTTCCAAGGAGGCTTTGAATCTTGGCTCTGTTGCAGCACTTGACTGTTTCTAACTGTGCATCTGAGGGCATGTTCCCTTTTTTATTTACACTTGGATTTACTTGATCCTGCTGACCTCTTTCCAGACAGCATCTGTATTGCTTGTTACAGCAAATCAGAAAAGTGACCTGCTCATTCATTCATGAAGTTTTATCAGTTGCCTGTGGTGGATACATTACTGCAGAAGGGGCTTAAAGCAGGTGCTCTGAGCTCAAATGTCCAACCTTCCTTAGCCTTGGTGTTGGCTGGGACGGGGGTCCAAAAATCTGTAGACCACGTGCTTATAGTTCTGTTCTGACATAACTGGTCATTTAGGAAGACTTCTTGACCTTTGGAGAAGTTCTGCCTCTGAGGAGGCCTTTGGTTTATCCAGTGATATGGACAGGAGGGGGAGGATGGGTCCTGTACATGAGGAATTGTCCCACATCCTGCATGAATTGTGAATATCTCAGTGGATGCTGGTGTAGGTGAAAACCCTTTTGTCAATTAGCTGAGCCTAGGTCTTAACTGTTCTACATATAACACAAAGTGTTTTGTGTATAACGCTGATCTGCACTGACTTTCCCGGGGACTATATCTACTGTGTAAATTGAGAAAATATTGCACGTTATGATGTTCAAAAATTTATCAGGAATTGCTCACATCCTTCCCATCATGGAAAATCATTGTCACTGATGGCAACGCCTCTCATGGTATCGGAATTGCCCACAGATTGTAGCAATCTGTGCTTCTAGCTGTCTCATTCCTGGTGAGGCTATGTAAAGACACAAGCGTCTGGCCATTTCGCTATGTCTTCTAGTTAGTCATCCTCCTGAGTGTTTACAGATTGAAAGAAGTGCTATTTCATACATTCTTTCCCATGTATTTATCCATGACATTCTAGTTAGTACGTTATATTGGTATTTGTCTTTGCATGTTTTAAATTGCTGCTGCTTTTTTCCTAAGAATACAGTTCTGTTGTGAAATGGGGTGAGGATGTACTTTGTTTTGCTTAGAACTTTACCAGGAGTTGTTCACCATTTTGAAAAATGAACTCACTGATAGAAATAGCACTCAGAGAATGAGTCGTAAATACAAGACACTTGATTAGCCTGCATTTTTAGGTATCACCTTCATGATGATTCTTTCAGATATAGATGTGAACATCTCATGACTTAATGTCTTCCAGTATAGGCATGATCCCTTACATATTGAGTTATGCATTTCATTGTAGATTATTTACTTTAATCACTCCATTTACTTAGGACAATATATTTCTATTGTAAAACGTGATGTGGGTCAGATATATTATCTATGACTTTCAAGTCGGGTCATTATTAAAAGCTTGTTATAAAAAGGGAACGTTGGTTCTGACAGGGCTCTGATGAGAAGCTCTGAGGAACAGCCTTGGTGCAGGTCAGTTTCTGGCACAAAGGAAGCCCCTTTGTGGGTCAACATGGGCAACCAACTTCCCGTTTCGGGCTTTCCCCTAGATGGCTCATGTCTTGGTTCAAGGTGAATTTGCTAAATATCAGTTGGAAATTTATATATTGTTCAGTTGATCTAAAATTCAACTTCCTTCTAAGTGTTTTCCTTTTCATTCAGTTGTTCTGTAATACTATTTTGTACCTTTTCCTCTAGAACACACTATGACATTTGCCTTACCAATCTCTCTCTGTATATGTATGTATAAAGACACACATTTCTCTTTTTTTCCCTAATACATTTGAGATTAAGTGCACAGGGATACCCTATTGTCTCTAAGGACTTTAGTATGTATTTCCTAAGAACAAGGACACTCTCCTCTAAGACCACATTACACCTCTTGCAATCAGGAAATTGACATTGATATCTTACTACCATCACATATACACAACCACAGTTCCCATTCACAGGCCTAGCTTGTCCCAATAATGCTCTTTATGGACGCAGGAGCCAGTTCAGGTTCACTCGTTTCATTTAGTTGTCATATGGCTTTCTGGTCTCCTTCAATCTGTAGCGGTTCCTCTGTCATCCTGGTCTTCCATGGCCTTGATGTTTTTAAAGGGGCTAGGAAAGTTACTTGGTAGATGGTTCCACAGTTGGGCATTGTCTGGGGTTTCCTCATCAATAGATTTCAGGTTGTGCATTTTTGGCAGGAACGTCACAGAGGTGATGTTGTGTTCTTCTCAGTGTGTAATTTCAGAAGACACATGATATTGGTTTTCCCATTACTGATAAGGATAAAACAGTGAACTTTTATCACTTAGTTAAAATGGTAACCATCAGGTTTCTCCATTGTAAAGCTAATTAGTAGGTATTTTTAAGAGCAGATCCTGTGATACTATGTACATATGCTCTTCCTTATCAAACCTTCACCCTAGAGTCTACTGGTGAATCTTGCCTGAATCAGTTGTCCAATGGCAATTTTCTAATTGCATGGTGCCTTCTACACTTACGAGTTGGCATTTCTATGTAAGGTAGAACTACTATGTATAGATGTATGTACTTATGAGTTCCTGTTTTATTCAGTGGGTTATAATCCCTTACCATTGACATTTATTTTGATGCCCAAGTTGTTTTCAACTTGGCTGGTGGAACACCTGTCAAGCTGGATTCTGCATCTTTTAGGCACGTTCCTATCATTCCATCACAAGATGGTCCAGGCTTGGTTCCCTGCCACAGCCCTGGAATCAGCCATTTTTCCAGGAATCCCTGGTGCCCTTTAGAAACCAGGATCTGGTGCTGGGTGTGTTCATTGCTGCTTGTTTGTCTTGCTTCCAGGCCTTCTCAGCAGACAGAGCTAGAATCGATCTCTCCTCTCTTTTTCTCTCTCTCTCTCACTACACATCTATGTCTACTGCTACGTACATGTATATTTATCTATCTATTAGGAGCCTTTTGAAGTTATGCATAAAGGAAAGATTATATTGTCTACAAGTTTTATTTCAGGATAATGGGGCAGTGTTGGAGGAGGTCATTGAGAGGATGTGACTCTTGGTTGATCTCCAAGCTGGACCCAGGCAATAGGAGGCTCCTCACCCCTCCCCTGTCCTCGGAATGTACATTTCACCCCACATTCTCCCAGAGGGAGCAGGTTTCGAGGATGTAGCCTTGAGAGTGTAAGGTGTGGTTGAGACCATCTGGACTGAATACTTACGAACCTAGTTAAGGCCTCTCTATAAACTTTTCAGATTGTGGCAGGTGCGTGCAGAGATCTATTCATTTTACAGCTGCCCAAGCCTTGTATGTAAGTCCCTTGCTTATTAAACCTGCACCTACCCGACTCTGGAGAGGTCTGCCTCTTTCTTCCACCTCTCCTTGCCCTCTGTGTCTGGGGGCCAGGTTTTGAACCAACAGGCAGTATATTTTTATAGTGACACATATATTAGATAAGTGTTTATTTTTAATGATATACCATATCAGTTTTCTGCTCACAGCTATTTCCTGTGTATCCTATCTTCCATCTGATTTCAATTTTATATGTCTGAAAAGTAACTTTATTTTGCCTTTTTTCCAAAATAATAGTTTAGCTGGATATAAACACTACAAAGTGTTTTTCCTTCACCATTTTGAGTATGTTACTCCTTTGTCATCTGGTATCTAAATTTGACTTTGGGATGCCTGCTGTCAACTAAATTTGATAGCTCTTTCTAAAGGTAGATTTTAAGATCCTTCTTATTACTTTTAATGCTCTGTAGTTTCACTATGATATGTCTAGGTATAGATTTATTTTTATTTTTCCCCTTCTGATAAGTGGAGGGAAACTTTGCTCTCAAGATTTCTGTCTTTGTCTAATTCTGGAAAATTCTCAGCTTTTAAATATTGTTTCGATTAAAGACCTAAATGTAAGGCCAGACACTATAAAACTCTTAGAGGAAAACATAGGTAGAACACTCTATGACATAAATCACAGCAAGATCCTTTGTGACCCACCTCCTAGAGAAATGGAAATAAAAATAAACAAATGGGACCTAATGAAACTTAAAAGCTTTTGCACAGCAAAGGAAACCATAAATAAGATGAAAAGATAACCCTCAGAATGGGAGAAAATATTTGCAAATTAAGCAACTGACAAAGGATTAACCTCCAAACTTTACAAGCAGCTCATGCAATTCAATATCAAAAAAACAAACAACCCAATCTAAAAATGGGCAGACCTAAATAGACATTTCTCCAAAGAAGGTATACAGATTGCCAACAAACACATGAAAGAATGCTCAACATCACTAATCATTAGAGAAATGCAAATCAAAACTACAATGAGGTATCACCTCACACCAGTCAGAATGGCCATCATCAAAAAATCTAGAAACAATAAATGCTGGAGATGGTGTGGAGAAAAGGGAACACTCTTGCACTGCTGGTGGGAATGTGAATTGATACAGCCACTATGCAGAACAGTGTGGAGGTTCCTTAAAAAACTACAAATAGAACTATCATATGACCCAGCAATCCCACTACTGGGCCTATACCCTGAGAAAACCATAATTCAAAAAGAGTCATGTACCACAATGTTCATTGCAGCTCTATTTACAATAGCCAGGACATGGAAGCAACCTAAGTGTCCATCAACAGATGAATGGATAAAGAAGATGTGGCACATATATACAATGGAATATTACTCAGCCATAAAAAGAAACGAAATTGAGTTATTTGTAGTGAGGTGGATGGACCTAGAGTCTGTCCTACAGAGTGAAGTAAGTCAGAAAGAGTAAGACAAATACCATATGCTAACACATATATATGGAATCTTAAAAAAAAACGTTCTGAAGAACCTAGGGGCAGGACAGGAATAAAGACACAGACTTAGAGAATGGACTTGAGGATATGGGGAGGGGGAAGGGTAAGCTGGGATGAAGTGAGAGAGTGGCATGGACTTATAAATACTACCAAATGTAAAATAGCTAGTGGGAAGCAGCTGCATAGCACAGGGAGATCAGCTCGGTGCTTTGTGACCATCTAGAGGGGTGGGATAGGGAGGGTGGGAGGGAGACGCAAGAGGGAGGAGATATGGGAACATATGGATATGTATAGCTGATTCACTTTGTTATAAAGCAGAAACCAACACACCATTGTAAATCAGTTATACTCCAATAGAGATGTTAACAAAATAATAATAATAAATAAATAAATAAATATTGTTTCTATGCCATTCCCTCCATTCTCTTCTTCTGGAAGACTCATTTAACCCATGTTTGTGCCTCTTATTTTACTCCATCTTTCCTAATGGATCTTCCACAGTTCTTATTTTTTCTCTCTGCACAGCCTCTGGGTAGACTTCTCAGCACCATCTTTTCCACCACTAACTTGCTTTCACCTGTTTTCAGGCTAGATTTTATCCCGTTTATTGCTTTAAAAATTCATTTATATCCATTACTATAATTTTCATTTATAAAACTTCTTACCCATTCATTTCCGTATCATTTTTTTGTTTCATTTTTGCCTTTTACCATAATTTTTGCTCATTTGAAGGGTGCTATTCTTTCATTAATCCACCTAGGCATACTTATTTCCATGCTTCAATAAAGGAATATAAGGGATATAGATTGTTTTTTTTGCCTCAATGACGCCGTACGTTTGTTTTATTTCCTAGTGTTGTATTTCTTTACATGGTTGGAATTTTGATGTATGGCTCCATTTTGAGGGGAGTTCTTATTTGTTCTTTGCTGTTCTCTCTTTCTCTTTTCTCCTGCTAATGCTCACTCCTATCTGAGTGGCTATGTGCTTACCATTCCATAAGCCTAACCCTGATGCTGAACAGGTCCTATAATGGTGGTATTTATTTCCACCCCAGTTGTGTGATCAGGGAAATTACTAGCCCTCTTCCTGAGCTAGTGGGTGTCTTGCTTAGTTCCTGATCTTGGGGCTGGATTCGTATTGCTTTCTTCTTCCTTTCTCAAGTGATGAGCGCATGTGTTGCAGGGAATGTTGTGGGGCAATCCACCCTCTAGCTTTAGGCAGTGAGCCTGCTTCTAGCCCCTTGTTGTCCCAGAGGCATTGAAATCCTAGTTACCATTGCCTTGGTCTGGGTCTGTGACTTCAGAGCTGTTTATGTTTTGGAACTGCTGTTGTGTTTCTCATCCATGAAGACATTTACTTGTTTGTGAGCCCAGTGATATTTTTGTGTTGTTTTAATAGATCACTCCTGCACGTTTGGAACCAGGGTGGTAATGTCAAGTGTGAACTTGCTGAGCTATTTTGATTGAAAATTTCTTCCTTCCATTAAACAGAAGTCACATGCTAGTAGAATACTTCTGAACTTCTAGAAGCTGCTGGCATATATTCTCAGGTCAGAGCTTCAAGAGCTTTTATGTTCATCCCTCGCTGAATGGCAGAGTCCCATATGCATGACTAAGTCAGACCTTGCCTACCTCTCCATGCAGGAGATTTTCTGAGGCGAGTTGGTGCCAATGGATACCTCTCAGTGTGGTTCACACATGTGAAAATCTTCTCTGGTATATTCACCTCTCTTGCTGGAGCACAAAGGGCACACTTGACACACGTAGTCTTAGTTTCAGAAGGAGACTCAGAGATGTATAAATCCAGCCTCCCTTCCCACATGGACATACACATTAGTGATTCTTAGAAAGGCAATTTGATTTTTCAAAACCCACTGAATTGTTGCCCAAGGCAATCTTTACAGATCCTAAAGAGCAACATAACCCTTGCTGACATCTGCACAGAGTTAGAAAGTTTTCTTACTATCAAGTCCAAATTGACCCCCTTGTAACTGACTCCATAATGACACAAATGATACTCCTGACATGAGAGCTGTTCAGACATAGGAAGACATTCAGTTTTATACTCTGAATTTCCTCTTCTCTGGTGTAAATCCTCCTATTTCCTACAGCACTCTTGCCTATAACACAGATATCTCGTTTTTCTGTGGCCACCTCTTGATAGGTGTTGTGTGTTTTCTTAGCCATTTATTTGGGCTAGAGTGCTTATGCAAAGGAACAGGCAACTCTGATTTTCAAAAGATAAGAGAGGACGGTCCAGTTTGGTATCTCAGTCCCAGCTCGCCTCAGCCATGAAAAGGATTCAGTTGGCTCCGTGGCTGTCTTCATGGTTTAATTGGATGGTGTGATTACATTTGCTTACAGCCAGCATAGGTCATGCAGCCCATGCTTCCCCCAGGCCTGTGTCTAGAATCCTAAGTTTCTACTTTGGGATGGTAAAGTATTCAAAGTAGTTCTCCAATCCTGCCTTTGCCTCTGTTGTAGCCTGGGAATGGCTACTTGCAAACCACTTCCGTAGACAGGGTAATGGCATATTGATTGCTGAACAGGTGGTAGGGGTGCAGCTTGACTTTTAGATATAATTCTGCTTTCTGCCTTTTGGCTTGGGGCTGGAAGGTGTTCATGCATTAATCTTATTGTGGAATAATTTCAATGCTTGCTGATATTTTTGACTTTCATTTCTTCCTCCTCCCCCTCCCCTCCTCCTCCTCCCCGTCCTCCTCCCCCTCCTCCTCCTCCTTCTTCTTCTTCTACTTCTTCCTTTTCCTCTTCTCCTTCTTCTTCTTCTTCTTCTTCCCCTTCCCCTTCCCCTTCTCCTTCTCCTTCTTCTTCTGGCACAGACTGACATGGCACACTGGGGCCATGTGAGAATTAGGCAAAGAAAAGCTGATCTGAATCACTAAACCGAGGCTCTGGAAAGAATAGATCATCATTCAGCAGAATGAAGTGAACCTGTGAGCTGAATGTTTTAGGGGAATATTTCCCAAAGACTGCTTCCTGGACTGCTATAACCTTGTGTGATACTCTGTGCATAAAGGGCTCCATGATCATATAAGTTGGACATGATGTACAATATGCCTCCCTCTTGGAGAGAGTTTTTCATCTGAACATGTGGAAGACTGTGAGACTTTCAGCAGTAAACTTTTCAACTTTCTTTAATTTAACATTGACCATGCTTATTTGGTCATGGAACTCCATGTAGAGAAAACTGTGGTCCCCATTAACATCCTGGAGAATTGGCATTCCATTTGACGTACTGGAGGAAATGCACTGCTAGGCTATGTGGTATCCGCACGAACGTGCTCCATGCCTTCACTCACAAACATGCCAAATGCTATCGTGTGCCTCTGCTGCCCAAGAGACATTTTCTTTCCTCTCACTGCAGCATTAATTTGAGAATTCATTCTACAGGGAACAGGGAATATCACCAATCCTGCAGCAGTGTCATCCCCAAATGAGATGGCATTGAACGGTTTGTGTCGGGAAATGGGGAAGAGCAGGGAGGAAAGATATCATCAGGATGAGGTGGAGTTAATCAGCGCGCTATCTGGTGGAGCTTTTGAGTGAAAATTTATGAAAATGGCCGATATGGGTCACTAGGAAAGAACCTGTTAGCTGGAGGCAGCCAGGTCAGCAAAGGCAAGGAGGAAGGTAGGTGGAAAGCAAGTATGTTCCATGTCTTGGCTGATGCATGAGGGAGATTGTGGACAAAGATGGAGGAATCAGAGGACAGCTAATGAAGGATGCTCAGCCCTCACTGCAGAGTTTGAAATACAGTAAGTCCCCTACGTACGAATGAGTTCTATTACGAGAGTGCATTCGAAAGTCCCATTTGTTTGTAAATGCAACAAAGTTAGCCTAGGTGCCCAACTCACACAATCGGCTATATAGTACTGTACTAGAATAGGTTTTAATACTTTTTATACAGATAATACATAAAAAACGAACAAACACAAAAAATAAAAAGACCATTTTTAATTTTACAGTACAGTACCTTGAAAAGTACAGTGGTACCAGCTAATCACCACTGCTTTTACGCTTGCTTCTGGACATCCTGGGTTTGAAATAGAGATACTGTACTATGGTACTCTATACAGTACTGCACAGTAAAGTACACAAAAGCACAGCCACTTTTAGAGGATGTACGCGCGTGACAGTGTACGCCACACATATGAACTAACTTATGTGATTGGACATGCGAACTCACGTTTGCATCTTTGAAAGTTCGCAGCTTGAAGGCTTGTGTGTAGGGGACTTACTGTAGACATGAGTGGTGTTAGGGACCCCCGTAAAGATCTCCAGGGAGGACATAATAGGATACAAATAATTTTCATGGACCAAGACCTCTTTGTCTGCTATCAGACATGTTTGAGGTGATTTCTGAGCAGAGGCTGCAGGGATGGAAGGTGGGGACAATTTTAGAGAAGAACTTGATGATTACAAGGTGCAGAGAAAAGAATCCAGTTCAACTCAATTGCTAGGATTGTGGTGACTGAGATCCAGGAGTTTCTGGAAGGTACACTTCCCCTCCCTCCTTGAAGCAACATTGTAGTTGTCAATGAAGTTCTTAGCTGGAGGCTACCCAATCGCCATCCAGTCATTAGGAGATAAAAACTATTGATCATTATTTGTCTACTACTCTTGGAACCAGCAGGCCTCCTGCTAATATCTTTATCCACTTCTAAGGCTGTAAGCCTATTGACTTTTTTCTTTTTTTAAAAAAACAAAAAGAACAGTTGATTGGAGTGTGAGGTGCTAAAGAGATTACTTTTAACCAAGTGATGGGAAATTTTATCATGAAACATCTGTAGAAGAGCATGGAAACCTTGTGATGACCCTTTTCTGGTCTAGTGAAGCAACAGGGGATGGGAGGTCTGTCCTTCTGTTTATCTTATGATCTCTTCACTTGAGACAAGCCCCAAACACAAAGAAAGTAAGAATGAAGAAGCAAGGTTCAGTGAGTAACCCAAAACTGCCCACATGATCTCCCTGGCCTTGGTTTATTCATCTGGACAAGAACTTAGTCGGCACTAGACATTTTCTTATGTTCTGAGGCTGTAGTAACATCAGAGTAGTGCATGGCTTCTTTGCAAACGTTGCTGAACCTCTGGGATATGTGAAGCACAGAGTGGACCAAAGCAGCCCTTGGTTCTCTGGTTTTCTGCAGCAAGCTCAGCACTGTAGCCAGCTGCAGGGAGTTCTTACATGAGCCAGCACACAGGACCCTTCCAGAGGCATGCTCTGATTGGAAACACCAGTGGTCCCTGGCAGAGGCAAAGGCCAAAAGCACAGAAGATGTTCTTCCCTTTTTAAAATTAATGACATGTCATCACAGAGTGAAGAGTAGCCTCATGAGGGAGACCTGTCAGTGAAAGATTCATCAACCAAATAATCAACAGGTATCAACTGAGGCTTCTTGGACTCAGGCCTATGCAGGTAGAGGAAAGATCCTGATGACATGGTTCCTGGTTTCAGGGAGCTCAACCTCTATTTGGATGATGAAGATACTCTCATATAGAACAGTTGTAGTCTATATGTGCAGTGAGGGACAGAGGTCCTGAAAGGTTTCCTGCAAGAGGTAGGACTTGTTCTGGACTTTGAAGGACAAATAGAGTTTGAAGAGACAGAAGGAAGGAAGGAGAGGGATGTTCCAGCTGTCTGACACAGTGAAGATACAGGTCTGGCTCGGATAGAAGGGATCATTGTTGGGGATAATGATTGATGCCTCTTGGTGGGCGCTGGTCATACTGTGTGTGTTTTGGGGATATAGGTGACATAATATAAACTTTACATATTTAAAGTATACAATTTGATAAGACCTGACTTATACAGGATCCAGGAAACTATCCCCCTATTCAAGATAATGAACTGTTATCAACAAAAGATCCTTGGAGACTTTTGTGATCCCCATCACTCCCTGCTCCCCATGTCTGCTGGTAACTAATGGTCTGCTGCCACTATAAATTTTCATTTTTGAGTGTTTTATGTAAATTGAATCTGCTACCAGGTACTCTTTTGTCTGGCTTTTCCCACAAAGTGTAAGTATTTTGACAGCCATCCATGTTTATGTGTATAAGTAGTTCATTCCTTTTATGGCTGAGTAGTATTCCATTGTATGGATCAACCATTATTTGTTTATTTATCAGTTGATACGCATTTGGGTTATTGCCAGTTTTTGCTCTTATAAATAAAGCTGTTATGAACATCTGTGGACACATTTTGCATGTGTACATGATGGCATTGTTCAGATATTCTATAACCTTCCTGATTTCCTTTGTACTTGTTCTATTAATTATCAGAAGGTAAATGTTGACAACTTTGACTATAATTGTGGACTTGTCTATTTCTTCTTGAAGTTTTATCAGTTATTGCTTCATGTATTTTGAAGCTCCATTATAAGTTGCATAAACATTTAGAATTATTATGTGACTCTGGTAATTGACCCCTTTACCAATATGACATGACTTTTCTGTATCTTTGATAAGTTTTTGTTGCTCTGAAATCTACTTCATATGCTATTAATATAGCCAGTTATTAATAGCCAGAAAGTTATATCCAACTTTCTTTTGATTAATGTTATATGCTCACACACAAATATGTGTATACAGTTGACCCTCTGTATCCACAGGTTCTGCATCCCTGGATTAAACCAACTCTGGACTGGGGTTGCTTGAATCCACAGATGTAGAACCTGTGGATACAGAGGGCTGACTGTACTATGCCATTTTATGTAAGGAACTTGAACATCCGTAGATTTTGGTATAATAGGGGTCCTGGAACCAATCCCCTATGGATACTTAAGGATGTCTCTCCCTCTCTCTCTCTCTCTCTCTCTCTCTCTCTCTCTCTATATATATATATATATATATATATATATATATATATATACACACACACACACATATATATTTCATTTTTTAATTTACCCATTTATGTCTATATTTAAAATATTTTTCTTATAGGTAGCACAAATTTGGTATTGTACTTTTTTTACCCAATCCAAAAATATCTGCCCTAAACTCTTTTATTTTGATTTAATTATAGATTTATATGCAGTTGTAAGAAGTGATACAGAGATATCCTGTGTTTCCTTTGCTCAATTTCCTTCAGTAACATCTTGCAAAACTACAGTACAATATCAAAACCAGGATATTGATGTTGATACATCAGACTTGCTCAGATTTCCTGTTTTTTTTTGTTGTTGTTTTTTGCAGTATGCGGGCCTCTCACTGTTGTGGCCTCTTCCGTTGCGGAGCACAGGCTCCGGACGCGCAGGCTCAGTGGCCATGGCTCACGGGCCCAGCCGCTCCACAGCATGTGGGATCTTCCTGGACCGGGGCACGAACCTGTGTCCCCTGCATCAGCAGGCGGACTCTCAACCACTCTGCCACCAGGGAAGCCCCAGATTTCCTGTTTTACTTGTACTTATTTTTATGTATGTGTGTACATATGTTTTTAGTTCTATGCAGTTTTATCACTTGAATAGTTTCATGTATTTACTACTACAGTCACAATATAGAAAAGTTCCATCGACAAAAAATCTCATGTTTTCCCTTCCTCTGACCCACCCTGCCCTTTTCTTTAACTCCTGACAACCATTAATCTGTTCTCCATTTCTGACATTCAGTCTTTTGCCACAAATATGATATTAGCAGTCAGTTTTTTTGGTAGATGCTCTTTATCAAGTTAAGGTAATTTCCCTCAATTCCTAATTTGCTCAGAGTCTTTTTTTTTTAATCATTAATGGGTATTAGATTTTGTCAAATACTTTTACTGCATCGTTTGATATTATCATATGAATTTTCTTCTTTGGCATGTTGATATGATGAGCTATACTGATTGCGTTTTGAATGTTGAGCCAGCCTTGCATACCTGGAATATATCCCATTTGGTCATGGGACATAATTCTTTTTATACATCATTGGATTTTATTTGCTAATTTTTTGTTGAGAATTTTTGTGTCTAAGTTCATGTGAGATATTGGTCTGAAATTTTCTTTCTTTGTATTGTTTTTGTATGGTTTTGGTAATCTCTACCCTTCAGCTGGAGTGTTTAGATCATTTATATTTAATGTGATTATAATATAAATCTGTCATCTTGCTATTTGTTTTCTATTTGTTCCATCTATTTTTAGTTCTTCTTTTCCTTTTTTTTAAATCTTATTTTGTATTAATGGAGTATTTTAAAATTATTCTACTTTATCTTCTTTGTTGGTTGACTTATAGCTATAACTCTGTATAGTTATTTTAATAGTTTCTTTGAGGATTACAGAACACATCTTTAAGTTTTCATAGTCTACCTTCAAGTAATATTGTACTATTTCACATGGTAAAAATTCTTATAAGAGTAAAGCCCAGGACCCCTGGACTTTCAACTTCACCTGCTTGACTCAGGCTGTGTGCTGGGATCTGCCTAGGTTCCCTCTCCTTGGGTCATGTATTGGAGACTCTCTCAAGGCAGTAAACTGGGGCAATTCTAAGGCTCTTCTCGTTTGTTTCTTCTCTTTCAGGGATCACCATCCTTCATTCCCTGATGTACTGAGTCTTTAAAAACATTGCTTCATGTATGTTGCTTGCTTTTTTTGTTTTTATTTTGTTTTTGTTTGGCTTCAGGTAGGAAGATAAATCTGGTTCCTCTTACTCCTTCTTAGGCATAAGCAGAAATTTTACACTGTTGTTTTAATATGGATTCTGTAGGCTTCATGTTAGAGTCAAAGTATTAATCCTTTCAAGAGAGTCTCTGTTGTGGACTGGAGAGAATAAAAACATCAGGGCTATAGGGCATGTAGTAGGTATTTCCCTTCAGAAATATCCAGCCCATGTACTATAACCTCACAGCATGGCAAATATTTGCATGTGATGGTAGAACCCACTCTCCAGAAGGAGAAGGTGATTTGTGCAATGGAATTTTGTTATATATGTATTTAGCCTCCATCCTGCTTATATCTTTTGTAAGTGAGACTAAATTTAGTGCCATGAAATCCCCCATTTTACATTTATCAAATAAATAACTCTACACTGGAGAGAAGAAAGGGCATCACATACTTAAAGAATCACATGGTCTTAGACTCTGGAGGGTTCTCAAGAGTAGCCCCTGCCTTTAAGAAAGTAAGATATATACCTTCTTCATTTTACATATTCTGCCAGCTCTGAATGTTAAGTAACTTATCCAGGATCCTGTAAAGATTAACCTTAGTTCTCTCTCCAAGCATAATAGACACCTGCTTTTGCAACGATTCTTTCTGTAGTGTTCGTCTTTTGCTTTCACTGACTCTGAGGTGTTTCCTTCCCTCCCCAAGCTCTGCTAGTCTCCTGCCTAGCTGGTGGTGTACCTTCTAAAGGCTTTCAGCATATTATGCCTCTCTAGATGGTGGCAAAACATACTTCTCTCCAAAGTTTCTCTTGGGAAGCTTTAAAGCAACACAATTAACAATTTCCCTGTTCATTTTCTGTCCCCTTGTGGTCCTGGCCTCTGACGGTGGATGGATGGCTGTATCATAACACTCCCTCACATCATTTGTCACATCCTGGCATGGTGACAACAGCTTCTCTGTTTCTAGAAGGCCTGGGACTAGAATGTCAGGCAGGGAAACTAAATAACTTTTCACCCTTAGGACATAACTTCTTTCTTCAGAGGGCTGCAGGCCACTGAGAGCTGGTGTGAGGCCATTGAGCTATTGAAGCATGGAGCATTTCTACCAGCCTGGAATGCGACAGTGAAGACTTTATTCTGACTATGCCTGGTCCTAGAGAATTGATTTGGAAAAATGACCAGGAAGCTTTGCAGACAATGGGATCTTTCTTCTTTTCTAAAGCAATGAGCTACAGTGCTCTGGCATCTTTCAGTGAGGTGCTGTCTGCTAATAAGGAATTATGTATAGCCAAGAGCAACTGTAATTAACAGGGCAAAGAGTTTGGTATAGAGAATAAAAATAACAACAATATTAACATTAAACATTTTTGTAGGGATTACCATAAGTCAGGCACTGTTCTAAGTTCTATAGATATATTAACTTATTTAATGTTTGCAACAATCCTTTGAGGTATGTACTGTTATTATCCCTATGATACTGATGAGAGAAGTTAAGTGACTGACTCCAAGTCACTTAGCTAACCAGTGGTGGAGCTTGGATTTAAACCCTGACATTCTGACTCGAGTCTGTGCTCTGAATCTCAATGCTATCCTGCCTCTGATTATGAAATTCCTCTTCTTCATCAAATCACAAAGTGGAGACATGTGTGGTGAGAAGAGTGTGGACTTTAGCACCAGAATAAAGAGGAGAAATACCTTTGTCCCCAGAATGAAATTGATACTCAGTAGGTGGTACAGAGTTGGTCCTATGGAGATTTCTGTGAACTTCTCTACTTTTCTCAGCCTCCCTTGATTTAGGTTCACTACATAACTAGTTCTGGTAATATGACCAAGGTGGTTAAGTGATCGTGTGACTTCCTATGCTCCCTTTCGCCCATCTGCTGGCTTGTGGACAACCTTGAGGGCAAACTCAAATTCATGATAAAGGAGAAACAAAAGAGAAGAGAAACCTGGGTCCCTGAATCATTAAGTGGAGGAGAGGACATCAGGAGCACTATCAATCCCCATAGAACTTGAAGTGGGTTAGAAATAAACTTACTTTGTGCTATTAAGCCATTGAGATTTCAGGGATTATTTGTTACTGCAGCAAAGACGAACCTACCCTGATTAATACATAGACTTGCATGTCCCAGCTGCACTATGGCCTTTTCTGCTCACAGGCCCTTTCTCTTAGGAGAAGGAGGGCTATTTAGGTTTTGAGAGACATTGCCTGAGCAGATGGGAGGTGCCATTTCTGCCGGGTGTGGTACAGTCTTTTAGCAGCCTCAGTATCCCCCTACACATGAGATGGAAGTACAAAGTGAGACAAGGGAGGAGTGTTACTTTTCTAATACATAAAATAAGTTAGGGACCTTGTGTTATCTCTAAGGGTTCTTGAACCTCTATAAGTTTGTGATAGTCATGTAGGGGGATGTTAAATAAAACTTTCTGGTTGCTTGGAATTTCAGCTGATGCCCTAAGTCTGAGAAAAATACCTGCCAAGTGCACCCATATTTTAAGATGATAGTCTAGCCCATCTATAGAGTACTTTAAAAGGAGTTGCCCCTAAACTGTGCTGTCAGCATTAGCTCATCAGCCACCTCCAGGGTGTAAAGGAAAAGGGGTAGAAGGTAGGAGGCCAGGATTTAGGATGGGGAAAGTTGTCAACACGTAGTGATTTGTTCCCCACGCATCCCAAGTAGGAAGGAAAGGTGGAGTCTCTCTCATCAAGGGGACTGCTCAGAAGCTTTACCTGTGTTCTCTGGCCTTTGGTGGACACTGTGACTGGACTCTGTTGGTCAGCTTGCATGAAGGAAGAAGAGAGGAAAGAATCAGAATGGCCCTGGGAATGGCCTGCCCTTCTGAGGTGTAACCAGGCTTAGGATGTAAGCCTAAGCTTACATCCTTGTAGAGTAAAGAGGCTCTGAGGAAGAGGGCTGATCGGGTTCAGCTGCTCACGAGGACCCCCTGGAGAGATGAGGGGCTTGAGGGGTGTACTGCAAGGTTCCAGTGATGGACAGAGTGCTGCAGGGCCACGGGAAGCATTGTTTTTGCAAGAAAATGCAAGATGGGGGTCCTCGTAAAAGCACCCCACGAAGAAAATAATTAGCTTTGGATGACGTTCCCTGTATTCCAAGAGCACTAATGCTGGCTTATATCTGCACCATTCCAGAGGACCTCTCCTGCCCCTTCCTTCCCCTCCCTCTCCCTTGCACTCACCCCTGTGGAGCCACAGATCAGAGCGTGGAGTGGGGAGGAAGGAGCAAAAGAAAAGAACACAGGCTCTGACTTCTCCCCTCAGGCCCCCAAGACTGTGATGGGTCTAACTGGTGCAATCATAAATTAGAGGAGATTTTAGAATTTTAACATTACATAGCACTGGACTTTTTAATGTGCTTTTTATCTGAGAGTTAACAAAAAATGTGATGAGACTGTTGGATATTCATTTAGGAGCAGGGAGTAATGATCCCATAGAACAGGTTGAAAAGGGCAGGTGTGACAAAAAATTCAGTTCTTCTTGCTTGGACCTTATGAGTCTGGTTCATTCAATTAATCAGTTACACGTATATATTGTCTCACTTTCCAAAATTTACCCACCCAACAAATTATCAACTTGATACCTACCTGTCTATCACCTGGTTGGGTGCATGTGATCTGTACATAACCTATTTGTGCTCAGATATCATTTATGTGTTATTTCCCTTGCTGGGCCTCAAACATGGGCCCTGCCTTCTGGGGACTAGCTCCTTGGAGCTCCTCTGGTGTTTACAGCTGCTGCTCTCATATTTGGAGACTCCAGCCCCCAGGAAGATCCAGGAGACACCCTTGTGATCTCTCTGGACATCTAGAGAAGGGAAAGTATCGTGTACCCAGGCAGTCAGAGTTGTTCAGGGTGGAGGGATGCTTTTGTACTTATAAGACTCTTCCTAACCCTCATCACTACTGTCTCCCACTCATGACCCCACTTCCCCTGTTCAGCAAGGTCAGCCTCTCCATGGCTTCTCCCATATATTTTGCATTCACCCACTTCTCAGGCTTTTCTCAGGTTTGTCTCTGTGCCTTTAACGCCATTCTCTTGTCTCCATCATCCAAGTCTTAACATTCTTCCAAGTCATATCAAATCCTGTCTCTCTCTCAGCACTCCCCACTACTAGTAAGCCTTTCCCAATGCCTCACATGAGAGTGAATTCTGTCCTTAGTCCTACTATGCATGAGTTATGTCTCTGTGTGGTCACCATGGTCACAGTTGCCCGGATCATGTCATTTGTGATGGTTTTGTCTCTCTTACTAGTCTATGAGCTCTCAGAATAGAGACATGACCCCACTTACTTCTATATCATTGCTAGAAACCTATGCGTACTCACTGAATATCTGTTAAATGGAATTAAATTGCAGATTAACCCTTGTGGGTGAATTGTAAAGGATGTGTGATCTAGCATGTCAAAAATATATTTTTAAAAAAGGCGGATCATAGCAAATGTTAAACTCTACTGGGATATTTCATGACCCTGTGTGGATCCGTAGGAAATCCAGGTGTTCAATTCTTTTAATTCATGGCTGAGCCCCCTGAATCCTGTGTGAACCTAAAGGGGCAGATGTGTGCATCCTGACTGGAAAAGAATGGGGAAGTTGATGATCTGGTTAATATCCTCCATAACCACTCTTCTGCCAGGTTAAAAACAAACAAACAAACAAAAACCAAACTGATTGGGGGAAATAGAGGCCAGGTAAGGGAGGGTGGGCCAGGTGTTAAAATTCTGGGTCAGTGAGGGCCCCCAGTATCCCAGAGAAGAGAGTCATGTATTCCACCAAGACCTGTGGCTGGTAATAACTGGTCCCCAGAAGGCTAGGTGGGGCGTTTTAACTCAAACGCACAAATATAGCAGCTCAGTAATGAGTCAGGGAATGGCTTTGAGCAAAGTGGTATTTAGGATGACCTACTTGTCAAGACCAATATTTCCCCTTCTATTAGGGGTAGGGAGTAGGGATGCTAAGTGAATCTCCCATTCAGAACAGAAGGGGTAATAGCTACAAACCCAGCTGTGCTTGGCAGTCTGCTTGGGGGTGGGCAAGGCGTTGAAGGCGGAGTGGCCGAGGTACCTGGCTTCAGCTTGAACAGGGTCAGGCTCTGCTATTTTTGCTTACTTGCTGCTCCTGATCATTTTTCTCTTCTGCCTCTTATTTTTCCCCCAGACCTTTTGGTACCCAATGATTTTTGATTAATTTATTTACCATCGTTGGGTGACTGATGCTGTTTGGTGCTGGTACTTTGTAACTTTCCAATTCTTCTAGTTGTCAGTGTGACAGCCCCCTGATGATTAATTAGACCCTGTCCCTTGCTCTTTTCATTCTCCCTGTGCGCCAAGGCTCTTGGTTTTCAGCAAATATAAATATTTCTAAATGCAGATGTAATGATTGAGAACACCCAACAAAATCCAGAAAGATCCATGATACGTTCGCTCTCCTTCACTTCCCCACTGAAATTTAATGCATTGTGTTTTTTCTGTGCCTGCTTTACTTCACATTTTGAGAATCCTCTTGCTTTTTGGAATCTCCCAAGCTTTTTTCCTGTTCTTCTGGTATCTCCATCTATGCGTGGTTCTGTTGTCTTACTTTCTCATCTTTTGTCACCTCCTTTCTTTAAGTGAACTCAGTTTCCTCTACATAATGTGAAAGTTTGGGATGGTGGTGAGAAAGGGAACTGGTATTTATTAAGTCTTTATGTATGTATGTATGTACGTATGTATGTATGTATGTATGTACAATGAGAGGCACTTTTCTGATAAAATATTTATTAAATACTTATTATGTGCCAGAAACCCCTCCTAGAATAAACATCCATACAAGGTAATCATCTTTATTTTATAGACAAAAAAATTGAGGCTTTGGGAGAATAATCAATACACTTTAAGTGATACAAACAGGAAGTGGCAGAACAGGGATTTGAAGCCAATCTTTCTGACTTTATCAACCTGTATGATTTTCCATGATACTATTCTGAAGGTGATCAAGGATGGATGAAGGAATTCCTAGAGCCTCAGAATCTGGAAGGGAGTATAAACTTTCTCTATACAGGTGGTTCTCAAACTTAGATAATTAGATCCATGCTTGATGAGCTACCTAAAAGTCACTTTGGGATACTTATTAAAATATAAATTCCTGGGTCTTTTCACAGTTGTTAAAGAAGTCTGGATTGGCCTAAACCTGTGTATATTTAAAACACTGCCTACATTATTCTAATTCTCAGCCAGGTTAATGAACCAGTGCTGTCAGCCAACCTTTACCTAGTGTAGGACTTTTCTTGACATCTTCATTGAGAGATGACTGTCCAGCCTCTGGGAGAGGGAGCTTCCCCCATGTAGTAGCTTCCACAAGGGAGCAGCCCTTGATACTTTTGGAAGATTCTTCCTCACATTGATCTGTCATGTGGTCCTCTGTCACCACTATCTGTGATCCTTGTAACATAAATGATAGGCACTGCCTATGAAGTGCTCACTGTGCGCCAGAGACTTGCTAAATGCTTTAGATCTATTTTGCCACTCAAGTGCCACAGCCACTCTCTGAGGTTGGCATTATTATTAATCCTCCCGCACTGCAGTGGAGATGATTTCATTCTGGAGATACAAACAATATGTTTATTCTATCTATTCTATATCATCTCTCCAGATATTTGCAGATAACATCCTTCCCAATCTCTCTACATTTTCATAATTTAATATGACAAAAAATTCAACTGGGTACTGGCTTTTTCCAAGGCAAGGCACTAACATTGCAAAGATGAAGAAGTCCCTCTCCTAAAGGCTCTACAGTCCAGTGGGGAAGACCCATATGAACTTAGACTCTAATGTAGTTTTGTGTATGAGCCTTGCCTCTTTCAGTAGGCTGAGAGTTCTTGGGGCAGAACCTATACTGTCTCCTCTTTTCTTCTCTACCGACAGAGGGGTGAATTGTGATGGGGAATCGGTGAAGCCACATTGTCGTGGATTGATTGAGACTCTTTTTTGGTCTCCATGTTTCCTAGGTGAGTCCAGTGATTGGGCAGAGAGAAAGGTAGGAGGCTGTCTTGGATTCCCGGAACATATATCTTTGAGATGCCTCATGAATTTCTTTGGAGTCCACATATCTGTGACGTGGAGAATGTCTCCCTGGGAGACAATAGCCGTGACGGTTAATTTTTCAACTTGATTGGGCTGAGGGATTGCCCACATAACTGGGGAAATGTTATTTCTGGGTGTGTCTGTGAGGATGTTCGCAGAAGAGAGATTAGCATTTGAATCACTTGACTGAGTGGAAAAGATCCACCCTCACCAATGTGGGCATCATCCAATCCACTAGGGACCCCAATGGAAAAAAAAAGTGGAAGAAGGGCCTATTTGCTCTTTCTTCTTGAGCTGGGACATCCATCTTCTCTTGCTTTCGGATATCGGAGCTCCTGGTTCTCTGGCCTTCGGACTCCTGGAGTTACACTAATGGCCCCTCTTCCATTTCTCTTGCCCCCTTTTTCAGGCCGTTGGACTCGAATTAAATTATATCACTGGGTTTCTTGGTTCTGCAGTCTGCAGACAGCGCGTCATGGCATATCTCAGCCTCCATAGTCACATGAGGCAATTCTCATAAGTCCCCCCTTATGTATCCATATGTATCCTATTGGGTCTCTTTCTCTGGAGAACTCGAATATGATAGTTGCCTACAGTGTCCTAACATCAATAGATAAAAATGCAGGATTTATAATCAAAAACATGCAGGCATCCTGTCCACCTCATTGACTTTCTCCATGATCTTAGATCTATCCTTACTCCATGCCTTGGCTTTTCCCATCTGCCAAATGGGAATACCAATTCCTTATTAGTTCTTAAGGGTATGTAGAAGGAAAGTATTAGTTATTATTAATGTACTTCAAACTTCTTGGTGACACTAGCTGCATAAATATAGATCTTTCTTGTTTTAAACAAGTGATGCTAAACAAAACCAAGAAATATTAAATTATGAATTACACAAGAGATAAATTATGGAGGTAGTTATTATTTAAATTGCAGAAATATTTCTCATTTTCAGCCCAGGATGCCTTTACAAAGCAATCTGTCTTGTGCTTTTAAAAAAGTAATTCAATTTGCAAAAATTTGATTTGCATGCAACTTTTTAGAAACATTTATCATGTAAAGTGAGACATCATCTGACTAAATTAGAGAATTTTCCAGTATGTTTTGGCTTAGGATGAATATCACTTCCTCCAAGGTTGTGAATATTGGCAAATTGAATCTCACTTCTCCCCTTCTCAGACAGAGACCATCCAAGCCCAGTTTGGCAGCATCTGGTCTGAGAATTAGTAGTCATGGTGGAAATACTTGGATTCATACTCTAGCTTTGTCAGTAAATCACTCATCTCTCAAGGAGGAGAACCTCACGAGACCTCAGCTTTCTCATCTGGAAAATGAGGTTATTGGAGTTGATAGTCCCTTCTAGCTTTAGGGTTCATTGATGGTGCTCATTGCCCAAAGAGCTGACCTGAAATCACAGAGAACAAGAGCCGGCGTACTGCCAAATGTGTAATAAGTATTTAATCAATGGATACATAAAGTTTTGATTTTCATTTCTTTCCGAACTGATTCTGAAGATTCCAGAGTTTAGGATTAAAACAAAATCATTTCAGGAAACCCTTTTCCTTAACCTTCAGTAACTTGACCTCTCCTTAGGGCTTTTTGCATCTTTAAGTCTGGTGAGAAAAAAGATACTAGCTCTGTGTAAGTACTGGGATTCGCATCTCACGAATGAAAATGAAATGGCAAATGATGGTTGCAAGTATGTAGAGATACAGAGATGCAGTGGCCCCTCTTCTCTCCTTTTGCACAGCCTCCCTGTACAGCCTGGCAGCTGCCTTGGCATTTGCTGCCTATGTCTTGCTACCAGCCAGCGTCCCACTCTCCCATCGACCTCAGATATCTGTGCCTCCCTCCCCGGCTGTGAATCATCAGAGGTGCTGAGGCTTCTCCAGCTTTGTGTTACTGGTAGAGGTGTTGTTTCCTCCTAAAGGTGGAGGGAGAGAGTTGCTAAGGAACACATTAACATGCTGACAACACAACAGTCTCGGAGAGTTTGGGCCTCCAACGTTTGACTCTAATCAGGAAATCATTTTTAGAAGGATTTGTCGGTGTAAGAAAACAAGCTCCTGAACTAAACTAGGATCTGGATTATTTTTTCCTTCTCTCCCAATCTGCCTCACATGGCAGATTGGTGAGGCCTCGCAGTTTTCTGTGTGGCGAATTTGTTTCTGTTGTGCATTTTAATTCGGAGCTCCTGAAGGTGTCTGTGTCTCTAAGGACTGCGTGTTGTGGAGCAGCACCCTCGGAGGTGTGGGGCTCGCCTCTCCTTTTCTCAGACTGGTTGGCTTTCTTGGCAAGGCAGCCCAGGCTTCAGGACTCTTTAATCTGATTGTCTTTTCTTTTCTTTTTCTTTTTCCCTCCCAGTAATGAATGCACCACACGTCTCTGGGAAATTAAGGTAATCCATTATACTGTGTCTTCCTATCTCTGCAGCAGGGATAATAGTATTTAACCCACCTTTGCAGTATACTGAGTGACCTGTCAGGGGCTCTTCTTTAGAAGGACAACTTGAAAACATTTTAATAAATGCTCCTTAACTATATGCTTTAAAAATACATGGGGCCAAATGGCAAACGACTCAGTAATAACTAGCTCGGCAAAGCAGACTGGCCGTTCATCACTTTCTCTGCGACTTCGCCTCTCTCCTCTACCTCTCTACACATCCTGCCATTTCTCCAGTGACACGCTGTCTCTATTTGGGGTTAGAATTTTGGGGAGAACCTAGAGTTTTGGTAGTTGCAGTTCCGGTCCCTGCTGCCCATGCAAATCCAACTGTCTCTTCAGCCAGGAAAACAGTTGAGTTTCACACCCTGTGGGACTCCCAACGGACTGTGCTTTGGGATAGAGGCGTGAGTGCCCAGCTCGGTGATGTTGCAGAAAGACTGAGTGTGACTCGATGCAAGTCCTCCGTTATATGCCTGTGGTTTCATTTCCAGTGCAGGTAGGGACCTAATCTAATCACACTTAGGACGTCATGTCATGTCATGTATGTGTCAAGCTGACTTACTCATGATCACTGTAGTGGATATGTTTGTTCTCATGAACCACAGGCCTGAGGTCTGGAGGTCATTCCTGCAGATCAGGGGAAGAAGTACTTTCTAACTTTATCTTCTTGTTGCATTCTCTGTGATGATAAAGGTGGCTGCAGACATTCCGTGGAATGGGAACGTGCCCATCGGAGTGCAGTGTGAACCCATTGTAGGGATCAGAAGAAAAAGTCAAGGGCTAAGTCCTTGTGTGTTTGCAGGGCTGGCTCCTTGAGGGGACCTGGCAGTTAGTTTTCCCGGGGGCTCTAGTTATTACCTCCTATGTGCACTCAGAGTACCTAATATTCAACCATTAGAGGTTCATTCCTTTGGAGTTGGGGGCTCTGGGAATTTTCAGAAACACCATGATGTTGGCTCAAGAAGGCTATTCCTCCTGACTATTTCTGCTGATCCTGCGTGCTCCTCTTTTTTTTTTTTTTTTTTTTTTTTTTTTTGCGATATGCGGGCCTCTCACTGTTGTGGCCTCTCCCGTTGCGGAGCACAGGCTCTGGATGCACAGGTTCAGCGGCCATGGCTCATGGGCCCAGCCGCTCCGCGGCATGTGGGATCTTCCCAGACCGGGGCACGAACCTGTGTCCCCTGCATCAGCAGGCGGACTCTCAACCACTGCGCCACCAGGGAAGCCCCTGCGTGCTCCTCTTGATTGAAGAGTCCTGTGTTGATAAACGCCCTCAGCCCTCCTGAGACAGAGATTTTCGGGATAAAAGACCTTATCTGTAAGAAGACCCCATCACCAGATGAGCATCCAGGTTAATCTGAATGTTCTCATTTCTGCAACTTGTAAGAGACATGGTTTAGATGAGTTGGGAACAGATGAGTTTAGAGGAGCTCTCTATGAAAAAGTATGTGATGCAGGAATTGCTCTTGTTCTACCTCAAAACAGTCATATGTGCAGAATCAATCAACAAGTCAAGCCTGAACCTCCCAGGAAACATGATCCTTGTTTTCTTATACTCTGAGCTCCTGGATTACATGCTCCAGAGAATCTATGAGCAACTGAGTTCTATAACTAAGTTACCAAGCTGGTCAATGAGCACTTCCCTCATCTGCATGGTGAGATTAGGAGAATTCATCTTGAATTTCTCAATCTTGGAGGAGCCCTTGGTGGATTCTGTGTGTGTGTGTATGCGTGTGTGTGTATTTAAGCAACAGAAACCTTGCCCCCCTGCCCCCGCCAAACAATATCTTACGTGGAATCCCAAAATATTAAACAGATACAAGTGGACATGGGCATGGGGGAGTAGAATCTTCCTTGTCTGTCCATCTCTCACATGGACCCCTCCCCTCAGTGGCTCCCAGGCACTTTTGTGGAATCTCAGGGCTAAACCACCAATCATGCTTAACCCCTGCGTTTGACAGAGGAGGTCACTGATGCTCCAGAGGTAGTTTAGCCTCACATTGCACCAGGCACATAGGAAATGTCCAACAAATCAAACTCATTAAAATTCTTACTAACAGATGGAAACTAAAACAGCCAGAGAGGTGCTGTGGCCATGAGCTTCTGCCTTCCATGGAAAGGAAGAGGACTTTTTCTGTCTCCTCAATGTTTCCTGCTTTTGGGAGCCACTTGTTTCCTCTGGGCCCTCAGTGTCATTTATGTACCATAACCTGGGTTGGGATGAGCCCACAGGAAGGGATTCTCCTTCTCTGCTAATGCGGGAAGGGACATGAGATCGATCTATCTGCAATTCTAAGCTCAATGTTTTTCCCTTAACTTTTTAGAAAAAACAAAGGTACTTTGCAAGTGCTATAGAGCTTCCAATTAGGCATTTAAGCTCCCTCCGTATTTCTCTAATGACTTGACTTCCTCTCTTGCTTTATGAAATGAAAATAGCTTTATTTGGGCTCGAGGATGCAGCTGATTGCATGCTTAATATGCTTTTGCAACCAGCTGCTGCCTGTGTCCAGCATGTGCAATGGGCAGAACAATACATTTCCATGCTTATTTCCCCTAAGTATCCTTGGCCGTTTGCTCCAGTCCTATCCCTGTGCTACAAGGCAGTCTAAGTAGGAGTGTCCAGAAAGCTGATGTTTAAGTTTCCAGAAGGAAAGGTGTCCTTGAAGGGAGGACACTGGCCTCAGGGCCCTGTTTGTGGGGGAGGTACGGAGCTGTGGACTTATCAAGAGCTGAGAGGTGGAAAGCAGAGATGGGGCCGGTGCAAATCCTGTAAAAGAGTTGGAACAGAGATATGGAGGACAAAGAAAAAGTGCTGGGAGGACATAAGCCAAGTTATAAGAAAGAAATAGCGGGGATGAAGAATCAAGCTCTGTGAAGGTAGAGGGTTAGGGTTTAAAGAATTCTTTCTTCATTGGGGAAATAGAACTGAAAATAAAAGATATACGCACTTCCAAATTTATCTGGTTGAATACTGGGCAGAGTCAGACCCCGAGGTTCTAGAAAGCCAAAGGTCGTCTTGTCTTTGGCTTTCTGGGTTTCAGAAAACATTGAATCAACTATGGCCCTGAGAGTAGTTCACGTATCTGGGCGGCACTTTGGAAAACCACCTCAGAAGATGTTGGTGTTCCGTCTCTGCCCAGATCTTGCCCTTCCTTTGAGCTCTGTGCAAGTGCAGAAGCCTTCTGAGGCCGTCCTGGCCAGTGCTCTGTGTACTTGTTAATGGTCTCAGCTGTGCATGCACACGGTCATGGGCTTTTCTTCCCTGGCCCGCAAGGTGAACAGCTGCGCACAGGCCAGTGTTCCCAGAAGGCTTGTCAATTTACAGACAGGAAGTGGCAGTGTGGTTTGAGGAAAGCTGGTCATCTGGGCTGGCAGCAACACGTTGAAAACGCCCTGTTGCTACTGCCTGGGGGCCAGCAAGCTTTTCACATGGATTTTTTTTTTTTTTTTAGCATCTTTATTGGAGTATAATTGCTTTACAATGGTGTGTTAGTTTCTGCTGTATAACAAAGTGAATCTCCAAAATATACAAACAGTTCACATGGATTTTTTAATGCAGAGCCCTCTGTGGAGAAGACCACAGCAAGGCTCTGCTGTCCCGGGTGCTTTGCCGAGTGGAGAGTAATCTCTGTCTGCGTGGTCTGTGGTTGCTCTTGGCTTTCTTGTCTAAGGTGCCCTTGATTACACCTGAGGTTATAGAGGAGCCTGGCCATTGCTGTGAGGCAGCCCTGGCTAAAAGATAGGCAAAGGAAAGGAACTCTCACGTGGGGCTGCTCCTTTTTATTTCCAGAAACACTCTGGGCCTTCCTTAAAGCACATCTCCTGCTCAGCAGTGTTGCCTGGCCCACTGATGGGAAAGCCTGCTTTCCAAGTCTGAAGGAGACCCTGAGGTCATTGCGTCCATTCCCCTGCCTTCAGGCAGGATTAGAGATAAGCTGCCCTACCAGAGGATAATCTCCTCTACTTGTAAAAGCTTCCAGAGCAGACCCGAGTCTCTCCCCAGACCATTCATTGCCACTTTTAACAACCTTCACCATCAGGAAATTCTCCCCCTTAGCTATCCTAAATCCCTTATGCTAGGGATTAAGTTCCTTTCCTTATTCTATCCTCAGTAGCCACTGCCAGGACTCAGCCTGCACTGCCTAAGAACTCTTCTGATACCTGAAGATTGTAGTAAATCCTGCCTGCCTGTTTTTTCCCGATGAATAATCCCAGCTTCTTTTTCTCCCAGGCCCTGCTGCCCGGTCTGCTTATCACTTTTGAGGCTGCCCTCTGATCCCTCGCTAAGTACCACTTTCCCTGGAGGGGACCCCAGAACCAGAACTTGGAGTCTAGTTAGTTCTGACCCGTCTTACTCCTAATGAGAGTCTTTCTTGAACCCATGGCATGAGCATTACCTTCCTGTTCACGTACCCAAAGGGGGCTTGTGTGCTGGCGACAGTCTCACTCATAGGCTTATGGTCACCTTTCAGCCTACTCGCATACCAGATCATTTTTCTTTACTCCCTGGGATGTCAAGGGCAAAATAGATCCTGTCTACCACCAGCATCACTGTCTCATTTTATCTGCACCAACAGTGACCACTACTGGAAGTAAGGAGAAGCGACAGTGGAGACAGTTCTCTGACTGTGGCTCTTCAGGCAGGTTTGGACAAAAGCAAGTAGCCTGTGTTTGCAGGCCGCTCTGATGACGACCAGCTCTCTTGCTCCGATTGCGTTCCTTCCTCTCCTTTTCTAGGTCCGCTGTGACCTTGTGGCCTCTGTCGCCTTTTCACAGGTGCCAGGGCCTCATATTGTGCTCCTGCTGCCTGCTCCCCCGCCTCTGTCTCCACCCCACCTGGCATGCCTCACCCCACGACTACCCCACCTCAGGCCAGCTCCCATTTCCTGCTTACAGCAGGTCTCAATTCCAAACCACCAAGCAGGTCCCAGAGGTCTTCACAGCCAAAATGCGCTCCATCTGCACTGGGTGGACACAAAGGTGGGTGAAACAGCCACTTTCTCAAGCAGAGTGAAGGTGAGACGGGAACCCAAGACACAGGCGTGGTGAATTGCAAACAGCACGCAGGACTTGGCCTACTGCTCCACAATAGGAGAGAGAGGTCCAAAGGCAGCTCTCTGAAAAGGGCTGAATGAGGTAGGTAGGCGTTCAGTGCACAGGACCTCAGGCTGGGGCAGAGGAGGCTTCCTGGGGGAGGTGGGGTTGGTGGGAGCTGGGTCTCGGGAAGTGGGTGTTGGACAGGCCGAGAGCAGAGGGAGGTGGAAAGTACTTGATTGGCTCATGGCTTCTGTTTTGCTCTCGCCACCCCAATTCTTTCAATTCTGTCCATCTCTAGTTTCCAGGAGAGATAGCCCTCTTCCTTTCATTCCATTAATAAATGAAAAACAAATTAATGAGCATCTGCTATGTGCTGGAACTTGTCTAGGCCAGAGGCTTCCAATACTGTGTGGTGGCACATTGGCGGCCCATGGCTGGGTTCAGGCATGTGGGATTCTGATTCCCTTGTCCCTGGGCTGGACAGACAGGGCCGGGGCTGGTCAGGGCTCCTGGGCCTGGGGCACCTGTAATTTCTGAGCAATGCTTTTGCTTTCCCACATTGTGCTATGCAGTACTTTCATTGTCAGCTTGTTCTCTGTGTGGTTGGAAGATCTGTCCAAGGCCTTGAGGTGCAGAGATAACAAGGCAGGCAATGTCCTCTTCAAGGGGGGCATGGTAGGCAGAATTCTAAGTTAACCCCCAAATTTCCCCCCCCGCCCCCGGCATACCTGCCGGGTATAATCCTCTCCCCTGGAGTGTGGATGTGGACTGTGAATGTGATGGGACGGTCGTTCCCTGGATTAGGTTACGTTATATGGCTGATTTGACTTTCAGAGTGATGGTCCTGGGTCCACCTGACATAGGCGATCCCTTCGCGGGGACTGGGCTTTTCCTGGTGGGGTAGATTCGCAGCGTGAGAGGGTCTCAATGTGAGGAAAACTCTGTTGCTGGCTTTGAAGTTGGAGGGGCCCCATGGCAAGGAATGGGAGCGGCCTTCAGGAGCTCAGGGCTGCACCTTGCTGGTGGCCAGCAAGGAACTGGGAACTGTAGGCCTACAACTGAAGGAAATGAATCCTGCCAAAACCCCACGGGCCTGGAAGAGGACCCCAAGCTCCGGACGAGTACACAGCCCAGCCAACACCTCTATCTTAGCCGTGGGAGACCCTGGGCAGACAACTCAGCCTGTCTGTGCCAGACTTCGGCCCCATAGGGCTGTGAGCTAATGAATGGGCGTGGTTTTCAGCTTCTAAGGTTGTGGTCATTTGTTCTGCAGCAGTAGAAGACTAATATACCGGGGAATACAGAAAAATGTGACCAGGAAAGATTCAAATACTGGTAACGGTTGTACAGAAAAATAACCCCCAGGCATGTAGTGGAGAGGGAGCCCTGTCGTTACTTCAGAATGGGGAGTCAAGGGAGCATCGCTTCGCTAAGGTGATGTTTAAGCTGAATGTCAACAAGGACCCAGTTTGGTGAAAATGAGGGGCCAGAGCCGTCCAGGAGGAGGGAACAATGAGGACAAAGGCCCTGTGGCTGCAGTAAGCCTGGTGTTTTCAGGTGCAAAAAGCAGGTCAGTGTGGCTGGATTCAGTCTACAGGGGCAGATACCAAATCATGAAGGGCTTTCCATGACTGAACATGGAACTTGGATTTTATTTTCAATGTGAGGGAAGCCAAGGAGGATTTTAAGCAGGGAGTGACACAGCTGCACAATCTGATTTTATGTTTATAAAAGTCCACACCAGATCCTGGCTGGAGCTTGGATTGCAGTGGAAGCCAGGGTGGGTGTTTTGGTTTAGGGAGGCTGGTGGGAAGGGCATTCCATTGTCCCGGTGAGCGCGCTAAGGCCCGGGGCCAGGATTGTAAAGGAGAGATGAGAGATGTCGTCGGGGATGGATTTTCTCTTTCCTTTTTCCTTCCTTCTCATTTTCTCTTCATTTCTTTTTTAACGCATTCCTGTGCTTCTTCCTTCTCTCCTGATAAATTTGCACACCCTCCTCCAGCTATAGCCTCGTGGGACCAGAGTGGAAGGCACGTTCTTCCTCCTGCTGGGGGCTGAGCACATGGAATGGGTATCTGGGGTCTGGCATAAGGCAAAGGAGGGAGGACATTCCCCAGGGCCCAGCTCCTCAGGCTGGAACTGTCCCCACTCCAAGGCTGGCATCTGTGTTGGGCACCCCAGGCGAGGCCCGTCCCTGGGCATGGAGAGCCCTGGTCCCACACTGCTGAGAGTTAGCCCTTTGTACCTCAGTCCATCCCTCCCTAGAGAGACTTGAGTGTAGAAATCTCACTTTCTGTATCTGTGCTGCTGGCGCCCACCCCACTCCGCCTGTAGATGGCGGGTACTTAGTAAATGCTTGCCGATCGATGATGGGAAATTTGTTCTCAAACTAGTGTTGATGGAACTGACTCTGGATAGAAACTACCATGTGCCAGTGTGGTCGTTCATTTATCCTTTCATTTATTCTATAAATATTTATTAAGTGACTACTATATGTCCCACCTAGGAATAGGGGCTGTGGATACCATATCAAGCAGACAGAGAGAGTACCTTTTCTTTAAGGAACTTATTTTTTTTTTTTTGTGGTACACGGGCCTCTCACTGCTGTGGCCTCTCCTGTTGCAGAGCACAGGCTCCGGACGCACAGGCTCAGCGGCCATGGCCCACGGGCTGAGCCGCTCCATGGCATGTGGGATCCTCCCGGACCAGGGCACGAACCTGTGTCCCCTGCATCGGCAGGCGGACTCTCAACCACTGTGCCAACAGGGAAGCCCTAAGGAACTTATTCTTAAAGGGGAGATAGATTTTTTTTTAAGTATAAAAATAGTGAATCAAAAAAAAAACCCAAAAAACAAAAACCCAACAAATGGAGGTAACTGCTATGAAGGAAATAAACAAGAACACTAAATGCTTGGGCCTGGAGACTCCCAGAAGGACTAACTCCAAGTTCTGAAGGTATAATTTAATGAACGAACAAATGCATGAATCAGTAATTTCCCTGCCCCTGGATTTGCTGTATTCTGCTCAGTTTCTCTTCCCTGAGTCTGTTTCTCCTGGGAGGAGGTCTGTGAAGGGGGAAGATATGCAGGAAAGGGTTTAAAGAGAAGGTGGCAACTCCATTTTGCTTGTTGGAGTGATGACTGCAGTGCATGGGAGTGTGTAGGCCTCATGTAGGACAGAGGCTCTTCCAGTGTTAGAAGGTGCGATGGGGGGGCCTCAATTAAGAAATAGGGGGAAAGAGATGGATTAAGGGACACTTAGGGGATGTAAAGATAGGACATGGAGTTTTACTGGTTAAGGGAGAAGGAGGTGAAATCTCAAGAGTCAAGTACCATATCCAGGTCTCTGGTTTGGACAACTGGCTGGCTGGAAATGCTAATTTATTGAAGTGAGACATTAATTATAAGGAGAAAGGGGGCGAGCTTGAGAAGTTTAGTTTTCGACATGCTTTGTTCAAGGCTCTTGTCCGCTAGGAACTTGTTACACCTGCGGCTGACCTGGCGGTAGAGCTGGGCTGGAGACACGGGTGTGGAGTTATCAGTTATCCCTCAGATGCTGGGGGCCAGGAAGTGAAGGAGCCCGAGGAAGAGCTGGGCTTAAAGTGGGAGAGGAGCTGGCAAAGGAAGGAGTTGCACATTTAAGAGAGGGTTTAACTCAGGAAACTGTGACTTGGCTCTGGAGGTGGGGAAGGGGTGGGTCTGGAGCGCAGGTGATGCTGTGGTGGGAGGGCCTGGCTGCCACTGAGGGGCCCCAGTAGGTGTGTAGACATGTGTGTGTGTGTGTGTGTGTGTGTGTGTGTGTGTGCATGTGCATTGTGTGTTGTCTGCGTGTTGTGTATCTGTAGTGTGTGCTGTGGGTCTATTGTGGGTGTATAGTGTGTGCCTTCTGTGTTTTTTTGTGTTGTCTGTGTTGTGTGTGTGTGTAAGCCAGAGGTTCAGTACCTCACACTTTGCTCCCTTCTGCATTTCCCTTGAAGCCGGAGACAAGATCTCGTACGATAAGGAAGAAGGTGGCAAACAGGTGGGTGAGTGGGGGATAGTTGAAGGAGCCCCATGGAGGGGGAAGGGGCGTGCTGGCCGGGAGCCTCTTCACGGCCTTGGGGAGTCTGTGCACACAGGCCACAGCGCCACAGCGTTGGGCCTGTCATTTAAAGTCCTTCCGAATCTAAAACTGAGCAGGCTGGGAAGGTCAGAGCTTTCTACTCCGGATTATCTGCTTCCTTCTCGGTCTCCCAGAAGGGAGAGAGGTGAGGTGTTGGTGGCAGAGGGCAGCCTGAGTGACTGCTTTCCTGTGTGAAGCCTACCCGGGAGTTTTTAAGATAAGCACATGCAAATCTTTCTCCATTTCTGTTTTGCCTGTCTCACCGCCTGCCCCTGACTCTTTCCCAAATCTGCTCCATAAATAATTAATGACTGTGACAGTGGGTTCTGTTCCTATAACCGAAGACACCTTTTGGCAGCTTTGAAACTTCACAAGCTAAGCTGCTCACCTTTGTGTCTAAAACTGTGGCTGCAGACAGTTTACTTCTGAGCGTCCCTGCATTGTGAGGGCTGCCATTGACGTCATGGCTGTAGAGCCTGAGCCGGCTGCAGAAGTGGGAGTCTGGTGACACTGTGTTCTGGGACCAGCAATGAGGGGTCTGGTGGGAGGGAGTTAAAAAGGTTGTAGGGGCCAGATTCAATAGAAAATATTCCACTGCCTGCTGTATTTTAAGAAATATAATGTCTTGGGTCACATTCCTAGAAGCAGAGCTGGAGATGGGGATTCTTGAGAAAGTGATTTATGGAGGCGGTGCTCCCAGGAGCAGGGACTGAGGGAAGCAGGCTGAGGCAGGGGAAGAAGGCCAAGGAAGGATGTGGCCTCAGGTGGGCACACAGCGACCTCTGCAGTGTTCACTGTACCCTAATGTTGGACTATTCTTGCCTGGCCTTTCCTCGGGAGGTGCGGAGGCACTGGCTGTGATTTCCCCTGATGTCCCCACTTAGACCAAAGTAAGTCTGAGGAGGCACCAGCAGTTCCATTACTCTGTCCATTTACTTTGTTTCATATACTGAAGTCATTCATTCATTCATTCAACAAATACTTACTGTGACTGGTTCTTCCCTTTACCCTTATATTTCTGGCTGTTTCAGGACATGTTTTTTTTTAACGCTGCCAGTCACTGAGAGCCAAAGGATTTTCTGCTCTCAGAAGCGCCAGGAAACCTCTCTTTTGTCTTTGAGTATCTGTTGGCCATAGCTCATCAGTATATTCTTGGCATTTGCACCCCCTCTGAATAAGTTTGCATGTCTCAGTGGGGTGGAAAAGGAAGAGAACAGGAGAGCATTGCCACCTCAGGAGGAGGGAGAAGGAAGGATAGGGTGAAGAGGGGAGAAGCCAGGGCCCTGGCTTGGCTTCTGAGTCCTTCCAGCTGTTGCTCGTGGACCACCCTTGGTATGGGAAAAGATAAAGAAGAGACAGACTTTGTCGATGGATCCCACCTGTCTAGCATGGATGTTGGAGAATTCAGGTGCTCGTCCAAGGCCACCCTGGGAGCTTGTTGCTACGGAAGCACCTACTTAACCCGGGGGGCTGAGGCTTTATGAACCCATCACTGCACTTTTTTTTTTTTTTTTTTTGCGGTATGCGGGCCTCTCACTGTTGTGGCCTCTCCCGCTGCGGAGCACAGGCTCCGGACGCACAGGCTCAGCGGCCATGGCTTACGGGCCCAGCCGCTCCGCGGCATGTGGGATCTTCCTGGACAGGGGCACGAACCCGCGTCCCCTGCATTGGCAGGCAGACTCCCAACCACTGCGCCACCAGGGAAGCCCTGCACTTTTTATGTTGTCACAGAGAGGCCATCCATTTGTCACTCACTTCCCCATGTGGTCCCAGAATCCCAGTCTATAAAATTGAAGCTTCTGATCACTTGATCTCAAAGGTCCTTTTCAGAGGGAGAGCCTCTATTGCAATGATCCCTGGCTCAAATGGTTAAGAATAATTAATCCAGGCTGAGGGGACGTGTCTACTGGCATGTCAACTTGGATGGAGGGACAATGGCATGCTGCTCAGGTTTTGGAGGCATTGAAATGAGGTTGAGGGGACCCCCCATTGTGTTGGAATCAAGACTTACTAAACTTGAAAGACTGGAAAAATGGACAAAAACCCAAAAGATAAAATGCTACATTTTTAAAGTTAAAAACTAACAATTGTACAAATACAGTTGAGATAAACCTGGTCAATGAGCAGTTCAAGTAAAAATACATCAGAGTTTTAGTTCAGAATATATTTATGAGTTCAGTAAATCCTAATTGGATACCAGGCACTGACCCAGGAGCTGGGGGCACAGCAGTGAATAAGAAGACATCGTCCTCAAATAGCTTACATTCTAGTATTAAAATGTAATACACAGTATGCAATACAAATAAGTAGGTTATATGATACAGGCTAACAAAGGGTGGTGAGAGGAAAGAGAAAGCCTAGCAATGGTAAATGGAATGATGGGGTGCTATTTTAAATGGGAGAGGCAGGGAAGACTTCTACAAGGAAGTAACACTTGGCCCATTAGCTGTTTGACATGGTTGTTAAAAAGCTACTGAAATCCTGGGCTCTATGACGAATCATTCCCACTAGTTAGAGTGACCTGCTTGGATACCTCCACCTACTTAAGATCATGTAACTTCCTTCAGCTGCAGGGTCAGCCCTGCAGGCCAGTCCGGGCCTTTCAGGAAATTACCAAGCCAGCCTGTCTGACCTTGGCCTCATTTCAGTGACTTTGCGTCTCCTGGGCTCTTGTGAGCCATCACCCATGGTAGGACATCCTACCACTGACTACCTCCAGTACTGCTACCCAGGATCTGTGATGATACTACAGAGATTTGGGACTGGCTGGACTCCCCCAGCCCCCTCTGACCCTAACTGGGGCCACCCACAGTGCCCAGATGACCCAGCAACCCTGATTTATTCACCCTGAGCTCTCCCACTCCCTTCACTCTTTCAAAGTGGCACTGGCTCCAGAATAAGATTCAAAGGGAACATTTTCTGTTTTATTGATGTTCATCTTCCTAAGTTTGCACCGTGTGTGGCATAAATGCTAATTATTCTGGGTGGGGGAAATTTTTTTCTCCCAAACTTCTCGCAATTTCATTAATAATGTAGCAAGGGAGACAACGTATTCTGATGACTTAGTCCCAGGGAGGCAGCCTGGGCCTTGGAGCACCCACGTTCTCCCTCCCGCAGACTCGGGCTCTCTCTCCGGTGGGTTGCCGAGGCACTGAGAGCAGAGGGCAGGGGGAATTATGTGTGAACAGAGAGATGAGAGGCTGACTTTCTGTGTTTAAAGGTTAAAACGATTTCTTGGGAAATGGAACAAACTCACTAATCAGAGCTGTTCTGAATTTTTTCTGCAAAAATTAGACTCTGTGACTCTCTTCACAAGCTCTGTTTGTGAGGAGATACACACACACACACACACACACACACACACATTTAACAACTGAGTCAGGTTCAACCTAAATCCATGGAACACCTACTATGTTCACAGTCCTGGGATGAGTTAGGCTAATGGGGACACAAGGAAATAAATCAAAACCCTTAGTCACCTATAACTAGAACAACAGGAACATGCAATGAGCCATCTTTCAGCTTCATGCTACTTAAAAGGAATAAGATAGTTATTCCAGGGATTTTGTAAAAAGCAAACAAGATCAGGGCCCATCGTGGAGTCTAGCCCACTTCCACAGCTGTGGCACTGGTGGTGGAGTAGCCCTCAGGATGAAGGTCATGGACACAATGAGATCTTAGGCAGTGGGCTGAACTGAAAACAGAGGAATGGCTTGGAACACAAGAGGCAAACATGGACTGAGTACATTCTCTGTGTCCAGTACCATGGTGGTCACTTGAAGATAGAAGCAAGTCAGATGCAGCTTCTAAAATATAATCCCAGTAAAGGTAGAGACCTTTTCTCTCTTGTTCTCTGCTATATTCCCAGAACTAGACTGGCAGTTAGCAGAGGAGACATCTTTGTCTCTTTGCTGGACACAGCCAGTGTGGCTTTCACTGCTGACACTGCAATGCTGGGCACTGGGCACTGCCACTTGAGCCTGGACATTGCTGTCCCCACCCTCAGCAGAATGAACTCTGTGCTGTGCATCCTTCTTCATACTGCTGGCTTCAGATTCAGAACCTGACTTGGGTTCATCTGACAAGGGAAGCTGAGGTCACCTCAGGCAGCCTGGACCTTAGCTGCAAGGGAAGCTGGGAACATGACCATTTGGTTTGTATTCTCTTCCCACAAAACTCATGAGGTGAGGGATTTGTGAAACATGGGAGGGCGTCCAAAGGTGTTAGTGGTCAAGAAGAAAGATTAGTGATTGTTACAATAGGATAGGTGGTCCTAGTTTGCCAGGGATAAAGTTGCAGATGTGGTGAGAGCAGATTATGTAGAGCTTTGTATATCTTGTTTTAAAATTTGGACTCTTACCCATAAACAATTGGGAGTCACTGGTGGGTTTTAGGCAGGGGAGTGACATGGTCAGATTTGCATTTTATAATGATGACCCTGAAGGCAGAGTGGGGAGGATGGGTGGGAAAGACTGGAGGTAGGATGACTAGTTGGGGAGGGGGGATGGGGAGAGAGAGAAAGAGAAAGAAAGAAAGAATGAACCTGGGAGGGCAGGTTCTTAGAGGAGAGGAAATCTTGAGCAAAGAGGAGGCTGCGGTCCTGAATGAGGGGAACGTTTGCCATTTCCCAGAGGCCAGAGGGAAGAAGGTGCAGCTGAAGGTGTCTGTATGTGCAGGTGATATGGCTTAGGAAGCTGGGGAGTTCATGCCTGAGGGACACATTTTCCGAGTTCCTTGAGCCCCAGCCCAGCCTTCCTACATCCTCTTTATGGATTGTTTTTCTCTTTCCCTCCTCCTGTAGCTCAGGGTTCAGCAAACTTTTTCTTAAATGGCCAGGTGGTAAATATTTTTGGCCTTGTGGTCCATGAGGTCCCTGCCTAGACCCTAGGGTTGTGGAGCAAAAGCAGCCATCGACATTCGTACATGGAAGGGTGAGGCTGCGTGCCAGCAACTCTGCTTACTAAAGCTGCCAAGCCATAGTTGGCTGACCCCTGATCTACCTGATTCCTACTCATCCCGACCCTCTGGTAGATGCTCTCATTGCCTCTGTCCTTTTCCTTCAGAATGCTCATCTCCGCTCTAATTAATTATTTGTCCAATTACGTGTTTAGCACTGATTCCCCTGTTCGAATTACAGCAGGGGCTGTGTCCATCTTGTCCTCCTGGCTTGCAGAGCTGGCACATGTGAGAACCAGCATGCATCTCATGCTCACGGTGTGCCAGGCATCGTTCTAAGTGCTTCACATTCATCAATTCATTCAAACCGCCCAGAGATTGCTCAGTAGATAGATACAGCTCTTAGCCCCCTTTTACAGATAAGGAAGCTGAGACTCAGAGAGGCTAACTAACATGCTTGAAATCACACAACTGGAAAGTAGAGGGATCAAGATTTGGACTTAGTCTGGCTCTGTAACCACAATGCCATTGATAAGTTGCTGGTGAAAAGTGAACCAAGCGAATAAGAAGTTCAGTTCCTCATCTGGTAGAAAAAATGGCAGGGTGAGTAGGGCTTCCCAAGGAGGAGGATGGAAACCTGGCATTGTCACTGTGGGGAAAGGAAGTGGGATCTGACTGTGGGCAAGAAGTGGCTTTGCCCTGTGGTCCAGGTGAGGATGGAGGACTTGTATGGAGTTTCCTAGGGACGGATGCAGCATGTGTGTCCGGGAGGAGCAGCTGAGGTCTAGGATGATGCAGGTTGTGGGTTTACCAACAGGTTATCTGGGATCAGAGCAGCAGCAGTTGGAGCCTGGATGAGATCACTCTTTGGTTCTGATTTTGGCGCTTACTGACCTTATGAGGCAGACGCATGGCCTAATTTAGGTGAGCCTTAATTTTATGTACAAATATGCTGATGTTTATAAGATCTGTGCTGGGGTTTTGGTGACTGGAAGAGCAAATGCATCTGAAGGTGCAGGCCTGTAATAGGAGCTCAGCAAATTGGCCCTGCGCTCCCTTCAGGAAACTTGTTGACCATGAGGCTCCATGAGGGCAATATCTGGTCCAGGATGCTCAAGCCACGCTTTGGGAAGCTGCACCTCCTCCTGCCTCGCTGTGTGCCTGTGCCCCTCTCTTTATGGCCCCAGCAAGTGTTCTCAACCAGGTAGCACCTAGTACAGACTACGTCCTGCCTGCCATGTGCTTTGGACCCATTTTGATGTTGTATTGAGGTGCGTCTGTGGCTGTTTGTCAGGAGAAGTGCCCAGCGCGTGCCTATGCTTTGGGTGAAGGAGTGGGCACGTTCCCCTGTGTGACATGCATAAGTGTGCATCTGAATGTATGTACATAGCGTTCAAATTACAACCTGCAGTTCCTTGTGGTGGAGATGAGTTTCTTTCATGATGTGATGAACAACTAAAAATAAAAAGGCGACTCTACAACCATGTTGCTAAGTCTTCAGAGAATAGGAATCATGGTGTGTAACAAACCCAGGGATCAAACAGATTGCAAAGAGCTGAAAGGACAGGTCATATCTAATAAGATGAATTTTAGTAGGGGCAAAAGCAAAACAAAGCAGGTGGGTTTTTGTTTTTTTCTTTTTCGAGATTGATATAATGAATTGGGCAAGTCCACGTACAAGAGGCTGAATAACAGATTACTGGGTGAAGAAGCCCTGGAGGTTTGGTTGACTGAAGCTCATTATGGGTGAAAGACTGCAGGGTTGATCTGGGCCTTTGCCTCCTCTCTTCCTCCTGATTAGGTTGCTTTCCTCTTTTATTATCATCAGCAAATAGTGATTGAGTGTGTAGTATGTGATATTTGCAGAAGGAATTAATGAAATATGAAATTTAATCTTTGACTTTCATATGTTTTAATTCTTTCATTCATTCTAAAACTATTACTGAAAACCTACATTGTACTAAAATACAAAGGTGAATAAAACATAGTTCTTAAAGAATCCACAACTTATTCGGGAAGACAGGATCAATACACAGGAAAAAATGTCTAGAATACGAGGATATATAATAAGTATATGATGGGATACAAATTCATGAGGTCTGTATGTTCAAAGTCATTGCCTTTCCCCCAGAACACCAAAGAGAATCATGTGGTCTCTGCTTTAATCTTCCCCGCTGTAGTAAAGGAAGAAAGAAAGCCTCATGGGCTGGGGGACAAAGAGGCACTTTCTGGGGAGGGGTTGAAAAAAGTGCTGTGGGAGTCCCTTGGGGATAGGAAGGACAGTAACGAAGGAGAGTTTTAATAAATATGACTATAAACTATACTTTTGGAGACCTTCTCATGACTTTTGAGAAATGTGAGTAGAGAATGAAGTTCCTTTTTAATTACTTTGGGTGGTTGAGATTTTACTTCTTGAAATCAGCCCCACTCTGAAATAGAACCTCTGGTTCCAAGGGATGTAGAGAATGCTAAATATGTAATGCCATGATAGCCTTCGTGGTGGAGACGAACTGGAGCCTGATTTCCAAGGATGGGTGGGAGAAGCCAGGCAGAGAGAAGGGTACAGGGAGGACATTGCATAGTGGAGGGCTAGGGGATGGTGTGGGGAAAACAATAGTGGAGGTGCTGAGGAGGGAACACTCAGGGCATCTCCAGAGGTCAGTGCAGAGGCCCGTGTAAAGGAGAGTTTGGGGATGCTAGCCCCACCCATCCCCTCCTCTGGGAGCTGTCCTTCATCCACCAAGGCTTTCTCCTATATTTCCTGTATAAAGTGTCTCCAGAGAATCAGTCAGCCCAGTGAATGCAGTGATGGTGTGTCCCTTCCTATCTCCTTGGCAGTGTTACCTCTTCTGACAGCAGTCCTACTGCTCTCTATTTGGGTCTTTCCAACTGCAGACCTGGGTATAAGAATCCTTGCAGCTTATTTTCACTCGTAGGAAGCTTCCTAAATGACAAAGGGCTATTTCCTAAATGACAAAGACAGAATTCAGAGCCACATAAATGCATAAAATATTTATAATGAACCTGAGAGTTTAGTTTAATCACATACATCTCTTTCCTCTTGTGTATTAATTAATCCTGATAAATCCCTCACCTCTTTTTTTTTTTTTTTCCTCCTTCTACACCTAAATCGCTCAGAAAAGGCATGTTTGTGGAAGACAAGCTGAAGGGGGTGTTTCGGGATCATCTTAAAAGAACAAGCCCTAAATATTTCAGATGGAGTCGTGAGTGTAGCAGATACATCATCAGAGAATATGATTATGTTGACTTCATGAGAAACACCCATTTTTATGTACTTGAAAACTGCCCTGAACTCACTCTGGTCTCTGAGACCTTCTCTGTTATTACAGAAGACCAGCAGGATGGGTTGGGTTTGAATCCATCAAAATGGAACCCTACGCTCTACCATCAGTACCTACTAAGTCATAACCAAATTGTCTGGATATATTATGCTAGAGGATGAGGAAAGAATGGGGAGAGGTGTCAGGAATTATGATTCCCTTTCATAACTCTGGCAACTGCAATAAATCTTTTTCTATAGTTAGACAATGGGTTTTACCCTGCAGATGAAGAAAACCAACACCAACACAATCCATCCACCACTGAGATGAGCTGCTGCAGATGAATCTTAAAAGGCTTCACTCTGTATTTTCTTCTCATTTAGATTCATCAAATTTCCCAAAATTCCCAGAGTAGTTTTTGATGTAGTTTCCTTACTCTGGTGATTTAACTCTTGTTCAAAATGAAACATTATTTCTGACATGCATTTCCAGGGAAAAAAATAACCTGATTTGGGAGGCAATGTTTTAGTGTTTGGGCTGCTATAACAAAGTACCACAGACTGGGTAGCTTATAAACAACAGAAATTGGTTTCTCACAGTTCCAGAGGCTGGGAAGTTCAGGATGAAGGTGTCAGGGTGGTCACATTTGGTGAGGACCCTCTTCCTGGCTCATAGCCGGCAACTTCTTCCTGTAACCTCACATGGAGGAAGGAGCAAGGAGTCTCTCTGGAGCCTCTCTTATAAGGTGCTAATCCCATTCATGAGTGTACCACTCTCATGACTTAAGAACCTCTCAAAGGCCGTATCTCTTAATACCATCATCTCTGGGGGTTAGGATTTCAGCATATGAATTTGGGGGGGACATAAGCATTCAGACCATAGGAGGCAAATAATACTGATAGGGAGACCTTGGAAGAGACATTAACATCATCCCTAACTTCAGATTTCTCCAAGTATGGTGAAACAGATCTGGGGCTCTGGGCAGGCATGATGTGCATGAAAAAGGACATTTATTTCAGTACAACTAGAGAGGCACGTGCATGGGGTAGATGATGGGAGAAGCAGGGGCCACAGCACAGAGGACATTTTGTGCCACTAGTTCTCAAGACAGGCTGCTCATGAAAATCTCTTGGGGAGATTAAAAAAAATACCATTGTCAGGTCCTGTATCAGAATGATGTTTTTTTTTTTTTTTCTTTTTTGCGATACGCGGGCCTCTCACTGTTGTGGCCTCTCCCGTTGCGGAGCACAGGCTCCGGACGTGCAGGCTCAGTGGCCATGGCTCATGGGCCCAGCTGCTCCGCGGCATGTGGGATCTTCCCGGACCGGGGCACGAACCCGTGTCCCCTGCATCGGCAGGCGGACTCTCAACCACTGCACCACCAGGGAAGCCCAGAATGATGTATTTTTAATAATTTATGCTTTAGGGTGAATTAATTCAATTAGTTCACTTTCCTTCTAAACTCTAGTTGAGACTACTGAATAAATAGTTTTGTTTGGGGGAGTTAATTAACCTTGGAGCATGGATTAATTAATTAATTAAGCAACCACGTGTGTGTTATTTTTCTAGGCAGTGTGTTAAAATGAAGAGATAAGGAAGTCCTTGTCCCATGCTTTGAAGAGTTCACCCACCGGTGGAGGATATAGGCAGATAGACAGATATTTTGTCATACTGTTCAAAAAAAGTTCTCTAGGCAGAGAGAACCCTGGTTCTTTTGAGTAAATAGTCTTTTATCCTCATACTTTTGGCTCTTACAATGACCCTTGGACACCAACCACCACTCTTGAGTCTTGAAGGTCTGTGTTCTGGTGAGGGGTGGATGGAGTGAGGGGATAGAGGGTCTTTCCACATGTGGAGCACAGAGGCAGATACAGGAGGTCATGTTCTAAAGGGGTGAAAAGGCCAAGTCAAGAAGCTTGATAGAGTTTGACAGCCAAGATTGGTATCAAAGAGAATGGAAGAGAATTGAGAACTAGGGTACTAGCGTACGGGAACAATTGGAACCGGTTGGCTAGAGGGGACCTGGAGATATTCTGGAAGGATTGCTTTTTTATGATTTCTCCTAACAGCTGACATAGGCTTGGCAGGTGCATTTAAAGGGCTGAAATAGAAGGGGTACTAATTGCCATATGTATTACATTGTCTCTTTGGGAAAATGCTTCTGTGTTAGGAAAGGGAGTAAGGTGGAACCCAAAGACATTTCGATTCGTAGAAAAATAGTGGCATTATTGATGCTTTTCCTTTGCTTCATCAAGTACATGGAATGACAAGGTAGCAACGTGATATGATTACTTGACTTTTCTGCTTATAGGGAAGGAAAGGATAACTCATTATTTCAATTACCATTGGAAATATTTCAAGAATATGTTAATCTACTTTCCTGCCTTGGTAATAGAGTGTAGTGGATATAATGGAATATTTGTCTCCCTGAACCTCAGCAGCCTCACATTTTGATTGTTTTAATCACACATCTCCTTGTGTTATTTAATAATTATATCACATATGAATCTTACCTTCCTGCTATGGTCTGAATGTTTCTATCCCCTCCGCCCAAATTTATATATTGAAATCTTAACCCCCAACGTAATTGTATTAGGAAGTGGGGACTTTGGGAGGTGATTGGGTCACAAGGGCAGAGCCCCAATGATTGGAATTATGCCATCCTCTGAGGGCACAGCAAAACGGCACCATGTATGCACCAAAAAGTGGGTCTCACTAGACACCAGATCTGCTGGTGCTGTGATCTTGGACTTCCCAGCCTCCAGAACTGTGAGTGATAAATGTTTGTTGTTTATCAGCCATCCAGTTTATGGTATTTTTCTTACAGCAGCCTGAATGGACCAAGACACTCTCCAAAGAGTCCATTAATTCCTTGGGAAGCAGAACATGTTTCCTAAATCTTGACCTTCCCTACAAAACCCAGCCCTTTGGCTTGGGCATTAGCAATGACCCATGAAGAGCTATGAATAGAACTGGGATGATCAAGGAACATCAGTCCTTTGGCTATTGCTATGGTCTGAATGTTTGTATTTCCGTAGAATTCATGTTGAAACTTCAGCACCCAAAAGTGATGGTATTAGTAGGTGGGGCCTTTAGGAGGTGACTAGGTCATGAGGATGGAGTCCTCATGAATGGGATCAGTGTCCTTATAAAAGAGAGCTCCCTGGTCCCTTCCACCATGTGAAGCCACAGAAAGTCTGCAGCCCAGAAGAGGGCCCTCACCCGACCATACAGGCACCATGATTCTGGACTTTGAGCCTCCAGAACTGTGAGAAACAAACTGCTGTTTATAAGCCACCCAGTCTGCGGTATTTCATTATAGCAGCCCAAACAGACTAAGACAGCTCTTTTAGTTTCCTGATGAATGAGGCACTACGGATGCTTGCTTAATAAGGGATGTTGATCCATCAAAGAGGGTAGAACTAAGGTATTAAGAGTAGAAATTGCAGCACGTTAAAAAGTAGAAGTTCCTTGTCGAGACGTTAGGAGACCCTCTTAAAAGTAAATTTATTAGTTGATTAAATGTGTGTTTTCTCTCACTGGAATCCAAGTCTCTGAGATCTGAAGAGACAGGAGCACTTGAGGGCTCCTTTATTCAATGGGTACATACTGGTGAGCCTTGGAGCCCGTTGTGCAGTCATGACCCACCTGGGCGGCCCACTTCCCCTCTGAGCAGAGGTTTGTCTGCTTCAGCTCCCTCCCAGCTTGGTGAGCACTCCTGCTGGCAAAGGTTGGATTTCGCAGCTAAGTCTAGACTTGGGAATCTACAGGGAGGAAGATTTCTTGTGGAGGAAACATTTTTTTAATGTAAACAGTATTTTGGCTGAGAGTTCTTTTTCTACTGAAGGAAAATAAGACTAGTGCACTGACATCCACAGTGTAATGATTTTATATCTAATCCATACCACAGGCCATATTGTGCAGGGCCCAGGAAGTGCAAACTGTGTGTGGACTCAAACACACACAGTCATGCAGCAGAGGCACATTTTTCTCTCTAGAGTGTGGTTGAATTATCGTTGGGGTATAGGCAAGAATCACACTGTGGTCTGGCCTTCACTAATCTGTATATCTTTCCTTGAAGGAAGGCTTTAGCTGTTCAATTTAGTTTTATTTACTTAAGATGTTGTGTTTGAACTTGGCCTGCATGCCTAGAAGCTAGAAGGACATGGAAAAATGTGTGCGTTCTAACTAAATCCCAAAGCACATCACATCAATTCAGACATGGACGGCTAGGGACCACCTTTTACTCCTAGAAGCAAGTTAGGGTGGAAAAGAAAGCTCTTTCTTTCCACCCTTGAAAACATGGAAAAGGAAAAAAAAATGTTTAAAAGTGAAATTTCATACAACAAAATCTTGTATCCAAAAATATAACAAAATTTCCAAAAGGATATTATAAGTAAATTTCCTTTTGCATTGGTTTCATTTCAAATTATTCTGTGTCCCTAATTGCCTGCTAGTTTTAGTTTTTGTTAACTCAAGAATATGCTCTCACCCCATCTGATTTAAGTAATATTAATCGAGGCTTTCAATTATATTGAATAATATTTATTGTGGTAAAAGGAGAGAGGGCATCTAGAGAATCTGTTTATTAGGAACATTGCAAAGGTTTAGCTTTTCCCTCTCAACAGCAGTGCTTAAAGAACAACCTTCCAGGGCTTCCCTGGTGGCGCAGTGGTTGAGAGTCCGCTTGCCGATGTAGGGGACACGGGTTCGTGCCCCGGTCCGGGAGGATCCCCCACATGCCATGGAGCGGCTGGGCCCGTGAGCCATGGCTGCTGAGCCTGCGCATCTGGAGACTGTGCTCCGCAACGGGAGAGGCCACAACAGTGAGAGGTCCGTGTACCGCAAAAAAAAAAAAAAAAAGAACAACCTTCCAGATTAATAATAAAAAAAAAAAAGAGATTAGTTCTCTCCTAAAATATTTCAAATAGCTGATAGTTTATAAGAGTACAGATTACTCTGCAAGAGATTGTCTAATGATTAGAGTTCACGGAAAAAGAAGCTAAAATGTAAAGAAAAATAGGTTTGGGGTTTCCATAATGTAGAAATTATGGGAAAGATTAAATCCAGTTTTTGAGAGGTCAAGTGAATCAACATAATTAGCATACAAAAGCAACCAGTGATTAAATATCTAATGTTTTATAGGTTTGGTATAATGTCCAGCAAACCACATGTGCTTAGTAAATTTTAAATGATATCAACAATATTCCCTTGCTGCTGACAGACAGTTAATGTTTTCAGTTTGGGAGGCATTATTAATCCTTTAAGTATGGTTATTTCACTGAGTGAAGAGGGGAAAGGGTTCATCGGACCACAGTGGTGGGGTGGAAATGATGCTTCTTCCCATAATGAACAGATGTCTTGCCTCTCATTGGGATAATCGATTCTAATATTATTAAGCAAAGCCCCATCTATCTGCCCTTGCATTTTTCTGATACAAATACAATATACCTACCACTGCTCAATATCTTTCATATGTGAAGTAATAAAACTGCTTCAATATGAAATCTTGTACTTTACATGTAGATTGGATTGCTATGGGCCATTAGCCTCTTTACATAAACAATATATTTTGTTTAAAAGAAAACTGTGCTCAGTTTAACATTCTGAAAGTTCATAATGTGCAAAGCCACCTTAGCAGAGTAAACGGCATCAGGAAGGAATCTGGCATGGCCAACCGAGGCACGAAGGAGCAAGGAGGGTTAACTTCTAGCAGAAGAACTTTTCCCCCGTGGGTGGTTTTAACAAGATGGCTGCCAACAGGCGAAAGCTCACTAATGTCAGGTGCAATTAAAAACCTTAATTCCAGGATCATTGTCTGAAGCGTTCACAGTGTTCCATGCTGAGGGGCTGAGGCAGAGAATCCTAACCAAGGCAGCAAATGATTTGCCTTTCTGAGAAGAGAGCCATTTCTGCACAGAGAGCTGATGACATATTGAGGCCATGTCTGGCAGTATAATATGATGTCACAGGATCCATTTTTGATATTAGATAATAGCCTTCATTCTGGTAGGTCAGTATCTCATTGCTCAGCTTATTTATCTTCACTATGTAAAAAATCTGCAAACCAGAATTTGTAGACAAACCTCACCCGAGTGCACTGCAATATTTGCATCTTGGGCTTCTTTGCATCACTGATCCTTGTGCTCTGCCACAGCTGTCTGAGTAATGGCTTTTTTTCCCTTTCTATCTGGGTTGGCTTTATTCCCAGATTCCAAATGAAAGAGACAGCATTTTACTTGACCACCCCTTTCCAGCCGTTAAATACTGTGCCTTCAAGCTCCGATGCTCTAATGGTCGATTAAAGTTGATAACAGTCTGTCCAGTTTCCATTTTTTAACAATTCAGCCTGCTGAAATTGTGATATTGTGAAAATCTGAAGTCTACAGGACCTGCTTAAGAATCTGTCTGGATGTCAACACGTAATAAACAAGGGGAAAAAGTAATGCCAACAGGCCTCAGCATTTGCAGAGCTTGGGTTAGCTACGTAGCCTAGCCACGTTTGTGTAGAGTAGAACTAGCTGGTAGATCAACTGATCTATCAAACGGGATGTAGAGTCGAGACACTCGAGGGGTCATTCACAGCTGCAGAAGGTAGACATCCTCAAAAACTCTCTAAACCAATGAATGACCTATGCATTCCCTTCCCCACCTGCCTTACCAAGAGGTCAGTCTTTATTTGGTCTTATTAAAACCCTTTCTTAACTTGTTCGGCAGACACATAACTCATAGCTCCTGGACTTTGTTGTTAGGGATGTTGTTGTGGGATGAAGGGTTACAAGGGTACAAATCTAATTGAAACAGTTTTGAAAATCTGATATCTCAGGGGATCAGAATAAAATAGTTTGAAATAATCTCTTTTCAAACCAACAGTGGTCTTTCTTGAGCCTTAGAAAAACAAAACTAAAACCAGGGATTCTGAGATGGATTTGTAGACCAGTAGAACTCTGAGATAAGCAGTTTGATCCCAGTCTTCTAAGTGATGGAAAAAAATAACAATTTCACCATGAGCCATGCTCCCTCTGTTTGTATTACGCAGACTCTACTGAGTTCCTTCCATTGTATTAGTCATCTTGCTTTTCTCAGTCAGGCTTAGATCCTTTATCTGAACGTGGATGACCTCCCAGAGTTCTCATCTTTTAGGCTAGTCTCATTTTTTTCAATCAGTTGCTTTGCTCTTGGATGCTTTTTTCATGTTGGGGAAGCAATTGCCCATTTTCTGAGTCGTTGCTGCTAAAGTAAGTGCAGATGGGTCCCTCCGATTCTGAGAAATTTATTACTGTTGATAAATATGACATTTCTGGGAATGTGGCTTCAATCTCCTTTTTCCTAGGCAGGTTGAAATGATGACCAAAGAACCTAAAGGGCCAAATATTTAGTTCTTCATGTTATGACCACATCACAGAGCCTGTGCTTACATTTTTAGACAATCTTTTCATCTAAAAACATGGATATTATTGCTTAAAAAAAGACTCTAACACTATCAAGCAATTTGAACTCTGTCTTTTGTCCACTTCATCTTTTTCAGAGGGGTCTTTTCTTCAAGGGAAAGGAGTATTCATGTTTTCTCATATGCAATGAGATAAAAGAAGAGTATGCAGAAATTTAACATCAAAAATTGATATGACTCCAGAAGTTTTCTTTCTCCTGTTTTTGGACTGTGGTGCCATAAAGTCTGCCCCCTGGCACATAAGCACTGATGATATTTATCTTTATTGTTCTTTTTCTTCATATTAATGCAAATGTTGGTGCTTAATGTTTATTGCTGAAATGCTTTTGAACGCTGGGAAGCCCAGACTTCTGACGATGAGTGTGAATTAAAGGGGAGACATACTCTGTCTTCCGGAAATGTCTTTATTTCCTAGAATTAGCTATTGATGTTTGCCGGGTACAAGCTTTAAGTCACAAACTTTCTGCCTCAAAAATCCATTTCTGTTTACATGTTTTCTCTAGTCTCTAGTCCCTCTCTAGTCTCATCAATCTTCTTCTACCTTTCTGGAAACCCATGAAAAATCCTGGCACATTAGATGATGATGATGATGAAGATGATAGTAATAGTAATAATAGTAGCAACTAATATAGCATACGCCAGATAGTTTTTTAAGCACATTACAAAGATTAATTTATTTAACCCTTATGACAACTTTGTGAGCTAGGTACCATTATCCTCCTTGTTAAACAGATGAGAAAATTGAGGCACAGTTTGGTTACATAACTTGCCCAAGGTCACATAGCTAGTAAGTGGTCAGGTGAGATTGGAACCCAGGAAATCTGACCTGAGGGTTTTCTGCTTAACTTATCCTCTGGGTGAATGCATTAGTTTGCTTGGGTTGCCATAACAAAATACAGGTTGGATGACTTAAACAACGGAAATTTATTTTTTTTAAGCTGGGATTCCAGCATCAAGGTGTAGGCAGGTTTGGTTTCTTCTGAGGCCTCTCTCCTTGGCTTGCAGACTGCCATCTTCTTGCTGTGTCTCACCTGGTCTTTCCGCTGTGTGTGCGTCCCTGGTGTCTCTTTCTGTGTCCAAATTTCCTCTTCTTATAATAACACCGGTCAGATTGGATTAGGGCCCACCCTAATGGCCTCCTCATTTTAGCTTAATCACCCCTGTAGAGGCCCTATCTCCAATTTGGGCCATAACAGTGAACTTCTGAAGACTTGTTTTCCTGGCCTTTGAGTCTTCTGCCTGGCATCATTGTTGGGTATCTCTTTTTCTTCCCTCTCTACCTAGCATTCTACTCTGCTTACTTGCCCAGACCTTCTGCCCACAGAGACCCATACCTTGCAGACTTAGTTCCCCCTGAGAACCAGATTAAGTCTCATTTAAGAGCCCATTTCTGTGATCTATGATGCCTGGAATGAGGTGCTGCCCAGAGCCTGCTGTTGGAGTTAGTGAGGGATGCTTAGGTCTTCTGTGGGCCTCAGAGTTGTAGCATTTCCCATGTTTATTGGGTGTGCTTGGTTGTGAGGTTTTAATCCTCAGTTTTCTAATTCTCCTTACACATTCCTTATAGGATGTGAACTCTGGCTTCAGTGTCAGCTCTTTGTTCTGCTACTTCAAAAAGTTCAAAATCCCTTGGTCTAGATCCAGCTCTGAAGTGCTTTCCATGGTTCTTTAGGTGATGATTGATAATGCAAAGTGAGTGGGAAGGAGAAATTACAATAGGAGATTAGAAGAAAATAGAAAATAATTAGAATAATAATTAGAAGAAAGCAGGAAATTATAAAAGTCTGTTATGTAATGTGTCTTCTGGATGGGAGAATTTATAGGAAAGTGTTTGAAAAGCCCTCAGTGCTCTCCAGTGTGAGGTGGCGTTATTATTATAATGGTTGCATTTGCTTCATTATTCTCACCTCAAGATTCCGGTTTCTGTCAAAGGTAAACATAGAAATAAATCAGTAGGTGGACTGGAAACCCAGAAGTCTGGGGTGCTGTTGAACCACCATGAATGGGGAAGATGTCTTCTTGGAGCTTTTGCCTGACCAGTGAGTGTCCTGAAGATCAAGGGAACATTCAGCCCAGCTTCATGAAGGGGCAGCTGGAAGATGAAGGAAAAGACCCATCTGTGCTATAAACGGGAGGAGAGAGCCCATTCTCAAATCCAGGCCATGCGAGACTAGTTCAAACTGCAGGGAAAAGGCACAGGCCACCAAAACACAGAAAAATTCCAACCTGGCAAAGGGGTCAGAGAGAATCAGAAACACTCTTGCAAATACAGCAGAGAAGGAGGTGAGGCTAGCAAAAAAATAGGACAAGTAATAAGTGTGAAAGGGGATTGAAGCTAGTAATGACTCAAAAATGACTGAGCTGCCGAACCTATTTAAAAATCCTCTTAAAAACAGAAGCAGAGAAGAAAAAGAACATGGACAGGAGTGGCAAAGGGATGACCTTGAAGAATAATTAAGCCAAAACCAAGTGAGGGGCTATTTTGCAGCTCAGAACATAGAGAAATCAGCGTGGGATGGCAGGATTCCGAAGGCATTAAGGGAGCTTGTGCTCTCTAAGCTAATTAGTTCACACACTTACAGTTATTTTGAGGAAAAGTAATAGGGATCTAAGGATGCTAGGAAGAGAGGGGAATATAAAAGGTGGTTTCAATCTTAAACCAAGACAGAAGCCTTATGGAAATGCAGTTCAATATAGCTGATGTAAACATGCAATGGGGATGTGAAGGAGGGACCCCGGCACCCAGAGGGTAATGGGATCGTTGGCAAGAACCATGATTGATTTTTGTTTTTCAAGAACAAAGCAGGCCCAACAATTGATTTTTTCTTGTGCACAGGAATTGGCCGAATTTTAAAGGATAGCATAAATCTTTGAACTTTACTTACACATTTGGCACCAGTGTTCACATCATTTATTTCAAAGCTGGGGTAGCTTGGCTGTATGGGCCCTTGTCACACGGATTAAGAGTGGCCAGAAGACCAAAGCAAAGGAGGAGACAGACAGCAGTTTATCCAGCTCATGGTTGGGTGGGGAGTAAATCCTTCAGGTTAACGAAGCCTTCAGGTGATTCTCAACTGGGGGATTCTGATGATTCCCTCAGAATGTGAAGTCCTGAACAATGAGATGAGAAAATTGTAAGATGAGGTTTGGCTGAGGGCAAAACTACTGTCTTAGGGGCTTCCCGGGTGGTGCAGTGGTTGAGAGTCCGCCTGCCGATGCAGGGGACACAGGTCCGTGCCCCAGTCTGGGAAGATCCCACATGCCGCGGAGCAGCTGGGCCCGTGAGCCATGGCCACTGGGCCTGCGCGTCCGGAGCCTGTGCTCCGCAACGGGAGTAGGCCACAACAGTGAGAGGCCCGCGTACCGCAAAAAAAAAAAAAACCCAAAAAACAAAAAACTACTGTCTTAGTAATGTAACGGGGCTTGAAAGGATCCTTGCTTTGGGTGGATGATTGGACTATATGAATGCTCATTTTCCTTATATATTGAGTATTTTATAATTCTAGAAATAATGGCTATTGTAATTTTTGAGCAGTGAGAGGAAGCAGGCAGACAGACCAACCAGAGATTAAGTTGGAATCTCAAGGGAGTAGGAGTTATCCCAGGGTAATGAGAATGACAGACCCTTCGATGTCCTTCTTTTTTTCTACCCACACTCTGTTCTAAGATTGAATATGCTGTTTCTATTGCCCCAGCCATCTCTGAGCCTTGCACTTTTAATCCCACAACCTATAACTCACCTGATTCCTGAGTACCACCATTGTTATTCCTAACTTGAACCTGATTCTATTTTTGGTAGAGTCTGTACTATAAAAGTGCAGAGTAGGGCAAAATGTTAGGGATACAGAGGCCAAAAGGAATACATAATCTAGTACTTTATGACTTAATTCAGAAATCCTCATGGGCAAAGATACGTTAAGTCTGTGAGATTCTGAATGAGTAGAATGAAAAAGTAATCAACTTTGATAAAATGAAAGGCTGATAGATCGCAGAGAAAGAAGGTCCTATCTCATGATCCTCCTGCAAGACTCCCACCCTATATGACTCATCGCCTTGCAGCCTCCAGGGTAGGGTCTTTTCCACTTTATAGGTGAGAATATTGAAACACAAGTCAAAAGGAACATCCAGTTTTAGCTCCTACATGTGAAGATCCTGGAAGTCATCACTGTCATCCTTACAACAAGAAAAAGCTGAGCAAACTGAAAACCAATGACTTTTCTTGGACCATCAGAGAATGATGTTGTGGAGCAAACTATCACTTTGAAATCTGGAGAGACAGGTGAATACAGCAAAGTCACACTGAAATATGCTTCCCTGGAGAACAAAAGTAAAATAAAATTTTTTACATTTCTTACTCTTAATTCATCTAAAAGATAACTGTTGAAGTAGTATATGGCTTATGGATAAATGAAATGACTAATAGCAATGTCATAAGGGACAGGGAGGAGGAATTGGGAAAACTCTGTTATAAGGTACTTTCCATAAATGTGGAACAGTATACTGTTATTTGAAGGTGGGCCTAGATTAATTAAAAATGTATATTTCAAACTCTAGGGCAACCACTAAATTGTTTTTAAAAAGAAGAATAATTGATATGCTAAGAGAGGAGAGAAAATGGACTCATGTAATTAAAACCAGAGAAAGCACAAAAAGGTGGGGAAAAGAAACAAATAACAAGTGTAGTGAATAGAAACAGCTACAAATATAATAGACATTAATCCAACTATATCAATAATCACTTTAATGTAAATGGTCTAAATACACCAATTAAAAGGGAGAAATTCTCAGTGAATTAAAAAAACAAGAACCAACTATATTTTGTCTACAAGAAAAACACTTTAAAAGTAAGGGGATGGGGCTTCCCTGGTGGCGCAGTGGTTGAGAGTCCGCCTGCCGATGCAGGGGACACGGGTTCGTGCCCCGGTCTGGGAAGATCCCACATGCCGGGGAGCGGCTGGGCCCGTGAGCCATGGCCGCTGAGCCTGCGCGTCCGGAGCCTGTGCTCCGCAACGTGAGAGGCCACAACAGTGAGAGGCCCGCGTACCGCAAAAAAAAAAAAAAAAAAGTAAGGGGATGGAGCTTTCCTGGTGGCGCAGTGGTTGAGAGTCGACCTGCTGATGCAGGGGACGCGGGTTCGTGCCCCGGTCCGGGAAGATCCCACATGCCGCGGGAGCGGCTGGGCCCGTGAGCCATGGCCGCTGAGCCTGTGCGTCCGGAGCCTGTGCTCCGCAACGGGAGAGGCCACAACAGTGAGAGGCCCGCGTACCGCAAAAAAAAAAAAAAAAAGTAACGGGATGGTGAAAGATATACCATGCTAACGTTAATCAAAAGAAAGCTGGAGTAACTATGTTAATTTCAGACAAAGCAGACTTCAGGACAAGGAAAATTATTAGGAATAAAGAAGCCATATAATAATATTGGAGTTGTAATTATATAATAATGTAGAGATCAGTTCTCCAAGAAGACATGACAATCCTTAATGTGTATGTAACTAACAAAAGAGTACAAAATACATGAGGCAAAACTGACAGAACTGCAAGGAGAAATGGAAAAATCCATTACCATAGCTGCAGACTTTAATACCCCTCTTTCAGTCATTGATAGATAAGAGTAGTTTCAAAATCAGTAAGGATATACTTGATCTGAACAGCATTATCAGTCAACTTGATTTGTACAATATTCCATCCCATGACAACAGAATATACATTTTTTTCGAATTCACATGGAACATTCACCAAAATAGACTACATTCTGGACCTTAAAACACATCTTAACAAATTTAAAATAACAGAAATCATATTAAGTATGTCTCAGACCATAATAAAATTAAACTGGAACTCAATGACAAAAAGATAACTGGAAGATACTCAAATATTTGGAAATTAAACACATTTCTAAATAACACACAGATGAAAGAAAATGTTTCAAGAGAAATTAAAAATTATTTTGAATTAAATGAAAATAAAACATCAAAATTTGTGGAATTCAGTGAAAACAGTGCTTAGAAGGAAATTTATAGTGTTAAATGCATATGTTAGAAAAGAACAAATATCTTAAATCAATTATCTAGCTTCCACCTTAGGAAACTAGAGAAAGAAGTGTAACTTAAGCCTAAAGCAAGCCAAAAAATAATAAAAATTAGAGCAAATGTCAATGAAACTGAAAATAGGAAAATAATAGGGAAAGTCAATAAAACCAAAATCTCTTTCTTTGAAAATATCAATAAATTTGATAAACATCTAGTCAGGCTAACCAAGGGAAAAAGAGAGAAGACACAACATTTTCCAAAATCAGAAATAAAGGAGGAATATCACTACTGAGTCCACAGACATTAAAAGAATAATAAAGGAATACCATGTATGCTCACAAAATTGATAACTTAGATTAATGGATGAATTCCTTAAAAGACAAGAACTGCCAAACTCTCACAAGGATAAATAGGTTACATGAATAGCCCTATATCTATTAAAGAGATAAAGTCAGTAATTAATAACCTTTCAAAAAAAGAAAGCATCAGTCCCAGATAGTTCACTAGTAGATTATGCCATGTATTTAAAGAAGTGATACTACTTTTCAGCAGTCTCCTCCAGAAAAGTAGAAGCAGAAAGAATACTTCTTGATTCATTCTATGACTACAGCATTAAACTGATTAAAAAAAAAAAAAACCCAAAACAGATAAAGACGTTACAAGAAGGGAAGACTATATCAACATAGAAGCACAAGTTTTCAACAAAATATTAGTTGATGGAGTCAAACATTGTATAAAAAGAATTATACACCGCAGTCAAATAGGATTTATCCCAGGTTTGCAAAACTAGTTCAACATCGGAAAATCAATTAGCATAATCCACCACACTAACAGGTAAAAAAAAAAAAGTCATATGATAATATAAATTGGTACAGAGAAGGCATTTGACAAAATCCAGCACTAATTCATGATAAAAACTCTCAGTAAACTAGAATTAGAGGGGAATTTCCTCAATTTTGTAAAGAACACCTACAAAAACCCTGCAGTTGACCTAACACTTAATGGTGAGAAACTTACTCCCTAAGATCGGGAACAAGTCTAGGATGCCCTCTCTTACCACTTCTATTTACCATCATACTGGAGTCCCAGCTAATGCAAAAAGACAATAAAAGCAAATATAGTTATACAGATTGGGCAGGAAAAAATAAAACTGTCTTTGTTATTTGTAGACTTTTTAATGATGGCCATTCTGATTGATGTGAGATGACAACCTCGTTGTAGTTTTGATTCGCATTTCTCTAATAATTATCAATATTGAGCATCTTTTCATGTGCCTGTTGGTCATCTGTATATCTTCTTTGAAGAAATGTCTATTTAGGTCTTCTGCCCATTTTTTGATTGGATTGTTTGTTTTTTGATATTAAGCTGTATGAGCTATTTGTATACTTTGGAAATTAATTCCTTGTTGGTAACATTGTTTGCAAATATTTTCTCCTAGTCTATAGGTTGTCTTTTTATTTTGTTCATGGTTTTCTTTGCTGTGAAAAAGCGTTTAAGTTTAATTAGGTCCCATTTATTTATTTTTGTTTTTATTTCCATTACTCTAGGAGACAGATCCAAAAAAATAGTGCTGCAATTTATGTCAAAAAGTGTTCCGCCTATGTTTTCCTCTAGGAGTTTTATAGTCTTACATTTAGGTCTTTAATCCATTTTGAGTTTATTTTTGTATATGGTGTTAGAGAATGTTTTAATTTCATTGTTTTACATTTCATTCTTTTTCATTCTTTTCCAGTTTTCTCAGCACCACTTGTTGAAAAGACTGTCTTTTCTCCATTGTATATTCTTGCTTTTGTCAGAGATTAATTGACCATAAGTGCATGGGTTTATTTCTGGGCTTTCTGTCCCATTCCATTGATGTATATGTCTGTTTTTGTTCCAGTACCATACTGATTTTATTACTGTAGCTTTGTAGTATAGTCTGAAGTTGGGGAGCATGATTCCTCCAGCTCCATTCTTCTTTCTCATGTTTGTTTTTGCTATTCGGGTATTTGGGGTCTTTTGTGTTTCCATACAAATTAAAAAAATTTTTGTTCTAGTTCTGCTAAAAATGCCATTGGTAATTTGATATGGATTACATTGAATTTATAGATTGCCTTGGGTAGTGTAGTCATTTTAACAATATTAATTCTTCCCATCCAAGAACACGGTATATTTTTCCATCTGTGTCATCCTCAATTTCTTTCATTTTAACGATATTAATTCTTCCCATCCAAGAACATGGTATATTTTTCCATCTGTGTCATCCAGCAAGTTCTTTCATCAGCATATTATAGTTTTTAGAGTACAGGTCTTTTGCTTCCTTAGGTAGGTTTATTCCTAGGTATTTTATTCTTTTTGATGAATGGTAAAGGGGATTGTTTCCTTAATTTCTCTTTCTGATATTTCGTTATTAGTGTATAGAAATGCTGGAGAGGGTGTGGAGAAAAAGGAACCCTCATACACTGTTGGTGGGAATGTAAATTGGTGCAGCCACTATGGAGAACAGTATGGAGGTTCCTTAAAAAGCTAAAAATAGTTACCATATTATCCTGCAATCCCACTCCTGGGCATATATCCAGAGAAAACTCTAATTCAAAAAGATACATGTACCCAAATGTTTATTGCAGCACTATTTACAATAGCCAAGACATGGAAGCAACCTAAATGTCCATCAACAGATGACTGGATAAAGAAGGTGTGGTATATATTGATATATACAATGGAATATTACTTAACCATAAAAAAGAATGAAATAATGCCATTTGAAGCAACATGGATAGACATAGAGATTATCATATTAAGTGAAGTAAGTCAGAGTAAGACAAATTTATGATATTACTTATATGTGGAATCTAAAAAAGAAGATAAAAATGAACTTATTTACAATACAGAAATAGACTCACAGTCATAGAAAGCAAACTTATGGTTACCAAAGGGGGTAGCAGGTGTGTGGGGGGAGATAAATTAGGAGCTTGGGATGAACATATACACACTACTATATATAAAATAGATAAATGACAAGAACCTACTGAATAGTACAGGGAACTATACTCAATGCCTTGTAATAACCTATAATGGAAAAAAAATCTGAAAAAGAATATGTTCATATATATATGATATATATATGATATATATAAAAGTGAATCACTTTGCTGTACACTTGAAACTAATACAACACTGTAAATTAACTATACTTCCATTTAAAAAAAAAAACCTGTACAACACAAAAAAAGAAAAGAATATCTTTGTTTACAGATGACATGATTGTCTAAAGTCCCAAAGAATTGAGAAACAAACACACAACTCTCCTGGAACTCATGAGTGAGTATAGCAAGGTCATTGGATACAAGTTTAATGTACAAAAGTCAAATGTTTTCCTATATACCAGCAATGAACAATTGAAATTTGAAATTAAAAACATTACAATGGCACCAGAAACCAAAATGCTTAGGTATAAATCTGACAAGATATGTATTATAAGATGTATATGTGGAAAACTACAAAATTGATGAAAGAAATAGAAGAAAATCAATAAATGGAACAATTCTGTTTTCATGGATTGGAAACACAAGTCATGAGACATATTAAGGAGAGGGCTGAGACTAAAGCTTCTGTTTTCAGATCCTCACACCAGAAAATAACTTTAATTTGTGGGACTAGATTTGATGTCTTCTTAACTAGAACAACTTTTAAAAATTAGCCAATTGATTAATTGTCTGATTTGGTTACCTTCACTTTTAGAAGGCAATGCATGCTTAGAGTGAAAAATTTAAACACTGTAAAAGGTTATGAAAAGTAAGTTTTTCTCCATTCCAAGAAGTAATTACAGTTATCAATTTCTGGTATGATTTTCCAGAAATGTTCTAATCATCTACTATCTTTCAGAAGGTAAATCAGAGCTTGTAGCTCAAGATGTTAAGAATGTTGACTTTTCCATTTGTGAAATCTTCATAAACCATATAAATATATGTAGAAACTTTTACTTTCTAGTTTGCATTGTTTTAATATTTTTTACAAGGAGTACTTACTAATTTCATTGTTAACTAATTCATAGTTAACTCATAGATACTAATTTTATAGGTAACATGTAAAAATCTCTGGTTTCTACTGCTTTCTATTCTTTTTGGGCAAATAATTCAAGAATGAGGTCAGAGTTGGTGAGATTTTTCCTGTTCTTTCCAACTGTGCGTTGCATGTGCGTATATATGTGGAGTTTGGAAAGGAGAAAATAGCCAGAGAAGATGGAAAGCAAGAGATAAGAAAAGACTTTTCCCTTCTTGTGTGTCTCTAGGTCCTCCAGAATGTCTTAGGAGGGGCACAGGGATGTCCCAGATCATAGGACACTTCCTGTGGACAGTTTCTAATTCTGGAAACACATTAGAAGCAGCAGTCAGAGCCTTAAGGTGCAGCGGGTCCTTAAAACCTGTGGTTTAGAGGCATGAGCCTATGCAATTTTCTAGGGTCTGATTGTGGATAGGGAAGCTCTGCATCTTTAGAAAGATCTCTCTGCCTCCCTACTCAGAGTCTTGTAACTTCTTCATTCAGCAAAGTGAGTGTGAGAGGAGAAGGGAAATGTACAGAGAGCACCCACCATTATGATCATCTTCGATACCTGGCCCTGATTAAAACGACTTCTGTCTTACTAGTTTTCTTGTTCTGCATTTCTTGCAAACCACCACAAACATATCACAGTTTAGACAGCAAATTGCCTGCCATTTTAATGAACTTAAAATATTAGTCCAATAAGGAGGAGTTTGATATTCAAGAGTGAACACTGTGATGACACTGGTACAGGGCAGTTGCCTTGACCAATGTCATATATGAGGACTTTATCCTGGGATTTCCATGTGTTTTGAGGTTGAAGCAAATAAGGTTCTGTTCTTTCAGTCGTACCACAGGTATTAGTGTGGGGCCTGTGCTGAGGTTAGGGCTAAAGCTAGGCCTGGGGCAGGGGTTTGGAGAAAGAGAGGAGGACATGAGGAATTGGAGAAGGGCTTCCTGCTGCCCTTGAAGAATTTAAGATTAAGGAGAGCAGGCAGAACATTTGAACAACGTTAACAGCATTATTTCAGCAGAAATCCAATAATGCGTCAATATCAGGGAGTACCTTGAATGGTACAGGAGCCTGTGTGGGAGTAGACAGAAGCTAAGAGCATGTGGTTGGAAGATTTCACACTTGCACAGGGGTGTCTGGGAGCATCTTTCAGTTGTGATTGGCAGGCTGTCCTCAGTTCACTATCTGGAGGATCCATGTATAGCAAGGTCACGTTCCCAAATACTCTGATTTTGGAATCCAGCCAGATGAGGCCACTATTGTTGCTCAGAATTTACTGGATGCCCTGTTTGAGGTCCTTTGGCTTAGTGACATTTCCCTGTAATGCGGCACTGCATGATTGTGCAGACATGTGCAGCCCACTGACATGAACCCCGGGGGAATCTGGTGGTTCTGGTGTTTACCCTTTATAGGCTTGAAAAAGAGCGTGTCTCTCTTCCTGGAAAAAAGTGGTTCTCATCTTTCCAGTACTCTTGTCTTGGTGAAGACAATATAATTGTTATTTTTAGTTCTCATCATTTCTCAGCGGAATAATTGTTGTGTTTTCGAGACCCTGTGAAGAACACCTTGGATTGCTCTGAAAAAGAACTATCTGAGGCCAGTTGTCCATCAAATCTGCGGATGTGAGCAAGGGCAGCCTGGGTGTCAGATGCCTCCTGTCCCCCAATGAATCACCTGGGAGCCTTATTAGGAACTTTCCAATGACAGGCTCAACTATATTTACCTGATATCCTAGGTTCTTTTGACTTTAGCTTGCTCATCTCAGAAAGTAGGAGGGTGATGCTAGGTGCTGCCAGCTGTCTTTGTTTGTCTGCTCAAGGGAACTCTTAGCTATGGAAGTGTTAATCCGTTACTGATGCATTTGAATAGTGTAAAGTTCAGAGTGGAAGGGAGCTTAATGGCACCTAAATCATTCTGCAGCCGCAAGTCAGAAGCAGCTCCTTTTCTCCCCTAAAATTTTATATAAGGACCTACTATTTATCCTGTGCTTGCTTTGTGCCAGGCACAAGGCTTTAGACCAAGCATTAGATGTCTCCTTTAATGCTTTCATTTAGCTCTCATGTTAAATGAGGCCCCATCTTACAGGTGAGAAAACTGAGGTGATGCTTTAAGAATGCTTTCTTAGTTAACTCAACCAACGTCCCATCACTAGACGGTGTCAGAACAGTGGAAACACCACGTTGACCTCCTTCTTGGGAGTCCTCATGCGGTGTGGATTCATCTCAAAGAGCTCAACTCAGGTTCATTAACCTCAAGGAAGATGTGCTAGGTGTGGGGGCCAGGCTGTTTAAATCACCATCGAAGATGTTTGAGGACTAGGGGAGAAGTTTTGACTCAATATTCACTTCTCTCCTTCCTTGAAAAGAACATACAGATTTCACCAAATTTACCCATCACCCACAACCCCTCCAAAACATTTGTTGTAGCCAGTTTCCATTCTTATCTGCTGGCCTAATTCATCTGTAAGCCCATGTTCAACCATTCTCTCTGTCTTTTTCAAATTGTTCACTTATCTGTCTCCAAACTGATTATCTTGTATTATTTAGCTGTTTTTGAAGGGATTATACTGGGAATTAAAGTTTCTCCTGCTCCATGACATCAATAAAGATAAACTATATTCACTACCAAATACAAGGAAGAGATAGCTTTGTTATTTCCTCACTAAGAGCTTCAGTTTTGCACTTATCTATAGTATGGGTGAGTCAAGTTCAGCCCCATGCTGAACCTTAGCTTTGATCTCTGGAAAATAGTGATAGTTATGACTCAGATGTGTCCAACACCTCAAAGCTGTTGTGAGGACAAAAGAAGTTAATAATGTGCTCCAAAGAGCTTGGAATATATACAAATGGAAGGTCGTATTATGAGCAGTCATGGCCTTGACCTTTCTCTTGTGGCCCCCTGCCTTCTGCCCTTGCCAAAATATGCCCTCTCCTACTCATACTTCAGTCTCAGATGTGTTGTCATGTCTCTCTGAAGAGTACCATTGCCACACCCTATGTATGCTTGGGCTGCCTTAACGAAGTACTACGGACTGTGTGGCTTAAACAAGGGAAGTTTATGTCCTCACAGTTCTGGAGGCTAGAAGTCTAAGACGAAGGTGTTGTCAGGGTTTGTTTCCTCTGAAGGCCTCACTTTTTGGCTTGTAGATGGCCATCTTCTCCTGTTTTCACATGGTCTTCCCTTTATGTGTGTTTGTGTCCTAATTTTTTCCTCCTGTAAGGACATCTGTTAACACTGTATTAGGGCCTAATCTAATGACCTCATTTAACCTTAATTCTCTCTTTAAATACCTTATCTCCCAGTACATTCACATTAGGAAGTACTGGGAATTCGAACTTCAAAGTATGACTTTTGGGGTGACAAAATTCAGCCCGTAACACCTCATTACTTTTTCCTCATTTCCATCCTTCCAAGAAGCCCTTTCTGTGTGTTTTCACAGCATCCTTTATTTTTTCCCTATCATGACACTTACCACTTGCTTGAATTTCTTATTTACTTGTTTATATTCCGCATTAGACTCTAATAAATCTGAGTAGATCTCTGCTTTGTTCTCCCTGTATCCCCAGTTCCTGGAGCAAATGGATTTCTAATTAATCCTTGAATATTTGTTGAATGATTGAGTTCTTGTTACCACCTCTAAGTATATGAAATTAGACCAAATATTTATTTCACATATATGATGTCTCAGATAATTTATGTATCTTATTTCATGTAAAAGTCACAAGAACCCCATGAGGTAGATGCTACTATTAACATCCCTGTTTTATAGTTGAGGAATTTGAGGCACAAAAAGGTCAAGCAATTTACCTAAGGTCAAAGAGCAAGTCATACTGGTGAAGATGGAATTTGAACCCAGGAAGTATGACTTCAGAGCCCTCGTGGTTAAATACAATATTGAGATGTCTCTTGGTAGAACAACAGTGTGGTTTACAGTTATACCAGCTGCCGTCTTATCCAAGTTGAGCCCAAGTCTCCCCCTAATCCATGTCCTAAACTGAGGGGTTTTTTTAATGGTTGTCTTAAGAGTGGTAAAATGGAGGTAGAAGGAAGGGAGGGGAGTGATTAGCACATTTGGGTTACAGTATGGGGTTTGTGTTTGGAGCCAAGTTAGGTGGAAGACAGATGATGGAGCTCCTAAGGTATGCAGTATAGATGAGAGAGGATTCACCACAATTTTCATCATCCATCTTACCTTAGAGATGAACAGCTTACAAGTCTTTACAGTCTTCAAAGCACTCTCCCTTTTATCATCTCATGTGATTTTCAAAACAGTCAACTAACATAAGCTGAAAAGATAATATTATCTGTGTTTTATTGGTAAGGAAACCGATTGAAGATGGCTAAGTACATTGCCCAACATTGCCAAACTAGTCATTGGAGGTCCCTAAGATTAAATTCTAAGCCTTTTGCCTTTCTCTCCCTTGGATTGAGTTTAATATGGGAAAGGAGTAAAGAGAGAGCTGAATTTCAGGGGGGAACACCTTCAATCTGGAGGGGAGAGGAGGGAGAGTGTCCTGAAAAGGAGACTGAATTCGATTGCTGGGAAACATTGAAGGAGATCCAAGAAGGTGCTGGAGGCAGAAGTCAAGGGATCAGGGAGTCTCAGAGTTGAACTCATCAAGAGAGATGACTTACATGAATGCTTGATACATGTGAATGCTCAGAAGTTGGTGATTGGGAGACCACTGAGCATGTTCTCGAGCATGTTCTCAGTGGTACAGTGTGGTCAGGTCTCAGGTGAACTCCTCTCTCTGAATGAAGTTTGTATTTTTTCTCTAGAATTTCTATTAGTTGAATAACACCAAATTGCTAGATATCTTTTCATTTGCTTTTGTTTGTTTGAGTTCCCTCTGCCTAAAGACATACAGCTTTGATCTTTCCTCAGGATGAGTCCTCTGGAGCAGGTTTGTTTGCAACACCAAAGTACACATTTACTCCTGCCTCTCCCCGACATACCCAAGGCCCCTTTGTTGTAAGACTATTATTTTAAAACCACTATCTCTGAGATTTGGCATCTTAATTTTCATCTGGACTTTCTTTCCTTCTATCCTTCTATGAGCTAAAATTAAAAATTAGATATATTTTAGAAATATGTCTAGAATAAGAAATAAGATGTTTTCTCCCTTGTACCTTGAGGATTCCTCAGCTTTCCTTCCTCCCTCTAATCTGTTTTCTGACTGCAAATTGTTGTGCTGTGGTGGCTGCTCTATGAGGTAGACTAACTTGTAATGAGGATGTGATGTGCTTAACTGGTGTTGCAAGTCGGAAATGAGGTCATTGAATACAAGACACTTGAACAAAATGTTATTTGTCTAACTTCTAAAGACGCTTATGGACTCTCTATTCTTCCTGCCAGAATTAACCCTCACCATTGGATTTTCTTATTTACCAGGATAAGAGCACGCTAGCTTGAAGAAGAAACATTATCCTGGTTAACTTCACAGATAACTTTTTGGGAGAGTCATGGGGTGAAAGACTGCTTGGCCCTGATGTTTCTCTGTACCTTAGCAGCATATCCTACTGTAGCCAACAATGTAGAAATTTAATTTTCACACGAGACATCATTCAATTTTTGGCAAAGTAGTTCAGTCCAGTATTGATGTACACAGAGCCTTGAGTATTCAACTGCCTCAACTGCTGCCTCAAATCTCTCCCTTGATGTGGAGACTTTGGGTACTGTCTCTCTTGTATCTAGATCATGAATTTGGCTTCAGATGGGCAGTGTTACCTTTCTCAAAACATAATTGACTCATTCCTGCCTCTGCAGCTTTGCTAATTGCTTTGTCCTTAAGTGCTGACCCCCATTTTTTTCCTGCCTGTGCAAATTCTACCTGCTTTTAAATTTGATTCAGGTCCTATCTCCTCTCAGAAGCCTTCCATGATATGAAAGTTAACAGTTCTCCTCTGTATTCTGACAGCTTCTGTTGTCTCTAGTCATAGTCTAACATATATTACTAATTTGGTTTCTGCATGCTTAATCTTTCCCACTAGATTCTAAGCTCTCCAAGGCCAATGACTCTGCCCTTTTCAACTTTTGTATGACCAGCGTCTTTCTAGCACAGAGATTTGTTTATAGTAGGTGTGAAATAAATGTGTGATATTGGTTGATTTATGGTCATGCTCTCTAACACAAGACATATGGAGTTCATTGGCTTGGTGCTTGAGTGTCAACACCCCCACTACCACCCCTTTCTCCAAGTTATCCTCTTGGCCTGGCCCAGCTGAAACTGTGGAAAGTAGATAAATCACTCAGCTCCTAGGTCAGACAGCTCAGAGAGACATGTACACAGCAGGCCGTTGCCACTGTAATGATGCAGTGGCTGTGCTGTTTGCCAGTTCCTGGACAACAATAGATTGCCTTCCTTCTCTTAACTTTAATTCCATTTCTCATAAGCCTGAAATTGCACTTGCTGTTTTCCAGCTTTTTTCCCCCACCCTGCCCTAGTTCATGTCAGTGTTCCTTAACTAACATTTTCATGGCTTGAAAATCAATTCTGCACCAGATATAAAGACATACTCTGTCTTCAGCCTTTGTTCTCAGTACCAGCCTCAGCACCCTGCATTAGCGCAGTGCTGTGGCTTGAGACCCACTTGATGGTTTCTAGTCTCTGATTGTTTTTATTTGAACTCTGGTTAGATCTGGGTTGATGTTTATGAAATAGACCTTCTAATTCTCTCTTTTCATCAGTTTATTCCCAGATAATGGAATCTTTGGAATTATAGAACTGAAAAGATATTGGTTTGAACAATTCTTGGTAATTGAAAGCCTCACGTATTCTATCCAGTTCAACTTGAAGATTTTGGAAAAGAGGAGAGATTTGTAGGCTAAAGCAGAGGGTTTGAAAAAGCCTTTACTGATGTTCAATGGCCAGCCTCAGAGTAATATTCAAGATCCTTTACAATTCAGATTCAGATTACTTTGTTTTTGCTTTAGGCCAACTATGTGGGTCTTCAAGTTCAGCACCATGGACAGGGGAGATTAGATCAGGGAATGGTTGGAGCAAACCTCAGCCTGGCGAAGTTTAGTAGGGCACCATAGGACCACTTTTCATTCTCAGGGATGGCCTTATTTAAAGGCACATGCATTGTGAGTTGAGAAACTCCATAAAGGACATCTCTGCTGCCCTAAACAATCACGTGAACTAAAATAGTCTGTAAAAAAGCATGTACTTTGGAATCAAAATATCAAAACTTGAATTCTAACATTTTTTTTATATTTACTAAGTGTATGACTTTGGGCCTGGTGCCCTCTCTGAGGACCAGTTTCTTATGTGTAGATTTGGGAATCTACTGTCCTTAGAAACTCCTGCTTTGTCATTGCTGCTAGCACAGCACTTGGTATCTTTCTGCAATCCCTTCACTGGCTTGTCTGCTACCAAATGCTGGCAGATCACAGTATAACCCAGTGTCTATACCTGGCACTCACCTGACACAGTCCAGCCTTGATGCGCCAGATACAACACAGACACTTCTGTCTCTATCAGAGACCATGTGGCAGCCTGAGGCACAGAGGCCTTTCTGGGCAAACTATATAGAGCTGGGCCTGGTGGCTCTTTTGTTTGCGTATACCAAATTTGAAATGGGCTATCATTAACCAAATGGGGAGCAGCTGTGCTTACTGAGAAAGTGTGCTTCCTCAGATTGGTAGACATGATAGAAATTCCACAGCTAGAATGTCTGGCTCAAGAGGCCTCAGGAATGTGTGAAACTGCCTTTGTCAATGTTCTAAAAGAACCTCTTTCTCTCTAACCTAATATCTCCTGGACTGATCCAGTGATGAGTCCTTAAGTTTCTCAATTAGAAGATTATGCCTTTGGGATGAGTAGGATTTTCACTGTTAAAAGGCAAATTCCAAAAGCAATATCTCACATTAAGCAGTTCCCAGCCAGTGATACCTTCTTTAGTGTGAATTAAGGGCTGGCAACTTCCTTTAGAACTTAAACACAGAGCTGAAAAGGGACCAGATGAGGGAGAGAAAAGTCTAGAGTACAAGTCCCCTCACCCAGAGGCTACCAGGGATGAGGAGAAGTTCATGGATGGAAGGCAGAGCTGCCAAAGACCACGTATGCACACCTCAAAGTTGTGTCCAAAGTTGCCACTGACTGAAGCCAGATTAATTTTTATTTGTTTTTGCAATATGTTCAAACTTATGATTAGATAGACATCTCCTCCACCTTTTCTCTTTGTTTCTCTCTTCCCCAACACTCTCCATTTTTTACCTTTTCTTCTTTTTATCTCCATTCTCAGTGGCCCATGATCCAAGTTGCCACCAGTATCTCACAGTGCACATTACCCACACACTTCTAGGAACCCCAGAATGATTTGTGGAGACATGATTTCTGCAGTGGTGGTGTGGGGCACTCCATGGACCCTCTCTGTTCAAAGTCTCTGGAAACTGTCTTCAGGGCATACAGCAAATGAAATATTTATTCAAGACAGTTTACTAAATCTCAGTAAGAACAGTAACATTGTGTGGCATCTGTGCCACAATTTACTCCTCCCTTCCCCTCTCCCAGCTCACAGTGATGGACATCCACTCCAGGCAAATGCAACCAGGAGCACAGGGCTCCATCTTCACTCAGACCCCAGATGAGGGCTGTGGTGTCTCCTAGAGAGGGGCAGGCAACCAGCACTTCTCTTCCTGCCCCCACTCCCATCCTGTGTTGCAGAGTCTCTATTCCTGGCAAGAGTGACTGAGAAGTATAGGGCTTTCTTCCTCTACCCAGTTTGCACTTGTAGGGTGGAAAATCTACTTCACACATGGAAGGCCAGAGATAGAGCACCCTAGTCACCTCACCCTAGCTTGGTTTTAAGGCAAAGGCTCCATTCCAGGAAATGCAAGCTGCAAAGACTGGAGGCTGCTACCCCAGCCCAGGTGACAGTAATGAAGGTCATGGAGCAGGGATGTGACTCTGAGAGAAGTAGGCCACTGTCCCTGACCCCAGCTGTGGAGCAGTGGTGCAGATTTGTTGCTCAAGAGGAGAGGCAGGCCATAAGAATAAAGAGCTCTGAAGCTCTCCCCAAGAGAACTAACTTTGTTTGTACAATGGTGTGAGGAAGTTCAAACCTAGGAGTGTTCTTAAAAACAATGGAGATTTTAGTGACAAGCAATTAAGAGGAAACTCGTAGTTCCATGTGACTAACAAGCTAAACCTTAGACCATATAGCAACTTACCAGAGAGAATTATGGAAAGAGACAGTTAAGAAGAACCCTCTTGGGGTTAACACAAACCTCCAAGACTGGCCTCAAAGATTACCGCTGTAAAGGGACCCACATTTAATCGTAGCAGACTGTGGAACAATTTATGCCCCAGAGCATTGTCAAAATAATAGAATAATCAGCGAGCAATTAGTGGAGGCTAATAGCTGGGCATGATATCAATGGAGGCAGACAACAGAGATCAGCAAAAGAGACAAAAAATCACTAATAAAATCACTGCCATCCCAGAGTGACAGTATGCATGCCCAAGGCTGAACCCTCTGAGCAGTGATACCAGAGGCTGCTTTCTTAGGGAGAAATAAATGACTAAAATAATTCAGCCAACTCACCAAACAAATAGCAAACAACAACAAGCCCCAGAGAAAGGGATCAACATACAGGGGTGCATTATTTAAAATGTCCAGTTTTCAATAATTATAAGACATGCAAAGAAATAGAAGAAGGTGACCTAGATGGAAAAAAGCAGGCCACAGAAACTGCCTGTCAAGGACCCAAATGTCAGATTTAGCAGACAAAGACTTTAAAGCAACTAGAGGCATACCTCAGAGATATTGCAGGTTTGGTTCCAGACCACTGCAATAAAGCATATATCACCTCAAAGTGATTCACACAAACTTTTTGGTTTCCCAATGCATATAAAAGTTATGTTTACACTACACTACAGTCTGTTAAGTATGCAATAGCATCATGTCCAACAAGCGTACACATCTTAATTGAAAAATACTTTATTGCTAAAAAATGCCAAAACAATTACCATAGTAACAAAGATCACTGATCAAAGATCACTGATCACAGATCAGATCACTATAACAAATATAACAATGATTTTAAAGCTATTAATATTAATAATGAAAATAATAATGAAAAAGAAATATTGTGAGAATTGCCAGAATGTGACACAGAGACATGAAGTGAGCAAATGCTGTCAAGAAATGGTGCTGATAGACTTGCCTGATGCAGAGTTGACACAAACCTTCCATTTGTAAAAAATGCAGTATCTGCAAAGTGTAATAAAAAGAAGTGCAATGAAATGAGGCCTGCCAGTATTATAAATATACTCAAGGAACTATAGGAAACTACAGTCAGAGAAGTAAAGAGTGGAAAGGAGGTGCAATGACTGTGTCTCATAAAATAGAGAAAAATAATGAAGAGTTAGAAATGATATAGATAAAAAAGAACCAAATGGAAATGAAGAAGGTGAAAAGTACAATAACTGAAATTAAAATTTTACTAGAGGGGCTTAACTGTAGATTTGAGGTGGCAGATGAAAGAATCAGTGAACTTAAAAATATATCATTTAGGGCTTCCCTGGTGGCGCAGTGGTTCAGAGTCCGCCTGCCAATGCAGGGGACATGGGTTCGTGCCCCGGTCTGGGAGGATCCCATATGCCGCGGAGTGGCTGGGCCCGTGAGCCATGGCCGCTGAGCCTGCACGTCCGGAGCCTGTGCTCTGCAAAGGGAGAGGCCACAACAGTGAGAGGCCCACGTACCGGAAAAAAAAAAAAAAAGTATATCATTTAGAGACTATGCAATCTGAATGACAGAGAAAAAAATGAAGAAAAGTGAACAGACTCAGAGAAATATGGGACACATATGTGTAATGAAAGTACTAGAAGGAGAGGAGAAAAAAGAGCAAAAAATATATTTGAAGAAATCATGGCTGAAAACTTTCTAAATTTGATGAAAACCATTAACCTACACAACCAAGAAGCTCAACAAATTCCAAATATGATGACCACAAAGGAATTTACACCCAGGCATATCACAGTAAAAAAGCTGAAAGAAAAAAAATCTTGAAAGCAACAAGAGAAGGTGACTCATAATATATAAGGAGACCTCAATAATATTGTGAACTAATTTTTCGTTGGAAACAATAGAGACCAGAAAGCAGTGGGATATTCAAAGTGCTGGATAAACAGCAACAACAAAACCCAAACTTGTCAAACCAAGAATCTTTTATCCAGCACAACAGTCTTTTGAAAATGAAGGTAAAATAAAAACATTCGCATATAAACAAAATCTGAGAGAGTCTGTTGCTAGCAAATCTGCAAGAAATACTAAAAGAAGTTCTCAGGTTAAAAACAAATGACTCCAGGCAGTAATTTGAAACCACATTAAAAAAAAGAAAGACTAAAGATAATTATGTTATTATAAGAGATAGCATAAAAGCATATTTTTTTCTTTTTTATTCTCTTTCCTGGTTTTAAAAGGAGTTTATTGAACAGTATGTATATAATTCTGTTGTTTGGGACTTTAACAAAGAGAGATGATATTTTTTGACAACATAAGTACAAGGAGATAGGTCAGAGAAAAACTGTATTGGAACAAAGAAATGACACTAGTTGGTAACATGAATTTACAGGAACAAAGAACCAGAAATCGCAAATAAGGTTAACATAACAAATTTTGTAAATAAATATTTGTCCTTCTCTATTCTCTAAACTTCTTTAAAAGACATAAAATTATATAAAGTCATACTATGACAATGTATTTTGGGGTTGTAGCTTATCTACATGTGATATGTATAACAAAACAGCACAACAGGAGAGGAAAAGGTACAGGTTTATATAGGAGTAACATTGCTATGTCTCACTGTAATTAAATTGGTGTAAATCTGAAATAGATTTATTTTCTGATAAATTTATATGTATATGGTAAGCCCTAGAGCTTTCACTAAGAAAATATCTTCTAAAAATGATGAAAGAATTATTAAAGGGATTAAAATGTTACTTTGGAAAATGTTTGCTTTATGCAAAAGGAAGCAGTAAAGGAAGAATAAAGGAACAAAAAAGATGCGAGACATATAGACAACAAAAAGTAAAATGGCAACCTTAAATTCAAATATAATAATAATAGCATTAAATGTGAATAGATTAAACAATCTGACCAAAATACAAAGATTTTCAGACTGGATTAAAAAAAATTGTGATCCAGCTATAGGCTGTCTATAGGAGATACATTTGAAATTCAAACATACAAATAGAATAAAAGTAGAGAATGGACAAAGATATATCACACAAATCATGTATAGAAAACCAGGAGTCTCACTAATATCAGACAAAATAAAAGGCAAAAAGCATGTTAATAGAGATAGAGAGGGACATTTTATAAACATAAAAGTATCAGTTTATCACGACGATATAACAATTAACATATATATACCTAACAAACAGAGCCCACGAATGCATAAAGCACAGACTGTTAGAAATGCAGGGAGAAATAGACAACCCAAAACTAATAGTTGGAAATCTTAATACTTTACTTTCAATAATGGATAGAACATCTAGGCAGAAGATTAACAAGGAAATAGAAGACTTGAACAACACTGTAAACCAAATTGACCTAATAGACATCTATAGAAAAAATAAGAGCCAGATTACACTCTTCTCAAGTGCACATGGATGTGGTGGGCCATGAAAAAAGCTTTGATAAACATAGGAGAATTAGAATCATACAAAGTATACTCTCTGATCATAGCAGAATGAAATTACAGATCAATAACAAAAAAATGAAAATTCACAAACATATGGATATTAAACAACTCACTCCTAAATGATCAGTGGATCAAAGAAGAAACTGAAGAAAACTTAGAAAATACACTGACATGAATGAAAATAAAGGCACACATACCAAAACTTACAGCAGTGCTTAGAGGAAAATCTATAGTTTTGAATGCCTATATGAATAAAAAAATGAAGAAAGATCTTAAACCAATAACCTCATCTTTCATCTTAAGACACTGAAAAAAACAGCACAATAAACCTAAAGCCAACAGAAGGAGGAAAACAAAGATATGAGCAGAAATTAATGAAATAGGGACTTCCCTGGTGGTGCAATGGTTAGGAATCTGCCTGCCAATGCAGGAGACACTGGTACGAGCCCTCGTCCAGGAAGATCCCACATGCTGTGGTGCAACTAAGCCCGTGCACCACAACTACTGAGCCTACGCTCTAGAGCCTGAGTGCCACAACTACTGAAGCCCGTGTGCCTAGAGGCCATGCTCCACAACAACAGAAGCCACCACAATGAGAAGCCTGTGCACCGCAACAAAGACTAGCCCCCGCTCACCACAGCTAGAGAAGGCCCGCCTGCAGCAACGAAGACCCCACGCAGCCAAAAATAAATTAAATAAATAAATTAAAAATAAAAGAAATTAATGAAATATAGAAAATGATAGAGAATATAAACAAAAGCAAAAGTTGTTTCTTTGAAAATACCAACAAAATTGATAAATCTTTAGCTAAACTGACCAAGACAATAAAGAAAGAAATGACTTAAATTACTAAAATCACTATAGTCCACAGATTTATGGAGGTTCTGGTCAATGAAGTAGCACACAAAAGACACACAAACAAAAAGACACACACCCACTTTGATTAAAAGGGAAGCTACAAAACTGTTACTGTCTTCTTATAAAAACCATCAGAATCAACAAACCACTAGGACCAGTAAGAGAGTGTGGTTATGAAACAAGATGACATAAAAATATATAGAGTCTTTCTATATCAGAAGTAACAAAATTGAAGACATAATAGAGTATAAAATACCATTCATGATATCAATAAAACGCTGCAGGATATATAAGGATTAATCTAATGAAGAATGTATAAAACACAAATGGAAAAAATTCTATTAAAGGACATTTAAGAAGACTTTTTTTTTTTTTTTTTTTTGCGGTACGTGGGCCTCTCACTGCTGCGACCTCTTCCTGTTGCGGAGCACAGGCTCCAGACGCGCAGGCTCAGCGGCCATGGCTCACGGGCCCAGCCACTCCGCGGCATGTGGGATCTTTCCGGACCGGGGCACGAACCCGCGTCCCCTGCATCGGCAGGCAGACTCTCAACCACTGCGCCACCAGGGAAGCCCAAGAAGACTTTTAAAAAGGAAAAAAACATACTGTGTTTATGAGTGGGGCACTCATGAAGGTTATTCACCTCAAATTAATCTAGGAATATGTCATGTGGCGCTCTCCCCAGACAGCTCGGGGAAGGGCTGATGCTCGCAGACCTGGCCTCATTCCTGTGAGCGCTACACCAGGTCAGGGAGAAGGATGGTAGAAAGAGAAAAGTTGGGAAAGAGGCCAAGGCAGATACCTCGCTGATCTTTCAGTGTATACATGGCCCAGAGGAGTGTACTGAGCACCAGGAACAGTGACAGTGAGTGACAGTGATCACCAGAAGGGAGAGGTGGAGGCCACCCCAAGTTCTGGACCCACAACTCTGCCAGTGATTCGTGTCTGACTTCCGGTGACTTCTTGAATGATGCTGAATGATGCAGGATCTCCTTGTACACAGTGAGGATACTAATCCCTTCCCCACCCTCCTCACAGAGTGCTTGTAAGGATCTAATAACATGATGGAAGTACTCCTTGAAAAATGTAAGAACACTGTGTGACATTTGAGGTGACATTCCAGCTGTCTTGCTAAGACACACAAAATGACACTTAGATCCTGATCATCAGAAGTGTCCAGATTTCCCATCTCTTGTGTCACTCCTCCGTACCACAGTGGAAGGCCTTGGTGAGGCTGGGGCTAAGTTGGAATCAGCGCCCAATTTAATAATTTAGTAACTCAGGGACCTACACCTACAAGGCACTGCCGCTGATTCGCCTATCTGAGTACAGCAGGTGTGGCTGCCAGCAGTCTGTTCTCTGTTAAAGCCCGTTCCATTAGGTGGGAGAAATATGCAGAAAACTTGCCTTTGCAGCTGCCTGGATGCTTAGTTAGAAGAAAGTGAACATGAAAGGACTCATCCCCACCAGGAACTTAGGATCCTAACTTTGAGGAGGTACCTCCAGCCAGTAGCATTGAGAAGGGGGAAGTCCTGTGTATGATTTAACCTGAACACACTTTAGACAGTTTTCAGAAACAAGTAGGACCTCTCTTGGGATCAGATGAAATCACTACGATAAAAAAATTTCTTAGTAATCTTACCTTAAATCTTACCTCAGAGCAGAGGAGAAAGAAAGAAGAGGGTGGAGTCTGATGTATCTATCTGATTGTCTTATTTTCATTTGTTAACTAAATATTTATTGAATGCCTACTATTTTTAAAGTCCTTAAAATGCTTGAAGTTTTTGAATCTCAGCTGCCGTAGCATTAAAAAATCAGGGGAGGGCTTCCCTGGTGGCGCAGTGGTTGAGAGTCCGCCTGCCGATGCAGGGGACACGGGTTCGTGCCCCGGTCCGGGAAGATCCCACATGCCGCGGAACGACTAGGCCCGTGAGCCATGGCCGCTGAGCCTGTGCGTCCGGAGCCTGTGCTCCGCAACGGGAGAGGCCACAACAGTGAGAGGCCCGCGTACCGCAAAAAAAAGAAAAAAAAAAAAAAATCAGGGGAAAAAAGTCCAACCTCCTGCTCCCTTAGGAGTAGGAGGTGATCTCAAGTTATGTCTCAGATGCACTAGTTGGCTCTTTCTTGTAGTGATGCCAGCCTCACTTTCTTTAGTAAGTGTAGGAAGGATCACCTAGTATATTGCTTACATGTCCCCATCCCCACAGACCAGCAGACTGGAGTGGCTTCGTATTGTCTGAAGGGGATGAATACTTTTGCCTGCTGCAAAGGAAGCTGGTTTAGTGCACAGTGAGAGAACCGTGGGGATACTCACAATGGTTGCCGCAGCTTAGCCTGGGAAGAGTGATCTGGCTCCTTCAGTGGGAGCGAAGGGCTTCCTCTGGCATGGAGGTCGCCAAAGCGTATTCAAGATTCTCAATAGCATATAACTACTTCCTGGATAGTAACCCAGAGTTACTGGGAGGGTGATTATTTCCTATTCACTGACATCCAGGCCTGTGTTCTAAAGATCTGGCAATTAGTGAGAATCTAAGACAAAAGTTGTTGCTAAATTAGAGTAGTTGAATCTTGGGGGCCAGATCCCCAAGGAGGTAGACCCAATTGGACCGCGATTGTCCCGTCATGTTTCTTCCTGTTTATCCGAACCTGTCATTGTGCCAGGTAGATGTTAAATATGGTGAAAAAATATGTTTGGGAGAAATATCGGGTAGCTGTTTCCTGACCGGGAGATCAGGGTGTGTGAATGGTCCACCAAATAGCAGCCCAGGCTCTGCTTGTGGACGGGAGGTTTGCCTTCCTGGGTACAAGGGCACCCCATTTTTCCAGCAACTATATCCTACCTGATTCCAGCTCCATCTTCTGTCCTGGCTTCTCTATTTGATACTTTGATCAATTAACCAGGTGGTAGGCAACATGAAAGCAGGAAGGAGGAGGAGAGATCCGCCAGGGGAATCGAGTACTTTATCCCTGGACGGGTACCGCTTCTTTCGTTCTTTCGAAAATACTCCATCTCTACCCTTGTTTGCTTCTGGGTTTGGAGCACACAGGGCACCGGGCTGGCAATGTCCCCCATTGCACACTTCTTTAGAAAGCCAATTCTCACGCTCAGTGAGACAAGGGGAGGGAGGGGTAAGGCATGAGGTCTGTTTCACGTAGCTGCTCCTGGGCTGTGCGTAGCTCACCGTGCTCAGGGTACCATCAGGGGATGGGGTGTCCTGTGGCTGGGCAGAGGGGTTGTCGGAGCTGGTCTTGATAATAATTGGGTAGAAACTGTAGTCAGGGTCTCCCCAGGCAATGTGGATTGTAAGCATACACATGTACTCATTTCTCTGACTAAAATCCCAATTAATTTGTATAGAAACCAGTTTTTAAAATGTCATCTTTGTTGGAATGGGGTGGTCTAGATAGAAGGTGACATTTTCATGGCTGGAAAGTGCTAGAGTGAGAAGGGAAAAGTATCAAGACAGTGTAGACGTGGGGTAGGGATCTGATGGGATCCAGCAGTTAGCTAGGTTTAGAGAGAAAAATGCTGAGTGAGGCAGCAGGGGCTTTTCTGTGATTTAACAGAACTGGGTTTGCTGCACTAGCCCGTCTGAAAAGGCTCCTTCCTCTAAGGCGCAGGCTTATAATTTGGGTATATTGTAAGCTGGTAAACAGAAGTACTGAGACACAGCCCCAGGGTCCAAGCAGAGGTTGATACATGGGTATGGGTCAATGGAGAAGAAGATTCTTATGTTTTTCCACTCAGTTGGAACATTTTCCAAAGGGGATCTGAGCCACCAATACGACTGTGATCTCCTCTTCTCTCCTTTTCTGTCTTTGCCTGAGCACAAAGGGGCAGGACAGGCAGGTGAAAGGAAATGGGGGAAATGGTAGGGTCCTTCCCTTTTCTGACTTGTCCTATGAGGAAGACAATCTGCTCATGGCTAAGGTGGAAGAAGGCTGTGAACAAGATGCCAAAAAAGTCTTTTTTAAAAGAAAATTTATTTATTTATTTTTGGCTGCATTGGGTCTTCATTGCTGTGCGTGGGCTTCGCATTGCGATGGCTTCTCTTGTTTCAGAGCATGGGCTCTAGAGCGCAGGCTCAGTAGTTGTGGCTCATGGGCTTAGTTGCTCCGCGGCATGTGGGTTCTTCCCGGACCAGGGCTCGAACCCATGTCCCCTTCATTGGCAGGCAGATTCTTAACCACTGAGCCACCAGGGAAGCCACAAAAAAGGCTTTTGATGTCACCCCAGCATGCAGTTTGGGAGCTGTTGTCTTAGAGAGACTGTTTTTGAAATAAAGATTTAGGATAAATTAAGAGGAAGTCCTCTGATGAACCCTAGAAGTAAAAACCAGGTTAAGGAATAAATAATAAACAATCTGAGTTAGAGAGGTACCAAATGCATCTTGAAATTTTATTTACTTAAAATGTGGCTTTTTAGGACTCTTTCCTTCAGCGTTTCAGGTTTCAACCATGCTATCCAAAAAAAATGGAGTTTATTATGGAAAATTGCGAGCATAAAAGGCAGACAGGGCTTCCCTGGTGGCGCAGTGGTTGAGAGTCCGCCTGCCGATGCAGGGGACACGGGTTCGTGCCCTGGTCCGGGAAGATCCCACATGCCGCGGAGCTGCTGGGCCCGTGAGCCATGGCCGCTGAGCCTGCGAGTCCGGAGCCTGTACTCCGTAGCGGGAGAGGCCGCAGTAGTGAGAGGCCCACGTACCGCAAAAAAAAAAAAAAAAAAAGGCAGACAGACTCTTTTAGGGAACCCCCATGTACTCATCACCTGGTCTCCGTGGAGGGTCACTCAAGCCGAGACTGCCCCATCCACACACTAGGCTCACCAACCCCCTCCCAGATTACTCTGAAGGAAATCTTGTAAATCACATAATTTCCTCTATATAAATATCTCAGTGTATTTCTCTAAAAGAGAAATCATTGCACCTTTAATAACCAAGATAAACCTTTTGCTCATCCATCCAGGCCTGGGGGGAGATGAGCTGTGTGACTGGTGAGGTCAGAATTAGGTGATATTGGCTCCCCTTGGGGGATCCAGAACCCTCCAGCCTCTTGAGTTCTTGACCTAGAAACTTAAGCTTGGAATGGAATGGAAAATGACGGCATATGTACGAGCCCCTTTGCTGTGAGAGCCCTTCCCCAGTGAGTGCAGGATGGTGCTTTGAGTTAGCCATGTTCCCAGCCAGGCTGTACTAACTGGGCCATTTAGCTCCAAGCTGACTTAAGTTACTAACTGCAGAGGAGGGAAAGAAATTAGGAGGTTTAGTATTGTCAAGGGAAGTGAGATGGGTTTTCATTTAAGACACACTTTTATTGTCTGCATAGGGCAAGGGGGGCACAATTAGCCCTGGAACACGATGCAATCAGCACCGACGAGCAGGTGTGCTTCCCTGTTCCAGAAACCAAAGGTCCTGGTTGGACCTTTGTTTTGAGGCTGGAGGGTATCCTGAATGGGATGGTTAAGTTTATGTGTCAACTTGATTCGCTTAAGGGATGCCCAGCTGGCTGGTAAAACATTGTTTCTGGGTTTGTTTGTGAGAATGTTTCTGAAAGAGATTAGCATTAGATTCTATAGACTGAGTAAAGAAGATTCACTCACTCGTCATCAATCCAATCTACTGGGGATCCAGATAGAACGAACAGGCAAACAGAGGGCGAATTCTCTCCCCCCGTTTTTTTTGAGTTGGGACTTGTATCTTCTCCCACCCTCAGACATTGGAGTTCCCGGTTCTCAGGCCTTTGGCCTTGGACTTATTATAACACTGGCTTTCCTGATTTTCCGTCTTGCAGAAGACAGATTATGGGGCTTCTCAGCCTCTGTAACCACCTGATCCAATTCCTATAGTAAGTCTCCACTGCTCTCTCTATCCTATTGGTTCTGTTTCTCTGGAGAATCTTGACCAATACATTGAGTCCTTGTTCCCTGCCTTCCCTCTTACTTGGTCCTTGGGTCCAAGGTCAGCAGTAAGGAGGGAAGAGGCTGATTGTGCCAATCTCCAGGCTTCTCTTCCTAAGATAGGGTGGGCTATATTAACAAGAGCTTGTTCATGCTCGTTTTTTCTAGTGTGTACTCACAACAAGCCTCTGTGTGAACTGTTTTCGTTCCTACTTCACAGTAAGAGTGCTAGTGAAGCGGGAGGCTAGGAGAGCAAGGGGTCGCAGGGTTGGAGGTATAATCTAAGGACAAGCCATTGAAGCTGCTGCCCCTTGTAGGTTTCCTGATTTCAAAGTGTCTTTCTGTCTGTGATTTTTGAGTTCCAACTATGAACCGCCCTCTGATGGGGCCATCAGGCGGCCCTGTTTCAGACTAAACCTCTTGGAGGCTTCTAAGTGGGGCCAGCTCCATCATGAATCTATGTCTGGGAAAAGTGGGTGTGTCATGCTACTAATTATGAGAGTCAAGTCCCTACTGGGTGGGCAAGACCCCAGGGCCTCTGTGGCTCTAGTTTTCTGTGCAAGCTGGGACCTCAGTCATTGTAGCTCTCATGTGGGAATGAGAACCACCACCATTTCCTAGACCTACAGGGAATTTGCCATCAGGAAGTTCTCCAAGCCACACAGAGAAGAAAAAGCACAGGCGTGAAGTCAGAAGACATGCATTTGAGTCCCAGATCTACCACTGGTTAACTTTGGGGCTCTCAATATCTCTGTCCCTGTGGACAGGGACAGTAGTAGCTGTATTTGGAAGGTTGTCGTGTAGTCAATTCGATCATGTAAGCTTTGAGATCATAACATGTTTTATTATTGCTTATGTTGTTGTCATCGTTATCGAAAAAGCCATTGGATTTATATGTCAAGTATGACAGTGGTCTGCCTATCTCAATAGCATGATGATATTACATCCAAGAGCTAAAAAGGGAATATTCCATTCCTGCTGTTTATTGGCTATAATTTTAATGAAGCGTACTGCTCCTTCCTCCTTCCTGCTCTTAAAAAATATATATAAAGAATCTTCCTGATAATTAGTTCTAGCAACACCAATGCTAAATTCATTCTCATTTTGATTTCCTGGGCCCAACCCAATTCTTCCTGAGTGGGCTGGCTGCAGTTTTTCTTTCCTTGGCTTTCTTTTCCCTGAGGACACAGAATATTTGCAAGGCACAACATTTTCCTTTAAAAAGAATTCCTCTAAAATCCAACTGTTATTAATGGATCTTCAGTCCCTCCTGGAAGACACTGACCCAGATAGCAGACACAGTTATAAACCATACAGTCATGTAATGGCCTTCGACTCCTCCCCTCTGCTCTTTCTGTTGTTCTCAGATACGTAGGACGTATTCAGAAAGTCACATAATAGTGTTCGGTAGTAGAGTTTGACACTGTATTGTTTTATATTTTCTTGCAACTTGATGATGGATTAGAAGGAACTGAAGGTCATTTATGAAATCCTCAACTATTTCATAGTAAATAAAATTTCTTAAAAATAGGGTTCATTTATTCGTTTAGGCATCAACAATTTTTTGAGGGTCTACAATGTGCCAGGTCTTTGCTAGACATTGTAGAGAATACAAAAGTGAGAAATTCAGGTTCCTCACCTCAAGGAGCTCATATCTAGTAAGGAGGTAGGGAAATAAGTAGAAAGATAAAACAATGTGAGAAGACAAAGGAAGGAGTAGGGGATTTTGCCTGGAAGGACGGAGACGGCTTCCAAGCTTGGCTCACTTCCTACTGCTGCACATCCTGCACGGGTACCGTTTTCATGCCCTTGCCTCTAGCAGTTCTTACAGACCTCACTTCTGAGTCTGCTGGCCTGGACACACCTCATCTGAAGGTGGGTTGGCCACTTCTCATCTTTTGATGTCATACCTCTCATTTGCACTTTCCCTGTCTCAGGCATTGTGTCTTTATATCCTTTGGGTGTTGGTTCTGAGGGATTCTAAAATATTTCCAGGAATGTCAGTGAGAGGGGGAGGCAGAGGGTTACTGAATCTAACCCACCTCCCCTCCCTCTCCCTTCCCTCCAGCTGGCAAGTTCGCATGAGCCAGGAGCTCAGAGTCCTGCTGGTGCTGGAAGTTGCCTGAGGAAGTGTGATGACATAGATCCAATGGGCCATTATACCCAGGTCCTCCCTAAACATCTAATATGAGCTTATCTCTGTGGTTGGCCAAGCGGAGCCACCCTGGAGGTGGGGCAGGAGGTGGGAGAGTGGAGGCCCCGTAGGGCTGGCAGTGTTGCTGGGGAACCAGAAATTACCAGAACAAAATGTTACGTGTTCAGTCCTGTGCTGCGCCTTGCTGGAGTCTGTGGTGGGGTGGGGCGGAGTTGTGGCCTCCCAGGAGCCCTAACTGTACAGGTTTAACGTGTGCTCGGAACCTAAAGGGGGTCAGAGGTTGATGGGGCTGAAGGTGCTCAGATGTAGAGGCCCTCTAGTCTTCAGTGGTCAGAGAAGATTCTGGAAAGTGGGTGGGGCAGACAGGTGAAGGTGAGGCTCAAAGCCTCTGAGGGATTTTGGTGAGGCTGAGAGGGGATTGCATGATGTCACCTTTGCATCCCTGGATTCCTAAAGGTTTAGAGGTGGTGCTTTGTAATATTAACTGACTGATCCATTCGTTTCGGGTTGAGTTTAAGACTGGTGTGAATTCTAGAAAGATCCCTTTTCTTTTCACTGCTTTGCTTTCTTGCTGTATTTCTTTTCTTTGTCCTAAACAGAGACATTAGACTCTCCCTATGTTTAATTCATTTTATTAAAAAATTCTATAGATAATCATTCTTAATGACTCTCCACAGCAAAAGGTTTATCTAGCCAAGTGCTGGGCATAGTGTATTCTGAACAAATGCTTGGAACTGCCACCTTGTGTGATTCTCCATCTAGAGCTCAACCCATACCTTTTGCTGATCTCCAGACCTAGATACCCAATCGCTTGCTGGGTTTCCACCTGGATATCCTGTAGAGACCTCAAAGTTAACATTTCCGAAGCTTTTTATTGTATCTGGTATCTGCCATTCCCCCCCACGCCCCCTCTGCCCCCCACCAACATACACTCAACCTAGACCTCCTTCCTCAAAAGCACTACAGCCAAAACACTGGGGTCACCTCTGACTCCCCGCTGCCTTGCTCACCCTTTTCTAGAGCTAGCTGGTGTCTAAGTTCCACACTTGTGGCTACTAGCTCACTCTCCATCCCACCCCTTCTCCTCATCCAACCCTGCAACTCTAGCCACTCTGCCTCTGCATAGTGCTTAGATTATTCAGTACAATGTGAATTGGTGTGCTCGCTCTGAAATACAAATCTGACCAGTCAGTCCCTCGCTTAACACCCACCTGTGGGTTTGTCTGCAGGTGAAAACCAGCTTCTTAGTGTGACTTACTTTCTCCCTCCATCCTCCTTTCCAGCCTCACTTCCTGTTTTCCCAGCAGACTCCTCATGATCTTGAATTCACCCACATCCTTGTCTTTGCTTGTACCTGTAAGTATGCTTGTTGTATTATCTTTTCCTCATTTCTACATCTGGAAAAATCAGCATCCAGGACCTCACACCACCTCTTTACTGAAGCCTTCTTTGACTGCTCTACAAGAGTCACCCCTCACGTGGGTTTCTGTGCCACTTTGGGTTACTACATTTTATTATCACTATATTTAAATTTGTATTATGATGACCTGCCAGACTGAGAGGGAAGGGATTACGGTCTTATCCATCATGGATACTTCATTGCCTAGCTGAATGCTCTAAGTGTTTGTTAATGGTTAAAATAGAAAAAGATCTTAGATCTTAAAGAGTCTCTCCTAGTTTAATTCCTCTTAAATTCATTTATTTACTCATTCATTCTTTCGCTCCTTGCGCAAACATTTGCTGAGTACCTACTATGTGGGAACGCTCTGTTTCTAGGCAACAAAGCCTTGATTAAACAGACATGAAAGAGAAACAGCTGCCAATCCTCCAGGAAGCTCTGCTCCACAGGCCTTCATTTAAGGATCCTGGAGGTTCAGTTTTCTTTCGTCAGCGTTTTCCTTAATGGCCAGACTCGTGGTGGCAGTGACAATGGATTCTGCATTAGTATTAAAAATGTATTCAATAAATAATTGATTAGAACCTCTGTTTAATAATTATTAATGCACTGCAATTTCAGTTGCCCAAATCTCAAGATGTTTTAAACATAACTAATTGAAAACACAATTAACAGCAACTTGATGAAATAAATCTGGAAGGCAAAGCACCCTTGAAAACCTCAGACTATGAGAGCAAAAATCCAAACGCAGCCCCCTCCTCAGACTGCTCTAAGATGCAGTGTTCATGCTGGGCTCCGGCAGAGACTCTAGTAGCAGATGGCGGCACCTGGCCAGGTTTGGGACATGAAAGTTGGTTTAATGGCAGCTTCTCTGCAGCTACTAAAACCTCAGGTGACGGCTTCATTATGCCTGGAGGCAGGGGGCATTTCCTTGACCAATAGGCTGTACTCAGACACTTATATGTCCTTTGGGCTCTTAGAGCGAGACTGATTCAGTGACTTTGTCATATGGAAACTCAGCAAAACAAAAGCCAGTCCCTGAGGTCTGGCAGTGCATGGGCTGGGGCATTGCCTCAAGTTAAGCCACAGGATGAGTGAGTGGCAGAACTGTGGCTGGGAAAACCTGGGCTCCCAGCATCAAATGCTCCCAGCATCACACCCACCAGCCCTGATGCCTCCCAGGTTCTTTCTGGGGCTAGTTCTACTTGTCCTGACTCAGCGCAAATGGTGCATCTGGGTTTTTGGATCAATGGCTAAAGACGAGGGTCCCTTGACTTTCTTGCTTCAATAATAGTCAGCAAGGAAAGGAAATGCATTGAGGCATTTATAGGAAGAGCCCTGGATTGGCTATTGGATGCTAGGATCCTAGAAAGGCACTGAAGGAAGACATTGGCCTTTGGTCTGGGCTTGGCATAGGTAAGCATGGATTTTTTTCCCTCCACTTTTCATCTTTTTATACCTGTTCCTACCTTACTCTCTACCCCAGAGACTTTTGGACCTGGATGCACTGGCCTCCTAGCTTTTATCAGTCCTTCATAGGTTTTTTGTTTTTGTTTTTTGGGTGAGTAGTCAATGCGATGTTGTAAGAAATTAATCAACAACAGGGTTGGCCAGTGGCAGGCCCTCAGCACACGGTAATTCCCCTTCCACTCCCAGCCTTGTTTACTGCTCCTGCATGGTTAATCCATCCCTAGGATGCTAAACACCGCTGTGGGCATACTTTCAACAGAATAATATGGTAATTGGACACACAGGTGTTATTCCTGGAGAACACAGATTTTCAGGTGGTATCCCTCAGGGTCGTACAACCTTGCCTGACCCCAGGGTCCCACACACCTGTACGTGACTTGCATGGATCCGAATTTTCTGTGCACAGGACTTGAGTGGAGCTGGTCAGAGGAGACAGAGATGGCTGGAAAGCCTCACCAATCCATAGCACCCTGTCTGGATGAGGTGGAAGCAACCCTCAGGTGTTAGCAATGCCTATATTCTGCACCAGCTGAGCCAATGAACAGAGCCAGCTGTTCTCTAGAAGGGCAAAGAGAGAGTCTTGGAGTGTTTTTCTTGAGCAAACTTTTAAAGCTATTTTGTTGTTGTTGTTTGTTTTAAGGACTTAATCTATGGCGCTCCATCATGCTACCAAAGCAATCCAAGTTTAATCTCTAAGCATTCATCTCCCAAGTTCAGATTTTTCTTCCATCTTCTCAGCTGGTGCATTCCCCAACTTCTGAATTTCTAAAAATACCCAGTGTGGTTCCCTCTACAAAGCACCAGCACCCTGCCAGCTGTTAAATAAATAAACTCAGAACGAAAATGCTGTAGTTGTGAAAGAAGATATATTTAATTAAATAAAAAAGGAGAAGCAAGTGCTATTACAAGAGCATAAAACTGTAAGGCGTAAGATAAAAACTAAATTACTACAAGGCAGCTCGATCCAATCTAATCCTTAAAGATAAAGATGAAACCAGAAAATTGCATGTATTGAGAAATCAACATAAGCCCTGAGCAAATATTAACTAGAGATCTATAAACTGGTTGATAATAAACAGCCCTATGAACATTAGGATTAGGGAAGGAAATGGAAATGGAACCACATTGGGGTGTGGGGGACTTGAGTTCATCTCTCCATCCTGCTTGGAGCAGCCTTGGTGGAATGATCTCGTTAGAGTGACTTTTCCATTAGCTAATTTCAGTAAATCTGAGAGGAAAAATTGAATGGCATAGAGGTACCTGGGCAAATTTCTATCTATCATCTTGAAAGACACAGAGATGGATGTGATCTCATCTTACCAGGCTATAAAATGGAGCTTGCAGATAAAATGTTTGCCTTTTACTGTGGTTTCTAACTCAGCTATTGACATGATTTTAACAGTGTGTTTAAGCATGAAGAATGGTCCAATTAAATGTTAAGTAGCCTTTTTTTATAGTTCTAATAAAGGTTCATTTAGCCGTTTATACTGACAACTCAGTTCTTTGGAAGGGTATTTTTCAAGCTGCCTGCTAAAAGAGGACATTTCCTGGCTGGGAAAAAAAAAAAAAATGAAGCCTGCTATTAGCTGGAAAATTTTGCTCCAGCTTTCAGAGACGTCATTTGTGTAGAGGCCGGGTCTTCTAATGGAGACGTGAGCGGTGGCAGCTGGAAAAATCAAGCTAATTCACAGGTGAAGATGCCCTCTTTGTCAGAGTTTCAGGCTCTGGGATAAAAGCTCTCCTTTGAGAGCATTCATGCACTTCACGCCCCACACAGGGAGCTTCAGAATACAATCTGAATGGGAAACTGACTCCGAGAGCGAGAGGGACGGCTCTGACAGGCAGGGAACGTGGTTCTCCATCAGATCAAGGTCCAGGGACAGCCAGGTCCTCAGAGGGAGCTGGAAGGCCCTCTGGGGACAGAGTTAGTGTTCTTAGGCCCCTGGGGATGTAAGTGACCTGGGGGCTTTTAGAAACAGGTTTATTTTGTGTTTTTTTTTGTTTTGCCTGTAGTGAGACTCCAACTAACGTGTTCCTGACAGAAAAAGAGATACCTATGTGCTCTTAGGTCTGGAAAAAAATCTCCACAACTTCCTGGAGTCAGGGCCAACGTTGGAGTCTTGCCATTAACTCACGGTGAGTCTTCTTGGGGTCTCAAACTCTTGCTGCTAGCTCCTTGATAAAAAGGGGCTTGTATTCATGTGCAAGGGCTGCCATAACAAAGTACCACAGACTGGGGGATGTAAGCAATAGAAATTTATTTTCTCATAAAGAGGCGTCAAGATCAAGGCGTCAGCAGGTTGGTTTCTTCTGACACCTCTCTCCTTGGCTTACCCATGGCCATCTTCTCCCTGTGGCTTCACATGGTCTTCCCTTTGTATGTGTCTGTGTCCAAATTCCCTCTTCTTATAAGTCTACCAGTCATATTGGATTAGGGCCCACCCTAATGACCTCATTTTAACTTAATTGCCTTTTAAAAGACCCTCTCTTCACATAGAGTCACATTCTGAGGTACTTGGGATAAAGACTTCAACATATGAATTTGGTGGGGGGGACATAATTCAGCCCATCACAGGACTGCATCTTTATCCTCATGTGTATCTGGGAGTACAACTATACCTGCTTCTTACCCTGCCTCCAGAGGATTGCTCTGTTTTTTGTGGGGGGCAAAAAATCAATGTCATCTGTTAATGGAGAGCAGAGGTAAGCTGCCCTACTGAGGCCTTTTTGTCACAAGGTAAGGAAAACTTTATTTTCAGAGCAGCTGCGTGATTCTCACCTGTGCCTGGGCCTCCTCTCAAGAGCTTCTCATCTAATTGATCTGGGGTAAGGTCCAGGCATGGATAAATGTTTAAAGTTCCCCAAGTGATTCTACTAGGTAGCCGGGATTGATAAACCACTGTTTTCAGGGTTCTCTGGCAACATAAGTGTGACTCTCAAGGGCACATGCTTTTGTTCAGCCAGTTGTTTCTGATGCATTGGTGGCCCCTGGACCCCTGGGCGTGTTCTGGAAGTGGCAGAGAAGAGCTGCAGCTGTTCTGGTTAATAATATGCAAGGATTGTCATGGTGGCTGGGACAATAGTCTTTATGGATTATGTAGCCTTAGGAAAATATTCCTCCTTTTATTATGGATTCAGACTGTGCTGTCTCCTGTATCTGAGAATAATTCTATGTTCTTGGGGGAGGGGGATGGAGAGAGAAAGAGAGGGAGGGAGAGAGAGAGAGAGAGAGAGGAAGATACTGAGAATATCTCAAGAGTAATAGGTGCTAAATTTTCCCCTGGGTCCCAATGAGGTGAACATGTTGCTGCCACCACCCTGGAGTGACTTGCTGAAAGCGCCAGTGGGGTTATTCCAGATGGAATAGATCCAATCTTGGAAACAATAGTGTCTCAGTGATTGCCTTGATGAGCAGGAAGTTTGCATGAAAGGCTGAGACCAACCCCTAGTGGTAAAGTGTGTGGAGGGTCAAAAACTGAAGGGTTGAGGAGGGCTGTGTTTCAGAAGATGGGGTTGGCTGACCTGACACTGAGAAGCATGTTTATGAACTGGACTGTGCTTGTGAGAGCATCTCCTGGGAAGAGCTTATCATTACTCTTGAATTTTAGGAAAATCATATTGTATCTCATTTAAATTGTGCTACCTCTATATCCTCATTCCTTGTAGTTGCCCACACACCTTTGGGAGGGTCTGTTTCTATTCTCAGCCTTTGTAGAACAAAGGCAAGGACCATAAAAGGAAGTGTGGGGTTCCCCTAACCAGGGCAGAAGTGGAGGCATATAATGCAGTGTGTCTTAACCAGCTGCATGTTAGAAACAAGAGGGGCTTTCAAAACCACTTATGTCTGGGTCCCACCTAGACCAGTAACATTAGTGTCTGGGGGTGGGGCCCATGCAACCAGAGTGGAGGACCAGTGATATAGAGATGGACGCTGGTCCTGGAGTCCCAGGTAGTGAAGGGCCAAGCCCCAGGGCAACTCGGAGAGAAGCATGGTGAAGAGCAGGTGAGACAAGCATGGGGGTCCAGGTGTACCAGATGAAGGTGGGTCATGATGTGCTGGTGGGAGTGTCATCGGACTACTGTTGTACCCCCAGAACCTAGGAAAAGGCTTAGTAGGTTGGCAAACCTGGTTTCTACTGTACTCATCTGTATACTTGTGTTACGTACTTCTCAAGAATATTGGAATGTCTGCCAACACTCAGGACCAGTATGAGGAAGCAGAAGGATACAAGTAGTAAAGTGTTAGAATTGTTCTTATGTTTCACCCACACGCTACCTATTTTAATTCCCCTACTCGCAAGAATCAATGGGGACTCCTTGGCCACAATCCTTCCATAAGTAAATATTTATTGAATATTAACTATGTGTAACATGGACTTCTAGGAAGCTTACAATTGAGTTGTGAGGATAAAGTATGTCCATGTGAAAATATGAATTTGTACATGAATCTAAATGCTTTGCGAACAGTGTCTGGGCAGGCTTTTAGAGGAAGGATTGCTCCCTGTGGGCAGGAAAGAAGCTGGATCCGTGGAGAGCCAGAGACTTGAGCTACGTCTTACAGGATGGGGATGTTTATAGGGCTGGGGCCTTCTTGGTAGAGGTGATCCCATGTTGGGCAGACATGGTGTATATTATGGTGAGTGGGGAGAGAGCAGTGATACATAAGGCCTGACTGCAGGGTTTGCAACGGGGAAGGTGTCAGAGACACTACATGATAGAACAGGTCTCTTTGGAGGCACTGGGCAGAAATGTGGGTGAGTGGTGGCTGGGTAGACAGTTATTATCTGGTTACTGGGTCTTGCTCCCCCGACTCTTTCTCCTCCCACTCTACATTGCTATGAAAATCACAAGGAGCCACTGAGAAGCTACCAAAGACGTATCTCTCAGAGTTGATAAACACTAAGTCGACAAAGGTAGGGATGGGGGCTGTTGAATAGAGATCAAGGAAAAGGAGGCTGATGCGGAAGAAGCAATTGCTTTATTTTAATAATAAAAGAATGAAAAAGTAGGTTAGATGTGAGCGAGTTCATGCTGGACTCAAAGGCTCCTTAAAGAATTTCTGTCTCTTCAGGTGGCTCTTGTTCAAACTCCGTGGCCACATTCCTAACCTACCTTAAGGAGTCCTACTTTCCAAGTCATAAATTGTTTTCTTGCATTCTTAGAGACTTTCAAGTTTCTCCTAATCCCTCCCAAATCCTGTGCATTTCAGAGGTAACCCGGGGAGGCTCAGAGTACCCTAGAGATGCTGATAAATCTCGAAATACTTCATCTGGTGGAGGAGCTTTTCCATCATCTGCCCCTGCATTTAATTCACTTAATTCCTGTGTATGTGCGTGTTGACACCCCATGTGCAGGGGGGCACGTGTGACTGAACACAAAGAGAATAAAACTCCAGTCCTCACCTTGTGGAAGAGGAACTAGCTATGCAGCAATTTCTATTAAGTATGCTATAAAATCAGATATGGATTAGTAGAAAAAAAATAACTCTGGTTTATGTAGACTGTCATCCTACCTAACTGACAAGCTTTTAAAAAATCACCCCTTTTAAGAAAAATAACAGTGACACAAAATCATATCAATAAGACTATTTTCTTTGCAGTAAGTCACAAAATTTAAAGAGAGGCAAATTCCACAATTGAACACCTGGGTCAAAATCATGATGAGTCAGGAACTTTTGTAGAAATCATTCAGCCTGATTGTTTCCTGAGTGATAAATTCATGTCAAAGGGAACTTCCCATTGTTTGAATTTGCCAGCCTCTACCCCTGTCTCTGCCCAGAGCCCAAAAGACCCTGCAGAGGGTATTACAGGGAGCTTGGACCAAGGGGAAGCAGCCCCAGGGGCGAGATCCCACGGTGCCAGCGCACCAGAGTTAGTCTGATAAGCACTGATGGGCTTCAAGCTGTGCTGGTGCAAACTCTCCCCGTTCTGACTGCTTCTTCACCTAATGCATTGAGGGCCTCGTTGGAAGCTGTCAGGACATAAAGGGTATGTGTTGCTTGGTGAAGAGGAGGAACCAGCACAGAGAGAGACTCAGGCGCTCCCACGCGTCCTCCAAGTTTGAGGGTAGAGACAAGGCAAAGTTGTGATTAAAAGTAACCATGACTTACTTCACTCTGTAGGACAGACTCGAGGTCCATCCACCTCACTACAAATAACTCAATTTCGTTCCTTTTTATGGCTGAGTAATATTCCATTGTAGATATGTGCCATATCTTCTTTACTCATTCATCTGTCGATGGACACTTAGGTTGCTTCCATGTCCTGGCTATTGTAAATAGAGCTGCAATGAACATTGTGGTACGACTCTTCTTGAATTATGGTTTTCTCAGGGTATATGCCCGGTAGGGGGATTGCTGGGTCATATGGTAGTTCTATTTTTAGTTTTTTAGGGAACCTCCATACCGTTTTCCATAGTGGTTGTATTGTGAAGCAATTATACTCCAATAAAGATCTATTACAAAATTAAAAGAAAACCCAAGTAACTGTGAGTTTCTGTAAAACACTGGGATGAGAAGTAGTGAGTTTCCAGGAGTGGAGCAGGGAGTCAGGAAACGCTGGGCGGGGCCCTCTGAAGCACTGGGGGACCAGAGGTCAGTGCCTTCTGGGGTCATCTAGCATTGGGCACTGAAAACAGTGGCTCTGGGGGCACGGTCAGCCTTGGCAGCCAGGAGCAGTTTATCACCTTGATGAGGCAGGGAAGGGGAGTGAAGAGTGTGAGCCAGCCTGGGAGGTTGGCTGGGCCTCTGCCCTGGAGGCTCCTGACCTCAGCCACAGAGGGAAGGTGCTGACGGCAGGTGGAAGCTTCAAGGACCAAGGGAGGCTCCCTCGGTCTTTCCACCTTCCGCTCAACGTGCCAACCTTGGCCCAGGCCCTTTGATTCCATTCCGTGCCTGGGGAGGATGTTTGTGTGTGTGGTGGGGGCAGGTGGGCAGGACTTGGAATAAGAGGATATATGTGAGAGTCCCCGGAATCCCGCCCACCTCGTGCTCATCCTCAGTGTAAGGGAGGCAAGTGAGAGAGCTGAACACTCTGCAGCTATCCTTTCCCTTCTGACTCTGCCCTGCGCTGGAGGCCTAGGGAAGCCCTGTTGCATCCACATCAGCGATGAGAACAAAAAGGTTGATGTGAGTGCGACGGGGTTGTCTTCATTTACTAGAGCTGCCCTAACGGAGTGCCGCAAACGGGGCATCTGAAGCGGCGGAAATTTATTGTGTCCTAGTTCTGGGGGCTAGAAGTCCAAGATCAAGGTGCTGGCAGGGTTGGTTCCTTTTGTAGGTTGTGAGGGAGATCTGCCCCTTGAGTCTCCCCCAGCATCTCCTGGTGTGCTGGCATCTTTGTTGTTCTTTGACTTGCAGCTGTATTACCCCGATCTCTGACTCATCTTCACTTGCTGTTTTCCCAGTGTGCATGTCTGTCCCTGTGTCCACATTTCTCCTTTTCATAAGGACACAGTCATATTGGATTAGATCCACCCTAATGACCTCATCTTAACTTGATCATCTGCAAAGACTAGTTCCCAATAAGGTCACATTCACAGGTACTGGAGTTTAGAACTTCCACATCTTTTTGGGGGGATAGAAGTAAAACCATAATAGGGGGCAAGGGTGCCACTGGGCTATAAGATATATGGGGAAGAATGTGAGTTTTAGGAACGGGCAGGTGGCAGCCCTGTGGCATGTGAGCTAGGCGGGTCATTCAGTACTTGTGTTCTTAGTTGTAAAATCAGGGTTTACAGAGTGCTACTTCACAGAGTTGGTGCAAGGATGATGATGTATCTAAAGACCCCTGGATTTTTGAAGATCATGCACCTCTCAGTCGTTATGGCAATAACGTGCCACCCATGTGTTCCCTCCCTGAAGAGAATGGTCCTATTCTTAGTTCCCTTGTTTTCTCAGCTATGAAATGGGTTGGATAAATAGTGCATTAACTGGGCGTGTAATCCCGCAGTGTGGCAGCTATAAAAAAAGGGTAACAATATGTGTGTTGGCAGCAGGCCATGTCCGGAATGGGGGGCAGGGCATTAAGATCAACAAGGAACAAAAGACTCAGGGGATTTGGTTAGGCCATGAGGAAAAGGGAGGTGGCACCGAACAGGGCTTCAAGCTGGGCAGAGAGCAGCAGGGTTTGTGTGGTGTAGCGGGAAGGCAGGAGATATTCAAAAGTTTGCCTTCGGCTGTGTTCCAAACGATGCTAAGATTCTGATTCCAACTAATTCTGGTGTGTGTGGGTTTTTTTCCACACACCAAGCAAATCTCTGACACCAGCCGGGTGTCCTACTATTCAACCCAATTCTGACACTATCTACCTGGAGACAGCATTAGGTCCCACAGGTCAAGGGCTTTGTCCTACAAGACTGACCCCCCACCACCAGTTCAGATGCCAACTGCAAGTCTAGGTTGTCACCTGTGCTTCTGACCGATGGGCTGTGAACTGGAGGTTCCCTTGCCCCCCTCCTTGGCTTTGATTAATTTGCTAGAGTGGCTCACAGAACCCAGAGAAACATATTACTTACTAGATTGCCAGTTTATTATAGAAGGATGTAACTCAGGAACAGCCAGATGGAAGAGATGCGTAGGGCAAGGTATCTGGGAAGGGGCAAAGGGCTTCCAGGTGTGGTACTCCCCAAATCTCCACATCTCCACCAACCCAGAAGCTCTTCAGACCCCATCCTTTTGGGATCTTTGTGTAGGCTTCATCATGTAGGCATGATTTATCATTAATTCCGTTTTCATCGTTTCTCCCTTCCCAAGAGAATGGGGGTTGGGGATAAAAATCACAAACTTCTAAATCACGGCTTGAGCTTTCTGGTGGCCAGTCCTCCTCCAGGAGCCCACCCAGAATTCCCTCATTAGAACAAAAGACACTCCTATTACCCAATTACAAAGGTTTCAGGAGCCCTGTGTCAGAAACTGAGCTCAAAGACCAAATATTAGAACAAAAGATGTTCCTAGTGTTCTTATCGCTTAGGAAATTCCAAGGGTTTCAGGAGCTCTGTGCCAGGACCTGGGGGCAGAGACCAATGTATATTTTCTATTATCTCAACAGGTGCTATTTCACAGCCATGGTGCACGTCATAATCCTGTCCTTGGGTCACATTGGCTGTGACCTCTGACATCCCTCCCAGGATGGGGGGCTTGTGACTTGCTTCTGGAAAGTCCTAGGACTCCGGCTCCTCAACGTTTGAGGCTTTCCGTATTAGCTCTATTTACCAATTGTGGATTCCTTTCTTTGGTAGCTCTATTATTTATAAATAAATGTCTTTAGTCTTCTAGCCTAAATAAAGAGAGCTATTCCTTAGAGGCTGCAGAGAATGACCAGCCCCTCCCCCGTGACCTTCACGGTCATTGAAGGTGTTGGGTCAGTGCCTCTCTGGCCTCCTCACCCGTCTGTGGGCTGGGGACCTTGCTGCTGGGCCAGGGTTTGCACTTGTGCACAGACACATTCATCATGGTGTTTTACCGTCGGGTCTGTCCCCTGCTCATCAGTGTTCCTGGACTGACTTCTCACTCCTTGAAGGCTGGACGCCCACACCTTTCACCGTAGCCTGAGAGGGGGGGCCAGCTGGTTCACAAAGAAAACGACGGCTGGTGATTTTTCTTTTTCTTCTTGCTCAGTTCTGAAGCTGAAAAAAAATCACAGCATACTTCAGACTTGAACAGTGGCTGTGAACGTGTTCACTCTTGAATTCATCTGTGAGGTTATTATACGCAGCTTTGATGTTACAGCAAGACTACCTGGGTCGTTTTGTTCCAATTACTCAGTGCAGAGGAGGAGGACTTCATGCCACATGAAGGTGCTGACTTTGATGTTGTGTCGAGGCTGCCCTTCCCGGGGCTGGTGCATCTGGAGCCACTCCGGGCAGCTGGGGCGCGTCCACACGGTGGGGCCCTAACCTGGAGCGGGAGGACTGGGTGCTCTGCACCCTGAGGAGCTGTTGTGAGGAAGCCATAAATGCAGGCCCGTGGAACACATTTCCCATGGCATCACAGAGGATTCAGAAATAACCTCATTTTCCTCAATTAGGAAGATGGAGATGGTAATGGCTGTACTTTGCTCTCTTCAGACGTCTTTCATCTCTGCATCACAAAGTGCTCTGAAAGCATGATTAAGGAAGCTTCCCAAATCCCCAGCTGGGCAGGCGCCCCACTGCCTGCTTCAGTCTAGGCTAAATGGTTGAGGCCAGCTCGCTAGGTGAGCTCAGGGTAATAGGAGATCCTGCTGACGCCAACACAGGGCAAGGACAGATGCTGGGACCCCCGCTGGATGGGGGCGAGGAGAGGGCGCGAGGCAGCCCCGTGCAGAGGTGCAGAGGTGGATTCCCGGGCAGGGAGGAAGGGGTCTCAGACCAGCCCTGGTTGTCCCACTGGCCTGTGGTCAGAGCATGGGCCAGTTACCACCACTGCCACCCGCCCCCATCCGGGTCTCAGAGTCAGTGCCTGCAAAGCTGGGATGGAAATTTCATGCGTCAGGTCTCTCCTGGCTTTGCTGTTCTGTGTCGTGTCGTGATGGATCTGACAGCCCTGGACTCCCCAGACCAACCTGGTGTCTCTCCTTGACGTTCCTGCTCAGAACTCAGGATGCCCTGCAGTCCTTATGGGACTGGATTACTCTCCTCTGTGTCCATTCAGGCCACACTCCTCCTCCAGGGCCCTCCAGCTCCTGCAAGCTCCTGCCAAGCCTCAGGCACCAACGACCCAGCAGACGGTGCTTTTAGAGCTTTTAGATTGTCTGTCTGTTCACCTCTTATGGCTACCAATATTCCTACCTCCTGTCATGGTCATTCCTGTCCCCTTCCCAATTAGCTGTCCTTGTGTGCTACAGGCTGCAAACAAAACTCACCGAGCTACTAAAATGTAGGTGCAACAAGGAGGCTGCGAGTCTCCCATGTGTATCTCTGCGTGGATAGCGGAACCTCTCACCTGGGCGCCCAGTTGCCTTTTTAACACCTTTCTTTTCTCAACTGTGCTCCGAATGGCTGAGGTTGCGGGGTACTTGAGTTCTGGATGATGGGACATAATGTAACTGCAGAAACAGGTGGTGCACAAAGGGTGAGCCTCCAGACAGAAGAGGTCAGTGGAAAGTCCATCTCCTTCTACTTGAAGAGGAATTAGAAACACAAAGAAAGAAATTTGACCTGTTCTTTGTTATTGCTGATTAATATATGCTTCTAAATGCTGCATTTTGAAAAAGCGATGCCACACAAAAAATATTTTCCACCAGTGTTTTGGAAATCCCAAGGGTTTCCCGGGTGAGAAAGCTGACAAGGGTAAATCACGCCTTGGAGGATGGCTTATTAATTGGAAGATTCTTATCCTTGCCCTAGACGTTGTGTCCTGCCATCTCACTCTCCCACGAGAGGACTGTGTTAGGGAGAGGCTCTCACCCTTGGCTCTCGGGAGCTGGGGCTTAGTGCTGTCAGGCTGGAAAGCTGCCTGGGTGCCCCAGTCATGGGTTTCTCTGACCAGTCGCAAGGACAATTCTGGGGAAAAGCTGTATTTTGTTGTAGAGGTTTTCAAGTGTAAAAAGCCCAGTAAAACTTAATTCTATCCCTTTTCTGGAACAAACAAAAAGAAAACGGCTGACGTGGAAAATTCAGAATGGGAAATATAGGGTAGTTATTAGGTTGGAGTTTCAAAAAGGAGAAAGAATTCCTGTGAGTTTTCCACACGTTTGCACTGTGTGGGGACCACCCATCTGCTGGGAAATGGACTTGGGTCTTAACGGGCTGTTCTGACGTGAGTGAGGTGCTTCCCGTAGATCGCTTCTCTGAGCTTCTCTTTTGTTTGGCCTCATTGCCAGTCCTGACTTCATTTCAACACCCCTGCCCCCATCCCACACTGCTCACAGGCAGGTTCACTGATGCAGCTGACCGCAGCTCAGTCTGGAGGATCCCTTCCGAGTCTATAAGCAGCTGCAGGGCCCCTCCTGTGGTTTTCCAGGGCGCAGGGTCTCAGTCACCCTGCTGTGCTCTCGTGTGTCTCTGCTACTGGGCCTCCTTTGCTGCCATCAAATTTGGGACAAGGATTCCCAGCGGCAGCCCTTGTGGTACCATCTGTAGGACATGACTGCATCCTAACTCCTGAGTTTCGCCTTCACAACCTGCCTCCTTCTCCAGTTTCATCAGGCTCAGAGGTCACCCTGCCTGCCCCTTTGACCGGTGACCAGAATCCTTGCTTGTTGGAGGTGTAGCACCATCAGACCATCTGTGACAGCATGCAAGAAAGGCAGGGTGGCACGTGGGACATGGGAGGAGGGACTAAATCCCCTGCCCAGGAGGGGCTACAGGGCCCCACCTGGAGATAATTGTAAAGGGATCTTCTTCGGATGTTATGTTAACAGAAGGGGGAGACAGTGAATTTTCTTTGCCATCTCTTTAGGTTATTTGTTTTATTGCTTTAATTTGCATTGCATGGCAGCGTGCAGTGGTCCATCATTTCACAAATACCTTGGCCTCTCTCATCCATGCCCTGTTAGTATCATCAGTGGCAGAAGTGGCCAACCGATCATCAAGGGTGTGTGTTCTCCACGGGAGCACAGAGCTGTTGCTGGGAGGGGCTGCCCAGTGAGGGCTACCCTCATCAGCACCCTTGAGTTTGGGTGGCTCCCGTGATGAGCTGTTGCCAACAGGAATGTTAGTGGAGTTGATGCGTGTCACGTCTGGACCAAGGGAGTTAAAAAGTCTCTCCAGTCAGCTGATTGGAGAAACCTTTGAAGGACTTAGAGTGCACAGAGCCACAAGATAGAAGGACCCTGGGTCCCTGAGGTGCCTGACGAGAAGCACCCGAATTGGACTGTGACAGTCATTGTATTAACCCCCTGAGAACTCCTGGGAATTAACTGAAGTAATACAGTAGTTAGTGTTACTATAACTAATGCACATTGGTCTAGTCAACTCAAAGCCTTTGGCTTAACCAAGCAGGGGCCACCCTATCCTGCTCTGCATTCATCTCCCTGGTTTCTCTCTTCATTGAGGAGCTCAGGAGGTGCTACTGTTGAGTGGGACAGCTTTGAAGAAAGAATTATGTGAGGAGGGACTTCCCTGGTGGCTCAGTGGTTAAGAATCCACCTGCCAATGCAGGGGACACGGGTTCGAGCCCTGGTCCGGGAAGATCCCACATTCCACGGAGCAACTAAGCCCGTGCACCACACCTACTGAGCCTGCTCTCTAGAGCCTGTGAGCCACAACTACTGAGCCCGCGTGCCACAACTACTGAAGCCCGCGCGCCTAGAGCCCCTGCTCTGCAATAAGAGAAGCCACTGCAGTGAGAAGCCTGCCCACCGCAACGAAGAGTAGCCCCTGCTTGCCGCAACTAGAGAAAAACCCGTGTGCAGCAACGAAGACCCAACGTAGCCAAAACTAAATAAATAAATAAAATTTAAAAAAAAAACAAAAAGAATTATGTGAGGAGACAAACAGGATAAGAGCTGGGTTAGGATAGTTATTGAAGGAATTTCTTCTCTGGGCCCTGTGAGAATATTTTTTTAGTGATTTCTGGGTCTCTGAAATTATGAAAGTAATGGAGTCATGAATATAATTACCTCTATTCTGTAATTACCCGGCAAATATCATATGAATACATAGGGGGTTTGAGTCAGCAGATCTGGCAGCTGCAGAGTTTGATTATGATGATTTAGCTGTTGGGAAATGCCAGGGATTAATTTCAGTCATCAGTGTAGGAACAACAAGGAGAAATGGCCCCAAATTAGGGAAGGACACAGGCAGTCTGCGTGGTGAGAGCACTTGGTGACTGGGGGGTCAATTAGTCGAAGGAGCCCACCTCGGAGAGGCCCAGCCGTTCCTGCAGGACCAGGGGCAAACTGCACATTTGTTTGCACTCCGCCATGTCCCCGGTCCTTGCTCTTCGAGCATCTCACACGTGCGATCTGTGAAGGTAACAGGTGCGTTTGCTTGAGCTCTCTGGCTTCTGCATCAAGCGTTGCTCCTTTACAACGTGGCCCCAGTACCCTGGGAGGTGGGGCCGCACAGCTACCCCAATTTCACAGATGCCAGTCCGAGTCCTAGAGGAGCCAGTCTCTCAATGTGGCACAGTGAGTGGCATTTTCTAGGTTAGAACCCAGGTCCCTGCGCCCTCCTTCTTATCTGGTACTGGCTTTGCGGAGGAATGTACCTCCAATTATAAAGTTTTCCCAATGGAAAAGGGTGATTTCTTTTCTGATTGCTTTTTCAAATGGTTCTCAGGAAAGCTTTCTGAAGAGTGTGGGTATTTGTTGTTCAAATCAGATCCTGGTGTCCCAGGAAGGAGTGGAGAAGAGCCTCTGCAAGCTTGAGGTCTCCTAAACCAGGCCAAGTTTCCCTGTGCTCTTTGCTGTGTTGTGTATCATAGACGTGTCGTGTGTCCTTTCCTAATTGGGGGCCATGTCTCCTTGTTGTTACTACCCTGATGACTGAAATGAATCCCTGGCGTTTCTCGGCAGCTAAATCATCAGAATCAAACTCTGCAGTTTGATTTCACTTATGAGGCTCCCGTGGTGGCCTCTCCTCTGGACAAGGCCCACCTACCACCACCAGAGCAGAGAGAGTTGCGGTATCTGGGTGAGGCCAGCACTGTTCTGGGAATTGTCCGTTAGTCTGACATGTTTCTCACTCCTCTTGTTTGGGGGCTCAGTGCTCGCCATTTACCGTCCCCCACATTCCCTCCAGGCTGAGGTACTCAGCTCCAAGTCCAGCGGCCTGGGAAAAGAGGCTTGAATGAGGGCCAGTCAGAGCTGTTTGGGACTGAGGCTGTGGTGTGGGGATTCGGGTATCCCCTCACTTTCTCTGAGGGATACGGGCTGCTGCTTTGAGAGTAGGAAATGTGAGCAAGCCAGGGTAGGAGGGCTGGTTCTGCAGTGACTCTCAGGTGGGGAAAGGTCTGGAACCCTGGAATTCTCCATCAGGCTTACAGCAACACCAGGGACCCGGGGGCAAAACTGCTCTAGGCAGCAGTAGGGTCTACCATACGCCTTCTAGATTTGTGGCGTTATCTACACCAGCTGCAATCCCAGACTGTCATCTGCACTTACCAACACACATAAACCTATCTCACCTCTCTACTCAAAACACATCCTTCCTCTGGTCTTTGTCAGTAACCTGAAGGACAACATTCTTAAAGACCTGAATTCAGACCTAAATACTACTTTTAGTAGGACCTCCAAGCTTATTTTCCTGAGGCAGTTTGGACTGTGACAATAACTCTCAACTCTTAACGTTGACCCCAAACCAGATCTCAACAGCTTCCAATACACAACCTAACGCTAAGGTCTAGGTGGAAGCCCAGCCCCGCCTGAACCAAGCTTCACTTGAAACAGGGTTCTCATCCTAACCTACAGTCTGATCCTAACCCTTACCTTGGTCCAGATGTTAAACTATAAATAAATCTTATCACTGTAGATTCAAACTCTTAATTTTAACCCAGCTTTAAACCTAACCCAACGAGGAAATATTTGTAAGGTCTGGCTCTTCTGAGCTGGAATTTGGTGCTTTCATCTGTCATCTGTAGGGGAGGAAAAGTTTCCTCTACCCTCTTCTATTCTCTGGCTAGGTCTGTGAAAAAACAAAAAGATAAAAACAAGAAAAGCTGGCAACAGGCAGATTAGCAGGAGAAAAGGCATGCAAATTTATTTGATGTTAAAAGTTTTAGGTGGCACAGGAGGGCTTCATAGAAAGAAAACTCCCAGAGAAAAAGCTAGGCTTGGAGGCTTTTAAACCATCTGGGGAAAAGAGGATAAATTTACAGAGAAGTGACAAGACAAAGGAAGGGGATTTTGAGATTCTGCGGTCAGCAAATTGAAGGAAGGCAAGTATATGGGGAAACTGCTGGTAGTTGAGGACTAGTTAGTAAGGTTTGTATAAACTCTTTTGGTGCCATCACACCTCTGGTGATAAGGTTGTTATTCCCCTCCTAGTATAGGAAGTGGATTAGGGAGGACACCTCCCCAGGCGGGAGTTAGGATCTGTTTTCAGGTAGACAGGGGGACTGTAGAGAACTCATCCTGTGTCCACTTTTTCTCAATTGCTTTTAGCTCAAAATAATCCTTATGCCAGAGTGGTAATTTTGGGGTGGCATATTCTGTTCTAAACATCCTCCCCTCACTTGCCCCTCCACTCCCATGTGTATTGCTCTGGGCATCGCTAATGTGATGACCCCTGTTCCCCAGGCAGGTTTTTTGAGCTTTGAACTTGTATCATTGCTTTTTGATTCCCAAGGTGAAAGACTAGCTGACTTGATGATAGACTAGTCCTGGGTAGTGTATTAGTTGAGATGAGTGGGTTAAGGTGCCACCCCTCCGAGAATCTGTTTGCATTAAGAATCTCTGTTATCAAATCTCAGGCTCTTGGGCATGCTGGAGAAAAATTTAAAATAGGTACATACGGTGGTGGAGGGGGAACAGGGTGTAGTTGTTGGCTTGGGCTCATCACGTTTCTGTGTCTCCCTTTCCTGAACTGTGAAGTAGGGATACAGTAAAGACTAAATGAGCTAACATATGAAGAGTGCCTAGAGCACTCAGTAAATGTTTATTATTACTATTATCATCGCAGTCTATTTCTTAGGAACTGAATAGATCGGAAATCGTTTAACTTTTCACAAAAATAACTTAAAATCATGAACCCATTTTTGGGCCATTTCTCAGCAAAAGCTACCATTGGAACTATAAATATTTTTGGTAAAGATAACCTCTCTGAAGGCTGACATAGGTAACTTTTCTGTTGAGCAGAGAGATCAGTGGAAGATAATAAAAGAAGGTACGTGTGTGTAAAGCAGAAGCCAGCTCTTAACATGTTTTAATGTGGGGCAAAACCGAGGAGTTGTTATAGCCTTGATGCATTGCCTACCAGTTACGAGCAACTCATTCGTTCATTCCTCCCTTCATTGAACTGTGCCCTCCTGTGTCTCCATCACTGACCAGAGTACGTATCATTCCAGTCTCACAGAGCTTTCAATCTGGCGACATAGTTACTAAGCAGGCAAGCAAATGCATATGTGATTATAATTTGAGATAAATTTGGAGATATAAAAATGAGGTATAGGGACAGAGGGTAACAGAAGAGGGTCTTCCCTTAGTTTGGGGGGTCAAGGAAGAGAATTCTGGGGCTGAAGGGCTAGTAGGAGTTACTTAGTTGAAGAACAAGGGAGAGAATTTGGTTTGGACAATAAGGCTCAGTTTGGCCTTATTTCATGGGAGTGTTTAGTGGTGACTGTGTATGACCTTGACACCGGTGAAAATTGCAGCTATTATATCACGTTGAAATTATGGTAGTTATTAGACCCATTGCTGGATCTTGTTAGTTAATGCCTTGATAAAGAAGCACATGTTGGGACTTCCCTGGTGGCGCAGTAGTTAAGAATCCGCCCACCAATGCAGGGGACACAGGTGCGATCCCCAGTCTGGGAAGATCCCACATGCCGTGGAGCAAGTAAGCCCGTGTGCCACAGCTACTGAGCCTGCGCTCTAGAGCCCGTGCTCTGCAACAAGGGAAGCCACCACAATGAGAAGCCCGCGCACCGCAATGAAGAGTAGCCCCCATTTGTCACAACTAGAGAAAGCCCATGCACAGCAACAAAGACCCAATGCAGCCAAAAATAAATAAATTTTAAAAAAGAAAGAAAGAAGTGCATGTTTATTGCTACATCACAATTGAATTCTTTAAGGGATGTTTTTCAGAACAGCTTTAAGTTGACAACAAAACTAAGCAGAAACTAGAAAACTAAACAGATTTCCCATAAACCTCCTACCCATCCCCCCGCCCCTTATACACACAGCTTCCACCGCTATCAAAATCCCTCACCAAAGTGGTACATCACACATATATTTTTATTTTATTTTTTTTTAATTTTTAAATTTTAATTTTTTAAAGACTTTTTTTTTGATGTGGACCATTTTTAAAGTCTTTATTGAATTTGTTACAGTATTGCTTCTGTTTTGGTTTTTTGGCCGTGAGGCATGTGGGATCTTAGCTCCCTGACCAGGGATCGAGCCCACACCCCCTGTATTGGAAGGCGAAGTCTCAACCACTGGACTGCCAGGGAAGTCCCCACATATATATATATATTTTTTGGTATGCGGGCCTCTCACTGCTGTGGCCTCTCCCATTGCGGAGCACAGGCTCCGGACACGCAGGCTCAGTGGCCATGGCTCATGGGCCCAGCCGCTCCGCAGCATGTGGGATCTTCCCAGACCGGGGCACGAACCCGTGTCCCCTGCATCGGCAGGCGGACTCTCAACCACTGAGCCACCAGGGAAGCCCCCCCACATATATTTTTAAAATAATATTTTGACAACTGTATTTTGATATAATTTGTTTCCTTTGTAATCCTATGCATTTTATTTTATACACTAACAAACATCCCAAGCAGGGCTCCAGAAGCTTCCCCAGGCTGCCAAAGCAGTTCGGAGAGCAAAAGGGCTAAGGCAGCAGGCCGGAGAAGGGAGGCAGCCCCAGCGCAGCAGGAGCAGGGCCAGCCATGGAGATGGTGGCAAGATGACACTGCAGAGACTGAAGGGCCTTGAGGGTCACAGTGAGGAACTGGATTTTCTCTTATGGACAATGGGAAACAGTTGGAAAGTTTTAAGCATAGATCGACTTCATGATTTGACTTCATTAAAACATTAAAAGGATACCACCACCACCACCACCACCAAGAGCTTCCTCATTGTTGCAAGTAAGTAAAGGAGTCTAGGGTTGGTAAAGATAAAACAGGGAGATTTGCAACTTGGAGTAGGGTGATGGCAAGTGAAATATTGAAAAGGGAAATGGAGTTAAGATATCCTTTAAAGGTGAAATTGGAAGCTTGTGGTAATGAATTCACTGTGGGAGGTGTGAGAAAAAGAAGTGTCAGGGATGATCCCATGGCCTCTTACTTAAGTCACCACTGGTGCACGATGGTGTCATTGTCCATGATGAAGAAGGCAGAGGAGGGCCAAGTGGAAGAGGAACGTTCAGTTTCTGACATGTCGATTGAGGTGCCTGCACGACGTCCAAATGGATGTGTTGGGTAGGCGATTGCATACATGAGTCTGGAGCTTAAATGAGATCTGGGTTGGGGATAGGAATTTGGAGATGCCAACATACAGATGTCATCGGAAATCACGGAGATGAGTGAGGCTGCCTTAGGTGAAAGTGAGATGAGACGAGGACCCAGAATGGCTCTGTGAACTTCAAAATCTAGACATGGTGTAATAATAGGTTATCATAATGACCTTACAAAGAGCCAGCATTCATGGAGGGCTTACTGTGGGCTAGGCATTGCTCTAAAGGTGCTGCATGAATTTATTTCTTTATTTTCACAATAACCCTATGAAGTAAGCAGGTATCCAAGGTCACAGTTAGTAGTTGGAGGAGCTTAGGGTAGGAACCCGGCAATCTGGCCCCAGAACTTCTCCCTCAACCCATGTGGAGCCTGAGACAAAATAGTCAGAGGTGTCAGGAGATAGAAGGGAAACCAGCAGCATGATGTCTAGAAGCTAAGAGCAGAATATTTCCAGATTGAGGGGTGGTCAGCCCGGTGGCATGCTGGTTGGGTTCAGCAAGACGAACTCCAAAGAGTAGCCATCGGTTCTGGCAACACGGGGGTTGTAGGCAATATCAGAAAAGGCAATTTTGGGGGAGTGGCAGGAAGGTAGGAGTGGAAACTAGTTGGTGTGGCTCAGGGAGAGAGAGCTGAGGATGTAGAGAGGGCACTGCCTTTCACTGTCCCCTGAGAATAGGATACTTGCAGGTGGTTATAAGGTTTGGAGAAAGTGCGTATAAAGCACGTAGCACTGTGCTTAGCACACAATAGGCATGCAATAAATGTTAACAATTTTACTACTTGTCTGCATAAATCTTGAGATCATAAAGGCTTGCAGTATTGGTGACACAGGAGCAGGAATATAAATGCACAACTTTCGGTCAGCCAGCGTATATATGGGCAGGCACCAAGACTCATTCAATGAGAGTTCAGGATGAAGAAAACCAACTCTGCCCCCTGGATGAATTGCCAGGCTGGTACTAGATGAAAGGCATACCTATAAAAAAGGTAACGAACGAGGCTGTCTGTGACATACCCAGCGAGTATGCAAATAGGGAGGGTTGAAGGAGTTCAGAGGAAAGATCTCTGGACTTGGATGGGATGATGCATTTGCCTGGAGAAGAGATGGACTCTATTGCTAGTGCCCCTGTTTCTTCATGAGGAATGAGGGCCCCGGACGGGGGCGGTGGCTTTGCCCTGAGCCTTGGTAGGTCAGGCAAAGCTATCAGTCACACCTCCTCCTTGTGTGGCAGTAACACTTCACATTTAGAAGTACCTCTCTCCACAGGGCTGAAAGCAATCTGTAAACAGAACTGAATGTATCGCATTACTTCTCTCCACGCAGCTTCCCATCCTGCTGTGACTGATGGCTGGGCTTGTGGGAAGGAACCAGAGGACCCCAGTGTGTGACCAAAGACAGCATTGGGAAGCTCCCACAGAAGTAATTTGGAGCTCAGAGTTAGAAAACTGGGTGTAGACATGAGTTCTGCCTTGAGTTCCTCAAAGCAGTTCCTCAAATCCTTCCTTAGAGGGGCAGGGAGTGGAAGCAAACCTCACTCTTGGGGCCTTGAACTGCTTCTGCTTCCTGAAGAAAGGTGGATCCAGCCTTCTGCCTTCAGGGAGACCATTGGCATTTTCTTTGCTCCTCAGGCCGTGTGATTGATGACTGAGAAAAGCTGGGTTTTAAAAAAATTCTTACAGAGGACTGCCCTCCCTAGACCCCTGTAGCTTTTCAGGGACACCTGACCTGTGGCCTTGACAGGAATTCTAGGAGAAGTCAGGTAATGGTGGGGAAGGACCAGGTAGATCATGGCGGATGGGCTGCATGACAGAACTGTGAGTGCCACCAGGAGTGGAAGGTGGGTCACGTGACGCACAGTCACTCAGATCTCCTGACCACAAACCCTGGACTAATTTGGGGTTGCTCTCTGGCTTTCTGCATCACTTGGAGCTTGCCCCTGTGTTTCTGATATTAGCGCATTGTTCTCCGGTAAGTCTTCTTTTTCACACGATTTATGTAACGCCATCAGCAAATGTGCGGGAGTGCCCTTGATAATGCCTGCAGGATCTCTAAGGGCTGGGTCCAGTCTTTGGGAGGGATTATGTAAGGCGGGCCTGGGGAAGACTGTGCAGGAACTTGCAGATTTGCAAAAATGTGTTGTGTGGAATTAAAGTTTTTGCTTACTATTCGATCTCCTCCTAGCCTGTCTAATCCCAGTCATCATTCACGGCCCGGAATAAGTTCTGCATCCTCTAGAAAGCCCCCTTGATAATTTTTTTCAGTATTCCCTTATTTGATTTTATTTTGTATTGAGGCTAAGTTCATATAACGTAAAATTCATCATTATTGGCATTTAGTGCACTCACAGTGTTGTGCAATCACCACCTCTAGTAGTTTCAAAACATTTTTATCGCCCCCAAATGAAGCCCTTTTTTCTGTTAAGCAGTTATTCTCCACCGCCTCTCCAGCCCCACCCCAGCCTGGCAACCACCAATCTGCTTTCTCTCTCTGCGGATTTACCTATTTTGGCTATTTCAAATCAATAGAATCATACAATGTATGTGCCTGGCTTCTTTCAATTAGCATGATGTTTTCTAGATTCATGTATGTTGTAGCATGTATTGGTACTTTATTTCTTTTTTAACGGTTGAATAATATTCCATCATACGTATATACTGCAGCTTATTTATCCATTCATCTGTTGATGGGCATTTGGGTTATTTCCACCTTTTGACTATTGTTAATAGTGCTGCTATGAACACATCTATTCAAATATTTGTTTCAGTACTTTTTTTTTAAACTTCTTTTGGGTATAAGTGTAGGAGTAGAACTGCTGGGTCATATGGTTCTATGTTTAGCTTTTTGAGGAACCAGTAAATTATTTTCCACAACAGCTGAACCATTTTGCATTCCTACCAGCAAAACTTGATCGTTTCATTTTATAGTAACTCTTCCACAAAGGAAATTATAGTAACTCTTCTACAAACTCTTCTACAAAAAAGGTATGTTTTACCTGCGTTTGATGCCTTCTGGGTTCTGTGTTGTTGTTTCTACATCATCTTTTAACTTGATTCTAATCTCTACAACCTCAAGGATGAATCTTCATTATTTGTTTATTTATTAATTCATAGATTCAATTAGTAGTTAGCATTATGGTTTAGTAGCTAAGAATCCTGGCTCTGGAATCAAACTACCTGGGTTCAAGTACTGGATCTGCCAGTTGCTAGATGTACCATTTAGGAAATGTTATTTTACTTCTCTGCATCTTTGTTTCTTCATTTGTAAAATGGGAATAATGATGGTTGTATTAGTTTCATATTGCTGCTGTAGCAATTACCGCATCCTTTGTGGCTTAACATTGCACAGATGTGTCATCTTATAATTCTGGAGGTCAGAAGTCTGAAGTGGGTCTCACTAAGCTAAAATCTAGCATGGCAGGGCTATACTTCTTCCGGAGGCTCTAGGGGAGAGTCTGTTTCCTTACTTTCTCTGGCTTCTAGAGAATACCTGCATTCCTTGGTTTGTGGTCCCCTTCCGTCTTCAGTATCTTCCCTCTTCCATATCACTCTGGCTTCTATCATCACATCTACTCTGACCCTCCTGCCTCCCTCCTTTAAGGATCCTTGTAATGATGTTAGGCCCGCCCAGATAATCCAGGAAAATCTCCCCATCCCAAGATCTTTACTTAATCACATCTGCAAAGCCCCTTTATTCATGAAAGGTAACATATTCACAGGTTCCAGGGTTTAGGTTGTGGACATTTTGGGGGGCCATTATTCAGCCTGTCACAACCATACGACCTCATAAGATTATTCTGAAGATAAAATGAGATATTTCGCAGAAAGCACCAGTACTCAATGATATTAGACATTACTGCTGCTCCTACCAATGATGCCTATGCCTATGGCTAGATTTACTACCAAGAACATAGTGAGTGCCCTGTGGGTATCTGGAGACTGTACGCGTCTGACTCCTAAAGTCTCAGTGGTGTTGCCTCCTAAGAATGGACTGCCTTTTCTCAATAGGAGCAGAGTCACTCATCAAACTCCTCATGACAGAGTCCTCTCTGGGGTTCCACTTAGTTCAGACCCATCTCTGTGGGAATCTGAATCCTAAAGCTCTGGTCTATCCCAGGGGTCTTAATTATCTCTGAATTAGAGAGTCAGAAGTTCTGGGTCACAAAAGACACACCTGATAAAAGACTGCCGTCTAAAATATACAGAGAACTCTTAAAATTCAACAATAAGACAACAAACAACCCAATTAAAAAATGGGCCAAAGGCTTTAACAGACACCTCACCGAACATATGAGAAGATGCTCCATGTCATAGGCCATCCGGGCAACACAAGTTAAAACAACAGTGAGATACCACTACATACCTATTAGAGTGGCCAAGACCCAGGACTCTGACAGTACCAAATACTGCAGAGAATGCAGAGCAACAGGAACTCTCATTCACTGCTGGTGGGAATGCAAAATGGAACAGCCACTTTGGAAGACACTGTAATGGTTTCTTAGAAAACTAAACACACTCTTACCATAGAATCCAGCAGTTGCACTCCTTGGTATTTACTCAAAGAAGTTGAAAACTTATGTTCCACAGAAACATGCACATGGATGTTTATAGCAGCTTTGTTCATAATTGAAAGCAACCACCATGTCCTTCAGTAGGTGAGTGGATAAATAAACTGGGACATCCAGACAATTGAATATCATTCAGCACTAAAAATAAATGAGCTATCAAGCCATGAAAAGACACGGGATAATCTAAAATACATATTACTAAGTAAAAGAAGCCAGTCTAAAAAGGCTACATACTATACGATTCTAATTATATGACATTCTGGAAAAGGCAAGACTATGAAGATAGTAAAAAGGTCAGTGGTTGCCAGGGGTTGGTGGCGGAGGGATGAATAGGCAGAACCCAGAGGATGTTTAAGATAGCAGGAAGACTCTGTATGATAGTGTAATAGTGGATACATGTCGTTACACGTTGGTTCAAATCCATAGACTGCACAACACCAAGAGTGAACCCCAGGGGCTTCCCTGGTGGCGCAGTGGTTGAGAGTCCGCCTGCCGATGCAGGGGACATGGGGTTCGTGCTCCGGTCCAGGAAGATCCCACGTGCCGCGGAGCAGCTGGGCCCGTGAGCCATGGCTGCTGAGCCTGCGCGTCCGGAGCCTGTGTTCCGCAATTGGAGAGGCCACAACAGTGAGAGGCCTGCGTACCGCAAAAAAAAAAAAAAAAAAAAAGGGGGTGAACCCTAATGTAAACTGAAGCTTTTGGATGATGATGTGTCAGTGCAGGTTTTCGACTGTAACGAACATGCCACTCTAGTGGGGGTGTGGATAATGGGGAGGCTGTGCATGTGACGGGGCAGGGGAACATGGGTAGTCTCTGTACCTTCTTCTCAATTTTGCTATGAACCTAAAACTACTCTAAAAAAAAATAAAGTCTTAAAAAAAGTTCTGGGTCCTTGGGAAGACATAGTGAGACTTAAGAACCCAAGGTTGGAAGAAAGCTACGTATGAAGGGAAGCAGATCTGGAACTCGTGTTGAACTATGGAAGCTTCTGAATTGCTGTACATGATGGACTTTTAATCCCAAAGAAAATGCTATTTATAAGAGATATTCCACCAGGAAACAGTGGAGGGAGGATCCCTAGAACCCTCTCAGTTTGTCTTGCTCCAGGAGATGGGCTCAAGGACAAAGAGAGAATAGGGACAAGAACCTTCAGACAACATGACATCCGTGTGGAGTCACTTAGTCCCTTGGGGAGAGAGGGAGATTTTGCTATTGATGTTGTCAGGCAGACTTGCTAATAACTGCATACGCTGTAGCGGCCCCAGTTGGGAGATGTGAAGCTGCTCTCAGATCCTGTGACAGGGGCAGAGATTCCTTCTCTCTGTGTAACTTAGGGGCCTATGAATAGAGGCCGGGTCCCTGGATGAGGTGGCTGTAGGCGGCAGTGGGGGACAGAGGGCTTAGTCCTAGTGAAGAAACTTGAATCCCTTAATTTTCCTCTCTTGGCCTCGGCCACCCCATCTGAAAAAGGTGGGTGGATTGAAGATCTTGCGCAAGTCCTAGCAGCCTGTGATTCTATAATTATATAAAGAGTTATGCCACAGCATTTTAAAATAAATACTCCTCAGATGATTCCTGTGAAGATCATCTGAACAAAGTGTAAATCGTGAATTTTGACTCAGCCCATGGAAATGTCTGGGTCATGTCCTCCCACTTACGTTTACTCATCTTAACACTTGGAAAAAGCCTTGGGTCTCCTGAGTTCTGAGTTCCTGAGTTTTATCCATATTCTAGTTTTGCCATGACCAGCTGACCCCTCGGGGCTTTAAGAGACTCCAAAGTTCCTAGGGTGGAGGAGAGAGAAGTATTGATGGTCATGGGATATTTCCCAAGAAACAGAGAAATAAAGGTGTTTTACTGGTCACGGTGGTTGTAGAAAAAGAGGACCCGTGGCTCAAAGCCCTGAGGCTGAAGCAGGATTTAGATAGCTTCCCTGCTGGGACCACAAAGGACATGACACTGAAAACCAGAGGTGACCCCAGCGTGCATGACCTATAGGGAAGAGTCAACCCTTTGGGTAGTTTCTGGGACCCTTGAACTTTGAGGGGAAGATGAAGAGTTCTAGGATGAAATGGATCTTCCTAATAGTTGGGATAATATTATACTGCAAGAAGAAAAAATCAAGCCACATGGGTAAGAGAGGAAGTGGCCCCTCAGGGCCCAGGGTGGGGAGAAGGGAGAACTCAGAAGGCTGGAGGAATGGCAGGAGCAGAGGTCCAGGGTCAAGACCAGGCTCCGTGTGTTTGGGGAGCTACACCAGCTGAGTGTTTCTGGGTTGTGGGATGAAGGGGAGGGGGTGATGCGATGGGCTGAGGCTGGAGAGGTCAACAGGGGCAGGCCAGGGAGGCCCCTGTGGACCAGGTAAGGTGTTTGAACTCGATCCTGTGAGGGCGTGCGGGTGGGGAGCCTTGCAGGGTATCAGGCAGAGACTCGCCACGGTTCGTTGAAGGTTCATTGCCCTTGCTCTTCGTCAGCAGGTGCACGCTCTCTGTTTCCTTATTCCCACGGCAGCCGCAGGCTCTTCACTCAAGGAATTGTCACTTCAAGCCAAGAACAAGCAGAACAACAAATTCTCAAGAGAAATCTGTGCTTTTCCCAAAGTGTTGCTTGCAGAGTGGGAGGAAAGAAACTTGACACAAGATATTTGGGAGGTTGGGGAAAAATAATGTATTTTGCATGTTGCTGCCAGGCACCCGGGTGTCCTCTTGATGCTTAATTACATCTTGCGTGTTTTCATGGAAAATGCCAAGGCCACAGTGGGTCCGTGGCCTCACATCTCCCGCAACCTCTGAGCATGCCATTCCCCCTCCCTAAATAGTAACCCTCAGAAGCAGAGTAGACTCCATTGCAGTCTAAGCAAGGGCCGCAGGAAAAGCAAATAGGATAAAGGGGAAATAAAGTAACTTCTCTGGCTCGGTCCATGCAGGGGGTGTGGATGCAACAGCATCTGTAGAGGTGGCCGGGACCCCACGTATCCGAATCAGTGACTGATCAGTGACTGTGATGGAATTAGCACCGTGTCGTCATCAGGCACCTTCTCTTTCAGTCCATTTGGCCACTGATGAGCTGTGTGACTTTGGGCAAGTCTCATTTGCTTTCTTGACCTCAGTGTTCCCACTGGAGGGCTGAGACATAGATATTCTCTTCTTGCTCCAAAATGCCCTGTATAATCACTGGAAGGGTTCTTCCTCCAAGTCTGAGTCCCTCCACCCATTTTATCTTAAACACTTTGTGATGGTGCTTTTTATAACCAGCTACTTCCAAAGAGGATTTGCGTCAGCTTACAATATGAGAGGCGGTCACGATGGAATCATTAAAAGGCAATCAGTGATCAAATATCATTTGATAGGTGGCGGTGATGGGGTGAAAGATATACCAGAAACCTAGGATGAAAATAGCTTTGTCAAGGAAGTACGAAAGGAGAGCTTTGAACGCCTGGCTGCTGGAGAGAGGGAAATCCCCCGTCCCATGCTCTGAAGGAGCCCTTTGTGACTGGGGAGCTGGGTGTTTGCTGGCATCTACGTAAGAGGTGCAGCAAGCAGTTAAGAATCCAAGTCACCAGCAGCACTTCTCTAAAGATGCAAGATACTCAAGGTACTCTACATGTGGCTTTGTTTATTTTCCCTCTCTTAGAAATTCCCATTTCCTTTGGCAGAAATGAACAGACGTGTCTCACAAACTGATGAAGGTTGACAGATTTCAGGTTTGCATTGAGCGTTTTCTAGAAAGTGGGAGAAGTAAGCAAGGTCTGCTCTTTCGGGGGGCAGAGGTGAAGCTTGAGCCTCCTTTCCTGAGGTGCCGACCCCCTGCGCTCTGGGGCACCCACGTTTGCGTATGGGATTTGAATCTCTCTTCTGGTCCAGCTCACCTAGCTGATGCCAAGCAGCCCCAAGGCGATCCTCTCCCCCCGTAAGCAGCCCCTCACCAGCCTCTCCAGGGAGCCAGTGCCAGGATTCTGAACCACTCTTTTCTCCTACTGACCTAGAAAAACCTTTCGGTGGGTTTTGGAAGTCTGCCTTTCCTCTTCTGAAGCAAGCTGAGAAAATGTCACGTACTGAGTGGATCCCCTGCACAGCAACCTGTTGAAACCGACCAGAGAAAATGAAAACTTAGCTTGAAAACGAGCAAGTTTTATGTGCTGCGGCTGCCGCATCAGGAAGCCCATGTCTGGTGCCTGAACTCTGGCAGAGACGGGAAGCCGTCCTTCAAATGACTGTCATTCTGACTCCGCATAAATTCGGGAGCTGCTCTGGGAACTGAGGGCTCTGAGACCTACTCTCCCTCCACTGCATGTGCATGTAGCTCACATGAAGGATAATATAAGATATGTGGGCACTCAGACACCAGCAGAATTTAGCTCGTAGCATGGTGGAAGCATTATGTGTGTGTATGTGTTTAACTTAGGGCTGGAAAAAAATGCTAAATGAAGAGCTCAGAACATCAGCTCTATATCCATCCTTAATACTGTGTGACTTTTAAATCTGCAAGGGTTCACTTGAGTCTAATCAGGCTGCACACAGGATGGAGGCTGAACTGAGAGGCTCACGTGATCCCACACTCAGCATAGAGGTTGGTGGGGCTGGGGCTTTGGGCATCGTCTAACCAGGAAAGCCCAAGAACTCGAATCCTGTTAACACCTTCCTTGCTATTCCTCCTAATTTCCTCCTGTCTACCGAAGTCTTTCTCTGCCAACATTAAAACATTAACTCCCTTTCTGTCTATAGTAACTCTGATTCATATTCTCATCTTCCTTCCTCTTTGAAATTTCCCTTGAATCCTCAAACCAGCCATAATTATAGGATTGTAAACTCAGGGCAGCTCAGGGCTGGTGGGGCCTTAGAAAACGCTTCACTTCCCCTCTCCTTCAAGGGAAGGGATTCCTTAGAAAGTATCTTTCACTGGTGGCCCTCCGCCTTCTGCTTGAACACTGCTGGTGATGGGAAGCTCACTACCTTGTGTGCAGTATACTTCTCAGGAATTTGTGCTCTGGAACCAAATGGAGTTGGGTTTGAAATCCACTCTGCCACTTACTCAGTGGTTGTTCTTTGGCAGTTTTTGCAACCTCTCCAAGGGACTTCATCCCGAAAATGGAGTTAATAATAGTATCTACTTGTTAGGGTTGTTGGCCTAGCCTTGGGTTTTGACCAAATGTGTGCCTTTTAGAGGCTAGCATTTGTAAAAGATACTTCTAGGGAAATTGTATCTTTGGACTTTTAAAGAAGTCAAGGTTTAGAGATACCCGAACTGTGAAATAAAGCCTGCATATCTACACAGACATTTACACAGACACACAGTCCACTCCAGACAGTGGATATAGGGTGTGATATTTGTTTGCTAAGGCTGCTGGGAGGCTTAAACGATGAAATTTATTGTCTTGACAAGGTTGCTTCTTCCCGAGGGCTGTGTAGGAAGGATCTATTCAAAATCTTCCCCCTTGCCTTGCAGAGGGTGCTTCTCCCTGTCTCCTCACTGCACTCCTCGTCTTCCCTCTCTGCACATCTATTTCTGCATCCAGATTTCCCCTCTTTATAAGGACGGCAGTCATATTGGATTAGGGCCACCTAATATCCTCAGGTTAACTCGATTACCTCTGTAAAGATCCCATCTCCAAATAAGGTCACACGCTGAGGTACTGGAGGTTAGGATGCCAACATATCTTTTATACGTGTGGGACACAGTTCACTCTGTAACACTGAGCAATGGACAAGGTACCAGGCTGGCCATTCAGGGGCCTTGGCTTGGGTCTAAGTTCTATCGATGACCAATTGTATGATTCTGGCTGAGTCTCTGGACCTGCGTTTTCCCCACTGAGACATGGGTGGATTGACCTGAATGGCCACTGAGGTCCCTTCTACCCTAGGGTTCTATGGTTTGAGTGGCCCGTTTGTTTTTAAAATGAACTGACAGAGATTCTAAGCGTGAGGTCAGGTAGTGAGGGGACAGGGGTTTCTGAGCAGAGAGGCTTATGCTGTTCGGTCGCCCTCAGATCACACCATCTGGGTTGCAAGAAAAGGACAACAGCTTTCCATGTTCTGAAAGAATGCTTTCTTCTCTAACATCCTGCTTGCAATCCTGTTGCTTGGGGAATGGCCCAATTTTAGCTACAGTGCTGTATTTTGAAGGCCCTAAAAGCTCCATGAAGCACTGATTTGGGATGAGGTAGCTGAGGAATTCAGTGAATTTGAGAGCATATTTGTAGTATTTCATAAAAATAAATCAACCTTTACTTTTTATGGGAACAAACATTTTTTTTTTTTTTTTTTTGTGGTACGCGGGCCTCTCACTGCTGTGGCCTCTCCCGTTGCGGAGCACAGGCTCTGGACGCGCAGGCTCAGCGGCCATGGCTCACGGGCCTAGCCACTCCACGGCATGTGGGATCTTCCCGGACCGGGGCACGAACCCGCGTCCCCTGCATCGACAGGCGGACTCTCAACCACTGCGCCACCAGGGAAGCCCGGGAACAAAGATTTTTTAACTGGGAGAGTTGTGTTTTTTTTCCCCTCTAATTCTTAGAACAGTCTTGTAAAAATGGTACCCTGTAGAGTCCTTTGCGCATTTCTGCCTCTTGTCATTACTGTTGAAGTCTTTGTAGGATGGTTTTATTTTTGTTAAGTGGTAGTGTTTAAATGTTGATCCATGTCAACAGAACACCGAAGCCATCAACACATAATTGCATTAATATTAATTCTCGTTTCAATGAGAAAGCTGCCTTATAATCACTTGTTATTTAACCCTGACTGTAACCTTTCCAGGAAAGAAAAGGACAGGTTGACAGATCCAAGCCACTGTCATATCCCTCCAGAGTGGCAAGCCTCTCTGTCACACAACATGGTACTGGGCACACATCAAGATTTTCATCAATGGAAAGGGAGATTGGTGTTGGATGTAAGAATCTAGACTTAAGCCTATGGAAGGAAAACCTTAGTTGATGTTTGTGGAATGTAACTTGGAGATCCTGACTCAAAACAGATGTACCCTGGGGTGACTCTCATTTTGATGCACTCACTGTTGCAGTGAAGTGTGTGTCAAAGTCTTCTCTTGGGGAAAGTAACTATGTCTTGGGGTTGGGAACAAGGTGTCTTCCAATGGGGGGGAGGCTTCCCTCGCAGATCCATACGGTGATGGAGGAGGGAATGAGGGCCAAGGTCTGAGGTCTCCCAGTCAGTGCTGCCTTGGCCAGAAAACTGCCGTTGTGTCACATCTTACAATAGGGACATGGCTAGCTGCCCCCTCCCTCCTGAAGTGGGGAAGCAAGTACTGTGGAAATCTGGGTACCACTGGGAGCTTATAGGAAAGAATGTTTTTCATCATCCAGAATCTCAAAGCCTGGCCTGTCTGGGGAGACGGTGAGACGTTTAGGCTGTATCTGTATTTTACTTCATTCCTTTGTGATTAAGTTGCCAATGGTGTTGTCTTGACTCTGATCAAGGAGATCTCCCGGCTTGCTCTTCTGCCAGGAGGGGCCCCAGGAGCTCAGATTGACTCAAGAGCAGCAGAGACCGAAGCCTCTGCTGTTGGAGCACCTAGCGAGCCTGGGTCAGCATCCTTAATTACAGGCCAAGTTATGGCTAACTCAGCCTGCCTCTCATTGCAGCCTGAAGAGTAACTGATGCATCACGGAAACTTCTGGAAAATATTCTGATCATGGAAAATTGATTTTATATTTACTAATGTGAAATCTTAGTAAGTGAAGCATCACAATCATGGTTGTGAGAACCTTTAAAAATGACAGGATTTCCTTTTTTATGTGTCTATAACCAGGGAAGTCCCCGGGATGGGGCTTAGTTGAAAATGCTTCTGCATGTTGAGGGAGCTGGGCTGGTCCATGACTGTATGAGAAGAGGCTCCTTTGGGAACAAGTGTGAACTGGGTTTCAAAACTCTTCCCTGAATTGGGGTTGGCGTAACTCTGTCATTTCTACTGAGACCAGGAATTGATTATTCTTCCATTGCTCTACCTTCCATGTCTTTTCTCTCTGAGGACAAGGCAGAGACCAGGTCTCTACCTCTCCCTCCTTCCCATCTTCCCATAAAGCTCCGCATTCATCAGAGTCTTTTGTGGTCCTTACTTGTTCACTAATAAATGCTTATTCCTCTCTGAAAACAACCAGCTGTCTTTAGCCATCCGTAGCTCCTCCCCTCACCCCGCCCACCCCCATCAATATCACTGTCTTTGCTCTTTGAATGCCAAGTCACCAGACAGGAGACATAAGAGGGTAGGATGATGTTTGGGGCTTAGAGGTTCTATCCTTTCACGAGCAAAAGCTGGGTTAGCATCCAAAAACCTTTCTCTTTAGGGGCTGGTCTTCTGCTCCCAGCTGCCCTCTGGGAAGATGGGCAGTGATGCTACTGATAGCATCCTGTCAGGGGTCACTGGGAAAGAACAAGCAAGGCCACTCTGCATCATGTTGAATCCAGTGTGGTCACATCCAGAGGCATTCCCTGAGGGGCCAACATGTGCCAGGCCTTGGGCTTCGTGGCCATGAACCTGCCACGCTTCTTGTTCTCAGGATCTCAACCTCTTGAACAAGACAAGTTCCCCACCGGGAAAACTGCCTTATCTAAGACCTGGGATTAGCGGCTGCCACAAATACTTCACAGCAAGGAATCCATACTTGTTTTGATGATAATTAAATGAAGGAAGTGCCAAATGGCTACTAGGAAGGAATTTCCAGGAGGAAAAGTGCTCTGAGATCTGGGGAAGTCAACAGAGGATGTTTGGCAATGGCTCAGGTAGCCCTGCAAGACCTGCAGGGGTTGAGCAGACAGAGAAGCACAGAAGAGGCTTCCGGGCAAGAGATTGGCCCCAAGGCTGGGAAGAACAGTGCAGAACAGAAATGGAGCTGAATATATATATATATTTCTTTTAAAAACGTTTTTAAAATACTTTTTTTTTTTTTTTTTTTTTTTTTGCGGTACGCAGGCCTCTCACTGTTGTGGCCTCTCCCGTTGCGGAGCACAGGCTCCGGACGCGCAGGCTCAGCGGCCATGGCTCACGGGCCCAGCCGCTCTGCGGCATGTGGGATCCTCCCAGACCGGGGCACGAACCCGTGTCCCCTGCATTGGCAGGCGGACTCTCAACCACTGCACCACCAGGGAAGCCCCTAAAATACTTTTTAAAAAATTTTCTTTTCCTCATTTTACTCTTTCATCCCATTTTTGCTACTGCCCCCCACCCTCCCCCCACTCTCTGATTTCCTCTTTGATGCTATGTTTTTTTAAAACAGGCTGGGGACATGCTGCATTTTAAAGCCTCTCCTGCCTGCCCAGTTGTCCTCCCAAGTCCTCGAAGCTCCACATGCAGCCAGAGTGACCTGAGGATGAAGCTCATTAATAATGTGCATAGGAAATCACATCCTCTGTAGGAGGCTGGGAGATGGGGGCTCTGCCTCTGTCATCGAGCTTTCAGAAATGGCAGCTCACCAATAGAACACCCCGGCCCTGCAGCCTGAAGGTGTCCTGGGGGGAGATTTCTTGGGTGAAATTTCTCCATCCAAGTGGGGCCTCAACTAGAGGAGCTTGGTCTCCCTGAGAATAGTTGCTTCCTTGCCCAGCATCCTTGTGGACATTTCCAGTTGGGGGAGGGGGATGTCCGACAGCATGTCACTTAGCATGAGTACACCCATTAGTTATAATTAAACAGGCTGCTGCAATGATGACAAATAAATTTAGCACCAAAAGGATTGTGTAGATATTCAGAGCCAGAAGAGCAGTCTTCAGACGACAAATTAGCCAGGCTTTCCTGCTCTGGAGGGGCTCAGGGGAGGCAGGTCTTCTCCCAGGTGGATGTCCTCGCATTCTCAAAGGGTGATGCTTCCTGAGAGCAGATTCATCTTGAGTCTATTTCAGGCAACATCCTCAAGCCCTGGGACCCTAGGAGCATCTCCTTACTTTTTCTAATATTTGCGAGCCATTTCCTTCCCCCTGCTTCATCCTGAATGCATTTGCATCGTCCATCTCTGGCTTCCTTCTAGGAGGTCAGGAGCCTGCTGTTCACAACAGGCTTTCCCTGTGATCAGCCACCGTCAACGCCCGTGCTCCTGCAGGATCCCAAGGAAGAGCACACGTCGAGACCTCAGCCCTTCAGCTGGAAACCTTTGGGTGGTCTCCCCGGACAGCCATCATCAGGTGAAGCCTAATCCTGCCTTGTGCACTCGTGGTTAATATACCATGGACACCAGCCGGGCTATTTTCTTTTATGTTTCAAAAGGCTGTGCTATTGCGTCTTTGATATCCCCTAGGCCCCAAGTAGGCAGCGTTTCACTAGACTTCTTGAAATATGGACACAAAATTTTCAGGGGAAGCAGGGGTATCAAAACCTTAACATAGAAATAAATTGGGAGAGGAATGATGGATGACGGGAAGGCTCCCTGAGCAGACTACAGGGAATCAAGAGGAAAGACTATTACTTTTAATAATAAGAGTCAATACAGAATGAGCGTGGCTATGTGTCAGTTATCGTGTTGGCATGGGGTGATTGGTAAGAGCATGACCATCATTCAGTGCCTGGCTTTGAATCTTAGCTTTGCTGCCAGCTAGTGGGGTGAGCATAAGCAAGTAGCTTACCTTTCCTGTGCCTTAGATGCCCCACCTGTAAAATGGGGGCTAATAATGTTACCCACCTCCTAGGATCGTTGTGACAACTAAGAGAGACGATTTACGTAAAGTGTACAGAATAGGATCTGTATCTTGTGAAGGTTAGTGAATTCTATCACCTGAGCATTTTCCCATCTTTAGGGATTATTATCTTCACAGTGTTGCTATAATCACACACCCGTGGATTTACTTAATATTTAAAGACTTTGTAAACTTAAAAAGGTATGAATATAACATACTGAAAAGTGCACAAATCATAGATGTGTAAATCAATAAATTATCATGAAATGTCAAGAAACAGACCAGGGTAAGGGCCTCGGACACCCTTCTCATGCTCCCCTACAGCTTCTCCAGAGGTACCCCTATTCTGACTCTCACACTGTCATTTAGTTTGCGCATTATACATATGGGATCAGTGTGTATGTTTTTATGTATGCCTGATTTATATAATTCAGTTTCGTGTTTGAAAGCATAGCTCTGTGGTTACATATAGCTGGGGTTCATTTATTTTCCTGTGTAGTATCCCATTGCACGAATACAGCACCATTATGTATTCTGCTGCTAATATTTATTTATTTATTCTGTGGTTTATGGACCTTTGTGTTATTTCCAGTTTCTGGCTATTATAAATAATGGCAGTATTAATATTTTTATACATACTTATTAAAGCACATGTATGCTGACCGTATATTTAGGAGTGTAATTGCTGGGTTATGAGATGTGACATCCAGCTGTAGGAGGCAGTGTCAAATAGGCTTTCCAGTGGTTGTACTATTTCATTATTTTGTGATCTTTTTATTGATTTGTAGAAATTCTTTATATATTCTGGATACAAACCCTTTGTTGGTAACATGTATTACAAATACCTTTCACACTCTGTGTAAACTTAGTTTAAATTTTAGATTTAGCTTAAGTAGTAATATTTGTGAAATTGAGTTTGATATATGTATATTAGATAAAAGTTTGCCCCTGCTCCAACTAAAATTTCCTCTACTCCTGATGGCATGCCTTATCATCCTTTAGGAAAACTCCATTATCTCATTATTAAATGAGATAAAAGAACCTCTTTGGTAGGTACCGTTATTATCCCTGTTTTCTAGGTTTGGCATTAGAGGCACTGAGAGGTTTCATAATTTACCCCAAGACACAGCTGACATGAGGACCAGGTGTAGTTGCTTCCAGAACTCATATTTCTTCTGTCATGTCACTGGTCAGCAGGCTATTTTATCATCTGTTGTACACTCTGGATCCTTGAGAGACCCTCTGCATCCTTACAGAGACTTGAATGTAGTGGGGTCCTCAGTAAACATTTGGGGGTGGATGGATGTGTTGGTAGATGGATGAATGGATGGATGGATGGGTGGAAGGATGGATGACGTGGACAGTCAGTGTTTTCACAAAAGCTCGCTGCCCATGGAGGAGCCATCCTCAGGCCAGGGCCAGGGTGTCTACAGCCTGGACCGTGATCCCACAGCAACCCTGCCATGGCCTTTCTCTCCTCAGTGGCCTGAAGGTAGAGAGATAAGAACAGAACTGGAGCTGAGGTGAGGAAATGGCAGTCCCAACCTTGCCCTTGCCGGGGAGGAGTGTGATCTCATCTTCATCAGTGCAGGGGCTGTTTTAGGAACTCTTGCTTGCAGAGGAAGCAGACACTAGTGGTCTGCCTGCTCTGATGAATTGTCAAACCAGCTCTGTCTACATGTGAGGACCAGGCTTGGGATGTGGGCTCTCCTTTGGGATGCCTTACATACCATGGATGGGGGACCATTCTCTGCTCTCTCTCCGGGAAGGCAATGGGCAGATTCAAAGATCAATTCCCATGTTGTTGAGACCCACTGTGTTTGATCTTGCCTCACTCATGCTTTCCTTTTGCACAGTGAAACTTGCCCTTGTTCACTTGAACATTTTCTAGCTCTGTCCCAGGAGCTGATCTGGGTGTTGCTGTAGAAAGGATGGTAAATTAGATTCTGTCTAAAGAGCACAGATGAGGACCTCACAGGGAGAGCTCTGCTAGAGATTGTGATGGGGTGATTTTGAGCGTCACTGTGCCTGGCTTTAACTGTCTCTTGAAGCATTTGTTGAAACTTTGTTCATACTCCGTAGCTACCAGAACCTTTTCCCATTCTGAGTGCTGGCGACGTGCTGCTCTGGACTCTTCCTGAGCAGTTGCCTGGGAAAGTGCTTGTTGCATTTAATAAATTGCATTGATTTATTGCCTTTATTGATCTCCTGAAGCTCTCTGTATTATCAGAGGTTATGGCCTTCTTAGGAAAACATGGAAGGCCTCTTCATTAGCATTCATTCTTCTATGAGGCTTTGGAGGGTGAAATACCAAGATGCACAGTGTTCATTCTGGTGATATATTGAGCACCGTCCGGGTGAACAATGGCTTTGGTATAAATCAGGTGGAAGGAAGGAACTGAGGCCATTTGCCATAGGCTTGCAGGAGTTTTTGTGATGAAATGAGGAGGCTACTTTCCTTTCCTTCGGTGATGACAAGCGCCTCTCTTAATTTTCCACAAGGAAGTAGCAGCAGGCTGAAGGAGCTCTTTGGGGAGAAGCATACCTCCACAGGCAGACCAGTCTATGATGTTTTAGTGTATCCCACTTAAGGCTTGTGCTGTGACAGCAGGTATATCACTTGGCAGTTCTGTGCCTGTGCTTCTTGTCTGTGTTCATTTGTGCCCTGACCTTCACAGCGACAAGCTTTCTATCTATCCCTCTGCTTCCTGCCCCAGATCCAGCCCCAGTCTGAAACTGACTCTGAAGCTTCCTGCATGCAGCAGGCCCTGAGTTTCAGGGAGAAGCCCAGTTGAACCCAAGAGAGATGCCAAGAACCTAAGGGGGCGTTGATCCTTGACCCTTCCACCACCTTCCTAGGACCTGCCTTAGGCTCCTTTCTTCTTCCAGGAGAAGCCTGGTAGAGTCCGGTACCTGCCTTCACCTCCTTACAGAGGATGTTGTGGGCTTAGGAACCCAATCTCTGGAAGCTTTAGATCCTGACAACTGTGGATCCTTCTGCCTGCCTCGTGGATGTGTCTGTCGAGCACTCAAATCTCTGTGGATCTTTTCCACATCTGGCCAGAACCACTTCCCTCTTTTTGTACACTTACAGGGGAGAACATGCTTCCACTCCAGGGGACCTCAGGCCAGCATCTGTGGGGACCAGAGACAGTTCTGAGTTTGAATATAGTCCCAAGCTGTGTGACCTTGGGCAGATTACTTAATTTCTCTGAGCTTCAGGTCCCTTATTTGCATGAGGGGGTTAATAATGCCAAACTCAAAAGATTATCGCAAGGACTAAATGAGTCAGTGTTTGCCAAGTGCTTACCGTGTCTGACACATAATGCCAGTGCAAACAATGTCAGCTACCATTATTAGCGAAGTTTCTCTAAATGCGCATTAGTTTCTCTAAACACGCACTCAAAGCTGTGGCCAGCTATGTGCCCTGTTAACTGTAGGCTCTGAGGGTAAAATTGTGAGTGAAATTGACACGCCCCTACCTGCAAGGAGCTTACTGTTCAGTAGATGAGACTGGCAATGAAACGGACAATGAAAATGAGAAGTAATATGGGTGGTGGAGGGGTGGTTATCACTGATCATAATATGGGCTTATAGGAGGGGCCTCTAATACAGTCTAAGATCTGGTACCAGCCCTCCCCAGGCTGAGCGGAGCCACTAGAAGCTGATCAGGACAGGAAAGGCTAAGGAGTAAAGGCAGTGTTGGAAGCCTTCTGTTTATAGATAAGCAATCATATGTAAAATCTCCAACCGTGGGCTTCCCTGGTGGCGCAGTGGTTAAGAATCCGCCTGCCAATGCAGGGGACATGGGTTCGAACCCTGGTCCGGGAAGATCCCACATGCCACAGAGCAACTAAGCCCGTGTGCCACAACTACTGAGCCTGTGCTCTAGAGCCCACGAGCCACAACTACTGAGCCCATGTACTACAACTACTGAAGTCCGCACGCCCAGATCCCGTGTTCCACAACAAGAGAAGCCACCACAATGAGAAGCCCACACACTACCAGGAAGACCCCCACTCGCCGCAACTAGAGAGAAAGCCCACACGCAGCAACAAAGACCCAATGCAGCCAAAAATAAAATAAATTTATTAAAAAAAAAAATCTCCAACCCCCTTCAACTCTGGCCGACCCCGGCACGGAAGATCCTTCTACTCCCACGATGTCACTTTGTCCTTTAAAAATGGTACATGATCAGCCTGATTTCTCTTGGCGATTGTTTATAATATCAATACTTGCCCGATGTCTTTCTTCCCTGTTGGAATGGGTGCCCCCTACAGGCAGGGCTCAGGGCTGTCAGTTACATCCATAGCACTCAGCACAGGGTGTGATACTTTTTCATGCTCAGTGATATTAATAAATTAAGTGAGATGGAGCAGACACTGAGATTTGCTGCACCCTGCCTTTCAGAAATGCCCGAGGGCTCTGTATATCTCACTCCTTTTCCCTCCTTCCCATAGCTGGTGGCTGGCTCACAGTGGGGAGGCTCTGGGCCCTTCCCACCACCAGGGTTGGAGCTTGAGCCGGGAGTTGTATTCATCACAGAGCACCCCACTCCCAAAGCTGGTTTTGGCCCCTTTGCTCTGGCACTGGGCTCCTAGCTGCTCAAGGCTGCCTGTACTTCATATCTGATAATCGATGCTGCCATTATCTTTGGAGGAAATGCTGCCCAGTGATACCACACACTGAATCGATTAAAAGCAGAACTTTGAGCTCATCGGTTTGGAGAGGTCTCCGCAGAGTGGAGACCTTTAATGCGGTCCCAGTACCTGCCAGAAACTCCCTCTGCAGCGCAGAAGCAGCTCCGTTGCGGGGCCAGAATATCCCACATTTTTACAGATTGGCTGGGGCAGGAGCCATACGATGTATTTATCTATAGTGAGGTCACCTTCTTCAACCTACCCCCACCTCAACTTTTGTTTTTAGCTCACTTCAAACAGAAAGACCTCCAGATTTTCTCTGCTTTTTCTGTTTTGACTTTGTTTTTTAATCCAGTGCTTACCATCGTTGTTCTTTCTTTGTAGAGAAAACCCCCCAGCAGATGGACATCTGTATCCATTTCAATCTTCCCAGCCCTCCCCTAGGTGGGAGGTGGAGGTATGTGAGCTGGTCTCTTAACTCAGAAATGAGACTGGGAAAAGGAGGAGTTCAGGAGGTGTGTGATCAAAGGCTGGGTTTATGCTGTGGACACCTGGGGGTTCAGGAGTCCTAAGGGAGACACGTGTGGCCTAGAAATGCCAGGGAAGACTCCATCAAGGAAGTAAGACTGAAGTTGGGTCTGGAGGAGGAAGGAAGGATTTGAAGAGGGCTGGGATGGGGGTGCTTTTCAATGGGAAGGGGAGAGGCAGCTTGATAAAGCACAGAGCTGATGATGAGCATGTAAGCTCAAGGAGAAGGAACAGGCCCTGTCAGAGGTGTAGGCGGGGAGACTGGCTAAGCGCGATGGTCAGAGAGCAGAGTACGTATGCCGAGTAGGATGGTAAATTTAGGTGTCATCCTGGCTAAGCTACGGTGTCCAATTGTTTGGTCAAATACCAGTGTAGATGTTGCTGTGAAGGTGTTTTTAGATGTGATAAGCGTTTAAATCAGTAGGCTCTGAGTAAAGCACATGACTGTCCATAATGTGGGTGGGCCTCACCTAATCAGTTAAGGCCTCAAGCTCAAAGACCAAGGTTTTCAGAAGAAGGGATTCTCTTCAAAACTGTCACATTGACAGTCTGCGTGTGTTCCCAGCCTGCTGCCCTGCAGAATTCAAGACTGAAGCATCCGCTCTTAATCATCAGCCTACTAGCCTGCCTTATGGATTTCAGACTGGCCAACCCTCACAATCCCATGAACCAATTCCTTAACATGAATCTTTCTCTCCATGTACCTACTTAGATCCTTTTATTTCTCTGGAGCACCCTGGCTACCACCCTGAGCAGAGCTGGGGCTTTGCTGAATGATCATGGTCCGAGGGCAGCTTTTGAGAGCCAGGCTCCCTTTGCAGGGTATTAGAGGACTAGACATTGAGTCAAATTCTTCAGTCAAGTCCCATGCCCATGAGACTGCCCAGAGGGGCTCATGCAAAGGGAATCCCAGGGACTCTTTATTTTATTTATTTATAAGATTTATTTATTTATTTTTGGCTGTGTTGGGTCTTCGTTGTTGCGTGGGCTTTCTCTAATTGTGGCAAATGGGGGCTACTCTGTTGCTGTGCACGGGCTTCTCATTGTGGTGGCTTCTCTTGTTGCGGAGCATGGGCTCTAGGCACGTGGGCTTCAGTAGTTGCGGCACATGGGCTCAGTAGTTGTGGCTCGCGGGCTCTAGAGCACAGACTCAGTAGTTGTGGCACACGAGATCTTTCCGGACCAGGGCTCGAACCCATGTCCCCAGCATTGGCAGGCAGATTCTCAACCACTGCACCACCAGGGAAGCCCCCCAGGGACTCTTTAAATTGGACCATCCATGCAGAAACGTGACAAGGGTGTTGGGTGGAGCCTGGCTCACTCCCAATTTTTTCACTTCTTGCGTGGAGTTGGTTTTAATTGACAAGAAGTCCCTCTAACCAGTGGACATTTTCCTGTTAAACCCAATGCTCTTGCATTCTCTTATGTAGCAAAAAGATTGCTTTTTTTGGCAAGGAAGCCTTGGATTTTTCTGAGCTAGTTGTGTGAGAAACATCCCTCCTGCAGGCCACTGTGCAAGTGAGTCCCCGCAGAAACGTGCCCGAGCCGTCAGGTGTGGGGAGAAATATCTTTAGTAAGAGTAGGTCATGGAATGAGACTTCCCCACTGCAGCATGTGAGGGCAGAGGGGGTTTCCACAGGACCGTCCTTAAGAATCACTGTAAAAATGCATGACTCCATCTGTCTCCTCTCTCTTCTTTGGCTTCAGATGACCTGAGCCTGTTAAAGATTCCCCAGCAAGGGACCCTAGGCACCAGGAGAAGTGATGAACAGATTTTCAATTTGGCCCCAATCTGCATGAATTTGTTTTGGCAGTTGAAATCATGGTCTAAACTAGAGGCTGGAGATGGGTAGTGGGTCTTCCCCGTAAGAGGCAGATTCTTGATTGGTCCGGAGAGACTGCTGGTGCTCTGGGCGTCGGGCTCTAACCTCAGCTTCTGGAGAGAAGACAGAGGTGGCAAAGGGAGAGGTGGAGAGGAAATGGATGATCCGAGCAGTCGGGGGGCATATTCTCTTCCGTGGGGTGGACTGATTTCTTCTGATGAAGGACTGCCTTGTGATTTCTCATGACTACAGGATATTGGGGACCTCAGACAGAGCCTGGGGACTCTCCTGCCCTGGGAACTGGAATGTGGCCCTTCAGGGTGAGCTGCACAATTTCTGCTGAGGAGGAGTGGATGAGGCCAGAGGATGAGGAGGAGAGGAGGAGGCCAGAGGATGTGTGTTGAGGCTCCACGTGTTGATAATTTGGGATGTCTTGAGTGGTGGTGGTGGTGGTGATGTGGGCAATGGTGCTTTGGAGGAATCATCATAATGATAATAATAAAAATAAAAATAATAATAGCAGACATTCATTGAGTGTCTGTTCTGTCCCAGGCACTGACCTAAGACTTTATTCGTAATTAGACATTTAATTGCCATAGCAACCCTATGAAGTGCTCTCGTTAGTCCCACTTTCGGATGGGGAGAGATGTTAAGAGACTGCGCAGCTACCTAGCCAGTGGGTGGTGGTACCGCCAGCTTGGGACCCAGGAGGTCTGGTTTAGAGCATCCCTGCTCATGCTAACATTCTCCCTAAGCTGCCTCTTGGCCTTGACACTGTGTCCTTTTCTCCAGCCTAAAGTGCAGGCCAGCTCCCCCTAGCAGTCCTTTATATGCCAGCATGGACCTTCCAGGAGGCTGCTGCAGCCCTGTGTCAAGGATTTTCCAACTCAGAAAGGTGTTTCTCTGGAGCCTTTTTCAAACCTTTCATCCTGCCCAAACCCCCTCCAGCCTCCCTCCTCTTGCCAAGTCAGATCCTGCCTCCTGCCCTTGGAGGCCTCAGCTCTGTTGCCCCCAAACCCGCCCAGAGACGGCGTGGGGAGGGCCACCTCCTCCTAGGACAGCGCTCTTTGAGAAAAATTTCAGTTTGATCTGGCGAGGACAGTGGCTTCACTGTAGAAATAACAATATAACCCTCAAGTCTAGATGAAAACATATTCTAGTCCCATAGGTTGGCGGGATGTCCACGTGCCCTGGGCGGACCTGGATGGAAAGGCCAGTTCAGAGTGCCCATCTTGGCTCTTCCCTGAAGCTTTGAGAGGGCAAACCCACCCCTGGGGCCTGGGCCTTCCTTGAAGTCCCTACGATGGGGCAGAGAAAGAAAGGGCCAACAACGCTGGTCTGGGCGAGAAGAAAGAGCGGCGGGGAGGGGAGGGTGAGAGTGGTGTGGGTCAGGGCCAGGGCAGGAAACTAGCCAGGGGGCTCTGCTGTGTCCCTGGGGAAGCAGGTCTTCCACATGGAGCTATGGCCTTGCTCAGTGAGTGTAGGATCCACCGCACAGAGGCCCGTCATTAAAGTGGTGTTGACCAGAGAGAATTAAAGTATAAAGATGATAAGACCAGCTCCTAATTAGAGCCCGCTGGGCTCCAGGCAGGGCCTGCGGGCAGTTTTCGGGAAAGGTCTGCAGGATCTCAGCACATGGGCAGGCACATGGGCAGGCACCCCTCAGCCCTGTCATCTTACACGTGGGAAAACTGAGGCTGTGGACAGGAAAGTTGCTCCTGCTGGGTCTCAGGGGAACTGAGCCCCAAGCCAGGGGTCCTTCTACCTCAGCTCAGGCTTCTCTAAGGGCTTCACACAGAAAGAATCTACCTACACAGGGATGCTGTGTGGCTGGGGCTTATGATAGCATTCAGTCATTCACTCGGTCATTCGTTTGTTCATCAATATTTATAGAGTGCCTTCCATGGGCTAGAGACTGTTTTGGACACAGGATAGAGCTGAGAACAAAACCAGAAAAACAATCCTCTCCTCATAGAGTTATTATTCGTGGAATTTTTTTGGGGGGGAGACATAAACACACATTAAATAAATATCGTGTCAGAATGTGGTAAGAACAGTGGAGAAAAATGTGGACAGGAGGGTGCAGGGTGCCCTCCGTGGGCTGTCTCTGGTCAGAGAGTGGCAGGAACCCTTGGACAGTAGTAAGGGCCGTAGCAAGAGTCCCACCTCAGCAAGACCCCTTACAACAGCATCCCCACCGCCTCACTGTGAAGTGGGAGGAGGATGGAGCTGGGGACCATAATTCACAAGACCACTGAGAGGTGCCCAAGAGGCAGGGTCACAGGGGCCAGGACTGTGCTGTGGCGTGAGCCGGCGAGGTGGGGGTGAGCATCTACACAGATGGAAGGCTGGGCTGAGCATTGAGGACGTGGCCTTGGGGGAAATTAGGAAGGGCAGAAGGAAGGCCGAAGTAGACTGTCCTGGCTGGCTGGGGAGAAGCACGTGGGAGAGGAGGAAGAAAGGGATGAGACTGGAGGTGAAGTTGAGAAGCAGCCTTGGGAGGCAATGAGGAACAGATTAAGCAGGCTTCACCTCTCGGGCATGGAGATCTCCTTGTGGGTTACAGCTGGGGGATGACATCGGGAAGAAACCACTTTATAAAGGTCCGTCTGGCAGGTGCAGGACATTGTGTTGGAACAAGAAGTCATCGGCGATCTAGGGCAGTGATTGTGGGATGCAGAGAGGGGAGGGACGCAGAGAGGCAGGAAGGACCACAGGACTTGATGCCTAAACTCCAACTTCCTCAATCCAACGCTATTTTGGCGGAACCCGCAGGCTCTTTTTTCACTGCTCTGCACATGTGGCGACTTTCCAGGATGGGAAGAGGAGACCTGAGTGCCCGGAGAATTTCTCCAGATGTTGACTCTCATGCTCTGACTGCCGTACCCCCTCCCAGTCTCTGCTTCTATCTCTGCCTCCCTGAGTCTTGCTTGGATTTGGCCAGCCCAGATCGGGAAGACCTTGGGGTTACAGTCGGCAGGAAAATCTGGGGTCAGTCCAGGGCTAGAGGAGATGCCTACGATCTATTCCTGGAAAAAACAGCAAGGAAAGGGGTTTGGGGGCCCTTCGTGTGCTGAGTCTAGTTACAGTGCAACAAAGAAGCCGCAGGGCAGGTCCGGGTCCTTGCCAATCAGCGGGCACAGCCTGGGGAGTTTGGGGCACCGGGGACCACTCTGAGGGTCTGACTGGTCTGGGTCCCTTGGCTTGTTGCAGCCTGGCAGGGGCCCTTAAAACTTGGGGGTGGACAAGACCTGACCCAGTGCTTAGTGTCCCTGTCACAAGAGTCACTGCCTCCAGCTTGGGCCCGGCACTGGGTCTGGGAGGGGAATCTCACTGTGGTTCCAAACTTACTAAATGCCCCTGGTGGAATCCAGACATGTGTTCCCAAAGCCACTTCTGAGCAGACCTGGGTTGGCTGTGATGGGGCTCTGGGGACAGCCAGGGTCCTAAAGGAACGTCCCATGCCTGCCAGAGCCGTGGCTGCTGTTTGAGGGCCTCTAGCTGCTGAGGCCTCTGGCCTAAGTGAAGAGGGAACCCAGGCTCATGTGACGGGGAGACTAACCCGGTGGGGACACCAGATGAGAAACTGGAGACTCAAGACGAGAAGGACCCCCATTTAGTGCAGCACAGGGGCTAGAATCCTGCCCACACTCCCCTAGCCCACGGCCTCCTCCTTGACTCCCTGGGGTCTTGAGTGGACTTCAAGCTCGCAGAGGCCAGCACGGGGCTGCCGAGTCTGAGGGCCAGCGATCTGAGGCTGGGACTCGGCACTGATTCAGCCAGACAGCTTTGCTGGGCCACGGTTGGCTTCCCCGCCCTCTCTGTGCAGACTGAGGTGGGTGTGTACTTTGTACTTAATTATAGTGCTCATAACCAGAGAGGAGCTGCTGGGAAGCACATGTCATTTTGTTTGGGGATAATACACACGAAGGCTGGAAAATATCTATTAGATCATCCCGTACTGCCTCTGCCACAGCTGGCATGATTGGTATCAGATCACTCATGCTTTCTCCTGCCTGTGACTCAGGCGGGGGCTGGGGGCTGGGGGCTGGGCTGGGCCTCCTGAAGGCTGGCAGCCCCACAGCTCTCTCTTGAGCTCTGCTCTCATTTTCCTTGTCTGCCTGCTCGGTTTTTCATCCCCGGAACTGTTTCTGCCAGCCTTGCTCTCTCGTGTCCTCCCAGGGAGCATTGATTCCTCTAGCCCCTGTTTACGGAGACCCCACTCTGTGGCAGGCCCACCCCTGCTCAGTTCTGGGCGTTCAGACAATGATATCCATCCACTATTCACAGTTGAGAGCAACGCGAGACCTGCCCACGGATAATTCTTTTTTATTAAATTTTTATTGGAGTAGAGTTGATTGACAACGTTGTGTTAGTTTCAGGTGTACAGCAATGTGAATCGGTTATACATATACATCTATCCACTCTTTTTTTAGATTCTATTCCCATATAGGCCATTAAAGAGTATTGAGTAGAGTTCCCTGTGCTATACAGTAGGTTCTTATTAGTTATCTATTTTATATATAGCAGTGTGTGTATGTCAATCCCAATCTTCCAATTTATCCCTCCCCACCCCCTCACCCCCTAGTAACCATACGTTTGTTTTCTACATCTGTGACTACTTCTGTTTTTCGTTTTTTGCTTTAAGATTCTTTTCCCAGATAGGTCATTACAGAGTATTGAGTAGAGTTCCCTGTGCTATACGGCAGGTTCTAATTTATGGCTAAATGTGGGCACACCATGCAAGAAGGACTCCTGTAGGTTAGGGAAGGGAGAGGTCACTCTGGGCTCTGCTCGTTGGGAGGCTTCATGGAGGAGACGGCCTTTGAACTTGGAGAGAGCTCACCAGGTGGAGAAAAAGAAGGCACCACACTGGAAACCTGTAGCCCCCTTCTCATTCTATTGTTTAATATCCTTTGTCTTCCCCGTATCTTCTTGGTCATAGATTGACTCCCTCTAAATCTGGCCTCTGCCACCTCAATCCCTTATGTCTCTCTCTTCTCCTCCCACCTCTGGCCCATTTTAGACACAGTGGGCAGGCCAGTCAAGGCTGAGGCAGAGGTGGGAATCCGGTGACCAGAGAGCGAAGGCTGCAGCTGCCACCAGTCTTCAGCTTCCTTATCTGCAAAATGGGGGATGAGGGCTAATCTCTATGAACCATTCAGGTCTGACGTTCTAGGAATTTCTAAAGCAGGGAGCCACTTGGCAGAACCAGGGTCCAGAGGTGGCGGCTTCATGTCTGTTTCTTCGTCTTCCTGACTTCAGTCACCACCGTTAGCCTGGCAGCTCCCAGATCTGCATTTTCAGCACAGATTCCCCGCCTGAGTGACGGAAACACATCTCCCGCTGCTCCCTGCCTGTGTCTCCGGAGGCGCCTTAAAATCAGCACGTCCAAAGGGGAAATCGCTGTATTTTACACACCTCTGATTCACCCTGCTGCCAGGATACATGTGCACAACACATTCACACACTCACACCCTTCTGATCACGTTACTTTCTTAAAACCACTCCACCAGGATAAAATCCCTGGAGAGCTAGGTGCAGTGGGGCAAAGGTCTTCTGTGACCTTACTGCAGGTGCATCCGTCAAGACTCCACGCCACCCCAGACACTGGACCCCAGCCAACCCTGACTGCTGAGCACACCTCCAGATTTCACATTTCTGCCTCTTTGCATGTGTTCTTTCTCTAGTATAGAACATTGCTCTCATGCCATGTTTTCTTCCTATTCATTTGTTAAAACCCAACTTGCCTATCACCTCTGCAATGAAGCCTTCCCAGACATCACTTGTCCCAGTTAATGAATCATTGCCACTCCCTCTTTTCTATCCTTGACCTTGTGAATACAGCTTTTATAGCACTTATCACTGAGTTATTATCAGTTTACTGTGGTAAACAGTGGGCACCCCAACTCCCATTCATCTTTGGACTCCGGATTTTTCTAGCATGATGCCCAGCACTTATTAAGCACTAAGGATTTTGTTCTTTAAACAGAACTGAGTCCTAATGACTGCCCTATGGTACTCATAGCTCCTTGTCAGCAAAGCTCTGCTCAAAATCAGGAGTACATTTCCAGAGGACTCTGCAATGGGGAGCAGCAGTAAGAGTCTGTGTTTTTCGCTCAGTGCCTGCCCTGAGTTAGATGTTAGGTGTTTTCTCTTTCTCAGCCTAGAGTGAGCCCTTGAGCTGACCCAGAAGTTCTGAGCATTTATCACCTAGTATTGATGACCACATATTCTGCCTTCCCTCCTTATGCCTAGAGATGAAGGAAGAAATACAAGCTCATGTTACAAAGAGTATTTCCCTGGTTTATCAGCTCTCCCTCTCTCAGCTGGCGCTCAGAATGATTTCTTAGTTCTCAGCTTTTCTTCCTCTGATCAAAGTGCCAGAGGCAGTGATCACCAGGAGGGGAACGCGAGCATTTCTGGCTCAGTCTCACGCTCCCCTCTTCTGCGCTGTTTGAAGAACCTGTAGCCCAGAGTTCACCAATCAGGTGGGTGTGGCCTGGCTGCAGAAGGGTCTCCAAGGGCTTGGCGGGGAGCCCGGATGCCCTGGGTTATCTGGGGGATGCAGGGGGCAGCTGCCCTACCTCCCCCTGGAGGAGATCAAAGCTGCTTGTGCCCTTCCTTGTCCTCCCTTTCCCATTCTGTTCACTCAATCGTTCTTTTCTCTCCAATGAATTCAATGCAGAAAATCCATGAGCAGGATTTCTCCCTTCAAAGGATCAAATAACCCTTTTTTTTTTTGGCCCCCTTTTTACTTTTTTTCCCAAACTGCAAAAGGAAAACATGCCGACAGACTTAGAGTTAAAGGTGAGAGAAAGAAAGAAAAGTTGCAGCAAAGTAATTTCAACTTGAGAAGTAGAGTGGTTGAAACCCAGAAAAAATGTGCGCTCAGCAATATGGTCCGCTCCTACAAATTAACCCTGAGCGCTCATGTAATTAGTGCGAGGGGTAGGGAACTGAGCAGCTCACAATATCTCTCACCCAGTTCGGAATTACGTTCACAAAAGAATTTCCTCTTCCTTTCTTGTGAGAGTTGAGAGAGTTGCCCTGTCGGTCTGGTATCAGCATTTTGGGCTGGGTTTTGCTCCTGAGGAGGTGGTCTTGCGGCTGTACCCTCCTGACTTTCACCTCTGCGCGTGGCATAACTGGGCCTTCACAGAGTGGGGGTGGAGGCCACTCAGCTTCTCTTCCGGAGAAACGGCCCCTGAGGAGCCCCAGATACCAGCTCTCCTGGCCTCTCAGTGCTTCCCACTACCCCCTTTCTGCCCCTGTGCTGCATCTAAACTCTGAGTTTCCTGCTTTTTTAAAAAAAATGTTGGGGTATAGTTGATTTACAATGTTGTGTGAGTTTCAGGTGTACAGCAAAGTGAATCTGTTACACATATACGTATATCTACTCTTTTTTAGATTCTCATACTGAGTGAAGTAAGTGAGACAGAGGAAGACAAATATCATATGATATCACTTATATGTGGAATCTAAAAAAAGGCTACAAATGAACTTATCCACAAAACAGAAATAGAGTCACAGATGTAGAAAATAAACTTATAGTTACCAGGGGGTAAGGCGCGGAGGGATAAATTGGATGATTAGGATTGACATATACACACAATGAACTCTACTCAGTACTCTGTAATGGCCTATATGGGAAAAGAATCTAAAAGATGAGTTTCCTGCTTTTGACATGAATGTGGATATTTATCACCTCTTGAGGAATTAAGAGAATTCAGGTCTGTCAAGTGCTTGGAGAGCTATTGTTGAAGACTCTGTGGCTGGTGTTGTCACAGGGATCTTTGTGGTGGGGGCATGCTTCATGGGGGTCATGGGAGGGTGGCTAACAATCTTTTCCCTTTTTTCCATAAACTCTTCTGGCATCTAGTGAGGCCAATGGACTTGCTATGGACTGAATGTTTGTGTCTCCCAAATTCATATGCTGAAGCCCTAACTCTCAATGTAATGGTATTTGCAGGTAGGCTTTGGGGAGGTAATTAGGTCATGAGGGTGGAGCCCTCACGAACGGGATTAGTACCCTAAAAAGAAGAGATGTGAGACAGATGATCTCTCTCTGCCATGTGAGGGTACAACAGGAAGGTAGCTATCTGCATGAGTTTCTTCACCAGACACTGACTTGATCTTGAACTTCCAGACTCCAGAACTGTGAGAAATCAGTGTTTGTTGTTTAAGCCATTTGGTCTGTGGTATTTTGTTATAGCAGCCCAGACTAAGACAGGACTCATTCTCAGAATGTTTTTAAATGCACAAAATAAAATATATAGGATTACAAAGGAAACTAATTATATTGACATACAGTTATCAAAATATAAATAAAACATGTGTGGTACAGTCATATATGTGCTTCTTTATTAACTCATCAAAAAGCAAGATCTACTTATGGGTTGAATAACTGACATATGTCTGAAATAAATAATATTTTGAGAAATCTGCAACGATCGTAACATACTAAAATATCTGATTTCCACTGTTGACAAATCATAGCATTGCTAAAACTACTGTGGTTTATTGCTCACATTCGTAATTGAGGGAAATGCTATAGTTCAGTTAGAGGTTAGTGAAAATAAAGATAGACATTTTCCCCGTCTAACTTCATTGACCCCCTGACTTCTGTCCATGGGCCTTTGGATGAGTTTCTGCTGATGAATAAATGGGTTTATTTGGAAGATAACTGAACCATTAGTGGCTTCTACTGAATCCTCTGCTTGTGGGGGTTCTATGTCCCTCTCTGGAGACTGAAGGATTGATTTCTTGGAGTCAGGTGTCATTGAGGGTCATTTTTAAGAAATTGGGGGACCAAGAGGACAGAAATGACAAGAGAATTAACAGTATAATATGTGCGTGGTAAGGAGCACTGGGTTGTTGGCCTGTGCTGTGAGCAAAGGGGTGAGGATGTGTGCACGGCTGAGGAAGGATGTAGGAGCACATGCTTCTCAGAGGGGAAGCCTGGATGCTTAAGGGGTAAATTGACAAAAGGGGGGTGATGTGGGGCCAGGCAGGGTACAAGGCATGGGAGTTGGGGCATCTTGGCAGTTCAAGGTGGTGCCTCTCTGGGCTGCAGGGCAACTGGGAGCTCTCCCTAGCTCAGGATAAGGGACACAGATCTGTGTTGCAGGCATATTGATTTTCAGATGCACCTGATCATTTGGTTTGAGGTCCTGTTCTTCCATGTGTGCTCCGTGAGCCAGCCTTCAGCATTATCATGTGCACTTAAAACATTTTCACCCACTGGTCATTGACTTCCTCAGCAGTTCCTCCCAGAATCTCTCAAACAACAGATTCAGGCTTCATGGACAAACATGTGTAAACCAGTTGCTCATTTGCCATCTATTTAGTGCTGTGATAACTGAAATCATCTCTGAACAGGAAAATATTTTTATCTTTCTTAGTTGCTATTCAGAGGACCCAGGGTGGGCAATTGAACTTCTGTACTTGAGAAAGATAAGATGCTCCAGGTAATATTTAATTTTACTAAAGAAAAAAATCCCAAAATGACTTTTCCCCTTAAGTTAATAGTTCTTGTCCTTGAAAACAAAGCCCACATGATACAGATGAATAATACCTCAAAGTCTTTGTTCTCTGGGCTGAGTCTCAGAGCTGAGTGCATTAGACAGGGGGCTAAAACTTGTAGGCAGAGGTATAGAATCCCCAGTCTCTCCCTTTTAACATGAATCCCAGGCAAGTGCCCCTCCGGAACTTAGTGGTGAGAGGTTAGATGAGAATTCCTGTTCTATATTAAAAATTATTAACGTGATAATTTATTTTTTTCTTTTGTACTAGGTCTTCAAAATTTTATAGTTACAGCACATCTCAGTTCAAACTTGCCTCATTTCAAGTGTTCGTGGCCACATGTAGCGAGTAGCTACCATACTGAATAGTGCTTCTCTTCCTTTCTTTCTCTCTCTCTCTGTAATAAAATATAGTTGACATACAATATTATGTTAGTTTCAGGTGTGCTACATAATGATTTGACTTTTGCATACATTATGTAATGATTACTACAATAAGTCTAGTAACCGACTGTCTGCATACAAAATTATTGCAATATTATTGATCACATTCCGTATGTTATTACATCCCTGTGACTTATTATATAACTGGAGGTTTGTACCTCTAAGTCCCCTTTGCCTATTTTCTCCCACCCCATTGCCCACCTCCCTTCTGGCATCTACCTGTGTGCTCTCTGGATCTATGAGTTTGCTTTCATTTTGTTTTGTTTGCCTATTTGTTCTGTGGGGAGTTCTTCTCTGAGACTTGCTTTTCACCGTGAGCTGTGCTGCCCCTTGGCTAATTCTGCCGTGGAACTCAGAGGTGTTAGTGATTGGTGTGTTAGAGCAATTGCTGGGTACAAAGGCGCACTGGGATGCAAAGATATGGGGAAGAAGCCCAGTGGGAGGGAGAGGCATCCATGACACCAGTCATTCTATACAAAAGAGAGCGAGCTGCGATTACCATCTCCCGGAGTGTGTGGGAGCTCTGAGACCTGGGAAGGTGCCTTCCTGAAGGCTGCCACACACAGAGCTACACAGAGCACCGGCAAGAGATTTGCTCATTAGGAGACACCATGAGCGAAGCAGCCACGCCCATAATGCCAAGACCTTGGCAAGAAGAGAAGGGAAAAAGCCACTGTCTCCAACTTTCTCTAGTAGCTCCTGGATCACTGCTACGCTTGTATTTGTTTGATAATCCCGTGGTTAATCTATTTGCTTGTATTCCATTGTGTTCCTCAGGTGAACTAGATGCAGTTTACAAAAACAGTTGGATTATGGCAAGATGACATAAAAATGACAAAAAATGAGGCACAGGAGATGGAAGAATAGGAGAGATGAATGGAACCAGGTGTGAGGTTGGTTCAAAATACACATCCCTTAATGTCTCACCGATTTTGCTAGAGATGGGCTGTATTGATCTGAGTCCAAGCTTTTCAACAGCCAAGGCCAAGGCAAGCACAATAAGTGGCATGAGTCACAGCCCAAGAAATAAAAGCGAACAGGAGTGGAGTTAGCACACACATCACACTGTGAGGCCAGGATGCGAGGACACGGGACGAAGCACAGCGGGAGCATACCAGTGGCACCGAAATCGTGTCACATTCTCGGAGTGATGTTCTTCCTGGATTCTTCCTTGAAAAGAAACTTCATCAGGCCCCAGCTGCTGACCTCAGCGGCACCTGGCACACATCAGTATGAAATCCCCCTCCATCTCCCCGCCCGCCGAGTGTTTCTCTTTTGTCTCTGTTTAGACCAGGGGCACAACTCCTTGCTGTTCTAGAGAAGCTGTTCTGCAGAGCCCACTTGCTGCTCTCCAGATACTCAGCTCTCAGATGGACAGGCTTAATCTGGGTCAATTTAAGGGATTTAGAGCAATGCATTTCCATGATAGGGACTACGTTGAGTTCACCAGAGCCTGTTTCCTTCCCTCCTGGGCACATGAGTACTTTCCCCAGACTCCTCTGCAGCTGGGCATGGCTTTGACACTCAGCCTGAGCAGAAGTGATGTGTGTCACTTCTGGGCTGAAATGGTTGGGAAGTAAATACATTCTCTCCATAATCCCTTTCCCCATCCGCTGGCTGAGAGGAGAAGGCTATAAGGACCCAGAGGAAGGTGGAGACACGGGGAGGAAGAAGCCCAGGCTACTGAGGGTCTGGTGGAAGACACCAGCCAGAAAACCTTCACTAGACCGTGATATGCACAAGGAACCAACCTCTATGGTGTCAAGCCACTGAGAATTCCAGATTTGTCTGTTAGAGTAGCTAGCATTATTTTAACAAATACAGTTCCCCTCGGGAAATGCTCTCTAAATAAAACTCCTCTCACCAAGAGGAACTGAGAGATTTGAGTGACACCAAGTTCAAGGTTACATTCTCTGACAACTGCTAAGAGTGCAAATATTCTCTGTTGCAGGGAAGTGGGTAGGTGCAAAACCTTATGTTTTAATAGTCACCCAAGGTGGGAATAAGATTAACACACTCTTGTCAAAATTGTGTCACCTTACAAGAACTCCTGCCTGAACAGAAAGCTCTCATGTCTCCTTTTGGAGATAACCCAGGCTGTACCTGTGGGTTAGACCAAGATTCTCCTCAGAAAGTCATTTTGTGTCTGCTTTAACACATGGGAAAAATGGTAACCAAATCCACACGGTTTCATAGAATGTAATCTTCTATAGTAATTTTAACCTGAAAAAAATTTTAAACAGCTATAACCCTCTGACTGCTGCAGCCCTTAAAAACAAAACAAAACTTGGACAGTGAACTTGGTCAAGTCCCCTTCTCACCCTAGGCTTTAGTTTCCAGGCATGACCAATGGCAACTGGATGTGATGGGCCAAAACTGCAATTTATAATCTATGTGTATGATGCCAAACGAAAACTCTCTATAGCACACACCAATAGCATATTGATAGCAAATACAATTCTGTTCCCATTATCCTTACAGGATGTAAGCACTAAGCACCAGCTATGGTGGCAGAACAAACATTTCCAGCTGCCACACCCATCATACAAGGCGAGATACTCGTAATATTTATGGAGCAGGTCCTGAGGGCCAAAACCGGGAGGGAAAGGTAGCCCCTGCTTCTCCCGGAGAAGCGCTGAAGGCCTGCAGTTGTGCTTACTGATCACAGGGGCTGGGTGGCTATGTCACCATCACGTTGGATGTTGAGGGAGGATCCAGGTTGGTGAGCCTTGCTGGTGTGCAGGGCGACTTTGCTCCTGATGGGAGCTCGCTGTTGAGTTATCTGCAGGGCTTGGTGATTTGCCCAGGAATGAGCTCATAAGTTCTCCAGATTCAGTGACCAGACTAGAGCAACAGCGTTGAAAGAGCCAAATGATGAGATAGAACTGGGCTTCACGATGGGCCACTGCTCCTGCAGATATCCACCCAAGGGACACAACTACCCTTAATTTCCAACTTTACCCAGGCTGCCTGGGACCTGACTCCTTTGTCCCTAGAGCAGGTAAAGCCAAACTCTGGCTAAAGGGTAAAAAATTCACAGTGAAGAGCCCCAGATCTGATTTTTTTTTTTTTAACTCTCATTTGATGTCTTAAATCATCCTGGAATTGAGCTCTACCATTTTTCCTCTTCCAAAATGGTGAGGGGAAAGTGTGAGCAGATGCTCCCCTACTGTAGAGGTTGGGTGGCTGGGAAAACTGGAGTCCTGGGGGCTGTGGGATCTATAGTCCAAAGTGCCTTTTATCCACACCCAGGCCATGACCTGGGAGTGCTGTGAGAGGAGGGGCTTTGTCACTTCATGATTCACTGATTGTCCATCCTTCTCTGCTGGAGGACCTTGAAGGAGTCACATGTGTCCAGTTAGGAGGATGCTCCAGGAAGCCCCCAGGCAATGCCTGTAAAACTTTACATGTGCCTGTGAAACACCTGGGCATCATGATTCTGCATTTCTAACCAACCTCCAGGTGAGGCTGACGGTGCCCTGAGGACCCCACTCTGGGTAGGAGGGTCCAGGGAATTGTGCCATATGTAGAATGATGTTTGAACAAGCAGCGCTTCTGTGCAGCTCCCCAGAGCCTGCCAAGGAGGCTGGAAGGATCTGTGATGAGAAGGGTCTGAGTGTGGTCTGAGTGAGAAGAGAGTATCCAGGGGAATGGCTGTCCAGCGTCTGTGAAGAACACCCCCTCCTGGGCTTCCTTCCACTTACCCTGACTTTGTGCTTTGCGTCTTTGCTCTTACAGATTTGGAGGGCCTCATTATGCCTTACACTGGAGCTAGGTGTTTAGACCAATCTGAGGATATAAGCAAGCTGACAGAAGGCATCTGATTGAAAGCCTAGCTTGGAGAGGTGGGGGGATGGGGAGGACTGGAATACATAGTCAGCTCTTTGCTCCCTACCACGCATCTCAGGTCAAAGCCCAGCTCAGCCTTGTTCCCCCCGTTCTCCTGGGATGCTGTGGAGGAGGACGCCTCCCCTCCTGAAGAGGCTTTGGCTTCTTGCATCCTGACATGTGCATGTTTTCTGTTTTATAGGAAGAAATGTGTCTTGGCTGGAGGCCCATGTTTCGTTCCAGCACATCCTTTTTACCAAAAGAGCCGTCCCTGGAGCTGCCAACAGTGTTTATGAGAAAGCCATCCAACAATACTTTGGATCTGGTAGCGTGGCCTGACCACGGACGTGGCCTTCCCCGCCCCGAGAACCATCCATCGGAAAGCCTGGCACACGGTAGAGTGTCTTTATTTTTACTCCAAAATGTAAAAAAATGTAAAGCTGGTTTCTTTCTTTCTTTCTTTTAACAGCTGGGAAAACTCCTGTCAGTGGATGCAGTGTCCTTTCCAGATTCAATATTGTGCAAACTGCATATCGGCAAATGGAGTAAACAAATATGTCCATGGCGCTTCCTGATGCACAGAGAGATGGGGCCGCGCCGATACAGAGATGCAGACCTGCCGATTGGCACGGGAGCTGCTGAAACTGCTACTCCACCAGCTCTGCTACCATCTCTCTCCTTCAGAGCAGAGTCTGAGAGCCTGGGGTGATGGGCCACTCGGATGCCCAGCAGCAGGGTATCCCTGGAGTCACACAGACCTAGGGTGGCTGCAGGTTGGATGGGAGCTCTCCTTGGCTGCAGTGGGGACTCACCACCTGACCAGTCCTGCGCCTGCGCTAAAAGCCCCACCCTCTTCAGTCCCACCTGAACCGCAAGGCTCTCACCCCCAGGCAAGGCGGAGGAGTTTGTTTCTTTTTCTCTTCTTTGTTTTTTGAAGTTTACTTTTCAGCTCTGTCTCCCCACTCCGGCAGGCCTGGGCAGGAGGCAGTACCCCATGTGGCATCTTTTTGGCATAGAGAACTTGGCCAAGTCCCTTTCCCAGCACGGGTTTTAGTTTCCAGGCGTGCAGTGTTAACATGGGTGTGACGGACCCCAGGCTGGCTTCAGCTCTGCAGTCCTTCAGAGTGTAGGATGCCTCTGCGCAATGCTGGGTCTCAACATGCTCCCGTGGCAATAACTTAGTGAGATTAAGTACCTTTTAAATGTTCCCTTCTAAGACGATGAGGAAACAGATTTAAGGGGATTAGACTGTTCTGTTGAAAGGTGGGCAGAGAATATGTGGAGAAAGCTAGCATTTAGACCCGGGGCTGTCTTTTCAGAAATCCTGTACTTTCTTTTTTGTAAAACGGCATCATGCTTCCCCAAGCACCCCTGCAAGAAAATAAACAAACAAAACAATGGGACAAGGAGCATCCAAAGGGTACACCTTCAAAGCCTGAAATGAAATTTTTATCCATCTCTCCTCCATGTATCACCTCCCCTGGCCTGGCTGGTTGAATGTTTTCTCCTGTCTGTGATGGGGTCGGGAAGGGAGGGGCGGGGTGGAGAAGCTGCCCATCTGCCCTTTTGGGAGAGCTGTTATTTCCTGACATGCTTGTTTCTTTGGACAAGCAGAAACGGGCACATCTTCTTGCTGGTTTGTGATGAAGCAAGAGTCGCTTCTCACCATTAGCCACCTCATGGAGTTTGGTGTTGCAGAAACAGTTGCTCAGGCAGGCTAGGTTCGGTTGCTACCAAATATCCTTGAAGTCTCAGAATTACTGAGAATACAGATTTGCCTCCATGCCCGCTGGGTCCCTGATAAAATCGGGCATGTCTGTCCTTGTTTCAGAAGGGAGATGAGTTCTGAGGTGTCAAGAGGAAATGGCCCTGTACCCAGTTTCACGTCCCGAACGGGCTCCCTGGTGCCTGGGATGCCATGTTGCTGAGCAGACGGCAGTGTCATGGGCGTGCTTCTGGTGGAGAAAAGATGGAGATGAAACTGCACAGCCCCTCATGCTGGCAGCTTTGGGGAGTCTTGGCCAGCTCTTCCAGGGGAGGCGCTGAGGTGGGAGGCTAGTTAGGGCACAGGAGCAACAACCCAGGCCAGAGCTTCCTGTGTTGAGCAGTTAGACACCTTTCAGTGCAGGTTGTTGATGAACTGGTTAGCACCTGGCGTATATCTATTATTTCATGTAGGTTTTGATTACTGAGTTATAGAAGTTTTCAAATATTTCCTCTTTCTAGAGTGGCATCAACTCCGTTCTTCCTAGTGGGAAGATGGGGAAATAAATCAACCAAGATATTCTTTGACCAGTCACCATGCCCATTCAATGTTCAGATGCCTATGCCGATCAGATCTCTCCAGAATATCCCAGGTAATACGTTTTGAGGGTTATCGTCAGCCTAGCTTGTTTGCTTCCCCCCTCTCTCGCTCTCAACCTTCTGAAGTGTAGCATAGGTACCCTCGTAACAGAACATGTCAATGAATGTATTTAATCAGTGGTTGATATGTGCAGCTGCCTAAAGTTGTGGTCTTTTGCACCTTTTATGTGGCTACCATGGCAGAACATGTGGTGAATGTTCTTGTGCCTCCCATGCTATATGTTTGCTCCTTGGAGATGGCTTTTCAACTCTGTTTCAATGCCTCTCCCATCCATGCAGCATGTGGCAGACAGATTCTGAGGTAGTTGACCCGCCATGGTCCTGATCTCCTGTTTGTGTCCTGTATAATACCTTCCTCTTGAGTGTGTATAGGGGGACCTGACTTGCTTCTAACCAACTGAATATGGCAAAAGTGATGGATGTCACTCCTATGATTACATTGCATTATATGAGGCTTTGTCTTACTAGCAAATTCATTCACTGTTTTGATGAAGTAAGTGGCCATTTTGGGGAAGTCCACGTGGACCTCTCTGAATGGTGGGTGACGTTTAGGAGCTGAGGGCAGCCTCCAACCATTAGCCAGCAAAAGCTGGGGCCCTCAGTCCTACAGCCACAAGGAAATAAATTCTTCCAGTAACCTGAGTGAGCTTGGAGTCAGGTTCTTCCCCATTCAAGCTTCTGGATGAGAACACAGCCTGGCTAAAACCTCAACTGCAGCCTTATGAGACCCTGAACAGAGGACCCAGCTAAGCCACACGCAGACTCTGACCCACAGCAATAGTCAGATAATAAATGTGTATTGTTCACGGTTGCTAAGTCTGTGATAATTTGTTATGCAGTAGTTGAAAATGGACACATAACACTCAGTTAAGCTCCTGGCCACCTGCATCGTAAGAGAGGTTCAGTGCTGTTCCTCTAAAATCTCCTCTGTGTCATCTAAGACATGTCCTCTGTGTGCTCCTGAAAATGAAAAACTCGATGATTTCCTGGAGAGAAATATCAAATACCACTGGACTTATGTTTTTAGTTGTTAACATCTGCGTCTGTAGGCTAATGTCTTTCCTGAATTCCAGATCCTAATGCCTACTAATATATCTTCGCTTGGTAGTTCTACGTCAACATAAAAACGTCCCAAACTCGGGCTTCCCTGGTGGCTCAGTGGTTAAGAATCCACCTGCCAATGCAGGGGACACAGTTTCGAGCCCTGGTCCCAGAAGGTCCCACATGCTGCGGAGCAACTAAGCTTTTGCGCCACAACTACTGAGCCCGTGTGCTGCAACTACGGAAGCCCGTGTACCCTAGAGCCCGTACTCTGCAACAAGAGAAGCTACCTCAAAGAGAAGGCCATGCACCGCAATGAAGAGTAGCCCCTGCTTGCCACAACCAGAGAAAGCCCATGTGCAGCAACAAAGACCCAGTGCAGCCAAAAATAAGTAAAAAAAAAAATGTCCCAAACTCAACTCCTTATCCTCCATATTTGCTTCTTCTCCACTGCTTTTTGCCTTAAGAAATGGCACACTTCCCCTGTCAGCCTAGATCCTCACGTCTTCCCAGTAGTTCCCTGGGATGGCCCTTGGATCAGAAGCCCTATTTCATGTCTGGAGTGGAGAGACACTGCAAGGCTCTGTAAGCCCTGGGCCTTTGTAAATTGTCCCTTGGGCTTCTGGAGGGCTATTGTCCTTGTCCCCAGGGCCAAAAGGAGTCTTTCACCTGGGAGGTGAGAGGTCCCAAGCTCCAGGCCAGGATAATAAACCAGACAGATTGCAAAGGTACTGGGTCCTGGAGGCTCTCAGGTTTTCTCCAAACAGTCCTATATCCTCTGCCAAGGATATGTGACTCCCTGCCCTGCCTTTCCAGTCTATTAAACCTAGGCTATTAAGGATTCAGAGAAATCATATACAAATTTCCTCCTATATTAAATGACATTAAAGTTAACATCCAAAGTTACAGAAACAGATTTATTTAGTAAGGAATGTTCTCACATCCTTACTAAGCCTCAGTGTAGATGTGACTACCCTTGACAAGTCAAAGGTTAAAATGTCCCTCTGTCTCTGCAATATTTGTCAAGATTGAGTCCTAAGAGTTGCATTTTCAAATGCCTCTAATGAGAAGGGGGTATCTGTTCAGATGAAAAGGCAGAGGTGCAGAAACAGAGACTATGGTTGTCCCTGAAGAAGTGATACAAGATGACTAAGAAATGTCATTTGAGAGAAGGGGAAGGACCAGCCCTACATTAAAAAGTTAAAGGAATAGGAGAAAAAAACAAACCATGAAGTCAGTGTATAATTATAGCTGATGCATGTATCATGTTTTATAATGCAGTGCTTGGATGATTAAGCAAAGAAACATCAGGATAGGAAACCTAAGATGGAGCCAGAAACAAGGTCATTGCTGAACTTGTATGCTGTGAGTTCTACAATAGTTGATGGACACGGATATTTGGTCCTCAGCAGCCACTACAGACTGGCAGTCAGGTGAGTACAGCTGTTTGCTCAGTTGGGGGCCTCAGTTCAGACTAGTGTTCTCTGAGAACATCTTTGCTTCTTCCCTAAACAGTTGCAAAGGAGAAACTAAAGGCATTTTAAACTATTTATTTATAAAAATGTCTTACATTTTACGTATAATTTATTCTTGAGTATATTATATATTTTGTGGACATTTGAGATTCATTTTTCCATTATATTCTCTAACTGTCTAATGCTGGCATAGAAAGTAGTCATTAATTTCTAAATAATTATTTTTTAAAATGTGTAATAACTTCTCATCTACCCAGTCATCTAATCCTCCAACAGTAATAATTGCACCTTCTTATTTCTTGTGGCTAAAGATTTTTTCTTTTCTTTTACCTTATTACACTGTCTAGAAGAGCACTGAAATATGGAAATATAATGCTATGCATATATGTAGTTTAAAATGTTCTAGTAGCTACGGTAAAAGAAAGTAAAAGGAAACATGCAATTCATTCAATAATATATTATTATTTAACCCCATATACCCAGAATGAAATTTCAACCTAAATCAATATAAAAATTAAAAATTAGGTATTTTACACTCTTTTTAAAAAAAATACTAAGTGTTCAAAATCTGGTACAGCACACCTCAATTCAGATGAGCCCTATTTCAAGTGCTCAGTAACCACATGTGGCTAGTGGCTGTCATTTTGGACAGTACAGGTCTAGAACTTCTAGAATACTATAAACAATGACCATGATTGCAAGTAGCCTTGTCTTATTATTTTGTTAAGTAGGAACATCACTTACTTTTAACTAGCTATTACTGACATTTGGCTTGGGACAATTTTGATTTTTTATCACATCAAGGAGCAATCTTCCATTCCTAGTTTATAAAATGTTTTTGTTGTGGTGGTTAGTGTTATAAATTAGAAATGCTATTGCAGTCACCTCCTCATCTTTTAAGAAGATTTTTTTTCCCCTTTGACTTAGTGATATGACGTTTAAAAATTTCCCCTAATATTTATCTCTCTCTGCATTCCTGAAATAATTTTACTTAGTTATGGAACACACCTCTTATTACTTGGCAGGATTTGGTTTGCTTTTATTTCATTTCACCAGGTCACGTTTCATTTCACAAGGTGAGATTTCCCCTTGAAAATAGTATGACTAATAATACTAGGCAGGCATAGGCACGCTCTGGACTGAGTGAGGGAAGGGCTGCTTTTTCTCCTGAGGGCCAGGAAGTTGAGCGTGTGGGGCAGGATGCAGGTCAGGGTGTGTGGCTGAGTCTGGAGCCTCCTGGACTCAGTCACCTGGGCCCAGTGCAAGTGCCTTAGGGAAAATGGCTGAGTGCATGAGGAAAGTGCTGTGTAAAGGAATGGCAGCACTGGGAGCTGAGACATTGAATGATGTGGAACCACCGTATGCAGGCATAATACAGGGAGGGAGCCGTGTCCTCCTCCTTCTCTGTATCCTGAGAAGTCCTATGGGACTAGCCTGGGTGGTGTATGCCTCAAGCACCCCAGTGCTGGTGACAATGGCCCGGGAGCGTGGGCCACCTGGTGCTGGTGTCTGGACCATTGATAAGCTCTGACCCATGGACAAGGATGACCCCTGTTTCTGAGTCACGTGCTTTCAACAAATACCGTGTGTGTGGTCCAAGAATCATAGTAGCAGTACGCTTGGCCCTCTGGTGGACTGGTCAGATTTTCTAGCATTTTTTTCTGTAAAACTGGTCACCAGGACTGACTATTTGCACAGAGTAGGTGTCCTTATGATTCTTGGAATTTTCATGAAAGTAGTGCCCAGAGAGAAGGAAAAGAGATGTTTTTATAATGGTGGAATGAATACTTAGTAATTATTCAAACTTGAATATTAAATGGCCTGTATTAGTTTGCTAGGGCTGCGACAACAAGTTACACAGTCTCGGTGGATTAAGCAACAGAAATTTATTTTATCATATTTCTGGAGATTTAGAAGTCCCAGGTCAAGGTGATGGCAGAGTTCGTTTCTTCTGAGGCCTCTCTCCTTGGCTAGTAGATAGCGACTTCCTCACTGTGTCCTCACATGGTCTTTCCTCTGTGTGTTTGTGTCCAAATTTCCTCATCTTATACTTATCAGGACACCAGTCATATTGGATCAGGGCCCACACCTGCAACCGTATTGTAACTTAATTACCTCTTTAAAGACCCTATCTCCGAGGAGAGGGGGAAGATGGCGGAAGAGTAAGACGCGGAGATCACCTTCCTCCCCACAGACACATCAGAAATACATCTACATGTGGAACAACTCCTACAGAACACCTACTGAATGCTGGCAGAAGACCTCAGACCTCCCAAAAGGCAAGAAACTCCCCACGTACCTGGGTAGGGCAAAAGAAAAAAGAATAAACAGAGACAAAAGAATAGGGACGGGACCTGCACCAGTGGGAGAGAGCTATGAAGGAGGAAAAGTTTCCACACACTAGGAAGGCCCTTCGCGGGCAGAGACTGCGGGTGGTGGAGGCGGGAGCTTCGGAGCCGCGGAGGAGAGCACAGCAACAGGGTTGCGGAGGGCAAAGCGGAGAGATTCCCGCACAGAGGATCAGGGCCGACCGGCACTCACCAGGCCGAGAGGCTTGTCTGCTCACCCGCCGGGGCGGGCGGGGGCTGGGAGCTGAGGCTTGGGCTTCGGAGCTTAGATCGCAGGGAGAGGACTGGAGTTGGCGGCGTGAACACAGCCTGAAGGGGGTTAGTGCGTCACAGCTAGCTGGGAGGGAGTCCGGGAAAAAGTCTGGAGCTGCCCAAGAAACAAGAGACTTTTTCTTGCCTCTTTGTTTCCTGGTGCGCCAGGAGAGGGGATTAAGAGCGCCGTTTCAAGGAGCTCCAGCCGCGAGCTGCGGCTAAAGGTGCGGACCCCACAGACGGGCATGAGACCTTAAGGCTGCTGCTGCTGCCGCCACCAGGAAGCCTGTGTGCGAACACAGGTCACTATCCACACCCCGCTTCCGGGGAGCCTGTGCAACCCGCCACTGCCAGGGTCCCGGGATCCAGGGACAACTTCCCCGGGAGAATGCATAGCACGCCTCAGGCTGGTGCAACGTCACGCCGGCCTCTGCCATCACAGGCTCGCCCTGCATCCGTACCCCTCCCTCCCCCATGCCTGAGTGAGCCAGAGCCCCCGAATCAGCTGCTCCTTTAACCCCGTCCTGTCTGAGCAAAGAACAGACGCCCTCCGGCGACCTACACACAGAGGCGGGGCCAAATCCAAAGCTGAACCACGGGAGCTGTGCGAACAAAGAAGAGAAAGGGAAATTTCTCCCAGCAGACTCAGGAGCAGCGGATTAAATCTCCACAATCAACTTGATGTACCCTGTATCTGTGGAATACCTGAATAGACAACGCATCATCCTAAACTGAGGAGGTGGACTTTGCGAGCAAGATATATTATGTTTTCCCCTTTTCCTCTTTTTGTGAGTGTGTATGTGTATGCTTCTGTGTGAGATTTTGTCTGTATAGCTTTGCTTTCACCATTTGTCCTAGGGTTCTGTCCGTCTGTTTTTTTTTGTTTGTTTGTTCGTTTGATTTAAAAACTATTTTTCTTAATAATTATTTTTTATTTTAATAACTGTATTTTATTTTATTTTACTTTTTTATTTTATTTTATTCTGTTTCTTTCTTTCTTTCTACCTTTTCTCCCTTTTATTCTGAGCTGTGTGGATGAAAGGCTCTTGGTGCTGCAGCCAGGAGTCAGTGCTGTGCCTCTGACATGGAGGAGCCAACTTCAGGACACTGGCCCACAAGAGACCTCCCAGCTCCACATAATATCAAATGGCAAAAATCTCCCAGAGAGCTCCATCTCAACACCCAGCTTCACTCAATGACCATCAAGCTACAGTGCTGGACACCCTATGCCAAACAACTAGCAAGACAGGAACACAGCCCCACCCATTAGCAGAGAGGCTGCCTAAAATCATAATAAGGCCACAGACACCCCAAAACACACCACCAGACGTGGACCTGCCCACCAGAAAGACAAGATCCAGCCTCATCCACCAGAACACAGGCACTAGTCCCCTCCACCAGGAAGCCTACACAACCCACTGAACCAACTTTAGCCACTGGGGACAGACACCAAAAACAACGGGAACTATGAACCTGCAGCCTGCAAAAAGGAGACCCCAAACACAGTAAGATAAGCAAAATAAGAAGACAGAGAAACACACAGCAGATGAAGGAGCAAGATAAAAAACCCACCAGACCTAACAAATGAAGAGGAAATAGGCAGTCTACCTGAAAAAGAATTCAGAATAATGATAGTAAAGATGATCCAAAATCTTGGAAATAGAATAGAGAAAGTGCAAGAAACATTTAACAAGGACCTAGAAGAACTAAAGAGGAAACAAACAATGATGAACAACACAATAAATGAAATTAAAAATACTCTAGAAGGGATCAATAGCAGAATAAGTGAGGCAGAAAAACGGATAAGTGACCTGGAAGATAAAATAGTGGAAATAACTACTGCAGAGCAGAATAAAGAAAAAAGAATGAAAAGAACTCAAGACAGTCTCAGAGACCTCTGGGACAACATTAAATGCACCAAAATTCAAATTATAGGGGTTCCAGATGAAGAAGAGAAAAAGAAAGGGACTGAGAAAATATTTGAAGAGATTATAGTTGAAAACTTCCCTAATATGGGAAAGGAAATAGTTAGTCAAGTCCAGGAAGCATAGAGAGTCCCATACAGGATAAATCCAAGGAGAAACACACCAAGACACATATTATTCAAACTATCAAAAATTAAATGCAAAGTAAACATATTAAAAGCAGCAAGGGAAAAACAACAAATAACACACAAGGGAATCCCCATAAGGTTAACAGCTGATCTTTCAGCAGAAACTCTACAAGCCAGAAGGGAGTGGCAGGACATATTTAAAGTGATGAAGGAGAAGAACCTACAACCAAGATTACTCTACCCAGCAAGGATCTCATTCAGATTTGATGGAGAAATTAAAACCTCTACAGACAAGGAAAAGCTGAGAGAGTTCAGCACCACCAAACCAGCTTTACAACAACTGCTAAAGGAACTTCTCTATGCAAGAAACACAAGAGAAGGAAAAGACCTACAAAAACAAACCCAAAACAATTAAGAAAATAGGAACATACATATCGATAATTACCTTAAATGTAAATGGATTAAATGCTCCCATCAAAAAACACAGACTGGCTGAATGGATACAAAAGCAAGACCCATATATATGCTGTCTACAAGAGACCCATTTCAGACCTAGGGACACATACAGACTGAAAGTGAGGGGATGGAAAAAGATATTCCATGCAAATGGAAATCAAAAGAAAGCTGGAGTAGCAATTCTCATATATCAGACAAAATAGACTTTAAAGCAAAGACTATTACAAGAGACAAAGAAGGACACTACATAATGATCAAGGGATCGATCCAAGGAGACATAACAATTGTAAATATTTATGCACCCAACATAGGAGCACCTCAATATATAAGGCAAATACTAACAGCCATGAAAAGGGGAAATTGACAGTAACACATTCATAGTAGGGGACTTTAACACCCCACTTTCACCAATGGACAGATCATCCAAAATGAAAATAAATAAGGAAAATAAATAAGGACACATTAAACAAGATGGACTTAATTGATATTTATAGGACATTCCATCCAAAAACAACAGAATACACATTTTCCTCAAGTGCTCATGGAACATTCTCCAGGATAGATCATATCTTGGGTCACAAATCAAGCCTTGGTAAATTTAAGAAAATTGAAATCATATGAGCTATCTTTTCCAACCACAACGCTATGAGACTAGATATCAACTACAGGAAAAGATCTGTAAAAAATACAAACACATGGAGGCTAAACAATACACTACTTAATAACAAAGTGATCACTGAAGAAATCAAAGAGGAAATCAAAAAATACCTAGAAACAAATGACAGTGAAGACATGACGACCCAAAACCTATGGGATGCAGCAAAAGCAGTTCTAAGAGGGAAGTTTATAGCAATACAATCCTACCTTAAGAAACAGGAAACATGTCGAATAAACAACCTAACCTTGCACCTAAAGCAATTAGAGAAAGAACAAAAAAAAAAAAAAACCCGAAGTTAGCAGAAGGAAGGAAATCATAAAGATCAGATCAGAAATAAATGAAAAAGAAATGAAGGAAACAATAGCAAAGATCAATAAAACTAAAAGCTGGTTCTTTGAGAAGATAAACAAAATTGATAAAACATTAGCCAGACTCATCAAGAAAAAAAGGAAGACTCAAATCAATAGAATTAGAAATGAAAAAGGAGAAGTAACAACTGACACTGCAGAAATACAAAAGATCATTAGAGATTACTACAGGCAACTCTATGCCAATAAAGTGGACAACCTGGAAGAAACGGACAAATTCTTAGAAATGCACAACCTGCCAAGACTGAATCAGGAAGAAATAGAAAATATGAACAGACCAATCACAAGCACCAGAATTGAAACTGTGATTAAAAATCTTCCAAAAAACAAAAACCCCATAAGATGTTACGGAAAAGCTGAACGAACTTTTTGGCCAAACCAATATTACATATCTCACCTAGTGGGATGTAGGGCAGCAGGGCATAATAAACATGTTACTATTTCATACCATGACATGAAAATAATAATAATATATATATATATGAATTCAGATCAAATTTAATGTTAAATGAGTTTCAGTCAGGTTTTGTCTTCAAACACTTTATAAAATAAACTACAAAGCATTTGGAAGTTTAGAACTATAAATAAGGGATTGTGGGTCTGGGTACCATTAAGATTATCTTTCCCCTGAGAACATGAAAGTGTCATCTGAGTACAGCTTGCTTTATATGTATGTGTGTAGTACATATATAGTCTATATGTATATAGTCTGCTGAACTCTTTAAGGCTTGCCTATAATTATTGAACTACTTGGGCTGTTTGTTTAATGAATCAATTTTAGTGTTTATAGATTTTCTAGAAACTCTTTTCCTAGTGATTTTCAAATATACTGGCAGGGCTGACATAGTACTCATTTACCTTTTAAAAAAGTAAACTTCATACTTACGGTTAAATGACATGTTTATTCCTAACCTTTTTCCCCTTAATTGCACCCACTATATATTTTTCTGTTTCTTTAAAGTCAACAGTTGGAATTACTTTTCCATTTCCGTAGATTTCTTTCTAAAAACCATAATTTGTAATATTATCTCTATTACATTCTTATAAAAACTTTTCTCATATTATTATGTTCTCTTTCTGACATCTTGAGGCAGATGCTTAGTTTCTCTATTTTATTCCTTTTTGAAGCAATAAAATTGAGGCTCAGAATTTTTCTCTGAATGCTGCTTCAGTCTCATTCCATAGTTTGATATGTGGCTGAGGAACTGCAGGCTTGATTAACTCCGAGGCCAGTGGCTCCACCCTTTCCTGACCCCTTCTCTACCTCAAAACTGCCATCTTCAAAACTTGCCATATTGATTTCCCTTTTCTTTCCTGTTTGTTCGTCCTTTTACTTTGTAACTCTTTTCATTGGCTTTTTCTTTCTTTTTTTTAAACAAAATCTCATTTTCTCCTACTACAAACCTAAAGAAGCCAAAGCCCTCCCTTGAACCTGCCCTCTCTCCTTTTGCAGTTGAAATGTCAGGAGATGTGAGTACAGTGATTGGTTTAGTTGTTCCTGAAGGGGGGACACTTTAGGGAATGACGGGGTCTAATGAATGACAGTGGCCACAGTGGTTGAAGTGGAGGCAAGTCCGTGAGATGCAGAAATGAAACAACCAAGGGGCCCGGAGGGAACGGGTATAATATACCACATGATCGTCGGAAGCAGTGGGTGTTTTCCTTTTGGTTTGGCTTTTAGGAAAGCATGGTTTGTCTTCATTCTGCTATCTTATTTTCCTATTTTCTCTTGTTTATGCCTCCTTTTTGGAAGGGTGGTGGTGATTTTTTTGCCGTTTTCTTGCTTCTTCCATGCGGTCTGTTTTCTGATTTCTTTTTTGGTAGTCTCTGTGGGATATAAAGCCTTTTACATTCTATTAATGGTTACATTAAATAAACAATATTTTATCTTATATGTCACTTATTATCCGTGCCGAGTATCTCTATTAACTCTCTTGTCTAAGAGGAAGAGAGATGCTTATTTTTACCTCTACCCTCCACTCTTCTGTTTCCCCTGCACCCGACCCTCTGTCCCCACTCTGGGCTTGAGTTGATAAATGGGTACTCTGTTAAATTGTTAGATTGATTGTTAAGTTGATTTTTTTTTTACATTGTGTATATTTTACCAGAAGGATTATCTATGACATTTGCATTCTGGTTTGTAACAATTATATAGAATTACTTTTTAGTGTAAATGCTTTTAGTGCTTCTATTTGAAAGGTAGGAAGGAAAGGGCTGGGGAGACAAGCATTAGATGATACCCTGGGTGAGAGACCCGGCTCCCACCTGGGGTTAAGCTTGTTGGGTGCCTCACTGGGGACTCCGGAAAGGAGATTTCTTTTTCTTTTCTCTCATCTCCCATCGTTGGCCAAATATTCTCTCTGCAATGATAGTGGACCAGCCTGAAGGACCGGAGACCAAAAATGACACCAATATCAGACAGCTTTCCTGGATTTTAGCCACGACATATCTTCCCTGAGAGGTGGCGCCCCATGGAAGTTCTCTGGCTTTCTTGCCCCGGGCTTTCTTCCTGCCCATTTTTGTTGTTGTTCTGTAAAAGCCATAATACCCTTCCAAGGTAGCTTTGATCTTAGATATTCAGCCCATGAGTATAGCGTGTCAAGGGTCAAACATTCTCCTAGGAGCATTTGGGTATTTTTCTGGTTTTTCAATATATATGTGTTTTTTTTCTGCTTTCCTTTGGGTTGATATATGTTTTGAGAAATTTCCCAGAAACAATCTGCTGATGTCCTGGGAGGTTGGCAGTGCTCTGGGTGGGGATTTTAGGGGTGTGGACCTCTGGTCACACCACGGAAGCAATGGTGAGCACTCCTGCATCTTCTCCATCCCAGTGGTACCCCTGCTGGTTGCAGTCCTCGTAGGGTACATAGCAAATGTCTGGATGTACCAGATACTAAAGACATTCAGATGCTTCCCTGGGATGCCACTTGGGCCTCCATTTGAGTGTGACTGTGTTAATGAACGCCCTTCATTCAGGCTTATAGTCTTCTTGGGGGTAAGGCAGCACTTTATTCTCTCCAAAGAAAGGACTTGAGCCACACAACATAAACTTGAGTTCAGATTTGGCTTGCTACATGTTAGAGTTGTTTTCAAGAGTTTAAGGAAACCTATAGGCTTGGACCCACTGGGATTGATTTACTAGCTTGGGGTCTTTTGTTTTTTACTCTTTTTTAAACAGAGAGAGAGAGAGAGAGAGAGAGAGAGAGAGAGTGTGTGTGTGTGTGTGTATGTTTCTTTTTCATGAACTCACGCATGCTATTTAACTTTAGAGTTGGTGGTCGTATCTTAGAGCGATGCACCTTTAGGTGTGGTCCATAGATGAACACCATCAACACACCACTGGGGAGCTTGTTTGACACACATATTCTCAAGCGCCATGATTCAGAAACTGAGAGTGGGACCCAGCAACCTGTATCTTAACAAGCCCTCCAGGGAATTCTGGTGCACATTAAAGAATGAGAACCACTGTCTTAGAGATAATCCACTCTACCCTTCTCAGCCTTCACTTGAGGTACTAAGACTCCTCCACAGGGAAAGTGATTTACCCAAGATGACATGTAGGGTCAGTGGCAGCCCAGGGATTAGAACCCAGGTGTTACACATGAAAAGAGCTGACATCACACCTGGAATATAGGAGGTATTCAGTAAATTAACTTTCCTTCCTCTTGCTTCTGCCCCTGTCTGAGAGCAGCAGGACATAACCAGCTAGGGATGCGCTGCTATCTCTCAATGCTCATCTCTCTTTCTCCCCTCAATTCAAATAACCCAGAGGAAGGTCCCAGCACGTGCTGTTAACTCACTGTGCATCCGAGAGCTCGCTGCCTTGCCCCTGTCCCCATGGTGATGATGAAGAAGTGAAGGGTTGGCCTGCCTCGCTCAGATCCTTTCCAGTTCTGACTTTCTAAGGCTTCACAGCAGGCTCTGACACACACGTTTCCCTGGTTGGCTATCAGCGGCCATCTGGCAATTAGCAGTCTCTGAGGCAGCTAATCCTACTCTGAGCTGGATTAAAGCTGAAGTTTAAAACATGGAGATAGGTAGGTGATTTATGTTTGAGTCTTTGGGTCCTGCTGTCCCTGGCAGCCTGGTGATGGAGGACAGAGAAGCTGATTTCCTCCCTTATCTATCTCAGGATCAGCTTCCAGAGGGACACCCTGAGCTGGGAGCTGAGCTGGGCTGCAGGAGGTGCTGGGTGAGCTCCAGGAGCCCAACCCCAGCCAACAGGGCACAGCCATGCTGGCCAGAGGAGACTGGAGAGAGTCAAGTTCTGTGTCCAGCGCTGCATCACTAAAGCAGGTGCGATGGGGGACCTGGGGGATAGAGGCCAGATCGTTTTGAACCACGGCTCCTGGGTGCCATCCGGGGCCCCGTGGTGGCAGCCGACAAGCCCTCTGGCTCCTCGGGAGGGCCCTCTCGTTAGGCATCGTGGTCAGAAAGCAGACCCGTGTGTTCGTTCACAGCCTGAGGAGATAATTAACTTACCTCTACAGAGGGAGTTGATTACATTCCTAGCATGACCAGAATGCGAAGTCTGGACTTGGAAACGCTGGTGGTGGTGGGACGTATTTGTAATGGTTGGCTGAGGAGCCGTTTGCTCAGAAATTGGCCAAGTAATCAGACAAGTGCCTCTTTTCCTAATTGTTGATAAAAATCAGCTATTATGGCAGAGCCAGGGACTCACTCCTGAGACAGCCCATTACTTAAGGTGAGCATGCCTCCGAATAAGTTAGGACCATCTCAAAACATTTCACATAACTTGAGTTTAAAAGCAAGTTGTGCCTGTTGTGAATTCTGTATAGAGCTGGGCACAGGGGAGCGGGATTTACTGCCTGCATTTCATGGCTGGCTTGCTACTACTGTCAGGAACCGCCTTTCACAAATATTTACTCAGGGTAGATATCTTATTGAGCACCTACTATGTGCAGCTCTGTGCTAGGTGCTGAGGGGCTGGAGCAGACAGGTTCTCTATCCTGGAGGAGTTTACTGCTTATCCTATGAGAAAAGTTTTATCAAATGTGCTTGAACCCTGACTTGTGTGGTTTATTCTTTAAGGGTCATTGTTGTTCCTTTGATGGAGTGGACTGGAAAGTAATAAGCTTCTTAAGAGCTCACCTGTACCAAGCACTGTACTAAGCATCAGCCCACTTAATTCTCACACCATTTTGTAAAGAAACTGCTATTATCATTCCTGTTTTATATACAGTAAAGCTGTGGCACGGGGAGCTTAAGTACCTCCACCACGATGGTGAGAGGCAGACCCAGGAGGTGCACCCAGGTTTGTGGATTGCAGAGCCCATGCTCTTAATGCTGAGGCTGCAGAGAGATTGGTTTGCAAAGGCTGCACCTCCATCCTCAATTTCGCCTCTGCCACACCTACCCTGTGTAAGCACCCCCTACACACACTGGCTTCTTGCAGTTACTGGAGCCCACTGAGTGGCTTCCTGCCTTCGAGGTTTTATCCCCGCTTCATGTGCTCTTGTCATCTCTGCATAGCTTTCTGCTTCTCCTTATTCAGGTCTCTGATTAAATATCCATTCCTTACAGAGGTCTCCTTTGGCCCTCTGGTCTCAAATCACCCTCCCCGCCTTCCTTCTTGAATCTTTTCATCTATTTTGTTTTCATGGCATTTACTATTATCTGAAATTAAGTTATTTGTATATTTGTTTACTTGTTTATGGTCTGATGCTCTTACCAGATGATAAGGAATTCTTGGATCTTGTAGTTCTTGAAGCACTTTCCTATTGAGTTTTCCAATAGTTTGGTGAGATAGGCAGTTTAGGTGCTTTCATTCCCAGTTATTCCCCAAGGATGCTGAAGTTCAGATATTGGAATTGGTTTACTCAAGGTCATACCACATCTGTGGCAGAAGTAGAATTATACCACGGATGGGCCGTCTGATGACTGGTTCAGTGCTCTTCTCCCTGCACCAAGAAGGATCCATTCCAAGTGACAAGCAATAACCAATCTCATTATTTTAGGGCCCTGGAAAGCATAAAGTCACTGAATTAACCAATGACACTGAATTAAAGTGTCTCATGTGTTCTTTCACACCCCCCCTCCTCCAACATGTCATGTCAAGTGGAACAAAATAAGATAGCCCCAGGTGATAAGAAATTTGATCTGGAGGTTTGAGAGAGAGCAACTGATGAAAAAAGAAATTATAGACTATTTTATTCATTAGTTTGTATGCCTATCTTAGTCCACGAAGTTTCCATTTGGCTCCAAAAATGCCTAATAAAATAGATGCATAAATAAGAAATTAGAGCAAAAGGAGAAAGCAAAACTAGTTGGAAACATTAAATGATCAAAAAAGGAGACCCTAAAATGCAGAGTTAAAAGACTTACCACCATGAACTACACACGGTTTAAGTTCTGAGTTTTCTAGCAGGTATTGTCAAAAGGAAAAACTTGGTTGGTTACATAATTCAGAATGTTTTTGCATAAAATAAAACAAAATTACTTAGGAGAAAAACAGCCATTCCATTTTCTAAACTGGAGGTTAATTTCTCTTGAAAGAAAAACATCTAGTACAGTATTTCTCAACTTTTCTAAACCTGTGACCTTTTTGATAGTGATTAAAAAACCTCTCCCTTGGGCTTCCCTGGTGGTGGAGTGGTTGGGAGTCCGCCTGCCAATGCAGGGGACACGGGTTCGTGCCCCGGTCCGGGAAGATCCCACATGCCGCGGAGCGGCTGGACCCGTGAGCCATGGCCGCTGAGCCTGCGCGTCCGGAGCCTGGGCTCCGCAACAGGAGAGGCCACAGCGGTGAGAGGCCCGTGAACCGCAAAAAAAAAAAACAATAAAAACCAAAAAACCTCTCCCTTCTGCTGAGAATTACTGATGCACAGAAAATGGATGCTATGTTCTCCATAGTGCCATCAACTAGGACAATTTTGTTGATCTTAACTTTCTATAGATTGTAGTAGAAATAGATACTGCTTTCTTTTCCAAGTCAAAAATTAAGCCATCTGATCCCCCAGAGATCTGAGTCACCCCATCTATAGAGCACGGCATCACTTCTCATTTGGAACCATCACAATAATAATTGATTTAGGCAAGAGTCATCAACAGATGCTGAAACTGTTGGGTGAAAATTTGATGAGGAACAGGATATTTACTTAATCTCAAAGTATCTCCGCTTATGAATTACAAAGGGAAAAATAGTAATTTTACAAGGGACCCCACTTTAGTGAAGTGATCAGAGTTATCACCATTTATGGGACAAATGAACATATGCCTCCTGTTACCAAGACATATCACCTCTGTGGCATTTCTGTCAAAACTGTGTAATCTGAATATCATCACGAGGAAATACCAGACAAAACCAAGTTACTTTACAAAATAACTGGCTTGTTCTCTTCAACAAGTGAAGGTCAGAAGAAACAAAGAGACAGAGGTACTGTTGCAGATTAAGGGAGACCAAAGAGACGGGACAGCTGAATGCAATGTGTGATCCTGGACTGCATCCTGGACTAACATTTTCTTTCAATTTCTCTTCCTTTTTTAGTTATCTCATTTTTAAAGACTGTAAGGTTGTTGTTGGGACAATTGGCCAAATTTGAATAAGATCTACAGATTAGATCATACTAAATCTTATTTTCCTGATTTTGATTATGTTCTCCTAGTTATGTAAAAGAGTACCCCCAAATAATACACACTGAAGTTTCAGGGATGAGTGGGTATCATAAATCAGCAATTTACTCTCAATTGGTCAAATACATGTGTATATTTAATTATATGTGTAATTTGAATGTATGTAATTTATATATTATAATAATTCATATATATATGAGAAAGTGATAAAAATTTAACAGTTGTAGGAAATCTGGAAGAAAGGTATCTGGAGTTCTTTTTATTATTCTTACAAGTTTTCTGTGCATCTGAAATGATTTCAAAATAAATACTGACAACCTCCCAAAGCCTGACGGATCCGATTAGCTGGTTTTAAGGGCTCCTTGGCTCACAGGCTGCAAGTCCACCTGTCGGTGGGAGGAGCACCTGTTGACTCGAGAGTAAACTTCAATCACATGTTGGGCTGCATTCTCACAGACAATATTTGCCGCTTCCAGGACACTTTCTTTTTTAAAAAATTAATTAATTTATTTATTTTTGGCTGCGTTGGGTCTTCGTTGCTGCGTGCAGTCTTTCTCTAGTTGCGGTGAGCGGGGGCTGCTTTTCATTGTGGTGCATAAGCTTCCCATTGCCATGGCTTCTCTTTTTTTGGAGCACAGGCTCTAGGCGCGCAGGCTTCAGTAGTTGTGGCTCACATGCTCTAGAGTGCAGGCTCAGTAGTTGTGGCGCTCCGGCTTAGCTGCTCTGCGCGTGTGGGATCTTCCTGGACCAGGGCTAGAACCTATATCACCTGCATTGGCAGGCAGATTCTTAACCACTGCACCACCAGGAAAGTCCTCCAGGACACTTTTTTTTTTTTTTGCTCTACGTGGGCCTCTCACTGTTGTGGCCTCTCCTGTTGCGGAGCATAGGCTCCGGACGCACAGGCTCAGTGGCCATGGCTCACGGGCCCAGCCGCTCCGCGACATGTGAGATCCTCCCAGACCGGGGCACGAACCCGTGTCCCCTGCATTAGCAGGTGGACTCTCAACCACTGTGCCACCAGGGAAGCCCAGGACACTTTCTTTTTAATTGACTTATTTTGTAGACTCATTCTGTGTCACTAGTAAGGTCCTGTCTCCAGATTTTATTGTGAGAGTATTCCTTGTTAGCATAGAGAAACGAATGGCATTTGAAGAAGGATTTAAGCATTCACCTTAAAAGATCCTACTTAACTATTAGCATCTTCCACTGCCTCCATATTACTGTTATTTATGTCTCACTGGGAGGGTTTCCACAAGCATCCTTCTGTTGCCTTTCATCACCTCTTTTTGATATATTTTCTTTTCCTCTGCTTTTTCCTTCCAGTTTTTGTATTTTATGCTGACAGTTTTATGAGGAATGGTTTTAATAGGTACATGTTGTAAAATGGAAATATTTTACTGGGATATTACATAAAATACACAGGAGAAACTAGGGTATAAATTATATTTTTTATCATAAGATTTTACTGCAAATAAGTTCGCATATACAATCTTTTATTTATGATAAGAGCAGATTCTTTTTACTTATAGCTGCTTTTGAATTTAGTGCTTCAGTAAGGAAGCTTCTGTGTAGATACATAAAAGAAGGTTCTATTTTGATGAGAAATGAATCTCTTATTTGGGGAATGTTATTTTTCCTGTTGACTTATAGAGGGAGGGAAAAGTGGAGGTGGTGATTACTTTGGGATGGGGTTAAATGTCAGTCTCTGATTGGAAGAAAAGACTATGCTGTTCCCTTAAACTTATTGCAAAGGGGTGTGTGTTGTTAGCCTTCAATGTGGCCTCAATGCCAGGGTAGCCCCACCTGCCCTCAGCCTACCTCCCAACCTACCCTCATCATTAGTCATTTGTAGGCAAAGGGCAAGAGCAGTGAGGTCTATTCTTGCTGTTTCTGGGCCCTGTATTTTATCGGGAATACAAGACTAAGGAAACTGTGTAGCCTGTCTCTGTTTCTTGCTGACTTGCAGTTTCTATCTTATTGAAATAGAAAATTAACTAAAATGTAGTCTTGCCCCCTGGGAGGAGGTGTTCCTATTTTGGCAGGCCATGAAAGATGTCCTATTGGAAACTGAAACTCAACAAACAAGACGCTTGCATTTAATGGCCTACGCACACACGTTTATCAAGTCCTCTTCACAGGCTTATATTTTCTCAAAGCATCCCCTCCTTTGGATTTCCCATTTCAGTTAATGGCACCATCATTTTTCCTATTCCTTGGGTGAAATTAAACAACGGCACATTTTGAAATGCGAAAATTCAGGGAAGGATGTTTAAGAGAACCAACAGGTAGATGTATTTGAGTTTTAATTGCCTCTTTTTCTTTCTTCATTGTCAAATCACATTTTGTTTCTTCCACTCTCATTTTCCTTCTCTTTCTCCTTTCTCTTGCCTCTCTCCCCTACTCTTTCAATACATTCTTTGCATATAGTGGAGAGTTGACTTAAAGACCCATCTCTGGAATTCACTTCTATGAAATGGTGCTGGCAAGTTCTGGTTTTGTTTACTTTTCAGACAGAATTAAGGTTTTGTGCAAGTCTTCCTTATGTATGGCAGCTCAGCACAAAAGGCAACTGGCATTTCTTCTCCTTTGTACATATCCATTTTTCTGGCCTGCTGATATGCATACAGTTTTCACCAGGAATGTTCAGTAGCTAACCGGTTAAGACCTCTGGTTTCTGCATTCAGTTGGTACCTTTATGTTTTTGGGAGCTCTCATGGTAGAATAGCACTGAGCTAGGCTTTCATGAACAAAATTCTTGATAAGCAATTTAAGAATACTGTGAAAGGGGAAAGTCAATTTTAAAATTTCCAGAATTCTATTTCTCTAATAAATTGATCTTTGCCATTGTCAGTTTCACAAGTCTTTGTCAAAGATGCACACATAGTTTTGCTTGAGTTGTAAACAGTGTGTAGATCCATTTTATATATTCTGCCTTTATTCTAACTGTTGTAAACACTTACCCAGCTTGCCATGTAATTTTATTTTTATAACAATTATTGAGCACCTTTTATGTGTCAGCTACTATATATTTTTTCCACATCTTTATTGGAGTATAAATGCATTACAGTGTTGTGTTAGTTTCTGCTTTATTGGAGTATAAATGCATTACAATGTTGTGTTAGTTTCTGCTGTATAAAGTGAATCAGCTATATATATACATACATCCCCATAAATCCTCCCTATTGAGCCTCCCTCCCACAATCCCTATCCCACCCCTCTAGGTCATCACAAAGCATCGAGTTGATCTCCTTGTGCAATGCTGCTGCTTCCCACTAGCCATCCGTTTTACATTTCATAGTGTATATATGTCAATGCTACTCTCTCACTTCATCCCAGCTTCCCCTTCCCCTGCCATGTCCTCATATCCGTTCTCTAGGTCTGTGTCTTTATTCTTGCCCTGCTACTAGGTTCACCAGCACTGCTTTTTAAAATTCCATATATATGCATTAGCATACGGTATTTGTTTTTATCTTTCTGACTTACTTCACTCTGACAGATTCTAGGTCCATCCACCTCACTACAAATAACTCAATTTTGTTCCTTTTTATGGCTGAGTAATATTCCATTGTATATATGTGCCACATCTTCTTTATCCATTCATCTGTTGCTGGACATTTAGGTTGCTTTCATGTACTGGCTATTGTAAATAGTGCTGCAATGAACATTGTGGTACATATATATATTTTTGAATTATGGCTTTCTCTGGGTATATGCCCAGTAGTGGGATTGCTGGGTCATATGATAGTTCTATTTTTAGTTTTATAAGGAACCTCCATACTGTTCTCCATAGTGGCTGTATCAATTTACATTCCCACCAACAGTGCAAGAGGGTTCCCTTTTCTCCACACCCTCTCCAGCATTTATTGTTTCTAATTTTTTGGTGATGGCCATTCTGACCGGTGTGAGGTGACACCTCATTGTGGTTTTGATTTGCATTTCTCTAATAATTAGTGATGTTGAGCATCTTTTCATGTATTGGTTGGCCATTTGTATGTCTTCTCTGGAGAAACGCCTATTTAGGTCTCCTGCCCATTTTTGTATTGGGTTGTTTGTTTTTGTGATATTGAGTTGCATGAGCTGCTTGTATATTTTGGAGATTAATCCTTTGTCAGTTGCTTTGTTTGCAAATATTTTCTCCCATTCTGAGGGCTGTCTTTTTGTCTTGTTTATGGTTTCCTTTACTGTGCAAAAGCTTTTAAGTTTCATTAGGTCCCATTTGTTTATTTTTGTTCTTATTTCCATTTCTCTAGGAGGTGGATCAAAAAGGATCTTGCTGTGATTTATGTCATAGAGTGTTCTGCCTATGTCTTCCTCTAAGAGTTTTATAGTGTCTGGCTTTACATTTAGGTCTTTAATCCATTTTGAGTTTACTTTTGTGTATGGTGTTAGAGTGTGTTCTAATTTCATTCTTTTACTAGTGTTTGTCCATTTTTCCCAGCACCACTTATTGAAGAGGTTGTCTTTTCTCCATTGTATATTCTTGCCTCCTTTGTCAAAGACAAGGTGACTTATGTGTGTGGGTTTATCTCTGGGCTTTCTCTCCTGTTCCATTGATCTATATTTCTGTTTTTGTGCCAGTACCATACTGTCTTGATTACTGTAGCTTTGTAGTATAGTCTGAAGTCAGGGAGCCTGATTCCTCCAGCTCTGTTTTTCTTTCTTAAGATTGCTTTGGCCATTCAGGGTCTTTTGTGTTTCTATACAGAATGTGAAATTTATTGTTCTATTTCTGTGAAAAATGCCATTGATAATTTGACAGGGATTGCACTGAACCTGTAGGTTACTTTGGGTAGTATAGTCATTTTCACAATATTGATTCTTCCAATCCAGGATCAGGGTATAACTCTCCATCTGTTTATGTTATCTTTGATTTCTTTCATCAGTGTTTTATAGTTTTCTGAGTACAGGTCTTTTGCCTCCTTAGGTAGGTTTATTCCTAGGTATTTTATTCTTTTTGTTGTTATGGTAAATGGGATTGTTTCCTTAATTTCTCTTTCTGATCTTTCATTGTTAGTGTACAGGAATGTAAGAGATTTCTGTGCATTAATTTTGTATCCTGCAACCTTACCAAATTCATTGATTAGTTCTAGTAGTTTTCTGGTGGAATCTTTAGGATTTTCTATGTATAGTATCATGTCATCGGCAAACAGTGACAGTTTTACTACTTATTTTCCATTTTGTATTCCTTTTATTTCTTTTTCTTCTCTGACTGCTGTGGCTAGGACTTCCAATACTATGTTGAATAATAGTGGCGAGAGTGGACATCCTTGTCTTGTTCCTGATCTTAGAGGAAATGCTTTCAGTTTTTTGCCATTGAGAATGATGTTTGCTGTGGGTTTGTCTTTTTATTACGTTGAGGTAGGTTCCCTGTATGCCCACTTTCTGGAGAGTTTTTATCATAAATGGGTGTTGAATTTTCTCAAAAGCTTTTTCTGCATCTATTGAGATGATATATGCTTTTTATTCTTTAATTTGTTAATATGGTATATCACATTGATTGTTTTACATATATTGAAGAACCCTTGTCTCCCTGGGATAAATCCCATTTGATCATGGTGTATGATCTTTTTAATGTGTTGTTGGTTCTGTTTGCTAGTATTTTGTTGAGGATTTTTGTGTCTATGTTCATCAGTGATATTGGTCTATAATTTTCTTTTTTTGTGATATCTTTGTCTTGTTTTAGCATCAGGGTGATGGTGGCCTCATAGAACGAATTTGGGAATGTTCCTCCCTTTACAATTTTTTGGAAGAGTTTCAAAAGGATAGGTGTTAACTCTTCTCTAAGTGTTTGATAGAATTCACCAGTGAAGGAATCTGGTCCTGGACTTTTGTTTGTTGGAAGACTTTTAATTACAGTTTCAATTTCATTACCTGTGATTGGTCTGTTTATATTTTCTAATTCTTCCTGGTTCAATCTGGGAAAGTTGTACCTTTCCAAGAACTTGTCCATTTCTTCCAGGTTGTCCATTTTATTGGCATATAGTTGCTTGTAGTAGTCTCTTATGATCTTTTGTATTTCTGTGGTGTCAGCTGTAATCTCTCCTTTTTCATTTCTAATTTTATTGATTTGAGTCCTCTCCCTTTTTTTCTTGATGTGTCTGGCTAAAGGTTTATCAATTTTGTTTATCTTCTCAAAGAACCAACTTTTAGTTTTATTGATCCTTGCTATTGTTTTCTTCTTTTCTATTTCATTTATTTCTGCTCTGATCTTTATGATTTCTTTCCTTCTACTAACTTTTAGTTTCCCTCTCCTAAGTTGTAGTGGGTTTTCTTTTTCTTCTTTTTCTAGTTGCTTTACGTGTAAGGTTAGGTTGTTTATTTGAGATTTTTCTTGTTTCTTGAGGTGAGCTTGAATTGCTATGAACTTCCCTCTTAGAACTGCTTTTTCTGTGTCCCATAGGTTTTGGATCATTGTGTTTTCATTGTCATTTGTTTCTAGGTATTTTTAAATTTCTTCTTTGATTTCTTCAGTGATGTCTTGGTTATTTAGCAGCACACTGTTTAGCCTCCGTGTGTCTGTGTTTGTTACAGTTTTTTTTCTTGTAATTGATTTCTAATATCATAGCATTGTGGTTAGAAAAGATGCTTGATACAATTTCAATTTTCTTAAATTTTCCAAGGCTTGATTTGTGACCCAAGATGTGATCTATTCTGGAGAATGTTCCATGTGCACTTGAAAAGAAAGTGTGTTCTCCCGCTTTTGGGTGGAATGTCCTAAAAATATCAATTAAGTCTATGTGGTCTATTGTGTCATTTAAAGCTTATGTTTCGTTATTTACTTTGTGTCTGGATGATCTGTCTGTTGTTGTAAGTGGGGTGTTAAAGTCCCCCACTATTATTGTGTTACTGTCGATTTCTCCTTTTATGGCTGTTAGCATTAGCCTTTTGTATTGAGGTGCTCCTATGTTGGGTGCATAAATATTTATACTTCTTATGTTTTCTTCTTGGATTGATCCCTTGATCATTATGTAGTGTCCTTCTTTATCTCTTGTAACAGTCTTTATTTTAAAGTCTATTTTATCTGATATGAGTATTGCTACTCCAGCTTTCTTTTGATTTCCATTTGCATGGAATATATTTTTCCATCCCCTCACTTTCAACCTGTATGTGTCCCTAGGTCTGAGGTGGGTTTCTTGTAGACAGCATGTATATGGGTCTTGTTTTTGTAACCATTCAGCCAGTCTGTATCTTTTGTTTGGAGCATTTAATCCATTTACACTCAAGGTGATTATCGATATGTATGTTCCTATTACCATTTTCTTAATTGATTTGGGTTTGTTTTTGTAGATCTTTTTCTTCTCTTGTTTCCTGCTTCGAGAAGTTCCTTTAGCATTTGTTTTAAAGCCCATTTGGTGGTGCTGAATTCTCGTAGCTTTGGCTTGTCTGTAAAAGCTTTTGATTTCTCTGCCAAATCCAAATGAGATCTTCGCTGGGTAGAGTAATCTTGGTTGTAGGTTTTTCCCTTTCATCACTTTAAATTGTCCTGCCACTCCCTTCTGGCTTGCAGAGTTTCTGCTGAAAGATCCACCATTAACCTTATGGGGATTCCCTTGTATGTTATTTGTTGCTTTTCCCTTGCTGCTTTTAATATTTTTTCTTTGTATTTAATTTTTGATATCTTGAGTACTGTGTGTCTTGGTGTCTTTCTCTTTGGGTTTATCCTGTATGGGACTCTCTGCACTTCCTGGACTTGATTAACTATTTCCTTTCCCATATTAGGGAAGTTTTCGACTATAATCTCTTCAAATATTTTCTCAGCCCCTTTCTTTTCCTCTTCTTCTGGGCCCATTATATTTCGAATATTGGTGTGTTTAGTGTTGTCTCAGGGGTCTCTGAGACTGTCCTCAACTCTTTTTTCTTTATTCTGCTCCCCGACAGTTATTTCCACCATTTTATCTTCCAGCTCACTTATCCGTTTTTCTGCCTCAGTTATTCTGCTATTGATTCCTTCTAGCGTATTTTTAATTTCAGTTATTGTGTTGTTCATCACTGTTTGTTTGCTCTTTAGTCCTTCTAGGTCCTTGTTAAATGTTTCTTATATTTTCTCCGTTCTGTTTCTGAGATTTTGGATCATCTTTACTATCGTTACTCTGAATTCTTTTTCAGGTAGGTTGCCTATTTTGTCTTCATTTATTTGGTCTTATAAGTTTTTACCTTATAAGACCTCTTACCTTATAAGACCTTATAAGACCTCATGAGGTAACCTTATGTTACCTCATCTGTAACATAGTTTTTTGTCTTTTCTTTTCTTTTTTGTTTTTTTTGATGGGTGGGGCTGTATTCCTGTCTTACTGGTTGTTTGGCCTGAGATGTCCAGCACTGGAGTTTGCAGGCAGTTGGGTAGAGCCAGGTCTTGGTTCCAAGGTGATGACCTCTGGTAAGCCTCACTCCAATTAATATTCCCTGGGGTCTGAGGTTCTCTGTTAGTCCTGAAGTTTGGACTCTGCGCTCCTACCACAGGAGCTCGGGCCCGACCTCCAGCCTTGGAACCAAGATCCTGCAAGCTGAGGTCTCCACAGCACAGGGCCAGCTTCAGGTACCATTGGATCCTGGGCTCCAGTGATGTCATCAGAACTCAGCTTGTTCTTTCTTCCATGTCAAGGCCTTACCTTCGTTCGGCCTGTCTTCATTAAGAAGCCCCAATGTCTGCCTTTGGGAACCTTCAGGCTCCTCCATGATGACAAGATGCTCAGCTACTATATTAAAAAAGAGAATGAGACTGTGTGGTGGGTAGATGGCCAGAATCAATTAAACCAGGGTTCAAGTCTTGGCTATGTCATTTGCTCACTTTGTGCCTTGGGCAAGTTACTCAACTTCTTTGTGCCTCAGTTTCCACATATTTTAAACTGAGACTAATTAACAGCATACTTTATCAGAGTTGTAAAATTTTAATGAAATATGGAGATAAAATGCAAAATGCATGGCACAGTTCTTGGCATAGGGTCAGCATTAAGTAAATGATAGTGAATAAGATGCTGATATGGTTGGCTATGGTGATGTGCCCATGACCTCAAGGAGTTTAATAGAGAGAGACATATACAAAAATACATGCAATGAGGAATAACAGATACCATGATAAACATCCGTATAACCATGATAGACCATTCATTGGAGGTCCCAAGGAAAGCATGGTTGATTTCACCTGGGAATGAAGGTGTAGAAAATTAAGAAATTATTTACAAAGAGGCAGTAAGTAAGCTCAGTTTTGAAGGCAAACTGGCATCTGTTGCACAGATAGAGCCCTGCTAATTCTAAAGATGCATGAGTAAAGCCCAGCTAACCTTCTCAGCTGGGTTGTGAAGGATGTGAAGGATTTTACCAAGTGGAAATGAAGGAAGGATATTCCAGGCAGAGGCTACAACATAAGCAAGGACATGGGGTTATAGATGTTTATTCAGGAAATGAATGTGTTTATATTGTATTTAATACACTGGGAACACAGGCCTGCAGGTGGGGCAGGTGCAAGGAGTGAAGTTGGACAGGCAGGTGGAACAAACCTCGCAGAAGCCCTGGGGGCCTGTCTCAGAACTTGGAACTCCACCAGGCTGGCGATGGGAATGCCATACTCATTAGACCCATCTGGTGGCAGAGTGGAGCCTGGATTGGAGGACAACGCTGGCGGCAAGAAACAAGTCTATTGCAATGGTCTAGACCAGAGGGGATAGACTGAGCTAACGCTGTAATATTCCACCATATAACACAAACATCCTCTTGTTTGTGGGCACTTAATTTTAAACTGTTGCTGTTCTGAATATTGCTGTGGTTTGCATCTTTATCTATATAAATACATTTCTTTCTCTCATATGTTCTTTAAGATAAAGGACATAAACATCTTCATGACTCTGGACAATTATAGGTAAATTTGTTTCAAATAGGTGTTCTAAATTATATTTTCACCAGGGTCCATTTGCGTATGGCCTTCACAGCACATTGATAACACTGAGTGCTGCCATTCTTTGTTGTTTTAGAAGGCATAAAGCTGTTGTTTCAATTTGCTTTTCCTTGATATCTACAGAAATTAAATGTTTTCCCCATTTGTCTTCTAATTATGTGTCCTCGCTTGTGAATTGCAGGTCCTGTCCTTTGCCCATTTGATAAGCAATTGTGTTAAATCCTTTCTTGGCTGGCCTCTCTTCTGGCAACTCTCCACATACACATTTCCCCACAGGCTCTCTTTCTAATTTCTTTTCTCTTTGATCTATTGAAACCAAATCCTTTTTCTAACTACATATTACAATAGACATAACAATTCTAATTGCTCTATTGATTCATGGCCACTACAGTGGTAGGCACATTAGGAAGAACAAGATTTTGCTGTGAGAGACCAGGGTTTGTAAGCCTGGCTTCATGCTTTCTAGCTGTGTAGTTTGGCGCAAGAATCTTAATCTCTCTGAACTGGTTTGCTTACCTGTGAAATGGGAGCGGTAGTATATGTTGGGATGGATTAGAAACTATGATATATTTGGCTATTGGTAGCAGAAACATAAATGCAGGGGCTTGAAAAAGTAGTAGTCTATTCTTTTATGTTAAATTATCTTGGAGGTGAGGAGCCCAGGGCTGATATATTCCTATTGAAATAGGAAAGCCTATTCCATGAGGCTTTCCCCTGCCTTTAGTGTAGTCATGGGGTTAGGTTGTGGGATTAGGGTGTGGGATTGGACAGCCTTGTTCCTTAAAGACTAGGGAAGCAATTGGATAGTGTTGGATAGTGGCAAATCTGAACCTATTCACTTACTCATTGAACAAATATTTGTTAAGTACCTGCTGTATGCAGAGCTCAAAGATTTTTTTTCTGGTGGAAAATATACATGCTAAGTCAAGTAAGAGTATCTTGGTTATTTCACTGATGTCTAAATCATGGAGAATGATTATCACTTTCTTTAGGAAAATCCAGACCTGGAATCTCTGGGTTCCAAGGTGACGCTGTGGCCTCCTACATACTTGTCCCCAGTATCCTTACAATAATCTCCCATCCCAGAAAAAGCATTCCTGTAGATTCACCAAATACAGGCTCAAAAATAGGCTCGCAGGGTTATTCAAAAGACCAGGCCATATCCTCAACAATTGATTAAGTTGGTCATGATTTTATAGTCACACTATTTATACAGGTGCTTCTGGGCATGGGCATCATAAGACTATGTCACAGACAGAGGGGTCTCACAGACCCCCTGCCGCTCAGAGAATCCTCTGGTTCCTGTGATATGTTTTATTATTATTACCAGTAGAATCATCATAATTCTACTTCTGTCAAAATGTATTCATTACAAATGAAATTTCTGTTCAGATCTCATAGTTCATGCCTGAAAGCAGAGATATTAGAATTAATGAGCATTTTTGCTGATGAGAAGAAAAGTCACTGAAGGGTGATTGGACTTTAGCCTTTTAATGGGTCTGATATTCTTCTTTCATTAGGGTTGACAGGGGCGTATCTGGCTCCCTTATGCTGTGTGCCATGGTTTAAAAATATACCTTATGTGACATGAAGCTAGCTTTTCTTTCACAATAAAATAGCCCAGTATCACGAGTATATGTAAACAGAGCTCTGTTGAATCTGGGCAGAGGGAGGGTGACAGTCTTACCCTGATTAGCAGGTGGTTGATGGGCTTTGACTGGTTTATTAAAATGTTAGTGTACTTTGATTCCAGTATTTTTCATAGAGTGGGCAACAAGGATTTACAAAGAGCAAGTCTACTCAGAGAACCTGGTAGCAACTCTGAAAGAACTGAAGATGAGCCCTGCAGACAACCAGGGCAATGTTGAGAAGCACAACCTCTAATACATTTTACCTGTGGTTCAAATGGATGTGGATGTGCACTGGGTCATACTGTAACAGAGGGGTCCAGTGTTGACTCAAGGGAAACATAATTTAAAACCTTCAGGGCCTTGGAAGCTTGGGCTTTCTTATTAATGTGGTTGGGGGGAGTTTTCAACTGAGGACAAGCATTCAATTTTTTATATCCAAGGCCATGACATTACAGAAACCAGGGAGAAGAACTGAGGTATCAATTTGAATAGGTTTTGTCTGTCACCATTTTGTGGACATACTATTCAGCTGGATGGGATGCAGGGCTGATGAAGGCCTAGTTTGAGGAATGGTACCTCTAGCATATTTCTATTAGATGGATGCAGACTTCCATATGAAACCTAATTGTCCTCTCTGAACTGCTTTTACTCACATTCCACCAAATGGGTGTTTTTTGTTTTTTTTCCCCACACCAACCAATTCTTCAACTCTGTGGACATCAACTGGGTAGCCTACAATTTAATTTAATCTGACACTAACTACCCAGATTAAGAGCTCAGTCCTAGAAGACTGCCTCCATGCCAGTTGTAAGCTCAGGTTGACACCTGTACTTCTGACCAACTGGCTGTAAATCTGGGGTTCCCACAACTCCCTCTTCAGGTTTGATAATTTGCCAGAAGAGTTCACAAACCTTAGGAAAATACTTTATTATGTTTCCAGGTTGATTTGAAAGGACATTATAAAAGATACAAATGAACGGCCGAATGAAGAGGTACATAGGGTGACATCCAGAAAGGTCCCAAGTGCAGGAGCTTCTGTCCTGTGGAATTGGGGTGCAGCACTTTCCCAGCACATGGATGCGTTCATCAACCCAGAAGCCCTTTAATAAACCCTGTTGTTCAGGGGTTTTCATGGGGGTTGCTTTATGCAGGCATGATTGGTTAGATCATTGATCGTTGGTGATTAGACTCAATCTCAGCCCTTCTCCTCTCCCAGGAAGTTAGGGGAAAGGACTGAAAGTCCCAAGTTTCTAATTAAAGCTTGATCTTTCTGATGAACCACCGCCATCCTGAAGCTGTCCAGGGTCCCCTAGAACCAGTCGTCTCAGTAGCATGCATAAGACACTCATCACTCTGAAGTTTTCAAGGTTTTTAGGAGCTGTGTGCCAGGAATCTGGGAAAAAGACCAAATCTTCATTTTTATTATATCACAGCCTCATTGGCCAAGGAACCAGGGAAAGTGGGGCTGAAGTGGGGAGTCACTTGGGGAAAACACCATCTGCAGCTGAACACAAGGTCATAGGCTGGGCTGTGGTACTAGAATAGGACTGTCACCCTCATGTCCTCCCCCTCTTTCACATCTGCCATGTGCCAAGCACTTCCTGGGGTTGATGTGATGGATACATAGGTCAACTAGACATTGTTCACATCATGCTCACAATACTGGAGGAAATGGCATGTAAGCAACTGTACATAATACATTGTGGAAAGCCATATTCAGAGGCTTGTACAAGTGCAGAGGAACGCAGAGGAGACACCAATTAATTATGCCAGGAAGTTCGGGTTAAGTTGTCACGGGGGACATAATATTTTCAGCTGGGCTGTGAAAGATGAGGAGGATATTATCAACTGGAGACAAAGGAAGTATATTCCAGGTAGAGGATACAACATGAGCAAAGACATTGAGTTGTAGATGTTTATTCAGGGAACAGTGAACTGATCAGCATGGTTATAGCATAAGGTGTCTAACTGGGAGTAGTCATGATAGTCAACATTAATCAAACATTTATTATACGCTAGGGACTTTTTTATGCATATGAATTTATTTAATCCTAAGCACGATCCCAAGTAGTTACTAACATTATCTCCATTTTCCAGAGGAAGACACAGAGGCTTAGAGAGGTTAAGGAAATTTCCTAAGGTTGTAACGTATGGTCTGGAGCCAGGATTAGAGAGAACGCAGGCTGGCTATGATTGACCAGAAAAACTGAGGATAAGACTTTGCATCTCAGGTCCTGGGCTTATTCTTAATCTTTATCCCTCCCAGAATCCTCTGATGCAGAGTGAACAACACGGTCCATTTGGATGCAGGAAGAATAGTCTTGAACTTTCTATTTGTTTTGATCTCATCTTTTTATGATGATTTTTAGTGTGTTTCCTGATGTACCCACTATGTTAGTGCATTAGAACATGCGTTGAATATATAATGTATAAATAAATAGGCCTACATATTTAGGAGGGTGGGACTGAAACATTTTTTCTTGGAAGAACTACGAAGCAAACAGTTTTCCTGGTTTGGGCCAGTAATTCTCAAGGGTAGTTCCCTGAGCAGCAGCAGCAGCCTCACCTGGGAATGGGTTAGAAATGCGAATTTCCAGGCCCCACTACAGACTTACTGGATCAGATACCTTGGGGGTGGGGCCCAGCAACCTGTGCTTTAACAGATCACCCAGGTGAGGCTCACTGATCTAGGCAATACAGCTTTTAAGGTAGAAAGTGAGATGGCTTAATTTGAGTTCTAGAAGGATAACTCTGGTTGGACTGAAGACAGTGAGATACTAGAAACCAGGAGATTCTTTAAAGGATTCTTAAAATGGTCATGGCTAGAATTGAGCAGGGTCTGGGCTGAGTAAGAGAAATGGATTTCAGAAATATTTAAAGGGACAAATTAAATATTACAATTTGGGGATGAGGGAGAGGGAGTTAAATCCAGATATGGCACCAAAGGGTCTAATGCACAGAACTGTTGTCACCATCTGTGCCTCGGGGTGAGTGAGTCAGAGCTTGTGATGGCAGGAATGGGTAATGAATGGTCCTGTTTCATCTGAAGTGTGTGGAGGATACTCAGGATGAGTAGGTGGTTAGAATTCAAATTCAAAAGAGACATGAGATTTGGAAATTCATGTATTTGAGAGAGAACAGCATATAGGTAGCAATAGAATCAATGGACATGGATAAAATGAGCAAGTTCCAATTTCTCTGTAATGAGGTGTGAGGCTGAATAATCTGTGGAGAATGAGGAGGCCGGAAGCGAGATCGGGGCCTAAGTCAGGGGCTGATATTAAGAGCAACTAACGTAGGAAACAGGGAGCGGAAGCAAAGCATGAGAGAAAACTAATGTATTGGTGTGTCGATCTCCAGGACCACTCTGGGCCCATGGCAGGGGCTTGGTGGGTGCTGGCTGGCTGGAGAGGCCAGTGAGAGGTTTTTAACCTTTTGGTGCCATCGGCCCCTTCTCTAGACTTAGAGAAGCCCCTGGATCCTTCTTCAGAATAATTTTTTAAAAATACATAAATTTTAAAACATAGCATTAAAAAGGAAACCAATTATGATAAAATATTAAAATATCAAAAGTGAATTTATGATATAGTAGGATTCATACATTAATTATATATATCTTTATTAATGCATTCAGTAGTGACTATCGGTGGGATTAATAACCCTACAAAGTTGTGATGAGCGCAAATGATAATTAGAGATATCTGCAACAACTGTTATGTGATATGAAAATATTGGTGACTGCTACTGGTAACAGAAATCACAGATACTGCTAATACTTTTCTGGTTTGCTACCTGCATGCATAATTGAAGTTAATGCTAAATTCAGTTAAAGGTTAGGGAAAATAAATACGTAAGTTTCTCCATTGAAAATATGTGAACCACCTGAACTCTATCCTTGGACTCCTTGAGGGTACATAGACTCTGAGTTAAGACCTCCCGTGCTAAATGGGTAGGCAGAAGCATATGCGTTTACCCATACGTATATACATAGTCAGTGATGTGTTTGCAGATAGGAATTAATTTTCTGGATCAATTTTCATATGCCTTGTTCAAGGTAAATTTTGTTTGAAAGACTTCGCTGTTTTAGATATTAAGTAATTTGAGTGCATTTAGCCAGGCCCTATGGAGAATCATTGAGGAGAAATCAGTTTGTCTCTATAAAAACGTTAACCTTGCTAACCTATCTTCAGCCAGAATGGTGGTTAGTGTGTATTGACAATAATTCCCCAGTGTTTTACCTCTACTTCTGACATTTTAGTCAGAGGTGGCATAATTTGTAATGCTTACTATTTATAGATGTTTTATAAGTAAAATTATGGCAGTTTAATAAAAATAGTTATGTGTTATTTTGCTATTTTTGTTAAAATTTGAAGAAACTTAGAGGTCTGATTCAAATCTCACATTTTGTTGGTGAGGAAACTGAGACCCAGAAAGAGAAAGAGATTTTGTTCTGGTTATCTACTGCTGCAAAACAATTCATCCCCCCGAAACACAACAGCTTTAAATAAAAGTATATTTTATTTTTTTCTCACAATTTTGTGATTCAGACATTCAGGCAGGGCTTAGCTGGGCAACTCTTTTACTCCACACAGCATTGACTGAGGTCACTCCGTAATATACAGCTGGTGGTTGGGCTGGTCCACGGGTCCACGAGAGCTCCATGCTATGTCTGAGCTGGAGGACTGTGCTAAGTGGAGACGTCATCTTGATGCCTACGTGTGTCCTCTCCAGCATGGTGGTTCCTGGTTCCCAGAAAGTGTCCCAAGAGGCCACATAGATGAAAAATTCAAGACTTTATATGATTTAGTCTCAAAATTCCCAGAATGTCAATTCTGCTGCATTCTATCAAACAAGTCAAGGAGGCCAGCTCAGATTAGAAGGGAAGAATATGAGACTCCAGCCTTCCAGGGTAGGAGTATCAAAGAAATTGTGACCACCTTTCACCTATCACAGTCCACCTTTTGGCCACAGACCATTAATATTTCTTCCACATGCAAATACATTTACATCTCCCAAGACCTTCAAAATTCTCACCCAATTCTAGCTTCAGGCTCAAGCTGAGGTTCAGAATATTGTTATGTAAGTAAGTCTAGAAGTTGAATATGTTGAATAAAGAGATGAGTTATCTGCCCCTTCACAGCCAACAGACAGTGGTGATACAGGAAGAGGATAAATATAACAGACATTCTCATCCAAACAGGTGGGAATAGGAGGCACATAGCAGTCACTGGTCTAGACCAATTCAGAAATCCAACTACGTAGAAAATAGAACTGTGTACTTGTGGCCACTTCCTTGATTAGACCCAGTCTTCCTCCCTGGGTATGATTCTCCCTGGTTCCTTTCTCTCTTCTTTGGGCTCTTGGTTTTACCCTCCGAGTCATCTTTTCTTTTATATAACAAATGACCTGTGCTTGGCTAGGTAGTTTTCTCAGTCTGCTTCCTTTGTGGGTACAAAGGTCTCTTTTCATTCTGGACTGTGTCCATTCAGCTAACTGCTTCTATAGTACAATTCTCTTAAAACTCTCTTTGTGTGTTTGCAGGACTCTTTCTGGGGTTAATTTCCATTAGATCAAAATCATACTCACAATTATCTTCCAGGTAAGCTCTGCTCTGGTTTGTTGTGACACAGGGTGCTATGGGACAAAGCCTTCAAGATTCTTGACACCTTTTTATCTAGATAAAAAATTTTACAACATTCAACCCTTAGATTCTTAAAGGCTCCTTTCCTACCAAAGAGAATCCACTAGGCATTTCCTTAAGATTTTTATCAGTCCTACTATGCACACCCTTAAATCTTTCTGAGTCTCAACAAAGGTCTTATAGCAACAACCTTAAGATCTTTACCCTGAGACCGTTTCTTACTTTGAGATTATTTTACCATCCAGAGATGCTGGGAATGGAAAACATTTTTGTTTTGGAAACAGGAAGTCTTGGCTTCCTTGTATTTCCTCTAAAATCTGCTTGAAAATTGTACATTTTCTTATTTAATCTAAATACTCTCTATGGCAGTTTGTCACATAAAGTAAAAATAAACCAGTTGCTACTTTTGATGTTGTCTGGAAATCTCTTTAGCCTGATCTAACGGTTCATTAGTTTTTCTATTTTCTACATTACTATAGGCAACAGTTTCGCTGAACTTTCTACCACTACATCTTTTCTCCAGGCTCCAAAAACGTTTTTCCTTTTGTCATTTGACAATTTACCAGCAGTCTCATCCAAGCTCTTCTACCTTTCACCCACGTCTCCACTCCAAAGCCAATGCCACATGCTTTAGGATTGTGTTCTAACAGCACCTGCTTCCAGTACAAAATTCAGTTTCAGTTACCTATTACTGTGTAACAAGTTACTCCAAAATTTAGTAGCTTCAAACAGCAACTATTTTTATATATAATTATAATAATTATATATAATTGTATAATTTTGAGGTGGTGTTGTGCTTCAAACATTTGAGAAGGGCTCAGCTGGGTGATTCTTCTGTCCCACCTGATGTCAGCTGGGTGAGTCCCACTCATGGTGTTTAGCTGACAGAAGGGTTGGTACAAAGGGTCTACGAGAAACTTACTCAAGCTGGTTAGTGAAATGGTTGGGATTGGAAACAGATCTTCCAGTTCCCACCACAGAGGTCTTTTCTTCTATCCCAGGTGGCCAAATCTATCTTTTAACTTTTTGTTGTAGGAAGATTTCTTATGCTTTTATCCAAACCTTTAGGAAGGAGAGAAGGAGGTGTTTTTCATAGACAGGAAATCATCCTTGATGTCCCTGAATCTATATTTGCAGATTCATTTATGGGATGTCCATGGGATGTTCTGGATTTTCATGCTTCTCAGATGCTCTTTGCATGCTGGTAGCACAATTGGGAATAATATGTACATACAGTGCTTTTTATTCTTATTTTGTCCTTACTGTCTGAGCAAGAAGACATTCAATTATAACTTACCTTTAATTCACTCAGCTCTGCTCTGTCTAACCTGCCTTTCTGATGATGAAGCAAATTTCCTATATTCAGATTTCCCTAACTGTTAGAACTGGGGCTGCCCAATAAGGAACTATAATCCTTGCCCCTAGAAGTAGGATTCATAATCAAGAGGATATCAAGACTTCAACATCAGTGGAGCCTGGTAGTAAGTCCTATTCTAACCTTGTACTGAGATTTATAGGACTCCTAAGCTCTTCCTTATTCAATTGACCAAGGCTATAGCTGTGCTCTTAACGTCTGTATTGGGTTTCACTTTTAGTTCATTTTGCCTCTGTCTATTCTATGTGATGGGGGTTCATCTTGCTCTCCTATCAGAATATGGGGATTATTTAAAAATAGTGATAAAAGCACATCAGAAATCTTTCAGTGGGAAGGATTAATGTGGATTCTAGGGGAAGAGATCAGTTTGCTTCTTTGCTAAAAAAACACAATGAGTAGAGGAAAAAGAATCAGAAGAATAACAAAGACATAGGACATTATCCCAAGCAAAATGGACATGAAAAACAAACTACAGAGCAAGTACTATGCGCAGCTATTGACCAAAAAGGATAGAGGCTGAGATTTGGAAAACAAATGTTTTTCAACACAGACACATACAGAGCCAGAAGGCATTATAGTGTTTTGTGGGGATTTTTTTTCAACGTCGTCTATGCTGGGAGAATTTATGATCACAACATTTCTTCATGATTTTTCAAATTAATAATATCAAAAGGGAGCTTGGCATATTAAATGAAGACTCTGTTTTCCACAATGGATTCAGCAGTAGATACCCCAGAATGTCCCAAAAAGGAGTGAGGAGAAGTGTGCGGGCCTGGGGACCTCCACAGTTAGATTTGCATCTCTTCTTAAAGAACTAACCTATGACAGCCTGTGGATTCGAATAAACACATGAATGTCATCAATTTAAGAGTTTAAATGGCCAAGGCACCCAAACTCTGATACGTAATAAGCTATTTATAAGAATTCTCGCTACTCCTAAAGGCAGAGCTCTTTTTCCCTCGGGAAAAATGATTTTGTGAGGCCACAATATATCATACAGTATACATGTATACTGTATACCATACATATTCGTAAGTGGACCGTCACATTGAAGGAGAAGACTGGAGAAATGCTAGACCAGTCATCCAAAGAGCATCCTGTTTTTGTTTTTTGACCCAAATGTATAGAAAATATCTTCAACTAATCAGATTGTTATATTATACTGTCACATTTGAGACTGTTCCATAAAGTCACAGAATGAAGTGTTGGAAGGCCCCTTACTGCACTGGTGACAGCATGGGATTCAGAGGGATTGAGAGACCTTTCCACAGTCACAGAACCAGCTAATGTAAGAACTGAGGCTGAGTCCATTCTCCTTTTTCCTAAATTTGAATTTCCAAATCTGAGCCTCTCCCCATACATGCAAATACAGTTTTTGTATTTACTGTTTTAAAATCTGGTCTGTCCCTTGATTTTTTTTATTCATACGGCTTTGGATTTTTATTACTTCTCATTTACTCCTTTATTCATTCAGTTGACAAATATTTGAGTGGCTACTGTGTTATGTGCTGGGTATGTCTTATGCTCTGGGTGATACAGCATGTAAGGACTTTATATCCCACTGGGGAAAGGTAGACAATCGAGTAATCAATACATAAAATAAAAATAAAATAAAAGGGCCAAGGATGCTAGGGGTAACTCTTTCATGTAGAATGAACAGAAGGACAACTTCTCTAAGACAAGGTGACTTTGAAACAGAGATATGAAGGAATCAAGGAGCCAGGCAGGGCAGGCTTTGTGGGTGTACTTACCTGTGTAGCCACACTTGATTTAATACTCTGCTGTTGCCATCTTAAGATTCTTAATAATTTTTTTAAAAAATACATTTCATTTTATACTGGGCCCAACAAATTATGTAGCTGGTCCTGGACCAGGAATGAGCCATGCGATAGTTGGGAGAAGAGCACTCCGGGCAGAGGGCACCCGTGAGAACACAAGAGCTGAAATGAACAAGGAACAGAAGGCCAGTAAACTGGAGTGGGGAAGGCAAGAGGCGAGAGTGACAGGAGCTGACATCAGGGAGGTGGGGGAGAGTGGACCCTTGGAATTGGCTGTCACTCTGAGTAAGATGGCAAAGCCATTGACCAGAGTGGTGACATAATTTGACCTTCATTTTAAAGCAATTATTCTGGACTTGACTTATTTGGTTATTACGCATTCACTGTAAGATTTACCTATTTCCCAAAATAGACTAACAGCAATTTTACCAAAATTAGCTACATAACTGATAAAGAAGCCTTTTTAATTTTTTAAATTCAAAATGTTAAATAAAGATTTTAAATACTTCATGAAAGTAACAAATTATCAACTCCCTATGGTTATATAGACTAAACCTTTTAAAAAAATTTATTCCTTTCCTAGACAGTTTGAATTTTTAGAACCTTACAGCTAAACTTCCTAAACACAAATATTCCTGTCCACAGAAATATCCTTTTCTTTACCTATTTTTACTGGAAAAGGGACTGTACATATCCTAGAGAAGGTTTAATCTTCTGCTATACTTCAGTTTCCTCCCTTGAGAGAGAGAAGAAAAAAAATCATGCTCCATTGTTGAATAACACCACTATTTCATGAAAGAAGATGTTTCTGCCAAATGTCCAAGGGAAGGAATCTTACTCAATTCTATTGCTGGTTAGAGCGTTTCTTTTTGAAAAAAATAAAAATTACAAGTTTCTGAAATGCAATCTGAAGATTATCCAGTATTAAATATATAGAATTTTTAAAATGGATATAAGAGCATGAAAAGGAAATTTAAAGCTACCAAAGGATATTCTAGAGTGAAAGAGGGAAGTACTGTGTACACAAAGTATATTAGAGCCTTATATTTGTAGTTATAGAGGTACCTTTGTAATGTGGGTCCAGTGTGACTGTCAAAGTTGATGCGAGGCTCTTGGAAGAGGAAAATATAATGCATGTAGCATCCTTCCAGCACTTTGCACGTACTTTGGCATCTTTTATCTCACTATATCCTCACCATTCCTGAAATGGGTAAGTTGGGTTTTATTTCTAATGTGAGATGAAGAAATGGAAGCCTAAAGAATTTAAATAATTAGCTCACAGTTGATAGCACACCACTGACAAAACAGGAATCTAGACATCTTGACTCTCAGTTCAATGCTCATCCCATGTCCTCATACTTGTTCCCTTGATGTTAAGCAGATGAAGCGGCAACTGTGTGTGCTTTGTGAAATAGACCAAAACAAATCTATTGTACAATGATCACTGATGGTGGTGCAAGGAGCAAAAAGAGATAGGAAAAAACCACACACACACTGTTTAAAAGGAATATAAATTGGAATTCTTCACAATGAAAAACTTCTGTTTTGCAAACGATACAGTTAAGAAAATGAAAAGACAAGCCATGGGCTAAGAGGAGATATTGGCAAAACAGAAAGGAGTTGTATCCAAAATATGTAAATTGCTCTGCAAATTCAATAATAGGAAAACCTCCAACCAATTAAACATGGAAGAATATTTGAAGACACTTCACCAAAACACAGGGATGACAAATAAGCCCAGGAGAAGTTGCTCATCTTCACTAGTCATCAGAAAAATGCAAATTAAAATCACAATGAGACACTGCTACACACCTAATACAAAGGCTAAAATAAAAATATCAGACAATATCAAGAGGTGATAAGCATGTTAAGTGACTGGAATTCTCATATCTTGCTGGTGGGAATGCAAAATGTACAACCATTTAGCAATTTTTTATAAGTCACTGAACAACCCAGAAATGCCACTCCTAGATATTTACCCAAGAGAAATGAAAACATGATCACAGAAAGGCCTGTGCCTGGATGTCTATAGCAGCTTAGTTCACCATTTCTCTAAACCGAAAACAACTCAAAATGCACTTTAATAAGTGGATAAACAACTGTGGCACATCCATGTAAAGGAACACTATCCTGCAGTGAAAAGTACTGAAGCGTGTAACACCCTGGATGAATCTTGAATGCATTCTGCCAAATGAAAGAAGCCAGACTCAAAAGGTTGCATACTTTATGATTCTGTTTACATGATAATCTGGAAAAGGCAAAAACGGATCAGTAGTTGCCAGGGGCTGAAAATAGAGGGAGAGCTTGATTGCCAAGGCACATAAGGACATTTTTTTTTTTTTTTTGTGGTACGCGGGACTCTCACTGTTGTGGCCTCTCCTGTTGTGGAGCACAGGCTCCGGACGTGCAGGCTCAGCGGCCATGGCTCACGGGCCCAGACACTCTGCGGCATGTGGGATCTTCCCGGACCGGGGCACGAACCCGTGTCCCCTGCATCGGCAGGCGGACTCTCAACCACTGCACCACCAGGGAAGCCCCACGTAAGGACATTTTTTGTAGGAGATGGGACAGTTCTAAATCTTGCCCCTGGTAGCTGTTACATTATTTGTAACCTGATGTGTTAAACTCATAGAATTGCATATCAAAATGGTCAATGTCATACGTAAATTATGCTACATTTAAAAAGGAATACAAATACATAAAATCTAGTTGAAATCAAAAGACATGATAACTAGTTGATGTCAAAAGAACAAATATGCCAGACAATAAAAAACATAAATTGTCCAAAGTGTCTCCTATTTGACAGTAAACTTAAATTAGCAGTTGAAATGTCCAATTACTATCTTTGAAAGTGAAACTGAATCTAACATCTGATTGGTTAGAGTCCATGTACAACTTTGAAAACTACATATTAACGATAACTTAAGAATGAAATAGAGCAATGAGTGATCTAAATAGCTATTTAATATAATTTTCTAAATGAATTAACCAAAAAGGCCTTTACTTACTAATTTATTCAGCTATACAGAAATACAGAAATAATCTGAATAATCAAGCCTCCAGGATATAAACTGGAAAATCTTTACTCAACAAAGGCAAATAGCCTGAGGCGCCACTTGCGGTGGGGCGGCGGCAGGCAGCGGCGCACTGGCAGCCCTGTGGGGCGGCTGCCGGATTGCGGCTCGGGGGCGGTCGCACGAGGGCCCCACACGGGGCCCTTATGCAGGGCACCTGGGACCGCCCCAGACATGAAGTGCTACCTTTGGGAGCGCTACCGGGAGGCGAAGAGGAGCACGGAAGAATTGGTTACTTCAGTTATGAGCAACTTGTAGAATCCAGATGCCATCTTCTCAAACAATGAGATGGGCCTGTTGGACATTGAAATCTACAGCTTGATATCTACGGCTTTGATTATGATTACTCCTTGGTGTTTTATTCTAAGCACCTCCACACACTGATATTTAATGCCACTCGGGACCTTCTCATCAACGAACACAGGTATCCCATGGAAATCAGGAAGTATGAGTACGACCCAAACTTTGCAATCGGTGGACCGCCTTATGATGTGCAGCTGTGGTCTTGATGAAGATCAGTGCTTTTCATTACATCCAGCTGGGAACTGTCTACAGAGGCCTAAGCGCGGTCCCTGATGAGGAAGTCATTGAAATGTACCAGGGCTCCCATGTGCCTTTGGAACAGGTGAGCAACTTTTATGAGAGTTCCCACGGAAACACCATGACATCATGTCCATGTTCATGGACATCTTCTCCCTGCCCGAGATGACCCTGCTGTCCTGTGTGAATGAGTACTTTCTGAAGAACAGCATCGACTATGAGCCTGTGCACCTGTACAAAGACGTCAAGGATTCAATTCGGGAGGTGCACACCAAAGGAATCATGTACAGAGCAGTTGAAGCAATATTGAAAAGTACATCTGCTACCCTGAGCAGACCCATGCAGTGTTGGCCAAACTGGCTGATCATGGCAAGAAGATGTTTCTCATCACCAATAGCCCCAGTAGCTTTGTGGATGAAGGGATGAGGTATATTGTTGAAAAAGATTGGAGGGACCTGTTTGATGTGGTCATCGTTCAGGCGGAGAAGCCAAACTTCTTTAGTGATAAGTGAAGTCCCTTCCAAAAGGTGAATGTGAAAGGCATCTTACTCTAGGATAAAATCTACACGTTGCAGAAAGGCCAGATTTATAAGCAGGGCAATTTAGATGAACTTTTGAAGTTTACTGGATGGAGGGGATCCAAAGTGTTGTACTTTGGTGACCATATATACAGTGACCTGGTGGACTTGACCCTAAAGCATGGCTGGTGAATGGGTGCAATTATCCTGGAATTGAGATCTGAGCTCAGAATCATGAACATGGAAAAGTACATTCAAACAATTACCTGGCTACACACCTTGACTGGGTTATTGGAGCAGATGCAGGTTCACAGAGATGCGGAGTCACAGCTGGTTTTGCAGGAGTGCAAAAAGGAGAGGAAGGAGTTGAGAGAAATGACCAAAGTTTCCTTCAGCGCCCAGTTTGGAAGCTTGTTCCGCATAGACCAGAACCCCACGTACTTCCTGCGGCGCCTGTTGCGATTTGCCGACATCTACGTGGCATCCCTGAGCTGCCTCCTGAGCTGTGACATCAGCTACACGTTCTACCCCTGGAGGACCCCACTGCAGCACAAGCTTCCTGCCTGGTCCGACAGGCCCCCGGCCACCAGGCTGCCACTCCTGCAGGAGGCCCAGGCCAAGTAGCCAGTGGCCCAGCCACGCTGGGCGCGAAAAGCCAGGATCAGCGGCGGCCCCGCGCTGGGCAGACTTTGTGTGGACGTGACTGTCGCTTACAGACATGCCTTGTGATATCTGTTTTGTACATTACGGAGGATACCCCCCAGCTCGTGAAGACAGGAGCTAGCAGCCCACGGGGACTGCCTTCCTGTACATGTGGGGACAGCGGCTGGCTTCATGTCAACACCCTGTGATCAGCCTTCTTGTTTACTAAGGTACCGTAACTGGTGTCAGATTTTCTGGGACGGGGAGGCTTCTTGATACCATCTCTGGATTCCAGCAGGTGACGTTTTGAAACTCTTCTTGACTCTTCCATGGAAAATGCAAGGAAAAACTGAACATTCACAGGCCGTGCAGGGGCCCAGTGACGTGCGCCGGTGAACTGCTCACAGAAAGCTGATGCTTGAGCGAGCGCTCCGATAGCGTACCACGATGTCAGCGGCAGAGATGGTCCCTAGATGACAGCCGGTTCCCAGATATCTTCTCATACTAGGGCTTTGGCACTCTGGTGCCTCACTTGAAAGCAGACTCAGCCTCTCTAGAAGTCTTTCGTGAGAAAAAAGAACAAGAGAAGTTGCAAGTCCTTCGTCTTGATTGTCCTCAGTATCCGTGTCCCGTGTCCTGCCCCCTGCAGGGGAAGGATCATTGTGCCCCAAGTGATGGGCAGGTTCACTCTTTCCCCCAGAAAAGGAGGGCAAAGAGAGAAGAGCTTCTGGTTAAATTCCAGCCAGCAGAACAGACTTTGTAGAATGAGGCTGCGCGAAACGAACAGGTCAGAAGACAAATGCCAGTGCATTTGTTGTGCGTCTCCCAGGACTTTATTTTACCTGAAACTGCTACCCGTGTATTGCGTGAAGGTGATCATTGGAGGGTGGAAAATGAAACCAAAAAACTGTCCTTGTAATGAAGTGCTGCACCGTGACCCCCACCGGGTGTGCTGCAATCTTATTAAAATGTGTATGAACAGAAAAAAAAAAAAGAAAAGGCAAATAAAGAGCAAAAAACATTACCTTTGAGGGCTATTCTTCAACTGGTCAAAAGGAATAGATGTGCTATAAGTGCTTGAGAACCATCACAACTTTAGTTCTTAGTATTGTACGTGATTATTGCTTATTTGCCTTAAGTATTTGATATTTAAGTATTTGACATGTTGCCAACATGGTCAGAACCCTATCACCCTTTTTCATACTTCATTTCTAGTAGCTTTCATGATCTAGTTGTCTTAATGGAAAAGCCTGGTCATTCTGTGGAATCTCTTTTCCTGTCTTGGCCTTTCACGCAGCCTTTGCTGTCTTGTGAAAATGCAAAGATCTTGCGTTTAGGAAACACAGTCATGTTTGTCCACGAGGTAGAGAAACACTACTTTGTACTCGGGCAATCAGACTGTAGAAATAAAAATGGGAGAATCAAAGAGGAACAAATGAAAGGAACCTTGAAATACTATTTTCACATCTACTAAAATAACAGCTGTAAACAAACAAGCAACAATAGTTCTCATCCCTGCTGATGCTATGATGAAAGTGGTACATCAATTTTTGCTTGTGGCCTTGTAAGTTTCTAAAATTATTTGTGATAACAAAATGGAAGTGCAGTGCCTTGTGAGGTCTGAAAAATGTACATTTGATTAAATAATTCTCCGTTTAGAAATTTATCCAAAGGAAATAATTTGATGGGAGAAAAAATGATGCCTGACCCATATATCAACCCAGAATGAGCTAAAATAGCATTAAAATAGAAAGCTAATTAAATGTACACCATTAGGGGAATTGGATAAAAAAGAAAAGAAATTTAGCGGAATACAGACTTCAGGGACTTCTTAGGTAGCATGAGAATTAGCTTTAGCTACCTGTGCTCAGCGCCTATGTTTACACATCCCGTTTCCTCCTGTATCACCCCTCCAATTGTTCTAAGCACCATTTAACAAACTATACCTTTCATTTATTTTCTTCATTTTTTGTCTCCTTTAACAAAAGCCACCCCTTGAGTGCAAGGATTTTTGCCTGTTTCCTTCACTGTTGTTTTTTCTGTGCCTAGAGCAGTTCCTGGCACATAGCAGACACTAAATAAATATTCATTAAACAATTATAAAAACTGAATGCAAATATACTCAGTAAGGATTTTTTAGTAGCCTGATTTTGATTCTGTTTCACTTTTTGCTTAGCCATTTAAAAAAATTAGTTCATTCAGCAAATATTTACTAAGCCCTGCTCTGAGCCAGGCATTGTAATAGGTGCTGGTTCATAGACATGACCCAGACAGTTGTGTAGCATCATGGGGCTCACAGTCTGATGGAGAAGAGGGCCCTGGAGCCAGAGTCACGAGGGAGACGAACCGGGAGGAGAGGGTGCTATAGGGACGTACGACAAGGGGCTTCCCCTCCCTAGGGGTTAGAGAGCCTTAGGGATCAAAGCCTTGAGGGATGAGGAACAGCTTACTAGGGGAGGATGTTCCAGGCCTGGCGGACACACATGTGAAGGACCTGAGCCATGATTCTGGCACTTCCGAGGCCAGGAGGGCCGAAGTCGCTGTGGTTGGGGTCATGCCCACTGTGGGGGGCATCGTGCATGCTGAGAACCTGAAGGCGGACTGGAATGAGGAGGCCCTGAACCCTCTTCAGCACTTGGGTCTCTATCTTGAGGGCAATGGGAAATTATTGACAAAATGTAGATGTAACAGAAGAATGATCTGGTTGAACCTGCAGTTTGTGGAAATGGCTGTGGTTCCATATAGAGCATGGGCAGGACGCATATAAGACTGGAGAGAGCTGGTCCCAGAGGGTAACACAAGCGTGAGCTGCAGGTCCTGGGTCCAATTCCTATTGTGTTCTTCGATCTCCCCCTGGATAAAGGAGATCTCTGTTCTGTCTGCCTCATTGAGTGGATATAAGAGGTGCCGTGGTTATAAGGCTGAAAAATGCTGTTAATGTGAGGTGTGGTTTTTCTTTTTCATCTGACCTGGGCAAGGAGAGCGTGAAAATGAGGAGAAGGTCTGTATTGTCTCAGTGCTCATATGTGAGCTGAGAATGGGCTTATTCTCGTTGATAGTCCATCTGAAGATAATATGAAGACATTTGTTTGAGTCATACTTTCAATTCCTTTGATCAGTTTTCACAGGCTTAGTGATGCGGTACATTAAGTGATCTCTGTTTTCTTGCTTTCACCATAGAGATTAATTTGGTAGCAGAAACAGAGGCTTGCTATGGAATTATGAAGATGCGAATGGTTGCATAGTTCTTCCCACTGTCCCCAAAACAGGCCTGGGCCCTGGCCGCAGGTCCTGAGGGAGGCGGTTTTCCTGTGGAGTGCCCTAACTTCGGGGCGGGCTGCTGGCTGCTGGTGCCCCCCCCCCCCTCCGCTGCCCCTTCTCCATTTCTAATCAGTTATTCGCCTGCTGCAGCTTGGGGCCCAGCCTTTCAATTATTCAAGAATCAGAAAGTATTTGTTGCCTGATGCAGGATTTGCTTTTCTTCAACAGAACAAAACCCTGGTAGGTGAGATTCACCACCTGGGGCAGCTGGGTCTCTGGATGCTTGCAGGTTGCCTTCAGAGGGGCAGTTGCTCTGGGAAGGGGTTCGGTTCAGACAGCATATAAAGTGGATGGAAGAAAGGAAACGAGACAAGCAGATGAATGGGGAACATCCTGATTTTGCCTTCTATTTGTCCAGCTAGAAAGCTAGAGCATGCTGAAGTACACAGAAACCTCAGGCACTGGTTGAGGAAAGAGGCAGCTTTGCAGGGAGTGGTGAGAATTCCGGTTCCAGCCTAGATTCTGCTGCTAAACTGTCCTGTGTCTCTAGGAAATCATCTCTCCTCTTTGGGCCATTGTCTCTTTACCTGTGAAATGAGAAAGATGGATTATTTGATCTCTAAGATTCCTTCACTTCTGTGACTTTTAATTTCAGAGTGATGTTCAGATCTTGGTGCCAGCCCTTACTAGATCCTCTGCTTCGGATGGAGCTGGTGCTGTTATAATCTCTTCTCTTCATTATCATCCATTCAATTCTTTATTCTTTCTTTCAACAAATGAGTATTGAGCACTTGGTGTGTACCTGAGGGAACCCCTCCAGGGGGTCCTAGACTGTGGGTCTTGTGTGATACAGCCGGATTATGAAGGTAAAGTTATGTATCACTTCCCTGATGGCTTTCTAACTAGACTCTGAAGACTGGTTTAGTTCTAGAAGCCATGAGACCTACTCATTTATGCATCTATTCATTCAGCAAACATTGACTGAGCATAAACTATAAGCCAGGTGGCATATAAGGGAAAATCAAAGTTGAATCAGGTCAAGGGCTTGCCCTCAAATGTACATGGTTTTGTTGATAAGACTGATATATATTAGGAAAACTGTAATGCAGAGGGATAAATGCAAAAAAAAAATTTACAGGCACTGGAAATTATGAGAGCACACAGGAGCAGCATCTTTGAATACTGACCAGGGAGCCAAGGCACACCTCTCAATAGGGCCTGGGATCTATATTATGTATATATGGGATATATATTATTTATATATAGTTATGAAATACATTTGTATGAAACAGAATTCAGAACATTCAAAAAAGAAAATAAAGATTACTGGTTATCTCATAATTCAGAGAAAATAACTAAAATTTTTTAAAAGATATATAATTTTGGTATACCTCTTCAAGGTATTTTTGATGTCTTTTCTTTCATTGTTTTGTCCAAAAAAATCACACATAAATACTGCTTTGTAAGTTGCATATTCATTTGATACTATATCATTGACTTTTTCATATCATAAATAAAATTCTACTTTATTATTTTAAGAGCTGTGTATCATATTCTATTGTATAGATGCCCTGTTATTCTTTTAGCTAATGTCCTATTGGGTTATTCTAAGTTTCCAATATTATAAACAACATTGTGATAAACACGCTTCTCTTTAGGACAAATTCTTAGAAGTTGGATATCTAGGTGAAAGGATATTTTAAATATTGACACACATTGCCAGATTGTGCTTTAGTTTAAAAGCAGAGTTGTATGTGTGTGAGTGTATGTGTGTGTATGCACTCACAAATGCACCTGCATTTGCTTTAGCTAAAATTAACTGAGCACTTACTATATTCCAGATGTTAGACTAAGCACTTTAGATACATTATGTGATTTAATGATTGTAACATTTCAGCCCCAGCTGAAGTCCATATAGTCATTAGAAGAGATACTTTAAGGAATATAATCCAGAAACACATTTTATTTGCTAACCCAAGAAACGTAGTGGTATTTGGAAGTAGAAGGGTAAGCATATAAAATATGAGAGGGATAATAAAATCTTGGTTTTAGCTTTGCTAAGATGTCAGTCTTAGCCGTTGGTCACAGTCCATGACCTGTAAACTTAAATCCAAATGGAGAAGTTGCCCAACAAGAGTCTATGCTTGCTTCCGTGATGCACATCCAACTTTGCAATAGTCCAGGGCATTTTTAGTTCTCTGTACCAGCTGATGTTGCTGCAGTGTTTCCTAGAAATAGGGAGACCCTAGGTCTTGATTTGCCCAGGACAGTCCTGGTCTATGCCTGTTGTCTTGAAGTAATTATTAATTTTGCATCCTTTCATTCTCAAAAGTGTCCACTTTGGAAAATAATTTACTTTGAGGAAATGTGTTACAGACTGGGCAGGGATTGCTGATGAGACTGAGTCAAGTTTGGGCAGTGAGATCACCAACTCCTGCCCCTTCCATTACACTATAGGTCAGGCATCTCTTTCTCTTACTTTCTAAAGCAAGTCACGTCCCCTGAAATGCATCAGGATATCTGGTTTCCTCACTTATCCAAATAATAGCTGACAATCACAGAAAAAGCAAAAGTATCTGTGTAGTGAGAATTAGTGTGTTCTATAATAAAATTCTTGCCTTTGTCTATGGGAAACATTCTTATTCAAAGCCTGTCTTCTCTTCTTTTACTCACAGACCTCCAAAAGCTTGGGTATCTTATTTCCCACCCACAGGTGATTAAAAGGATAGGTTAGAAAGAGAAAGAATGCCTAAGGCAAACACTTCGGCATGAGCAAGAGGTGAAAGTGGCTTATATGAGAGGGAAAAGACGGAAAGCTTAAAAGGAAATGCAAGAACTGCCATGCAGGTACAAACAACCCAGCCCTCTGTAGAGAATCCATGCAGAGCGCAGTAGTGGGAGTTCATAATGATGACCTTGAATTATCAAGAAAATGTTTCATTGCATTTGGTAGGCTGCATTTAAGAAGGTACGGTAGCATGGAACATTTTAGACCAGATCTCTATCTAAGATACTTCATATTACTTAAATTAGACTTATAAGAGGTAACTCTTCAATAAACACCTTGATTATACAGAATGACTTAACCTTCTGAGAGTCCTGGGCGGCTAAGAATCTAATGTATTAAAAAAGTCATTTAAGGCATCCTTCCTGCCTTCAATGACTTCGAATTCTTGTTGATATTATAAGTTTTCATGCTTCCTAGATATCTTTGCATTTTAATAAAGGACTTTAAAAGACCAAAGTGTCTTATAATCCTAAGGGAGTCAAGTTCTGGTAATATAATTCTAGGCACTGAGAACACAGGAGGAAAGTTTCAGGGGCCAAAGGATATTTCTGATTATCCATGCAGAGAGTGCCAGCTTTTCTTTGTGTGAAGATAGTCCTGTGAAAAGGGTGATCTTCTCAGCTGCTCACGTCCTCGGGAATCATAAATCCCCACCTCTGAGGGACCCCCTGGCCCTGAACCATGTCCGTGAGACAAAGAACAGAGTGAGTCAAACATACTCCTGGCTGAGTAGAAGGTGAAAGAGTCCCCAGGGCGACTGAGGCACTCCTTGGTACTAATCAGAAACAAAGTTAGGAATCATTTAAGTGCCAAGTGGTCCTGAGCTCTGAGAGTCAAGACTGCTGGGGTTCTGAGAATTCTGGCTGAATATTCAGTAGGTTTCTGCTCATTAATTCCATCCATGGCAATGTTTAAAGTGTAATGAAAACTCAGTGCAAAAAATTAGAAGACTTTCAGCTTTTCATAGTTATTCCCAGGACATGCCAAATCTAAAACAGAGGAAGCAGAGATGGATGAGGCCCCCTCCTCTGCTTTGTTGCTCTCATTGGTGCCCCTGCAGGAAACTCAGCCTGGAACGTGGAGGAGCTCCCTGAGGACATAAAGACTCTAGATGGGAGGAGGGGCCCTCCCCCTTCCAAGGGTCAGTTCACCCTGTTACCTAAACCCTCTACTCAGTGGAGTAGATCTGAAGTCTGGGACAGTCACTTAAATCTGTTGAACTGTGATGCGTTCCTGCATGTTGTTCCCAAATGGAATTCAGGTTTGCATTTCTCTGACCAAAGCTTGGTGCCCCTCCCAGAATGTCACTAACCCAATACTTACTCTTCCTCTGGGAGGTAGAACCTTGGTCTCTGTATCCAGGCAGGAAAGACAGCCACTCAGGTCCAAAGAGCTCTCCTTTGACTCCACTTGGCATTTCTGCATTTTCGGAATGTTGGTTTCTCAATGTCTTTGGCTAGAGGAAAATAGACAGCAAGGCCATAAGTAGCTGATTCAGATATTCAGGGACCGGATAAACCTCATCATCCCAGTCTTGGGCGGAGGCAGTGACAGTGACTGCTTCCTGTACATGATCTCAGAGGTACATGGACATCTTCTTTTTCAAAACAATATTTTCTGTGGTTAATATTTATAATTCCCTATTAGATAGAGGCTTATTCTCCTGTGGCCTGTGTGGGTTCACCTTCTCTGCCTCATCAATCATTGCACCACTCATGTGCTGGGAGAAGATGTACAGAAGGAGGGGTCCGAGGGGTGATGGGGATCCTGGGTACTAAGAACTGGGAAGGCATACCCCAGTACAAGAGGAATGCTGATGACAGCAGAGACACATTTTACTTCTTAATTTCTGGTGTGTGTCTCACACAGATTCCATTCCTTTACCCTGTGCGTTATGAGCTGAATTGTGTCCCCCCCAAATTTGTGTGTTGAAGTCCTAACCCTCAGTGCCTCAGAGTGTGATTGTACTTGGAGGTAGAGTCTTTAAAGAGGTATTTAATTAAGTTAAAATTAGGTCATTAGGATGGGTCTTAATTCTATCTGACTAGAGTCCTTATAAGAGGAGGAAATTAGGACACAGACATGTACAGAGGGGAGACCATGTGACGACACAGGGAGAAGACGGCCACCTACGAGCCAAGGAGAGAGGCCTTAACAGAAATTGCCCTGCCAACACCTTGATCTCAGACTTCTAGCCTCCAGAACTGAGAGAAAACACACTTTTGTTGTTTAAGCCACTCAGCCTGGGGTACTTTGTTATGGCGGCCCTAGCATCTACTATGCCCTGCATCATATCACCTCTGCTTCACCCTCCGACACACACCCACCAACACACCCTACTGTCATCACGGTCTCCTGGGAATAAGGTCGTTGAGTTTGGTTTACCTTATGTCACCTGACCTCAAAGTACTACTTTAACATCTAAAGAAAGTCATATCTGCTACTGTACTCAGAAAAGCCAAGCTTAAAGTATTTTAGGTTTTATCTAGTTCAGGCTTTCAAAAGTCAGTTGCTATGAATAATAACAAGGAAGCTCAGGAAATTAAGGGGAGAGAGGCTGACCCCAGAGTGGGAGGTCCAGAAACAGGTTTGTTTTTTATTATTTTTTACATTCTGTTTTCATTGAAATATACTTGATTTACAGTACTGTATTAGTTTCAAGTGTACAATATAGTGATTCAATATTTTATAGCTTATACTCCATTTAAAGTTATCATAAAATAATTGGTATATTTCCCAGTGCTGTATGATGTGTCCCTGTAGCTTATTTATTTTATACACAGTAGTTTGTATGTCTTAACCTCATCCCCCTATCTTGTTGCTCCTCCCTTCCCTCTCTCCCCTGGTAACCACTAGTTTGTTCTCTGTATCCGTAAGTCTGTTTCTGTTTTGTTATATTTATTCCTTTGTTTTATCTTTTAGATTTCATATACAAGTGATAACATACAGTATTTGTATTTCTCTGTCTGACATATTTCACTAAGCATACTCCTTAGGTCCTTTCGTCTTGTTGCAAATGGCAGAATTTCATTCTTTTTTATGGCCGAGTAATATTCCATTGTATATATGTACCACATCTTCTTTATCGATTCATCTCTTGATGGGCATTTAGTTTGCTTCCATATCTTGGCAATTGTAAATAATGTAGCTATGAACATTGGGGTGCACATATCTTTTTGAATTAGTGTTTTCTTTTTTTTTTTTTTTTGGCTATACCCGGCAGTAGAATTGCTGGCTCATATGGAAAAAGACCACAGATAACAAACGCTGATGAAGATGTGGAGAAAAGGCAGGCCTAGTACACTGCTGGTGGGAATATAAATTGGTGTAGCCACTGTGGAAAACAGAGAGTTTTTGATGTTTCTTAAAGAGTTATTAACCACCATCCCCAGGCCAGAGAAAAACCTCAGTCTAGACCTAGGATGTAGGGGGTTCTAGAGTCCAAGGATGGGCCAGTGTTAGTTAGAGCCCTTGCCTAGCTCCAACAGGAAGCAGGGTGTGCTGTCTCTCAGGGAGAGCTCAGGGTGAGACTATAAGCCCTGGTGGATGGGCCCCACAATGGTAGAAGACTGGGACCTGCCTGAACAAAAGGGTTTTCCAGGGGAGAAAGATTCTCTCAGTAGAAGGAGTGTTCAAAACAAGGACTTGGTGATGAGTAAGAGAAAAACAAAACTATCAGCTTGATTTTACTCCCCAAAGCCGAGGTGTTGTGCTGAGCTAGCATAGCCAGCAGTCACAGAGGCCCTTGTCACCTGTCACACCTGCCTGTCCTTCCCAAGGTGGGAGCCCGGACAGCCCATCCCTCTGTGTAACTCATTTCCACATCATCTACACTTTCCAATAAGCTCTTACTCTATTAGATTGCTTCCTGGAAGAGCCAAATATTAAAAATCACTGGTCAGTCAGTGCTTTATTCTGTTAGTCACCAGACTGATTTTTTAAGCTCAGAACCAATAACGCTGTGACCGCGAAGAATGGATATGGATTTCTCATTCTCACACACTCATATATAATAATAATAAAAGTTTATTAAACAAGAGACATGTTGTTTCAGGGAATTTTTCTTTCCCTTCTCCAGTGCCCCAAGGCTACAATATACAATCTTATTAACTTCCTGGAAGAAATACTCCCTTCCCTTGGTGAAAATGCTGAGCGTTCATCTTTTTGGACCTCGAAAATGACAGAGGCCTTTGACATGAAGGTAGGTGGGCCACAGTTCCATCCAGGGAAATCTAGGCGAGTGAGTCTGATTAGGAGACGCCCAAGGAATCTGCGTGGAGTCCAAGAAGCCTTTTGGAATAAATCCTCCTGGATGTCCTGGGCCAGGAAGATAAGGACAAAGGATCTGATAGTGGGTTGGCACAGCAGGGCATACCAGATCTGAGGAGACTGGACATATCGTTTAGTTCATGCTCCCCCTCAATCATTCAGGGAACTGAGGCACAGACAGGGGCTGTCAGTTACCTAGTCACACAGAATAGCTGACGGAGCAGGAAACAGAAGACTGGCGTCCTGTTCTGGGCTCCTTCTTCCTTTGCCTTCCATCCCACAGTCCTGGATTGATCTCAAACTAAGCAACTTCATCTGCGATTCCTCCATCTCCTGTGAGGTGGCTTCAAGCTCCTCAGGGAGATCAGAGCCATGTTTTGCCCTCCCTTCTCAGCCCCCAGCAAAAGCAAGAGCCACACCACTTACACAGGCTGGGGAGTCAGCCGATATCAGCCAGAATCTGTTGAGGAATAAACGACCTCCACCAGGTGGTGAATAAGGTCAGGACTCAGCAATCTAATTCATGGGATTCCACGTGACCATGGACAATATTTGCTCCAGGGAGGGCTGACCATCAGTGAGAATCCTGAAGCGGCCTGATGGTGGGAGCTGCAGCCCTGTTTTCCTGGGCCAGAGCCCGTAGGTGGGGAGAAGACAGGGATGCAGGCTGTCACCAAGGGTGTCTAGATCAGAAATTTGTCAATTCCTCAGGCAACACTGCCTCTGGACAGCCAGGGGATTACCATTAGTTTGGGAGGATGGAGGGAGGGATCCAGGACTAACTGAGGGGGTGATGATCACTGAGAGACAGCATGAGGATCTGGACCCCAAGGCAGAGGAGGGCCCCCACGTGTGATGCTCAGCTCCACCCAGCTCTACACAGCGGTGTCAGGATTTGCGTGGTCCTCACGAGTGAGTGGCTGTTTTGGACTGAATTGCATCCCTCTGTAGGTCACATGTTGAGGCCCTAACCCCCAATGTGACTGTATTTGGAGATAAGTCCTTCCAAGAGGTAATTAAGGTTCAATGAGGACATAAGGATGGGCCTCTAATCTAATAGAACTAGCGTCCTTATTAGAAAAGCAAGTGACACCAGAGCTCGCTCTCTCCACATGCGCACCCAGAGAAGAAGCCGCAGGGAGAAGACATCGTAGGAAAGCCAAGGAGAAGAGCGTCACACGAAACCTGCTGCACTCGGTATTGGGCTTTTGGCCTCCAGAACTGTAAGGAAATAAACTTCTGTCGTTGAGGCCCCCCAGGCTGTGATATTTTGTTATGATAGTCTGAGCAGAGGAATACAGGGCTGACGCTCTCCAACCGGGGGAGAGCAGGAGTTCAGGCAGGGCCCAGGCAACCGGGGCTCAGGTTCTTGCCGCTGCCTCCAGCGGGGCAGGTGCCCTCTCTTTGTGAGTCTCAGCAGACTGGAACAGCCCTGGGCTCTTCATGCACTGATACTCTGTGTTTCTTCCTTTTCTGTGGCCCTAAAAACAAGACACGTCCCTGTGTTTTATCCTTTTCTGTGGTGCTGGAAACAAGACATGTCCCTGTCATTAACTGGGGTCTTTCCAGGAAAATGGAAAAAGGGTCGAATGACCTCTCATGGCCTTTGTAGCCAGAGGACTCTAACTATAGGAAGAACACAGGCAGAGATTTATCATCGAAAAGTTTTAGTGGGATTTTTAAACTGCAAGATTAGAAATCTTTTTTTTTTTTTGCGTTACGCGGGCCTCTCACTGTTGTGGCCTCTCCCATTGCGGAGCACAGGCTCCGGACGCGCAGGCTCAGCGGCCATGGCTCACGGGCCCAGCCGCTCCGCGGCATGTGGGATCTTCCCGGACCGGGGCACGAACCCGTGTCCCCGGCATCGGCAGGCGGACTCTCAACCACTGCGCCACCAGGGAAGCCCAAGGTTAGAAATCTTTTAACTCCAGAGAAAAGGAGCAACAATGAGCTAATTATGAATGAGTATTTACATATGTCTCAGATTATATATTCCAGATACTGTTTGGTGAAACCAAATCAGGTGACTGTCAAATACACATGGTGTTCAGCAGAAGTTGTCTAGATATTTTCACTGCAGAGGAGATAGTTCTAATACACACAACAGCTGCAAAGCATCGGACAGATTCCTTTGCCCACCCTCCTGCCCACCATTAGCGGAGTTAATGTGTAGGGATCCTGCCAGCGTTTCTCTCCCTCCCACTCAGGCAGTATCAATAGCCGAGCTCTGGACCCTGGGTCCAGTGTCCACCCTCAGCCCCTCTGTCTGCTGCACTTCCCTCTAGATCCCATTTAAGATCAAACACCAAATGTTGTCCAAGCAATTACTGTGCACTCAGCTTCTGCTTTGCTGAACTGTGAGACAGTGACTGAAATGACCTGTGAGGTTACTTCCAACCTGAGAGGCAGGGGAGGCTACAAGAACGTGCATCCTTAGAGCACTCAGGTAGCGCCCCCTCCAGGAAGCCTCCCTGACTGCACAGACAATGGAAGTGTTCACTAAGCTCTGTTAATTCCCTTTCCTCCTGCGTGTAGAGATAGACTATATTTTCCTACTTCCCCTTTGTGGAAATGCTGTCCATGTGACAATAGAATGTGGGTGGGAGTGATGTATGTCACTTCCAGATTTGGCTCCTGACGCCTTCACTTTTTGCTTGTCTGCCAGTGGGAGAGGGAGAAACCAGTGTAAAATGCCAAGGTCCTAGGAGATGGTGGGATCCACTATATCTGAAAAGCCTGAATCCCTTAATGACTATGTGGAGCAGAGCCCCCTCTGCTCCCACCACATTAGACGGTGACAAGAGTGAGAAATAAACCTCTATTGTGGTGAAGTCACTGAGACTTGGAAGTTGTTTGTTACAACAAGTAGCCTGTCTAGACTAATACACTGATTGACTCGCAAGTTGAAAATAATAGTCATTTGATCTCTAATTGAACATGGCCTTAGATAGGAGCTTATGAACATGTGTAAACAATTTTCTAATACAGTAGAGCTCTGAAAGAAAACTGTGGCCTGACTCCTGAGAGCATGCTCGCGATCTGTTTCTTAACATCCTCTGCCCGGGCTGCAGTGGTGACCATGAGGTGCTGTGCGAGACTGTAAGAGAAAAGCAAACTCGTAATATTGCTGATCTGGAGAAAACATTTCAAACATGCATATGGGCATTTTTGTTGCATCGTGTGAATTGTGTCCCTCCTTATTTCACCAGCCTGTTCCCATCTCATCCTCCCAAGGATATCCTCCCAAAAGAAACTGAAGCAGCCTTTGAGCTGGATCTAGGACCATCTCCTGGGTAACCGTTGCACTGAAGATAGCAAACTCAGAGTGTAGGGTTTTAGAGATGGCCTCTGTGGCACTTTCCAAAACCTGTTGGGCTGCCCAGAGCTTAGCTAAGATGCAGAGATCTGATGCAGTGACAGACTAGGTCTGCCATCCACAGGCACAGTGTGGCAGAGAGGCCAGCAGGGTCTAGGGCTGGGGGCCCAGACTCCTGAGATGCACTTCTCTTATTTAATCGGGAGGTTCACAAACAGAGAAATTCATAGCATTCTCAATTATTCCCTTGCTCAGCTGCCTCCCCAGTCTGGGCCTTGGCATCACTCGCCTTGGTATAAATCACATTCTATCAGCATAACTGCAGGGCTTTGGGGAGCATTTTGGAATATGAGGATGTTAATGCACTGGGTTTTGTTTCGAGCCGTAAGCCACCTCTTGGGATTTGGGAATCTCTCTTTTAAATCCAGAAGCACTAATGAGCTAGTAAGGGCTCCTGACCCCCTTGACTCATCCCCTCGCTCCTGGGGCTGCTCTGAGCAGTGGAACCAACCATATCTCTGCCCTGCACTGCAGCCAGCCACGAGCCTGATACAGCCACGGCTTTCCATGCAGCTGGTTCCACCCGGAGGCATTCAAACTGCAATTTCTTGTTCCTTTTTTTTTTTTTTTAATTACTAACTACACCTAAAAGTACTTTGCACATGTAGGCTCTGGGTGAATGTTTGTGGTTATTTTGATGGAAATTGCACTGGTGTCCTTTATCACAGGGTTTGGCTAGGAGCTGTTCTCTAATTCTATCCCCAAGCAAAAATTATGCTGGGATGCCATGGAGATGGTCCTTGAAAGGTGAGGGAAATAAGGGAAGATACATACCGACAGGCAGCTGAATGTAATTTAGCTTTTTAGCCAGGTCTGTCTCTCAGTGCCCCAAATTTACATTTACCCACTCAGAAAAGCCTCATACAACACTTACTAGGCATCGGGGGTGGTTCTAAGTGGTTTACAAGTGCTTACCAATTTACCATTCTGTACTATTTCTTATGCCCATTTTATGAGAAGAAACGCAAGACAATAGAGAGGTTAGGGAACTTGTCCAAAGTCACAGAGCTAGTAAGTGGTGGCACCAGGACTTGAAGCTGCAAAGTCTGGTTCCAGGGATCACACACTTAATCACTGTGCTGTTCACTCCTGCGTGGTTACCTCTGCCTCCAAAACAAGGCTCAGATTGTTAGTGCTATCTGGAATGTTGTTTTTCCTCTTCTTCACACTTCTAAATTCTAGCTCATCTTTTAGGACTGACTTACAACCTAGTTCCCACAAGAAGCCTTCCTGAACATTCAGCACCATGCTCCAATAACACAGTGGTTCAGAGCATGGCATTTGGAGTTAAACTGTATAAGCCTAGTTCAATACCCAGCCGTGCCATTTACTAGCTTTATCACCTTGAATAAGTTACATAACTTCCATGAGCTAAGTTTTCTTATCTGTAAAATGGAGATAAATGCTGCATCTACTTCACAGGGCTGTTCAGAGGATTCATTGAATTACCGTATCCAAAATACTTAGAATACTGCTTGACTTATGCTGTATGCTATTTATACGTTTCATTATGATTATTGCTATTATTATTATTAGCGTTATTTCAGATTCTCCTCTCCTAATGCTGTTGTGTCACAGTTCTACTTTCCTTGTCTGATCTTTATTTCCTGCAAGATTGCAGGATTATCTACTCCTCTTAAAGACTGGTTGTGCGTGTATATATATATATATATATATATATATATATATATATATATATTCTCTGGCACTTAGACTGGTATACGGCAGATAGTAGACACTCATTTAATAGCAATAATTAATTAATGAGCTGGAGGTACCTAGTATTATATCCCCAGCCACAAGGATTCAAAAATCCCTTTCTCTCCCACTGTATTGCATATAAATATAAGTCATAGGTCTTCATTGATTTTGGAATGGTGCGTCTCAGGGGAAACTGAATGTCATAGTTTAAAGAAAACCAACTCCTAAATAAATTAACAGGCACATTCATCGACTGGGGTGGTTCAGTGAAAATAGGGCACAAACTTCGCGGGATTTAAATATCCATAGTCCGTAGAGAAGCATCAGCCTCCAAGAATATGGGGCTCCTGATGTCATCGTCTTAACCTTTGCTTTCTAGTCTTGTCTTCAGAGGCAGCCACTTATTTACAATGGAGATTCTGCAGATAGACCACGCCAGGTAACTGAGGAACAATTTGAAGACCAATGTCTTATTATCACTCGAGGGACACAACAAATAACCACTTAACAGAACCTTCTCTATTATTTGACTATTTAGGTCCTCAGGTTCATTGACTGCAGAATATATTTAAGGAATCATTCTGAAGTCAGTAAGTCTCCATGACTTACAAGGAGTCTGGAAGCTATTGAAAGGCGCTAGGTGTGGGGTGGACTAGGTCTCTGAAAGGCAGATGTCTGCTGCTCCCACTGAAAATAGGGATAAATGTTTAACTTAGCACAAGGAGATGAACTCAGTTTAAAGGGGCAGGGTCTCCTGCAGCCTTCTTGTGCGCAACTTCTCATCATTTAGTATTGTTTTGGGATGTTAGCCTTTGGGAAGGAGGTAGGGGAAGAGTTATGGACGACAGAACCTACTTTTCTTAGAAAGAACAGGACCATAGTATGTTCATAAACATGCTGTGGTTCCCCAGGGTACTCTTTCCAGAGTGCTGGCATCTTCTCCCATCCCCGTGGTTCTCAGTAGGGCTCCCAAGAGCCATGATAAGGAAGATGAAGCATTGGGAAACAGATGTGACGCCAATGCTTCAATCCCACTACCCTCCATTCCTTACTTCTCAAAATATTTCCTACCTACTTTCACATAGAACCTTGTATAGCTTGAGATTTTTTTCTTCCTGTTCAGGGACAGGTTTGGGATGAGTTGGTACATCATCTCATACTTTCCTGGTTGCCCAGAATAAACTATATGTTGAATGGCATCCCACAGATTGCTTAGCTTTTCTTTGTCCTTCTGGCTTGGGCGGTGTGGAGGAAAGGAGAAGACTGGATAGGCTCAGGGAAAGGGAAGTAGCTAGTGCTTTTGTAGAAAAGCAGTCACCACCCTGGGGTGGTTGTACTGGGGTTGCTGTGTGTGTAACTTGTGAGTGGTTTCCCCAATCCTTCTAAAACCACATTCTCCATAACTCTTCTAAGGCATGCTTAGTATTGTGAACGATTGTTAAGAGTTATGGAGGTATTGTGAACGATTGTTAAGAACATCCTTTTTCTTGTTACACCTCAGCACCTTCTCCATAACATTACACCTTCCTTCACACATTTTATTTCATTCAATATTTCACGCACAGTATAAATCACCTCTAATCATCTCTCCGTTTGTTTCCCTCGTCTCCATGTCAACCACCAGAACTCTGGTCCAGTTCTCATCATTTCAGTCTCAGATGATAGGGGTTCAATTGGACATTCTGCCTCTCTGCTCCTTGGACGCCAGTTATTCCAAGCTCCCTGACAGGTTCGTCTTCTTAAGTCACTGCCTTGCTTAAGAAAATTCAAGTGTCCCCCATTGTCTACTAAAAGTTAAGCTTAGCCTAGCCCTCTAGAATCTGGCTCTAATCTTTCTTTTCTGGGAGTCCCTGATATATACTTTACATAATTTTTATCATTCCGAAATTTACCCCCACTGGTGGCTCTTTGCATTACTATATAACATGCTCTCTTCCTGGAATGCCCAACACCCTCTTCCTTGCCCCATCTGTCAAGCCACTTAATTCATTTGGCAAAGAAGGAGTGCCCCCTCCTCCTCCAAGGTCTGCTCTCTTCAAGAACCTGGCTTGTTTTAACCACTTCACATCTATTATCTACTGTCTTATTTTCAGAGATATGAGTGCCTTCTGCCTACATTACTGGACCATTAGCTTGAGGCCTTATGAGGTATAACATCAGCTCTGTCACCCCCGACCCAGATTCTTTCCCTCTCACATCAGTATTTACTTGGGGCCAGGACTATAATGTGTTCCATAAATATTTTAAAAATACATGATCTAAATTCCACCTTTGGGAACTAGATGATTGGGGTACAGTCCTTTGCAAAAGAAAAATAATGTGCATTTTGTTGTCAGTATTATTGTGGGAGACACACCTTAAGGTACCAACTCATGTTGGAATCTTCCTTTACCTGTGGTGACCCTGAGTGGAAGGAAGGCCCACCCCTGAGTATCAGGAGGACAAATCACCTTGCTCTCCCTCACCTTCTTTGAAGACACTGTTTCCTCCACTTGGAATTCTCTTCTTTTCCTTTTTCCTTGATATACTGTTTCCCAGCCTTCAACATTAATAGCAAGTATTATCACCCTAGTGACTCTTTACCAGACCTCATCTCTCCATTGCCACTCTATGTTGTTTAAAACAAAAATGTAAATGTGAAGGTTAACACAATTGCCCAGTGCATATGTGACCTGTTTTGGGAATTTAAACCTTTCCCCATCTGTGGGCCTGTGGCTTGCCTTGAACTGGCCCTCCACGCTGCTCTCTCATTGTCAGGGAGAGGTGCAAGCTCTGAGCATCTCTCTCTCTTCCTCCACGGAATGTGCTCGCATTCTGGCTTTCTCCACTCCCATGTGTGAGAACCACGTTGCCAAGCCAAAAATGTGTGCTTATTCTTTGGTCACCCAGGAAAATGTATAGCCTTAAGACATTTCAGCCACTGCCTGTGTCCCCCACACCTGACACACGAGTGTGGAGCCTTTACTCCTCTGAGTGGATCATCTTTGTTACTCCTCCCACCCCGATACAATATACTCTATCAGTTCTTCAAGGGCAAGGGTGCTGTGCTTTATTTCCCTGTTCTCTCGTTGCTGATCCTGGCACCCAGCCCTGAAGTGGGCCTCAGAATCTGTTCATTTCTTGAATGAATGAACTGAATGCACACCAGCCAGATACTTTCCTAACCGTCTTTCTTCATCTCAATTTGTGTGCTCAATCTCAGCTGCATGGCTGTGTATGTATTCCTGATTAAGGAGCACTAAGTAGGTCAAGTGATGGAAAACAATGAACACATCCAAAAATTGTATTCTGATTTAAGCTTCTCATTCTTTATGTAGTAAGGTTCTCTGTCCTTCTGTAAACCTTTCAGCTGTTTGTGGGGAAGCATAGAGGCCTGTGATGGTTATATCCCAGAAACTCTTCCTAAATCTAGGTCTCAGGTTGCTTTCTTCCGTGAAGCAGGATCTATCAACTCAGACTACCTTTGCCTTCTTTTTACTGTCCTTATCCTCTTATATCCCTTGGAATTCTTCAATGTCAGAGTCTGTTTGACTCTTACTGATTAACACTACAGGCAAAATGAGGAAACAGATAATAAATGTGGGGACATTATAAGAGCTTAAAAACTCCAGCTTAAAAAGCTTAAAAATACCATTCTTTGCCTTTTTGCTATGGTAACTGGCTGAGGGAGGTAGCATAGCCCAATGGCTGCTTTGAATCGCACCTCAGCTGCCTGGAGGAGGGACTTGGGTAGCCGGCGTGACTTCTGTGCTCTCAGTTTTACCATCTGTAAAGAGGGGACACTAAATCCGCTTCTCAGGGTGGTTTGTAAGCATCCCATTGGATGACTGATACATGTTTGCCCTTAGTCCAGAGCCTGCGGCATCATTACCGCTCAGCTCATTGTAATTAACATCACTGCTGCTGCTCTCGCTGGAGTTATTGGCAACCGTGGTAGGCACTGGAGCTGGTATAACTTTGTCACGGCAGGCGTGGCACGCCCTGAAATTCTGCTCCTTCCTCAGCCCCATTTTTGAAGGGGAGCTTTATTTGCCTTCTCAGCAAGACTTAATGAGCTGAGTCCAGAAAACTCAAGCCAAGGAGAAGGGAGGCGAAGGGAAAAACCAGTCTAATGCAAGGATAAATACAAGTTGGTTTTCTTGAGAAGGCCTCTAGAAGGATCTCAGATACTCAAAATGAACCACAGGTGAACAGCCATACAATTTCTTTATTTGACTGAAAATTCTTTGGGCAGGATAAAACTTGCTAAGGTTCGATGTTCTTATCAACCTGAGTGTTTGGCTTCTCTACTCTAGGCACCTGACTCCTGACTCCTGACACCCTCCTTAATGGCAGAACAAGAGCCCAGACTTCCCCAGATATCAAAGATGAAACGATAAACTCTTTTTGGATGAATAAATAAAAGAGTGAGTGAGTGAATGAATGAATGCATACATGAATATAAGAAAGACAAGGCCCCTACGGCAGCCAGAGCTGCCTAGAGACAGTAATCCCAAAGCCACACCTCTAGCATTTCCTAGGAAGGACAATATATATGTAAATAGAGCCATCACGTTGAGAATGTCAGGCCTCAGAGGGTTCATCTGGCGCTTACAAAGGCCACTTCACATTTCTCCATGAAATTCCAAAACTTGATAGCTTTCTTAGTGATGGTGAGGAATAAAAACTTCAAAAATCATGCTATTTGAAAAGTAAACTGTTTACGGTTCAGAGTAAAAATTCTGAACTTAACTACTTGGCAGCTATCAAAATGTAACCCGATGACACAACAGTGATTTAAAATGTAAATAGACTTTTGGGCGTGCAGCTAAGGGAGCAGACATCCCCACCCAAGCCTAGTTCTGTAGAAACTTAGCCCTTGCAGGGACAGGATGGGACCCATGCACTCACCTGGTCACTGCCTGGACTGGGGCTTAAACTACCTAAGCTTGCAGATGGTGACTCCACCTCCAGCCCCTCACTCCCAGGGATATAAAGGAAGCACTACAAATGCATGCCCTAAGATACATTTTCACGAAGGAAGTGTGCGCTAAATGAAATCTACGTTAATAAGCATATCAGATGTTCTTTAAAAAGTAATATGTGATCTCCAGGAGTAAGAGGTCGTGTGTGAACTGCACTGTGCTGTGTGCCCACTGTGTGTCCTCGTTGTGAGTATTAACTGAATCTAGACCTTGAAATGTGCATATGAGCGCGTGTGAACACACGTATACTCTCAAGCTCTATGCCTTAAAAGCATATTTAATTCAATAAACCTTGCCCATTACTGTTTAATTTCGTAGGATGGAGACAACTAGGCAAGACTCCTTGGTATGCAGTGGTCAAAACGATCCTCACAGCCCTAGACCCTCCTTAGACCCTCCTTAGCTGTGGGCATCTGGTGCCCCAGGGCCTGGCAGTATGAACTGGGGTTGGTGCCAGGGCCTGTGGAGCCACTGCTGTTCACAGTTTCCCTGATAGGAGCTGGCAGACAGTGCCTGGGGTGGGGGTAGGACTAGATGACCTCTAAATTCCCTTCTAATCTTAAGACACTGCCACAGCCTTAGAAGCCATGACACTAGTATTCTACAATATTAAACTCTCACCCATAGCTATCATTCTGAAGCCTCCTTGTGGGTCTCTTCTACTTTTTTCAGAAGACCAGTCCAAAATGGGTAGTATACAGATAGAAATGTGATCCATCAGTTTTGTTCTTTTTTTTTTTTTTCTAATTCACCCAGTATTAATATAATTACGTGAAAGCACATGATCGAATATAAAACTCTTCATACACAAAAAGTCATACACATTTCGTAACTTCAGCCAAAACACTCAGAAGCTCCAGGCAGGAGTAAGCCAAGCTTAATTTTTAGAGGAATATCAAAGCCAATAAAGCAAACCAAGGAAGCTGCCTATGGATATAAAATTTGGGGCACAATTGGGTTCAATTCAATTCAATTCAAGAAATTGAAATATTGAGTATCTACTAAGTGTTGGCCCTCTGCTGGCTTTCTATTCCATATGAAAGGGGCTTGTTTGTTTTTAGGGGTTGATACTACACAGATGGTTTTCATAGAGATGGTGAGAGGTAGATCAGAGCAAGAGCACAAATAAGCAGTTTTTCATGTAATAATCACAATTTTATAAAAATGACTAAAAAGTTACCATTTACGGAGGGCTGATCATATGCCAGGGCTTATGCCACGCCAAGCATTATATATGTGTATGAACGTTTGTATATATAATTCCCAATCTTCACAATCAACAAAGGTAGTTATTCTTACCTCCTATTTTACGTATGAGAAAACCAAGTCATAGAGAGGTTAAATTACTTGACCAAGTGCTAAGCCAGATTTTGAAAACTTAATGGTCTGACTTCAAAGCCAGCAGGCTCTACGTTACATCTACATTAGTCTACGTTTTACCAGCTTCCATAATGGCCACTAATACTTGGCAGAAGGGATGAGGGAGGGGCCCAACCTGGCTTGTGGCTCTTGGTGAGAGTGGCTCACCCTGTGCTCAGCCCCTCATGCCACACCTACCCCCACCACCTAAGCTAGGCATCTCTCCTTGTTATTTCTCTAAACAGGCCAGATGTATGATCCAGACAAGAAGTGTAGAGACAGCTTTTGAACCTGGCTTTGAGCTATGTTCAATACTCCAAGTAGTTAATTTAGGTCAGGTATTTTCCAGCCACCTTCACAGTCTTTCTTTCTTCTATTTAAGTCAATTTGACTACAAGTGCAACCTCCCTGATCTCGAGTCTATCAGAAGCTCTGATTGTGGCCCATCTACCCTGCAGCTTGGTTCCTGGTCAGAGGGCAAAGCTTGCCTGGAAGTGAGACTTTGAAATGACACTTGGCTTGGTTCCCTGAAGTAAGTCACATGCTCTCAGCCCTCTAGTCCTTCTCCTACTGTTGCAGCCACCCAAGGGGAAGCTCATATGAAAACAGCAGGTTACTCCCCATCAGCAAAGATACATCTTTGCTCGGCTGGTCTGGCAGCCACAAGCAAGCTGTGTTTTATTCGTGAACATCCTTCTTGTTTCAGCAGATAATGGACTCTAGTTAGGAGACAACATAGTAAACACAGCATAAACAATGGGATGTGCATCTGGAATGAGTCTGCATATAAATAAGAGTGCTGGGAGCCAGGGAGGTAATAAGTCAGGAATGCAACGGAGAAAGGCTATTAAAAGAGGAGCTTGTAAAAATCTGCAACAAGGCGGAAAGCTTGGAGCATTTCTTGATTACAGAAGGACCAAAGGCAGCAGCCTGTCTCATCTGTGCTCTCACTAGCTGAGTTCCCGGACATCTCGCTTAAAATCCTGCTATTACTCACGTTGTTCAATTGTAAAGTTGAGCTTTTATACACTTAAAAAAAAAAGCTCTAGGGCTATTGTGAAGATGTGTGCATGAAGCTTTATGAAAAAAGCTGATATGGCTGTACAAATGGAAGGTTATATGATTCTTAATTTTGGATAGTGGCTGAAATTACTCTTTTATACATCTAAGCCTTCTTGTTGGTTGAATATCAAGCAAAGTTATCTTTTCTCACAGAAATCTCTCAGGGATTTATCAGGCATAAAAGGAATCAAAAGTATTTTCCACTGTGTTATAGTCAAAACAGGAAGATCCTTTTTATTAGTCAGCATATGGTCAGCTATGCTGCAATAACAAATAAATCCTGCAACCCCATTGGCTTAATAACAATAACAGAAAAGAGGATGTTCATATCTGTCTGAGGCAACACCTAGTGTGTCTTGGACATGTCTCCTGGGTCTCTATTCACACAGTGAATTCTAAGTCCTGCGCTGCTTCCACATCTTCTTGCATTGCCACAGAAGGGGAAAAAAGGGCTGGATCCCATGATGAAAGGCTTTCAATAGGCCACAAAAAGTTTTATCACTTCCACTCTTTTCCATTATTCAGAATCCAGTTCATGGCCCCAACTCAACTGCAAGGGAGGCTGTGACATGTGGAGGAACCCATGGATGTCTTGGTGGCCCTGTGTCTATCTCACCTTTCTTAAAGTTAGCATTGGCTAATGAATACACAGGGGAGTCTTGTAGTCATGGAAGAGACTAGACTACTTTGCTGTTGCTACAATGACCTGTAAGCCTGTGGCCAGGATTAGGAACTTGCATATTTGCGGGGGCAGAACAAGATTCCCAAAAGGATTTACCCACCAGCTGCAGACCTGCTGTGTGGGTTCATTGTGATTCTAATTCTGAAAAGCGGTGTGTCTGCTCCCTGATTTATTCTGGGTAACACATAAGTAATTTAACCATATGTCCAGGCTAACTGCTGCCATACTATCTTAGTAGCTATGATATCGTTGGGATAGTATTACCTTTTAGCCTTCTAATGCTGAGGCTAATAGCTTTGGTCAGGCATTTTGCTATTGATTAGAACATGTTATTAAAATCCTTGAATCATTGTGTGAAAAGAAAACCTTGTTAAATGCAATCATATATATCTTACAACCTAGCATCTGGCATTTTCACAGTTTGAATTCATCATAAATTGCTGACATTAGTTACTACCTTCAACCTCTCTCAATTTTAAAGTGATTCAATGGTAACTTTTAGAGTTACAGAAGATATCTCAGCATTGAGATTATTGAGATTTAAATTAATTAAATAAGGAGGCCATGAGACTGGTATTGCTCTACACCATGGCAGCATATGTAAGCAAACCAAAATCTAAGCCTGTAAATGCCTCAAAATTGAACCCTAAGGGCAACCGATCACAAACAGCCAAGTCGACTTTAAGCTATAGCCAGTCAATGGTTTTTCCTTACTCTGCTTCTGCCTTTACTCCATAAAAATCTGTCCTGTAGGTGGAGTACTCATAAACGCTTCGGGTTTGGCACTACTCAATTGAAATCGATTTTTGCTCAAAAAAACTTAAAAATTTTAATATACCGCAGTTTAGCCTTTAACAGATTCCAATGTTATATTTTATGACTTTGAGGCCTACTTTTGAACAGAATGGGCATCTATAGGAAGCAATTGTTACCTTAAAATAACACTCTGCATTTTAGTTAATTTTAAATACCTTTTCCAGATGGACAGCCAACTGTTTTCATCAGTGTTTGGAACTTCCCAGCAGTTAAATGCTGGTGTATAAAAGTTACGTTTTATTTTCAACAATGCAGTCTGTTCTTAGACCGAGTCCATTCTCTCTATTTGTGAGCTTGATGATTTGAATTCACCATTCCTAAACTCCATCTGTTTGTTGCCTGAAAGCAGTTGAACAGATTTCAATAAATTTAGAAACTGTAAATAAATAGTTGAATAAGCCTGGATGATGGGTAAGATTTAAACATTGAGGATGGTCAGCCATTACATTTATAAGACTTTGAGATGTCTCATCATTCACAAGGTCAGATAAGAATTTCCTACTTCCTCACAGTCCAAATGGTGACATCATTTCCTTTCAAACTATGCAGAATAAAGTAAATTCAGCCTAAATTTAAACTGCCATATCTGTCCCCTCTGGTTTCCCTAGGCTTCTGAAATTAGTCATCTCTACGTTCCTTTTGCATTTCCATTAATTTTCCTATAGAAGAAACAAACAACAAAGAGAAAAATGATAACAGAACATGTAAAACATTTGTGTATTATCTTATTCCTAAAGAATTTGAATATATTCTAACAGCAGAACTTACGGTGCTTTAAAGGCTATTGAAACCCCAGCAATTCTGGGGAACACATGCTGATATAAAGTAAAAAGGAATATATGACAAAAACCTGACGTAACAAGAGCTACCTTTTTTTCCTAACCATTATTTACTGCAAGTATATTATATTTCAAGCCTTGCTAAGCAGTTTCCATATGGTATTCTATTAATATTTGCAAAGAATTCATGAGTTATCTTTTCTGTCCTCGTTTAACAGATGAGAAGAGCAAGTCTGGAAAAGGTTAAGTACTTGCCAAAATCACAAGGCTGGTAAATAGAGAAGCTGGGATTCAAACACAAGTCTCTCTCTTCTCATCCTTTGATTTCTTCTGTTTGTTTTTTATTGAAGGGGTTGGGCGGTGCCAGTGAAAGAAGATGCATCTTTCTTCAAGTTCTTTGTTGCTTCCAGAAAGTCTGTGTTGATTAGGTAAAAGAAGATGTTCAAACTTTTGTTTCATCGATGTCTTTGATATTCCTATTTCAGATGATTCTTTTAAATGGGCGGCTAGGGCACACATGCTAACTTCATGCTTATACACACAACATTCAGAGATAGATACGGGCATCTGAACATGATTAGAATCCTTTTTTCTCTGTATTTCTACCATGAAATAGGAATTTAAAATACATTTCAGGTCCTGTTTGTTTTCATATTGCTAAACTTCCTGTACCTTTCACTGATTACCTTTTTTAAAACTTAAATAAACTTTATTGAGATGTAATTGACATACATTTAAGTGAACCCATTATAAGAGTACAATTCAATGAGTTTGGGTAAATATGTACATACGTGTAACCACAAGCACAGTAAAGATAGAAATTTCCATCATTCCAGAAAGTAGGAAGGCCTACCTGTTCATAGTCCATCCTATGATCACATATTTGGCTTGTGACGATTGATCTTCTTTATGTGACTACAGAGGAGGTCTGCATATTATAGAAGTTCATATAATGGAATCATACAGTACATACTTTGTACTCCTTTTTTCTTCTCAGAATAATGTTTTTGAGACACAACCTTTTAAAAACTGAAGTACAGTTGATTTACAATATTATATTAGTTTCAGGTGTACAGCATAGTGATTAAATATTTTTGCATATTATACTCCATTATAAGTTATTGTAAGATAATGGCTATAATTCCCTGTGCTGTACAATATACCCTTGTTGCTTATCTATTTTATACATAGTAGTTTGTATCTTTTAATTCAATAACCCTAATTTGTTCTTCCCCTCCTCCCTCTCCCCTTTGGTGACCATAAGTTTGTTGTCTGTATCTGTGAGTCTGCTTCTGTTTTGCATACATTCATTTGTATTATTTTCTAGATTCCACATATAAGTAATAGCATACAGTATTTGTCTTTCTCTGACTTATTTCATTAAGCATAATATTCTCTAGGTCTATCCACGTTGCTGCAATTGGCAGCATTTCATTCTTTTTATGGTTGAGTAACATTCCATTCTCTCTCTCTCTCCCTCTCTCTCTCTCTCTCTCTCTCTCTCTCTATATATATATATATATATATCTCATTCCATTCTCTCTCTATATATATATATCTCACATCTTCTTTATCCATTCATCAAGACACTCCCCTTTTGATGCATGTGTCAGTCCTTGGTTCTTTTGATAGGAGGGTGGTATTTATTGTATAAACACAATTTGTTCATCTATTCATGTGTTGATGGCTATTGAGGTGGATTTTGGTTTGGGACTATTATGAATAAACCTATGATGAACACTTTGAATATATATTTTTTTGTTAATATATGCTTTTGTTTCTCTTGGGTAAATATCTCAGAGTAGGATGACTGGTTAATATGATAAAGGTATGTCTAACTTATAGGAAACTAATCAACTGTTTGCCAAAGTGGCATATTCTTACCAGCAACTCTCATACACTCCTATATGGAGCTCCATTTGCTCACTAATCTGACCAACTTTTGGTACTGCCAGTGTTTTAAAATTTTGGCCATCCCAGGTGTGCAGTAGTTTTTATTTGCATTTCCTGCTGACTAATGATTTGAAGTACATTTTCAGGTGCTTATATTACTTTTTTTCTGATGTTTCCCTTTAAATATTTTGTCCATTTGGAAAATTGGATTTTGTCTTCATATTGTTGAGTTATAAGAGTATGGTATATATTCTCGATACAAATCATTTTTCAGATATATGTATTGCAAATATATTATTGTAGACTCATTTTATTAGTATCTTTTGAAGAACAAATTTTTAAAATTTTGATGTTCAATTTATCAACGTGTCCTTTTATGACTTGTGTTTTTTCTATTCTATCTTAGCCTATCTGAAAGTCAAGATTTTTTCCATGCTTTCTTCTAAAGTTCTAAAGTTTTAAGTTCTCACATTTAAGCCTATAATCATTTTAAGTTAATTTTTGTGTATGGTATGAGGTAATGGACAGGCTTTATTTCCATATAAATAATCAGTTTTAGAGCAGTTTTTCTTGAAAAAACTATCTTTTCCCATTGAATTACTTGGGTTCCCGAAAATCAATTCACCATATGTGCATGGGTCTATTTTCAGACCCTGAATACTTTCCCATTGATCTATTTGTTTATCCTTATGTCTTACTTTGACTTTATAGAAGATCTTGAAACTAAGTTATATGATTCCTCCATTTTTTCTTCTCTTCCAAACTGTTTTAGCTATTCTGTAATGTTTGCATTTCCAAATACATTTTTGAATCAAATCACTTTCTTAAAAAAATCCTGCTGAGAATTTGTTTGGGATTGAGTTGAACCTATAGATCAATTTGGGGGAGAATAAACAACTTGAGTCTTTCAATCCATGAACATGTAATTTCCACCCATTTATTTTAGTCCTCTTTAATTTTTCTCAGCAAAGTTTTACAGTTTTAAAGGAACAAAAGTTAAACATATTTTGTTAGATTTATTCCCAAGTATTTACTTTTTGATGCTATCCTAAATGGTATTTTTAAAATTCAATTTTCAATTGTTTTAGTATACAATTTATTTTTGTATCTTGTTTCCTGAAACTCTACTCAACTTATTATTAGTTCTCAAAGTTTTTCTCTAGATTTTTTTAGAATTTTCTCTATATATGATTATGATACCTATGAATAAAAACACTTTTATTCTTTCTTTCCCTATCTGTATGCCTTTTTTTCTCTTTCTAGCCTTATTGAGCTAGCTTGGAACTCTAGTACAAAGCTGAATAGTAGTGGTGAGAGCAAACCTCCTTACCTTGTTTTTGTCTTTCACGGGAAATAGTTTAGTTTTTACCCTTGAATGTTATCTTAGCTATAGGTTTTTCATAGATAACTCCACCACATTAAAAGATGAGAATAGGTGTTAAAATTCGTTAAATAATTTTGCTACATCTATTGATAGAATCACATGGTATTTCTCCCTATTTTCTTAATATGATAAACTATATTGATTGATTTTAGAATGCTATACAAATCTGCCAATGCTCGAATAAGCCCCACCTTATCATGATGTATTTTTTTATGTATTGCTATATTTGATATGATAATATTTTGTTAAGGAATTTTGCATCTATATTCATGAAGGTCTTCAGTTTTCTTATGATATCTTTGTCTAGTTTTGGTATCAGTGGTACCAAAGTGGTATCAGTTTTGGTATCAGTTTTGGTTTCAGTGTGCCAGAGTGGGTGCTGGACTCAGAGGAATAAAATAAGTTGAAAATGTTCTTACATCTTCTGTTTAGAACAGGTCTTGGCATAGAAATACTATTTATTTCTTAAATGTTTGATAGACTTCACCAGTAAGGACACCTCTACTTTTTTATTAGAAGTTTTTAAATGAAAATTCCAATTGTTTTAATAGACCTATTGCTATTCAGATTTTCCATTTCTTCTTGTGCTGTTGGTAATTTGTGTTTTTCCAAAAATGTTTCCATTTTATTTAAGTTGTCTAATGTATAGCCATATGACAGTTCTTAGTATTCTCTTATTATTTTAAAAATATCTATAAAATACCTCGAGTTCTGGTGGAATATAGTCTAAGTTTATTTCTCACTCAAGTAAGAGTTGCTAGAGGTCATATTAACCCTCAAGGGCTCCCAAGCATATATTGAGTCAGTGATCTAGGCTGTTAGATCTTGTGTTTCTGCAATCTCTATGCATGGTTTCCATATCCACTGCTAAATGAAGATAGAGCTAGAATGCCTTGCAGGGTTTTTCCGTGTCTCACTTTGTAAGTGAAGCATGCCATTTTCCTTCACAGCTTTTGGCCAGAAATAGTTGCTTGGCTCTATCCAGGTGCAAGAGATCTAGGTGAGATAGTCTTCATTGTGCCCAGTAAGGAGAGAACTCGATATTGATGGCCACTAATTATGTCTACCTCAATGTGTATCTGTCACCATATTTTGCTTCTCTCCAATACTGAACAGGGTGCTTCTGACCTTATCATATGTCTGTAATCCCTCCAACTGTTCAAAGGGCTTTCATATCCATTATATTAATATGTTTCTTAACCAATCTGTGAGTTATGCAGAGCAGGTTGTTTTAACCATCTTACCTTGGGTAGGTATGGTGAGGCCAAACACAGATCAAGAGAAAGAAAACAGAAACATACAGTTTTGCTCTACCCACAGTTCTCTGGAGAGAACGCAGCATGCCACTCGGGGAAGCATTGGGGTGCGTAATGAAGCAAAGGGAGGTGCACTGTGGGCAAGCACCTTTATTGGGGTTTCTGCAGGAAAGAAAGAGCAAGGCAGGGCCAGCGGATTTAGGATTGGCTAATTTGGATAATTTTAGTAGGCTTTGGGCCATAAGGGCTGTCAGGAATTGTCTGTTACCTGGCCCTGGGATGATTAGAGACCTGAAGTATGAGAGTTTGATAAGGGAGGTAGTTGGAAGTGCGGACTTATTTGGTTGCTTAAGACGGGGAACTGATGGGCTTCCCTGGTGGCGCAGTGGTTGAGAGTCCGCCTGCCGATGCAGGAGACACGAGTTCGTGCCCCGGTCCGGGAGGATCCCACATGCCGCGGAGCGGCTGGGTCCGTGAGCCATGGCCGCTGAGCCTGCGCATCCGGAGCCTGTGCTCCTCGGAGGGAGAGGCCGCGACGGGGAGAGGCCCGCGTACCGGAGGAAAAAAAAAAAAAAAAATTACAGAGGTATTATTTATTGTCCCCATTTTACATTTAGAGAACTGAGTCACATTAGGGTTAGATCATTTACGCAGGCTCATCTAATTATTACCTAGAAGGCGCTAGGGTTAGAACACAAAAATCTGATTCACTGATGGATGTGCTTCCAGTTCAGTACCTTACACATAAAGGAGGTTTAATAAATGCTTCCGTGAATCACACTACCCAGTCAGAAGCCTGGGTTTCCCACTCTGTGGCCTCATTTAGAGGTGTGGCTCTTCCTCTTCTCATACAAGACCATGATGTGTCGGTGTGCCAGAGCGGGTGCTGGACTCAGAGGAAGTGCCTTCTCACTCCAGTTCTCAATGAAGGCAGTCTTTCCATCTGCTTTCATTACAGGGATTACAGACACATAATATGGTTTGAAGAGGCAGCACATAAGAAAAAGACAGCAGATACGGAGGCCAAGGTGGCAGCCTTCCAGGGGATGGCAATAATTAAAGCTGGTGCATGAAGCTTTTCCCAGACTAGATTTCCCTAGCACAAGGGTTAGCCTAAAACTTCAGTGCCATCCTTTTTAAGGGTACATGCATAGATAGAACCATCACATTCAACAATGCCTAAGAGTCTCAAGAACTAAATGGTGCTCCCCACCACCCATTTCCCAAGCAATGCTGTTCAAGGCAAGCTTGCGGACTGCTGAATTCAGCTTTCTGGGGAACAGCAAATTACCAGGAGTTAGCATGTTGTGGTGTGTAGGCCCTGTGAATACCAAGACCTATTTGCAAACACTATAGGAAAGCTAAATTGAGTTAATTTCAATTTCTTGAATTGAAACACTGAATTAAAAAACAATTTAAATGTATCACTCTTTTAGAAAAATATCAATGCTTTAAAATTAATTTCATTTTTTAAATGTACCATTAACTCAATAAAGCCTTTTGGGCTTTTTAAGCTAATTGTCTTTGAACTCATGTTAAATTCAAAAGTCTTTATAATTTTGATAATATTTTAAAAACTATCCTCACTATAGCAGTTCATATTATAAACTTAGAAGGACACAGAAAAAACTAATGAGGCCCTTGTACAACAATGATACACATATTTTTGAACCATTTGTGTTATTTTTGTAGAACAGTAGGAGTTATCCCACTTTGTTTAATGAAATCATATGTGTGTATGTATCTGTATGTATATATGTACAGAGTAAAAATTTCTAAATTCATGGAAAAAATTCCAAAGACTCTACACTAGAATGTTATCTCTAGGGAACAGACAACATGAGTATTTTGCTATAATTTTTATACTTTTATTATTTTAACTTGATTAGTGCTAGCAAGTTGTTATAATTTCTGTAACTGACAAAACATATAATTTAATAGATATTTTAAGCTCCAAAGCCAACAATTTGTTTGAATATGGTCAGTTCATTTTGCCCACACGGGAACAGGATTTAAGGCTCTTCTTAGCAGTTTGGCCACATATTATGAACATTTTCCATGCCATGACACTTCCACAACAACAATATTTTAAATAGTTTCATAATATCCCACTTTATAAATGTATAATCACTCACTGTCAAGTTTCAAATTTCAATGGGGACACATGTTCATTGAGAATAATACAGAAGTGAGGTTGGAAAGTAAATGGATTCTCTTCTCACTTTCCACTCCTTTAGAGGAACACATTTTAAAAAGTTTAACATATGTTTTTCTAGACATTTTACTATTTACATACAAATTCAAACAGTATAAGAGAGTATCCAATAAAAAGAAAAAAAATTCTTTCCCTGTCCCACACCTTCTTTTAACTGTTCTGTTTTTAATGCTTCTAATAGTAATTCAGATATGATTTACCAACTTAAAATACCATTTGTTGATTTGCTTAGTGTATGAGACATACCTGTCACTTACACGACTTCCTTTTCCTTTCAACTGTCAATCGTCTTGTTTTAGTTTTAAGTCTATTGTTTTATTTTCTAGTTTTGAAATTATATTAAAATATCTATTTCTTGACCCATCTACGTACAATTACATTTTCCTTGCTCCTTGAGGGCTAGGGCTGGTCAAGGGTTAGGGACCTGGATTCCACATGTTTTGCATGGCATCTGCACAAATGTACCAGGATTCTAGCTCATTCGATGGCCCAACTCTTCCTTCTAGAGCAGCTCTAGATCCTAGTCTCAAAGACAGCAGACTCTGCATTCTGACTGGTAAAAAACCCACAGAGAAAGGATAGGTAGGGAAAATGTGTAGCCAGTGTTCCTGGTTTGTCTTCGTCCACTGTCTTGAATCTATTAGGGCCCAGATCTGACTTCTTTGCATGTATGGGCACAAGGCCCACGGAGGCTTTAAGACAGTGACTAAAGAATGGATTTATCCTTTTCTTTAGACACGATCATGAGCAAGAAGGAGGAGGAGGTCAGACCTGTCACCAAATGCTCTTCAATATTCCCCAAATTACTGTCTGTCTTCAAAAGGGTAAGGTTACCAAGCAAAGGGCTGGGATTTTCTGGAAATAGTTTTTCAGAGAAGCATTATTTCAATGGCTTGATCTGTCAGCCTGGGATCACGCACAGGTTGGCAGATTTTTCAGACAGAATGGTGTTCCAATACTCCTGCTAGTTCTGGGCAGGAAGGCAGGGAGGATTTGGGGAAACAGCAACTATTGTGATGGAGAAAGAGCTGTCCTGCTCGCCCTTTTAGAAATAATCCTCATATCTGTACAGCACTTCTCAAACCATTCTCAAATCCATCCTTAGGTGGATTACACAGGAGGTTCACATCAGTCAGACCTAACCCACCCATTCTTCAGCCAGTACAAGCAAGGTTAGGATCACTTACACTGCTTGTTTAATCATCAAGGATTTCCCCCACCTTGTTTCCACCATGTTCCAGTTCTGCAGTCTCTTAACTGTAGCTAATTTCCCACTATTGGCTCCACGTCCACTTTTCGGCAAAATACTTGGAGATTTTTATGACTGCATTTCCTCTCTCTTACACTTGTTTTACCATCTAATTGCCTGCCTCTTCCTTTTTTTAAAATGACTCATCTATATCAGGTCTTTCCAAGGCATTCTACTTGGTGTGCATAAAAAAACAACTCTCTTTTCATGTTCATCTTCCATTGGCTTATGTGACATTTAATTAAACTACATCATTACAAGAGCATACATACAGGCATAAATGGTTGGGGTACAATCACAGCTGACATGGCTGAGCATCCCACTCAATTGGTGGAAGTGACAGTGTTAATATATATCAGAAATTAGCCAACTAGCAGAGAGCCTTCAGCATGCTGTGCCGTCAGTCAATATGATTTACCAAAGACATGCAAAGGATTCATTAAATAGTTGGTTAAGGGAGAGCAGTTCAGAGAGCTTGCACTTCCATGAATTCTACAAAGATTAGTCATGAGAGCTCTTTCTGCATCACAGAGGGCACTGCTCTAGCTTGTATCCCTGGGACCTGAGTCTTGATTAGCCTGTATGTGGCTAGCACCTTGGCAGACCCATTTTGGACGAGGGAGGCTGGGAGGATGTGGGGATGGTTCAGACTCCCCTGAAATTGTCTTCCAAATTTCAGAGTTCAATGAAATTGAACTAAATCAGGATCACTAAATTGTGAGCTGAGCATAGCTCCAATGATATCTATTGTGGTGGGTAGAGTAGTGCCTCCCCCTAAGATGTCAATATCCTAATCCTTAAAATTTGTGAATAAATTAGCTTACATGGCAAAGGGAAATTAAGGTTGCAGATGAAATTAATGTTGCTCATCACTGTACCTTAAAATAGGGACATTATCCTGGCAGGCCCAATGCAATAAGAAGGGTCCTTACAAGTGGGAAAGAGTGAGTTGGAGGTAGATGTGACCCTGGAGAAGCTCGAAATAGTTCAGTGTCAGGAGAATTCAACCTACCGTTGTTGGCTCTGAAGATGGAAAGGACCACAAGTGAAGGACTGTGAGTACCCTCTAGAAGCTGGGAAAGGCAAGAAAAACAAATTCTCCCCATAAAGGAATGTAGCCCTGCAAACACCTTGATTTTAGCGTCCTGAGACATGCCTCAGACTTCTGACCTCCAGAACTGTAAGATAATAGGTTTGTGTTTTTTTGTTTTTTTGCAGTACGCGGGCCTCTCACTGTTGCGGCCTCTCCCGTTGCGGACCACAGGCTCCGGACACGCAGGCTCAGCAGCCATGGCTCACGGGCCCAGCCGCTCCGCGGCATGTGGGATCTTCCTAGACCGGGGCACGAACCCGTGTTCCCTGCATTGGTAGGCGGACTCTCAACCACTGCGCCACATGGGAAGCCCCGAGGTTTGTCTTTTTTAAGCCACTAAGTTTGTCATAATTTGTTATAGCAGCGTAGGCAACTAGTACCTCTACCTTCTTATTTCTGTGACATCGTCTGCTTTCCTAATAAAGGAAATTACATTTGTAGGATTTATTTAATGTAAGCTCTGAATTTTACAACCCCTTCCTACTCCCCGCTGTGTTTAAAAGTAGTTTTAAAGCTGCTGCTTGTGACTAGAGGAATGTAAAATAAAGGGCCAAACCTCTTTAAAGCATTTCAAACATTTTGTTGTGACTCTCCAAGGAAAGCTTTGAAACAGCAGTTCTCTCGTGGATGGAAAAAGAGCAAGGAGCATGAAGTGCTCTGTGACGCGCCGTGATTGATAAGCCAAGGTCCTGGGTGAGCCAGTGTCAGGCCTTGTGTAGAGATGGGAGGGCCTCCCAGGGCAGCTGGCATCATCCCCTGCTGTGCTCAGCTGCACTGGTCCCCAGAGTGACCTTGCAAACACCGGTCACCGCCAAGTTTATCTTGGTCGGTGTTGTCTATCAGCACAGAACGTCTTCCATTTAGACGGTAAGACCCCAGGGAGTTGCAAGAAGAAGCAACGCCAAAGAGAATGCACAATGTTAAGTCACTGGGGCTTTGCATAAACCAGCAGAGGAATCAGAAGGAGGGAGCAAAACATCCCGCGACAGGTACAAGGCCTGTTGTGATAGGAAGACGGAGGACTGTGAAGAAGTGGAACTTGCCCCAACGCAGAATCCAACAGAAAGATAAGATACATGTGCAGACAAACAATTTACCAGTCGTGGTGATTAAATCCTGAGTGAGCGCCCAGGTGGTCCATGTTTTGGAGTCAAAGAAGGGTCTTTCACCCTCAGCTCGGGTATGTGTGTGTTGGGGGTCCACTCGTAAGGAGGGAGATAAGCAGAAAAGGAAGATGCTCAGAGTTCTGGACGGGTGTCAGAGTGTCAGCACATACACTTGCTCAGGTGACCCCTGGTTGACCAAGAGGAATGATGCGGGAGATTCTGTTATGACACTTGTCCTGAGTGAGGAGTTTGGGTAAGCAGGCTCTCAGCAAATTGTAGCAGTTCTCTAATTTTGAACTAAGAAATTATACTTGGTCTCATTAATAGAGATTCTCTGAGGTTCATGAGAATAGGGGTGACATATATCAGTATTTCTGAAATATTAAGAATTTAGAGATGGGAGAGAAGGTTGCCCAGGATGGATATGTGGCTTGGGACAAGGCATCTCACCTGAGACTTGATTTTTCTTGTATAACATGGGGTCAAGGGGTTTCCCCTGTAACCTCAGACTTAAGAATAAAGTGAGATATACATAGACTATTTGGTAACTTTGAAGTACTTTGCTTAAGTTATGATTAATATTTTCATTGCTGTAAATAGATTGACTTTAATTCATACCAATTTATCAGAATTACCAAAGTTTATAACAATTTTTCTGCCAAGGTATTTTACGGTCAGAGAACAAATTGGTTCCTTTTTGACCCTGTGACCTTCTTTAGTTGCTATCTCATATCTATTCTCCTTCTCTTGACCAAATTCCATGTTTCCACTTTCTCACCACCCCACTCACTCATCTGTCCCCATCACACTGGTTTATATATCCCCGTTGGTTTATAGAAATTACTTTGGACAAGGTCACTAATGAGCTTCTAATTGTCAGATTCTCTAATAATAGTAACAATAATAATGATGGGGATAGCTAATGTTTATTGAGCTTGCATTATGTCAGGCATGTTTCTAAGTGATTTACATGTATTAACTAACTTAACTTTATCCTGTGAAGTAGGTAATATTATCAATCAGATCAAGAAGGAAACTGGCACAGAGAGGTGTCCCTTGTCTAGGTCAGAGTTTGCAAGCAGCAGAGACAAGACACAAACCTAGGCAATCATACTCCACTGCCACACTTGCAACCACCATGCTACGCTACCTCTTACATTTAGATAGTGAGACCTTCTAGATGTGAATATTGCTTTCAGTGACAATCCTTGGTTGGGAATGGGGGATTGAAAAGCAAAGTGGGTGTGGGTGTATTAAAACAGTGGAGCTGCATTTAAGTCTAGGGATGTTCCTGCTCTTGTTTTGAGAGGTCTACAGATGAGCCAAGGTTGGCAGCCTTTCTGAGAGTTCTTGGTCTGGGGCTGTGACTGGGCAAGTGCGGAAGGGCAGGATGAAGAGGCTGTAATGGGGGGCCAAGGAGAACCTCACTGGGCATTTGGATGAGTCACCAGCAGGGAGGAGCAGGCAGGGTCAGCAGGGTAGTTCATGGGAAACCAGGGGGACTTTCAAAACCTCTTTGTGGCACCCTGGGGGCTTCCGGATCTGTGGTTTCCTAGTGCATGAGTGTCCCTGTCTTCAGGCTTCGTGATGATGATAAACAACTTACGTTCCTTGGTGGTCCTCACATCTTCAGGACTTGGGTTAAAATGGCAAACTGGCACTTCTAATAGAGCAGACAGCATGCTCCTGTACCCTTGTTAACTTCCTCTTTGCCTCCCTAGGGGTACAGTGAAGCTGGACAGAAAAAGCAGAGCCCATTGCCGTCTGCCTGTGTACATGTCTGCATCCTACAGAGATGTGAGAGAAAAGGAAGGAAGAGACATTTTGAAATGCTATTTTGAGGGAAAAGCCTCAAAAATGAAATGGAGCTGTAGTCAACTAGAATACAGATGTGTTAGCTCGCCTGTTCTGGGATAAGTTATTTTTTCAGATGTACATAAAGCAATTTAGCCACTCATAAATTTGATGAGTCAAGACATAATCCCTTAAAAAGCAATGTTGGGTAATTTGCCTGTTATTTTATGGAAACCATTTAGTAACCACATAATGTAGGTGAGCGTCGACAGTGTAAATATACCTCACACTCCCAATCAATGGGGAGTCACTAAGAGAGGATTCAGGGAGCACCCTGGGGCAACTTCACGTACCATGTCTGTGAGTGTACAAATCTGTGTGCGTGTGCACATGGATGTGAATGTAGGCATGGATGAAGGCCGCTTTGTTTGTGTAAAGACAGTTTATTTTGTCAACAGAATGAAAATAATTTGACATGGCAATTCTGACTCTCCATGACTGGGAAAATGTTGGTTTTTGTCTCCAGAATAAAGTACCTCGGGTCTGGAAATCTTACAGCTAATTAAATAATTTTTTCAAATGGACACCAAACAGGACAGTGTCTATTTTGGGAGCCCAATTTCTTCCATGAATTTCCTACCTCCTCCCAAAACCCATACCCCTGTTGGAAACATGACTGAGATGCTCAGCTGGTCCTATGGAAGTCCCCCCAGTCTATGTTCTCTGGGCAGAGGATCAAATTACCTACCATGATCCCTTCTCACTCTCTTCCTCTTAATAATAGAACATTACCCCCACCCTGAGATTTAGCTGGGAACGTGTACACATCTACAGAGATGGAGGTTGATTACTCAGCCTCCTTATGGTTTAGCTGTGGCATGTGGTTAAATTTTGACCAAGAAAGTGATAATAGAAGTGATATAGGTAAACTTCTGGACTGAGTTTTCTAATGAAGCTGTGTGTCTTTCTCTCTTTCTTTCCCCCTCCCCTCTGACTAGGAAATGGTAATCGAAGCTGCTCCCTTGGACCCATTGATGGAAGCTTCAGATTGAGGATGGCAGAGCTGCTCAAACTTCCTGAACTGTTGGATGAGACAGAAATGAACTTCTCTTTTATTTAAGCCTCTGGATTTTGGGTGTCTTTGTTATACCAACTTTCCTCTAACCTAACTAAAAGATCTATATGCAGGACCAATTTGTGCCCTAAAATATTCTGGTTGACATCTCCCCCCAAAGCCTAGATCTACTCCCTGAAGACTAGAGAGAGCTGCATGAGAGCAGAGCTCAAGACATTGTGGTTTGTTTAAACTATGACTCCTTGGAAAGTTAAGAAATGGAATTCATTGCAGTAGCTGGGAGAACATCACCAAGAAATTCACCATTAAATGTTTTGTTGTTGCTGATTGTGTAACTTCTGATTTTGATATAATTTCAAAATTATACAAAACTTACAGATAGGTTGCAAGAGTAGTGCAGGAACATTTGCAAACCCCCTTTTCGGATTTACCAACTGTTGTGTCCATTTTATTTTCTCATTCTCCTCTATTGTGTGTGTGTCTACTAATATATTCTTTTTTTCTGAATTACTTGAGAGTGAGAAGACTGTCTTTATGATTTTTTACTTTTTGGAAAAACATAGCCCAGTTATTTGTAGAATGTTCCTCAAACATGATTAGGTTTAGGTTGTATATTTTGAGCAGGAACGTCATAGAAGTGATGCTGTGCCTTCTCAGTGCCTCATATCAGAAGGCAAGTGATGCCCATCTGTCACTTTGATCATCAGGTAAAGGTATTATCCACCAGGTTTTTCCATTGTAAGGTTACTCTTCTTCTCTGTTTATTTAGTAAAGAATGTGTGGGCAGATACTTTGGGGCCATGTAAATATCCTGTTACTCATCACACTTTTAAACCAGTTTTAACATCCACTGTTACATTTTATATACTAGGAATTTTTAACAAAGACTTACTTGAGGAAAGTGCAGGTGCTTAGGACTATCTACCTTGGAAGAAAGAGACCTGGAGTCTAGTTTCAGCCCATCAACCCCAGACTTTGATTTCCTTTTTTGTAAAGTGGATGGTCCTGTTCTTGGGTGAAATGACTTCTATCTGGTTCTCTGAATCCAAGGATCTGGCGTTTATAGACAGGGGTACTCCTGGCATCTTCAGAAGGAGAGTTCTTTGAGGTGCAAAACTGTCACATGCTTTGTAGGATCCTTGGCATCCCTGGCTGTTGTTTACTAAAATTCCAGAAGTTTTCTGCCCTGGAGAGGTTTTAAAATATGGCTGTTCATTGTTTGACACCTCTCCTGTCAAGAGGTGAGGCCCATGTTACCTGTCCCTGAATCTGGGTGTGCCTGTGCTCAATTTGGCTGATACAGTACAGCAAAAGTGACACTGTGTGACTTCTGAGCTTTGGTCCTAAAATGCCATGTAACTTCCCCCTTGTTTGCAGGAAGTCTTAATCCTGGAGGCTTGAGATAGCATGTAAGATGTTGGCTTCCCTGAGGGTGCTACGCTATATACAGTTGCTCTGGTCAACAGTCCCAGCTAAGGCCACCTTTGAGTCATCTTGGCCCAGGTACCAAACATGTGAATGAAGAAGTCTCTACATGATTCCGGCCTACGGTTATTTGAGAACTTCTCAGCTATTTGAATCTTCCTAGCTGAGATCCTGGGTTGTTGTGGAGTAGAGGCAACTGTACCCCTTCTGAATTTTTTTTTTTTTTTTTTTTTTTTTTTGTGGTACGCGGGCCTCTCACTGTTGTGGCCTCTCCCGTTGAGGAGCACAGGCTCCAGACACGCAGGCTCAGCGGCCATGGCTCACGGGCCCAGCCGCTCCGCGGCATGAACCCGTGTCCCCTGCATTGGCAGGCGGACTCTCAACCACTGCGCCACCAGGGAAGCCCCCTTCTGAATTTTTGACCCACAAAAATGTGAGCATAATAAAATGGTCGTTGTTTTATGCCATTTTAATTTGGAGGGCATTGCTATGCAGTGATACCTGGGACATCCATACCTTTCCAAGTCCCCCTGAAGGACTGTACCACCCTCAAGTGGGAGCCACTGTGGATTCTAGCCTAATGCTTTCACTTTCTACTACTTGTCGACAAAATATATTTTAAGTCAAAATATTATGATACGGTGAGGGTTGTCTGTTTCTCCTATGTGTCCTCTGAGGGAACAAGGGCATTACTTTTGTGGGTTTTTTTGTAATGTCAGCAACCCTTGTTTACTCTCTAAAGTTTATTAGGAACCATGGCATGTTTATGGGACACTGATTACTTCCAAATAATAAGTACTTATAATAAGCAATATCAGTCATACTGTGCTTTTGGAATAGCTGTGATCCTGAAAAGGTGGTAATAAAATGAATTCTATAGAGGGAATCCTATTTCTTTAGAAGCTTGACTTACATATTTGAAGATGTATTCCAGACTCTTCTGTCTCACTGCCTTTAAAGACTTTAAGACTGACACTAAAGTCTGGGTAAGTGAGGACAGTGAGAGCTTTGAGTGATCCCTGTCTGGACTTGACATAGGTACTGTAACTGCCTTCTCTTGACATCTAATGGCTGCCCAACCTGAGAGGGAGGTGGAACCCTAAACATTCCCCATTCATTCGTTCATTCATTCATTCATTCAACAAACCAGGAATTGTATTAGGTTTTGGTGATAGAGCACTGGAGAAGGCAGGCACAGTTCCTTCCCTCATGGAGCTTACATTCAACCTAGCAGGATGCACAGTAAGTGGGTAGTTTACAAGTTTGGTGATTACAGTAACACTGTGCCTCTCACTGTCTGTGGCAAAGGACCTGTTTGTTCTTCCTATCTATGGGTCATCTATCTGGCATTTCTGATTTCTCACCTGTCACGGGTAGATATATCCTATTACACACGACTGAATACAATTTGAGCCACTGTGATTTACCACTAAGTCTGACAACACCCAGATTAGTCTGTATGCTGTTCAAAAAAGATGAATCACAGATTACTGGCTGGTTGTTGTGGAATGTCAAATTGCTATCCAAGTATTGACATATTTGCTTTTAATGTCTCTGTTCATCTCATTGCAGATCACTGACAAATAGTTCATACTCTAGCCCTGGTCCACAGACCACACTTTGAGTAGTACAACTGTAGAGAAGTAGTATAGGAGGGTATCATGTTGTCAGTTGTTGCCCTTCTTCACATATTTCTCAACAAAAATTAGAAAATTGGAGGGAGTTTTCTCACAATGTGACTGTCTTATGTTCCATCTTATTTTTAATTCCAGCTTGATATGGGAGAATTAATGAGCAGAGGCTGGGAGTCATCACCTTACCTCTTAGAATCCACCTGTTGCTTACAAGGACATGCAGGTTCCTTTCACGTTGTTCCCAGGATCATTCCGTTCAGGGCCTGGCAGGGATGATGCAGACAGAGTTAACTTTCGGTATTCCAAGTTCCTACGTACCTAATATTGATATCATGATTCTCTAATGCTGGGTACCCTCTCAGGAGGGTACAAGGAAGAAAGTAACTCAAAACAGCTTTACATCATTCCACTTATGAAATTCTCAGTGATATCATCTGAATTTTATAGGTAAAGAAATGGTAACATACTAAGTAAGGAACTCTCTTGGGTGAAAAAATAAGAAAAGGAACACTCAAATTTTGAATAATTTTTTTCCAGGATTTAAAAAACTGGAAAAAAACAATTTCAAAGCATGGAAGAGGGTAGCTTTTCATGAGCTAGAATTTCTCAGTAATTCCAATTATAAATATTTTTCTTATGAATAATTTCTCCTTAAAATTAATCCAAAATGCAATGAATTATGCAGCAGCTAGGCAGAATATTACACTTACACCCTAGCTTGCTTTGTGCAAAATGAGAAAAAGAGTCTGTTCTATCCCAGATTCTATCTACCAGCCTGAGGTGAGAGGGCTGGCCTTAGGAGTATCATGTGCTGAGGCCTCTGGGGAAGATCAGGTAGCCCCTCTGTTTCTCATGTCTAATCTGGCCACAGGGCAGAATTTCACAACAGAGCAGGGAAATCAGCTAATCACTGACACCTTGCCAGCTGTGGAGTACATTCAGTGAGGAATTGGAACTGGCAAATGAAGTCTTGCTGCTTGTGTCCAGATCTATTTACCTGAAAAAAATCATTCCCACCAAAAAAAAGAAAAAGAAAAAATCCAAAGAGCAAACAACAACATCCAAACCAAACAAGAAATTTAAAGGCCACTATCAAGCGTCTTTTCTCCTGCTTTTCCTTCAAAATACCAGTGTTTATTTAATAGACCCACAGCCCCAGGGTGGAAACAAACAGATCAATCACCAGTGTTCCATTGTGCCCATTATCCTGACATCCAGTTGATGGTATTTATCTGAGTCTGAAAGTCATCACACGGGCACAGGTGCAGCTGATGTGGCATGACATTGGTGCTATATAAAGGGCTGAGAGTGACAGCATGAAGGTAGAGGAAATCATGCCTAAGCATTCCAGGCAGCCAGCCCACCTCCCAGCCCTCCTGCCCACTGCCTCACCCCAATTACCTACTGGTCATGACCATCATGTCCCATCATCCACTTTAATAGCAGTTGGTACTCTGCTTGCTGCCTGCTCTGCCTGTCGCCAAGGCTCAGAACATCTCGTGGGACCATCTTTCTCTGCTGGGATGAACTCATGATGTTTTTGTTTTCTCTTTTGTTGTTTTGTTTTTTGCTCCCTAGCATGGAGCTGTGTTTATTTCTCAGAGAGCATACAAGTTTCGCAGGAAAAGAGTCTGCCCATATTTGAAAGACAAAGACTGAGGCTTGAGATTTTTGACCTAAACAAAACTCTCACATAAGCCAGGAACTTAAGGACACTAAAGGCAGTCTGAGTCCTCTGCATTTTAAATGCTGGTTTATGAATGAAGAAGGATAACTACCTACCACATGGGAGCCAAATCAAAGCTAGTACTTTATGTAGCTTAAATAAACGAATTGCCACAAAAAGCTTGAGCTTGTCCAAGTGACTGGTGGGCTGTTTGCTTGAGTTGACAGTCATTCCCCGGTAATTTGGGCAGGGTCACTGGAGAAATCCATCAACATTTTGGTGATGAGCAAATGGTCATCATCTACCCAGGGTCCAGAGTTGAAGCTCCGGTAGGAGCCTCTGTCTACAAACTGCGTCTTTTGGGAGCCACTTGTGTGTTTTTAGGACATGAAGGTTTATAAAGAAAATGTCATAGACATTCACAACCCTCCAAGAGCTTTGTTTCTAACCAGGAAGGAAAGCACATCGCTGAAATCTGTCAAGTATTAGGTGCACAGAACAAGCATGGACTGGGGGCCTTGACCCCTTAATTCCAAGTATTGCCACAGAGGACTTAGTGACCTACTAGGGTAAGTAAAGCATGTTAGGTCCCCCTGGAAAGGAGATCACAAATGATCTAAGCCAATGGGTAGTAGTGTTACTGACCCTTTCAAGTCCCCAACAAGGGTCCTTCTGCCTGGTGCTGTTCAGACCAATAGAATGAGATGGAGTTTAGTTCAGAAGCAAATGAAATTTTACTCTTTGATTAAAGAATAGAGTAGTGCGAGCTCCGGCTCTAGAGTACACGTTCTCTCTCTGTGGGCGGGGCTGCTTTACAGGATTCTCTGCTGGGGAGAAAGGGGCGGAGTTCTCTCGGGGCTGGCGCAGCTCCCTCGGGGCTGACGCAGCTCTCGCGGGGCTGACGCAGCTCTCTCGGGGCAGACGCAGCTCTCGCGGGGCAGACGCAGCTCTCGCGGGGCAGACGCAGCTCTCGCGGGGCTGGCGCAGCTCTCGCGAGTTGGGTGCCCCGTCTCTGCACGGGGCGCGCCCCCGCCATCTTGAATTAAGGTGTCCTGAGCAGTGCTCTCGCACACTCTCCACTGAGCCGAAGACCCGGGAACAGCCACCTGGCACGGGAAACTCCGGTCTGAAGAGTGCAAGGTGCAAGGCCTCTGAACTCGGCACCCTGTGAGCAAGTGAAACTACATTAAGCACAAAGGGGAAAAAAAAGGTTAGACTTTATCTTGTTACCCAGATTCTATTTTGATTTCCTGGGAATTGTTCATGGGCTTTGCCGGTGACCGTAGGAATAATAACACTGTGCCTGTTCCCTGTCCTGGCACCAGTCTTCTAACCTAAGGCAGGAAACACACCCTCCAAATCACAGAACCCCAAAATTATTGCAACTTAAGCTGTCTGGATCAGTATCATTTTTCTCATGTAAAACACGCACTGATTTGACGTCCCTAAGGACTCATTAGCTAACTCACTAGCTTTTGCGGTTGCAGGAACTCATGACATTGCACGGTGGGCTATGTGCACGGTGGGTATGTGCACGGGCGGTCGGGGTGGGCTATGAACGGGGTTAGGTGTCCTGTAGGACCCTGAGAGCAGAACTGGAAACTTCAGCTCTGCTACCATGGTGAGCAGTGCTGTTAAAGCTTGCCCAGTGCACACCTTCAGGAAGACTTCTCTCAGGGATCAAAACTCTGGTAGTTTTTTTGTTTTTGCGGTGCGGTACGCGGGCCTCTCAGTGTTGTGGCCTCTCCCGCTGCGGAGCACAGGCGCCGGACGCGCAGGCCCAGCGGCCACGGCTCACGGGCCCAGCCGCTCCGCGGCATGTGGGATCTTCCAGGACCGGGGCACGAACCCGCGCCCCCTGCATCAGCAGGCGGACTCTCAACCACTGCGCCACCAGGGAAGCCCAAAACTCTGGTAGTTTTTAAAGTAGCATATCCATTAATTCATTTACTCATTGATTCTTGCATCATTTAATTCAGTAATTCAACAGATACCTATATGTGTAAACAGTCTGCCAACCCCTCTTTCTAGGGTATGTATGGAGCCCCCCATTTAAGTTCTTTTCGAAGGTTTACCTATCCTGTTCACTCATTCATTCATTCATTCATTCAATAACGTTCTTGCCCTATGGAGCCTGCATCCTCTTACAAGACTCTGTAGGAGAGAAGTACTAACAGTTCTTTACCCAGGACCTCTGGTGTGGAGCTGGGATGATTTGTGGCTGCTTAGGATACAACCTAAGCTGTAAACTCTTCCCAGAGTCAGGCAGGGTTCATGTCAGTATTTGCTCTGGAGGAGATATGTTAGGAGGAAAGGCAGTAATCCATGTTTTTTTTAAACTTGTCTGTAGATGTTTTGAAAGTTGCAGCTGTGTACCTATGAAAACACTAAGCAGAAGGAACAGAGTCTTGTCTTGGGTTAGTTTTGTCATTACCCACCCTATTGTTTACCCTGTGTTGTCAACCCTAGCTAACTTCTCCCGTGTTTCCTTGTTATTCTTCAAGCTTCAGCTCGTGTGCTCCTCTTCCAGGAAACTTCCTGATTATAGCAGAATGGTTTCGTATAGCCCCTCTGAGCATCTCCGTCCCTTAGTGTCTGCATATTTCATGGAGGCCTGGAGGTCTTCATAGTTCATAGAGGGCATATTGTTTCTCTCTGTCTAGACCCTGGCCTCCTTGGAGAGCAAGCATCAAGTGCAGTCCCTCCCATCCAGTTCTTGAACAGTGGACACATTGTTTCAAGGGCACTGATGACTTCCTGATGCTTCAGTGGCTGGCCAGATATGTAGTTGGATCACACCCTGAGGTTACCTTGGCTTTCTGTACAGGTAAGAACTTAACCCTGGCAGCAGTGAGGCCTATCTTCAGCTGTTCCACTCTGTATGTTTAGTTGCTAGTGGTGCCCTGAGGGCTGCCGTTCCGTCCTCTGCAGATTTTCCTGTTGGAACTTTGCATGTGTCAATTTGCCTGCAGACACTACTGTGGTGTCACACGTGTGACTTGATGAGACAAGTCACACGTGTGACTTGTCACACGTGTGACTTGATTTTCCTAACTGAAACAATTCTGGTGATTAGCTCCAGCTCTGTTCCACCAGCCCATACAGCTGGGATGTGCTGCAGTGCGCGCGCGCGCGCGCGCGCGCACACACACACACGCACACACACACACACACACACACACACACACACACACACACACACACACACACACACACACACACACACACACACACACACACACACACACACACACACACACACACACACACACACACACACCCTACCCCTCAGGGTCCGCTGGAGCTTCCTCTGTAAGCCCTCCCTCCCTTCCTGAGTTAACAGCAGTGTCCCAGATACATGCATAACAGGTTTCCAATTTATTTCTTTTCAACAGTGCTTGGCAAACATTTCTTCCCCCTTTCTCTTTTTATTGCTTGCCTTTACTTTATCTGCTAAATCCCTGCTTGTGGGTCTCCAGGTGCCTTTATAGCACCTGCCCTTGTTAATATCTCCCATGTTGTTGCACTGCTGCCCTTGGGGTCTTAATGAGGAGCAGGTGGATATTATCAGGTCACTTTCAGGGAAGAGGATGGGAAGGGAACCTATTACCAGCCAAGACATTATATAGGTTATCTCATTTAAAACCATCCTCAGTGCAGTAAATATTATTTCCCTGATTTTATAATGAGAAAATCTATCTCCAGGAAAGCTCCCAAATATCATTCTTTCGGAATTCCCTATAAGTGTCAATCTCTCTTCTGCTTAAGTTCTTTCAGTGGAGTCCTAGGATCTGTTACAGAATAAAGATCACATTCCATAGCCCGGTATTCAAAATCCCTCATGGCCTGGCCCTAATCTACTTTTTCTGTCCCATTGCTCACCACTTGATAAATATTCAGTTATAATCGAATTGAGTTTTAACTCTTCTGCATAAGTACACAACTCCTTCCCACCTCTATACCTTTGCTCTAGAGATTCTCCTCTTTAAAGTGCCCTCCTTACACCATTTACCCCACATATATAGATTATGCTTAATTTTAAAGCAGTAGCTGAAGAATCACAGGCTCCACACAAACCCACTTGACCTCCTCAGTTGGAAGTGATCACTCCCCGCTCCTCCATCCGTGGCACCTCACCTGGGTCTCTCCCGTAGTCCTTCCTACCATTGCCTCATCTGAAGCTGTGGTCTCCTTGAAGGTGAGAATCACATCTGATTCTAATTTATCAGCCCACAATATGCCCAGGGCAGTACCTTTCTCAGAGTTTATGCTTTAAAAAAAGGGAATTGTTGAATTAATGACTCGGGAAAAGTCACTCCATCTTCTTCAAACTACCATCTCCAACTGTGGTGAATAACTAGTACTAATTAAGAGACTAATGGCTAAAACTCATGAGACACAAAAATTGGTGCTACAGCAAGGTCCTTTTTGACCCACCTTCTAGAGTAAGGGAAATAAAAACAAAAATAAACGAATGGGACCTAATGAAACTTAAAGGCTTTGCACAGCAAAGGAAACCATAAACAAGACAAAAAGAGAATTCTCAGAAAGGGAGAAAATATTTGCAAAGAAGCAACTGACAAAGGGTTAATCTCCAAAATATACAAACAGCTCATGCAGCTCAATATCAAAAAACCAAACAACCCAATCCAAAAATGGGCAGAAGATCTAAATAGACATTTTTCCAAAGAAGATACAGATTGCCAACAAACACATGAAAGGATGCTCAACATCACTAATCATTAGAGAAATACAAATCAAAACTACAATGAGGTATCACCTCACACCGGTCAGAACGGCCATCATCAAAAAATCTAGAAACAATAAATGCTGGAGAGGGTGTGGAGAAAAGGGAACCCTCTTGCACTGTTGGTGGGAATGTAAATTGATAGAGCCACTATGGAGAACAGTATGGAGGTTCCTTAAAAAACTAAAAATAGAACTACCATACGACCCAGCAATCCCACTACTGAGAATATACCCAGAGAAAACCATAATTCAAAAAGGGTCATGTACCACAATGTTCATTGCCGCACTATTTACAATAGCCAGGACATGGAAGCAATCTAAGTGTCCATTGACAGATGAATGGATAAAGAAGATATGGCACATATATACAATGGAATATTACTCAGCCATAAAAATAAATGAAACTGAGTTATTTGTAGTGAGGTGGATGGACCTAGAGTCTGTCATACAGAGTGAAGTAAGTCAAAAAGAGAAAAACAAATACCATATGCTAACACATATGTATGGAATCTTAAAAAAAAAAAATGGTTCTGAAGAACCAAGGGGCGGGACAGGAATAAAGACACAGACTTAGAGAATGGACTTGAGGACACAGGGAGGGGGAAGGTTAGGCTGGGATGAAGTGAGAGAGTGACATGGACATATATACACTACCAAATATAAAATAGATAGCTGGTGGGAAGCAGCCATATAGCACAGAGAGATCAGCTTGGGGTGGGATAGGGAGAGTGGGAGGGAGATGCAAGAGGGAGGCAATATGGGGATATATGTATATGTATAGCTGATTCACTTTGTTATACAGCAGTAACTAACAACATTGTAAAGCAATTATACTCCATGAAGATGTTAAAAAAAAATTGGTGCTAAATGACCAGCTTTCTGAAAATTTTGCTTAATGAGGCTAGCTCTTTTTATACTTCGCAAATGGTTTAATCTTTGGTGACTATCTTTGTATTTGGTTAAATAGACATGGGTCTCCTTTAATATAAATTTCAAGTTTCAAAATAGTTAAAAAAATTTTTTTGTTGTTGTCAGAATAGGACATGTACGAATCAGAGTCAAAGTAAGCTAATCCCTTTATCTGTAGAAAATTGGTGGTTATGCGGAAATGTACACATGAAAGGGGACTTCCCTGGTAGTGCAGCAGTTAAGACTCCACGCTTCCACTGCAGGCGGCATGGGTTCGATCCCTGGTTGGGTAACTAAGATCCCTACATGCCGCCTGGCATGGCCAAAAAAAAATGTACATGTGAAATATGAAGTATGCTTACCAAAAACTCACTGAGTGTTAACTTACCTCTTTTGACCCGAATTTAACTATTAATGTAGTCAGTAAACATTTATAGGTACAGACATAGATCTTTCCTAAATTTCAGGCCTATACATTCATTATCAACTCCAAAACTCTATGTGGATGATCCACAACCCCTGGGCCCCAAGATACGTAAAATTGCATGTATAATCCCATACCCCTGGCCAACCATGTCAAGCCCCATATAACCTGTCTGTCTGCTCTATGTGGATCAAATAGCAGTGCTCACTCCATATCCTTTGTAAATCCGGTAATTATCCTCTATTTTACTTCTTAGCTCTTTTCCCTCAATCCTGCTCAACCAGTCAGTTATTCAGTGCAGTTGATTATACTTCAGCAATATTTGTAGTATGTTGCTTCTTGTCTTTACTTCCAGTGCTATGTGTGTTTTTTTGAATAAAACAGAAAATGGCCAGTATTATTCATAATAAACTTAATGTATTAAGTGTCTACAAATTCTGACAACATATGAGGTTCTTTCTAGATATTTTCTCATTTAACACTAACAAGAACCCTTTGGAGGAAAGCATTTGAAGCAAAATTTATCTTAAGTGGGGAGAAGGAGACTTAGAAAGTTGAACTTCCTGAAGTTTCACAATTAGTAAGTGGCAAAATGGGATTTAAATGAGTCTCTGTGACTCCGAAGTCTAATCTCTTTTGCTAAACCACATTGCTTCTCAGTGCAGAAAATGATAGCTTTGATTAAATACATTCATTGGTTTATTTGCAGATTTCACTGAGCATGCATATGTGCTGGGCTTTGTATTAGACTGATGATATAGTGATGGATCCATTCCTAGAGGAACTCCTGGGATCATCAGGATTAGGCAAGGCTCTGCTGCTATAACAAACATCTGGAACATCTCAGTCACTTCAAACTCACAAGTTTTATTGCTCACGCACCCCACTTACCTGCTGATGGTTGGCTGGGGCCTCTGCTCTGTGTCATCCCCTTTCTCACTCCAGGAGCCAGGATGATAGATCAGCTACTTTCTGGAACATTGCTGGTTACCTTGGCAGTGGGTAAATAGACTTTGGTGAAGCAAGTGCTGGCTCTTGAAGCTTTTAACCACAAGTGTTGTCAGCTGGTTAGAAGTGCATACTTCATTGGCCAGAGAGAGTCACAGGGCCACAAACAGGAAAGCAGGGAGGTATGGGGCAGGGCAATAAATAATGTTGAGTAGTAATGTAGTTTACCACATAAAAATATGAAGTTAATCATACACATACTACTGGGAAGGGAAGCTTTAGTCTCAGTTCCTTTCATTAGAAATATGCCGAGGAAGGAGAGCTTGCTAATATGACTAATCGTTGTTCAAGGCGCTAATTATGCTCTTTGGCACTTCCTGTTGCCCTGAGGTAGACAGACCTAGATAGAGCTTGCCCTTAGGAAAGAGTTAGTTCATGCCCCTCTCTCTGTATTCTGCAATATTTGATAGAACTGGCAAACGGCGGGGGCACCTTCTTTGGTGCCTGAACATCCCTTTTACTCTTTGCTCTGGTCTGCCTTTCTTTATGTGGCCACTAAGATGGAGGTAAGAGGCTAAGTTTAGACCTCACAGCAGTGGGAGGGAGGAACTAGGAGGCCCTGTTTAGGCCTTGAGCCAAACCCACTTTTCTAACCCAATTTTTAGGAGGGTTCAGCATTGGGATGCTCTTAGAGCTAATAGCAGAATGGTGCTTTGGGAACAGTAGCCAAATGGATATCCCATTTGACTACTGTTCCTTGAGACTATATTCATCAGAATCTCATCAGGGAGAAACATTGATTAATAGGATTCAGTATTTTCCTTTTTGGATTCTTGCCTAACATGCCAGTGGAAGCACACACACACATTTTATGGGTCACAGAGGAAAACAAAATGATCAATATATTCTGCAGGTAGGTAAATCAGGAAAAGATGAGTTCTTTAGGTCCTGAAGAGTGGGAGGAAGCAGTAGGGCAGAAGAAATAGCAAATACACAGAGTCCAGAAGGAGCATAGCCTCCTAGGCAAATAACATGTGAATACAGTGGATCCAGAGCAAAGGCTTTTTGGTGGGATTTAACAAAAACTAAAGCTGAAAAGGCCAGATTATTAAAGGCTGCTAGAAAAAGAGAAACTTAATCCTGTATTTTTCATTTCAGAATCTCTCTTACTAGACAATCATTATTCAGGGAATGAATGAATATATGTGTGTGTGTGTGTGTGTGTGTGTGTGTATATGGAGAGTTATATAATATATGATGTATATAGGTTATTTGCTGTATGTAGGCATTAGATTATTATATCTCTATAAGAACCCAATATAATAAACTACTATTGTTATATCAATAGTAAAGATGGGAAAACTGAGGCAGAGAGATGCGAAGAGTTTGATGTACTATGTATCAAATATGCCTTTGGCTACAAGTAAAATTATACTTGTTGTGGGATAATAGGAAATATATTGGTCTCTGTCCCAGGTTTTTAGCTGTAGCCCCACTCCCAACTTCTCCAGAGAGAGTACAAGGTCTGGAAACAGAGTTAATAATTGATCATGCCTATGTGGGTAAGCCTCCATAAAATCCCAATAGTAGGGGTTTTGGAGAGCTTCCAGGTTGAAGTGTTTCTCTAAGTTCTTCGAGCTATTCTAGCAAATTAATTGGACCCAAGGACAGGAAGTTTGGTCAGAAGCACAGGTGATAACCAGGGCTTGCAACTGGTGTCTGAAGTGAGGGGTGGCATGGGGTAGGAGCAGTCTTGTGGTACTGAGCCCTTCGGCTGTGCGATCTGACACTATCTCTGGGTAAATAGTGTCAGAATTGAGCTGATACTCTTGTCTAAAAATGTTTTAAATAATGATAAAAAGAAAGGAATGTTTATTATTTCTTGCAAGAAGAATTATGGTGGTAATTCCTGTCAGGGCTAATTTTGCAGCTCAGTAATGTTATTAGGGTCCCAGGCCCTTTCTGCTCTTCCATTCCTGACCCTTGTATTTTCTCCCCATGGTTACCAAGTGACTGCCACAGTTTCAGGCACCACATGAAAGCATGATGATGTCAGCTGACAGAGAGGCGTGCTTACTCCCTACATGTCCTTACTAGGAAAGAAATTCTTCATAACTGACTATCTTTAGGAAAATATCTCAATAGCCTTTTTGGTGTGGCCGTGAGAACATGATCTATCTGAAGGTGGCAAAACAGAGAGATTACATTTCTCTGTTTATGGTATTAGATAAAATTCGGGGTTGGGGCAAATAGAGAAGTAAGAGAGATAAAATGATTAAAACAAAAAGGACATTGATCTGAGCAACATTACATGGGATGGACTTTTGAATCAAAAGTCTGGGAGGCTGAAGGAATTTTTTGAGAATTTAAGAATTTTTAATTTTCAAACAAAGTGTTTATATTCCTGTGTCTGTATTATCTCTATTTTTCTGATTCCTCTCTAAATACTGAAACTCGTAGAAATTCCACATGTTTTGGAAAGAAAGTCAAGAAAAGGGATTGAATCCCCAGCCTCAGTTGGCATAAAGCTCTGAATTTAGATTAATATTGGGAAGATTTAGAGTTCACTCGTTACAGGAATTTAAAGCTTAAGCCCTGAGAATTATCAGAAATCTTGAGGAAGACATTGCAATTTCCATAGCACATGAGATAGAGTCAGGATAATTTTATTTAATTTTCAGAAGACAGGAAGGCCTCCAATGTGGGTCACAAACAAAATGTTGCATTAAGTATTCCTAAATGTCAATCTTTGCCCATATTTCTGATAATTCCTTGTGTATAAATTCCCATAAGAGCAATTCTGGACAGAGGTAGTGGACAAATAGGAAGTCCTTGAAATGCATTGCCAAGTGCTGTGACAGGGTTAACCTCCTTGTACCTTTGCCAACACTGGAGGGTGTTGCGATGTTTCAAAAACCTTGTGTCTGAAGGTTTTTAAGTGCCTGTGTACAGACCCTGAGAAAGTGTCCATGTTTTGTTCTGGAAATTCCTGCCTACCTCCAGCCTCAGCCATATCCATAGCCTGAGTGTATTTGACTGTTTCTCTGATCCAGATGAAGCAGAAAAATGTGTGGGGAGGAGGAAGGAAGGAGCATGAGATGAATGAGGGATCCAGAATGGTTAGCGTTTAAGAAATAGCAAGCAGCACAGTCTTAAAGGAAATGAGCCCTTTTCCTGAGACATTTGAATTTCTGAGAAGGATCTTTAAGGATGAGATATGTTAGCCCCAAACCTGAGGTTGGGTGCTGTTTCTGGAGGATATTCTAATTTCCTCTTTATCCTCCACACCCACCACCTCAGCTGCCTGTAAGCACACACATGCACCACAGTCCTGTGCCACTTTCTGAGGCGACAAAGCTACTGCTTTGTCCTGAAAATGTAGATTGCATGGTAAGAGTCCATCAAAACTCATTTCTTCTGAATAGCTTTCAAGGAAGGACCCAGAGTAGCAAGGGTTTGGTCATTTTGCACTGAGCAGCACTCTCTTTTTTTCAGAAGGAATCCATCTTTTGCCTTTGGCCACCTGTATTAGAGGCAGATCCACTCACAGGAAACAGAATCCAGCACAGCACTGGAGGCTGGGCTGAATTTAGGCTCCAGGGGAAAAACCTAATGGGTGATAACACTAGGAAAATTGGAGTAATCAGTGGGTATTTTGCTTCTTTTCTACATGTGTCATAAGATTGCTCTGTGGCATCTAGGGGACATGCAGGGTGTGAGAAATGTTGCCAGGCACCAGATAACTTGACGTCCTCCCACAGGGAGTTTCTGTGTATGCCTCCCAGAGGAAATTCACCAAGCTCCAGAATCCAGTTTGCCTAAATTAATTTCCTTTAAATATATTTGCTAGTGAGGTTAGGGAATTATTAACCTTGGGCTCTGTCTCTTCAGATGTAATGTTGGCATCATCATCCTCATCCTCATCTCTCACCATCACTCTCATCATTTTCTTTGTCATCTCAATTTCCCTTAGAATCATAGGAATCCAGAGTTGATTTACTCACAATCATCAGTTCTATTCCTCAGTCCACCAATAGGAGGTTGCCTGAGGGCAGGAACTCACCTTGGGAATCCTAGTGTGCTTATCAGGCACAAGTAGGCACTCAGCATATATTTTACCAGATGAATGAGTGAACGTATGCAGAAATGAATACCTAATGTTGTCATTATTCATGCAAGGTGCCTCTTTTGTTTCATTTAATTTTAGTTATTTTCCTTTTTTTTAAAATTTAATTTATTTATTTATGGCTGTGTTGGGTCTTCGTTTCTGTGTGAGGGCTTTCTCCAGTTGTGGCAAGTGGGGGCCACTCTTCATCACGGTGCACAGACCTCTCACTATCGCGGCCTCTCTTGTTGCGGAGCACAGGCTCCAGACACGCAGGCTCAGTAATTGTGGCTCACGGGCCCAGTTGCTCCGCGGCATGTGGGATCTTCCCAGACAAGGGCTCGAACCCGTGTCCCCTGCATTGGCAGGCAGATTCTCAACCACTGGGCCACCAGGGAAGCCCAGTTATTTTCCTTTTAAACTGCCATCCCATTCTCCTTCCTGCATAGGTACTCTCACTAGTGTAGATAATGGATGTCCTCCCATTTCAGAGAGTGATTAAATCTTTGTCTCTTTATAGCCTTGTTGTTATTCTATGGAAAACTGGCTGATGATTTCTGACTGCTGCGGAGAGTTTCATGGTAGGCTTATAGCACATTTCATGTTTCTATTCTCTAGGTATGGGCATCTAGGTTGGCTCCAACTTCTGCTGTCACAGTAACGTGGATGTGGACATCCTCACAAATGTCTTTTTATGGACCTGTGAGAGGGCTTCTCTGGGCTATCTGCTCAGGGATGGGATGATTGGGAATCATGGTCTATGTGTATGTTTAATTTCAGTAAGTTTTACCAGATTCTCTCCAGAAAGGCACTGCATAACTATTTCTATTTCCAACATTAGTTTTGCCTACTTTCTAATTTTGCCTATCAGATGATTACAATAATGATTACCGAGTCTGAACATCTATTATTAGCCTTTCAGATCCCCTCTGAGTTGCCTATTCTTATCCTTTATCTATATTGTATTGGCTTCTTATCTTTTCTAGATTATTTACAGAAATCCTTCATATATCCAGGTAGTAATTCCTTATTAATATCTTCCAGGTTTCTCTTATTATTGCCTTCACACAGAGTGGCATTTGAAGTACAGGAATCTTTTTCTGTTTAGTTTTTTTCTCTCATGATTTATATATTTTGAATTTTGTTTAATAAAGCCTTTCCCACTATAAGGTAAATATCTGTCCAATCTGAGGTACCCATATATTCTACATTTCCTCTGTTAATAGTATTGCCTTTCACAATCTGTTTTTTATATATATATATATATATATATATATATGAATGACAGAGACAGGATCACAAATCAGGGATATAACAAATAGACCATTAGTCAAGTTTTGAGAATTAGCTCATTATTATATTTTAAGAAAATAAACTCCAAGCAGATTAAAGACCTAGCTGTCTTCCTTTTGGTATATATTCTATCTTCTGCTGTTGGTTGTTCCATTTGTTGTCTTTTTTAAAAATAGCCCATGTTGTCTTCAAATACCTCACTTTCTCTGTGAGCTTATTTTTATATCCTAGGGACCACCAGCTGTCTTGGCAAATAGTACCATCAGGGTGGAGGAGCAAACCTTAGATCCTAGACTGTTCCTCTTGGTGATGTGGAAACTCTGGTGCTGATATTTATGCTCAATCATTTTTTATAACCTTTCCAGAGAAGTTCCCAGGGCTCCCTTCCAGGGTATCCCCCTCTGTGATAATAGGCATAGGGTGGTTGGGGAGATGTAAACAGCTGCATTCCTACCCTGGATTAAAGCAAGCCGGAAGGTAATATGCTGGGGCCTTATTGGGATTCAGAGTGGTATAGCAGCTGTCTCCCAATTGAACCCTGGCCTGCTCCACTTTAGGCCACAGCCCAAACTTAACCATCACTCTTCTGTCTCCCCAGAAACTTCACACACATTTTGCTTAGTTTTTGACCACCTTTCTTAAATATGCAAGCTTCCTTTTTCTCCTCTGGCGTCTTCATAGTTGGTTGGGGAGGGTGCCAACAGCCTGTACTTGTTAGCCATGACATGGAGGATTGGAAGCCTGTCAGAAATTTGTCACATAGGGCATCTGGTATTGGAGATTTGTGCATGTCAAGCATAATTGTGGGATGCTTTATGAGCTTTTACTGTATTAAATTGTTTTATTGAGATTGCATTTGTCATCTTTTAAGTTAAAAAAGAATCCTCCCAATATTTAGTCTTACTCATTGGACATGTAATTATAACAACAGTTTTGTTGAAAATAATAATGTGAAATTGAAAAGTAATCTCCATGAAATTCTTTGTGCTCATAACTAATCATTAATTTGATCTTCCAACATCTCTGTAAGAACAGTAGGATCTCTGTATTGTTTTACAAAGAAGAAACCAGGGTAAGATTGCATGTCATATAGCCAAACCCACAATAGGTATTGGTGACACTTCCTGAGACACAGCTGTGGAGGTCTTTGTTAAAAGCCTTGTGCTTCAATGACTACATGCCACAGAGTCTCCTGGTTGGGTCCTGCAACCATCCTGGCTCTATTTTTCAAGCTGATGGAAGCTATATCCAACATTCAGCTTTCAGTAGAAAGGAGGAACCTACTGCCCATATCGCCCCCACTTAAGATGTGTGGGGAAAGAGTCTAGGTATGAAAACCCAGAGACATGGCTTCCAGCCCTGGTCACATGTCCACCTGAATGCATGACTTTGGGCCTGTTTCTCTTTCCTGAGCTCAGGTTTCCTAAATATGAATGAGGAAGCAGACTTGATACATTTCCCTTTTCACTCAGTTCTGAAGAGTTTGGGGTTTGTATTAAAAGGACCATACACCATGATCAAGTGGGATTTATCCCAGGGATGCAAGGATTCTTCAATATACACAAAGCAATCAATGTGATCCACCATATTAACAAATTAAAGAATAAAAACCAAATGATCATCTCAATAGATGCAGAAAAAACTTTTGACAAAATTCAAAAACACCCATTTATAATAAAAACTCTCCAGAAAATGGGCATAGAGGGAACCTACCTCAACATAACAAAAGCCACATACAACAAACCCACAACAAACATCATTCTCAATGGTGAAAAACTGAAAGCATTTCCTCTAAAATCAGGAGCAAGACAAGGATGTCCACTCTCACCATTATTATTCAACGTAGTATTGGAAGTCCTAGCCAAGGCAATCAGAGAAGAAAAACAAATACAAATTGGAAAAGAAGAAGTAAAACTGTCACTGTTTGCTGATGACATGATACTATACATAGAAAATCCTAAAGATGCCACCAGAAAACTACTAGACCTAATCAATGAATTTGGTAAGGTTGCAGGATATAAAATTTATGCACAGAAATCTCTTGCATTGCTATACACTAACAATGAAAGATTGGAAAGAGAAATTAAGGAAACAATCCCATTTACCATGCAACAAAAAGAATAAAATACCTAGGAATAAACCTACCTAAGGAGGCAAAAGACCTGTACTCAGAAAACTATAAACCACTGATGAAATAAATCAAAGATAACATAAACAGACGGAGAGATATACCATGCTGCTGGATTGGAAGAATCAATATTGTGAAATTGCAATTACAGGTTGCATTTTCAACCTGTAATTTGACCCAAAGCAATCTACAGGTTCAATGCAATCCCTATCAAACTACCAATGGCGTTCTTCACAGAATTAGAACAAGAAATTTTACAATTTGTATGGAAACACAAAAGAACCCGAGTAGCCAAAGCAATCTTGAGAAAGAACGGAGCTGGAGGAATTAGGCTCCCTGACTTCAGCGTATACTACAAAGCTACAGTAATCAAGACAGTATGGTACAGGCACAAAAACAGAAATATAGATCAATGGAACAGGATAGAAAGCCCAGAGATAAACCCATGCACATATGGTCACCTTATCTTTGACAAAGGAGGCAAGAATATACAGTGGGGAAAAGACAGGCTCTTCAATAAGTGGTGCTGGGAAAATGGATAGATACATGGAAAAGAATGAAATTAGAACACTCCCTAACACCATACACAAAAATAAACTCAAAATGGATTAAAGACTTAAATATAAGGCCAGACACTCTAAAACTCTTAGAGGAAAACATAGGCAGAACACTCTATGACATACATCACAGCAAGATCCTTTTTGATCCACCTCCTAGAGTAAGGGAAATAAAAACAAAAATAAACAAATGGGACCTAATGAAATGTAAAAGCTTTTGCGCAGCAAAGGAAACCATAAACAAGATGAAAAGACACCTCTCAGAATGGGAGAAAATATTTGCAAATGCAGCAACTAACAAAGGATTAATCTCCAAAATATACAAACAGCTCACGCAGCTCAATATCACAAAAACAAACAACCCAATCCAAAAATGGGTGAAAGATCTAAATAGACATTTCTCCAAAGAAGACATACAGATGGCCAACAAATACGTGAAAAGATGTTCACATTCACTAATCATTAGAGAAATGCAAATCAGAACCACAATGAGATATCACCTCACACTGGTCAGAATGGCCATCGTCAAAAAATCTAGAAACAATAAATGCTGGAGAGGGTGTGGTGAAAAGGGAACCCTCCTGCACCATTGATGGGAATGTAAATTGATACAGCCACTATGGAGAACAGTATGGAGTTTCCTTAAAAACTAAAAATAGACCTACCATATGATGCAGCAATCCCACTACTGGGACTATACCCTGAGAAAACCATAATTCAAAAAGTTACATGTACCACAGTGTTCATTGCAGCACTATCTACCAGGACATGGAAGCAACCTAAATGTCCATCCACAGATGAATAGATAAAGATGTGGCACATATATACAATGGAATATTAGCCATGAAAAGGAACTGAGTTATTTGTAGTGAGGTGGATGGACTTAGAATCTGTCATACAGAGTGAAGTAAGTCAGAAAGAAAAACAAATACCATATGCTAATGCATATATATGGAATTTTAAAAAGCAGTACCGATGAACCTATTGGCAGGGCAGGAATAAAGATTCAGATGTAGAGAATAGACTTGAGGGCACAGCAGGGGAAGGAAAAGCTGGGATGAAGTGAGAGAGTAGCACTGACATACATACACTGCCAAATGTAAAATAGATAGCTAGTGGGAAGTTGCTGCATAGCACAAGGAGATCAGCTCGATGCTTTGTGATGACATAGAGGGATGGGATAGGGAGGGTGGGAGGGAGGCTCAAGAGGGAGGGGATATGGGGATGTATGTATACATATAGCTGATTCACTTCGTTCTACAGCAGAAACTAATACAACAGTATAAAGCATTTATACTCCAATAAAGATGTGGAAAACAAAAGGAGTTTGGAGTTTGTGATTGGAGGTTGGGGTTCAAGCAGACCCTGTATTCCATACAGAAGAACTGAATTTACTTCCTTTCCTGACCACAAAGTCTAAGCATCAGTTGTTTGGAAGGGCCTTTACATACAACCTAGACAGATGCCGAAGCTGGGATTCCTTTTGCAATTGTGTGAGCCTAGCAATGCATTAGAAGTAGACATCTTTTCCAGCATATTCTTATGGAAGGGGAAGACTAAGCCTCTTTGCTCCAGGTGTTCACTGTCTTCAGCCTGCCCCAACTTCTTTGCTGCTTTCAACACTTGTAGCCATCCAGTGGCTTCCAGAGCTGCTTTTGCAAATGTGCAGCCTGGCATGGGCCATGCCTGCAGAAGGTGCTCCCAGACTCTTGGTTTGTGAGGTGCTCATTGATCCCATTTTTGTGACCATCATCTATTATTATCAACTCTGTCAACACCTGAGGCAGTTTTCATATTTGAAATCCAGGCAGATGTTAACCTTTTAAAGTGCCCAGTTGTGGAAGGAGTTTGAATGGGGTAGGAGGAGACTGGATGATATGCAGCTCTGGATGGAAGGATGAGAAGAGTGGCAGAACTGAGCAAAAAGCCTGCCCCAGGCAGAGAGCCTCTGATGTCGGTGGATCAGCAGGAAATAATTGGAGATCTCAGCATCCCAGCATTTTGGGGTTATCCCAAGGCCCCTGCTGTGGCCCCACTGACTGTTCCCTGTCTGGAGGCAGCAGAGAGGTGAAGGAGATCTTTAAAACCATGCAGCAGATGGCCACTCCATAGGAGTATCTGTTTTGACAAAATAAACTGGATTTGTCCTAAGAACTCAGGCAGCAGAGACTTCAGCCTTCTCCCTGGTCTCATGCTTGAAGACTTTTTCTTCCAGTAATGAGAGTGCCGAGTGAGCAGGCCTTCCCCGACAGCGCTGGCAGCAGGACAACTTGTGCCGGGGATGGATTTTTCTTCATTGATTCTAATCTTCTTCCTGACTGTCTGTCTTGGCTGCTTTGACATATTGAATACTGAATAGTCCCTGAGTAATTCTTGAACATTTGGGGATCATTTTTATTTTTACAAGACAGTAGATTCCAATGGAGTGATTTATACAGGTACTAGAAGAAAATGAAGAAAAAATAACAAAGTGGTTTCATTCTGGGAATAAACACAGATTCAGTGATGATTAAAAACAACACTAAACAAAAGGTTCAGACCCAATCTTCAATAATTTCATAATTTTGTAAGGATGCACAGAATCATGTAGAGATGAACAGTAACAGATAAAGGGCTTTCACAGCTATGACTTCAGCCATGATTGATGAGAAAATGCTACTGGAGGGAGAAAAGGAAAATGAATATTTATTAATATAACAAAGTGTCGGGGGCTTAAAATCTAAGGAGATCCATCATTTCATATTCAAGGCTGGATGCATTCAAAACAGAAGGTTCAATACGGCGACCCCATAGCTGAGCCATAGACGAGAAGAATTCATAGGCGCTGTCGTCATTCGGACCATCGGGGACTTTCTGGAGATTTTATTCCCATTTCAGCTTCCATTAACATCACCTGAACAGGGTAATATCACATGAGTTATCACTTCAAGAATGCTATGACAGTGTCTGCTTCTGGGTCAGCTGAGGGCTGGACACGGGGGAGGAGGTGCACCAGCCCCGAGTGACAGGCGGAGACCCAATGACATTGGAACAGCCCTGGTGCTGAGTGGAGGTGAGAAACAGGCTCAGGGAGATTTGGGCTGTGCCTGGGTTCCACAACTGGCAAGCGACTGAGGCATCACTTCATCCAGTTTTTCTGACTTTAAACCCTCTGCTCTCTCAAGTGTCGGGCAGCTGCCATAGTCATGTGGCTGACAGGGTCTTGGTGCTCTGGCCGGGTGTCAGGCCTGAGTCTCCGAGGTGGGAGAGCTGAGCTCAGGACATTGGACCACCAGAGACCTCCCGGCCCCACATAATATCGATCCGCGAGAGCTCTCGCAGAGATCTCTGTCTCAATGCTAAGACCCAGCTCCAATCAATGACCAGCAAGCTACAGTGCTGGACATCCCATGCCAAACAACTAGCAAGACAGGAACACAATCCCACCCATTAGCAGAGAGGCTGCCTAAAATCATAAGTTCACAGACACGCCAAAACACACCACCGGGCATGGTCCTGCCCACCAGAAAGACAAGATCTAGCCTCATTCACCAGAACACAGGCACTAGTCCCCTCCACCAGGAAGCCTACACAACTCACTGAACAAACCTCACCCACAGGGAGAAGACATCAAAAACAATGGGAACTACGAACGTGCAGCCTCTGTAAAGGAGACCCCAAACACAGTAAGTTAAGTAAAATGAGAAGACAGAGAAATACACAGCAGATGAAGGAGCAAGGTAAAAACCCACCAGACGAAACAAATGAAGGGGAAATAGACAGTTTATCTAAAAGAATTCAGAGTAATGATAGTAAAGATGATCCAAAATCTTGGAAATAGAATGGAGAAAATACAAGAAACATTTAACAAGGACCTAGAAGAACTACAGAGCAAACAAACAATGATGAACACACAATAAATGAAATTAAAAATTCTCTAGAAGGAATCAGTAGCAGAATAACTGAGGCAGAAGAACAGATAAGTGACCTGGAAGATAAAATAGTGGAAATAACTACTGCAGAGCAGAATAAAGAAAAAAGAATGAAAAGAATTGAGGACAGTCTCAGAGACATCAGGGACAACATTAAATGCACCAGCATTCTAATTAAAGGGGTCCCAGAAGAAGAAGAGAAAAGGAAAGGGACTGAGAAAATTTTTAAAGAGATTATAGTTGAACACTTCTGTAATATGGGAAAGGAAATAGCCAATCAAGTCCAGGAAGCACAGAGAGTCCCATACAGGATAAATCCAAGGAGAAACGTGCCAAGGCACATATTAAGCAAACTATCAGAAATTAAATACAAAAAAAAATATTAAAAGGAGCAAGGGAAAAGCAACAAATAACACACAAGGGAATCCCCATAAGGTTAACAGCTGATCTTTCAGCAGAAACTCTGCAAGCCAGAGGGAGTGGCAGGACATATTTAAAGTGATGAAAGGTAAAAAACTCTAACCAAGATTACACTACCCAGCAAGGATCTCATTCAGATTCGATGGAGAAATTAAAACCTTTACAGACAGGCAAAATCTATGAGAATTCAGCACCACAAAACCAGCTTTACAACAAATGCTAAAGGAACTTCTCTAGGCAGGAAACACAGGAGAAAGAAAACAACTACAATAACAATCCCAAAACAATTAAGAAAATGGTAATAGGAGCATACATATTGATAATTACCTTAAATGTAAATGGATTAAATGCTACAACCAAAAGACATAGACTGGTTGAATGGATAGAAAAACAAGACCTGTATATATGCTGTCTAAAAGAGACCCACTTCAGACCTAGGGACACATACAGACTGAAATTGAGGGGATGGAAAAAGATATTCCATGCAAATGGAAATCAAAAGAAAGTTGGAGTAGCAATTCTCATATCAGACAAAATATACTTTAAAATAAAGACTATTACAAGAGACAAAGAAGGACACTGCATAATGGTCAAGGGATCGATCCAAGAAGATATAACAATTGTAAATATTTATGCACCCAACATAGGAGCACCTCAAAACATAAGCCAAATACTAACAGCCATAAAAGGGGAAATCAACAGTAGCACAGTAATACTAGGGGACTTTAACACCCCAGTTTCATCAATGGACAGATCATCCAAAATGAAAATAAATAAGGAAACACAAGCTTTAAATGACACTTTAAACAAGATGGAGTTAATTGATCTTTATAGGACATTCCATCCAAAAACAATAGAATACACTTTCTTCTCAAGTGCTAATGGAACATTCTCCGGGATAGATCATATATTGGGTCACAAATCAACCTTGGTAAATTTAAGAGAATTGAAATTGTATCAAGTATCTTTTCTGACCACAATGCTATAAAACTAGATATCAATTACAGGAAAAAATATGTGAAAAATACATACACATGGAGGATAAACAATACACTACTAAATAACCAAGAGATCACTGAAGAAATCAAAGAGGAAATCAAAAAATACCTAGCAGCAAATGACAATGAAAAGATGACTCAAAACCTATGGGATGTGGCAAAAGCAGTTCTAAGAGGGAAGTTTATAGCAATACAATCCTGCCTCAAGGAGCAAGAAAAATCTCAAATAAACAACCTAACCTTGCACCTAAAGCAATTAGAGAAAGAAGAACAAAAAACCCCCAAATTTAGCAGAAGGAGAGAAATCATAAAGATCAGATCAGAAATAAATGAAAAAGAAATGAAGGAAACAATAGCAAAGAGCAGTAAAACTAAAAGCTGGTTCTTTGAGAATATAAACAAAATTGATAAAACATTAGCCAGACTCATCAAGAAAAAAAGGGAGAAGACTCAACTCAATAGAATTATAAATGAAAAATAAGTAACAACTGACCCTAAATACAAAGTATCATGAGAGATTACTACAAGCAACTGTATGCCAACAAAATGGACAACCTGGAAGAAATGGACACCTTCTTAGAAAAACACAACCTTCGGAGACTGAACCAGGAATAAATAGAACATATAAACAGACCAGTCATAAGCACTGAAATTGAAACTGATTAAAAATCTTCCAGCAAACAAAAGCCCAGGACCAAATGCCTTCACAGGCGAATTCTATGAAATATTTATAGAAGAGCTAACACCTATCCTGCTCAAAATCTTCCAAAATATAGCAGAGGGAGGAACACACCCAAACTCATTCTATGAGGCCACCATCACCCTGATACCAAAACCAGACAAAGATGTCATAAAAAAAGAAAACTACAGGCCAATATCACTGATGAACATAGATGCAAAAATCCTCAACAAAATACTAGCAAACAGAATCCACCAGCACATTGAAAGGATCATACACCATGATCAAGTGGGGTTTATCTCAGGAATGCAAGGATTCTTTAGTATATGAAAAGCAGTCAATGTGATGCACCATATTAACAAATTGAAGGAGAAAAACCATGTGATCATCTCAGTAGATGCAGAAAAAGCTTTCCACAAATTTCAACACCCATTTATGATAAAAATCCTCTAGAAAGTGGGTGTAGAGGGAACTTACCTCAACATAATAAAGGCCATCTATGACAGACCCACAGCCAACATCGTTCTCAATGGTGAAAAACTGAAACCATTTCCACTAAGATTGGGAACAAGACAAGGTTGCCCACTCTCACCACTAATATTCAACATAGTTTTGGAAATTTTAGCCACAGCAATCAGAGAAGGAAAAGTAATAAAAGGAATCCCAATCAGAAAAGAAGTAGAACTGTCACTGTTTGCCGATGACATGATACTATACATAGAGAATCCTAAAGATGCTACCAGAAAACTACTAGAGCTAATCAATGAATTTGGTATAGTAGCAGGATACAACATCAATGCACAGAAATCTCTGGCATTCCTATACACTAATGATGAAAAATCTGAAAGAGAAATTAAGGAAACACTCCCATTTACTATTGCAACAAAAAGAATAAAATACCTAGGAATAACCCTACCTAATGAGACAAGAGACCTGTATGCAGAAAACTATAAGACACTGATGAAAGAAATTACAGATGATACAAACAGATGGAGAGATATACCATGTTCTTGGATTGGAAGAATCAACATTGTGAAAATGACTACTACCCAAAGCAATCTGCAGATTAAATGAAATCCCTATCAAACTACCAATGGCATTTTTCACAGAACTAGAACAAAAATTTCAAATTTGTATAGAAACACAAAAGAGCCCGAATAGTGAGAGCAATCTTGAGAAAGAAGAATGGAGCTGGAGGAATCAGGCTCCCTGACTTCAGCGTATACTACAAAGCTACAGTAATCAAGACAGTATGGTACAGGCACAAAAACAGAAATATAGATCAATGGAACAGGATAGAAAGCCCAGAGATAAACCCACGCACATATGGTCACCTTATCTTTGACAAAGGAGGCAAGAATATACAGTGGGGAAAAGACAGGCTCTTCAATAAGTGGTGCTGGGAAAAATGGATAGATACATGGAAAAGAATGAAATTAGAACACTCCCTAACACCATACACAATAATAAACTCAAAGTGGATTAAAGAACTAAATGTGAGGTCAGACACTCTAAAACTCTTAGAGGAAAAAATAGGCAGAACACTCTATGACATACATCACAGCAAGATCCTTTTTGACCCACCTCCTAGAGTAATGGAAATAAAAACAAAAATACACAAATAGGACCTAATGATACGTAAAAGCTTTTGCACAGCAAAGGAAACCATAAACAAGATGAAAAGACAACCCTCAGAATGGGAGAAAATATTTACAAACTAAGCAACTAACAAAGGATTAATCTCCAAACTATACAAACAGCTTATGCAGCTTAATATCACAAAAACAAACAACCCCATCCAAAAATGGGCAGAATGCCTAAATAGACATTTCTCCAAAGAAGATATAGAGATTGCCAACAAACACATGAAAGGATGCTCAGCATCACTAATCATTAGATTATTGCAAATCAAAACTAAAATGAGGTATCACCTCACATCGGTCAGAATGGCCATCATCAAAATGTCCACAAACAATAAATGCTGGAAAGGGTGTGGAGAAAAGGGAACCCTCTTGCACTGTTGGTGGGAATGGAGAGCCACTATGGAGAACAGTATGGAGGTTCCTTAAAAAACTAAAAATGGAACTACCATACAAACCAGCAATCCTACTATTGGGCATATACCCGGAGAGAACCATCACTCAAAAAGAGCCATGTACCACAATGTCCATTGCAGCACTATTTACATTAGCCAGGACATAGAAGCAACCTGTGTCCATTGACAGGTGAATGTATAAGTAAGATGTGGCACCTATATACAATGGAATATTACTCAGCCATAAAAGAAATGAAATTTAGTTATTTTTAGTGAGGTGGATGGACCTAGAGTCTATCATACATAGTGATGTAAGTCAGAAAGAGAAAAACAAATACTGTATGCTAACACATATATATGGAATCTAAAAAAAAAAAAAAGTGGTTCTGAAGAACCTAGGGGCAGGACAGGAATAAAGACGCAGACCTAGAGAATGGACTTGGGGACATGGGGAGGGGGAAGGGTAAGCTGGGACGAAGTGAGAGAGTGACATGGGCATATATACACTACCAAATGTAAAAGAGATAGCTAGTGGGAAGCAGCTGCATAGCACAGGGAGATCAGCTCGGTGCTTTGTGACCACCTAGAAGGGTGGGATAGGGAGGGTGGGAGGGAGATGCAAGAAGGAGGCGATATGGGGATATATGTATATGTATAGCTGATTCACTTTGTTATACAGCAGAAACTAACACACCATTGTAAAGCAATTATACTCCAGTAAAGATGTTGGAAAAAAAAGAAAAGAATGCTATGACAACAATTACCTTCACGTTTTAGAATACCCAGGGCTATGTGGTCTGGTCATTCACCCAGAAATTAATAAAACATGTCTGCATGCTTTCTCTGTATATGGTAGTTATGGTCTCTGTGCTCACAGCTTCGGGATTATTAGTGAGATATTTTTTCCCTCTCATGACTTCATCAGTGCTCCCCAGTGCCTTTTAAGTGCAGTGTTTAGCCAACCAACAGCACCTCTTCAAATCTTCTTGCATATTTTGTCCCCATTGATCCCCTTCCCTGTGCTTGTTCTATTTAGGTCAGTTAAGACTCAGAAAAGACTGTTTCCCTTTGGTGAAATGTTACTCATCTGACCTGAACATCTTAAAAAATTTAAATTGGAAATCCAATGAAGGCATTGTGGATCTCTTTTGTGATGGCATTATTTTTCTATGTAAGCAGCTTGTTCAGATAATTAACAATAGTGATACTGTGGCTTATTGTTTTGATAGGGAAGGAGAAATTGCCTGATGGCATTTAACTGCCCAATTTAACTTAAGGTATTGAAGGTGTACTGGAAGTCTCAGTGTGTAGAGCTAATGGGTAGCCCCCAAGCACATCACCCCTACCCACACAACCATGTGCATACAGTGTTCTCAGCTACCCAGGCTTCCTTGGGGTCTATATTACTTTATTATAGATAATGGCAGTGGTGGCTTATTGGTCTTATAAATCCACCTACACTAAGCTTTTGAAATCACTGTACTGATAGATGCTCTGAGTCTTTAGACTGTCACACTTATGTTATTTCTGGTTATGACTATTTCTAGGCAGCAAATCGTGGACTAGAGGAGCTGGCTATTACTGGTTTGTTGTATATGTTATGCCAGAAGAAAAGTTGCTATTCTGCTAGACACTGTGTTTCCGTTTATTTTAAACCATTGATTGTACCAAATCCTTAGCAATAGATATAGATGAGTTATCTCTGTTGGCCATCTTTGGGAGAAGGCCAAGAGAGTATAGATTGTATTGTTAGTTCTTTTACGACATGTACATTTCTCACCTCCCAAGGTAGACTGGGAAGTTTGGTCCCTAGGAAAGGGCTGGATCTAAAGCAGGTACCCAGAAAATAGTTAATGGGTTAACTAATTAATATGTTTTTTATTTGGACACAAAGTAGTATTGAAGTTTTATTCTGTCTGGAAAGGAAGATTCAGATCCACTGATAATTATGTAGCCATGGCCAGAGGGCATGTGCTCAGGGAGGCTGCACATTTCAAAGGATACAGTTAAAAAAGCCTCTGGGTTGAACACAAAGATGAATGATCTCTGCAGAGTTTTCTGGGATGGCTACAAATAGGGTGTTGGGCAAATGAGGAAGAATGATGAGAGATGACACTAGAATGGGGTAGTTAAGGGTGAGACCCAGAAGACCTTGATATTTTCTGGCTAAAGACTTTAAGCTGTGTCTTACGAGCAATGAAACATTAAGAACTTACAAGACCAAATAAAATAGATAATGCATGATCATATTTGGATTTTAGAAAGAGTACTTTAACAATTGTCGATGGATTGGAAGGTGGCAGGAGGAAGGAGAGGAATGATAAAAGAGTATTTCCATAAACTAAGACAATAGCCATGGAGTTATGGACTTGTGTCTCCCGAAAATTCTTAGGTTGAAGCCCTAAATCCTAGAACCTCAGAATGTAACTGGATTTGGAGATAGATCCTTTAAATAGGTGATTAACTTAAAATGAGGCTGTCAGGGTGGGTTTCAATGCAATCTGACGTGTCTTTAGAAGAAGACGAGGTTAGGACACAAGATATACACCAGGGATGTTCATGCTCAGAAAAAAGGCCGTGTGAGGACACAGGGAGAAGGCAGTCATCTGTGAGCAAAAGAGAGAGGCCTCAGGAGAAACCAAACCTGCTGATACCTTGATCTTGGGCTTTCAGCCTCCAGAACTGTGAGAAAATAAATTTCTGTTGCTTAAGCCACCCAATCTGTAGTATTTTTTTATGGCATCTGTATTAGTCAGATTTCTCCAGAGAAACAGAACCAACAGGGTATGTCTGTCTGAATGTTTGTTTATCTATCGATTTATTGTAAGGAATTGGCTCACAGAATTATGGAGACTAAGCTGGAGACCCAGGAGGGATGATGGTGTAGTTACAGTCTGTATAAAAAAGCCTGAGAACCAGGAGAGCAGATGATAAAAGTTCCCAAAGCCAGCAGGCTTGAGACTCAAGAAGAGCCAATGTTTTAGTTCAAAGTCAAAAGTAGGAAGAGACTGATGTCCCAGCTCAGGCAGTCAGGTAGGAGGAGTTTCCTCTTACTTGAGAAAGGGTCAGGCTTTCTGTTCTATTCAGGCCTTCAGCTGATTGGGTTAGAGCCGCTCATTAGGGAGGCAATCCGCTCTACTTGGTCTACTGATTCAAAGGTGAATCTCATCCGAAAATGCTCTCCCAGACACACCCAGAGTAATGTTTGCCCAAAATATCTGGGCACCTCATGGCACAATCATGTTGACACATAAAATCAATCATCACGGCAGCCCTAGCAAACTGTTACACATAGCAGTAGCCAATGGAACGCATAAGAGGAGATGGATTTGAGAAATATTTTAAGTGGAATTATAAGGACTTGGTGACTGATCAGATGTGAGGAGTAAAGAAGAATGATGAGTCAATAATATCTTCAGTATTTCTACACCAGATGATGGAGTGGGTGATGTTCAGGGAAAACGTAATGCGCAAACACACACACACACACCAAACTTCTATTACACATGTATAAAAGTTAAGGCGTAAATTGGACTTTAATCACTTACCCAGAGTTCACAATTCTTTGTAGCTATTAGGCTGTTAAACTGGATCTATGCAAACTAATACTGAAGGTAAAAATGATGCATTGAACTCACGAGAGAGACCTTGAGCTCTGTAATCAGAACATTGTAACTCATTTTGCATAGATGTTATATTTTGTTTTGTATTTTTCTCCCCCAGCCCCCATTGGATGAGAAGCCCTGCATTAGAGAGGAATATGAGTGTGTGTGCTTCGATTTGCATACAGGAGAGAATTCCAGCCAGGCAGGTTAACCGTATGTAAAAATGGTTGTCAAAGCCTAGTTTTGCGGGAAGAGAGAGCAAATCTATAGGAAATGGTACATGAACTTAAAGGCACAAAGATCTAGGGCCATTTTGACCGAGAACAAGCAGACACACACTCAGTGGTCTTGAGGTCATTGTTGTTTGATATCTGAGTCATCAGTAAATGGTTACACGTGATGGTCAGGTCTGCTGTTTAATTAGGTAGAGAAACAATAGGCAGGTTTTGGAAATAAACAAAATATAAAAAGAGGTTTGCAGTAAAACTCAATTATGATGTTAAAGCCATTGGCAGGGGAGTGAAAATGTTGACTGGAGTCCCCTCAGGATTGGACAAAGGGGCCAGAGTGGGGTCAGCGAGGGAGAAGGGAGACTTCACAAGCCCTGGCGCCCCAGACCTCTATGAGCAGCCCTGCTGCACCTGCCAGGGGAGGTGCCAAGCTGCAGAATATCTGCCCTGAGTGTTTTTCTCTCTGCGATTTCTCACCCCCACCCTCACAGTCCATTGGCTGGTGCAGGTGGGGGATTGATGAGCCTCAACAAACAGAAAATATGGGAGGAATGAAACACATCCTGTCATAAGAGGCTTTTGCCTTTCCTTGTTATTTGAAAAGCTGCAGCTTCACCTTCAGTCCAGTTGCTCTTCAGGTGGTCTCTTGGGTGAGATGAATTGGTGGGCAGAAGGGTGGACGCCTGTTTGTTGAGAGAGTGATGGCTTAGTTTTGAGAAGCCACTGGCATTCGGCTGTGCAAGGGGCTGCTCCCTCCTTGATCTTTCATCTGTTAGTACAGCTGCAAGTGAAAACTCAAAGAATTGCATTACAAGCCATTTTTTGGTAGAACTTACATGTGATACAGGGAAGTTGGTTCTACATAAGCTGCTGACAGCCTTTTGTGAAATAAATTTACCCTTGATTACAGGTCTTTCAATCAAGGGTAAATTTATTTTTACTCTTTGTGGGGAGGGGGTGGGAGCAGAGAGAGAAGGTAGAAGAGTGGTGAGCAGATATAAATGCAGGGTAAGTCATTTGTCCAGTTAATAGAAAAAGCAATAGCGGTATTTATGAGAATTTATCTCTGCAACACACATATATACATACATGAAAGTATTTACTGCGTGAGTGAGCTTGGAAGCGGACTGTGCCCTGGTTGAACTTTCAGGTGACTGCAGCCTTGGCTGATGTTGATTACAGCCTTGTGAGAGACTTTGGGATGGAAGATCTGGCTAAACCACACCTGGATTACTGACTCACAGACACTGAGATAATACACTGTGTTGTTTTAAGCTGCTAAGTTATGGGGTAGATTGTTACACAGTAGTAGATAACTAATATACCACCTAAGATTTTGGATAAGCATAACTTCAACTGGGGACTAAGCCAATTACAGCAAAGAGATTTCTGTTGACACTAGAAATACTCAAATTCAAACTGTTGTTCCCATCCTCCCACCCCAACCCCTACCAGGATTGCATGTGGCCCTTGACAGGTTGCTATGCCACATCTCAGTTTACTCAGGTTGAAGAAGTAAAGTGATGGTCAAAGTTACTGATTTCAAAGACTCCTTTGGTTATACGTTAATCTTAAGACTTTTTTTGGTAAGAAATTAGACCTAATTATTACAGTGAATGGTACCCAAAGCTGATAAAGAATCAGCTAAGCCACACTTACCAGCCCATTTAGGAACATCAGGTTAAATAAACCATTAATAGGAATGAGCCCTGCAAAGATAGAAAAAATACAAGTTAAAGCATAACAGCTCCTTTTTAAAGAACCTCTTTTTTTTTTTATTCCTACATCCAAATATGACAATTACTTCTTGGTGTTTTTCCTGCTTGGGGCTTAGGATGGTCAGCTATCCTGAGGCCATGGTAATAGTTATACTGTTAATTTATTACTCTTTACACTCAGATGCAGTCCCAGGCCTTGGAGCTCTGCAAAAATTTGTATGGACGTCTGGACAGAAAATGACTCTTCCCCTACCACGAAGTTGCCAGCTCTGGTACCTGCTTTGTTTTTTCTTCTTCTTCTTCTGTTTTTTTTTTTTTTTTTTTTTGAATGTGATTGATGCTCTTTTTTCTTCTTGGGGGTGAGAAGACTGACATCCTACTTAGTCTAGAAAACTTAGTCTAGAACTGTGCTGTTCATTAGAAATATCCAAGCCACAAACTCTAGCCCCATATGTAATATTAAATTTTCTAGTAACCACATTAAAAAATAAAAAGAAACAGTTGAATTTAATATTAATAATATGTTTTATTTAGCCCAATATATCCAATGTCTTATCACTTCAATGTGCAATAGTTATAAAAATCATTAATTAGATAGCTTTTTTTTTTTTTTTTTTTTTTTTTTTTGCGGTACGCGGGCCTCTCACTGTTGTGGCCTCTCTCGTTGCGGAGCACAGGCTCCGGACGCGCAGGCTCAGCAGCCATGGCTCACAGGCCCAGCCGCTCCGCGGCATGTGGGATCTTCCCGGACCGGAGCACAAACCTGCGTCCCCTGCATCGGCAGGCGGACTCTCAACCACTGCGCCACCAGGGAAGCCCCAGATAGCTTACTTTTTTTTTTTCATATTAAATCTTTAAAATCCAGCATGGATTTTATTGTACTTACAACACATACTAGTTCACCCACATTTCAAGTGCTCAATAGCTGCATTTGCTTGATGGTTACTGTACTGGACGATGCTTGTCTAGAATGTGTGCGGAGCAGCCCTTGCCTCTCAGGCTACTTAGGACTCAGCGTCATGCCACTCTGCAGCCTCCTAATGAACTGCCCCATTCTTTCAGCCGCGCGGTCTTCCTATTCTGTTCCCTCCTCCGCTGTCAGCTCTTTCAATTTTCCAGCTTTCTCATGCTGTATAATCCGGCTGTACTTGGGGATGATAATTCAACAACAGGTTCTTGGGATGCTCCTCTAAAGCTGTCTTTTTTTAAAAATTTTATTTATTTATTCATTTATTTAATTTTTGGCTGCATTGGGTCTTTGCTGCTGCACGTGGGTTTTCTCTAGTTGCTGAGAGCCAGGGCTGCTCTTTGTTGTGGTGCGCAGGCTTCTCATTGTGGTGGCTTCTCTTGTTGCGGAGCATGGGTTCTAGGTGCGCAGGCTTCAGTAGTTGAGGCTTGTGGGCTCTAAAGCGCAGACTCAGTAGTTGTGGTGCACGGGCTTAGTTGCTCCGCAGCATGTGAGATCTTCCTGGACCAGGGCTCGAACCTGTGTCCCCTGCATTGGCAGGCAGATTCTTAACCACTGCGCCACCAGGGAAGCCCCTAAAGCTGTCTTTTGAAACAGGAAACATAATAGGATATACATTATGGCAACATTCAAACTGTTCATCAATTATCCATTACATCTGCCATCTCGCTTCTGCCAATCGAGGTAACTATGTTGTTACCAAAAAAAACCTCTTATTTTAATTATAATCCAATCAGAAGAAGCATCCATTATGTAGAGTGCTTTGGCATGTTCTAAGAATTTAATTTTTGCACAAATAGTGGAGTAAATGCTGCAGAGAGGAAGGGGCTGGCTTCTTTCTTCATTAATTCTGTCATTCAGAAAATACAGAGCACTGGCTAGGCGGAGGCGTTGTGTTTGGTGGGGGACACAAAGTTATATAGATCCTGGCCCCTGCTCTTGGGAAAGTCACAACCTGAAAGTGAAGTTGATCCCTGAGAAGATGCCCAGCATGGCTACATGCCTCTACGAGGGCTCTAACTGGGGCGATGGGGAGACATCTTGGAAGAGGCGAACTTGAGCTAAGTATGGAAAGTTTGGGTCAGGTTTTGATGTGTCACCATGGATGAGAAGGGAGAGGCACAGAGATTATTTCAGGGACTGTCATGATTCTATGACACAGAGAGGTAAAACCATACATTGAAAATATATGCGTGGATATATCTTTTTGATAGGCTGAAATGGAGAGGGGCTGGGAGGACCCTGTGAGCTGTGAGCATACACAACTAGTTCAAGCTAGATTGTGGTAGGATTTTCCTGCGGCACTAGGAGACTATATCTCATTTTCTTGGCTGGGTGGAGCCAAGGAAGATTCTAAGCAGAACTGTAAGAAGATCATAGCTGTGCTTTTGGAGGATGGACCTGAAATGTGTGTGCATTTGTGCATAGAAGTCTGGGGGGAGGAAGCAGCGGGGAGGGCTCCAAACACTTTGTCTCTCGTGGGAACAAACAATATTAAAGTAATGGGTTTATGCATTTTTTGACCTTTAAAAAATGGTATTTTCAGCAAACTTCCTCCTCCCCACCTCACCCTTGTTAAATATTTCATCTCAACTGGAAAATACCCACAACAATACTTTTTTTTTTTATAGTTTTAGCCTTTCAGTAATAAACCAAAACAAACAGTGGGGAGCTTAAAAGGCCTTTCAGCTGAGAAAGATGAAAGCAGATGCGTCTGGTTTAAATTATTGTTAGAAAGCACAAGAGTCTGTTGCTTCTGGAAATCCTGTGAGGAAGAGCGAGCGGGAGGAAGAGCTGGTGCCATGACCACCCCATCCCTGACCTGACATTCTGGTGGTATTTCTTACTCACCGAGGGCGTGTACATGCGTCCAAGAATCTCGTTATCTGAAGTGGGATCTTGCTTCCCCTCCCTGTAGCTGGAACCCTCTTGTTTTTCAACCTGTAGGGAAAGCCTCAGGGAGGGAGATGAAGACGCAGGTACTCATTTTTTCACAAAACTACTGAGGAAACAGCAGTGCCTTTATTAATGATCTGGGTGCAGCAACAAAGGTAGCTTCAGGCTGGAAGGGATGGTTTCTTAATGCAGCTCTTTGCTTAGACCACTAACTTAGGTGCATTTGTCACTATAACATTGAATCGTCCAGAGCTCCAGTTTTTTTAGCAACAAGCAAACATGCATTCCTTGTCTGCTTACACTGTTCCTTGCCACGAGTCTTTGTTCAATCCATTCCTTCCACCCAGAAAAGCCTGCCAACTCATGTTCAGCCAACATTTGTTCGGCCGACATTTAATGAGAACTTACTGTGTGCTGGAGCCCAAGGATTCAGAGGCAAATAAAACATAGTCTTTCAAAAGTGCATGGGCAAGTACACAGGTGCTAAAATATCTTGTGACAAGTACCATGATTGGCAATGTCTTTAAGACTATGTGGGGACTTCCCTGTGGTTAAGAATCTGCCTGCCAGTGCAGGGGACATGGGTTCGAGCCCTGGTCCAGGAAGATCCCACATGCTGTGGAGCAACAAAGCCTGTGCGCCACAACTACTGAGCCCTTGTGCCACAACTACTGAAGCCCACGTGCCTAGAGCCCATGCTTCACAAAAAGAGAAGCCACCACAATGAGAAGCCCATGCACTGCAATGAAGAGTAGCCCCCCTCACTGCAACTAGAGAAAGCCCATGCGCAGCAACAAAGACCCAACACAGCCAAAAATAACTAAATAAAAACAAATAAATTTAAAAGAACAGTTAAAAATAAAAGACTGTGGACTGCCAGCCTGCAAGGTCAGGAAGTCTTCTCAGAAGAGAGGATGTCTTCTTCTCAATTAATGACTTAGGAGCTAACCTCCTTCCAAGACCCATCCGCATTCAGCACATCTCTCCTGACCTTGTGTCTTCTTTCTCTGAGCATTGCCACTTGTCCCTCATGTGCTTTTCTTTGTTTCCACGCATAAGGAGATTATGTGGTATTTTTCTTTCTCCATCTGACTTATTTCACTTAGCATAATGCCCTCAAGGTCCATGTGTGTTGTTGCAAATGATAAGAGTTCCTTCTTTTTCATGACTGCATAGTATTCCTGTGTGTGTGTGTGTGTGTGTGTGTGTGTGTGTGTGTGTGTGTGTGTACATACCACATTTTCTTTATTCATTCATCCTTGGTGGACACTTAGGTTGTTGCCATGTCTTGGTATTGTAAATGATTCTGCATCGAACCTAGGAGTGCATATATCTTTTCAAGTTAGTGTTTTTGTTTTCTTTGGATGAATACCCAGAAGTGGAATTGCTGGGTCATATAATAGTTCTATTTTTATTTTTTTAAAGAACATCCATACTGTTTTCTGTAGGGGTTGCACCAATTTAAATTCCTATCAGCAGCGCCTGGGAGTTCCCTTCTCACCACATCCTCGCTAACACTTGCCATTTCTTGCATTTTTGATAACAGCCATTCTAACAGGTGAAAGGTGATATGTGGTTTGAATTTGCATTTCCATGATAATTAGTGATGTTGAGCATGTTTTCATGTACCTATTGGCCATCTGTATGTCTTCTTTGAAAAATGTCCATTCAGATCCTCTGCCCATTTTTAAATTAGATTGTTTGTTCATTGTTAAATTAGATTGTTCGTTTTGTTATCCTTTGCTGTACAAAGAAGCTTTTTAGTTTGACGTAGTCCAACTTGTTTACTTTTGCTTTTGTTGACTTTGCTTTTGGTGTCAAGTCTAAAAAATCATTGCCAAGGCAGGTGTCAAGGAGCTTACCACCCATGTTTTCTTCTAGGAGTTTTTTTGTTGTTATATTTATTTATTTTTCTGGTTATGTTTATTTTTTAGACTGTTGCCTTTCTCTTTATTGGAACAAACAATTAAAGTAATGGGCTTATGTATATTTTGACTTTTTAAAAAAGAATAATTTCAACAAACTTCTTTATCCCCCAAGTCTTTGTTAAATATTCTTTATGAACTAGGTAGCATATGATATCACTCGTGGGAGGGGTGTCCATCAAGACTGGGTTAGGTTCAGTGAGCTTATTCCTTCATTCTCTCATTTAATAACCACATTTTAAGCACCTGTATGTTTTACGAACAAAACAAATCATAGTCCTTCCCTCATGAAGCTTATATGGTAGTGGTAGCATAATACAGTAGATAAAAATATAAAACAAACAAACAAACAAAACTTGGTAAGAAGCACTGTGAGCCAAAATAATGAAAAATAAAGCTTTGGGGAAAGTGGGCCTATGATTTTTCTTTTCTCATACTGTGCTTATTTTCATAAATGTATATGTTGGCTGCCTCCATGGTCCACAGGGAAGATTTGATGCAGGTGGATGTAGTGCAGGGGATTATAGGAGTGGCTCTGAGCCACACAGGGGGCTGTGTTGTGGATGAGTAGTGGGCACAAGCTTGGATCTGCTTTTAGGGAGTCTTGCTGAGTTGATGTTAACTCTCAAGATGTCCTGAAGCAGACACCTAGGCATCCAGAGCCCCATGAGGGTCCCCCAGGGTCACATGCCTCACTTCCTCAGAATGCTGCTCCCTTTCCTGCAGGGTGTGCTGGGACATCCCCAAGCTCCTCCTGTGCTTTCCTTGTAAATGCAGCAGAGTTTGGGGCCATTAGAGATGCCAGCCAAAAAAAGTGAGCAAGTCAGCTTTAATTTCTGACAAAGGTATAAATTAAAAGTGCAAAGTATGTGCTTTGAAAGAAGGTAAATTTGAGTGCTGGGGAGAGGAGAATTTAATTCAGGATGGTAAAGCAACACCCGCCATCCCCATGATGACCAGAGCCTGGTTTCAATGGATTTCTCTCTCTTTCCCCAAGTGACAGACAGAAAGGGCCAGGCAGGCTACCCTGAGTAGTGAGGAATGTTTGCCATTTGCTTGGTATAGTTGGTATAAAGAACCACCAGATAACTTATCATATTAAAGCAATTTATGACCTTGTGCATCTAGTGGAAGACATTTTTTTCAGTTTTATTGAGATATAATTGACATATAACATTGTATTAGTCAAAGTGCACAGCATAATGATTTGATATATCTATACATTGCTAAATCGTCACCACAATAAATCTAGTTAACATCCGTCATCTCACATAATTACACTTTTGTGTGTGTGTTGAGAGCTTTTAAGACCTACTCTTTTAGCAACATTCAGATATACAAAACAGTATCGTTAAACTGTAGTCACCGTGCTGTACATTACATCCCCAGAACTTATTTATCTTATAACTGGAAGGTTGTACCTTTTGACCCCCTTATCCTTCTGAAGTCTGTTTAAAGTGAGGCTTAAAATGCCCCTCGTTCTTTTTTTGTATAGCTTGAGCTTTAGCAGTAAGCTGTGAGGCTTGAGTAAATTCCAGAATTGGGAGAGGTGTCCTACAGTTGGAGGCTGCAAAGAGCAAGACACTGTGGGTGGTGACATGCTTTTCCTCTCTGGGTCACTCTCAGGACCCCAGCCAGAGTCTCCCTGGACCAGGCCCAGATGGAACATCCTGACCAGCTGGTATAGCAGTTGGCCTTCCTTGTGTGTTAGATGTGAGATGTGTGTGGTGAACCATCTGACAGCCAACCAACATGCTCTAATTGGTGGCTGCTGGGTGCCCTCCCCATGCAAGATTACCTTGGGGCTAGACAGCCTGAAGGAGTGAGGCGGATGCCACGCTCCATGCAGGCACCACGCGCCGGAGGGCTCGCTGATGGCCGTGCACCTGCAGCTGGCCTTGGACAGCGGTTCTCGCCCTTTGGTGTGAAATAAGAATTTCTAGAGGTTCTTGTTAGACTGGATTCCTAGATCCCACCCTGGGAGATTCTGATTTATTGGGTCTGAGTTGGGATTTAGAAATGTGAGCTTTTGGCAAGCACTCCTGGACATCCTGCTGTTATGTAGATGAAAGCAGTTTGAGAAGCCCTACCTTTATTCAGCTCAGCCCTATCTTTTTTTTTTCTTTTAATCTACTAGGAGCTTTACTTTTTTAAACCACTTTACTGAGATATGATTGACATATAAAAAGCGGTACACATTTAATGTATACCACTCGATGAGTTTGGGAATAAGTACACACCTGTGAAACCATCACCACCATCAAGGCCAGAAATATACCCATTACCTCCCAAAGCCTCCTTCCATCCCCTTTATTATTATTATTATTTATTATTATTTTGTGGTGAAGAACATTTAAGATCTACCTTCCTAGGAAATTGTAAGTATACAGTACACCACTGTTAGCCATAGGCATTGTGCTGTATAGTAGATCTCCAGAAGTTCTTTATCCTGCATAACTGAAACTTTGTATCATTAAGCATTATCTCCCCATTTCCCGGTAACCACCATTCTATTCTCTGCTTCTATGAGTTTGACTATTTTAGATTCCACATATAACTGAGATCATAAAGTATGTCTCTTTCTATGTCTGGCTTATTTCACTCAGCATAATGCCCTCCAGGTCCATTCATGTTGTCACAGATGGCAGGATTTCCTTCTTTTTTAAGACAGCCCAGTCTTTGATGGGAGTAAATGCTGCAGGGTCCCAGGAGCAGGACTGCTGGAGTCAGCTTTTTATAAGAGTCTAGCCTTTCTCTATAGGAATTATAGCCCTAATTCCTACAGCAGTGGTCCCCAACCTTTTGCCAAAAAGGGACCGGTTTCATGGAAGACAGTTTTTCCACAGACGGGGGTGGGGTTGGGGGGTGGAGGGGAGGGTTCAGGTGGTAATGCGAGCGATGGGAAGCGATGGGCAGCAGCAGAGGAAGCTTGGCTCGCTTGCCTGCTGCTCACCTCTTGCTGTGCGGCCTGGTTCCTTACAGGCCTCGGACCAGCACCAGTCTGTGGCCCGGGGGTTGGGGACCTCTGCCCTACAACTATGACCACGGTGAGGTGGCTCACAGTCAGTGTTGGCAAAGGTGTCCCCTCCTTGATACAGAAAAGGAAAGCCACTCAAAGGAGACAAAGGAGGAGCTTACTGAAATACTACAATCATTACTACTGCTATTACCAATATTTAAAATTGTGATCGTTTATTGGGAGCTCCTATAGCTCATGTACTGTTCTGAATTCTCTGCCTCTTTACTGTGTTTAATTCTAATGAGTAATCTTTGAGATCTGTACTGTTATTACCCCCATTTTACGGGTGAGGAGACTGAGGGAGAAGGAGAGTACATAATTTGTCTGGGGTCGCGCAACTGGTAAATGAACAGTTCATGACTAAGGAACCCCAGTGTGGAGGCCTCCTACTGCATGAAATTGCATGGGACTGGAACAAGAGAATGCTTTCCACTTCTGGTCTTTAATTTTCTCACTCATAAAATAAGGGGTTTGGATATTATGACCTCTCAGCTGGTCTGACTTTGTCCAACCTGTGCAGTCAAACAGGGCCCTGCGATCCGAAGGGTCCTAGGCTTGGATTCATGCTCTGCTGTTGCCATCTTGAAATTGCTAATAATTTTTGAACAAGGAACTCCATGTTTTCATTTTTCACTGGACCCTGCAAAATATAAAGCTGATCTTGGCTCTCAAGGGCTCTTCTGGTTACACCGTATTTTTTTCTCAACTCCTTTATAGATCCTTAACAATTCCCTGTGCATCCTTGGCCCTGGAACAGCCTTTTGCAGAGGCAGTGGAGCAATGGGCTGACCTGAGCTTCACAGTGAATGGAGTTTCTGGGCTGGTGATGAGTGCCCACGGTGTGTCTGCAGGGGCTGATGGTAGACGGCTGGTGAAGCAGAGCACACAGAGAGCTCTTAGTGGCTAAGGGTGGTATCTCATACAAACAGCCACGTCCCTAGCCAACCGCAGGTATTGTGAGTGTTATCACTAAGTGTCCCATCTACAGCAGTCCCTCAGTGCAGAAAACGGATGAGGACTCAAAGTTGAAGTTAATGAATTCAGTTCTCCCAGAGAGGCATTTTGGGCCTTTGCTGGCAGCCCCTCACTCATTCTTTGGCCCTGGTCTCCACCTCCCCCACTTACTCACCAGCAGCCCTGCTCCGAACACTCTGGACTCCCAGGGGTTTATCTCCATGCATGTTGCCTGGAACAAGCTTTCCAAAACATTGTTTTTTTCCTGACAATATCTAGTGTTACTACTATACACACAGTGCACAAATTCATCACACTTGCTGCTAGAAAGGTTTGGCTCTGGAACAAGTGAAGGAAATGGTTATTGAGTGCTTGTCACGTGACCTCCTTACTCTCTTCCCCCAGCTCTTCCTCTAAGTAAAGTCTTAGTCCCACTTAACTTCTAAGGAAAAAAAATTAAAGGGTGCTTATCAGGGTTAATAACTTAGATTCCTATCAGCACCAAAACAAAAAATTCAGACACAGACAGTCCATCCAAGTTGTAGGATAAAAGGTTCATTCTTCACACCTTGACGCTTATAGGCAGAACAGAGATAAGCCATGAGGGAAGTGTCTTCATGTTCCTGTGTGTGAGAGAGTGTTAGTGTGTGTGTGTGTGTGTGTGTGTGTGTGTGTGTGTGTGTGTATGTGTAGACTAGGAAGGCAAAGAAAGGGATGACCAGTTATCTTGCCTTAAGTGAGGCATTTCCCCTTCCTTCCTCCCTCTCTCATTCCAGGGTCTAGATCTTTTACAAATTATGCTTTGAACAGTTTCCCCCTCATCTAAGCTTAGCCATCACTTCCTCCCAGAAACCTGTGTGCACCCAGCCCCGGTCTGGGTCAGAGGTCTACTTTTAACCCCCAGAGCATGCATACCTAGTAGCCTCCTTGTGCTTGCACCCCTCCAAATTGCAGTTATTTACTTACTCATATGTAGCCTCAGGGGCTGTTATCTCCATACGGGCTGGCAGTGAGACTGTCTTGTTCACTGCTGTAGCCCCAGTGAGGATTAATAAATGTTTGTTAAAAGCATGAATAAACAGCATGAGGAGGAGCTCATGGCAACAACTGAGTCCTAGTGTCTCAGGTGTGAAGACAGATGTTTTGAGTGGGGTACAGTGGGGGCAGCTCCACCTGCATGGCCCAGCCAGGAAAGGTGTTTATAAGTCTGCGTTTCTTCAGTGCTTACCGGGTGCCCCATGCAAAGGACTTCACTTACATCACTCTGTTTAATCCTTATAACAACAAAGTGGGTCCTGATTAAGATTTTATGGAGAAAGTAACTGATCTTGAACTGAATCTTGAAAGTTGTTCAGGCATAGAAGACAGAGAAGGGCTTTCCATTCATAGAGAGCAGATTGAGCTCTGTCCCAGGGGTGTGAAAACGGCTCAGGTGAGTGTGTCTATGGCTAGAAGTCAGAGTGGTGGAGTGAAATGAGATGACAATGCTGAACTTTACTTGAGTCCTGTGCTCCTGGAGATAGCTTTTAGGAAGTCTCCCCACCCTTTTGTGTTCCAAGAAAATCTAACCACAAAAACAACCACTGTGATCTCACATATTCCTAGATAGGCCCATCTCAGTTCTTCTTCATAACTTCCATAGGACTTGCCCATGACTCACTGGTTTACCTGTCTATTATCAAATTCAGAGCCCCTTCCTGTTCTTTGATATGTTCCTCATTCGTTCTTCCTATTGCAATAGCCTGAATAAAATCATCTCCTTAGTTGTCTGACACACTTTGTCCTGCACAGGGGTTACATCTGGCAAGGCAGAGAGGGAACAGATCATGGAGACCTTGTAAGCCATGGGCAGGAGCTTGGACTTCCTCCTGTACGCATGGGAAGGCAGTGATGGGGCTAAAGAGTTTTTAACAGAAGAATGGAAAAGTCAGACACTCTTTGTAGAAAGCTCATTCTGCTTTCTGTATGTGATAAGACAAAGAAATTTCAAATTCTGATAAGAAAGGATGGGGCTCTGAGCTCGCATGGGGTGGGCTATGGGTGATGTGCCAAGGGTGGTACTCTCCTGGACATACATGGTACCTAGATGTGAGACCAAGGGAAGGGTCTAGGAAGGTTCCCATTTGTGTCAGGGTGGTGTCAGTTCACTGGCACCATCAGCCATCATGAGAGAGGTGGTCCTTAATCTGGACCATGGAAAATGATCAGCATGGAAAGCCACAGGTAGGCCAACGGCATGTAAAAGGTTAAAGCAGGTTATGATAGCACTATCAGACACAGAACTCAGAAGCAGATGCCTTCAAGGCTCTGCAAATGTCCTTATAAATGGAAATTAGGGGGAGGAGGCTTAAGGCATACATAGCTTCCCTTTATCTAACTGGACCATGGTTTTATTTTTTGCCAAACTATAGTTCTGCTTCCATTGGAAAAGAGATCCCCTAACATTATGAGCCCAGCCTAAATAGCATCAAGGAAGGCTGCAAGGAAGATGGAAGATGTGGACATCAAAGCACCCAGAGAGATGGCTGTTAGAGTTTTCATTCGGTCCCTCCACTGGTCCATTGTTGGTTAGTGATAATGAGGCCTAATTGGAGACCTGGTTCTGGGCTCCCTCAGCCTCTCACCTGCAAATCAACACTAAGGAAATGTGAGCATTTTGTGGCAATCAAAGGGAGAGTTGTTTTTATGGTAGGTGCCACACTTGAAGGCAGTGGATGATTCAGGTGCTTATTCCTCAGGGAGAGAGGCACCTTTGTTATATGTCTTTACAAGCCTTTGCTCAGGCTGGAGCTGTGAACTGTAGACAGCCTGGTGAAACGTTCTTCTCAGTTGTTCTCAAGATATTGGTGGGGTTTTTTTTTAAGTGTTTTTCACACATTAATACCATTTTCAGGCTTTAAAAAAAATTCAGTGTTTGATTGCCTGAAAGCTTAGTGTAGATGTAAGCACTTTCCTGGATTCTCAGTAAGAAATGTTACATTAACGTAATTACGGTGATGATGATTCATCATCAGGCCCAGGTATGATGGTACCCTGGTATCATGAATCTGGGCCTGCAGAAAACCCTTCACATAGAGCTCTGACTTCATCTCTTTCCTCCGAGTTTGATATCGCCCCTCTGCATGGTGGCGGCCCAGGGATGCATCAAGCCTAGGCTACACCTGGGGACTCCCCTCAACCCAGTGCCTTCAGGACAGTTCATTTGCTGGTAGCTTCCCAGTTGCTTCTGAACCCAGCCTTCTGCCCTGATATCCAGGCCCAGAGAGCCAGCTGTTCACTACATCTCACCTGGATTCTCCGTAGAAACCACAAAACCCACAGATCTCAGTGTCTCAGTATGGAGTTAGTCATCTTTCCTATCCTTGAAGCCCTCTCCCTCCAAACTGCAATGACTCAAACGTCAAAAGGGAAGCATTCTGAGAGAGATTTCTAGAGGAAGTGATACTAAACATAAAGGATACAGAGATATTAGCCAGGCAAACCCTGCAGAATGTGACTGGGCCTGCAAGTAGGTCAGGAATTTGGTAAAGGGCTTCTTCCTGGGTCTTGGGTGGATGGTCAAGCTATACAGCTACTCGTCCAAGATGTCCTCCTACTTGAAGAAGCCACACACAACAAACAGAGTGCTGACACTGAGGTATTGATTGTGCTCTCACAATTCATCTCTCCTTCTCTTCCCTTTCTTCTCTATATTTTAATCATTTACTGGAAGCCTGTTATAAAAATCTGGAGGTCTTGACTTTCTATTAGCAATCTTCATAATTTCAAAATATCCTCTCCTGTAAGTAACCAGAGAATGGCAGCTTTCCCAGAGTAATACCCAGGTCAGTGACTAAATCCTGTAAATCAACAGAACCGAAGAGGGCCAGGGACTTTGTATGAATTTGTGAGAAAGGGAGAGACTGGGGGGTGGGGAAAAATTAAGATGATTGAAAAAGGTCTTTTCTTTTTTTTTAATAGGTCTTTATTGGAGTATAATTGCTTCACTTATACTGTGTTAGTTTTTGTTGTACAACAAAGTGAATCAGCCATATGCATACATATATCCCCATATCCCCTCCCTCTTGAGCCTCCCTCACACCCTCCCTATCCCACCCCTCTAGGTGGTTGCAAAGCACCGAGCTGATCTCCCTGTGCTATGCTGCTGCTTCCCACTAACTAACTGTTTTACATTTGGTAGTGTATATACGTCAATGCTACTCTCACTTCGCACCAGCTACCCCCTCCCCTCCCCGTGTCCTCAAGTCCATTCTCTATGTCTACATCTTTATTCCTGCCCTGCCACTAGGTTCATCAGTACCATTTTTTTTTTGGTTGTTTTTTTAGATTCCATATATATGTGTTAGTATACGGTATTTGTTTTTCTCTTTCTGACATACTTCACTCTGTATGACAGACTCTAGGTCCACCCACCTCACTACAAATAACTCAATTTCGTTTCTTTTTATGGCTGAGTAATATTCCATTGTATATATGTGCCACATCCTCTTTATCCATTCATCTGTTGATGGACATTTAGTTTGCTTCCATGTCCTGGCTATTGTAAATAGTGCTGCAATGAACATTGTGGTATATGTCTCTTTTTGAATTTGGTTTTCTCAGGGTATATGCCCAGTAGTGGGATTGCTGGGTCATATGGTAGTTCTATTTTTAGTTTTTTAAGGAACCTCCATACTGCTCTCCATAGTGGTTGTATCAATTTACATTTCCACCAACAGTGCAGGAGGGTTCCCTTTTCACCACATCCTTTCCAGCATTTATTGTTTCTAGATTTTTTGATGATGACTATTCTGACCAGTGTGAGGTGATACCTCATTGTAGATTTGATTTGCATTTCTCTAATAATTAGTGATGTTGAGTATCTTTTCATGTGCCTCTTGGCCATCTGTATGTCTTATTTGGTGAAATATCTATTTAGGTCTTCTTCCCATTTTTTAATTGGATTGTTTGTTTTTTTGATATTGAGCTCCATGAGCTGTTTGTAGTTTTGGAGATTAATCCTTTGTCCGTTGTTTCATTTGAACATATTTTCTCCCATTCTGAGGGTTGTCTTTTCATCTTGTTTATGGTCCCCTTTGCTGTGCACGAGCTTTTAAGTTTAATTAGGTCCCATTTGTTTATTTATTTATTTTATTTTCATTACTCTAGGAGGTGGGTCAAAAAAGATATTGCTGTGGTTTATGTCAAAGAGTGTTTTTCCTATGTTTTCCTCTAAGAGTCTTATAGTGTCTGGTCTTAAAAAGTCCAGGACCAGATGGCTTCACATGCAAATTCTATCAAAAATTTAGAGGAGAGATAACACAGATCTTCTCATACTATTCCAAGAAATTGCAGACAGAGGAACACTCCCAACACTGATGAACATAGATGCAAAAATCCTGAGCAAAATACTAGCAAACAGAATCCAGCAACATATTAAAAGGATCATATACCATGATCAAGTGAGATTTATCCCAGGGATGCAAGGATTCTTCATTGTATGCAAATCAAACAATATGATACACCATATTAACAAATTAAGGAATAAAAACCATATGGTCATCTCAATAGGTCGAGAAAAAGCTTTTGACAAATTAAACACCCATATATGATAGAAACCCTCCAGAAAAATGGGCATAGTAGGAACCTACCTCAACATAATAAAAGCCATATATGACAAACCCACAGCAAACATCATACTCAATGGTGAAAGACTGAAAGCATTTCCCCTAAGATGAGGAATAAGACAAGGATGTCCACTCTCGCCACTCTTATTCAACATAGTTTTGGAAGTCCTAGCCAAGGCAATCAGAAAAGAAAAAGAAATAAAAGGAATACAAATGGGAAAAGAAGTAAAACTGTCATTGTTTGCAGATGACATGATATTATACGTAGAAAATCCTAAAGATGCCACCAGAAAACTACTAGCACTAATCAATGAATTTGGTAGGGTTGTAGGATACAAAATTAATGAATAGAAATCTCTGGCATTCCTATACACTAACAACAAAAGATCAGAAAGAGAAATTAAGGAAACAATCCTATTTACTATTGCAACAAAAATAATAAAGTACCTAGGAATCAACCTACCTAAGGAGGCAAAAGACTTGTACTCAGAAAACTATAAAACACTGATGAAAGAAATCGGAGATAACATAAACAGATGGAGAAATACACCATATTCTTGGACTGGAAGAATCAATATCGTGAAAATGACTGTACTACCCAAAGCAATCTACAGATTCGGTGCAATCCCTATCAAACTACCAATGGCATTCTTCACGGAATGAGAACAAAAAATTTTACAATTTGTATGGAAACACAAAAGACCCCAAATAGCCAAAGAAATCTTAAGAAAGAAAAACGGAGCTGGAGGAATCAAGCTCCCTGACTTTGGACTATACTACAAAGCTGCGGTAATGAAGACTGTATGATACTGGCACAATAACAGAAATATAGATCAATGGAACAGGATAGAAAGCCCAGAGATAAACCCATGCCCATATGGTCACCTAATTTATGATAAAGGAGGCAAGGATATACAATGGAGAAACGACAGCCTCTTCAATAAGTGGTACTGGGAAAACTGGACAGCTACATGTAAAAGAATGAAATAGAACACTCTCTAACACCATACACAAAAATAAACTCCAAATGGATTAAAGGTCTTGTTTTTATTTAGTAATTCCTCTTTCTTTCAGAGCTTTGATTTGGAACTTAAGGTGTGTTGGTCCATGGTAGGGGAGCCAGCAGCAGCTACTCTATTTATTTGGTCCTCAGTGAAGCCTCTGAGGACAGTAGCTCCTTCTGTTTTAGGAGAGGTAATGTGTGCTTGGTGGGGATGGTGAATGGGGAGATTTAGTAAGGAAGGAGATATTTGTGTGGAATAAAGGATTGTTTTCTCAATGTGAATGAAGTATATTAATGAAGAAATATGACCAGTTTTCTGTCTTTTACATGTTCCCAAAGTGATTGTGATCAGTTGAATGATGATATTTCCCATGGCCTTTAATCCACACTGCTGTGTCTCCCTGCACAGTAGCGTGAAAAGTTGTTTCCATGTGCATGTTATGAACCTACAGTATCTAAAACCCTAGTGCCTTTTGGTGGGAATGTAAATTGATACAGCCACTATGGAGAACAGTATGGAGGTTCCTTAAAAAATTAAAAATAGAATTACCATGCGACCCAGCAATCCCACTACTGTGCATATACCAGGAGAAAACCATAATTCAAAAAGAGTCATGTACCACAATGTTCATTGAAGCTCTATTTACAATAGCCAGGACATGGAAGCAATTTAAGTGTCCATTGACAGATGAATGGATAAAGAAGATGTGGCACATATATACAATGGAATATTACTCAGCCATAAAAAGAAATGAAATTGAGTTATTTGTAGTGAGGTGGATGGACCTAGAGTCTGTCGTACAGAGTGACATAAGTCAGAAAGAGGAAAACAAATACCGTATGCTAATACATATATATGGAATCTAAAAAAAAAAAAGTTATGAAGAACCTAGGGGCAGGACAGGAATAAAGACGCAGTTGTAGAGAATGGACTTGAGGACACAGGGAGGGGGAAAGGTAAGCTGGGACGAAGTGAGAGAGTGGCATGGACATATATACACTACCAAATGTAAAATAGGTAGCTAGTGGGAAGCAGCTGCATAGCACAGGGAGATCAGCTCGGTGCTTTGTGACCATCTAGAGGGGTGGGATAGGGAGAATGGGAGGGAGATGCAAGAGGGAGGAGATACGGGGATATATGTATATATGTAGCTGATTCACTTTGCTGTAAAACACAAACTAACACACCATTGTAAAGCAATTGTACTCCAATAAAGATGTTAAAAAAAAAACACCTTAGTGCCAAGCAGCCAGGAGATTGTGGTGCAGAAGAAGGCGTGCATGTGTGTGTATATGTGTGTGTGCGTGTGTGTGTGTGAATGGGTTGGTTGGACATGTGTGTGCATCAGTGTAGAAACGTGAGCTCTGTTTCTGTCTGAAAGCATTTGCAAGGTGTTTTGCAAGTGAAGGCCCATTTCTTTATAAAAATAGAATTGCTTTTCTAAGATAGAAATGCTGAGTAAGGAGAAGGATGGCTCTGAGTTTTAGAAGGAGCTTTCCAGAAATTGGTGCAAGGAACTTGCTAATGGTACTGGAAGATAGAAGGAGAGATGCTCAGACCATACTGTGTTTTGCATTTCAATCTCTGTGGATCCGCTCTCCCTGCCTATGCATATTTAAAATTCCTTTCAATATATAAATAGGATAATTCTCTTTCCACATCCCCACCAGAGTTCATTCAGCAGGCACAAAAGGAATTGCACATCCAGGCCTGTCTTTTCCTGCTTCCTGTTATTACTATTTATTGGTTTTTCTCATCTTCTTTTTTTTTCCCCCTCCCGTGTTGCTCCCCTTAGATTAAACTGGGTTTCAGGATTGACCTGAGGGAGAAATGCCATTTCTTCAAAACAAAGCTGAGCCTGAGGGAGGTGATCTCCAGGCTTGTTCTGCACTTTGGCACCAATCTAGATCTTCCAGAACCCCACTTTGAATAGAAAGCCCTGGGCCTTAGACTATCTGGGTTTTTGCAATCTCCCCATAATGCTGTCCTTTAACAAGTACCCATTTGCCCCATGAATGAAGCCCTGGCACTCCTCAATGTCCCAAAGGCACAGGTGAAAGAGAGAATTCTTTTTTTTTTTTTTTTTAACAGTCTCCAGACACGCAGCCTCCCCGGCCATGGCTCACGGGCCCAGCCGCTCCATGGCATGTGGGATCTTCCCAGACCGGGGCATGAACCCGTGTCCCCTGCATCGGCAGGCAGACTCTCAACCACTGCGCCACCGGGGAAGTCCCAAAGACAGAATTCTTGATGGGAAGGACACTGGGTAAGAATATGAGCTGGGAACTGGGGACCGGTGCCTATGACAGTAGCCAGTCAACCCTTTTTCCTGGAAAAAAAGCTCTAGGAAGCATCTGTTGAGTCTAGTGGTCTTGCTTCATGTTGCTAATGTGAATAATTCAAACATTTTGAAAGAAGTTAGACCATACATTCCAAACATTGTCCAGATTTCAGAATGGCAATTAGGCCTACAGGACATGTGTTCTTAGAAAGAAGTTCTACATCATTTTGCATACAATGAAAGGAGCACTGAATTGGGATCAGAAGACTTGAGTTCTTCTATACTAGCATGCCTCTGCTAATGTAAAGCTGGCTTTATTGATATCCAATGACTTCTCTGGTTACAGCAAAATGGCCAACTTTAATAAATTCTTGGGTCATATTTGGTGGCCAAAATATATGTGTAGCGGGGCATAGAATGAGGCACTGACTTATCACCTGTTATGTAAAAATGTATCAAGGGCAGGAAGAGTTTTCCATTAGAAGTGCGATGAGCTTGATTTTGGAACTCACTAGGATTTCATTCCATGAGTTGGGCTCCCATGAAGAGTGGACGGAATCCTGGAGCATGTGACCAAGAGAAAATATCACTGCTGTATGACTCAGCGCAGGACTTAGGGGAAGTTTATAGCGACTTCTCTCAATTACAAGTAAGGTGAGCTACAGATGAAACCTTGAAGAACTTTAGAAACAAGCCAGATAAGATATTTCTGAGGGATGAACTTGGGGTGCAACCTATGCCTATATCTGGTCTGCCTCCTGAGGGAGCTGCTGATTCAGAAGGCTGCTACCCAGACCAGGGGACTGAAGGAGAGACTTCTGCTCTGATCAGAGCTGGGGACACAAGTGCAGAGCATGAAGATTGCAGCTGATGTCTCCACCTGGTAAACATTCCACGTGTTTGGATTGCTCTTCATATACTTTGTTGTCAAATAATCTACTTAGGAAACTGATCTCTGCAAGCCAGGCTGCCCTTGGAGATCCAAGTGATGTGTACAGTTTGTCAGGTTCCAGGCCTCAAGAACAAAGCAAGGACTTCCCTTACAGGCCAAGTCAAGTGGTCCTCTGCATCACTCTATGAAACACTGAGAGATAGGAGAATTTCAGCTCCTCATGTAGAGCATTTGACTTGGAGGGGATCCTTGCTCTGTATTTCCTCCTGCAATGACCATAATTTGCATACTTATGGCTCATCTGACCATAGGTATGGATAAGCACAGGTTGGGCTGTTCCACTGGGCATCCTGAAACACCAGCCTTTCATGGGATTCTGGACACTGACTCCAAGAGTCTTCACTTTTTTATTTATTACAAATATAGGAAAATATACAACCAATACTGAATACAGCTCAAATGCTGTAGTGAGCTCATTGACATGGATTACCTTATGTAATTGTCCCCAGGTAAGAGTCATTGTCCTTACAGAATATCCCTGGCACCAAAGGGATTGTGATGGGAGGGTCTGTATCTTCCCTGTGAATTCATTTACAGCACTCAGGGACATCACCAAAGCCCTATTTTGATATCAAGTTAGAAATGAGCCAGACCCTCTTGAAGAAAGGCATTTCCTAATAGGGAGTGCAAGAGGTCAGGGCCTGATCATGTGGAACCTGCCATGTCTGGTCAGATAGGCAGTGATTCAGGACCGTTTTGATTACTGGGAAAGGACTCTCAGCTTTAAATATCCTAGACTGAATGAGGCGCATGCCCGTGATTGGTTGGAGTACAAATTGTACTTTTTGCAAAGTTATTACATAGTAGACCCCTGATACTCTCTTGATTCTCCAAACTCGCAAATGCCATGATGGTAGAAAATTCCCTAATAGAATACGTATGCAGAACGAGCCAGATAAGGAAGCACCACAGAGTACTCTTGGAATGCAGCCCTGAATGCAGCTCTGCTCACTCACTACTCATCAGTTTCAGCACCCCAGCCTTTCCACATCTGAGCCTCAGCAAAATTATAAATGACCCAAGGCCAGGTGCCTTCAGGGTCTCTTTAGAATCTCCACAGTTGTGTAAATGAAATCTGCAAACAGCACAAGTCTATTATACTTGACTAACAAAGCAGACTTGAGCATTTTGGTTGCTGATCTTTTGAACATTCACACTTTCTATTTTTATTTTTGTAGTTTGGTTGGTTTAGGTATTAGAGATAGTAAAGAGCATGGATGCTTGAGCTAAACTGCATGGGATCCAATGCCAGCTCTGCCACTTCCTAGCTGTGTAATCTTAGGCAAGGTACTTAACCTTTCAGTGCCTTAGTTTCTATACATGTAAAATGTGGACAACGGTAAAGTTGTTGTAAGAATTAAATGAATTCATGTGCTAACAGCTCTTAGACCTGTGCCTGACAGCAGAAGCACTTTACAGGTGTTAGCTCCTCTTATTGTAAGTCGCCATGGCTGCTAGAGTTGACATCTGGAAGGTGTGCTGAATAGCATGTCCTGCCTGAAAATACGATCATGGCTCTTGTGTTTGCAACTAGTATCTATTAATTAAGAAACCGTCATTTGTGCTCCGTAATTAAATTTATTAAACTCTAATTCCTATCATAACAATAATTAGTTCTTGCTAATTAAATTTATCAAATTCCCCCTGGATTCATATCTTAGGTAAATATTTAGTAGCCCTACACTAATTATTTTAATCAACATGGAGAGTATTTCAAATGACTACAGATAGTTCTAACTAATTAAATTGAGTACAAAATAGTATCTTATGTAATAAATTTGCAGGTGCTAAAAAGAGTGGGAATGAGCCACAGGATAATGTCTCAGGGACCTATCCACGTGAGTTGGTGATTGCAGCATTTCCAAATCTTAGCCAACATGCTAGGGAAGTTTGAGACGGTTTATTGTTCCTGTCCTGATTTGTCTTGTACTGCCAGTGTTTTGTGCACAGAGCAAGCTCTGGGCATGATTCAGGAACATGCCATATGACTTGAAATTGGACCCATCAACACTAGTAATTAGTGCAGAAGCAAGAAGCCAGCAGAAGCAGCAGCAGGGCGAATTCCTGCTTCAAAGAGTCTGAAGGAAAAAAGGCAAACTCTCCAAGGTTCCTTCTTCTGCAGGCTTGGTTTCCTCATCCTCAAAGCAAACTGTCAGTTGTTTCTCATGTTGGGAAGTCCTCCCACCCTACCCTGCTGCTCCCAGCTCCTTCCTAACAAAGAAGAATCCTTGAATTACAGCCACCTGATTGGCATCCTGTTGCTAGGAAACTGTAAAATGAATGTATCATATTTCATAATAAAAATGCCTCTGACCCATCCTTAGACATGTACAATCAAGTGTGGCCCCATGTGGCACTGGCTAGCACTGACCACCCACCTCTCCTCTCCTCTGCTCCCTTCCGGGGTCATGGTGAGATAACTGGCTCTAGTTAATGGTGGTCACTCTCTGGCCACCCACAGGGTTCTCTGTGGCTTGAGTTAGGGTTCTGTCCATGGCTAGGCTTGGGAGGATGGCCATCTAGGGCTAGAATAGGGGGCTCAGTCTGTGACCAGTATTGACAGGATGTTCAATTCACAACTGAGTTTCAATACTCAGTCTGGGGTGGAAATTAGAGTGTAGGCTGTTGTGAAGTCCTATTAGGGAAAGAAAAGAAAATGACCATCGAAGTATTGGCAGTTGGATTATATTGTAATACAAATGGTCCACCTCAAGAATAAAAAGAGCAAGTTTGAGTATTAAACAAACTATGTAAAAAACTAAATCTTTTCAAAATTGTCTCCAGCCCTTTCTTGTAAATGACAAGTAAGTTATCATAAACAAGCAGCCAGCTGTTGATGCTCAGGGCACGGTGTCCAGCGTCACCCAGGCTCTCCTGACCTTCCATTTTCATCAAGTGGCTGGTGAGGAGGGGGCTGATTCCTTACAGCTTACATACTACATTCTATCTTTGTGGAGGAAGTGTCTTGCATGGGCATGGGAAACACGTGGGTGGCACTTTGGACAGTGGATCTGCACTTGTGCTCTTAGAGCAGTTCAAATACACATGAGAGTTATAGAAGATGCACAAACTTTATCTCACTCTCGGAGCAGTTCAAATACACATGAGAGTTATAGAAAATGCACAGACTTTATCTCTCCCTCTCATTAAGCTGTCATCCACATTCAGTGTGGATCTATTTCCTGGTTCTGAATATCATTCCCCCCCTCTAGCTCTCTTTCCAGTGTTTGTGATCTCATGCAGCCACCTTTATGATAGATGAATCATTCCTATGGCAACCACAGTCATCATGAATCCTCTGAGTGAGCTGGCAGGAGAAAACAGCTTTCAAGAGAACAGAGATCCTAGGGGGACCAAGGGTAGTAGAGAAACCTGAGAGCATTGAACTGATGGAGGTAGGATCAGATCATGTCAGAGCCAAAAGGGATGAAATGACTGAGGGCCCAGAAAAGGGACTGGCTTTGCTCAGTATCACACAGAGCAAGAACTCAGGCCTCTTTTATTCTTGTACCATGATGTACAAGTAAATGAATGAGCACAGACTTGCCATGCGTCAACTGAAGGCAAACAGGCCATATAATAGAATCTTTGTGTGTTCTTCATTTGAACCCATTGGCCTGAACGTGAAGTTTTGTTCAGAGAGTCTGATGCGTCAGGACTGAGACTGCATCTGGACCTAAGACATGTTGTCTCTAAAAATATCATTCTTTTCTATCCCATTTCTTTTCCGGGGGATATGCTCACTTGTAATGGGAGGTAGCTGGGGGCGTCTCTGGCCAATGGACACAGCTCTGTAGATAGCAATGATAAAGACTATTGGATATGGCCCCCTAAGTGAGGGCATTGTGGGACCTAGCTGTGTCCTTGCTGTGCTTGGCAGAACATGCAGATATCGTTTATCTAATAGTGTCTTATAGACGGAGCTGTGAGAAGATCTACCTGAATGGAGCTGAGACTAGGTCACATAAACACCTGGATTTGTTCCCTGGTGACCACCACAAAGGCATCATTCATCTGTTGCCTACCTGTTAGTTCTGAAGAGTCACCATCAGTATCTCAGCTCCATGCATGAAGATGCTCCCCCATCCCTTCCTCACCCAAAAATGTCCAGGGAATCCTTCTTTTAAAGGATGAATCCTTCTTTTAAAGCCTTATTTTATGCTTTGAACAATTTTTATCCCAGATTGTGACTGAAGAATAGGAAGAAAGCTTGCATCTTCTAAAAGAATCCACTACAAAAGAATGTGATATGTGCAAAAAGGAGGCATTGCTGCTGTTTCGTTTCTGTGCCTTGCGTAGGAGCCTCCTGAGATGGCGCCCTGAAACCTGCCCTGTGTTCTTTTCCTTTAAGGGATTAACCAACAGAGATCCAAAGCCCTTGGCTAACTGGGCAGAGAACCATAATGTCTGAGCACATTCCTACTCATTCTGAGAATAACTGAGTTCAAACTGTCCTTATTCAATCCACTGTCATGCAGCTACTGTCCTGCCCATGGTACCCAGTTCTGCTACATACCTAAATCTAACAGATTTTTTTTTTTAATTCCTGAACTTTCAGCAGAATTTAACATAATTGATCCTACACATCTTCACTTCCTTCTCATGGCTCTCATATCAATATACTTTCCCAGATTTTTCGTCTCTGTTGACTATATCATATTTTCTTCTGTTGGGTTTTATCACTGCTTAATCCTAAAGCATTTTCCCCCCATATTTATCAATTTTAAAGAATTCAGTGATCATCTATGCCTGCATTGTCCAGTATAGTAAATAACCACTAGCCAGATGTGGCTACTGGGCATTTGGAATGTGGGTATCTGAATTAAGATGTAATAAAAGTGTAAAACACACAACAGATCTCAGAGACTTATTACAAACAACAAGAGAATATAGTTATCTCATTCATAATTTTTAATTTGATGCATGCTAAAATGATAATATTTTGAATATGTCATATTAAGCAAAATATATTATTAAAAATAGATTCATTATATATTTCTGTTGGGGAGTATGCAATGAATATATCCAAACTTATCTCTAGCTCAGACCTCTCCTTTAAACTCCAGACAATGTAACTAATTGCCAACTTAACATTTCTGATAGGTTATTTGACAGGCACTTCAAAAGCAACGTGAAATGTGAGATTATTTTTTCCTCCTAAATCCACACCTGTTTTAGTGACTGGTCCCACCATCATCTTCATTTCCCTTTTCTCTTCTCCATATGGCTTCCTCTTTCCAGAATTACATAAATGTAGACAATCCAGGTGGGAAGGCTATGTACATAACCACCAATCCTATGGTTAAGTCTTATCTGCATTATGAAGTTTTTATGTGGACATCTGTAGTGATGGGGAGCTCACTTCCTTATCAGGCAGCCTATTCCATTGTGGACAGCTCTGTTAAAAAGTTTCCCAGTATATCAAACTATCATTTGATTTCTCAGAATTCCTAATCATGTTTTAATTCTGTCTCCTGAAGCCATACAAAACAAGTTTAATTCCCTTTTGACTTTTGAGAATTGTTTCATGTCTTGATTGCATTGACTGTTCTCAAGTTAAACATCTCTTGTTCTGTTGGTGTGATTTCAAGTCCTCTCAATCATTCCTGCCACTTACATTTGAATACAATGTAGTTTGTATACTTATTAACAATGTAGTTGTCAAATGGTCCACTGATTTCAATAGGCTAGCTGAAGACTAGAAGGGGACTCTTACTTTGATTGCCTTAAATTCTGTACCTCTCCTAATACCATTTGGGAGTACGTCCGTTTGTTTGGGAGTCACATCACACACAGATAACTGGTTTGTATTGAATTCACTTTCATGTAAATCCACTATCCTTTGGATATCCAATTAAGCCAAGCCTCTTCCACCCTCTATTTTTACAGGTTTGTATTATGTATTTAAAGTTCGTGATTATATTTATAGTTTGGCCCATTGTACAAGTAAGCCTATCTAGATATTACTGATTCTGCTTCTTCCACTCACTGTGATTTGTTTTGTGTCTTAGATCAATGTCATCCAAAAAATTGATTAGTAAACCTATATTTTCACATAAATCATCAGCAAAAGTGTATAAAGGACAGGATGAAAGTCAGAAGTATGTTTTATATTATGAAAGTCTTCTGTTTAAGTTACGGCATCCGTTTATTTAACCCTTCACATTACTGGACATCGTCATTTAACCAACTGCAGGTCTAGGTGACAGTGCTTGGTAAATTCTTTTTCATTATCACTTCAAATAGTTCCTCTATTCTGTTCTATCTGTCTCCTTCTGGGACTCCAATCACATTTTCCTTGACCATTTGATACTTCCCACTCCTCTTAGATTTTCTATTCTGTTTAGTTTCCTCCTTTTTTATATTTCTGTGTTTCAATTGGGATAATTTCTATAGGCATTGACACATTGTAAAGTAACAAATTTATTGCTATACAGTTTTCATCCTCCCAATGAGCCCAACATAGGAATTCTTCATCTCTGATATCATTTTTATTTGTAGCATTTCCATTTGACTTTTATAGTTTCCATCTGTCTGTCAATATTCCGTATTTGTTTATGCACATTGTCAACCTTTTCCATTAGACCAGAGATCAGCAAGTCTTTTTTTTTTCAGCAAGTCTTTTTATTTTATTTTTGGTAAAAGGGCAGATATTAAATATTTTATGCTTTATAGGATCTATAGTCTCATAACTATTCATCTCTGCCATTGTAGTGTAAAAGTATCCATCAATAATTGTAAATGAATGAGTGTGGTTATGTTCAATGGACATATATACACTACCAAACATAAGGTAGATAGCTAGTGGGAAGCAGCCGCATAGCACAGGGAGATCAGCTTGGTGCTTTGTGATCGCCTGGAGGGGTGGGATAGGGAGGGTGGGAGGGAGGGAGACGCAAGAGGGAAGAGATATGGGAACATATGCATATATATAACTGATTCATTTTGTTGTAAAGCAGAAACTAACACATCATTGTAAAGCAATTATACTCCAATAAAGATGTTAAAAAAAAAACAAATATAAGAAGAAGCTGAATTTGTGCTGAAGGCCATAGCTTCCTGATCCCTGCTCTAGATCCTTTAAAATAATAATTGTAGTTATTTTAATGTACATATCTGATAGTTCTAAACATCCCTAAGTCTGCTTATATTGACTACTTTATCTATTGACAGTGGGTTCTTTTCTTTGCTTTTTTGGTTTGTGTCATCATTTTTTATTAAATATCAGAGACAGTATGTTGAAGAACAGAAGAGACTGAAGTAACTATTATTTACAAAAGGAAATGGGCACGTCTCCTTCTGTTAGGCAATTAGTGTAGAGGATTGAATCAGTCTGGTAATATTTCAACTGAATTTTTGTTTTTGGTACTTTTCCTTACTACAGTTACTTCTTGTCTAACATAGTCTTTAAAGTTGTCTAGTGATGAGTTTCTTTTTTGTGTGCTTTGGGTAAGGAATGGTGCTGAAGGATTTTTTCTCAGTGTTCCTGTTCAACCTTTAGCCTTCAGTGGTCTTAATATGAACACATTACATGGGGTATCTCTCTCCTCATCTTGCCCAGGTGGAAGAATGCTTGTTACTCTGAGGTTAGACCTGTAGTATGAATGGGTTCTCTTATGTCAAAGTACTTGAATTAACTCATATTTTAGTATTTCTGTTTCTTGTTTAAGAAAATATTGTGATGATCCAAATAAGGGTTTTGACAAATTTTTTATAGGTATCTCATGGTCCTAAATTATCAGACTAATAACTTTGAGAGAACAAAAATAATGATTTTAGATATGATTTTTATTTTTTAGGAGAGAAATAGTTACTCCCAGTAATGCTGTTTCCTCTGTAGATTCAATTTAATCATACATAATTGATTCAGTAATATTTTATGGAATCTTGCTAGGGGTGATGTCAAGACAAGCTACCTCTAGATTCCAGAATCAATCTTATTCCTCTATAACCTGAAATAATATTTGCTTTTCTATGATCTTCTGTGTCTCCTTCACATTCTCATTGTGTTACAAATATGTAACATAATCACATATTTGAAGTTCCTTTTAAAGTTCCTTCACCTATTTTGGCCTAATCTTCCTTCTTTTACTATGTATATTCTTTATAGCCTCCAAATAATTGTAATTTACATTGTTACTAGAGGCAACTACATTCTTTGATACATTAGTTCAAGAAAAGTTTTTTTGTTAACTAATACGTGTCAAGTTTTAGGTTTAAAGCTTGAGAACCAAGCTTGGATAAAATTTAGCCCCTGCCTCCCAGTCCAGATGGCAAGGCAGATATGTAACAAATATTTAGCCAGGTGTGTGTGATAAAAGCAATAATAGGAGGATGGCTGATAAACTATGACTAGGCCTGGGGAAGGAGATTCAATAAAGTTTCAGAGAGTTGGTGATATTCTTAAAAGTCTTAAAAATGGTAAAGACTTGAACTTGATACATGATACAGGATAGAATATTCCAGACAATGTAAAACATGTATAAAGTAGCCTCATGCTGCATTTGCATAAATTCCCACAATAGTGGAACATGGTGGCAGGTAGTGGCAAGAGATGAGGCTGGACAGGGAACTGGGGTCAGACCTGTGAAGCTCATGCTTGCCTATTTAGCAATTTGGACTTTATCCTGTAGGTGATTAGGATTAATGGAAGGATTTTAGATAGAGGAAACATATGATCTGATTTACATTTTTCAGAGTGCACTTTGGCTGAGTGAGTGTAATGAGTCAGTGAAGCTTTATTGTTTGGGCTCTGCAGGCAGGATGAGTAGGGTTCATGAGCTACACAAGGGCCCTCAAATGGGGTGAGACATGGGAGAGGAGACACATTAGCTTCATGGTTGGACAGCTGCCAAGTCAAAATAAAAATTATTTTAATTAAATGCCTATAAATGATGGAATTATGTTAACTACTTAACTACAGCTCAACTTTTGGGGAAATGTTGTGTCAAATAAGCAGAACTTGTAGAACACAATAATATGGCGACTTTACCTTAGTCTCCCTCTGTCCCTTCAAATGCATTCTGTGGGCTAGTTCTTTCTCTTTCTCTTTAGATGAAAAAAGTACAAGGAAACTCCTATGCTTCTCTAGTTACTCTTCAGCAACTAAAGTTCTTATGGTCGGTCTAGTCTCCCAAACAGTCTTTGTTCAATAACTAGAATGCCCAGTTCTATTAGTAACCAATACTACATTTTCATGTATGGTGTTAGGGAATGTTCTAATTTTATTCTTTTACATGTAGCTGTCCAGTTTTCCCAGCACCACTTACTGAAGAGACTGTCTTTTCTCCATTGTATAGTCTTGCCTCATTTGTCATAGTTTAGCTGACCATAAGTGCGTGAGTTTATTTCTGGGCTCTCTATTCTGTTCCATTGATCTGTGTGTCTGTTTTCATGCCAGTACCATACTGTTTTGATTACTGTAACTTTGTAGTATGAAGTCAGGGAGCATGAATCCTCCATCTCTGTTTTTCTTTCTCAAGATTGTTTTGGCTATTCAGGGTCTTTTGTGTTTTCATACAAATTTTGAAATTATTTGTTCTAGTTCTGTGAAAAATGCCATTGGTATTTTGATAGTGATTGAATTGAATCTGTAGATTGCCTTGGTAAGACCAGATATCATAAAACTCGTAGAAGAAAACAGAGAGAGAACATTTTTTGACATAAATTGTAGCAATTTTTTTTTGGATCTGTCTCTTAAAGCAAAGGAAATAACATCAAAGATAAACAAATGGGACCTAATTAAACTTAACATCTTTTGCACAGCAAAGGAAACTATTGACAAAATGAAAAGACAACCTATGGAATGTGGGACAGTATTTGCAAATGATATGACTGATACGGAGTTAATATCCAACATATATAAATAGCTCTTACAACTCAACATCGAAATACAAACAACCCAATAAAAAATGGGCAGAAGAACTGAATAGAGATTTTTCCCAAAGAGGAGATGCAGTTGGCCAACAGGCACATGAAAAGATGCTCAACATTGCTGATTATCGGGGAAATGCAAATGAAAACAAGGATAAGATGTCACCTCACACCTGTCAGAATGGCTATCATTGAAAAGAACACAAATCAGAAATGTTGGCGAGGCTGTGGAGAAAAGAAAACCCTTGAACACTGTTGGTGGGAATGTAAATTGGTGCAGCCCTTGTGGAAAACAGTATTGAGGTTTCCCCCCAGAATAAAAATAGAACTACCATATGACCCCACAATTCCAATCCTGGGTATATATATGAAAAAATTTGAAAAAATTTTTCAAATTTGAAAAAATACACACACCCCAATGTTCTTAGCAGCATTATTTACAATTGCCAAGATATGGAAGCAAGCTAAGTGTCTCTCAACAGATGAATGGATAAAGAAGATCATGTGTGTGTGTGTGTGTATATATATATATATATATATATATATATATATATCTGTGTGTATGTGTTTATACACACACACACAATGGAATACCAATCAGCCATAAAAAGAATGATATTTTGTCATTTTCATCAACATGGATGGACCTGGAGGGTATTATGCTGAGTGAAATAAGTCAGCCAGCGAAAGACAGATACCATATGATATCACTTATATGTGGAATCCAAAAATTACAACAAACTAGTGAATATAACAGAAAAGAAGCAGACTCACAGATATAGAGAACAAACTACTGGTTACCAGCGGGGAGAGGGAAATGAGGAGGGTAATATAGGGGTAGGGGGTTAATTTTATAATAACTGTAAATAAAGTATAACCTTTAAAATTGTGAGTCACTGTATTATACACTTGTAACATATAATATTGTACATCAACTATACTTCAATTAAAAAATGTTCACGACAAAAAAAATCAATATTTAAAGTTAATGGTTCTTTTCTCCCTTGCTTTGGGACTTTTTGGGCTGTTGGCTTGTGCAGAAAGAGAGGTTTGGCTTTTTATGTATTTAACAATTATGTTTTGTTTTTTGTTTTTTTTTTTTTATGCGGTACACGTGCCTCTCACTGTTGTGGCCTCTCCCGTTGTGGAGCACAGGCTCCGGACGTGCAGGCTCAGCGGCCATGGCTCATGGGCCCAGCCGCTCCGTGGCATGTGGGATCTTCCCGGACCGGGGCACGAACCTGTGTCCCCTGCATCGGCAGGCGGACTCTCAACCACTGCGCCACCGGGGAAGCCCACAATTATGTTTTTTAATTCACTTTTATCACTCACTAACTGCCTTTAGATCTTTGAGAGTTGAAACCGGGTGGGGATTGGTGAAAGGATGGGTAGAGTTGGGGAGAGACTGGTTAGAAATGGTAATGAACAAAATGTTCAGAAGTTATGTAGAAGGTAAGTGAATATAGAGCTTGGCCACCTGGATGTGAGGGTGAGAGAAAAGGAGGCACTTAGAATGACTTCTTGTGGGACATGCTATGGTGGTGTCTCTAACTAGGCTCTACATTTACTCATTCAAGAAACATTAACTGCCTACTTGATATTTAGATCCATATGAATGAGACAGTTCCAATTCTCGAACAGCTCAAGTCTTTTGGGAAGATTGGTAAATACACAACTAAAATGTTCTGTTATGAGAACTATAACAACATGTTGCTTTGGAAATTATGGGAACACAGTGGTGCATTTCACGCAGCTTGGAGTAAAATGGGAAGGGGTGTCCTCTGGAGATATAGACCTGCCGATCTTAGTTTGGGAAATATTGATTGTGATTCCTCTGAGGAAGTGGGAAATGGTGTTGGTTATGTAGATGTAGGGCTAAGGAAAGGGTTTGATCTAATATAGACAAACGTTTAGGAGTTATCAGCATAGAGTTATATACAGAAGTCGATGAGGTATATCATCTAGGGAAAATATTAACTCTCTGGCTCATATGCATGAGGGACAAATTGGAGGCATAGGGAGTATGTAAGAGATAAAGAAGAGGTGGAGAAGGATGCTGAGGAGAACTGGGCAGAGGAGTAGTAGGAGAACCCAGAGAGGGAGGAGCCCTGGAGGCCAGTGCAGAACTTTTCAGGGATGAGAGAATAATGGTTACTGTAAATGCTACAAAAAGCTCAAGTGTTGAGTAGAGGAACCAGCATGGTCACTGGGTCTGAGAGACCTGCATTTACCCTAGTTTCTGCTTACAACCTGTGACTTTGGGCAAGTTACCTAAGCATCTAGCAGGAAACTGTGGGTCTTGGTGCTCCTCCTAGTTGCTCTATAGAGCACAGGTTGATGTTTCTTTCTCCTTAGGAGCCATATTCATCATTTGTGCTGGAAGACTACCAAAACTCTGTCCAGAGACACTTCTCCTTCCCACCCTCTGTGTCTTTATTTTCAACATCTCCTTGCACGTTATCGGAATCATTTAATTTCTGACTTCCTTTTTGTTTAAGTCTCTCCTCTCTCAGCTCCTCTCTCTAGGTTCCGCCTCTCCTGCAGCTCCAGGCTCCTGGAATGCGGAGCTGTTAGAAACAGATGTTTTCATCCTGTGAGTGCTTGACTACTTCTCAGATGGTGTCTCTGAGCAAATGTTCTTGAGTGTACCTTCCCCTTCCTCTGCTGTTGTATTTTCTATACAAACACCAGATTGCATGGCTGCATCCTTCTTTCCGGAGAAAACCCAACTCATGATGGTGATGGGGTAGGCTATGCCTTCAGAATGTTAGAGATGGTCTATGGTACAAAGGCTTTGCAGAGAGAGTGTGAGGCTAAAAGGCTTAGGAAATGCAGTTGTGTGCTGTGAATTTATCTACTCATGACTTGCTGTCTCTGGTATTTCTTCCAGTGAGCTGGTGTTCTGCAAGAACCTCTCTTCTGTCTACTTCCTTAGGCTTGCCCTGCATCCCCATGTGCCTCTTTTGGTCTTTTGTAATTGTGCACCCTCAGGTGAGCCTTCCCAACACATTGGGTTCTTTGTCTCCAGACAACATGTGGGGTTAGGAGATGGAGTCAGAGAGTCTGTGGAATCATTACACTTTACAATAATAGACTTGAAAAGCCTTGGTGAAAATAGGGAGGAGGTAGGGTTACCTGCTGGGCAAACCTTCCCTATGAGGGTCAATGGTGACATGTTACAGTGGTCTGCACACCGCCCACCCTCCCCACCATTTTCCCTTGGTTTGTGAACTTGTCTTTGATTGCTTACTGAGAATCTGTAGCAAAGGACCCAAGGATGTGGAAGAAAATCCCCTGACTTTATTTTTTATTTATTTACTTTACTGCATGATTCCATTTGTATAAAGTATAGAAACAAGACAATCTAACCTTTGTTGTTAGAAATAAGGATAGTGACTGGGGGACTGGGATGATAAATAGTGACTGGAAAGCAGACCCAGGAGAGATCCTAGGGTGTGAGTCAGGTTCTCTTTCTTGACCTGAGTGCTGATTACATGAGTGCTTTTAGTTTATGAAAAGTCATTGAGCTGTACACTGATAACATGTATATATTACGAGTTTTTAAAAATCTATAGCTGGGTTTTTAAAAAATTGGAATATAGTTAATTTACAATGTGTTAGTTTCAGATGTACAGCAAAGCGATTCAATTATATATATATATATATATATATATATTCTTTTTCCAGTTCTTTTCCATTATAGGTTATTACAAGATATTGAATATAGTTCCTTGTGCTATGCAGTAGGTCCTGCTTGTTTATCTTTTTTATATACAAAAGACTGCTCTTTAACCTTACCTCTTGATTTGCTTTTGGGAATTCATGATTTGGAAAAAAGATTTTCATTCCCATTTTTATTCCATTTATGACAAGTAAATATCTTTAGTCCTTCATGTGATAGAATAGGTTGCATTCACCTGTCACTGGCTATCTCTCCCTACTGGAAATAGTCATCTTGTTGAAGCTGCCTATGTTCCTTTCAGAGGTGCCTACAGGCAGGGCATACTCATGTGCATTAATTTGAATGTTAAGTACAGCTCTGGAGAGTGGGGAAAGACCCCAGGGAGAGTGTGATGGAGTCTGGGGAGCTGAAGGAAAGGAGGGGATAGAGTGATTCACTTACCAACCAGCCTAAAGTTTTAGCCATATCCAGACAAGCCAACTGAGAGATTAAAGGCAGGCATGGAAATCAGGCCTGGCAGGTCTCAGTGCCGCCAGTATGGAGTGCATTTTACAGTCCAGGCCTCCCTTACTTCACATAGCAGATCATCTGAAAATTCACATGCGACACTCTCTCTTTTAAAGACTCCAGCAATACATTTATCTATAAAGCAAAGAGTGTGCCACAAGGAAGAAAGTTTGACCTTCAGAAGCAGACACACCTGAATCAAACCATGGCTTTACTACTTTGTTTGTTCATTCATTCATTCAAAAATATTTATCTAAAGCATTCCCTGTCCTAGGCATAATGCCAGGAATGAGGGAGACAACACTGGTAAATTTTCTATGTCAACCTAGATAATTTAGTAACTGCTCTCAGCCTCAATTTCTCACCTATAAAATATGAATGGTTTTACTTGCTGTGCAGATTGTCATGAAGGTTGAAATAAAGACACCGTTTCTGGCATATATCATTTTTTTATATCGAAAATTATAATTATGTGAGAAATATCCCATTTCACATATTCCATGAGTTTTTTTTTAAGTGAAGTCTGTATATTTACAATGACTTATAATAATGTTATTCTTATCAAGGTTCCCCGAGTAAACAATTCTCTCCCACTAACAGATTAAACTTCTACTCACTGAAGCTTATTGTGATGAAGATTTCCAAAATCATCTCAAGTTGTAAATGTTACAGCTATACTATTGAACTTGGCTTTTTTTTCTCTATAGAAGAGTTCCAAAGAGCACAGAATTGGAAGTCCCCAGGCCTGACTTAGCTTTAGCTTTGACACAATATAACCTGAGATTCTTTGCTTTGCTCTCTCTGGACTCTACTTTCTCCATCTATGAAATAGTTACAATAGTAATAATTTCCTTGCTTATTTGTAGTGATTTTATAGAGATTAAATGTAGTAAATGATATGAGAGGGTTTTAATACTTTAATTGTATATATTTTTGTTTTGCTTTCTTGTTTTTAAGGGATAAAAATGAGAATAACTAGGGATATTTTGCCCAGTTCTATATATCTTCTTACAAATTATCCTATTTTCTTACCTTTGTAAGTTTGCACACTTAGATTTCTATTTTGAATGATAAATAATAATGATGGTGGATCCTAATTTGGAGAAGGTGGATTTGCCAGACTTTAAATTTGCAAACTAGATATATTTGAGAATAATTGTTCATATTAGGAAGTGTTTTATTTTATATAAGTGTTTTTTTCTTTGATTTTCTTAAACTGGTAGGGGCAAACAGCAGTGCATTTAAAACATGATTTAATGTTTTAGAAATACAGCTATTTCACAATTTGAAATTTACCTACATAGTAATATCAGAACAAAGGTTACTACTTGGATTTTCGTTCCAATACCCAGATCATTGTACACAGTGATGGGACTGAGTTGTTCCTACACCTACACAAAACACTATTAAATCTGTTGGTATATGTTTAGTTTGGGACTTTGATTTTGGGGTTGGTTTTGAATAAATTCCAAAAAGACCTTTATAGTTTGGAGGTCTAGAAAGGCAATAAGTGGAACAGATTCTAAAATATAATCAGTCAATCCATAAGTCTATACTGAGTGCCTGCTGTGGATACTTGGTACTTTGCTAGGAGATGTGCAGTCGGAAAGGCTTCACTGAAGAAGTGACTTTTGAATTGAATCTTGAAAGTTGCATAGGTGTTTACCAAGTGAAAAAGGAGTCTGAAGGAAAACAAGGCACAGAGAACTATGTGACCAGTTCAGAAGAAGGACGATACAACCTGGGGAGCTGGTTTGAGTGTAAGGAGCATGTGGAGAAGCTCTGATGGGGGAGGCTGGAGAGATAGTCAGGAGACAGACGGGGGAGGGATCGTACACCATGTTGTAAAGTTGCTGCAAATGCAGTCAAAGGAATGAGTGTTTGATTAAACAGACCATATAAAGCACATCAGCTGATTCTCCTCCAGACATTGGCTCTATGAATTTTTTTCACTGAACCTAGGTAAGTGCTGCTTTGTTATTATGCAGAGAGGATTAAGGTTTCTTTGCTAAAGATTGCACTCCTTAACCCAGCATGCTGATGTGCTAAGGTTTATAAAGACACACTCCTGCCTGGGTGACTCATGTCTAATGTGTTCCACCCATTACTTTGCTGCAATGATAAACCATATGGATTATTTTTTTTCCTGAAGTGCTTGCAATCTCCTTAGTGTGTACAGAATTTATGGAGTTATTAACAGATAATCACAGAATCTCATAAACTGGGGTTGAGAAGACACTTGATCTCTAAGAATACAATATATAGCACAGGTAAAGACAGTCAACTCTGAGCTGGAAGCCCTAGAAGAGAGGAAGTAGGTGTAAGGGTAAAGGAATGGGTTAGGAGAGAGGGTTCTAAAGGGAAACTTGATGACAGGGACAAGGAATGATAGAAAATCCACAAGCTTAAGACCAGGACTCTGGATTTGATTTTGGAAGCACTGGAAAGAGAGTAAATTGTAAGTGCTCATTCTTGCTGCAGAGCAGAAACTTCTTTGGTGGGGGTAATCTGGAGAGTGAGAGTCAGACACCAGGCAAAGACAGGCATTAAACTATAAGGCTCGGAGGCCCTCAGCTTGCCTAAGGTTGCAGAAATACCAAAGAAAGGTGTTTGAAGAAAATTCAGCAGTTGGAGGCAGGCTGAACTTAGGGAGCAGAGAAAAGGTGAATCTGGGAAGACTCCTGGGCTACTTGGCTGCCAGGACCCAGCAGAGAATGGCACTGCTCAATGATTTCTTGTTGTTAATCATTTTTCTCATTTTCCCTAGTTGTTAACCCTGGGACCATACTAATCAACTCCTCGTTTCCCTGCCTGTGGCTTACATGGTTCCTTGGTTATTACATCTGAATTTAATCATTGTCCAAACTGAGCTCCATGCCTTCCTCACAATTTCACCTTGATACAGTTTGTGTTTTGCCAGGAAATAGAGCTGTATAGAAATGGGAAGAATCTATTTAGAGAGAGGAGTGTCAGGAATGGGAAGCATAGTCCAGAACAGGGCCATGGACTCTAACGTGACGTATGGAAGATTTTTTCCCCTGATCCCAAAGACCATGATGAAAAAATTCAGAAAAATAAAGAAAAACCAATGCCACCCATGACTTGCTGCATTTCCTCTTTTTCTCACTGGGAGAAGAAGAAGCAGAGATGCAGAATAGGAAGTAGGAAAGTGATTATATCAAAAGCATAAAAATGAAGTCTACTTGACATTGAAGTAGGAATTGTCTGGAAGTCATGTTTGGCCTCTGCTCCCATCTCTCTCTGCCTAGCCTCCTTCACTCCAGGAGTCCCTCATGTTTCAGAAACAGAGTGTGGAGGGGGCAGAAGTAAGTCAATCATGGGTTCTTCAATTACTAAGAACTGTCAGTGCTGGCCAACATCAATTGATGCTGTAAGACACCAGAGACGTTATTTATCTTTCCACTCTCTAAGGTTGTCTAATTTGGAGATGGCAAAGATTAAAATCAGCTCCTTAGAGACCAGCCCTCAAAATCTTAAGGGAATTTATAAATAGATACAGATACACATGTATTTTTTTTTCCAGAAAATGCTGTCAGATATCTGATACCCTGAGGAATATCTCACTCTAGAGAATGGGGTATTTTCCAACCATATACCAACATCCCATTATTTTTTCCATCTTTAAAACAGATAAACATGTAAACCTTGATCCCCCCACTTTCCACATCAATAGCCTTTAAAAACAAATCTCAAAAGAATTGTCTGTGATATACACTATCCCTAATTTTTCTCTTCCTGTTCTGCTTTGAGTCCACCTTTACCAATCCAGTAAAAATGATCTTGACAAGCTCACCAAGAACCCCTGTTTAATAAATCCAATAATTACTTCCTAGCCCTCCCCCTACTGGACTTAAAGCAACATCTGCTACAGTTATTTACCTTTTCCTCCTGGATTCTGGATAATTTCTTTCTTAAATTGGCTTCCAGGTAAAACACATACCCCCAGTTTTCCTCCAATCTCACAGGCTGCTCCTTCTCAGTCTTCATTGTTGATTCTTTCTTATCTCCTTGCCTTCTTAATGTTGGAATGTTGCAGGGCTTAGCACTCTTTCACTTATTTCTTCATGATCTTATTCAGTTACATGGTTTCACACACCAAATACAAAATGTGACTTCCAAATTTATACTCCAAGCACAGACCTTCTCCACACTTACGTAATGTAAGTATCCATCTGACTACTCAGTATTTCCACTTGGATGTTTAATAGAAATCTCAATATGTTCAAGACTAAGCTCTTGATGTTTTTTTCTTCTCTGTTGGTGCCAAGACCATTTTCCCTGTGGCTTAGGCCACCAGAGCTTGCTGTCATCCTTGACTCATCCCTGTTTCACAGTCTTCATCTGTCCATTAGCAAATCCTATAGACTCTACTTTTGAAATATATCCAGGATTGGATCACTTTTTACCCACGTCACTGCTGCCCTTCCGGTTAAGGCATTATCTTGGATCTGGATTATTGTACTACAGTTTATCCTTTGAATAGCAGAGAATAGCCAGGTCCAGGTAGAACAGAGATGAAAAGAGACTGGAGTCCAAAAGTTAATTCAGTTGTTGAGTCAGGGGTCTGAGAATGAGGTGAAAAGTGCACGGATGCTCTCAGCTAGGGTGTTGTATACACAGAGGCCTGTACTGGTTATTTTTGTCCCTTTGCCTACCTGCCCACCCAGATTCATTATCCACCCTCTGTGTCCTGCTCTGTGCTCCAGAAGCCTGACTTCTGTGCTCTGCATCTTGTAGGCTCTCTTGCCTGTTGCTCTGTTTGGGTTCAAGCAATGGGAAACATGGGCGGGATCTCAAAGGGCAAGAGAATGGAGAGTCAGAGTCTTATCTGCACTCCCCGCCCCCATCTCGTATCTGGCAGTGACTTTGTTCCAGCCACAGCACATGCCAAATTGTCCTTGCTGCTGTAGTTTCAGCTCTCCCTGGGTTTTAGAAGCACCATTTTCTCCCTTTACTCCCTGAGAATCACAAGTGTGAACAGCTTTCTTCTGTTCCCCAACCCTGGGTGTCTCACCATTCCTTGTAATCATTAGGTTTCAATATTTTTTTTCCTTAAAACTTTAGGTATTTTATATTTTTGACAGAGCATAAAAAAGATGTTGGAGATCAGCAGATTCCTGTCCCTTTGGGAGTAACATATTTTCCTGCATATTTGCTTAAAAATTTAGTTTTTTTTTTTTTTTTTTTTTTACTGATAATATAATTTCCAGCAGGCTACTAGATGTGGCTTTTTCCTTTCATCTATTTTTACCTTGTTCCTAACCCTGCCCAAACCTCTTTAAATAATCCCTTCACTAGGCTCTTTCAGGTAAATCTTTTCAAGAGTGTCCTTTATTTCCTTCAGGAACCCTTCCTAACATAGGTATAATTATTCTTTTGTTATGAAAATAAATATTAAATTAATTACATTTTGTGAAAATAAATAATAGTATGAAACACATTACTCATAGAAATTTAGACTACAGAAATCTTGAGGGAAGAAAAGTGTTCATCCTTAACCACAGTGCCACTAAATAACTGCTGTTAACATTTTGGTGAGTTGTAAAAAATTTAATTAAAAAAAATTTTTTTATTGGGGTATAGTTGACTTACGATGTTGTGTTAGTTTCTGCCATACAGCAAAGTGAACCAGTTATACATACACATGTATCCACTCTTTTTTTATTTGCATAATTTTAGTCTCCTTGTAATGTTTTAAAATGTTAATATTTCTTATGTAAAAAGAAATATAGAAACTTTGGAACATAGAGAAAATACAAAGAACAACAAAATCTATTGTAACTATAGAACAAAAGTTCTATTACTTAAAGATAAGCTTGGAAAATTTTGTTGTATTTTCTTAAAATCTTTCTTTCGAGTTTAATATAGCTTCTACTTTACATTGTGCGGTGATTTTAAAGCATAGTGAATACAGATCAGTTACAATCCATAGAATGAAGGGGAAATGAAGAGAAGCTTGGTATACTATTGACCGCTGGTTAGTTTTTATTGCTTTGTCCTAATGTTTAAAAACTTACTTTAGCTATTAAACGGGAGTTTAAATTATAAAAATCAGTTATTTAATTATCTTGATATTAAAATTGCTTCTCTGATTTTGTGGATTGAAGAGAAAGACTTGTAATTATCTTGGTAGTAGATGAAAAACATAAATACTATAAACAGTGCTGGCGGTCTTTGTCACAGTGAAGTCACTGCTTTCTCCTCAAACACATTCCCATACAACAGTGGGAGGAAGTTATGTCTCCACATAATTGCCTGGTTCTGGGGAAAGAAAGAAGTCTGCTGAGGAGTAGCTATGTGAAGCAAAGCAGGCTCGATTTTGTATGTAGGATTACAAAATCTAAATTTCGGCACATAAATAAACTGATTCTGAATTAGATGTCCAACTAATTGAGCAATGAAAAGCTGCCATTTTTAGAAATATTACAGCCTTCCTAATTGAGATTTATTAATTTTGATGTCCCTTCAGTCACTTGGTATGTCTTTAAATAATTGTTTCAAAGGGGTTAGGTATATTGGTACTGTATATTTGACTCTCTCAAATATTTACCTCCCTGTCTGTTGCTTTAAGACATGAAAGACGATTTAGCTGTGTCTGTAATCATTAGGTTTCAATATGTTTTTTCTCAAAACTTTAGGTATTTTGTATTTTTGACAGAGCGTAAAAAAGATGTTAGAGACCAGCAGATTCTTGTCCCTTTGTGAGTAACACATTTTTCTGCGTATTTGCTTAAAAATTTAGTAATTATTTTTTAACTGACAATTAAGATAATTACCAGCAGGTTACTAGATGTGACTTTTTCCTTTCATCGATTTTTACCAAGAATTTAGTCTGAGCCCTGTTAATCAATACACATCATGTATCTATTTCAACTCAAGACTTAAAAAAAACAGAAAAAAATTGCCTTAATTATGACTTCATTATAAAAACATTCTTTAAAAAATAAATTTATTTGTTTTATTCATTTATTTTTGGCTGTGTTGGGTCTTTGTTGCTGCGTGCAGGCTTTCTCTAGTTGCAGTGAGCGGGGGCTACTCTTCGTTGCGGTGCGTGGGCTTCTCATTGCGGTGGCTTCTCTTGTTGTGGAGCATGGGCTCTAGGCTCATGGGCTTCAGTAGTTGTGATTCGCGGGCTCTAGAGCGCAGGCTCAGTAGTTGTGGCACATGGGCTTAGTTGCTCCTTGGCATGTGGGATCTTCCTGGACCAGGGCTCGAACCCGTGTCCCCTGCATTGGCAGGCGGATTCTTAACCACTGCGCCACCAGGGAAGTCCCAAAACATTCTTTTTTTTAAGTTAGAATGCATATTTTGTTAGAATGAATCTGTATTTCTACTATTTCCGTCATTGTTTTCCATCTCCTTTTGGTTTTGTCCTCATTTTCAGGGAAATTCTCAGGTTGTTCTAAACGTCTGATCTGATTTTTCACAAAATCAGACCTGCTCTTTACTGCCTTCCTGGTGGATTTTAATTTTGCTTTTCTATTTTGATTTTATTCTATTTCCTTTCTTCACCCATATCTCCTTATATTTTATCTTTTAATTTTGGTCTATGTTGTTCTTATTGTTTTTTCAGCTCATTTTTCTTATGGTATTTTCAAGGAAATACTTATTTTGTCTAACTTTTGCTTTTTACAGTAAAGTTTTAGTTAGTATTCCCCTTTTTCATCTTTCATGTTGAATTCTGTGTGTTCCCCATTGATTATTGTTTTTTAGTATCTTCTCCCTTGGTTTCTTGATCACTTTTGACAAGGACATTTCTTTTTTCTTTAAAAGTATTTTTAGTGTTTTCAAAGAACCAAATTTGATATTGCTAAAACTCTCTTTTTGTATTCATCTTCTATTTTAACTAATTTTATTTCTATTATTTCCTTTCTCTTAAATTATTTCAATTTATTATAGTATGTTGAATCTTTCTTGAGATGAATATTTAGATCATTAATTTTCAGCCTTTCCTTTTTTTCTAACATAAGGATATACATTTCCCTCTAAATACTGTGCTAGCTTTTCCTTTTATGTTTAGTAAGTAGTTTCTTTCTTTCAATTTGTAACTTCTAATGTCTGCTTTTCATTATAATTTTTTTAATGCATGAATTACCACAAATGTATTTTATAGTTATGTTGCTGATACCAAATCCTAACTTAGTAATATCATAGTCAAATCTGTATGCTTCAATTTATTCCATGATTATTTATTGAGGTTTATTATGTGCAAGGTACTGTTTGAGACGTGAGGATTTCTTTCATGTATAAAGCAGACTCCTAACTCTTTAACTTATATTCTAAAATGGGGAGAGAGATAGTGAATGTAATTAGTAAGTATGAATTTTGAAAGGTGGGAAGTATATGTAAATCAAAAAGCAGGTAAGGAGATTGGTTCTGCTGTGTATGTACATGCATATACACAAGTATGTGGGTGGTGTGTGTGTGTGTTTTGTATGCATTGTGGTAGGGAGTTTTATGTAGAGTGGTCATAGAAAACCATCCCAAGAAGGTGAGATATGGAGAAAAGGGATTCTTCTCTGGGAGAGAAATTCTAGTCCAAGGGACCATCCAATGCAAAAGCTCTGAGGCAAGATGGTCCCTGGCATATCTGAAGAGGCAGAGGTGACTATGATAGAGTGACTGAGGGTGGGGCAGGTAGAAGAGGAGATGAGAGAGGAGTGGGGACAGTTAATGCCACTTAGACATCAGCCAGGGGACCCAAAATCTTGATTTATTTTTATCTGATCTTCATGGAAGAATTGTTTATCCAAAGAATATTTTATCTTTCAGAAATTGTTTACAGAAATGACTTTATTTTGACCTCCAGGAATAATTAGATAACTCCAGTAGCAAAAGATCCTTTAGGTCCTTGTAAAGTCTTTGGCAACTATCGCTTAATGAGAAGAAACTCAAGATTTTGCTCTCTATTAACGTGATCTTTATACAGGAATCATGCATTCATTTAGTCAACAGTAGTTATTTTTTTCAAAATTATTTATATAAATGTTCTTATGCTGACCTTTAGATTTAGACAAATCGACATGCAGCTATCCCATCTGGTCATTTCAGCTTTGAAATTTGAAGAACTTCAGCAGTCATCACCATAACAACAGATCATTATCCAAATTCTACTTGAATGGTCCATTCTTATTTATAGCTGAATCCATTACTGGATTACTTTAAGTTTTGCCAATTTTATCTTATGATCCATCAGCTATTTGAAAAGAATTCCCATATTCCCCTTGAGTTGCAGCTTCTCTGGCCCTTGCATTCTAGCTCTTCCTATGATTTTCCTCACATTTCTCTTGTGCCTGGTGTTTCACACTCCTTGCCATTTAGGTCACCCTCTTTCAGACAAAGACAGGGTAATTCTTACATTTCTATGTAAGAAAAATTCCTCATCTTGAATTTGAATTTTCATGTCCTTTCTCATAAGTAAAATTCCAACAGTCGTTATAGACAGAAATGTGATGAAAGCAAATCAATTAGATGCCAGCGTTGATGGTCATGTTAAGTAATTTGGCACATGGTGGAAAGAGTTTCCTTCCCTCACAGAAAAGTTCTATAATAGATCTTCCTTCAGCCTTAGTGAAATTGATTAATTACTTCAACTTAATTGATTATATGCAGTTTCTCAACCTGTTCAAGGTCTAGAAACCAAACTCAGCCATGAGTCAACAGTTTTCTGTTTGGTTCCGTCTGTGTTTATAGTTACCATTACTTTGTAAAAGCAAAGAGGTTAGGTATTCCCTCTATATTAATTCCCTATTTGTGATATGAATGAAGTTAAGGTGAAACTGATGGGCATAACTTTTCCTGTTCTGTTTTTGCCCTGGGGATGAATATCACTTTTCCCTTAGTGTCATGTGAATTTGTTCTGTTTTGGAAAGATCATTGATTTATTGAAAGGTGAAGTTGGCAGAAGCTCTCAAGCTGTATACAAAGCATCTGTCCACTCATCCAAACCTCTCCCCAACAAAGTTTCATTTTATACTTGGGAAGGTCTTCTAATACTACAGGCGGTATTTCTTCCCTGCAATATCTTTACAAACCCTTTGAAAGCCCATCTTTCATTTAAGGTTCAGCTAAAAATTATTTCTATACGAAATTTTCCTTACCCCCCAGCCAGAGTAGTATTTTCTTTATTTAGGTGCCAAGATCTATCCCTAGCACCTCACCTGTAGCATCTGTCTTACTTTGCTGGTGTCATAGTTATGTACATTTGTAGATAATCAGGTCTCCACTCCCGGCTCCTACTCCATTCTGAAGTTTTTAGCAGACATTTCGCTTTTTCTTTTTTTCTCGACCATTGGAAATCTTAACACTCTTTCTCTGGTAGAATATATCATCATGTATGTTACAACAAAAGGCCCTGCTTCTGACTACAGAGGCCAAAAAGTCTGGAAAATAGTCCTTTCCTGCTCCCAACATTGGCACACAGGTACATGATATAAATTAGCTGATCTCGTGATCCTACTTAGAACCTTAATTTGGAGCATTAATGTTTATCACTAGGGGCTGCTGAGAATTGATTCCAGCCATGGTTATGGTAGAAGCCATGGTCTGGTGAGATCATTGCTCTAGCTCAGTAGTGGCGTTTGATGTCCAATGGTGATATCAGTAGTGTCCCATCTAGATCATCCCTGTACTATGACCTTGCCTCTGGTTCTGGTTCCTGCCTGTTTTCTAAGGCTGGCTCTTCAGTTACACCTTGAGATTGCAAACTACTTAGTACTCTTCTAATAAGCCATCATTTCTGTTATTGTTAACCAAGCACCCTGACTCGTAGAGGAAGAATCTTTGTTTTTTTCAGATTGATTACCAGGTACCTAATAAATGGTTATTGAATGATTGAGATCATGCTGGATTTGATGTCTCTGGGAGCCAATGGGGAATCGGCAGCCAAATTATTTCATTGACTAAACTGTCATGTTAAATTTTAGATGTGAGATGCTGGACCGAGCTTTGGAATAGTCTTTCTCCCTCTACCTCCTCTTCACCTCTGAATATAGGATCTCAGTGTAGATATTCAGCTACCTGTAGGTTAGCTTGTTGCCTTCTTAATGTTTGTGGGGTTGCTGTGTTCAGTTGTGCTAAAAATCTCAAGCCTGAGAAACTTTCCTGACATTTGGAGTCATTAAAGGGTTTAAAACAAAGCAGGGGCCTGAGTGGACTGCTGAGTCCTCCTGCTGTGCAGCCTGCCATTTGGTGTTGCAAGTACCAGGGACCCAGGCACAGAGGAGAGAGAGCCACACTAGGTGGATTATCCTTGTTTTAGTTTTGCTGGGTCCTGATCTTGCCAAGGAATTTTGTAGTGATGAGAGCTTTCCAAACTCTGACAATAGAACTGCAGGGGCAGAGAAGCCCTGTCTTTCCTATAACCAGACCTTGAGTGCACAGATAACACCTTGAATCTGGAAGGTGGCCTGAGGTTTCCCTGCGGTTCCATTGCTCTGCCATCTCCGGCCTGGGGGTCCCCTGGCGCTGGCAGAACTGTGCCTGTATGTGTGTGGGGCTGTGGCTGAGTATGTCAGCGCCTCTGGGGAAACTCACCCTCTGGCAGCAGTGATGAGTTTCCTAATGGGCCCGTGATGTGATGGCTGCAGCCATGCCTGGAGGCCGGGCTTCTGCTCAGTGCGCTGTTGGCCTTGCCCACAGCCCCAGGGAAGCCCGCTCCTCGTTTGTGCCACTTCACTGACTCCAGAAAGCTGTACTTTCCACCATGGGGAGTGAGATAAGTGTGTTTATCAACCACCAGGCTTCGAAGGAGAGTCTTTTCCTTGTGGGAATGCATCAATCACTTCTCAGGACTGACCTTTTCTGGTGGTTTCTCTTGTAAATGATGTTTTGCTTTCCCTGATTGCAGAACAAAATGAGAGCTTCGTAATTAAGCATGTGGTAAACAATGAGGTAGTGGCCCTTGGGTTCCCAGTCCTCTCAGAACTGCATTTTGCTATCAGGGGTGGGGGCAGTGGCTTGGGAAAAGATGAGATAGATTGGAAATTCCTTCCAACTTCCTGTACATTTAGCCAAAACGATACTAGATGACTTCTGTATGACACGACCTCAAACACTGCTATAAGTTTCTGCCCAGGAACCTGCCATACTTCAGTTTAGGCTAAACCCTTTAAATGGAAAACCCAACTGAAGCCTCTCATGTTCATAACCCCCCAGTGTGCAATGGAGCCTAAGCACATAACTTCCAAAGTTATGTGTTCTCTTTTCTGAGTGGCTATGCAACATTCTCAAGAGAATTTTGAGACAGAATTATGTTGATTTGACTTGGGACAAAATCAAGTGGTTGTTTTTCTGAAAAAGATGAGAGGCCATCACTTCTTTACGCACTCACACACACACACACACCCATCTCCTTTGGAAACAGACAGCCTGTGAGAACATCGTCCCTTGCACTTATTAGCTATACTTCTAGGGATGTTCCTACTAAATAAATTGTTTTGAGGTCAACATGAAATGCCAACTGGAATGTAACAAAAAAAATCAAACAGAACAGCCCTCTTTGTGATCATTAAGACACTGTTAAAAAGGGAGAAATCTATACTATTGACCCGACTTTGATATTTTCTGCTTTAGTTTAGGGTCGTCACCACAAATCGCAGTTACTAAACTCATTACTTTTTGCAGAGGCTCCCTATGCTGTGTGTTTAATAATCCTTTTCTGAATCAAGGAATCACAAACAGCATGTTATTCCTCTCTGGTGCCTGAGAAATACAGCCGCTGAGGCCAGCTGGTCTCATCAGCAGCCTGGGACAGTGATTTCTTCTGCGTGAGCCCCTTCTGACCAATTCTTGGATCCTGAATCTCTTATGACTTATGTTGTGATGAATGACAAATAAACATTGCTGACAGTATTATGAGGCTTCATTCCTATTGGCTTCAGCTAGGTGTCATCGCAAAGCCTTTTCATGACCAAGGGGAATGCTGAGGGTTGCCAAGACCATAAGTAACTCTGTGTGGCTTGTCTGTCATTACTCACATCCTCACCACAAATATTTTAACCTGGAAGTTAAAACATCTGACTCACAATAATAACAACAACAAGAAAAGAATTGCAGTGACTACTATTTATTGAGTATAATTGTGCGATTGTAATTAAATAATCCATTGATAGTGTGTATGAGAGTGTCCTCTTTGAAAGTTGGGTTCTATTATTTTATTACAACATTCTAAAGCTTGTTTTGGTATCTTTTGAAGGAGTTGGACATTGTCAATGGAAGAGACTGGTTTTAGCCAGGAAAACCAGAATTTGGAAGGCAGGTCCCAGGTAGATTGGAGTGTAAGACGTGGAGACCCTCTCGCCACTTTATCCTCTCAGATTTAGACTTTGAAAAATGGAAGAGAGCTCTTTGATTGTGGCCTCTGCTCATAAGTAGGACAGGACCCAGGTTCTGGGTGCCTTCAGAGGCAAACTGCATCCATTAAGTGGATTATTCAAGGTACATACTTTGTGAAGTTTTGCTTGTTTTATTCTCTCTCACTCTCTCTTATAATTTGAGATTCTTGGCAAAGAAATATATTGTTAATTTTGTAAACTGTTCTCAAATTTATATAATAGATTACTAAAGAAAAGATTTTGGCTCCCCCATTGAGCCAGGACTTAAGAGCAGAAACCATCCCTTCTTGAAGAAAAGATATTAAAGAATGGTGATTCAGGCAGCCAGGAATGAGCCTGCTGTTCTGTATACTTCTTTGGAAATTGACTTAAGAAACTATCCTTAGGAAATTGTCTCTGTGGAAGTCCCGGTCTTCATTTTATTAATGACAGAAGATAAAGGAAATAGAAATATTCCTGTATTACAGATGAGGAAATGGAAGCTTAGAAAGGGTAAGTGACACATCAGTAACAAGGCAACTAAGCAAAAGCCAAGATGGAATTGGGAACCATTTTATCTAATGACAAGGTCCATACTACATACATGATAATAACATTTCATGAATTGGAGCACAGGCTCTAACTTGGCTTGGCCCCAGAGAGAAACCTCTTTCCTCCTCACCTCTTTATCCAATAGCCTCATTCACACAGATGAAAATTACGTAGAGTAGGTTACTCTCTACGGTCACCATGGCCAAGGCAGTGATTGGGATGCTGCCAAACTGGGAGCCTTTTCTATGAGACGTTAAACTGATGTGTGTCCTAAGGACCAAAGTTCTGCAGCTATGACAGTGTTTCTTGGCACAGCTGGAGAAGTCATCCTTGACATGTTTTCAGGCTCACAGTTGATACTCAAAGAAAGTTGGCTAAATTGAGTAGAAGTTTCCAAGTTTGGAACAAATCTTTTGCTTTTGCTTTCCTAAGCACTTACATATCCATTATCTTATGTGAACTTCATTAAACACCTATGACAAATAACCTCACTCTGTAGAGGAGACAAGCTAGTTTCAAGAAGACTTGAGACTATCCCAAGTTCATAGCACTAATCAGCACTAAGTTGGGGCTGGAAATCAAGTCTTAAAGTTTGTGGTGAGATGTGCTTGTCCCTACTTCTTCCTGAACACTTCCAATTAGTCTTTTTAAATGGCTGGAATTGAGAAGAAAGAGCCAATATTTCTCTAAGTGCTGAGTTCTCCTTAAAGAGAGGAACTGGTGGCAATGAAAATAATGATGGTGATGTCAAATAGTTCTGAGTTGAACAATTAATGTATATCTGTGCATTCTCACCAGAATACTCCTGATACTTGATTTGCTCTTGTTATCTGGGATCAGGGAATCCTTGGTCCACCTTAGATCCCTGTTACCATATACTTTCCATAGGATTTTATTCTGAAGATCCTGAATAAGGCTGGTTTCCAAACACAGGTAGATTGGGGATTTTTGTGCTTGAGGAAGGGCTCATTGAGGAAGGGCTCATTGCCTTTTTTGGGTTGTAATTTTAGGTCTGTATTCAAAAGTTGACTGTTAGCAATGAAGAAGAATTATGGTCAGAGTTGATTATGTGCCTGGGAGTTATTACCTAAAAGACATCAAGAGTTAGACTTTTGGGACTTAAGCAAACTGAACTGAACAGAGAGAGTTCTTGGGTTGGGGACTCCAAAGTTTGGATGCCGCATCGTTTGAAGCCAATAAAACTTCCCCCAGATCCTTTTCACTCAGTGTTGTTCATAGATCAGCAGGATTGACATCACCTGGGAATTTGCTACAACTGTAGACTCTCATGCCCCCTCAGGACTACCGAATCAGAATCTGCATTTCAGAGAGCTCCCTGGGTGATTAACATGCACATAACAGTCTAAGAAACACTTCCTGTGATATTGTGATTCATGATAAGAAATATGTATTTGGTCTTCATCCCTGTTTCTGGCACAGAGCTCCTAAAACCCTAGGAATTTCCTGTGGTGGTAGTGATAAAGGTGTCTTTTGTTATATTAATGAGGAGGCCTTTAGAAAGCTCCTAAGGATGGGGGCTGATTGTAGGGGGAGCTGACCCTGTGATTAGAGGGTCTTTAGTCCCGTCCCTGACCTCTGGGGAGGGGAGAGGGGCTGAGGTTGAATCAATCACTCTGGCCAATGATTTCATCAATAATGCCTACATAGTGAAGCCTCCATAAAAAACCCAAAGAGAAGGGGTTCAGAGAGCTTCTGGGTTGGTGATCACTTGGAGGTGCTGGGAGAAGGATGCATGTGGAGAGGGCATGGAAGTTCTGCCACCTCTTCCATCTGGATGTTCATCTGTATCCTTTATCATATTATTTTATAATAAAACTATGAACATAAGTGAACTGTTTTCCTGAGTTCTGTGAGCCACTCTAAGCAAGTTAATTGAACCTGATGAGGGGGTCATGGAAACCTTTGACTTATAACCCATCATTCAGAGTCACAGGTGACAACCTGGAATTGTGATTGGCGTCTAAAGTGGGGGACAGTCTGGTGGGACTTAGCCTGTGAAATGTGATGCTATCTGCAGGTAGATAGTGTCGAAATTGAGTTGAGTTGTAGGAGAGCCAGCTGGTGTCTGAGAGTTGGTGCTGTGGGGAAAACCATCCACACATTGTAACTGGGTCCCAGAATCATTCACTTCTCAAGATAGTCTTAGGGGATACTGGGTTAGTCAGGGTTCTCCAGAGAAACAGAGCCGATAGGAACTGATATATGTATAGAGACACAGCCAGACATAATGTGTAGCCAAATATCTGGGCACTCTTTGATCCAGTCAAGTTGACACATAAAATTAACCATCAAAAGATACTAAGGCACCAACTGTACCTGCTTTGGATTGAGAATTACACTGTTGCTCTTACAGAACACGGAGAGTAAACTCTCAGCCTCCATTTATTTAGAGCCAAGGACATTGCTAAGTGGCTATTGTGGTTGATTGGAGACTATGTGATTAGTTAATGTAAGCTTGAAGTTATAGTTCCAGCTATCCATGTGGTCCACAGACCAGTAGTACCAGCATCACATGGGAGCATGTTACATGTGCAGAAACTCAAGCCCACCTCAGTGCTATGATAATAGAACTTGCATTTTAGCAAGATCCTCAGGCAATTTGTATGTACATTAAAATGTGAGAGACACTCACATTTAGTTGTTTAAATCTAGTTGTTTGACCCAACTAGAAGTGCCTGACCCTGTTCCTTAGCTAAGTGAAGAACATGTATTAGGTTTCCTCCACAGGCTGATTTTGGGATGGATTATTCTGGCAGAGTTCTGAGGTGAAGAAAAATAACCAACCACCCTGTAAAGTATTGATTCTCAACGTTGGCTGCACATTGGAATCACCTGGAGAAATTTAAAAGCAGCCTAATGCCTGGGACCCACTCCCTGGTAATCTGATTTTGTTGGTCTTAGATCTGGTCTGGTCTTGGAGAAGTTTCCAACCTCTGCAGATGAGTATATTATGCAGCCAAGCTTGGAAACCACTGCTGTCAATGGAGCATTGGCTGCCCTTCTTCAGTCTAGCTTCAGTTCTGAGTCAGATCATAGGTGAAACTTTTGACTGCTTATTTGAGTTTTTCTTAACTCTGAAGTAATATTCAGGATGTGGAGAAAATGTGGGCATCTTGTGAAACCATGGGAAGAAACTATGAGAAATGCAGTGAAGGAGCGAGGCGTACATGGGGAGGCACAGGAAGGAGGAGCCTGACCCCAGTGCTTCGCCATAACCAGGGGTACATATCCTGAGTGTGATTCTCATTTACCTAGTGGCATGAATTACCAGCTCTGAAGTCAGGCATCGTAACATATCCAAGCTGAGAGGGACTCAGGGAAACCAGTTGGTGCAGTTCCTGTTTTCATTTGATGAATATCTACTCTTTCCAGCTCAGTAATGATTCTTCCCTTCAAGGTCACGCAGATTTTTACCCATAGCAGTCTCATTTGTTCTCTTCCATGCTACCATTTCTTTTTCTTCCGTCTTTCCTTCCCCCTCCTCCCTTCACTTCCTTCTTCCTTCCTTCTCTATTGAACACACAATTATTAAGCACCTTCCATATGCTTGGGCATAACTTGTCATTTTCCTTTGATTATATGTACATTGTGCTTTTCTAAACATTTCTGGTTTACTCACATTCCTTTTAAAGTTTTGTGTCTCAAGTGTGATCCAGAACTTTCAAGAAGTTCTGAAAGAGAGAAAGGGTGAGGGGAGTTTGACTTCTGAGCCTAGGATGTTTGTATTTAGCTTGTGGGTGTCTTGGAACCCTTGTTTATTTTTCCTTGTTCCAAAGTGACCCACAATAGAGTCACTCCATCTTGCCAAGATCACTTTGAATTTTATTTCTGTCTTGTGGAGGTATTAGCAGATCTGCCTAACTTAGTATAGTCTGCAAATTTGATGAGCACATTGTAGATTCCTTCATCTCAACCAGCAGTAAAGATACTGAATAGGCAATAAAGATATTGAGTCCTGTCATACTCTGGAACAAAGGCATAGGTGTTTACAGTAACACTTGTGACCCAAGCAATCCTGCTGACTCAACTCATACTTTCTTCTCAGAATCAGGCATCAAGTTCATGGGGGTTTTACTTACACAGAGAACTTCAAGTGCCACTACAACTGGTGTCAACAGGTCCCCTAAAGTCTCTGCTCTTTCAGTATATCACGTGCTCCCAACCACTCTCACTGTAGCCTATGGTCCTTCATTTTCATCCTCCTCAATTAACTGGGTCTTTGTCTTCATCGGCAACTTGGGCTGTGGACCATGTTTGTGTTAAAATCTCTGCATCTTGCCTTTGATATCTTATGATTTCTAACCATCACTATTTCCACCACAACTTTTCCTCCTCCCCAATTCATACTGCACTTTATATCATAAAAGCTAGTCCCTGCAGTTCATTTGGAAAGCAACACAAGAGGCTGTTTTGATGTCCATAGGTGTACCGAGGCATCTTTGTCAATGATCATGAGAAGAGTGGGTTTTAATTATTTTAAATGCTTGGGATATGATTCTTTAAACCTGTGGTGAGATAGGAGATTGAACAAACTCACTTTTGAGTCTCACTGTAACAGTTCCCTGATTGGGGTATAGAGGAAGTGCTCGGAATATTTCCAAGGCAATGATTCTTCATTCTGAGACGTCAGGTAGTCAGCAGCCGTGGCAAGGCCTCTTCTCAGTGCTTCCTCTTTGTTTGGCCTCAGATTATCCCTTGACTTAGAAATAAAATGCCAGTACAGTTAATAGTGTAACTGGCAGAAAGACATAGAGTCATTTGTCTCCATAGAGTGAGACAAAAGCCTGTATCAGCCCAAACAAACAGATGACAGTCCTTCCCTGCAAAAGAACTTTTGCTCATCCCTGTCCATCCAGAAGACTTTCAGTTTTTGCTTTAATTTAAACCACCCCTTTGAAACACCAATCATAGCTGGAAATAAAGACAAATAATGTGCATCCCTCAGACTTTGAAATCGGTACCCTGCTTTTTCTCTGGTCACGTAACTATACACAGTCAGTCTCCTGTGGTAGGCTATGAATCTCTTCGCTGTTCTCTGTATATGAAATGCTTATTCCAGCCTCTAAGACTTCTGACCTTTAATGTCAATACCTGGAAAACAGCCTCCTCATCCACACCTCTTTAATTATCTAAATTCTATTCCCGGTTCCACCCTCTCCGGCATTCCCTTCTCTGATTATTGCCTTTCCAGGGAGTACTTCCTTACCCTCCACAGCTTTCTTCTTCTTACTCTCTTTTGCCAGGTACTTTGACACTTAGTGATGATCTGGCTGTAACATTTGCTGTTTATTCATTCACCCATTTGTTCACTCCCTCATCAACAAATTATTATTGAGCACCTACTATATGCCATGGATTGGAATAGGATCCATGGAACAATGGTGAACACAAGTGTTCACCTACCCTCATAGAACTTATGCTCTGGTGAAGGACACTGACATAAGTAATTGCAAATGGTATAAAATTGAAAACTATTTTAAATGCTTTCCCAGGGATAAATAGCAGGTATTTTGAGAACTCGTAGGGTGCTTCTTCTTGACAAAGTAATTTTTGAGTTGAAATAGATAGGATAATCAGGAATTATTTAGGAAAGGGCAGGGGAGAGGTAGAATGTTCCTACCACAGGGAATAGCAAACACATAAAGCTCCATGATGGAAACCTGAAGATCAATGTGAGTTGGAGAGTGGGGCATGTGCAGCTATGAGAAAAGGCTGCAGAGGTGGCAGGGCTCAGGCAGGTCGTGTCTTGTAGACCTTGTGAAGAATTTGGGTCTTTGTTCTATGAGTGATAGGAAACCATTGAGGGCTTTGTAGTGGGGCAGGACCATGGCCTTAGTTTTGTTTTGCCAATGTCCCTCTGAGGTTATCTGATAAAAGATCAGATAAGAGCAAGAGTTTTGAGAAGACTTTAGGGAGATCATTTAGAAAGTTACTGCAACAGTCCAGGGAAGAAACGCTGACAGCTCCAGATGGGGTGATAGTAGTGGCGATGGAGGGGGTGGAATGATGTAGGAATTAAGGTAAGTAGGACTCTGTGATGACATGACTGTGGGAAGTAAGGGGAGTAAGTTGCCAAGGGTGGCTCCAAGGTGTTTGGCATGCACACTAGTTGGAAGGAGATGTTATTCACTGAAGAGATTGAAAGAGAACCATATTGGAGATGGGGGTGGGGGGGTGGGGGGCTGGGGTAATGCGTTATGTCTTGATACTGTTGAGTCTAATGTATTTTTCAGTCATACAAGTGGAGCGCAACGTATGGGTCAGGACTTTTGAGGGGAGATCTGGACTAGAGCTATCTATGTGGGAAGCTTCGATGTGCAGACGGATGTGGGTAATGATGCCTAGGAAACAGTGTGAAATGCTTGCAGGTTTAAGTAGACCTTGAAGAATTCTGTTCTCCTTCTGTGCCCTTCATTATACTGAGCACAAGCCTGGGTTCATTTATTAAGTTTAACTAGTATTTTCAAAATACTGTGCTAGTCTATAGCTACTTTTACAATGTTTATTAGTTATTTTACATATTTTAGTTAATATTTACAGTACACTATGCACTAATTGCTAGTCTTTGTTTAATTTTTATAGCTTTCCTGTAATGAAGATATGATTATATCCATTTTAGAGATAAAGAAACTAAAACTCAGAGGGATTAAACAAATATTCAGCTCACACAGCTAGGAAGTGCCAAAGCTGGATTAGAAACCATTTTTTTAAAAAAATCCATCCTGGGCTTCCCTGGTGGCGCAGTGGTTGAGAGTCCGCCTGCCGGTGCAGGGGATACGGGTTCGTGCCCCGGTCTGGGAGGATCCCACATGCCGCGGAGCAGCTAGGCCGGTGAGCCATGGCCGCTGAGCCTTGCGCGTCCGGAGCCTGTGCTCCGCAACGGGAGAGGCCACAACAGTGAGAGGCCCGCGTACCGCAAAAAAAAAAAAAAAAAAAAAATCCATCCTGAACTCCTGCCTATAAAAGCCAACCAAAGGAGATCTCAGTAAATACTTGCTTGTTGATTGATGTCAGATAAATGAAATGTCTGAGAATTAGTAACTTTTACCGATTTTCCATTTTTCTAATCACTAGCTGTGAAATAAGCCTCATTCTTGGGTCCACCCAATACAAGTGCCTGGCTCTGGATTAGGAAATGGTACAGAGTGTGTCAGATGTGGTCTGGCCAACATAACCAAAAACCAGGTAGCCCTGGGATCTAAAACTATTTAAGAACAGGCAAATGACTAATCCCCTCTCCAGCCTTCAGGATACACTCCTAAATGTGTGATGCCAGGTGTATTGGAGGTAATAAAAATTCATATAAAAAGAATACTTCTTGGAAGTTATATGTCCCTAGGGAGGACACGGAGGTAGGTTAACTGCGTTAGTCAGCTTGGGGGCCATAACACAGTGCCACAGACTGGGCCACATAAACAACAGAAATGTGTTTGTTACAATTCTGAAGGCTGGAAGTCTGAGATCAGGGTGCCAGCACGGTCAGATTCTGATGAAGGCTCTTTCCTTGCCTTGCAGACAGGCACCTTCTTGCTGTGTCCTCACTTGACAGAGAGAGAGAGAGAGAGAGAGAGAGAGAGAGAGAGAAAGAGAGACAGACCGAGAGCCCTCTGGTGTCTCTTCTCATACAGACACTAATCCCATCATGAGGGATGACCAGATCATGACCTCCTATAACCCTAATTACCTCCCAAAGGCCCTGTCTCCAAATACCATCCCATTGGGAGTTAGGCTTCAACATAAGATTTTGAGGGGACGTAATTCAATCCATATCAGTCATGAACATTCCCTGAGACTGAAAAGTTTCGCAGAACATGGTCTTTTACATTGGGACTGTCCTGGCAAAGCAGGATGGTTGGTCACCTTGCATGGAAGGGAAGTCACTTTTTCCCCATTATTCAGGAAAAGCCTCATGGAAGAAGTGGAATTTCAATGATTATTTAAAGGATAAAAAATAATTGAGAATGGCATTGAATTGGGAAAAGGATAAGTGATATAAGTTGCCAGGGAGATTACCAGGAACATTAATCCCTTCAAGTCTATTAATGAGAAGCTATTAGGATATAACCCTGGCGCAGTTATGTGTACTTTTCCCAAGGCCTTCAGAGACAAATGACTGAACTGTTATACTGTGCTCTTCAGATATTCCAGGGGAGAATTTCTAACATGGTGACTGGAGAACTGGTTTTACTGAAGTTGAAGAAGTGAAATATATTTTGCTTATTCTTTCTCTGCCTTTTCTCCAAATGAGTCCTATTTTAAAAAGAATAAAGTATTTTCTGTAAAAAATGCTGTAAACCTACTACTGACAAGACAAAATATTATATAATGAATTAGTTATCTGACTTTCTAAGAAATGAGATATTTGCACATGAGTATGTATAGTGTCCATCAAATCAACTCTAAAGCTTCCAAGAGCAGAACCCCTGCAGTCTCTAGATTTAAGGACCTTGAGTTCTTATTCATCACTAGTTTTGAGTAGGTACTGAAAATAAACATTTGCCAAAAAGACATGGAAATGCTGCATATTCCATGCAAAAGCATCCTGACAGGCACCATATGCAAAAGTGAAACTAGGAAATGTGTCCACATAGGGTGCATTCAGTAAGTCACTGTTTTGGCAGATGCCTCAGTCCTACATTACATGTTTTTCTCCTTAATGCTTCCAGGACAGACTATATTTCCTAATGTACAGTCTTGTAATGACCAGAGCAGTGTGATTTATTTCCCCAAAGTTGATTTTCAAAAGTTCAAACAAGTATGTAAAAGAGATGCTTTTCTTTGTAAGTCACCAATGTCTTTTTTATTTTTATTTATTTATTTAAATTTATTTATTTTATTTATTTATTTTTGGCTGCATTGGGTCTTTGTTGCTGCGTGCGGGCTTCTCTAGTTGTGGCGAGCGGGGGCTACTCTTCGTTGCGGTGCGTGGGCTTCTCATTGCAGTGGCTTCTCTTGTGGAGCATGGGCTCTAGGCACATGGGCTTCAGTAGTTGTGGCACTCAGGCTCAGTAGTTGTGGCTCGTGGGCTCTAGAGCGCAGGCTCAGTAGTTGTGGTGCACGGGCTTAGTTGCTCTGTGGCATATGGGATCTTCCTGGACCAGGGCTCAAACCTGTGTCCCCTGCACTGGCAGGCAGATTCTTAACCACTGCACCACAAGGGAGGTCCCCCAATGTCTTTTTTAAAAATGATGGCCAAGTGCAAACACAGCTGTTATGGTGCTATAAAGGTCCTTGTTTTGTACATTTGTTTTAACAGAGACTTATAGATTGTTAACTGCAGAAGGAACCTCACAAGTCCTTTGTGTAACACCCTATTTTTTATAATAGGAAACTGGTGCCTTCCTCTACACTACATATCTGGTTTGTGATAAGGCCAGTATTGTGTGAGTTCACCTGGATCCTGTTCTAGGACCCTTCTCCTCTCACATGCTCATCATCATGTTGATGGGCAACCTTCAAATGCTCTTTATCTGTTCCAGGGAAGAAGATTGGCTTAGTTGGTGAGGATGGAGGAGGCGTATCCACTAAAAGTAGGAATACAGGGGCTTCCCTGGTGGCGCAGTGGTTGACAGTCTGCCTGCCGATGCAGGGGACACGGGTTTGTGCCCCAGTCCAGGAAGATCCCACATGCCGCGGAGCGGCTAGGCCCGTGAGCCATGGCCGCTGAGCCTGCGCATCTGGAGCCTGTGCTCCGCAACGGGAGAGGCCACACAGTGAGAGGCCCGAGTACCGCAAAAAAAAAAAAAAAAGTAGGAATACAGTTAAGGGAGGGGACCTCTATCCCATGGCTGCAGGGGACACAAAATCTAGAGGAGCAAGTGGAGGTAAGTGGGGAGTGGGGAGCCCATGGTCAGTAAACCAGTTTTAACAGGGTGGAGCCGAGGGACCAGAGGCAAAAATCTGAGGGACCAGGGACCAGTAATCAGATGAATAGATAACATACGAGACAGAAATAACCTGGGAAATTGCTTGGTAAACCACTATTGTCTGAAGCCAGCTTTTTTTTGCGCTGGCTGCTAGGCAGAAGATGAGTGGGCCAGCTCATTTAAAGGGCCAGTCTGGCACAGACAAGAATAAAAGGAGAGGATGCATGGGCACAGAAGGGAGTGTTGATTTTATACTGCCTCCAGAACAAGAGGCAATTTAATGAAGTAGAAAGGGAACAGGGGCTTTGGAATCAAATAGACCTGGGTGACACCTCTGCCATCTTACTTATTAGATGCATGGCTTGGAGCAGATAACTGTACCTCTCTGAGCCTCCCTCTCTCCTTTGTAAACTGGGGTTTATGATATCCACCTGGGTGAGTTGATGTGGTTGAAGTTCCCAGCACAGAGCCCAACACATAACAGGATTTCAGCTTAGCAAATGAGTTTTTCTTCCTACATCTCTCCTCTTGCTTTCTCACCTCATCATTCTTGCCCACTCTTGAACATACCTTCTATCTCTGAAATGCACAGTTCTGAAAGGACAGGTGAATAAGGAAGCAGATCTCCTATATTAAGGGAACTCCCTGTGACTTTGAGTGAATGAGCCATCAGTGGGTGAAGAAATGGCAAAGGCACATGATTGTACTCACGTGTTAGCAGAGCTGGACCTGAGTGTGTGTGCATGAGAGTGTGTGTGTGTGTGTGTGTGTGTGTGTTTGCTATATCCTATGAATTAGGTCTTGCAGAGCCTGCCCTGGGGGAGAAATAGCATGAACAAAGACTCAGCAGAGGACATGGGGGATCTGTGACCCGATTAGTCTTCCTGTATCCTCCCTCTTCCCGGCTGAAGAAGCCAATACAGAGTTCCAAAATTTCACAGATTCTTCTAAAGCCCCTTCACTCCCATCCAGGGAGTTGCCAGAATTGTCCTTCTGTCTCAGGCTGTTTCTGTCACCCGAACTTCCCAAATTTCTCCGTGAACTGCTCATCCTAATTCAGTCATTCAACCAGAATTATTGAGAACCCATTATAAACCCAGTGATGTATTATATAAGGGGCTTGCAATAAAAAAAGATAAAATCAACATTGTTCTTGTTTTCAAAGAGCTTATCATCCAAGAGGAAAGTCAGGCATTTTATAATTTACTATGATAGCACTTACATTAATTTCTAGGGCTGCTGGGACAAAATACCACAAACTGAATGGTGTAAGCAACAGAAATGTATTTGTCTAATAGTTCTGGAAGCTACAAGTCTCAGGTCAAGGTGTTGGCTGGGCCATGCTCCCTCTGATGGTGTTAGGGAAGGGTCTGTTCCATGCCTCTCTCCTAGCTTCTGGTGGCAGCTGGCAATCTTTGCTGTTCCTTGACTTCTGCTGCATCACCCCTATCTCTGCCTTCATCTTCACATGGAATTCTCCCTGTGTGTGTGCCTCTGGGTCTGAATTTCCCCTTTTTCTAAGGACATTCAATCATATTAGATCAGGGGTCTACCTTACTTCAGTATGACTTCATTTTAATTTAACTAAACATATATGCACAACCCTTTTCCCATATAAGGGCACATTCTGAGGTACTGGGGGCGAGGACTGCAACATATAAATTTGGGGAGACACAGTTTAACCCATAACAGTGGTTAATGAAAACAAGGTAGGAGAAGTCCAAGGTTCTGTGGGAAAGTTCTCTTTTCTCTCTACTTTTCTAAATCCTACATATCCCATAGAGTCCTCCTCCTCCCCAGACTCCTCCTAGGCTCATCCACTCCACACCAACCTTCCTGTTTCAGCTCACGAGCCTTCCTTGGGCCTGTGTCCTCTTTCCTCTACTAGATGCTAAATTCTGTAAAAGCAGAGAATGTCTTCTTCTTCCCTTTTGACTGCCTCAGCAGCAATTAATCACCAAAGCCAGCATGTTTTTGGAATTGGTGACTTGGTGACTTTCCAGAGTGGAGCAGAGTGGTGCTAAACACCAGCCTTCCCTGCCCATACTTCTGTCCTCTCTCTAGTCTGTATCCTGCAGCCCTGTGTTTCTCTTGGTAGTAAAGCCAACAGGAAATATCTCAGGAAGCATAGCTCCTCCAGAACCTTGTCCTGCAGCAGGGACTCTGAGGAGAGCATTGGAAAGAGGCACCAGCAAATGTCTCAGCACCTGGACCACTCCCTGTGAAAAAGGCTGCAACTCAGTAGCAAGTAGCAAGTAGCAACATCCTTCATTAATGAAAAAAGACAACCTCATCAGGGATCCTAATGATATCCTTAAAAATCACAGAGGGTACATACAGAATCATGATTTTAGCAGGAATATCAGATCCAGGCTTTTATTCACAGAGCTGTTAGTGTTTGACACATAACACAGAATGAAAAAAAAAAAAAAGAAGAACCCATATGCATCTTCATTTGCATCTGTAAAAAAATCCAATAAAAATATATGTACTTAATCTGTAATATTATATATAGGATATTGAGCCTGATTACAAACTTATGCTTCTGTGACCTTTCTGAATATACGATTGGGTTTTGTGGACCTGAAGTTAGAGATCCTGAATGCTCCTAAGGCAGCAAAGCAGATGGTGCATTAATAATGGGGGTATTAGGAGGATCGGCTTCCCAATTCCAGTGTATTCATTAATACACTTTAGACAGTTTAATTGCTTCCTGAAACACTAATTGAAAGAGGTTCATTTGCAAATGCCTAGGTTCTAATAATATAAATCTGGCACAGTGCCACAAAAGCCCCTTAAATACCATTATAAGATGAATCGTGGCATTTAAATAAAGACAGCTACATTTTAAAAATAAAATTGGTACAACAAAATATAATGTATGAAATTTTTTTCAGAGGGGGGGAAAAGAAAACAGTAGGTGCTGAATCCTTCCAATATTGGGGTTTATGAAACACTCACCGACATCATGCACCTGAGCCTTGGGATCATGAACAGCTGGTATACTCTGTGACTTCAGTAGCACAAAGCAGAATGGTCTCGTTTACATAAACTCATTTCCTAGAGGGATAGCTATGGAATCTGTTATTTCAAGAGAATATGTGACTAAATGTTGTTACACCTTGGAAGGAAGGATTTTCCCCTTAGAATCGTTCTGCCTACTGACCTTCCTTAAATTGTATTTCATGCCTTTATAGACATATTGATTCTACACACGCTTCGCCAGTATTTACCAACCAAAACTCTGAGCAGTTAGGCTAAGAATACATAAGGAGTTTGCTTCCATGTGAAAAAAAAAAACAACACAGATTGATCAGGACCTAGATTTTAGTAATTCTCAGTTTCTTTTGGTGGAGTTAACTTTCTCCAATTAACGAACGTGAGTGTTGGATGGGTTGCTTTTTGGCTGATGAAGCTATGGATAAGTAAATTGTTACTAGATAACAGTGATGAGAAATTCCAAATCTTCCACCAATGAGTGGGACCTTTGATAGTTTCCTTTCTTTATGCGAAGGAGGAGCAAGATGCTTTACACAAATTGTCATTGAATTAACTTCTAAGAGCTGAGCTCAGTTTGGTGGCCAGGATTGTTCTGAGAATAGTTGAAGTCTGCTTAGAGGAAAGACTGGTGAGACCCAAGTACAAATGCAAGGCACGGCTTTGCTATCTGATGGGCCGGGGAGTTAGGAGTGAACCTGCTCCTTTTCAAGCAGGCACGTGGCATTAAATATGAGGGAGAAGGGCCTCCTGGAGCCTTTGTGATAAGGAAGAGAAGCTGTTTTGTGTTACGAGCTACTGGAATTTTTAGGGAGAAAAGTTTCCCTCAAGAAAATGAGAAACAACTTGTTGCTTTCAAATTATTTCTGTCCTGTTGATTGAATGTTTGCTCATATTTCTACTTTGAGTCCTACCTGTGGTAAAGACCAGCTGGCTTCTGATAATATCTATGCCTTAAATGTACATGATTCCTGCAACACACACTGCCTTTGATGTCAGTTATAATTTTAAAATTACTTTTTCAGTTTAGAGAAAAATTAAAAATTTTATTTAAAATATTTTAAATATAAAAAATGATCTTAATTCTCCCTTATTTCTTCACCCCCTCAACCCTAATACCCTTGAAGACAGAGATTCTGACTTTAATCAGATATTGTATATAGAACCTGTCACAAAATAATGATTACAAAATATTGACAATTTATTTTATCCTCTCCTTATCACATCTTCTGTTTTCTTCTCTTTCTTTGTCTTGCTTTTATCCCAAGGAGTGATCACAAGTAGACACTCAGTAAATTTTGGTTGAATTGAAATGGAGATAAATATTCTTTAGAATGAATTGAAAGAAAATCAGTTATACTTCAGCTAAGGCAGGAGGTGTACAAAGTCAAGGTGTCCCTGTATTTGATCTAGTTGCTGAGCATGTGGAACTGGTGGTTTGACATCCTGCAAAGGACCAAACTTGAAGAGAGATGATTTAGCCCCACAAAATCTAATTACTTGTCATATAATCATTCTTAGGGCCAGAAGGACCACTAAAGCCTAATGGTCCACTAAAGCAAACATACATTTTTTAATGTCTGAACATCTTCACTTCACCTCTATTTTTTGAAATTTAGATATGGCCCTTCACACTGTATTTCACTGCATACCCGCAGACCTCATGCCAAGCTCGGAAACAAGGCATGTCTTCAAATGAACAATTTCCCTCCCTTTTTTCACTCCCCCTCTCAATGAATTCAGAAAACTCCAACTCACTGTCAACTCCTCGTCTCTCTCATCATACCTTTATCTCTTTGGCCACTAATTTTTGCCTGTCCTGTCTCCTCAGCTTCTAATTGACTTTCCTGTCTTCTATCTCATCCTCTTTAATTCATCCTTCACAGTTTCCCATGTGAAATTTCTAAACTTTTAAGTCTGACCACATCACTCTCCTGCTTAAAATCTGCAGGTTAAGTAAGGTTCAAAAGCTTTACAAGGGCTTCCCTGGTGGCGCAGTGGTTGAGAGTCCGCCTGCCGATGTGGGGGACGCTGGTTCGTGCCCGGGTCCGGGAGGATGCCACGTGCCGCGGAGCGGCTGGGCCCGTGAGCCGTGGCCGCTGGGCCTGCGCGTCCGGAGCCTGTGCTTCGCGGAGGGAGGGGGGCGCGTGGCGGTGAGAGGCACGCGTACCGCAAAAAAAAAAAAAAAGCTTTACAAAGGTGTTCTTCCTTCACAGCTGCCCAGATCTTTCCCAGGAATAGAATTCTGATCCCTACTCCAGGTAAGATTGTTCTCTCCTCTATGCCTCCTTCGAGCCTTTTGAGTTTCTCTGTTGTCATATGATACACAGCCTGTAATTACCGGTTTATTTCTCCATCTCTCTAACAGTTGAACTTTGAGGGCGAGGCTCTGTTTTATTTTTCTTTAAAATGTTTCTATTCTTAGTCATTTGCTGAAAGATGGGAATGTAGTAAGTGCTCCATAAATGGCTATCGAATGTAGTTGAATATAACAAGAAGGTAAACAGTAGATTTAATTTTTGGTAAGAAAAGAAACTTAAGCAGAATAAGAACCACATGGTGTTAAATTTAGATGGGTCAAAGGCATGCCAGATTATAAGGTATTATGCTGAATATTTGAGTGCTGCATGCAACAGTATTTGTGCTATAGAAACCAGACTACTAATACCTAAGATTTGTATGATTTTATGGCTCAGACCTTCATAGCTCCTCTGTGTAGAGTATCTAACTATGACAGAAAAAAAATGTATTTCCACATATATCTGCATGTATGTACATAGATATATGTCTCTCTGTTTCCAAAGACTGAGGATACACTTTGAAATGCATAAAAAGTGACACACTTTAATGAATTGAATATAAAATGTTACTCAGGTTATTTAATATATATCTAATATACTTTTTCAACTAGCCAAATCCTATCAGAGTTAAAAGTCTCAAATTACTTTCTTTAGGGTGATACATCTGTAATATAACACAATCCCATAAGGAATGTATTGTTTGCTGATGAGAAGTTCACCTGATACTGTTTTAGATTAGAGCCCTGAGAGAAGAGGGTTTGGAGAACTAGATCCTAAACCTTAAGGGGGACAATACCATTAACTGATGTTAAGGTCCAGGGAAGGAAAGAGAAGGGTGAAGGTGAAGAAGAGAGATTTTTGAGCCAAAATTTGACGACAAGCATGTTGCTCATATATGATTTTGAGAAAATACTTACTATGAGATTATTTCTTGTGACTGATAATTAGTGAAAGCAGATTCAAGTGATAAGGAAGCATTTAAGCAAGGCTCAGATTAAGGTAAGGGTGAGGGTGCTTTAGAGGTAGATACTTTAGGGTATAGAAGTCCTGGATTCCCTTGGCAGATCTGAAAGTGTCATCTCTAAAGAGTTAACATGCTGCTTCTCAATGTTTAAATACCTACCAATCTTAACTACTCACTATTATAAACTCCACACATCCATAGAGTTTCAGTGGCACACAGAGCATTGATTTAAGTATTGTCATTAACATTTGGATCAAATCAAGTAAGGCATTGGGTTGAATCAGGCTTCAAAAGTTATATCCATCAAAAAGGAATCAGAGAATAAAGTCTCTGGTAATGATGATAATTCTTAAAACATTCTAATGAAAACATTTAAAGTTAGTTGCCTTACAATTGTACTCATTGATATAGGCCTGACTAGTTAGTGTTAATCATAAGGAAACTATTAACCACATCCATTCATTCTCAAACAAAAAGCAATCTGCCCCACACCTCGCTCTCTCTCTCTCTCTCATACACATATGCACACACAGAGTGTAGATCCCTAAAATCTACAGTAAATAATTTCATCTTAACTCGTTTGCATTTTCCTTTGTACAAGTCTTGAAGAATTAGTCTTACAAATCTGATATCACAATTGAGAGTGAAAGGAGGCCTGTTTCAAGGAAAACAAGATAATTTTAAGGACTTAAACTGAATTATCTGTGTATGCCAAGTAGGTGACTCTTTCATACTCATTAAAGCAAGTTCAAGTAAATTTCTGCTGGGGGACACTTCTCATGAGTTTTCTCTACTTGAATATACCGAAATCTCTTTAAATAGTCTAAAATTTCACACTGAGCACTTAAGCTGGTTTCAAGTAGGGGACATTTGTTAGATTTAGTCTGCCTAAATATCTCAAACCCTTCCTGCTTGGGGGTTATTTCACTTTTGTGAATCTTGACGGAAGGCTGGAATTTACAGAAAGCCAGAGGCTCCATTTCTCCTTCCCTCTGTTGAAAAGGTGCAATCTTAAGTCCTAGGCTTTGCCAGTTGGCTTCTCCTGCCCCAAAGACACAGAGATGCTAAGACTATTTAGAATTCATTTTCGTGGTGGTGACATCCAGTGTCAGCAAGAGAAGTGTCAGTCAGACACTAACCATACTTTTCCTGTGGCTTGATTTTGGCCCTGATTTCTACTCTATCTACTCTCTTAGTTTAGCTAAGAAAACTTTTTAAAAGATAGTTTAAAAAATGATCTCCTTACCGTTTTAGTCAATGTATATAATTTAGGTCAATTCTTCCACATGTGTACTTTTTATCCTTTTACATGATATGCATTCTTAAAATAAATGTGTTTTTATTAAATTTCACTTGGTGGAATTGTATTTATGCATTGTCTTTACTTGAACATGATCTCAAATTTTATAGTCTCTTTTCCCTTCTCATATCTAGTACCCTAAATCTGTGAGAGTTTACTAGAGTTTAAACTTTATAAAAGAGTAAGTTTTGTTCCGTTCTATATTTTGGTGTATTAAATTATCACTTGACATTACTATCTAATCTGGGTTATGTTTAAAAGTCAAAGTCATTAAATATTTTAAGCTTCCTTTGAGATTTGTCTTTTCTTATTAGGGCTGGGGCGCGGAGAAAATGTGTATCTGCAAGAAATCGGTAATGAAGCTGCCAAATCTCATGCGTAAGAAGGGTCAAGTTCCTGCACAAGACAGGAGAACTCTAGTTTCTCTAAAGATGCACTAAAGAGAACTTGATTCCAAGTCTGCGAGTTTCAAGGATATTTATAGGTCAGCTTTTCCCCACTTCTGCCTAAACGTGTAGATAAAGTCTTAAAAAAAAAAAAAGCCCAAGAAAGATGTGAAGCTGGTGGAGGGGGCTGGTAGCAACCTAAAGGTCCTGACAGTGGTGTCATAGATAAATCTGCAAAGCCAAATTTGTTTTAAAATTTGTTAAGTTGTAATAGAAATCCTTTGTTTCTGGTGATCTGTCTGTCTTACACTAACAGAAAAAAAAAAGAAAAAGTCAGAACTGGGCTGATCAAAATCAGTCAGGGTGTAGGAAAATGCTACTCCAGATTTGCCTGCTGGGGGCATTGTCTTAGATGGCAAGTCAAACCAGCCCTCCAGAATGGTTCAGCTGTGAGGCAGGCTGCCCACCAAACAGTGTGGACAGATATAATTCAAGGGACATTGTTTGTTTGTCTTCTCTGTGAAGAAATTTAGAGAGTTCTTTCTTCCCCTTCCTTCTTTCCTTCCCTCCCTCCCTCCCTCTTTCCCTCCTTCCTTCCTTCCTCCTTCCCTCCCTCACTCCCTTCCTGACTACTGGGATTTGGCTATACCTCATTCATTTTTTGATTGTAAAATATAGTCCTGAAGAGAATTTAGATGACAATGGCCAAATCTGACTTTCTACATGGCTTTAAGTAATTGATGTGACAGCTTTAGACAGACATATTGATTAATAATTCTGTCCTAGGCACTAAGTGTCCCCACCAAGCCAGTTCCCATTTTATTAGCATGTAAATATATAATCTGCATAAAATTAAAGCTGTTATGTGCTTGAAACATTGTCTGTTCAAGAGATGCTTATTCTAAAGAACAGACATGGCTGAAGTTGCTACTCTATTTTTTTTATTCAATTCTAATTTTTCTTTTCTCCTCTTCAAAGCTATATTCCATTGTCATTATTCCTTCTGAACTATTCTATTCTCCATCTAAGGCATCTCTTTAGGGAGCTGGAAGTGATTTTGAGTATGAACATTCAGTGTTCATGTCACCACTTCTGCTAAAACTGAACTGTTGAATTATGAATTTGTGGTCTTGTTTCACACCATACTAGCCCAGGCTAATGCACTCCCATAAGAAATGTCAGTTTTCATCTAAATGCACTCAATAGCAAATGTCTTCTCCCAGGAGCACACACTATTTGTTGAAAAGAGATATGGAAATTTCAGAGTTTACATGTTGCACTTTGGGATCACACAGCTGCTTTAAAAATTAGTGCATTTGAAATAATTAATGGCTGACTGGAGGCATTCTTCTGTTAAGTATGGTCCAAAATGTTCTTGACAAATAGAATGTTAGAAATTTTCCCTAAAATTCTTAGATGTCAGTGCCTTTGGAAGACAGCCTATAATGAATGAGATTTCAGGGAGGAATAACACAGAGTTTTTCATACAGACCCAAACTTCCGGGCTCAGGACAAGTCTGCTCTAATATATTGTGAAGATTAGATGACTTAAAACATATGAAGTATCTGCAAATGTACCTCAAACATAGTAAGTGCTTAATAAAATTGTCTATTATTATTACTCCTTCTCTTAGTTCAGTGACTCATCTTGGTTTAGGGTATTCAGAAACTGATAATACTGAAACTGACAATACTGGAAAATGTAATTTCATGAACTGGGTGGTTATAGGGCTATGGGAAAGGATTGCTTTTATATTTGCACGTACCTTAAAGAAACAAATGACCTTACAAATTTCTGAAAGGTGTCTCTTAAGCCTTTCATTCATACATACTAGAGGATGAACATAACTCTAGGCTTGAAAAGAACCCTGAGGGAGGGAACCCTATTTAGGAAACACGGGTCCAAGCTTGCAAAATAGTTCATGCTTTAGTCAGAAGTGTCCAAGACTTGACCTGTGGGCAAATCTTCCTCCAGCTGGTTTAACCTCTTCTAGTGACTTCACTGGAACAGTAGATACACATGGAGTGATTTCCTGCAAGGAAATCAAATACTGAAAATCAAATACTGAAAATGCAGGAAGGGACTGTGGGACGATTGCAGATAAGAAGCACCCTACTTGGTCCAGGAATCCTCTCTCAGTCCCAGCCCTCCTATTTCTGAAAACTCCTACCTTAAAAGGTGGAAAACTCAAATTCTTTCAGGCCTGTTAGTTTTATTTCTCTAGTAAAACTGTGATCCTGTGAGAACAGGCACTGTGTCTTAGATTCATGCATTACCCAGGGCTGAGCACAGTGCCAGGCATAGGTGAGCAGCTGCCAAGGTTGAAGCTATGAAGACCATATCAGTATTGTTGGAAAGAAACCGGAGATAAAGGACGCAGGAGACGGGCGATCTGGGTTCTTGTCTTACATCAACATTTTTGTGCTTGGACAAGTGTGTTTAATGTTTAAGCTGCTTCTATAAGTAAGGTCACAGCTATGGAGATTCGTACATAGAAGTTACTTATGACATTCTTGTGAAAGAATGAGTGAATACAAGAAATACCTCAAGACTTTTAGAACTTTTCTTAGATTTTTTTTAAAGTTTCCCATTTGAAGTAAGAAGTAAAACCCACACCACCACATAGATGCCTGGATACGTTTCCCATGATGCTTTCTGCTTAGAGTATAAAACCACAATGGTAGTGGACTAGAGTGTAGGTGATTGGGGTTCAAGCCTTAGCTGGTCCATCTTTGCTTGACCGTAATCAGTTCCATGAAGAATGATCCAGAGTGTGACAAAAAGAATTATTTTGACTATTGGAGGACCTATTCAGGTCAAAAAATATCACTAACCAGATAGTCAGGTTGGGCCAAAATCAGAAGGGGAAATACGGAAGCATTAAGTGAGAAAAACAGGCTGCAAAATTATATACAAGACTTTAAGCAGAAAAAAAAAAAGTTAAAAGAAGTCCGTATATAAAAAATCTGGAAGAAAAGGAACTCTGGGAACTAGGTAAAGTTCTAATTTCTTCTCTACAATTTCCATATTTTCTCAATTTTTCTAACATGAGTATGATTGCTTTATAACAGGAAAGTAAACTTTAATGAAAATAGAAGAAACTGGAATCTTTATAAATTTATTTTTGCTTTGACATTCAATAGAGGCAAAAAATAGTGTTTATCCTTAATTATCCTTCCATGAAGTTTATACCCTATTTATGAAATTCAAGTTCATCTATGCTAATAGCTGTGAAAGTCAGGCAGCCACCCTACCTGCTATCACTGTGGATTGCCTGGGGTGCTGCCTTTTCACGCTGCTGTTTTATTAATGATCTTGAAACTGAAATAATAAGGAATGAAGAAGTGTTAAAAAGACTTAGTGATATGCTAACCAGCATTTGCCAAGAAAATGAAATAAGCTAAGATGAGAAGACACTGGGGAGACCAATGAGAAGCCAACTGTTCTGTTTCTCTGAGCCTCTGACCTCTGCAGTCATGATTTCTAAAGACACACTTTCTGTGGGTCAGGCTTGGGCTGTCCACCCTCTGCCTGTGCGCAGACATCGGTCCTCTGAGAGGTACAATTTGTCCTTGATAAAGCTGAGGTGGATTGATTTTATTTCCAAACATGTTTCAGTTGCAGCACAATCATAATTTGGGAGGGGAAAAAAAAGGCTTTAGGCTTCATAATACTCTCACTTTATTAATTTTTTTAATAAAGGAGAAGGATTATTCAAGATATGATTATCCAGTGGCCCAGTTTGCATAAGTTAAATTACATATCATTAATATGTTAAGTTTTATAAAATTAAAAATGCTATTAAATCATTCCAGAATCTTTATTTCCTTCCAGGCTACATGGTTTCACCACTTGTTTTATTTAAACTGAAGAAGATAATATATTTTCAGAGGCTGTAATAGACACCAGAAGCAAATGAAAAACAAAATGGAATAGTTTTGGAGGGGGTCTGTGGTTTCTTGCTTTTGTAGACAGTAAATGTAGGGGGAACTTTGCATAGAGATGCCAGGTCCTTGGGATCACGAAGACATACATGGTAAAACAAGACTGTGAAGCAAGATCTTTAAAGCATCAAAAGAGTTCACTCAATTTTTAAAGCAGCTGATGTCTTTAATAAGTAAAGAACCAAACTGGATAGCAAAGACCAGAAGATTTATTTTACTGAGTGGTTGATATCAAATGTTTTATGCATGGGTCTCATTACTGTAGTTTTGACAAAGCTGAAGGAGCCAAAGAGAGGACTGGGGAAAATGGGCAGTAGCAGAAGGAACAGGTGATGAACATCATCATCTATGGACTGCTTGCCAATGTATGGCTTTGCATTTCATGAACCATCTTATTTACTGCTCACAAATGGTCTCTAAGTGGGGGGGGTCACTTTTCATCTTCACAGATGAAGAAATGGAAGCTTGGAGAGATCGATCATTTGCCCCAGATAATATTGTACAACAAGCTTTCAAACTTTGAGTCCAGAATCCCATTTTCTTAAACACTAAACTCTCCAGACTTGGTTAGACTTTGTCCTTATGTGACTTTGAGTTCTTTATTCATACTTTTAAAAACTTTTTAAAAGTACTTCTGAAAACTTTTTTCTGTTGTCCCATACTGAGCATCTGCAAACAATCAACACCTCTAAAATGAAATTCACTTAAAGTATCAGGGCCTTCTAGTACAATGAATCCCATAAAAACACACCCAGTATTCTTGAAAAAAAAAAAGATGCTTTTTTTGATGGATTTAAACGGGACTTCAATAATAGACATATTTAACCATGTTATATTTGACCTGAAAATCACCTCAAAGTTGTCAAAGGTACCTTTGTGAAACACATCAGGTAGTGTGTGCTGATGTGATTCACTAAAGGAGATTCGACATGAATGGCTAAATTCTCAGAAGTAATGCAACAGTTTTCACAGTGTGTATCCCCCGCACACACATACACCTAGAAATGATGAGATTCATTAACATAAGTGCCTGTGCCCTGGCCATCATGCCTTTTCCGAGTGCCTGGCAATCTAAGTGGATAACTTCTAACCCAAGACTGTTCAGATTCCTCATCACCTTCCTCTACTCAAAGCTCCAATTGATTGGACAGTGATGGGTTATAGGATTTTTCTCGGAAACTGTGTTACTAGGCTTCCATACATCAATAACCAAAGGAATAGACCTCAAAGAGGCCTAAGAGACACACTCCCAGCTTCTCTCTTTTTCCTGAGAGTTCTCAGCTTCTCATCATGGAGCAGAATGATTTTAGCATCTCCTTTGTTGCTTATCAATCCGCTCCGTCTGTTGCTGTCCTTCAGTTTCCTAACTTAGAAACCTCTTCTCTGCTTCTCCCACCAGAGGTCCTGCTTCTTTCTCTCACAATAATTAGTTAGGCTTTTCATTATTTATAATAAACTATCAAGGATATGCCAACACTAAAGCGGAACCCGTTTTGCATTGATTTGTTAAACAACTATTTATTGAACCCACACTAGGCACTGTGACAGGCATTGGAAATAAATCAGTGAAGGAAAAGGCTTTTGTGAAGCTCATGTTTCTGGGGTGGGTTCGGATAACAAACATAAATAATTAGAAGGTCAGAGTGTGATAAGTGCTCTAGGAAAAAATAAAATAGGGGCAGAGGGATGGAGGTTCTGGGAGGAGGTGCCATTTTACTTTGAATGATCAAGGAAGAGCTCACTTATAAGATGACACTTGAGCAGGAACTTGAAGGAAGTGAGGGGCATCTGGGGGAAGAGTGTCCCTGGCAGAAAGACCAGCAAGTACAAAGGCCCTGGGAACAGGAAGGAGCTTGGTGTGGCTGCAGGGGGATGATCAAGGGGGAGCAAGGTTGGACGTGAGGCCAGGTAGAAAGCTAGATCATGTTGGGTTTTGTAGACCATTATAAGGGCTTGGGCTTTTATGCAAGTGATATATGAAGCCTCTGGATGGGTTTTAAGACAAAGGGTGACATAATCTGACTTTCATTTTAAAAGAATCACTGTAGCTGCTGAGATAAGAATAGGCGATATAAGGGTAAAGCAGGAAGCTGGGAGACTACTGCAGTAATCTAGGAGAGAGATGATCATAGCTTACATCCGGTGGAAATAATGGAGGTAGAAAAATCAGTTGAATTTGGGTGTATGTTACAGTGATTCTCTTAGGAAAGCTTGAAATGAGTTATTGCAAATGTTTTAAACTTCTCCAGCTCCTCAAATTCTTACACACAGCAAGAAAGTTTCATGACTTCTAGATGTCCTCTACTTTTCTCTCTCGGGCCAAAAACTGCATATATACCATAAGGAAAAAGGAAACGAGCTTGGTGATTGAGGGTCCTAAGCTGAATCCTGGTTCAACAGATATGTGACTGTGTGAGAAGTTGCTTAACTTCCCTTAGCCTCTTTATTTATAAAATGGAAGTAAGTGTAGCATCCATCTCCTAGGTTTGGGATGAAGATAAAATAAAATAAATTTATGAAAAGGACTTAGTGCAGTGGCTGGTATGTAAGCAGAATTCACTAAATGCTAGCTATTAATATTAAAAAAATTTAAGTTACTTTTATTACTATTGTTATATGTACACTCTAATAAGTCCTCAGTGAAGGCTTAGCCCATTCTACTCTTCTTCTCTGAGTCCTGAAGCTTGCTTTCTCAGCTTCTGAACCAGTCTACTTCTTCCATACTTACATCCCAAATACCTTTCTTTTCAAAATTAGTTAATTAATTAATTTTGGCTAAGCTGGGTCTTAGTTGTGGCACACAGGATCTTTAGTTGTGGCATGCAGACTTCTTCTTGGCAACACGTGGACTCTTAGTTGCGGCAAGCATGCAGGATCTAGCTCCCTGACTAGGGATCGAACCTGAGCCCCCTGCTTTGGGAGAGCGGAGTCTTACCCACTGGACCACCAGGGAAGTCCCCCAAATACTTTTCTTACAGCATCTGTGGATTTCAGTCTCCCTGTTTTGCCTCCTGTCATGTACCTTCCACATGGTTCTCTCTGTCTCTCAAACTCCTGAGTAGTTTTTCTCCTAATCAAAGGTTGATTTCATTTCCTAGGTCAATTTGGAAGCCTCTTCACTCTTATTTCCTAGATTTCAAACTCAGGCCAACGAAATTCAACTCTGAGGCAACAGAATTCAACTCTGAGGAGTACATGTTAGATCCTTGTATCTATTTACAGTTTTACTAATGTCTCTTTCCCATCCTTTGCCCTTTCCCAACGTCCCTCTTCTCTGTTTCTGTCTTTTCTTTTTAACCCATAATCAGTCCAGAGAGGCTGCCAGAGCCTTGCCAGCTTCTTCCATGTCATGCTTGCTAAACTGCTCTTACAGTATGTATTCCCTCCCCTTCTGTCCAGTTCTGGGTGCAATTCCGTTTTTCACTCCTAGCTGTCTTGTAAGGGGTGGGTATTTTGAAGGTAGGTGCCTGGGAGAAGGAGAATGTCCAGTAAGTCTTTGCCGGCTAAGGGTTTTTTTGGACCAGTTAGAAGGCCACTAAATCCCGGGTATGTCCTGACAAGCCCAGCTTCTTTGTTTTCTAACAGAAGCAAATGTAAGTGCTTCACCCTGCCCAGGTCCGCTGGCTTTGTTCCACATTTCTCTTCCTCAGGGACCTAAATAACTCTGATGGATTTGCAGTTCCATAAAGCTGGGTGTGATCCTTTTAACCCTGTGCTTATGAAGTGTGCTGTGAGCCTTCCCACATCTTGGAATTTATCCATGATAATAACAATGCACTAGTCGCTTTTTTTCATTTCACATTTTCGTGATTTCCTGATGACGGCTCTTGTATTCTAGATGTGTTCCAAAGAGGACTCAAGAGCACTAATGCACACTCAATTTTTATTAAAAAAAGGTAAAGGAGGGTCTTCAGAGAAACATGATGGCATTAAGAATTATGATGGAGTATAAAACTTTACCTCTAGGATGTGACATTAATATCCTGAAATTCCCTGTTTTTTTTAAATTTAAACCTTGCATTTTTTCTCCCTTTAATTCCTTTCTAATCAAACAAAAGCATCTAAACAGCACTTTATAATTTTCAATGTATATTTATTCACATTCTATTGTTCAAACAACATCTACAACACAGAAAACTTCACTGGAGGGAGACAAAAACAAATCATTTTTCTCCCTTCAAGGAGTTTTCTCTTTGGTTGGAAAAAGACAGAGGTAAAAAAATTATTATTCTGTAGTTGAGCTAAGGCTCTTTAATAGGTACTATATCTAGATCAGTGTGAGAAGGGGTGAAGAAGCTTCTGACACATCTCTGTCTTTGTTGGCTGAGCAAACAGCTTAATCTTCAGCTTTTCCACCTGGCTTCCTGGGAGTGCCAATAAGTCCCCACCCATTCCCCCAACTCTGGCCAACTGTGCTGGGCAGGGTTTGTGAACTGATTGCATATGTTACCAAGGAAATTATTGGGATGTCAAATGGCAGTGTCATCTTCCTGGCAACATATTCTTGAGCAGATTGTGATCCAGTGACCTACAGGCACATCATTCAAAATGCCAGTGCCACTGCTGGTCCATCCCCTACCTTTGTTCTACAGGCAGTAACCCCATCTGGCAAGGGAGAAGTACAAATGATCCAGAATTCTATTTCTTCAGTCTTTTTCTAGAGCTGCTGCTTCCAGGTTGTCAGTCAGTCGCAATATCTGGCAAGGTAAAGCTGGACCCACATATATTCATTGCCTCTTTGTCCTTCTGCATTAGTTTTTCACACACCATACAAGAGGTCTCCCTGCAAGTTCAGTAAACACTACAAAGATTGCAAAGAGGGATGACAATTTTCTTAAAATATTTTGAACTGTGATTTTTCATATTTTAAACTACAAAATAAATACTTAACATATGTTAAAATATTTTGTTTAGAATAGTTCCTCATTTTTTTCCCCCTGGATATCCAATACTTTTCCATCCTTTTCTCTTTTCTCTTTTCTCATCCTTTTTTTTCTCTATCTTGAGATAATTGTGTGTCTGTGTTCTTGTACTGCCCCAGGTTTTTCCATGTCCCTTTGATGTAGACTTAGTTTGATATTCAGATGAATATTGTGTTTATTTAATTACATAAAAACATAATTCTTTTCAAAAGTCAACAACCATGTTTGAGTTTTGCAAAGCCTGCCTTACATCTAGTATGAAAGTCTAGCTTGTTGAATTCATTGATATGTAATCTTCCATTAATTCTCTCTATAAGTTTTTATTGTACGTGGAGTAAGGCATGCTGCTAAGTAATATGAAGTTAGTAAGATAAACAGATCTTGGACTATATGACAAGTAACACACATAAGTATAATTTAAAGTTGATTATAACAAATGCCAAAAGGGAGATACTTAAAATTTGTTATGCAGAAGAATAGGGTAATTAATATTTCCTTTCTTTTTTAAGATAAAGGGAAATGTTTCCATTTTTCTTATTACATAATTGCTTGCCTATAAAACTCATTTTTATAAACTCATTTTTAATGTAAGGAGACTGCATCTACATTTGAGCAGGGAAGTAATTTTAAAACCATTCTAATATAAATGTAGGCTTAACTGGTGACCAGTGGCCATTGCTGCTGTGATACTTTATATCAATTTACTCAGTAAAGAATTGTTTTTCTCCTTTGTGCTATTAAACATCTTGGACATGGTCCCTGTCCTCACAAGCAGAAAAAGACACCGCCTTGCTCTTCAAAGAATTTGTGGGGCAGGGCCGGCAGAGAAGCACACAAGTAAGTAGTTCAGTTCAGACCATGAATGGTTTCACATTGGACAAATTACTTAACATCTCTTCTTTTTCTCATCTGTAAGTAGGGAAAATAACATCTTCTTCAGAGAATTCTTCTGTTCTTCTTTTGAGATCATGTAGTTGCTGTGGCTAGCATGTATTATGAATTAGGGGAACTCCATAATTGATGGCCACCTTATTAAGCCATGTGGTTCATGATGGGTCATAAATTGTAAAAGGTTTGTGAAAGATTTCACAAACAGATATAGATAAAAACACATCTTGAGGCATCTCATTACTCTGGGGGAAAATAAAACACTTTGGATGTTTAGGATATTCCTAGTGGGAAATTGAAAGTAATTCACGTGCTTGCCAACTGTGGGGTCAGATTTTTAGCACTCCATGTGTTGATTCTGATAGCATTCATCTGAATTTATAGAGAATTGTTTTCTTTCTCTTTCACCTGTACTCACATGGTATCAGGAAGGCTTGATTGTTTGGCACTAACTTCTATTTTCCTCTGCACGAAGCACCTTTTTTCTAATAATTTATCAGTAAAACTTCTATTCTCTCTTTCATCCTTGTCGTCTTCTCTCTGATCCCTTTCCTTTCCTTGTCAGTCATACTTAAGTATGCACTTGTCTGGCTCATACCAGGCTTTGTACATATCTCAACTATGGCACTACAATAATCTACTGTAATTGTTTATTTGTTTTCATATCTTCCCAATATACACTAAACATATATGACCTCACTGCCTAAAACAACAACTGGTTTACAGAAGCCATCTGATAAATGTTGAAAGAAGAGAGGGAGAGAAAGAGAGGTAAAAGGACTAAGAAACAGAAAAAGAGAAAAAGCAGGAAAGTTGTCTTTTGGTCACATTATGTCAAGTAATTTTTTTCCTCCTTTTCTTTTTTCTTTGAATTTAAAACAGTAGAAAAGTAAAACATGATTATCATAATATAGTCAACAGAATTAGACAGAATTAAAATTTAGAAAATGGGATTATGTTTTGGTCTTTCCACTTAAAAATATACGCTAGGTGTCTTGCAATAGATCTGTTTATTTTTGCAAAGCATTCTGTAGTGTGGGTGGAGCATAAATTAAATTTCCACTTTTCTGTCAATGGATATTAAAATTGTTTCCAATATTTCCCTTTCAAACACTGCTGCAAAAAATATCTTTGCACACGAGTCAATTTTTATTTAGAACTAATTCTTAGAAGAAGAATTGATGGATTCGAGCAAATATGCTTTAACCTTTTTAACCTTTTGTTAGATCTTGCCAAAGTGCCTTCCGTGATCAGTGGAACGTTTCCCTACCATTGGCAACACTGGACATTTTAAACCTCAACTTTTCTTCTGGGTCAATTTTATGGATTAAAAAATTAATTTTTATTTTAATTTGCATTTACAAGATGACCAGTGAGGTAGAATATCATTTTATACATATTCATCATTTCTTAGAATTTCTTTGTGCCTATTATTTATTCATAGAGGTTTCATGCTATATTAAAGATTTTTAACTCTGTTCTGTGTCTACTGTATATGCAGTAAATAATTTCTCCCAGCCACTTAGTAGGATTTTGGATAAAATTCTTATAAAGGTACACTGTGTAATGTAATCTAAGTTCTTTTTTTTTTTTTTTTTTTTTTTTTTTTTGCGGTACGCGGGCCTTTCGCTGTTGTGGCCTCTCCCGTTGCAGAGCACAGGCTCAGCAGCCATGGATCACGGGCCTAGCCGCTCCGCGGCATGTGGGATGTGGGATCTTCCTGGACTGGGGCACAAACCCGTGTCCCCTGCATCGGCAGGCAGACTCTCAACCACTGCGCCACCAGGGAAGGCCTAATCTAAGTTCTTTATAGTTGCTGATCTATGTGTCATTTGCACAGTGCTTCTGTGTCAACAAGAATTAGCCAGGGCCTACCAATCCCCAGTGGTGCTGTGTAACAAGGATTTCACACCACCTCAGTCCCAAAGGGGATCAAATCCTATATGTAAAACAAGGAGTTCCTTGTGATGCTGAATATTTAATGAAATTTTGCTCTAGGTTGGGCTGATATGATATGCATGTGATGCTTTCCTCCTGGTGAACTCCTTGGTGTTCTGAAAAACAGGATAGTGATTCGGACATGCCCTTCATTGTTTAACAACTTCTTTCAAGAGAGAGACTGCACACCTGCAAATTGTGCTTGCATCTGATCTGGCATGATCAGAACCCTCATTATTCTACAGCAGGTAGATTCTCTTAAGGGTAATACACAGGGCTGAAATTTTTCACTTAATTTTTGTTTCAGACTACTAGGTCAGAGGATATTTATTATATTTGCTGGTTCATTTTCCTTTCACTCTTGTTTGATTTGAGTGACAGATGAAAAAATTTAGACAATTTACATCACCTTTAATGGAATCCATTAACTCACGACTAGCCTTGGAAAGTTACCTCCACCTGCTTCCATCCCTCCGCATTACCAACCAGAGTTTTACTATATATGTAGAATAAATATATTTTTATAACTCCTTTTTCTAAGGAATTTCCTAGGACTTCTCACAACTAGAAAATAAGAAAACACTTGTCTAGAAAGAAATCCAAATTCTTTGTAAACCTCAGAAACATCATCTATTTATGACACACAAATGTATTAATCTTGTATGGATATTTTTCAAGTTCATACCAAGTTCAAGCTCATCTGTCTGGATTTTAAGACTAGCATTGGGCCCTACCATATTGATCCCCACCTACTTCCTCTCCATTAAAAAACATTAAGGTACAATTTACATATAACAAAATTTACCATATTAAAACATACAATTTGATTAGCTTTGATAATGATATATAATCATGTAACCACTCATAATCAGGATATATATCTATATATATATATAGAGAGAGAGAGAGAGAGAGACAGAGAGAGAGAGACAGACAGACAGACAGACAGAGAGACAGAGAGAGAGAGAGAATATTTTTATCACCCTTCTGACCCTGTGTAGTCAAAAGCACCCACAGGACCCCAGGCAAATATATTTCCTGTTCCTATAGTTTGGGCTTTTCTAAAATTTTATGAAAATTGAATCAGACAGTAAGTAATCATTTGTATCTGATGTCTTCGACTTAGTATATTATTTTGTGATTGATTCATCTGATTGTCATGTGTTTAAATAACTTAATAACTTGTTACTTTTTATTACTGAGTAGTATTCAATTATATGCATATGATACAATCTCCTAACTCACCAGTAGATGTGTGTGTGTATATATGTTGTTTCTAACTTTTTGGTTATTCAGAGACAAACTGCTATAAACATTCTAGTAAAAATCTTTCTGTGGGCATATGTATTTGTTTAAATACCTACAGGTAAATCTGATGAGTCATATGGTAAAAGTATATGTAAATAGGTAAGAATTGCTGAACTACTTTCCAATGTGATTGTATTATTTGCAACCCCGTCAGCAATATATGAGAATTTTAGTCTCTCCAAATCTTTCCTAGCACCTGCTATTGTTAGTCTTCATAATTTTAGCTACTTTACTGGGTGTACAGTAAAATATCTCATTGTGGTTTTAAATCTGTGTATTCCTGGAGACTAATGACATTACATATCAGGTGCTTATTTATCATTCATATATCTTTGGTAAAGTTTCTGTTCAGATCTTTTGCTTATTTAAAAAATTGAATTATTTGGATTTTTATTATTGAGTTGAAAGAATTTTTTACATATTCTGTATACAGTACTATGTGAAGTCTATCTGTATACAGTACTATGTGAAGTCTTATCTTGTGAAATATTTTCTTCTAATCTGTGACTTGTCTTTTTATTTTCTTAAAAGTGTCTTTTGAAAAGCAGAAGTTTTTCATTTCGATGAAGTCTAATTTATCATTTTTGTGTGTGTGTTTTGTTTCTTTTGTGTGCTAAGAAAACTTTTCCTAGAAAGGTTACAAAGATTTTCTACTGTGTGTTCTCTAGAACATTATAGTTTTAGCTCTTACTTTTAGGTCTATAATCCACATCAGGCTAATGTTTGTATACTATGTGAAGTAATAGTCAAGTTTCATTTTTTGTGCATATCTAATTGCTTTAGAATTATTTCCCCCACAGAATTAACTTGGTACCTTTGTTAAAAATTTATTGACTATATAAGTGTCACTCCATTTCTGGACTCTCTGTTCTCTTCCAGGGATTATATACATCTAATCACACCAGTACAACACTCTCTTGATTATATTAACTTTATGGAAATTTTTGAAATCATGTTAGGTCCTTCAATCTTGCTATTTTTCAAAATTGTTTTGGTTATTCTAGGTTCTTTGCATTACTATAGAAATGTTAGAATCCACATGTTAATTTCCACACACACACACAAAAAACAATCAAACAAAACCAAAAAAACGTAGACCAATTTAGGGAGAATTGACAGCTTAAAGATATTGAGTCGTCTGATCCATGAACATGGTATATATCTCCATTTTTTGGGAAGCCTTAATTTCTCTCAACAATGTTTTGTAGTTTTCAGTGTATAGTTTTGCACATTTTTCTTACATTTAACAAAATCTTGTTAAATTTTGCAGATATGATTAGATTAAGGAGCTTGAGATGGGAGGGTATCTTTCATGGGCCCAGTGTATTCACAAGGATACTTATAAGTATGAGAACCAAAGAAGAGGTGACAAGGGAAGCAGTGGTACGAGTGATGAGGGGCCATGTGCCTAGAATCGTCATATCTACTATTAAACCCCTCCTCTGATTTCTCATTAACAATTATATATTTTAGTTCTAAAAGTTACATTTGAAGAATTATTTGAAGATTTAAGCTTTATATTTTCAACTTTTTCATCTATTTTTTGACCTTACAATATAGAATAATATTGAATAATATTTTTTTTAAAGTCCATATTTGATAACCTTGGTCACCTATGGATCCATTTTATTATCTGTTTTATTTTCAGTTGGTTGGTCCTACTTCATGTTATGCATGGAAAGTTTTGTTTGAGCACAAGGCATTGTGTATTAAAAAAGTTACAGTGTTTCTGGCTGATGTTATCTTCCTCTGGTGATGATTTCCTTGTTGTCTGGTAGACAACTATCATAGAGCAGATTACCTCTAATCAGGACTTGAGCTCATTAAGGGCTGTGTTGCCATTGTTGTTGGGATCAGACTAGAATGGACCATCCAGGTTGTATGTAAAGCTCTCCAGAGGCACCAGTTTAGAGACTGGACTGTTTACTAGGATCCCTCCCCCTAGGAAACTAGTTTTTGTCTCCTCCGTTCCTTGTGACTTAAACATTTTGCTCTGTTATTCAGCTTGCTTTTTTCCTGCTTGGTTTCTTAGCCTCTTACTCTGTATGCTTTAAGGATTTGGCAAATATTTGAAGAGTCTAAACTTTTGCTTATCAATCAGGGTGATTTTGCTCCTCAGCAGATATTGGACAATATCTTAAGACGTTTTTGGTTCACAACTCTAGGTGTGGGGGTAGGGGTGGGTTCCTACTGACATCTAGTGGGTAGAGGCCAGGGATGCTGCTAAATATTCTACAGTGCACAGGACAGCCTTCCATGATAACGAATTATCTGACCCAACACATCAGTAGTGTGGAGGCTGAGAAACCCTGGTCTACAGCACTGAGGGTGCAGTTTACTTTCCTCTCTGTCTTCTCTCATGGATCTTATTTCCTCCAGACTTGATTGCCTTGGCAGCTGCAAAAATTCCTATTTTTTAAAAAAATCCTCAGCCTCACGAGATATTAAATATCTTTGCTAGTTTTCTGTTTTGTAGCAGTGAGTCTCTGCCAAGTATCTCAGCTTCACCTCCTGTGCCAAGAATAGACAAATCACCAGGGGTAAACATGGCTTCCAGAAAGTTGTGCTCACTTCAGTGTGCCTCCTTTTCTGTAGGATCATGCTCTGCAAGTCCAAGCAGCCTCCTTATACCTCCAGAGTCTCAAACAAAGTTTTAAAACTTTAATCTAGCTTTTTCAAGTTGTTTTTGACCAGAACATGGGCCTTTTGCAGCTTGAGGCCATAGTCCTCCAAGCTGATGAGGAAGCAAGATGTGGTAGATGGACGTTCAGCTCAGAGGAGTAACCGTGGAGAAAAGTGTTCCATACTATATTGGAGGTAGGAGGCAGGCTCAGTGTCTCCTTCTCAGTCAGTAAAGGGAGGCTGAAAAAATCTTTTGCAGAAAATCTGCTTGATCTATGGCTTTAGAGGAAGCTGTGAGCTAGAGGTAAGAGGGAAAAAGAACCTCATGACAAGAAAACCAGCAAAGCTACCAGCTCAATCTGTAACACTCTCAAGAATCACTGAGGCAAAGCCTTCTCATGCCATTTAATACCTAGTTCTTGGGCCTGGCAAGAAGCAAACTCTGACTCTCTACATTGAGAAGACTGAGTCCAGAGCGGGAAGGTCCCTGCACCTCAAATGAGACTGCAAATACCACTCTCAACCACATGAAGAAGTCACGTGTTATGAAAGAAGGCTAACATTACTCATAATTCCTATGTCAATTCATTCTTATGAGATGAATTTAATATTATTTTAAATAATTAATGCAAGCATGTTTAGGATGTCAAAAGATAAATAATTTGATAACACCCATCAAAATGAAGAGATTATAATAAAAGTAAACTGGAAGAAAATGTAAAGTAATCAAATTGAAACCTTGGAATTTATGAAAATTGAAATGAAAGAATATAATAGATTAGAGGATGCATGGAATGGACCCCAAGGAACAAGAATCATTTGAAGACTATACTGCAGAATTCACCCAGAATCAAGCAGCAACAGGAAAAAAGTGAAAACTGGAAAATTATTAAATGGATGGTAGATTGATAAGCCCCACCATACGTCTAGCAGGAATTCTGGAAGAAAAGATAGATGGAATGGTAGAGAAGCAATATATAAAGACATAATAGGTGAGATTTTTTAGATTTTAAGAAAGTCTGAGTCCTTAGTCAGAAAATACACAACAGATGCCATATTGGAAGAATAAAAACAAATTCACGCTGCGACATTTAGGAGTGAAATTGAAAAACATTAAAGAGAAAGTGAAAAAGCTTAAAAGCTAGCAGAGAGAAAATATAGATTATCTACACATAGATTGTAATTTGACTGTGAACAGATATCACCCAGAAGAATTTCCAGAAGACAATAGAATCATATATTCAAAATCCTGAGGGAAACTCACTGTTAACCTTGACTTTTACACTCAGCTAAATCTCCATTCCTGAGTGAGGATAAAGTAAAGACATTTTTCAGTTACACAAAAACTGTTACCACTTACAGAATAATATCAAAAGATTTATTACAATATGCACTTCAGGTAGAGGAGATGTGAACTCAGAGCATGGAAAGGGGAAAAAAGCAAGCATGGAAAAAATAAAATTATGTCTGTACGTGAAAAATAATTTTTTGTATTTCAAAAGGTAAAACTAAAAATATAGACAGCAATAACATAATGAGGGTACTATGAATTTTTAAGGCATGCTAAGATTTTTGATAAGTTTTGCAAGGGAGGAAACACTGAATAACTTTAGCTTTAGCAGAAAAATGTGTTGTTAAATTTGGGTAAAGTATTTGAAGATCAGTAATGTAATTTACAGTTTAAAATCAGTAGAGAAAAATGGAATATAGAAATCTTTATTAGTCCAATAGAAATCAGGAAAAATAAAAGAGAAATAATGAATCAATTTAAAAGTTTCCTATAATAAATATATAATTTATTTAAGAAAATAAAAAGGTTAGTAGAAGAAAAAAATTGACCAATTTCACTTTTGGTTATAGATACGAAAGTCTGAAATAAATACCAAGGAATAGACTTCAGTGGTATCCTAATTAATAACAAAGCATGACAAAACAGATTTTATGTCAATGATGTGAGGCCACCATACTATTAACTATGTTAACTATATTAATGGCAAAAAAATCAGAAACTTGACAATATCAAATGTTGGCAAGCAAACAGAATTTCTTTGAAAAAAACCTTTGTTCTAGGACTGAAATAATTACTCCAAATAATTTTTTTAATGAAAAAACTCAGCACACAGAAGTAACCAAGAATCAAAGAAAGAAAACATCATGAGAATTTGCCATAGGCATGCAAGATTATTTTAATATTAGAAAATCAGTCAGCGTAATTCATTATACTTAAATAAACAAAAGACAATTCATACTGAATCAAAAGAGGCATATTATAAACTTTACACATGATTTTTAAAATAATTTAGGGAATTAGGAATGGAATTTACGGCTAAAAGGAACAACAGTAGAATCTACTGTTAGACTGTTAGGTTTCAAACAATCTACAGGAAATATGTTGCTTAATGGTGAAGTGTAGGAAGTTTCCCCGAGAATAGGGAACATTACACAGTGTGTCACCATCATTTCTCACTTGGATTACTACAGCATGCTTATACAGTCTCTCTGAGAAAAAATTAAGACGTTTGTCAGATTGTGACAATCTCAAATCCCTGATGACTTTCCATTACGAAGGGGGTTCCCTATATCATCTGGCTCTGTTACCTCTTCTATTATTTCTTACCCTTAGTCATGCTGTTGTTGTTTTCCTTTTTGTGGTACGCGGGCCTCTCACTGTTGTGGCCTCTCCCGTTGCGGAGCACAGGCTCCGGATGCACAGGCCCAGTGGCCATGGCTCATGGGCCTAGCCGCTCCGCGGCATAGTGGGATCTTTCCGGACCGGGGTGCGAACCCGTGTCCCCTGCATCGGCAGGCAGACTCTCAACCACTGCGCCACTAGGGAAGCCCAGTCATGCTGTTTTAACCCCACTAGACTCCTGGTATTTCTTAAACATGCCAGACACACTCCTGCCTCAGGGCCTTTGCTCTTGCTCTTTACTCTGCCAGGAAAGCTCTTCTCCCAGATATCTAACTGCGTATCTCTTACCACCTTTAAGTTTTTTCCATTATCATCTTCTTTAAAGGGTCACCCTGACTCCTGTATTTAATACTGCAGTCCCCATCTCTAGCTCCCCCTTACCTGATCTATATTTTCTTTTACGTGGAATTTATTGTTATGTAACATATAACTTTTGTTATATGTCTTACATATTGTTTGTTTTCCTCTGCTGTGACGGAAGTTTCACCAGGGCTGGGATCATGTCTTTTTTATATCCCAGGTGCCCAGGAATAGTACATCACATTTAGTAGGCATTCAAGAAATATTTGTTAATTGAAATGAGTAAATTATGTGCAAAAACTAGATACATTTAGAAGTGTGTTTTAGAAAAAAAAAATGTTTGGTGACCTTGGGTCTTTTGAATGAATTACCTGTATTCTAAAATGAGTACTTTTTTTGTGCATACATTAGTAATCACTATTTTATTCATTTTAAGTACCCTTTTTCCCAGTAAGACTTCAAGATTTTTGTAAGAAATACTGTATCTGACACCACTTGTATATGTCCCAAAGTGGTATGAGAGGCTGCTTTCTCAATGCTGTTTTCAACTAGAAGACCAATCAATCAATGTTTGATTGATTTTAAACAGTAAGAGCACAGTCCATGGAGCAAAAACCATTAAATTATTCACTCTGCTAAATAAATTCTCCCAGCATACATACATATGTAACACACATGTGGTTATGCATAGCATCTCTATACATGCCTTCACTGGTAATGGTAGGAGTTTTTATGTTGCTGAAGATATTTGGATGCTAGCCTTATAACTTACATTTACTGCATTCAATATTGAAGCAAGAGTCACTTATCCTCCTGAATGTCATTTTTCTCATTTGTGTTAAAGATAGTAAACTGGGTAAGCTTTAATGATTTGATTTACCCAAATTTTGATTTTTCTTTTTTTTTTTTTTTTTGTTTTGTGAGGAAGTAAAGATGGGTGCTTGGGAAAATAAATGAGAGAGACTATAAATTAATTCTCCCACATGCATCTTTTTCTCAGACAGGCCCGACTACTGTGTGTGCAATACATCCTGCTGTTTCAGGCACGTGTGTCTTCACATATGTTGTCCTCCCTACCTGGAAACTTTCCTTGTTCAGGTATAAGGCCTGTCATCCTTCTAGGCTCACCTGAAGGCTTACTTCCTCTGAGCATTCTGCCTCTCCCACCCCCCCAGCCCTGATCCTTGGCCTCCTCCACTTCATGTGCAAAATAAGTGTCAATAAATACAAACAAAACCTGAATATCAAAAATTAATAAATACTTTTTGATCTTTGCTCTGTATTCAGCACTATGCTAATAGCTTTATTTGTATCATCAAGTTTAATCCCTCTCAATGATGCTGTGGTATATTTGGTGTTACTTCCAGTATTTACAAGTGAAAACACTAAAGTTCAGAGACAAATGATGACTTCTCCAAATTCACAGAAACAGTAACTGGTGGAGGTGGAATTGTACCTTTTGATTTCTTCAAGGCATGGCCTTTTTGTGTTGAATTGTTAGTTGATTAAGTTGTCTGTCTCTTCAATGATATTAGAGGCCTACATTGGAAGAAATGCTATCATTTAGGTTTCATATATTTCATGTACACAGTGCCTAGAACACTTTCTGATAAAAGGTAGGCATAAGGTAACTGTAGGTTGATTGAGAAAAACGGATGAATGAACAGTGCATGAAGGAGGTGGCAAGAGATGAGAACATATGGCAATTTGGAACCAGACTGGGGAAGGCTTTTCACAATATCCCATGAGCTTCATCCTATAGATTTTTAGATGTTAATCAGCACTTGACAAATTGAAGAATTACATATCAAGATACACATTTTCAAAAGATACCCGTGGCAAGCAAATATGGGGGAAAGCAAAACTGGAGACCAAAAGAGCTCTAAGGTTGTTGCAGTAAACAAGAAGCAGATCACTGGCCAAGGCAACAGGAACGTTAGCAAATTACTCGGCAACTTAAAACACGAGTCAGGAGTCTGGGCAGGCTGAAATCAAGGTGTCCGCCAGGCCCTGTTCTCATTTGTAACTCAAAGTTCTCGTCCAGTGTGATTGTTGGCAGAATTCACACCAGAATTCGACCAAGGTCCCCATTGTCTTGCTGGCCGTCACCTGGGGGCTGCTCTCAGTTCGAGAGGCTGTCTACAGTTCCTCACTTTGTGGCCACAGCCTTCTCATAACATGGCAGCTCACTTCTTCAAACCCAGTAGGAGAATCTCTCAGTCCAGATTGCTAAGATGGAGTGGTATATAATATGGTATAACTGTAGGGGACTAGCCCATCACCTTTGCTATATTCTGTCATCTAGAAGCTGTCTCAAGTTCTGTCTCCACACAAGGGGAGGGAACTGCACAGGGTGAGTACTCCCTGTGGCTCAACTTAGGGTGCCTTTGCTGCAGGATTCATTTTAAGGTCAGACAGTGAGGTGCAAGGCTTGGCTATCTAACATACCAGCAGCAAGGAAGCAAGGTACAGTGGTGAAGTTTGGAGACTCCAAAGCCAGACTGCCTGGGCTCTATATCACCATGGGCAGTAACCTAGACTCTCTTTGCTTTACTTTCCTCATCTGTGAATGAGGAAAATAAAGCATTGCTATTAAATGAGGTAGTTCTTGTAAAGAACCTAGAACTTAGTAAGTGCTTATCATATGTTCACCAGTATTACTACTATACATTGACCAAGATGGCCTTAAGATTTCCTTCAGCTTGGCTGCACTTTAGACCACCCCCCATCTCCCTTTTCTTAGAGCATGTAGTTTAGAAAAACTGCAATTGTAAATTATTTCTCTGCTCCTTTGAGATGTAACTATTCTCCTAGCCTCTTGCCAATTTTACAACCCAGGAATGACTTTCTCAAAGACCTGGGAGACATCCTTTGAAATGTTATCATCAAGAAAGACAGCATCCCTGTCTCCCAGTCTCTGTGGGAGGGTAGGAGCCTAACTTTGATAAGGGACAATTAGCAAACACAGGTGGCTTAATCAGATTGGCCAACCCCTGTCTTAACTTCCTCTAGTACTTTTTTACTAGCTCACCCCAGTGCTTAAAAACCTTCTACCAGGGATTTCCCTGGTGGCACAGTGGTTAAGAATCCGCCTGCCAGTGCAGGGGACACGTGTTCGAGCCCTGGTCTGAGGAGATCCTACATGCCTCAGAGCAACTAAGCCCGTGCACCACAATTACTGAGCCTGTGCTCTAGAGCCCGTGAGCCACAACTACTGAGCCTGCGTTCCACAACTACTGAAGTCCATGCGCCTAGAGCCCGTGCTCCAGAACAAGAGAAGCCACCGCAATGAGAAGCCCACATACCGCAACAAAGAGTAACCCCCCCCGCCACAACTAGAGAAAGCAATGAAGACCCAATGCAGCCAAAATGAATGAATGAATGACTAAATAAATAAATAAATAAATAAATGAATAAATAAATAAAATTTATAAAAACAAAACAAAAAAAACCTCCTACCATTTGACATTGAAAAATTTTATTTCAGTGGAGTTGAGTTCAATCTCTCTCCCCTTCTACAGTAGTCTTAAAGTCTTTCTTGTCTGTTTGGTACTCTGTATGGTACAGCTTTTCTTTGGCAATAGCACAGCAATCCATGTGGTAACCCTCCTTTTCTGACCTGGCTCATGGTAGCAGGTTTGGAATATGGCCAACAGGCAAAGAAGAAAATCAATGATTTTTGGCATCATTCTACCTCCTCTTTTCTCTACCTATTTTCCTGAGTGACTTGCCCTCATGGACATCTAGGCCCTTCATGTAATGCCTATATTCCAGGCCTATTGTTCCCTTTCCTACTTGGTCCATATAACATCTGTCATATAATAAAAGATGTCAAACAAAAATTTCTCAGTAGTAAATGCCAGATGATGACTCCTTGTACTGTGTCTTCCAGGAGAATTTCCATTTTAACAAGGGGACTTCTTTGCCCAAAAGCATTTTCTCCAATCATGGAATTTTATCACTAATTCCAACCCGGGGTAAGAGGCATTATTAGATATTTGCACTCTCTAGAAACTTGCAATTAACTGAACAAATTGCAACCTATTTAGCTTACAAGTAGGCCCTGATTTGTAGAAATGGACAGGTCATATGTTCACACAGTAAAGAAATGAATGAGCAGATCCACAGTGAAACAGAGAGCAATACAAATCCAAGTTATATGGTAAAATTAAATAATAGCTCATTAGTTCTTTTCTGTCGCTAAGATACAAATAGATTAAATGGGATATATCTTCACTTATAATTGTCAAAAAGTTTAAAAATAATTCAGTAAGTCTAATATATAAATGTCACAGAAGCTTTATCTTTAGGTATAAGCAGAAGTCCTACCAGTTTAATACATATTCTTCCAGAGTGAGTTGCTTATTCTCAAGGACTAATCATAACTTCAGAGAATACTAATATTTGAATAAATAAATCTCTTTAACTGAGGCAATGTAGGACCATATATCAAAAACTCTGTGTGTGTGTGTGTGTGTGTGTGTGTGTGTGTGTGTGTGTGTGTGTGTGTGTGTGTGTGTGTGTGTGTGTGTGTGTTGGGGCTAGTGCTTGGACTGCCTATATAACAGTGTAGATCTACACTAGATCTTTCAAACTCAGGAAGGAGGTTGTAGAACCTATGGGAGGACATTCTGTTGACTGAAGAATATTAACATTTCAGAATATAGTATCTGCATTTCTGGAGGAAATGTTGATTCTGAGTGACTTCTGATTTTGGAAACTCAGTTGGACTCCTTGCATTCGTACAATCCTAAATATTGACTCCCTAACAGAGAATGCTGCTTCTAGTCACTTGTTTTTGTGAAACTAGAAATTCTATTTTGAGAATGAGGAATCCAATAAAACCAGCTATAAACTCATCAAGATTTTATCTGGGTTTTAATAGTTTTTCAGTTTTAATAGAGTAAAATTAAGTGGTGGGTTTGAAAAATGAAAATAAATCAAAAAAAGCAAACATCCAAATGAGGCCAAAACAAAACAAAACCCAGTTCTCCTCAAACTCAAAGAAGTGACGCTTTCTTGATTTATCTTCTAGGTGGTGTCAGAGGATTTCTTGGTTATTCAGGCAACATGTTCTTACAAAACCAGGCTCTTTCCGGCTGTTTTTGAGGGCTGGGATTTGGAGTGCAAAGACAGGTGGTGACCTCACCCCCTGGGTGTCATGCACATTTTAGTACAATAGGACTTATGAGTTCTGAGTAAAGCTCCCCATTTGATCAGGGTTATGCTATTCTGTGGGAAGACAGAAGTGCTGGGGAGAGGAGTTATGTTTCGGTGGCAGAGTGAGTTAAGTAGCATGTTAGGGACTGTTCCAGTAAAGGAGACCCTGTGAGCAAATGCCAGCTCCTTAAATCTCCTTGCACTTTCATGCATGAGACAATGTCAGTGATAAATGACATGGAAACTTAACCACGGTGAAGTATTTAGACAGTCTCTCTAGAATTGAGCTGGTCACATATAGATCTAGGAGTCAACCGTTTCAATCTGCAGGGAGTGGCCAAGATCATGACCTACAACCAAGGTAGGAGGGGAGGCTTAATTTGAATAAACGGAAAAGTGCTGTGAGATAGGCAGCCTCTTCCTTTATTAAACAGAGAGGCTGGGACAGGAAATTAGATCCCAGGTTATTGTGGACATAGCTTTTTGATACATTTCAAAAGGCCTGAACTTGACTTCCTGGAATTATTCACACACACACACACACACACACACACACACACAGCCTCTTGCATGCAGTACTGGCAGGGAGAAGCATGTAGCATGCACTGTTGGCCCCATCACGTAGAACATCCACTTTTACTCTCAGTGAAGCTCTGAAGACATCAAGCCTAGAGCTTCCCTCTCAGGTTGTCTGCTCTAGGGCTCTGCACGGAACAGCCATGCTCCTCATCCTCACGTGGTCCTTTGCTGTTAGTGACCAGAAGTGCACAGACAGTATGGGTGAGAGCAGTGATGTCTTGGCTGTTGAACAGAACTGTGTAAATTTATGATTTCCCAAATGCTTTCCCCAATCCTGCTTTCTGACACAGAAGTTAAGCCTTTAATTTTGCAGAGAGATCTAAAGCTCTGAGTCAGCCTGGGAGGAAGCACCAAGACAACCCCTCACCTCCTTAACTCAGAGACTGGAGGCTGAAAGGGGAACAGGAGAGGACATTGGCAAAAGGGGAGTGGGGCTTAAAGGAACACAGGGTGGCTGTAGATGCACGTACAGCAGAAAGGACGGGAAGTGACAACTAGGCACCCTCTTTGGTTCTCCTGGTGCCAGCTCAGAAATGGTTTCAGTAAAAAGGCCTAAGTAAATAAGGAAATCATTTCTTCCCCAAACATCTCTCCCATTTCCAATGGCATTTTTCTTTCAGTCTTGTAACATCTTTTACACGTCCAACCGAAACTGACAGTATCAAAAGTAAAACATGAAGCATATTTCCTGTAACCATCAGAGAATTGGTATATTGACTGTACACTCCCCACATGCACAAGCTGCTATTTGTAATCATTGGGGTATAAAGAATGCCTGGTACAGGGAGAAGAACCCTGGGCTGGCTGTGAAGAGTCTGGTTCAAGTCATGGACCCATCGTTTTACCTCCCCATCTCAGTGAGCAAGAGGTTCCAGAATATTCTGTATTTCACTTGAAAAGTAGTGTTGAGAGGATATATAGCATATTCCTGCCTTATTAAAGCATCAGATGAAAAGTTGTATATAGATATGTCATGTGGGCCACAGAGCACAACTGATTACTACGTGTGCTGATTTTCCTTGTTGGTTTTCCTTGTGTCTATGGGGCAGGGAAATAATGGCACGGAAGTATATGTGTGCATAGTCGTTGCCTTTTCTTCCATGGAGCTCCTCTTGGGGCAGTGTCCAGAGTATATTTTGACGTTTAATTCTGATGTTTTACTGTCAAAACAATAGGATATTCAAAAAAAATCTATAGAACATCACCTAGAATCTTACCATCATAAGTAACATAAATATATAATTCATTTTACATTAACTTCTGCTTTTAACTTTCATATATATTCATATTTTAAATAGATGCAATCATAAGGTACACATGACATAGTGTTTTATCAGATAACATCATATGGTAAACATTCTAAGCATTGTCCTGTGCTTTTTCCTAATGGTCATAATTACTGTTTTCATGGCTGCATCATGTTGTATCAAGTTGATAGATCACATTTAATCAACTCTCTCTTACTACCACTGTTTTGGCAAAGAATCTTGCAAAAGAAATGCTCTGAATCCATTTTTTTTTTAATGTGGCTATGGATTCTAGCACCTTGAGAGTCTGCAATGAATGCTGTGGATTTTGGTTCCCAAATTATGGAGATGGTGAGCTGGCCTTCATTTCAAGAGCTGAACAATTGAGACTGAGTACTGCACACCCCAAATCTTCGCTGTCCCCGTTTTAGACCCCTCTCCATGAGGAAACTAAAAACAAAATTAAATCCACTGTGCATAAGACTTGAAACCTGTATTCTCTCCCTCAGCACTCTAATGTGTTTGAAGGGGGCTACTATATAGTGAAACTGCCATCTCTAGGCAGTTAGTAATGGTTAAGCTCACAGGATCTGACTCAGAGATCTGGGGTTACATCTCTGCACTGTTACACATAATGATTGAATAGCCACAGAAAGTTACTTCATCATTTTAAGACACAGTCTCCTCAGTTGAAAACATGTGGAACACATGAGACAGCAGAGGTAAAATTGTCAGCACTTCTCTGGCACAGTCAACCTACCATAAAGCATAGCTATTGTCATTATTATGATTATTATGTGTCTTCCAGGTTAAGCACCTTAGGCAAGTTATTTAACTTCTCTAAGCCTCAATTTCCATATCTACGAAATAGAGCTCAGACTAGGATCTACCTGATGGTGTGTTACAAAGATTAAAGAAAATAATGCATGCACATGGCTCAGAACAGTGCCCAGCCCATAGCAACCTTTCAAAATATGAGTTACTTTAATTTTTCTTTCAATGATCAGAGTACCCTGGTTAGGCATATATTACTCTCTCTCCTTGTACTGGTCAGGAAATGGAACCCCTGAGAGGTTAAATAGCCCAAGTCAGTCACTCACCTATTGAATGTAAGCGCCAGAGTTTAAACTATGTTTGTTTAACCTCAAATCCACACCCTTCCCACTCTATAGACTCTAGGGAATTCTAAATGAATGAGGCACGGTTCTAGGGAATTCTAAATGAATGAGGCATGGTTCTTTTTCCCCCCGTTTTACTGAGATATAATTAACATACAGCACTGTATAAATTTAAGGTGTACAGCATAGTGATTTGGCTTACATGCATAATGAAATGATTACCACAATAAATTTGGTGAACAGCCATCATCTTATATAGATAAAAATAAGAGAAAAAAAATTCCCTGTGGTCAGAACTCTTAGCATTTACTCTCTTAACAATTTTCATGTATAACATCCAGCAGTATTAATTCTAGTAATCCTGTTGTACATGACATCCCAGTACTTATTTATCTCATAATATGGAAGTTTGTACCTTTTGAAAACCTTTTCAGTTCCCTGTGCCCCCAGCCCCTGCCTCTGGTAACCATAAATCTGACTGCTTTTCCTATGAGTTAGTTTGTTTGGTTCGTTGTTCCTTTTAAAGTAAAATTGACCTACAGCACTGTGTTCATTCCTGGTGCACAACATAGTGATTCGATATCGCTATACATTGCAAAATGATCACCACGATAAATCTAATGACCATCTGTCACTATGCACAGGTATTACAGTGCTATTGACTATATATTCTTGATGATCAGACTTCTGTAATCCAACCAGGAGAACACCCCAGTGTGGAAATGCAGGGTGGGAGGTAGAGGCACCTTGAGGGCTGAGGAAGGTGCAGGAGTCTGTGCTGGGGGAACAGAGCAAGATGCAGCCTGCCTGCAGAGGGGCCTGGGAAGACCCTGTGGAGGAGGGATCTGTCCTGGGTTTACGCTGTTCCCTGAGCTGATAGCAATTGTGAATTCCAGGAGAGCAGTGTCGAAATGAACTTAATATTTCTCTAGATGAGAAAAGGTGCCCTTAGGGAAAGAAAACCTGGTTGGGCTCTGACAGTCAATGTCCAGCACTTTAGCTTCGAAGAGAACTCTAAAGACGCCTTCCTAACACACTTTTCTGCTACATTTCCAGGCCCTCTTCCTGCCCCCACCCTTTTCCCTGCAGGCTGCTGCTCAGGCCACAGGCCGTGGGTTCTTTGAGAAGGAGTTCACTCTGCTCTGGGTCTTGGCAGACAGAATTCCTGGCCTGGGCTTTTCTAGTAGAAAGGCTGAAATGGAGGGTTGAGAAATGAGAGAACAGGATGAATGAAGGAAGGAGAAAACCGCACATTCCAGCCATCCTCTCTTTAATTCAGGGACAGCCAATTTAGTGGAAATGTACTGCATTAAAAAAAAAGAAAGAAAGAAAAAAATTAAAATCCCAGTAAAGTCCTTGTAGTTTGGAATATAATTTTGCATTGGATGGAGAGTTAAGAAGCACCTTTCCTTTTAATGTTGAATTCATATTTGGAGTGATGCATCTTCCAGCACCGGCTGTACCAGTGTATTTGCCTGGAGGAAGTCCTAGGAAAATCCCCAAGTGCCCTCTTTTAAGTAAGTTGTAAAGAAGAGTTAGGTTGGGAGGTGGACAGAAGCCACGCTGCCTTATCTTTTGCTTTTTCAGCAAATACCAAGGACAACTTGTTCAAAGTATAAGAGCAGAGATGAGTTGTCACTTCCACATTTCACCCAGAAGGGCCTTCTTCTACATCCTGCCTTATGAAGAAGTGGCAGGCACTAGGTCAGAGGTGATCTGCTTGCAAGTAGGTGGGCGTGGCCTTTGGATAACTCCAGAGGGTTAAATGGAGCTGAGAATTTCAGTCCACGCACAGTTTTCTATACTCCTACATAATTTTGTCTGTGTAATGACAGCTACTGTATCACACTTGTCCCCTGATGGATTTGCCTCCCGGGTTTGGCTGCAAGCTCCTTGAGGCAAGATGTCCTTTATTCAGCACAGTTTCTGGACGTGAAGGCTGCTCAGTACCAGCATGGCACAGTGAGTGATAAAAGCCAGGATGCTGGTGGGAGGCAGCCTGTGTTCCAGTGCTCGTTCTGCCGTTCACCCTGTGATGCTGACCAAATTACTGGACTTTTCTATGAAGCAATTTCTTCATCTGTAAGATCAGGCTAATTTTCAGTGTTTATTGCAAAGGGCAGGTATACAGATTAACTAAGATACTGACTATACTGAATGCATTGCTGGTCGCTTTGAACACCTTCACTAAGTTGGACTCATTACTACAGTTACTTTTATTGTTGCTGTTTTCATGTTTAAAAACCATAGACAAGATAAGGGGAAATAGGCATGTGTTACAATGAACATTCCATTATTGCTTTGTTTTCTTTCCTTCTTAGTCTGAGTGAAAATTATGTAGGTAATCAGGTAGGGATTATTTTGGACAGTAGGTTTCTGGCTCATCACATGTGATACTATATGTCTACTTACTGCATATACTTGTTCATCTTCTGTCTTCCTCTACTAACAGGCAGACTTTAGTTCTGGTTCTTCACTGTAAGGTGTTTAGCACATAGTAGATGCTCAGCAAATATTTGTTAAGTTACTGACTTGATGAAGGAAAACATCGCTGGAGTTTCATATTTACCAGTTTCAGACATCAAGCAGAGAGAATGCCTATCAGTTCCAAGTTTAAAAATCCCAGGGAACCCGCTTAGCACAGGGAGATCAGCTCGGTGCTTTGTGACCACCTAGAGGGGTGGGATAGGGAGGGTGGGAGGGAGGGAGACGCAGAGGGAGGAGATATGGGGATGTATGCATATGTATAACTGATTCACTTTGCTATACAGCAGAAACTAACACACCATTGTAAAGCAATTATACTCCAATAAAGATGTAAAAAAAAAAAAAGAAAGAAAATGAGATCCAGTAAAATATGTATACACATTTAAAAAACATCCCAGGGAAGGGGGTCCTTAACCTAGTTTGGGTCACATGCCCACTTAGTAGGTATGGTATAGGGTCACATGGTAATATGGCTCTTCTGAATGTAGAATGGAGGAAGAGATAGCAATTCCAGAACAAGGAGTCAGTGCTGCGCTGATAAAACAGCAGATGCTGAACAAAAATTATACAGTCCTTTCTTCTATGGAGTTTACCTATAATAATTTCATCCTCTTCTCTCTAGTTTTGAATTTTGGAAGGACAAGGCCATCTTGACCCAGAAAAGCCCTTTATGCATTTACCTGAAAGATAATTACTTCCATCTTATCCTACAATCAGGCAGCAGGTATTTACTGAGTAATGATTGCCTGCCAACAGCATGCAGTAAGTACCCCATGATGTAGAGAGATAGACATGCAAAGTAGAGAAATAGATTTGGGAGTCATTTACATCCTGGTGAGAGAGGAAGCACTGCACGCAGATGAGCTCTCAGAGAAGACAGGTGGAGAGGGGAAGGAAGGGAATCCACACTCCTCAGGAGACACCTCCACAGAGGGAGGGAGGTTGGTGATGATGTGCCAGCTGGGGCTGAGTGAGGACAAACTTCAGGCAGCCTTGTTCTGCCCAGACCAGATTCAGGGGAGGGACCTATACAAGGAGGAGCCCCTCCCACAAACACCATGAACACCTGAAGACACAAGTTCTGTTGTACCCACGTTTGTTTTCTCACTCACTAGGGCAAGGTTCTAGTTTCTTAAACAAGCACAGGTGGTGGATGTGCTAATAAAACATTCCAGTTCTTAATATAGGCATTGCAGCCTGTAGTGGTCATGGGGAAACACCATCAATCTCTCTGCAGTCCAAACTGAAAGACAAATGGTCCAATGCCATTACCCTTTCTTGTTTGATATTGGTTACTGTTAGTTATCTTAACAAGCTTCTGTGACATCTCTTCCATGCTTTTGAGAGATCCATAAACACGATAATCTCAGGAATATACGGTGTCCTTAGGGATATTCACGCACGCAGAGTTCTAGCAGCATATGAGCTAAATTGATAGACTTTTAAAAATGATTGACAATTACCAATAGCTGGAGGTTTGAAAACTTATTTTATGCACTCTGTGAATACTGTGCTTCAACTTCTATTTCTTAGAGGGCTCATGATTCATCCACTGCAGAAGGAACATTTTTTAAATTGTTCAAGGGAAATCTGATGAACAAAATAAACCAGACTAGATCAGATACTTGTTTGATAACTGAATCACACGTTGCTTTCCTTGGTTCACCCTTCCGTGAGCCCTCCTGCCATGCCAAAGGCAAACTTGTTCATCCACTTAGCACGTATTTCCATCACATGAACAGCACCATGTGATGGAAAATGCACATCCTTTGCACTCAAGGAAGGTAACAGCTAATAGGGGAAGATAAGACAGGGATGCAGATAACTATAATACAAGGCAACGGTTGGTAATTACAAATGTCCATATATTTCCCAGCAAGGTAAAATTCACATTTTTGAGTAAATGAATAAATGAAGGAGTTGACTGGGACAGTGTATGTGAGCTCAGAGGAGGGAGATAGGGAATCTCATGAAGTGATAGTATATACCTTCCTGATGGATATGGAACTGGAGAGGAAGAGCAGGTTTTGGCTGGGTAGAGCTGAAACGAGAAAAGAACAGTATATATATGGGGAAGAGCCTGGGCAGAAGCATTGAGATAGGAATCAGAGAGACTGGGGAGGCCATGAAGGCAGGTTTGGAGCAGATGGCAGGCAAGTGTGCTCAGAGGATATAAAGGATCTTGGAGAGTCATGATATTTATCATGGCTGAACACAGTATGTTAGAGGACTTGATTATCATTTATAAAATAGATAATGAACTCTTTCTGGACACAATAAGTCTTACAGAGTTCAGGCTATCATAATGTACATAAGTCACTCTATTTATTATATGAGGTCTTCAACAAATTACAGCCACAAACTTGGGTAGAGACAACCTATAAATGACATTTAAAATAAGTTTAGGAAAGAGGACAGTGATGTTTACAATTATGCATATGGCATTCTTATTGGAGATCCTCTAACAAATATATAATTCTACTTTAAACAAAATGATACGTAATGACCTATGCACAGTCTCATTGAAGTCTTTTGGTTCTAAGAAAATAATTGCTATTCAAAAGAGATTTTATGATTTCAAGTACCTCAAATATATGTGAGGGCAAATACTCTTGTTCTCTTACTTTTTGTATTGAACAAATTAGATAAACACTGGGAACCTCTTTCAAGCATATGGTGGCTCAGCATTCTAAGATGAAGGCTAACACTGAAGGGCCTGACTTTGCCCACCATGTTACAACATTGCGATATTCTGTAACCTCTTCCTCACTGTGTGATAATAGGCTTGAAACTTAGATCTTAGTAGCCACCGGGAGAGAGGTACAGAAACACGGGTGACTGATGGAGATGTTACATTTGAATAAACCAACAAGTCTAAACAATTTTATTGACTCATTTCATTCCAGACCAACCTCCTGCACATTATGGCTTGGGCCATTGACTGGCTTTTATAACATTTAAGTACCTTATATTCTATTTGAAATAAATGGGGGTATAAATAAATAAGTAAATGAATAGATCTTCAAATATAATATACTAGTGAGATATCAATTTAGATTACATGAAAGCGGCCATCACTCCATATACAGAGATGTGAATTTATTCCTTGCTAACTGAGGGAGAACTTGCTTTTGAGCCTTCCCTGAACAAAGCAGAGAAGTGACCTTGTATAGAGAATCAGGAATTAAGGAGTTCAGAGATTGGTAGAATTCCAAAAACAAGAGTGTTTAGATATTGGTGGATCTTTAGCTGTGTAAGCATGGTTACTCAAAAATCACTGTTACTCATTGGCTGACTTTCAGAAATATTGGGCTGTCACCAATTGGCTGGCCTTCAGAAGCATGATTCCTGATGTAAGGCTGTCATTGATGAATTAGGATGGATATAGAATTGGTTCTGGTGATTACTTGCTGCTATGGCTGAGGAGAAATCAGTCCTTTCTTAGGAGGATAGGGACCATTTTTTGTCACTAGAAACCATTGTTATCATCCTCCATGCATAAAATTTAAAAATCTAGTCTGACTTCTTTTTTTTCCACGTTGAGGAATACAGTGAGAAAGGATAAAATTCTTTTTATAAGATAAAGTATAAAAAATACCAAATATTAAAATAGGCTGTCAGAAGTGTTGACAGGTGAAGATAACAAGTGGTATGTGAATCGTTAACTTTTGAATTAAAATTTTCTATCTGGTTATGTTATAGTCCTGAGATGGTCTAAATTTGACTATGTATTTGCATTGCCTTCTATATCATCTAGAGCATATTCATTTACTTCAGGTCTCTGTCATCTTTTGGAGGAAAACGGACATGTTAAGTTGAATTAGTTTGACATATTAGTTTGGAAAAAATAAAGGTATAAAAAGGTGTCAGGTTTAAATAACTATTCTTTTTATTTTCTCTTTGTAAAAGCTCTCTTTTGTAAGAACGTTGCATTCAGGGGCTCTGTAACAGTGAGGATGGTATGAAGGCCATTGGCTGATGTGTGGCGTAAGGAAGAGTCAGTTTGGAACTAAAAGTTAAAATTTTCTATATATACCAAAAGAAGCCATTATCATGTGAGGCTACTGACCTCAGCTCATGGTGCTTTATTTAACACTATTGGAGAAATTTGTCATATCATATCCCTGAGACCACCCTCGGGACTACTAAAATATTCTTTCATTTTTAAACATCTGCAATTGCTACAGGTCTGTGTGGTCCTCTGGGGACCCCCACAGACTGCTTAACAAAAGAGCAAAGGCATGTCCGTCACCATTAGAATAAGATGGACTCTGGTGAAATGTGGAAGAAGGAAGGGATTGGCAAGGGAAGAGTGATGAGGAAATCACTTGGGGGAGATGCTGATGCAGTCATGAGGGCAGTTTGAAATAGGCTGATGGAAGAGGATTTCAGGGAGTAACAAGAGCATCAGCCAGAACAGCTGGACAGTGAGTGGGAGAAGAACAAGAGAGGAGCCTGGCAGCTGTGCCGTGGCCCATGTTTGAAGCAGCTTGTTTCTGTTCATCTTAAATGGTGGAGCCAGGAAGAGGTGGAAAGGGTGACAAAGAAGCCGAGAGAGAAAGGACCCTCTCTTTATGACTTCTTCCCCTTGCTTGAGCCACACCCGGAGCCCTTCAAACACTTATAATCATCACTCTGCTTAACATTTTCTCACTTAATTGCATCTCCTCCTGTATTGTTCTCTAATTGTTTCAGGTGTGTCTTAAGTCAGGTTTCCTAGAGGGCAAATCTGCACTTTGCTCTCTCAGTTCTTTACAGCAGAGCTAAGCCCAGGGCTGAGAGTGTAATTAAGCAAGCTCTCATTTCAGACTTGATTGGCTGACTGATTAAAATGGAAGTAAACAGCTCAGGTGATTATTTTGTCCATTGGTAAGAAGACTGGAAGACGTTCGTTTCCTAACTGTTGCTAGATGGGCCTGAGAAAAGTTAGGGCTACCTCTGTCCGGAGACCTCACTTTGACAATCTGTAAAACGTGGTGAATGAACTTCGGTAACGCTGGCATTGCTCCAGAAGGCCCAGGCCGTACGTGGACTGGGATTCCAGACTGCTCTTTGCAAAATGTTGGTAGCATCCTGTGGAGAAGCGATGCACATAGTTTTGTGCTTAGAATTTTAATGCCTAGGAAGAGCCAATATGAGTTATACTTCTTTTCCTGCACTTAAATTCTTTTTAAAAACGGTGAAATGGTGAAAGCATCTTGAGAAATGTTTTACTATTTTACTTTTGGTTCCCAAATTATGCACTGCCTGGATTTGTGTACCCCTCGATAATGAGGGAACATCACAGGCTGGATGATAACAATAACTCCCGAATAGGGTGAGAAAGTCATTTATCTTTCTGTTTCCACTCTGCCGGCAAGCATCTGAAAATCACTAACATTCCTCTTTGAATAAATATTTTGGTAAGATATGTTCATTTGAATTTTTACCCTCAGTAACTTAGATTGTGATGGGAAGAAAGGAAAGAGATGAAAAGTTTTTATTAAGAATTTCAACTGCATTTCTGGAAGTGCTGTTAATATTAGAATATCTTTTTCTATTTGATATTTTTTTTCTTTTCCTGAACAGGTTTGATTCAGCTAGAGGTATACTGCTCAACAGGGATGTGTGTATAGGGAATGACAACAGAAAAAGATTGGAGACAATCCCTTATCCTCCTCATACATTTATCGCCTGCTCTCTGCAGGTGTTACCAATTAAGTTATAGCTCTTGCTACCCCAAAGCCTTTTTATTTCCTCTCTTGGATTTCAAAAGGTAGATGCTGGAGTATCTAAACTCAATTGAATTCTATGCCCCCTTGATACTAAATGCCTTACTTCTCCAATTAAGGCATTTAAGAGGCTGCTAATGATAACACATCTTGATGGTCCATATGGATGATCAGGAGAAACAGCTAAATTGGAGGAGAAGTCTCCTCCAGATTGTGAACAGCGTTGAACCTAATAGCAAAAAAGTGACATGTTGGAGGAAATCAGCAAATAGTCACCAAGGGCCTCCTGGAGTTAGTCCTGTTTGCTGTGGTAAATAGAGAGCTAAACAAGACAGAATTCCCCTGTCTGGGGAAGTTCACAGGAGACTTGAGGAGACTAATCACAAAAAAATGCAAAGTGAAAAACTATACAGCCCCAAAGTAAGTCAAGCTCAACTAGATTGTACATTCCAGAGGAAGGAGTTGTATCAGACAGTGATCCAGGTCAAGCTTGAGAAGGCAGTAATACAATAAAAAGTGTCCATACATATGATTTTTGTTTTCAAATTGATATAATTTCTTCTCTTTTGCTCTCAGGCATCTCTTGCCCACACATATTTTGCAAGTTTCCACATCTTGCTCACATACTTTCTTTTAGAGGCATGCATCCTCCCATCATCCTAATCTTTTCTACTGTCTCTGTATAAAGTGTCTGAACTCTGGATTATCTCTCCAGCACAGAACATATTATTCTAACTGTCACCTCCCATAACCTGGATAGTCTACCTCTTTTAATACAACCCAAGATTACAACAAATTTTGTCACGTAACATCACACTGTAGTCTTATATTTAGCTTATGGACATCTAAGGTCTTTGCTTCCTTTTCCACATGAGGTCTTATTAAACCATATCTCCCAAGGGAATTTGGGAAATTGAAATTTGGAATCCCTGTACAGGATTAATATCAATTTTTCTTAAAATTCAGCCAGTTTGTTTTTACCTATTGTTTTAACTAATCACATTTTTCTTCGGTCCTGATAATATCATCATAAGGCTGACTCTTCTCAGCCTTTAGGTAACCACATCTAAATTCTTTGGAATATCCATGCTGTTTTTTTTTTAATCTCATACTATACTGCATGGAAAGATTGAGAAATTGGGTTTACCCATTCTCCTTGCTATAGGAAATATGTTACACATTGCAGAAGGGCCATTTATCCTTTTTTACTATAACAATCTGATGGCCTCAACCCAAATTGCCAGTCTCTCATCACTACCTTCTATTTTTCCCCAGTGGCTAAGCCATTGGCTTCTTTGATTTAAGTTTGGCTCCTAAGGGATTTGCCTTATCATAGGTCAGGTGTTATTTGGTACAGAAATAGTCAGCTTAAGTATCCAGAGTTGTAGTTTAAAACACTTCTGAAAAGGAGTAATAAAAAATACTTTCTCCCCCACTGTGCCTTCTAAAATGACTTATATTGCTTTATGCTAATACTTACAGGCTGCTTCAGGTTGGAACATCATGCTGGAAAATTGTGGTCTGCAGTGCATTTCCTTTGATGTTATTGCATGCCAGATTGGCAGGGAGTGTGCACAACCTTGGCTGGGTGTAGTTCTCGAAGTTCAGAAGTCTTACTTCGCTCCTTCGTCTGGGGACAGCTCCCTGCACACAGCTATCATCTTCCATTTCGTTTAAGACTCTTCCCTAAAGGACAGCTCATGGTTTCAAAGGAAATATATTGCCATTGCCCTTGTTTTAGGTAGCACTTGCTTAGTGGTTTCCTTGAATAGAATTCCTTCTTCCTCTTCCTCTTCTTCCCTTCCTCCCGCTCTCCCTCTTCCACCTCCTTCCCCTTTTCCCCTCCTCCTTTTCTCCATCTTCATCTTCTGCTTCTTCCTCCTCCTTCTCTTCCTATTATTATTATTGTTATTATCAAAGCAGAATGAAATCTGAGAGAAGGAATGGCGTACCAGCCATAAAGGATACATTATTGCATGGCTCAAAACTCTTGTGTAACTTTAGGGACTTCCCTAGCAGTCCAGTGGTTAAGACTCGGTGCTTCCATCGCAGGGGTCACAGGTTCGATCCCTGGTCAGGGAACTAAGATCGCACATGCTGCGTGGTGCAGCCAAAACAAAAACAAAAGACAAACAAAAAAAACTGTTGTGTAAATAGCTTTCACTCTGATAATGCTATAACTACCTTCTCACTACAAAACACTAAAGTTACTATCACACTGCAAAACATTGCTTAATGAATTTTAGCATAATAATAATATAATTACTGAAAAATATATGCTAAATACTTCACCTTCATTATCTCCTAAAATCCCCATAATAAGCCCACAAGGTTGGTGCCATTGTCAAGTTTAGCTGCTCAGGCTCTGAGCTCTGAGGGTAGGGTGCCTGGTTCAAATCCTGGCTCCACCTCTTGTCTCCTGTGTTAAATTGGTAAAATCCCTTAACCTCTCCAAATCTCAGTTTTCCATCTGTTAAATGTTACTAATGGTAATATATTTTATAGGGTTATCATAAGAATCAACAGGAGAAAATAGATGTATTTATTAAAATGCCTGGAAAATGGTAATTAAAATGGCTAACAGTTAATAAGTACTTACCATGTTCTAGCCACTGTCCTAAGAGCTTTATATACAGCAGTAATTTAGCCCTCACAAGGACCATTATCTTCTCCAGTTTACTTATTAAGAAAATTAAAGCTAGTGAGGTATGGTGAGTATCCTAGGGTACACAGCTCACTGGTAAGTGTGTAGCAATAGCAGAACTTGAATCTGGACATATATGCCCCTGGATCATATTAAATAATCAATAAACATTCATTTTTGTGATCATTGTTACTGTTTGAAACTCAAATATAAAGGTAGAAACACTTTCCTAACATAATGAGAGAAAAGATGATTTGACAACTTCTTTGCAGAACTAAATTTATAGACACAATCTAGTAAGCATGATTAGTATAATTAAACCACTTACTGAGCACTTACAAGCTGTATCAAATAATACCTTAGGCTTGTTTCTTCCAGAAACAGCTCCATACCATCTCTGTCCCTGTGGCCTCTGTTTTACTAGACAAGAAACTGAGAGCAAGCCTTAGGAGGGAAGTCAGATCTAGAGTTTGTACACTAAAGCTCTCTTACCTGTGTTATGCTTCCATTGAAAATCATCCACTCAATAAAGGGAGTCTTTGGATGGTTGAATCACATAGAAACATATAACTCACTGTAATAACGCTGTCCCGTAGAACATTCTGCAATGAGGGAAATACTCTGCATCTGTGCTCACCAGCGCAGTAGCCACTAGATATGTGTGGCTCTTGAGTATTTGGAATGTGGCTACCACAACTGAAGAACTAAACTTTTAATATTACTTAATTTTAATTAATTGTAGTTACTACCAGCTCACTTCTTTTGTCATACAGTCTGGCTTAAATCATATAGTCTGGTTTCTTCTCAGATTGCCTTCCCCATATCTTTTTCCTCAAATCTTTTCCTCTAGGTCTGGAACACCTGCTTAAAATTGTACAGTGCTGGATGCAGGTGATTGGTGACTAGCTTTCATTTAACAATACCATAAAACATATTCTTTTCTCACTCTCCATTAGATATAACACCCAAACTGTATTCCTTTTATTCAGTCCTCTGTCTGGGTGGTTAGGTTATCTTGCAAATGATACGTAAAAACCATGCCATAGAATTGAGAATGAGCAACCTTAAAACAACACTGAGCAATACAGTAGATTTGCTACCTTTTTCAGAATCTTTACTTTGGTGTTTGCTACGTGTTATGGCATTTTGGCTGGATGCACTTGATGCCATGTAGCTGTCAGCATCCACTAGTGACAAGCTGTCAATAACACTGAGGAATTATCTGCCAGTTGTGTACAATTTCTTGAGGACAGTGTTTCCACTAACAAGGAACAAAGCATATGCCTTGGAACTTTGCAGACATAAAATATTTTCCTGCTTCTTAATTTGCAAAATCCCCATCCCAAATATGAATTGAGGGAGTATTAAAGGACAAAGCTGGAAGAGTTGAAGAAAAGAAATAAAATACCATATGCATCCTGAGATCAGTTATATTTTTGAATAAGCTTTCTTTAGAAGTGATAGAAATGAATTCAATCAGATGAGGCTGTGAGGACTCTTTTCAATTTGGCAGGGACTCAGTGTTCTATTGCAGCACAGAATTTAGTGTTGACAGACAGCCCGGGGAGAAGAGGGAATGCATGTCTTCTGTTCTTGACTTCTGGTCCACAGGAGGACCAGATTTTGTGCTCTCCTCATTTACCTGGTGTTGGTGAAAATTTCTTAGTCATCCTTCCAACAGGACAACATATTGTAAAATTATTGCTTGTTTCAAAACAACTAAAGTACCATAATATAAAGCAGCTTATCAAGCTCAACCATTTTTCTCTGACCCCAAATCCTATTTCACAGAGTTCACCAAATGGAAGTAGATGATTCTGGCATCAGAATCTTAAAGATTTGCATTTGAAACACAGTCTAACCTTTACAGACATGTGCTTTTCTTTGGCTCTGTGGTAACTGACTTCTAGAAACCTTTAACTTCCCTGTTGTATCTTAAAACAGATGCCTGATATTGGAGGAGATAGGTAGATGAAGCATTATCAGTAACAAGGCCAATCTAGCCACATGGTCAGAGACCACCACTAAAGGAATAATGGGAGAAGGGCAGTACTGATGAAGATGATCTGTCCTGCCTTGGCTAACACAGTGCTGTAGAACAAGCCCTCACCTGGGAGTCAGAAGACCAGGGTTCAACCCTGATACTAATATCTAAGTTACTGATTTAACCCCCTCTTTCCATTTCTTTGTTTGCAAAGAAGAAATGATAACCTTTCCTATCCCTCTCTCAGTGCTATTTGAACACCAAATAAAATATTTGGGAAAATGCTTTGGGAATTACATGGATTTGAAAATACCATGATTCGTTTACAGATAGCACTACAGATACAAATTTCCAGCAGTCTGATTTGTAGAAAGGTGACATAGAGACTTGTAAGAAAGGCTTCTTGTGGGCAAAAGGGGGCAAAGCCAGGGAAGGGTTGTATGAGGGAGAAAGCTACAAACAGGCTTTGTATTACATTTAATTATGGAATGTGATGAAACTTTCCTGCATTGAGAGAGGGTAAATTATGAAATATATTACAGAATAAATTCAAGTAACAACTTCATTCCATAAATAATAAAGTCATCCAAATTCAATTTGGAAATTGTTAAACTTTACAGAAACCAGGATGTTTTATATGCATTATATCTATAAGTATGAACTCAGACTATAAGTACATTCCATATGTTAGGTTCAAAGAATAGTTTTTCCAAAGGAAAGAAGGTCTATAATGAAGTGCACTGATTTTTTACAGTATATGTTGTACTTGGGCTTATCTCTCCAAATCTAGAAAAACACGATTTTGAGTTCCCATGTACCAAGGTACAAGCCATTGTGAATTCCTGGAAAAAATGTCTATGTGTGCGGCAATAATAATAATGTAAGAAAAAAAAGATTGTAAAAATGAAAGGACAGAGTTTCCTGTTTGTTATTTTTTCAAAATAATGACTGTGGGTTCTTTCCCCACAGAAAAGTTGCTATTTATTTTTTAATGATGAGCTGTTTCCCAGAGAAACAAAGTGGCATTCTGTCGACACCATATGGCGGCGGAAAAACAGATTCCACCGTGTTCCATTTGTTAGACTGTCTTCTGCATTTCTGTATCCATAATTTATGTGGGGGCTTCTGTGATTGCCAAAATATTCAAATAGATTTCTCTTAGCAGGGCAGCCTGCATGGGGGGAGAAAGGTTTTCAAAGCAGCAGGACCTGAACAGTCTCCTGCTGCTCAGAGAAGAGAACACTTCCAACTTCTGTCCTTCTGGCAGCTTTCATTGTAATACTAATTTACATCCTTGGTTGAGGGACCGTGTTTGCATTCAGAAAAAGCAGCTTATGTTCTTTTATGCTAATACAATCATACTTGAATTATAACCCACACCCTTAAAGTCATATTACTCCTTCTGCCTCAATGTAAGCATAGAACCTGGCCTTTAAGAAATTAATGGGAGCTGGTACATAGCTACCATTTTGAACACATTGATTCTGCAGCTGGTTTCCAAAAAGACATCTGAAGTGGTTATAGATACATTAAAAATAGTCATGAAGGCTTCCTTTGCTGTCTAAGCATGTGATTACCATCTATGTATTCAAGGGCTGTTTTCAGTGGAAGTTCGAGTGGTGTTCCCTGGTGCAGAAATAGAAACATGTTCAGTACATGACACGGAATAGGAAGAGGGAATTTGATGAGTCAGACTAATTGATGTTTTGGCAAAATGGGATGTCTGAGAAAAGTTACATGTTCGTGTGCATACCCAGATAACAAGAATTTAAACCGTAAGGATTCTGTTGCAAATAGTTTTTTCTTTTTTTTTTTTGCTTCAGAGAATCTCGGATGTTCTTTCAGTAAGTTTAGCCATTGCATGTTCTATTGTAGTGCCTTCAAGGAAACATAAAATAATTTCATATGGAAAAAAAAAACAGAAATAGTGTTCAATTACAGATGGAAGGAATAGCAATAATGCAATAATACTACTAGAAGGTTCTTTTCCTCAATCTATAGTAGAATGGCTAAAAGTTTAGGCTGCTGAAAATAGGTAGGACATTATTTGCTACTTACAAGTATAACTAAAAGGTTAAAGCTTTGGCATATAAGAGACAGAACTAAAGGCCCAGAGACCTTAACTGACCCCATCTTTTGTTCTTTATGTAAAACGTAAAATCTTTTGCCTGGAGATGGGTCAAAGTATCAGAGCCTGAGTTGAGGATAGTCTCAACTGGTTAGCCGCATTATCCAGTGTCCGTTCACATTGACCTGCCTCTAACCCCGGTTGTAACAGATAACACAACACTGACTCATTTCTCCAAATTCCAAAATGCTTCATTTGTGCAATGTTGATACCTGACAATTAGGACATTTTTAAGAACCTCAATTCTCCCAGGAAAGCTTTTTAGAAGGGAAGGATTTAACTTGAGTCTCATCTTATTGTTAGAACTCAAATCTCATCCTTTTCCCCTTTTCAATTAAAAAGTTATACATTCAATTAGACTACATCTGTGAACCTGCTTTAGCAGTAATTAAGATGAACATTATGATATGGGTAATAAAAAGTAATAGTTTCCTTCAATCTCTTGGGTTTTTTGAAATACATTTTCTCAATGGAAATCAAATTATTTTATTTCGTAGAAGGGATTCCTCTCTATTCAATAGGGTGAAACGATGCATGAGGTGTTGCTTGTATGACTACTAAGTCAGAATCATTAAAAATGAAATTTAGTAAATAAAGTTATTGGATGGCTACTTTTTCACAAAAGGTTTGGAACTGTACTAAATTATCAGGAAATAGGTCTAGAGTTTTCTCTAAGTAACCGATCCTCAGTGGAGAACAGAAATGAAATGGCCTTATTCAAGGACATCCATGTGAAATCCATAAATATTTTATAAGGATGGAATAAATTGCTTATTTTCAAGCAGGTGCTATTGTAAAATTATTTTGATTTTTCTCTTGCCTCAGGGCTCTTGAACAAAATAACAATATATCATGTACATAGTGCTTAGACATTAGATTATGTCTGTGTTTTCCATAATTGGCTCAGCTAAGTGGAGGGAAGCGCACATGTAGAGTTCCTCTGCTGTGTTCCCAGTGTCTTTCCATAAGGAAAATCATGCCTTAAATAGGACCCGCATCTCTTTGCTCATTCTGCAAATTGTCAACAGTGCCATTTCCTTCAAGATAATGACAATAGATTGAAATGTATTCTGCCAACATGTATGATAGATAATTTCTAGCCTCCATCAACACATTCAAATGTTCCCTATGTGTTGAGGGTGGCTTTTCATTTGAACAACAGCAGAAACACTGTATTAGGGAAAACTATTTTTCTTTATTTTTGACTTTGACCTCATTTTTCTTTTGGATTGCAGGCTTTCTCTAAATAATGTGTATATTACAGAAGTTTGATATGGAAAAAAAAAATTTTTTTTTAATGTTGAGCCTTCTTTTAATTTATTTATTTTTATTTTTGGCTGTGTTGGGTCTTCGTTTCTGTGCGAGGGCCCTCTCCAGTTGTGGCAAGCGGTGGCCACTCCTCATCGCGGTGCGCGGGCCTCTCACTGCTGTGGCCCCTCCTGTTGCGGAGCACAGGCTCCAGACGTGCAGGCTCAGCAGTTGTGGCCCACGGGCCCAGCCGCTCCACGGCATGTGGGATCCTCCCAGACCAGGGCTCGAACCCGTGTCCCCCGCATTAGCAGGCAGACTCTCAACCGCTGCACCACCCGGGAAGTCCTGATATGGAAAAATTTGCTCCTTGAAAGAAATTATGTAAAAAAAAGATAGTGCCACTACCCTACTATCTGTTTACTTCTGGTTGTATCTCTAGGAGGGGAAAGAATCTGAATTGAGTCTCTGTTCTTTATAAGACCAATGGCATGCATGACTGAGGTAAGCAGCAAGCTGAAGTCAGGGCCTGATCTGTGGTCAGGTCAGGGATCAGTGAGTGGCCAAAGGCATCATTCATTCTGTAGAAAGTGTTAAGATATTGTTGAGATAAAGACTAGATCATTTTCTGGCCATGGTCAGTAAGGAATTGTGAAACACTGTAAAATGAACCAATTTCTATGAATGTAAAAGTCTCAGAAAAGCAGATGTGCACATCTCAAGGGGAAGTTGCCCCCGAGAGAAGCCAAATGATGGGAGACCCAGAGAATTGCCAACAGAAAACGATGGCAACTAAAAGAAAACTATCCTGGGTATGTCTGTAATCACTGTCTCTCTGTTTGCATCCTCTTTTAAGAGGATGTGCCCCTGATTGAACCAGGGAACTCCCTGACCCTCGAGGAACCAATGGTAAGCCAGGCTGATTCAGTATGATTTTTCCTTTGGAAATTTGAACTAGGAGACACAGAAAAAAAATGCAAGTTTGTGGCTGAGTCAACATAATCAGGGTACTAGATTAAAAGTTCAAAAAGGTACTGCTACTGAGGCCACTGAGGTTTCTGTAGCTGTGCAGTTGGCCACATGTGGTAGATGGCATTATTTGGACCTCATTCTATGTTTCTCTCTATCCAACTCCTTTGCCATGTAACTCTGCAATTCCTCCCACTAAAAGAGCAGAGTTTATTCCCCTTTCCCTTGGTATTGTTTTTGGTTATTTGACTTGCTTTAACCAACAGAATAAGGTGAAAATGACTGTCATTATGCCACTTCTGAGAGGAGGCTTTAAGTGGCCTTGAATATTTCCACTTGCCCTATTATGCCTTTGCTATAGGATCAAGGAAACTTAGAAGACAAATTAGTAATCTGAAGTTTCTTTGTGAACATGGAATTAGAATAACAGAAAGTTTACTGCAGAATTTAAATGTTTAAAGACATCAAGCATGACACACTATCTCCATAATAACCTGCAATGGGGCTGGGTGCACCTGAATCACTAGAAGAGGACACCACATACTGGATGTCATTGCCAATGCCTATGTGTATCTCTGTGACATTACCTTCCTGCCTAAATGTTCTTCAGCCATGTTCATAGCTTGAATTTAGTGTTCTGCTCTGAAACCATCTTTCTCTTTAGCATGACCTGTGTATCCCTTGTCTGATTGAATGTAGGTATTGATAGAATTTCATAATCAAAAACAATAATATAATTTCTCTTTTAAGAACATCTTTGGGGAACATGCTTCTGTTGGTCCCAGGAGAAGAATAGATTGAACTGCTGATCAGTTTTTGTATAAACAACATTTGTTGTTTAACTTCTTTGAAGAAAACAATTTTACCTAATATTTCTGGCAAAATGTGGGAATATTATCCTGTAAACAACATAATAGCTTGCTTTTTTTCCTTTTTCCTTCATGGTGTTCTGAATGTGCTAATAGAGCTGAAAGTGTTATTATGTAGAGGAATTCTGACCTTCTCCTTTGGGGCTGAGAGATCACACAGAGAGCAGGATGCACAGGGCCAGTGATCTGTTTCCGACGGAGCTAAACGATAAGGAATATATTTTATGAATGAAGTTACAAGATAAAAACTGAGACTAATGAAATACCCCAATGACTCCAAAGTAATTAAGGAAGGCATTCCATATACTACCTCTAATTAGACACTGAGGCTGAGAATTCACAATTGACTTGATATTCTCCGGTGGCGCTGACCCCTTGTTTAATACAACAGCAACTGAGAGTATTCATAACTAAGGAAAGTAAGACCTTACTTCTGAGGTGACAATAGGCCATTTAAGTGAGGCTGGTGGGTACTAGGCAATTACAACCACAGTGAATTTAACAGTCTCTGTTTTTCAAGTGATTCCTTGAGCCAAATAAGTTCAAGAGATGTTTTTAAAAGTAATTTTGTAAGACAACTCTTTTCAGCTTTTAAAAAATGATTAAAAATAAGGTCACAAACCTTTTAAAAATGTGTTTATCTCTCCTCAGTTTTTTCTTCAACTCTTTAATCCAGTCTTACAGTTTCCCTTAATCATTATTCCTTTCAAATATAAAACTCTAAACGTGCATTGATTCTTGCACATTGAGCAATGCTTGCTCATCACTTCTTAGCTCTCCTTCAAAAGATTGTCCTTTAAATTACCCTCATGGAGATCTTACTGTTTCTCAAAGTAGACAGAAGCCAAAAAAAATTTTTTTTAGTCAATATGTATTTCTTAAGTATCTCATGTGTGTTTTAGCTATAGTGGGAAAGCTGAAGAAAATTTGACTAGGTACCTATGATCTAGAATATTACAGTCTGTTCTCCGAAATGAGGCAACATACAAGACAGAGAAACTAAGAGCATATGACGGAGTGTGATTATGTGTGGAACGGTGCCCCAGACTCTGTTTTGTACAGGTTAGGATGAGGGAAGGTGAGCAAAGCCTAAAATACCAGGTGAGGCTTCAGAGTGAGAGAAGAAACTCAGAGGGCATGTGAAAGGCACTGAATTTGGACATGTGGGGTGGGAAGTAGTGGGCAGCAAGTTGAGTGAATGTGCCGAAAGAGCATTAGCACAGGATATTCTTGACGTAGGGAGAAAGGTGTTGTTTGTGGATTTGTCTCCATTGCTGGCTCTCATGGAAACCAAGCCAAAGTCATTTGCTGCTAATGGGGCAGGAGGGGGGTTAGGAGTGCTGATCCTCCCCGGAAGTCAAAAATCCCCACGTAATTTATAGTCAGCCCTCCCTATATGCAATTCCTCTGTATCTGCGGTTTCACATCTGCAGATTCAACCAACCACAGATAGTGTAGTACTGCAGTATTTACTATTAAAAAAAAATTCACGTGTGTCCGCACATTTCAAATCTGTGTTATTCAAGGGTCAACTGTATAATTATTTCACTTGCAATGAATCAGGGCCGTTTTGCCAGTTTACAGATAATTACAGAGGGCAGGGTGGAATAATTTAAAATCACTTTGAATCCTTCTTTATTTTAAAAATCTTCCCGAAAGAATAACAGAATCAGGGCATATAGAGACCCTGGGGGTCAGACAAAGTTTCCTCCACACGTAGAAACTTATTCTGAACCATTAATGGGGGGTGTGGGGTCCTGAGCCCCTGATGTGTTATGTAATATGTAATCTTTTTTTCAACATACATATTTTTACATAGATCTATTGCATTTCTGATGACTTCAAAACAATTACAAGGCTTAAAAACCACTGGTCTAGAGCATCTTTGCCAGGTGGTCATCAACAAATAGTGACAGGGAGTTCACTACCCATCAGTTAGCCAGCTTTAATTTCAACAGCTCTAACTCTCCCTGAGCCAACACTGAGCGGAAGCCTCTCAACCACAGGTCCTGGTTTAGCCCCACTTTGCGGGTAGGGATCTGTATTCAGAAAGGTAGATCGAATTAGGAGCCAGTCAAGATGAGACCCCAGTACAGTACACTCACGTGTCTCTATCCACAGCATCGATAGCTAATACATATCCTCTGTTGGGAGGATGTGAAGATTGAGTTTTTAATTTGTTTTTACTCCCCTGTAAAATGAGATTAAAATAAAGAATAAGACCAAAGAGACAATTTGACTTCGCTCACAGAGTGCAGGACACAGGCAGAGCAGCATCCGTACAGTGGTCAGCAGACAAACCCATTTCCATTGCTCCTCTTTGCTTCTCTGAGTAGATTTGGGAGGCATTTTTACTTTGGGTCCATAAGTTTCCTCCCTAATGAGTAGAAGCTGTTTAAAACAACATGCTGATCTAGAGTTTTCTCTGACTTATTTTTTTAATGTGATGTATTAGAATCCCCTTTCCACTCACAGCTTTCAGAAGTGGTGCCAATAATGTGGGGGACAATAAATTATTCGAAGTGGGCGAGCTATATAACAACCAGGAAGCCAGCAGTTTATTAGACATGGCTGCACACAAATGCACATTGGCCAGCAACGTCGACAACAAATCAGAAATGATATATGTCCTTTCTCACCTGTCTGCAACGTTTAATATCTTTGAAAGACATTAAAGATGTCAAATGTTTAGACCACAATCTGAGAAGCAGTAAAAATATAGTATTACTGTTTACAAATGGGCTTAGAGCTGGGTCACAATTACCTATGCCTGTCTTCTCCTAAAGGGTAAACATCTTTCACATATTTGTTTGCTAGTGTACTTTGCTTTGCAAAACAGTTCTGATCCTGAGGTGGTGTTTGTTAATCCAATCCTACTTTATCATAAACTAGAATTATCATTTCAGAGGCAGTTTTACTTCATTTATGTTCAATTTCCAATTCGTATAGGCTCCCATAATTCACATTTGTTTATCCCCCTCCCCCCGCCCTTTGTTTAATATTGAATGATTTCAATATTGAATAAGGCAAATACTTTACAGCACTGAAGGAACTTTTTCTTTGTAAGCAGATAACAGTGAGTATTTTTTGGAAGTAAAATATCATTTTACTAATTCTTTTGCTTTATAAGTTGGATTTGGGTTTGTCTTCGTTTCAAAAATTAATTTTACTATAAGGCATAAACATGTAAAACAATAGAGTAGTATATGAATGCTGTGTGCCCACCACCCAACCTCAACAATTATCAACTCATGACTAGTCATGTTTTAGCTACACCCCCACATTGCTTTATTTTAATTCAAAGCAAATATTAAACACCATATTAGATCATTCAATTCCTAAATATTTCACAAATTCTAAAAGATAATGGCGTTTAAAAAAATGCAACTGAATCACCATAGTTACACAGGAGAACAATTAAGATTTTAATATCATCACATATCACCACTTTAAACTTCTCAATTTTCTTGTCATTTTTTAGTAGTTTGAATCAAGATCTTTATAACATTCTTTTGTTTGTAATTGCTTGATGTGTCTCTTAAAAATATTTTATTGGTTCTTCCTCCATCCCTCTCTTATTTTTCCTTGCATTTTATTTGTGGAAAAAACCTGATTTGGGGCTTCTCTCCTTTACTTTTATGTACTTTATATTTTATATAGAGTTTGTAATTATTACCCAGGGAGGGGTTAGTCTTATACAAACTACTTTACCATCAACAGCAGCAGAACTCCTCTTTGTCTTTTAATCCCACCCTCGTCAGGCTGTTGTCCCCTCCATGCTACCAGTACTGCTCTCTTCAAGGTCATTAGTAGCCTCCATATTGACAGATTCAATGGTCATTTCTCAGTCCTTTTTTTACTTGATCTATGTCCAGCTTTTGACCTTGCTATTTCTTTTCTCCTTCTTGACTCCACTTGCTATTAGGATCTAACACACTTCAATCTACTTGTAGTAGATTTAATCTGGTTCTTCACGTCCTTTTCTTTACTCAGCTCATATCCTTCCCAAAACATTTTGGAGGGCACCAGGGTTCAGACCTGGTACTTCTTCGGTTCTCTGTCTACAGTCACTTCCAAGTTGACCTCATCTAGCACCATGATTTTAAATACTATGCAACATTTCCTTTATCTTTGGCTAAATTTCTCTCCTGAATTCCAGAATCATGAATCTCACTATCTTCTTGAAATTGCTCATTTGAAGTTTTTTAGACATCTCAAACTTACCCTGTTTCAAATCTTAACTCTTGGTCTTATCCCAAAAGACCATTTTCCTGCCCTCCCCTCAGTAAAATATTTTCTGCTCAGCAAAAATTAACTACATTCATGCTGTTGATTAGTCCTCAATCCATAGAATAATCTGTAATTCCTCTTTTTTACCCAAATTTTACATCAAGTGCACCTGAGAATTGTCTCTGCTTCACCTTCAAAACATGTTCAGAACGTGACCACTGTGTGCCACCTTCTCTTCTACCAGCCTAATTCAAGACATTATCAGCTTTCACCTGGATTAATATGAGTACTTAACTTTATTTTTATTTCCTTGCCCTCTTATAGTCTTACAGCCTGTTAACCACACAGAAGCCAGAGTAATATTTTAAAAACGTGATTTAGAGCATGTCACTGCTTTGCTCAGAACCACCCAATGGTTACCACCTCAACCTCACCCAGAATAAAGTCTAAAATCCTCCCCATTGCCTACAAATGCCTTTGTGATTTTGTCTCC